>NC_141693.1:2031652538-2034052538 GCF_964263255.1 Lissotriton vulgaris
GCCTGTCATGGTTCGAGGCGATTCGTGGGCGTTCCGGCGATGTTTTTCTCATCCTGCCCCTTTTCTCACGTCATGCGGCTGTGGGCGTGTTGTTTTTTTTTTGTCCCGTGATGTTTTCTTCATTTTGAAAGTGCCTTTAGCCGGAGTGGCCCGTTCCCGCTCCCCCCTCCCGCTGTCCGTGCCTTTCTGCCCCCCTCCCACTGTCCGTGCCTTTCCCGCGCCCCCTCCTGCTGTCCGTGCCTTTCCCGCCCCCCCCCTCCTGAGGAAATATGAATTTTTATGATCAATTGTGTCCCCTATCTTAGACCCCAACGACTCCGTGTACGCGTTACAAGTACATGTATGTTCCCTCCACTTCCAGTTATGAAGACGCAAATACATTTGCGTCCAACGTTAACATGTCCTCTTTCAGATCCACCATGAATGGGTCGGATATGCCGTTCCTAAGTATGCCTTGCCAACGTCTTTATGTGGTGTACTTTACACGTTTTTCAGCCCTGGCGAAGTAGGCCCTGAATTCTGCCATCGAGCCTTTTCCTGCCTTCTGACTCTGAATGCTTCAGCCTGGGCCTGCATCTGTGGGACACCCCCGCGCCGCACGGCCACCAGCTGCTGCGTGTGTTTCCCTCTGCCTGCCCTCTGCCTCGCCGCCGGCCTTGCTGACGCCGTGGTCGCTCCACTCTGGTTTTCCAGTTGTTTTGCCCTAAATTTGTGCTTGTCTGTTTTTGCCGTCTGTTCGCGTATTTAGCTGTTTTTCTTTGTTTTGCCCGTAATTTGTGCTTGTTTGTTTTTGCCGTCTGTTCGTGTACTTAGCTGTTTTTCTTTGTTTTGCCCGTAATTTGTGCCTGTTAATTTCATTGTATCCCCTGTGCCGTGTCCAGTTTCCTTCCTGATTGCCCGCCTACCTCGCCGCCCTCCGCTCTCGCTTCCCGCCACCGCCATTGGCCCCGCCCCTTTTCTCTTCTGTTCCCTCCCCGCTCCCGCCTCCCAGCTGCTCCGCGCACTTCGCCTTAAATGGCGACCGTGCGAACGCGCAGCGGTCACGCGCAGCGGGCGCGCCGATTGTGCGCCGAAGGCGCGCCAAAGGTAAGCCCGTCTGCGCCCGTCCGCGACCGGATCGCGACCAGCGCCAGGACCCCTGGCCCCCGAAGACCCCGGCCGACCCGCCTGACGTACTCCGCCGCCACCCTCATCGCACTCAACACCGGCTGACTCCCAGATTGCCATCAAGCCACTCCACGGCGCACCCACGGACCCTTCAGCTGCCACGCCTGCAAGTTCACCTGCATCCGGACCTGCCTCGCACCATCACCCGCCAAGTCGAACGCCAGCAGCACCCACCTCAAGTGCATCCTGCTCAACACCCGCTCCGTCCACAGACACGCCATCGAACTCTGGAACCTTCTGGATGCCACAGCCCCTGACGTCGCCTTCCTCACGGAGACCTGGATGAACGCCTCTTCAGCTCCCGACATCGCCATCGCTATCCCAGAGGGCTACAAGATCGTCCGGAGGGACCGCAACGCCAACCAGATGGGAGGAGGCATCGCCATCATCCACAGGAACACCATCCGTCTCACGACCAGCACCGACAACACCCTGAACACCGCCGAACACCTGCATTTCCAGATCCACACCAGCCCGAACACCACCCTCAGAGGCACCCTGATCTACCGACCCCCGGGACCACGCACACAATTCAGCGAGGACATCGTCGACTTCGTCAGCCCGCATGCCCTCCCCTCCGCTGACTACATCCTCCTGGGGGACCTCAACTTCCACCTGGAGAACAACAACGACCGCAACACCATCACCCTGCTCGACAATCTCGCCAATCTTGGACTCAAGCAACTGGTGTCCACCCCCACCCACCTCGCCGGACACACACTGGACGCAGTCTTCTCCTCCAGCCCAGACATCGACTTCAGCCACGCCACAGAGCTTCAATGGACGGACCACAGCTGCGTCCACTTCACCTTCAAAAGAACGACGACCCACCGCCACCAGCAACAGGCCGCCCGCAGAAGCTGGAACAAGATCACAGCAGACCAGCTCGCCACCTCCCTGAGCCAGCACCCTCCTGCCAGCTCAGCGAACCCCAGCCAGGCCGCCGACAACCTCACGAAGTGGATCAGCAACTGCGCGGACGAGCTCGCCCCGCTGAGGACCCCGCCCAGCAGACCCGGCAGCAAGAAAGCCCCGTGGTTCACCGACGAACTCAAGAGCTCCAAGAAGAACTGCCGAGCCCTCGAGAAAGTCTGGAGAAGGGAACCTACACCGGACAACAGGACCTCCCTCAAGCTTGCCACCCGGAAGCACCACCAGCTGATCCGCGCCGCCAAGAAAACAGCATTCAAGGACCGGTTGGACAACAACGCACACAACTGCAAGGAGCTCTTCAACATCGTGAAAGAGCTCTCCAACCCCAGCGCAGGAAACAACGACATCACCCCATCGCAAGACCTCTGCAACTCCCTCGCTTCATACTTCCACAACAAGATCGCGGACATACACAACAGCTTCAACAACCAACCAACGCACACCATGACCGAACAACCACCCCCCACGACCACCCTCCACGCCTGGACCCCGATCAGCACCGAAGACACCATACGCACAATGAACTCCATCCACTCCGGATCACCGACCGACCCCTGCCCTCACCACGTCTTCAACAAGGCCGACGCTGTCATCGCACCCCACCTGCGGGACATCATCAACACCTCCTTCGACACCGCCACCTTCCCTGAGAGCTGGAAACACGCCGAACTCAGCGCTCTCCTCAAGAAACCAACAGCGGACCCCACCGAACTCAAGAACTACCGCCCCATCTCGCTCCTCCCGTTTCCAGCCAAAGTCATCGAGAAGACCGTCAACAAGCAGATGGCCGCCTTCCTCGAGACGAACGGATCCCTCGACCCCTCACAGTCAGGCTTCCGAGCCAATCACAGCACCGAGACCGCCCTCATCGCCGCCATCAATGACATCCGAGCCCTGATGGACAATGGAGAAACAGCGGCCCTCATCCTCCTAGACCTCTCCGCGGCATTCGACACTGTCTGCCACCGCACCCTAGTACAGCGCCTCAGCAACGTCGGAATCCAGGACAAGGCGCTGGAATGGATCATCTCCTTCCTCGACGGAAGAACACAGAGAGTCCGCCTACCACCGTACAAGTCAGAGGCCTCCGAAGTCATCTGCGGCGTCCCTCAAGGGTCATCTCTGAGCCCCACCCTCTTCAACGTCTACATGAGCCCCCTCGCGGCCATCGTACGCAAACACAACCTCAGCATAATCTCCTACGCCGACGACACCCAGCTGATCCTCTCCCTGACCAACGACCCCGCCTCCGCCAGAGCCAACCTGCACGAAGGGATGAAAGAGGTAGCCGAGTGGATGACGACCAGCCGCCTGAAACTGAACTCTGACAAGACGGAGGTCCTCATCCTGGGCTCTTCACCCTCCGCCTGGAACGACTCCTGGTGGCCTCCCGCCCTGGGCACCGCACCCAAACCGACAGACCATGCACGCAACCTGGGCTTCATCCTGGACTCCTCCCTCTCCATGACCAGGCAAGTCAACAACGTCTCCTCGGCGTGCTTCAACATCCTACGCATGCTACGAAAGATCTTCTGGTGGATCCCATCCGAGACCAGGAAGACCGTCACCCAGGCCCTCGTCACCAGCCGACTGGACTACGGCAACGCCCTCTACGCCGGTACCACCGCCAAGCTCCAGAAGAGACTCCAGCGGATCCAGAACGCCTCAGCCAGACTCATCCTCGACATCCCACGAACCAGCCACATCACCGGACATCTGAGAGACCTCCACTGGCTCCCCGTCAACAAAAGAATCACCTTCCGCCTCCTCACCCACGCACACAAAGCCCTACACGACCAGGGCCCGAGCTACCTCAACAGCCGAATCAACTTCTACGCTCCCAATCGCCACCTCCGATCAGCCAACCACGCCCTCGCCGCCGTCCCCCGCATCCGAAGAGCGACTACGGGAGGAAGGTCCTTCTCCTACCTGGCCGCCAAGACCTGGAACTCCCTCCCGACCGACCTGCGCCTGACCCAAGACCACCTCTCCTTCAGGAAGAAGCTGAAGACCTGGCTGTTCGAGCAGTAGCGGCACCCCCCCCCCCTCCTCCCCCCCCCAGCGCCTTGAGACCCTACGGGTAGTTAGCGCGCTATATAAGTGTCACTGATTGATTGATTGATTGATCTGTACCCGTGACCTCTGCCTTATTCCCTGGGCGGCTAACGGTGCTTGGTTCAGCCTGTTGCCTGCCAAGACTGTATTCAGCCTTCAAAATTATCTGCTCCACTCCTCGAAAATACATTCCTGTCTAGTAGTTCAAGTAAACATCCTTCCAGCTGCAGTGCAAAGGGCCCGGCCTCACTGTCTCCGTGCAAGTAATTCATAGCTCCTGTTACCATGGTAGGCCCAAGCCCCCTCGCATCTCATGCAGACACGAAGACGCTTATACACGCACTCACAGTCAGTATAGAATAGCCTCTGTCCGAGAGACCTTTCCTTTCAGATAATACAGTTCCTTAAACATGAGATATTAGATACGATTTGGGATTAGGTTGATCTGGCATCCCAGACTTCTGTCTCCATATGTAGGGCTAAATGTCAAGTCCCCTTCACCCTCCAGTTACACGTCAATCACACGTCATGCTGCCTGCGCGCGCATCTCTGCCATGTACTTCTGCTGACACTGCAGGATTCTCTTATGGATCCGCCTACTTGTGACATCATGTTAATGACGTTTCTAGTGCACGCCTATTGTAACGCCTTTTTATTACGTATGTGTATTCTTATCTCTCCTCTCAGCTGTTACGCCTTCTGCATATGCCTTTACTGTAATGCATTGACTATATATATGAATGATTGTCAATAAAGTATTGTCTGTCAGTCCCTTCCCGAACCTACGTGGTGACGGAATGGTATGCCACCTTGGCTCGAGCCAAATACCCAATTCCTTTTTAAGGAATAAAACCCCTTTTGAAAACCTCAAATATCACGGATTTTGCCTCTTATTTATTCTGAGTTATTCTTATTGAACTTTACCGCATAAATTAAGCATGGGTAATTAGAATTTACCACATAATTGGCGCCCGAATAGGGACCCCTCCCCCATCTCACGCGCCGGAGGTGCGTTGCAGGCCTGGCCCCCTGCCACAGCCGGACGGACAACTACGCGTACCCGCAGGATTTCCTGTATCTCCCTCAGGCCAACGGAGGTGACCGAGGCTGCGATCAACACCCAGACGAGGCGGTGAGGAGTGCGGAGGATCCCGACCAGAGCCTAGCTGAGAGAGCAAGATCCGAGGTATACAGAGGCCCACCAGGTTCCGAAGTTCCGAAGTATCTGCGTCACGAGTTGAGTCGAGTCCAGTCCGGTCCAGTCCAGTCCAGTTTCCGAGGCCTTCCGGTTCCGTGCTTCCCGGTGAGTACCATTGCTGGGGACGCATCTAGACGTGCGCATTAATTTGTGCCGGTCAAGACGGGTTTGGGTACACAGACCTGGTCTGCACTGTTTAGCAGTGTATCTGTACTGTTTAGCAGTACATCCAGTATCATGCAGTTAGCTAGTTTTATTCTAGTCATTGTTGTTCGTTTTAAAATGTTTTAATGTGTTTTCAAAATGTCGTGGTATGAGTGATTGTTCGATCTTCATTATTGTGATTATTGTGTTAATTGTGTTCATATCTAAAGTAAGGACCAAGTAGCCTGATTTTAAGATGCCGTTATTCTCCAAATTAAGACAGATAAAAACTAGAAAAGGGATACTCGAGGAAGCTGTTCCCATTCCACCTAGGGACACTCCAGGGTACTTTATGTACCACAAACATGGCCTAGATGCCGTTTTATATCTCGATTTATGGGTGGACTACACCAAGGATCTAGCAGAGAATCAGAGATGGCCCGCTGCTGGGACATGGGATGCAGATTGGATCATGAGAGTAGAAGAAGCATTATGGAAAATGAAAGCCAGACAGTCACAGAAAGATGCCATTGAATTATGGCGTAAAGAATCGCATAGGCGTACAGAAAAAGCGCATAGAAAAGAAGAGAAAAGTAGAGAGGATTCAGAAAAAGCCCGAGAAAACGTATTAGTTGAGGAAGGTATCCGAGTAAAAATAGAACAAGTAGATAGACAACGAAACACCCTTATGAATGGTATGTATCCTCTTCTGGCCGAGGGTTTACCTAAGGCCACCCCGGAAGTACCAAAAGATCTGCCACCTCCATTGCTCCCGACTAAAATGCATCAGAAAACCGCAAAGGACATTTTCCTTTCCTCCTATCTAGACGATGTAGCCCCCGAATATGTTAATACCGTACCGCCGCACACACCCCCTACTGGCGGCGCTCGACCCCGAGATAGTCCGCCCCCACCTCCGCGACAAGCTACTCCTCCTCCCGTCCCAACCCTTCCAGCCGTTCTTCCATCACTGCCTGCACCTATTCCTCCTACTATACACCCAAACAATCCCTTCGGAGCCAGCGCCTCAGGAGGCGCGTCCGGAGGGGCGACAGGTTTCCAAACCCCGCCACCAACACATCGGTGGACTTATAGAGAACTAGCACAACAACGTACACCTCGAGCAGCCGATTTTGACATATATGGAGAACGTCTTGCAGACTGTAGATATGATCCAGTACCTGGAAAAAAGAATGACGAGAGAATGTTGCTCGCATCAGTACGATTGCGACGAGTCACAAACTTTTTATTGGCACTACCTGGAATGGTAGATCATCTAGATAAAATATATCATTTTGTTCAAACAGGGGCAGGACCTGAAAGTATTAAGGAGGCATTGGCCTACCAGAAAGTTGATACTCAAGGCAAGATATTACGGTTTCTTATAAACTGTCTAATAAGAGAAGCGGATAGGCCGGGCGCAAACCCGGACGACATAAAAGCACTTCACAGATGGGGTCAGAAGATAGCAGATGGGGACCATGATAAACTGGCTTGTATAGAAAATATGTACCGAAGGATCAGGAATGTAGTAATAAAGATGCATGAAAGAAGACAGCCAGTACCAGAAATAGATTCAGACAAACTTGAATCCTCAGGGGAGGAGGACGAACCAGAAGAAGCAGCAGGACAAGTACAATTACCAGTTAGAGAAACGATAGCTTATGTGGGTAAAGGAAGACCCTTTAATAACTCAATGCGTCCAGTACGCCCAGAAAGTAAAAGAATTTTTCAGGAGGCCATGTGTAATCCGAGAACTCCTGAACACTTATTCCAAGCCACTGATAACAGACTTCGAGAACGAATGGGGTACCATGTACTCGATTCTATGGACGAACAAGAATTAGCCAGGTCAGCAGTACAATGGGCTGACAATCCCGAGAAATATAGTGATGATGCGTTAGCACACACATTTTTGAATATGACACCAAGTGAACAGCGTTTAGCTGGTACATACATGATACAACATCTACTCTTATTATATAGAAGCCAACATTCTGATCCAGGTCCGCTGCCTGATATATTAGCAGAACCACTCATGAATAAATGGAGAGGTCTAGGTACCGATCTAATTAAAGTAATTCTAGAACATCGGCACCGATATAGTGCCTTCCTATGTCCACAATCTGATTCAGCGCACTCCATGGAAAGAAAAATGTATTACATAGACAGACAGAATCCGTTACGAGAAGTGCACCCAGTCCAGAATGCTGATAATACGCTTAGACGCGTGTTTGTGTACACGCCCATAACTAAAATAGAATTATTGGAGATGAAAAAATTAGTACCTAGCCATGACAAAGATCCCGCAGGTTTTCATCGTGAAATAAAGGACATGTTACTCATGGGTGATTACACTTATCCAGACCTTATGAAAATATTGAAAGTACTACTGCCTGCTGGTATTTACGAGAAACTCAAAGAAAAAGAATGCGAAGTGGGAAATGCAAAGATTGATTGGACTGCATTAGAAAACGAAGAAAATACTCGAGTTCCAGGCCTAGGGCTTGGAGACAAAGTTAAAGCGTTACCAGGATTGTTAGTACAAGTATTGCCACGCTTATTAAGTACAAAAAAGGAAGATTGGGGTGCAATCTCAGCCTGTAAACAGAAACCCGACGAAGACACTAGTGATTTTTATTCCCGATTTGAAAAATGTTTTGGTATTAATAGCGGCCTGAAAGCAAGTAGCGAGTCGTACCCACATCTTTTTGTAACAAAATTAGTCGAGAATTCACTGCCCCAGGTTAAGAACAGAGTACTGAAAGTCGAAAGCACTTGGCAAGCTAATACTCCTTCACAAATGTTACAAATGTTACAGTACCACCAGAATAGAATTAGAGAAGAACAAGAACACGAACAAAGACGTATGAAAGACACGAAAATGAAAATGTTAGTTGCTCAGTCAGTTCCTGCTGACGGTCACAAAAAGGGTGCGACCCAGCCCAGTAATTCGACGGCTCCTGTTAAAGGAGTATGTAACTATTGTAAACAGCCAGGTCATTATATAAACGATTGTGCAGTTCTGAAACATAATATCTCCACGGGTAAGACCAAGGAGAGACCGCGTCCACCTAGACAAGATCAGGCCCAACAACAAGTACCCCAGAATATCCAACATATCCCGCCTATGCCAGCTTCATCGCAGACCGTAGCAGTACCACAGCAACAGCCCATTGCCGCAACACAAAACACGACACAACAGATGTACCAGTATGCTCAAAATGACTACCCCGATTATCAGCGATACACATGAAACAGCCTAGAGAGGGAGGTTGGCTTGCCTCTTATTGAGGTTCCTGTAGATCAAGAGGGTCCTTATGTACACAGTCAAGTATTAGGGAAAGACAGAAAGTTTTTAATTGATACAGGGGCAAGCCGTACAACGATTAGTCATGATGAGGTTTCAGGGGCACCCCTCTCAGGCTCACAGAATGTTTCCCTTGGTTTTTCAGGAAAACCTATTATTAACGAAGTATCACAACCTCTTCCTCTTGCAGTCGGTCCTCTGACACGGACTACAGACTTATTGCTTACCAAATCATGCCCAGAAAACTTGCTAGGTATAAAAACACTGAAAGCTCTAGGAGCTATAATATGCTGTTCTCCGGAAGGAGTACGATTATTCTTGCGAGATTTTAAAGGTCATTATGTATTGAGAGACATGGATCACCGATTACAGAATGTCCCTGCACATTTGTGGGCGCAAGGCCCCACTGATGTAGGTTGTATGCACATTACACCATACCGAGTCACACTCAAAGCAGGAGTGGTATTACCACGAATTCGCCAATACAAGTTACCCCCAGATGCTGTAGTGGCTTTACTGAAAATCATTGACGAGCTGATTGCACAAGGAGTGGTCGTAGAGACCGACTCTAATGTATGTAATTCTCCTATCATTCCAGTTCTCAAACGTACTGATCCAAATGCACCACCTGTTTATCGATTAATTATTGATCTGCGCGAATTGAATAAATGTATTGTACCACAGTATCCCGTGGTTCCAGATATCTCTTCATTACTGACAGCTATTGATCCAGAAGCGACGTTCTTTACTGTAATTGACCTCAAGAACGCCTTCTTTAGCGTCCCAATTGATCCAGAAAGCCAATACTTGTTCGGATTCTGTTTAAATGGACGAAGTTTCAAATTTGCACGCGCACCTCAAGGATTCACAGAAATCCCCAGCATCTATAGCCAAGCACTGAAAAGACAACTTGACAGTATCTACATGCCTGTTAACACTGCCCTACTTCAGTATGTCGATGATCTGCTGACCACCGCCCGAAGCGAACCCGAATGTGAGAAAGCATCACTGACGGTTTTAAACTTTCTGGCTGACAAGGGGCACAAAGTATCCCCTTCGAAGCTGCAATTCTGTGTTCAGCAAGTTGTGTACCTTGGTGACTTGCTGTCCAAAGTGGGGAGACAGCTCACGCCTGATCGCATTCAGTTAATTGTAAACATGACACCACCCAAGACACAAAAGGAGGTGCGGGCCTTTATAGGCCTCACTTTGTACTGTAGACAATGGATTCCCCAATATGCATTTCTAGCAAAGCCACTCATTCAGTTGACAACACAGGAGGCAGCGACATCGACTGTCCTCCCTTGGACTCAAGAACATACACAAGCTTTTGAAGACTTAAAGAAAGCCTTATGTCAAGCACCTGTTTTAGCAACACCATGTTACAGTAAGCCTTTTACACTTTTTGTCACAGAACGTGAAGGCACTGCCTTGTCAGTACTCACTCAGGAACAAGCAGGTTCACACAAACCGTGTGCTTACTTTTCTAGCACATTAGATCCAGTAGCCCAGGCTCTGCCTGCGTGCTTGAAATCCGTTGCAGCGACAGCTTTAGCAATCAGACAAAGCGATTCCATAGTACTAGGACATCAATTGACAGTGCAAGTTCCACATTCCGTGGAAGTTCTTTTAAATCGTACACAGACCCAACACTTGACTATAGCAAGATTAACAGGTTATGAATTGACATTGTTTCAACCACACATAGAAATCAGACGCTGTAGTACATTGAATCCTGCCACACTTTTGCCATTAAGTGGTGTAGACCCATTGGCACATGATTGTATTGAAGTCATTACTATCACGACGAAACCCAGACAAGACTTGACAGATGTTCCATTACCAGATCCAGACCTGACACTTTATGTGGATGGTTCATGTATGAGAACAGGTACAGGCGAATTAGTGGCCGCCTACGCAGTCACGACAGACACCGAAGTTATTGAAACCAATTGTATTGACACCCTGTCAGCTCAAGCAGTAGAGCTCATCGCTCTGACACAAGCCTGTATTCAAGCCAAAAATAAGAAAGTTAACATATATACTGATTCACGTTATGCGTTCACGACTTCGGAGTCCTCTGGCGAGAGAGAGGTTACTTAACTTCTCACGGTGCCAACATTCAACACGGTCCTCTCATTCAAGCCCTGTTAGATGCAATACATCTACCTACTGCAATATCTATCATGAAGTGTAAGGCACATACAAAAGTCACCGATACCATCTCCCAGGGTAACGACCTGGCAGACCGAACAGCTAAGCAAACTGCTCAAAATCGAACTCATGTAACTAACTTGACAAAGACAATAGTTCCAACACCGACACATTGCATGACAGTCAGGGATCCCGCACATGATGTAATCGACATACAGACACATGCCACACCAGACGAAATCAAGAAATGGACTGAACTAGGAGGGATCCAAACAGATCAGGGATGGATGACGAAGGGAAAATCTACATGGTTTCTCCCCGACTCTATGGTTCAAGTCATCATTAACACAATACATAGCCCAGCACATCTAGGAGAAAAAGCTATGCTAGACAGTATTCAACACATATGGTTCAATAAAAACTTACGAGCAGCAGCCAAACAGAAAGTGCGTACTTGCATGATTTGTTGTCAGTTCAATCCAGGTAAAAGCATTCCCGTAGAGCAAGGTGGATTTCAGCCTCCCGATCACCCTTTTGAAGTCCTCCAGATGAATTATATCCAGATGGAACGTTGTCGAGGTTTCAAGTATGTCCTCGTAGTCGTATGTGCACTTTCCCGATGGACAGAAGCATATCCAGTCCCAGATTACACTGCTCCGACCACTGCCAAGCAACTGGTTCGTGAATTCTTCCCACGGTATGGTTTGCCCCGTATCGTGTACTCAGATAACGGTCAGCCATTCTCATCCGAGCTTGTGAAACATATTACACTCCTGTTAGGCTATCAGTGGAAGTTCCACTGTGTCCGGCATCCCGAGGCAGCAGGTCTCGTGGAGCGCCATAATCAGACTCTGAAAATCCGACTTTCAAAAATCTGCAGAGAGAAAGGCGTTGACTGGATAGTAGCTTTGCCAGTTGCCCTTTTTTACATCAGGATGGTAGCGCATTCTCGAACCGGGCTATCCCCGTATGAAGTGGTCTTTGGTAGGCCACCAAATATGTGGGGGACGCCTATACCTCGTAAAATAACAGATGTTGACTGTATTATGCTGACAGATTACCTTGCCTCCTTGATGTCTGCACTACAATCTTGTCGTTCACAGGTAGCTGCAGCTTTTCCCGACAACACCGAGGTGAAGCCCCATGAAGTGGTCCCCGGCGACTTTGTCTTCATTCGTAACTTCGACCGGAGAAGTCCGCTGGAGCCCCGCTGGCAAACCCCGAAATTGGTTCTTCTGACGACGAGGACCGCCGTCAAGGTTGAGGGCAGAAAAGGGTGGCTACACTCTAGCCACATTAAGAAGTTTCACGGACTCCCTTCGGACTTGGACTCTAAGCCCTGCCCTCCTCCACAGACTGATTCAAAACTCCCCCTGGTTGAGAAAACCGCCTCCGAAGAATATAGACTAAAGTTACGGTCTAGCAAGTCAGACAGTTTAATTGTTTAAGTCCTCCCCTAGGTGAATCGGTTAAATTAGTTTCTGACATGTACCCCCTAGACCGAGATAGAGAGAGAGATAGACAGAAACAACTCAAGAAACGTGCATATTGTAAATCACTTCGTAGTCACTGTATAGTGACATTATTGATTATGTTTTTCCTAAGTCTGCTGATTATTGCTGCCAGTATATTATTGCATATATATTACCCTATTTTCAAGCGTGCACCATCTGCTTACAACGTCACTGCCGAACATTCTTTTAGCGAATTACCTCCACACGAATTGTCTTACAGACTTGCGCTGCGCAACAACACATTCATTAGTATGTTACATCACTCCCATCAGACCAATAACGCTACAAATTGTTGGATATGTGGCCGACTCCCTCCCTACCAGAAATACAAGGGAGTTTTGCCTCTCTTTCCGTACCCGTTCACCCACAATGGCTCATGTGGTGCATGGTTTAGATTGATTAATTCTTTAGATTCTGATACTATAGTTTATGCAGGAAATTGGGTTTGGGGAAACCTGAACTTAGTTTTGCTTAAAGCCTGCTACCCTAACAAGGAGGGACTTCCCACCAGGACAGGAACTGATCTAGAAAATGAAGTATATGGATTAGGTAATTATACAATTAACCTCATGATTTTAACGGTTGAATCCGAAGCTGCACCAGTATTGCCTGCTATGTCAGTATTACCAGTCACAGGTGAATTATGTATCAGAAAGAATGGTTCAGTACACCTAGGTCATAGTAAATGTACTACTGTGGTCGAATTCAGTGATCAAGGCAAGTCTACATTCAGAGCTACTCGTCATTCCTACTTCGTTTGTGGTCATACCGCATACATACGCTTACCTTTAGATTGGGATAGTACCTGTTACATTGCATTCCTTCTGCCACCTGTTTTCCTAGCCCCTCCTGATTATCACAGAAATACCAATCTAGTAAACAATAGACTTCGAAGAGATCTCCCGATTGTCGACTACACTGAAACGGCATGGGAACAATACACAGACTTCAATAAAGGTTTCTTTCCCTACTTAGGTGCTGTCTTTAATAGTAAACTGATACGCAAATTAACTAGAACCCTCGAAGCAGTAGTGAATGAAACTACTTCCGCCCTAGGCAACTTAACAGAGGAGCAGTCTGCTATGCGGGTTGTTGTTCTTCAAAATCGTCTTGTCATTGACGTCATCTTAGCAGATAGGGGCGGAGCCTGTAAGGTCATCGGGTCGAGCTGCTGTGTTTTCATTCCAGAAAACGCGCCAACAGTATATAAAGCCATAACACGTCTTCATAAGATTGCAAGTTTGATATATCAGAATCCAGGCACCTGGACTTGGTCCGGTTGGTTCTGGACAACGTTGACCGCTTGGGGATGGAAGATCCTATCCTTCCTAGGCATTGGCCTTCTTATAGTATTTAGTTGCTGCCTATGTCTACAATGTGGGCCAGCGATTTGCGGCCTGTGTGCCACATCATGTATTCCACATTCAAGCTCCCATTCAAAACGCGAAAAGAAGAAAGAAGAGCAAATGATGTTACGTGAACAGATTGATCGATTCATGAGGATCGATATATCATGAAGGGTCCGTAGGGGACAAGGAGGGAATGAGGAAATATGAATTTTTATGATCAATTGTGTCCCCTATCTTAGACCCCAACGACTCCGTGTACGCGTTACAAGTACATGTATGTTCCCTCCACTTCCAGTTATGAAGACGCAAATACATTTGCGTCCAACGTTAACATGTCCTCTTTCAGATCCACCATGAATGGGTCGGATATGCCGTTCCTAAGTATGCCTTGCCAACGTCTTTATGTGGTGTACTTTACACGTTTTTCAGCCCTGGCGAAGTAGGCCCTGAATTCTGCCATCGAGCCTTTTCCTGCCTTCTGACTCTGAATGCTTCAGCCTGGGCCTGCATCTGTACCCGTGACCTCTGCCTTATTCCCTGGGCGGCTAACGGTGCTTGGTTCAGCCTGTTGCCTGCCAAGACTGTATTCAGCCTTCAAAATTATCTGCTCCACTCCTCGAAAATACATTCCTGTCTAGTAGTTCAAGTAAACATCCTTCCAGCTGCAGTGCAAAGGGCCCGGCCTCACTGTCTCCATGCAAGTAATTCATAGCTCCTGTTACCATGGTAGGCCCAAGCCCCCTCGCATCTCATGCAGACACGAAGACGCTTATACACGCACTCACAGTCAGTATAGAATAGCCTCTGTCCGAGAGACCTTTCCTTCCAGATAATACAGTTCCTTAAACATGAGATATTAGATACGATTTGGGATTAGGTTGATCTGACATCCCAGACTTCTGTCTCCATATGTAGGGCTAAATGTCAAGTCCCCTTCACCCTCCAGTTACACGTCAATCACACATCATGCTGCCTGCGCGCGCATCTCTGCCATGTACTTCTGCTGACACTGCAGGATTCTCTTATGGATCTGCCTACTTGTGACATCATGTTAATGACGTTTCTAGTGCACGCCTATTGTAACGCCTTTTTATTACGTATGTGTATTCTTATCTCTCCTCTCAGCTGTTACGCCTTCTGCATATGCCTTTACTGTAATGCATTGACTATATATATGAATGATTGTCAATAAAGTATTGTCTGTCAGTCCCTTCCCGAACCTACGTGGTGACGGAATGGTATGCCACCTTGGCTCGAGCCAAATACCCAATTCCTTTTTAAGGAATAAAACCCCTTTTGAAAACCTCAAATATCACGGATTTTGCCTCTTATTTATTCTGAGTTATTCTTATTGAACTTTACCGCATAAATTAAGCATGGGTAATTAGAATTTACCACACTCCCGCTGTCTGTGCCTTTCCCGCCCCCCATCCCGCTATCCGTGCCTTTCCTGCCCTCCCTCCCACTGTCCGTGCTTTTCCTTGTTTCCATTTCCTGGTCTGGAAGCCATAGTGGGAACAGTAAAACTGTAAGTATTAGAACACAGCTGTCCATTAACCACATGCCTTAAGAGTTGCCTTCGACTAATCCTAGCTTTTGAACCAAGGACGTCAAGTTTCCTGGGATGTGGAGGCCTACACTTACCATGAGCAGACACTACAAGCCCCAGCATGCTCAGTGTGAAAAAGCAGGACTGGCTGTGTCACACTGATGAGGAGGGTCCAGTTGGCAGCCATGATGAGACCATGTGAAATGATAGGGTCGTCCATTTCAGTGGACCGTATTTTGTACCTCGTGCATTTTCCGTTACTTGCCACATTGTTGTCAGCCTCATTTAGCGCGGGTTGTTTAATCTTGACGTCGCTGCTTATCTGTTATTAGCACCACTGAACAAAAGCAGTTATTTGTCCCTAATTCAAGTAAATTCAACTTTAAGTGGCTGCAACAAGCAATACTCGCCGTGTTTCCTGAACCTGGCCCCCAATTAGCATGCAGTTTTCATGGTAAATTGCAGGCCCTGCTAAACGATTGTTATTGTTCAGTATGTTCGACGTTACGTTACAAAGATGGATTAATCATTGGCTCGGTGCAAGTGTATATGGTTCTTTCTGTTGTGGCATATGATTACCCATTTCTATCTAAATGGAAACCAAAGGGTCCAATTGATTTACACTGACTCTAAATTGCAAACACTTGCTAATAAAGTACGAATAGATTCTCTTTGTGCCTGTTATTCCCGAGTGTAATTTAGGGACAGAGCTTTTGTTTACATGTGCGAGGCCGTTTTACCGCACGCTGCAGTCTGCTGGGTGGGTTTACTGCGGGCGGCTGCCTGCGGCGTGAGATCCCCGACCCTCACACAGTCAAGGCGGAGGCAGCAGGGCCAGTTTGCCCACCCCTCTGCGCCTTCTGCACGGCTCGAGCTCTACTCATCATAGTCCTCTTCCCATACCACCCGGCTGGCCTGCATTTCTCAATTGCAACCTGGGGGCAAAAAGCCCTCATTCAAGGTTGGAGGTTGGGCAGCTTAAGCCATTACTCATTTTTAAAGCTGTTTCCCCACTGTGACACCTGAACTGAGAGGAATATCAGTAAGCATGGGCGGATTTTGCGGATTCGCGATCGGCGAATTTGCGGATTCGTGATCTGCAAAAATCCGCGAATTCCCGTGGATTTTTTTTTTGTGTGTGTTTGCACGGGTTTCTGCCAGTTCGCGAGAGTTTTTGTACAATTTTGCAAACGCGAACTTAACTGTCGGGTCGCAAGTTTTGCGAACTTCTTGTTTCTACGTGTCTAGCCTGTTTGCGACCCTCTTCTTCATCACTGCCACCCTCTGTCACCACTGCCACTCTCTGGTTCACCCATGCCACCCTCTGGCTCACCAATGCCACCCTCTGTTTCATCACAGCACCCTCTGGTTGACCAGTGTACATTATTGTGGCAAAGCAAAGCACACCTTCCCTGCCTCAAGTGACCTGAATTAATTTGGGGCTGATTAATGTGTCACAGAATATTTTTTTAGCTGGCACCTGCTTCCTTAGTGCTTCCTGATTAATGATGTGCTTGAACTTTTGCACCTGCTAAGTGCTTTAATTTTTGCTAAATTAGTTACAACACCTGCCCTGCCCCAACTGACATTAATGAATTAGGGGCTGATTACTGTGTCACTGAATTTGAACTTCCAGCCTGGCTCCTGCTTGTCTCCCTTAGCTGTAATTCAGGACCTTTGTGGCATACGTGTAACTATTCTGAGGGTCAGAGCAGGGTCACACAATAGTTGCAAGTAGGCAACTGAACTCTGAAGGGGCCCCTCAGGAAGCACTACAGAGAATGGCTACTAATGATGAGCTTGAACTTTTGAACCTGGTAAGTAGTTTCAGTTTTCCAAAAATCGTTTTTCTGCAATTTAGCGCTTATTCTCGGGGCGCGAATAAGCGCAAAATTGAACTGGGAAGCCGCGAATAGTGCGAGCAAGCAATAAAATCCGCCGCTCGCGGATTTGCGGATTTTCGGTAAATTCGCGGGAGTTCGCGGATTGCGGATTTACCGAAAATCCGCAAAATCCACGAACGGAACGGATTTTTCGCCCATGCTTGAATATCAGACTTGCAGGGTCATGCCCAGGCTGCCAGATGTCTCACTATCATGGGGGATACAAAAGATCCAGGACGTCCCTTTTTACAAAATGTTTAATTGGTCGGACAACAACACCCATGATGCATAGGCGTTTTTTTTAGGTTTCGCCTGGCGAACAGCTGCGCAAGCAGCGTTTCGCGCAGGCGAAATCTTATGTCAGAACAGTGTGGCCTTAGTTCCGCCACTCTCTTCCATTGGCTAGCTCCATAAATGGAGGCTAGCCATTGGAAGAGATCTGGGTATGTGTGTGTGGCTATGAGTTTGTGTGTGTGGCTCTCAGTGTGCATGTGGATGTGTGTGTGCGTGTAGCTCTGAGTGTGTGTGTGGCTCTGGGTGTATGTGTATGTGGCTCTGGGTGTGTGTGTGTGTCTGTGGTTCTGGGTGTGTGTGTGTGTGTGTGGCTCAGGGTGTGTGTGTGTGGCTCTCGGTGTGTGTGTGTGTCTGTGGCTCTGGGTGTGTGTGTGTGTGTGGCTCTCTGGGTGTGTGTGTGGCTCTCTGGGTGTGTGTGTGTGTGTGGCTCTCTGGGTGTGTGTGTGGGGCTCTGGGTGTGTGTGTGTGAGGCTCTGGGTGTGTGTGTGTGGGGCTCTGGGTGTGTGTGTGGGGGGCTCTGGGTGTGTGTGTGTGGGGCTCTGGGTGTGTATGGCTCTGGGTGTGTGTGTGTGGCTATGAGTGTGTGTGTGGCTCTCAGTGTGTATGTGGATCTGTGTGTGTAGCTCTGAGTGTGTGAGTGGCTCTGGGTGTACGTGTGTGTGAGTGGCTCTGGGTGTACATGTGTGTGTCTGTGGCTCTGAGTGTGTTTGTGTGTCTGTGGCTCTGGGTGTGTGTGTGTGTATGTGGCTCTGGGTGTGTGTGTGCATGTAGCGCTCTGGGTGTGTGTGTGTGTGTGTAGTAGTAATTGCTGTCTGCTGTTGCGAAAGATTAAGCTAATGACAATGACATTTATTTATCTGTATTCAAAACCAAATCATAAATACAAATTTTAACATTTAAAATGCCAATAGCTCTAACTTTTCCAAAGGCGAAACAATTGGATTGTAAATGCTTGTTTCCTCTTTCAAAGAGTGCTGCGTTCTATAGCACACATTGAAAGAGGAAAATGCCTGTAGTGATTGTTTTTGTGCAGGACGGGGCCCCTTCCTGCAAGAAAACCATCTCCCCATAACGCAGGCATCCTTGCACCATGGTGCAAGGACGCCTGCGCGTGACTGCAGTTTCTGCGCCAGCGCATGGGGGAGCACAGAGATACGACATATTGTTGTAAATATGTGGCATTCCTGTGCTTCGGAAGTGCTGCAGCGTGGCGCAGCCAAAGGGCTTGCGTTGGAGCACCGCGGCACTTCCTTGTAGATCTGCCCCTAATTTCATACATATGGGCCCTAGAGCGCCATCTGCCGCCCGAGCCAGCGTTCGAGAGAGTTCTGCGTTTGGTTTTCGAGTTTTATTCAAGCAGTGCTGAGCTCTGACGTCACAGACTGCTGCTAGTCTGTAGTTGACTCTTCCTTCAGTCACTTGACTCACTTGAACTGCGTTGTGATGACTCATTGGGCAAATGACTGCCTGACTGAGTAGGGCGAGTAAATACAAGTGGGCTGGGTACACCTGTGTCCGGAGATAGCCTGGCCTGTAGCAGAGCCTGTGCCTCAGAGCCTGTGCCCCAGAGCCTGTGCCTCAGAGCCTGTCCTGTATCAGACAGAGCACCTGTCCTGTAGCAGAGCCTGTGCCTCAGAGCCTGAGCCTCAGAGCCTGTGCCTCAGAGCCTGTCCTGTATCAGAGCCTGTGCCTCAGAGCCTGTCCTGTATCAGAGCCTGTCCTGTAGCAGAGCCTGTGCCTCAGAGCCTGAGCCTCAGAGCCTGTGCCTCAGAGCCTGTCCTGTATCAGAGCCTGTCCTGTAGCAGAGCCTGTGCCTCAGAGCCTGAGCCTCATAGCCTGTGCCTCAGATGTGGTTTTTAGTTTGAGGTTCTGAGGTCCGGTGGTTCCGAACCCGTTCAATAAAGGTCGTTGGAAATAGACGATTTTGGTATCAGCAGACCGCAAATCACGAGTGCGGTATGTACGAGTGTTTTCGCATTAATCGATCAATGAGAGCACTATGTATTTAGGGATTTCGTTTCAACCCTCGGGTTCCATTTTGTGTACGGCAGCCATTTTGTGTGGTTGCCGTCACATAGGCCGATGACTACGGCCAAACGAGTCTTTGGGACACGTACACCTTAGCTGACTTCTGAATGACCTGGCCGAACTGACTCCCTTGCACGAGGCTGACCTCGCTGAGCCAGTTCCTTGTTAAGCAGCTGGTCAGATAAAGATCAAAGAGCAGGACATGCCGAAGTTTACAGCACACTGCACCCACCTTTCTATCTTGCTTCCAATCTGTTTGTGCTCCTTCCTTTACGACATAATCACTGATTTGGGTTGAGGTTTTATGATGGGGTTGTCCGGCCTGATCCGACAGGATATTGGAATGTGCTTGGTCATTTCTGGTGGGCTGGACAACGGAAAATGGGATTGTCGTCATGCGATATGTTTGAAATGTCACTATCTGATTGGCTAGTTTGTATGTAAACGATGCCACCTTTGGAATGTGATTTTTGGCATAAAAGACCATGCTCCGCTGATCGAATTTGTGCAGTCTCTAGCGAACCACCTGTGTTGTGCTTCGTAGATCTCTGTTCCTGTTTGCAGCCAATAAACTTTGGTCTTTGACGTCATCAAGAAGCGTCCCGTGCCTCTGTTTGCCGAGGCAGGGGAACTCGAAGGCATCGGGCGTTTTCCCTGGCTCCGCTAGGTTCTAAAAACTGGTCCTTCAGTTGGTGGCCAACGTGGGGCGACTTCAGCGGTACCGGTCCAAGCCCGAAGATCGTGGAGAGCTTCATGTGGAAATTCTGGAGGAAGGCCAGTCACTTCATCGACCCCTGTATGTCGTCGTGGTTCGAAAGTCTTTACTGCGAGGTTCCCCGCTTTCCGACGGCTAAGAAGGACTGCTGCCCTGACTGTCTCCCTGTCTTGGAGCCGCAGACGATTTGTAGAGCGAGATGATTGACGGGTCTTCTGGTGACGCCATCGACATTTCAGTTAAGTATGAGTGGAGTGTCTCCCAGTCCTTAGTTTGTTTGGTATCCCTTTAGTGGATCGCTTTGATTTGGTACCTGCAGGCCCCAAAGCCAAGGGACTCGTGTATTCACGAGACTATCGTTTTCAGATTTCCCTTGTAGTTTGAAGCTAGACTAGTGAGCGAAGATGCCTGGTTTTAGCAGACTTGGAAGGATATTTAGTTGTGGTTGTTCTAAGGATTCCCGGTTAGAGGATTCGTGTCCAGTTCCTCCAATTGGAGCTCCTACATACGAACTCTATGTGAAGCATGGTGTAGGTCCTATTAGTTAAAATGACTTCTGGGTAAAGTATACGAGAAAAGACGGTGTCCTACAGTGGCCCCATTATGGTAGCTTCGAAACTGAGATTTTAGATAATCTCGAAGTTAAACTGTTCAAAAAGATAGCCCGGCCGGCAATGTTTGACTCTTTCCGCATATGGCGCAAAGAAGCCAAACAGAAAGAAATTAAATTAGCGAAGAAGAATAAACGAGAACGAGGTTTGTCAATGGTACAAGCTGCTATAGCATATAGAGATAATGAGGAAGAGCAAGAGAGCAAACAGATGCTTAGAATTAGGAAGTTAGAGGTAGATAAATGCTACCAAATGCTACCCAGTTTTGCCGCGTAAAGAGCAGGAAGAAGAGAAAGATCTTGCGAAAGATCCTTTAATGTTGCATCTATTGAGTTCGCCACCCCCTTATGCACAAAATGCTACGGCACCGCCACTACCAGTTGTAGTTCCACAACCTCCGGTTGTTGTGACACCTGCAATTCCTCCACAGACAGCTCCTTTTCCGTTGGCTAATGTTCCTTTGGCGCAGCCTCCACAGGGGCCGCCAACTTTGCTTCCACCTTCGTCTGCTACTCCTACGCCTATCCATAATACTCCTCCCGTTCCGACTTTGGATTCTTCTGCTTTTGTTCCGTCTTCTCTTATTCTTTCACCTTCTCCTTCTGCTAGACAGAGAATGACTGCTGCAGTTTCTGGTTTCTTTTCTCCTTTGTTGGGACAATTGGGTATGTCTCCTGTTAGTGAGCGTAGACAATCACGTAGTCATTTGTCAGATACAAATGAACGTACAGTTTTGGATCATTTGGCGCGTAAGTGGATTACGTACGCTCCTCAGTATGATGTTGAGGGTGTTATGGATGTTTTCCTTCAATGGGAAGCACCAAAGCAGCGGTACGTCTTTGAGATGATGTGTGGGTTCCTCCATGAGCAATGGGTTGAGGAAGTAGGTAAAGCTCCTGAAGAATTGTACCGAATACGTTCTGAGTTTGCAAAAGGGACCTTTGTGGGTCCGAGTGATGTTGGGAGAGCAGTTGTGACTATCTTGTCATTCCGTAGTGATACTCCTTCTGAGCGATTGTTTGAGCCTGATTCGTCAGTTAGGAGAAAAGCGCATCAATATCCGATGCGTGAGGTTCCTCCAGTTTGGAGACCTGCTGATGCAAATGCTCATCCAGCTGTTGTTGCACACATTCAGCGAGTATGGGTACATGTTCCTTGGAAGTGTGTTGAAGTTTTGGCAATTAAGCAGTCTTTGCCTGATCCGCGGAAAAATCCAGCAGGATATTTTAAAGAGCTCACTCAGACTGTGGGTTCGTGTATCATGAATTTAGCAGATATGGATATGTTGTTTGGAAATGTTGTCCCACAGCCTATTTGGAGTACGATTCGACACACGGATCATGACCAAGAATTAGGTGATACATGGGTTAATATTAGTGCTGCGGATAATAGACAAGTAGGGGGTGCAAAGCCTGAAGATCTCATTACTCAACTCCCTGGTAGGATTATTAGTTATATGAAGACTTTGATGCCTGAAGTGCGTGTTAATTGGGATAAGTTGTCTGCTTGTAAGCAGAAGAAAGACGAGACGGTGTCTGACTTTTTCTCGTGGTTTGAAGAGACCTTTGTGGATCATAGTGGTCAGGATATGGCTACTGAGGGTGGCCAGAGATTGTTCGTCGACAGATTTGTACATAATTTGCTTCCTGAATTATGCACTAAGCTGAAAGATTCCAAGAGTGCTTGGGCTGTTTCCACGTCAGCGCAGATTTTAGCTACGGGCCAGTACTATGAAAATAGGCGCAAAGATGAGTTAGAGAAAGCGGATAAGAAGACTAAGGAATTGAAGACTAAAGTTCTTCTACAACAAGCTTATCCACCCCGAACTAATAATCAACGCGATTATCAGCAGAATCAGCAATATTCAAGAACCTCGCAAAGGAACGAGTCTTCTCAACAGCGTTTTCCGTATGGCCCTAATCAGTGTGCGTATTGCAAAGAAGAGGGCCATTACAAGAATATTTGTCCGGTTTTGTTGCAGCGCACGAATGGTGCTTCTGGTGTAAGAGGTCGAGGTGCTCAACAAGCGCCTAGAGGTAGCGGTCGTGGAGAGAATGGGCGTTCTTTGCCTCCACAGAATTCAATGAATAGTTTTGATCAGCAGCAGGGTTTGTCTGGTAGGACAGCACAGTACTATACAGATGATTACTACATCGAAAGAGAGGAAGTGGATGGTAATGATTGCTAGGACAGCCATAGACAAAGAGAGGGAGTTGTTTCAGTTCCAGTAGATCAGAATGGACCTTATGTTGAAGTGATTGCATCAGGTGTGTCAGAGCCTTTTCTGTTAGATGCTGGTGCTACGAAGAGTTCTATTATGCGCTCTAAACTCCCTGGCGCACCTTTGTCTGGCTTTGAGAATGTTTCTGTAGGTTACGAATCCGATTTTTGCTCCATTGTCTCTTTCTGTTGGAGCTCGTAAGTTTGAAGCACCCCAAATTTTGACTACAGGTTGCGGTGAGAACTTGTTGGGATTGGATTTATTGAAGAGATTGTATGCGACGTTGTATTGTTCTCCGTCAGGAGTACATCTTACGTTGGGTGAGAGAGTGATTTCTCCAATGTACATATTGAAAGACAGACTTCCACCTGAATTGTCTACTTTACCAAATTCATTGTGGGCTATTGGTCCGAATGATGTAGGTCTTTTAGAGATTCCTCCATATGTTGTGACACTGAAGTCGAATGCTAAGTTACCGCGCATTCCACAGTACCGCATCTCGAGTGATGGTGAGCGTGCACTTTTAGCGATTATTTCTGATCTGATCGAAAAAGGTGTGATTGCGGAACTGAGAGGTAATGTGTGCAATAGTCCTGTTTTGCCTGTTCTGAAGAGAACTGATTCTTCACAATCTCCTGCATATAGGTTTGTGATCGATCTTCGCTAAGTGAACAAGATTGTTGTTCCACAGTTTCCTGTTGTGCCTGATATTACTGCTTTGTTGACTCTGATTCCGGCTACAGCCACATGGTTCTCGGTGATTGACTTGAAGAATGCTTTCTTCAGCATCCCGATTGCCATGGAGAGTAGATATATCTTTGGATTCTCTTTAGGAGGGCGAAGTTTCCGCTTTAAGCGCGCTCCTCAAGGCTATTGCGAGAGTCCATCGATCTATAGCCAAGCTTTGAAAACACAGCTTGATCTGTTGGTTTTACCTGATGGTGCTGACCTTATTCAATATGTTGACAATTTGTTACTCGCTGCTGACAATGAAGAGATTTGTAGAGAAGCCACTTTGTCGTTGTTACGCCACTTGTCTGATTTTCATCACAAAGTTTCTCTCTCCAAGTTGCAATATTGTCGACAAGAAGTAATCTACTTAGGTCACCTCTTATCGAAGGAGGGAAGGAAACCGACCCCAGAGAGAATTCAAGCTATTGCGAAAATGAGTGTTCCTACAACACAGAGAGAAGTACGTGCGCTTTTGGGTATTACGTCGTACTGTAGACAGTGGATCCCTAATTTTTCTTTGCTAGCAAAGCCTTTGACAGCTCTTACTGTTAAGGATACGCCAAATCCTATTCCTTGGACTGACGAATGTCAGAAGAGCTTTTCCGAATTACGCAATGCGTTGTGTTCGGCTCCTGTGTTGGGTACTCCCGACTACAGTAAGCCTTTCACATTGTATGTCCTTGAGAGAGAGGGATGTGCATTGTCAGTGTTGACTCAACAGTTCGGCGATAAGCAACGTCCATGTGCTTATTTTTCGTCGACTTTAGATCCGATAGCTAGAGCGTTGCCGAGTTGCTTGAGAGCTACAGCGGCAGGAGCTGTTTCAATTCGACAGTCTGCTGGTTTGGTTATGGACAACACGTTAGTCGTAATGGTTCCACATGCAGTGGATACCTTATTGAACCGTACCAAGACACAGCACTTAACTAGTGCTTGGTTGTCGGGTTACGAGTTGACCTTGTTAGCGAGCCATGTGCACATTAAACGATGCAACACTTTGAATCCAGCCACGTTGTTGCCGATTTCAGCTGAGACAGATGATACTGAAGAACAGCATGATTGTTTTCTGAGAACTGAGGAAGAAACGAAAGGGAGGGTAGCACTTAGGGATACTCCTCTTCCAGAGTGTGATGGTACTTTGTGGGTTGATGGTTCGTGTTTTAAGTTGCCGAATGGTGATAAGACTGCGGCGTATGCTGTTACGACTTTGCATACGATTGTTGAAGCTGCACGTATCCCACATAATTCAGCGCAAGCAGCAGAGTTGATTGCATTAACTAGAGCATGTGTGTTGGCGAAAGGAAAACGAGTGAATATGTATACTGACAGCTAATATGCGTTTGGTGTGGCTCATAGCTTTGGACATTTGTGGCGTGAACGTGGGTTTTTGACTTCGCATGGAACGAAGATCCAGCATGGGCAGTTGGTGAATGAACTCCTTGAATCACTTACTTTGCCATTACAAGTAGCGATTGTGAAATGCAGTGCCCATAAGAAAGTTACGGATGATGTTGGTCGCGGGAATGCGTTTGCGGATGAAGTTGCGAAAGAAACTGCGAGAAATGTGATGAGCCGAATGTATGTTGCAAGTCCGGCGAGATGGGTTCCAGAGAAAAGTATGTGTGAAGATACGATTGAGAGTGTGAAATCCATCCAAGCTGAAGCTACAGAGAAAGAGTTGAATGAATGGAGAGAGAGTAAGGGTAGATTGGATTCGAATGGTTGTTGGACTGATTTGTCAGAGCATCAGAGATGGTTGTTGCCCGACGCGTATGTGCTTCCAGTTGTTACAATGGCTCATGGGATGGCACATATCAGCGTGAAAGGGATTTGTAAGTTGTTGGCTCTGGTTTGGCAGAATGCGGGAATCCCCAGATGCGCAGAGAATTTAGTCAAGAACTGTATGGTGTGTTTGATGCACAATCCTGGTAAGGGAACTCCAACACCAGCTGGTCATTTTGCTCCTCCTACGTATCCGTTCAAGGCTTTGCAGCTAGATTTCATCCACATGGAGAGGTGCAACAACCTGAAAAATGTTTTGGTGGTTATTTGCTCCTTCTCTAGATGGGTGGAAGCTTATCCTTTAAAGGACAATACTGCCTTGTCCACAGCGAAAGTCCTAATAAAAGAATTCTTCCCGAGGTTTGGTTTGCCGAGAATTATCTGGAGTGACAATGGGAGGGAATTTGTGGGTCAAGTAATGAAGAAAGTATGCGAGGGATTAGGAATTCGGCAGAAGTTCCACGCTGCAAACCACCCCCAATCAGCTGGTTTAGTCGAGTGCTATAGCGGCACTCTTAAATTAAAGTTGGACAAAATCCAAGCGAGCACTGGTTTACAATGGCCAGATGCTTTGCCTTTAGCGCTCCTGTCCACAAGAATGCCTGTGCATTCGCAAATGGGTTTGAGTCCGTATGAGGTTGTGTTTGGTCGCCCAGCGAATATTTGGGGCGTACCAAGACCAACAAAGTTTAGTGACCTCGAGTATCCTGTGTTGCTTGATTACTTGCACGAACTGATGGCTAAACTGCGTGTTTTACGCCAACAGGTTCATGAAAGTTTGCCGCAAGCTTCTGAGGATCCAGGTCACGCCATCAAACCCGGTGACTGGATTCTCACTAAAACTTCCAGCGGAACAAGAATGATCAGCCCCGTTGGACACGACCACATCTAGTTCTCCTGTCTACACGTTCTGCAGTTCGAGTGCAAGGCAAGAAACACTGGATCCAGGCGTACATTGCAAGCGGGCACCATTGCCCTTACCGTACGATCAATGGGTCCAGGAAGGACTTCCAGACTCTGAAACAGAAACTGTGCCACGATTTTTGCCATTCAGCGATGCCCGTCTGATTGGTACGAACTCTGAAAAAGAAAGTGACGATCTTTTGCAAGAAGCTGTGCCTCCTTTGAATCGATTGAACACTACTGAGCCTGAACTCTTGTTCACAAAACAAACATTGCCTGGAAAGGATCGTTATAATTTGCGACCAAGAGTCGTGGGACTAATAAAAAACAAATGAAGTTTTTATGATTTTTCTGTTTACAGGTTAACTCTCCACTGAGGATCTACTAATTTTTGTTTTTCGAACCGCCATCCGGGTTCAGCTGTAGGGTCGCGGTGCCAAGTCTTTGGAGTGCAAGCCTGAGACACTAGGTCGAAGGTTCTGGTTGGCCTAAGGGAGTTGCCCTGGGTTGACAGAGGCATTCCTTAGCATAGAACACCCTACCATCACGAGCAGCATATTTAGTTAGGATGGATTTCTTCGAGTTGGAGAGACTTGTAAGGACAATGAATTTTAAGAATAAGATACACAAGCTAATCACACGGAAAAGATTTTTAATATTGTGTTTGCTTTTGCTATTGAGTTTAATGATATTTTTAATTGGATATGTGACATTCTCTTTTAAAGTGACGTTTATTCCCACTGTGCAACCTACACCTCCACCTACTATTTCTTCTCATTCTTTTCACCCTTTGCCTGAACACGAGGTAGTTAGACGACTGGAATTTGCCAATAATTCCTTTATTCAACTTTTGCACCAACACCAGTTAGTGATAAATACGACGAATTGTTGGATTTGTGGTCCAATCCCCCATACGACTGATAAAGGTATTCCGTACTTGGTTTTGCCTTTTAGCTTGAATGGTTCTATTTGGGCTTACAGAACAATGTTTATCTATGCCCATAGTGTCTATCCCCAATGTTCACCGAAGGATAATCCGAAGAATAGTGCTGTTGCTAGAGGCATAGTCGACATGGTTAAAGGGACTAATGCCGTTGAAACTATTCCGACAGATGAGAAGCAACCATATAGTGGTTGGGACGTTACTGGATATGGAGTTAGTTTGAGTGTTAACCAGCGAGCGAAAAGTTCTCCACCGATTTGGATAGTGCCCCATCAGGGTCGCTATTGTCTGCAGGGTAATGGCAAGAATCCGAGAGCTCAGCTAGGGAAGAGCGTTTGTACTGACACCTACGTGTTTACGTCCCAGTCTTCCCCAGCAATTCTAGCCTCTAAGGGAACTTATTTTATTTGCTACGACAAAGCATATACATGGTTGCCCCCTGATTTTTCGGGCACATGTTTTGTTTCCTTCCTGTTGCCTCCCACTTTTACAGCTGCGGCAGATTACCATAAGACGAGAGTTGCCAGAGGTGTTTTCAGTCAGGAAGACACTGCAGGGCAAGAGTTGGGAGATTTCTTTAAGGGTTTTCTGCCGTTCTGGGGACCTATGGCTAACAGCAGGAATATTCGCCAGTTGACGAGAGTGGTTGAGTCCACCATAGTCGAAACTGCCGGTGCCCTTAGTAACTTGACTGCTGAGCTCCAGTCGGATAGACTTATGACACTTCAGAATGGGTTGCCCTTGATGTCCTACTGGCAGAGAGAGGTGAAGTATGTAAACTGATTCAATCGAGCTGCTGCGTTTTCATTCCAGGCAACGCTCCGACAGTCTTCCAGGCAATTTCCAAGCTACATAAGATCTCCGATTCTGTCCATTTGGATAAAGGAGATTGGTTGTTGATGGGATGGTTATGGGAATTGATATCCACTTGGGGATGGTAGATTCTGATGGTCATTGGGATGGTCTTAGCTATCCTTTTCCTGTTCTGTCTTTGTGTATAGTGTGCTCCTGCTATATGTGGCCTCTGTGCTACTTCGTGTGCAAGGAGACCTGTCCAGAGAGAGGTAATAAGTACTAGGATGATGCTACAGCAACATATCGATGATCTGATGATGCTAGACCTAGATTCAGATTGACATGAGTTTGGGTTTGTTGCCTATGTAAGGGCAAAAGGAGGGTCTGTGGTTCCGTAGTTTGAGGGTCTGAGGTTTGGTGGTTCCGAACCCGTTCAATAAAGGTCGTCAGAAATAGACGATTTTGGTATCAGCAGACCGCAAATCACGAGTGCGGTATGCACAAGTGTTTTCGCATTAATCGATCAATGAGAGCACTATGTATTTAGGGATTTCGATTCAACCCTCGGGTTCCATTTTGTGTACGGCAGCCATTTTGTGTGGTTGCCCTCACATCCTCCGACGACTATGGCCAAACGAGTCCTTGAGACACGTATGCCTTAGCTGACTTCTGAATGACCTGGCCGAACTGACTCCCTTGCCCGAGGCTGACCTCGCTGAGCCAGTTCCTTGTTAAGCAGCTGGTCAGGTAAAGATCAAAGAGCAGGACATGCCAAAGTTTACAGCACACTGCTCCCACCTTTCTATCTTGCTTCCAATCTGTTTCTGCTCCTTCCTTTACAACATAATCACTGATTTGGGTTGAGGTTTTATGATAGGTTTGTCCGGCCTGATCTGACAGGATATTGGAATGTGCTTGGTCATTTCTGGTGGGCTGGACAACGGAAAATGGGATTGTCGTCAAGCGATATGTTTGAAAGGTCACTATCTGATTGGCTAGTTTGTGTGTGACCGATGCCACCTTTGGAATGTGATTTTTGGCATAAAAGACCATGCTCCGCTCATCGAATTTGTGCAGTCTCTAGCGAACCACCCGTGTTGTGCTTCGTAGATCTCTGTTCCTGGTTGCAGCCAATAAACTTTGGTCTTTGACGTCATCAAGAAGCGTCCTGTGTCTCTGTTTGCCGAGGCAGGGGAACTCGAAGGCATCGGGCGTTTTCCCTGGCGCCGCTAGGTTCTAAAACCTGGTCCTTCACAGAGCCTGTCCTGTAGCAGAGCCTGTGCCTCAGAGCCTGTGCCTCAGAGCCCGTGCCTCAGAGCCTGTCTTGTATCAGAGCCTGTGCATCAGAGCCTGTCCTGTATCGGAGCCTGTGCCTCAGAGCCTGTCTTGTATCAGATCCTGTGCCTCAGAGCCTGTGCATCAGAGCCTGTCCTGTAGCAGAGCCTGTGCCTCAGAGCCTGTGCTGTGCCTCAGAGCCTGTCCTGTAGAAGAGCCTGTGCCTCAGAGCCTGTGCTGTGCTTCATTGCCTGTCCTGTATCAGAGCCTGTCCTGTATCAGAGCCTGTGCCTCAGAGACTGTGCTGTGTATCAGAGCCTGTCCTGTATCAGAGCCTGTGCCTCAGGGCCTGTGCCCCAGAGCCTGTGACTCAGAGCCTGTCCTGTATCAGAGCCTGTGCCTCAGGGCCTGTGCCCCAGAGCCTGTGCATCAGAGCCTGTCCTGTATGGGAGCCTGTGCCTCAGAGCCTGTCTTGTATCAGATCCTGTGCCTCAGAGCCGGTGCATCAGAGCCTGTCCTGTAGCAGAGCCTGTGCCTCAGAGCCTGTGCTGTGCCTCGGAGCCTGTCCTGTATCAGAGCCTGTCCTGTATCAGAGCCTGTGCCTCAGAGACTGTGCTGTGTATCAGAGCCTGTCCTGTATCAGAGCCTGTGCCTCAGGGCCTGTGCCCCAGAGCCTGTGACTCAGAGCCTGTCCTGTATCAGAGCCTGTGCCTCAGAGCCTGTGCCCCAGAGCCTATGCCTCAGAGCCTGTCCTGTATCAGAGCCTGTGCCTCAGAGCCTGTGCCTCAGAGCCTGTCCTGTATCAGAGCCTGTCCTGTAGCAGAGCCGTGCCTCTGAGCCTGTGCCTCAGAGCCTGTCTTGTATTAGAGCCTGTGCCTCAGAGCCTGTGCCTCAGAGCCTGTCTTGTATCAGAGCCGGTGCCTCAGAGCCTGTCCTCTATCAGAGCCTGTGCCTCAGAGCCTGTGCTGTGTACAAGAGCCTGTGCCTTAGAGCCTGTGCCTCAGAGCCTGTCGTGTATCAGAGCCTGTGCCTCAGAGCCTGTGCCTCAGAGCCTGTTTTGTATCAGAGCCTGTGCCTCAGAGCCTGTGCCTCGGAGCCTGTGCCTCAGAGCCTGTCTTGTATCAGAGCCTGTGCCTCAGAGCCTGTGCCTCCGAGTCTGTCCTGTAGCAGAGCCTGTGCCTCAGAGCCTGTGCCTCAGAGCCTGTGCTGTGTATAAGAGCCTGTGCCTCAGAGCCTGTGTATCAGAGCCTGTGCCTCAGAGCCTGTGCCTCAGAGCCTGCGTATCAGAGCCTGTGCCTCAGAGCCTGTGCTGTGTATAAGAGCCTGTGCCTCAGAGCCTGTCTTGTATCAGAGCCTGTGCTTCTAAGCCTGTGCCTCAGAGCCTGTGCTGTGTATAAGAGCCTGTGCCTCAGAGCCTGTGCCTCAGAGCCTGTGCATCAGAGCCTGTGCCTCAGAGCCTGTGCCTCAGAGCCTGTGCTGTGTATAAGAGCCTGTGCCTCAGAGCCTGTGTATCAGAGCCTGTGCCTCAGAGCCTGTGCCTCAGAGCCTGTGTATCAGAGCCTGTGCCTCTGAGCCTGTGCATCAGAGCCTGTGCCTCAGAGCCTGTGCCTCAGAGCCTGTGCTGTGTACAAGAGCCTGTGCCTCAGAGCCTGTGCCTCAGAGCCTGTCGTGTATCAGAGCCTGTGCCTCAGAGCCTGTGCCTCAGAGCCTGTGCTGTGTACAAGAGCCTGTGCCTCAGAGCCTGATTTGTATCAGAGCCTGTGCCTCAGAGCCTGTGCCTCAGAGCCTGTCCTGTATCAGAGCCTGTGCCTCAGAGCCTGTGTATCAGAGCCTGTGCCTCAGAGCCTGTGCCTCAGAGCCTTGCCCCCGAGCCTGTCTTGTATCAGAGCCTGTGCCTCAGAGCCTGTCCTGTATCAGAGCCTGTGCCTCAGTGCCTGTGCCTCAGAGCCTGTCCTGTATCAGAGCCTGTCCTGTAGCAGAGCCTGTACCTCTGAGCCTGTGCCTCAGAGCCTGTCTTGTATTAGAGCCTGTGCCTCAGAGCCTGTGCCTCAGAGCCTGTCTTGTATCAGAGCCGGTGCCTCAGAGCCTGTCCTCTATCAGAGCCTGTGCCTCAGAGCTTGTCCTGTAGCAGAGCCTGTGCCTCAGGGCCTTTCCTGTATCAGAGCCTGTGCCTCAGAGCCTGTGCTTCAGAGCCAGTGCCTCAGAGCCTGTGCCTCAGAGCCTGTGCCTCAGAGCCTGTGCTTCAGAGCCAGTGCCTCAGAGCCTGTGCCTCAGAGCCTGTGCCTCAGAGCCTGTGCCTGTAGTATCAGAACCTGTGCCCCAGAGCCTGTGCCTCAGAGCCTGTCCTGTATCAGAGCCTGTCTTGTATCAGAGCCTGTGCCTCAGAGCCTGTGCTGTGTATAAGAGCCTGTGCCTCAGAGCCTGTCTTGTATCAGAGCCTGTGCTTCTGAGCCTGTGCCTCAGAGCCTGTGCTGTGTATAAGAGCCTGTGCCTCAGAGCCTGTCTTGTATCAGAGCCTGTGCTTCTGAGCCTGTGCCTCAGAGCCTGTGCTGTGTATAAGAGCCTGTCCCTCAGAGCCTGTCTTGTATCAGAGCCTGTGCCTCTGAGCCTGTGCCTCAGAGCCTGCGGTGTGTATAAGAGCCTGTGCCTCAGAGCCTGTGCCTAAGAGCCTGTGCCTCCGAGCCTGTCTTGTATCAGAGCCTGTGCCTCAGAGCCTGTCCTGTATCAGAGCCTGTCCTGTAGCAAGCCTGTGCCTCTGAGCCTGTGCATCAGAGCCTGTGCCTCAGAGCCTGTGCTGTGTACAAGAGCCTGTGCCTCAGAGCCTGTGCCTCAGAGCCTGTCGTGTATCAGAGCCTGTGCCTCAGAGCCTGTGCTGTGTACAAGAGCCTGTGCCTCAGAGCCTGTTTTGTATCAGAGCTTGTGCCTCAGAGCCTGTCTTGTATCAGAGCCTGTGCCTCAGAGCCTGTGCCTCCGAGCCTGTCCTGTAGCAGAGCCTGTGCCTCAGAGCCTGTGCCTCAGAGCCTGCGTATCAGAGCCTGTGCCTCAGAGCCTGTGCTGTGTATAAGAGCCTGTGCCTCAGAGCCTGTCTTGTATCAGAGCCTGTGCTTCTGAGCCTGTGCCTCAGAGCCTGTGCTGTGTATAAGAGCCTGTGCCTCAGAGCCTGTGTATCAGAGCCTGTGCCTCAGAGCCTGTGCCTCAGAGCCTGTGCATCAGAGCCTGTGCCTCAGAGCCTGTCTTGTATCAGAGCCTGTGCTTCTGAGCTTGTGTCTCAGAGCCTGTGCTGTGTATAAGAGCCTGTGCCTCAGAGCCTGTGTATCAGAGCCTGTGCCTCAGAGCCTGTGCCTCAGAGCCTGTGTATCAGAGCCTGTCTTGTATCAGAGCCTGTGCTTCTGAGCCTGTGCCTCAGAGCCTGTGCTGTGTATAAGAGCCTGTGCCTCAGAACCTGTGTATCAGAGCCTGTGCCTCAGAGCCTGTGCCTCGGAGCCTGTGCATCAGAGCCTGTGCCTCAGAGCCTGTGCTGTGTATAAGAGCCTGTGCCTCAGAGCCTGTGTATCAGAGCCTGTGCCTCAGAGCCTGTGCCTCAGAGCCTGTGCATCAGAGCCTGTGCCTCAGAGCCTGTGCCTCAGAGCCTGTGCTGTGTATAAGAGCCTGTGCCTCAGAGCCTGTGTATCAGAGCCTGTGCCTATGAGCCTGTGAATCAGAGCCTGTGCCTCAGAGCCTGTGCATCAGAGCCTGTGCCTCAAAGCCTGTGCTGTGTATCAGAGCCTGTGCCTCAGAGCCTGTGCCTCAGAGCCTGTCCTGTATCAGAGCCTGTCCTGTATCAGAGCCTGTCCTGTATCGGAGCCTGTCCTGTATCAGAGCCTGTCCTGTATCTGAGCCTGTCCTGTATCAGAGCCTGTGCCTCAGAGCCTGTGCCTCAGAGCCTGTCCTGTATCAGAGCCTGTCCTGTATCAGAGCCTGTCCTGTATCGGAGCCTGTCCTGTATCAGAGCCTGTCCTGCAGCAGAGCCTGTCCTGTATCGGAGCCTGTGCCTCAGAGCCTGTGCCTCAGAGCCTCTCCTGTATCAGAGCCTGTCCTGCAGCAGAGCCTGTTCCTCAGAGCCTGTGCCTCAGCGCCTGTGCCTTAGAGCCTGTCCTGTGTCAGAGCCTGTGCTGTGATTCAGAGCGTGTGCCCCAGAGCCTGTGCCTCAGAGCCTGTGCTTCAGAGCCTGTGCCTCTGAGCCTGTGCCTCAGCGCCTGTGCCTTAGAGCCTGTGCCTCAGAGCCTGTCCTGTATCAGAGCCTGTGCCTCAGAGCCTGTGCCTCAGAGCCTGTCCTGTATCAGAGCCTGTGCCTCTGAGCCTGTGCTTCAGAGCCTGTGCCTCAGAGCCTGTCCTGTGTCAGAGCCTAACATGCAGAACAACAGCAATAAAGCAACAACAACAACACAGCAGCAATAATAAAGGCAATAATAATAATAAAAGTGATAATAATAAGACTTCATCCTGTGAGTCACCTGTGCCCCCAGGTCGCCCAGCACAGACCCCTCGCCTCCAGTGCTCTCATCTGAGGTGCAAGCCTGAAAGGCATCTTCAGGGAACTCTAGAAACAAAAGAGAGAGACAGGGGCGGAGGTGTTAGAGAGCTCACAGGATATGTGGCAGACACAGGAAACCACAGGACGCGTGGCACACAGAGACACCACCACGACTACCACAGGAAACCACAGGACGCGTGGCACACAGAGACACCACCATGACTACCACAGGAAACCACAGGAAACCACAGGACGCGTGGCACACAGAGACACCACCACGACTAGCACAGGAAACCACAGGACGCGTGGCACACGGAGACACCACCACGACTAGCACAGGAAACCAAAGGACGCGTGGCTCACAGAGACACCACCACAACTACCACAGGAAACCACAGGACGCGTGGCACACAGAGACACCACCACAACTACCACAGGAAACCACCGGACGCGTGGCACACAGAGACACCACCACGACTACCACAGGAAACCACAGGACGCGTGGCACACAGAGACACCACCACGACTACCACAGGAAACCACCGGACGCGTGGCACACAGAGACACCACCACAACTACCACAGGAAACCACAGGACGCGTGGCACACAGAGACACCACCACAACTACCACAGGAAACCACCGGACGCGTGGCACATAGAGACACCACCATAACTACCACAGGAAACCACAGGACACGTGGCACACAGAGACACCACCACGACTACCACAGGAAACCACAGGACGCGTGGCACACAGAGACACCACCACGACTACCACAGGAAACCACAGGACGCAAGTCACACAGAGACACCACCACGACTACCACAGGAAACCACAGGACGCGTGGCACACAGAGACACCACCACAACTACCACAGGAAACCACAGGACGCGTGGCACACAGAGACACCACCATGACTACCACAGGAAACCACAGGACGCGTGGCACACAGAGACACCACCACGACTACCACAGGACGCATGGCACACAGAGACACCACCACGACTACCACAGGAAACCACAGGAAACCACAGGACACATGGCACACAGAGACACCACCACGACTACCACAGGAAAAGTCACAAACACAGGTGGACACTCAAGTAACTAACTAAAATCAGAGGATGCAGAGTACACACAGGAAGGAATCCACCTTCATGACCCCTTCTTTGAGTAGCACCATCTTCATGCAATGTTACTTCCTCTGCTTGACCTAAGCCGGGGTCAACTCTCTGTTTGAAGCAGAGTCCTATCAGCACCTTGCTGCCCCAATCCTGGCCTGGCAAGATGACAGTGACCAGTCGCCCAAACCACGGAGCACTGAGAGGTTCTTGTTGCCATTGGTGTGGAAACGGACTCTGCACTTTACCCTCGGCTAGCTAGCGGTAAAGTGCTTGTGCTCGGCTTTATACGTGAAGTAATTGGTATACACCTGATTGGCTCATTTTACCTACCTATAAGTCCCCAGTATATGGTACAAAGTGTCCCCAGGGCCTGTAAGTTAAATGTCACTAGAAGACTGCAGCACCCCTTATATAGCAACCACTACGGCGTGAGAGTAAAGAGTGTTTCCACACCCACCGCTGTAGCCAGGCTGTGCAGCTTTAAACGGCAAATTCGACCTGTCACAATAAACCCTTTGGACAGGCCTAAAACCTTCCCTTTAAATACCAATAAGTCGCCCCTCCGTAAAGCCCTGGTGCACATAAAGGCAGGGTGCCTGGTATTTAAAAGTAGGACATGTACAAGGTTCATATTCTACATGTCCTTACAGTAAAAAACAAAAATGCTATTTTCACTGTGGCAAGGTCAGGTGCGTCATCGTAACCCTTCGTAACGCTGACTTCAGATCGGTTACAGCTTAATAAATAGTTCAAGGACTCATTTTAACAGTTAATCAAAATCCAACGTAATGATAAAGGCAAATTTTGTCTAACTATTACTAACCCTGGGCGTAGTTTGCGTAGTAATTCTTCGCGAAGTGCACTTCGCAATACGCACGCTAAGCGTAGCTACGCAAACTGCGAAGTGCGGTAGGGAAAATGCTGTTCGCACTGATTGCACAGTGCCGGATGCTTGTCCACACTGTCCAATCATTGCAAACGGCATCTTGCACAGTGCAAGCCGTCGTTTTCTGCTGCTCGAGTAGATTTGTACTTGAGCGGCAACTTTATCAACGCGGACTGGTAGTTTCTCATCGAGCGGTCACGAGCATATGCGACCACTCGCAATGAGAAACCTGACCTCCCCACGTTGAGAATCTCGCCAGGAGGTTTATTTTCCACGCTCGCGATCGGCAACTTGATGTTGCTGATCGCAAATGAGGAAAAAATCTCACCGGGATGTTGATTTTGCTCGCTCGCGGTCGCCAACTTGATGTTGAAGACCGCGAGCAAGGAAAAAATGCCCACTACGCTATGTATTTTTGCACTGTGCTTTGTGCAATTTGCATAGCAATGCAAACTACACACGCTCTGTGAGCGTAGCGTAGTTCTACGCCCAGGGTTAACTATTACAGAGAAGGTACTTTAAAAAAGTTACTTTTTGCCTGCCTACAGCAGATGGAGGCCGTTCTGTAAGTATTCAACTGGTACCTGAGGTGTGAACAGCCCTCTGTGCAGGCACCATGGGCATTGGGTGTGGGAATGTGATGTCCTTCCCTTGACAAGATGGTCTGGGCGCTGAGGCCCGGCCTTGGAGCACTTCAAAGGAGCTCAATGTCCATGTCCCTTTTGTCCTTCTAGGAAGCCAGGCACCAACCTTAGTGAGAGGGAGAGCTGCCCCAAAACTGGTTTAGAGAGTTGACTGGTAAGCATCCTCTTTGACACCTGACTGAGTATCAAATCCTGCTTGAATGTCACATCCTGCTTGACAGGTCTGTTGGGGGGTTCACATATAACATTTGGGATGCACTTGAAAGGAATCACTGACATAATATTGATGCATACAATTTTGAAGCACAAAAATATAGGAAATTAAATATCCATAAATAAATATTGACTTCTTATACGTAACTAGTAAAATCACAAATATCAATGTCAAAAATATCGATTTGTACCTATATTTTAAGCAAAAATATAGGAAACTAAATTATTACAACCTTTAAATAAACATATAACATGTCAAAAATATTAATTCGTACAATATTGACTACAATGTTATATTCAGAATAATTAATTATTAATACATATAAAAACACTTTTTACACACAACATATATTTTAAATAATCCTAAAACATGTTAGACACTTGTTTACATGAAATAAAAATTGGTTATATCAACAAAATATTTACCATTTAAATCAGTAAATTTTATCTCAAATAAAAACAATAAAATCCAAAACAAATAACATTAACTACAAACATTTGAAGAACAGCCTAAATAATAATACATATACATATAAATACATTTATATTCAGTATTATCAAGCTATATATCATACATTAAAAATAAAACTTAAATTAGCGTTTATTAAAGAAGGACACAACTGACAAAAAGAAAATTCAAACAAAAAGCAAACCAACCAACTAAATGCATTTATAAACAACTTTAACCTCGAAAATCAGACAATTAAATCAACAATATAAAAGCACACTAATTTTAACAACTAAATACTTCAAAAACAACAAACGCTGCAAGACAAAGAAAGTCCGCCTCATTTTCTGACCAGACCATTAAAAAAGAAAGATATACATCTCAACAACTATAAAACCAAGTAAGTAAAACTTATATTTAAACTAAAACATACTTGTTAATAAACTTAAAAATGTAAAATAACAAGTAATTATTAAACACTATTCAGGCTCTATCTCTTTATATAGACTTCCTAAAAGAAAAAAAAATAAACTTGAAAAAGCGATAAACTCCTGGAAAATAACAACTATCATAAACCAGTAAAAGGATACAAGACCGTGAGTGTACATTAATAAACAAAAAACTATAACCTCAGCCAAAAAGCAAGTAAAAATAAACACAAAAATCTCAATGTGTACAAACTACCAACAATAATCAATATTCTCACACTATTGGATTGCTAAAAAAAAAACAATAACATTTGACCTAGAAACACACTAACCAAAACTACAAATATATGGGGGGTTTAGCTCTATGAACTGTGTTCCATGCTGGAATAAAGAATACACTTACGAACTTTGCTGGATGGCTTAATTCATTGGTGAATATTGTCTGGAGGTCGAGTGCATTTACACGTTTGTCAGCGTGTGGTGAAGGAGAATATATATATATATTTTTTTTTTCCCGATTTTTGCGGGGGGAGCGCCCGGTACGCGCACCGGGGAGCGCACCGGGAGCGTACCATGGGGAAAAAAGAATGACAGACTTTAAAAAAATGAAGCCTTTTTTTATAAATTGGAGGTAGTTCTAAAAAGAACTGTTTTTTTATTCTTTTTGTTGTTTTATATTTTTTTATTGTTTTTTTGAACATTTTTTACTTTTTTTGGCTTTTATGAACAGTTTTATATTTTTTTGTATTTTTTATAGGGAAAAACAAAAAACAGGGATTTGGAAACGGCTCAACTGGAGCAACAAAAAAAAACAGGAAAAAATTAAGGCTTCTTTGTGCATTTGTGGTTATCACCAGGAAGCATGATGAGTGTAATGCTCTGCTCACCATAAGTGATTAATTTCCCACAATGCCTCCGGGTCACCAGGCGCTCTACAAATCGCTAAATAAATAATAATAATAATAATGTACACAAACAATTTTGTATTCCCCAAACTTTGGTTGGATACTTGAAATCAACTGACTTGCTTCTGGACCCGATGGAGTGGGTTCTTTGGTTGTTGAGGTTGTGCCAGATGATTGGGGTAGGTTTTTGCAGATTTCTCTCATCTCTGCTGCTGAAAAGTTAATAGGGTGCAAACGCTGCATATGCCGAATCATTGTATGATTCCCAAAGGAATATTTTTTTGTAGGGTTCCCCCTGGATAGCACAGCACCACAGATGAGACAGGTCACCTTTGCAGCGTTTACTTTTTTTAAACCAGTTGGGATTTTAAAAAACCCCCATATGAAGTGCTCCTTAGGTTTGTATGATGGAGTGTTTTCTTGCAGGAACTGCCTTGTCCCTTCCTCCTCTTCCTCCTCCTCCTCCTCTTCTTCTTGACCACCAAAGAGATGTTCTGGTGGTCCTTGTGGTGGTGGTGGTGGGGCAGATGATCCAGCTGCTGCTGCTACTGTAGCCATTTCTGAGTAGAAATAGGTAGTAATAGCTCTGGAAACAGGTCTTCCTCACTCAAAGTACAAAGTGAGAATGAGGAAAAAAGGTGGGGGCTTTCATCATTTGGAAAAAAAAACTGTTCTGAACCAATGAAAACTGTAATTTTCAGGTCGCAAGACCAGGGGTTTCATCATTATGAAACTAAAACTGTTATGAACCAATGAAAAGTGTTATTTTCAGGTCACATGACCCGACACGCTTACTCTACGCGCCCCGGGGCGCTTACGTAGCGCGTTTGTATGCGCGTGGGTGCTTCCGGGTGCGCTTACGCCGTGCGTATCACTCGGACGCGGCTACGCGATACGTCATGATGATGTTTTCGCCAATAGCGCTAACGGGACGCTCACCGACTAGGGCTGTGATTAAATCCAGTTTTTGAAAACTATTTGTGGCCTGGACATCGTTCTTGTGAATTGTGAACGAATTTGGTGGAATTTGGAGGGACTGGCGATCCCGTCCAGGGCCCGCCGCTGTGAGAGGCCACTGAAGCTTTGCGCCAAAACTGTTGCTTGAATTTGAATCAAAAGCTGTGGCCCGCCTTTCTTCTCTCGAATACGGAGCAACTTATTCCCCGAAAAAAGACCCAAAAAGGCCTGACACGAGGACTGACCCCGCTCCAGTTAAACATCACGGAAGGAGTAACGTCCAAGCGCTGATCTAAAATCACAACGAGACACGAAGTCTTTCGTTTTCAAGGTGAGCGGAGGAGGGGGATCGTGGGACTGATATCAATAGGAAGAAGACAAGCGGAAGTCTGTTTGCGGTGTAAAGATTAGAGTACACGCACGGACAGTGTCTAATAACTGGGGCGCATTTAACGAAATACAGCGCATTGATTTATGAATGTAATACAATCATGGCAGCATCCAGAATCACTAAGAGGAATGAGGCAGCTAAGCAGATTTTTGACGTTCAACCAAGAGAATTTAACGCCAGCACACCGCCCAGCATGGGGAGTGGGATGCAAAGTAAATCCAAACAAGATCTCTGGTCCAAATTATGGAAACTTCTTAAACTTGAACAAACAAAATGGTGGGAGGCCACTACACTGGCCAAATACATAGAGGTTGGTCGAGTCCCAAGAGGGCCCAGAATCTATACAACTCCAACCTTCAATGACCCGGACCCCGAGCTAGTGGACGAATGGGCAACTAATAGTCACGAATGCTCAACAATTATGTTGAAACTGTTAGTTAAATATGCTAATAAAGACTGTGAGAAATGTGCGCTGGATATTGAAAAGATAACAGATGAGTTAACCAAACTTTGTAGCAAAGAGGAATTTGATACAGAAATGGGTAAAATGGAGAAGAAACTGGAAACCCTAGAGAAAGAAATAAAGGAGAAAAAACAAAGAAAGTTCCTCAGGGACCACATGGATTACGAGAGAGGACAAGTCCACACATTTTGCCAAAAATATGACCACTTGCGGGCTGAAACCAAAAAAGCCAAAGCACCCGGCGCAGTGTCAGCCGCATTGGAAATACCTGAAACGGATGAAGGGGCCCAAACAGAAGAGAATAATGATGATGCAAACCAGCCAGCTGAAATGGGGCCAGGTTTCTTAAGCCCAAAAGACAAAATTTTAAACGAGTTCTCGCTCATGGCCAAAGGGAGACTGGAATCCCAGAGCAAATTGTTCGTCGGAGGAACAAGAGGACGAGGAAGAGGAGGCAGAGGAGGAAAAAGAGTAAACCTAACAGATGCCAGTACATCAAGCCCCGTGGGAACGAGAACAAGGGGCCAGAGGAAGCTAAAATGAAGGACACCAAGACAGTCATCAATCTCTCTGACAGGAGCCTCAACACTGCTGAAACTGAGGTACTGTCCTTTGGATTATCGTTTTGCCCTACATCTAACTTTAACTATACCCAGAGCCGCATAGACCTTTTTCAATTTACTAGGAAGCTCAGACTGAGAAAATGGTTCGCTACGAGAATAAGCAATGAACCAGGCACAAGTTCTGAGACTCCAAGTACATTACAAATTGGAGATGCTGATATGATACAAGTAATACATGAGCTAGAAGGAAACCCCGAAGTAATTGAGAACCCTACCCTGAACTTAATTACCGAGAACATCAGGTTGGACCTGAGCAGTAAAAGTGGATTTAAACCAAAATCTATTTTTCTGCCGATGATCAATAATGAGGCAATCGATGTCTTTGAGAAAGGGGTGATTACTGAATTTAAAAAACTAGCGAATAACAGGAAATGGGGAAGAAATAATCTTAGCCAAGAACAAAGATTAGCAATTGAAAGTTTAAGTAATGACCATAGCATTGTCATAAAAAAATCGGATAAGAGGGGCAACATTGTTGTAATGTCAAAAGAAATGTACATACAGGAAGGTATGAAGCAACTTAATGACACTGTTAAGTATGAAAAAAGCAACAGGAAAATGTATGAGAGTAAGAATCAAGCATACCATGAGAAACTGTGTGAATGGAGGAATCAAGAACTCATAGAAACTGAAGAGTTTAATTTTTTAAAGTGCAACTTCCCCAAAATACCAGCACTGTATCTACTCCCCAAATTGCATAAATAACCCCCCAGGCAGGCCAATAGTATCTTCTAGGAGCAGCAGCCTAGAAAATAAATCAAGATACGTAGATCATTTTTTGCAGCCTATTGTGCAGGGCCTTCCAGCGTATTTGAGGGACTCAGGCGATTTTTTGGAAAAAATCTCTAATGTCACAGTTGATGCAGGCTGTATACTTATGATCTTGGATGTCAACAGCCTCTATACGAATATCCCCCACGAATTGGGTATTAAAGCATGCAGACATTTCCTAAGTACAAGATCAGTTTCATACCTGGTTCATACTGAAATGCTCTTAGACATGATTTATACATGTCTTACCCAGAACTACTTCTTGTTCAATGGTGCCATCTACCACCAACTACTTGGTACTTCTATGGGCACTTGTTTTGCCCCTAGTTTTGCTGGAATATACTTCGGGTGGTGGGAAGAACTAATTGTCAGAAAGCTAGATCAATACTGTACCAGAGTACGTACTTGGCTCCGGTACATTGATGACATCTTCATCATTTGGGATGGCACCATAGAGGAAGCAGAAGAGTTTGTGGCTGTCCTGAATGTAAATGAATTTAATTTGTCATTCACAAGCCATATTGACAAGAAAACTGTGGATGTTTTAGATCTAAAAGTCACCATAGAAGAAATGAACCTAGTGACTACTTTGTACAGAAAAGAGACGGCCGGAAACAGCCTCCTCCATGCACAAAGTTGCCACCCCCGAAATCTGATAAATTCGATTCCTTTTGGTGAATTACTGAGAGCCAGGAGAAATTGTACTAGACAGCTGGATTATGAGAAAGAGAGAGATATCATGTGTGACAGATTTACGTCCAGAGGATACAATTAAAAATGTATTGCAGATGCTGCACGAAAAGCAGAAGAGAGGGACACTAACCAACCCTTGGCCAATGAAGTTGGAAAAGAAGAGAATAAAGAAGGAGTGAGATTCATCACTGATTACCACTCCCAAACTAAAGAAGTCAGAGGAGCAATCAATAAATATTGGAATGCCCTCAAGACTGATAAAGATATCCAACAAAGTATCATAGACTACCCCCAAATCACGTACAGGAAACCAACATGTTTGAAGGACAAGGTGTGTCAAACCTTGATAGCCAACAAAAAGAAAACTAATCCAGTCCAGGGATTTTACGTTTGTGGCCGTTGTAAAGCGTGCAAATTTAGCCACAATGTCAAAGAGATAAAATTATCCCATCTGTGTGAGCCCTTTAAAATTACCAAACACCTGACGTGCCACACAGAGTACGTGGTTTATGCACTCAAATGCCCATGCAAGAAATTCTATGTGGGCAGCACAATTAAACCAGCAAAAGACAGGATTTTACAGCACCTAAGAGCCATAAAAAACCATGACAAACAGTATCCCATGGCAAGACACTTTGCAACCCACCACCAGAGTAACAGCAGCCTCCTCTCTTACGTGGTACTAGACCAAGTGCCCATTAGAGAAAGAGGCGGTAATAGACTGCAAGAGCTTAGACGCTTAGAGTCGAGATTTATAATTAAATATCACACCTTACAGCCCCAGGGGCATAATTGTGATGAAGCTTTAGGCGTACACCTTGGATGAATTGAAATATGTTTGTTGAAATATTGTTTGCTGACCTGTCCTCTGACCTTGATTTTATTGGTATGAATGTGTAAAAGGCACGGGTTTGGTAGGTTATTTAATCACTGTATTTTATCATTTGTCACAGGTACCATTGAATATGGGAGAGTATGAAAACACAGCACGATCAGAAAGTATGTGGCAGTTAGTATCGAGTTGCAGAAATCACGCTGGGCAATGTTACAATGAAAGGTGCTTCCTTGTGTAATCTTGACTTTGGAACTGACAATGAACGCACAATTGAGCGGTAATTCGCTTAGCCCACTGGGGCTGTATTTTCGACAACTACTATGCGATATGTGCAGTTTGAATGAAAGTCTGAACCGCCTAGGACAGTGAAGCACAGTTTGCTTTGTCCATTAGGACATATTCAGTCCAGAGCACGCATTACAGATCTATGATTTTGTTTTGTTTAGTTGGAGAGCTGTAAAATAAGAGGCAGCCGCATAGCTCAACTCATTAGACCAAAAGTGCTGGCGCGCATGAACAATGTAATTGAGAGTTCGAGGCTTCGAACTGACTTTATTTACACGCGGAGTACAATTTATCCTTTATTGTAGTTCACAACGGAAAGTTGTTGTTTCTTTTGCCCAGAGCTTAAATGTCTCAATGAAGTGATGTTTAAGAAATGTTAAGTCCAAAAGTGTTGGCACGTATGTACAAAATATATGGGATTTCGAGGCTTCGAAATGACCCTGCTTTCACATGGAGCATAATTCATTTTATAATTGAATTTACAATGAAATGTTGTTTCTTTCTTTTTGCCAAGAGCCAAATGTCTTAGACAAACTGCGTTTAACTAATTACAAAAGCTGATACAATGAAATGCCACACATTGCTGAAAAGATGAATCTGTTTTCATAGCTCCAAACGTATTGTGTTATGTTAGTATGTTGGCTATGTTCATTATTAACACGATCACATGATTTACTTTAAATGTTGGATGCAAACAGACTCTTGTACTCGTGAGAAAGGGAAGCTGTTCCCGAAACGCGTCGAGTAGGGCTGTGATTAAATCCAGTTTTTGAAAACTATTTGTGGCCTGGACATCGTTCTTGTGAATTGTAAACGAATTTGGTGGAATAAACGGCTGCCTGAATTTCCCCTGCTGTGTCCTCTGATCTTTCCTTTGGAGTGGATCGTTTTTCTTCTTGCAAATTCACGTGCTGGCCAATTGCACGTGTAAGAGGACCCGCCTCCTAAGTGACCTGCAACTGAATTGGTAACGTGGCAGATTATCCAAGGTGTTGGAAAGATTGCAGGTCCGCCGCACGACAGGATCGGGGAGTATGGCTGCTGCTAGGAGCAGTCCGTCACTGTATGGAGACACTCGGTAACTTTACCTGGGTGTCACGGCCTCACCTTGAATCCAGGACTGTGGCAGAGGCGGTTGGGGACCTAAGGCAACCGGGACCACTTGAAGTTTGGGATTCGCCAGGTTAATATTGAACCTCCTTTCTTTCAATACAGGCATGTTAGCGCTGACACCAGCCTATGTGGAGCCGCTATTGACACTCACTGTAGTGATGAATTGCGGGAACTGGAGTCCGGGACATTTGGGCTGCAGCTGCTTCCTATCGATAGTGACTCCAGCTAGACTCCCGCCCATGGGAGGGCCGGTTAGCATTTAAAGAAGGGACTAAGCGATGTTCTGTGCTAAAGGCATCTGAGGAAGGCAAATCCGCCGAAATGCATTATGCCATGCACTCTGTGAAATAAACGGCTGCCTGAATTTCCCCTGCTGTGTCCTCTGATCTTTCCTTTGGAGTGGATTGTTTTTCTTCATATATATATATATATATAAAATTTCTATGGCAAAATGAAAACCCTCATTTTGTTCCTTTTCAAATTAAATGTATTAAGTGTCACCACTTTATTCCAATCAAGATGACTTCAGGTATGCCATACTTTTGTCATAAGTAAGACTGTTAGCATTCTAGTTGTTCTTTAGAACACTCTGGGACATTCTGTCACTGGGCTATAGTTGGGCTACATCTGGCTGATATTTGGGCTACATTTGGGCTCTTTTGTCTCTGGTGGCCATCTTGGGAGACTGCATATCAGAATTTTTTTAATGAAATATAAGAGGATTTGAGAAGTCACTCAAAATGTGCCCTAATTTTTCTTTCTTCAGCACTAATCATAATTTCTATGGCAAAATGAACCCCCTCATTTTGTTCCTTTGCAAATTAAAAGTTTTAAGCGTTAACACTTTATTCCAATCAAGATGACTTCAGGTGTGCCATACTTTTGTCATAAGTAAGACTGTTAGCGCTCTAGTTGTTCTTTAGAACAGTCTGGGACATTCTGTCATTGGGCTATTGTTGGGCTACATCTGGCTGATATTTGGGCTGCATTTGTTTTTTTTTGTCTCTGGTGGCCATCTTTGGGCTACATTGGGCTACATTTGGGCTCTAACATATATATAGCCCAAGGTAGCCCAATATATATTTTTTCAAAGTTAATTTTCATAAAAACCACTGGAGCACATATCTTGAGACATAGCCAAGGCACATCGGGCTACCAGTCCCTACAATTTTGCCATGTTTGGTGCAAATCCATTCAGCCGTTTGGGCTAAAAGTGAGTTCGACCGCCCTATGGAAATTAACATGGGGAAAACACGTTTTGGGAACGCCCTTTTATCTCGGCCCCCACTTGACGAATCCCCCCCAAACGTTCAGGGAAGGACCGGAGCTCCGCGAGGCAAATGTGAAGAAATTGTCAGGCAGATTCGTCAACCGACGCCAAAGTTATTCACAATAGAATTTTGAGATTTTGCATTGAAAGAAAATCCTAACTATAACTACCTACTGGCGACCGTCAGTAGGTAATATATATATATATATATATATATATATATATATATATATATATATATATATATATATATATATTACCTACTGGCGGTCGCCAGTAGGTATATATAGTTAGGATTTTTTCTCTATGGGATTTTTGAAAATTCTATGTCTAATAACTTTGGCTTTTTTGGACGGAATTGGCTGACATTTTCAGGAAAATGGAACATTTTGTTTCTGAGCAGCCCCTGACAATTTGGGGGGGTTTCATCAAGGGGGGGCCGAGAAAAAAGGGGGGTCCCAAAACGTGTTTTTCCCATGTTAATTTCCATAGGGCGGTTGGCCTCACTTTTAGCTCGAACGGCTGAATGGATTTGCACGAAACTTGGCAAAATTGTAGGGACTGTTAGCCCGATGTGCCTTTGCTAGGTCTCAATATATGTGCTCCAGTGGATATTGAGTAATTTAGGTTCAAAACAAGATATATATCTGGGCGGAGCCTAACCACACATCTGATCTGATTGGCTGTCAGCACTTCATCCAAGAAGTGTTGGCAGCCATCTTGGGACCAATATACATGATAGCACCTCATTAAAAAGCATTGTAGTTAATAGAGGGTTTTAGGACTTTAGTTACATTATAAATCATTTGTTGATGGTACCATACTCGTTTTAGGAATTGTGGTGGGTTCTAAGGTGATTTTACCATGTGAAAAAACCTTCTGCTGTGATACCATGAATATTGTTTGAAAGAAAACTAATATCTCATGATTTTCCCACAGTGGTTTGGAAGGGGATCTATAAGCTAAACTGAAAGCATATTTTCTGTAAATTCACATTATCTTTCTCAGTCATGTGAAAATGAAGTCTGACATTCTCAGTAAAACATGTACATCCAACAAGGACAGAGACTGTCAGTTGATTCCTTTGTGTTCTACTGCAGCCTCCTAGAGTGTTCTAAAGAACAACTAGAGCGCTAACAGTCCTACTTATTACAAAGGTATGGCACACCTGAAGCCATCTTGATTGGAATAAAGTGGTAACTCTTAAAACATTTAATTTAAAAAGAAACAACATGAGGGGGTATATTTTGCCATAGAAAGTATGATTAGTGCTGCAGAATGAAAAATTAGGGCACATTTTGAGTGACTTCTCAAATCCTTTTCTATTTCATTAAAACATTCTGACATGCAGTCTCCCAAAATGGCCACCAGAGACAAAAGAGCCCAAATGTAGCCCAAATATCACCCAGATGTAGCCCAAGTATAGCCCAATGACAGAATGTCCCAGAGTGTTCTAAAGAACAACTAGAGCGCTAACAGTCCTACTTATTACAAAGGTATGGCACACCTGAAGCCATCTTGATTGGAATAAAGTGGTAACTCTTAAAACATTTAATTTAAAAAGAAACAACATGAGGGGGTATATTTTGCCATAGAAAGTATGATTAGTGCTGCAGAATGAAAAATTAGGGCACATTTTGAGTGACTTCTCAAATCCTTTTCTATTTCATTAAAACATTCTGACATGCAGTCTCCCAAAATGGCCACCAGAGACAAAAGAGCCCAAATGTAGCCCAAATATCACCCAGATGTAGCCCAAGTATAGCCCAATGACAGAATGTCCCAGAGTGTTCTAAAGAACAACTAGAGCGCTAACAGTCCTACTTATTACAAAGGTATAGCACACCTGGAGCCATCGTGATGGGAATAAAGTGGTAACTCTTAAGACATTTAATTTAAAAAGGAACAAAATGAGGGGGTATATTATGCAATAGAAGGTATTATTAGTGCTGCAGAAAGAAAAATTAGGGCACATTTTGAGTGACTTTTCAAATCCTCTTCTATTTCATTAAAAAATTCTGACATGCAGTCTCCCAAAATGGCCACCAGAGACAAAAGAGCCCAAATGTAGCCCAAATATCACCCAGATGTAGCCCAAGTATAGCCCAATGACAGAATGTCCCAGAGTGTTCTAAAGAACAACTAGAGCGCTAACAGTCCTACTTATTACAAAGGTATGGCACACCTGAAGCCATCTTGATTGGAATAAAGTGGTAACTCTTAAAACATAAAATGAGGGGGTATATTTTGCCATATGAATTATGATTAGTGCTGCAGAAAGAAAAATTAGGGCACATTTTGAGTGACTTCTCAAACCCTCTTCAATTTCATTAAAAAATTCTGACATAGTCTCCCAAGATGGCCACCAGAGACAAAAGAGCCTAAATGTAGCCCAAATATCACCCAGATGTACCCCAAGTATAGCCCAATGACAGAATGTCCCAGAGTGTTCTAAAGAACAACTAGAGCGCTAACAGTCTTACTTATGACAAAAGTATGGCACACCAGAAGCCATCTTGATTGGAATGAAGTGGTAAGTCTGAAAACACTCAATTTAAAAAGGAACAACATGAGGGGGTTAATTTTGCCATAGAAAGTATGATTAGTGCTTCAGAAAGAAAAATTAGGGATCATTTTGAGTGACTTCTCAAATCCTCTTCTATTTCATTAAAAGAATTCTGACATGCAGACTGAAACATGCACTTTGAATACCAGCAGCAGACGTCCCTGGTGAGCAGTAGCTTTACTACAGTGATCTAATGTGCAACTAGAGTGCTAACATTCAGAATTTATGGCAAATGTGTGACACATCTGAATGCCTTCTTGATGGAACCAAAGTAAACAAGCATTGAAAATGCAATAGATCTCGCCCTCGTTTAAGTTAAAGCCATTCTGTTTGTAATGAGGTGGCTTTTTAGCCTTGCTTTTATTAGTGTTTTTTCAACTTTCATGTAAATAACGCACCGTTTTCACCAAATCGACTTTGCCCAAGCACACCCTTCCCTTCGGCCAACAAATCCCAAAAATTCGGCACACCTGCCGATCCACTCTCCCTACAGCTCACCCAAGCCCCGTCCCTCTAGGGCAACTGGAACACCCCAAATTCACCTTCTCCATGCGCACCAAAAACTCCCATTGAATAACATGGCAATTCGCTACTCCGCACAAAAATTGCTCTTTAAAGCACTTCCACTGCTCCGATCCGCTTCAAACTTGGCTGGACACTAGTTCCAGCGATTCCCTAACATCTCACCAAAAATCAGCCCGATCTATCCACTGGAACGGGGACGAATTTCAACCCGAATACGCGCCCCCCGCAAACACAAAAAAAAGCCATAAAACGGCCAAATCTCGACCAAAAACCGCCAAAATCCCTCAAAACCTTGCCAACACCAATACGCACGAAACTGAACCGGCCCCTCAGCCCTAGGCTCCGGGAACCCTACTTAATTGACCCAAAAGCCCTAAAAAAGCAACATAATACACACGAAAACGCCCTAACAACCCTAAAATGCATATAAGTATATGTATGCATGCATTTATGTTTGTATTTATATAGATATACAGATGATATATGTTTATATATGTATGTATATATATATATTCACTGAAAAAACCATAGGCTATAGACCATATATAGTTAGGAATTAGCATTTACAAAACCTTGAAAATTCACTGAAAAAACCATAGGTTATAGACCATATATAGTTAGGAATTCGCATTTACAAAACCTTATTTTACTCACACAAAACCATTGAAATTCCATATATAGTTAGTTGCACTAACTATATATCGCGCACCCGCAATCCACTGCTGATGATGTCACATATTACATCATTCATGACATGGTCAGTGACATCACTGATGACATCACTGATGACATCTCAAATGACATCACTGATGACATCACTGATGACAACATCCAGTGACTGTATGTTTCTGTAAAGTTAAAATATGTCTTACATATTGAAGAATGAGTGGATGTATAAGTGTCTGGATGAAGGATTTAGTAGGTGCATGACTGACTGTATGAGTGAGTGATTAAATGTGTCTCACTGAGTGCATGGGTTAGTGACTAAACTGTCTTAATTTGTGCATCATTATGTCTGTTGTTCTGTAAACTGTTGCATGTGTTGATAAGTAGCTATATGAGTAACTATATGGGTTATTGATTGGTTGCCCAAGTATTTGTATGGGAGACTGAGTGTGTGTGTGGGTGGCTGGGAGGTGTATGACTCTGTGCATAGATGTGTGAGCAGTTGATTCACTAGATGTATGGTTTCAAAAGTGCATGTGGAAACAGCTGTATGGGCGGTTGACTGTGTGCATGAGTGTATTGGTGAGTGAATGGATATCTCAGTGCTACATGTCAAAGTAAGTGCATATGTAAAACACAGTACATGTGAGAGTTGACATATATAAATAACTGTGCATAAGAGCCAGTGAATGTGTGCCTGGCTGTATGGATCATTGTGAACTTGTATCAGGGATTGTATAAGAGAGTAAATATGTGTTAGTATATGTTTGAATAAGTAAAGTTTGTATAACTGTATAGTTGAGGAAATGGAGGTGTGATTGATTCTTTGCATGACTGACTAGGTGTGTGAGTAACTCCATGGATGAGTGACAGTCTGTGAGTGTCTGTTTACACTGATTGTATCTAAGGTTATATTAGAGTCTGAAGAGGTTCATCGTATTATCACATGAATGATATCATCAGTGATGTGATCAGTAATGTCAAATGAGATGTCATCAGTGATGTCATCAGTGATGTCATTTGAGATGTCATCAGTGATGTCATTTGAGATGTCATCAGTGATGTCATCAGTGATGTCACTGACCATGTCATGAATGATGTAATATGTGACATCATCAGCAGTGGATTGCGGGTGCGCGATATATAGTTAGTGCAACTAACTATATATGGAATTTCAATGGTTTTGTGTGAGTAAAATAAGGTTTTGTAAATGCGAATTCCTAACTATATATGGTCTATAACCTATGGTTTTTTCAGTGAATATATATATACATATATATACCTGAAACTCACAAATTTTAATGCTAACAAAACAGGTCAGGCACAAGCGCCGGATAGCGTGTTTGTTTATTTAATTTCACAATCCATATGACGTGTTTCGGCCGCAGTTCTGCGGCCTTGTTCACATGTGCGCTACGTGAATCTCACGTTCTTTTATTTGACATTTTTTACAGTGTTTTTGACGATGAGTGCATTTTGTTCCACCCCTTGGCAGCTGAATCACATTATTATGACACACTGAAAATAGACATTAGACATCATAGACAGACGATATAATTGTCGTAGACATAAAACTGCTGGTCACACTCCTGTCCATTCTACAGGTTGCTAAAAGCTATAACAACAGAAAAGATTTCAACTTAATGCTGTGATTATAAAAAAGACTCCTAAGAAGTATATCTGCATAGAGCTTTGGGAAACCAAATATACTGTAAAACAGGTAAAGCCAATTACTCTATTCAAGATTACATTTGGACAAAGTACATGATATAAATCTGAAATACCTGTTCAACGGCAAAATTCAAGTTGATGATATTTAAAAACCGAAGCAGAAGCAGCAAAAATGGAAATAAAGGAACCTGCGCAGTCGTCTTAGAATTGAATGAATCTCAAAAGTGCAGGCACATGATCCAAGATGGCAATGTGCCAAGGCAAAGACATCTAAATCATTGCACGCCTCGGGGTAAAAAGTGCTGAGTGAGAAAGGTGCTAGCAAATAAAGCGCAAGTGCATATGGGGAAACCATCAACTTAAACGACACCTGGAGACAGTACTGCTGTGTAAAGGTGTATGCACACAAAGAAAACGCAACCAGTCATAAAGTGCTAAGCGCGAAAGCTGAAGTGCAAATCTCGGCTACGAACGGATATCCTGTATTCCAGCCACAACTGATTACCCCCAATAGATATGGGAGAAGTTCTGAATGTAAAATGTTAAGCATCTGTAGATTCATCTATGGGGCACTGCAACTATAAAACAAGATAGACGTCCTCAAATGCATTAATGTGGATATAAATTTGGAAGATGTCTAGTAGACGTAACAAAAGTCTCTGCAGAGCAAGGGTAAAAACTGTAAAGCGGACTCCGTGCCATTAACCATGGAAGCTATTGAACAGGCGCTTGCAAGATGCTGGTATCATTATAAATAGTTGTACAGATCCTCGCTCATGTTAAGCCCGGATGGTGTTTTGGTATTGAGTTCTAATATATATCTTGTTTCAACTGTCCAAGCAATCTTTCTTGGTTACCACCTCGTCTTGACATCGATACGTCATCAATGACAAAATATTTATGAAAGTCGAGGTTGTTGTTGTGGACCTCTTTGAAGTGTCATGCCACCGGATATGGGTGGTCAGAGTTGACAATTGCCCTAGGGTGCTGTGGAATTCTCCGATGAACTTCAGGTTTCGTGATCCCCCACATATTGGAGACTACAGGTGCATTGTAGTTCATAGACAGCAAATTCAGTTCTGCATGTGTATTTCCAATTGATAACAATAGGTTCAGAGCGGAAAGTCACAGTGACCTGGTTGGTGTTAATGCCAAAACGACACGCTCTGCATGTACTACATTGGTAAAAACCTGTCTTGTCAGTCAGCCAATTAGTTTTGACAATCACCTCCGTACTGCTTTTAGCCAACGCATCCCTCATGGAGTATGCTCGGCAGTAGGTGATAGTTTGTCGTTTGGGAACTATGGGGCCTAAAATAGGATCTGTCAGGATAATGCACCATTGCCTGTTCATACTGGGTCTGATGGCTCTCTCTTCTTTACTGTGTGCAATGATGAGCCGTGGGTCGACTGCACCACTCTACCTAGTGTCTGAAGGAGCTGCCTCGACCCCCTGTTCATGGGCCCGAGGCCGGTCAAAAGCTGCTCTCTCGGTCTTGCGTTGGCCCTTTCAGTCGCCTTAGTAATGGTCTGCTCAGTGTAACCGCGTGCCATGAATCTATTGTGGGCTTATATTTAGCACTGCCTGAGATCACTTTCTTGACTGCAAATCTTACGGAGCCGAAGCATTTCTCCGTAAGGGATACTTGCTGTGAGGTGCTGAGGGTGGAAACCAGATGCGCGCAGTGTAGAATTACCCACTGTTGCTTTACGGTGTAGTCTGGACTGAAGTGAATTGTTATCTACATACACCGTAACATCAAGAAATATGTATACATGTGTATGTTTGTATATGTGTGTGTGTATATATCCATGTGTGTTTTCGCTTCCTATGAAGTTCGCTCTTCCCATCGGCTAACATGGGGAAATGGTTGAAATCACTGCAGGCTGCGACAGGGGATTGCAGTGTATTAGCCTCATGCTGTTGCCTGCCATTGGATTCGTAGCTATAACCCCTTTCCAGGGGTAAAGGTCGCTTTGTCAATATATGTGCAGAAATGCCACTACTGGAGAGTGGGCATTTCTGTGCTCTAAACTCTATGTGTGTCTTGCTCCAGTCCACACCGGAGGTTGGGGGAGCACATCTGGGCATTCCCCAGCGACAGCCATAAAACACTGGGCCTGCAACTGGAACGACAGACCTCTGCCATGTGTGGGCCGGCTGGATAGATTGAAGGAAGGGGTTTTGACACTTGGTCCTTGGAGTCAGATCAAGGCCCCACAAATTATAAAGATCGGCATTCCGAAGCCTCATGGCAGACAGGACTGAAATTGAGGGGAGACATCTGTGGTTCAAAGGGAGACACTTTGAACCACCCCCATATTCAAAAGGCACACTATAGTATATTTACTGGTGCCATACTTCAGCAGGGGTGAGATAGGCCTGTGGGGACGTAGGACCAGAGAACCTGGACTACGCAGTGCACATTGCCAGAGGACTTCTTTGCTGGATCTCAACGGGTAGTGCAGTGCGGGCGTGGAAGTAAGAACTGTGCCTGGAGACCGGATTGCCTTGTGCGGAGCCCAAAGTCTGGCCCATATATAAGGCGTGGGGCCCCCTCATCGTGGGGACCTTGGCACACATAAGCATCATGTTGGGGGTGAGCAGATTTACTGGTTGCGGGACCTCCTTAGTCAGCTTTTTCGATCATGTTGCATGCCGACTGCATGCTCATTGCGTGTCTGATTCACAGGTAGTGACCCTCGGAGGTGTAGTAGTGCCTCATTCTAGCTCATGAGGCAATGCTGAACTTGCGTCTGTCTGTATGTGTGACCAGAACTGTTTGGTGCGACCAATATCGACGTGCACCAGGCGTGGTGCTTCATTTCCAGGGAGTGCACAGAATTTACAACTCTTCCTTCTGTGTGGCTGGAACGGTCTGGTGTGACCCATATCATCACGCACCCGATGTTGTGCCTGGATTTCCTGAGTGCAACTCAGATCCACGTGTACCTGACGGGGTGCCTCCTCCTTTTCAGTCTCCATGTATGAAACACTATTGTAGGGAAAACGTCCTGCCTTAAAACATCTTTCAAGCACACCACCCACACTTACTCAGAGCGGGTAAGGGTGCAAAGTGGCCACGCCTCCTCTTCCCCACCAGCCCCTGCAAGACCCTCCTTTGAGGAGACTCTGAATCATGGACACGAGTCTGCTAAGGAAAACATGAGGCACCTAGAGGCCGAGTAACTAAAGATATCCACGCCATACAGACATCTTGAGCATGTTAGGAAACTCACAAAATCTAGTGAAGAGAGACCCAAACAAACAAGCTAGAGACATTAGTGCAGGGCATAAGTGAACAGGAAACACTGTGCAGCATAGGTAACCAGGAAATAACTGCTCTGAGTAAATCAAACACACAGAGACTCACCTACTCCAACTCACCTAGACAACAAGTAAAACGTTTACTCTGTGATTACACAGATCACCAACCCTGCAGCCTGACATCATGACCCCACTGATGTAATCAGACCCCACACCCAACTCACTCACTCCAACACCCCACAGACACCCAGGCAAGCACAGCCATACCTGTAGAATCAACCAAGACTCCAAGCTGACAGATGCACAGAGACTAGGTGAATGGCCAAAGGAATCCCACACTATGAAACACCCCACACTCAACCCTAGAAACACCACACCCATACACAGGTCTGCTGCATGTTACCAGAATGCCTGAGTCTGTTTGGTTGTGTCTGGGTTAAATGTTTGTCACTACAAGATTAACATTCCCTCTATACCTTTTATTTAATTTCATTTTTTTCTTTTTTTCTGATATTTCACATTATAAAAAATTACATATCTCTTTTCAATTGGTATCACAGTTTTTTACAAAAATGTGGCTGTGGTGTTTCCCCTTCAGTAAACGCAGTTCTTGTGAACCGATGTTTCCGGAAATAGAAATAGACAAGGGTTTGATGTTCAGGGCTGTGGACACATAGACTGCCAGGTCCCCTTTCGGGCAGCCGTGTTTCCTGTGTTTCTCTGCTGGTGTGTTAAAAAATGAGAATCCTGCAAGTAGCACGTCCTTCAGGGCCCACGTCTCCTGGAGGGGCTCGAGGGGGCTGCCTTCTTCCAGCCATGTTTTCACTCCAGCTATGTTCCAAGAGAGGAGATAGAAGTTTCCGTTGTTCGATCTGGCAGTCTGTCTGTCTGATGGTCAGTTACCCTTCGCTTTATTTTGAGTATTACAGTATCCAATATCAAAACACTCCTCAAGGGGCGGGGCTCTGGGCTCAGCTGAGAGCTAATACTATAATATTCACTAAACTCTATAATCTCGCCCCATGATGCTTTGCGGGGCCTTTGGCGCGGATTGTATTTTTGCCCATAACTTTGCTTGGGGTGGTCCTAGGAGGATGGGACCACCACCTCGTTCAGCATGATAAGCTCCTTGTGTTCAAGGCATCTGCTTGGTCCTCCCCCTAGGTTAGGGGGATCCCAAAATCATCACTTCTCTCATTGCCTGATATTTTTCAAAGCTAACTCTTGTGCATTGGTTATATGCTTTTTAGCATGTAAATTAAAGTTGATTTATCAAAGGGTTGTGGGTGCGGGAGCAGATTCCGCTCTGTGTCGGAGTCAGAGTTTTTGCATGAATTCTGTGTGTTCAATGTAAAGGGTAGTTAGCAAATCTCGCTAGCTGTAGTTGCCCGTGGATGTCCTGGTAAGGTCTGTTTTTCCCTTGGTCTCCCTGGATTAGCTAAGTTTTGGGAATATTTTGGTTGCTTGTTCATTAACTCGGAACGGTATTTTATTTCTTGCTTTCCTTTCACTCTTTTTTTGTCGTTTTGTTTGCTGAGTCAGGTTGTGTTCTTATGATTTCACTGGATGTACGTTGTTACAACGCATGCTTTTACCACGCATACTGTAACAACGCAAGTTTTAAAACGCATTCCATTACAACGCATTACACTGGGGGGTGCTGGATAGTGAATAGTTTAATTTACTATTCCAACACCAGTCCCCGTGGACACTAGGGAAGGTGTTGGATAGTAAATTAAAACTATTCCCTATCCTAGAGCGCCCCCCAGTGCAATGCGTTGTCATGGTTTTCGTTTTAAAGTCTGAGTTGTAATAGCACTGCATGCTAAAAGTTGCGTTATAAAGGTTGTTCCCCGATTTCACTCTGCCGCCTTTGTTTCCAGGGGTCTTTGTGGCTCAGTTGACGTTTTTGTTACCATGTGGTCTTCTTTTGGTGGGACCTGTGAAGGAGTTGCTATTGGTGCTTCGTGCTTGGTAGCAGTGTGCCTGATAGGAGTTGTGTTTGGCCCTTTGAGATCTATCATTTGTTCTAGTAGAGATGGTAGGAGGCTCAATTTGTCGATTATCGGGCCCCAGGCTCAGGGTCTTTGCTGTAGTGAATATTTGGACTGTGCTCTTGTTATTCAATTATTAAGATTTTTAGTTTTGTGTTTATCCCTGCGATGTGTAGCGCTGCGACGTTCATTAATTCAATTGGAATGTCCAGTTTATCCGATTGCAAAGTGAGTGCCTTTGTAGATGATTGTAGTGTGTGTAGTAGGGTTCGAAAGAGCTCCAAGTAGCTGGTTGTGTCGCTAGATGTTTTGTCTTGTGTTGGCGTGGATTTTGGTTCCGGGTTTGTTGGTTGATTTCTGTTGTGTACTTGGCTCGTGTCCTGTGGTGAGAGAGGGACTTAGGTTGTATTTTTCTTATCGTTCAGGCCGTTTGATTCCCTATTACTTTGCGTTGGGAAGCCGTAGACATCCCCACTGATTGACTCTTTTAAATCAATTACTCCTGGGCACGAACTCTGCTCCACTGGGGGAGTTTATGGATTTTGCATACTCCGCATTCTGCGGAGAACGCGAAGTTCCTGCAAAACTTCTGACTCCGCAGCGGAGCGGAGTTCAGCCCCAGACCCTCCCGCCTCCCACCCGCACTAAATATTATTAAAATAAAATGTACAATGAAAGTAAAATAAAAGTTCACTTACCTTATCGTGGTGTCCTGGGCTGCCCTCCTCCTCCATGCCATTATTGCATAATTACGCCATGGTAGGATTACGCAAGTGCGCGCTCATGTGCAGACCTAATGTGACGTACGGGAATACGGCGAGGAGGGCAGCCCAGGATGCTGCAATAAGGTAAGTGCACTTTTATTTCACTTTATTTGAAAATCCAATTTAAAAAATATTTATTGAGGGGGGTGCGAGGAGCCGAGCTTCATGGAGTTTTTGGCCAACTCCGTAGAGCTCCGCGTAGAGCAACTCCGCCTGCTCCACCCGGGGTTAAAATCTATGTCTTCTAATGTCTCCTTGTTAAGTGTGAGCCTTTTTGTTCTCAGCCATGAGTTTTCTGAGCCTTCTAATTCATCCAGGTTTGTCTGATGAACCTGGGCTGCAGTTGTAGCTCTTGTATTGTTTCGTATTGTGTTATTGACTTGGGGGTGGAGTAGAGCGGAATGTTCTGGGATACGCATAAGTTTGTTGACCGAGCTTTTGAATGTATGTTTTCTCCTCCGTTGATCCCTCCTTTTCCGAGCTGAGATAGGTGCTCAGCTGCGATCTTGTTGTTGCTTGTGACGTCAGTGTTGTTTGCTGGGACCTTTATTATTTACTCTATGTGTAATTCCTTAATTTTGGGTGGTGTCCCGTTGGCCTTACACATCTTCCTTCTTTCTTCCTTTGGGGTTTACAGGTCTGTGTCTACCAGGCCCAAGTTTTGACGGATCCCCTGGCTGTTTGGGCCATTTGGGTCCTTTGCGTTGTTTGTGGGTTCGTTTGGCTTCTCTTTTGAGGTAGCATTGTAGGTCATCCTCTGAGGGGCTGGTGACGCCTGGTACCTCTCCAGGCATCGCGTATATTGTGACCCAGGGTCTTTGAGGAAAGAGAAGCTGGAGCTTGTATTCCTAGTCTCACTATTTTCTGAGTTCCTAAACATATTTAAAATCTGCAAAATGAATGGACTCTTTTGGGTTTTGGCCGGTCGTCGTCTGCTGCTTTTGCTGGTTATTTTGTATTTAGTATTTAGTTTTTTTGCACCTTGCTTCATGTTGCCTGGCTCTGCCTGATCTCATCTTTTTCTTCTCCGCTGTGTTTCGTGAGTTTCCGTAACTTACCGTAGGACGCCTGACACTTGCCCCAGCCTGGCCTTCTTAGACCTGACTGTCCTGCGGGCTTGTGGCTCCGAGGGTTGAGCGAAGCTTGAGTGAGGGTTGAGCGAGGGTTGAGTGAGGGTTGAGTGAGGCTTGAGTGAGGGATGAGCTAGGGTTGAGTGAGGGTTGAGCGAGGTTTGAGTGAGGGTTGAGCGAGGGTTGAGTGAGGCTTAAGTGAGGGTTGAGAGATTTGATTGAGGGTTGAGTGAGGGTTGAGCAAGGGTTGAGTGAGGGTAGAGCGAGAGTTGAGTGAGGCTTGAGCGAGGCTTGAGCGAGGCTTGAGTGCAGCTTGAGTGAGGCTTGAGCGAGGGTTGAGCAAGGCTTGAGCGAGGGTTGAGTGAGGCTTGAGTGAGGGTTGAGCAAGGGTTGAGTGAGGGTTGAGCGAGGGTTGAGTGAGGCTTGAGTGAGGGTTGAGCAAGGGTTGAGTGAGGGTGAGCGAGGGTTGAGTGAGGCTTGAGTGAGGGTTGAGCAAGGGTTGAGTGAGGGTTGAGCGAGGGTTGAGTGAGGGTAGAGCGAGGGTTGAGTGAGGCTTGAGCGAGGGTTGAGTGAGGCTTGAGTGAGGGTTGAGCAAGGGTTGAGTGAGGGTTGAGCGAGGGTTGAGTGAGGCTTGAGTGAGGGTTGAGCAAGGGTTGAGTGAGGGTTGAGCGAGGGTTGAGTAAGGGTTGAGCGAGGCTTGAGTGAGGCTTGAGTGAGGGTTGAGCAAGGGTTGAGTGAGGGTTGAGCGAGGGTTGAGTGAGGCTTGAGTGAGGGTTGAGCAAGGGTTGAGTGAGGGTTGAGCGAGGGTTGAGTGAGGGTAGAGCGAGGGTTGAGTGAGACTTTAGCGAGGGCTGAGCGAGGCTTGAGCGAGGGTTGAGCAAGGGTTGAGTGAGGGTTGAGCGAGGGTTGAGTGAGGGTAGAGCGAGGGTTGAGTGAGGCTTGAGCGAGGGTTGAGTGAGGCTTGAGTGAGGGTTGAGCAAGGGTTGAGTGAGGGTTGAGCGAGGGTTGAGTGAGGCTTGAGTGAGGGTTGAGCAAGGGTTGAGTGAGGGTTGAGCGAGGGTTGAGTAAGGGTTGAGCGAAGCTTGAGTGAGGGTTGAGCGAGGGTTGAGCGAGAGTTGAGTGAGAGTTGAGTGAGGGTTGAGCAAGAGTTGATCGAGGGTTGAGTGAGGGTTGAGTGAGGGTTGAGTGAGGGTTGAGCGAGAGTTGATTGAGGGTTGAGCGAGGGTTGAGCGAGGGTTGATTGAGGGTTGAGCGAGGGTTGAGCACGTAATTATTTGATACCCCTGTTCTTCGGGCTTGTGCTCGGATTGCGATTGATTTGATTTGTGTTCCTGTATTCTGTATTCTGTTCTGTACTTTGCTGTAATTGTCGTTCGGGGTTGGACCCCTCATTTATGCTCTTGTTTGTGCCCTTAATTGTGTATTTTTCCAAGCGGTCAGGTCATTGGTGTAAGGCTGCTCCAATTGTTGGGGTCAAGAAAAGCAGTCCAGTGGCGTGCGGTCCAGTGGTCGGGTGGTCCAGTGGCCAGAAGGTCCAGTGGCCATGCGGTCCAGTGGCCGGGCGGTCCAGTGGCCGGGCGGTCCAGTGGCCGGGCGGTCCAGTGGCCGGGCGGTCGGGCATGGACAGATAGTGAGAGCAAGCTTGAGTTTGTTCCAATCTTTGAGTCGACGTTCCTTTAGGGAGGTGTAATCTGGCCTGCAGGTGGCGGTCCTCCTAGGTGCTTTAGGCTGAATTAAGGGTGTGCGCCGTTGGAGTTGTAGGGGCTAGTAGGCTGCGGCTCCCTCCTGTGCTGCCCCTTCCACTAGTGAAAGCTCAGATGTCGGTGTGCCCCTCCCCTCCTGGCACGTCGTCTTGTCAGGAGGTGAGGGCCAGCTGTATTGGGTGGTGGTGTTGCGGCCAACCACAATGGTGGTAGAGATAGGAGCCAAAGGTTGGGGTTGGGGGACCACGCAGTGCTCAGTGGTCACATGTGAGAAGCCTTCGCCCACCCCCTCACCCCCCACCACGACCTCCGTGATCTCTTTGGGCCCCCACACTGCAGCCTCAACAAGATCTGCAACCCCAGCCGTGGGGCGGCCACCGTCAGCTGTTCTCCACCACCCGGGACCAAGCTAGGAAGGCTCTTTCTGAAGTCTGTCAGCAAGGGGGGGGCTGTACGGAGCTGGGGGGAAGCTTGGTCCCGGTCTTGGCAGCGACGTAGGAGAAGGAGCGGCCACCACTATGGCAGCGATGGATGTGGGCGGTGTGTGTGAGGTCAAGTGAAGCAGATTGCAGGTGTCTAGCGGGGTGGTTGATGTAGGGAGGTCCTAGGTCATGGAGGGCTTTCTAGGCGTGCGTGAGGATCTTGAACTGGCATCTCTTCTGGATGGGGAGCCAGGTGTGGGGCGATGTGGGTTCGTTTGGGGGGCCAAGGATGAGTCTGGCTGCAGCGTTCTGTAAGGTCTGGAGTCTTCTGAGGAGCTGGGTGGAGATGCAGGCACAGAGGGCGTTGCCCTAGTCGAGGCGGCTGATGATGGGGGCCTGGGTGACGGTCCTTATGGTGGAATATGTTGAGTCCATGGGGTATGGCGGAGTCTGTGGGGGAGGTTATATAGATGTTGAAAGGGTGGGGCTGAGGGGTGATCCTTGTTGTAGGCCGTATATAACGTCTTTGAGTGCGGAGGTGAAGGGCGGAAGTCGGATACTCTGTGTGCATCCTGTAAGGAAGGAGGTGGTCCACTTGAGGGTGTTTTGCTGTATGCCTATGTTGTAGAATCTGTTGACGAGGGTATTGTGGGAGACGGTGTCTAATGCCAAGGAAAGGTCGAGGAGGATCAGTGCCACGGTTTCTCCGTGGTCGAGGAGTGTTCTGATGTTGTCTGTGGTGGCAATCAGCGTGGTCTAAGTACTGTGGTTGGCGCGGAATCCTGATTCTGACTCATCCAGTAGATGGTTTTGTTCCAGGAATTCGGTGAGCTACTGGTTGATGGCTTTCTCTAGTACTTTGGCCGGGTAGAGAAGCAGGGAGATTGGCTGGTTATTTTTAAAATCACTGGTGTTGGAGTGGCTTTCTTTAGGAGAGGTCTGATGTCTGCATGTCTCTATTTGCCCAGGAAGGTTGCTGTGGTGATGGAGTTGTTGAGGATGTTGGTGAGCTGCGTGATGATTGGGTTTGTTGTGGGATTTTAAGGTGGTGGGGGCCTGGGTCGGTGGATTCCCCGGAGTGGATGTAAGACTTGATGGCTGAGGTAGAGCAGTGAGCGGATACCAGGTGGTAATGTTTTGGCTGATGATGGCTGGTTGGTAGAGGTCGTTGGGGGTGAGGGTGGCAGGTTGGAGGTTGAAGTTGTTGTAGATGTCGTGATCTTGCTGTGGAAGTAGTCGGAGAGGGTGCTCCAGAGTTCTTGGGAGGGGTGGATGGTGTTACCGATGGCTTCGGGTTGGAGGATTCTTTGACTATTTTGAAGAGTTCCTTTGCGTGGTTGGCGGCGGAGTTGATGCGGGTGGTGATGGCTGCTTTATTGGCTTCTTTGATGTACTGGTGATGGGCGCTGATATGATTTCTTTTTCAAACGTGTCAATGATTTTATTAATATTTTCATAGTTCTTTTTAGATGTTTTTCTCCAATTTATGTCTGTTATCTTTGTATTTAATTCATCCATTTCTTTTTTTCTGTTTTCATATTCTTCCTTGGCAATATCCATTAAATGTCAGATCATGTTATTCAATACTTCTCATAAGTTGTTATCCAATTTGTGTATTTTGCTGAGATCAGTTGTTTCAATTGGGGGAAAGGATTAATACCCGTGGGTGTCTTGGGATTCAAATCCAGAGTTGTTTGCGTCAATGCTGCCTCCCACCCCTCAGATGTTTCTTTCTTGAGTTCACGTTTTAGAGGTTGAAAGGAACCATGCGCTGAAGATGGATTCTGGTAATTGATTCGATACAAATAAAACCCTATTTCACTTCATCTTAATAGTAAACTGGGAGATTCTGCTACCCACAGTGCGTGCTGGTGCGATACTCTGTGTGGCACACTTTCTCTCCAAGGAGATGCTTTTGAGTAAACTCTAATTTAGGGCCAGATGTAGGAAGCCTAATACCGGTCGGTAACAGCCGTAATTACCGAATTTCGGCCATTACCGACCGGTATTAGGCATTTGAGATGTAGTGGCCTAATTTAAGGATTCGGTAATTTACCGAATTGGTAATTTAAGGAATCTGTAAATTACCGAATTGTTAAATACCGATTCAGTAAATTACCGACTCCTTCATGTAGGAAGCACTCAAGTGAATGCTTTTCACTTGTAAGGATTTGTTATTTACCACCAACTACAAGTTGGTGGTAAATAACGAAAACTGTTAAAAAACAATTTTGTGCTTTTTTTACAGTGCCATGTGGCAGACATACATGCCCTTATTATTAAGGGGTGCAACAGGGTGTCAATGTAACACCCTGCCACCCTTGAATGTGTTCCCCATTTTACCGATTCGGTAATATTCGTTCATTCCTATGAGCCTGGAGGCCCATGGGGATGAATGGGAAATACCGAATCGGTAAATACCGAATCGGTATTTACCGAATCTTACCGATTCTGTAACAAATACCGAATGGATACCTAAATGCAATTTACCGATTCTAAAATACTGAATCAGTAAAATTGGGTATTTCAGAATCAGTAAATCTGGATTACCTACATCTGGCCCGATGCGTTTTATTTTCCACATCATTTACTTTTCGCTCCATTCCCAGGACAAAAACGTAACCTTTACCGTAGCCGAGCAGCACGGCACAAACACCCCCTCCACGGGGCAAATCAGCAAGGCCAGGCGATCATTATCGCTAAGCGCACTTAGCGCGAGGATATTTATCGCCTCCTAATGCTGGTTTCTGCCGCGGAGATAGCGTGCTTTCAGCAACGCATATCTCCAATGCGAAATAAATCCTAGTGTCAAGTGGAAAGCAGTGTGATTACCGCTGTAAATCCAGCAATAATCGCACTGCGACCAGCGATACTTTGCTGATAGGGCAGGGTGGTCTTAGCCATGATATCCACCTCCCATTGGATTACATGGCTAAGTCTGAAAATTAGCAGACGTAAAAAAGCAGCGTTAACCGTGGTTAGCGCTGCTTTTTTTTGTCTCTACATGGTTAGCGCGAAGCTTGATAATAGGAGAAATATTGTTTAGCGCCATTTCTCCTATTATTTTGCTCTGGAACGCCCACTTTGCATCTCATTAGAGATGCAAAGGGAAGCGTAGTGAAAAAGGGTGCTAACACGTGATTTAGCATGTTTGCACCCTGTTGTTGATAGGGCGATATTTTTATCTCCGCTTCTTTGGCTTTTAAAGACAAATATGCGGAGATAAAGCCCTTGATAATATGCCCCCACGTCTCTCCAATTACTCTCTCTCTTATCTCCTAAGTTCACCCCAAGTACTGCCCAGTGGTTCTTTTTCACTTATTCTTACCCAAACCTTCATTCTCACCTACAACAGCAATTTTTGGCATCACTACTTCAGTTTTCCACTGCGAATATGATTCCCATATTATGTTTTGAGGTCAATTGATGAATTCCCTTTTCACCACATGATAAATATGCTAATATGGTGACCTTTGACCCACACATATCTCTCCCCTGTTTATATGTTTCCTCGCAACTCAATAGTGAGAAATTGTTCCTACCCATCGCTGCGTGTAATTGCTCTGCTGAAAGCGCTGTGATTTTTAAATATCCCGTTTTTCTATTTTAGGTATTGTAATTTAATTGTTACCTCGTTTTTAAACTGCCTCTCCACACACTTGCACCTTAAACTGTGCCCTCACCGCGGTTTAGCGGGTCTCCTGCGCGCTCCTCGTTACCCCCCACGCCATCTTAGGGGTCAGAAAGGGACGCTGGATGCCATTGCAGGTTAGCGCTCCAGCAGTCAGGTTGACTAGCCTGAGCCCTACTTCAACACGAGGATGCTAGCGCACGGCGCATGCGCACGGCGTATGTGCTGCAGTAACGCCGGAGTCACGCCAGAGTCCAGCCCGTCTGCGCTCTTCTGCGGCAAGGACGAGCTGGACGAGGGGGCCCTTAGCTGTATCGAGAGCGGACTTGGCCGACTCAGGTATCCCTACCAGGTCTTGCTGGTTCTGAAACCTGCTCGACTACCCTGTCACCACACACTTACCCCTGAGGCTCTGCATTCGGCTCCCACCCGTAGATGCTTTAGGTCCCCCTGCCCTGCAGCTGTGTTTTCTCCCCGGTCCTCTAACGTAATTTCTTCAGTAAATTCCTCACACCACACTAGTAGAGAGCATGGCTATCTGATTAATGCCAGATCTTTAATTAAGAATAATGTTTCCTTTAAGGATTTTGTTGTAGTAAATAAACCCTTGTGGGTCTTCATAACGGAAACATGGGCCAAAGACTCTTCTGGGCAAGATCTTGTTGAGGCAGTCCCAGATGGCTATACTTTAGTCCGGCTAGATAGAGTGGGTCGTACTGGTGGAGGGCTTGGTATCCTGCACAGGGACTCCCACTCGTGTTGTACTACACCTCTATCAGCTCCACATGAAGCCATCCAGGCCCTGCATTTTTCTATTAATGCATCCTATACCGTCCCGTTTATGGGCGTGCTCATATATAGACCCCCGGGGCCCAGAGTGGATTTTAGTCAGCATCTGCTTAGCATTTTAGAACCCTACTTTGGTTATGAGTCCGTTACAGTTTTGGGAGACATGAACTTTCATTTAGAAAACTCAGAGGCAAAAGACACTCTCTGTCTCCTAGACACTATCTGCATGCGGCTTGCAGCAATTAGTTAAAGGTGCTACCCATCAGGCGGGTCATACGCTAGATGGGGTCTTTTCGAATGATAGGCGTTTGTCAGCTGATGCCCCCTTACCGCTCTCCTGGTCAGATCATTTTGCTATCCCGCTGCAATTGGACACCACTCCTACTAATATTATCCCGAAGGGTCCCAGTAAAATGGAACTCAGGCGGAATCTGAGGAAGGTTACCAATTATCTACTGGCTCCTTTAATTTCCACCTTGGCAATCTCGATGGATGAGGACGTAGATTCGGCGGTACGGAGTTTTGAAGATGTTACCTCTGCCGCCGTGGATGAGCTCGCACCTTCTTCTTTGCGTTACACTGCTAGAAAAAGGCCGTCGGCCCCCTGGTATGCCGAGTCTTTAAGGCTGTTAAGACAAGGCTGTAGAAAGCAGGAACGTTGTTGGAGATCTAGTGGGAACACACAGGACAGGATAACTCATAAAACCCTTCTGAGGGAATATAGGGCGGAGGTTATAAGAACTAAGCAGGAATATTTCTCAAACCTCACCGGGGCTCTCACTTCGCCGAAAGAGCTCTTTAACATCGTCGACTCTCTGATTACCCTGAAGACCCCTGATCCTGTCATCTGTTCGCAACAGCTATGTGATAACATAGCTAAATTTTTTCATGACAAAATTGCTAGAATTGTCTCGGCCCTTGAGCTCCAAAGGACTCCTGCATCTTCCCCTACCTCTCCTATCTCTCGGATCCCTTCCCCTCATAGGGTCTGTCAGACCTGCGAATTCGACCTTGCTGTCTAGCTTTCCCCCGCTCTCCTTACAGGAACTGGAAGTCCTCTTAGATAAGACCAAGTCTGGTTCACCTCTTGACCCTTGTCCTCTCCATCTTCTCAAACAATGTAAGGAAACTCTCCTGCCCCCGTTACTTCAGATCATGAATAAGGCCCTGAGTGAAGGCATCTTCCCCTCCCAATGGAAGAAAGCGGTGGTGAAGCCGCTCTTGAAGAAGCCGTAGTTGGACCCGGTGGTGCTTAAAAATTTCCGCCCCATCTCTCTGCTCCCAGCCCCGGCAAAGATGCTGGAAATCCATCTACACCAGCATCTTTCTTCCTTTCTGGAATCCTCTGGTCTCCTGGATCATTCGCAGCACGGTTTTCGGAAGGGTCATAGCACGGAATCCGCCCTGACTGTGGTGCTTGACAACATCCGCACCACAGTTGACAAGGGTGGAAGTACGTTGCTGATCCTGCTGGATCTTACAGCTGCGTTTGATACCCTGTCTCCCCTCGTTTTAACATCTCGTCTGAGGGAGATAGGGATGGAGGGGCCTGCTTTAAGCTTGCTGGCTTCTTTCTTGGACCAGAGGGAACAGAGAGTGAAGCTGGGAGAGTTCCTATCTCCATCCCTGCCGCTGAAGTGGGGGGTTCCACAGGGGTCGGCGTTAAGACCGACCCTGTTCAACATCTACGTGACCCCCCTGGCCAGGCTTATTAGATCTTTTGGGATGGAGGTAGTGTCATACGCCGATGACACTCAGATCTTGCTGTCCCTCGCCCAGCCTGTCAGTTCTTCTGCCTCCAAGTTTAGACTCTGTATGGAGGCAGTCGCCCATTGGATGATTGACAATTCATTGCGGCTAAACGGCGAAAAGACGGAGATCCTTGTGTTCGGCGAGAAGGAAGACATCTGGTCGGCGGAATGGTGGCCCGGATCCCTGGGGGCCTGTCCGGCTCCAACTCTCGCAGCACGAAATCTGGGGGTTATGATTGACCCTTCCCTCGACATGGCCCTCCAAGTAAAGCGGACCATCTCCACCTGCTGGGGCATCATTGGAACCTGCGGAAAATCAAGCACTACCTGTCCGTGCAAGCCCGGAAACAAACTGTGGTAGCTTTGATAACATCTCGGCTTGATTATTGTAATGCCCTATACGCGGGAGCCAATAAAGGCCTGTTGCAAGGTCTTCAATCGGTGCAAAATGCAGCGGCGAAGTTTGTAATGGACCTTCCTAGAAGGTCATCAGCTACCGCCGCCAGGAAATCTTTGCACTGGCTTCCTATTGATGCCAGGATTTCATTTAAAGTGCTTTTCCTGGTGTTCGGAGCCTTAAACAGAAAAGAGACCGGAGGTGTAAAAGATCTCCTGATTCCCTATGTAATGTTATGTTATTAAAATATTTCTAAAGCGCGCTATCACCGATTGGTTGCTTGGCGCTGTGATCAGCAGTAACATGAACATAGAGGGGGGGGTGTTTATGAAAATGCTTGCCTGAAGAGCCAGGTCTTCAAGGCTTTCCGGAAGGAGAGGAGGTCTTGACAATTCCGGGTCTCCACAGGGAGAGAGTTCCGCATGCAGGAAGCAAGGGTAGCAAACCTACGGCCTCCTGCGCGCTTTAGTTTGAAAGAAGGCGTCTGCAGGAGGCTCTGATGGAGTGAGCGTAGGTTGCGGGAAGGGGTATATCTGGAGATCAGTTGGTTAATGAATGAGGGGCTTTTACAGTATAGGGACTTGAAGATTATGCAGCCAGTCTTAAAGGCACAGCGTTGGGCCACTGGGAGCCAGCGTAGTTTCCTTAGGAGGGGGGTGGCTGCCTGACGCCTTGGTTGGTTCAGGATTAACCTTGCGGCATGGTTCTGTACCATCTGGAGTCGCTTAACTAGGTAGTTGGGAAGACCTAGGTAGATAGCATTCGCGTAGTCCAGATGGGACAGTACCGTAGAAATCACAACCTGGGTGATTGCCTCGGGTGTGAGCAGGCGACGTACCTTCCGGATTTTTTTCAGTTGGAAGAAGCACTTGGAGACCACCTGACCTACTTGCGTTTTAAGAGATAAGTCACAGTCCACAGTGACTCCAAGTGTTTTAGCTGACAAGGAGGGCGTAGGGGCTTGGCCCAGTTCAGAGGGCCAGTAGTGCGGGCCCCAGTACTTGCTGCTTTCGCCGGTCAGGACTAGCTCGGTTTTACCCGGATTTAGTTTGAGCTGGTTCTGGTCCATTCAGGTTTTAATGAAGCTCATGGTAGACTGGAAGTGCCGTATGGAGTCTTCGGTGTTGTCGATGGTAAAAAGCAGTTGTAAATCGTCTGCATAGTTGAAGACTCTCACCTGATTGTCTCTTAAGGTCTGTATCAAGGGAAGTATGTACAGATTAAATAGGTGGGGAGACAGGGAGGAGCCCTGTGGTACTCCACAAGTGATGGCCTGTTTGACGCCCATTAAGTCACCAAGGCGTAGAGTTTGGTTACGGTCTGTCAGGAAGGATCTCAGCCAACCGGCTGCTAGGTCCCGGACACCGGCTTGTTCGACACGGTCGGCCAAGATGTTGTGGTCGACCGTGTCGAAAGCGGCCGAAAGGTCCAGGAGCACCAGGGCTTGTGGGGAGCGTCTGTCGGCACAGTCGCGCAGGGTGTCCAGAACTGTCGCGACTACTGCTTCAGTAGAGTGTGCAGGCCGAAAGCCTGCCTGGTGGGGGTCAAAGCAGGAGGATTCCTCAAGAAAGTTAGATAGGCATTTGGCCACGTGTGCCTCCAGAACTTTTGCCAAATAAGGCAGCAGCGAGATAGGTCGGAAGTTGGCTTTACAGGCTGGATCTGCCCCAGGTTTTTTTAGCAGCGGAATGACTATGGCTTCTTTAAATGCTGCGGGGACTAGGCCAAGAGTCAGGGAATTGTTCAGGAGTGTAAGGGCAGGGGCTGGGTGAGTCAAGAAGCACTCTTTTAAGATGTGGGGCGGGCAGCTATCTGAGGGTGCACCAGATTTTACTCTTGACAGTAATTCCCGAAATTGGTCCTGGGTGATGGGTGGGAAGCTACTCAGGGTGTTATGATTAGGCTTGATTGTCATACCAGATGTGAGGGGGGACACCGGTCGAGGAATGCTGGCTTTGATGTCCAGTATTTTGTCGATAAAATAGACGTTAAGTGAGTCACATGGAGACTGAGTGGGGATGATCTTGGGTCGAACCGTGTCTAAATTTGTAAGGTCGTTGAGAATGGAAAAGATGTCCTTGGATTTATTTGTAGATTCCAGAATTTTAGAGGAAAAGTAGGACGCTTTCGCCGCCGAAATGGCAGTCATGTATTCTTTCCTTGTTTTAGTGAAGGTCCTTTTTAAATCAGGGTCGTAATTTCGACGCCACTGACGTTCTAATTGCCGTAAGGCCAATTTCCTTGCTTTTAAATCAGTGGAGAACCACCGGTTGGCGTCGGCACGTCTTGCCAATTTGATTTTTTTAAAAGGGGCATGAGAATCCCTGGCCATGTTTTGCCAGTTGGTGAGCATGGAGACTGAGGAATTAATCTCATGTTGAGGAGGAGGGATGGTGTTGGCTAGTGACTCTAGAAAGGCTGTTTTGTTGATTGAGTTCCAGTTCCTGACTAACCCCCCTCCGGCTGGTGCGGTAATAGTCGCAGGGACGATGCATAGATTAAATTGAAGGAGTGCATAGTCAGACCAGATGCAAGGTAATATAGATGGGGCAGTTGTGCAGGTGGTGTTAGACCACAACTGGTCAAGGATGTGGCTCTTGCAGTGGGTGGCGAAGGAAATTAGTTGGTTAAAATTTAGGTTGGATAGGAGGTCCGACAATTCGGCTGAGTGGGGGCCTTCCAGGGGATCTTTATACCATTAGTTTAGGTCTCCTATCAGAAAGATTTTGGGGTGTTCGAGTGGTAGGTTTGCAAGTTGGTCGGCTGGATTCATAGGAAATGATGGCATCGGGGTCGGGGGTCTATACACTAGGACACACGCAATTGTCGAGTCAAGGGTGATGATTTTCAACACAAGATTGTCTATCCCCTCCAGCGAGAGGCCAGTAAGGGAGGTGACAATCAAGTTGGAACGGATAATAGCTGCAACTCCTCCCCCTTTCCCGCTGGTGCGATCTGCGTGGATGATGTAATAATTGGGTGGGAGCGCCGCTATTATATCGAGGGCAGAGTTGGGAGTCAACCATGTCTCCGTGAGCAGGAGGATATCTGGTTTCTCTGTGTCCAGCAGGAGGAAAATGTCCAACTGATGTTTTACCAGGGAGCGAGTGTTTAGGTAAAAGATGGTGAGCGGTGGCTAGGAACAAAACAAAGTTGCGCGTTTATAAGTTTTATTTCATTCATTCATAATCTTAACTCACTTTCCAGCCCGCCGCCTGCGCACCTTTTTGTCTTTTTGGCCCAGTTCTCATTTCATAGATGGCGCGGCTCTAACTATAGTCACAGGGCTCATCTATTGTTATTTGCATTTAATGATTAAAGCTGAACCATCTCACAGCTGATGGACAATGCCACATGTGCCACACTTCAGTAAGTAGACTTCTATGCCCTGTTTGTTGTAACACAAGCGTCACCACTGTCCACCAGAGATACTTTGATAATGCCCTTTGTTCTGTAATGATGCTTTACATTATATTTTGATCACTATTTCAGCCTTGAGAAAGCCCCAGGCCTCCGGACAAATGGGGGGAGAAACACGTGTCTTGAGCACTTCTGCCCTCACTGACTTAGATCACAATATGGCCTTGTATGAGTGAACCCTGTGCTGCATGCATTCTCTTCCATGAGATGCTTTGTGGATAATTTGGAAGCCTTGAGAAAGCCTCAGACCTGCACACGAATAAGGGGTGAAACACGTGTCAGATGCACCATCTTTGCCTTGTATGGGCACCAAATGCAATCGATTATCTCAACGCTGAAACGGACTCGTCCACGGTGTCGGTTGTAGATGTCTCCTGCTCTACCACTGTAGCATTTGTCCTATTGCTGTCATCAATACATACAAGTGAAAAAACTCATTACATGTCCTCTGGCCTAATAGTACAATGAAGATGTTACTGTAAATTGCTCGAACAAAGGATTCTGGCTGTCAACCCCTCACACTCCTTCTTTGCACCCTGAAATGGTCTTGAATTTTGCTGGAAGAGTCAATATTCTTCTTTTGAGAAATGGCCTTATGTGGATGGTCTTTACCACAGATACATTCAGCAAAGGATTCTCCATAAACATTTATTCAGGAAGCTCTTACCTACTTCCCTGGCACAAGTTGTCAAAAGGATATTTTTGAAGGGTTTTTGGGGGGCCGGCTTTGAAACTATCATTATGGTCTGCTTGCCTTTAAAGGTTGTGGATTCTTCCTTAGTGAGTTGAAGGTAGCAAGAGATGGCTGATTGACTGTGTCTGTTTTTGTGGAGGTGTCACTGTCTGGGAAAGAACAATTGTTTCTTTGTTTATTAAGGTGGGCCTCTAGTTGTATCATTTTTAGATTAGTCACAGAAAGCTTGAGATACAGCACTAAGAGTTGAATAAACCTGCAGGATGTTGTGAAGTCCTTTGAGGGACAGCCCTTTTGCATTACGCACTTGGAGTAGGATTGGGGTTTTGCAGGTCTGATCGCTGCTTCGTATGATCATTCACAATGATGTAATAGAGTTCTGCCTTTTTCATCTTACGATCTCTTCAAGTTGTAGGACGCAGAGGGGCAGATTTACGAGGTTGTGCCGCAGCGTAGCACCGCAAGCCCTTTGGCTGCGCCACGCTGCGGCACTTTCAGAGCACAGGAATGCAACATATTTACAATGATATGTCGCATTCCTGTGCTCTTACCTCCGCTGGCGCACAAACTGCAGCCATGCGCTGGCGCAGGCCCCCTTGCACCATGATGCAAGGATGACTGCGTCGTGGCGGGATTTTTTTGTGCCAGAAGGGACGCCTTCCTGCACAAAAACAATCACTACAGTCATGTTCCTCTTTCAATGCGAACTGCAGAATGCAACACACATTGAAAGAGGAAAAAACGAGGAGAAATGAAAACATTTCTCCTTGTTGCGCCTCACTACGCCACCCCTAGGGTGGCGTCGCATACTGACGCATTTCCAGGTTTACAATTCCTCCTAAAGTTGGAGATGTGTCTTATTCCACAGGTGTTGCGTGGGAACAACCACAGCAACACCAATGGAACGCCCATTTCATGCAAAGTGCTGCGTGTGAAGGGGCCGTATTTACAAGGACAGGAAAAACTACGCAGGGTGGCTTTTCCTGTCCGTGTAAATATCGGGCAAAGAAATGCGCTGCCAGAGCGTCACAAAAAGTGGCGTACGCGCAGCGCAAGGGTCTTGTAAATCTGCCCCAGAGTTTTCTCTCTCTTTTAGTTGGTATTTTCAATGTTCTGTGTCACACTTCAGGTTGTACTTGTTTGAGGTCTTCAGTGGTGTAGGAAAGTGCCCTTTTTGTATGAAAGTGCCCTTTTTGTGTGAAAATGCCCTTTTTATAGGAAAGTGCCCTTTTTGTGTGAAAATGCCCTTTTTGTATGAAAGTGCCCTTTTTGTATGAAAATGCCCCTTTTGTATGAAAGTGCCCTTTTTGTGTGAAAATGCCCTTTTTATATGAAAGTGCCCTTTTTGTATGAAAGTCCCCTTTTTGTATGAAAGTGCCCTTTTTGTATGAAAGTGACCTTTTTGTATGAAAATGCCCCTTTTGTATGAAAGTGCCCTTTTTGTGTGAAAATGCGCTTTTTATAGGAAAGTGCCCTTTTTGTGTGAAAATGCCCTTTTTGTATGAAAGTCCCCTTTTTGTATGAAAGTGCCCTTTTTGTATGAAAGTGCCCTTTTTGTATGAAAATGCCCCTTTTGTATGAAAGTGCCCTTTTTGTGTGAAAATGCCCTTTTTGTATGAAAGTGCCCTTTTTGTATGAAAGTGCCCTTTTTGTATGAAAATGCCCCTTTTGTATGAAAGTGCCCTTTTGTGTGAAAATGCCCTTTTTATATGAAAGTGCCCTTTTTGTATGAAAATGCCCTTTTTGTGTGAAAATGCCCCTTTTGTATGAAAGTGCCCTTTTTGTGTGAAAATGCCCTTTTTATATGAAAGTGCCCTTTTTGTGTGAAAATGCCCTTTTTGTATGAAAGTCCCCTTTTTGTATGAATGTGCCCTTTTTATATGAAAGTGCCCTTTTTGTATGAAAGTGCCCTTTTTGTATGAAAGTGCCCTTTTTGTATGAAAGTGCCCTTTTTGTATGGTTTCTCCAGTGAGGATGGTTTTTGACTCAGAAAGTGCACTGAAGCCTGCTACCCAGGCCCCCGTGCCAGGCTCTCTCCATAAAATATGATGCATGTGAATTGGTAACCCCTGGCGAGGGCTTTAACCCCCTTATAAATCCTTGTAAGTTGTACCAGTCGTACCCAGGGCATGGGAGTTAAAGGGGTCACCAGGGCCTGAAGCACTGATTGTGCCGCGCTGAGTGGCCCAGGTAAACAGATGACAGGAGGCTGCCATTGAAGACTGCAGGAGTCTGCAAACGACTCGAACTGAACTTTGCCCTCACCATGGGTGGCAAGGTCACAGCACTATTTTTAGTGCATGTCAGACACTCCTAAGGTAGGCTGCCTGAGCCCAGGAGGCAGTGTGTGTTATATTAAAAGTGTGGATATATAAGTACAAGCTTATATGTCCCTACAGTTGCCTCCTTCCATTGGGGCTACTCTAAGTGCACTGTTCAAGGGGTGTCACTGGATAACATGGACCGGCACCCGGGCACCCCCAAGTTGCCAGATCCATTATGGCCCCACTGACAAATGTGATGTTTGGTTTCAAACAGCGTGTCTCATCAAACCTGAGTCTTTCCTAGAGCTGAATGTAGTGTTGCATGTGACAGGCACCCGAGACCCAGGCACCCAGCACCCAGCAACCTTTGAGGTTGTCCACCTAGTTGCCCCAGACTTTTCTGTGCCCTGGCTGACAGCCTGCAGTTGCTGAAGCCAGATAGGAATCAAACCCCCTGCCAGGTGGTGTGAACTCTCTCGGGAGTCAGAAACAAAGTCCTGCCTGGGCGGGAGGCTTCACCCCCCTCCCCAAGAGGATGGCTAGAGATGTGGCATATCAGAGTGTGAGCTTCAAAGCTCTCCCCGCCCCTGATCTGCAAGCGGCTTCCTCCCAGGAGAGGAAAATCCCACCTCCCTGCCCCAAGGCACATTTGCAACCCGGGCAGGCAGGAACATTAGATAGTCAGGAGGTTTATACCCTCAGAAGGCTAGCCACATCCCTTAGGTGGGATACCTGGTCTGTCCAGCTGAAAAATGGTCCTGCCATTTTTAAAAGTGGCACAATAGAGGCTGCTAGTTAAAAAAGGTGCCAACCTCCCCAGGAAGTGGTCACCGAAGGGGCAGATTCGCCACTGGGGCTGGTGCTCAAGGAGTTTTGCCAGAGTGGGGATGTTTGTGATTGGTCAGAATGTGTTCCGATCCTCCGGGTCAGTTGAGGGTTTTTAAGAATAGGCAGCACCAGACCGGACTTTAAGCAGTTGGGGATTTCACCTTGAAAGGGGGAAGCATTAATAATCTTGGTCCAGAGAGGGACTAGGGACCTTATCAGATCATTGAAGAAAAAAGAGGGGAGGGGGTCATTGCGATGATTAGAGGGTTTCAGGGTAGAAAGAATGTTCAGAATGGATGTGTCATTGAAGGGAGCGAATTGACTCCAACAGGCATTGTTTTTTGGGGAGCGACTTGCCACCAGCTGGGGCTGCGAGGGGAGGTCATAGTCTGGTATGAGTGATAGATCAATCAGGGCCGAACTTAACTCCGAATCGATCTTGTTAGCTTTTTCGAGGAAGAAGGTGGCAAAGATGAGTGTTGACTGTGTGGTAGTGTTGTTGGATTAACGTTTAATCAGATCAAACATCATTTTGGGGCAATTTTTGGCACTGTCCAGTTGCTTTTCTGAAGAAGGACGCTTTGCCGTTCTGATGTGTTTGCTGTACATACTTCTTTTCAGCCTCAGGAGCTTAAGGAGTTCCGGCGATGGAGAGGATCTCCAAGCGCGTTCTGCTAATCTAAGGTTGCGTCTGTCTGAGTTTAAACTGTCATTGAACCATGGATTGGAATCATTGTTGAACTTTCTTTTCAGTTTTAGGGGAGCCATTACATCGAGAGTTGTAGTAGTGTTCAGTGAGTTCATGAACATCTGACATGACCGTAGGAGGAGGCAGGGCCAGATTACAACAAGAAATTAGCTTATTCACTTTTGTGTTTTGCAACGTTCTTTCCCCGTGTCTTTGTTTCTTGGGTTGGCCTATCTTGATGTTCCAACATTCTAAAACGAGGAAGGTGATATAGAAGTGGTCCGAACAGTCGCATGGGGTAATCGATTCCAAATGAATGGAGTTGGGGTTCGAGATGATTAGGTCCAGGGTCGAGCCTAAATTGTGCGTTAGGCTGACACAGAATTGAGTCAAATTGAGGTCCACCAGGAAGTTTTTAAGACTATTCACCGCCTGATCATTTGGGTAATTCCAATGAAGATTAAAGTCTCCTAGGAATACCTGGGGACAAAGTCGCCCCCGTATGTTGTGTGTGGAGTAACTGATAATGTCTATTGAGGATATTCACATGTAGAGAGAGCTGCAGAGGGAGATTGCTTAGCTGAGACTGTTATGGAATATACAGGCGATGCCCCCATCTGCTCCCTTAGCTCTACCAAGTCTGATTACGTTGTGACTCGAGGGGACTAGGATGTGAGGACAGGTCTTGATGAGTCATTTAGCTAGGTTTCTGTGAGAATTAGGAGGTCGGTTTCCCGATTTAAGATGAGGCCAGGGATGTCAGTAGCATGTTTCATCGCAGATCTACAGTTGGGCAGGATGCATTTTAGATGTGATTTGGAGTCAGTGTGACAAGGCTGGGTAATGTGAATTTGCCTAAGGTTCACCATTGACCCTGTTTCTCTGACCTGGCAGTTTGGGCTGGACTGTTCCCATGAGGCACAGGGTCAAGACTGATTTGCATAGAGCTGGGTCTGAACTGGGGTGGCAGAGTGGGCTAAAGACTGATGATGGATTCAACCCAGATCTGTGACTGGGGGTGAGTGGTTGTAAAGTTTCAGTACTCAGTCCATCATCTTGCTCTGTTTGCTATGTTCGCCCTAAGTGGCCAAGTGTATGCCCAGACGTAGGTCCGTTGCTCGCTGTGCCACAGGATTCATGTTAGCCTGGCTGAAGAGTGGTGAAACCCAGGAAACTGTCCCATGATGCTTGTTTCCGGTCCAGGGAGGACCTGGCCTGGCAGTTCAGGCTGGACTGTGCCCATAAGGAACAGGCTCAAGACTGATTTGTATTGTTATGTTATAAGGTTTTTATTGTGCGCACATATCACCCAGAGGGGTCTCAAAGCGCTGTGGCGAATACAAATGAAGGTGAAGATTGACGGCAAACAGGGAAAGGAAAAGCAATCAAAAGCGCCAGGTTTTGAGTCGGCGGGGCGTAGTATGTTAAACAGCTCTTTATTGATAGAGGCCATCAGAGCATTTCCATGGTCCAGACGACTGATTATTAGACCCTGAACGAGTGGTTTCCTTGATTCCATTGGAGTCGATTGGAAGATTTTACGTAAGTTTTGCATTATGCCATAACAGGTACTCATGATATGACTTACATGGTCTTTCGTGGACGGAGGCTCCAAGGTTACGTCCCTTGGGCTTCGGAGATGGACAGGGGCGAAAGCTCTGAGGCCACCAGTCGTTGGATCAAAGTTCATGGGCTTTTCCGAATAGAATTACCTCTGTCTTACTTGCATTAAGCTGAAGATGGGTGGTTTGCATCCAAATGTTTATGTGAGTCATACAGCTTTTTAATCGGCTTCTGGCATCTTTTGGTGTGGGACGAGAGTGATTGACATCTGAGTGTCGCAAGCGCTTGACACTACATTGAACCCATAAGATCTAATTACCTTGGCCAGAGGTGCCTCATAGAGGTTGAAAAACATAGAACTAAGTATTGATCCCTGGGGGATTCCTTTTTCTACCATCCGACTCCAAGATATGCATATGACAGGGTCAAAACTGGGGTGGCATAGTGAGCAAAATAACGATGGATTGAACCCAGATCTCTTGACTGGGGGTGAGTGGTTGTAAAGTTTCAGCGCTCCGTCCATTATCTTGTTGTGTTTGCTATGTTCACCCTAAATGGCCAAGGTTATGCCCCAATGTGTGTCCCTTGCTCGCTGTGCTACTGGATTCAAGCTAGTCTGGCTGATGAGGGGTGAAAGCCCGAAGCCGGTCCCCGGATGCTTGTTTCCAGTTCAGGGAGGACCGGGCCTGGCAGTTTGGGCTGGACTGGTCCCATGATGAGGCACACGGTCAAGACTGATTTGCATACGGCTGGGTCAAAACTGGGGTGGCAAAGTGAGCAAAATAAAAGATGGATTAAACCAAGATCTCTTGACTGGGGTTGAATGGTTGAAAGGTTTCGGCACTCCCGACATCATCTTGTTGTGTTTGCACACATTTAAGAAGTCCACACCTCTCCAAAGCACTCACCTGTGACACCAATCGAAGGGATACACAGCCACTCAGAACACTCATCTGTAAAACCCATCAAACGCGTCCACAGTCATACAATGAACTGACCTGTGACACCCATGGGGCACTCACATGTGACACCCATCAAAGAGGACCATACCCCTCTGGGGCAATCACCTGTGACACCCATTAAAGAGGTTCACACCTCTAAAGAACACTTACCTGTGAGAGCCATTGAAGGGGTTCAAACCATCCAGATTAATCACCTGTGACACCCATCGAAGGGTCCTAGTCATCCAGAACACTCCCCTGTGACATCCATTAAAGAGGTCCACACCTCTCCAAAGCACTCACCTATAACCCCACTGAGGGGGTCCAAGCCACTCGGAGCACTCACCTGTGAAACCCATCAAAGGAGTCCACAGTCATCCTATGACACACACTCGTGACAGTCATCCGAAGGGGTCCACACCCCTACAGAGCTCTCACCTGTAACTCCCATTGAAGGGGTCCATGTCTCCCCAGAGCACTCACATGTGACACCCATTGAAGGAGTCTATATCTCCCCACTGAACTCACCTGTGACTCCCATTGAAGGGGACCATACTAGGCCTGGGCGGAGTTTCGCTACATGGTACTTCGTGAAGTGATCGAAAAACTCCATGCTGCGCGGAGTTTGGTAAGCGGCGGAGTTTGTTAGGTCATGTGCATTTGCGTTGATTTTTAGCACTGGGTGTTTGTCCCAGCATGAACACCCGTCATGTGCAGCGCAAGAGGGCGCTGCTTCTTTCTGACGCTCGAGTAGATTTTCTACCCGAGCGGCTGCTTCCTCAATGTGAACGGATATTTTCTCAATGCGTGCGACCGCCCGTTTAGAGAAAATTCGCTGGGAGGTGGGCTAGCGATGGGTTTTACTTAACATTGGCAGCCGTGAGCGTGGAAAAAACTCTGCGGTTTTCGCAACTCTGCATGCTCTGCAGAGTGTGGAGTGCGGAAAACTCTGCAAACTCCTGAAATGGAGCTGAGTTCACAGCCCAGGCCTAGCCCAAACCCCTCCAGAGCACCCACCTACGGCACTCATCCCAGGGAGTTCACCCTTACACTCATCCCAGGACACTCACCTTTGACTCCCATCCCAGAGCACTCGCCGGTGACACCCGTCGCAGAGCGCTCACCTGTGATACTCATTCCAGAAAGCTCACCTGTCACCTCCATCCCTGGGAACAGCTGCTCCTGCATGGAGGCCCTGATCTCACCGAAAACAATGTCCTCTTCTCGGTCTGCGTCAAACTGGGCAAGAAATTCAAAAGGAAGGGGAGAGACACGTAAGAGGTTAGTTGGAGAAGAGGCAATAGGCTAGAAGGTGAAGAGGAAAGAGATTAGATGGAGAATAGGTAAGAGGTTAGATAGGGACGAGGTATGATCTTAGATAGAGAAGAGGTAAGTGCTTAGATATTGATGTGGTAAAAAGTTAGATAGAGAGGAGGTGAAAGATTAGATGTTGAAGAGATAAGAGGTGAGATAGAGAAGAGATATGAATTTAGATAGAGAAGAGGTAAGAGGTTAGGTAGAGAAGAGGTAAGAGGTTAGTGAAGAGGTAAGAGGTTAGGTAGAGAAGAGGTAAGTAGTTAGCTAAAGAAGAGATAAGAGGTTAGTGAAGAGGTAAGAACTTCGATATAGAAGAGGTAAGAGGTTAGATAGGGACGAGGTATGATCTTAGATAGAGAAGAGGTAAGTGCTTAGATATTGATGTGGTAAAAAGTTAGATAGAGAGGAGGTAAAAGATTAGATATTGAAGAGATAAGAGGAGAGATATGAATTTAGATAGAGAAGAGGTAAGAGGTTAGGTAGAGAAGAGGTAAGTAGTTAGCTAAAGAAGAGATAAGAGGTTAGTGAAGAGGTAAGAACTTCGATATAGAAGAGGTAAGAGGTTAGATAGGGGTGAGGTATGTGCTTAGATAGAGAAGAGGTAAGTGCTTAGATATTGAAGTGGTAAGAAGTTAGATAGAGAGGATGTAAAAGGTTAGATATTGAAGAGTTAAGAGGTGGGATAGAGAAGAGATAAAAATTTCGATAGAGAAGGTTAGGAAGAGAAGAGGTAAGAGGTTAGTGAATAGGTAAGAGATTAGATAGTGAAGGGGTACGTGGTTAGATGGAGAAGAGGTGAGAGGTTAGATAGAGAAGAGGTGAGAGGTTAAATAGAGAAGAGGTTAGATAGAGAAGACGTTAGACTAAAAAGAGTTAAGAGGTTAGATATTGGAGAAGTAGCCAAGAGTTTAGATAGTGAAGAGGTAAGAGGTTAGATAGTGATGTAAGATGTTAGATAAAGAAGTGGTATGAGGGTAGAGTGTGTGGATACAAGAGGTTAGATAAAGAATAGGCAGGAGATTACATAGTGAAGAGGTAAGAGGTTAGTAAAGAAGTAAGAGATTAGATAGTGAAGGGGTAAGAGGTTAGGTAGGGACAAGGAAAGAGGTTAGATATTAATGAGCAAAAAGGCTAAATAGAGACGAGAACATAAGTCGTATAGAGAAGAGGTAAAGGGTTTGACAGATAAGATGTTATAAGTTAGATATAAAAGGGGTAAGAGGTTAGACAGAGAAGAGGTAAGAAGTAAGATAAAGAAGAGGTGTGAAGTTAGTGAAGAGGTAGGAGGTGAGATAGAGAAGAGGTAAGAGGTTAGATAGAGAAAAGGTAAGAGGTTAGATAAAAAAGGTAAGAGGTTAGATGGAAAAGAGGTAAGATATTAGATAGAGAAGAGGTAAGACAGATAGAGAAAATGCAAGAGGTTAGTGAAGTGCTAAGAGGTTAGATAATGAAGAGGTATGAGGTTAGATAGAGAAGAGATAAGTAGTTAGCTACAGAAGAGGTAAGAGGTTAGGGAAGAGGTAAGAGCTTCGATATAGAAGAGGTAAGATGTTAGAAAGAGAATAGGTAAGATGTTAGATGGAGAAGAGATAAGAAGTTAGATAGAGAAGTAAGAAGTACGATAGAGAAAAGGTAAGAGGATAGTTAAAAGGTAAAATGTTAGATTTTTGAAGAGGTATGAGGTTAGATAGAGAAGAGGTAAGAGATTAGATAGAGAAGAGGTCAAAGGTTGGTGAAGAGGTATGAGGCTGGATAGGGAAGGGGTAACTGTGTTATTAACAAAACTCGATTAATTTGTTTTATTCTCACTTTGATAATTCATTAGCAAATGTACCTATTGTAGAGAATTTATATCTGTGGACTACTAGATATTTGTCTCCTACTTATAAATGGTCAAAATCAAGGGAACAGCAAGAGTATATGGTGAAATTCTTTACTCCTTTAGTCAGCGGCTTAGGAAGGGGGGGTGCGTTGGGTGCGGGCCGTCCCAAGTCTAATCACTGAGGGGGGTGCGTTGGGTGCGGGCCGCCCCAAGTGTCATCACTGAGGGGGGTGCGATGGGCGCGGGTCGCCCCAAGTGTCATCACTGAGGGGGGTGCGATGGGCGCGGGCCGCCCCAAGTCTAATCACTGAGGGGGGGGTGCGATGGGTGCGGGCCGCCCCAAGTCTAATCACTGAGGGGGGGGTGCGATGGGTGCGGGCCGCCCCAAGTGTAATCACTGAGGGGGGTGCGATGGGTGCGGGCCGCTCCAAGTGTCATCACTGAGGGGGGTGCGATGGGTGCGGGCCGCCCCAAGTGTAATCACTGAGGGGGGTGCAATGGGTGCGGGCCGCTCCAAGTGTAATCACTGAGGGGGGTGCGATGGGTGCGGGCCGCTCCAAGTGTCATCACTGAGGGGGGTGCGATGGGTGCGGGCCGCCCCGAGTGTCATCACTGAGGGGGGTGCGATGGGTGCGGGCTGCCCCAAGTGTCATCACTGAGGGGGGTGCCAAAATGGCAAAAATATGTGTTTTTACAGTAAAAACATATATTTTTGCCATTTTGGCACAGCACCTACGAAATGCAACTGAGCTCGGCGCGTCTCGCTGTGTTCCGCACTACCCCCCACCGCACCGGGCACCACCTGACCTTGCTACGCTACTGCCTACGGCTAACAAAAGCATTATTGATTCTAAGGTGCATGATGTAGCAAGGAAAATTAACACAGGTGGAAGAAACTTCATAGATGAATTTAATGAAAGGATAAAACTAGATGAAGAGGAAACAAATGCTGTCTATATTATTGGGAAAGGTGAGAGGATCTTAAAGGAACCTCCTCCTAAACTGGCCCTTGAAGTGAAAAAGAAAGGAGTATTGTATGGAACGACATCCAGAGGGAAATGAGACGGTTGAGAAATTAAGATGGAGGGAGTGTGAACACAGCTGTTTAATAAATGGAAAGACTCTTTCCAATGTAAAAGCTGGCATCCAAGGAGTATATTATGTATGTGGTAAATCAGCTTATTTCCAGTTACCATAGAGCTGGGTAGGACGTTGATATGCTGCATTAATTTTTCCTTGAATTTACCATACTAATAGGTTAAATTCACCTTTAGGCAATTATATTAGATGAAGTAGACAAAGCTTTAAGCAGAATGATGAAAATTGTCTACCTTAGTTGACAGACTTGCTACTAACACCGAAGGTGCCTTAACCTTGATTAATAAAACATGCTTGCAATGTGGGCGATGATCATGTAAAACAGTCTTGTGCTGGATTTGTTCCCCACAAAGGTAGGAAGAGTTTGCACAGTGATTAATGCTCAAGAGTGCTGTACTCACACTCCTTGCACAGATAATCCGCTTAATGGCTACATCATCATTAATATTAGAAATATATTACATGCAATAATCGGATTAGAAAAGACAGGTGCTTGGGAAGGATTTGCATCATTGTTCAGATCATTTGGTAATGGTTTTGTAAAGATAGGCCAATGGCTTGGTGGTGTAGATGGAGGAGTTTGAGGAGTTTTGAAGTTGCTATAAACACCAGTTTTTGTCACATTGATCAGCATTTCATGTGTGCTTATTTTCTTGAAACTTTCCAAAACAATTTCATCATCGAAGAGAATGACTTCAGGGTATGAGAAGATGTCATCAGCAAGAGGAAGAAAACAAAAGAGACTTGATGTCAAAGTCAAGGAGATGGAAAGTGAACTTTATGATAACATGAAGGATTTAGAAGAGACCAAACAGAAGAATCCAAACAACCAGGTCTTTAGTTCTCTTCTGAATTGGGCTTGAATGGATGTTCTTCTGTTTACTGGTAGAAACCTGAAGATTTTGCAGAGCATGCAAACGGTGCAAAACAGGCGGAAGAGACTGAGCTGACTTGTTTCTTCATGGTTAACTTGCTATCCAGGAATCGAGATGATACCAAGGTTGCGGCCGTGGTCTGTTCATTCGGGGGTGTACCGAGCTCCACGGGCCACCATGAGCCATTCCATGGCGAGGTGTTGTTCCCAAATATGATTACTTCAGTTTTTTCTGAGTTGAGTTTAAAACAGCTGTCCTTCATCCAGTTCACAACATTTATCATGAATCTGTGCAAGTTAGCTTTTGTGGTGGAGGGGTCTTCGGACAGTGAGACGAACTGTGTGTCGTCGGCTTAGGAGATGATGTTGAGTCTGTGTGATCTGACGGTGTTAACAAGGGGGGTCATGTAGGTGTTGAAGAGGGTTGGGCTGAGAGAGGGACCTTGTGAGGCAGATGATATTCTTGGGCTCTTAGGTGAGCGGTGAGAGACGGATTCTTTGGGTTCTGCTGGTGAGGTTTGAGGCGATCAAGTTATCAATGAATCATTTAAACTGTTTAGCCAAGATTGTGAGAACGATCGAACCATAATGTATTGGAGATAGGAAAACCAGAGAATGTATTCTGCGTAAAAATGTTACATTTAGACTGTTTCCTATTTGTTTAAACTTAGTATATCATGTGTTCCCACAGAATGTATGAACCCCATTGTCTAAAGCTCTATGAAGCCGATTTCGATGTTGGACGGAACTGAGTCTATCCGATATTGGTCAGGAACCGTGACCGACCGACACACTGTCAACAGTTACGGCCCTGCAAGTAGGATGTGACCAAACACTGTTCAGTCGCAATAGTATGTCACACAATGGGAGCATGCATTCCAGGCGGAAGGCATGTCCACATTGTGAAATGGAGGGGTGCAGTTCATCCCTGCACCCTGTGGCCGGCACCCTAAGGTGCCTGCCACCGGTTGCAGGGAACTACGGAGGGACACCATAGATGCCTCCAGGCCCCCATTTGGTGGCCTAGCACCCATGGGGGTCCTACTGGGGGCCCCAAAAGACAGTTTCCAACTGCCTTTTCATGCTGGAAACACCGGCACGAAAAGGCAGTGAAAAACTGCCATTGTACTCCCTCGGTCGTAAAGAGGCGGCCGGGGGAGTACTGAAGGATTTCCGGATGGTGGACGGGCTCTCCGAGCCTGTCGTAAGCCATTCGGAAATCTGAGTCGGATTCCGTTCCGACCAAGCCCATTGCAATGGCTCGGTCGGAAAGGAATCTGGCCGGCACATTCCGATTCGGGCTGAAAGGCTCCGAACGTCGTTCGGAGCCCTTCCGTCCAAAATCGGAAACGGCCCCTAAATGTGTGTGCATTTCTGTCACAAGCTGAGCAAGCCCAGACTCACTTTCTTAGAAGCCAAATCTATATGCCGGATTTCATACTGAGCTGTACTGAGTTCTTTCACTTATGATTTAGATGCTACGCCACTAATGTACTCATATTATGACTTTAATACTTACGTATAGCATTCAAAAAGATCTATTTTTTGTCATTTTTATGAGAATGTTTCAGAAGTATTATGTGAGCCCGTTTTGATTAAATGTGACCATTCCAACCGAGAAGCACTGAAGGCCGAGCTACAGAAATGATACAGTTCCGAAGATTTGAACTCTGGCTCTAAATTGTATGGCTTTAGTAAGGAAACTTGCACGGTTTCCACACACTGATACAGGGAAGGGGTGAGAGTGAAAGTGTGAGAAAAAGGGGTGAGAGAGGGAGCAAGAGAGAGAGAATGGGTGAGAGAGAGAGGGGGTGAAAAAGAGATGGGTTGGGACAGGGAACGGTCGAGAGAGAAAAGGGTGAGGCAAGAAAGGGCAAGGGAGAGAGAGATGGGGTGAGAGAGAAGGAGTGAGGTGTAGTGTAGTTCCTATATCCCTGACAGGCTCTGCGCATTGGAATAATATACACTATAGATTTGACACAGGACTTAGGTCAGTATGTCTCTATCGAGTACATGAAACTTTTTTTTTTAAGTTTTTATTTTTTTTTGCAAGGAATAACAGCATATACATTCACAGAACGAATATTTCCAATATAGCAAGACAAATAAATTCATCATGACAGAGGACTTAATAAAACAGAAAAGTACATGTGCAATTCTGGCATTGCCTTTTCCTAGATCCATTCCGTAATAAGTGCCCATATTTTTTCTCCCATAACCCTCCTCCTTATCGATTTAATTTTATAAATAGCCAGTTCCAGGTTATACATTGACAATAATTTTTCTCGCCAGCTGAAAAAAGAGGGCGGCTCAGAGCTAATCCAATCTTTTGTAATACAGGCCCGTATTATAGCCATACATATAAAAAGAAAGCATTTCGTAGCCTTGGGTCGTGGATGATCCGCAATTTCCGAGCCACAACCAGTCAATACCAGCTCACCAGTTATACCAATTGTGCGCCCCAAGATTATAACCAAAAAACCAAAAACCTTTAAATAGACGAAGAAAATTCGGAAAGTTTGGGGCATGAAAAAAACATATGCACGGCATCAGCGGCAAATAAGCCACACCTGTTGCATTTTGTACCTGTGTTCAAGCTCCATTTAGAAACCCTCCTCGAAGTATAATATAAATCATTTATGGCCATGAAATGCTGTGACCGTATCATCCCTGTAATAAGAACTCTGTTGGCCAAGGTGACAGATTCCAAAATATTAACTTCAGATATCCCGAGCTTAATTGCCCAATTAGTTTGACAATTTTCCAAATCATCCAATTCTTGAATCAAACAAGAATAAAATAGACCAATTGATGTCTTTTTCAACATAAATTCAATAAGAGGAATTTTGATCATTTGGTGTTCAGATACTGAGCCTAAGTTCTGTAAACAGCTACGAATTTGGAGAAATTAAAAAAAATAAGTTTTTGATAAGCCAAATTACTTTGTAAATCAGCAAATTAAACTAAATATCCCTCTTTAAACAAATCCCCTAAACAATAAATCCCTTTAGTATTCCATCTATTCATGATTTGATCGCGAAAAATATAAGGTAATAGATCAGATGCAGTAAATGGAGTATATACATTCAATTTCAAATCCCCATATGACGCCTCACCAATTTCCAAACTGTATAGGCGGCTATTAAGATCTTAAATTTAGTTTTCTTTAAATAGCTGGGTTTGATTACCTTAACCAAGCATCCCCTTATCTCCTCACCCATCACCAGCTCATAAATAGAAGGAGTATTACACGATGGGATTTGAGCTTTGTCCCCGACAACGAGTGGACTAATAAATTGTATAGCGGCGGAGACATAGTAAAATAAGAAGTAAGGAATACTCCACCCACCTCGCTCTTTGGGAAGAATCATCTTTTTATGGGCTCTGCGTTGTTGTTTATAGTTCTACAAAAATCTAGAAGTTACCCTCTCTAATGAAGATGGTAACAAAGGTGATTAATCTTTTTTCAGAAAAATGGTGATAATAGAAGCCTGCCAAGAAGGTGGTGCCCTCCCTTTTTGGGCTTCCAGAAAAAGTGTGGTCAGTTCTTTTTTTGAGAACAGCGCGAAAGACCCTACAACATTCCATAGGGATAGCGTCAGGTCCCACAGCTTTACCTGAGGCTAGTGACATTAAGGATTGCTCAATTTCTTCCCAAGTAAATGGGGTATCCAATTGCTCAGACTCCTCTAATGACAAGATGTTGTTAGGTAAAGATTCACTAAAATCGGCTATCCTTCTTTCAAAACGTCCGATAATATCCTCTGTATATAGGTTACAATAAAACTCATGGATGATCCCTAGTATTTCTGATGGAGTATCGTATAATTGCCCTGAATCGTCCATAATTTTATCTATCCTTGCTGATACCTCCCTCTATCGCAACCTTTTCGCTAAAAGTCTCCCTGAGTTCTCTCCCACCTCATAAATTTCGGATCTGAAGACAGCAATTTGTTGAGCTAAATTTGTGACAAAACATTGATACATTTTTGCCCTCTGTATAGCTAAGTTTTTAAAAATGTGATCAGTATTTAACCCTCTGCTACAAGCCATCTTCAACTGAATTTCAGCATCTCGCAGTTTACCCAGCTCAATATCTTTGGCCTTTCTTATTTCGCGCTGTTTGTGAATTGAATAGCTTAATGTTTCTCCCCTGACCCCAGATTAGAAAGCATCCCACACCATCTCAATTGATGCGGTACCTTGATTAATTTAAAAAATACTCAGGGATCCACTTCCCCATATACTCAATATAAAGAGGATTGAGTAGTAATTTCCACTCAAAAGTCCAAGGCCTCGTGGATGAGCTAAGATTAACATCAAAATCAAGAGTAATAGGGTTGTGGTCCGAGAATATTTTGGGAAGAATTTCAAACCTAACATTTTTGGCAGTGTTTACATATCCAGCTGTTACAAAAAAGTAGTCTAGACGAAAATGTTTCTAATGCGGGGCCGAAAAAAAGGTACTCCCCGGAGCACCACCACCCTTCAAATAACCTATGTTTACCAACCCGAATTCATCAATAATTCCTTTCATAGCCTTGAAAACATTTTTCTTCTTACCACCATAAGTATAATTGCTAGAAGTGTCAACTTTCCCATCCAAGTGTAAATTAGAATCCCCACATAAGAATAGAGGAGACAGCCACAATGCTAGTTCTATGCTTAGCTGATTCAACATATCTGCATCATCTGAATTAGGGCCATAAATAGTACAGATAGTGAGGACTGAAGCCTCAAGCCGTAGCTCACTAATTACCCACCGACCTAGGGGATCTTCGTTAACACGTATACTAGTGCCTCGCCCATGCCTTATTAGTATGGCGACACCTCTTGTGGTTGTACCCTGCCGTAAAAAGCCAATTAATTCAAGGCCTAAGTCTTCAAACCAATTACTGTTCTTCCAATTTATATGGGTTTCTTGAATACACAGGACGTCAACTTTCATAGTTTTCAAAATTTGAGCCATAATACCCCTTTTCCTCCTATCATTTAGGCCACAGATATTCCATGAATATATTTTAAATCTACCCATTTTCAAAATGGACCATACAGAAAATCAAACAAACAATGCTAAGACCATCATCCAACGCAACAATTAAATAACATAATTTGACATAATCATGAATTTGTATTGCACCAAATATTCCTTTACTGTTTTTCCTTGCCCCACACACCAAACCCACCCTCCCCTGAAAACTCAACCCACCCACCCTAGAGCCCACCCAGAAACCCACCCATGTGAGACACAAGGACTGACAAGTCCCCATAAGTGATGGAGAGAGAAGCTAACCGCCCCCCCCACCAGTCACCCCCGCCCTCTAAAGCAAATAAAGAGAAAGAAAAAGCATATCAAAGTCATTAATGTAGCAACAAACCACGGATACAAGAAAAGATAACATAATTAAAGTACAATTCAGTCCATTCTATTGCTAACATGGATCAAAAACAAGACATTAAACTATTGTACCTAAAACATTTCTAGCAGCTATCTCTGAAACAAAAAAAAGTGTTTTCTCTTCATAAAGAACCTTTAACTTGGAAGGATTTAACAGAAAAGCTAAGGCTCTCTTAGCTTGAAACTGAGGTATCAACTGTCGAAAATGCCAGCGCTGTTGGACTGTTGCCTGGCAATAATCAGGGAGAACAAAGAATTCCATGCCCTTCCCCTTCCTCTTTCAATCTGGTCTTGCTAAATAATATAAAGTTTCTCGAAGTAGAAAGTTGTTTAAGCAGATCAGAATTGCTCTAGGCTTCGCTTCAAAAGAATTGTTGCCAGCACGTTTATGGAAGGGAAATCGATGAACTCTCTGTAATTCGCGGTCCCAGTTCCATTGAGTTAGGCCAGGAAATGCTACTAAGAATAACTCTTGAACAAACTGCCGGATATTACTCGCTTCAGAGCCTTCGGGATGCCTAAAACTAGAAGGTTATTTCTTCTTGCTCTGTTCTCCAAGTCGATTAACTTCCAATTAATGTCATCTCTAAGAGCAGTTAATGCAGCAACTTCTGACTTCTGTTGCACCATTTCATCTTCCACTGTAGTGATTCTAGTTTCGACTTCGACAACCCGTATGGTCAATTCACTTGTTGACTTGATAACCCGACGCACTGTGTTCTGCAGTTTACGTACTGCCCCTTGTGCACGCAAAGCTTCGGCCTTGCCTCCTCACGGTGCAATGTAATCGCTTGGAGAATTGTAGCAAGAGTGATTTCGGAGTCAGATTTAGAGACTGAGTCAGGGTGAATTGAAAAAGTATTGCCAACAGGTCCTTCAGACTCACTAGGTAACAAAAGCAACAAAGCTGTACCATTTGCCCCAGGAGAACCAGACTCAATATGAGGAGGGGCCAGTAAGGGGGACCCATCATTTGCAAAGTGCTGAATAGAAGACACTAGTGTCGCAGGAAGAGAAGCTGAGAGGGACACTCTTCGCACTGTATTAACTCCCATAGAGCTGCCCTCATCTTTCTCCAACGGGATAGAGGTAGTTAGGCTCCTATCGTCAGCCCAATCATTTTCGATGCTACCAGTGCCTGATAGGTTAGATAAATCCGACATTGAATAAAATTTACCGACAGAGTCCCCGGAATCTGCATCAGAAGTAATTTGTTGCAGCATCCCTGACCCAGAAATAGCAGTATCCATCTGTAATGATGTTTGGCCCTCCTCATTGACTAATGCCTCTATCGTTTTCTGTTGTGTAATCATAGATTGTTGAGGTTGCAAAGCAGGAGGAAAAGAGCTTACTGCTTCCGATAATAAAGTTTTAGCCTTAAACTGGGCTTTCTTTTTAAACATGACCGTAATTTTAGGATTAATGCCATCTACTTTGCCAGTTATTTTTGCCGGGTTACCCAAGTCTAAGGAAGAAGTTCTACCTCTTTGGGCGGAACTGTTAATTACTGCAACATCCGTGGGGGCATTAGCACTTACTTTACCCTCTGGAGGGCCCATAACGCCGCCAGCTAGACCAGGTAACTCAGCGGGAGCCGCAATTACAGGTGTAGCAGCTGCTGTTACTGTTGTGGCATGAGTACACAGCCCTTTCCCTTTTCCAATCATAGCGGAGTCTGTAGGGTTCTTCGGGGCCATAGACGCTGTTTGTGGAGCACCGGATGGCAAAAACGAGATCCCAATCCAAAGCGGGTTTTCCGGGTCTTCCGCGAGCCGTGTCAGTGCCTGCCGGGAATGCAGGGCGAAACCAGTGAAAGACGCAGTTACAGGCACCGGCAAAAGTCGAGAACCACGGCAGCGTCTGAGGGCCAGCGGGAAGCCCGGGAAGTCAGAAGAGCACCGCGGGGCAGAATGAATCACCAAGTACAGGTAGGATTGTCGCGTCTGATGGAGCCGTTGACACCGGGCTAAATCGTGCAGCATCCCTCAGCGATTATGAGTAATTCAGGAACCATTCACCTACAGTTTTTTTTTTTCCGAAGCTTTTCCAAGTCTCTAAAATCAGATAGGGTACGTGTAAAGGGGATCCCCGTAAGGAGAGAGGGTGTTATGTCAACAGACCAACACTAAATAATACAAACACTTTCAAAAGCTGAAACAAAACACCAAGAAAAACATCAGAGTAGTCTTTCTCGGAGGGTACTGTAGTTTATTTACAATACCTCACACTGTTATTTTGAAATTTTTTTTTTTGCAATTGCGATAATAAGTGCCCCAGAGAGAAGGGGGGGTGAGGAAGGGAGGGGAAGTGCTCAAGGGAGTGTAAGGGAAAAATGAACACAGTTGGAGATATAAGTGGTCAATACACCAATTAGCAAAACAGTCAACAAAATTACAAATTTGAAAAGCCAAAAGTTCTAGGCATCCAATAATTCAATATTTCAAATGATAACTTTCAATGGACACACAGTCAGTACAGAACTGTCGAGGATAGGTGCCGGAAGTTATATGAAGAAACAGCGTCGACGTTTCGACCCCTATGTGTAGGCTGAGTTCAGTCCTTAAGTGGGGTCTTCATCAGGACAGAAGTGATGAGGGGAGTGAGGGGCAATCCTGTTGAATAAATAATAGTAATTTACTAAGTGGTACACCATAGTCGCGTTCATTCAGACTATGATGAGACTCAATTAATATTAGGGCAAATTTACCATGGGATCGTGGCCCAACAGAGCTCACGACGTGGAACAGCGGAAGACTGTGCGTGAGTCATCAGTCGATCGCGAAAGGAATGAATCTCAGAAAACTACAGAGGAGGGAGAGTAAGACCAGTCAATAAAAAACCAGGTTAAAAACAATCACCACTGACGTGGGATCGACTGCATTATGTGCGAAAAACGTTCTACTTCTATAAATGTGGGATAGAGAGACCAATATCATCCATGAATTTTATCCCTATAAATATGGTCCATTAGGTAAAGGGAGCATGGGATACTAGGGGAAACAATTCCAATGTTCAACTACGATCAGTCCAGAAATCGTCCAAACACACATTAGCGAGATAAGAAATACAACATACCTTAGCGGTTGCATGTGACAGGTATAACCGTTACTTAATAAGCGTTCACTGCACTGTGATGGAACAGATAAATGGCAATCTAGGATCGTGAATCTGCAAGGGAGGAGTGAATCAGGCGAGCGGGAAGATGGAGGAGCTAAATAACACTTAACCAGCCTGCGAGACTATTGTGGCACTACATACCTTAGCTCACAGCAAAGAGGCAGTTCAAATTTCAAAGTTAATTACAGCCAATATCATCAGATGCTGCAAACGTCTGGCTGCAGTGTCAAAACCCTGCATGAATCTAAAGAGAAAGATCGAGGGCGAGCGAGTTAGGGGCTTGTATAGCGGGACAGAAAAAGATAATTATGAGTCTGTGGCTTTACGCTGCTTTACATACCTTCAAATGAAGGAAAGAAGCAAATTGCATTTCCGAATCGAGTGAAGCCGTGGAATTCGAACGCGCGGTGTGTTCCGTTGGCTCCAATTACAGCAGAAGGGCATTAATCTGAAAGAGGTCAAGGGAAAACTAGTTAGGGGCATTGGAGTCACGATGCCGTGGATCTACAGAAATTGCGCTTAGTAAGCAACATACCGCTTGTCTGCTCGTCAGTCCTTAATCTGGAAACTCTGTGAGAAATGCTACGCGGAGTTGTGGGGGGCGGGGCCATACATTGTGACGTATGGAAACAGAAGAGTTACTTAGTAACTCCTGTTGGAAACAAAACAGTCTGGAAGAGGTGCTTTATCAGTGAGTTACGTTTCACAAATGTCATGCGATTCCGTATGGAAAAACGTCACTCATTTAGAGAATAAAAATTAAAAATTAAACGTCAGTTGAGACGGGTTGACTAAATATGTCCCACATTGTTGGACAAGGAGTTCAACTGTCGGAAAAGATGGTTAAAGCGGAGACATGAACATTTTGTTTATAAGCAACAGTGCTGAACATTGGGACAACCGCGCAACTCTCAAACATGAGGTTGAAAGCGGTGCCTAAGGTATGTTTAGTAGTTGTACAGCATATAAGGGAGACAAAAATGATAATTAATGCAATCAACAGGTTACATCAAAAAACATAATTTGGAAAAAGGCAAACATAATCATAAACATGCTCACATCTTAATAAAGGGTTAATGAATGTATTACCAAATTGGCACTCCGCGCAACTCTCGAGAACACGAGGTTGAAGGCGGATCTGTCGATACTTTAGATGGTTGTGCATGAAAAAGGGACCTCTAACAATCTACCTGCTAGGCATTGTAACTGATTACATTCTACGTTTGTTCAGAATACATCTAATGGGGTGTATTGGCAATGCCCCTGCAACTCTCGAACAAGAGGTTGTAAGGGGATAAAACTCGTAATGTGAACTCGCGGCCCTTGATCCCAGTGTGCAGGAGGGGAGAGGCAAATCTCATAGAAAGTTTATATCATCAGTTAAAAGAGATTAGCCTAAGGCTGCCAACTGTGCTAAACTGCTGTCTTGCTCGTTAAGGCCATTTTTAATGGAGTCCAGAAGGGACATCCATTTGGATTCGTGGGTGTTGAGTACTGCCAGCAGATTACCGCCTCTGCGGCCCAAGGAGACCTTTTCGATCACGAACCATCTCAAGTCTGAGACAACATGACCTGCCTTTTGCCAGTGATCAACTAAAGGTGCACCGACAACATTGCAGCGTAACCTGCTGCAGTGGGAGGAGGTGCGTGATTTGATCTTTTGTTGCGTTTGGCCTACATATACTTGTCCACGGGGGCACAGGACAATGTAAATGACAACATTTGAATTGCAGTTAGTATGGTGTTTTAATTTATAAGACCTTCCACCGTGGTCAAAGGTCTTAATTTGCAGAGTAGTCTCACATGCGGTACATTTCCCGCATCTGTAGTGTCCAGATAATGGGGGTAGGTTCCAAATGCTTGTGATCGTTGGCTGGCTCACTGGCTCCAGATATGAATGAACCACCATGTCTCGTATGTTTTTTGACCTCTTGAAAGAGTGTAGAGGGAGCTGGGTCTGCATGATCTCATCAGATATAATGGGCCAGTTTTTATTAATGATACGTTTGACCTCATTGCTCCGTGTGGAAAAAGTGGTCACACAGATGATCCGATCAGTTTGGGATCGTTCGATATTGTCTGGTCGTAGCAGAGATTCACGGGGGTTGTACCAGGCCCTTTTCCTGGCCCGTTTGACCATTCTCGAAGGATATCCTCGTGAGATGAGGCGATTACTTAGAGTTTCAGATTCTTGGAGATAATTTTCACGGGTGGAACAATTTCTTCTGATTCTAAGGAATTGGCCGACTGGAAGGTTATCTTTGAGGCCTCGTGGGTGATGACTGTCATATTGTAGTAGGGAGTTTCGCTCCGTCGGTTTCCTGAACAGGGTGGTCAGCAAACGGTCATGTTCAACATAAATTGAGATGTCAAGAAATGGAATTTTTTCATTACTGGAGTCCATTGTAAATTGTATATGCGGGTTTCTAGAGTTCAACCATATGTGAAAATCCGAAAGCAGTGTTTTGCTTCCTTTCCAAATGCTAAGGACATCGTCTATATATCTGACCCATAATGTCAAGTTGTTATGAAAGATGTTGTCCATGGATAATCGACCAGCTCCTGTTCAGGTCCCGACTGACTTTATAATCGAACTACTTAGCATCGCAATGAGACAGAATTTTTTCATTTTCCAAGACAAGTTTTACCTGCAGACTAAGGGAGTAGCAATGGGGGCCACTTTCGCTCCTAATCTGGCGATTATTTACATGGATCACTTTGAACAGCAACACATTTTTTCCATGGACAACCCCAACGATCCTAGATTGCCATTTATCTGTTCCATCACAGTGCAGTGAACGCTTATTAAGTAACGGTTATACCTGTCACATGCAACCGCTAAGGTATGTTGTATTTCTTATCTCGCTAATGTGTGTTTGGACGATTTCTGGACTGATCGTAGTTGAACATTGGAATTGTTTCCCCTAGTATCCCATGCTCCCTTTACCTAATGGACCATATTTATAGGTATAAAATTCATGGATGATATTGGTCTCTCTATCCCACATTTTTCGCACATAATGCAGTCGATCCCACGTCAGTGGTGATTGTTTTTAACCTGGTTTTTTATTGACTGGTCTTACTCTCCCTCCTCTGTAGTTTTCTGAGATTCATTCCTTTCGCGATCGACTGGTGACTCACGCACAGTCTTCCGCTGTTCCACATCGTGAGCTCTGTTGGGCCACGATCCCATAGTAAATTTGCCCTAATATTAATTGAGTCTCATCATAGTCTGAATGAACGCGACTATGGTGTACCACTTAGTAAATTACTATTATTTATTCAACAGGATTGCCCCTCACTCCCCTCATCACTTCTGTCCTGATGAAGACCCCACTTAAGGACTGAACTCAGCCTACACATAGGGGTCGAAACGTCGACGCTGTTTCTTCATATAACTTCCGGGACCTATCCTCGACAGTTCTGTACTGACTGTGTGTCCGTTGAAAGTTATCATTTGAAATATTGAATTATTGGATGCCTAGAACTTTTGGCTTTTCAAATTTGTAATTTTGTTGACTGTTTTGCTAATTGGTGTATTGACCACTTATATCTCCAACTGTGTTCATTTTTCCCTTACACTCCCTTGAGCACTTCCCCTCCCTTCCTCACCCCCCCTTCTCTCTGGGGCACTTATTATCGCAATTGCAAAAAAATTTTTTTCAAAATAACAGTGTGAGGTATTGTAAATAAACTACAGTACCCTCCGAGAAAGACTACTCTGATGTTTTTCTTGGTGTTTTGTTTCAGCTTTTGAAAGTGTTTGTATTATTTAGTGTTGGTCTGTTGACATAACACCCTCTCTCCTTACGGGGATCCCCTTTACACGTACTAGATACCGCCCAGGTCCCCGTGACTACTTGGGTAAAACCCCCTTCTTGTAATGTCTAAAATCAGATAGACGGGAGAAAATGTACCGGCGGGGAGCAAGGAGAGCCTGTCTCACTCGGACAGCGCTGCGTCCGCCATCTTGCCTCCAGAACCAAGTACATTAAACTTAATTACTTGTGTGTTCCAGCGAACTCAAAGGTCACTAGAAATTTCTCGAATGAACCAGAAGGGATTCGTTTCTGACAACTGCATACACATGACAACTTTGTTTCCCATAGAGTCAGAACAATATCTTCAGAGTCGTGGAAACAATAGATTACAGTTTCACTCAGTCATGCTTCGTTTCTACAGAGTTGCACAGATATAGAGAGCAGGGCGTTTCAATAAAAGGGTTTATTGAACAGTCTTCTTTCTCATGCAAGAGAAGTGAACTGCTACAATCGTAAGACAGACTGCGAAGTACAATGCGCACAGTGTAAACAGTAATATAAAATAATACTGTAATAGCATGGTCTGTTGCTATGACATATATAAAAATACATATATAAATAACACAGGCTAAAATACTCAACGGGTGTTTCTAAAATAATCCTACCCCAGTGTACCTAACCTAAGTCTAGTTCGAGGGAAGAAGTAGGTGCTGCCATACCTTAGAATGAGAGAGGTTGGTATCTTTTTCCCGGGACTCGATTCTCTAACACCCCGCAAGGGGAATCAGAAACACTGGAGCTGGATTCTCTGCAGGAGGATGACAGCATCTGGTCAGTGCGTCAGTTGGGGAGATTACTTCTTTCAGGACTTGCTGTGGCAAGCCCCGTTGTGCAAGTAGGTAGCCAAACCACACCGTGCCTTGCCATAGCAAGTGAAGGTATATTTATACCTTGAAGGTGTTTAGGAATGCCAGAATTGACGTAGAAGTCTGGCATAAGAACGTCATGAATGAACCCCTAAGGAATAGATGTTCATGCGTAATAAATGAGTTCTTGGAGAAATCAATACTCAAGCAAGGGTAAGTCCATAACGGCTTAAGAGTCTGGTTTTCCAGGAACTCGTTGTGACGTAGATGAACGGATGAAAGTAGCCATCCCTGTATTTGGTTAGCATGGACAATGCCTAAATAAGGACTGGATTTCTATGCCTTATAAGGGCAATGTGAATTATACCTATATAAGGGCATGAATCGGGAAATTCATACGTAATCCAAATCAATACACAACAGAGGCAGGGAAAGGATGCTAGAGGAATGAATGGTGAGATAGGGAAGAGGTGAGAGATAAGAGGTGAGACAGAGAAGATGTGAGAGATAAGAGGTGAGACAGAGAAGATGTGTGAGAGAGACCAGGACTGAGACAGGGAAGGAATGAAACACAAAAGAGTTAAGACAAAGAAGAGGTGACGCAAGAAAGAGGTGATAGAGTGAAGGAGAGGGACAAGAAGGAATGAGACTGAAAGAGCTTAGACAAGGAAGGGATGAGGCAGGGAAGGGGAAGAGCAAAGGGGTGAGACAGGGAAGGGCTGAGTAAGGGAATGTATGACAGAAATAGAAGGGATTAGAACGGTGAGCGTGAGTGACCAAGTACAGAGAGACTAGAAAGGAGGCAGTGAACAAGAGTCGTAAGTCATGCACACACACACACACCCGCACACACACACGCACATACACACACACACACACTTACATGCACACACACACAGACAGACATAGACACACATGCACACACACACACCCATGCACACACACACACACACCCATGCACACACACACACACGCACACACACACACACACACACACATGCACACACATGCACACACACATAGATAGACACACACACACATGCACACACACACACACACACACACATGCACACACGCGCACACACACACACACACACACACACACATGCACACACACAGACACCCACACACATGCAAACACACATACATGCATGCGCGCACACACACACACACACGTATGACTTGCTCCAGACATGGAAGGGTTAGAGGACACATTCTGAATTTCTCTCATTCTACATTAACTACGTTCTAGGTCAGCTGACCTAACCCGTTGATCACGAGCTACCAGGAGCTCGCAGACAAATTCCGCGTAGCTGGCGGTCTTGAGTTCATTTTTGAATAAGCACTGGGTCAATAAATTTGTGTTGCTTTCTCCTTTTAATCTTATGGAAATGCTGTGTTTATTTCACATTATTACCGGGCTGGAGATAGCAGGCCCCGATAATGAGCGGTCGCCACTCAGATTCATGTCCTTGCCAGCTCAATTTAGGAGTGTGACAACAACATTATGCCTCTGGGTGCTTTTTAATCAAGATGAAGAGTTAACCTAATGATTAAGTTAACTTCATTTTAATGTTCCCCTCTTCAAAGCATCACATTTACAAACAGCAGGCCTCCTGCTCCAGTGGCCAGGGGACAGGTGCCATATTTATAGCTCTGAAATAAAATCATTGTTTCTTAAATGGAAGAAACTTAAGTGAAGAAAAATATCTTAAAATGTCTCTACTTTCAATAAAGCCATTAGCTTCTTAATATTTTATGCAACATGTTTCTCCAATCTAAATGGATGTTTTTTTCTGTTCTAAATATGGCACCTGCAGACCGCTGGGGGCAAAAGGCCGGTTGTTTGTATATGGACACTTTGAACTGGGTGAAATTAAAAATGCTGACTTGCACGGAATGTACACAAACATCAAGTTAACCCTTCAGTTGATTTTTTTCCCATTTCAAAGTGTAGTATTTAAAGTTTAGGAAAATGTTCTACATTAAGAACATTTTTGCAGAACATTTGTCTGTGCTTTGTTTTTCTCCCATTTAAAAAAAGGCTGTATGTTTGTGTTGTACATGTAAAGCTACATATGGAGAAAGGTGTGTCCTTTGCCACAAGTACATATGACACAGGCTCTCGTTCACCCACACACTTATATGCCATTCATACGCACACATGTTCATACATCCCCCACGACCGCGCTCTCACTGACACACACAACAGCCCGCGGCAAAGTATTTTGTTCAAACCATAGTATCTGGCTCTGGGGAGATTAGGTTTAAAGTCGATGAAGCCGCGAGGGGGTGGCTGTAACATTGCGCGGTGCATTACTGGCCTCAACGCAGGTTAGTATGAGCTGTGCTCTGGATTTGTGCATTGACCGGTCCACACAGTATGCACACTCTGCCTGGAAGAGGCATAGAATACATGTGAGTTTTCTTGCTATGATCACAGAATATTTGTGTGTGCAGAACTGTCACATGTCTTTTTTTCTATGTTGCTTGATCATACATGCCATCCCTCCCGATTCAGGTGGGAGTCTACCGATTTCAAGGCTAGTTTCCCGTCTCCTGATTTCTAGATTAACCCTTTCGATGCTCATGACGGAACAGTTCCGTCATGACCACGCCCGTTTCCGTTAGGGCTCAGCACCCGGCGGTAAATCGTACCGCACGCAAGGTGTTAAAAAACCCGACTCCTCAGTGGGCTTCTGCCGACAGGGATTGGTCCAGTGAGTCTCAGAGAGTGAACTTCCAGTCATCGGCTCCCGCAGGGCCATCCACCACATGTCTGTCACGCTCTCTCTGCCTGCCATAGCAATTTCTCCTGCTCCTGACAGGTAAGGGGTAAAAACGTATATTTGCATTTCTGACAGCCGATCCTGCGGCAGCAAACTTACAAGTCCTATACATGACAATAGACCTGATTCATGCCAATGAGAACAAGCATTGGAAATGCAATAGGTCTCGCATTAGGAAAGTTTGAGCTATTGGTCTTATAAATGAATTTTTTAAAATTTATGTTTTGTTTTTTAAAATAGCTAAATTAATAGCTTTGTCATTTACAATGCCAATAGTTATAACTTTCGCAAATGTGACACCTATAGCATTTGTAATGCAACATGTTTGTATTTACGTGACTTAGATGTATAGATATTACAAATAACAATGCTGAGACTCCAACCCGGTTCCCATCTCCAAAGTCGAAAGCTCTGTTCCTTATGCCACATTCTGTGTCACTGCAAAGCAAATTAACCTGTGAAATAAAACGTGTAGTGAGGTTTCGTTGAATTCAAAAGTATTTGCTTCCAAGGGCATTCCTGCACAAAGTAACAAAATGCATTTCCTCACCCAAGAGCAAGGTGGGTGAGTGAGCCTTTCCTTCCATTGCCAAGGCTCATGGGTGTGAGCCAGGGTGGAGGACGCGTTTCAGCAAATGCCGTTGCCTCCGGGGTCGTGACACCGAGGAGTGCCATGGGTTTGAGCCCAGCTGTGAGGACACGGTTTCACTGATCCAACTGGGGCCGGATGTGACGGTTCTAACGCTTAGCCGTGTTGAGGCGAGGGGCGGTGATTGGCGGATTGGAGGTAGAAAGGAGAAGGGTGCAAGGTAGAGAGGAGATAGGTGCAAGAGAGAGAGGATGTGGGTGCAAGGTAGAGGGGAGAAGGGTGCAAGGCAGAGGGGAAAAGGGTACAAGACAGAGAGGAGAGAATGGTTCAAGGTAGATGGGAGAAGGGTGCAAGGCAGAGAGGAGAAGGGTGCAAGGCGGAGGGGAGAAGGGTGCAAGCTAGAGAGGAGAAGGGTACAAGGCAGAGGGGAGAAGGGTGCAAAGCAGAGGGGAGAAGGGTGCAAGGCAGAGGGGGGAAGGGTGCAAGGCAGAGGGGAAAAGGGTACAAGGCAGAGGGGAAAAGGGTACAAGACAGAGAGGAGAGAATGGTTCAAGGTAGATGGGAGAAGGGTGCAAGGCAGAGAGGAGAAGGGTGCAAGGCGGAGGGGAGAAGGGTGCAAGGTAGAAAGGAGAAGGGTGCAAGGTAGAGGGGAGAAGGGTGCAAGGTAGAAAGGAGAAGGGTGCAAGGTAGAGAGGAGATAGGTGCAAGAGAGAGAGGAGATGGGCGCAAGGCAGATGGGAGAAGGGTGCAAGGCAGAGGGGAGAAGGGTGCGAGGTAGAGGGGGGAAAGGGTGCAAGGTAGAGAGGAGAAGGGTGCAAGGTAGAGGGGAGAAGGGTGCAAGGTAGTAAGGAGAAGGGTGCAAGGTAGAGAGGAGATAGGTGCAAGAGAGAGAGGATGTGGGTGCAAGGTAGAGGGGAGAAGGGTGCAAGGCAGAGGGGAAAAGGGTACAAGACAGAGAGGAGAGAATGGTTCAAGGTAGATGGGAGAAGTGTGCAAGGCAGAGAGGAGAAGGGTGCAAGGCGGAGGGGAGAAGGGTGCAAGCTAGAGAGGAGAAGGGTACAAGGCAGAGGGGAGAAGGGTGCAAAGCAGAGGGGAGAAGGGTGCAAGGCAGAGGGGGGAAGGGTGCAAGGCAGAGGGGAAAAGGGTACAAGGCAGAGGGGAAAAGGGTACAAGACAGAGAGGAGAGAATGGTTCAAGGTAGATGGGAGAAGGGTGCAAGGCAGAGAGGAGAAGGGTGCAAGGCGGAGGGGAGAAGGGTGCAAGGTAGAAAGGAGAAGGGTGCAAGGTAGAGGGGAGAAGGGTACAAGGTAGAGTGGAGAAGGGTGCAAGGTAGAGGGGAGAAGGGTGCAAGGCAGAGAGGAGAAGGGTGCAAGGCAGAGAGGAGAAGGGTGCAAGGTAGAGAGGAGAAGGGTGCATGTGGAGGGGAGAAGGGTGCAAGGTGGAGGGGAGAAGGGTGCAAGGCAGAGGGGAGAAAGGTGCAAAGCAGAGGGGAGAATGGTGCAAGGCAGAGGGGAGAATGGTGCAAGGTAGAAAAGGGTGCAAGGCGGAGGGGGAGAAGGGTGCAAGGGGGAGAGGAGAAGGTGAAAGGGGGAGGGCGTGAAGGGTGCAAGGCAGAGGGGAGAAGGTTGCAAGGGGGATGGTGATGGAGTCCCCCCCCCACCCCGGAAACATTTCTGCGGACGCCCATGACAACGCACACTACTTTGTGAGAGTGAGTGGGAGAGAGTGGAGAGAGAGTGGAGTGAGAGAGAGCGAGTGGAGAGAGAGTGGAGAGAGAGAGAGTAGAGGGAGAGGGTGGAGAGATAGAGTGGAGAGAGGGAGAGAGAGTGGAGAGAGAGTGAAGATAGAGAGTGGAGGGAGACAGTGGAGAGAGAGTGGAGAGAGAGAGAGTGGAGAGAGATGGAGTAGAGAGCGTGGAGAGAGAGTGGGGAGAGAGTGGAGAGAGAGTGGAGAGAGAGTGGAGGGAGAGTGGAGAGAGAGTGGAGGGAGACAGTGGAGAGAGAGTGGAGAGACAGTAGAGAGAGAGTGGAGAGAGAGAGAAAGTGGAGAGAGAGGCAGTGGAAAGAGAGACAGTGGAGCAAGAGTGGAGAGAGAGACAGTGGAGATTGAATAGACAGAGTCAAGAGAGAGAATGGAGAAATAGAGTGGAGAGAGACTGACTGACTTAGAGACTGAATACTGACTGACCGAGAGACTGACTGGCTGAGAAACTGACTGAGAGAGAGAGAGAGAGAGAGAGAGACTGACTGACTGAGAGACTGAGAGACAGAGACTGACAGATTGACTGACTGACCGAGAGAGACTGACTGACTGAGAGAGAGAGAGAGAGAGAGAGAGAGAGAGAGAGAGAGAAAGAGAGAGAGAGAGAGAGAGAGAGAGAGAGAGAAAGAGAGAGAGAGACAGAGAAGAGATGGGAGAGAGAGACTGTGATGGAATTGGGGTCAAAGTGTGTATGGAGCTATGCAATGCCTCTTAGATTACTATTGTCTACTAATGAAAAGTATGATCAAAATGTGCTCTTTGTAGTTACATCTGCTTTTGAAATACTGCATTGTCGCTTTGTCTAATGTTTTAAAACATAAACGAGAAGCAGCAGTGGATGCACTTTTGTCAAAACTGAACGATGAGTGGGCCCGATGTTGTATATCATGACAGGAGTCTGCATCAGGAAACCCACCTAAACTTGGGCAAATTTCCCCGGCCTACTGATGGCAGGGACCCTGTGATGAATGAACCACCACCTATGATAGCCTGCGGGCAGACTAAGCCCAACTCCACCATCCAGTGTTACTTATAATGGCTGCATTGGTGACAGTGGCGTAACAATCGCCCCGCATCCCCTGCAGTATGGCGGGTCGCTGGCCTGAGAGCTCTAGACTTGCACGGAGGATGGGAGGGGGGCCCCATCCATGTAGTTTGAGGGGGGCCCCCTCAAGTTTCGTTACACCACTGCCTAGCCTATGTGTCTCGGGAGCGAGCGGAGTGAGCAGGGGCGCAGTGTGCCACTTGCACTCCAGGCTGCGTTCTATGATCACGTTACAGGTTTTGTGTTTACCCAGCCTGAGCTCTTTCACTTTCGCGCGTTTTAGAGTGCCAGCAGCAGACACAGCACACCATCGTTGAAAAAATTATAATTTTTTCCCTCCTCCTTTCATAACACCAGGAGATTTAAGCATTAACGTAAAAGTTTAAAACAATTACGAGATGGTGCTAATGTGCTACGAGGTCTGTTAACAAAATGTTACATTTCATAGTGCCACATGATACGGTTTGGCGACTGCATCGCGCTTATTGTCGATGTGACAGGCACGGAGTTCACTGGCTGCAAGTGGTGGGTCTTTCGCATCTATGAACAACAGTTTTCTTTTTTCCCAAAACGAGTGTCGAATAAATGGATGGACGTGTTGCATCTATATGTCTCAGCGTATGGATCTACAGGCGCTATGGCGTTTGGATCGACCATGTGTCTGGCGACCAAACTGGTATCCAACACCTGGACCTTTGGGTGCCCTAAAATTTGCATTCAAAGCACTTCCGATGTCTGGGTACATATGCCCTGGTGGCAGTATATATATACGTGTATTGTGGTGTTGATATGTTGACGTTCTGTTTCCTGTTACTACGTGGTCTGACGTCTGTATCTATGCGTTTCATAGTGTCCTGCTCTGAAGGGATTTTGACCTAGCGCTTTGATCTGTAAGATGCCTTGATGACTGGCTGTATAGGTGTTTGTGTGTATCAGTCTATAGGTTTCTTGAAATCTTGGTACATAGGCATCCTGAGGCCTAAATGTATTATATGCAGGCGCACACCGCCAATTGGGCTCAAAGGGGTTCAGCCCCCCCCCCCTCTGTCGTGTGGGTCAGCCCGGGCGGAAACAGCTTTCCGGGCACACACACAGCCGCACCCGAGTACTTCACAGGTCTTTAAAATACCATTTACTTGTTAACGAGGCTTTGTTGTTTTTCACCCCTTCTTAGAGCCCCTGAAGCTACACTCAGCATATTGCTGGAAGAGTCAGCCCCCTCCCTGAATTTTTTAGTACACCCCCCCCCCTCCTGAAATTTGCCTCTAGTTGCGCCTCTGATTATATGTGATAATTTGTAGGGCTGGGCGTAGTTCGCAAAGTAGCGCTAGGGGTAGCTACACAAAGTGCACTCTGCGCTATGCGTAGCACTACGCAAATTGCATAGTACCCTGTTTGCACTGTGCAAGATTCCATTTTTAATGATTGCACAGAGCGGACAAGCATCCGGCACTGTGCAATCATTGAAAACGTCATCTTGCACAGAGCGAGCTCTAGTTTTCTGCCGCTCGAGTAGATTTTTACTCGAGTGGCAGCTTTCTCAACACGGAATGGTAGTTTCTCATCTCGATCGGCAACTTGATGTTGCTGATCGCGAACGAAGAAAAAGTCTCGCTGGGATGTCATTTTGCTTGCTCGCGGTCGCGAACTTGACGTTGAGGACCGCGAGCAAGCAAAAAATGACCGCTGCACTACGCTACGCTACGCGTGTTTGCACTGTGCTACGATCAGTTCGCGTAGTGCGAAGTAGCGCAAACTTCGCAAACTACGCGAGCATAGTGTAGTGCTTTGCCCAGGGTTAATCATTTGCCTGTATCTGTGCTCGTCCTGATACCTGCTCTGCGTGATCTGACACATAGATTCGTGTCTTCCCCTATGCTTATGGTACCATCAGGGTTGAAGCCTCATCTCTTGGTGTTCGGACATCAACAGAGGTTCTGACATAGGAGTCTATAGGTAGCCCGTTGTCTAGACCTACGGGTATCGTTGAGCTTGTTTCTATATGGCCATACACCAGAGCCTGTTGGTGTCCTTGGGGTTGGGTCTACAGGCTGCCCGAAATCTATAGGTTTCCTGCCATCTGGGTCAGCAGGTGTCTTCTTCCTCATTTGACAGATATGCTTGGGTCAATAGGAGTAACTGACTGACTGACTCACTCACTCTCTCTCTGACAGACTGACTGACTCTCTCTCGCTGACATACTGACTGACTCTCTCTCTGACAGACTGACTGACTCTCTCTCTCTGACTGACTGACTCTCTCTCTTACAGACTGACTGACTAACTGACTAACTCTCTCTGTGACTGACTCTTTCTCTCTGACAGACTGACTGACTGACTGACTCTCTCTCTGACAGACTGACTCTCTCTGACTGAATGACTTACTCTCTCTCTGACTGACTCTCTCTAACTGACTGACTCTCTCTGACTAACTGACTCTCTCTCTCTCTGACTGGCTGACTCTCTCTGACTGACGCTCTCTAACTGACTGACTCTCTCTCTATGACTGATTGACTGACTGACTCTCTCTCTCTGACTGACTGACTCTCTCTCTGACTGACTGACTCTGACTGACTCTCTTTGACTGACTGACTCTCTCTCTCTCTGACTGACTTACTGTCTCTGACTGACTAACTAACTCTCTCTGACTGACTGATTCTCTCTCTCTGACTGACTGACACTCTCTAACTTACTGACTCTCTCTCTCTCTGACTGACTGACTGACTGACTCTCTCTCTCTGACCAACTGACTGACTGACTCTCTCTCTGACTGACTCTCTCTGACTGACTAACTGTCTATGACTGACTGACTAACTCTCTCTGATTGACTGACTCTCTCTCTCTGACTGATGGACTAACTGACTCTCTGACTGACTCTCTGACTGACTCGCTAAACTGACTCTCTCTGACTGACTCTCTCTCTGACTGACTGACTCTCTCTCTGACTGACTCTTTCAATTTCTTTCAAAAATCATTATTCGGTTATTCATACAAACAACCATAAAAGCACAATTCAATAAAAACGCAGTTAAAATTAGATCATTCTAAAAACCACATCCAGAATTATCAATCACAATTGATCATGTACAGTACAATGTTAAAAACAAAAATTCTAGACAATTAACCCTCTATGCTACTTCTAAATCTTAGGGCTAGTTTTAAAAAGCCAGTTACAAATAAAGCGCAATCGTGAGTTAGCAACTGTAAATAACAAAGTGCAGGTCTAACCTGGGTAAAGTTCAGTTTTTTAAGAAGAGGCTTTAGATAAAACCTCCGAGGTATATCATAAAAAGGACAAACAAGTCCTGCGGAGACACATTGTCGCAGACGCAGGACGGTAGCACTTGACCTCGGTGGCTACCCTTTGGAGCAGCAAGGAATAGGTGGAAGAGGTCCAGACGGAACCTGGTTAACAGAGAACGATCAAAGCCAGACATCGGCCATGACAAATAAGGTTCCATACCTGGTGTAGATTTCAGAACAACATATTTCCAGACACTACTTTTATTCAGTTCCACCTCCTCACGATGCAGATACCATGAGAGGGAAAAGGTTTTCCTCACATACTCAACATCAGCTCTGCTGATAGAGTCTGGACTTACAAAGAGCTCCGGGCGCCCCAGTTCTGAGAAGCAGTCTTTCAAATATTTTAACCATGGTATTTTAAGCATATTATCCCAGGATAGGGCTTCTCTCAGAAGTTGATGATTAAGTGGCAGATCTTTGTTTAACCAGCATTTTAACCAGCAAGTTAACGCCCGTAGTGCTATGGTATCACTTAAAAAGGGAATGCCTAGTTCTTCATGCACTATAAAGCTGGCCATTCCCCTTGGGACCCCCAGCAGCTGTTTCAGAAAATTATTTTCTGCCACCACAAGATCGTTGACTGCCGTATGCCCCCATAACTCGCTTCCATAGCAACCTATCGCCACACTCTTAGCCTGATACATTTTTAACAATGCAGCAATTGGGCGTTTGCCCATTTTCCTAGCAAAGTTAAAGATGGCCGCATTTGCCCGGGTTATCTCCCCCCTTTTCCTCTGGACTGCGGGGCCCCATTTCAACTGGTTGTCAACCAGGACACCCAGGTATGAAAAGGTTTTTGTGGTAGGAATCTTCTCCCCATTAACATGAAATAAGAACGTCTTCTTATAACCTTTCCCTACGTTCATTACAAAGGATTTTGTGTTGTTAATGGCGAGATCTCAGGATTTCATAAAACTATTAAAGGTGTCAAGTAGCGATTGAAGCCCTTTTGCGGTCCTTGCCAACAAAACGGAGTCATCCGCATAAAGTAAAACAGGTAGCCCTTTGCGCCCAACATAGGGGTAATCTGCACCAGTGTTTAAAAGGTTCTCCTCCAGATTATTAATATATAAATTAAAACGAAACGGGGCTAAATACAGCCCTGTCTGACTCCCCGATGCACTCCGAAATCCCTTGTTACCTTTAACTCCTGGGAGTAGCGTACATTGGCCCTCGTGTCCTGATGAAGGTCCGCCAGCAAATTAACAAGATTTTGCTCCACGCCCATGTTGCCAATGGCCTCCCAAAGCTTAGCCCGATTGACACAGTCGAAGGCTGATGAGAGGTCCATAAAGGCCGTGTGAATTGTACCCTGACGTGCTAAAGTGTATTTTCCTAGGACAATATACAAGTTGAGACACTGTGCGATGGTGGAGTGACCTGGCCTGAAGCCGTATGGAATGGGGAGATTATGTTATGCTCTTTCGTCCAGACTGTTAATCTATTCAGAATTACTCCCCCGCTACTTTAACCACGGAGTCAATTAAAGATATTGGTCTATAACAGGAGGTGCTGTTACGGTCCCTTCTCTTAAACACTGGGACTATCGTAGAGACCCCCCATGACCTAGGGCATCCATGTACAACGGCTGCGTTGAGCTCAGCAGTAAGAACAGGCGCCCACAAAGATACACGTGATTTAAAAAGGTCCGGAGGCAGACCATCAGGCCCTGGAGCTTTATTACTCGATAAGCCCTTAATTCCCTTTTCAACCTCACAAATGGAAAAGCACAGAGGGTTATCTTCTAAAACACCTTTTTGGATTCTGGTTGTGGCATTTTACTATTAAAAATAGAGCTAAAATGAGAGGCCCACTCTTCTTCTTCTGATGATGTATTAGTGCCCATAGAGGAATCGCCTGGTGATTCAAACAGCGGTTTGTTTATAATTTCCCCAAACTTCGCACTATTTCCAAGTTTTCCCAAATAGATGCCTTCACTTCTGTTTTACGGTTAACTAAAGCCTTTTTATAATACAGGCGTGATGCCCTAATTCGTGACAGGTCTCTAGGTCTGGCCTTTAAGGCCGCTTTTAAATCACGACTTGCCTTAGAGCACGAGTGATCAAACCCCTTTGGGCCACTACGAGCCGGCCCCACAAAAGGTACAGTTAACATTGCCCCACCTTTTGATACAATACCATCCAAAGCTGACAGGATCTCCTGGGCTGCAGGTACCGAGGACACACAAAGTGTCAATTCAGTGCCACACATGTTATTAATTGTTTCGTACAGTTGGTCCGAGTTTATCATTGCCCACTTTAAACGTTGTTTACCATCTATGCACTTTAGAACCCCGCCATCTAACCTCTTCCTACGAGGTTCTAGCATCAAACCACCCAGTTGGATACAAACTGGATTGTGATCGCTGAATTGGTTCTCCTGAATTTTAAAACCTAATATAGAAGTACCAAGGACACCAGAAAGAGGTATATGGTCAATATAGGATCCCCGTCTGGCTTATATATGTGGGTACATCATGAAGAGTGTGGCCATCCACCAAAGACATGGCCGAGGTTAAGTCAAATTCATTCAAGAGATCGTTTAGCAAGTTGCCTCGGCGAGTGTGATCAAAGTTGAAACCTCTCAGTCTGTGGCAACCCAGTAATCCCGTTACAGTATTCACTGGGTGCCCACAGGGATGTACATTGAGGTCCCCTGCAATAAGAATATAATGTGAAAGGCTTTCCAGGTTATTCCTAAGAAAATTGCCTAGGTCCACAAGCCTGCACTCCCCTTTTTGGTTTACAGCGTTATAGAAATTGATCAGGGTTAATGATTCTTTCCCTCTCTTGACCAACAGCACTTGAATGTCAGTGTTACAAAAGGGATATCTTTTGACTGTGCAAGTTAGTGCTAAATCGATGTACACAGCCAATAATCCCCCTTTGGCTCCACCGCTTCGTGACGGGACGGCTGGTACAAAGAAACTTTTATACCCTTCTATGAAGACATTGTTCCCTACCAGCCATGCCTCTTGGAGGCATATCACCGGACAAGATCTTATAAAAGTTAACCAAGTCGGGTCACTAATTTTGCCCGCTAGCCCAGCGATATTCCAAGAGATTACATTAAAACTAGAGGCCGTCAATTCTGCTGGGGCTGAAATTCGTGCCCCTATATCTTTTCCTGGGGGAACAACAAGACTGGCTTCAATACTGTCCCCTGCGACTATATTCGATTTAATGTCATTACTCTGCACAGTTATTAGCGCTCGAGTAGGTTCGCAGGTTTCTACGCGATAAACTTTATCTAGACCTTTATGATTCAGTGGTTCATTAACTACCACCAATTGCCCTGGATGATTCTCGGCCTCATCTATTACCCTAGCAATGTCAACTGTCATTATTTTTGAACTATCCCTTGAGGCAGATAAAGGATCCAGAGCTACCTGCGCCTGATCCCTGTTTACTACCCTGCTTCGTGATTCAGGGGAATTATGTCTTGCTGGTAACGGGGTCTTTTCGCAAAGTCAGTCCACTCCCTCAAGGCCTTCCTGGAAGTGGAAGGCATCAAATCGATTGAAAATAGGAACCCTATATTGCTTATAATAATGATCATAGTACCTACTTTCTTGGGTATCATTTGAATGCATATTACCATAGGCCATGTATTGGTTATCATGATGATCGTGATACCTACTTCCTTTTGTATAGTTTGGAAACATATTTCTTTGGGCCATGAGGGGCGGTGGATAGAAGTAACTAAGTTCAACTGCTTTCTAAATCACCTTCCCTCCAACCGCTGATATAATTTACCACACGCCTGTCTTTGAAATTTATAATGATGCAATCGCCTTCTAGGTCCTTTTTCCTCTGACCCACCCAGTTTAGTCTTCTGACATGAAGTATTTGGCCGTTTAGTGATAGGGGAATGGGCCTATATCTGGTTAACCAATGGCTAACCTTATTTTTTTAATTCGCGATAATTGTCTGTCTTCCCCTCTCCTAGAGTTGTTACACCTATCATGACCACAATAAAAGGGTGGGATTCAGGTGGCAAATCAATGCCTACATTCTTATTAACTGGCCTTGGTCTTTTAGGTTGCTCCGGCTGGCTATTGCTATTACTATTGTTCAGGCCCTCTGCTGCCCACTCGCTCTCGTCCCTCCCATTTGTATTTTCCGATCCTACATCCCTAGGCTGTGCACTAGGAGGAGGCGTCTCGCCCCTACTCCGACCTGGATTCTTCTGAGACTCCTTAGATGGTTCTTCTGCCCTTTATCTAATGGTGTCGGTAGCTGTAACTGTTTGGCCGACTTACATGTGACTGATACAGGTTCTTGGGTATTTTTACTCTCTCTGTCCTTGCTTGGTGGGGCTCTTATGTGTAGGGTCGGTCGTTCCACGCTTGGTGGAGGCTCTTATGTGTAAGGTCAGTCGTTCCATGCTTGGTGGAGGCTCTTATGTGTAGGGTCGGTTGTTCCATGCTTGGTGGAGGCTCTTATGTGTAGGGTCGGTTGTTCCATGCTTGGTGGAGGCTCTTATGTGAAGGGTCGGCCGTTCCATGCTTGGTGCAGGCACCTATGTGTAGGGTCGGTCGTTCCATGCTTGGTGGAGGCTGTTATGAGTAGGGTCGGTCGTTCCATGCTTGGTGGGGGCTCTTATGTGTAGGGTCGGTTGTTCCATGCTTGGTGGAGGCTCTTATGTGTAAGGTCAGTCGTTCCATGCTTGGTGGAGGCTCTTATGTGTAGGGTCAGTTATTCCATGGTTGGTGGAGGCTCTTATGTGTAGGGTTGGTTGTTCCATGCTGCTTGGTGGAGGCTCTTATGTGTAGGGTCGGCCGTTCCATGCTTGGTGGAGGCACCCATGTGTAGGGTTGGTCGTTCCATGCTTGGTGGAGGCTCTTATGAGTAGGGTCGGTTGTTCCATGCTTGGTGGGGGCTCTTATGTGTAGGGTCGGTCGTTCCACGCTTGGTGGAGGCTCTTATTTGTAGGGTCGGTCGTTCCATGCTTGGTGGGGCTCTTATGAGTAGGGTCGGTCGTTCCATGCTTGGTGGGAGCTCTTATGTGTAGGGTCAGTCATTCCATGCTTGGTGGAGGCTCTTATGTGTAAGGTCAGTCGTTCCATGCTTGGTGGAGGCTCTTATGTGTAGGGTCGGTTGTTCCATGCTTGGTGGAGGCTCTTATGTGAAGGGTCGGCCGTTCCATGCTTGGTGCAGGCACCTATGTGTAGGGTCGGTCGTTCCATGCTTGGTGGAGGCTGTTATGAGTAGGGTCGGTCGTTCCATGCTTGGTGGGGGCTCTTATGTGTAGGGTCGGTTGTTCCATGCTTGGTGGAGGCTCTTATGTGTAAGGTCAGTCGTTCCATGCTTGGTGGAGGCTCTTATGTGTAGGGTCAGTTATTCCATGGTTGGTGGAGGCTCTTATGTGTAGGGTTGGTTGTTCCATGCTGCTTGGTGGAGGCTCTTATGTGTAGGGTCGGCCGTTCCATGCTTGGTGGAGGCACCCATGTGTAGGGTTGGTCGTTCCATGCTTGGTGGAGGCTCTTATGAGTAGGGTCGGTTGTTCCATGCTTGGTGGGGGCTCTTATGTGTAGGGTCGGTCGTTCCACGCTTGGTGGAGGCTCTTATTTGTAGGGTCGGTCGTTCCATGCTTGGTGGGGCTCTTATGAGTAGGGTCGGTCGTTCCATGCTTGGTGGGAGCCCTTATGTGTAGGGTCAGTCATTCCATGCTTGGTGGAGGCTCTTATGTGTAAGGTCAGTCGTTCCATGCTTGATGGAGGCTCTTATGTGTACGTCGGTTGTTCCATGCTTGGTGGAGGCTCTTATGTGTAAGGTCAGTCGTTCCATGCTTGATGGAGGCTCTTATGTGTAGGGTCGGTTGTTCCATGCTTGGTGGAGGCTCTTATGTGTAGGGTCAGTCGTTCCATGCTTGGTGGAGGCTCTTATGTGTAAGGTCAGTCGTTCCATGCTTGGTGGAGGCTCTTATGTGTAGGGTCAGTTATTCCATGGTTGGTGGAGGCTCTTATGTGTAGGGTTGGTTGTTCCATGCTTGGTGGAGGCTCTTATGTGTAGGGTCGGCCGTTCCATGCTTGGTGGAGGCACCTATGTGTAGGGTCGGTCGTTTCATGCTTGGTGGAGGCTCTTATGTGTAGGGTCGGTTATTCCATGGTTGGTGGAGGCTCTTAGGTGTAGGGTTGGTTGTTCCATGCTTGGTGGAGGCTCTTATGTGTAGGGTCAGTTATTCCATGGTTGGTGGAGGCTCTTATGTGTAGGGTTGGTTGTTCCATGCTTGGTGGAGGCTCTTATGTGTAGGGTCGGCTGTTCCATGCTTGGTGGAGGCACCTATGTGTAGGGTCGGTCGTTCCATGCTTGGTGGAGGCACCTATGTGCAGGATCGGTCGTTCCATGCTTGGTGGAGGCTCTTATGAGTAGGGTCGGTCGTTCCATGCTTGGTGGGGGCTCTTATGTGTAGGATCGGTCGTTCCATGCTTGGTGGAGGCTCTTATGTGTAGGGTCAGTCGTTCCATGCTTGGTGGCGGCTCTTATTTCTGGGGTCAGTCATTCCATGCTACGTGGGGGCTCTTATGTGTAGGGTCGGTCGTTCCATGCTTGGTGGAGGCTCTTATTTGTAGGGTCAGTCGTTCCATGCTTGGTGGAGGCTCTTATGTGTAGGGTTGGTCGTTCCATGTTTGGTGAAAGCTCTTATTTGTAGGGTTGGTCGTTCCATGCTTGGTGGGGGCTCTTATGTGTAGGGTCAGTCGTTCCATGCTTGGTGGGGGCTCTTACATGTAGGGTTGGTGGTTCCATGCTTGGTGGAGGCTCTCATGTGTAGGGTTGGTCGTTCCATGCTTGGTGGAGGCTCTTATTTGTAGGGTCGGTCGTTCCGTTCTTGGTTGAGGCTCTTATTTGTAGGGTCGGTCATTCCATGCTTGGTGGAGGCTCTTATGTGTATGGTCGGTCGTTCCTTGTTTGGTAGGGCTCTTATGTGTAGGGTCGGTCGTTCCATGCTTGGTGGAGGCTCTTATGTGTAAGGTCAGTCGTTCCATGCTTGATGGAGGCTCTTATGTGTAGGGTCGGTTGTTCCATGCTTGGTGGAGGCTCTTATGTGTAGGGTTGGTTGTTCCATGCTTGGTGGAGGCTCTTATGTGTAAGGTCAGTCGTTCCATGCTTGGTGGAGGCTCTTATGTGTAGGGTCAGTTATTCCATGGTTGGTGGAGGCTCTTATGTGTAGGGTTGGTTGTTCCATGCTTGGTGGAGGCTCTTATGTGTAGGGTCGGCCGTTCCATGCTTGGTGGAGGCACCTATGTGTAGGGTCGGTCGTTCCATGCTTGATGGAGGCTCTTATGTGTAGGGTCGGTTGTTCCATGCTTGGTGGAGGCTCTTATGTGTATGGGCGGTTGTTCCATGCTTGGTGGAGGCTCTTATGTGTAAGGTAAGTCGTTCCATGCTTGGTGGAGGCTCTTATGTGTAGGGTTGGTTGTTCCTTGCTTGATGAGGGCTCTATGTGTAGGGTCGGTCATTCCATGCTTGGTGGAGGCACTTATGTGTAGGGTCGATCGTTCCATTCTTGGTGGAGGCTCTTATGTGTAGGGTCAGTCGTTCCTTGCTTGGTAGAGCTTTTATGTGTAGGGTCGGTCGTTCCATGCTTGGTGAAGGCTCTTCTGTGTAGGGTCGGTTGTTCCATGCGGGGTGGAGGCTCTTATGTGTAGGGTCGGTTGTTCCATGCTTGGTGGAGGCTCTTATGTGTAAGGTCAGTCGTTCCATGCTTGGTGGAGGCTCTTATGTGTAGGGTTGGTTGCTCCTTGCTTGGTGAGGGCTCTATGTGTAGAGTCAGTTGTTCTTTGGTTGGTGGGGCTCTTATGTGTAGGGCCGGTCGTTCCATGCTTGGTAGGGCTCTTATGTGTAGGGTCGGTCATTCCATGCTTGGTTGAGGCTCTTATCTGTAGGGTTGGTCATTTCTTGCTTGGTGAGTGCTCTTATGTGTAGGGTCGGTCATTCCGTGCTTGGTGGAGGCTCTTATGAGTAGGGTCGGTCGTTCCTTGCTTGGTGGAGGCTCTTATGTGTAGGGTCGGTCGTTCCATGCTTGGTGGAGGCTCTTATGTGTAGGGTCGGTTGTTCCATGCTTGGTGGGGCTCTTATGTGTAGATAATGATATGATAATGTTATTGATATTTATAAAATGCACGAATACCAAAATGGTGTCTTGGCGCTGAGGACAACAGGTAGCCTACAGTGCGCCTATCACTGAAACAACCAAGTTTTTAAATTTCTTCTGAAAGGGAGCTAGCATTTCTAATTTCTAATGGAAGGAAGTTCTACAGTTTGGATGTACTGTAAAGAAAGCCCCACCCTCCTCAGTGCAAGGTCCGAATTCTAGGCACCACCAAAAGTCTTGCCCCCCGTCAAACGGAGCTGTCTAGCTGGTTGATACCACACAAAAAGATTCTGAAGAAAAGCTGGACCTTTCTGCGTTAGAGCTTTATAGGCCAAACAAAGAGTCTTAAATTTGATTTGTTGAGAAACTGAAAGCCAATGCAACGTGCCAATCTCATTGGAGACAGATTTATACCGAGGCAGATTCAGCAATAGACGAGCCGTCGAATTTTCGGCCACTTGAAGCTTCTTCAGAAACTGCTTTTGGCATTGAGGTAAAGCCCATTGCAGTAATCCAATTTTGACGGAATAAGAGAAGTGACTACCATTTTCTGGGTTTGAGCTGGAATATTGGTGGAGGCTCTTATGTATAGGGTCGGTCGTTCCTTGCTTGGTAGAGCTTTTATGTGTAGGGTCGGTCATTCCATGCTTGGTGAAGGCTCTTCTGTGTAGGGTCGGTTGTTCCATGCTTGGTGGAGGCTCTTATGTGTAAGGTCAGTCGTTCCGTGCTTGGTGGAAGCTCTTATGTGTAGGGGCGGTTGTTCCTTGCTTGGTGAGGGCTCTATGTGTAGAGTCAGTTGTTCTTTGCTTGGTGGAGGCTCTTATGTGTAGGGTCGGTCGTTCCATGCTTGGTGGAGGCTCTTATGTGTAGGGTCGGTCGTTCCATGCTTGGTTGAGGCTCTTATCTGTAGGGTTGGTCATTCCTTGCTTGGTGAGGGCTCTTATGTGTAGGGTGGGTCGTTCCGTGCTTGGTGGAGGCTCTTATGAATAGGGTTGGTCGTTCCTTGCTTGGTGGAGGCTCTTATGTGTAGGGTCGGTCGTTCCATGTTTGGTGGGGCTCTTATGTGTAGATAATGATATGATAATGTTATTGATATTTATAAAGTGCACGAATACCAAAATGGTGTCTTGGCGCTGAGGACAACAGGTAGCCTACAGTGCGCCTATCACTGAAACAACCAAGTTTTTAAAAAAATGCTGAAACTCAGAAGGGAGCTAGCCGTCCCATTCTCTAATGGAAGGGAGTTCTACAGTTTGGATGTACTGTAATGAAAGCCCCACCTGCCTCAGTGCAAGGTCCGAATTCTAGGCACCACCAAAAGTCATGCCCCCCCGTCGAACTGAGCTGTCTAGCTGGCTGATACCACCAAAAAGATTATTAAGAAAAGCTGGACCTTTCTGCGTTAGAGCTTTATAGGCCAAACAAAGAGTCTTAAATTTGATTTGTTGAGAAACTGAAAGCCAATGCAATGTGCCAATCTCATTGGAGACAGATTTATACCGAGGCAGATTCAGCAATAGACGAGCCGTCGAATTTTCGACCACTTGAAGCTTCTTCAGAAACTGCTTTTGGGCATTGAGGTAAAGCCCATTGCAGTAATCCAATTTTGACGGAATAAGAGAAGTGACTACCATTTTCTGGGTTTGAGCTGGAATATAGGGTAGTACCTTCCTGAATTTTTTTATGAGAAAGTGTGAGGCAGACACAATGGCATTCGTTTGTTGACCAAAAACAAGTCTGTTGTCAATCAGCACACCCACATTTTTTGCCTTAACTGTTGGAGTAGGCTGCGCACCCATTCCTGCTGGCCACCACAGATTGCTCCAGATGGGCTGTATATTACCGAATATCAACACTTCCGTCTTATCGGAGTTCAATTTAAGGCAATGTATACTCGTCCAGTTGTTGATCGCAATCATGCAATTTTTTGAAACTGCAAAGCAGGAGAGATCTGATTTTTATACGCTGCTACCACAATCTGGGAATCATCCAAATATGATATTAGCATAAAACCAAATTCCCTGATCAGAGATGCCAGTTCGGAGACATAGACGTTGAATAAAGAGGGACTCAACGAACTGCCCTGTGGCACTCCACAAGGCAACAAGTAAGGATCTGAGTTAAAGCCATCAAGAGACACTGTCGATCTCCTCTCCTCCAGGAAGGATGATAAAAGGGCCAAGGCCATTCCATCCACTCCCAGATTTTTTAGTCGACGTAGCAGAAGAGTGTGATCAACCGTGTCAAACGCGGCAGATAAATCGAGGAGCACCAAAGCAGCTGTGCCTCCTCCATCCATAACTGCTCTGATCTCCTCAGTCGCCTTGATGAGCTTTGTTTCGGTGCTAAGTTCCTTACGGAAATCGAACTGGGAATGATCCAGCAGCCCGTTTTCATTGATAAATTGTGTCAATTGACAGTTCATAATTTTATCAACAATCTTTGCCGGGAGAAGAGCAATAGGACGATAATGTAGGGTCGGTCGTTCCATGGTTGTTGGAGGCTCTTATGTGAAAGGTCAGTCGTTCCTTGCTTGGTGGAGGCTATTATGTGTAGGGTCGGTCGTTCTATGCTTGGTGGAGGCTCTTATGTGTAGGGTCGGTCGTTCTATGCTTGGTGGAGGCTCCTATGTGTAGAGTCAGTCATTCCATGCTTGGTGGGGGCTCTTATGTTTAGTGTCAGTCGTTCCATACTTGGTGGGGGCTCTTATGTGTCGGGTCGGCCGTTCCTTGCTTGGTGGAGGCTCTTATGTGGAGGGTCGGTTGTTCCTTGCTTGTTGGAGGCTCTTATGTGTAGGTTCGGTAGTTCCATGCTTGGTGGAGGCTCTTATGTGTAGGGTCGGTTGTTCCATGCTTGGTTGAGGCTTTTATCCGTAGCTTTCGTCGTTCCTTGCTTGGTGGAGGCTCTTATGTGTAGGGTCGGTCATTCCATGCTTGGTGGAAGCTCTTATGTGTACGGTCGGTCGTTCCATGCTTGGTGGAGGCTCTTATGTGTAAGGTCAATCGTTCCGTGCTTGGTGGAGGCTCTTATGTGTAGGGTTGGTTGTAACATGCTTGGTGGAGGCTCTTATGTGTAGGGTCGGTAATTCCTTGCTTGGTGGGGGCTCCTATGTTTAGGGTCGGTCGTTCCATGGTTGGTGGAGGCTCTTATGTGTAGGGTCGGTGTTCCATGCTTGGTGCGGCTTTTATGTGTAGAGTCGGTCAATCCATGCTTAAGGAGTGATGTAGCATGTCTGACCGCCAGATCTGGTTTTCCGTGTGTATGGGATTTGTTCAAGTTGGAGTCCGATGAGCGGAGACGTCTGGATGGTTTGTGAAAGCAGATGTAATTGTTTAAAGCGATGGAGACTCCGCCGGGCAGGCAGGGAACTTTAAACATTGTGGGCTGCAATCCGACAGGGCAGTGGAGGACGTGCCCTCGGCTGCACTGTGTAAGAGTACAGCCCACTATCACTACTGACGATCGAGGACTTTTAATTCTGACCCAGTGAAGGGGCAATTTATTGTGCTTCTATTAGGGGCCATGAGCATTGGCTATGCCACTGCCGTCCGAAGGGATTTACATACAAAATCACATCTGTATTAATGTGTCCGGTGCTGCATATAAGGGAACGGCAACAGACAAGCCATGTGTAAAGAAATTTACTGGGAACTTACTCTGAGGAAGTCAAACGCTGATGGGGCTCGTAGACCGAAACATGTTGTATTATTTCCTTATACTGTGACATAAGGCGGGCGAGTAAGCAAATTAATAGGGAGAGCAGAGCCCATCGAAGGGAGGCCTGGCTCTAAGAGCTGTGCATGAGCCTAGAAAGAAGTTGCCATGTGAATCATGCAACAGATATAATGTTGGAATAGGATAAGGGTCGTCAAACATCCAGAAAGGGTCTGTCTTCAACACATGGACGCTTTCCACCTTAGACATCACAATATTTGAAAGTATTTGTTAAAAGAGAAAGTATTTTAACATGCACTGAGAAACATTCCTACCCCGCCCTGATGACAAGGCTATCAGTGACCTATTTGGCAAGTCAATGTTCATGTGTGACTTATACCTGGACTAGATTCTCATCAACTATATGGGTTCATAAATCAAATGCATAGAGGTTTTTGTGCAGAGCACACCCAGGTTAGACGCAGTCCAAGGTGTTCACAATTGTTATAATGAACGACAAGGAGGCTTGGAGAAATAAAATATTTGCCTAGGATCACACAATTTGAAAATCCGGGATCAATCCCAGCGTCCCTGCTTGACCAGTCTCACGCGGCACTTCGACCACTAGAAGGGCTGTCGCCGACATCTGCGGCCACGGCTTCTTTCGTAATTCTTTGAGGATGAGATTAGAGCAGCCGCTTGCAGACACCCCCAGAGTAGCCGCAGCCTTGAGTTAATGTTCAAGTAAGCGCTGCAATAAATATGTGATGCTTCTTCCTTTGAACTTTATGGAAATACTGTGAATAATTTACATTATGAGCAGGCTGCAGATACAGGGCCTGATAAAGAGCGGAGCTCCACTCAGAGCTATGAGGGGGGGGGGGGGGGGGGCGGAAGGCTGAAATAAATCAGACATTCACCCCCAGGCAAGAGATCTGGGTTAAATCCATCGTTCTTTTGCTCACCATGCCACCCCAGTTTAGGGGGGGAGGGGTGGCGGGCACAGGGGTGTTGAACTGAAGCACTGAGCATCCTTCGAAACTCAATATTGGAAAATGAGAACAAAATGATGTTTCTGAATGTTTTTAAATGGGAGAAAGTTAAAAGGAAGAGATAACTTAATGTTAACTCTTAATTTTTATGTTCTCCCTTTTCCAAGTGTTCAATTTACAAACCGCGACCTCACGCTCCCAGCGGCCAGGAGACAGCTGCCGTCCTTACAACTGGAAAATACCCTTCCTCTCTTTAAATGGGAGATTTTTAAAGTGCAGAAAAATGTTTTGTGAAACACTCATTCTTAATGTTTTTCGGTACTGTCAATCAAGCCAATCGCATCTTAATGTTGTATGCAGCATGTTTCTTCACTTTAAATGCCTCCCATTTAATCAAATGTTTGTATTTCTCTATTATGAATGTGGTACGGGGTCTACAGGCCACTGGCAGCAAAATGCTCGTTGTTTGTAAATGGCCACTTTGAAACGGGAGAAAGTTAAAATGATGGGTTTTATGGAATGCATATAAACATAACGTTAACTCTTTGGTTTAATTTCCCCCATCTCAAAATGTTGCATGTGAGCGCCGCAGACCTCTTACTCCCAACGGCCAGCAGAGAAGCGCAATATTTATTACTGAAAAATATGGCCATTTTTTAAAAATGGGAGACATTTAGGGGCAGATTTACAAGCCCCGTACGCCACGTTTGCGCCACCGTTGCGTCAATTTGTGATGCAACGGTAGCCCAAACCCAGCGCCAAGCTGCGGGGTATTTACAATGTGACGCATCTGGGTGCGTCCTGCTGTAAAGCCCTGCGCCACATGTGGGCGTTCCGGCAGAGAAGGGGGGGAGCGTTCCGGCACAGGAAAAGTGGCTGAGTGAAATCTACAAGATTTCACTCAGTCACTTTGTGGCCCAAGCTGCGTCAAAACCCTGCGCCTGCTTAAAGCAGGCGTAAGGATTAACACAGCATGTTAGAGGTGAGGCCCCCCCAAGCCTTGCTGGAGCTCCGTCGCACATGTGATGAGACTCTAGCAATGCGTCGGCTTTCCACTGGGGGATGCGACGCGCATCTGCCCATCCGTGCGCCACGGTGTGCCGCATTGTGAATGCGGCGCATCAGTGGTGGCGCACGGGTGGTTTGGCGTGTCGCAACTAGCTGATTAGCAGAGATGCGCCAGAAGTTGTAAATCAGCCCCTCAAGTGCACACAAATGTTCCAAATCATGAATTTTTCTGCAGTTTATATTTTCCTGTTGAAAAGGACGGTTGCATTTTCGTGTTGTACATGTATCGGTGCCAAATTTGGCAAAGGGCAAATTTGGCAAATGGATGTTCTGTTCCAGAAGTATCTATGGAACGCGCTCTCAGTCACCTATACACGTGTATCCCATTCATAGTCACACGTTCATCCATCCCAAAGACCGCGCTCTCAGTGACGCACACGGCGCCCTGTCACAGTGACCCTCGTTAGCCACAGCATCCGTCTCTGTGGACATTGGGTTTAGTCAATGGGGCGGAGCGGGGGGGGGGGTCTGGTAACTCTGCTCATGTTTGTCCGCCTCAGAACCCCACGATGATTTTCACCGATCAGATGTAGCTCTCACTACAGAAACCCTTGGAGACCCCTGGGTGGGAGACAGGCGGAATTCACATTGTCCTTTTTAGGTTTCGCTGGGGGACGGAGCCGTTAGGCTCCTCCTCCAGAGAAATCTATTGAGTACAGTAAGCACTCTGGAACACACCCCCCCGTCGTTTCGCTGGGGGACGGAGCCGTTAGGCTCCTCCTCCAGAGAAATCTATTGAGTACAGTAAGCACTCTGGAACACGCCCCCCCGTCCCATTGGCTAGCTCCATAAATGGAGCCTAGCCATTGGACGAGGGGCCTGTCCATCAATGCCGGACCAGACACGGGGGCGTTCCCGAGATTCTTTGGCTTTTGCCGACGTCACGCGACGCCGGGAACGCCCCCGAGTCTCCTCCGGCCGGGCCGTGCTTGCTGCTGTCCTGGGCATCGTGAGTGTTTTTCCCCGGCACGTTTCCCGCCTCCCTCCCGCCGTTTGTGTTCTCTCCCGCCCCCCTCACGCCCCCTGTGTCCTCTCCCGCCCCCTCCCGCCGTCCGTTCCTCTCCCGCCCCCCCCCGTGTCCTCGTAGGTGCTGCCGCCATTTTTTAAAAACATTTTTTAATCCGCGGCTGCCCACGCCGCACTTGTGCCAATTTTCGTGCCTCACGCCCCCTGTGTCCTCTCCCGCCCCCTCCCGCCGTCCGTTCCTCTCCCGCCCCCCCCCGTGTCCTCGTAGGTGCTGCCGCCATTTCTTTTTATTTTTTTTTAATCCGCGGCTGCCCACGCCGCACTTGTGCCAATTTTCGTCCTCGTAGGTGCTGCCGCCATTTTTTTTTATTTTTTTTTAATCCGCGGCTGCCCACGCCGCACTTGTGCCAATTTTCGTGCCACCCCGCCTTGCAGCGCAAGAAGAGAGAGAGAGAGGAGCCGGCGCCCGTGCCTGACGGTGGGCGGGGCCGGCTGTGACAAAGAAGAGCCTCGTGGGCTCCATTTCCTCTTCCCCAGGCGGGAGGAAGCTGTTCTCCAGCTCGTGGGCAGCGATGTGCAGCTTGCTCGGGTGTTCACGCCGCCCTGGGCCCTGCATGCTCACGGAGGACGCTGCTGGTGCTGAGTGAGGTGACTGCCGGTGAGTTCAACCATACAGTGCCGATCGCACCCTACCCGCCTGCTCTGTGTTCATATGACACTATCCCTGCTCTGTATGCCTTTCATGTGTCGATGTGCCTGTTCATCGCTTGCCTTCTGTGTTATCTACGTTGAATCCTGCCGGCCCTGCCTGCTGTCCTTTCTTTCTTTATTTTCCCGTATCTTACTTGCTAGGTAGGGGTGCCCGAGCCCTCCCTGCCTGTTCTGTGCCTGCTCCGTCTTACACTTTTCAGTGTGCTTCTGGCCGCATCACTCTGTTTACTTATATCTTGTTCATTTGATGTAATTATGCCCTTGTTCTGCCTGCTTCATGTGCCTGTACACCGCCTGCTCTATGGTCAGCTGCTATCCCTGTCTAGTCACTCGATGACTCCCTGCCCACCGGGATACCTGTTTTCTACCTAACTTTAATTTAACACCTCCGTTTACTTCGTAAATAAAGACCTAGGTCCGTTCCATTGAATCAATAGGATTAACACAATGGAAACTATGTTTTGTCAAAGGCGATCCCAGGACTGGAGAAGTTTCGTCCTAGTGACTTGAAGCTATGACCCTATTCCTTGTTGACCTTCCCCTCCGTGTCTGTGCCCACTGCACGCTTGAACCCTGGCTGTCTGGTGTCCGCCTATCCAACTTGTCCACTGCCAGCCATTTGAACCTTTGACCTGCCCGTTTTATATTCTAATGCACCGCCTACTGTGTTTTGTGCCATGCCTACTCTGCCCTGGCTTTCCATTGTGCATGTGCTTAACCTGCCCTTTTGGCTTCGCCCATGACTTGTTAGGGTCACCTAATCACCCTCTGAGCACCCTTTTCAGACCCCAGGCTTTATTTGACAAATGGGTGCATTCAAGAAATTGTAGTTTTGCTTCCGTTTAATTGAAGTGCTGGGGTTGACAGGCACGAAAAAAATGATTTGTTAAAGTAAGTCACAGGATACAGATCACGTGGCCTGATGGCATGGCGTCATCTGGTGATCCTATGCATTGCACAATGTCCATTCTTCCCCTTGATCCTGTGCCCTGGCTGCCAAATATGTCATTGTCCTGGCTGGCAAGCTTTCTAGTGCTGTGCACTGGTTGCCAGGTGTATTTGTAACCTACCTTGCCCGTTTGCTATGTCTGCAATCTGAACCTCTGGTGTGCCAGTCTTGTATATTGCCGTCCTCCTGTTTCTGTGCCATGCTTGCCTCCTGTCTGCTCTGTATTCCTGTACCCTGTCTAGTGTTTAATACACACTCAGTTCGTTTAGTTTATGTGCCTGCTGCATGCAGGCTTCTGTGTGCATGCTGGAGATTGCAGCTTCAAACCTTAGAAGGCTTATGGAGTCTTTTATCCTTCAGCGCATTTTCCAGTCTCGCTTGCATTACAGAAATCCTCTTTAGTACATGATGGACGGCATACTGGTTTGTTAATGATGCAGTGTTTATCACTCATGCTTACACAACTGACATCCTTGTTGGCTGACCTGCTTGTACTTAGGACCTTGTGTGGGTTCAAGATGTGCATGAAATAATACACTTTTCTGCAAACTGATCTGCCTTTGGTGTCACAAGAGAATAGGGGGCCTTTACACCTTTTTAGGTTTCGCTGGCTCAGCATCTTGGACCGGCAGAAATGACCTGGTGCTTCCACAAAATGTCTGTCTAATACACGCCGAGCTGTTTAAAAGCAGATACAATAGCTAAGACTGCGTCCCTTAGTCATTCCCACACTGCCCAATACTTTAAAATAGAGTTTCCGAAGAAGAAGTAGTAGGGGTTTCTCTAATTGTCTCATAGCCTAGCTAGCAATACCTTTAAAGGGACAGTCTTCTATCACAGCTTGGCCTCACTACGCTGGCTGATGTGCTTGGAACGTTAAAATGGCATTTGCGAGAGATTAAGCTATTGCCATTGTAAATGACAATGCCATTTATTTATCTGTTTTCAAAACCAACACATAAATAAAAAGTTTGTCATTCACAATGCCAATAGCTCAAACTTTTCCAAGGGCGAAACCGTTGCATTGTAAATGCTTGTTGCGAGTTCCCATCGTGCAAACCTTGCCCAGCGCCCTGAGAGCCCTTCACAATGGTCGCTGCCGGCTATGAACATGTCTGTTTTCCGCACAGTGAAAGTTGCAGCGGACTTTCGAGCCCTGTTTCCGCTGTGACATGGCCGGCAGCTCTAGCTGTGAGGTCACATCCCCTCCGGAGAAGGGTTGCCTGGTTCCTGGCTGGAGGGCCTGGAGCTGGGACCGAGTGAGGTCTCTGACTCGAGCCTGGCTCGCGCGTTCAATGGCTCGCCCACCTCTAGCGCCACGCTATAGTGTATTCATTCAAACACCACAGCGCTTTGTACAGCGCGCGCCCTGGACTCGGGGTTGAACAGACTCGTATCTCTAATAATGAAGAGACAGGAGGCTCGATGAAACATGTGCACAGAATCACACATCTGGATGAAAGAGGGGAGCTGGGACTTGAGCCCAGGTTTCAGATCCACCTTGTGACTCCTGCCACCAGGTGAGCTTGGCTGTCTCTCATCTCTCTGGCATCAAAGACACCTGCTTTGTTTGCATTTCCAGGTGCGTGAGCTCAGAGTGTGTTTCCAGGCAGGAGCCACATGAAAGCTCGGCCCGTTTTGTGCTCCGGGTCCCACGAGGCTCTTGAGCCGAACCAGGTCGTGTCTTCTGGCTTGAGCCTGGCTTCAGCTTTCAGTGGCCCATCAGTGGCTCATGCTAGCCCACCCTACTAGTCCGCTGAGGGGAGTCGGGCTGTGTTCAATGAGGCTCATCTCAGGGCCACAGAAGTCAGACGCCCACAGGGAAGGGGTTCCTTAAGTGAGGGAAAGGGCGTGCAAAGAGAGGCCTGTGCCCTGCCCTCTGATGCGGGGCGCTCTGTTGGTTCGGGTATCATGGGGACGTCATGGAAGGCGAGGGCCTTTCCTAAGACCACTGTGTACGGTTGGATACACCAGTCACAGGCCACACACACTGTGCGTCATAGCCTTATGCGACGGACTCATGGCCGGCACTATTGGCCTTTAAAACAACTCTTTGGTGCACGCAAACTTTGCTGTGGTGAACGCAACCTTGTATGTGGTGAACGCAACCTTGGCTGTGGTGAACGCAACCTTGGCTGAGGTGAACGCAACCTTGGCTGTGGTGAACGCAACCGTGGCTGTGGTGAACGCAACCTTGTATGCGGTGAACGCAACCGTGGCTGTGGTGAACGCAACCTTGGCTGTAGTGAATGTACCCTTGGCTGTGGTGAACGCACCCTTGACTGTGGTGAACGCACCCTTGGCTGTGGTGAACGCAACCGTGGCTGTGGTGAACGCAACCTTGTATGTGGTCAACCCAACCGTGGCTGTGGTGAACGCAACCTTGTATGTGGTGAACGCAACCGTGGCTGTGATGAACACACCCGTGACTGTGGTGAACGCACCCGTGACTGTGGTGAACGCAACCATGGCTGTGGTGAACGCAACCTTGGCTGAGGTGAACACAACCTTGGCTGTGGTGAACGCAACCTTGGCTGTAGTGAACGCAACCTTGGCTGAGGTGAACACAACCTTGGCTGTGGTGAACGCAACCGTGGCTGTGGTGAACGCAACCTTGGCTGTGGTGAACGCAACCGTGGCTGTGGTGAACGCAACCTTGTATGTGGTCAACGCAACCGTGGCTGTGGTCAACACACCCTTGGCTGTGGTGAATGCACCCGTGGCTGTGGTGGACGCAACCTTGGCTGTAGTGGACGCAACCTTGGCTGTGGTGCACAAAGATCTTTCATAGCCGCACACACTGGGTTAAAATTGGAAGGAGCATTCCAAAGCATCCGTGTCTGCCTTCTCTGAATTTTGTAAAATCATTCAAAGATGGCCGCCTGCGTGCTCACAGTTCTATCCATACACTCAGGTGGCCATCTTTGAATATTTTTTTATCCCATTCACAGGCTGGGATGGGGTGTGCTGCAAGCACAACACGGGGTTTTGTAGCTGTCTCTGGGGAGCTGCAGTTCTTCACATCAATCAATCAATCAAACAACAACATTTGTAGAGTGCACTACTCACCCGTGTGGGTCTCAAGGCGCTAAGGGGGCAGGTCGTGGTGCTGCTACTGCTCGATCAGCCAGGTCTTGAGAAGTCTCCTGAAGGTCAGCAGGTCCTGGGTCTGTCGCAAGAGGATGGGGAGGGTGTTCCATGTCTTGGTGGAAGGTGGGAGAAAGATCTGCCCCCGGTGGTTGTTCGGTGGATGCGGGGGACGGTAGAGAGGGCGAGGTCAGCGGAGCGAAGCTGGCAGTTCGGAGTGTAGAAGGTGAGTCGTGTGTTGAGGTATGTTGGTCTGGCGTTGTGGAGTGCTTTGTGAGTATGGGTGAGGAGCGTGAAGGTGATCCTCTTTTTGACGGGGAGCCAGTGCAGGTCCCTCAGGTGGGCGGATATGTGGCTGTGGCGGGGATGTCGAGGATGAGATGTGCAGAGGCGTTCTGTATGCGTTGAAGTCTTTTCTGGAGTTTGGCTGTGGTTCCCGCGTAGAGGGCGTTGCCATAGTCCAGCCTGCTGCTGATGAGGGCCTGGGTGACCGTCCTTCTGGTTCCGGTGGGGATCCATCGGAAGATCTTGCAAAGCATGCACAGGGGATTGAAGCAGGAGGAGGAGACGGCGTTGACTTGCTGGGTCATTGATAGTGATGAGTCCAGGATGACCCCCTGGTTGCGTGCGTGGTCGGTGGGTGTCCGTACAGCTCCCAGTGTGGCCGGCCGCCAGGAGTCTTCCCAGGCAGAGGGGGTGGAGCCAAGGATGAGGACCTCTGTCTTGTCTGAGTTCAATTTCAGGCAACTGTTCTTCATCCATTCAGTGACGGCCTTCATTCCTTCGTGGAGGTTGGTTTTGGCAGTGGCGGGGTCGCTGGTGAGGGAGAGGATCAGCTGGGTGTCATCGGTGTATGAGATGATGTTGAGATCGTGCGATCGGACAATTTTGTTGAGCGGTGCAATGTAGACGTTAAAAGGGGTCGGGGGTACGCCACAGGGGTTCTTGGTGGCTTCGGATCGGAATCTCTGGGTTCTGCTGGTAAGGAAGAAGGTTATCTATTCCAGGGTTTTGTCTTGGATCCCTGCAACACGCAGCGCTAATAACGCCGCCACGGAGCCAGGAGTCACTTACCTGCAGCTCCCTTGCTGGGAGAACGCCGTCACCGAGCCAGGAGTCACTTGCCCTGCAGCTCCCTTGCTGGGAGAACGCCGCCACCGGAGCCAAGAGTCACTTCCAGGGAAAATCGCGCCGCCGCTCCGGGACTACAGTTCCCGGCAGGCAACTCGGCGGCGCGCAACAGTGACGTCGCGCCAGGAGGCGCTTAATAACAGCGATAGACCCGGCGGAGTGGGGGAGAGCACAGGAGGCAACACGCAGCGCTAATAACGCCGCCACCGAGCCAGGAGTCACTTACCTGCAGCTCCCTTGCTGGGAGAACGCCGCCACCGGAGCCAAGAGTCACTTCCAGGGAAAATCGCGCCGCCGCTCCGGGACTACAGTTCCCGGCAGGCAACGCGGCAGCGCGCAACAGTGACGTCGCGCCAGGAGGCGCTTAATAACAGCGATAGAACCAGCTACGCGGGACGCCCGGGGCTAAGCCCGGGCAAAGGGCGGGCCCTCTGTGGCCCTCAGAGGCCTGAGGAGCCTGGCCTGGGCCATACACCCTGTCAGTTGATTCCCAGCCCCTGGGCCCACGGACCTCCAAAACAACTGTAAGTTTGTCCATTGTTCTTTTTACTATTACTGGGACCAATATAACAGACTGACTTTTGTGATTGCCTATACGTAATTTCTGCAACCTCCCACTGCCATTTTTCCGGGGTCTGTTATGAACTGTCGAGAGACTAGAAGCATGGCAGCTGCTGGAGCCAAAAAATTGACTGGTACCCTTGATGATTTTATTGTTCGGACTCATGCCCTAATAGACGAAGAGATTATATTAATGGATAGAAGGGTGTCTCAAGATTTGGCTATGGCCAAGAGATCTTCCTTAGGCCTCATAGCTCAAGCTTGCACCCCACATGCGGCAACAGGTCCAAATACTCTCGTTATTGTACATAATGAGGGGGGCCATGATGATTTCAGCTCTCAAGAAGGATTGGAGGCAACACCTAATCTCGCTTTGTTAGTAGAGAGCGGTTTACCAATTGAGTCTGAAAACGCCTCTATGGTTAATATACATCAAAGGGGCATAAAAGAGGGGGCAATTCCTAAACAAAAGACCAAACCGGTTACACGTAAAGGGAAAAAAGCACAGACTACTCAGAACTTAGATCAAACTACCCTAGACCCGGTGCCTCTAAACTCGAACAGCATTCTGGTTGCTCACACTGTTGACACTGATGGAGCTCACCAAGCCAATGTGGGCCTACCCCTAAGCCTACCAGATGATACCGTTATAGACAGCAGTTTTGAGGAAATTTTGGATTTAAGTGGTGAAGTAGATAATTATGTCAGAAGCAACGAGGATAGGAACAGCTTAAACATGGTAAATAACAACATCTTCGAAATGTTAAAAATCCTCCTTGAACCCATTGAGGTTAGGCTACGTTGCTTAGAAACCATCTTAAAAAACATTCATAAAGACATAAGTGCTCCCAGTTTCAGTTTGGATAACAAGATACCCCACGCAAAGAAGGTCACGAATAAGCCTTCCATAGTTGACAAAAACGTCCCTATTAACAAAAAAAATGTGCCCAGCAATCCCACTAATACCATCAACTCAGGAGGCACTACTTCAAAAACCCCTGACCCAAAACAGACATCGAATCCTGCCAAATCTAAGGTAACCCCCCAGGTCAAGTTTAAAGACCCCACACCCCGACTCCTAAACTAGATCAGGCCCCAAAAGAAAAGAGAGAACTACGGAGAAACATCCACCTTCCCCCGGATGCATGCTCCTACGTTGTGATCTTGACCGGGGTTACTGAACTTGTACCAACTGAAACAGAGTCCTACCAAACCCTAAAAAATAAGGTATGTCACTGGCTGTCCAAAAATCATCCACTACCGCCTGGCATGCCCAGTAACATCCTAATGGTGGAGAGAACTCCTTGGGTTGGAGGCAACAGGAAAAACCTACAAGGTGACTGCGTTGTGGTCACCTTTGAGAACCCACAGGTAGTAAATCACATCTGTGCCGGCATACCGCGCTATCAGGCGAGCACGGTCACTGCCAGGCCTCTCTCCTACTTCTATGCTCAGGGGAATCAACCCGATAGAAGATGGAGTTGGTTAAAGGGCCCCCAGGAACATAAAAACAGACAGAAGTACAATCCCCCATGGGAGGCTCAACCCCGTGGGTGGGAGGAGGGTGGTGAGGACGGGTGGAATGTGGTCAGGAGAAGAAGGGCTAGACCTTTCCAGGGAGGGTTTGCTGCAGGGCCCCAAAATAACCACCCACATTATGATTATCACTATGCGAACGGGCAAGAAAACTACTTTAATGTCCCAACCTTCAATCACTATGACTACCCGTCATTTATGGAATGGGTAGATTGACAAACACTGGACTCACCCATTAAACAACCGCAAAATGCCCCTTACACTTCCCCACAGAGCAGCCACCTCGCACAAGAATTAAACCCTGAGCTAAGTACTGATCCAACGTTAACTATAGGTCAGGGTACTGAGGGAGGGACAGCTTTGTGTGTGATTGATGGGAATGAAAGGGGCAGGCGGGGGATCGCACTGGCCACATGGAACATTGCGGGCCTTAGGAATAAAATTGATGACCCTCATTGGAGAGACCTCATAGGCACTATGGACATAATTGCCATGCAGGAAACGTGGGCCACCGAAAACTTACTTACAGTGGACGGTTTCACCACCTTCTTCCTCCCAGCTGTTAACTCAAAGCGAGGGCGGGCCAGAGGTGGTCTGGTTACTTTGATATCTGCAAAAATCTCAGGCACCTATAAAGAAATTCCTACTGGTAGCCCCTATTGTCTTGCAGTTTTAATTACACATAGGGGCTTTAATGCTGTAGTGTTAGTAAACTTTTACAACTCCTTTGATAGAGAACACCCAGTTGACAACCTGCTGAGGTTAAACTCTTTCTTAGTCAACTTCCAGGAGTCTATGGAGCCTGATTGTATTGTTATTCTACTGGGAGATTTTAATGTCCATGGTTGCCAAGAAAAATGTCCCCCCAATATGTTATTTGGCCCCCCAGAAGAAGAAAACATCCATTTTCAACATTCAGAGCAGGGAACCCTTTTAGAATCCCTGCTAGCTGAAAACGGATTAATGTTGCCACTTGGGGGGGAAGAGGGCATTCCAACTTTTACGGGTCATGGCAGTGGGTCCACCATTGATTATATCTTTTTGAGCAGTAGTTATGGCAGTCATATTATCTGTTATACTGTTGTAAGGTCCCATTTTAGTGACCACAATCTGGTTGTATTAAAAATTAAGAATGTTTTTGATATTAAGGAAAGCAGCTTGAGTCTAGTAGATAAATGTGATTTACGACCAACTGACCAGGCCCGCCGAATTAAATGGTGTAAAATAATCCCTGAGGACTTTTTTGGTAATTTGTGTACAAGTAGCCAGGAGGCCTTCAAACTCTGCCTGAATGACCAGGCGGGGGACATAGAGGTGTTAGAGGCGTACAATAGGCTCTGCGCCGACATCGTGTCCCACCTGACACGACAGTGTAAAAGGAAAACTCAAGGAAAGGTAGGCTGGTTTGATAGTAAATGTTCTGCTGCCAATCACAAGTTAAAAGTAGCCTTAAAATCCAAACCAGTAGATAGAAAGCTCGTGGCTACCCTCAGGAAAGCCTACAAGACTACCATTGAGAAAAGGCGGTGTGAGATTAGAGAGGACGCTTGGGCCGACCTGACCTCAACTGATGTCTTGAAAAGTAGCGCCAAATTCTGGGCCGTGGTCAACCAACCCTTCTTCTCAGACTCAAGCAACAACGAACTGGATTGTGGCATCCAAGAAGACAAATGGCACTTGCACTTTAAATCTGTTTATGAACAGGAAACACCTGGGGCTGAGGACATGACCAGCTTATACCAACTCCCCTATAGTCTAACGGTGGATGAGGAAGAGGTGGCCGTAGCCATCGAAAAAATGACTAGTAATAAAGCTCCCGGGCCGGATGGGGTTCCCACCGATCTTTTTAAAGTGGATATTTTATTCTGGTCCAAAGTCTTAGCTAGAGTTTTCAACAGTATTTTCAAAGCAGGTATCCCAGAATCATGGACCCAATCAGTAATTGACCCTATTTTTAAAAAAGGAGATAGGGGGGAACCGGGAAACTACCGCCCCATATCCCTAATAGATTCTGCGGTTAAGGTCATAGGGAGAGTGGTTCTCAGTAAACTCACTGAATGGTTAGAGGAGACTAACACCCTCTCCCCCCTTCAGTATGGTTTTAGAAAGGGACGGAGCACCATTGATCAGAGTTTAAATCTACAACTGTTGATAGGAAAATACACCAAAGTAAAGCAGGGATCCCTGTACATCGCCTTCATGGATCTGTCCTCGACACTTGACCGAGTTAACAGATCCAAGTTGTGGGGCCAGCTCCTTAGTATAGGTATTGACCCAAACACCGTGTATTTCCTAGCAGACCTCCATAAGGACCTTACCGCTACTGTCCGTTATGACAGAAAAGGGAACTGCACAGGGAAAATTAGTATCACCAACGGTGTAAGGCAGGGCTGCATTCTTGCTCCCCTGCTCTTCACACTATATATCAACGATCTGGGTGGAATACTGGGCACAGCATGTAAAGATATAACTAGGGCAGGGAAGTATACATTGCCCGCATTACTGTACGCAGACGATGCTGCTCTTATTGCTAGAACTGCAGTGGGTCTGCAAAGCCTGTTGAACTCTTTTTATAATTTTATGATAAAGCTGGATTTAAGTATCAATTTTGGCAAATCCCATGTAATGGTGGTAGGCCACCATGCTAAGGCCAAAAAAAATGTCATGACTTTACACTGTAATGGCCACAAGCTATCAAGAGTTTCCAGATTCCCTTATCTGGGTGTTGTGTTTGACGATTGTTCTACATGGTACCCCCAAATGCTGGAGAAAAAAAAGGTTTTGGCACGATCCATATCTGCAGTCCTTGGTTTCTCACGTAAACTTGGGGTGAAGCCCATAGAGGCAGTCCTAAAAGTGTATGCTGCTAAATGTATAGCCATCGCTATGTATGGCGCAGACCTGTGGGGCTTTAGGCCTGTCAAATTTCTCCAAGTGATCGAAGATAACTTTTTAAAATCCATTCTCTCCTTGCCAAAATCCACGGCAAGCTTTATTGTACATCAGGAATGTGGGGTGGATTTTTTGGAAGATCGAGTCTCTATGGCTCCCCTTTTAAAATGGATATCTGTGTGGCTCAATCCAGAGCTCGAAGTTAATCATGAAATCCTGAAGGACTGCCTAAAATTAGATCATTGGAACAAGATCCCCTGGCTGAAATATGTTGAACAATTGTGTGTCAAGCTGGGAAGGCCTGAACTGTTTCACAATCCATCCGCCCTTGTGAAGGCTGACTTGAAGTGGACAAAGAACACTTTTTTGTTGTATAGTGGAATGGACAGAGAAAACAGGGAGCTGATAAAACCCTCTGTTAGGTCTCATCAATTGCTTGTCTCTTCAGATCATGAACCGGAACTTTATTTGAAGGTCGTCAACAACCCAAACCACAGGTACCTTCTCACTAAGTCCATTTGTTAATTTCCGGCCGCCCTGGCTGGACCGGGGACTTGGAACTGAACATATGTAATTGCGACGGCTACTCAATTATGGGCACTGCCCATTACCTGTTCTTTTGTACCCACTTCAAAGACATTAGGAAAAAATTCATTATTCCCCTGTTAAAGGGGAGAGGGTTCAGGCAGGTTAAACCAGCTTTATTATATCTTCAGATGATAACTGATATCTGGAAAATCTATAATGTGGCCACATTTTTAACTATTGCAGTGAGACTGGGTAAAAAGATTAATTGGATGTAGAATAACCACTACCAACATAGCCTACTGCATAACTGAATCTAGTTTTTTACTCTGTAATGTTTTTATTAACGCTTGCCTCTTTTTAACCGTAAAATGTAACTTTTTTAATGATGTATTGTGATCCCTGGACCATTTTCTTTTTATGTGTGTCTTGTACTTTTATGGTTTTTGAAAATTGAACCGAATAAAGTATTTCTTGACTGACTGGATCCCTGCAATGTAGTGGCGAGTGCGTAGGGTGTGGTGGCAGATGGTGTCAAAGGTGGCCGGGAGGTCCAGGAGAATGAGGGCCGCGGTTTTGCTGTTGTCCAGCATGGTCCTGATGTCATCGGTGGCGGCGATTTCGGTGATGTGGTTGCTGCAGAATCCTGATTGGGACGAGTCCAGGGCATTGTTCTCCTTGAGGTAGCAGGCCAGTTGCCTGTTGACAATCTTATCAATAACTTTCACCGGAAACAGTGTTGTAAATCAACAGCGATTGGGTTAAGCATTAGCAGAAGACATGCTGTGTTTGACCATTATCGTAACAAATGTATCGACTTCATTTTGTATGCCATACATCGCCATGTGCTCATCATGTGCTTTGTCCTACCTCCTTGTTAACTGCGCCTGAAGTCTGCCCCACAACAGGCTATATTTACCATCTAAATACCAAAAAACACACCTTTAGTCTTGTCCATGTGTATTAAATCAGTTTACGCAGATTTTACCTTATCTCTCTCAAACTTAAGTAAAATGATGTATATCACAGGCTATATTTAGCATCCCCCGCTTCCAGCATGTCCAGACATGCGCAGTAGGGTCTACGGCCATTACTAATTAGTTCCAGATAGGAATGTATTTACTAGTTTCCGAAGACTGTTAACTCCGCCCACCTATCGATTGTGCCTTCCAATATGTCCTTGTATGGTCATAAAACTGCTCTTGTCTTCTGTGCCGCCTTCTTTTGAGCCCCCTTATTGTACATAAAAGGGGCCATGTGCTTTAGTTCGGTGTGCTTCTCGATACAATACTGAAGGGTGTTGTGTGGACTGTAGTACCACCTTTAAAGGTTTAATAAACTTTGCTTTTGTATTTTCCAGTTTCATTGCCAACTTCTTCCTATGGTCTGAGGACTCCGTGCAGAGAAGGGTGAACCCCTTGCACTAAGTAGGCCTAGCTGAGGTTCATTACAACAAATTGGCGAACGACACGTGGGGCTCATCGGCGACTCGGATGCACGAAGGAGTGGGCGTGACGAAGGATTGAAATCTCGCCGTGGACGTGATCACTGCCAGAAGAGACCCGAGTCTTGGCATCCAAGGCGTTATTTCCTTTCTATCCGATCTGACCATCCAGGTGGTGCCGGTCCTCGTTTGGTCAAATTTAGAACTTGGCAGTTGGAATCTGGACACCCTGTGATTGATAAGAACCGTTGCACGGTACTTGCTGTGGGTTTTGGAAGCCTGGGATTGGCAAGGCAGTTTTAGGATACGCTTTCTGTGGCAATTTTGGTTTGGTATGACTATTCAATGATGTGTATGTGTAAGTGTAATATGTGCGTTGCAACACATATAGGCAGGTAATGAGGAGATTTTTCTCTACAATGCAATTTTGATTTGAACGGCACAACGTATTACAGATACCTTAAGTGCTACTTTGAATATAATACTGCATATTTGCACTATTTTTGGCATGCCTGCTTTTAGCAGGCATGCTGCTTTTGTGGAAATAATCGGTTAATTCTTGAGGAATCGCAGCCGGCTCCCCAGAGGGGACGCCTTATAGAGACATGTATCTGAAGAATGGTCTTTTTTCTATAATGTACAGCACATTGTGGAGGAAATACACGTGAAAGGATCCTGAGTGGCGTTGGCCAAAGTATGGGTCGTTTGATATACGAAAGATTGAGTATGTGGAACAGTGTATGTTCAAGCGAAAATCTAGACAAGACATGTTTCAAAGTGTGCGAATGTGGGTGAAAGAAGTACGTGAGCGTGAGAAACGTGAGCAAGCGCTGATTCAGAAAGAACAACGGAAGAATGTGTATGAAAAAGGGCAAGAACTAAGAAAGAAGGAGGCAAAAGAATTGGAAGAAAGACAGGAGAAGGAGCGCAGATTACAGATATCTGGCCAATATGCTGTTTGACAACCTCTTTATCCTGTCCTTAATAAACCGCAAAATGATTTTTCTTTGTTAGATCGTCCTCCGCCTCCGTATACTGTTCCGTCCGCTCCATCTGGTGAAGATGAGGATTCTGGGGCAGATAAAATGAAACCTGATACCCGCAACATGATGTCGACCGATCGTGCGGCCGAACTTAGAAAGATTGCCCGACAGGCACTTCAGGATACTGTTACTGTTTCTAGTATCTTAGAGACTTTAAAGGGATGGCAAGATAGAGAGCAGATATATTTTACTGAGCATTTTGCAGAAGAAGTTGTTGATATGTTCCGAATGGTTTCTGACATTCTCGAACCTGATGATGTAGCAACCGATTGTAAGCAACTGCGTGAAGGTCTTTTTACTCTCCTCCAGGTGACTGATACGATCAGGCGGCTGTTTAAACTTCGAACTGAGGGGTAGGGTGTTAAAATATCGATTACAAAAATATAGCTGACATAAATATAGTTGTAAAAATATCGTTTACAAAAATATCGACACCCTATACTTAAACAGGTAAGTACATAAATATCTACTCAAAAATATCGTTGTAATTAATATAGATGTAAAAAATATCGACTTTTTAAATTAATTAAAATTACATTAAATAATAAATAAATATAAGTACTATTAACAAAATACATTACATTACCTTTATTTTTTAAATATTTAAAACAAATTAACTACACTTTTTCATTATAAACTTAATAAATGTGTACATATACATATATTTAACACATTACTTTATATAACAACAATAATACATACATATAATTAAAATATACAATATATTATTAGTTAAAACATTTGATAGCGTAGGTGTAAAAATTACTATTCCCACTCCAGAGGGTGCAACAGTAGGGAAAGCGTTGGATAGCGTAGGTGTAAAAATTACTATTCCCACTCCAGAGGGTGCAACAGTAGGGAAAGCGTTGGATAGCGTAGGGGTAAAAATTACTATTCCCACTCCAGTTAGTGCAACAGTAGGGAAAGTGTTGGATAGCGTAGGGGTAAAAATTACTATTCCCACTCCAGGGGGTGCAACAGTAGAGAAAGCGTTGGATAGCGTAGGGGTAAAAATTACTAAATGTATTTAGTCATTTATAAAATAACAAATATTTTTTTTATTTATTTAATCATTAATTAAATAATTAATCAATTAAAATGTAATTAATTTACTACATTTTCACTAAAAAATTCCAGTACACACACCTAAAATTAATTAAAAAAATTAACATAATTAATTACATAATTAATAATCAATTAACTAATTGAAATTAATTAACTATTATTTATTACACTATTTATATTCATTTAAAACATTAATTAATCTAATATTTTATTATATTTAAATTACTTCCCACCCTACTCCCCTATAAACCCACAACCCGCTATGGAACTATTAATACGATATTCAACATAAAATACATTATTAACTAATAAAATACTACAAAAAATACTACTTTTACTACAAATAATCATTAAAAACACTACATTACTTATAATTATAAAAAAACGATATTTTTGTAAACTATGTTTTTGTAAACGATATTTATTACAACTATATTAATGTTATCGATATTACTTACCTGTCTGTCGATATTCTGGTCAGACTATATTTTTGTCATCGATATTTCTTCCTGTAGATATTTTTGCAGCGATATTTAGGTAAGTCGATATTTTTGCAACGATATTCCCGTTCTGTACCGAACTGAGGCGCTTCGTCTACGGGAGGAGAAACGGAAAGCTAAAGCAGATGGACGGACGGGATTGGTCGACGGGAAACAATCATCTATTTTTGACACAGATAAGACCGCGATAGTGCATGCAAAGCCTATGCGAGAGGCCGCGCCTTTATATGTTCCTCCTAAAGGTACGGGTACAAGTTACAATAAATTTTCTGTAGATGCTAAAGGTTATTTTATTTATAATTGGGTGTATACTCCCTGGAATAAGGCAGATGTTATGGCACTTAAAGCTGCATTGCCTGATCCGCGTAAAAATCCATGCGCTTTCTATGAGGAAGTTGAGGGAGCCATAAATTCTTGCACCATGACATTAGCTGACATTGATTTATTTTTCGGGCTAATATTGCCGCCTGATATGTGGAGATCCGTGCGTAGAGTTGATGATCGCGCAGCGTATGGGGCAATATAGAAGGAGATAGAGAGGGAAGATGAGGACAGGGAACCAGCGAAAAAGCCATGTCAGTTGATTTTAGATCTTCCCGGTGCAATATTAACTAAGTTAAAAACGATTATTCCCCCTAAAAAGATTGATTGGACTATTGTAGCATCTTGTAAGCAAAAGACAGATGAATCAGTTTCAGATTTCTTTACGCGTTCGAGGAAACTTTTCACGATTTTAGTGGCCAGTCGCTAACGGACGATATGGGCTGACACTTGTTTGTAGATAAGTATGTTACGAATCTATTACCAGGAGTGGCTAGCCGCTTGAAAGCTAGCGAAAGCTCTTGGACCACCTCTTCTCCGGCATCCCTCCTGACAATAGTTCAATATTACGAGCGTCAGGAACTAGAAGCGAAGGTAGCGAGGATAAAAAGTCTAAAGAATTAAAAACAAAGGTTATGTTATCTCAGGTTTAGGGTCCACCTCTTCGAGGTAACGATAGAGTCGGACGAGGCTTTTATAGTTCCCCTTACACTCGTTCCAATTTGGCCGTTAATCAATGCGCGTATTGTAGGAAATTTGGTCATTGGGCAGATGAGTGTCCGTTGTTGCACTCACAGCGCTATGTCCGTGGCCGAGGATCTATGAGAAATCGCGCGGGAAACTTAGGACCCAGAGGCGCTATGAACGATCGTGCTAGGTTTGATTCTAATGTGCGGGCACAAAATGGATTCAACACTTTTGATAGGCGCAACCAATACCAGATGTCTGATTATGTGCAGCCTGATTGCATGATTCTGCTTATGCAAAGGATTGCGTAGGATGGGGTAAGGAATCAGTTGAAGTTCCAGTAGATCAGAGGGGTCCTTATGTTACAGCACATCTTTTGGGTTCTACTGATCAGTTTCTGATTGATACAGGAGCTACTCGTAGCGCTTTGTCTAAACAATTGGTTCAGAGGGCTCCCCTGTCTGGCTTAACGATTACATTGATAGGGTTCGATGGAACACCTTCCCTTAGCCCATTGTCACAACCACTTGCATTCCATGTTGATAAGTTTGCTGCTCCTTGCCAGACAATATTGTGGGTCTTGATATGCTTAAGTATTTCAGAGCCACAATAAGATGTTCCCCTGAAGGAGTGTGTGTGATTTTGAATGACAATTATCCAGTAACAGACAGAGTTTGCATTGTTCAAGAGGATACTGCATTAGCCTCCCTACCTAAAACTTTGTGGGCTACTTCAGATACTGATGTGGGACAAATGGTTATTCCACCGGTGCATATTAGTGTAAAGGAGGGAGCTGTGTTGCCGCGCCAGCCTCAATTTCGAATTTCACAGGAGGGTGAGAAAGCACTCATACGAATTGTACAAGATCTTATTGAAGTTGGGGTTGTTGAGGAAGTTCCATTTAACATTTGTAACAGTCCGATCCTCCCAATTGTGAAGAAAGACACTGATACTAGGATCTATCGATTTATCATTGACGAACGGGAGGTGAATAAGATAGTGGTGCCACAGTATCCAGTGGTTTCTGATATCACGACACTTCTTACTTTAGTTCCACCTACTGCAACTACGTTCTCTGTTATAGATATACCATTACAATGATGAAGGACATCTTGGGTGATGCGGAAGGTTATCTGTCTGCACACAATGCCTTTATCGTGGAGTGCATAGAAACCGTTCTCCTTAACAACATCTTTCTGTTTAATAGCGATTTCTTTTGTCAAATAAAAGGCACGAGCATGGGGGCTACCTGTGCGCCGAGCCTGGCCTGTTTATATGTGGGCAACTTTGAAAAACTCCACATATATAACGAGCTATGTCCCTTTTACGAGAACATCAAACATTGGTCTAGGTTTATAGACGATGTCTTCTTTATATGGGAAGGGACTGAGGATGATCTAGCTATATTCTTGGAATGGCTCAACTGTGGGGATGTGAACCTCAAGTTTACAGCCAACAAAAGTCAGACTACAGTTGACTTCCTAGACATCAAAATAAAATCGGATAACGGAAAGTTATGTGTGGAACTATATGTGAAACCCTCGGACCGCAACACTTTGTTCCACCATGAAAGCTACCATCCTAAAAATCAGAAGGATGGGATCCCTTACAGTCAGTTTGTGAGAATAAGAAGAAACTGCACAGATAAAAACTCGTTTGAGAAACATGCTGATAATTTGAAAATTAAACTACTAGAACGAGGCTACCCCAAGAGACTCATAAGAGAGAGCTACAAAAGAGCCAAATACCTGAGCAGAGAATCCCTATTCGAACCTGGCAATAAAAAGAAAGAATCTGAAAACAATATTGTCATGGTCTCGAATTTTAATGGATTAAGCAGCAAGGTAAAAAATCTCATCACTAAGAATTGGTCAATTTTGAACAAAGAAGGCAAGACCCCTCTACCAAAACCCATTTTCTCCTACAGGAGAAATAGGACCATTCGCAATTGTGTAGTTCAGACCTATAGAGAGCCCAAAATGAAGAAACAATTAAGCATTGATCAAGGTAAACCCATCAGAGGCAACCAACCATGTGGATCATGTACTCATTGCAGGTCCATCATTCAATCCGATAAAATCGAATTGAGAGGTACTTCACACTGGGTAAATGAACATGTCAACTGTAGAACCCAGAATGTTATCTATCTAATAATCTGTCCCTGTCAAAAGGGATATATTGGTGAAACTGGGCGAGAAATTAGACTACGACTATCCGAACATCGATCTGCCCTAAAAAACCATAAGAAAAATGCCCCATTAGTAGATCATTGGATCACTGAAAAACATAGAGAAGATGAGATAAAATGGTGTATAGTGGAAAAAATAAAAACCACTATGAGAGGAGGAAATTTGGACGTTAAACGTAAACAAAGAGAACAGTTCTTTATGTCTAAATTTCGTACCTATACTCAGGGCCTCAACAGTAGGGAGGAATGGGAAAGATTAGTACGATAATGAACTCAGTGCCCTGCTTGTGTACCATGTTAAGCTGCAAGATATACATCATAACACTTATTTTGGAAATGATTTTGGTTTCGCCAATATGTAAAATGTTAACCCTTCTTGAGAATAAGAGATGGGCCCATAGTTTACGATCTGCCCAGAAATGGTATATTGCTGAATAAGAATACGAATTTTGTGTTTTGATAGGTACAACATCGAATGAACCTTTTTGTTTAAGGACACTTACTCTCGCAACAGAAATGACTTTTCATGTGAGGATAAAGAAGATTGTAAGGGGTAACCATATGATGACAATCGGAAGCCCTCTCTCAATTATGAGCCCTTTGTCTATGTAGCGGTTATTTATTTTCCCACGTATTGAATCGGGCAGCATAAATTGTACATATGTTACCTGTATCCTCTTAATATGCTCCGATTTCCATACATATGGAAACCTCAGGGTTAATATGTGATTATGGTTAACTATATAACTAGGATCATAGAAATAATCAACAAGAAAATGTTTAACTTGTGATTACATTAGGCTGTACCATGAAAAAAACAAAGGAGCTAGTGGATTAAGTAAAATTATTTTTTCGATCAAACTAAGCTGTACCGTCAGTAAACAAGCTTATCAGACACCACAACACAGAGATTTTTAGCCCTCAAAGATATTTCAATAAACTACTAAAATGGCGGGCGATTTTGGTGTAAAAATAGTGATAATATGCTCCGCTATGGATCGACTAAATCACGAGTATCAAAATTCTGTATAAACTCGACAATACAAACTCATAATGTGTAATTTATTAGGAAATCAAAAAAATCCACCAAATGATTTTAAGGGCAGCCGTTAGTCCGTTTTCGTTTGTAGGCACTATTAAACCCTACAGAACCCTAATCCACAAAGTAATAAGAGGGAGACTACTAAAATGGTGACAAAACATTGACGCCAAAAAAAACGAGGAGTACGTCCCAGTATTTATTTTTAGGAGCATATAATTTAACGCTCCACCAACAGGGTAAATGGGGACCACTGGATAAAGTAAAGATTACCAAAAAGCGGCGCCGCGGTACATTAACAAGCGACTCGACTCCTGTATATTATTCATGACTTTTGGACTAAGTCCTTCCTCACTTACAGGCACCATGAGGTAAGGAGATTAGTAAAAAAACTACCAAAATGGCGGACATTCAGCGCCTGAAGATCATCTACACAGGTGCAATTATTTAATCAATTGTGACACACCGCCGGAAAGTACAAAAGGTGCCGGTTCCCCAAGCGCACTAACTGACGCTGGAGACCGGGTTACCAGGCAGGCGGCGAGGAGCTCTAATCACAGAGGTAAGAGCACAGGGGCAGCAGGGCGCACTGTATCTAGTAGCGTGTGCGGAGATTTAGACACGCAGTATAAATGGACTTTAAACCTTTTAAATAACTAAGTGGAACTGAAGAGGGCTTAAAGTAGAACTTTTTTAGTAACATGCTTTCAGCCTTTTTTTACTACAAGGATCTATTAATATTCCCTGCTGCATACTACATACTCCTTGTGCTTGGGTAATACAGGGTAGAGCTATCTATACCCAAGAACCTTACCGCTAAATGACAATAGGGCGCACTGTATCTGATAGCGTGTATGTAGATTGAGACACGCAGTAATAGTATTACCCTTAAATATCGAATATACTACAAAGTGCTAAATGTGCACTCCATTTCCGTTTATTTAGACAAAGTGAAACTTCAATTTTAAAAAGAAGAACGCCATCCGACCGCAGATTAAAGCAGGATAACTGGAAAAGACGCCAACTCAAGGTTGATCCTAGGTCTTTCATACAACGAATGATACAGAATACTACCAGCTATAAAGTAAGCTTATTTTCCATAAGTCTTGCAGAGCAATTGAAATGTTTCTGTCCTAGAGAAAATACACTGACTGTATACCTGATATCATTATGTATACACAGGTTATTTTATGGAACCATCTTGGTTATTAACAGTGGACAAGGGAAAAGAATTCCATTTGGTTGATATCAAGACAAGAAAATAAAACCCCAAGGCTCCAACCATAAAAATATAAAGTAAGCATTAGATCATCCAAAGCCTAGTGATGATATAGAAATAGTTTTGTGGTCTAAAATTAACTCAGTAACTGTACACGACATAATCTTATGTGTACACAGGTCTTTTAAAGGAACAAAGCCGAAACATAAGAGTGGATACGATTTATCTATCCCCAGGATTGAGGCTGAGAATGCAAATTGAATACTGCAAATTGAGTAAGATATTGTTTTAATTTATAATCTAGACACCGTTATAATTATTAAAAAACTTTCTGTAAATAAGATCCCTCAATGAGTGTATACTAATTGACTGTTCCAAATATTTTTAGATTGAAGAAATCTGATTGTAGTCCTGAGGAAGGTGTATCATCAATCCTAACACCGAAACGCGTCGACAACTTGGCTAATTTTATTTATTGTGAATCTATGTGTATATAATGTAAATGTATTGTGATTATTTTTATATGCAAAACTGTTGACTATATGCTGCTTTTTGATTAAGCTTTTAATAAATTTGATTTTAATAAATAATTATGTTTTTTGGATATAATTGTTGAACATGTCAAGATATGCACTATTGAGAGCAGAAATGTTTTAGGTGTCTTATTCATAAAAGCTTTGGCGCTTTAAATTAGGAACCACAGAAAGGAACCCTTTTTGAGTGTTGCTACATTTCCCAGTCCTTTCTGGGTGTGCTAGGGAAAACTCTCTCTTTTTTTGAATAGACTTGAAGAACACTTTCTTTTTGATCCCTATTTATCTTGACGGTCGATATCTGTTCAGTTTCACTTTGAATAATTGATCGTATAGATTTTGTAGAGTTCCTCAAGGCAATACTGAGAATCCTAGTATTTACAGTCAAGCACTGAAAAGACAACTTGATTCTTTTGTTCTACCCGAGGGTGTGGCGCTCATACAGTATGTTGATGATATTTTTTTGGCAGCTGATACCCCCAAACAATGAGAGACATGCACGCTGTCTTTGCTTTCTTTTCTTGCTTTACATCACCACAAGGCATCGAAAAAGAAACTGCAGTATTGTAGACCAAAGGTAACCTACTTAGGTCACCTTTTGTCTAAGGAGGGGCGTGCACTCACATCAGATCGCATTCAGTCAATTTTAGACACGCCAGTACCTTCCACACAGAAAGAGGTTCGAGCATTTTTAGGTCTTACTTCTTTTTGTAGGCAATGGATATTGGGATTTTCATATATTGTTAAACCCTTGTTAGCTCTTTTGACAAAAGATACTCCAATACCCCTTCCTTGGACAGATGAATGTGAGAATGCTTTCCGACAGTTACGACAAGATCTTTGTTCAGCACCAGTGTTAGGTACTCCAGATTACACGAAGCTCTTTACAGTGTACGTACACAAGAGGGATGGATGTGTATTGTCAGTTTTAGTACATACACATGGTGATAAGCAACGCCCTTGTGCATATTTTTCAGCAGTACTCGATCCTGTTGCTCGAGCGTTGCCTGGATGTTTTCGCTTGGTTGCAGCAACAGCTGTGTCAATACGCCAGAGTGAAGGATAGTTTTATCACATAAGCTGTTGGTGCTGGTACCCCATGCTGTTGATGCCCTTTTGAATCAAACAAAGACGCAGCACTTAACTAGCGCTCGTCTGACAGGATATGAGTTGACGCTGTTAGCTCCTCACAGTACACTGAAGAGATGTACACTATACGCAGCTACGTTGTTGCCGTTTCCGGCGACTCAGCCTGAGGCGCAGGAAACACATGATTGTATTTTCTTGACAAAGGGTCGTATTGATTTGCAAGATACGCCCCTTCCAGATGTGGATGGAGAATTGTGGGTTGATGGGCCTTGTCTGAAGTTACCGGAGGGTACAACTTCAGCCGCATATGCAATTACTACGCTTCACACGATAGTAGAGACAGCTCGCATACCACAGAAGGCAGCTCAAGCAGCGGAATTAATAGCTTTGACACGAGCGTGTGAGCTTAGTACAGGTTTGTGTGTGAACATTTATACGGATAGCCGCTATGCTTTTGGAGTGGCACATGATTTTGTCCTGCTCTGGAAGGAAAGAGGCTTTTCGACATTACATGGGATGCAGATAATGCACAGAGAACTAGTGCATAATCTTCTGACTGCATTAACATATCCAAAGAAAATAGCTATAGTGAAATGTAGTGCACATAAGAAAGTGACTGATAGGGTGGGACAAGGAAATGATTTTGTAGATCGAGTGGCACGTGAGACTGCGATGCAGTCTGACACTACTCCCATGTATGTAGTGAAGTCACAAGCTGAGCGCTGGCACGATGCTAGGAAGGAAGTATTAGAAATACAGAGGACCACCTCTGACAAAGAATGGGAGCAATGGTCCAAGGATGGAGAGTTGGATGATGAAGGTTGTTGGTGAAACAAACAGATGGACAGATGGAAGTTGCCTATAGCTTTTGTACAACCTATGGTTCAGATGGCACATGGGCTAGCACATGTTGGAGCTTCAGCAATAGTGAATTTTGCTTACACAAGTTTGGGAGCATCCAGAAATTGCTAGCACTGCTAAGAGAGTAGTACAGTCCTGTATGATCTGCCTGCAATTCAATCCTGGAAAAGGGACACGAACTCCAGCAGGAGGATTTGCTACACCGACTGCCCCTTTTGAAGTTTTGCAGATGGATTATATTCAGCTTGAACGCTGCAATAACCTGAAGTATGTCCTGGTGGTGGTATGTGCCTTCAGTAAATGGATTGAGGCGTACCCCACAAAGGACAACACTGCAATTACTACGGAAAAGGTGCTTTTGAAGGAATTCTTTCCTCGCTATGGTGTTTGTAGATTTTTGTGGAGTGATAACAGACCTCATTTTGAAGGGGACGTCATCAAGTATGTCCTGAAAGGATTAGGGATCAAACAGAAGTTTCATGCAGTGTTTCACCCACAATCAGCAGGATTGGTGAAAAGATACAATGCTACTCTGAAGCTAAAATTAGCTAAGATACAGGCTTCTACTTCTTTGACTTGGCCGGATGCGTTGCCACTGGCATTGTTGTCTATTAGATCAGTGCCTCATTCTCAAACAGGTCTCACACCTTATGAGATCCTGTTTGGTAGGCCCATGAATATCTAGGGAATTTCTAAACCGAGTTCTGTGTATGATGTACCTTGTGTCTTAATGAATGACTATTTGGCACAATTAACTGATAACTTGGTTTCTATTCATCAACAGGTTCAACAAGCACTTCCTGATAGATCCACAGGCGAAGGTCATAGTCTCCGACCTGGTGATTTCGTTCTCCTGAAGTCCTTTGAGAGATCGAGCAGTTTAGAGCCAAAGTGGCGTGGGCCAGAGCAAGTGCTACTTGCCACAAGGACGGCAGTTCGAGTCACGAACCGGAAAAATTGGGTCCACAGTACCCATTGTCGGCGAGTACTTCCGACTTTGGTAGAGCCTGCTGCGTTGACCGACCATCTAGAAGTTCTGACTGCGGAGAAAGGCCGTCTTGTGACACCTGACGGATCTGAGGAGTTCTTCCCGGACCAGACAGTCCCTGGAGAAACAAGATATAATTTGAGACTGAGAGAAAAATCTGCAGCGCTTGTGAAAGTTGTCTGAGCATTCCCTGGGTCAGTGAAACGGAGAGCCGATGTGGCAAGGAGGGGATCAGCCCTGCATTAGAGTAGTGACACCCGTCTTGGCGCGTGGTAAAGAAATCAACGGCTACCCAGGGGTAAGAGCTCTGACAACTACTTTAGTTTCAGGAAGATTTGTTTTGTGTTGTGACTAAAATGGAAAAGAAGAAGATTTTTTGTGCTGTAGGGTTTGTTGTTGCCTTGGCGATTGCGGCAACAATAACATGGTCTGTTGAGGAGACAACTCCTGCTCGTGAGTTGTTTGTTGTTACCACACCGACACCAGAGGAGCATTATTTCTTTACGCTCCCATATCAGGAATTGAAGCATCGACAATCTTATCTCAATAACACCTTCATTCAAATGTTACATCATACCCACATTGCTACGAATGCAACAAACTGTTGGATTTGTGGGATGATGCCTGCACATCAAAAGAAAGGAGGTACACCGTTCATACCTCTCCATTTTTCGCATAATGGATCTTGTCCAGCCTGGTATACTTTGCTTTTTGCGACTAGGAAGCCTACAGTGGGCAGACTGCTTTTCCAGTTGAATAAAGAGTGCCATCAAGGCAAAGATGGGTATCCCCAAGCGAATGGAACTAAAAGGGAGTGGGAAGAATATCGACCGGACAATATTTCATATCCCTATATCTTCACCAACACAAGAGACTCCTTCAATGCCGAACATTTTGGTATTTCTGTTACTCAAACTAAAGCAGAACTGTGTGTACAGAGCATTGGACATATCCCTGTTGGGATCAGCGACTATATTACTGTGTTGAATATAGATGGCTTAAATAATAGTACCTTTTTGACATCACATAATACCTATTTTGTGTGTGGGAATCGTGGATATTATCGATTGCTAGCTGGTTGGACAGGGATCTGCTACGTGTCATTTTTGTTGCCCCCTGTGTTTCTGGCACCTCCATTGTATCATCGAAATCTTAAATTGTTTAACAATATTACTGTAAATAGATATAAGAGAACCGTGAATACTGATAACGTAGACCAAACTGACACTAGCCTACAACAATATATAGATATTAATTTAGGATTGTTCTTCTTTGTGGGTGCTGCATTAAATAGCAGAAAAGTGCGACGATTGACTAGAGTTGTAGAAGCTGTTACAGATCAAACAGCTGCGGCTCTAGGAAACATCACTGAAGAATTGAAAATTGCTAGAATTGTGGCTTTACAAAACCGAATGGTTCCGGACATCATGCTAGCAGATAGAGGTGGTGCATGTCACGTTATAGATAGTAGTTCTTGCATGTTTATACCAGATCACACCCCATCCGTGTATAAAGCGATTAATAAACTTCATAAAATCGCTGCAGACCTTCACACAGAAAATGGTACATAGACTTTTACAGGGTGGCTTTGGACTCTAATGTCTGCCTGGGGCTGGAAAGTATTGACCGCTCTATGTATAATAATTGCAATAGTCTTCACTTGTTGTATATGTATCCAGTGTAGTCCGATGATATTTTCTATGTGTATTACTGCTTGCATACCGACCAAAAGAAATGTTGCAGAAGTCAAAATGCAGAATGATTTGAATAAAGAGATAGCTAGCATGATGGTCATTGATATAAGGGATGAGTATCTAGCTTTTCCCAGGAAGTCGAATGTCTTCAGCTAATGCTGAAAGGGTCGTCTGTTGTAAATCAACAGCGATTGGATTAAGCATTAGCAGAAGACATGCTGCATTTGACCATTATCGTAATAAATGTATCGACTCCATTTTGTATGCCATACATCGCCATGTGCTCATCATGTGCTTTGTCCTACCTCCTTGTTAACTGCGCCTGAAGTCTGCCCGACAACAGGCTATATTTAGCATCCCCCGCTTCCAGCATGTCCAGGCTTGCGCAGTAGGGTCTACGGCCGTTACTAATTAGTTCCAGATAGGAATGTGTTTACTAGTTTCCGAAGACTGTTAACTCCGCCCACCTATTGATTGTGCCTTCCAATATGTCCTTGTATGGTCATAAAACTGCTCCTGTCTTCTGTACTGCCTTCTTTTGAGCCCCCTCATTGTGTATAAAAGGGGCCATGTGCTTTAGTTCGGTGTGCTACTCTATACAATACTGAAGGGTTTTGTGTGGACTGTAGTACCACCTTTAAAGGTTTAATAAACTTTGCTTTTGTATTTTCCAGTTTCATTGCCAACTTCTTCCTATGGTCTGAGGACGTGCAGAGAAGGGCGAACCCCTTGCACTAAGTAGGCTCAGCTGAGGTTTGCTACAACAACAGGAGCAGGGAGATGGGCCGGAAGTTCTTGAGGTCCTTTGGGTCCGTCTTGTTTTTTTTGAGTAGGGCGTTGATCTCGGAGTGTTTCCAGCTCTCCGGGAAGGTGGCGGTTTCAAAGGAGCTGTTGCCGATCTTCCGGACTTGAGGTGCGATGAAGGAGCTTGCTTTGTTAAAGATGTGGTGAGGGCAGGGGGTCGGAACGTGAGCCGGAGTGGATGTTTTTAATGATTTCGATGGTGTCATCGTTGTTGGCGTGGTTCCAGGAGAGCACAAGGCTGGTATGGCTGGGGGGCGGTGAGGGAGAGGTGCTGGCAGCTGTCGGGGGGTCTGGGTGTTGAAGCGGTAGTGGATGTCTGTGATCTTGTGGTGGAAGAAAGTTGCTAGGGAGTCGCAGAGGTCTTGCAACGGCAGGGTGTGGCTGGAGCTGGGGTTGGCAAGGTCCTTCACGATGTTGAAGAGCTCTTTGCTGGTGTGCGCGTTGTTGTTGATGGGTTCTTCGAAGCAGGTCCTTTTGGAGATTCGAATGAGTTGGTGGTGCTTGCGGCTGGCATTCTTAAGGGCTGCATGGTTGTCTGTTCGTGGCGCCACTTCTTCTCGAGTCTTAGGGGAGTCTGCCTGGATTCCTGGAGGTCGGTGCTGAACCAGATGGCCCTTCTGGCAGTGCGTCTGTTTGAGGGTTTCTTGTGAGGGTGGTGATTAGCTGGTCTTCAGTAACCTTGTTCCAGCTGCGGTGTGGGGTTTGTTGCGTGTAGTAGTGCGTGGTGTATTTCTCGAAGGAGAAGTGGATACAGTGGTGGTCGGTCCAGTGGAGTTTGGGGGTGTGGCTGAAGGTGACGTGGTTGCTGGTGGAGAAGATGGGTTGAGCGTGTGTCTGACGGAGTGGGTGGGTGTTGTGACAAGCTGTTTGAGTCTGAGGTTGGCGAGGTTCTCGAGCAGGGTGGTGGAGTTGCTGTTGTTGGCGTTCTAGCTAGGTGGAGGTTCAGGTCTCTGAGGAAAATATAGTCTGTGGATGCAAGGGTGTGCGTGCTGACGATGTCGGTGAGGGTGTCGCTGAACAGTGACCGGGGCCGGGGGGTCTGTTGATGAGGTTTCCTCTCTGGGTGGTGTTGGGATCAGTGTCAATCTGGAAGTGCAGTTGTTTGGCAGCACTGAGGGTGTCTTCAGTGCTGGTCAAACTTCTGAGGGTATTTCTGTGGTCGATGGAGATTCCTCCTCCTGGTTTGTTGGTGCGGTACCTGTGGGTGATCTTGTAGCCGTCCGGGATGGCTATGGCAATGTTGGGCACCGAGGTGTTCAACCAGGTCTCCGTCAGGAAGGCGACATCCGGGGTGGATGAGTCGAGTAGGTCCCAGAGTTCGATGGCGTGCTTGTGTACGGAGCGAGTGTTGACACACAACTGCAAGGAACTCTTCAACATCGTGAAAGAGCTCTCCAACCCCAACGCCGGAAACAACGACATCACCCCATCGCGAGACCTCTGCAACTCCCTCGCCTCTTACTTCCACAACAAGATTGCGGACATACACAACAGCTTCAGCACTCAACCGACGCACGCCACGACCGAACCACGGCCCCCCACCACCACCCTCCACGCCTGGACTCCGATCAGCACCGAAGACACCGTCCGCATGATGAACTCCATCCACTCCGGATCTCCAACCAACCCCTGCCCTCACCACGTCTTCAACAAGGCCGACGCTGTCATTGCACCCCACCTGCGGGACATCATCAACACCTCCTTCAACACCACCACCTTCCCGAAGAGCTTGAAGCACGCCGAACTCAGCGCCCTACTCAAGAAACCTACAGCGGACCCCACCGAACTCAAGAATTACCGCCCCAACTCGCTCCTCCCGTTTCCAGCCAAAGTCATCGAGAAGACCGTCAACAAACAGCTGGCCGCCTTTCTCGAGACGAATGGATCCCTCGACCGCTCACAGTCTGGCTTCCGAGCCAACCACATCACCGAGACCGCCCTCATCGCTGCCACCGATGGCATCCGAGCCCTGATGGACAACGGAGAAACAGCGGCCCTCATCCTCCTAGACCTCTCCGCGGCATTCGACACTGTCTGCCACCGCACCCTAGTGCAGCGCCTCAGCAACGTCGGAATCCAGGAGAAGGCACTGGAATGGATCCTCTCCTTCCTCAACGGAAGAACACAGAGAGTCCGTCTACCACCGTACAAGTCAGAGGCCACCGAAGTCATCTGCGGCGTCCCTCAAGGATCCTCGCTGAGCCCCACCCTCTTCAACGTCTACATGAGCCCCCTCGCGGCCATCGCACGCCAACACAACCTCAACATCATCTCCTACGCTGACGACACCCAGCTGATCCTCTCCCTGACCAACGACCCCGCCGCCGCGAGAGCCGACCTTCACGAAGGGATGAAAAACGTAGCTGAGTGGATGACTACCAGCCGCCTGAAACTGAACTCAGACAAGACGGAAGTCCTCATCCTGGGCTCCTCGCCCTCCACCTGGGACGACTCCTGGTGGCCCCCCGCCCTGGGTACCACACCCAAACCGACAGACCACGCACGCAACCTGGGCTTCATCCTGGACTCCTCCCTCTCCATGACCAGACAAGTCAACGCCGTCTCCTCGTCGTGCTTCAACATCCTGCGCATGCTACGGAAGATCTTCCGGTGGATCCCCACCGAGACCAGGAAGACGGTCACCCAGGCCCTCGTCCCCAGCCGACTGGACTACGGCAACACCCTCTACGCCGGAACACCGCCAAGCTCCAGAAGAGACTCCAGCGGATCCAGAACACCTCAGCCAGACTCATCCTCGACATCCCACGACACAGCCACATCTCCGGACATCTGAGAAACCTGCATTGGCTCCCCGTCAACAAAAGAATCACCTTCCGTCTCCTCACCCACGCACACAAAGCCCTACACGATCAAGGCCCGAGCTACCTCAACAACCGCATCAACTTCTACGCTCCCAAACGCCATCTCCGATCAGCCAGTCACGCCCTTGCCGCCGTCCCCCGCATCCAAAGAACGACGACAGGAGGAAGGTCCTTCTCCTACCTGGCCGCCAAGACCTGGAACTCCCTCCCTCCCGACCTGCGCCTGACCCAAGACCACCTCTCCTTCAGGAAGAAGCTCAAGACCTGGCTATTCGAGCAGTAGCAGCACCCCCCCCCCCCCCAAGAACTTTGAGACCCTCCGGGTAAGTAGCACGCTCTACAAATGTCTTGATTGATTGATTGATTGAGTAGTATGCATCTGAGATGGTTGCGACCTGCCCTGGTGGGACGGGCAAGATGAGCAGGTGTTCTCTGGCTGGAGAAGCCGCAGCTTAGGCAGGACAAGGGTCCGTGGGTGAGCTTCGGGGAGGCCTGGAAGCAGATGGATGATCAGCCGTTGTTGAGTTCATGGAGGGTATTGGTGATGTAGCTGGGTCTGGCATCGTGGTGTTCGTGGGGGCCAGGGGGTCTGGCGCTGGGCACTGCCCAGGCGCGGACGGGCGCAGATGGGCTTGCCTTAGGCGCGCCTTTGGCATCGGCATCAATCAATCAATCAGAAAGATTTAAAACTAAAATGGGATTTTTTTTTTAAAGCAGAAAATTTGGCCCACTGGTTTGTGAGATGACGGTCCTGTACTTTAGCAGAATGCTGTCACTCACACAGCAGGATACCACTGACTGAAGAGGGATGACCCAGTGCCCGACGCCACGTGCGGTGCTGGGTGGATGGTACATGTGATTGATTCCACAGGCTACCAATGAATGAAAAGGGTTGACTCAGTGCCCCATGCGATGTGTTTGATGAGTGACCGGTACATGTGAACGATTCCACAAGTGACCAATGAATCAAGAAGGATGACCCAGTGCCCAATGCCACATGCTGTGCTGAGTGGACGGTTCATGTGAGTCATACCACAGGCGACCAATGAATGAAGAGGGATGACCCAGAGCCCCACGCCATGTGCTGAGTGGACCGCACAATTGAATGATATCACAGGTGACCAATGAATGAAGAGGGATGATACAGTGCCCGAAGCCGCATGCTGTGATGGGTGAACGGCACATGTGAACAATACCACAAGAGTCCATTTGACACTGTGCTATGCTATGTAATGCTATGGCAGGTTATTTCACACTATGCTCTAATATGTTATTTTTGACACTATGCTGGGTTATGCTAAGCCATGCTATCTTACACTATGCTATAATATGTCAAATTATGTTATGTGCTGCCGTGCTCGGTTATAGCATTTTGTCTTCCACTGTGCTGTATTCATCTATGATATGCTATGCTGGTGTGCTGCGTTATGTTATGTAATGTTATGCTATATTACGCTATGATCTGCTGTGCAATGTTATGCCATGTTAACTTGCAATGTACTTCAAGGGCTCCAAAGGGTGCAGTCGGCAGCAGCTAAGGTGGCTTTGAACAGACCATGGAGCTCCTCAACATCATTGGCATTGAGAGACCTCCATTGGCGACCAATAAAAGAACGGGTCCGCTTTCAATCACTGTGCATCGTCTTCAGGGCGGCTCATGGACAGGGACCTTCACCATCACAGGACAAATTCAACTGGTACGAACCCCCTAGACAGTTACGGTCTGCTAACACTGGCCTAATCCTGGCATCCAGATTTAAACGGTCCAGAAGGGGTGGCAGGGCTGTTAGCGTGGCAGCTGGACAATCATGGAACGGGCTGCCGCAGTGTCTTAGGGTAGCCGACTGCTTGTCAGAATTCAGAAAGGGTTTGAAGACCCTGTTGTTCCCTAGGGGCGAGTTCTCTGCTTTAATCTGGAACTGCAGGTATAACCGTCACTTCCTGTTTGAGCGCCAAGATGCCCGTAGGGTGATAGTAGCGCTATATAAGAATACAATACAATACTAATCTATATGATACTATGCGTTATTATGCGATGATATATTTCACCCTGTTTTAGATTAAGTTATTTGCAACTATGCTTTGCTATGCTGGGCCATGTTATTTCACACTGTGCTATAATATGTTATCTGACACAAAGCTATGCTATGTTATGCTATGCCGTGTTATTTCACACAGAACTATCTTATGTTATATACAGCTATGCTATGCCATGTTATTTCACACTATGCTGTAACATGTTAAATTACGCTATGATCTTCTGTGCTATGTTATGCCAGATTATCCCACACTGTTGTATGCTATAATGTGTTGTGCAGAGACGGGGCCACCAGGCTGCATGCCACGCCTCGGCGGCACTCACCCGTGCAATGATGCCCTTCTCTTGGTAATATTTCACAATCAGGAGGACGTGCTGCTTGAAGGTGTCCAGCCGCCGGTTGATGGCGTGCGAGTTGTCGTCTGGGCGGCCGTCGTGAGCCGCCCGCCTCTGCAGGCGGTGGCGCAGGCGCTGGGTGGAGCAGGCCAGGAATACCACCATGTCTGGAGAGCCAATCTGTGGTACAGGGATGGAAATGTAAGCGTGGGTGAAGGTGGGCACACCCTGCCTGCTGTGCCATATAGGCATCCTCCCCCCCGCATGACGAACATAGCATGCACAGCAATAAAAAACCACACAAGACATGTTGGTTGGAAAAACTTATGGGCGTTCCAAGGGCAGGCAGTGGTGACTGACCTAAGCTGCCCTGCCTGCCTGATGAGCCAACTGCACTGTGACCAACCCCATCAGTGCTACTATTTGTGTGGGGATTATCCTCCTTAAATACTGTGGACCACCAGTCCATCACTTTACTCACGCCTTCACGCCCCCGGTTGCTCAGGATTATAACCGCCCGAAGGACTAGCCCAACACTGTCGATTTCATCCAGGGTTCTGCCGTAAAGACTCCTGGGGATGTTTGGCATAGGCACCCCTCTGTGCTCCTGAAGAGGGTACCCCTATTTACCATTCAGCCTCCAGATCGCCCTGTAACTCCGCCACAGCTCCGGATGTGGCGCCGTCACATCCAGGGCCTCCCCACCAAGGCAGGCACCTTTCTTACTTACAACCCGCTGTCTCCAGGGCTTCGACCAGGTCCAACGAGAGCCAGTCCATGCCCACCTTTGACAGGTGAACCCCGTCCTACTCCGAATACCCCGGGGCGTTGACATGTATAAGTCCATATTTAATGTCCATATTTAATGAAGCCCAAACCCCTCTGCTCCGTGAACTTGTGCAGATTTACCCTCCTCCTCACTGCCTGCAGCCCATGGCCCCCCCTCACCTGCTCCTAGGGGGGCATTGGGTTTACTCAAGAGAATCCTGCTCTCCCTGCAGGCCATGGCCCCCTCCTCACTCCTAGGGGGGCATTGGGTTTACTCAAGTGACCCGCACTCCCTGCAGTCCATGCCCCCCCTCACCTGCTCCTAGGGGGGCATTGGGTTTACTCTAGTGTACTTGTACTCCCTGAAGCCCATGGCCCCCCTCCTCACTCACTCCCTGGAGCCCATGGCCCCCCTCACCTGCTCCTTGGTGGGGCATTGGGTTTATTCAAGTGAATCCTGCTCTCCCTGCAGGTCATGGACCCCTCTTCACTCCCTGCAGGTCATGGACCCCCCTCACCTGCTCCTCGAAGGTGAAGGCCTGGCCTATCTCTCGGGGGAAACCATCCACGATGAAGCCGGGCGCATCGTGATGCCGGATGAACTGTTGTTTCAGCTCCTCAATGGTTGTTTCCTGCAAGGAAAGAGAGCGCAGAGTCATCTGGACACAACACCTGGATAAAGCACTTTAAACAACCACAGCCATAAATCACCTGGACGCCCACTGCCCTGGACCGCCTGGACTTCTGAGATCATGAGTTACTAGAAGCCCCCGGGACCTTCAATGACATATGAGCATCATGGACCAGAAATCGCCTGGACGCCCACTGCCCTGGACCACCTGGACCTCTGGGATCATGAGTTACTAGAAGCGCCGGGAGCTTCAGGGACATGAGAGCATCTCTGACCATAAGGCACCTTGCAGTGTCTGAGGCACCAAACTCTGCAGGGCCGTGACACACCTGGCCACCCATGACTCTGAATCACTTGGTGGCATCCAAGAGCATCAATGCGCCGGACCCCCGAGACCCCCAATAATCGAAGCATCTGGGAACCTAAGTCCCTTCGACTCCAAATGAGGGAAACTCCAGGCGCTGTATCACCCCGGAGGACTTGAGTCCCAGGAACTGATACGAGACAAACATAACCTTCAGTCCATGAGACTCAAACCTTAAAATCATTTGGAAATGTATAAATCGCATGGAAGACTCAGGCCTCACGTACAGCGCCGCAAGCCTTCATGCTGCGCAAGAACTATCGATAAGATACAGCGCATTCCTGTCCTCTTTGACAGCGCGGGCGATCAAAGGACTGCCTCTTGGCAACATAGGCACAGGGACAATCCATGGGGGCACATCCCTTTTTGTATGTGCGCTGCTGAATGCAGCGCACATAGAAAGAGGAAAACACTTGGAGAAATACTGTTATTTCTCCTCCCTTGCCCCTCTCCTGCCCCTCCCTTGCCCATCCCCTGCCCCCCCTGCCCCTCCCCTGACCCTTCTCTGCCCCTCCCCTGCCCCTCCCTTGCCCCTTCCCTGCCCCCCTGCCCCTCCCCTGCCCCCCTGCCCCTCCCCAGCCCCTCCCCTGCCCCTCCCTTACCCCTCCCCTGCCCCCCTGCCCCTCCCTTGCCCCTCCCTTGCCCCTCCCCTGCCCCACCCTTGCCCCTCCCCTGCCCCCTGCCCCCTGCCCCTCCCCTGCCCCCTGCCCCTCCCCTGCCCCTCCTCTGCCCCTCCCCTGCCCCTCCCCCTCCCCTGCCCCTGCCCCTCCCCGTGGAGGCGTCGGCTTTTGACGCATTCCGAGGTGTACAGCTTGTTGAAATCTGGGAGTGTGTCAAGCGCCGTGGGTGGTTCGTGGGAACACCCACCATAACGCCCACGGCACTGCTCCCCATTGTAGTGTGAGGAAACGCAGTTGCCTCACACCATATCTACGGGGCAATGTGAAGCCGCGCCGGTGGCTTTACATGGGCTTTAGACATGGGTAAGCCCAGTGCGCTGGGGGACGTCATTAAAAGTGCCATCTAGCGGTGCACACAAGCTTGTAAAGAGGCCCTCAGAGACCAGGAATCAAACTGGAGGGCGGGAGGCCACAAATCACCAGGGGATTAATGAAATCCGGAAACTCCTGGAGACTGCTCAGACCATAAATCTACACCAAGATCTGGCATCTTATATTACTGTACAGTGACCGAGATGCCAGATTCACCCCAGGGACACCGTATCCAAAATAAAATCCTAAAATGGATCGCCCACGAATGTCGGAGGACCCGTGCCACCCAAAGGCACCGAAGAAGTTAAATCCCCCAGAGTCTCCAGGCGCCTGAGCTCCTTGGCCAGAATCATCTGAGGCCATGACCCATCTGTGAACCTCACAGGCCACGCAGCACCCAGGACCCCCCAAGGCCACAGGTGGGAGCCTTTTGGTCTCATGGGTCAGAAACGAAGCCTGCTCTGGGTGGCGTTGCTTCACATCTACCCTAGGCAGGAACAGCATTGAACGACAGGGAGCCTCAAAGGCTTCCTGTCCTTCGTCATGCTGACCAGGGCCTCCCAGCTAGTGGAGATGCCCGTCCTCCCTAACTAAGCCCCACTCTTGGCAGGTCGGAGGGGAAATTAGAAAGCAGGAGAGGTGTGTCTCCTCTCAGTCGGGACCACCCTACGGTGTCCTGAACTGAAGTGACCCCCTCCTTTCAGAGTCATCCATATTGTTTTGAAGGATTCTAACCAATAGGGTTCGGAGTATGCCCCCTCCCACAGAGGGTACAAAGGGTGTAGTCACCCTGAAGGCAAGTGGCCCATTCGCTACTACTTTTTAATCCCTGCAACGCCCCTAAATTGAGTATTTAGGGGCCCCCTGAACCTTAATCCTCAGATTATCGATGACCTACGAAGAAGAGGGCAAAGACGAGCCATGCAGCAGCAGAGACTGAAGACAAACTGACTGGCCCCAGGTCTACCGGCCTGCCTGCAGCCCTTCCTGCTACAGGAGAGCGATTCGTCTTGCAGCCCAGTGACCTCCAGAAGCCTGGGAGGACTTCCTGCCTTCTACAAAGACTCCTGATCTCCCGTGATTAGCAGGCCTGTCCAGAAGAAAATCAAGTTTAAAGCCCAAAGCTCTACCTGTGGACCTCTGCGTCCGATGCCCACGGCCTCAGTCCAAGAGACCCACCAGTCCAGAAAAGGTTTCCCAACGATCCTGAGCAAGAGACCCTCCTAGGTTGACCCCTGCCGGACTCTACGTCGATGCCTGCAGCCTCTGTGCGACTGCCCCCCCAACTGCGACTGCACCGGAAAGCTGATTTCCAATGCCAAAGGACATCTCTGCACCCCAAGTCTCTGGGCCCTGAGGAGATCTACTGACGGTGTCCAGAGTCTAAAGCAAATCCCAACTCGCCCGTGCAGCTGTAGGTTCCTTTTGTGCATCTTCCTGGCCTGAGCGTGCGGCCTTTTTCCAAGTTCGAGATTCTCGGTTTGTCTGCACCTGGCCGCCCCTGTGCCACTAAGGGTGTAAGTGTGGTGCTGCCTCGAGGCCCCTGTGCTTTCCTTAACCCCTTGAGACTGGGTTCCAAAATAGTGCTACTTACCTGTGAGTAGTATCACTTTGATTGCCTTCTTTCTCCGTTGGATAACAAGGGCACCAGATACAGAGTTTGACCTCTGCACCCGGCCGCCCCAGTGACGCTGGTGGCATGGGCGCAGGAACTGTGGGGGACGCGGGGGACCAGGGTGGGGGGACGAGGGGACGAAAGTTTTTCCCCTCTCTCTTCTGTCTGTGGCAGGGCCATTGGTATGTCAAAGCGCCAGTGCTTTGACCTGCTAATGGCCCTGTACTTGATCTGTGACCTTCCCTTTTGTTCTGCCGCAAAGCTAAGGAATGTTTTCACACCTCTTCCTCGCCGCACCCACGGCCTGCAGACTGCATTTCATTTCCAGATCAAGGATGAGGTAGTTTGTTGATTGCCGAGTGCAGGGCCGGCTGTAGAGTTGGTGGCGCCCAGTGCGACCATCTCTGTGGGCGCCCCAACAAACTTTTTAATTTTAAGTTATGCGGGAAAACAATGCTGGTGTAATGTTTGTTAAGGGACTCAGATTTACGGCGCTCTGAGCACATGAGAAGTAAATGTGCTTTTTACTAATTTCCTGACAACAATAAAGGTATTTGGACTAGAGGCACGCAAAGGAAAGGAATAGAAAGAAGTGCCTAGAATGCAACAGGCACACACTGCTGAAACGCATTGTGCGGCACACACAGTGACAGGTGCAAGGCTACGTGAAGCACAGCTACTGTAAGGTGCTTAAACCAATGAGACTTCTAAAATTAAATGCAAAAAATTGACATCTGATGCTCTATAAGACACAAAGAAAAAGTATTAGCAGGTTAGGCCAGGGTGCCCACCCACCATTTTATCCACTTTTGCAGTTTTCATATTGTGCAAACTTGGCCGAATGGGATCACAGTGCTTTATGTGAACACCAGATTATAGTACACAAGTCAGATTCATGTTTTTTCCAGCTATGGGAAAATTAAATACTTTGCCCAGAGTCACAGCATAGTGAGCCAACGCCTGGACTTTAGCCTAAGTGCCCAGTTGCAAAGTCAGAAGCTCTATGCTTTAGGCCACATCTGGTATCCTAGCCACTTCAATTCGTCGGATGGCAGACTGTGTATGCATCGAAAGCGGTGTAAAAAACAGTCCATACCAGACTGTACACACCATGACAGAAGCGGAAAACTGGTACCAGGCAGACTGTACACACCAGAGCAGCACAAGTCACAGCAGTGTAAAGAGGGTCAAAAAATAGACTGCATATAAGGGACAGCAGTTTAGACACACAAGTAGGCTGCAGACCAGAAGAGTAGCGTAAAGAGAGATAAGGGCATACTGGACACAGCACACAGGGTCGCTGGGACCCACTGGCCTGAAGGGCCCATTTTCTTTTTTGCACTGGGGTCCATGACACACTGATAGGCCTCTGGTAGCAGGAGAGCTGTGTAAATAGGCACAGGCAGACTGTCTACCACTGAAAAGTAAGACAGTGTGGACCCGAACAGCTGTGTTAAGGGGGCAGGCTGTAAAGTAAAAACATTGTCAAGCAGACTGTTCACAATACAACATAAAGGCATGAAAAACGGCGAGACAAGGAAGGTTTGTACATACCAAAAGACAAGAGCTGTGTTTTCAGCCACAGTGCTTTGCCTCAATTTCCTGTGATGGACACGCGAGTGAAGGCCAGTGATGTTCCTCTCCTGTATCTGAGGGTTGCCCCTGCGAGGGCCCTTGGGGCTTGTTGTCAGAAGCCCGAGGGTGCACGGCTGCTTAGACTAGCTGTTATTACACAGCACAAGCACTGGCACAGTGGTGGACTCGGGGCCCAGCAGCAGCGCTTGCTGCATGTGCAGCGGCAGAGGAAGCATCCTCAGAGGGTCATACTTATTGTCCGTGTACATCCGTCTGCAACCACGTGAGCGCATTTGTCCATCTTCTATTTTCAGGATGTTGTGGAAATGGAAGAGGACAGTGCATGCATTTTGGTCAGAGGCAAATGACACCCCCTGAGCTTGGTGCCTGGTACAGTGGCACCGGTCGCACCACCCTAAAGTCGGCCCTGGCGGACTGCATACTGTCCCTCCTCAGCCCAGACCCTACCTCATTTGACTGTTTCACACTGAGCAATTCAGCCACTCAAAGCCTAATGTTTTGTTGGAATGTTTATTTTGAGCAGTTGAACTTTTGTCTGGAACATGAGAACAATTAGCATCAAACACAGTCTAAGCTATCTTGCATTATGTTGTGTCAATGTGCTGGTCTGTCCTAATATTTACACAAATAACTATTTAAATACCACTATTTTGTCTTATTTCTTTTATAGCGCTACTCAACCAAATCCAGGCTGTTGGAGCGCTTTAAATCACACATATATATGATATATTCACAATAAACCATATGTGTGTAAATCAATTTACAGGATGTGTTACATAAGATAGTGAGGGTTACAAGGTGTAGGAGTCACATGTCCTTTCCTTCATAATTCGTTGTGCTGTGTTATAAGGATTACAATTCATGAACTGCACATAAATAAAGGATATCTGTGTTAAAAATAATAACCCATAAAAGAAATATTCATCATCTGTATATCACATTATGTGCTTTGCGTGAGACATATTAACCCTCTACGCTACATTGATTCAAAACTGAGACTAGACAAAACAACTCTCTCTCCAGCAAGAGCATTCACCTCCAGAGTTATCTTACCATTATTATCATTATTTCCTGAGATTTACTGGGTACGTAAAGAGCACTGCACCAGGTGCCTTAACCCCATAAGATATTTTACAATGCAGAATTTCTAACCAATTAAGCAGAACAGATATACAGCCATGTTTCTCCTTATTGACAATTTCTTTCTTGCAGAGTTTTAATAAATAAATGTATAAGTGAAGGTCTAGTCCTTGCACCAGGGTTGCATCACTTTTTGGCACAACTTTGACGCAAACTCTAATTTGTTAAATATTGTAATGCGCTCAAATGTACTCATGATAGACCTGCTTAACATATGCGAGGTCTTAGAATCTGATATGATTTTTTGTGATATCATTTCCAGTGAGTTCATGTGTTGTGATGTCACGTGCGATGTCATGCGCTGTGATGTCACTTACATACTGCCTAGCTTGGTTAGTGCCCCACTACTTTTTTTTAGGACTTGTGCCCTTTTGGGAGAAGTATATTAGAGAGGTGATGTTGGCGGTTGTGGGAGGCTGGCTTAGGATATGGGGCACATTGCACATTCTCAGGAGAGATGCACCTTGCACTAATACAGGCAACCCGTATGGTGATAATAGTGGTCTTTGATACCCATATAAAGCTCTCAAAGTGGTAGCTGTGGAGAGAAGCCTTCAGACTTATCTTGAAGGAGTGTAAAGCAGCTTGTGTTACCACATTTAATTAACAGTGTAGATTAGATGAAAAAGAACCACACAATGTTTAAAAACAAAGGCTTTTTATTATGCAACACAATCACTAACACATTGGTATATCTTCTACCCAGAGATATCAACAATACACACAAGAATACTTCAAAATGATTAGGTAAGTAGCACAAATATACACTGGTGTCCAGGGGAAGACCAAACCATATGCGAAGAAAGTGCAATGCAAACTTCAAGGAGAATGGGACTTGGACCAGAAAACTCATAGGAGATGGGAACACAAGGAACTACCCAATGTAAGTACCCAGGAACCCCAAGGGGCGGCGTGCAGAGTAGAAACACAGCCGCATGCCTGATGGAAGCCAATGGAGAAGTTGCGGTTGCAGTTTTACAGAAGAAGGACCCTTCCCAGAGGACCCGAAAAAACACTTTAGAAGTAATCCCACCCATGGATGCCCCAGGAACCAGGTTAACTTCACCCGGGAAGCCAGGTGCATAGGGGTGAACTGACGTCGGAACCTACCATAGATGACAAAGGAAAACTTCAAAGAAGATGCCTCTGAAGAAGCATGTGAAGGTGTCCAGTGGAATCCAAGAATGGATTCTTGAAGAAAAGAACCTGCAAGCAGAGGGGATAGTCTATCCCACTCTGAAGTGACCAGGAGGCATGGAAGCACATTCCCCACCGATGTTGGGAGGTTCAAAAGTGAAGACGGTGACCGTGCTGCTGCAGCTGCGAGGACCAGGAGATGCTGAGGCAGACCAGGAGGCATGCACGAGCTGTCCCATATTGGGTGTCGTTGTTCAGGTGGTCGGTGTCTAGCAGGAGGACCAACAAGCCTTGGTAGCCGCAAATGGCATGGAAAGCAAACAGATGCAAACATTGGGACCAGTAAGATCCAAGCGACTCACCAAGTGCAGGAGAGTCAGAGCAGGGCCTGAGCAAGCAGGGGAGCCCACTGAAGCAAAGGAAGACCCTCAAGAGGACCCACATGCCGAAGGCACAGGAGTCACAAGAGGACTTCAGGCAGCTCACAAAAGATGGAGGCCCACAGTGCAGAGGATGCAGTGAGGATGCTGATATTTGAGGGATGAGGTTCTGAAGGGTCTTGTAGCCCAAATATCCCTGGAGTGCAGAGCCAACAAGCCTTGGCAACAGCAATTCATCTCAGTGCACATTAGTGGTCCCAGCGGCTTCGATGAGATATACTGTCCTCAAAATTGCAGAGATGACAGTTCGGGCCTCTAGGGGCTGTAGAATCAGAACCTGTGTTGCTGGGCCACGTGAAATCCATTGGATGACAGGAGCAGCAGACCGGTCAGCTTTGTTGCAGTGGCTTCAGATGCAGGGGAATGGCAAGGGAGATTACTTCGGATGTCCTTGATACCCACAGGCCTTCTGGAGAACTTTAGTGATACACAAACACAGACGACGCAGAAGACTTGAAGAACAGAGGGACCAGGAACAACTGGAGCCTTCCTTGATGCAGTCTCGGGTCCAGTCAAAGTTCGGCGAAGTCCAAGTGCCCAAACGATAGAAGAGTGTCTTGGTTTCAAAGGCGAGTCTTGTTCCAAGAAGAATCTGAGGACCTACCCACGGGGGAGCTTTTAAGTACCCTAGGGAAAGGGTTGCAATGACTTTGAGGTCCCTCCCAGAGGCGGGGCTGGACAGAGGGGAGGATACACCCCTTTTCTTTGTCAATTTTCGTGCCAAAGTGGAAACCAGGGGTTCCTGAACTGTCTCAAACAGAAGTATGCAAGACAGGCACACATTTGGGCCTTCAAAGTAGTCTGGTGCCACTGGCAAGCGCCCCCACCCCAGCCCAATATAATAAGTCCTGTCTGGGAGGTGGTCACACCTCCCTGTGACAGGAAACCTATTGTTCTACCTTCCCTTGCTCAAGTTGAGCTCAGCAGCAGGAGGGCAGAATCGTGTCTGTGGTCGGCAACACTAGGTTGCTGGCAGACCCTGAAAGGCTGTTACTGGAAGTACAGGGAAGTCATCTAAGGAGCCGCCAGTACTTGGGATCATTCTTCTAGCACCAGAGTCAGTGTTGGGGTATGATTCCAACACGTTTGATACAAAACATGACCAGGTCCAGTGCAGCCGTTATTTAGTTAGACATCTCATTATAACTGATGTCCACTATACACCGTAAAATGGCTGATCGATCTTACAAAGCTTGGAGAATCAACTCCGGGGCCTCTAGGGGTGTCCTGCTCATGTAGGGGCACCCTCACATTTGTAACCAAGCATCCTGCCTACCATAGGAGTGACATAGTTTTTAAGTGCAGTGACCGCAGATATAAGGAACTTAAATCTGTTGTAAGATGTGCAAGCACCATCTCACACAGGCTGTAAAGGCAGGCCTGTAGTCAAGTTTAAGTGGACTCCCACTGGTGGCAAAAAACATGCTGCATACCTTTGTGGCATATACTAGCAACATATAATGTTACACCAGTAGCCAATTATGGATGTACCAAAGTACTTACCAGAGCCAATTTAGGGCATAGAGCACAGTTGCTGGCGTACTGATTTTTTTTTTTTTTTTTTTTTTTAACATCATTTTTATTGCATCACCAATATAATTGTACAGACAAGACAATCAAAATTATAATTATTCTGTGTACAAGAAATAGCATTGTTCATTGTGTTCTTGTCCGGGAGGTCCGCCCCTTCCTCGGGTACGGTTAGCCTCCGTCCATGAGTATTTCTCGTACCATCTCACATTGTCCGACACAAGTGGTACTTAGGTATTGCTGGGTTGCTTTTTTGGTTTTCACCCCTCCCCCGCCCCATAATTTCGTTCCCCCAACAGCCCGCCAATTCCAGCTTCCTTCCCTCCCTCCCCCGTGGTCGCGCTGCGCTGATTCATCGTTGTAAGAACGTCTGTTGTGATGCAGGAAGTACATACATTCGCTAAGGTGTGCCCCCCGGTATGATGACAGGGTCTGCTACATCCAGCTCCTCCTCGCCCTCCTGCTCCTCATCATCTATGTCACGGAGCGCCTGCACCATCATTTCCCACGCAGTTGCCCTCTCCAGAGCCTTCTCATCATTCGTCCTCCAGGGCATCTGGTACCTCAAGGTGCTTTCACACGCCGCCCACCTCAGGCATTCCCCATACCATCTCTTATACGCGGGCCCCACTCTCGATTTCCAATTCCTCGTTATCTCCCGTTTAGCTAGAATGAGCCCCAAGTCTATAAATTTGCTGGTAGTCTTGTTTCTAGGCGTGTGCGGGAACCAATGGAGGATGCCCACCGCTTTCGTGTATTGAATGTCCCTGTCTGTTGCACTGTTGAGGGCTCGCCCCACTTCCTGCCAGTAGTCTCCCAGAGAGGGGCAATCCCATAACATGTGACCTAGGTCCGCCCCAACCGTATTGCATCTGGGGCAAGCAGCGTTTTCTATCCCAAAGTATTGTTGTATTTTCCCTGGTGTGAGGTATGCCCTGTGAATGATGTAGAAGTGGATTAACTGAAACCTGGCATTTCTCGAGCTCTTCCGTGCCCGCCTCAGTAGCTGGCCCCAGGTCGTGTCAGGGATCTCTAATTGGAGGTCCAGCTCCCACTTGGCCTTCAGAGCCGTCAGAGGCTGTAAGGCCTCCCTCTGTATCCTGGAGTACAAGCAGGTGACAGCCTTAAAGGTCCCCGCAGCCATCATCGTGTATTGACATGCCATGGAGGTGCCCGGCTCCTGCAATCCTTCCCCCCAATGAGCCCGCATAGCGCCCGTGACCGCTGCGTGCAACAAGTAGTCGCCCCTCGGTAGGTCGAACCGCTCCTGCAATTCCTGAAACGGCAGTAGTACCCCATCCTCATACAGATCACCCAACATTTGTATCCCCGCCTCCTCCCAACCCAACAAGCGCGACCAGTCTCCTCCATGTGGGAGGGCCGTAACCATTCCCAACGGGATTTCAGGGGCATACATAAGGCGGACTCCCGCCCGCTTACGGGCCCGGTTCCAGCAGAGCCGGAATGTCTGCTCCTCGACCGTCAAATCTCCTAGCCGGAGTTTCTGGTGTAGCGTGATGTACGCCAGCACACGTCGCGGGGTGCCTTCCACTCTCGCGTCCTCAGGGCCTCTATATACTTTCGCGACCTCCTGAGTGAAAATCTGCAGCTGCGCGGCCAGATAATATCCCTCAAAATCAGGTACCGCCAACCCTCCTTCATCCTTGGGGCGCAGCAGAGTGTCGAGCGCTATGCGCCTCCGTCCCGTGCCCCATAGGAACGCTATGACCAGAGATCTCAGGCGCTTGAAAATAGAACTCGGGACCCACACCGGGAGTGTCCTAAAATAATACAATAGTCTGGGCAGGGCCACCATCTTGAGCAGGGAGATCCTACCAGCCAGGGATAGCGGCAGGGTAGACCAGAAGTCCATGTTCCCCCGCAGGGTAGTAATACAGCGGGTGATGTTACCTTCCAGCAAATCAGCCGGGGTATGATAGACATAGACTCCCAGATAATGCAGACAGCGCGGTTCCCACCGGAGTTCTTGCGCGGTGAGTGAACACGGTTCTCCTGACCTCAGGGGGAATAAGCAGGATTTAGGCCAGTTGACCCTCAGGCCTGATAGCCGGCCGAACCGCCCCAGTAACCGCCGTGCCCCCTCTAGCTCGGGGCCCGCGTCAGCCAAAAACATCAGCAGATCATCTGCGTATAAAGAAATGTAATGCGGCCTGCCCCTGAATGATAAACCGGCGTAGTGGCGGCCCAGCCTGGCCTCCACAGTGAAGGGTTCCATCGCCAGGGCAAACAGGAGCGGAGATAGGGAACACCCCTGTCTGGTGCCACGCCTGACCGGGTATTGCCTCGAGATCAGAGCGCCCACTCGGACTCTCGCTACCGCATCAGTATACAGGACCTTGGTCCAGTTTATGTATCCGTCCCCCAGCCCGAAGCGTCGCATCACCTCAAACAAGTACCCCCATTCAAGGCTGTCGAAGGCCTTCTCTATGTCAATAGAAAGGACAAATGGAGAGACGGCGCCCGGCCAGTCCGCCCCCATCAGTCTCGTAAGTCTGCAAATATTGTGGGTAGTGTTGCGCGTCGGGATAAAACCGCATTCGTCCTTATGAACAAGGCTAGTCATGTGCCCCAGCAGTCTGTTGGCAACAATCTTACTCAGGATCTTGTAGTCCGTCGTCAACATGGACAACGGACGGTACGAGGATAAAGCCGCTCCTTCCCTGCCCGGTTTTAACAGCGGGATCATGAGGGCTTCACACATGGAGCCCGGGAGCCGACCCCTCGATTGCGCTTCATTGTAGACCTCTCGCAGCCGGGGAGCAAGGCACTCCAGATATTTACTATAAAACTCAATCGGGAGTCCGTCGAGTCCCGGGGTCTTATTTCTAGCCATTTGTTTCACTGCGCACCCTATCTCTCCGAGCGTAATGGGCCGACCCAGCTCCTCTGCCTCCGATTCTTCCACCCTCGGCAGTCGTAAGCCGTCCAAGAACTCTCCTAGCTCATCTGTCCCCCCTGTCCCACCACTCTCATAGAGACCCTCATAATAAGTCCGAAACTTATTCAGGATCCCGGGTTGGGTGTGGCAGGGTTCCTCCCCTGTCTCTTGGATCATCATGATCGGCATACCCCTCCTGACTGGGTTAGCGAGCCACGCCAACATAGACCCCGCCTTATCGCCTTCCGCGTGCGCCCTCGTCACGTACGCCTTGTGATCAAAGCTGCGCAGCCGTTCCAGTTCCACAGCCAGCCCCTCCCTGGCCCCACTAAGCCCCTCCTGTAACTCAGGGTGATTTGGGCGACCCTTCTCCAGTTCTCTCAACCGCGTCTTAGCTTTATCCAAGTCATCCAACAAAGTCTTGCGAGCCCCAGCCGTGTGTCCAATACAGTGTCCCCGCACCACCACCTTAAACGCATCCCACTCTACCGCCCTCGTGGAGGCCGAGCCGTTATTCTCCTCAAAGTAGCACTCAATGCGTTCTCCCAGGGCCTCCCTGAACAACAAGTCATCCAGGGTGTCGGGTTGCAGGCGCCATGTTGGCACACAGTTAGCAGTCATCATCCAGTTCAGGGATAGCAACAAAGGGTTGTGGTCTGATATCGTTCGGGCCAAATATTCCGCCCCTCCCACCGCAGAAAGTACGCATGATGAACACAGAAACGCGTCCAGCCTAACGTGTAGATCATGCAGTTGCGAGTGAAAGGAGTAGTCCCTAGTAGTGGGGTGTAACGCCCTCCATGCATCCGTGAGAACCCAGCTCTCCTGCCACTCCAACCTACGCTTGGCTACTCTATGCCCTGGGGACGCGCGCAGTGGGGGATGGGACCTATCCAACACCACATCCTCGACCGAGTTGAAATCCCCCCCCAGGAGTACCGGCCCCGCAAAATAACCCGCCAGTTTACCCGAGAGTGTAGACAAAAATGCGGGCAGATCCACATTGGGAGCATACACACTGCAGAGAGACACCACCCTGCCTTTCAGCCTCCCCTCCACTGCCACATACCTGCCCTCAGGGTCCACCAATGTTTTTGTAACCTGGAAGGGAACCCCCGCCCGTATCCAAATCAGTGCCCCCCTCGCAAAAGCTGAGAACGTCGTGTTAAACAGCTGCCCCCTCCAACGCCTCTGCAGTGCAATCCCTTCTTGCTTATTAAGATGTGTTTCTTGCAGGAACGCTATGTGAACCCCCCTACGCTTGAGGTATGCCTGAACTTTATGCCTGCGTGTCATGGACTGCATACCCCGCACATTCCAGGACACACATTTCAACGCCCCGGTACTAGCCATTCCCCTTCACACAAACAGATCGAACAATATAGCTCATTGACCTCGCTCGCTCCGCGACCACGGACCAACCCACCATCCCTCTCCAAACAGGAAGCCAAACCCCCCCAACAACAACTACCCCCCGAGCAACCCCAACTGCTCTCAACTCCCACCCCCCCAGGACAGGCCCCCCCGCAACTGGAAGTACCCCCATCCAAACCAACACTCCCAACCACCCCTCAAAGAAAGGCAGTAATGGTCGCAGTCTCCACTGCGATGACCTTAAGGGCCAGTAGGGCGTGGTACGATGCGAAAGGTTCGTGAAAGCAAATCAACCCCGCGCACTCCACCCCACAATCCCCACATCATAGCGCCCCGAAACCTCAAGTAACAGTGTTCCACTGCCACGGGCCCAGCGCCCCGGTGTCCAACCAGCTAATCCACTCCACTAGTCCAGATCAACACGCCTCAAGTATCTCCTCCGAAGTCTGCGGCGTCACGATAGGGCCCCTGGCTCCACCATATTCCGAGAGCCCCGTCTCCGAGCCCGTGCCCGGGCCCTCCGAGTCCGTGCCCTTCCCGGACTGACTTCTGGTAGTCTTGGATAAGTCCGCCACTGCCTGTAGGGCCGCCTGTCTCTCCGTCTCCGTCTGTGACACCGAAGGTCTCCCGGTCCTCCTGCGGTTCCTCCTGATCCGTTGAGATTTCCTGATCGGCTGTGCCACCTTAGCCTCCTCCTCCCTGGCCTTGGCACCATCCGTTCCCGCTTTATAAGTGTCCCACCAGGCCCAAGCGTCTGCCGAGGACGTGAAGAAGAGTGTCTGTTCATCTATCACCACTCTCAGCTTCGCTGGGAACAACAGGGAGTACTTGATGCCTTCATCACGGAGCTCCCGCTTAAGGGATAGAAAGTTCGCCCTGAGCCTCTGCGTCTCAAACGTATAGTCCGGGAACATAGTGACCCTGTTGTTGTCCACTTGAAAGGGCCCTGCCTCTCTCGCCCTTTGCAAAAGCTAGTCTCTGTCCCGGTAGTGGAGCAACTTGAATACCACTGGGCGAGGCGGGAGGCCCGGGGCCGGCGGGCGCGCCGGAACCCTATGCGCTCGCTCCGGGAAGAAGAAGGGGGACAGTCCCTCCGGTGCCACCTCCGTTCGCAACCAATTATCGAGATAGCCCACCATATCGTCGCCTTCGATTTTTTCCGGCAGGCCTACTAGGCGTACGTTGTTGCGCCTATTCCGGTTTTCCGCGTCCTCGGCCCTCCGTTCCAGCACCTTCAGACGATCCATCACCTCCGTCATCTGCGCCTTCACCGCTGCATGGCTCGGGGCCAATTCCTGGACCGTGATCTCCACGGATTTCACTCTGTCCTTGAGCTTATCGTGGTCAGCTTTTAGGAGGCCCAGGCCCGTCGCCACCTGGGCTATATCCTGCTGCAAGGCGTCCTTTGTGGTGGCGATGGCCTCCAGGATACGGTCCTGCATCCTTTGTAGCGCCGACTGGTCTCGATCCGCTCCTTCCGCGGCTTCTGTATTGGTCGCACCATCTCCCTTCCCTTTCGGCTTCCCCATCTGGGCCGGCACGAGCGGTGGCCTCCAAAGCTTTCTCTGCCCCCGCTCCGCCCGTCGCCGGGCTTCGCCCTCAGGAAGGTCCCCTTGCAGCAGTAGCGGAAAAGGCCCGCCGCGTTCCGCGCCTGGGGCACTGCTCTAGTCTCCGGATTCAAGGCTGCCTCTAGGGAGCAGGGTGCTCGATCGGTCGCTAATCCGGCTGGCGCCAGTCGTGCTCAGTGGCCTGGGGCCATCGTCACTGGGTCGTCGCCGTGTCGTCGCCGCCACTATCAAGGGTTCGGATCCCAACCACCGCTGGTGGCGCGCTAGAGGTCCACTCCAACACCCCGAGAGGGGCGCGATGCCGCCGCCAACACCTCCTATCTGTGGAAGTAGCAGCCCTTAATGTGACTCCGGGCCAGCGCCTTCGTTGTCTCTGCGCCTCATGCCACCGCCGCCATTTTAGGTCGAGGTCTTCGCGCCTGGGTGCAGCTTTCAAAGTCAGATATCGGGCTTGGAATGGCCCCGAGTCGTCTGCCGTCGGCGCCGGACCCTCCGTGGCACCGTCCAGTGTCGGATTATACCGATTTCATCGGGGTACGATCAGAAATTCAGGATATTTTCCGGGATCGGGCGCGGAGCTCCGAGCTCACGCTGCCTATCTCCTCGGCATCCAAGCCACGCCCTTGCTGGCGTACTGATTAGTAGGATCCCAGCAGACTACAGTCAAAACACACTGACCCCAGGAAAAAATTGGGGGTAACCATGAAAGCAGATCCTACTTTCCTACACCCCCGCCCCAAACGTAAAGATGAGGCTAACCTTGCCCATTCGAGGCTTCTTTGTCTTAGTTGAAATATCTAGAAAGTCCATCTTTGTTGGCATGGTTACTCCCAAGTCTATAGGCCGGATGTAGGTCGGTCGGTAACGGCCGAAAATCAGTATTTTCGGCCATTACCGACCGAGATTCACAAAATGGTATGTAGGGCCACATATTTTACAGATTCGGTAAATTTACCGATCGGTAAATTTACCGAATCTGTAAAATACCGAATCAGTATTTTTACCGATTCGGTAACAATGCGATGTAGGTGGGACTCTTCTGAGTCCCACAAGCCTTACAGAATCGGTATTTTACCATGAAATCCAACTTCATGGTAAAATACCGATTCCGGTGTGCATGCACATGTGTGCATGCACACCTGTGCCATATGACAGGCAGACCTGCCCTTAGGGCAGGTATGCCTGCCACATGGCACCCGAATCTTTTTTGGGGGTGCTAGAGGGTGTCAAAGTGACACCCCCTGCACCCTTGTCAAAATCTGTATTTACCGATTCGGTAAATACCGACCGGTAATGCCCCATTCATTCCTATGGGCTTCAAAGCCCATAGGAATGAATGGGGCATTACCGGTCGGTATTTACCGAATCGGTAAATACAGATATTTACCGATTCGGTAAAAGGAACATCTGGATGTTCCTACATATCCACCCCTAAGATTTACCGATTTTTAATTACCGAATCGGTAGAATTCGGTAATTAAAATTCGGTAAATCTATTTTACCTACATCTGGGCCTATGTTCCTCTGAAAAGTCCATCCCCTGTAGGGAAATGGACTACCTCAGAAGTTTGAGTTTTTCACCCTTCATCTGTTTAAGCCATAAGAGGGGCTTATGGTCTGTCTGAACAATGAAGTGAGTGCCAAACCGGTATGGCCTCAACTTCTTCAAGGTCCTGACCGCAGCAAAGGTCTCTTTCACAGAAGCTGATCAATGCTTCTCCCTGGGGGTCATCTTTCTGCCTATAAAATCTACTGGTTGACCCTGGCCCTCTGCATTAAACAGTGACAATACTGCACCTATCCCTATCCCTATCTCAGAGGCATCAGTATGGACAATGAATGGTTTGAAGTAGTCTAGACTTTGCAGAATTAGAGCAGAGCACAATGCTTGCTTCAGGTTATGAAATGCCTTCTGACAGCTAAATGCTAGATATGCTGCACTGTAGGCTTCCAGACCTGTTAAGACTTTATTCACCAGCCTCTGAAATGTGTTAGGTGCATTTTTGAAACCAAAAGTCATCCCCATAAATTGATAATGTCCACTGGGGGTTGAAAATGCTGTTTTAGGTTTGACATCCTCATTGAGTCTGATTTGAAAATAAACAGCAGTCAGGTCAAATGTACTGAGATATTTGGCAGGGGCCAAAGTATCAATCAGTTCATTTGCCCTTGGAATTGGATGGGCATTAGCCCTAGTACTGCATTGAGACCTCTATAGTCATCACCAAAACTAATTTCTTTCTTACCATGCTAGCTGTGAGATTTGGGTACAAGGACTACAAGACTAGCCCAAGGGCTATCTGAAGCTTCAATGACTCCCAACTCAGGCATCTTTTGAACCTCTGTCCTGATGCAGTCTTTGACAAGGTCAGGCTGTCTGTACATTTTACTCTTCACAGGCATGCTATCACCTTCATGGGTACACCAGGTGGTTTGACTGGGTGTCAGAGAAAAGAGACCAGAAAACTGAGAACTTGTCTACAATTAGCTTGCTGTTGATCAATGATGCTGTCTGCCAAGGCTACTCCTTCAAATGATCCGTCGTCAGGGTCCGGAGAGGAGAAGATTAGGGAGAAGATCACTTCCTCCTGTCTCTCATCAGTGGCCATGAGCAAGCTCATGCCAGCCCTGTTAACAAAAGATTTCAAGCATCTCATGGCAAAAGAGGAAAAATAAACATTTTTAGAAAATTTCTGGGAGGCAATATACATATAAAAACATGAACAATTCTCTTCAATATACTATGTCTTTTCTGAACAACCTGAAGGATCCATTCTCTGGAATGAATCAACACTACTATGAACATTTTTAAATTACAATCCCCTGTGGGGACTTCTTGGAGTACCTAGGTCAACTTGGGGCCTCTCCACTTGTCCTAGAGAGCGGCTGGGGCCACAGACCCCAACACCTACACTTTCTGTCCTGGCCAGTAAACCGTAAGGACAGCCTTTTGGTCATGTCAAGCTTTCTAAAGCTCCTGGCTGGCCTCAATGTTTTTGCTGGCCGCCTTCATATGCTCAGCCATGTGTGAACGCAGACCCAGAACATAGTCTGCTATGTCCTGTTTAGGAGGCTTGAGAGGTTGCTCCCATCCTTCTTTGACCATACATAATGGACCCCTAACTGTATGTCCAAACAGAAGTTCAAATGGGATATAGCCCACCCCTTCGGAGGAACCTCTCAGTAGGGAAAGAGAAGGCACGGTAGTAAGACATTCCATTTTCCCATCAGCTTTTCTAGGAGTCCCATGATCATACCTTTGAGGGTCTTGTTGAACCTTTCAACAACCCCATTGCCCTGTGGATGGTAGGGTGTGGCAAACATAGTTCACACCACACTCTTTCAACATAGCAGTGATGTAGCTAGACAGGAAGTTAGTACTTCTGTCTGACAATACCTCCTTAGGGAACCCAACTCTGAAAAAGATTCCCAGGAGTGCCCTGGCCACTACAGGAGCTGTAGTGGTCCTAAGGGGACTAGCCTCTGGATATCTAGTGACATGGTCTACCACCACTAAGATAAAACTATGTCCAGATGCTGTTCGAGGGTTTAAGGGACCTGCAACGCATATCCCTACCCTCTCAAAGGGAACCCTAACCACTGGCAGAGGGATTAAGGGGGCCTTTGTAGTGCCACCTGACTTACCACTGGCTTGGCAGGTGACACAGGACTGACAAAACCTCCTGGTGTCCTCAGACATGTGGGGCCAATGAAAGTAAGGGACAAGCCTGTACCAAGTCTTGCTTTGCCCAAGATGTTCTGCAGGGGGAATGTTGTGTGCCAGGGTCAATAAGAAACCCTGAACTTTATAGGTATGACCAACCTCCTGGTTGCACCAGGCTTGGGGTCTCTACTTAAAGAAAACAGGAGCCCTTCTTCCTGATAAGTCATGTGTGACCATTCTGAAATGTCCTGCTTCCTCAGCAGCAGCTTGATGTCTGAGATGTTCAAGAGAGGGGCAGGCCTTCTGCTCCAGACTGGTCTTCCCTCGAAGGACCCCTGGCCCCAGTTTCTCTGCCTTGTCAGGCCCAAGCTCCTCTGGTACAGTTCCTTCACAAATACTGAGATCATCTCCCTGAGGAGGCTGATTCTCATTGTAGGTCTGAGAGGAGGATACATCGTTATCCTTCTTGCTGCTTCTCTTGGGAGCTGGTTGGTCTGTTTCTTCAGGATCCAGGGCTCCTTCAGTGCCTAACTTCTTGGCCTCAGCCCTAGAGACAGCAAAGACACTGGCTGAAATTCCCATCATTTCTACATGAGTCCTGAACTCCACTTCACACCAGTCTGATGTTTCCAAATGATTGCCCAGTAGACAGTCCACAGGTAGGTTGGGGGATGCCACAACTCTCTTTGGGTCAGTTACCCCTCCCCAGCTGTGAAAGACATCTGCCATGGAATCATCTGTCCTGGTATTGTTAGCATCGGTCACTTGGTAAATCTGTCTAAGTAGAATCTGCTTGGTAAACACAAGTTTTTCTGTCACCACAGTGACACTGGCCCCTGTATGCCACAGCTTCCTGACCATTGATGAGGCTGTTGTCTGTATTTGCCCAAGTTAGTGGGATTTAGAATAAGGGTCGGGAGCTCAGTGCCACCATCACAGACTAAAACAGCCTGAGTGGGTGTCCTGACTAGGTCAGAACCCACTTTAGTACACAAGGTTAACCCAGCTAAACTCTTGGGGGCCCTACTACAACCATTGCTATTGCTAGTGGCACTAGGAGGTTTAGGAGTAGTAGTAGCAGTATTGGTGCTAGACTTAGAGCAATTGGCATCCTTTGTCCTTTTACGGTTTTCCTTACACAAATAGCACCAAGGTTCTTGTTAGAGTAGGAAACGGAATGGGACCTACCCCCAGAGAAAGATTTTTGAGGACCTTCAGAAGACTCTTTTCTTTAGATTTCTCCCCACCTTTCTCTTGGGCCTTAGAGTAATCTTTATTTGGTCTAATTACTTTGTGAATCGAAGCATACTTGCAAACTGTGACTACATGCCTGCCTTTATCAATGTTTCACTACAAAACGATGCAATTGTATTCTTTTAACGGAGTGTACGGTTCCAGACAATGGTCGATTTGTATCGGGACACTGGAAAGTCCAAAAGGTTGTCCCTGTCCCCCCCAGAAATTAAGTGTCTCCTACGCCCCTGGCTGGTGGTGCAATGAGGTCTCACATCCGAACCTTGCCTGGTACTGATTCTTCATCCAAAAGCTCAAAACTGGGAATCGGTTACTCGCCTGCATATTGCTGATTCAGTTTCCTCCCATTGGATACATTGGACTGATTGAAAAATGCAAAGGGCCCACTTTTTACATTGAGAAACAGTGATATATGCAAAACGTATTTACCTGCAACAAAGTATCTTTGGATCTAAGAAATAAATATACAAAAAAGGAAATATTTTTCATACCATTGGTCTCGGATTTAGTCATTGAGTGTGTGCATCATTTCTCCACTGTGTGTGTACAACACATGCTTAACACAGCCTTCTCCAACACTCCCACAAAAGAGAGTAAGGTATCATCTACTTGAGCCTCGGTGAAGCCTCTGGATCCACTGGACTCTGTACGCACTATACCATACTGTGGTATAGTATACACAGAGCCAGCCTCCTACATGTCCTGACTAACCCTGGGCAGAGCAGGCGGAGTGCCTCAACGTAAAGTTCCACGGAGTTGGAAAGCAACTTCATGGAACTTCGCTCCACGCCCTCCCAAAGTAATCAATAGTAATTAAAAATGCACGTACCTGCCCCGTGGCTGCCTTCTCGTTGACATGGCCGCTCTCCTGCCTCCTCCTAGCCGCCCTTCTTCACTAATCGCCCCTCCGTTGTACATCTTGCGCCTTTGAAGGGCACATGGTACACACTCAGTAAAGGGGTTGCTCTTTCGTTCTTGCAGACAGGTTGACATCGGGGACACCGTTGCCAAACAGGTTTTCCTGTGGCTGTGTAGCCCTCAGGTAGCTGCACCGCTTGGATGTGCAACCAAGCCCCACAAACTGAGAGAAGCGTTCTGCCTTCTAAGGAGTGGGCAGAATATTGCACTCTGAGATAGCTAGCTGCCATACTTTGCAGGACCTGGCAAAGAGAGGCTGCACCAAGGCTGGACAGCACCGGCTGCATCTTGGGCTCGTGAAGAGAGGAATGTACCTGCAGCGTCCTGCTCAAGGAAGGCTGTCTCAGAGCCTCACATAGAAGACGTAAACTCCAAATGCCAGTTGGCGGGCTTCTTGTTAAAGCTCGTGGGCCAAAAAAGCTTTCCTTGGCAAGTTGGTAGCCACAATTTCTTGATCGCTACTAACCACAGAAGTGCATCCTGGGAGTCTGAGTCCTGATGCTCAAAAGTTTCTGCCGAGTCTGCTTGACCCAGAAGTCTTCGGACAACAGTTTGGTTGTCCAAGTCGGACACTAGACTCATTTAAACAAAACCCCTGGCTTCAGTGTGACCAGAGAAGAGGAGACCTGTGGCAACTGGGGTTTGGCTGGACTTCACCTGGACTTCGCGGGACATTGACCTCTGTGGATAGAGTCGCCTCCCAGTGTTCATAGTCTGAGGGATGACCCCAGGAAGACCCCCGTTTACCAGATCAGCATCCACAGCATCCTTCCGCAGCCTGTATGCCCCGCATCAGCACCACTTTCATGCGGTCTATAGTGGTGCAGCTATGGAGCGTGGGATTGGCTGGATCTGCTGTGGCTGCTAGGAAACTATCCTGATGAGCCTTACTGTCCCTCTAGCTTAATCCCCGTGTTATATTCTGGTCTCCTCCTTCTCCGCTGCTCAGCCTGTGTGTGTGATGTCCTTCGAACGTTCGTGTGTGCATGGTTTGAATGTGTGGTCAGTTTGAGTGAGTGGGGATGAGCAGCTGGATGCTGCTCCCGGTGGGGCCTTCCTTACTACCAACTTATAATTAATAAACAAACTTAAGAATACCTACGACTATTGGATCTACTTACTTTACAAAGTACTTTTGTCAATGTAACAATGGCGACGATCGAGGAAGAACTACGCGTGCAGGAATTATATTTGAAACATGGAACTACAAAGATGTGAAGATAAGCTTTCAAAAGAAGACCAGCAACGCCTTTGATGCCCCGCCGGTGTCATGCTACATCTGACAGCCTACTGAAGACATCCTTTTTAAAGGTATGCTTCAAGCGTTGGACTTTGTGTGCCCTATTTGTTTTAAACTTGCTGATTTATTATTGAGGCCGTCGGTATTTCAGAGTTAGACCGAGCCTCAGTGTGAAACATTGCGTGGCTGGTATGCCTGGAAACCTTTCAGCAGTTTGTGTGAGGCGGCAACTTTAAACATGTTGGAGAGATTGAAAGATTTATTGCTGTAATCGGGGGCCAACATCGAGCCCCGGAGTGCTGACTACTGGCTTAGTGAAAGTTTTGACCCTGCACTCTGTTGCCGTATGTAAGATACTGTGTTTTGCTCACCGTCTTCTCCAACGGTCGTTTTGTTCAGCTGAGGACCTGCTTCTTTGCCAGCTGTGTGTTGACTGATGACGCAGAAGAATGTCACCACGATATTGGTGATTCTGTGGAGCGCGTCGTCATCTATGAACACACCGCACCTCTCCTCAGGTCACGTCAGCGTCACGAAGGGTTAAGTTTACGCATTGTTGACTGTCACGTCAGCGTCATGGAGCGTCGAGATGACGCATGACTGACTGAGTCTTTCCTTCACTGTGCTCCTGTCTCCTCAGCTTCATCGAGCTGATTTTCCAAGCGTTCGTCATGTGAAAGGTACTGTTTTATTTGACATTTTGACCGAGATTCCACAGATCGCTCACCGGAGCTGTTTTCTTCGGAAACTTCCAACATTACGTACTGCATTTTTCAATTATGTTCCATTTGCGCCATCTAGTGTCTATTTTTCATCATAGCAAGACTACCTGAAAATATTATCCATGCGATTTAGACACTCTGGATTGAATTCTGTGAATGTCATTTACCTGCCTTGCTGGAGAAGTGGAGCTGTTTATCGTGACAACGGTGACTACTTTTATTGCTTTAGTTTCTTGTTTTGAATTATTTGCTAATCACATGTGTACTTGTGATGATATGTTTACGCTTGTTTACATGTTATGTTCAGAGAGACTGATTTGATTTACTGTTACTACATGAACTGTTTATGTGCTGAGATCTTTGTTAATGCGCGCCTTTACTGTCATTTTAATGGATTAATTTATGTTTACTGAATTGAGCTACTTATGTATTGAAACCTTTGTTCAGGTGCTCATTTGATTTCTTTAAGTGATGATTTACTATGCAAAGTCGTGGAAGTGCTAGATTTTTCTTTTATGTTAATGAACCACATTTGTGCTCATTTTATTTGAGGAGTTCATTCTTTGTAGTATTGGCTTTAATTGGTTGAGCCATAGGAGTGCGCTATTTGAGTTGGGATGCTCAATTTAAATTATTTCTAGTGATTCTTAGTAGGAGCGTGTTATTCTGCTAAATGTTTTGGAACTACTATTGGTGGGTGTTGAGATTTATTTTGCTGTATGTTTTCGATGAACCACTTTTCTTAGTGCTCTATTCTAAAAGAGGAGTTCACATTTCTACTGTGAGGAGTTGTGCAGGGGCTACATTTTTCTTCTATTGCATTGAACCACTTTTAGTGCTCAAAATGTTTTGAGGTGTTCAATCCTAGTTTGAATTTTCTGAAGATTGTTTTTTCCAGTTTGGATTTTTAGTGTGTATCTCTTGCGGAGCCGCATAGGTGCTCATTGTTTGAGGCGCTCCATCTGTTTCAGGTTAAATTATATGGGGCTGCAGAGCCCTCAGTTCTGTTCATTCTCTGTTCATTCATGATTTATATTGTTGAACCACGCAAGTGCTCTATTCAGTTAGAGGTGTTCAGTTTTACAGAGAGCCGCTGGGGAGTCATGTACCTCGTGCGGAATGTTGTAATTTGAGTACATTAACTTGGGGTGTCATGTACCCCATGAACTAGGAGTTATGCGCCTTGTGCTGTGTGTTTTATTTTGAGTGTGTTTCGGGTAGCGTGTGGGGTCTTCTGCGTCCTATTTTTGTTATTCTATTGGGACGCCATTTTATCTAGTTTGGTTCCCTGTCTATTGCTTTTTGTGACAGTCTGGCCAACTGGCATGATTTGTGATATTTAGGGTTTTGGTTTGTGATGAGGGATGGTGGTTATGTGAGGTCTATTTTGTCAGATTGTTTTGTTTTGTGATGTCTTTGGCATTTGTTTTATGCCAGGTGATTTTATGCCTCGTTTCATGTTTTGTGCAAGAATTCCTATATTATGCTTTATTGCTATTTCAGAATTTTTATTTGTAGTCATTCATTTATTTGTGTTGACTGCTTATTTGATATCCTGACCTTGTCATCGTCAGGGCATACTGTATTTATTTCCTCTTGCTTTCTTTTCTTTTCTTTGTTTTAAAAGAGGGAGATGTGTTATATTCTGGTCTTCTCCTTCTCTGCTGCTCAGCCTGTGTGTGTGATGTAATTGGAACGTTCGTGTATGCATGGTTTGAATGTGTGGTCAGTTTGAGTGAGTGGGGCTGAGCAGCTGGATGCTGCTCCCGGTGGGGCCTTCCTTACTACCAACTTATAATTAATAAACAAACTTAAGAATACCTACGACTATTGGATCTACTTACTTTACAAAGTACTTTTGTCAATGTAACACCCTGCCAGAATTGGTTGCCCAAATTGGCCAGAGTATCCATAGACAATGTTACCAACATTTTCAAAGTAACCACTAACCGCTGTAGTTACCAATGCTTGTTTACATTCTGAATTAAAAGCTGTGATTTACGATTTCCTCAATAATTTATATTTCTGGAACCCGCAGGTGGATTTTGTTCACTTTGGTTTCTAAAAAGTAATAAAAATAAGATCTATTTCTATAAATTGCGGCTGGACTTTATTTGTCTTGTGTTTCTTTCTTGGTCAACTGTTTTGACACTGCTAAATGCTTTGCACTTTGACCCTGTGTGCCTGAAGTCACAGTTATGCAGGTTTAAGCAAGACGGGTTTCTGAGTTTATTCCACCGTGAGGTCTCACAGCACACCCTATAATGAGGAGCTGCCCATATCCCCCCTCACTCCCCCCTCAAGGCACCCAAAACCATAAATCACAGAGGCATCAGGGGTCGCGCGGGGCACAGGTCTCCACAGGAGCCCAGAGACCTGCGTTGTCCTTCACTCCCTCGCACTGACCTCCGCAGACTAAATTACCCAGAACACTTTATAGTTTATACTCTGAGTCAACTCAAGCTTGGGGGTGAAAGAGGCGTCCGGCCTCCCACCCGTAAAGGATCACTTAGACTCATGGGGCGGGGTCTGTGCAGAGAGACACCGCAACTCCAACATGTATGGCCATATATACAAGGACTGGCGATAAGTACCGCTAACACCAGTTAGCAACAGTTTTCTCACCGCTGTGTACCGCTGAAAACTATTGCCTTGTTAGCGACGTATTTACAAGACGTCCCTACATGTCGATAGTTTCAGGGATCAGCGGTGGAAACTGCCGCAAACGTTAGCGTGATTGCAATAGGAATTCCGGCGGTAGCGGGCGAAAACCAGCGAAAGGCCCATTAGCGGCAAAAAACTGCATGTTAGTCAGCCCGACCAGTCGACCTCCAATAAAAAATAGACAAAGAAACAATGGAATGCAGAATGGAGCAGCCAGGGCCGAGTGCAGCACAGAACAACAACCCTCTCAAGCCCCCCTACACCCAGGGTGATCAGCCAGAGTCCCAGGGGAAGAGGAAATGCAGGGCTACATCTATGAAAAGAGGTGCATCGTGGTGCAACACCAGTGATGCATCACTTCTCATTGCGCACTCTTCGCAACACCATGGCATTAAAAACCTTGAAATGGCAGACAGTCCCTGGGCCCGGAGGCCTCGCTGGTCCTGCGCCTGGAGCTTGGATGCCTCGCTGGACCTGTGTCAGGAGTCTGGATGCCTCGCTGGTCCTGCGTCTGGAGCTTGGATGCCTCGCTGGACCTGCGTCTGGAGCCTGGATGCCTCGCTGGACCTGTGTCTGGAGCCTGGATGCCTCGCTGGTCCTGTGTCTGGAGCCTGTATGCCTCGCTGGTCCTCTGTCTGGAACCTGGATGCCTCGCTGGACCTGCGTCTGGAGCCTGGATGCCTCGCTGGTCCTGCATCTGGAGCCTGTATGCCTCGCTGGTCCTGCGTCTGGAGCCTGGATGCCTCGCTGGGCCTGCGTCTGGAGCCTGGATGCCTCGCTGGTCCTGCGTCTGGAGCCTGGATGCCTCGCTGGGCCTGCGTCTGGAGCCTGGATGCCTCGCTGGGCCTGCGTCTGGAGCCTGGAGTGGGATGCAGAGGTGCTGTGGAGTCGATGAACCGTGGCGGTAGACATTCAGGCCTGGCAATTGCCCTTACCTGGTGGTGACATCTGGCAGGTCGCATGGAGACACGTTGCTGACCTGTGTGAGAAGACCGCCTTGAGGCCCCTTGGAACTGGGAATGATATGGGCGTTCCTGCGCACCAACGTAGGGTGGTCTGCATCGCATACTATGACCCACCACTACACCAGAGTGTACAGAGAGGATTACGAAGGGTGGGCGGCACCTCTCTGCATCACAGGCTGGATGAGGTTACGCTTGCCGGACGCTGTGGAGGTTGATGCCCCTGAGCTGCGCCAAACTTGCATCACCTGCCTCGGATGGTTCCCCAGCGGACTTGGTGGAGACTGCTCTACCCTGGCTGGTGAAATCCCAACTGGCTGAGGCTCCTGCTGGCTGAGTCACAGATTTGGAGAGAGTGCTGCTGATTGCGGCAAGGTGTCAAATTCCAGGTAAGTAGAAGATGGAACGCGTAGCATAGGAGGCCCAGGGGCCAAGTCGCCCAGGCCTAGCACCTGGATGACGCACCCCCAGTGGCGGCTTATCCGCAATGGTGGAAGCGCATTACCCCACTGCTTTCAAGCAGTGCAAGAAGAGGAACAATCACATGATGATAACTTCCTGATGTACTCATGCTATGTCTCCTTAGCGGGTGGGAGGGTGCGTAGGGTGCTCTACACACGCGGCAGGGCAGGGGCGGAGTGGTATGCCCACTCAAGTGCGCAATGACTGTTTGGTTGGCCTGCTCAGGCCGCCAAAGCAGTCATGTGCACTTTCCTGTTCGCAATGCATGCTGCTCAAGAACAATCACAAAGCCACATTGGAGCGTTGCGATTGGCTTAGGGGAGGGAGCCTGGCTGCCTGCTTCCTGTTCCTGAAAGCAGACTCAGGAGAGCAGGAGCAACTAAGACACGGGACCCGGCCTCGAGGTAAGATTCCATTCATTAAAATATTTACACCACCAGCTCACACCTCCCCACACCCACGCCCCATCCAGTGTCCTTTCCGGCTTTTCCCGCCTCCCAGCTCTCCAGTCCCCTCTGCATCACTTCTCAGGGGCGGCCGCTGTGCGCCCATGTGCAGCGGGCATACCACTGGTGTGCCAAAGGTGTATATATTTACAACAAGGGGTGGTGAGGGACAGAGTCTCTGAATTAAACAGAATACTCTCACCCAGTCAAGAGATCAGGGCTAGATCCAACACCGTTTTTTAGCTCACTGCACCATCCCAGTTTCAGAACCTGGCTGTATGCAAATTAGTCTGTTCCTGTCCCAGTGCATGATGGGAACAGGGCAAACCAAACTACAGAAGCCAATTCTTACACTGGGAAGGAAACAAGCTACCGGGGACCGGTTTCTGGCATTTCAGCCGTCTTCGGCCCGGCTTGCTTGAATCCTGATGGTGCAATGAGCAAGGGACTCACATCTGAGTATACCCTTCCACGCTTAGGGTGGACAAAAATATTTACAACAAGGGGTGGTGAGGGACAGAGTCTCTGAATTAAACAGAATACTCTCACCCAGTCAAGAGATCAGGGCTAGATCCAACACCGTTTTTTAGCTCACTGCACCATCCCAGTTTCAGAACCTGGCTGTATGCAAATTAGTCTGTTCCTGTCCATCAGGATTCAAGCAAGCCGGGCCGAAGAAGGCTGAAATGCCAGAAACCGGTCCCCGGTAGCTTGTCTCCTTTCTGGTGAAGAATTGGCTTGGTAGTTTAGTCTGCCCTGTTCCCATGATGCACTGGGCCAGGGACAGACTGATTTGCATATAGCCAGGTTCTGAGCTGGGATGGGGCAGTGAGATAAATAACGGTGATGGATCAAGCCCTGATCTTTGGACTGGGTAAGAGTGGTCTGTTTAACTCAGACACTCTGTTCATCACCACCCCCTTTTTGTAAATCGTTTTTGGCCACTATAGGTGTGGCAGGGTATACTCAGACATGAGTCCCTTTCTCACTGCTCCATCAGGATTCAAGCAAGCCGGGCCGAAGAAGGCTGAAATGCCAGAAACCGGTCCCCGGTAGCTTGTCTCCTTTCTGGTGAAGAATTGGCTTGGTAGTTTAGTCTGCCCTGTTCCCATGATGCACTGGGCCAGGGACAGACTGATTTGCATATAGCCAGGTTCTGAGCTGGGATGGGGCAGTGAGATAAATAACGGTGATGGATCAAGCCCTGATCTTTGGACTGGGTAAGAGTGGTCTGTTTAACTCAGACACTCTGTTCATCACCACCCCCTTTTTGTAAATCGTTTTTGGCCACTATAGGTGTGGCAGGGTATACTCAGACATGAGTCCCTTTCTCACTGCTCCATCAGGATTCAAGCAAGCCGGGCCGAAGAAGGCTGAAATGCCAGAAACCGGTCCCCGGTAGCTTGTCTCCTTTCTGGTGAAGAATTGGCTTGGTAGTTTAGTCTGCCCTGTTCCCATGATGCACTGGGCCAGGGACAGACTGATTTGCATATAGCCAGGTTCTGAGCTGGGATGGGGCAGTGAGATAAATAACGGTGATGGATCAAGCCCTGATCTTTGGACTGGGTAAGAGTGGTCTGTTTAACTCAGACACTCTGTTCATCACCACCCCCTTTTTGTAAATCGTTTTTGGCCACTATAGGTGTGGCAGGGTATACTCAGACATGAGTCCCTTTCTCACTGCTCCATCAGGATTCAAGCAAGCCGGGCCGAAGAAGGCTGAAATGCCAGAAACCGGTCCCCGGTAGCTTGTCTCCTTTCTGGTGAAGAATTGGCTTGGTAGTTTAGTCTGCCCTGTTCCCATGATGCACTGGGCCAGGGACAGACTGATTTGCATATAGCCAGGTTCTGAGCTGGGATGGGGCAGTGAGATAAATAACGGTGATGGATCAAGCCCTGATCTTTGGACTGGGTAAGAGTGGTCTGTTTAACTCAGACACTCTGTTCATCACCACCCCCTTTTTGTAAATCCCAAAGGTGTATATGACATTAAAACGAAAACCATTACATCTCATTCCATTACAATGCATACTCATACTACGCATATTGCAACAATAGGGAAAGTTTTGGAATGCGGAGATGAAAAAATTACTATTCCCACGTCAATGAGTTCAACCCTAAAACTAACCCTTGCAACCCAAAGCACACCCTGAACCCTAAAAATCATCTTTGGCCCCTCAAAACAAAACCTGAAATTCATCTCTGACCCCAAAAGCACACCCTAAAATTCATATTTGAACCGAAAAAACACCCCAAATTTCATAGTTGACCCCAGAAACCAATACCCACCATGAAACTCAATAAAGCTCCATTGCTAACCTCACAATGAATGGCATCCGATATAAAGGCACCCTCGCTGTTGAAGTTGCGTTGTAAAGGCATCCGATATAAAGGCACCCGCGCTGTTGAAGTTGCGTTGTAAAGGCATCCAATATAAAGGCACCCGCGTTGTTGAAGTTGCGATGTAAAGGCATCCGATATAAAGGCACCCGCGTTGTTGAAGTTGCGATGTAAAGGCATCCGATATAAAGGCACCCGCGTTGTTGAAGTTGCGATGTAAAGGCTTCCGATATAAAGGCACCCGCGTTGTTGAAGTTGCGATGTAAAGGCATCCGATATAAAGGCACCCGCGCTGTTGAAGTTGCGTTGTAAAGGCATCCGATATAAAGGCACCCGCGTTGTTGAAGTTGCGATGTAAAGGCATCCGATATAAAGGCACCCGCGTTGTTGAAGTTGCGTTGTAAAGGCATCCGATATAAAGGCACCCGCGTTGTTGAAGTTGCGTTGTAAAGTAAGCATGGGCGAATTTTGCGAATTTCGCAATCCGCAAAATCCGCGAATTCTCGCGAATTTTTTTTTTTTTGTGTTCGTGCTGGTTTCTGCCAGTTCGCGAGGGTTTTGTACAATTTCGCAAACGCGAACTTACCTGTCGGGTCGCAAGTTTTGCGAACTTGTTGTTTCTACGTGTCCAGCCGGTTTGGGACACTCTTCTTCATCACTGCCACTCTCTGTCACCACTGCCACTCTCTGACTACTCATGGCACCCTCTGGCCCACCCATGCCACCCTTTGTTTCATCACAGCACCCTCTGGTTGTCCAGTGTACATTATTGTGGCAAAGCAAAGCACACCTTCCCTGCCTCAAGTGACCTGAATTAATTTGGGGCTGATTAATGTGTCACAGAATATTTTTTTAGCTGGCACCTGCTTCCTTAGTGCTTCCTGATTAGTGATCTTTTGCACTTGCTAAGTGCTTTCATTGTTGCAAAATTAGTTACAACACCTGCCCTGCCCCAACTGACAATAATGAATATGGGGCTGATTAATGTGTCACTGGATTTGAACTTCCAGCCTGGCTCCTGCTTGTCTCCCTTAGCTGTAATTCAGGACCTTTGTGGCATATGTGTAACTATTCTGAGGGTCAGAGCAGGGTCACATAATAGTTGCAACTGGCAACTGAACTCTGGAGGGGCCCCTCAGGAAGCACTACAGGAAATGGCTACTAATGATGAGCTTGAACTTTTGAACCTGGTAAGTAGTTTCAGTTTTGCTAAGATCGTATTTCTGCAATTTAGCGCTTATTCGCGGGGCGCGAAGTTGAACTGGGAAGCCGCGAACTCACGCGAACAGTGCGAGCAAGCCATAAAATCCGCTGCTCGCGGATTTGCGGATTTTGCGGGAAATTCGCGAATCTCGCGGATTGCGAATTTACCGAAAATCCGCAAAATCCGCGAGCGTAACGGATTTTCCGCCCATGCTTATTGTAAAGGCATCCGATGTAAAAGTACCGCGTTGTTGAAGGCACCCGCGTTGTTGAAGTTGCGTTGTAAAGGCATCCGATGTAAAGGCACCGCGTTGTTGAAGGCACCCGCGTTGTTGAAGTTGCATTGTAAAGGCATCCGATGTAAAGGCACTGCGTTGTTGAAGTGGCGTTGTAAAGGCATCCGATATAATGCCAGCATTGTAATGGCTATCTCCCGTGCCAAAGGTACGCCATAGGCAAGCTTGTCTATGTCTGTCTGCCCCTGCACTCAGCACAGAGGACCCTTCCTCTCGGACACTCCACACCAACGTACAGGAGAGCAAGGTAAGTGGGCGCTAGAAGGGAGGTTAGGGGGAACTGAATTCCTGGTGGAGAGTGGGCGAGCCAGCTGTGGAGAAAGAGAATCGTAGTCTCTTAAGTTGGCCAACCATTCACGCCTCAGTGGTGGGGCCAAGGGATTTATCAGAAATGCAGCCCCACTAGGACCAGAGTGAGTCCCTCCCTGTATCTCCCTCGCCAGCCCACGAGGACTCTCCTTTGGGGCACAGGGCATCGGGGGGAGCACATTCCTCCTTACATATCTCTCCCGGGGCACCTTATTTTATTGGGGAGAGGGTGGCGTGTCCTTATATATCTCTCTCCTGCCCCGTAGGTCCCAGGACTTTCCTGAGGTACACAAAGTGTCTTACTTGAGGGGTAGCACCCCCTAACATATCTCTTTCCTGCCCCTTAGGTTCGAGGACTCTCCTGTGACATGCAGGCATCTATCAGGGGCGGTGGGGGAGTGTGAGGGGGGTTCACACTCCTTCTTACATATCTCTCCCCTGCCGCCCAGGTCCCAGGACTCACCTGTGGCACACAGGTCATCGTACGGCGGGGAGCACCCCCTAACATATCTCCCCCTTGCCTCCCAGGTCCCAGGACTGTCCTGTGGGGCACAGCGCAGCTTACCGGGGGGGCCAGCTCTCCGTTGGCGATGATCTTGGCGATCAGCTCCCACTTCCGGTCACTCGTTGCATGGTGGATCAGCTGTTTACGCAGAATCTCCCCCACGGAGATGCAGGTGAATCCAAAGTGAGAGGCCAGCTTGGCACTTTGGGTGCCCTTCCCACTGCCAGGTCCACCTGCAGGGAACATGGGCACATGTACCACACGAGGACATATCACATGAAGGGGTCACGTTACATGAGATCCTGGTGCTACATGCCTGCATGGCATCACAGGCACACTCTGAATCCTATGAGCTCAACAGTAACATGGCAAAGCAACATACCTCTAGCAGGCCACACACAACACAACACAACACAACACAACACAAGAGCAGACGACAACCCACAACCAGGTCACATACTGCACACAACACACCACAAGAGCAGACGACAACCCACAACCAGGTCATATACTGCACACAACACACCACAAGAGCAGACGACAACCCACAACCAGGTCATATACTGCACAAAACACACCACAAGACCAGACGACAACCCACAGCCAGGTCATATACTGCACACAACACACCACAAGAGCAGACGAAAACCTACAGCCAGGTCACATACTGCACACAACACACCACAAGAGCAGACGACAACCCACAACCAGGTCATATACTGCACACAACACACCACAAGAGCAGACGACAACCCACAACCAGGTCATATACTGCACAAAACACACCACAAGACCAGACGACAACCCACAGCCAGGTCATATACTGCACACAACACACCACAAGAGCAGACGAAAACCTACAGCCAGGTCATATACTGCACACAACACACTACAAGAGCAGACGACAACCCACAGCCAGGTCATATACTGCACACAACACACCACAAGAGCAGACGACAACCCACAACCAGGTCATATACTGCACACAACACACCACTAGAGCAGATGACAACCCACAACCAGGTCATATACTGCACACAACACACCACAAGAGCAGACGACAACCCACAGCCAGGTCATATACTGCACACCCAACACAAGACAACAAAACAACCCACAGCAAGATCATATACTTCACAGACAACACATCTCAAGACCACACAGCAACCTACAACCAGGTCATATAGTGCACACAACACACCACAAGAGCAGACGACAACCCACAACCAGGTCATATACTGCACACAACAGAAGACAACACAACGACCTACTGCCAGGTCACATACAATAATAATGTCACAGCATAAGAGCAGACGACACCCCACAGCCAGATCATATACTGCACACACAACACAAGACAACAAAACAACCCACAGCAAGATCATATACTTCACAGACAACACATCTCAAGACCACACAGCAACCTACAACCAGGTCACATACAGTAACGATATAACAGCACAACCCACATGACAACCCACAGCCAGGTCACATGCCGCACCAGCATCACATCCGCTTGCCTACTACGCCAACAACATATAACAAGACCACACAAGACCACAATGCCTTGATTGATTGATTGATTGATTGACAGCAAACCACAGCCAGGACATATATAGTAACCATACAACAAAAAGGACAACACAACAACCCACAGCCAGGTCACATACAGTAACCATATCACAGCACAAGATCACACCACGCAAAATGTACAACACTCCCCCATACACACCTTAAAGAATCCTTCTCTGGAGGAAACTGTCAGCATTGTCAAACGCATTGAACTGTCTCAAAAAGCCTCTAAAGAGCTCAAACCTGAGAAACTACGACACCTTCACAAGGCGATGTCACCCCTCAAAGAAGATGACAGCATCATCATAAAGCCTGCGGGTAAAGGGGGAGCCACGGTGCTCCTCAGCACCATGGACTAGGAACCGGAATGCATACGGCAATTGAACAACACTCAATATTATGAAAAATTGGATACTGACCCGACAGAACAGCTTTTGACGCACATCAGGATCTTAGTTAACGAGGCTGCTAATGAGGGCTGGATCGCCCCCCAGGAAGCAGCTTTCCTTGTCAACACTAATCCCAAAATTCCACATTTCTACCTCCTCCCAAAGATTCATAAGGGCGTTATTCCACCCCCTGGACGCCGCACCGTTTCAGGGATTGGTCTCCTTCTGGAACCCCTGAGTCAGTTCAGTGACTTCTTCCTAAGACCTCTCGTTCAAGAGACACCCGCCTACCTGAAGGACACAGGTGACATCCTCAACTTAATAGAGGATATAAATGAAAATAACATTGAAGAAATTAACCTCCTACTGACACTCGATGTCGAGGCACTGTACACGAGCATCCCTCAAAATGCCACCATTGAAGTAGTGGAGAACTTCTTACGGGATGCTGACATCCCTACCAATACTCCTGTGGATTTCATTCTAAACTGCATCACCATCACTCAAAAACAACTTCTTCATGTACAGGACCACTACCTACCACCAAGTACAAGTACCTCTATGGGTAGTACATTTGCGCCTAGTCTGGCGGGGCTGTACATGGCTCACTTTGAGTCACTTCACATCTTCACAGACTCCAACATGTTTCCAGAGAACATCCTGAAGTGGAAGAGGTAAATCGACAATATCCTCATTCTTTGGAAGGGCACGGACGAAACCTGCTCGGCGTTCCACAAGTGGATCAACGACTTGGACACCTATCTGCGCTTCACCAGAACGATATCTAACAAGGAGATTCCCTTCCTGGATCTGATGATCTCCATGGAGAGGGGCCACCTGCATACGAGGACATACAAGAAGGAAACAGACTGCACAGCCTCCTCTACTTCAAAAGCTACCACCCGAAGGCCCCATAGAGAGAACTTACCCTATGGCCAGTTCCTCAGGATCCGGCGTAATTGCAGCTCCGTTACTGAGTTCGACCAACAAGCAACCACGTTCGCCAGGAATCTAAGAGAGAGGGATTACCCAGCAGACGTCATACAAAAAGCTAGAAAAAGAGCACCAGGGAGCACCAGTCGAGCGATGTCATTACCTGTGTCACGACCTACCCCCCACTGTCCAACCAAGTCGAAAATATCATCTGAAGCAATCGGAAGATCTTAAACACCGGCTCCCTTAATTTTGAGCAGCCCAGGTTTGCTTTCAAGAGGACGACTAACCTAAGGGGATCATCGGTCAACACAGGACCACGCCCCAGGAAGAAACCAGCAGAGGCCACTGTGTGGAACCTTCCCCCGGTGACAGGGCAGTATCCCTGAGGCCAGTGCAATGCCTGCACCCCACTAAACATACCAAGACCCTACAGATGGGGGACTTTAGCTGGGAACAACGCACTCATACAGACTGTTATACTAAACATTGTGTGTACATGATCTCATGCCCCTGCAACCTCATGTACGCGGGGATGACAACCAGACCCATAAAAAACTGGATCAATGAGCATAGGAGCAGGATTCGGCGTGGCCGGACTGCAACCAAGACTTGCAATCACTTTATTGAAGAAGGACACTGGTGTGATGACATTCAGTGGACCATTCTTGAGTCCAATCAAGCATTGAACAATGCCACGCTCCTTAGACACGAACAGCGCTGGGTTCAACGCCTCCAGACTAACACAGGAGGCCTCAACGTTGACATACCATGGACAGGACTTTGATAACATGTAATACCGTTCTCTCTGAGATGTACTAAATACCTACTGACTCTCTCTTTGTGACTCTCACCTTGACTATCACCTCTTTGCATATCGACACTCTAATGTGGTGCCGGCGCATGGCCAGTCTGCCCTATACCGTCCCCTCTCTCCTTACAAACCTCCCAACACTTAGACATGGCGCCCGCACATGCGTAGCGCAGTCATCCATGACATGGCATACCGGAAGGAGGAACCTCCCTTTCTCGTTAGCCCCGACACTACTTTAAGCGTGCTTACACCCTGGACATGCAATATGCAGGCAGGTGTGATGGCGGGTAGGTGCTGAAAGCCACTACACCCCGCAGAAACTGTGAGTAATTCCACGAGGCTGTGACCTGGCCACGCTGACAGAGTTGTTGGATGCATGTGTCCCACTTTCTGTTTGCTTCCACATTTCTTTTCTCTACTCCAGCCCGTTAAGATGCAGGTTATTCACGCATTACCCTACGGAGTAACCCTCTACCTGAAACTAGGTAAGAGCAGAAGGGGGTGGGGTCGCACACCACTCACTCACCAGCAGGGTCGCCCCTAAGGACTACACTGACCATAGTCCTTAGGGGCGATCCCGCTGGTGAGTGAGTGGTGTGCGACCCCACCCCCTTTTGATAGGTAAGAGCAGACTTCCTGCACCCCCATTGTATGTCACGCCACATTCCTTGCGTCAAGCTTCCGCTGATGGGAGGCAACTTCATGACTAGTAGGCATCTCGTCCTATGGGCACTATTACGTTGCCCTCTCCTTGCAGGGCAGGTTAACGATCGTGGGGTGACTGGGATGCACCGCATATGCCCTTGCCAGCTCCCTGGCATGACCTATAGCCGGCGCATTATGCCCACCGCGACAGCCACACCTGTGGGCGAATTTGTTTTTTCTGTGTGTAGTCTGTCTGTCTGTCTGTTCATTTTGGTTCTCCAGACGCTTTTTGCGCTCAATGCCGCGCCATGTGGAGGTTCTTACTGACTCCACCTATATGTTTTTTGTCCCTCTTTTTTTCTCCTAGGTTGCATCAGAAGCGGCATAGCTATTTAGTTTAAGCCTACCTTGGACGTGGAATATTCTATCATTTGCTTTCTAAGAGAATTATATTCAGGAGCCACAGCATCAATCCGTTATGGAAAGGGGGGCGAATGTACCAGGAAATTCGGCGTTGGACGCGGAGTACGCCAGGGGTGCATCCTGGTCCCATTTTTATTTCTGGTTTATATAAATGGACTTGAGCATCGTCTGCTGCAGGAGTGCAGGGACATGCCCAGGGTTAGCAAAAGATCTATCCCTGCACTCTTGTGCGCTGATGACGCAGTCCTAATGGCACGGACTCCCCTGGCCCTACAGAATCTGATAACATCTTTTGAGAAGTTCATGTTGAGTCTAGATTTAAAAATAAATTGTAGTAAAACCTTCTCCATGAACTGTGGTACAAGAACTGGAAAGCAGATGAGAAGAATGTTCATAAATAATGTTCCCTTGGAAAATACCTCTACTTTCCCATACCTTGGTATTTTGTTCCATGAATCTGGGGTTTGGACAAGTGCTGTAAAGGCCAGAACTCTTTTGTTCTTAAAAACAATAATGGCCTTAAAGAATTTTATAAAAAAGTTGGGCAAGAAACCAATAAGAGAAATCTTAACTATATATAATGCCGCGTGTACATCAGTAGCTTTGTGTGGCTCGGGTCTTTGGGGGTATTCGAACATAAAATCTATTCAAATAACCAAAAATAAGTTTATGAGGGATGTCCTGGCAGTACCACAAAGTGATGCGACCTATATCTGTCACACTGAACTTGGACAACCTCATATATCAGATATAATTAAAACACAACCCATCCTCTTGTGGCCTAGGGTATGGACAACAAATGAGTGTGTCATGAACCGGGCTATGTTGCAGGATGTGTTAAAATTGGAAAATGTGGGTAGATTTGATTGGCTAGATTACGTTAAACGTTTTCTTATTGAAATTGGTTGCCAACAATATTATGATGATCCGCTTACAATGGCTGATATATCCAGAAAATTGCTGAGAAAATTGTGTATGGATTACCTCGAGGAGAAGAGAAGGCGAGATGAAATGAAGAAAAAGACAGTTACCTCGCATCTCCTGTTATTAACTCCTGATAAAATACAGCCGTATTTAACTCTGCCGATGTCTAATTATGATCGATTTCTCTTGACCCATTTTAGATTAAATATTGTTTTTAGAGTCTTGTCCTTCCCAGTAATGAATTCATGGTTGCGAAATTTACCTATGTGCCCGTGTAATGAATCTTCGTCCTAATCTGATATCCATATTTTATTCTTTTGTAAATTTTATATTTTACCACATAGGAAATTCATTATCCCAATCCTCAAAGAAATGAATTTAAATAGATGTCGCCCAGCTTTTTTAGAACTTCAGAGAATGGACACTGTTTTAACTGTTGCAGTAGTTTTAGGCTTTTTTAAACATGTTTTTAAATTACGGAAAACAATTGGTGTTGATGAGATATAATAGATCTGTTCTTTTTTAAATTTCCCTTTGTAAATTGTAATTTCATGTTGTTGCTTTTATGGTTATTGTCTGTTAACTGAATAAAGTACTTTTTGAACTTTGAAGCCTACCTGTAGTCTTCCACAGGTGCGGCCAACCCTGGTTTAGCAGGGTTTCTTGACCCCATCCCTCACTCTCACTGTCACATCCACGGTTTTCTGGTCCCGATGAAATGCCATGGATCTTTTTGACTGTTGAGGTGCGAAACATGTCGACCTTCCAGTTACTGGGTACATTACGCCTGCTGTAGTAACTCACAACCTTCGGGGTCTTTAATTATGACGGGGGAGCCTTTATAATAAAATGTTTTACCCCTGGTATCCCTTAGTCAGTTTTAACCTATCACGTACCCTTTCACTACTCACATAGGACTCTCCCCCCCCACACCCACACTCATCTGACAGCTGTTAAACAAAAGATCTCCGCAAAAGTGACCCTTCGGGGGACCCGTAGGGCATTGCAGGCGCCTGCCAGACGAGGAACAAACACCCGATGATGAAGCGTGACATCCTTCGGGGTGTGTGAGGGCAGCAAGAGACAAGACTGGTGCCTGCCTCTTACTAGTGGGTTCTAGACCAAAGACCTTTTCTCCTGCTCCTCCTTTTCCCTTTTCCTCTTTCTTCTGTGTGTGGGTGCCTTTTTGCACCCAATTGTGGAACAGCTACCCCTTATTTTGTTTTGTAGCTAGCACAAGGAGCACGGGTACTGTACCACAAGTCCCCGCTCTTATTTATTGAGACACATCACAAGCACACACATTGTCTACGAGCAGTGCCACCTAACACCACAAGCACACACCTCGTCCACAAGCAGTACCACGTCATAGCACAAGCATACACCTCGTTCACAAGCAGTACCACGTCACACCACAAGCACACACGTTGTCTACGAGCAGTGCCACGTAACACCACAAGTATACAACATAATCACACCTCCTTCTTGAGCAGTATCGCCTAATATCACAATTAGAGGTCATCTCATCCACAAGCAGTACCCTCTCACACCACAAGCACACACCTCATTCCCAAGCGATACCACGTCACACCACAAGCATACACCTCATTTCCAAGCAGTACCACATCACACCACAAGCACACACCTCATTCCCAAGCAGTACCAAGTCACACCACAAGCACAAACCTCATTCCCAAGCAGTGCCACGTCACACCACAAGCACACACCTCATTCCCAGGTAGGACCACGTCACACCACAAGCACACACCTCATTCCCAAGCTGTGCCACGTCACGCCACAGGCGCACACCTCATTCCCAAGCAATACCAAGTCACACCACAAGCACACACCTCATTCCCTAGCAATACCACGTCACATCACAAGCACACACCTCATCCACAAGCAGTGCCACGTCACATCACAAGCACACACATCATCCACGAACAGTGCAACATAACACCACCAGTACACAACATATCACACCTCATTCACTAGCAGTACCACCTCATACCACAAGAACACAGAGTGCGCTCACCTTGCCCACAAGCAGTGCCATGTCACAGTACAAACACACACCTAACCTCGTCCATGAGCAGTGCCACATCACACCATAAGTGAACAATGTGATCACGTCATATTCACTAGCAGTACCACCTCATACAAGAACACAGGGTGAGCTCATCTCATCCACAAGCAGTACCCTCTCACACCACAAGCACACACCTCATTCCCAAGCAATACCACATCACACCACAAGCACACACCTCATTTCAAGCAGTACCAAGTCACACCAAAAGCACACACCTCATTCCCAAGCAGTACCACGTCACACCACAAACATGCATCTCATTACCAAGCCGTACCAGGTAACACCACAAGCACACACCACATTCCCAAGCAATACCACATCACACCACAAGCACACACCTCATTCCTAAGCAGTGCCACGTCACACCACAAGCACACACCTCATTCCCAAGCAGTACCAAGTCACACCACAAGCAAGCACCTCATTCCCAAGCAGTGCCACGTCACACCATAAGCACACGCCTCATTCCCAAGCAGTACCACTTCACACCACAAGCACACACCTCATTCCCAAGCAGTACCACATCACACCACAAGCACACACCTCATTCCCAAGCAGTGCCACGTCACACCACAAGCACACGCCTCATTCCCAAGCAGTACCACGTCACAACACAAGCACACACCTCATTCCCAAGCAGTGCCACGTCACACCACAAGCGCACACCTCATTCCCAAGCAATACCACATCACACCACAAGCACACACCTCATCCACAAGCAGTACCATGTCACACCACAAGCACACACCTTGTTCACAAGCAGTGCCACGTGACACCACAGGCGGTACAAAAGGGGGTGGTGATGGAAGGAGCATCGGAATCAATCAAACACTCACACCCAGTCAAAAGATCTGGGTTTAATCCATCACCGTTCTTTAGCCCACTCTGCCACCCCAGTTCAGACATGGCTATATGCAAATCAGTCTGACCCTGTGCCTCATGGGAACAGTCCAGCCCGAACTGCCAAGCCATGTCTTCGCTGGACCGGAAACAAGCTTCCGAGGACCGGTTTCTGGCATTCCAGCGGTCTTCAGCCCGGCTTGCTTGAATCCAGTGGCAAAGTGAGCAAGGGACTCACGTCTGAGTATACCCTGCCACACTTATGGCGGCCAAAAGCGGTACAAAAGGGGGTGGTGATGGACAGAGCATCTGAATCAATCAAACACTCACACCCAGTCAAAAGATCTGGGTTTAATCCATCACCGTTCTTCATTCCACTCAGCCACCCCACCCTTATTTTATTTTATTTTATATTCTTATATAGCGCCTGATTCGACCCCCGAAGGGGTATCTCCGCGCTTTTGCCAGTGGAAGAATATAACTCGTGCTGATCCATGGTCAGAGGGATAATTAGACTTTGATTATGTGGTTTAGATGTTTATGAATAAATGAGTTTTGAGAGACTCAGACGTGAGTCCCTTGCTCACTTTGCCACTGGATTCAAGCAAGCCGGGCTGAAGACGGCTGGAATGCCGAAACCGGTCCTCGGAAGCTTGTTTCCGGTCCAGGGAAGGCATGGCTTGGCAGTTCGGGCTGGACTGTTCCCATGAGGCACAGGGTCAGACTGATTTGCATATAGCCATGTCTGAACTGGGGTGGCAGAGTGGGCTGAAGAACGGTGATGGATTAAACCCAGATCTTTTGACTGGGTGTGAGTGTTTGATTGATTCAGATGCTCCGTCCATCACCACCCCCTTTTGTACCGCTTTTGACCGCCATAAGTGTGGCAGGGTATGCTCAGACGTGAGTCCCTTGCTCACTTTGCCACTGGATTCAAGCAAGCCGGGCTGAAGACGGCTGGAATGCCAGAAACCGGTCCTCGGTAGCTTGTTTCCAGTCCAGGGAAGACATGGCTTGGCAGTTCGGGCTGGACTGTTCCCATGAGGCACAGGGTCAGACTGATTTGCATATAGCCATGTCTGAACTGGGGTGGCAGAGTGGACTAAAGAACGGTGATGGATTAAACCCAGATCTTTTGACTGGGTGTGAGTGTTTGATTGATTCAGATGCTCCGTCCATCACCACCCCCCTTTGTACCGCTTTTGGCCGCCATAAGTGCGGCAGGGTATGCTCAGACGTGAGTGCCTTGCTCACTTTGCCACTGGATTCAAGCAAGCCGGGCTGAAGACGGCTGGAATGCCGGAAACCGGTCCTCGGTAGCTTGTTTCCGGTCCAGGGAAGACATGGCTTGGCAGTTCGGGCTGGACTGTTCCCATGAGGCACAGGGTCAGACTGATTTGCATATAGCCATGTCTGAACTGGGGTGGCAGAGTGGACTAAAGAACGGTGATGGATTAAACCCAGATCTTTTGACTGGGTGTGAGTGTTTGATTGATTCAGATGCTCCGTCCATCACCACCCCCTTTTGTACCGCTTTTGGCCGCCATAAGTGTGGCAGGGTATGCTCAGACGTGAGTCCCTTGCTCACTTTGCCTCTGGCGTCAAGCAAGCCAGGCTGAAGACGGCTGGAATGCCAGAAACCGGTCCTCTGTAGCTTGTTTCCGGTCCAGGGAAGACATGGCTTGGCTGTTCGGGCTGGACTGTTCCCTTTTTTTTTTTTTTTTAAACATTTTTATTGTTTGCAAGAAGTGACAATATTCATAACAAATCAATTCCATAATTAACATACAATTACCATTGATACAAACAAAAAAAAATAAGATTGAGGAATGAAAACATTATAAAGTATTCCGTAAATCATACTTCACATTGATTCTACTATTAAAGTAATAAACTACTAGAACAGAAAAACCAGATTAGGCCTAATCACAGCTCTTGACCATCAAAAAATCTCTTCCATATCTTTTCTTTCCTCTGAAGGGCTTTAGGACCTCTAAGCTTAGCTAGAGAGAACTCCATAGTTCTAATTTCATATACCAATGATAGCCAATCTGCAACCTTGGGGGGTTCTTTAGAAATCCAGACCCTGGCTATAATTAATCTAGCACATGCTAGCAAAATCGTTAAAAGATCTTTATTGGGACAGTTCCTATCTTGAATATCTAACAAAACCCATTGTGCCGTAAGATCCATTGAACTTATTTGATTGAATTGAAGATGGTAAGATATACGATTCCAAAAATTGGAAAGTGCGGGGCAGTAAAATAACATATGTTCAATTCCAGCCGCGACAGTATTACATTTAGCGCACTTGGATTTATCTGTCAAAGAGATATCCTGTGACCAGCTGGATATTCTTTGTGGTGTATAATATAGTTCCGTGACTGTCCTATATAGTTGCATTTTCAAGTTGGAAGAATGAACTATATCATTTAAGTGGGTTAAAGCATTACCAATGTGGACTGAATTAATATTTTGATCTAATCTGCGAGACCATTTAACTGCGATTTGAGTTGTGTTTTCTCCCTTCTCCTTAATGAGCCATTGATATCCCCATTTAATCAGTGATTTAGTTTTTTCTGAATAAATACCCTCAATAATTTCAGATTGTTTGACTTCCATTATCTTCAATTTGTTACAAAAAAAATCTCTAAGTTGTCTATATTTAAAGTGCATATCATCCGTAAGCCCATTTGTGATTTTTAAAGTCTCAAAATCCATCAAACCATTGATACCATACAGGTCTCCTAGTGTGTTTATATCCAGTCTCATCCACCGATTACCCAAACCATCCGAAAAAATGCCAGGAAGGCCAGGATTATTCCATAACCTAAGCTCAGCGTTGTAAAATGTGCAATTGCTAATGTGCAGGATTTTGTCCCAAATTCTAATAGCATGCTTAGCCGTCTTGAATTTTACTCTTTTAAAGTAATTAGGGTCATGGACACGTAATAGAAATTGGTTGGCATCAGCCCCCAGCATATACTGATGAAAAAATAAAGGAGGAGTATTCTTTAATAGGCTCCTAATGCGCAAAAAAAAAGTAGCTAAAAAGTAGAGATTAAAATCCGGAAAGGTAAGTCCCCCCTTAGAAATAGGTAATGTCAAAAATTTTACCGCCCTTCGTGCCTTTTTATACCCCCAGATAAAGCTGCTACAGATGCCATCCAATTTCTTGAAAAACAGCTTATTTGGCTGTAGCGGTATAGCTCTACACAAATAGAGTAGCTTAGGTAAAATTTTCATTTTGATCAGATTTAATCTCCCTAGTAAACTCAAAGGTATCTTATGCCATTTTTTAAAGCTCGCAGTTGTTTCTTTGAGAAATGACCCATAGTTTATTTCAACAATTTTCTCCACTTTAGCCATGAGCTTTATACCTAAATATACGGCTTCTTTGCAGGTTTTATAGGTGCATGTAACCGGGGTGTAGTTAAGTATGATTTGGGTTTTGTTAACATTTAATTTATACCCAGAGACTTTCCCATACTTGTATGCTTCCTCTATAATTGCAGGCATAGCCTTACAAACATCCGATGTATATATTGCGATATCATCCGCGAAAGCAGTTAATTTAAGGGTTATGTCCCCATGCTGAGCTGGTATTATATTAGTTTGGGCATTTAACGCATTTAGAAAAGGTTCTAAGGATAAAGCAAATAATAATGGTGAGAGGGGGCATCCCTGTCTTGTACCTCTAGCAATCTTAAAATTATTAGAATCTGTGCCTCCATAGCTAATCACGGCCCGTGGTTCATCATAGATTGACTTAACCCAATCTAAGTAAGAGCCATTTATACCCATTTTACTTAATACTGTCCACAAATAATCCCACCCCACTCGGTCGAATGCCTTTTCCGCATCTAACATTATCATACCGAGTGGGGTGTTAGTGGTTTCTGCTACATCCAAAGCGGTTATTGAGGTATTGACATGCATAGTGGTATCTCTACCCATCACAAAGCCATGTTGTTGTGGATTTACAATATCTGGCATATGGGGCGCTAGCCGATTAGCTAGGATTTTAGCAAAAATTTTTACATCGGAATTTAGTAGAGATATGGGCCGATACGAGCCACACTCTTTTTCTGGCTTCCCCTTTTTCAGAAAAAATATAATTTTAGCGAGTTTCCATGAAGAAGGAGCTTGTTTAGAGACAATAATAGAGTTAATAACTGTTTGTAGTAATGGAGCCAACTCTTGATAGCAGAGTTTGTAGAATTCTCCTGGTATACAATCTTCACCAACCGCCTTACCTAAAGGTAAATGATCGATAGCTATTTTAATCTCTTCAATAGTAATGTTTGAATTTAGATGTTGAATTATTTCATGTTTAAGTTCTCGCGTTGAGCCTAGATGTTGATCAAGATATTTTTCAATCTCTATTTTGCTCGGTAACTCCTCTGGGGTATATAAATGTTGGTAAAATTTAACAAATTGATGTAAAATTTGATCCTCTTGCCCATATACCACTAAATCTGACCCAATTATTTCCTTTATTCTAGTTTTCGCTTTCCTATCTGCAGTTTTAAAGGCTAGTATTTTTCCGATACAGTCGCCGCCTTCGTATTGATCTAATTTGTATTTATGTAATCTAACTGCATATCTTTCCCTTAGCGTTTTCCTAAGTCCAGCTTGTAGCCCTGCTAGTTGTGTTCTAATTAAATCAATATTATTTTTTGATTGCAATGTTGCTTCAGCCAGTTGGAATTCCAGATCTGACAGTTTAGATGTCATATCCTTATTCTTATTGCGATTTTCTGCATTAAGCCTATATACATACTGTTGGACACACCCTCTGATGCTACACTTGCAGGTGTCCCATACAGTATTGATGCTAGCTGAGTTAATATTTAGCACAATAAATTCCTGTATATGGTTTTTGATTGATGTGATGAATGTTGGGTCAGCCAATAGGTGTCTAGGAAAAGTGAATTTTCTTAGTTTTACATTCTGATTTTCAATATTAATTTCCACAAGAAGAGGATTATGATCCGATGTTACTTTGGGACAGATTTCAATCGTGCAGTTTTCTAAAATACGTTCAGAGGCCCATATCATATCAATCCTAGAACATGATCTGTGCGGGGCAGAATAATAGGTGAAACCTGGCACCTTTGGGTGTTTAGACCGCCATATGTCTCTAATGTTATTTAGTCTTGCCAGTTCTAAAATTGCAGTTCTTTGTACATTCTTTTATAATTCATTGGTCCCGTAGAATCCATTTTATAGTTCATCACACAATTAAAGTCTCCAGCAATAATAATTTCCCCTTCCCATTCTAGTAGTTCTAAACTTAAATCTTCATAGATTTTAGGCTTATCAATATTTGGGCCATATACCGCACAGAATACTAGTTTAGTGTTAGCACCTTGAATCTGTGCTATTGCCCATCTACCTCTATTATCTGTGGCAGTTTTCATTATGTCTAATTGAAATGTTCTTTGTTTTAAAATAGCGACCCCCCTTATGGTCTCATTCAATGAAGTACAGATAACCAGCTCATAGCCTAGTTGGGTTAGCAACTTTCTGTCTTGATATTTTATATGAGTTTCTGTCAGCAGCACTATGTTAGGGTTATACATTTTAATCTCTTCTTGTACTAGATTTCTTTTACTTTTATTGTTTAGGCCATCTACATTCCAACATAAGATTCTTAGCTTAAGCATTTATTTAATATTGGTCTTATACATAATGTACTCCTATTCCTCCATGTTTTAACCTTCATTAACATTACATTCCTACTTTTCTTGAACAAAAATAGAACGTCACATCTTGCAAACACATTTTTCACTTTTATCACCACCCCCCACCCACGACTCCCGTTGCCACCCTTGCCCTTGTGGCAACCCCACCCCCTCCCTTGCAGCGCCCCGTTCCTTGGGGGGGAGCTCCCCTCTAGCATTGCTGCCGCTGGAGTGGCAGCTCTGTGAAGAAGCATGCATGAGTGGTTGCTCAAACCTATGTTGATTCATGCCTTTTGTATCTATATTTAACTCACATTCAAAATATCGCACTAAAATAAAGGAAAAAAAAAGAAAGAGAACAGAGGGTATACACATATGCCCGTATCTAACCTCCCTTCTTGTACTTAAGCAAAAAAAAGAAGGGAAAAGAATAAAAGTATAGCACTAATTCTCTTTTTCTTTTTGCTTTCTTCTTTCATTATCACATGAGAATTTTTCCAAACATTGTTCCGCAGATAGGGGATCGGTGAAAAAAGCCACTTGACCATCCCGAATGACCTTAAGGCGAGCAGGCTCTTGAAGGTAGGCCAAACATCCTATATTTTTAAAGGCATCAATTAATTTCCGAAGTTCCCACCGTTTATCCATAGTTGCCTTAGTTAAATCAGACTTCACAAAAAAAGTAAAATTATCAACGGTTACAGGATTATTTGGTTTTGCTTTTAGTGCTACTGCTTGTCGCAAAAGAAAATTGCCAAAGTATATCAAAAAAGGTCTTGGAAACTTGCTGTTAGTATTCGTTTGAACTAACGGGAGTCTGTGTACTCTTTGGAGTTGAGAGTCCCAATCCCAATCCGCGAGATCAACAAAGGCCCTTTGGAAAAGTTTGACCACAAAAGCTCTCGGGTCTGACCCCTCAATACCTTCCGGTATCCCAAATAATCTAAGATTTTGTCTTCGGGCCCTATTTTCCAAATCTTCCACTTTGGCTTCCAGAAGGGACACTCTAGAAGTATTCTGTTTAATAGTTGAAGTAGCATGGTTAACATCTTCTTCAACCTCCACTATTCGTGTTTTAATATCTTCTATTTCTTTGCTTATTCCTCCTAGATTTTGGCAAATATCCCTCATGGTTCCTTGTATTTTAGTATTATCCTCTCTTAGTTGGAGGTATTGTTGTTGACTCTCCACCCTCTGATCTAACAAGGTCTGCATAATTGCCTCCATTGATATGCCTTTTGGCGGTATGAAATTGGAAGTATCAGAAGAGCATGGCGGAGAGGAGTTTCTAGCTTGTACTATAGACCCACCAGGTATTGATTCTTGCAGATTTATATATGTACCTGCTAACACATCAACCAAAGAGTCTGATTCCACTACTTTTCCTGGATTATCATCAGAGTTATGATCTATTTGATCTAGTTGTGTCTGCGTTTTCCTCAAGCTGGATACTATAGTTTCCTCGACTTCGTTTATCTCCTCGCTATTAGGATTTGAAAGCTCGAGATTTTGTTCCACACTTGATTTCTCAGCCTCATTTAGTGTGGTATGCAACATAGAGGTATCTGAAGTACCAATAGGAATAGGAGAAACTCCAGGAGTCTCTGAGTGTGTCACAACCTTTAAGTCATCATTCTCCTCTTCAGAGACTATGGTCGTGTTACTAGAGACCTCCTGATTCAAAGGTAGTACATTCAAGTTAGAATCGGTTAGAGGATCCATAGGTCTGTCCAAGTTTAAGCTTGTATCATTACTTAAATTATCCTCTTGAATTTTACTCAACTGCCCATTGAGCTCATCAGGACTGGCCCCCGAGAGTCTTAAGGCCATATTCTTTACTCCGCCTTTAGCTTCTATCCACCTTCTCAAAGGGCTGTCATCAATTAAGCGACTTCTTTTATTTTCTACCATTTCTTTACCTGTTGCTTTTAATAGGAGGATTTTTTGTTTCGTCTTAACCTTTCTCTTAGCTTTCCTTGGTACCAGTTTTTTATTAGTTGTCACTTTGGGAATCTCATTGGGCCCTTCTTCTTCTTGTTCCGAAATTTCCTCATAGTCAACATTTGAATCTTCATCTGATTTGGTCCCAGATTCCTGACCTAAATCAATCACACCCTCTCTCTCCTTCTCCTTCTCTTTCGATTTGTGTTTATCAGTCTTTACACATATCTTATTGCTAGCGTTAGAGAGCTCAGAGCCTCCCAGTTGATCTTGTACCATATGTAGTGGTTTCTTAGTTAAATCAATCTCTGTATTGTTCGCAGTTTCACTGATCTGGACCAACTTCGTATCACTAGCTTCCTTAGTTACTAAGTTTATAGGCCCCTTGTCCATAGATACTTTATCCGATCCTTTCTTGCCACCAGTAGCAAGCCCATTGTCCTGAATGGCTTCCTGAGTACACTTCTCTGCCTGTACCTCTCCAGATTTATTACATAATTCTTTATTTCTTGCATGTATTTCTTCATTTTTATTTTTGTTTTTATCACCTTTGCCATTCTCATTCCTCTTATGTTTGCCAGCAGGCAGCGTCTCTGTTAAACTTGAATCCACATTTAGCTCGCCCATGATGTTTCCCTTTGCGGCAGCGGTGGAATCAAATATCTTCCCTGGGCACAAACTCTTACCGACATCACTTTCTATTTTTTTAGCAACATTATTAGCCCCATGGACATTCAGACCGGGGTTACTAGTCCCACTTGAAGAAGTTTGTATAGTCTCATTCTTATCCCCCAGGGTGCTTACCACCGTTACCCCTACAGCCACCGCAGTCATAGTACCTGTAGGTGTTTTTTTAAGTGCCAAAGCGGTCTTCCTGGATCTGGTCTGGCGTGAGGACATCGACTCGTGCACTACTGCTGTTTCTGCCAATTCCGCCGATTCCGCCGCTTCAGTCAGTCTCTGCAGCCGTGTTCCTGGGAAAGCTCTCAGGTGTGCGCCCTGAGTCAAAGCTGGGAACCCCCAGCTTGCCGAAAAGGTAGAGGGCGGTGTAGTACGAGTGAAGCTCACTGCACGGCTCCGGGAGCGAAGCAAGCTCCTGCCGTGCTGCAGCAACTTCCACAGCATTGATCCCGCCAAACGCCGGTCTCCAGCTAATCCTCTCGCTCCTCTCAGTAAGTAAGTACAAAAGTCGCCAGCAAACAAGTGAAATTTTCCTTCTCCTTCTCCGTTCTCCGTTAGAGCTCCATGATGCGGAATTCGTGCATTCGTGCATTAAGCGCGGTTACCAGGAGCAGACCACACATGCAGCGTCTCCACTCGGCGGCGTTCAACCCGCCATCTTGACTCCTCCCCCGCTTCGGGCTGGACTGTTCCCATGAGGCACAGGGTCATACTGATTTGCATATAGCCAAGTCTAAACTGGGGTGGCAGAGTGGGCTAAAGAACGGTGATGGATTAAACCCAGATCTTTTGACTGGGTGTAAGTGTTTGATTGATTCAGATGCTCCGTCCATCACCACCCCCTTTTGTACCATGTGACACCACAAGCAAGCACCTCATTCCCAAGCAGTGCCACGTCACACCACAAGCACACACCTCATTCCCAAAGAACCACGTCACACCACAAGCACACACCTCATTCCCAAGCAGTGCCACATCATACCACAAGCACACACCTCATTCCCAAGCAGTGCCGCGTCACACCACAAGCACACACCTTATTCCCAAAGAACCACGTCACACCACAAGCACACACCTCATTCCCAAGCAGTGCCACGTCACACCACAAGCGCACACCTCATTTCCAAGCAATACCACGTCACACCACAAGCACACACCTCATCCACAAGCAGTACCACATCACACCACAAGCACACACCTCGTCCACAAGCAGTGCCACGTGACACTACAAGCACACATCTCATTCCCAAGCAGTACCACGTCACACCACGAACTGCTATTAACCACACTGGAAAATAATGTGATCTGTGCGGAAGCCCTCAAGTGGATAAGTTCCTTTTTGAATCAACGGACGTTCCAAATCATATCCTCCTCAGCATGCTCAGGAAATTTTAGCGCACCACACGGAGTGCCCCAGGGCTAAATTCTGAGCCTGCTGTTTTTTAATCTTTACGTCAAACCCCTGGCTGACTTAGCGGATATAGCAGGACTCACCCTAATGACTTATGCGGATGACTCGCAAATCATCTTCTCTCTCTCAGAATCTAGCCCACTCCCCTCCTCTCATCTTAAAAAAGGTCTCTATGACATATTAATCTGGATGACTAGAAACCAGCTGAAACTGAATGGAGACAAAACAGAGGTCCTTATACTAGGAAAACAGAAAGACCTGTGGAACCCCTCCCAAATGGGAAACCTCCACATACCTACCACCCAGGTACGCAACCTGGGGGTCATTGTGGATAACACTCTCTCCATGAAACAACAGACCAACAAGGTAGTGGCCCTGTGTTTTACCATCTTGAAATGGCTGAGAAAAATCCTCTGGATGCCGCCAACCTCCACCCAAAAAACCGTAGTCAATGCCCTCATCACATCACGGCTTGACCACGGAAACATCCTGTACCTAGGTTCAAATAAAGCTGTAGCACGGAGGCTACAACTTGTCCAGAACGCAGCTGCCAGGCTGCTGTGTAAAATCCCAAAAACCGCAAGTGTCTCAAAGCATCTGCGGGATCTGCATTGGCTCAGGGTAGAAAACCGAATCAAATTCAAAGCACTGAGCTATATGTTCAGGATCAGAGCTGGCACCGCGCCAAAGTACCTGCAAGCATTAGCCCATCCCTACATACCCAAACGGAACCGACGGTCACAAAACGCATCAAACTTCTGTGTGCCTAGGTCCAAACTCGCAAGAATAGGAGGCAGATCTTTCTCACACATAGGACCTTCTCTCTGGAACACACTCCCTCCCCACATCCGCAAGGAGGAAAACTACACCAGGTTTAGAAAAAACATCAAGACCTGGTTATTCAACCAATAAGATAAAATTCCTGCGAATCCCATACCACCTACTGTGCTGCATCACGGCGCCGGGAAACCTTTCTTGGGTAGCTGTGCGCCTTATAAGCTTAACAAATAAATAAATAAATAAACACCACAAGCACACACCTCATTCCCAAGCAGTACCATGTCACACCACAAGCACACACCTCATTCCCAAGCAGTATCACATCACACCACAAGCACACACCTCATTCCCAAGCAGTACCACATCACACCACAAGCATACACCTCATTCCCAAGCAGTACCACGTCACACCACAAGCACACACCTCATTCCCAAGCAGTACCACGTCACACCACAAGCACACACCTCATTCCCAAGCAGTACCACGTCACACCACAAACACGCATCTCATTACCAAGCCGTACCAGGTAACACCACAAGCACACACCACATTCCCAAGCAGTGCCAGGTCACACCACAAGCAGACACCTCATTTCCAAGCAGTACCATGTCACACCACAAGCAAACACCTCATTCCCAAGCAGTACCACGTCACACCACAAGCACACACCTCATTCCCAAGCAGTACCACGTCACACCACAAGCACACACCTCATTCCCAAGCAGTACCACGTCACACCACAAGCGCACACCTCATTCCCAAGCAGTACCACGTCACACCACAAGCACACACCTCATTCCCAAGCAGTACCACGTCACACCACAAGCACACATCTCATTCCAAACAGTACCACGTCACACCACAAGCACACACCTCACTCCCAAGCAGTACCATGTCACACCACAAGCACACACCTCATTCCCAAGCAGTATCACATCACACCACAAGCACACACCTCATTCCCAAGCAGTACCACATCACAACACAAGCACACACCTCATTCCCAAGCAGTACCACGTCACACCACAAGCACACACCTCATTCCCAAGCAGTACCACGTCACACCACAAGCACACACCTCATTCCCAAGCAGTACCACGTCACACCACAAATACGCATCGCATTACCAAGCCGTACCAGGTAACACCACAAGCACACACCACATTCCCAAGCAGTGCCAGGTCACACCACAAGCAGACACCTCATTTCCAAGCAGTACCATGTCACACCACAAGCAAACACCTCATTCCCAAGCAGTACCACGTCACACCACAAGCACACACCTCATTCCCAAGCAGTACCACGTCACACCACAAGCACACACCTCAATCCCAAGCAGTACCACGTCACACCACAAGCGCACACCTCATTCCCAAGCAGTACCACGTCACACCACAAGCACACACCTCATTCCCAAGAAGTACCACGTCACACCACAAGCACACATCTCATTCCAAACAGTACCACGTCACACCACAAGCACACACCTCATTCCCAAGCAGTACCACGTCACACCACAAGCACACACCTCATTCCCAAGCAGTACCACGTCACACCACAAGCACACATCTCATTCCAAACAGTACCATGTCACACCACAAGCACACACCTCATTCCCAACAGTGCCACGTCACACCACAAGCACATACCTCATTCCCAAGCAGTACCACGTCACACCACAAGCACACACCTCATTCCCAAGCAGTACCACGTCACACCACAAGCACACACCTCATTCCCAAGCAATACCACGTCACACCACAAGCACACACCTCGTCCACAAGCAGTGCCACATCACACCACAAGCACACACCTCGTCCACAAGCGGTACGACGTCACACCACAAGCAAACACCTCGTCCATAAGCAGTGCCACGTGACACCACATGCACACACCTCATTCCCAAGCAGTACCACGTCACACCACAAGCGCACACCTCATTCCCAAGCAGTACCACGTCACACCACAAGCACACACCTCGTCCACAAGCAGTACCACGTCACACCACAAGCACACACCTCATTCCCAAGCAGTACCACGTCACACCACAAGCGCACACCTCATTCCCAAGCAGTACCACATCACACCACAAGTACACACATTATATCTGACCAGCAGACTCCATCACATGAGCTCTTGCCACCATACACCCTCCCCTTTTGGGGCAAACACCCTCCTTTGCCCATTCCTGGATCCCTTCACTCACTCCTCGTGACCCCACCCCTATCCCAAGGGTCCACCCGCCAGAGGAGGGTCAGGGGTGACTTACCAATGATGAAGATGATTTTGGGGCGCGCTCTGCTGGGGTCGAAGACATCAAACTCCTGGATGAGTCCGGTGCATTCCGTCATGTCGGAGTCACTCTCGATGGAGAACTGGGCCTGGATGGGCGGCAGCCGCTCATATCGGCGACAGGGAGCAGGTGTTGTGTCTGAGGGTAGGGTAAGACGGGAGTCAGAGCGTGTTTTTGTGGCAAAGTCAGGCTGAGGACTTTAAAAACGCTGAACCCTCATGTACATCATTCACACAAGCAGACCTTCCTGGCCCAAATCACAGTACAGAGCCCAGCCGACACAAATCATAATCGTAGCCTCTGTGTCTTTAATAAAATCCAGATTTTCTGCTCACTAGGCTGTGAAATATCTAAATTTACTAACAATATAATGTTAAAATGCACCATACCACAAGAAGGATGCATGAAATAGTCATATGGGTCGGTGAAAAGGGAAAGGAATGGGGATTGGCAGGGGTACGGAGTGAAAAAAATCACATTTGTAAAGACTTTCAAAACCGAGACATTGAGAAATTGTGTATGGAAAACACCCGGGTGAATTCTGACAGACAACACAAAAAACAACAAAACCAGTTCTCCACGTTCACGGTCACATTCTAGACCAGGTTTGGTCGCTTAATTGTCCCGTTTCTACCCCAGTGGTCTCCCCATGTGTCTGATCTGACCATTTTTTTATTTCTTTTTCTTTACACCCTAGCCTGGTAAATAAAAAAATTCTTCCGAGGAACGTTTGGGCCCGCAATTGGACGCATGTGGACATGACATCTTTGTGTTCCTCCCTTTCTGCCTCCCCTCCCAATCTTCTTGACTCTCCTTTTCACTCCCAAATGGATTCCCTAAACAATTGGCTTAGCAGTGGCTGCGACCAGGTGGCTCCACTTAGACGAGTCACTGCTAGGCGCGATTTCGACACCAATAGGTGGTTTAATGCCACACTTAAAGAGGAAAAAATGGCCCTCCGGCAAGCGGAGCACGCTTGGCGCCGCGCCTACTGCCCTCTTCTCAAAATTCAATACTCTACGCTTCTAAATAAATACAAAAAATCCATTCTTCTTGCCAAAACAGAGTATTTCTCTTCCAAAATTCTGCTTGCCGAGAATCAGCCGAGAGAGATATTCTCTATTGTGCAAGACTTAGCTTTCTCGGATAGAGTCACCCTTAAACCTTCCCCATCCCAGATTCTCTGTGACTCACTCAACAGTCATTTTATAGAGAAAATTATTGCCATTAAGTCCAACGTTGACCCTCCCTCCCTTTCTTTTTCGGATCCTCAGCCCTTCTCTCCCCGAACACACCTTGACCACTTCCCCCCCTTTGACTGAAGAAGCTTTTCGTTCCCGTCTTTCTATGGTTAAATCTGGTTCCCCATCTGACATCTGCCCTGCACATATCTTAAAACAAATCTACTCGGCCTGTCCTTCCCCTCCACTCACTTTCCTTAACAACTCCTTGGTCCATGGCATTGTTCCCCAGTCCCACAAATCCGCTATCATCATCCATATTTTGAAAAAACGGGTGCTGACCCATCTTCACTTGCTAATTACCGTCCTATATCTCTTCTTCCTTTCCTAGGCAAAATTTTGGAGCGCCACGTCACCCGTACTCTCAGTGCCTTTGTGGAGGAAAATGGCTGTTTAGCCTCTCGCCAGGCGGGTTTCCGCCCGGCGCATTCTACGGAGTCTGTAGTTCTCTCGGTGATGGACAACCTCAGAGAGGGCATGGATGCGAGTCGGCCCCAGGCTTTGGTCCTCCTTGATTTGTCCGCCGCCTTCGACACGGTGGACCATTCCATCCTTCTTTCCCGTGTCGAGGCGGCTGGCATCAGGGGGACCGCCCTGGTCTGGCTGGCCTCCTTTCTGAGGGACCGCACTCAGGCCGTCCATCTGGCCAACTTCTCCGCTCCCTCTCAAAGGGTCCACTGTGGAGTTCCACAAGGATCCTCTCTGTCTCCCTTGTTGTTTAATTTGTATGTCTCCCCTCTTATTTTTGCACTTCAGCTGATGGACGTCAGCATCTACAACTATGCTGACGATCTTCAACTGGTTTTTAATTTATCTTCTTCTCCAGATTCTAATCACAATTTCCATTCCACCATGCTCTTTATCAGGGACTGGATGAGCTCTAACCATCTTAAGCTCAACCCCGACAAAACCGAGCTGGTTCTGACGGGTGGTACTTCCAGTCCCTAGAACTCTTCCTTTTGGCCGTCTTCCCTGGGTCCCCCCCCTGTCCCCTCCCTTTCAGTCAAAACTTTAGGAATCAAACTCAATGCTCATCTCACTCTGCACTCCCAGATCAGTTCAGTTGTTTCTTCCTGTTTCCTCACTCTTCGCACAATCCGTAAGGTGTCCCGTTTCTTCTCCTTCAGTGCCCTTAAACTTATTCTGTCTGTGATGGTGATCTCCCGTCTAGACTACGGCAATGTCTTGTATTCCGGTGTCCCCGCGTACAACCTTCGGAGACTCCAACTAGTGCAGAACCAGGCAGCCCGACTTGTGTACAATCTGTCAAAGTCTCATCATGTCACCCCGCTGCTCAAAGCTCTGCACTGGTTGCCTATCCGGGAACGAGCGTTGTTTAAAATGGGTTGCATCACCTTCCAGGCGAGGGCCGGGACGGCTCCTGGCTTTATCTCTTCTGAGATTAAGGCATATTTCCCCAGCAGAGACCTACGTTCCTCCTCACAATCCCTCTTGATTGTTCCCCGTTTTAAGAAGAAGAGGTCAGGTGGCGCTAAATTTTCTACTCTTGCGCCTACCTTTTGGAACACCCTCCCCCTTTCCCTCAGGTCTTCCCCCCACTATCTTGAGTTTCGTAAAGCTCTGAAGACTTTTCTTTTCGCCCAAGCCTTCCCTCCCTAGTAGTTTGCCCTCCCCACTGTCTGATGGTCTGTGCTCCTAGCGCCAAGAAACCGCAGGGTGAACGTGCACTTTATAAGTATTTTAATTTCAATTTCAAGGCAAAGGGTGAAGTGTATCCATCGCTTTGGTCTCCTACTCTGCGAGGTGTGTGCAACACATTACTTTTTATTTTATTCTACCAAAAATCCTCTCCTTTCTTATGGTTATTTCAACACTATTGTGCCTATTATTTTAAAACTCCTTTTCCACTGACAGTCCTACAGAAGGAAAACAATGGTGACTGATTTATACACATTTCACAATCTGCTCAGTACACCAATCAGCTTCTAAATGAGCAATACACACCAACTCTTGGTGAAAAAATGTGAGAAGACAAAGTGACCCCTCGCGGGCGAACCACCAAGGGGGTAACTGGCAGGTACTCACCAGATAAGCCCACTGTTCTCCTCATAGGCAGTCACTTTATCTCAAGAAAGGAAAAAGTGTCCAAACACAAGAAAACAACTGTGTAGGTGCAATAGAGTGACAAATAAGTGCACTCTATGATAGTGACGAGGTATAGGTTAAAATTGACAGGCACGCCTTTCACGCGATTACTTTAATATTCACTAGGAGTGAACTGTCAAATTAAAAATGTGTGCGGGTTGCTATCCATGCATACCCATTGCACAGGCCAACAGGTTTCATTGCCTACAGAATCCTGACAGACACCTTACCATACTTGGATGGAAGCACCTTGCCTCAACTATTTACCAGAAAAGACATTTATGAGTGGAGTGTATCATCCAAACACCCCCATGAAGCCCCGCCCCACCACAGAGCCCGCTGCAACAATGGATCCTTCATCCCTGTATGCAAGGCGACTCCTACAAACTGTGCATGGTGTGATGGAAGTTAAGGTTATCTTAAAACCTAAACTGGGGAGTGCGCCGTCTTTTTAGGTTTTCTGGTGTCCGCAGCACAGCCTCCTGTTATATCTTTAGATAGATGGGCAGGCTGGTAGAAAGACAGACTGGACGTCACCCTGGGGTGCAATGCAAAACTCATGGCCCCATACAGTGGCCTTCAATGCTATGCTTCACTCCCATGACTCGTACCCCCACCATGCACTGCTCATGACCTCACACATGACAACACTGATGACATCACCAATGAGGTAACCATTATGGTAACTTCTCATATTACAAAATGTGAACTACCCCAGTGCTAGTCGTATGTTCGAGGTGCACTTACTTCCCCCTGCGCGTTAATGTTGTATGGCGCTTCCAGCCACGTGCTTCTGTCAGACAGGGGCCTTCGTGAACACCTTACTCCAAGACCCGGTGCACCGCGGAGTGAAAACCTACAGCCCCTCTCTGGCACCACCAGGGCACGCTGAGTGTAGACTCCCCTGGCACTAGCATTAGTGGACACTGATGTTCACTATCTATAGTGTGACAGTTGTGAGGCTGCAGAAGATTCATTGTCAATTGTATTTTTAATGCATCTAATACCCCTGACAAGGCTTTGGGGTGCTTTGCAGCGAGCCGCACAATACTCTGGAGCCCAAGATTAAAGGTTGTTACTAGATTAGGATATGTTTTTCCTTGTACATTAGTTATGTTAGGTTTGTGCTCTTGATTTCTTGAGTGTTCAGTAGAGTTTAGAGTTGGGTTAGAGTGATACGATTGATTTAAAACGGGAAGTCGTGTATATTTTGTAAGTCATGGTAAGGGGTGGGCGGAACTTGTGGAGTTTCACTCGTCAGAATTCCGCAGAGTTACACAAAAACTGCGAAATTCAGTAGAGTTCGGCAAGTGGCATAAATCGGCTCCTTCCCTTGCTCGTGCATATTTTGAGGGCAAGGAGCTAGTTCCACACTGTAAAATCAGGGTGAACGGTACCGCGTGGTGCGCCAGCGGGCGCTGCTTCTTTCAGATGCTCTGGTAGAATTTTTACTCGAGCTGCAGCTTTCTCAACATGAACGGTAGCGACCTGCCGCGACTGCCAGTATCGAGATATCTCACCGCAAGGTGTTCTAAAGCTCGATTTTCTCTCTTGCGCTCGCTAACTTAATGTTAGGGAGACTCGCATGAGAAAGATATTGTCTTTGGCGGGGCTTTAAGTGGGATGAAAAAATTGGGGGGTCTCTCAAAGGGACGTGGCCACAGTAATTAAGGGCGTGGCTTAAAAACACGCAAGCTAAAATTTTTGCTTAGCATAGTGTGCCGCCCAACTTGTTTTTTGCTGTTTCTGTCATGGCATCCAGATATATGATACAAAAAGTAACATGATACCTAGAACAAGTCAGGACTATTGCCTTTGTCAATGGTTGTTAGTTGCGTAAGAAAAATAAGCAGCAAATATGGCTTGTTGTATATAATTTGGGAAAAGATTCCACTTAAAGCCCTGATGACACCATGACAATGCTGCTGCTCCTGAGTTTCAAAAAGAGAAGGGAAATCCAGAGAGAAAATGACTCTCTTTAAAGGCTTTCCCTTCACCTCCGACGCTCACCTGGCGTGACGTCATGCCGTAACTTCTCCACTAGTGAGAAGTGAGCAGTGGGAGCAGCGCACATCTAGGTGCCTTCCGTCACTGCAGACCGGAAACAAAATCCGCCTGTGCCAGGGCACAAAACAGAGCCAGATAGAGACACGTTTCGAGGCCAACTTTAAAAAACTGCCAGTGCTCAGACCCGGTGAGACCCGGCCCACTTAAAGCCCTGGTCTTTGGTAATTTTCACTAAAGGAACATTGACAAAGCCAACAGATCTTGCATAAGCAGGACCTATTGGTTTAGCCATGGCTTGTTGCATGTGGTTAGTGCAAATATCAAAGCAAAACGGCCCAGACAGAATGTTTATGAAATGCGGCCCATGACGTAGGAGTGTTCTATAACAGAATAAAATGAAGTCATATGTGGGAGGCGAAGGTTTGGCGGGTGTTAAAGCTCCCCTTGGCCTTGACCATCTTTCCGGTGCCTTGTAAATCTGAGAAACACAGGTCTACATGTCCGAGGTCATCACTCAGAAAGGGCAAGGGTCAGGGATCACTGACCGAATATCGACAGTAAGAATATCGAAGTCCAAATATATTGACACAAAAATATTGATGTCCAAATATCGAAATCCTATCTACATAATGGTAAGTACAAAAATATCGGAAAAAATATTGTTGTCAAAAATATCGTTGTTAAAAATATCGTTGTTAAAAATATCATTTTTTAAGGTTTAATAAATAATGTAAAATAAAGTAAATAATACATATAATTAAAAGAAACACAGTTAAAATTATTTTAAAACGTTTAAACTTGTAACTAATACATATATTTTTAAATAATTATTTGAATAACTTATAAAATGTTTAAAAAACATATAAAAATTATAAATACATATATATATATATATATATATATATATATATATATATATATATATATATACACATACACCAATAATATAAATAAAAATATAACCAAATATTTAACAAATTAAAAAATTTGAATATTTGTAATCTTTTTAAAATACATTATACACTACATTAACTAAAACAGTAGAGAAAATATTGGATAGCGGAGGGGATAAAATAACTAATCCCACTTCAGAGAGTGCAGCAGTAGGAAAAGTGTTGGATAGCGTAGGGGTAAAAATTACTATTCCCACTCCAATGAGTGCAACTGTAGAGAAAGTGTTGGATAGCGTAAGAGTGAAAATTAACATACTTATCAATTAAATAAATTTTTACATTAATAACCAATTAATAATTAACTAATAATACATTATTTGTAAATAATACAAATATGAATAAATAATTACTTCATTATAATTAAATTACTTCCCACCCTATTCCCCTATAAACCAACAACCCCCTCCTAAAACAATAACACAATTAATATAATTATTAATTAATCAATTAATAGAAATTCATTACCAATTAATAATTAATTCACAAAAAATAAATATCAATACCAATTGATAAAAATGAATAATTACTTTATTACAATTAAATTACTTCTCATCCTAGTCCCCTATAAATCCATAAACCACTCCTAAAAAAATAACACAATTAATATAATTATCAATTATCAATGAATACAAATTAATTACCAAATAATAATTAATTAACAAAAAAAATAATTATCAATACCAATAAGTAAAAATGTATAATTACTTTATTAAAATTAATTTACTTCCCACCCTATTCCCCTATAAACCCACAACCCGCTCCTAAAAAAACGTAACACAATTAATATAACCATCAATTAAATAAAAATTAATTACCAATCAGGGCGGCGCAGCAGCAATTATTCTGCTCGACATTAGTGCCGCCTTCGACACTGTGAACTACAATATCCTAGCTGAGCACCTACAAAATCTTGGAGTGACAGGCCTGGCCATTACTTGGCTCCGTTCCTTTTTCACTGGACCGCTTTTTCCAGGTCTCTGAGGGTATGGCCACCTTTAATCGCTGGCCTCTGAGTTGTGGGGTTCCTCAGGGTTCTTCCCTGTGCCCCACTCTCTTTAATATCTATATGACGCCGCTGGCTGGGATAGTGCTTCCATTCGGCATTGAAATTATTACCTACGCGGATGACACCCAGTTGGTGGTTGCGTTAAACCACCCCGAAGGGTCATCATGCGATCTTGGCGTCTGCTTAGAGGCGGTAGCCGACTGGATGGCACTATCCCACCTTAAGTTGAACGGTGACAAGACAGAATTAATGTTTCTGGGCAAGTCTCCCTCACTGTCGTCGGCCCTCTCCTGGCCGCCCTGTCTTGGCACAATGCCTACCCCAAAGCACCAAATTAAGAGCCTTGGTATATGGCTCGACAACTCCCTTTGCTTCAACTATCAAGCCACTAAGCTTTCTGCTACCTGCTTTGGCCTGATGAGGATGTTAAGGAAGATCCTCCCCTTACTTCCTTTCTCGGCCCGAAGGATTATGGTACAAGCTATCATCCTGTCCCGTTTGGAATAAGGGAGCGCTTTATTTTATTTATTTATTTATTTATTGCATTTATAGAGCGTACTGTCACCTGAACAGGCATACTGGCGCTATGGATAAGGAGTGAAAAGAGCTTTGTACTTGGGCGCCCCGCAGGCCACCATCCAGAAATTGCAGGTAATCCAGAACTGCGCGGCTCGCCTACTCCTCGAGATTCCACGGAGACAGTCGGCAAGACCTGCTCTGAGGAAGCTTCCCTGGCTGCCAATTCAGTCCAGAGTTCGTTTCAAGGCCATGTGCCTGGCCCACGGTTCTATTTGGAAAACTGGACCTGCCCTCACTCACTCTCTTGTCACTGCCTACCAACCATCTAGGAATCTACATTCCAGCACGGCCTTCCTCGCAACTATGAAGAAGGTCTACAAATTCAAATGGGGTGGGCGTTAGTTTTCTTGGAACGCCTCTGTGCTCTGGAATTCACTGCCCTCCGCTCTTCGCAGGGAATCCAATCTCCAACTCTTTCGCTGACTTCTTAAAACTCATCTCTTTACGAACCCTTACTAACCGGTTTTACCTTGCCCTGGCTCTGTCCGTCCATAGCGCTACGAGGCCTCAGGGCAGTAACGCTCTTTACAAAACTCTTTCATTCATTCAATTAAGAATTAATTAACAAACTAATTATCAATACCAATTAATAAAAACGTAATAATTACTTTATTATAATTAAATTGCTTCCCACCCTTTTCCCTATAAACCCACAACCTGTCGCGGAATAAAAACACAAAATGTAATCAAAAATAATTAATAATTTCTAAAAATTATTTTTTAATTTACTATAATTAAATTACTTCCCAACATATTCCTCTATAAACCCACAACCTGCTACAGAACTAAAATGCAAAACTTAATTAAAAAGAATTAATAACTTCTAAAAATGAAATACATATATTTAAAATAAAATACAATACTTAACAAAAATATAGAACACATTCATATGCGAATCGATAAAAAACAGCGTTTGCGACTAAAAAATAGGTAAATGGTATGTATCATGCAAAAAGCCTCGCAATATTAAGGAATTGCAAATTTTACGATTCCTTAATATTGCGTAAGCATTTAAGAAATCGCACATTGCGATTTCTTAAATGCAATGTATGAAGCATTTCAATTTTGCAAATTTTGGTTAAGAAATCGCAAATTACCACCAACTTGTAGTTGGTGGTAATTTGCTAATTCTTTTACAAATGCAGTTTTTGCAATTTATAAAGGTGCCATGTGACGCTCATACATGTCCTTAGGGCATGTATGTGCGCGATATGCGCACACATGTCATTTTCAGGGGTGCAGCAGGGTGTCCTTGAAACACCTCTGCACCCTTGAAATTATTCTCAATTTGCGATTAGCAAATTGCGAATCGCAAATTGAGAATAATTTCCCATTCATTCCTATGGGCCTTCTGGCCCATAGAAATGAATGGGAAATTATTGCTTAATTGCGATTAGCAATTTGCTAATCGCAATTAAGGAATTTTAAGAAATCGCTAAAAAATAGCGAATTTTTACATACTTACCATTTTGCAATTCTCAAATACCGATTCCTTAAAAATCGCTATTTGAGAATCGCAAAAGGGTATCTTGATACATCTGGCCCTATAATACATAACACTAAAATAAACATTGATAATATTTACTACGATATTTATACAAACGATATTACGGACTTCGATATTAACAAAGACGATATTTCATACCTTCAGGTCGATATTATGGTCACCGATATTCTTGATGCCGATATTCAGTCCCTTCGATATTTCCAACTCGATATTTTTGTACTCCGAAAATAAAAACACAATATAATGTCTGTGCACCCTTTAAAGAACTTCGGAAGATGTAGGGATACAACTTCCAAGTTAGGGGTACAGAGCCAGAGGGCGACAATTTCAAGCTCCCAGGTGTTTAATGGGCTAGTTGTGTGGTCCAGTACAAGGGTTGGCAAGGGCATGAGGTGCAGAACCTACAGTAAGGCTACTGAGAACAGAAGTAACGACAGCTGCTGCACCTTCCGAGCCTGCCCAGCCGCTATAACGGAAGTGGAAGGGGCCCGGAGAACGGAAGTGACGAAGGCTGCTGCACCTTCCGAGCCTGCCCCGCTGCTGTAACGGAGGAGGGAGGGGCAACTGATAACGGAAGTGACGACAGCTGCTGCACCTTCTGAGCCAGCCCCGCTGCTGTAACGGAGGAGGGAGGGTGTTGGACTTGGTCCTTCTGGCAGGTTAACCCTTGAACTTTTTGCCTTTTTATGTTACATAGTTATAGTGATTTCTGGTCTTTGCGCACTTTGACTGACACTGTGTCCCAGTGTAAAGTGAGTGCGCTCTCTGAGTGCGTATGTGAGATTGGCCTGCCCTCCCATAGGAATGCATGGGGGATATGTGTGTCCATGATAGTTCCTGATGTGTGGGGAGTGCAGGGTCGAGTTTGGTATGTGCGGACTCGTGTGATTAAATGCCGCGCGATTATGTGCACATATGTATTGTGCCTAGTGTGGAAATGCCACTTCTAGAAGTTGGCCTGTCTGTGCAGTGAATGTGAATTGACTGTCTGGCTTGTGATGGGCTGGGGCTGGCTGGTGTGCCTGGCTCCAGGAGTCAGGATGGGTCTGTCCTGGTGGTGAATGGAGAGATCTGCATGTTGATTTCAGGGAGGAGTGCACCTGGGACCTGCATAGGGTGGGGCCTTCGCTCCACAATGCTGGCTCCACCCCATGTGGTGCGTCTGATGTCCCTGGCCTGTCCAGTGAATAGGGAGAGGGGCTGAGCACATCACAGTGCTCAAGAACCAGTTGCATCTGGTTCGCCCCTTGCCTGCACCTTTGTAGACAAAGGATTTGTGTGTATAAAAAGAGAATGTGACCTCATGTAAAATGTTCTTGTTTCCTGATTTGATTCTACCGGGGGCGTGCTGCTGCTGGGGCCCAGGGAAAGGCTTGCCTCCCTGGGCCCTGCCCAGCCCCTGGATGCCTGGATACCTGGAGTCTTGCTTGGGTCCTAACAGGAGGGGGCTTGCTTCTAGTGGGGCCCAGGAGGGACCACCATGGGGGCTGTCTCCTGGCTGGAGTGCCCTGTGTGTTGGCCCCTGGGCCCTGCACTGCCCCTCCTGATGCCCAGGACATCTGGGACCCCTTTTTGCTTTAGGGGGGTCCTTCTTTGGGGCTTTGTAGTTGCTGGGCCCCCAGCGCCTTGTGAGCGCTTTATCTTTCATGTATGGCCAGAGTGCTGTCGTTTTCCCTCGGGGCAAGCGCTCCTGCCCTTTTGTTGCCCTGCGGGTGCCCAACCCACTTATGTAATTATATACCCCGCTTCTACTTTTTATTTTCGCACCGAGGGAGCCTACCCCTCGGTATTGCCCCCGAAAAGAGATTGCCGCCGCAGCTGCAGTGAAACCGGAAGTCAAGCAGCATTGCACCTGGAGCGGGGCGGGACTACGCTTGCTTCCAGGAAGTCCAGCCCGCCGCCGAGCTGGGACAGGCTAAAGTCCCGTGCCTAGAGAGAGGAGCGTTGCGGCCGAGTCCCGGGTCCCGAGAGGGGGCCCGGGTGAAGAGGGAGGTGGGGCTCTCCTACGGAGAGAAAGCCCCGCACACACCGCCACCCGGAGGAGCCCCCGCTGAAGGAATAACAGCCCGGTGAGTGAAACGGGCTGGGGGTGCTCCGTGGAGGCTAAGGTTGGTGCCTGAGAAAGGCACAGCGTCAAGGGGCATTTAGGGCGGCCCAGGATGCCATTGGGCCGCCCCCACATTTGTTTAATGATTCCCCACTGCCTCGTTGGCTCCATCGTGGTCCCACAGTTGGTTCTAGAGCACGAGGCTCCACGTTGTCTAGTGCCCTTCACAGCCCAGTGCCATGATTGCTCTTCGAGCGGCCCCATCTTGCAGTGGGCTGCTCCAACGAGGCAGGCATGATTTTGGTCTAGGAGCCAGCCTGCTCCACCGTGCCCATTGTCCCCCACTTGGGACATATTGACTTTGGGAGAATGTTTGTATAAGGAGACGAGGTGGCTCCCCCCACCCCACAGAAGTTGCTGTACAGCCCATGAGGGGCCAGAGGAGCCTGTGCTGAGCCCGTGGCTCCAACGATGGGCACGTGTTTCTTACAGAGCCTAGAGGGCTCCAACGTTTTGGCGCAGTCTTTGTTCAGAGGGCCAGTGAGGGCCCATGTCACAGTTTTGAGTTCCCAGCTGCCCAGCAAGTAGTGGGCAGCTGCACCGTTTAGGTTTTCTTTCTAGGGGACTTGTTCTTTGGACTTAGGAGTGAGTCGCACTCCTTCATCCCTACCTTGGCCTTCCCCAGCTGCGTAGCACTTAGTGCCAGCTGCAGCATTTAGGCCCTGTTCTTGTCCTCAGCTGCCCAGCAAGTAGTGGGCAGCTGCTACGTTTAGGTTTTGGCGCAGTGGCGCACCCTGGACCCTATTGTGATTTATGCGCTTTTGTGATTTATGTGCAAAATGCTTTGGGTGTTAGGAAATGTACTGTGTGTAGTATGTTTTGCTCACCCTGTGTTTAATACCTCTAGATATGATGTATGCATAGGAGGTTGTTTTACCTGTTCAGGTTTATGTTAGGGAGATTATATTTCCCTGTGTGATTTACGCCCCTAGTGTCATGTTTTACGTAGGTGATGAGGGTCTAATGTAGTTAGACTGGTGGGATACTGTGCATGATGGATTTCAAGGCACAGACTGTTGCAAAGTACAGTGATTACCAGTGTTTACTGGTTGTATGTTTTATGGCCTATTTTTCCTTTACCAAGGTATCTACAGTGGTCCATGTGGCCCTGTCAGGTGTACATAATCCCTTGTAAATATTGCCCGTGCCAGTTGGCACAATGTGCATCCTGTGATTATTATTCTGATGTGTTTTGATAGTACAAAGGCTATTTTTGATATAACATTGTGTGGAGCTCCTTTTGTGGGGGGCCTGGGATGTTTTTGCTGGTGGGTGCGTGCACAAATGCTTTACAAATTGCCCTTGGGATAAGCCGGACTGCTCGTGCCAAGCTACCAAGGGGGTGAGCAGGGGTTATCTTGGCGTGTAACTCTCGTGCCCTGACTAGAGTGGTGGTTGCGGCCTGGCTTTGGCGCAAGCCTTAGCCAACCAGAAATCCCCATTTCTAACATTAGTGGCAGCGGTGGGATTTGGACTTGTGTTTGCGCAGTACCACAGCGACAACTGGCTCCACTAAAAAACTCTGCATTTTAAATAGTCACATGGAAAGGGATTAATGTTTTCGAGTTGGTTCTAAAAATGTAATTTCTTTGGAAATTCTTGAGCACTGTGAGTTAGGGGTCACTAGCGCCATGAAACCGCCTGGTGTAAGTGCGCTCTAAAAGTAATTTAACATAACATAACATAACATAGCTCGGAAGAGTAGATCATCCCCTAAGTGCAGTGTGAGTTTTCTGGATTCACCAGTAAGGGTGGGATCCAGTGGAAGCAACTAAAGTGTGTCCAGTGCATGTGTTCCCCGTCCCGTTCCCAGAATGTGGTACCTGGTGCTCAGTAAGAGGGGTGCAGGTTGAGATTCAGGGGCAGTAGATACTGTCTCACCGGTTTGGGGGGGGGGGGGTGTGGATGAATGGTGTGTTGCACTGGACGTGTTGGTGTGAGATCTCTGAGATATAGAGCTTGTTGAATACTTTGGTGTGTACTCCTGTTTTAGCTCAGACACCTAGGTTCCTTGTGTTAAACTTTTCTCGAGAACGTCTGCCAAAATGGAGCCTGCGTTTGATTTCTGTGGTCTGTTTAGATACAGTATGTTAGAGTTGGTAAGGTTATGTGAAGAGAGAGACATAGAGGTGGGAGTGATTCCAAAAGGAGTGGCTGAGGTGTCTTCCAGCCCAGTGTGGTGGAAGAGGTTCAGAGTAGCCCAGCTAGGTCCCAGGGTAGGGGCTCACGTCCTGTCTCTGAGGAGGAGGAGAGGGTGGGACTGCGTGTCTCCAGGTGCCCGAAACCCAGTTTCAGGGCCTGGATTGTTTAAGGGAACATCAGGTCAGAGGCCTAGGGGGTACTTGTAGGCCATTTGAGGAGGATCTCCCAGAGTTTAGAGAACGTGGAACATGTAAGCAGGGTTCCAGTCGTTCTGGTTCCAGTAGTTCTGGTGTCTGGCAGTACTGCTCCAGTTGGGAGGGTGCAGAAGTCCAGATCGAGGGGTGCGAGGGGGATAGGCTCCCCAGTGGAAGAACCAGTGGGTCAGGGGCCAGCTAGAAGGGCTGTGTCGCCGGGGAGTGACCATGGTGATGCCACTTCTGTCCTGAGTGACAGGCAGACTTGTTACAAGACACATTAGTTATGTGTCACCCTCAGAAAGTCCTGGTGTGCCAGGCATCTGACCAAAGGAGACGTCCCTCGGTTGGGGAGCCAGTAGCCAGTTGTTCCGGATCTGGACGTAAGGGCAACTGTAAGTAAGTAGTGTCCTGCAATTGCAAGAAGAAACCTCTGCCTGAAAGGAAGGAACTGGGAAAGCTGCAGGAGGAGTACTGTCCTGGGGGATTGGCCTGCAGTGGTTGAATTGCTGCTGAAGGAGAGGAGAAAGCCTTAGACTTTATTTGCAACTTGTGAAGCCCTGGTGCCCCAGGCATCTGACCAAAGGGTGGAAGGATCAGTGGTAGTTTGGAACTACACTGAGAAGGGGAGTGGAGAGTGGCTATTGTATGCCAGGGGTTACCACCCCCACTCTGTGGATTGGCAAGGACCAGTGGTATCTAGGGGGCCTAGGGCCTGGTCCTACCTGTGGACAACTAAGGAGTACCGGTAGGGTAGCCTAGTTGGGCCTGAATTAAAAAATAAAAAAATGTATGTGTGTGCTTGTTTTGTGGAACAAAGTGGCTTAGAACCGGAGGGTGTCCCTGCAGTGCGGAACCCGCGTCTGTGCTCTATCGCACAAAGCAGGGAAGTCCGTCACAGTGGATCTGAGAACGGAAGTGATGCTGCTGCTCCATCTAAGCCTGCCCTGCCGCTGTAACGGAGGCGGGAAGGGCCCTAAGAATGGAAGTGACGACAGCTACTACACCTGCTCCCGTACAGAGAACAGCGCCAGGATTGGCTTGAGCTGCAGACGCAGCTTCCGTACAGAGAACAGCGCCAGGATTGGCCTGAGCTGCAGACACAGATTCCGTACAGAGAACAGCGCCAGGATTGGCCGGAGCTGCAGACACAGCTTCCGTACAGAGAACAGCGCCAGGATTGGCCTGAGCTGCAGACACAGCTTCCGTACAGAGAACAGCGCCAGGATTGGCTCGGGCTGCAAATGCTGCTTCCGTACAGAGAACAGAGCCAGGATTGGCTTGAGCTGCAGACGCTGCTCCCGTACAGAGAAAAGCACCAGAATTGGCTTGAGCTGCAAACGCAGCTTCCAAACAGAGAACAGTGCCTGCAAACGCTGCTCCCGTACAGAGAACAGCGCCAGGATTGGCTTGAGCTGCAGACGCAGCTTCCGTACAGAGAACGATTCAGAAAAGGGGGTGGTGATGAACAGAGTGTCTGAATTGAGCAGACCACTCTTACCCAGTCCAAAGATCAGGGCTTGATCCATCACCGTTATTTATCTCACTGCCCCATCCCAGCTCAGAACCTGGCTATATGCAAATCAGTCTGTCCCTGGCCCAGTGCATCATGGGAACAGGGCAGACTAAACTACCAAGCCAATTCGTCACCAGAAAGGAGACAAGCTACCGGGGACCGGTTTCTGGCATTTCAGCCGTCTTCGGCCCGGCTTGCTTGAATCCTGATGGAGCAGTGAGAAAGGGACTCATGTCTGAGTATACCCTGCCACACCTATAGTGGCCAAAAACGATTCAGAAAAGGGGGTGGTGATGAACAGAGTGTCTGAATTGAGCAGACCACTCTTACCCAGTCCAAAGATCAGGGCTTGATCCATCACCGTTATTTATCTCACTGCCCCATCCCAGCTCAGAACCTGGCTATATGCAAATCAGTCTGTCCCTGGCCCAGTGCATCATGGGAACAGGGCAGACTAAACTACCAAGCCAATTCGTCACCAGAAAGGAGACAAGCTACCGGGGACCGGTTTCTGGCATTTCAGCCGTCTTCGGCCCGGCTTGCTTGAATCCTGATGGAGCAGTGAGAAAGGGACTCATGTCTGAGTATACCCTGCCACACCTATAGTGGCCAAAAACGATTCAGAAAAGGGGGTGGTGATGAACAGAGTGTTTGAATTGAGCAGACCACTCTTACCCAGTCCAAAGATCAGGGCTTGATCCATTACCGTTATTTATCTCACTGCCCCATCCCTTGCTCATTGCACCATCAGGATTCAAGCAAGCCGGGCCGAAGACGGCTGTAATGCCAGAAACCGGTCCCCCGAAGCTTGTTTCCTTCCCAGTGAAAGAATTGGCCTTGTAGTTTGGTTTGCCCTGTTCCCATCATGCACTGGGACAGGGGCAGACTAATTTGCATATAGCCAGGTTCTGAGCTGGGATGGTGCAGTGAGCTAAAAAACGGTGTTGGATCTAGCCCTGATCTCCTGATCTCTTGACTGGGTGAGAGTATTCTGCTTAATTCAGAAACTCTGTCCATCACCACCCCTTGTTGTTTAATTATTTTGTCCACCATAAGCGTGGAAGGGTATACTCAGATGTGAGTCCCTTGCTCATTGCACCATCAGGATTCAAGCAAGCCGGGCCGAAGACGGCTGTAATGCCAGAAACCGGTCCCCGGAAGCTTGTTTCCTTCCCAGTGAAAGAATTGGCTTTGTAGTTTGGTTTGCCCTGTTCCCATCATGCACTGGGACAGGAGCAGACTAATTTGCATATAGCCAGGTTCTGAGCTGGGATGGTGCAGTGAGCTAAAAAACGGTGTTGGATCTAGCCCTGATCTCTTGACTGGGTGAGAGTATTCTGCTTAATTCAGAAACTCTGTCCATCACCACCCCTTGTTGTTTAATTATCCGTACAGAGAACGGCAACAGGATTGGATTGAGCTGCATACGCAGCTTCCGTACAGAGAACAGCACCAGGATTGGCTTGAGCTGCAGACGCAGCTTCCGTACAGAGAACAGCGCCAGGATTGGCTTGGCTGCAGACACAGCTTCCATACAGAGAAAAGTGCCAGGATTGGATTGAGCTGTAGATGCAGCTTCCGTACAGAGAAAAGCGCCAGGATTGGCTTGAGCTGCAGACGCAGCTTCCGTACAGAGAACAGCGCCAGGATTGGCTAGGGCTGCAGACGCTGCTTCCGTACAGAGAACAGCACCAGGATTGGCATGAGCTGCAGACGCTGCTTCCGTACAGAGAAGCAGCGCCAGGATTGGCTTGAGCTGCAGACACAGCTTCAGTACAGAGAACAGCGCAATGGATTGGCTTGAGCTGCAGACGCTGCTTCCGTACAGAGAACAGCTCCAGGATTGGCTTGAGCTGCAGACGCAGCTTTCGTATAGAGAACAGCGCCAGGATTAGCTTGAGCTGCAGACGTAGCTTCCGTACAGAGAACAGTGCCAGGATTGGCTTGAGCTGCAGATGCAGCTTCCGTACAGAGAACAGCGCCAGGATTGTCTCAGGCTGCAGACGCTGCTTCCGTACAGAGAACAGCGCCAGGATTGGCTTGAGCTGCAGACGTAGCTTCCGTACAGAGAACAGTGCCAGGATTGGCTTGAGCTGCAGATGCAGCTTCCGTACAGAGAACAGCGCCAGGATTGTCTCAGGCTGCAGACGCTGCTTCCGTACAGAGAACAGCTCCAGGATTGGCTTGAGCTGCAGACGCAGCTTTCGTATAGAGAACAGCGCCAGGATTAGCTTGAGCTGCAGACGCAGCTTCCGTACAGAGAACAGTGCCAGGATTGGCTTGAGCTGCAGATGCAGCTTCCGTACAGAGAACAGCGCCAGGCTGCAGATGCTGCTTCCGTACAGAGAACAGTGCCAGGATTGGCTTGAGCTCCAGACCCAGCTTCCATACACAGAACAGTGCCAGGATTGGCTTGAGCTGCAGACGCAGCTTCCGTACAGAGAACAGTGCCTGCAAACGCTGCTCCTGTACAGAGAATGGCACCAGGGTTGGCTTGAGCTGCAGACACAGCTTCCGTACAGAGAACAGCGCCAGGATTAGCTTGAGCTGCAGAGGCTGCTTCCGTATAGAGAACAGCGCCAGGATTGGCTTGAGCTGCAGACTCTCCTCCTGTACAGAGAACCGCGCCAGGATTGGCTTGAGCTGCAGACACAGCTTCAGTACAGAGAACAGTGCTAGGATTGGCTTGAGCTGCAGGCGCAGCACCCATACAGAGAACAGCGCCAGGATTGGCCTGAGCTGCAGAACACAGCTTCAGTACAGAGAACAGCGCCAGGATTGGCTTGAGCTGCAGACACTGCTTCTGTACAGAGAATAGTGCCAGGATTGGCTTGAGCTGCAGACGCTGCTTCCATACAGAGAACAGCGCGAGGATTGGCTTGAGCTGCAGACGCAGCTCCATACAGAGAACAGCGCCAGGATTGGCTTGAGCTGCAGACGCAGTTCCATACAGAGAACAGCGCCAGGATTGGCTTGAGCCGCAGACGCTGCTCCCGTACAGAGAAGGGCGCCAGGATTGGCTTGAGCTGCAGACGCTGCACCTGTACAGAGAACAGCGCCAGGATTGGATTGAGCTGCATACGCAGCTTCCGTACAGAGAACAGCACCAGGATTGGCTTGAGCTGCAGACGTAGCTTCCGTTCAGAGAACAGCCCCAGGATTGGCTTGGCTGCAGACACAGCTTCCATACAGAGAAAAGTGCCAGGATTGGATTGAGCTGCAGATGCAGCTTCCGTACAGAGAACAGCACCAGGATTGGCTTGAGCTGCAGACGCAACTTCCGTACAGAGAACAGCGCCAGGATTGGCTAAGGCTGCAGACGCTGCTTCCGTACAGAGAACAGCACCAGGATTGGCTTGAGTTGCAGACGCTGCTTCCGTACAGAGAAGCAGCGCCAGGATTGGCTTGAGCTGCAGACACAGCTTCAGTACAGAGAACAGCGCAATGGATTGGCTTGAGCTGCAGACGCTGCTTCCGTACAGAGAACAGCACCAGGATTGGCTTGAGCTGCAGACACAGCTTCAGTACAGAGAACAGCGCAATGGATTGGCTTGAGCTGCAGACACTGCTCCCGTACAGAGAACAGCACCAGGATTGGCTTGAGCTGCAGACGCAGCTTCCGTACAGAGAACAGCGCCAGGATTGGCTTGAGCTGCAGACGCAGCTTCCATATAGAGAACAGCGCCAGGATTAGCTTGAGCTGCAGACGCAGCTTCCGTACAGAGAACAGCGCCAGAATTGGCTTGAGCTGCAGACGCTGCTCCAGTACAGAGAACAGCTCCAAGATTGGCTTGAGCTGCAGACGCAGCTTCCATATAGAGAACAGCGCCAGGATTAGCTTGAGCTGCAGACGCAGCTACCGTACAGAGAACAGCACCAGGATTGGCTTGAGCTGCAGACACTGCTCCCGTACAGAGAACAGCTCCAGGATTGGCTTGAGCTGCAGACGCAGCTTTCGTATAGAGAACAGCGCCAGGATTAGCTTGAGCTGCAGACGCAGCTTCCGTACAGAGAACAGTGCCAGGATTGGCTTGAGCTGCAGATGCAGCTTCCGTACAGAGAACAGCGCCAGGATTGGCTCAGGCTGCAGATGCTGCTTCCGTACAGAGAACAGTGCCAGGATTGGCTTGAGCTCCAGACCCAGCTTCCATACACAGAACAGTGCCAGGATTGGCTTGAGCTGCAGACGCAGCTTCCGTACAGAGAACAGTGCCTGCAAACGCTGCTCCTGTACAGAGAATGGCACCAGGGTTGGCTTGAGCTGCAGACACAGCTTCCGTACAGAGAACAGCGCCAGGATTAGCTTGAGCTGCAGAGGCTGCTTCCGTATAGAGAACAGCGCCAGGATTGGCTTGAGCTGCAGACTCTCCTCCTGTACAGAGAACCGCGCCAGGATTGGCTTGAGCTGCAGACACAGCTTCAGTATAGAGAACGGTGCCAGGATTGGCTTGAGCTGCAGGCGCAGCACCCGTACAGAGAACAGCGCCAGGATTGGCCTGAGCTGCAGAACACAGCTTCAGTACAGAGAACAGCGCCAGGATTGGCTTGAGCTGCAGACACTGCTTCTGTACAGAGAATAGTGCCAGGATTGGCTTGAGCTGCAGACGCTGCTTCCATACAGAGAACAGCGCGAGGATTGGCTTGAGCTGCAGACGCAGCTCCATACAGGGAACAGCGCCAGGATTGGCTTGAGCTGCAGACGCAGTTCCATACAGAGAACAGCGCCAGGATTGGCTTGAGCCGCAGATGCTGCTCCCGTACAGAGAAGGGCGCCAGGATTGGCTTGAGCTGCAGATGCTGCACCTGTACAGAGAACAGCGCCAGGATTGGATTGAGCTGCATACGCAGCTTCCGTACAGAGAACAGCACCAGGATTGGCTTGAGCTGCAGACGTAGCTTCCGTACAGAGAACAGCCCCAGGATTGGCTTGGCTGCAGACACAGCTTCCATACAGAGAAAAGTGCCAGGATTGGATTGAGCTGCAGATGCAGCTTCCGTACAGAGAACAGCACCAGGATTGGCTTGAGCTGCAGACGCAGCTTCCGTACAGAGAACAGCGCCAGGATTGGCTAAGGCTGCAGACGCTGCTTCCGTACAGAGAACAGCACCAGGATTGGCTTGAGCTGCAGACGCTGCTTCCGTACAGAGAAGCAGCGCCAGGATTGGCTTGAGCTGCAGACACAGCTTCAGTACAGAGAACAGCGCAATGGATTGGCTTGAGCTGCAGACGCAGCTTTCGTATAGAGAACAGCGCCAGGATTAGCTTGAGCTGCAGACGTAGCTTCCGTACAGAGAACAGTGCCTGGATTGGCTTGAGCTGCAGATGCAGCTTCCGTACAGAGAACAGCGCCAGGATTGTCTCAGGCTGCAGACGCTGCTTCCGTACAGAGAACAGCGCCAGGATTGGCTTGAGCTCCAGACACAGCTTCCATACACAGAACAGTGCCAGGATTGGCTTGAGCTGCAGACGCAGCTTTCGTATAGAGAACAGCGCCAGGATTAGCTTGAGCTGCAGACGTAGCTTCCGTACAGAGAACAGTGCCAGGATTGGCTTGAGCTGCAGATGCAGCTTCCGTACAGAGAACAGCGCCAGGATTGGCTTGAGCTCCAGACGCTGCTTCCGTACAGAGAACAGCGCCAGGATTGGCTTGAGCTCCAGACACAGCTTCCATACAGAGAACAGTGCCTGCAAACGCTGCTCCTGTACAGAGAATGGCGCCAGGGTTGGCTTGAGCTGCAGACACAGCTTCCGTACAGAGAACAGCGCCATGATTGGCTTGAGCTGCAGACACAGCTTCAGTACAGAGAACAGTGCCAGGATTGGCTTGAGCTGCAGGCGCAGCACCCGTACAGAGAACAGCGCCAGGATTGGCCGGAGCTGCAGAACACAGCTTCAGTGCAGAGAACAGCGCCAGGATTGGCTTGAGCTGCAGACACTGCTTCCGTACTGAGAACAGCGCCAGGATTGGCTTGAGCTGCAGACGCTGCTTCCGTACAGAGAACAGCGCGAGGATTGGCTTGAGCTGCAGACGCAGTTCCATACAGAGAACAGCGCCAGGATTGGCTTGAGCTGCAGACGCTGCTCCCGTACAGAGAATGGGGCCAGGATTGGCTTGAGCTGCAGACGCTGCACCTGTACAGAGAACAGCGCCAGGATTGGATTGAGCTGCATACGCAGCTTCCGTACAGAGAACAGAGCCAGGATTGGCTTGGCTGCAGACGCAGCTTCCGAAAGAGAACAGCGCCAGGATTAGCTTGAGCTGCAGACGCTGCTCCTGTACAGAGAACAACACCAGGATTGGCTAGAGCTGCAGACGCTGCTTCCATACAGAGACCAGCGCCAGGATTGGCCAGAGCTACAGACACAGCTTCAGTACAGAGAACAGCGCCAGGATTGGCTTGAGCTGCAGACACAGCTTCCATAAACGAAACAGCGCCAGGATTGGCTTGAGCTGCAGATGCTGCTCCCGTACAGAGAACAGCGCCAGGATTGGCTTGAGCTGAAAACGCTGCTCCCGTACAGAGAACAGCGCCAGGATTGGCTTCAACTGAAGACGCTGCTCCCGTACAGAGAACAGCGCCAGGATTTGCTTGAGCTGCAGACACAGCTTCGGTACAGAGAACAGCGCCAGGAATGGCTTGAGCTGCAGACGCAGCTTCCGTACAGAGAACAGCACCAGGATTGGCTTGAGCTGCAGACGCAGCTTCCGTACAGAGAACAGCGCCAGGATTGGCTTGAGCTGCAGACGCATCTTCCATATAGAGAACAGCGCCAGGATTAGCTTGAGCTGCAGACGCAGCTTCCGTACAGAGAACAGCACCAGGATTGGCTTGAGCTGCAGACGTAGCTTCCGTACAGAGAACAGCCCCAGGATTGGCTTGGCTGCAGACACAGCTTCCATACAGAGAAAAGTGCCAGGATTGGATTGAGCTGCAGATGCAGCTTCCGTACAGAGAACAGCACCAGGATTGGCTTGAGCTGCAGACGCAGCTTCCGTACAGAGAACAGCGCCAGGATTGGCTAAGGCTGCAGACGCTGCTTCCGTACAGAGAACAGCACCAGGATTGGCTTGAGCTGCAGACGCTGCTTCCGTACAGAGAAGCAGCGCCAGGATTGGCTTGAGCTGCAGACACAGCTTCAGTACAGAGAACAGCGCAATGGATTGGCTTGAGCTGCAGACGCAGCTTTCGTATAGAGAACAGCGCCAGGATTAGCTTGAGCTGCAGACGTAGCTTCCGTACAGAGAACAGTGCCAGGATTGGCTTGAGCTGCAGATGCAGCTTCCGTACAGAGAACAGCGCCAGGATTGTCTCAGGCTGCAGACGCTGCTTCCGTACAGAGAACAGCGCCAGGATTGGCTTGAGCTCCAGACACAGCTTCCATACACAGAACAGTGCCAGGATTGGCTTGAGCTGCAGACGCAGCTTTCGTATAGAGAACAGCGCCAGGATTAGCTTGAGCTGCAGACGTAGCTTCCGTACAGAGAACAGTGCCAGGATTGGCTTGAGCTGCAGATGCAGCTTCCGTACAGAGAACAGCGCCAGGATTGGCTTGAGCTCCAGACGCTGCTTCCGTACAGAGAACAGCGCCAGGATTGGCTTGAGCTCCAGACACAGCTTCCATACAGAGAACAGTGCCTGCAAACTCTGCTCCTGTACAGAGAATGGCGCCAGGGTTGGCTTGAGCTGCAGACACAGCTTCCGTACAGAGAACAGCGCCATGATTGGCTTGAGCTGCAGACACAGCTTCAGTACAGAGAACAGTGCCAGGATTGGCTTGAGCTGCAGGCGCAGCACCCGTACAGAGAACAGCGCCAGGATTGGCCGGAGCTGCAGAACACAGCTTCAGTGCAGAGAACAGCGCCAGGATTGGCTTGAGCTGCAGACACTGCTTCCGTACTGAGAACAGCGCCAGGATTGGCTTGAGCTGCAGACGCTGCTTCCGTACAGAGAACAGCGCGAGGATTGGCTTGAGCTGCAGACGCAGTTCCATACAGAGAACAGCGCCAGGATTGGCTTGAGCTGCAGACGCTGCTCCCGTACAGAGAATGGGGCCAGGATTGGCTTGAGCTGCAGACGCTGCACCTGTACAGAGAACAGCGCCAGGATTGGATTGAGCTGCATACGCAGCTTCCGTACAGAGAACAGAGCCAGGATTGGCTTGGCTGCAGACGCAGCTTCCGAAAGAGAACAGCGCCAGGATTAGCTTGAGCTGCAGACGCTGCTCCTGTACAGAGAACAACGCCAGGATTGGCTAGAGCTGCAGACGCTGCTTCCATGCAGAGACCAGCGCCAGGATTGGCCAGAGCTACAGACACAGCTTCAGTACAGAGAACAGCGCCAGGATTGGCTTGAGCTGCAGACACAGCTTCCATAAACGAAACAGCGCCAGGATTGGCTTGAGCTGCAGATGCTGCTCCCGTACAGAGAACAGCGCCAGGATTGGCTTGAGCTGAAAACGCTGCTCCCGTACAGAGAACAGCGCCAGGATTGGCTTCAACTGAAGACGCTGCTCCCGTACAGAGAACAGCGCCAGGATTTGCTTGAGCTGCAGACACAGCTTCGGTACAGAGAACAGCGCCAGGAATGGCTTGAGCTGCAGACGCAGCTTCCGTACAGAGAACAGCACCAGGATTGGCTTGAGCTGCAGACGCAGCTTCCGTACAGAGAACAGCGCCAGGATTGGCTTGAGCTGCAGACGCATCTTCCATATAGAGAACAGCGCCAGGATTAGCTTGAGCTGCAGACGCAGCTTCCGTACAGAGAACAGCGCCAGGATTGGCTTGAGCTGCAGACGCTGCTCCCGTACAGAGAACAGCTCCAAGATTGGCTTGAGCTGCAGATGCAGCTTCCGTATAGAGAACAGCGCCAGGATTACCTTGAGCTGCAGGCGCAGCTACCGTACAGAGAACAGAACCAGGATTGGCTTGAGCTGCAGACACTGCTCCAGTACAGAGAACAGCACTAGGATTGGCTTGAGCTGCAGACACAGCTCCCGTACAGAGAACAGCAGCAGGATTGGCTTGAGCTGCAGACACTGCTCCCGTACAAAGAACAGCTCCAGGATTGGCTTGAGCTGCAGACCCTGCTCCCGTACAGAGAACAGCAGCAGGATTGGCTTGAGCTGCAGACACTGCTCCCGTACAGAGACAGCACCAGGATTGGCTTGAGCTGCAGACACTGCTCCCCTACAGAGAACAGCTCCAGGATTGGCTTGAGCTGCAGACACTGCTCCCGTACAGAGACAGCACCAGGATTGGCTTGAGCTGCAGACACAGTTCCCATACAGAGAACAACAGCAGGATTGGCTTGAGCTGCAGACACAGCTCCCGTACAGAGAACAGCACCAGGATTGGTTTGAGCTGCAGACGCAGCTTCCGTACAGAGAACAGCGCCAGGATTGGCTTGAGCTGCAGACGCAGCTTCCATATAGAGAACAGCGTCAGGATTAGCTTGAGCTGCAGGCGCAGCTTCCGTACAGAGAACAGCGCCAGGATTGGCTTGAGCTGCAGACGCTGCTCCTGTACAGAGAACAGCGCCAGGATTGGCTTGAGCTGCAGACGCTGCTCCCGTACAGAGAAAGGCTCCAGGAATTGGCTTGGGCTGCAGACGCAGCTTCCGTATAGAGAACAGCACCAGGATTAGCTTGAGCTGCAGACGCAGCTACCGTTTAGAGAACAGCACCAGGATTGGCTTGAGCTGCAGACACTGCTCCCGTACAGAGAACAGCACTAGGATTGGCTTGAGCTGCAGACGCAGCTTCCGTACAGAGAACAGCGCCAGGATTGGCTTGAGCTGCAGACGCAGCTTCCATATAGAGAACAGCGCCAGGATTAACTTGAGCTGCAGACACTGCTCCCGTACAGAGAACAGCGCCAGGATTGGCTTGAGCTGCAGACGCAGCTTCCGTACAGAGAACAGCGCCAGGATTGGCTTGAGCTGCAGACGCAGCTTCCATATAGAGAACAGCGCCAGGATTAGCTTGAGCTGCAGACGCAGCTTCCGTACAGAGAACAGCGCCAGAATTGGCTTGAGCTGCAGACGCTGCTCCAGTACAGAGAACAGCTCCAAGATTGGCTTGAGCTGCAGACGCAGCTTCCATATAGAGAACAGCGCCAGGATTAGCTTGAGCTGCAGACGCAGCTACCGTACAGAGAACAGCACCAGGATTGGCTTGAGCTGCAGACACTGCTCCCGTACAGAGAACAGCTCCAGGATTGGCTTGAGCTGCAGACGCAGCTTTCGTATAGAGAACAGCGCCAGGATTAGCTTGAGCTGCAGACGCAGCTTCCGTACAGAGAACAGTGCCAGGATTGGCTTGAGCTGCAGATGCAGCTTCCGTACAGAGAACAGCGCCAGGATTGGCTCAGGCTGCAGATGCTGCTTCCGTACAGAGAACAGTGCCAGGATTGGCTTGAGCTCCAGACCCAGCTTCCATACACAGAACAGTGCCAGGATTGGCTTGAGCTGCAGACGCAGCTTCCGTACAGAGAACAGTGCCTGCAAACGCTGCTCCTGTACAGAGAATGGCACCAGGGTTGGCTTGAGCTGCAGACACAGCTTCCGTACAGAGAACAGCGCCAGGATTAGCTTGAGCTGCAGAGGCTGCTTCCGTATAGAGAACAGCGCCAGGATTGGCTTGAGCTGCAGACTCTCCTCCTGTACAGAGAACCGCGCCAGGATTGGCTTGAGCTGCAGACACAGCTTCAGTATAGAGAACGGTGCCAGGATTGGCTTGAGCTGCAGGCGCAGCACCCGTACAGAGAACAGCGCCAGGATTGGCCTGAGCTGCAGAACACAGCTTCAGTACAGAGAACAGCGCCAGGATTGGCTTGAGCTGCAGACACTGCTTCTGTACAGAGAATAGTGCCAGGATTGGCTTGAGCTGCAGACGCTGCTTCCATACAGAGAACAGCGCGAGGATTGGCTTGAGCTGCAGACGCAGCTCCATACAGGGAACAGCGCCAGGATTGGCTTGAGCTGCAGACGCAGTTCCATACAGAGAACAGCGCCAGGATTGGCTTGAGCCGCAGATGCTGCTCCCGTACAGAGAAGGGCGCCAGGATTGGCTTGAGCTGCAGATGCTGCACCTGTACAGAGAACAGCGCCAGGATTGGATTGAGCTGCATACGCAGCTTCCGTACAGAGAACAGCACCAGGATTGGCTTGAGCTGCAGACGTAGCTTCCGTACAGAGAACAGCCCCAGGATTGGCTTGGCTGCAGACACAGCTTCCATACAGAGAAAAGTGCCAGGATTGGATTGAGCTGCAGATGCAGCTTCCGTACAGAGAACAGCACCAGGATTGGCTTGAGCTGCAGACGCAGCTTCCGTACAGAGAACAGCGCCAGGATTGGCTAAGGCTGCAGACGCTGCTTCCGTACAGAGAACAGCACCAGGATTGGCTTGAGCTGCAGACGCTGCTTCCGTACAGAGAAGCAGCGCCAGGATTGGCTTGAGCTGCAGACACAGCTTCAGTACAGAGAACAGCGCAATGGATTGGCTTGAGCTGCAGACGCAGCTTTCGTATAGAGAACAGCGCCAGGATTAGCTTGAGCTGCAGACGTAGCTTCCGTACAGAGAACAGTGCCTGGATTGGCTTGAGCTGCAGATGCAGCTTCCGTACAGAGAACAGCGCCAGGATTGTCTCAGGCTGCAGACGCTGCTTCCGTACAGAGAACAGCGCCAGGATTGGCTTGAGCTCCAGACACAGCTTCCATACACAGAACAGTGCCAGGATTGGCTTGAGCTGCAGACGCAGCTTTCGTATAGAGAACAGCGCCAGGATTAGCTTGAGCTGCAGACGTAGCTTCCGTACAGAGAACAGTGCCAGGATTGGCTTGAGCTGCAGATGCAGCTTCCGTACAGAGAACAGCGCCAGGATTGGCTTGAGCTGCAGACGCATCTTCCATATAGAGAACAGCGCCAGGATTAGCTTGAGCTGCAGACGCAGCTTCCGTACAGAGAACAGCACCAGGATTGGCTTGAGCTGCAGACGTAGCTTCCGTACAGAGAACAGCCCCAGGATTGGCTTGGCTGCAGACACAGCTTCCATACAGAGAAAAGTGCCAGGATTGGATTGAGCTGCAGATGCAGCTTCCGTACAGAGAACAGCACCAGGATTGGCTTGAGCTGCAGACGCAGCTTCCGTACAGAGAACAGCGCCAGGATTGGCTAAGGCTGCAGACGCTGCTTCCGTACAGAGAACAGCACCAGGATTGGCTTGAGCTGCAGACGCTGCTTCCGTACAGAGAAGCAGCGCCAGGATTGGCTTGAGCTGCAGACACAGCTTCAGTACAGAGAACAGCGCAATGGATTGGCTTGAGCTGCAGACGCAGCTTTCGTATAGAGAACAGCGCCAGGATTAGCTTGAGCTGCAGACGTAGCTTCCGTACAGAGAACAGTGCCAGGATTGGCTTGAGCTGCAGATGCAGCTTCCGTACAGAGAACAGCGCCAGGATTGTCTCAGGCTGCAGACGCTGCTTCCGTACAGAGAACAGCGCCAGGATTGGCTTGAGCTCCAGACACAGCTTCCATACACAGAACAGTGCCAGGATTGGCTTGAGCTGCAGACGCAGCTTTCGTATAGAGAACAGCGCCAGGATTAGCTTGAGCTGCAGACGTAGCTTCCGTACAGAGAACAGTGCCAGGATTGGCTTGAGCTGCAGATGCAGCTTCCGTACAGAGAACAGCGCCAGGATTGGCTTGAGCTCCAGACGCTGCTTCCGTACAGAGAACAGCGCCAGGATTGGCTTGAGCTCCAGACACAGCTTCCATACAGAGAACAGTGCCTGCAAACTCTGCTCCTGTACAGAGAATGGCGCCAGGGTTGGCTTGAGCTGCAGACACAGCTTCCGTACAGAGAACAGCGCCATGATTGGCTTGAGCTGCAGACACAGCTTCAGTACAGAGAACAGTGCCAGGATTGGCTTGAGCTGCAGGCGCAGCACCCGTACAGAGAACAGCGCCAGGATTGGCCGGAGCTGCAGAACACAGCTTCAGTGCAGAGAACAGCGCCAGGATTGGCTTGAGCTGCAGACACTGCTTCCGTACTGAGAACAGCGCCAGGATTGGCTTGAGCTGCAGACGCTGCTTCCGTACAGAGAACAGCGCGAGGATTGGCTTGAGCTGCAGACGCAGTTCCATACAGAGAACAGCGCCAGGATTGGCTTGAGCTGCAGACGCTGCTCCCGTACAGAGAATGGGGCCAGGATTGGCTTGAGCTGCAGACGCTGCACCTGTACAGAGAACAGCGCCAGGATTGGATTGAGCTGCATACGCAGCTTCCGTACAGAGAACAGAGCCAGGATTGGCTTGGCTGCAGACGCAGCTTCCGAAAGAGAACAGCGCCAGGATTAGCTTGAGCTGCAGACGCTGCTCCTGTACAGAGAACAACGCCAGGATTGGCTAGAGCTGCAGACGCTGCTTCCATGCAGAGACCAGCGCCAGGATTGGCCAGAGCTACAGACACAGCTTCAGTACAGAGAACAGCGCCAGGATTGGCTTGAGCTGCAGACACAGCTTCCATAAACGAAACAGCGCCAGGATTGGCTTGAGCTGCAGATGCTGCTCCCGTACAGAGAACAGCGCCAGGATTGGCTTGAGCTGAAAACGCTGCTCCCGTACAGAGAACAGCGCCAGGATTGGCTTCAACTGAAGACGCTGCTCCCGTACAGAGAACAGCGCCAGGATTTGCTTGAGCTGCAGACACAGCTTCGGTACAGAGAACAGCGCCAGGAATGGCTTGAGCTGCAGACGCAGCTTCCGTACAGAGAACAGCACCAGGATTGGCTTGAGCTGCAGACGCAGCTTCCGTACAGAGAACAGCGCCAGGATTGGCTTGAGCTGCAGACGCATCTTCCATATAGAGAACAGCGCCAGGATTAGCTTGAGCTGCAGACGCAGCTTCCGTACAGAGAACAGCGCCAGGATTGGCTTGAGCTGCAGACGCTGCTCCCGTACAGAGAACAGCTCCAAGATTGGCTTGAGCTGCAGATGCAGCTTCCGTATAGAGAACAGCGCCAGGATTACCTTGAGCTGCAGGCGCAGCTACCGTACAGAGAACAGAACCAGGATTGGCTTGAGCTGCAGACACTGCTCCAGTACAGAGAACAGCACTAGGATTGGCTTGAGCTGCAGACACAGCTCCCGTACAGAGAACAGCAGCAGGATTGGCTTGAGCTGCAGACACTGCTCCCGTACAAAGAACAGCTCCAGGATTGGCTTGAGCTGCAGACCCTGCTCCCGTACAGAGAACAGCAGCAGGATTGGCTTGAGCTGCAGACACTGCTCCCGTACAGAGACAGCACCAGGATTGGCTTGAGCTGCAGACACTGCTCCCCTACAGAGAACAGCTCCAGGATTGGCTTGAGCTGCAGACACTGCTCCCGTACAGAGACAGCACCAGGATTGGCTTGAGCTGCAGACACAGTTCCCATACAGAGAACAACAGCAGGATTGGCTTGAGCTGCAGACACAGCTCCCGTACAGAGAACAGCACCAGGATTGGTTTGAGCTGCAGACGCAGCTTCCGTACAGAGAACAGCGCCAGGATTGGCTTGAGCTGCAGACGCAGCTTCCATATAGAGAACAGCGTCAGGATTAGCTTGAGCTGCAGGCGCAGCTTCCGTACAGAGAACAGCGCCAGGATTGGCTTGAGCTGCAGACGCTGCTCCTGTACAGAGAACAGCGCCAGGATTGGCTTGAGCTGCAGACGCTGCTCCCGTACAGAGAAAGGCTCCAGGAATTGGCTTGGGCTGCAGACGCAGCTTCCGTATAGAGAACAGCACCAGGATTAGCTTGAGCTGCAGACGCAGCTACCGTTTAGAGAACAGCACCAGGATTGGCTTGAGCTGCAGACACTGCTCCCGTACAGAGAACAGCACTAGGATTGGCTTGAGCTGCAGACGCAGCTTCCGTACAGAGAACAGCGCCAGGATTGGCTTGAGCTGCAGACGCAGCTTCCATATAGAGAACAGCGCCAGGATTAACTTGAGCTGCAGACACTGCTCCCGTACAGAGAACAGCGCCAGGATTGGCTTGAGCTGCAGACGCAGCTTCCGTACAGAGAACAGCGCCAGGATTGGCTTGAGCTGCAGACGCAGCTTCCATATAGAGAACAGCGCCAGGATTAGCTTGAGCTGCAGACGCAGCTTCCGTACAGAGAACAGCGCCAGAATTGGCTTGAGCTGCAGACGCTGCTCCAGTACAGAGAACAGCTCCAAGATTGGCTTGAGCTGCAGACGCAGCTTCCATATAGAGAACAGCGCCAGGATTAGCTTGAGCTGCAGACGCAGCTACCGTACAGAGAACAGCACCAGGATTGGCTTGAGCTGCAGACACTGCTCCCGTACAGAGAACAGCTCCAGGATTGGCTTGAGCTGCAGACGCAGCTTTCGTATAGAGAACAGCGCCAGGATTAGCTTGAGCTGCAGACGCAGCTTCCGTACAGAGAACAGTGCCAGGATTGGCTTGAGCTGCAGATGCAGCTTCCGTACAGAGAACAGCGCCAGGATTGGCTCAGGCTGCAGATGCTGCTTCCGTACAGAGAACAGTGCCAGGATTGGCTTGAGCTCCAGACCCAGCTTCCATACACAGAACAGTGCCAGGATTGGCTTGAGCTGCAGACGCAGCTTCCGTACAGAGAACAGTGCCTGCAAACGCTGCTCCTGTACAGAGAATGGCACCAGGGTTGGCTTGAGCTGCAGACACAGCTTCCGTACAGAGAACAGCGCCAGGATTAGCTTGAGCTGCAGAGGCTGCTTCCGTATAGAGAACAGCGCCAGGATTGGCTTGAGCTGCAGACTCTCCTCCTGTACAGAGAACCGCGCCAGGATTGGCTTGAGCTGCAGACACAGCTTCAGTATAGAGAACGGTGCCAGGATTGGCTTGAGCTGCAGGCGCAGCACCCGTACAGAGAACAGCGCCAGGATTGGCCTGAGCTGCAGAACACAGCTTCAGTACAGAGAACAGCGCCAGGATTGGCTTGAGCTGCAGACACTGCTTCTGTACAGAGAATAGTGCCAGGATTGGCTTGAGCTGCAGACGCTGCTTCCATACAGAGAACAGCGCGAGGATTGGCTTGAGCTGCAGACGCAGCTCCATACAGGGAACAGCGCCAGGATTGGCTTGAGCTGCAGACGCAGTTCCATACAGAGAACAGCGCCAGGATTGGCTTGAGCCGCAGATGCTGCTCCCGTACAGAGAAGGGCGCCAGGATTGGCTTGAGCTGCAGATGCTGCACCTGTACAGAGAACAGCGCCAGGATTGGATTGAGCTGCATACGCAGCTTCCGTACAGAGAACAGCACCAGGATTGGCTTGAGCTGCAGACGTAGCTTCCGTACAGAGAACAGCCCCAGGATTGGCTTGGCTGCAGACACAGCTTCCATACAGAGAAAAGTGCCAGGATTGGATTGAGCTGCAGATGCAGCTTCCGTACAGAGAACAGCACCAGGATTGGCTTGAGCTGCAGACGCAGCTTCCGTACAGAGAACAGCGCCAGGATTGGCTAAGGCTGCAGACGCTGCTTCCGTACAGAGAACAGCACCAGGATTGGCTTGAGCTGCAGACGCTGCTTCCGTACAGAGAAGCAGCGCCAGGATTGGCTTGAGCTGCAGACACAGCTTCAGTACAGAGAACAGCGCAATGGATTGGCTTGAGCTGCAGACGCAGCTTTCGTATAGAGAACAGCGCCAGGATTAGCTTGAGCTGCAGACGTAGCTTCCGTACAGAGAACAGTGCCTGGATTGGCTTGAGCTGCAGATGCAGCTTCCGTACAGAGAACAGCGCCAGGATTGTCTCAGGCTGCAGACGCTGCTTCCGTACAGAGAACAGCGCCAGGATTGGCTTGAGCTCCAGACACAGCTTCCATACACAGAACAGTGCCAGGATTGGCTTGAGCTGCAGACGCAGCTTTCGTATAGAGAACAGCGCCAGGATTAGCTTGAGCTGCAGACGTAGCTTCCGTACAGAGAACAGTGCCAGGATTGGCTTGAGCTGCAGATGCAGCTTCCGTACAGAGAACAGCGCCAGGATTGGCTTGAGCTCCAGACGCTGCTTCCGTACAGAGAACAGCGCCAGGATTGGCTTGAGCTCCAGACACAGCTTCCATACAGAGAACAGTGCCTGCAAACGCTGCTCCTGTACAGAGAATGGCGCCAGGGTTGGCTTGAGCTGCAGACACAGCTTCCGTACAGAGAACAGCGCCATGATTGGCTTGAGCTGCAGACACAGCTTCAGTACAGAGAACAGTGCCAGGATTGGCTTGAGCTGCAGGCGCAGCACCCGTACAGAGAACAGCGCCAGGATTGGCCGGAGCTGCAGAACACAGCTTCAGTGCAGAGAACAGCGCCAGGATTGGCTTGAGCTGCAGACACTGCTTCCGTACTGAGAACAGCGCCAGGATTGGCTTGAGCTGCAGACGCTGCTTCCGTACAGAGAACAGCGCGAGGATTGGCTTGAGCTGCAGACGCAGTTCCATACAGAGAACAGCGCCAGGATTGGCTTGAGCTGCAGACGCTGCTCCCGTACAGAGAATGGGGCCAGGATTGGCTTGAGCTGCAGACGCTGCACCTGTACAGAGAACAGCGCCAGGATTGGATTGAGCTGCATACGCAGCTTCCGTACAGAGAACAGAGCCAGGATTGGCTTGGCTGCAGACGCAGCTTCCGAAAGAGAACAGCGCCAGGATTAGCTTGAGCTGCAGACGCTGCTCCTGTACAGAGAACAACACCAGGATTGGCTAGAGCTGCAGACGCTGCTTCCATACAGAGACCAGCGCCAGGATTGGCCAGAGCTACAGACACAGCTTCAGTACAGAGAACAGCGCCAGGATTGGCTTGAGCTGCAGACACAGCTTCCATAAACGAAACAGCGCCAGGATTGGCTTGAGCTGCAGATGCTGCTCCCGTACAGAGAACAGCGCCAGGATTGGCTTGAGCTGAAAACGCTGCTCCCGTACAGAGAACAGCGCCAGGATTGGCTTCAACTGAAGACGCTGCTCCCGTACAGAGAACAGCGCCAGGATTTGCTTGAGCTGCAGACACAGCTTCGGTACAGAGAACAGCGCCAGGAATGGCTTGAGCTGCAGACGCAGCTTCCGTACAGAGAACAGCACCAGGATTGGCTTGAGCTGCAGACGCAGCTTCCGTACAGAGAACAGCGCCAGGATTGGCTTGAGCTGCAGACGCATCTTCCATATAGAGAACAGCGCCAGGATTAGCTTGAGCTGCAGACGCAGCTTCCGTACAGAGAACAGCACCAGGATTGGCTTGAGCTGCAGACGTAGCTTCCGTACAGAGAACAGCCCCAGGATTGGCTTGGCTGCAGACACAGCTTCCATACAGAGAAAAGTGCCAGGATTGGATTGAGCTGCAGATGCAGCTTCCGTACAGAGAACAGCACCAGGATTGGCTTGAGCTGCAGACGCAGCTTCCGTACAGAGAACAGCGCCAGGATTGGCTAAGGCTGCAGACGCTGCTTCCGTACAGAGAACAGCACCAGGATTGGCTTGAGCTGCAGACGCTGCTTCCGTACAGAGAAGCAGCGCCAGGATTGGCTTGAGCTGCAGACACAGCTTCAGTACAGAGAACAGCGCAATGGATTGGCTTGAGCTGCAGACGCAGCTTTCGTATAGAGAACAGCGCCAGGATTAGCTTGAGCTGCAGACGTAGCTTCCGTACAGAGAACAGTGCCAGGATTGGCTTGAGCTGCAGATGCAGCTTCCGTACAGAGAACAGCGCCAGGATTGTCTCAGGCTGCAGACGCTGCTTCCGTACAGAGAACAGCGCCAGGATTGGCTTGAGCTCCAGACACAGCTTCCATACACAGAACAGTGCCAGGATTGGCTTGAGCTGCAGACGCAGCTTTCGTATAGAGAACAGCGCCAGGATTAGCTTGAGCTGCAGACGTAGCTTCCGTACAGAGAACAGTGCCAGGATTGGCTTGAGCTGCAGATGCAGCTTCCGTACAGAGAACAGCGCCAGGATTGGCTTGAGCTCCAGACGCTGCTTCCGTACAGAGAACAGCGCCAGGATTGGCTTGAGCTCCAGACACAGCTTCCATACAGAGAACAGTGCCTGCAAACGCTGCTCCTGTACAGAGAATGGCGCCAGGGTTGGCTTGAGCTGCAGACACAGCTTCCGTACAGAGAACAGCGCCATGATTGGCTTGAGCTGCAGACACAGCTTCAGTACAGAGAACAGTGCCAGGATTGGCTTGAGCTGCAGGCGCAGCACCCGTACAGAGAACAGCGCCAGGATTGGCCGGAGCTGCAGAACACAGCTTCAGTGCAGAGAACAGCGCCAGGATTGGCTTGAGCTGCAGACACTGCTTCCGTACTGAGAACAGCGCCAGGATTGGCTTGAGCTGCAGACGCTGCTTCCGTACAGAGAACAGCGCGAGGATTGGCTTGAGCTGCAGACGCAGTTCCATACAGAGAACAGCGCCAGGATTGGCTTGAGCTGCAGACGCTGCTCCCGTACAGAGAATGGGGCCAGGATTGGCTTGAGCTGCAGACGCTGCACCTGTACAGAGAACAGCGCCAGGATTGGATTGAGCTGCATACGCAGCTTCCGTACAGAGAACAGAGCCAGGATTGGCTTGGCTGCAGACGCAGCTTCCGAAAGAGAACAGCGCCAGGATTAGCTTGAGCTGCAGACGCTGCTCCTGTACAGAGAACAACGCCAGGATTGGCTAGAGCTGCAGACGCTGCTTCCATGCAGAGACCAGCGCCAGGATTGGCCAGAGCTACAGACACAGCTTCAGTACAGAGAACAGCGCCAGGATTGGCTTGAGCTGCAGACACAGCTTCCATAAACGAAACAGCGCCAGGATTGGCTTGAGCTGCAGATGCTGCTCCCGTACAGAGAACAGCGCCAGGATTGGCTTGAGCTGAAAACGCTGCTCCCGTACAGAGAACAGCGCCAGGATTGGCTTCAACTGAAGACGCTGCTCCCGTACAGAGAACAGCGCCAGGATTTGCTTGAGCTGCAGACACAGCTTCGGTACAGAGAACAGCGCCAGGAATGGCTTGAGCTGCAGACGCAGCTTCCGTACAGAGAACAGCACCAGGATTGGCTTGAGCTGCAGACGCAGCTTCCGTACAGAGAACAGCGCCAGGATTGGCTTGAGCTGCAGACGCATCTTCCATATAGAGAACAGCGCCAGGATTAGCTTGAGCTGCAGACGCAGCTTCCGTACAGAGAACAGCGCCAGGATTGGCTTGAGCTGCAGACGCTGCTCCCGTACAGAGAACAGCTCCAAGATTGGCTTGAGCTGCAGATGCAGCTTCCGTATAGAGAACAGCGCCAGGATTACCTTGAGCTGCAGGCGCAGCTACCGTACAGAGAACAGAACCAGGATTGGCTTGAGCTGCAGACACTGCTCCAGTACAGAGAACAGCACTAGGATTGGCTTGAGCTGCAGACACAGCTCCCGTACAGAGAACAGCAGCAGGATTGGCTTGAGCTGCAGACACTGCTCCCGTACAAAGAACAGCTCCAGGATTGGCTTGAGCTGCAGACCCTGCTCCCGTACAGAGAACAGCAGCAGGATTGGCTTGAGCTGCAGACACTGCTCCCGTACAGAGACAGCACCAGGATTGGCTTGAGCTGCAGACACTGCTCCCCTACAGAGAACAGCTCCAGGATTGGCTTGAGCTGCAGACACTGCTCCCGTACAGAGACAGCACCAGGATTGGCTTGAGCTGCAGACACAGTTCCCATACAGAGAACAACAGCAGGATTGGCTTGAGCTGCAGACACAGCTCCCGTACAGAGAACAGCACCAGGATTGGTTTGAGCTGCAGACGCAGCTTCCGTACAGAGAACAGCGCCAGGATTGGCTTGAGCTGCAGACGCAGCTTCCATATAGAGAACAGCGTCAGGATTAGCTTGAGCTGCAGGCGCAGCTTCCGTACAGAGAACAGCGCCAGGATTGGCTTGAGCTGCAGACGCTGCTCCTGTACAGAGAACAGCGCCAGGATTGGCTTGAGCTGCAGACGCTGCTCCCGTACAGAGAAAGGCTCCAGGAATTGGCTTGGGCTGCAGACGCAGCTTCCGTATAGAGAACAGCACCAGGATTAGCTTGAGCTGCAGACGCAGCTACCGTTTAGAGAACAGCACCAGGATTGGCTTGAGCTGCAGACACTGCTCCCGTACAGAGAACAGCACTAGGATTGGCTTGAGCTGCAGACGCAGCTTCCGTACAGAGAACAGCGCCAGGATTGGCTTGAGCTGCAGACGCAGCTTCCATATAGAGAACAGCGCCAGGATTAACTTGAGCTGCAGACACTGCTCCCGTACAGAGAACAGCGCCAGGATTGGCTTGAGCTGCAGACGCAGCTTCCATATAGAGAACAGCGCCAGGATTAACTTGAGCTGCAGACGCAGCTTCCGTACAGAGAACAGCGCCAGGATTGGCTTGAGCTGCAGACGCTGGTCCCGTACAGAGAACAGCTCCAAGATTGGCTTGAGCTGCAGACGCAGCTTCCATATAGAGAACAGCGCCAGGATTAGCTTGAGCTGCAGACGCAGCTACCGTACAGAGAACAGCACCAGGATTGGCTTGAGCTGCAGACACTGCTCCCGTACAGAGAACAGCTCCAGGATTGGCTTGAGCTGCAGACGCAGCTTCGTATAGAGAACAGCGCCAGGATTAGCTTGAGCTGCAGACGCAGCTTCCGTACAGAGAACAGTGCCAGGATTGGCTTGAGCTGCAGATGCAGCTTCCGTACAGAGAACAGCGCCAGGATTGGCTCAGGCTGCAGATGCTACTTCCGTACAGAGAACAGTGCCAGGATTGGCTTGAGCTCCAGACCCAGCTTCCATACACAGAACAGTGCCAGGATTGGCTTGAGCTGCAGACGCAGCCCCGTACAGAGAACAGTGCCTGCAAACGCTGCTCCTGTACAGAGAATGGCACCAGGGTTGGCTTGAGCTGCAGACACAGCTTCCGTACAGAGAACAGCGCCAGGATTAGCTTTAGCTGCAGAGGCTGCTTCCGTATAGAGAACAGCGCCAGGATTGGCTTGAGCTGCAGACTCTCCTCCTGTACAGAGAACCGCGCCAGGATTGGCTTGAGCTGCAGACACAGCTTCAGTACAGAGAACAGTGCCAGGATTGGCTTGAGCTGCAGGCGCAGCACCCGTACAGAGAACAGCGCCAGGATTGGCCTGAGCTGCAGAACACAGCTTCAGTACAGAGAACAGCGCCAGGATTGGCTTGAGCTGCAGACACTGCTTCTGTACAGAGAATAGTGCCAGGATTGGCTTGAGCTGCAGACGCTGCTTCCATACAGAGAACAGCGCGAGGATTGGCTTGAGCTGCAGACGCAGCTCCATACAGGGAACAGCGCCAGGATTGGCTTGAGCTGCAGACGCAGTTCCATACAGAGAACAGCGCCAGGATTGGCTTGAGCTGCAGACGCAGCTTCCATATAGAGAACAGCGTCAGGATTAGCTTGAGCTGCAGGCGCAGCTTCCGTACAGAGAACAGCGCCAGGATTGGCTTGAGCTGCAGACGCTGCTCCTGTACAGAGAACAGCGCCAGGATTGGCTTGAGCTGCAGACGCTGCTCCCGTACAGAGAAAGGCTCCAGGATTGGCTTGGGCTGCAGACGCAGCTTCCGTATAGAGAACAGCACCAGGATTAGCTTGAGCTGCAGACGCAGCTACCGTTTAGAGAACAGCACCAGGATTGGCTTGAGCTGCAGACACTGCTCCTGTACAGAGAACAGCACTAGGATTGGCTTGAGCTGCAGACGCAGCTTCCGTACAGAGAACAGCGCCAGGATTGGCTTGAGCTGCAGACGCAGCTTCCATATAGAGAACAGCGCCAGGATTAACTTGAGCTGCAGACGCAGCTTCCGTACAGAGAACAGCGCCAGGATTGGCTTGAGCTGCAGACGCTGGTCCCGTACAGAGAACAGCTCCAAGATTGGCTTGAGCTGCAGACGCAGCTTCCATATAGAGAACAGCGCCAGGATTAGCTTGAGCTGCAGACGCAGCTACCGTACAGAGAACAGCACCAGGATTGGCTTGAGCTGCAGACACTGCTCCCGTACAGAGAACAGCTCCAGGATTGGCTTGAGCTGCAGACGCAGCTTCGTATAGAGAACAGCGCCAGGATTGGCTTGAGCTGCAGATGCAGCTTCCGTACAGAGAACAGCGCCAGGATTGGCTCAGGCTGCAGATGCTACTTCCGTACAGAGAACAGTGCCAGGATTGGCTTGAGCTCCAGACCCAGCTTCCATACACAGAACAGTGCCAGGATTGGCTTGAGCTGCAGACGCAGCCCCGTACAGAGAACAGTGCCTGCAAACGCTGCTCCTGTACAGAGAATGGCACCAGGGTTGGCTTGAGCTGCAGACACAGCTTCCGTACAGAGAACAGCGCCAGGATTAGCTTGAGCTGCAGAGGCTGCTTCCGTATAGAGAACAGCGCCAGGATTGGCTTGAGCTGCAGACTCTCCTCCTGTACAGAGAACCGCGCCAGGATTGGCTTGAGCTGCAGACACAGCTTCAGTACAGAGAACAGTGCCAGGATTGGCTTGAGCTGCAGGCGCAGCACCCGTACAGAGAACAGCGCCAGGATTGGCCTGAGCTGCAGAACACAGCTTCAGTACAGAGAACAGCGCCAGGATTGGCTTGAGCTGCAGACACTGCTTCTGTACAGAGAATAGTGCCAGGATTGGCTTGAGCTGCAGACGCTGCTTCCATACAGAGAACAGCGCGAGGATTGGCTTGAGCTGCAGACGCAGCTCCATACAGGGAACAGCGCCAGGATTGGCTTGAGCTGCAGACGCAGTTCCATACAGAGAACAGCGCCAGGATTGGCTTGAGCCGCAGATGCTGCTCCCGTACAGAGAAGGGCGCCAGGATTGGCTTGAGCTGCAGACGCTGCACCTGTACAGAGAACAGCGCCAGGATTGGATTGAGCTGCATACGCAGCTTCCGTACAGAGAACAGCACCAGGATTGGCTTGAGCTGCAGACGTAGCTTCCGTACAGAGAACAGCCCCAGGATTGGCTTGGCTGCAGACACAGCTTCCATACAGAGAAAAGTGCCAGGATTGGATTGAGCTGCAGATGCAGCTTCCGTACAGAGAACAGCACCAGGATTGGCTTGAGCTGCAGACGCAGCTTCCGTACAGAGAACAGCGCCAGGATTGGCTAAGGCTGCAGACGCTGCTTCCGTACAGAGAACAGCACCAGGATTGGCTTGAGCTGCAGACGCTGCTTCCGTACAGAGAAGCAGCGCCAGGATTGGCTTGAGCTGCAGACACAGCTTCAGTACAGAGAACAGCGCAATGGATTGGCTTGAGCTGCAGACGCAGCTTTCGTATAGAGAACAGCGCCAGGATTAGCTTGAGCTGCAGACGTAGCTTCCGTACAGAGAACAGTGCCAGGATTGGCTTGAGCTGCAGATGCAGCTTCCGTACAGAGAACAGCGCCAGGATTGTCTCAGGCTGCAGACGCTGCTTCCGTACAGAGAACAGCGCCAGGATTGGCTTGAGCTCCAGACACAGCTTCCATACACAGAACAGTGCCAGGATTGGCTTGAGCTGCAGACGCAGCTTTCGTATAGAGAACAGCGCCAGGATTAGCTTGAGCTGCAGACGTAGCTTCCGTACAGAGAACAGTGCCAGGATTCGCTTGAGCTGCAGATGCAGCTTCCGTACAGAGAACAGCGCCAGGATTGGCTTGAGCTCCAGACGCTGCTTCCGTACAGAGAACAGCGCCAGGATTGGCTTGAGCTCCAGACACAGCTTCCATACAGAGAACAGTGCCTGCAAACGCTGCTCCTGTACAGAGAATGGCGCCAGGGTTGGCTTGAGCTGCAGACACAGCTTCCGTACAGAGAACAGCGCCATGATTAGCTTGAGCTGCAGACGCTGCTTCCGTACAGAGAACAGCACCAGGATTGGCTTGAGCTGCAGACGCTGCTCCTGTACAGAGAACCGCGCCAGGATTGGCTTGAGCTGCAGACACAGCTTCAATACAGAGAACAGTGCCAGGATTGGCTTGAGCTGCAGGCGCAGCACCCGTACAGAGAACAGCGCCAGGATTGGCCGGAGCTGCAGAACACAGCTTCAGTGCAGAGAACAGCGCCAGGATTGGCTTGAGCTGCAGACACTGCTTCCGTACTGAGAACAGCGCCAGGATTGGCTTGAGCTGCAGACGCTGCTTCCGTACAGAGAACAGCGCGAGGATTGGCTTGAGCTGCAGACGCAGTTCCATACAGAGAACAGCGCCAGGATTGGCTTGAGCTGCAGACGCTGCTCCCGTACAGAGAATGGGGCCAGGATTGGCTTGAGCTGCAGACGCTGCACCTGTACAGAGAACAGCGCCAGGATTGGATTGAGCTGCATACGCAGCTTCCGTACAGAGAACAGAGCCAGGATTGGCTTGGCTGCAGACGCAGCTTCCGAAAGAGAACAGCGCCAGGATTAGCTTGAGCTGCAGACGCTGCTCCTGTACAGAGAACAACGCCAGGATTGGCTAGAGCTGCAGACGCTGCTTCCATACAGAGACCAGCGCCAGGATTGGCCAGAGCTACAGACACAGCTTCAGTACAGAGAACAGCGCCAGGATTGGCTTGAGCTGCAGACACAGCTTCCATAAATGAAACAGCGCCAGGATTGGCTTGAGCTGCAGATGCTGCTCCCGTACAGAGAACAGCGCCAGGATTGGCTTGAGCTGAAAACGCTGCTCCCGTACAGAGAACAGCGCCAGGATTGGCTTCAACTGAAGACGCTGCTCCCATACAGAGAACAGCGCCAGGATTTGCTTGAGCTGCAGACACAGCTTCGGTACAGAGAACAGCGCCAGGAATGGCTTGAGCTGCAGACGCAGCTTCCGTACAGAGAACAGCACCAGGATTGGCTTGAGCTGCAGACGCAGCTTCCGTACAGAGAACAGCGCCAGGATTGGCTTGAGCTGCAGACGCAGCTTCCATATAGAGAACAGCGCCAGGATTAGCTTGAGCTGCAGACGCAGCTTCCGTACAGAGAACAGCGCCAGGATTGGCTTGAGCTGCAGACGCTGCTCCCGTACAGAGAACAGCTCCAAGATTGGCTTGAGCTGCAGACGCAGCTTCCGTATAGAGAACAGCGCCAGGATTACCTTGAGCTGCAGGCGCAGCTACCGTACAGAGAACAGAACCAGGATTGGCTTGAGCTGCAGACACTGCTCCAGTACAGAGAACAGCACTAGGATTGGCTTGAGCTGCAGACACAGCTCCCGTACAGAGAACAGCAGCAGGATTGGCTTGAGCTGCAGACACTGCTCCCGTACAAAGAACAGCTCCAGGATTGGCTTGAGCTGCAGACCCTGCTCCCGTACAGAGAACAGCAGCAGGATTGGCTTGAGCTGCAGACACTGCTCCCGTACAGAGACAGCACCAGGATTGGCTTGAGCTGCAGACACTGCTCCCGTACAGAGAACAGCTCCAGGATTGGCTTGAGCTGCAGACACTGCTCCCGTACAGAGACAGCACCAGGATTGGCTTGAGCTGCAGACACAGTTCCCGTACAGAGAACAACAGCAGGATTGGCTTGAGCTGCAGACACAGCTCCCGTACAGAGAACAGCACCAGGATTGGTTTGAGCTGCAGACGCAGCTTCCGTACAGAGAACAGCGCCAGGATTGGCTTGAGCTGCAGACGCAGCTTCAATATAGAGAACAGCGTCAGGATTAGCTTGAGCTGCAGACGCAGCTTCCGTACAGAGAACAGCGCCAGGATTGGCTTGAGCTGCAGACGCAGCTTCAATATAGATAACAGCGTCAGGATTAGCTTGAGCTGCAGACGCTGCTCCCGTACAGAGAAAGGCTCCAGGATTGGCTTGGGCTGCAGACGCAGCTTCCGTATAGAGAACAGCACCAGGATTAGCTTGAGCTGCAGACGCAGCTACCGTTTAGAGAACAGCACCAGGATTGGCTTGAGCTGCAGACACTGCTCCCGTACAGAGAACAGCACTAGGATTGGCTTGAGCTGCAGACGCAGCTTCCGTACAGAGAACAGCGCCAGGATTGGCTTGAGCTGCAGACGCAGCTTCCATATAGAGAACAGCGCCAGGATTAACTTGAGCTGCAGACGCAGCTTCCGTACAGAGAACAGCGCCAGGATTGGCTTGAGCTGCAGACGCTGGTCCCGTACAGAGAACAGCTCCAAGATTGGCTTGAGCTGCAGACGCAGCTTCCATATAGAGAACAGCGCCAGGATTAGCTTGAGCTGCAGACGCAGCTACCGTACAGAGAACAGCACCAGGATTGGCTTGAGCTGCAGACACTGCTCCCGTACAGAGAACAGCTCCAGGATTGGCTTGAGCTGCAGACGCAGCTTCGTATAGAGAACAGCGCCAGGATTAGCTTGAGCTGCAGACGCAGCTTCCGTACAGAGAACAGTGCCAGGATTGGCTTGAGCTGCAGATGCAGCTTCCGTACAGAGAACAGCGCCAGGATTGGCTCAGGCTGCAGATGCTGCTTCCGTACAGAGAACAGTGCCAGGATTGGCTTGAGCTCCAGACCCAGCTTCCATACACAGAACAGTGCCAGGATTGGCTTGAGCTGCAGACGCAGCTCCGTACAGAGAACAGTGCCTGCAAATGCTGCTCCTGTACAGAGAATGGCACCAGGGTTGGCTTGAGCTGCAGACACAGCTTCCGTACAGAGAACAGCGCCAGGATTAGCTTGAGCTGCAGAGGCTGCTTCCGTATAGAGAACAGTGCCAGGATTGGCTTGAGCTGCAGACACAGCTTCAGTACAGAGAACAGTGCCAGGATTGGCTTGAGCTGCAGGCGCAGCACCCGTACAGAGAACAGCGCCAGGATTGGCCTGAGCTGCAGAACACAGCTTCAGTACAGAGAACAGCGCCAGGATTGGCTTGAGCTGCAGACACTGCTTCCGTACAGAGAATAGCGCCAGGATTGGCTTGAGCTGCAGACGCTGCTTCCGTACAGAGAACAGCGCGAGGATTGGCTTAAGCTGCAGACGCAGCTCCATACAGAGAACAGCGCCAGGATTGGCTTGAGCTGCAGACGCAGTTCCATACAGAGAACAGCGCCAGGATTGGCTTGAGCCGCAGACGCTGCTCCCGTACAGAGAAGGGCGCCAGGATTGGCTTGAGCTGCAGACGCTGCACCTGTACAGAGAACAGCGCCAGGATTGGATTGAGCTGCATACGCAGCTTCCGTACAGAGAACAGAGCCAGGATTGGCTTGGCTGCAGACGCAGCTTCCGAAAGAGAACAGCGCCAGGATTAGCTTGAGCTGCAGACACTGCTCCTGTACAGAGAACAGCGCCAGGATTGGCTAGAGCTGCAGACGCTGCTTCCATACAGAGACCAGCGCCAGGATTGGCCAGAGCTACAGACACAGCTTCAGTACAGAGAACAGTGCCAGGATTGGCTTGAGCTGCAGACACAGCTTCCATAAACGAAACAGCGCCTGGGTTGGCTTGAGCTGCAGACGCTGCTCCCGTACAGAGAACAGCGCCAGGATTGGCTTCAGCTGAAGACGCTTCTCCCGTACAGAGAACAGCGCCAGGATTGGCTTGAGCTGCAGACACAGCTTCGGTACAGAGAACAGCGCCAGGATTGGCTTGAGCTGCAGACGCAGCTTCCGTACAGAGAACAGCACCAGGATTGGCTTGAGCTGCAGACGCTGCTTCCGTGCAGAGAAGCAGCACCAGGATTGGCTTGAGCTGCAGACACAGCTTCAGTACAGAGAACAGCGCAATGGATTGGCTTGAGCTGCAGACGCTGCTTCCGTACAGAGAACAGCTCCAGGATTGGCTTGAGCTGCAGACGCAGCTTTCGTATAGAGAACAGCGCCAGGATTAGCTTGAGCTGCAGACGTAGCTTCCGTACAGAGAACAGTGCCAGGATTGGCTTGAGCTGCAGATGCAGCTTCCGTACAGAGAACAGCGCCAGGATTGTCTCAGGCTGCAGACGCTGCTTCCGTACAGAGAACAGCGCCAGGATTGGCTTGAGCTCCAGACACAGCTTCCATACACAGAACAGTGCCAGGATTGGCTTGAGCTGCAGACGCAGCTTTCGTATAGAGAACGGCGCCAGGATTAGCTTGAGCTGCAGACGTAGCTTCCGTACAGAGAACAGTGCCAGGATTGGCTTGAGCTGCAGACCCTGCTCCCGTACAGAGAACAGCAGCAGGATTGGCTTGAGCTGCAGACACTGCTCCCGTACAGAGACAGCACCAGGATTGGCTTGAGCTGCAGACACTGCTCCCGTACAGAGAACAGCTCCAGGGTTGGCTTGAGCTGCAGACACTGCTCCCGTACAGAGACAGCACCAGGATTGGCTTGAGCTGCAGACACAGTTCCCGTACAGAGAGCAACAGCAGGATTGGCTTGAGCTGCAGACACAGCTCCCGTACAGAGAACAGCACCAGGATTGGTTTGAGCTGCAGACGCAGCTTCCGTACAGAGAACAGCGCCAGGATTGGCTTGAGCTGCAGACGCAGCTTCCATATAGAGAACAGCGTCAGGATTAGCTTGAGCTGCAGACGCAGCTTCCGTACAGAGAACAGCGTCAGGATTGGCTTGAGCTGCAGACGCTGCTCCTGTACAGAGAACAGCGCCAGGATTGGCTTGAGCTGCAGACGCTGCTCCCAAACAGAGAAAGGCTCCAGGATTGGCTTGAGCTGCAGACGCAGCTTCCGTATAGAGAACAAGACCAGGATTAGCTTGAGCTGCAGACGCAGCTACCGTACAGAGAACAGCACCAGGATTGGCTTGAGCTGCAGACACTGCTCCCGTACAGAGAACAGCACCAGGGTTGGCTTGAGCTGCAGACGCAGCTTCCGTACAGAGAACAGCGCCAGGATTGGCTTGAGCTGCAGACGCAGCTTCCATATAGAGAACAGCGCCAGGATTAGCTTGAGCTGCAGACGCAGCTTCCATACAGAGAACAGCGCCAGGATTGGCTTGAGCTGCAGACGCTGCTCCAGTACAGAGAACAGCTCCAAGATTGGCTTGAGCTGCAGACGCAGCTTCCATATAGAGAACAGCGCTAGGATTAGCTTGAGCTGCAGACGCAGCTACCGTACAGAGAACAGCACCAGGATTGGCTTGAGCTGCAGACACTGCTCCCGTACAGAGAACAGCTCCAGGATTGGCTTGAGCTGCAGACGCAGCTTTCGTATAGAGAACAGCGCCAGGATTAGCTTGAGCTGCAGACGCAGCTTCCGTACAGAGAACAGTGCCAGGATTGGCTTGAGCTGCAGACGCAGCTTCCGTACAGAGAACAGCGCCAGGATTGGCTTGAGCTGCAGACGCAGCTTCCATATAGAGAACAGCGCCAGGATTAGCTTGAGCTGCAGACGCAGCTTCCGTACAGAGAACAGCGCCAGGATTGGCTTGAGCTGCAGACGCTGCTCCAGTACAGAGAACAGCTCCAAGATTGGCTTGAGCTGCAGACGCAGCTTCCATATAGAGAACAGCGCTAGGATTAGCTTGAGCTGCAGACGCAGCTTCCGTACAGAGAACAGTGCCAGGATTGGCTTGAGCTGCAGATGCAGCTTCCGTACAGAGAACAGCGCCAGGATTGGCTCAGGCTGCAGATGCTGCTTCCGTACAGAGAACAGTGCCAGGATTGGCTTGAGCTCCAGACCCAGCTTCCATACACAGAACAGTGCCAGGATTGGCTTGAGCTGCAGAAGCAGCTTCCGTACAGAGAACAGTGCCTGCTAACGCTGCTCCTGTACAGAGAATGGCACCAGGGTTGGCTTGAGCTGCAGACACAGCTTCCGTACAGAGAACAGCGCCAGGATTAGCTTGAGCTGCAGAGGCTGCTTCCGTATAGAGAACAGCGCCAGGATTGGCTTGAGCTGCAGACTCTCCTCCTGTACAGAGAACCGCGCCAGGATTGGCTTGAGCTGCAGACACAGCTTCAGTACAGAGAACAGTGCCAGGATTGGCTTGAGCTGCAGGCGCAGCACCCGTACAGAGAACAGCGCCAGGATTGGCCTGAGCTGCAGAACACAGCTTCAGTACAGAGAACAGCGCCAGGATTGGCTTGAGCTGCAGACACTGCTTCCGTACAGAGAATAGTGCCAGGATTGGCTTGAGCTGCAGACGCTGCTTCCATACAGAGAACAGCGCGAGGATTGGCTTGAGCTGCAGACGCAGCTCCATACAGAGAACAGCGCCAGGATTGGCTTGAGCTGCAGACGCAGTTCCATACAGAGAACAGCGCCAAGATTGGCTTGAGCCGCAGACGCTGCTCCCGTACAGAGAAGGGCGCCAGGATTGGCTTGAGCTGCAGACGCTGCACCTGTACAGAGAACAGCGCCAGGATTGGATTGAGCTGCATACGCAGCGTCCGTACAGAGAACAGCACCAGGATTGGCTGAGCTGCAGACGTAGCTTCCGTACAGAGAACAGCCCCAGGATTGGCTTGGCTGCAGACACAGCTTCCATACAGAGAAAAGTGCCAGGATTGGATTGAGCTGCAGATGCAGCTTCGGTACAGAGAACAGCGCCAGGATTGGCTTGAGCTGCAGACGCAGCTTCCGTACAGAGAACAGCGCCAGGATTGGCTAAGGCTGCAGACGCTGCTTCTGTACAGAGAACAGCACCAGGATTGGCTTGAGCTGCAGACGCTGCTTCCGTACAGAGAAGCAGCGCCAGGATTGGCTTGAGCTGCAGACACAGCTTCAGTACAGAGAACAGCGCAATGGATTGGCTTGAGCTGCAGACGCTGCTTCCGTACAGAGAACAGCTCCAGGATTGGCTTGAGCTGCAGACGCAGCTTTCGTATAGAGAACAGCGCCAGGATTAGCTTGAGCTGCAGACGTAGCTTCCGTACAGAGAACAGTGCCAGGATTGGCTTGAGCTGCAGATGCAGCTTCCGTACAGAGAACAGCGCCAGGATTGTCTCAGGCTACAGACGCTGCTTCCGTACAGAGAACAGCGCCAGGATTGGCTTGAGCTCCAGAAACAGCTTCCATACACAGAACAGTGCCAGGATTGGCTTGAGCTGCAGACGCGGCTTTCGTATAGAGAACAGCGCCAGAATTAGCTTGAGCAGCAGACGTAGCTTCCGTACAGAAAACAGTGCCAGTATTGGCTTGAGCTGCAGATGCAGCTTCCGTACAGAGAACAGCGCCAGGGTTGTCTCAGGCTGCAGACGCTGCTTCCGTACAGAGAACAGCGCCAGGATTGGCTTGAGCTCCAGACACAGCTTCCATACACAGAACAGTGCCAGGATTGGCTTGAGCTGCAGACGCAGCTTTCGTATAGAGAACAGCGCCAGGATTAGCTTGAGCTGCAGACGTAGCTTCCGTACAGAGAACAGTGCCAGGATTGGCTTGAGCTGCAGATGCAGCTTCCGTACAGAGAACAGCGCCAGGATTGTCTCAGGCTGCAGACGCTGCTTCCGTACAGAGAACAGCGCCAGGATTGGCTTGAGCTCCAGACACAGCTTCCATACAGAGAACAGTGCCTGCAAACGCTGCTCCTGTACAGAGAATGGCGCCAGGGTTGGCTTGAGCTGCAGACACAGCTTCCGTACAGAGAACAGCGCCATGATTAGCTTGAGCTGCAGACGCTGCTTCCGTACAGAGAACAGCACCAGGATTGGCTTGAGCTGCAGACGCTGCTCCTGTACAGAGAACCGCGCCAGGATTGGCTTGAGCTGCAGACACAGCTTCAGTACAGAGAACAGTGCCGGAATTGGCAGCGCCAGGATTGGCCGGAGCTGCAGGACACAGCTTCAGTGCAGAGAACAGCGCCAGGATTGGCTTGAGCTGCAGACACTGCTTCCGTACTGAGAACAGCGCCAGGATTGGCTTGAGCTGCAGACGCTGCTTCCGTACAGAGAACAGCGCGAGGATTGGCTTGAGCTGCAGACGCAGTTCCATACAGAGATCAGTGCCAGGATTGGCTTGAGCTGCAGACGCTGCTCCCGTACAGAGAATGGGGCCAGGATTGGCTTGAGCGGCAGACACTGCACCTGTACAGAGAACAGCGCCAGGATTGGATTGAGCTGCATACGCAGCTTCCGTACAGAGAACAGAGCCAGGATTGGCTTGGCTGCAGACGCAGCTTCCGAAAGAGAACAGCGCCAGGATTAGCTTGAGCTGCAGACGCTGCTCCTGTACAGAGAACAACGCCAGGATTGGCTAGAGCTGCAGACGCTGCTTCCATACAGAGACCAGCGCCAGGATTGGCCAGAGCTACAGACACAGCTTCAGTACAGAGAACAGCGCCAGGATTGGCTTGAGCTGCAGACACAGCTTCCATAAACGAAACAGCGCCAGGATTGGCTTGAGCTGCAGATGCTGCTCCCGTACAGAGAACAGCGCCAGGATTGACTTGAGCTGAAAACGCTGCTCCCGTACAGAGAACAGCGCCAGGATTGGCTTCAACTGAAGACGCTGCTCCCGTACAGAGAACAGCGCCAGGATTTGCTTGAGCTGCAGACACAGCTTCGGTACAGAGAACAGCGCCAGGAATGGCTTGAGCTGCAGACGCAGCTTCCGTACAGAGAACAGCACCAGGATTGGCTTGAGCTGCAGACGCAGCTTCCGTACAGAGAACAGCGCCAGGATTGGCTTGAGCTGCAGACGCAGCTTCCATATAGAGAACAGCGCCAGGATTAGCTTGAGCTGCAGACGCAGCTTCCGTACAGAGAACAGCGCCAGGATTGGCTTGAGCTGCAGACGCTGCTCCCGTACAGAGAACAGCTCCAAGATTGGCTTGAGCTGCAGACGCAGCTTCCGTATAGAGAACAGCGCCAGGATTACCTTGAGCTGCAGACGCAGCTACCGTACAGAGAACAGCACCAGGATTGGCTTGAGCTGCAGACACTGCTCCAGTACAGAGAACAGCACTAGGATTGGCTTGAGCTGCAGACACAGCTCCCGTACAGAGAACAGCAGCAGGATTGGCTTGAGCTGCAGACACTGCTCCCGTACAGAGAACAGCTCCAGGATTGGCTTGAGCTGCAGACCCTGCTCCCGTACAGAGAACAGCAGCAGGATTGGCTTGAGCTGCAGACACTGCTCCCGTACAGAGACAGCACCAGGATTGGCTTGAGCTGCAGACACTGCTCCCGTACAGAGAACAGCTCCAGGATTGGCTTGAGCTGCAGACACTGCTCCCGTACAGAGACAGCACCAGGATTGGCTTGAGCTGCAGACACAGTTCCCGTACAGAGAACAACAGCAGGATTGGCTTGAGCTGCAGACACAGCTCCCGTACAGAGAACAGCACCAGGATTGGTTTGAGCTGCAGACGCAGCTTCCGTACAGAGAACAGCGCCAGGATTGGCTTGAGCTGCAGACGCAGCTTCCATATAGAGAACAGCGTCAGGATTAGCTTGAGCTGCAGACGCAGCTTCCGTACAGAGAACAGCGCCAGGATTGGCTTGAGCTGCAGACGCTGCTCCTGTACAGAGAACAGCGCCAGGATTGGCTTGAGCTGCAGACGCTGCTCCTGTACAGAGAAAGGCTCCAGGATTGGCTTGAGCTGCAGACGCAGCTTCCGTATAGAGAACAGCACCAGGATTAGCTTGAGCTGCAGACGCAGCTACCGTTTAGAGAACAGCACCAGGATTGGCTTGAGCTGCAGACACTGCTCCCGTACAGAGACCAGCACCAGGATTGGCTTGAGCTGCAGACGCAGCTTCTGTATAGAGAACAGCGCCAGGATTGGCTTGAGCTGCAGACGCAGCTTCCATATAGAGAACAGCGCCAGGATTAGCTTGAGCTGCAGACGCAGCTTCCGTACAGAGAACAGCGCCAGGATTGGCTTGAGCTGCAGACGCTGCTCCCGTACAGAGAACAGCTCCAAGATTGGCTTGAGCTGCAGACGCAGCTTCCATATAGAGAACAGCGCCAGGATTAGCTTGAGCTGCAGACGCAGCTACCGTACAGAGAACAGCACCAGGATTGGCTTGAGCTGCAGACACTGCTCCCGTACAGAGAACAGCTCCAGGATTGGCTTGAGCTGCAGACGCAGCTTTCGTATAGAGAACAGCGCCAGGATTAGCTTGAGCTGCAGACGCGGCTTCCGTACAGAGAACAGTGCCAGGATTGGCTTGAGCTGCAGATGCAGCTTCCGTACAGAGAACAGCGCCAGGATTGGCTCAGGCTGCAGATGCTGCTTCTGTACAGAGAACAGTGCCAGGATTGGCTTGAGCTCCAGACCCAGCTTCCATACACAGAACAGTGCCAGGATTGGCTTGAGCTGCAGACGCAGCTTCCGTACAGAGAACAGTGCCTGCAAACGCTGCTCCTGTACAGAGAATGGCACCAGGGTTGGCTTGAGCTGCAGACACAGCTTCCGTACAGAGAACAGCGCCAGGATTAGCTTGAGCTGCAGAGGCTGCTTCCGTATAGAGAACAGCGCCAGGATTGGCTTGAGCTGCAGACTCTCCTCCTGTACAGAGAACCGCGCCAGGATTGGCTTGAGCTGCAGACACAGCTTCAGTACAGAGAACAGTGCCAGGATTGGCTTGAGCTGCAGGCGCAGCACCCGTACAGAGAACAGCGCCAGGATTGGCCTGAGCTGCAGAACACAGCTTCAGTACAGAGAACAGCGCCAGGATTGGCTTGAGCTGCAGACACTGCTTCCGTACAGAGAATAGCGCCAGGATTGGCTTGAGGTGCAGACGCTGCTTCCGTACAGAGAACAGCGCGAGGATTGGCTTGAGCTGCAGACGCAGCTCCATACAGAGAACAGCGCCAGGATTGGCTTGAGCTGCAGACGCAGTTCCATACAGAGAACAGCGCCAGGATTGGCTTGAGCCGCAGACGCTGCTCCCGTACAGAGAAGGGCGCCAGGATTGGCTTGAGCTGCAGACGCTGCACCTGTACAGAGAACAGCGCCAGGATTGGATTGAGCTGCATACGCAGCTTCCGTACAGAGAACAGAGCCAGGATTGGCTTGGCTGCAGACGCAGCTTCCGAAAGAGAACAGCGCCAGGATTAGCTTGAGCTGCAGACACTGCTCCTGTACAGAGAACAGCGCCAGGATTGGCTAGAGCTGCAGACGCTGCTTCCATACAGAGACCAGCGCCAGGATTGGCCAGAGCTACAGACACAGCTTCAGTACAGAGAACAGCGCCAGGATTGGCTTGAGCTGCAGACACAGCTTCCATAAACGAAACAGCGCCAGGGTTGGCTTGAGCTGCAGACGCTGCTCCCGTACAGAGAACAGCGCCAGGATTGGCTTCAGCTGAAGACGCTTCTCCCGTACAGAGAACAGCGCCAGGATTGGCTTGAGCTGCAGACGCTGCTCCCGTACAGTGACAGCTCTAGGATTGGCTTGAGCTGCAGACGCTGCTTCCATACAGAGAACAGCGCCATGATTAGCTTGAGCTCCAGACGCAGCTTCCGTACAGAGAACAGCGCCAGGATTGGCTTGAGCTGCAGACGCAGCTTCCGTACAGAGAACAGCGCCAGGATTGGCTTGAGCTGCAGACGCAGCTTCCGTACAGAGAACAGCGCCAGGATTGGCTTGAGCTGCAGACGCTGCTCCTGTACAGAAAACAGCGCCAGGATTGGCTTGAACTGCAGACGCAGCTTCCGTATAGAGAACAGCGCCAGGATTGGCTTGAGCTGCAGACGCAGCTTCCGTACAGAGAACAGCGCCAGGATTGGCTTGAGCTGCAGACGCTTCTTCCATACAGAGAACAGCACCAGGATTGGCTTGAGCTGCAGACGCAGCTTCCATACAGAGAACAGCGCCAGGATTGGCTTGAGCTGCAGACGCAGCTTCCGTACAGAGAACAGTAGCAGGATTGGCTTGAGCTGCAGACGCAGCTCCCGTAAAGAGAACAGCGCCAGGATTGGCCTGAGCTGCAGACGCTGCTTCCGTACAGAGAACAGCGCCAGGATTGGCTTGAGCTGCAGACGCAGCTCCCGTAAAGAGAACAGCTCCAGGATTGGCTTGAGCTGCAGACGCAGCTTCCGTACAGAGAACAGCACCAGGATTGGCTTGAGCTGCAGATGCTGCTCCCAGAAAGAACCGCACCAGGATTGGCTTGAGCTGCCACTGGCAGAGACTGGGGTTGCGGCTTTATTCAACCCCCGGTCTCTGAATGTGCAGGTGGAGAGAGGCCTTGGTGCGCATGAGCGGCTGGCCGGAGAAAGGCATCTGCTCAATCTAACATGTGCACTTTGTGAACCTAGGCCAGGTGTTGTGCGCTGCTTACTGCGCTGTTTACTGGTGTTAGCCCCGCCCCTTCAGAGCTGCAGCTGAAACAGAAATCGCCCCTAGCTGAAGGCGACTGCCCCAATGGGAATGATTTCATGTAGATGTTGAAAAGCAAAGGTGAGATGGCTGACCCTCCAGGGGCTTCTGCTTTAAAGCTGTAAGGTTTAGAAGAGAATGGAGGCGCGTGGGGGCTGCTTGTTTTGGTGTGTGTAGGATGTGATCCAAGGGAAGGGGGTGCCCTCTATTCTGAGTGTAAAGTGGTCCACTGTGCCAAAGGCTGCTGAAAGGTCCAAGAGAAGAGAGGCTGGTCTGCTCTGCCATCTTTAAAGGTCCTCTCAGATGGAGATCATTGAGAGTGTAGGGCCTCTTCCAGTCAGGAGCTGCTGATGAGAGCTCTGACTGCAAGGGCAGCAGAAGATGAAAGGAAGTTTTGGAAGCTTTGAGGTGGAGGAGGGTCAGAGGGGCCGCCTGCTGGCTTCAGTCAGTGATACTCTGAAGGAGTCGAGAGGTCGTGCTTGCCTTTCCCTGGAGGGTTTTGTAGAAAATTGTGTTGGTTTGTTTTTTTGCTCACCAGTAGGTAAAACCTCCAGCCACAGTTGGTCCCTCGCCCCCTTTCAGGCACCAGATGTGGCCAGCTGCCCCATACATCACTCCATCACATTAGCTTCAATAACTGTGTAACACACTCCAGTCTCTGGGACTCTGTCTCGAGGGCACCCAGCACACACCTCAGGGTCATGACCCCCCGGGCGCTCCACAGACCATTCTGACGGAATTCCCCAGCCCGACACTCACCTGTCCAGAACACAGGCCTCCGTCCCAGCCCTCCGTGGATGGGTGGCAGCGTCCGAGGCTCCTGACCAATGAATGTGTCCCACTGAACCTTGTCAGGGCCTCCCAGGAGCCGGGCCCTCTGCAGGCAGCTCTCCAGGTAATCCAGGGGGTCTTCTGGCCGGTAATACATCAAGCCTGTGAGCATGCTCTGTGGAGAGAGAAAAAGCAAGTGAGACCCCTGTGAGGGAGCGCAGAGGAGCTCTGTGGAGAGAGAAGAAGCAAGTGAGACCCCTGTGAGGGAGCGCAGAGGAGCTCTGTGGAGAGAGAAGAAGCAAGTGAGACCCCTGTGAGGGAGCGCAGAGGAGCTCTGTGGAGAGAGAAGAAGCAAGTGAGACCCCTGTGAGGGAGCAGTGCAGAGGAGCTCTGTGGAGAGAGAAGAAGCAAGTGAGACCCCTGGGGGAGCAGTGCAGAGGAGCTCTGTGGAGAGAAGAAGAAGCAAGTGAGACCCCTGTGAGGGAGCAGTGCAGAGGAGCTCTGTGGAGAGAGAAGAAGCAAGTGAGACTCCTGTGAGGGAGCGCAGAGGAGCTCTGTGGAGAGAGAAAGAGCAAGTGAGACCCCTGGGGGAGTGCGAAGAAGCTCTGTGGATAGAGAAGCAGCGAGAGAGACCCCTGTGATGGAGCGCAGAGGAGCTCTGTGGAGAGAGAGAAAGAAGCAAGTGAGACCCCTGTGAGGGAGCGCTGAGGAGCTCTGTGGAGAGAGAAAGAGCAAGTGAGACCCCTGGGGGAGTGCGAAGAAGCTCTGTGGATAGAGAAGCAGCGAGAGAGACCCCTGTGATGGAGCAGTGCAGAGGAGCTCTGTGGTGAGAGAGAAAGAAGCAAGTGAGACCCCTGTGAGGGAGCAGTGCAGAGGAGCTCTGTGTAGAGAGAAGAAGCAAGTGAGACCCCTGTGAGGGAGCGCACAGGAGCTTTGTGGAGAGAGAAAAAGCAAGTGAGACCCCTGGGGGAGCAGTGCAGAGGAGCTCTGTGGCGAGGGAAAGAGCAAGTGAGACCCCTGGGGGAGTGCGAAGAAGCTCTGTGGATAGAGAAGCAGCAAGAGAGACCCCTGTGATGGAGCGCAGAGGAGCTCTGTGGAGAGAGAGAAAGAAGCAAGTGAGACCCCTGTGAGGGAGCGCAGAGGAGCTCTGTGGAGAGAGAGAAAGAAACAAGTGAGACCCCTGTGGGGGAGCTGAGAGGAGCTCTGTGGAGAGAGAAGAAGCAAGTGAGACCCCTGAGGGAGATGTATAGAGGAGCTCTGTGGAGAGAGTAGAAGCAAGTCAGACCCCTGAGGGAGCAGTGCAGAGGAGCTCTGTGGAGAGAGAAGAAGCATGTAAGTCCCCTAGGGAGCTCAGAGGAGCTCTTCAGAGAACAAAGAAGAACGTGAGACTCCTGAGGGAGCCGTGCAGAGGAGCTCTGTGGAGAAAGATGAAGCAAGTGAGATCCCTGAGGGAGCAGTGCAGAGGAGCTCTGTCGAGAGAGTAGAAGTAAGTGAGACCCCTGTGGGGGAGAAGTACAGATGAGCTCTGTGGAGAGAGAAGAAGCAAGTGAGACCCCTGAGGGAGCAGTGCAGAGGAGCTCTGTGGAGAGAGAGGAAGCAAGAGAGTTCCCCGGGGGAGTGCAGAGGAGCTCTGTGGAGAGAGAAGAAGCAAGTGAGTCCCCTGTGAGGGAGCGCAGAAGAGCTCTGTGGAGAGAAGAAGAGCAAGTGAGACCCCTGTGAGGGAGCGCAGAGGAGCTCTGTGGAGAGAAAAGAAGCAAGTGAGACCCCTGTGAGGGAGCGCAGAGGAGCTCTCTGGAGAGAAAAGAAGCAAGTGAGACCCCTGGGGAGTGCAGAGGAGCTCTGTGGAGAAAGAAGAAGCAAGTGAGACCCCTGGGGGAGCAGAGCAGCACAGAGGAGCGCGGAAGCTATGAACCCTTGCTGGGTCTCTCAGGGTCCACTCCCCTCTCCCTTTATGAAGCCCTGCAAAAGGGGGGGCATGCCTCACTCTCTGGACTCGTGATGGAGGGGGGGGCAGGTCTGACTCTCTGGACTTGTGATGGAGGGGGGGCAGGCCTGTCTCTCTGGACTCGTGATGGGGGGGGGGGGGGCAGTCCTGTCTCTCTGGACTCGTGATGGGGGGGGGCAGGTCTGACTCTCTGGACTCGTGATGGAGGGGGTGGGCAGGTCTGACTCTCTGGACTCGTGATGCAGGGGGGGGCAGGCCTCACTCTCTGGACTCGTGATGCAGGGGGGGGCAGGCCTCACTCTCTGGACTCGTGATGGGGGGGCAGGCCTCACTCTCTGGACTCGTGATGGGGGGGCAGGCTTCACTCTCTGGACTCGTGATGGAGGGGACAGGCCTCACTCTCTGGACTCGTGATGGAGGGGGGGCAGGTCTCACTCTCTGGACTCGTGATGGGGGGGCAGGCTTCACTCTCTGGACTCGTGATGGGGGGGCAGGCCTCACTCTCTGGACTCGTGATGGGGGGGGCAGGTCTGACTCTCTGGACTCATGATGCGGGGGGCAGGCCTCACTCTCTGGACTCGTGATGGGGGGGCAGGCTTCACTCTCTGGACTCGTGATGGGGGGGCAGGCCTCACTCTCTGGACTCGTGATGGGGGCAGGTCTGACTCTCTGGACTCATGATGCGGGGGGCAGGCCTCACTCTCTGGACTCGTGATGGGGGGCAGGCTTCACTCTCTGGACTCGTGATGGGGGGGCAGGCCTCACTCTCAGGACTCGTGATGGGAGGGGGGCAGGCCTGTCTTTCTGGACTCGTGATGGAGAGGGGGGGCACTAAAGACTGTTTGAGGGGGGTCGGGGACGGGGGCAGCAGCTCCTGGGCCTGCGCTGCTTTGTTACCAATGCTTTATGTAAATATGTTTATTCCTTCATGAGCTGCCTCCGAGCGCTCTTTGTCTTTATGCAGATGTGTCCTTTGTTCAGGAGCCTTTGATTCCAGCTCATTTGCATCTGAGGGGGGTTCATAGACAAGGAAGCTGCACTCAAGCGTCATCCAAGGCGGGCACATGTGTCCACCCTCCCTGGGGCCAGCATCCTGCTGCTGCTGCTTCGATCTGCATTGAAACACACCCCTCATGTCCGTCACCCGGTGCTCTCCAGTGTCTGTCCAACATATGAAGGTCACATACACTCTTTTTATAGATCGAAGCCCTGAGGAAGGTTCTTTGGCAACAAGAACCGAAACGCGTTGGCTGTTTGCGGTGTTTACGAAACTAAGAATAAAGCAGAGATGGATTCTACGTGGCCGCCTCCAATGACGCTTCTTTTGAGGGCACCTTCCTTACCTGTGAACCTCCCTGAATCTGGAGCATCTATCAACGGCGGATGCTGGGAGTAGTTGCACTTATTGTGAAGACATGAATTAATTGGAATTATGGGCAGATTTACAAGTCACTTGCGGCACTTTTACGCCACTGTTGCGTCGCTTCTGTGACGCAGCGGAGGCATAAAGCCAGTGCCATGCTGAGGGGTATTTACAACGTGACGCATCCAGGAAAATGCGTCACGTTGTAAAGCCCTGCGCCACATGAAACTTGCGTCAGGTTTCATTTGGGCGTTCTGGCGCAGGGGAGGGCCGTTCCGCCACAGGAACGCCTCTGAAAAGTGGCTGAGTGAAATCTACAAGTCACTTTTCCAACCCCGATGCGTCAAAACCTTGCGTCTGCTTGAAGCAGGCGTAAGGCTTGTCGCACCATTTTAAGCATGGGCAGGGTTGGCACAGTGCTGGAGTTTCGTCGCGCCCGCGACACAACTCCAGCACAGCGCCAACGTTACGGCAGTAGATGCGACACGCATCTGCATTTCCTTGCGCCAGGATGCACCGCATTGTAAATGCAGCGCATCAGTGGTGGCGCAAGGATTGAGATGCGTGTCGCAAGTTTCCTGGTGCATCCCTGCTGATTTGCAGGGATGCACCAGGAAACATAAATCTGCCCCTAAGTGCTTCACCTTGCTCTGCCGTTCTTTGTGTTCTTTGCTTGTGTAAACCCATCATTTGCATCTCAGTGAGGAGCTAAAACAAGCATTTGCAATGCAATAGGTCTCGCAGTTTCATTATTTTGAGCTGTTAGCATTGTAAATGTTATTGTTTTTTCCCTGTCTGAAGCATTAATCAAATGGTGTAATGCAACATGGCAATAGTTCACTTTCTTGTTATTGTGTAATCTATTGCACTGGACTCAAACATTCAAGAGAGGCAGTTTCTAAAAGCCCCTGCGAGGGAGAGGGTTTGGTAAGCACGCGTGTCCAGGTAAAATGGAGACCATATGGTCTCCTACGCTCTGGCGGGCCAGGGGACAGCCTTTGGAGCAATGAAGTCTGCAGAGCATCATTCAAGGGCCCTCGCTGAGAGAGCAGGCTGAGGGCCACACCCTACACTTCACAGCAGGAGGCGAGCGAAGGCACCAGTTCCCCAGAGAAAGCTGCACAAGGGCAAAGCATGTGCCTTCAGCCGAGACTGGTCAAAGGCTATAATAAAAAAAAAAGAAAACCAATAGGCTCCACACCTGAAAAGTGGACATTATTTCAGCACCTTGAGATTCCCGCAGTCAAGTTACCTGGGCGCCCGCCTTGCACTTCCTGTATCAGAACGTTTCCCTTTTGACTACGATGTGCACCTGTCACGTACAAGGTGCTAATGTAAACAAGTCAGAGAGCAAACGAGCTGTCGCCACGGAATCGGAAAGTGAAAGCGCGCCATGCGCGTTGTGCCCGCCTGCAGCCCTTCCTCCTTTTGGGACGGCCCATCCAGACTGGATCCATTGATTCACGGCTCGTTTAGATAACACGCCTCATTTAGATAAGAAATTGCTTCGCGACAGCCATGAAGCAAAGCATCACCCCGGATGGGCCATCCCAAAAGGAGAAAGGGCGGTAACAAAGAAGCCTCCTTTTGAATGTGAGCCCAACGTTTACCATAAACAATGACGCCATCCAATGAAAATGAGGGGCGGGCTTCAAGCCCCCTTCTTAAATCTCCTCTCCCAATATGTCTCGCAGAGTGAGCAGCGCTGCAATGCAAGGTGAGTCCTAAACAACCAAAGAGCATCTGTTTGCAGAAAATACAGATATCCCACCCCCTGTCCTCGCTTCCCCTCCCCTCCTCTTCCCTCCGCAGAGCATCTTCTTAGGCACCAGTGACACCCTCTCCATCACCCCTCCCAAACCCCACAGCATCGCCTCAGACAGCAATGACACCCTCTCCACCACTCCTCCCCCAGAGCATCACCTCAGACAACAGTGACACCCTCTCCACCACTCCTCCCCCAGAGCATCACCTCAGACAACAGTGACACCCTCTCCACCACCCCTCCCAACCCCCACAGCATCACCTCAGACAAAAGTGACACCCTCTCCATCATACCTCCTGACCCAAAGAGCATCACCTCAGACATCAGTGACACCCTCTCCACCACCCCTCCTAACCCCCACAGCATCGCCTCAGACAGCAGTGACACCCTCTCCACCACCCCTCCCAACCCCCACAGCATCACCTCAGACAAAAGTGACACCCTCTCCACCATGCCTCCTGACCCAAAGAGCATCACCTCAGACATCAGTGACACCCTCTCCACCACCCCTCCCAACCCCAACAGCATTGCCTCAGACGACAGTGCCACCTTCTCCACCACCCCGACCCCAGAGCATCACCTCAGACAACAGTGACACCCTCTCCACCACCGCTCCCAGCCCCCACAGCATCGCCTCGACAGCAGTGACACCCTCTCCACCACCCCTCCTAACCCCCATAGCATCGCCTCAGACAGCAGTGACACCCTCTCCACCATACCTCCTGACCCAAAGAGCATCACCTCAGACAACAGGGACTCCTTCTCCACCACCCCTCCCAACCCCCACAGCATCGCCTCAGACAACATGGACACCCACTCCACCACCCCTCCCAGCCCCCACAGCATCACCTCAGGCACCAGTGACACCCTCTCCACCACCCCTCCAACCCCCAGAGCATCACCTCAGACAGCAGTGACACCCTCTCCACCACCCCTCCCAACCCCCACAACATCGCCTCAGACAACAGTGACACCCTCTCCACCACCCGACCCCCACAGCATCGCCTCAGACAACAGGGACACCCACTCCACCACCCCTCCCAGCCCCCACAGCATCACCTCAGGCACCAGTGACACCCTCTCCACCACCCCTCCCAACCCCCAGACCATCACCTCAGACAGCAGTGACACCCTCTCCACCACCCCTCCCAACCCCCACAGCATCGCCTCAGACAACAGTGACAGCCTCTCCACCACCCGACCCCCAGAGCATCACCACAGACAGCAGTGACACCCTCTCCACCACCCCTCCCAACCCCCACAGCATCGCCACAGACAGCAGTGACACCCTCTCCACCACCCCTCCCAACCCCCACAGCTTCACCTCAGACAACAGTGACACCCTCTCTACCACCCCTGCCAACCCCCACAGCATCGCCTCAGACAGCAGTGACACCCTCTCCACCACCCCTCCCAACCCCCAGAGCATCACCTCAGACATCAGGGACACCCTCTCCACCCCCCTCCCAACCCCCACAGCATCACCTCAGACAACAGGGACACCCTTTCCACCACCCCTCCCAACCCCCAGAGCATCACCTCAGGCAGCAGTGACACCCTCTCCACCACCCCTCTCAACCCCCAGAGCATCACCTCAGAGATCAGTGACACCCTCTCCACCACCCCTCCCCCAGAGCATCACCTCAGACAACAGTGACACCCTCTCCACCACCCCTCTCAACCCCCAGAGCATCGCCTCAGACATCAGTGACACCCTCTCCACCACCCCTCCCAACCCCCACAGCATCACCTCAGACATCAGTGACACCCTCTCCACCACCCCTCCCAACCCCCACAGCATCACCTCAGACAACAGTGACACCCTCTCCACCACCCCTCCCATTCCCCAAAGCATAACCTCAGACAACAGGGACACCCTCTCCACCACCCCTCCCAACCCCCAAAGCATCACCTCAGACAACAGGGACACCCTCACCACCACCACCCCAACCCCCAGAGCATCACCTCAGACATCAGTGACACCCTCTCCACCACCCCTCCCAACCCCCAAAGCATCACCTCAGGCAACAGGGACACCCTCTCCACCACCTCTCCAAACCCCCACAGCATCACCTCAGACAGCAGTGACACCCTCTCCACCACCCCTCCCCCCAGAGCATCACCTCAGACAACAGGGACACCCTCTCCACCACCCCTCCAAACCCCCACAGCATCACCTCAGACAGCAGTGACACCCTCTCCACCACCCCTCCCCCCAGAGCATCACCTCAGACAACAGGGACACCCTCTCCACCACCCCTCCCAACCCCACAGCATCACCTCAGACATCAGTGACACCCTCTCCACCACCCCTCCCAAACCCCAAAGCATCGCCTCAGACAGCAGGGACGCCTTCTCCACCACCCCTCCCGACCCCCAGAGATCACCTCAGACAACAGGAACACCCTCTCCACCACCCCTCCCAACCCCCACTGCATCACCTCAGACAACAGGGACACCCTCTCCACCACCCCTCCCAACCCCCACAGCATCACCTCAGACAACAGTGACACCCTCTCTACCACCCCTGCCAACCCACATAAGCCACACCTCCTTTGACTCCCCCGGGTGTCTAGTTTTTAGAAATGTCTGGGTTTGGTAGGTTTCCTGTTGGACCTGGCCCCGTGGCGTGGTTCCCTCTGTTCCTCAGTGCCCCGTTAGCCCAGCCCTGCACCCCAAAACCCCTGGTCGTTCCGTTCCCTGTCCGCCCAGCTCCCTACACGACCCTACCAACGGACAACCATCCCTGCATGCTCCTCCCGGTACCGGGCACCCTGAACCTGTATCACCCCACAGGGCCACCAGCCGCCATTACCCTTCCCGAGATCCCTGACCCCATAGCCTTGCCCGACCCCGGTCCCAGCGAAACTTAGGCTGCAGACGCGCCATGCCTGGGGGGTAAAGGGTTTCCTGAGTGAGATAGGACTAAAGAGTTTCGATGGCACCTCCGGCCTCCTCTGGGGGACTGGTTTCGCTCACACCTCTGGCCTTCCCCCGTGGGCTGGTTTCGATCGCACCTCTGGCCTCCCCGAGAGCTGGCTTCAGACCCTGCTGGGCGTCTGGGAATCCCCGGACGCATCTTCAAGAGGATCAAAGGGCCAGCCGACGGAACTCCCCGGCGACCAGCCCCGAGGCATGAGATCTTCGCCTGAGAGGGTCCGGACATCAAAGGGGCATTGCGCTATATCAAGGGGCGCCCAAGAACTAGCGGGCAGTTGTATCCTGGACAAGAGAGCCCTGCTGATCTGATCGCGGCTCAACCCTTGGGGACAAGACTGAACTTTGGAACTCATCGAGCCCTACAGACACTGTCGCGGTCCATCCCCGTGAAGAAGGAACTGGAACCTCGGAGCCCTGCTGACCTCGTCGCGGTTCATCCTTGTAACTCTAAGGAAATTCGCTGAACACCCTGAGCCATGCTGACGTTGTTGCGGCTCCGCAAGAACTGACAGACACTCTGTTAACTCTGGATCGAGCCCTGCTGACCTCGTCGCGGCTCGAGGAGAACCTTGGTCTGGCTGGACCATCGACGCTACCAACACGACCTGAAGCAAGAGGAGTGAGTACAGCAGCTGGTACGACCACCATCGCCGGTATCCCCCGGCTCGAGGATTGAGAGCTGTGCGCAGGGTAAGCTTCGTACTGGCCTGATACTGAGACTGTCCCGCTTCCTTGATCCCCATAACTGAGACTTTACGATCCCTTGATCGCTTGTAAATAAGTGTTCATTTTGCATAAAGATCTACTGTTGATAAAGAACTTGCTTACTGAAAACCACAGTGTGGTGTCCGTTCATAAGTGTGGTGTGAGCTCAGTGTGTACGATCTTAGACCCGGCGTCCTCCCCGGCGAGGACTTCACGTTAGGACTCAGCAGCATTCCTGGAAGAGGTGGATCACGGGAAGGTCGGGAGAATACATTCTGACCCCCCTGGGATCACTCCTTCTAACATTTCCCTAGATGTCTGCCGAGCCCGGGACCAAAAACTCAGGTGCCCCCCTTGCAAAACCAAGTCTTTTTTTTGAGTCTCCACAGTACATTTTGGGCCATTTTTTGCAATGGGCACTAGGCCTAGCCACACATGCCCAGTACTATTTTTATTGGGAGACTTTGGGAAATGCTGGGTGGGTCCAAGTTTGTTGTTCCCCGCAGATTTCAGAACTTTCTGCTTCGAAATGTGAGGAAAATGTGTTGTTTTTAAGAAAGTTTGAGGTTTGCTAGGGATTCTGGGTAACGGAACCTGGTGAGAGCCAGTCAAGTCTCTCCATACCGGACTCCTCTGTATGGGTTTGCTAGGTTTCCTGTTAGAAATGGAACCCCCACCTGGCTGAGGGTCGCACCCCAGTCCAGTAGGAACCCCACTCCCACGTACAGGAAGGGAGGGGCCCTTCCCCAAATGACGCCTGCTCCCCTTGGGAGGATGGTAGCGAGGGCAGGCAGGTTTATTCTCTTTAGTTAGCGGGCCAAGTATTTCGGATTGCACGTAGTGGTCGAGGAGACCCACGATAAAATAGACATGACACAGAGTTCTAGTAAAAATATAGAATTCTTGATATAACTCTCTCAGTAGGTGAATAACGATACAATCTCCACAGTACCCCCGATGAGGCTGTGATTCTAGTCTCAGGGTTCGTGGCGCACCAGCGGTGCGGCCTGGAGTAGGCGTCGTACTCCTGGTTCTGTCCTCAAAGTTCGTGGCGCACCAGCAGTGCAGGCAGGAGTACACTGGGTACTCAACGTGGAGTTCTCACAGTTCGTGACGCCCTCAGCAGTGCGGGCAGGAGTACACTGGGTACTCGGCGTGGAGTTCTCACAGTTCGTGACGCCCTCAGCAGTGCGGGCAGGAGTGCGGGAAGCACCCTATCTTGCTGCTGATCCGTACAGGTGGAAGACAGGCGTGAGCCGCGACACTGTCCGTCAGACTCAGGGGATGGTAATAGCTTGGAGCCGCGACAGCGTCCGCAGGCTCGGTGGTGGGGCAAGCTGAGAGCCGCGACAGTATCAGCAGGGCTCAGGTGAAGGCGAAGGCTTTGGGCCGCGACAGCGTCAGCAGGGCTCAGGTGATGGCGAAGGCTTGGGGGCGCGACAGCGTCAGCAGGGCCCTTGTGGATAGCGAAGACTTGGAGCCGCGACAGCGTCAGCAGGGCACTTGTGGATAGCGAAGACTTGGAGCCGCGACAGCGTCATCAGGGCACTTGTGTATAGCGAAGACTTGGAGCCGCGACAGCGTCATCAGGGCTCAGGTGATGCGAAGACTTGGAGCCGCGACAGCGTCAGCAGGGCACTTGTGGATAGCGAAGACTTGGAGCCGCAACAGCGTCAGCAGGGCTCAGGTGATGGCGAAGGCTTGGGGCCGCGACAGCGTTAGCAGGGCTCAGGTGATGGCGAAGGCTTAGGGCCGCGACAGCGTTAGCAGGGCCCTTGTGGATAGCGAAGACTTGGAGCCGCGACAGCGTCAGCAGGGCACTTGTGGATAGCGAAGACTTGGAGCCGCGACAGCGTCAGCAGGGCTCAGGTGATGGCGAAGGCTTGGGGCCGCGACAGCGTTAGCAGGGCTCAGGTGATGGCGAAGGCTTAGGGCCGCGACAGCGTTAGCAGGGCCCTTGTGGATAGCGAAGACTTGGAGCCGGGACAGCGTCAGCAGGGCTCTTGTGGATAGCGAGGTCTTGGAGCCGCGACAGCGTCAGCAGGGCTCTTGGTGATAGCGAAGACTTGGAGCTGCAACAGCGTCAGCAGGGCTCAGGTGATGGCAAAGGCTTGGGGCCGCGACAGCGTCAGCAGGGCCCTTGTGGATAGCGAAGACTTGGAGCTGCGACAGCGTCAGCAGGGCTCTTGTGGATAGCGAGGTCTTGGAGCCGCGACAGCGTCAGCAGGGCTCTTGGTGATAGTGAAGACTTGGAGCCGCGACAGCGTCAGCAGGGCTCTTGTGGATAGCGAGGTCTTGGAGCCGCGACAGCGTCAGCAGGGCTCTTGGTGATAGCGAAGACTTGGAGCCGCTCAGCGTCAGCAGGGCTCAGGTGATGGCGAAGGCTTAGGGCCGCGACAGCATCAGCAGGGCCCTTGTGGTTAGCGAAGATTTTAAGCCGCGACAGCGTCAGCAGGGCTCTTGGCGCTGGGCACACTCGTCGTGCCTTAGGAGGGCTCCCGGGGGTACCTCTTCGGAGGTTCCCCTAGCAGATCTGATTCTCTAGTTCCAGTGTCCTTCTTTTATCCCTCAAAATGTCTTTGATCTCCTTTCATGTAGGCCGGGGGTTTCCCTCCCTTAGGCCCGGTTGGGGGTGGCTCCCGTCATGGGCCACCTCATCCTTTGAAGCAGGAAGGCAGGGTCGTCAGCCGCCCAGCAGGAAGCGGCGCTAGCATTATGGGGGCCAGGACGCAGCCTTGAAACTACTCCTCCCCTCTAATCTAATCAGACAGCAGATACCAGATGGCGGAGTTTCCCCAGGCCCTGTCACTGTCTCCAGGCGGGGAATACACATCCTAGCAGTATCGTCCAGCTAGATTGCCTGGAAGATAGTCCGAGTCCAGAAGTCCTATTTCTAGACCTAGGAGGTGGCGAGCACTCTTCCTAAAGAGTGTATCACGTAATTCTGAATTTAGGGGTGTCAGTCTCATATTTCCTCTACGTTCCCCGGGTCAGATAAATAATATGGGGAATGGATCGAAAAGCTACTAAAACAAGATGGCTGCCAACTACTACGAGGTCATGCCACCCGCACCTGAGCAGGCCAGGTCCAACATTTCCCTAGGTGCCGGCCAAGCTAGGGTCCCAAACCCACACTAGGCACTTTGCAAAAAAAGGGTCGGTTTTCATTGTAAAAATGCGGTGTCCACATTGTGTTTTGAGCCGTGTCCTGTCACAGGCACCAAGGCTACCCTCTGTCAAGGGCTCCAGATGCTTTGCAGAGACAGAACCGCTGCTAGACCCAAACTCCCACTCACTGGTGTCGCAGCGAATTAATCTACTAGACCAGCGAGGGGGGGAAAGGGGAAGTGGAGTGAGAAAGAAGAGACACTCTGTTGCTGGCACCCCGGTCAGATTCTGGAATCTTCCACAGCTTCTTCTGACTTCTTGTGGGTGTCTAATGCACATAAAGGGGGAAGGAATTTTTTAGAACACTACACTAAGAATCACTAAGCAATCAATACTCTAAATAGCTCTTATCCTACCAGCTCACTGCAGAGTCTTCGCCACTCTTCTATATATATTGGAATGATGGTGGAGATTCTGTCTAAAAGAGAAAAGCTACATTATAGACTTTCTTTCTAGTCAGCTGGGTGATTTCTTGGCATGCTCAGTTCGGAAGGATCCTACCTGTTGAACCTCCAGCGACAGCCTTAAATTGTCGGTTCCTTTTTAGTCCTTTACAGTCTGTGAGAACTATATACAAGCTGTGGTGGATTTGGACCTTCCGTAGCGCGCAAAAAGGATAAAGGGAGGTAAGAAGGGAAAAGGGAAAGCAAGGTTGTGAGAAGTTGGCCTGTTAGGTAGTGTTTCCAATTCTGGAACCACTTGGTATCAGTCCAAACAAACCCCAAAGATGTCTGGTTGTAAGTCAACCTTGTTAGACAAGCTATCCTAGTGGTAGCATGGACTAAGCAGCCTTAAAGGCTTAACTTAAGAGGTCGTGTTAAGCGAGCTGTTTTACCACATACAATCCTGTAATCAAATGAAAGGACACCACACAAGTATATATTATAAAAATATATGTATTTATTTCTAAATTACTCCCCAGTACTCTTTATGAGGAAAGGGGCACAAGCGTTAAATCAAAAGCACTGTTACACATATAAAGTTGCACAATTATGGATGAGGGCGGGTGGCCACTCAGACCATATATTAAAAAAGTGGTATAAGTAACACTTATCGAACAATGGTTAGGCCTAGGGCCTAGAGATTCGCTGGGAGCAGTCAGGACTAGCAATGATGAAGTCGGGAGTAGCCCACAGGAGACGGGTGCAGCACGGAAAGTGCGGCGCGCACCAATGCACTGTCAATGGTGCGTAAAAGTCAGTTAAAGTGAATTAAAAGATACTTCCGCTGAACCTAGGAACACAAAACTTTAGACACAGACCCTAGAGGTGTGTACCAGTGTATAGACACCGGCGTTGCAATGTTACCTCACCCACAGGCCGTGGGTGCACAGGGTCGAAGTGGCGTCGGGTTCTGTCACGCAGGTTCTTGGTGCTTGAAGCTGTTGCAGCTGCAGGCGCTGTGAAGCAGAAGTGTCCGGTGCGATCCAAGGGTGGATCGAAGTAGAAAAGTACCTGAAAGCAGAGGGGACAGAGTCTGGGTCACTCAGCAGTGACCAGGGTGGAACCAGGACGGAACCAGGCAATGTCGGGCGCAATCAGGCGGTTGTCGATAGGCTTCTCTCCGCTGTCACGTGGGCTCTGGGGCATCTGCGACGTCCAGGAGCAGGTCACGATCTGTCCCACGTAGGCTCTCGCCGTCAGCACCGTCGGCTTCAAGATTGCAGCAAACAGCACTTGGCAAAAGCAATCCACGCGGAACCGGGAGATTGCTTATCACTCGAACCAGGAGGGTCAGAGTGGGGGCTCCTTTTCACAGGAGCTGGTGCAGATCTGGAGCAACCAGAAAAGCGAGTCGTATTTCAAGTTTCGTCGGCACAGGGGCCACAAGCCAGCTGGCAAGTGACCGGGCCAACGCGTCGAGCGCACACAAGCAGAAGGGCCCCACGCAGCACTCGTCGAGTGTGGAGGGGTGAGCTTTGGTGCAAGTGGAGCTCGGGGCTGGGGCTTCTCAAACCCCGGTGCACAGCTTCGAGGATCACTCGTGGGCTGCACGGTCAGCGTCTCGTGGCCTTTTCAAGATGGCGTGCCCCACGCTTCCGGTCGCCTCCACGGGTCTCAGCTCTGCAGGGACTGTGGATCGGGCAGGTAGAAGGCAGGCAAGCTTGATCTCGTCGATCTCTGTCGCTCGAGTTCCGGCGGGAACTGCAACAAAGCAAGGGTCGAGGGCTGGATGGTGCCTGTTTGCACAGGGTGGTCACTCCTTGACCACAAGGGAGATTCTTCAGTCTTCTCACGTCGTGTAGAAAGTCGAAGGGTCCAGAATTCGTTTCTTATGTTTCTTCAGGATGATCTGAGTTCCATTGGGACTGCTCCCCCTCTTATTCGAATCTCGGGGGTTGGACATCCTGCTAGGTCCCCTCCTATGGGTGGGACCCAGGAAGGGGGTGGTTACACCCCTCTCCTTTGGTCCTGGCCGCGCTGGGACAGGGGCTGGGAGGCCCCAGAACCGGTTTGGCCGGATTATGCAAGGGGCAGCCTTGTGCTCCCCATGCAGTGTCTGGTTTCTTTGAAACCTCCCTACTCCAATCCACTATCTCCTGTCTGGGGTGGTTTGACACCGCCCTGTGACAGGAAACTCTTTGTCCAGGCCTCCTCTGCCGGGTTTCGGTCAGCAGCAGGAGGCCAGACCCGTGTCTGTGGCAGGGGCATCCATTTTGTGGATCTGAGGCTCATTTTAAATCAACCGCGTTTCAGTAAAGTAACATGTCTTCTCCCTCTAGAAGGGTGGAATGCTACCCCCGTCGCCAGAACTGGCGAGGGGGTAGTATTCCAATTCGTATGACACCTTACACGACATGTTTTGATAAAGCCAAACCAAAGTTGCTATATAACCGCGAGGATTATAAGGCGCTTAAGAGTATATGGTATGGCATTGTCCCGGATCAGCTTAGGGAGTTGTTCCCGACAGCTGCAGACAGGCTCAGCTCATGCCAGAGCACCATCTCACATAAAACCACGCACTCTGCCTCCAGGATTGATGAGGCCTTCCATAGGAGTGGCTTACAGGCTATATATGTGTCCAGATATAGGTTTAGATATAGGTATACTATATCTAAGCAAGGGGTGATTACACCCACTTGCCCCAGCTGAGTGATCAGCCAGTTGTGTCAATTTAAGAACCAGCCAGGGGTGGCAAAAGCTATGCTTCAGCCCCTGGTAGGCCTTGGTGGCACCTATGCCCTGGGCACCTATAGTGCATGGTACAGGGGCTGACAAGGAGTCCATTTACAATTGTGGTATGTACCTATAGCACATGTATTATAAATTTAGAGAGAGAACAGCAGGCTGGGGGTCTGATTAGCAGGCCCACAGCCTTAGTAAGTCGAAAACCAGTGAAGCAAAAAGCAAAAATTGGGGTGACCATAGGATAGCAGACCCTACTCTCCTACATAACCCCCCCCCCCCCCAAACGCAGGGACATTAAACTTAACCTTGACCAGATAAGTCTTCATGTTCTAAGTGGAAGTACCTGGAGAGACCATCTGCATTACCATGGTCAGTCCCTGGGCGGTGCTCCACTGTAAAGTCCATCCCCTGTAGGGAAATGGACCACCTGAGCAGTTTGGGATTTTCACCCTTCATCTGATTTAGCCACAAGAGGGGCTTATGGTCTGTCTGAATTAGGAAGTGAGTACCAAACAAGTATGGCCTCAACTTCTTCAGGGCCCAAACCACAGCAAAGGCCTCCCTCTCAATAGCTGACCAACGTTTCTCCCTGGGGGTCAGCCTTCTGCTAATAAAAGCAATGGGCTGGTCTTGACCATCTTGATTAAGTTGTGAAAGCACAGCTCCCACCCCCAACTCAGAAGCATCTGTCTGTACAATGAACTGTTTGGAGTAGTCAGGACTCTTCAGGATAGGTGCAGAGCACATGGCCTTCTTCAGGTCATCAAATGCCTTTTGACAGCTAACTGTCCACTGAACCTTTTTGGGCATCTTCTTGGATGTCAAGTCATTCAATGGTGTCACAATGGACCCATAGTTCTTTACAAATTTTCTGTAATACCCAGTCAGGCCCAAGAAGGCTCTGACTTGTGTCTGGGTAGTTGGAGGAGCCCAGTCCTGTATGGTCTGGATCTTGCTCTCCAGTGGTTGAACTTGACCCCCACCTACTAGGTGGCCCAAGTACACAACCTTGCTCTGCCCTATCTGGCACTTAGTAGCCTTGATAGTCAGGCCTGCCTTTTGCAGGGCCTCCAGAACCTTCTTCAGGTGGATCAGGTGATCCTCCCAGGTGGAGCTAAAGACAGCAATATCATCTAGATATGCTGCACAAAAGTCATCCAGCCCAGCAAGGACTTGATTCACCAACCTTTGGAAGGTGGCAGGTGCATTCTTCAAACCAAAGGGCATTACCACAAACTGATAATGTCCACTAGGGGTAGAGAATGCTGTTTTGGCTTTTGACTCTTCAGCTAGTCTGATTTGCCAGTAGCCAGCTGTCAAATCAAATGTGCTCAGAAACTTGGCAGAAGCCAATTTATCAATGAGCTCATCTGCTCTTGGAATGGGATGAGCATCTGTCCTAGTGACAGCATTGAGACCTCTGTAGTCCACACAAAACCTCATTTCTCTCTTCCCATCTTTGGTATGAGGTTTTGGCACAAGGACCACTGGGCTAGCCCATGGGCTCTCTGATGGCTCAATCACTCCAAGCTCCAACATCTTTTGCACCTCAGCCTTTATACAATCCCTGACATGGTCAGGTTGCCTGTAGATCTTATTCTTCACAGGCAGATTGTCACCAGGGTCCACCTCATGGGTGCACCAGTTAGTCTGACTGGGTGTGAGTGAAAACAAATGTCTGTGGGCCTGCAACACCTGTCTGCAGTCCACCTGTTGCTGCTCAGTGAGGCTGCCTGCCAAGGCTACTCCATCAACTGAACCATCATCAGGGTTCTGGGAAAGCAGGTCTGGGAGAGGGTCACTCTCTTCCTCCTGTTCCCCATCTGTGGCCATGAGGAGACTCATGTCCTCCCTGTCAACAAATTCTTTCAAACGATTTACATGGAGCACCCTGTGGGGGCTCCTAGGGGTACCAAAGTCAACCAAGTAGGTGACTTCTCCCTTCTTTTCAATGATAGGGTAGGGTCCAGTCCATTGGTCCTGGAGAGCTGCTGGCCCCACTGGGTCCAACACCCACACCTTCTGCCCTGGCTGGTACTCAACCAGAACAGCCTTTTGGTCATGCCAGGCTTTCTGTAATTCCTGACTTGCCTCAAGGTTTTTGGATGCTCTCTCCATGTATTCAGCCATCCTGGAGCGGAGACCAAGTACATAGTCCACAATGTCTAGTTTAGGCTTTTTGAGAGGTAACTCCCATCCTTCCTTCACCAAACTCAATGGACCTCTTACAGGGTGGCCAAACAAAAGTTCAAAAGGGCTGTAGCCAACCCCCTTCTGTGGGACCTCTCTGTAAGCAAAGAGCAAGCAGGGTAAAAGGATGTCCCATTTCCGCCTAAGCTTCTCTGGTAAACCTTTTATCATTCCCTTTAGGGTCTTGTTGAACCTTTCCACAAGCCCATTGCACTGTGGATGGTAGGGTGTGGTAAACTTATAGTTTACTCCACACTCTTTCCACATTGTTTTTAAGTATCCAGACATAAAGTTAGTACCTCTGTCTGAAAGAACCTCCTTTGGAAAGCCCACTCTTGAGAAAACTGCAATGAGGGCTTTTGCCACCACAGGAGCTGTGGTGGTCCTCAGGGGAATTGCCTCTGGATACCTGGTGGCATGATCCACTACCACCAGTATAAATCTGTGCCCAGATGCTGTTGGAGGATCCATGGGACCCACAATGTCTATTCCAACTCTTTCAAAGGGTACCCCCACCACAGGTAGTGGTATCAGGGGGGCCTTTGTTGTGCCACCTGACTTACCACTGGCTTGGCAAGTGACACAGGAGCGACAAAACTCCTTGACATTTTCTGACATGTGAGGCCAGTGAAAGTGTGGAACAAGCCTGTCCCAAGTCTTATTCTGGCCTAAGTGTCCTGCAAGGGGAATATCATGGGCCAAGGTAAGAAGGAAGCCCCTAAACTTCAAAGGTATAACCAACCTCCTGGTTGTGCCAGGCTTGGGGTCTCTAGCCTCTGAATAAAGGAGTCCTTCATCCCAATACACTTTATGGGTACCTTGAGCATTCCCTGCAGCCTCAGCAGCAGCTTGCTGTCTGAGGGGTTCAAGTGAAGGGCAATCTAATTGGGCCTGCCCCAGGTCTGCCCTTGAGGGTCCCCCTGTCCCCAGAAACTCAACCTGATCAGGTTCAAGCTCCTCTGAGACAGTCTCCTCTTGGACTGCAGAATCAGTTTCCTGTGAAACTTGATCCTCAACCTGGGGCAAGTGGGAAGGCACAGCCTTAACCCTCTTGCTCCTTCTCTTGGGTTGTGGTTGGTCTAATGTTTCAAGATCCACCACTGGTTCAGGAAGGCACTTCTTAGCCTGAGACCTTGTCACTGCAAGGACATGAGCTGAAATCCCTAGCATTTCTGCATGAGTCCTGTACTCCACTTCTGACCAAACTGAGCTTTCAAGATCATTGCCTAACAGACAGTCTACTGGGAGGTCTGCACTCACAACAACTTTCTTTAGGCCATCTACCCCTCCCCAGGAGAAGTTCACAACAGCCACACTATGGGAAGTAGTGGAGTTGCTTGCATTGGTCACTAGATAACTTTCACCTAGTACAATCTGTCCAGGGTCCACAAAGCCAGGTGTCACCATTGTGACACTGGCACAAGTGTCCCTGTAGGCCTGAACAGTTTCTCATTAATTAAGGGAGTCTGCCTATATTTGCCCAGGTTACTGGGGCTTACTGCAGTGGGCAAAGATAAGTCCACATCATATAGGAGAACTGCCTGTGTGGGGATTCTGACTAGGCCAGATTCCACCTCAGTACCCAGGGTCAACCCTACTAAACCCTTTGGCTGTGTACCACCACTGTTAACTGTACTAGGGGGTGCAGGTGCTTTAGGAGCTGCAGTGGTGGGGACTGGATTTTTCTTAGTGCATTCACTGCCCCAGTGTGAAACTGATTTGCAGGTATTACACCAAGGTTTCTTTGGGCCATCATTCTTCTTTTTCTTGTTTCCATTTTGGGAACCCCCCTCCTTATTACTAGTTTGGGGGCCTGAAGACTTCTGGTCCTTTTCTTTATCTTTCTGATTCCCACCCTTCTGGTCTGTTTTCTTCTGGTCACCTTGGTTCTGGTTTTTCTGCTTAATCCTTGTTCTGACCCATTTGTCTGCCTTCTTTCCCAATTCTTGGGGAGAGGTCAAATCAGAGTCAACAAGGTATTGATGCAACAGCTGGTTCTGACAGTTATTAAGGATCTGCTCTCTCATCATAAGATTGTACAATCCTGTATAGTCTGAAACTTTACTTCCCTGCAGCCAACCCTCCAGAGCCTTAGTGGCACAATCTACAAAATCAGTCCAGTCCTGAGTCTGTGCTTTTTGGGTGTCTCTGAACAACAACCTGTATTGCTCAGTGGTTAGGCCAAACCCTTCAATAAGAGCACTCTTCAGAACAGAGTAGTTTTTGGCATCCTCAGGTCTAACAGTGAGGAGCCTGTCCCTCCCTTTCTCAGAAAAGGAGTACCATAAAATTGCTGCCCACTGATCCTCAGGGACCTGCTGTACCATGCAGGCCCTCTCAAGAGCAGTCATCCATTTGTGGATATCATCCCCTTCCTTGTAGGGGGGCACAATTTTTGTCAGGTTTCTATTGTCATAGGCCCTGTCTTTTTCTTTAGGAACTTTGCTGCCACCAGTGGCATCTAAGCCACACAATTTTCTTTCTCTTGCTAAAGCAAGTTTAGCTTGAGCCAAGGCTACCTCTTCCCTTTCTATTTGGAGTTGGACAGCCCTCATCCTGGCCCTATGCTCTTTTCTCTGGGAGGAAGTCATTCCTCTTTGAGATTCTCTTGAGGCACTAGAAAGATGAGAGTCCCCTGATAGAGATCTCACCCTCCTGTTGCCTGGGAGAATTTGGTTATGAGATCTGGAGTGGTGCTGGCCCTCTCCATTCCCATGTAGGTCCAAGTTGGCCTGGTTAAGCCTGGCAACCTGTACCTGGTTTCCCCTCTGATCCTGATCTTCAGGCTCTTCTACATCAGAGCCTTCCTCTTCCTCTTCCTCCTCCTCTTCTTCTTCTGGAAGATTCTCATTCTCAGGGGAGTGTATCCCTTCACCTGATTCTAAGGGAGCCTGACTCACCTTATCTAGGTCATCCTTTTCTAGGAGAGCTACTAGGGAAGGAATGGTAGGGCCTCTGCCCTTTTTTAGCCCCCTGGCTGTGCACAAGGCACTCAGGTCTTTGTGGCTAAGGTTGTCATATCTGGATGTTGTCCCTATAGGATCAACTATTACAGGAGCAGAGCCTGAGGCTCTACCTGTATCAGACATGACTGCTAGTGAGGTGTAAGTGATGCACTTACCTACACTAAGTGGTTTCCTACTGTACCTTGCTAGTGAGTTGTAGTCAGGGTGTGCTAATCCCTTTAATCTACAACTACTAAGTTCAGTAGAACTTAATATGCTAAGCTTTTGATTTATATGTACCTAGAGGTACTTGATGTGATCTTTCAATTTGATAAAGATTGCAATGGTAAAACAAACAGCAAGCTCAAATCCGCACCGCTGCACACCAATGTGAGAAGTTGGCCTGATATGTAGTGTTTCCAATTCTGGAACCACTGGGTATCAGTCCAAACAAACCCCAAAGATGTCTGGTTGTAAGTCAACCTTGTTAGACAAGCTATCCTAGTGGTAGCATGGACTAAGCAGCCTTAAAGGCTTAACTTAAGAGGTCGTGTTAAGCGAGCTGTTTTACCACATACAATCCTGTAATCAAATGAAAGGACACCACACAAGTATATATTATAAAAATATATGTATTTATTTCTAAATTACTCCCCAGTACTCTTTATGAGGAAAGGGGCACAAGCGTTAAATCAAAAGCACTGTTACACATATAAAGTTGCACAATTATGGATGAGGGCGGGTGGCCACTCAGACCATATATTAAAAAAGTGGTATAAGTAACACTTATCGAACAATGGTTAGGCCTAGGGCCTAGAGATTCGCTGGGAGCAGTCAGGACTAGCAATGATGAAGTCGGGAGTAGCCCACAGGAGACGGGTGCAGCACGGAAAGTGCGGCGCGCACCAATGCACTGTCAATGGTGCGTAAAAGTCAGTTAAAGTGAATTAAAAGATACTTCCGCTGAACCTAGGAACACAAAACTTTAGACACAGACCCTAGAGGTGTGTACCAGTGTATAGACACCGGCGTTGCAATGTTACCTCACCCACAGGCCGTGGGTGCACAGGGTCGAAGTGGCGTCGGGTTCTGTCACGCAGGTTCTTGGTGCTTGAAGCTGTTGCAGCTGCAGGCGCTGTGAAGCAGAAGTGTCCGGTGCGATCCAAGGGTGGATCGAAGTAGAAAAGTACCTGAAAGCAGAGGGGACAGAGTCTGGGTCACTCAGCAGTGACCAGGGTGGAACCAGGACGGAACCAGGCAATGTCGGGCGCAATCAGGCGGTTGTCAATAGGCTTCTCTCCGCTGTCACGTGGGCTCTGGGGCATCTGCGACATCCAGGAGCAGGTCACGATCTGTCCCACGTAGGCTCTCGCCGTCAGCACCGTCGGCTTCAAGATTGCAGCAAACAGCACTTGGCAAAAGCAATCCACGCGGAACCGGGAGATTGCTTATCACTCAAACCAGGAGGGTCAGAGTGGGGGCTCCTTTTCACAGGAGCTGGTGCAGATCTGGAGCAACCAGAAAAGCGAGTCGTATTTCAAGTTTCGTCGGCACAGGGGCCACAAGCCAGCTGGCAAGTGACCGGGCCAACGCGTCAAGCGCACACAAGCAGAAGGGCCCCACGCAGCACTCGTCGAGTGTGGAGGGGTGAGCTTTGGTGCAAGTGGAGCTCGGGGCTGGGGCTTCTCAAACCCCGGTGCACAGTTTCGAGGATCACTCGTGGGCTGCACGGTCAGCGTCTCGTGGCCTTTTCAAGATGGCGTGCCCCACGCTTCCGGTCGCCTCCACGGGTCTCAGCTCTGCAGGGACTGTGGATCGGGCAGGTAGAAGGCAGGCAAGCTTGATCTCGTTGATCTCTGTCGCTCGAGTTCCGGCGGGAACTGCAACAAAGCAAGGGTCGAGGGCTGGATGGTGCCTGTTTGCACAGGGTGGTCACTCCTTGACCACAAGGGAGATTCTTCAGTCTTCTCACGTCGTGTAGAAAGTCGAAGGGTCCAGAATTCGTTTCTTATGTTTCTTCAGGATGATCTGAGTTCCATTGGGACTGCTCCCCCTCTTATTCGAATCTCGGGGGTTGGACATCCTGCTAGGTCCCCTCCTATGGGTGGGACCCAGGAAGGGGGTGGTTACACCCCTCTCCTTTGGTCCTGGCCGCGCTGGGACAGGGGCTGGGAGGCCCCAGAACCGGTTTGGCCGGATTATGCAAGGGGCAGCCTTGTGCTCCCCATGCAGTGTCTGGTTTCTTTGAAACCTCCCTACTCCAATCCACTATCTCCTGTCTGGGGTGGTTTGACACCGCCCTGTGACAGGAAACTCTTTGTCCAGGCCTCCTCTGCCGGGTTTCGGTCAGCAGCAGGAGGCCAGACCCGTGTCTGTGGCAGGGGCATCCATTTTGTGGATCTGAGGCTCATTTTAAATCAACCGCGTTTCAGTAAAGTAACATGTCTTCTCCCTCTAGAAGGGTGGAATGCTACCCCCGTCACCAGAACTGGCGAGGGGGTAGTATTCCAATTCGTATGACACCTTACACGACATGTTTTGATAAAGCCAAACCAAAGTTGCTATATAACCGCGAGGATTATAAGGCGCTTAAGAGTATATGGTATGGCATTGTCCCGGATCAGCTTAGGGAGTTGTTCCCGACAGCTGCAGACAGGCTCAGCTCATGCCAGAGCACCATCTCACATAAAACCACGCACTCTGCCTCCAGGATTGATGAGGCCTTCCATAGGAGTGGCTTACAGGCTATATATGTGTCCAGATATAGGTTTAGATATAGGTATACTATATCTAAGCAAGGGGTGATTACACCCACTTGCCCCAGCTGAGTGATCAGCCAGTTGTGTCAATTTAAGAACCAGCCAGGGGTGGCAAAAGCTATGCTTCAGCCCCTGGTAGGCCTTGGTGGCACCTATGCCCTGGGCACCTATAGTGCATGGTACAGGGGCTGACAAGGAGTCCATTTCCAATTGTGGTATGTACCTATAGCACATGTATTATAAATTTAGAGAGAGAACAGCAGGCTGGGGGTCTGATTAGCAGGCCCACAGCCTCAGTAAGTCGAAAACCAGTGAAGCAAAAAGCAAAAATTGGGGTGACCATAGGATAGCAGACCCTACTCTCCTACAAAGGTGAAGCGCAATGAAGGGAGGATTTGCCAACAGCTAAACTGTACATTAACCCTTTCGATGCTGATGACGAGCTCAGCTCGTCATCACCCACGGGTGTCGTGTGCTGATGACGAGCTGAGCTCGTCATGGTGCCACTAAAATGGCATTTTCCAGCACAGGGGGGGAAAACGCCCAGCAGCCATGTGGTTAAACGCGGTAGCAGGAGTCTTACGGTTCTCAGGGTTGCTGAATAGTCACCAAATTCTCCTGACAGCTGGCGCTGACGTTGATAACTGCTCTGGCTCAAAGGTTCCAAATACTGCCTCAGAAGTCTCAATGTCCTGCCCTTAAACCTGTTGCTCTCTTCAGGGTCGTGTGCTTTGAAGTTCGTGGCCGAGAAGAGCTCCGCTGCTTCTGACTGGAATTCTCATAGAGAGTTGCTATTCCGCTACCACAGAGCGAAACCGGGAACTAAACAGCTGCTCCTGAAGTCTCTCTCAAACTATATTGTACGGGAAGGCTACTCGTACCTCAGAATGAACGCTACTCCCAAACTATGAATTCCGTTTTCTCCCGCTATGAATATAAGCGCGGAGAAACGGGTACAGGCTGCTACTCTAGGAACAATTCAAATTGAAGTGCCCAGCTTGCCAGGCTCGCGCTCCCCACATAAACTATACCGCCTAGCCACCCAAATATTCGCAGCTCCCTGGCGACTTTGGCGGCCATCTTGGGAAGGACAATTACTATTTAATATAATGCCATATATTGACAGTCCTGGGTTTAACCAGAAATCGAGAGTGCCTAAACCCTCCAGGATTGTCAATTGCAGCCACAATATGTTTCCTGACACCCACACAAGTGAGGTACCATTTTACTCGGGAGACTTATGGTAACACCGAATTGTAGAGCAACTGTTATTACCTATTGAATTTCAATGCATTTCTGCCTTCGAAATAAAAGACAATGTGCAAAAAAAAGTCTTTTTAAAAAAAATCCCTCTAATTCACATGCTAGTATGGGTAGCCACAATTTCAGAGAGGTAAAAATAACCACTGCTTCTAAACATCAGATGTTGCCCCCATTTTGGAAATGCATAAGTTTCTTTGGTACCGATTTTTCCCTCTTTATATTTTACCAAATGAATTGCTATAGACCCGGGACACAATGAAGAAGCATTGGACGACGCTGCTCAGTTATTGGCTCCGGGTTCGTCGGGTTCTTGGTGAACCTGCAAGTCCTATATATCCCCACAACCAGAGAGGTCCAGCGGATGTAACGGTATATTGGTTTAATCTGTCATACTTAGAAGACGTTTGTCATACTTAGAAGACGTTACAGGTGAAAACGCAGGCACAAATGGCAGTTTTTTCAACTCAATTTCAATATTCTTTTTTATTTCAACTGTTACTTTCTAAAAGAAAACCTTAAAGGATCTATAAAATGGCCCCTTGCTGAATTCAGAGTTTGTTTTACTTTTCAAAAACGTATAGCTTTCCATGATCCATTATTGGTTTCACACACATTTCTACCACTAACCGGAAGGAGGAAGAAAGCACAAAAAAATAGGACAAATAGGCTATGTCTCAGTAAAATACCAAAACTGAGGAGAAAACGTTGGTTTTCTGACAAACGTCTGCCTGCCCCTGATATCTGGGAAGATGGTGATTTTAGCCCCACAAAGCCTTTGTTGATATCATTTGCAGGGAAAAAACAAACACTTTCTTCTGTAGTATTTTTTTCTTAATTTTTCCCAAAAAACCGAACTTTTGATATATTTTGGTTAATTTCTCGGTCCCCTCCAGGGGAATCCACAAACCCTGGATACCTTTAAAATCCTCAGGGTGTTAGAAGAAAAGGATGCACATTTGATTGGTACCTTATGTGGACAAAGAGTTATGGGTCCTAAGCGAGAACTACCCCAAATAGCCAAACAAGGCTTGACACGGGGTGGCGGCTGGGGAGGCCTGGAAGAGTAGGGGTCAAGAAGGAGTTGAAGACACGTCTCTTTCCATCACAATGCATTAAGAGCCCCCACCTCAGCCCCTTCCTCCTAGCCCTCCTTGACTGTAGGCGGCCTTTGAGCATGGCAGCGCCCCATTGTGAGTCCATGCATGCACACATACATCCCTGTACATACTGACCAGAAGGATGTCCCTTCACCCTGTATCCCCGCTGCGAATCATGCAGCAGGAAGAGTAGAGCGCCCCCTGTCGCGGGTCAGTGCAGGTGCACCGGATGTGGACAGGACTTCGGGGCATCGTTCACTCGTCCCTGCTGGGAGCATCGCCTGATCCCAGGAGATGGAGGAGGCCAGGGCGCCCCCTGTCTGCCAGCTGAACCCCCTCCCAGGTAACCCCAAGGCACCTGTGGTCAGTGGTCCGCCGGAGCCTTGCACCCCAGGGCACCCCTCAAATCAGGGGTATCCACTGTGGGGTGGGTGTCAGTCCTGCTTCTAATGAGAGACACAGAGGGGGCGTCGGGTCCACACCCTTTCAACCACTGGCTTTCTTCAACTAGCCTCTTTCAGCCATTGGACGGAGACCCTGTCAATCATGGATTCTCTCAGCCCATTGGTGTATTCGGCTGCTGGCCTTTGGCTGTATCCTTCCACCTCTTCGCCAGTGATTGCACTGAACTGCATGAGGGACTCATTTACACTCTGTCTGCTCCTGCCGGGTTCTCCCCTGCAGCTCGCTGTGATATACCAATGCTGCACAATTACTCAGGAATGATGGCTTTGCCAATGCTTGTTATTATACATGAAAGGCATATAGACTGTTTTGGGGGAGGGGTATTGGCCTGACGACGTCATGTCACCAGGGAGCCCACCTCCCTCGGAGATCTTCTTTAAAAATTATTCTTTTAGATGTGACTCTTTGTAAGGTGGGCTCCGAGGGGCAGTCAGGGGTCTTTGTAAGGTAGGTACAGAGGGGCAGTCAGTGCTCTTTGTAAGGTGGGTACTGAGGGGCAGTCAGTGCTCTTTGTAAGGTGGGGTCTGAGGGGCAGTCAGTGCTCTTTGTAAGGTGGGCTCCGAGGGGCAGTCAGTGCTCTTTGTAAGGTTGGCTCCGAGGGGCAGTCAGGGCTCTTTGTAAGGTGGGCTCCGAGGGGCAGTCAGGGCTCTTTGTAAGGTGGGGTCTGAGGGGCAGTCAGTGCTCTTTGTAAGGTGGGCTCCGAGGGGCAGTCAGTGCTCTTTGTAAGGTTGGCTCCGAGGGGCTGTCAGGGCTCTTTGTAAGGTGGGCTCTGAGGGGCAGTCAGTGCTCTTTGTAAGGTGGGGTCTGAGGGGCAGTCAGTGCTCTTTGCAAGGTGGGCTCTGAGGGGCAGTCAGTGCTCTTTGTAAGGAGGGCTCCGAGGGGCAGTCAGTGCTCTTTGTATGGTGGGCTCTGAGGGGCAGTCAGTGCTCTTTGTAAGGTGGGCTCTGAGGGGCAGTCAGTGCTCTTTGTAAGGTGGGCTGCGAGGGGCAGTCAGTGCTCTTTGTAAGGTGGGCTCTGAGGGGCAGTCAGGGTTCTTTGTAAGGTGGCCTCCGAGGGGCAGTCAGTGCTCTTTGTTAGTTGGGCTCTGAGGGGCAGTCAGTGCTCTTTGTAAGGTGGACTCTGAGGGGCAGTCAGTACTCTTTGTAAGGTGGACTCCGGGGGGCAGTCTGAGCTCTTTGTAAGGTGGGCTCTGAGGGGCAGTCAGTGCTCTTTGTAAGGTGGGTACCGAGGGGCAGTCAGGGCTCTTTGTAAGGTGGTCTCCGAGGGGCAGTCAGTGCTCTTTGTAAGGTGGGCTCCGAGGGCCAGTCAGTGCTCTTTGTAAGGTGGGTACTGAGGAGCAGTCAGTGCTCTTTGTAAGGTGGGCTCTGAGGGGCAGTCAGGGCTCTTTGTAAGGTGGGCTCTGAGGGGCAGTCAGGGGTCTTTGTAAGGTGGGCTCTGTGGCGCAGTCAGGGCTCTTTGTAAGGTGGGTACTGAGGGGCAGTCAGTGCTGTTTGTAAGGTGGACTCTGAGGGGCAGTCAGTGCTCTTTGTAAGGTGGGTTCCGAGGGGCAGTCAGTGCTCTTTGTAAGGTGGGCTCTGAGGGGCAGTCAGTGCTCTTTGTAAGGTGGGCTCTGAGGGGCAGTCAGTGCTCTTTGTAAGGTGGGTTCCGAGGGGCAGTCAGTGCTCTTTGTAAGGTGGACTCTGAGGGGCAGTCAGTGCTCTTTGTAAGGTGGGTACTGAGGGCAGTCAGTGCTCTTTGTAAGGTGGGCTCTGAGGGGCAGTCAGTGCTCTTTGTAAGGTGGGTACTGAGGGCAGTCAGTGCTCTTTGTAAGGTGGGCTCCGAGGGGCAGTCAGTGCTCTTTGTAAGGTGGGCTCTGAGGGGCAGTCAGTGCTCTTTGTAAGGTGGGCTCCGAGGGGCAGTCAGTTCTCTTTGTTAGGTTGGCTCTGAGGGGCAGTCAGTGCTCTTTGTAAGGTGGGCTCTGAGGGGCAGTCAGTGTTCTTTGTAAGGTGGCCTCCGACGAGCAGTCAGTGCTCTTTGTAAGGTGGGCTGTGAGGGGCTGTCAGTGCTCTTTGGAAGGTGGGCTCTGAGGGGCAGTCAGGGTTCTTTGTAAGGTGGGCTCCGAGGGGCAGTCAGGGCTCTTTGTAAGGTGGGCTCTGAGGGGCAGTCAGAGCTCTTTGTAAGGTGGGCTCCGAGGGGCAGTCAGTGCTCTTTGTTAGGTGGGCTCTGAGGGGCAGTCAGTGCTCTTTGTAAGGTGGGTACTGAGGGGCAGTCAGTGCTCTTTGTAAGGTGGACTCTGAGGGGTAGTCAGTGCTCTTTGTAAGGTGGACTCCGGGGGGCAGTCAGAGCTCTTTGTAAGGTGGGCTCTGAGGGGCACTCAGTGCTCTTTGTAAGGTGGGTTCCGAGGGGCAGTCAGTGCTCCTTGTAAGGTGGGCTCCGAGGGGCAGTCAGTGCTCTTTGTAAGGTGCTCTGAGGGGCAGTAAGTGCTCTTTGTAAAGTGGGCTCTGAGGGGCAGTCAGTGCTCTTTGTAAGGTGGACTCTGGGGGCAGTCAGTGCTCTTTGTAAGGTGGGCTCTGAGGGGCAGTCAGTGCTCTTTGTAAGGTGCTCTGAGGGGCAGTCAGTGCTCTTCGTAAGGTGGGCTCTGAGGGGCAGTCAGCGCTCTTTGTAAGGTGGACTCTGTGGGCAGTCAGTGCTCTTTGTAAGGTGGGCTCCGAGGGGCAGTCAGTGCTCTTTGTAAGGTTGGCTCCGGGGGCAGTCAGTGCTCTTTGTAAGGTGGGCTCTGAAGGGCAGTCAGTGCTATTTTTATGGTGGGTACTGAGGAGCAGTCAGTGCTCTTTGTAAGGTGGGTACTGAGGGGCAGTCAGTGCTCTTTGTAAGGTGGGCTTTGAGGGGCAGTCAGTGCTCTTTGTTAGGTGCTTTGAGGGGCCATCAAAGCTCTTTGTAAGGTGGGCTCTGAGGGGCAGTCAGGGCTCTTTGTAAGGTGGGCTCTCAGGGGCAGTCAGTGCTCTTTGTAAGATGGGTTCTGAGGGGCAGTCAGGGCTCTTTGTAAGGTGGGCTCTGCAGGGCAGTCAGTGCTCTTTGTAAGGTGGGCTCTGAGGGCAAGTCAGTGCTCTTTGTAAGGTGGGCTCTGAGGGGCAGTCAGTGCTCTTTGTAAGATGCTCTGAGGGGCAGTCGGTGCTCTTTGTAAGGTGGGCTCCAAGGGGCAGTCAGTGCTCTTTGTAAGGTGGACTCTGAGGGGCAGTCAGTGCTCTTTGTAAGGTGGGTACTGAGGGGCAGTTAGTGCTCTTTGTAAGGTTGGCACTGAGGGGCAGTCAGGGCTCTTTGTAAGGTGGGCTCTGAGGGGCAGTCAGTGCTCTTTGTAAGGTGGGCTCTGAGTGGCAGTCAGGGCTCTTTGTAAGGTGGGCTCCAAGGGCAGTCAGTGCTCTTTGTAAGGTGGGCTCCGAGGGCAGTCAGTGCTCTTTGTAAGGTGGGCTCCGAGGGGCAATCAGTGCTCTTTGTAAGGTGGGCTCCGAGGGGCAGTCAGTGCTCTTTGTAAGGTGGGTACTGAGGGGCAGTCAGTGCTCTTTGTAAGGTGGGCTCTGAGAGGCAGTCAGTGCTCTTTGTAAGGTGGGCTCCGAGGGGCAGTCAGTGCTCTTTGTAAGATGCTCTGAGGGGCAGTCAGTGCTCTTTGTAAGGTGGGCTCTGAGGGGCAGTCAGGGCTCTTTGTAAGGTGGGCTCTGTGGGGCAGTCAGTGCTCGTTGTAAGGTGGGCTCTGAGGGGCAGTCAGTGCTCTTTGTAAGGTGGGCTCTGAGGGGCAGTCAGGGCTCTTTGTAAGGTGGGCTCTGAGGGGCAGTCAGTGCTCTTTGTAAGGTGGGTTCCGAGGGGCAGTCAGTTCTCCTTGTAAGGTGGGCTCTGAGGGGCAGTCAGTGCTCTTTGTTAGGTGGGCTCCGAGGGGCAGTCAGTGCTCTTTGTAAGGTGGATTCTGAGGGGCAGTCAGGGCTCTTTGTAAGGTGGGCTCTGAGGGGCAGTCAGTGCTCTTTGTAAGGTGGGCTCTGAGGGGCAGTCAGTGCTCGTTGTAAGATGCTCTGAGGGGCAGTCAGTGCTCTTTGTAAGGTGGGCTCCGAGGGGCAGTCAGTGCTCTTTGTAAGGTGGATTCTGAGGGGCAGTCAGGGCTCTTTGTATGGTGGGCTCTGAGGAGCAGTCAATGCTCTTTGTAAGGTGGGCTCCGAGGGGCAGTCAGTGCTCTTTGTAAGGTGGGCTCTGAGGGGCAGTCAGTGCTCTTTGTAAGGTGGGCTCTGAGGGGCAGTCAGTGTTCTTTGTAAGGTGGCCTCCGACGAGCAGTCAGTGCTCTTTGTAAGGCGGGCTCCGAGGGGCAGTCAGTGTTCTTTGTAAGGTGGCCTCCAACGAGCAGTCAGTGCTCTTTGTAAGGTGGGCTGTGAGGGGCAGTCAGTGCTCTTTGTAAGGTGGGCTCTGAGGGGCAGTCAGGGTTTTTTGTAAGGTGGGCTCCGAGGGGCAGTCAGGGCTCTTTGTAAGGTGGGCTCTGAGGGGCAGTCAGTGCTCTTTGTTGGGTGGGCTCTGAGGGTCAGTCAGTGCTCTTTGTAAGGTGGACTCTGAGGGGCAGTCAGAGCTCTTTGTATGGTGGACTCTGAGGGGCAGTCAGTGCTCTTTGTAAGGAGGGCTCCGAGGGGCAGTCAGTGCTCTTTGTAAGGTGGGCTCCAGGGGCAGTCAGTGCTCTTTGTAAGGTGGGCTCCGAGGGGCAGTCAGTGCTCTTTGTGAGGTGGGCTCCGAGGGCAGTCAGTGCTCTTTGTAAGGTGGACTCTGAAGGGCAGTCAGTACTCTTTCTGAGGTGGGCTCCGAGAGCCAGTCAGTGCTCTTTGTAAGGTGGGCTCCGAGGGGCAGTCAGTGCTCTTTGTAAAGTGGGTACTGACGGGCAGTCAGTGCTCTTTGTAAGGTGGGCCCCGAGGGGCAGTCAGTGCTCTTTGTAAGGTGGGCTCCGAGGGGCAGTCAGTGCTCTTTGTAAGGTGGGCTCCTAGGGGCAGTCAGTGCTCTTTGTAAGGTGGGCTCTGAGGGGCAGTCAGTGCTCTTTGTAAGGTGGGCTCTGAGGAGCAGTCAGTGCTCTTTGTAAGGTGGGCTCTGAGGGGCAGTCAGTGCTCTTTGTAAGGTGGGCTCTGAGGGGCAGTCAGTGCTCTTTGTAAGGTGGACTCTGAGGCGCAGTCAGGGTTCTTTGTAGGGTGCTCTGAGGGGCAGTCAGTGCATTTTGTAAGGTAGGCTCCGAGGGGCAGTCAGTGCTCTTTGTAAGGTGGGCTCTCAGGGGCAGTCAGTGCTCTTTGTAAGGTGGGCTCTGAAGGGCAGTCAGTGCTTTTTTATGGTGGGTACTGAGGGGCAGTCAGTGCTCTTTGTAAGGTGGCTATTGAGGGGCAGTCAGTGCTCTTTGTAAGGTGGGCTCTGAGGGGCAGTCAGAGCTCTTTGTTAGGTGCTTTGAGGGGCCATCAAAGCTCTTTGTAAGGTGGGCTCTGAGGGGCAGTCAGGGCTCTTTGTAAGGTGGGCTCTGAGGGGCAGTCAGGGCTCTTTCTAAGGTGGGCTCTGAGGGGCAGTCAGTGCTCTTTGTAAGGTGAGCTCTGAGGGGCAGTTAGGGGTCTTTGTAAGGTGGGCTCTGAGGCGCAGTCAGTGCTCTTTGTAAGGTGGGCTCCGAGGGGCAGTCAGTGCTCTTTGTAAGGTGGGCTCCGAGGGGCAGTCAGGGCTCTTTGTAAGGTGGGCTCCGAGGGGCAGTAAGTGCTCTTTGTAAGGTGGGCTCCGAGGGGTAGTCAGTGCTCTTTGTAAGGTGGGCTCTGAGGGGCAGTCAGTGCTCTTTGTAAGGTGGGCTCCGAGGGGCAGTCAGTGATCTTTGTAAGGTGGGCTCTGAGGGGCAGTCAGTGCTCTTTGTAAGGTGGGCTCTGAGGGGCAGTCAGGGGTCTTTGTAAGGTGGGCTCGGAGGGACAGTCAGTGCTCTTTGTAAGGTGGGCTCTGTGGCGCAGTCAGGGCTCTTTGTAAGGTGGGCTCTGAGGGGCAGTCAGTGCTCTTTGTAAGGTGGGCTCTGTGGCGCAGTCAGGGCTCTTTGTAAGGTGGGTACTGAGGGGCAGTCAGTGCTCTTTGTAAGGTGGGCTCTGAGGGGCAGTCAGTGCTCTTTGTAAGGTGGCTCTGAGGGGCAGTCAGTGCTCTTTGTAAGGTGGGCTCTGAGGGGCAGTCTGTTCTCTTTGTAAGGTGGGCTCTGAGGGGCAGTCAGTGGTCCCGGGTTGTCTCATCTAGACTAGTTTTCCGTTGCATGCTGGGAATTGTAGTCCGGTGTCTCAGTATAAGAGGAGGTCTCCCAGTCCCAGAAGTAAAAGACGAGCCTCTCTGACGTGGAGGCGGGGGGGCCGAGACCCCGAGTCTGTTGAAAAATAAATATGAAATCCCTGAGGCCCCAGCATCGCCCTCCCCCGTTTCATCCCTATCTGCCAATGTCTCTCCCTTTCCTCTTCCCTCCCCTCTCCTCTCTCCATCTCCTCCCTCGCTCCCGTACCTCCTCCTCCTCGGTACCCTTTCACCCTCTCCCCCGTGTCTCCCTCTCACACACCTCTCTGACCCCTCGCCCCCGTACCCCCATTACTCCCTCCCCCCCTCTCTCCGATGCCTCCTCCCTGCTCGCTCCTCCCCCTTGCTCCCACTCGCTTCTTTCTACCCCCCCTGCTCCCCTCTCCCCCATGATCCCCTCAGCCCCCCCCTTACCTCCAGGAGGTGGGGTACCCCCTTCCTGTTCAGATATTCTCTCGCCTCCGCGCCGTCCATGCTTCAGCGAGGTGCGGGGGGGGTAGGGGGGGCGAGGGGGGGGGGGGGGGGGGCGGGGTGTCCTGTCTCCAGCCTCGGAGGGGAGGGACCACTCTTCTAGTACGAGAGGGGCAGCGAGCGGAACGACTGCGACAAGCCCCCGCCCCCGCCCCCCACACACACACCCCCACCTTCATCCGTGTCAACCTTTTGTTTATTTATCGATGCGTTTTTCTCTCGCGCGGACTTTACCCGAAGGCGTCAGAGGCTTCACAGTGGGATCAGAACTGAGACAAGAGGACATTAGAAATGAACAAAATTACAACAGGGGACGATAAGTTACATGAGGCAAAAGTGACAATTGTGAGCAAACAAAATACATGAGGTCGCAAACAGTGCAATACAGGAGGAGAGAGTGACAAGTGTGCAGGTTACAAGAGAAAACAAAGTACAGTTAGAGGTAATAAAATGCAATATATGCTAGAGACTGAGGCACAAGAACAAACGTTACGTAGGCAATGGTGGCGCTTGTGCAAGTAACGAAAGCAACCAAAATGTAAGAGGAGCAAAGAGTGTGTTACAAGAGAAAAGTGACGCATGCATGTTACAAAAGAGAACCAGACACAGGTAAAAGGGTAATACTGCAATAAATGGCAGAACACACTGGGAAGGCACTTCCATAGTCATGGAGAATAGTTTTCATGATGGGAGGTCTTCCTTCAGATAATAGAGAGGGTGTGAATTACTTTTGGAGGTGTCTTTGGAGGAGGAGATTTTTGAGGTCTGTTTTGAAGGCCTGGGAGGAGGCGGTGGTCCGGAGCTGCGGCGGAAGTGAGTTCCAGATTCTCACCGCGTTGCCTGAGAAGGATTGGGCCATCGATCTTTCCTTCTTGAAAGTGGGAGGTTCAAGCAGTAGATTCTCCGCATTACGTGATGGTCTCGAGCCTCCAGAGAGTTTCAGTTTATTCGCCAGGTAGCGAGGAGAGGAGGAGTGCAGGGCTTTGTGGGTGATGCAGGCTGTCTTGTAGATAGATCTAGCCTCGAAGGGAAGCCAGCGGAGGGTAGATAACATGGGTGTGATGTGGTCGCTTCTTTTAGTCCCATAAATGAAACAAGCTGCTGAATGGAGAACAGACTTAAGGGGGGACAGGTGGGATTTGGGGAGGCCAGTGAGAAGAGAGTTGCAGTAGTCCAGTCTGGAGAGGACCAGCGATTGGACCAGAGTTATAAGGTCCTGCTCCTGGAAAGTGACAAATTCCCCAAAGAAGGCGCAGTTGGTATCGAACAATCTTTGCAATGGAATTGATGTGGGAGATTAGATTGAGTTTTTTGTCGAGTACGACACCAAGGGATTTTGCGCTGTCGACAATGATGGGTTTATTGTTAAGTAGATTCATCTGATATATCCATGATTGCACCGGGGGAGGAGAGAGTGAGGAGGAGAGGAGGAGAAATTCAGTTTTGGAGGGATTCAGAATCAGTTGATGAGTTGACATCCAGTTTTGAATGGAGTCGAGAGTGGAGCTTAGGATGGAGAGATCGTGAGTGGAGGCGACCTTGGGTCTGCCATTGCAGAGCCTGCGTGCAGTCTGGTACTGTAATGCTAACTGCGCAAGTGCACTTACTTGCCAGTCCCTAAACCTTCCCTTTTCTGCATATCAGTCACCCCTTTGGTAGGCCCACAGGCAGGGTGCATTGTAAGTATAAGGTAGGACAAGCCCTGATGTGTGTGGCATGTCCTAATAGTGAATTACAGCCATTTTCATTTTCACTATTGCAAGGCTACCTGTTCTCCATAGGCCAGAATGGGCTGTTAGAATTGTTACACTTTATAATCCTAACAGGCTCAGAGAACATGGTAGAAATTCTACTTTAGTATGCCTGAACTCAGAATAATAAAATATATCTTTTAGTAAAGTTTATTTAAATATTCTGTGTTTGCAAATACCACTTTTAGAAAGTAGGTATTTGCTTGTCTAACCATTCAACCCTGCCTTTGCTAGGTTTTGTATTCCTATGTCTGGTTTCTGTGAGTGACAGGGCTGGGGGATTCCAGGAGACAGGCTGAGTCACCCAGTGGTGAATAGTGAGATCTGCGTCTAGATGGGAGGGAGGAGTTGCACCTGAACCTTGAATACGGCTGTGCCTGCCTTCCACAATGCTGGCTCCACCCCCTGGGGGAAGTTAGACTCAACCACACTAAATTACTATATTCTAAGTCCTTTCTTGACCAATTAGTAGTAGGTGGCTATGACATATGGAAAGATACTGTTGATCTTAAACCTGTTTGGGGTTCAAAAAGTTGGCAAGTGCAAGGCACTGAAGCTTTGCATCGTGCATGCCTCATCCCAAACCATCTGTTGTTTTTGAATTTGACTCTTTCACAAACCACCTGCTTTGGATTGGCTATGTCTAAAAAATGCAATGCCCCTTCTCTTCCTGATTTGGGAGAATACCCTACATGGTACAAACACACCGATGTGTCCCTTAGTGAAATACAGTCTCTGCTGCTAAATTTGTCTTTTAACATTTCCAGCTTTGATTCACAAGGTTGGTTGCTATGGCAAAAATGTTCTGATTTATGCCAACATCGTTTTCTGAGTTTGGCCCCCGGCTATACACAGGTGAGGGTGGATCCCCGTTTTGAAAGTGACCATACTGTTACTACCTATTCGGTGGGAAAATTATGACAAAATTGGCTCAAACATTCCACCTTAGCGTCAGTTAAACTCCATCTGGTCAAAAAGATGGCTTTTTGGTTTATATGCGGTTTACAACGAAGTCTGGAAACTATCTCAAATAGAAGCAGCTTCTAGATTACGGGCAACAGACCAGGCTAATTTAGAAAAAGTGCTTGCAGTTGTTGATAACAGCATTAATACACTGCCTTCCCGAATTTACACATTGGACAATATTGCTTCATCTGTTGTAGACATCGTCCAGGATGAAGTGTCTGTGTTGGATCATGGTCAAAATCAAGCACGTTCCATTATGCAATTTGCTTGGATATTGCAAACGTTAAAGGCTGGTAAAGTGCCTTGGGACTACATGAACACCTCTTCTCTATTTTTACAATTTAAATTGACTGTGAAACAACAATTCATGTCTATGAAGGATGCTGCGTATTCACTGTTGCATATTGACGAGTTAGAACCATTGCCTTTTTCTGTTGCCAAATATAATTCAGCTGTATGGCTCATTCATTGCCTTTTCCACTATTTAAATCCGAATCATGTATGAAATACTATGCGATAGGCAGATATGAACCTTTGGGTGGCGCTTTTCTCCATGAAATGAGGTCTCTGACATTCACCTATGGCTGCCTGAGGGAGGGTAAATAAGTTTATTTGAAAGGTTAAGACTGCACTTTAACACCTGATCACTCATTAGTTTGCAGGAATATCCAATTGCACGGCTCTTGCAATTCTGACGCCCTGAATTTAGGATGCATTTTAAAAGGAAATCCTGTCCCCGCCATGACTCAGACTTTCACGTTGCTAGCAAATGGTAGTTATTTGCCTTTAAATAATGAAGATTGCTGTGGTATGCGGGCAGGGATTCCGTACGTTGCGAGTGTGTCCCAACGTGTAGTTTGTTGCAAAAATGTGCTATTCCCTCCTCCGCATGGGAAGCTCGATGTATCCATCTGGCCTTCCTTTCCGACCTTGAAAGCAGAGTTCAATAAGATGAGTCGAATAAGGGCTATTTTGTCTCAAAAAGAAGTCGCTCTTATTTCTTCGCGTGAAACATTTGACCCTCACTTGGCAAACACTCGCATGAGGTGCATGTCCTTTTGAATACTGATCTCCCCCTGCATTTCGGTTCCTTGATTCACACTATCTTCAATGCCTCGTCTATCACAGGCTTGGTGCATTTTTTTTAAATTGTAAGTTCTGGCCTTGTGACCTCATTTCAAACTATATCTGGTGTGATACCAGCATTTTTTCATTCTATTTTTTCCAGCCTCTCTGGCAGTTTACCGTTAATTCTTGCCTTGGCTGCCGGTGTATTGCTGTTAATTTGCTTGCTCAAAAATGGCTGCACATTTTGTGTCACACGACAACCTGCCCCGGCTGCTCCAGCTTTGTAACTGGATGCTTGAATACTATAGAGCGCTACCACTGGCTACCTTTAGAGTGGCGTATGGATTATCTTGCAGCAAATTCGAAATTTCACGTGCGTGCAGCCTGTCTTCCATTGCCTGGACTGCAGTTTTGAATGGGCTCTGGACTTGTGACTCTGCAACATGGTGTCTCCTAACCCGGATTATGATCTACTAATGAGTCCCTTGGTTGCTCATGAGTTACACTATTCTGGTATTGAAATAAAGGCCTGCGCAGCGGCACATGGAGTCCTAGGCAATTGGAATATATAGTCTGCAGCTAATGACTTTCTGGCACGTAGTTATCGCGAAGAACACCCGAGTTGTCCCCTGATTGTGCTAGAGGCTCCGGCTGTCGTAGAACATGTGTGTTCCTTCCCATTATTAAATTGGATGGCTGAAAAGTTTTCAGATGAGAACCATGACTTCCTCTTGGAGGCAGTTGCAACGTACTGTGCTTATACGCTTTTGGATTAAAGTGGCTTGGTTTCGGCTTCAAACGCGTTTTGGGCTCGTGATCTTTTCAGTCATTTTTTACTCTATTCACATTCTGTGCTTTGGACACTATACAGCCCCTGCTTGGTGTTGAGTAAAACATTTTTTTTGTGGTTACTAATTCAGAATTTTCATGTTGGACAGGCCTCGTGGCATGCCCGACCCCTCCCCGCATGGCGGGGCTCGGACTACTGCTACCCCTGTTCCCCGGACAAGAACCACACCTGCAGCCCTCCGGGTCAACCCCCAGCTCTTCCCCGACGGAACCCAGACTCGTAACCACAACATTATCGGCTGGCCCAGGACCTTTCCCGAACCACCGTCCCCGGCCCAGCCGCCATCTTGGACCCGCCACGACCAGGCCTCGTGGCCTCGGGTCGACTTCAGCATCAGGCCCAGCCAAGCCCCGACATCGAGGCACCACCATCCACCCAGGGGGTAAAGAGACCACTTGGCGAGTCAATGGAAGAAGGAGTGTCGATGGCTCCCCTCCGCCTGGTTTCGATCACCCCCAGCCTCCCTGGGCGCTGGCTCCACCCCCTGCTGGGTGTCTGGACTCCCTCATCCCGGACCCCCTGACCTCCAAGTGCGAGGGTCCGGACATCAAAGGGCGCCAGACCTATAACTGGGGTAGCTCCAGAGCAAGAAGGCAGTTGTATCCTGGAGTTGAGAGACACCGAGACAAACTCATCCTTGAAGGCCTGCTGGCGCTGCCGCGGCTCATCCTCGTGAACCTTCTTTGAAGGCCTGCTGGCGCTGCCGCGGCTCATCCTTGTGAACCATCTTTGAAGGCCTGCTGGCGCTGCCGCGGCTCATCCTCGTGAACCATCTTTGAAGGCCTGCTGGCGCTGCCGCGGTGCATCCTCGTGAACCATCTTTAAAGACCTGCTGGCGCTACCGCGGCTCATCCTCGTGAACCATCCTTGAAGGCCTGCTGGCGCTGCCACGGCTCATCTTCGTAAACCATCCTTGAAGGCCTGCGGGCGCTGCCGCGGCCCCTACTTGCGAACCCTCCAGCTCGAGGATTGAGAGCTATACACCAGCTACCCCTGTACCGGACCGGTACTGAGACTGTCCCGCTACCCCCTTTCCCCCAGAGACTAGAATTGAAGGGATCATCGTATCCTGGTCCTGCTGTATCGTCAAGTTTAACCTGCCTAAGAATACCGATAAAAGTGTACAGAACTTATCTTTGTGTGGCGTCCATCTGTGGGGGGGTAGTTGCTCGTCCGTATGATCTAAGGAGAGGGCCCTCGCCAGGAGGCCTCTCCCCCTTGCTCGGCCGACCCTCCGGGTCCCCGTCTAACATTGGTGGCCAGCGGCGCGATCCGAGCCGACGCATAATCGTACGGAGAGTAACTGGCCCCACGACGCACAGCAACAATGTCGACGAAAGAGACCGGAACAACCGCAAAATTCCAGATGGAACGGCTGGAAGAATGCAGCCACAAGGAATTGAAACAATTCTGCATAGACTTGGGCATCGCTACCACGGGACTGAGCACCAAAGACGACCTCAAGCGAGTCTTGGGTGGAGACAGGAGCGTCCCCACCCCAAAACGAAAGCATCGAGGCCACAGAAACAATTCCAACCCCCGAAGAAGAAAGAGGAGCGGGCCTCTCTTCCGAGGAGGCCTGAGAACGGGAGAGGAGCCTGCTCCATGAGTTGGAACTGGCTCGACTCCGCTTAGATGGGGAACTAAAACTAGCGGAAAAAAGATAGCCCTCGAACACTTACGGCTACGGGAAGAACGAGAAGAAAAAAAAAGCCAGAGGGAGCTGGAAGAGAAGAAACTAGCGTACGAACACGAGTGCAGTTTAAAAGAACTAGAGATTCTACGACAAAACAAGGACCTCGGCGTCCCCGAGAACCAGAGCTCCGCTCCCCCTACGGACACCAAGGTCCACATTCCCAAAGACGTCGTCCGAGAGTACTACCGGAAAGACGATATCCAGCAATGGTTCAAGGCCTACGAGGTAGCCATGATCTCCCACCGTATTCTGCGAAAAGACTGGGGAGCCGGGTTGTGGGGGAGATTCGTCAACGAAGGAAGAGATGCCCTGCTACAACTCCCGACGCAGAGATGACCTCCTACGAGCACATGAAAGCCGCCCTTCTCACTCGCTATGGGCTCACCCCCGAGATGTACCGGCAGCGATTTTGAGACTGTAAAAGAATCCCCGGTACCACCTGGGTGGAATATGTGAACTTTTTTAGCCGAGCCTTAGAGGGGTGGATCAAAGGCAGCCAGGTCACCACCTACGAACAATTATTCGATCTCATCGTGTGGGAGCACCTATCCAATAATTGTTTCGTTGAACTAAGGCAGCATCTCCTCGACAGCAAGCTGACCGAACCCCGGAAACTCGCCATCTAAGCGGATCGATGGGAGAGCACCCGGGTCCCCCGGAATTGGCCGGGCGAACAAAACAGAGCCTCCCAGGGGTCCCACCGTCCGCGAGGGGGAGGAGGAGGCCAGGGTCGGGGCAGGGACACCGCCACGGTGCCCCCTACTAGCAACCCCCCGTCTCCGGCTGTGGAACATGAGCCCATAATCCTATCGATGCCCAGGCCGCTGGCGCAAACCGCCTCTTAGTTCCCATGATGAATAATTACCAAATAAAGAGACGGGCGCTGGAAGCAGGAATCAAGAACAGAGTTTAATTCTCATGAGGAGAGCCAGTCATTTCGGACACGAAACACAGTGTCTTTCGGGAGGTGCTCTAACAAGTGAGCTGAGACTCTTGCTTTTATACCTTACAGAACACTTGATAACACAATCAGGACAGTATGACGCAAAAGAAAGACATCCCTATAATCCTCGTGTCAATCCTACCCCACATGTGTTCACAATGGGGACCCTTGACCTGCTGATAAGAGGGGAGGGCAATCACGCAGCTGAGTGTTTCGTAGGATGTGTACGCCTGATCATAGCCCAGGGGGTGGGGTGGCTAGGATCAATAGTGGGTCTCTTGAGGAGGAGTGACTTCATACAATAAGGGCAGTAAATGGTATCTCCTGGCTTAGGCGATGGCCTCGGACATGTGTGGTCAGCCGGACTCGGGGGAAGGGGTCATCAAGGAGTGGTATTCATGCCGCGTGGACAATCGAGCGCGGAGGGAAGGCTCGTCAACAGAGGGGTATTCATGGAAGGAAAGGAGGTGTTGGTCAGGCGCGGCCGTGACTCTCAAGGACAGGGCTTTGCAGAAGAAGGTTTATGACTTGCCCATGTGAGGAGAAGGGAGGGGTAGCCAGGGTGGACACAGGGACAGAGTCACAGAGACAGAGAGAGAGATCTTATGACCCGTACATGAGAGAGCGGGGGCAGCCGGGTGCAGCTGGGGAGGGCTATGTCAGCTAAGGCGAAGGATGCCTCTTCAAGAGGGAATGGAGGGGGTTTTGTGCGGGTCAAGCAGGAGAGTTGCCTTTCACAGCAGGGTCGCGCAGAGGGAGAGGGTTTCATGGTCTATGCATGAGAGAGGGGGTGTAAGGTACGCGCAGGTGGGAAGCCGGGGATTCCAATGGGTAAAAGGCCATGGTGCCTAAACTGGCTGTACATATGCATAGGGGTATGGGCTCTTACTGGCAGAGTGATACGGTCAATAGTTTACGGTATTCATGGTGCTCACAGGGAGAGGAGTGGGAGAAGAAGGGGAATAAATGCTGTTGTTAGACGGACCGGGAGGGTCGGCCGAGGACAAGGGGAGAGGTCTCCGGGGAGAGCCGTCTCCAGCGATCGTACAGACAAGTAACTTCCCCCCCACAGACGGACACCACACCAGGATAAGGTTCAACGATACTTTATCAGCAATTCTTTAGGTACGGTAAAATTACACAAGGAGGTCTGGACTCAGGGGTCCCCTCGATTCTGGTCTCTGGATTGGGAAAAGGGTAGCGGGACAGTCTTGTTACCAATAGATGAAAATAGCTCTCAATCCTCGAGCTCGGCGTTCTAGATGATCGGGCCGCGGCGGAGCCAGGCAGGTCCCGAGATGGATGAAGGAAGCGACGGTCCGCGGCGGAGCCAGCAGGTCCCGATGAAGATGGTGGTTACAAACGGTCCGCGGCCACGCCAGCAGGTCCCGACGACGATGAAGGTTACGAAGGTTGCGGCAGCGCCAGCAGGCAGGACGATGTTTCGCAAGGCAGGGCTACGGCAGCGCCAGTAGTCCGTCAAGGATGAGTTCTTCACTGCGTCTCTCGACTCCAGGATACAACTGCCGTCCTGCTCTGGAGCTGCCCCAGTTATAGGGCTGGTGCCCTTTGATGTCCGGACCCTCGCACTTGGGGGTTGGGGGGTCCGGGATGAAGGGGTCCAGACACCCAGCAGGGGGGTGGAGCCAGCGCCCGGGGAGGTTGGGGCAAGCGGCACCTGGCGAGGGAGAACCATCGACACCTCTTTCTCCCATTGACCTGCCAAGTAGTCCGCTCACCTCCTGGGTGGATGGTGGTGCCGGGATGTCTGAGGCCTGGCCAGGCCCAGGGTTGGGGTCGATCGGGGGCCACGCGGCCTCGTGGCGGAGTGTCCAAGATGGCGCCCGGGCTGGGCGCGCGGGCCAGTAATGGATCGGGCCCACGAGGTCGATATGTTCAGAGGCAAGGGTCCCGGAGGGGACGGAAACCGTGAAGTGGTGGTGTGTGACACTTGAGGGACCGGGCTCGGGCCTGGTCGGGCAGAGGGGGAGCGGCCCTTCACGTGGCCTGTCCAACATGCGTCCCCCCCAGCTGAAGGCGGGGAGAGTCACCCATCCTCTTGGGGACTCTCCTCGTCGAGGCGGAAAAACCGGGACAGGCCATCTGCGTTGGCGTGATCTGGCCCAGGCCGGTGTTCAACAGTGAAGTCCATCCCTTGTAGGGAGATGGACCAACGTAGTAGTTTTGGGTTTTCCCCCCGCATCTGCATCAGCCACTGCAGGGGTCGATGGTCGGTCTGCACCCGGAAGTGGGTGCCAAAGAGGTAGTGCCGGAGCTTTTTGAGGGCCCATACCACGGCGAAGGCCTCCCTCTCGATGGTGCTCCAGCGTTGTTCTCGAGGTAGGAGTCGCCTGCTGATGAAGGCCACTGGCTGATCAAGGCCTTCGGTGTTCAATTGAGACAGGACCGCCCCAATGCCGTGGTCGGAGGCATCCGTCTGGACGACGAATTCCCGGCTGTAGTCGGGGGCCTGGAGCACAGGGGCGGAGCACATGGCGGCCTTCAGTTGTTCGAAGGCTGTTTGACAATCTGGGGTCCAGTTGACCTTCTTGGGTTGATTTTTGGACGTGAGCTCTGTGAGGGGCCCCACTATGGTACCATAGTCTTTCACGAACCGTCTGTAATAGCCCGTGAGTCCCAAAAAGGCGCGGACCTGGGTCTGGGTGATGGGGGGCTGCCAGGACTGGATGGCGGCAATCTTGAGCTGCAGAGGGGCCACCAGGCCGCTTCCCACCTGGTGTCCGAGGTAGGTTACGGACCCCTGACCAATTTGGCATTTGCTGGCCTTGATCGTGAGGCCAGCTTGCTGAAGGGCCTGTAGCACCGCTCGGAGGTGGTGGAGGTGGTCGGACCAGTGGTGGCTGTACACAGCGATGTCGTCTAGGTAGGCGGCGCTGAATCCTTCGAGCCCGGCCAAGACCTGGTTGACTAGCCGCTGAAATGTTGCGGGGGCATTCTTCATGCCGAAGGGCATGACCTTGAAATGGTAATGGCCATCAGGAGTGGAAAATGCAGATCGTTCTTGGGCCCGGGGTGTGAGGCCGATCTGCCAGTAGCCCGCCGTCAAGTCGAAAATGCTGAGGTAGCGGGCAGCTCCCATGCGGTTGATTAGTTCATCCGCCCGGGGGATGGGATGTGCATCTGTTCTAGTGACCGCATTCAAGCCCTGGTAGTCGACGCAGAACCGGAGTTCCGGGGTGGTGCCGGGAGCGGCTGCTTTGGGGACCAGTACTACTGGGCTGGCCCAGGGGCTGTCTGAGGGCTCAATGACCCCGAGGGTGAGCATTTTGGTTACTTCTTCCTGGATGCAAGCCCGTACCCGATCTGGTACGCGGTAGGCCCGGTGGCGGATAGGGGGGCTGTCCCCCGTGTCCACGTCGTGCACACACCAGGAAGTGACACCTGGGGTGAGGGAAAACAGATCGGAGAACTGCAACAGAAGGTCTCGACATTCCTGGCGTTGGTCCAGGGTGAGGGCTCCCGAGAGCCGGACCCCATCCACGGAGCCATCTTTCTCCCGAGTCCGTAGGAGGTCAGGAAGGGGTTCGGAGTCTTCTTCGGCTCCATTGTCTGTGGCCATCAGGAGGCTGAGTTCTGAACGCACAAAGTGGGGTTTCAGCCTATTAGCGTGGAGGACTCGGAGGGGGTTCCGTGAAGATTCCATGTCGATGAGATAGGTGACAGGACCCTTACGCTCGACTACTTTGAAGGGCCCCGTCCACTTGTCTTGCAGGGCGCAGGGCTCGGTGGGGGACATCACCCATACCTGTTGTCCGGGTTCAAATTCGATGGAGGAGGCATTTTGGTCATACCACTTTTTCATGTCCTCTTGGCTGGCCTCCAAGTTTGCCTTTGCCAGCTCTCTGAACCGTCGGGTCTGGTTGCGGAGGGTTAGGAGGTATTTGAAGACATCTGGGGGGTTCTTTAGAGGGGGCATTTCCCAGCCTTCCTTGACTAGACTGAGAGGCCCCCGTACGGGGTGTCCATACAATAACTCAAACGGGCTGAAGCCGAGGGACTTCTGGGGGACCTCTCGATATGCGAAGAGGAGGCACGGCAGCAGCACATCCCACTGGCGACGGAGGGGCTCTTCCAACCCCCCAATCATTCCTTTGAGCGTGCGGTTGAACCGCTCAACGAGTCCGTTTCCTTGAGGGTGATAGGGGGTCGTGAATCGGTAGGTGACCCCACACTGTTGCCAGAGGGACTTCATATATTTGGAAATAAAGTTTGTGCCCCTGTCGCTGACGACTTCTCTGGGGAAGCCCACACGGGAGAAGATCCCCATCAGAGCCCGGCCGACCACCGGGGCTGTCACAGTTCGCAGGGGAACAGCCTCGGGGTAGCGGGTGGCGTGGTCCACTAGTACCAGGATGAACCGATGTCCTTGTTTTGTACGGGGGTCCAGGGGCCCCACAATGTCTATCCCGACCCTCTCGAACGGGGTGGTGACCACGGGAAATGGTTGCAGGGGGGCCTTTAGTTTGCGGCCGCTCTTTCCACTGGCTTGGCACGTGGGGCAAGATCGGCAATGCTGGAGTACATCATTCCTCATTTTGGGCCAGAAGAAGTGGGTCACTAGGCGGCTGTAGGTTTTATCCTGACCCAGGTGTCCAGCCAGGGGGACATCGTGGGCCAGGTTTAGCAAGAAGTCTCTAAAACGGAGGGGCACCACTAGCACTCGGCTGGCCCCCAACTCCGCGATCCTTTGTTCACTGTATAGCAGATCATTGTCCCAGTAGATCCAATGTGTTCCGGAGGTATCCCCTGCGCTCTGGGCGAGGGCTTGTTGGCGGAGTCCCTCGAGGGAGGGACAGGTCTTTTGCTCTTGGCAAAACTGTTCCTGTGTGGGTCCCCCCTCTTGATGCCACTGGTCGAGGCCAGCGAGGTCCGGAGGTTGAGCTGGTTCTGGGGGGACGGCACGGTCGGTGTCTTCGACTGGGGCGACCGGGGGAGGAGGCGCCGGCCATTCGGGTTCCTCTTGTTGGGGATTGGCACGGGCGGCCATGGACCGGGTGGTGACGCACGCCCAGTCCGGGACGCCCAACATCCCCAGGTGTTCTCTTCGTTCTACGGCTGCCCAGGGAGAGCTTTCAAGGTCATTCCCCAGGAGACAGTCTACGGGAGCATCATCTCGGACCGTTACTTTCAACATGCCGGAGACCCCTCCCCATTCGAAAGGGACGCAGGCCATCCGACACAGACTTTCCGAGTTATCGGCTGAACGGACAGGGCAGAGAATGTTTGGTATGAACTGTTCTGGGGTCACCAGGTGACAGCGGACGGCTGTTACACTGGCCCCGGTGTCACGGAGGGCTTCGGCCTGGCGTCCATTGATGCTCACCCATTGGCTGTACTTCCGGGTGTTAGCGGGTAGGGGGACCCGCGGGACCATGTCTTTCCCCCCTAAGCATGCTAAAGTCATGGCGGCTGGCTCCCATTCTTGATGCTCTTGTTCGTATTCTTCCTGCTCCTCGGAGATCTGTTCTTCCCCTAGGGCAGCAGCGGCCACTTGGCGGGGTCTTGGGCTCTGGTACTGCGGGCAATTTGGGTCGTTTGCATAGTGGCCGACTCGTTGGCATCGGTGACACGTGACATTGGCTCTGTACCCCGGTCGCGCCGGGGTGCTGCCCCGGTTGGCCGGGGGGGTGGTGCTGGTAGCGGGGGCGACCGGAGCGTTGTCTCTTCCTCGCCCTTGGCCCCCCCCTCCTCCTCGGGGACGGTGCTGACCGTTGTTGTTCCGGTTCTGTTCATAGGACCCATTTCGGCCCACTCTGGTGATTTCCCACCGGTCAGCCTCGGCTGCGAGCTGCCGTGGATCAGTCAATTTGCTGTCGAGGAGGTGCTGCCTGAGCTCAATGAAGCAATTGTTTGATAGATGCTCCCACACCATGAGGTTGAAGAGTTGTTCGTACGTTGTGACATTGCTTCCTTTGATCCAGCCCTCGAAGGCTCGGCTAAAGTAGTTCACGTAGTCCACCCAAGTTGTACCCGGGATGCGGGTGCAGTCTCGGAACCTCTGACGGTACATCTCGGGTGTGAGCCCATAGCGGGTGAGGAGGGCAGCTTTCATGTGGTCATAGGAGGTCATCTGATGGTCCGGGAGCTGTAGCAGGGCATCGCGGCCCTCATTGAGGAATCTCCCCCATAGACCGGCTCCCCAATCGCTTCGATCGATCCGGTGGGCGGTCATAGCGATTTCGTAGGCCTTGAACCATTGCTGGATGTCGTCCTCTCGGAAGTATTCTCGAACGACATCCTTGGGGATGTGTACCTTTTTCTCTGTTGCCCCTGGGTCGCGGGGTTGCTCGGGCACCCCTAATTCTCTGTTCTGCTTGCGTAAGTCTATCTCAGCTAGTTTGCGCTCGTGTTCATACGCCAGCCTCTTTTCCTCGAGCTCCCTTTGTCTCTGTTTTTCCTCTCTTTCTTCGCGGACACGCAGGTGCTCTAAGCTTATTTTTTGTTCGGCCAGTTTAAGTTCAACATCCATTTTGAGCCGGGCCATTTCTAGTTCATGTAGTCGTGTTCTTTCTCGTTCCTGGATCTCGTCTTGCGAGAGACCCGTTCTTTGCTCCTCGGGGGCCGTGGTGTTTTTTCCTACTGCTGCGATGTTTTGGTCGGTGGTTCCTACGGCCCCGGTTTCTGCCCAGGACTCTAGGGCATGCTTGAAATCGTCTTTGGTACTTAGACCGGTGGTAGCGATACCTAGTTCGATGCAGAATTGTTTTAGTTCACGATGGCTGTACTCGTCCAATTTCTCCATTTGAAATTTCTCGGTGGATCCGCTTTCTTTGGTTGTCATTGTGATTTCGTCGTGGGGTGAGCTACTCTCTGTACGATTATGCGGTGATTCGGATCGCGCCGCTGGCCACCAATGTTAGACGGACCGGGAGGGTCGGCCGAGGACAAGGGGAGAGGTCTCCGGGGAGAGCCGTCTCCAGCGATCGTACAGACAAGTAACTTCCCCCCCACAGACGGACACCACACCAGGATAAGGTTCAACGATACTTTATCAGCAATTCTTTAGGTACGGTAAAATTACACAAGGAGGTCTGGACTCAGGGGTCCCCTCGATTCTGGTCTCTGGATTGGGAAAAGGGTAGCGGGACAGTCTTGTTACCAATAGATGAAAATAGCTCTCAATCCTCGAGCTCCGCGTTATAGATGATCGGGCCGCGGCGGAGCCAGGCAGGTCCCGAGATGGATGAAGGAAGCGACGGTCCGCGGCGGAGCCAGCAGGTCCCGATGAAGATGGTGGTTACAAACGGTCCGCGGCCACGCCAGCAGGTCCCGACGACGATGAAGGTTACGAAGGTTGCGGCAGCGCCAGCAGGCAGGACGATGTTTCGCAAGGCAGGGCTACGGCAGCGCCAGTAGTCCGTCAAGGATGAGTTCTTCACTGCGTCTCTCGACTCCAGGATACAACTGCCGTCCTGCTCTGGAGCTGCCCCAGTTATAGGGCTGGTGCCCTTTGATGTCCGGACCCTCGCACTTGGGGGTTGGGGGGTCCGGGATGAAGGGGTCCAGACACCCAGCAGGGGGGTGGAGCCAGCGCCCGGGGAGGTTGGGGCGAGCGGCACCTGGCGAGGGAGAACCATCGACACCTCTTTCTCCCATTGACCTGCCAAGTAGTCCGCTCACCTCCTGGGTGGATGGTGGTGCCGGGATGTCTGAGGCCTGGCCAGGCCCAGGGTTGGGGTCGATCGGGGGCCACGCGGCCTCGTGGCGGAGTGTCCAAGATGGCGCCCGGGCTGGGCGCGCGGGCCAGTAATGGATCGGGCCCACGAGGTCGATATGTTCAGAGGCAAGGGTCCCGGAGGGGACGGAAACCGTGAAGTGGTGGTGTGTGACACTTGAGGGACCGGGCTCGGGCCTGGTCGGGCAGAGGGGGAGCGGCCCTTCACGTGGCCTGTCCAACAGCTGTCTATGTACATCAATTTCTTCAACTTTCACAGTCGCCCCTTTTTACATAACAGCAGTCATTTTTGCAATTGATGGGTTTACAGGTAGACAGGCATCGTTGATGAATTAGCATTTTGTCGATACTAACATTTGGCGTACAATCATAGACAGTTAAGGTGATGGGCAGAATGCAGTACATAGAAAATTGCTTTTCGTTGAGTTCCTAACAATTAAACGCACTACATAGCAAAAAATCTTTCTGACTTAAAAAATGTGACCAATGAACAGTTTTGACCAGGTAGTTGAGAGCGGAATTCAGTTCAATACACAATATTTCTTCGTCACAGTGTCTTTTTGTCGGTGAGCCATCACTGGTAGGCTCTAGTCCGTGTACTTTCGTTGGCGCTGTTGAGCACCGGCGGTGGAGCTATAGGTCCAGCTCAGTCCTATCCTTTCGCGTTGCAGGGTGCGGTCAGTCCTCTGCTGTTAGACCACAGTCCTGTTCCCTAAACAATCCGGTTGGTGGCGCCTTATGCTCGGCACCCATAGTTCTATGGCAGCACCCTATTCCCAGTGGAATGCGGTTCTTTCCCTTGGCAAAAAGTCACGTGGAAAAGAGGGTGAGTGTGGTTCAAATAGTCGATAGGTGAGAGGGCGGAGTTGGGTCAGAGTTCCTGGGACACGCAAAAGGGACCAAGGGAGCAAAGGATAACAAGCAGGCAGGCCAATCCATCGGGCCCAAAGAAGGGGGACGGAGACTCCAGGCACACGTGGGTTAGCAGGCGGGGGGCTTCGAGGCGGCCCATCGTTTTTCATTTTCCACGTTGAAATTGCGGTCTCGTCCCGTATCCTGTTGCTCTGCGGCTCCACCTTTTGGTCGAGGTCACACGAGTCCCAAGATCCGCAGTCAGGCTGTACGTCACATCTGACCCATCTCCTTCGGTGATCGTGAATCTTTGAATAGGTACAAGACAAGGTTTTAGAGAAATGGCAGAAGAAGATATCTACGCATGTGAATTCCTCCCTCAATTCTACGCATTTGGGAGATACGCTCATTGGTCACAGTCAGAGGTCCTATTACCAAGCAGTGCATGTGTCAGCATTCCTACTGAGTTTATGGCAGGTTTATTCATTGTCCTGTTTATAACTCAAGTGAGGATAAATGAGATTCCCATCAACTGTGCGTTACATCATATTCAACATTACGGAGCATTTCCCTTCAGGACTGGCTAACATTTTCAGACAGGGCGGGGGTGCCATCATCGACAGTCAGGTAAAACAAGATTTTCTCGAGGGTCAACAGCTACTCATGGTCATCATGTTTATATCCGGGACAGCAACTGGGTTCTATCAAAATGGGGCGGGGATGCTTCGGGCGCTTACGCTTCGGTGCAAAAAGGGGGGTGGGGCAATCTGGGCATCGGGGGTCAATCTAGACGTTGGCGTTCGTCTCTGAAGAACAGACATAAGGTGCCATTGACATACAGTTCCCCTATAAATGGCCAGATTTGGGGGACTTTAGTCGTCTTACCTGTCCTTTCCTTCTCAGCCAATTCAAGTTCATTCATTTTGCAGAAAGGAGAGGCAGTAATATGGCGAGATACAGTAATTTTGGTTTTCGGTCAATTTCGCTGAACACCTTCGCGTTCAATATGTATCAAATCAGACTGGTACCGGTGGGGTACAGTTTTACCAAAAAGAGGGAGAGAAAATAGGGAGACTCTCATAGAGAGTGAGAGTCGTCCGCAATCTAAACGAGCCATTCGGTACACGTATGACATGCAGAGAGAGAGATAAGGGGGTGGAGAGAGAGAGAGACAGAGAGAGAGACGTGTACGAAAATAGGTCATTTAGTGCGCTCACAACACGGAACAGCAAAGGTCAGGTAACACGCAGATACAGACAGAGGGAAGACATAAATTCGTACATTACACACACACAAACTCAGACAGGGAAGACGGCACATGTATTACACATATACAAGACATTCACGACAAGACAGGAAACAATTGTTAGCCTACAAGATCTGTTTTTATATATATCCTACATATCTTTACTATCCTATTTATCTACGTGCTTAGCTCTTTCTACCCTTCCCCCCTTTCCCTTCTCGCTTGTCACGCCTGCGAGCGTTCCCAATTACCAATACTCACACCTCGGTTGGTCGATCAGTAATTAACCTGGTCGTGCTAGTTACCCATGGCTGGATCTTAAACCATTTTTCTGTTCCCTCCTTTGGTGGGAAGTTCTCCAGGCTGAGGCAACGGCAAGTATTGATCGGGAGAACAGTCGGACAGCTTGGCTATATCTATAAGAGTGTGAGAAAGGGGGTAGTGCATTTTGAACATCAGCAACATTTCTAACTTCCTAGACGGGTGGTGCCGTGGCAACCCTTACCCGTATAATTTTTCTTTGTCCTTTCCCTACCTAGTCAAACGTCCAGTTACATTATTTAACACGTCATTTCTAGTCAATTTTTCGTCATTCAGTACCTGTCCAGTTTCTATGTCAGTCCATCCTCTCAGTCGCTATGTCCTAAGGAGGAACAGTCATGTTAAGCCTACGTCTTTTAAAAACTTATCGTTATAACGACTACACACATATTCCCTCTATCCCTTTTTCGTCGGTGGTCCGACCGTCGCTCTTCCACACTTCAGCCGACGTTCTGACGTGACCTGCAGAAGGGAGGGAAAAGAAGGGGTGGGGGGGGGCAGCATTCAAAGTACATCAGCATGTAGTAGTCCAAAAATGTTTTTACCTACCACCTACTCGACCTATCTCCGCGTACTGCATTTCTTTACCATCTCGGCGTTTAAGCCTAGAGGGACCAGTAATGTCAGATAGATGATCATTGATGATCTACATATCTACATGAGTTACTCGGTCGTAACCCTCTCTGTCGGGTGCAAGGGTGACGGCCAGGTGGCATTTCTGTGGTGTCGTTTTAAGGGTGTCTAAAACACTTTTCCTGGCTGCCTGCGTTACATAATGTAGCTGCTAAATATCTGATCCCTTTTGATCTACATCCTTCATCATACTCATTCTTCGCTCACAGTAGTAGGGCATCCAAAACTCATTAATGCAACTGCTACAACCATGCTTTCTTTTTCAAAATACTTTTAATAAACGAAATTGGTGGCAGTTCATTGCATAAAGTGCAGCAGTGCAATAAAATCGTATTAAAATTTTCTTACAGAGCAAGCATGATGCATGTCAAGAATTCAGTTTTAATTAATTCATAATTCATTATCCAATACTCATTCTTTATCTAAAATACACCAATTCATTTTCCAAATCATAATCAGTACCCACCCTAAGTCAGTTCATTATCCAAGCACATACTCAACATCCTTCATATCTACTTTCATTATCCAAAAACTGCATATAGATCTCGGGACAACAAGCTGCGCAATCAGGGTGCAACAAAGTTTATTCAAAACGTCTCATTTTGTGTCGGCGCCATTTTGGGAGGGGTCAGGCGAGTTCCAGCATAGTCAGAATGTCTCTAGTCTCGCATGGTTGGCCCAGAACCTTCCGTTGGCAGTTCAAAAAGTTTTGTGCTATGTGGTTAACAGTCTAACAATATGGACCATGAGTCAAAGAGTGGGAAGGGCGGCAACAATTTTCCTACCGGGTCATCCTGGTGTTCCTCCGGAACTGAACAAGTCTGTGCCGTGGCTGCATTTTAGCCATTTCCAATCCGAGGCTGGTGCCGGCAGGAGTTGCACCGATGTCGTGGTTCCCAGTGAGGGGGCGGGGGCGCCCATGAGGAGGGATCGGGGTGCCCCCCCGGCTCTCATAGAATCTTCAAGGTCGAGGAGAGAAGGCATGGAGCGTGTGCCCGTCCTGGGCAGAAGACCGCTTTTTGATGTTGACCCTCTTTAAGTAAGAGCATTGGGGTGTCGCTGGAAGCCTCCACCTGGAGGGAGGTGGGGGAGGCTCGTTCGCGTCACCTCCCCCTTCCAGCGACCCCGCGCCGTTCCTCGGCTCCGTCGCTTCGATATTGGCCGTGCTGGCTATTGAAGATGGGGGGGGTGGTCGGCGGCTGAGGCAAGACAGCCCCCCTTTTTCTCTTGACATGTGGCGGGACTACCTGGAACTGTCCAGGCGTCGGCATGTGGCGGGACTACCTGTAACTATCCAGGAATTTGACATGTGGCGGGACTACCTGTAAGCGCCGCCATTCTCGCTTTTGGCTTCGGCCTTCTTCGTGGGTCGGACCAGGCGAGAGACAGAAGGGGGGGGGTGGTCGGTGGCTGAGGCAAGACAGCCCCCCCCCCCCGTGGCCTGCAGGGCAGCAGAAGAGGAGAGAAGGAGAGGTCTCTGTCATTCTTTGGACCGCCTGCCCAACATCATCTCCTCCTGACCGTGGCCAGGCGAGCCCCTCGTGCCTCGAGGCCTCGCCTTCCGGATGGGCGTAACCGCGAACCCGTTGCACTTCGGGAGCTTCCGGAATGGGGGTAGGTACCTATTGGATTGTTTCTATTTCGTGTGACCGTTATTTGGGCGTGGCGGGCAATGAGGCAGACATGTTGGGAGCAGGAACAGGCAGTGAAGCCTAGCTACCTCGTGGCTATTTTTGCTGCCAAACTTTTCGCCATTTTATATTTCTTATTACGAACTATTTCTAATGTTTCTTATTTTTAGTGAAGTCAAGAGCTCATCAGGGGGTTACTGACTTAGCCTGATTCCTTTTCATTTTTCTTTCTCTTCCTTAGCGTGTTTCGAGCTAAAGCTTTCTGTTAGTAGGGAACGGTGATCACTTCATATTTTTATGTGTCCTTTTCACTAGGGGGTACTTCTGGACGGACCAGACGAGTTCCCTCCAATAAATGGTCCGGGGTGGAACGAGATTATCGATCAAAAGGGGAACATATATTCCTTCATTAGGGTATCATCCTGGACAGACCGAGCGATGTACTTCCACTTACTAGGGTAGCCTCCTGGACGGACCAGATGGTCTACTTCCACTAAATGGCCCATGAGCAGGGAGCATATGTCCTCCATAAGGGTAGTCTCCTGGGCGGACCATGCGAGCTACCCCCCAAATAACCAAACAGTGGGGAGTGGGTAGGACTGACGAATTCACAAAGGGGCATAACCTACCCTTTACTACTTGCAAAGACTAGATAGAATATTTCTATTCCACGTTGTTTGCAAGCAGAAAATACCTCAAACGAAACAATTCCTGGAACAACAATGTCCAGGCAACCAACCAATCAGTGGGGAGAAAAACAGGCATGACGGATTACAACGGGGACAAATGTCTGCATTACCTGCCCTTCGCTATCCAAAAAGGAAGACAGAATATTTCTACTCGTCTCAGTTTGTAGACAGGGAAGATCTCAAAGAACAACAATCGATTATTAATCGACTTCAAACAATCCAGTGGGGAGAAAAGTAGGCATGACGGATTACAACGGGGACAAAAAGTCTGCATTACCTACCCTTCTCTATCTGCAAAGAGGGACGACGTTCCTATTCGCCGCTGTTTGCAAACAGAGAATGTCTCGTTCTCAGAAGAGAACCAATATGTCAAGTAGCCTTCAAAGCTAAATGAACCAATACCAACAATATCAGTATACAAATACCGATTCCAATACAAACAATCAATCAATCAGGTGGATAGAGCCACCCTACCAATCAGGCGTAAAAACACCCTACTTAATCTTACCCGGACCGGACCATACGGATAGTTCTTCGACTCCCTCCTCCAGCGCCCGATCGTTCTCTTACTCCATGTAGCATTCCTATGGGATTCCAGTCAGGACAATAGGTCACTCAAGAGAGGTCAGTTCAGAATTGGTGAAGTTCTGTCGATCGGCAGCCGGGCGAGGGCCCTCTCAAGGCAGGCATACCCCGATCATTTAGATGTTCACTTCTTCGTCTGGATCTCTCTTATCGGACCCTATGTCACTGATGGACCCCGCGTTGGGACGCCAATTGTGGAACATGAGCCCATAATCCTATCGATGCCCAGGCCGCTGGCGCAAACCGCCTCTTAGTTCCCATGATGAATAATTACCAAATAAAGAGACGGGCGCTGGAAGCAGGAATCAAGAACAGAGTTTAATTCTCATGAGGAGAGCCAGTCATTTCGGACACGAAACACAGTGTCTTTCGGGAGGTGCTCTAACAAGTGAGCTGAGACTCTTGCTTTTATACCTTACAGAACACTTGATAACACAATCAGGACAGTATGACGCAAAAGAAAGACATCCCTATAATCCTCGTGTCAATCCTACCCCACATGTGTTCACAATGGGGACCCTTGACCTGCTGATAAGAGGGGAGGGCAATCACGCAGCTGAGTGTTTCGTAGGATGTGTACGCCTGATCATAGCCCAGGGGGTGGGGTGGCTAGGATCAATAGTGGGTCTCTTGAGGAGGAGTGACTTCATACAATAAGGGCAGTAAATGGTATCTCCTGGCTTAGGCGATGGCCTCGGACATGTGTGGTCAGCCGGACTCGGGGGAAGGGGTCATCAAGGAGTGGTATTCATGCCGCGTGGACAATCGAGCGCGGAGGGAAGGCTCGTCAACAGAGGGGTATTCATGGAAGGAAAGGAGGTGTTGGTCAGGCGCGGCCGTGACTCTCAAGGACAGGGCTTTGCAGAAGAAGGTTTATGACTTGCCCATGTGAGGAGAAGGGAGGGGTAGCCAGGGTGGACACAGGGACAGAGTCACAGAGAGAGAGAGAGAGAGAGATCTTATGACCCGTACATGAGAGAGCGGGGGCAGCTGGGTGCAGCTGGGGAGGGCTATGTCAGCTAAGGCGAAGGATGCCTCTTCAAGAGGGAATGGAGGGGGTTTTGTGCGGGTCAAGCAGGAGAGTTGCCTTTCACAGCAGGGTCGCGCAGAGGGAGAGGGTTTCATGGTCTATGCATGAGAGAGGGGGTGTAAGGTACGCGCAGGTGGGAAGCCGGGGATTCCAATGGGTAAAAGGCCATGGTGCCTAAACTGGCTGTACATATGCATAGGGGTATGGGCTCTTACTGGCAGAGTGATACGGTCAATAGTTTACGGTATTCATGGTGCTCACAGGGAGAGGAGTGGGAGAAGAAGGGGAATGAATGCTGTCTATGTACATCAATTTCTTCAACTTTCACACGGCCGGAAGAGGAAGCCCTCCGACGCGACCGGGATTCCGCTCCAACATTGTCTGCCACAAATGCCAGCGGCCCGGCCATTACGCCAATGACCCCAACTGTCCGAGAAACCAGTCAGTCCAGGCCCCGGGTCCAATGAACCGCCAGATCACCGCCGTCGCCCTCGGAGAAGAGCAAGGCGAAGAAGAAGCCGAAGAGTGTGAACAATACCAGACAGAGTGGGAACCTGCAGCCATGTCCCTGGTATGTCTAGGAGAAAGGGACATGGTCCCGCGGGCCCCCATCCCAGCCAACACGCAGAAGTACAGCCAGTGGGTCACCATTAATGGACACCGGGCCGAAGCCCTCCGCGACACGGGGGCCAGTGTGACCGCAGTCCGTTGCCATCTGGTGACCCCCGATCAAATCTTGCCCAACGTACTTTGTCCAGTGCGGTCTGCGGACAACTCCGAAAGCCTGTGCCAGATGGCCCGCGTCCCCTTCGAGTGGGGGGGAGTGTCGGGCATGCTGAAAGTGACCGTCCGAGACGATGCCCCCGTGGACTGCCTCCTGGGGAACGATCTCGAGAGCTCCCCCTGGGCAGCCGTTGAACGAAGAGAGCACCTGGGGATGCTTGGTCTTCCTGAATGGGTCTGTGCGACGACCCGATCCATGGCTGCCCGCGCCATCCCATCCACTGAAGAACCCGAGTGGCCCGAACCTCCACCGCCTATCGTCACGGAAGAGACCACCCCTGAACCTGGTCCACCGGGGCCCGACAACGAAGAACCTGACCCACTCCGAGACCTCTCGGAGCTGGCCCAGTGGCGCCAAGAAGGTGGCCCCACTCAGGAACAGTTCCGCCAGGAACAAAGAGCGTGTCCCTCCCTCGAGGGGCTCCGACAGCAAGCCATAGCCCAGAGCGCAGGGGATGCCTCGGGGGCCCACTGGATCTATTGGGACAATGAGCTCCTCTACAGTGAGCAAAAGATTGCCGAACTGGGGGCCAGCCGGGGGCTGGTGGTCCCCCTCCGATTCAGAGACTTCCTCTTGAACCTGGCACACGATGTGCCTCTCGCCGGGCACCTGGGGCAGGACAAGACTTACAGCCGCCTGGTGACCCATTTCTACTGGCCTAAGATGCGGAACGATGTGATAAACCACTGCCGGGCCTGCCCCACCTGCAAGGCCAGCGGGAAGAGCGGCCGGAAACTAAAAGTCCCCCTGCAACCCTTTCCCATTGTCACCACTCCCTTTGAGCGGGTAGGGATCAACATTGTGGGGCCCCTGGAGCCCCAGACAGCGCAAGGTCACCGGTTCATACTCGTCCTGGTGGACCATGCCACCCGCTATCCCGAGGCCATACCTCTCCGGACCGTGACAGCGCCCGTGGTGGGCCGAGCCCTGATGGGGATCTTCTCGTGGGTGGGCTTCCCCCGAGAGATCGTCAGTGATCGGGGCACGAACTTCATCTCCAGATACATGAAGTCCCTATGGCAACAGTGTGAGGTCACCTACAAATTTACGACCCCCTACCACCCGCAAGGAAACGGACTAGTGGAACGATTCAATCGCACCCTCAAGGGTATGATCATGGGCCTGGAAGAGCCCCAACACCGCCAATGGGACGTGCTGCTACCCTGCCTCCTGTTTGCCTACCGGGAGGTCCCACAGAAGTCCCTGGGATTCAGCCCCTTTGAGCTCCTGTATGGGCACCCCGTCCGGGGTCCCCTCAGCCTGGTCAAGGAAGGGTGGGAGGTGACCCCCCAAAAGGCTCCCCCCGATGTGTACAGGTACCTCTTGACCCTCCGGAATCAGACCCAAAGGTTCCGGGAACTCGCCAAGGCCAACTTCGAAGCCAGCCAAGAGGACATGAAACGCTGGTATGATCAAAACGCCTCGTCCATTGAGTTCGAGCCGGGACAACAGGTCTGGGTCATGTCCCTGGTCGAACCTTGTGCCCTCCAGGACAAATGGACCGGACCCTTCAAGGTGGTGGAACGCAAGGGCCCAGTCACCTACCTGGTGGACCTGGAGTCCCCCAGGAACCCCCTCCGGGTCCTCCATGCCAACAGACTTAAGCCATACTTTGTGCGATCAGAACTTAGCCTCCTGATGGCTACCGACACTGGGGCTGAAGAGGACTCCGAGCCCCTCCCCGACCTCCTGAAAGCTCTAGCCCAAGACAGCTCCGTGGAAGGGGTCAACCTCTCTTCTACCCTGACCCCAGCACAACGCCACAGCTGCCAAGACTTGTTGCAACAATTCGCCGATCTATTCTCCCTCACGCCCGGGGTCACCCCCTGGTGCCTCCACGATGTCGACACCGGGGATAGTCCCCCTATCCGGCACAGGGCCTACAGAGTTCCCGATCGGGTACGTTCCTGCATCCAATCGGAGGTCTCCAAGATGCTGGCCCTAGGAGTAATCGAACCCTCTGACAGTCCCTGGGCCAGTCCGGTCGTGCTGGTCCCCAAGGCCGCTGCCCCTGGCGTCGCCCCAGAACTCAGATTTTGTGTGGACTACCGGGGCTTGAACGCCTTCACCCGAACAGACGCTCACCCCATCCCCCGAGCTGATGAATTGATCGACCGTCTGGGGGCCGCCCACTACCTGAGCATCTTTGACTTGACCGCAGGCTATTGGCAGATCGGCCTCACCCCAGGCGCCCAGGAGCGATCCGCCTTCTCCACCCCGGATGGCCACTACCACTTCAAAGTGATGCCCTTCGGAATGAAAAACGCCCCGCCACCTTCCAGAGGCTCGTGAACAAAGTATTGGCGGGGCTGGAGGAGTTCAGCACCGCCTATCTGGACGATATTGCCGTGTACAGTCTCCACTGGGCAGAACACCTCTGACACCTCCGGGAGGTCCTGACCGCCCTCCGGCGGGCAGGACTAACAATCAAGGCTAGCAAGTGCCAAATCGGCCAAAGGTCCGTGACCTACCTGGGGCACCAGGTAGGAAGTGGCCAGGTGGCCCCTCTCCAACTCAAGATCGCAGCCATCCGGGCTTGGGAGCCCCCGGTCACCCAAACAGAGGTCCGAGCCTTCCTGGGGCTCACCGGATACTACCGGCGCTTCGTGAAGGACTATGGTAGCATTGTGGGGCCCCTCACAGAACTCACGTCCAAGAAGAACCCCCCGAAAGTACACTGGACCCCTGAGTGTCAGGCCGCCTTTGAGAACCTCAAGTCCGCAATGTGCACCGCCCCAGTGCTCCAAGCCCCCGACTACAGCCGGGAATTTATAGTACAGACAGATGCCTCCGATCACGGCGTTGGAGCCGTCCTCTCCCAAATCAACACAGAGGGAGTTGACCAGCCAGTGGCCTTCATCAGCCGATGCCTGCTGGCCCGAGAACAGCGCTGGAGCACCATAGAGCGAGAGGAGTTCGCCGTGGTGTGGGCCCTCAAGAAGCTCCGGCCCTATCTCTTCGGTACTCACTTCCGGGTGCAAACAGACCACCGACCTCTGCAATGGCTGATGCAGATGCGGGGAGAGAATACGAAGCTGTTGCGTTGGTCCATCTCCCTGCAAGGGATGGACCTCACTGTGGAGCATCGCCCAGGCCAAGACCACGCCAACGCAGACGGCCTGTCCCGCTTCTTCCGCCTCGGCGAGGAGATTACCCAAGGGTGACTCTCCCTGCCTTCAGCTGGGGGGGACGCATGTTGGACAGGCCTCGTGGCATGCCCGACCCCTCCCCGCATGGCGGGGCTCGGACTACTGCTACCCCTGTTCCCCGGACAAGAACCACACCTGCAGCCCTCCGGGTCAACCCCCAGCTCTTCCCCGACATAACCCAGACTCGTAACCACAACATTCTCGGCTGGCCCGGGCCCTTTCCCAAACAACCGTCCTTGGCCCAGCCGCCATCTTGGACCCGCCACGACCAGGCCTCGTGGCCTCGGGTTGACCTCAGCCTCAGGCCCAGCCAAGCCCCGACATCGAGGCACCACCATCCACCCAGGGGGTAAAGAGACCACTTGGCGAGTCAATGGAAGAAGGAGTGTCGATGGCTCCCCTCCGCCTGGTTTCGATCGCCCCCAGCCTCCCTGGGCGCTGGCTCCACCCCCCTGCTGGGTGTCTGGACTCCCTTATCCCGGACCCCCGACCTCCAAGTGCGAGGGTCCGGACATCAAAGGGCGCCAGACCTATAACTGGGGCAGCTCCAGAGCAGGAAGCCAGTTGTATCCTGGAGTCGAGAGACACCGAGACAAACTCATCCTTGAAGGCCTGCTGGCGCTGCCGCGGCTCATCCTCGTGAACCATCTTTGAAGGCCTGCTGGCGCTGCCGTGGCTCATCCTCGTGAACCATCTTTGAAGGCCTGCTGGCGCTGCCGCGGCTCATCCTCGTGAACCATCTTTGAAGGTCTGATGGCGCTGCCGCGGCTCATCCTCGTGAACCATCTTTGAAGGCCTGCTGGCGCTGCCGCGGCTCATCCTCGTGAACCATCTTTGAAGGCCTGCTGGCGCTGCCGTGGCTCATCCTCGTGAACCATCTTTGAAGGCCTGCTGGCGCTGCAGCGGCTCATCCTCGTGAACCATCTTTGAAGGTCTGATGGCGCTGCCGCGGCTCATCCTCGTGAACCATCTTTGAAGGCCTGCTGGCGCTGCCGCGGCTCATCCTCGTGAACCATCTTTGAAGGCCTGCTGGCGCTGCCGCAGCTCATCCTCGTGAACCATCTTTGAAGGCCTGCTGGCGCTGCCGCGGCTCATCCTCGTGAACCATCCTTGAAGGCCTGCTGGCGCTGCCGCGGCTCATCTTCGTAAACCATCCTTGAAGGCCTGCGGGCGCTGCCGCGGCCCCTACTTGCGAACCCTCCAGCTCGAGGATTGAGAGCTATACACCAGCTACCCCTGTACAGGACCGGTACTGAGACTGTCCCGCTACCTCCTTTTCCCCAGAGACTAGAATTGAAGGGATCATCGTATCCTGGTCCTGCTGTATCGTCAAGTTTAACCCGCCTAAGAATACAGATAAAAGTGTACAGAACCTATCTTTGTGTGGCGTCCATCTGTGGGGGGGTAGTTGCTCGTCTAAGGAGAGGACCCTCACCAGGAGGCCTCTCCCCCTTGCTCGGCCGACCCTCCGGGTCCCCGTCTAACAACTCTCAATTGTCCAGTTTGGAAAATTTTGAACTTGGTTCTGTCTCACTCGAACTTGAACTCTGCGTTCCAAATTGCCCCCCTTTCTGTGCGTGTTCTGATCAAGGGAGGGTGTAGTGATGGCAGGGCCCTGCTTGCGCACATTGCTTTGTTAGCATAGGCTTTTTAGAAGTTTAAACGCCATTTTACCTTTTTGCTGCTTTTGCACACAACACTACATGCAACTGTTGTTGTAAGTTAGGCTGCGTGAAATTCTTCACATGAGAATGGGTTGTTTTCAACATCTCTAGACTTACAGCTCGACCTTAGTCTGCATAGTGAGTGTTGAAGCCTCCAAGGTTATCATAACAATGTTAGGTGTTGTTCGGGCTGATCGGCTGCATAATTTAGGCACTTGGGCAAAATCTGTTTCCAGAGAGAGAGAGCTTTTGCCAATGCACTGGACCATGTGCTTCCCCTCAAGAAGATGCTTATTAGGGACAAGAGAATGGGGTCTGCCCCTTGGTATACCCCAGAGCTCAGAACCCTGAGACAGAACTGCAAACGCGCGGAGAGATTATGGAGAAGGTGCCCGGAGATAGATAGCAGGGAAAAATATCGCATTGAACTTAGAATATACAAACGTGCTATACGTACTGCTAAGGCCTTCTTCTATGGGGAGAGAGTAAACCATGCTGCGTCCTCATCCAGGGAAGCTTTCCTAGTGATGAAGGAGCTTCTTAAACCACCTGAGCCTACTCCTGTCTATGATAGACCACAGGAAAAATGTCTGGAATTAGCCACCTACTTCAAAAACAAAATCGACATTATTATTAGTTCTCTCCCCTCGGTCCTGGGAACATCGCCCCCTTCTGAGGACTTCAGCATGTCGGAAAATCGACTGACGTCATTTGGCCCTGTATCTACAGGTGAAGTACTGAAGGTCCTCGGGAGCATGAAAAGTGGCTCACCTCGGGACCCTGTCCCGATGCGGTACCTTAAGCAGGCCGCCCTGGCGATTGGAGAGCCCCTGACCGATCTGATCAATCTCTCGTTCACTCAGGGGACAGTGCCGCCTGACTGGAAAAGTGCGGTTGTCAAAGCGCTTCTGAAGAAGCCGGGCTTGGACCCGCAGAACTTGGCCAATTTCAGGCCCATCTCCTTACTACCAGGAGTGAGTAAGATTGCCGAGAGGCTGGCGAACCATCGGTTATCAAACTTTCTTGAGGAGAATGGCCGGTTGAGGGACTCCCAGACTGGATTTCGACCAGGCCATGGTACGGACACGGCTCTGCTAGCAGTGGTAGAGGAGGCCAGAAACACTTTGGATGCAGGGGGGTCAGTGGCAGTGATCCTCCTGGACCTCAGTGCGGCCTTCGATACCGTCAACCACGGGGTGCTGATACAACGTCTAGCTGAGTTGGGTGTCACAGGAGTGGCCCTGGAATGGTTGGCCTCCTTTTTGGAGGGGCGTACCTTCGAGGTTTGGGAAGGAAATGCAAAATCCCCTCCCCTCCCACTCCACTGTGGGGTGCCACAGGGCTCATCCCTTAGCCCCACGTTATTTAATGTGTATATGGCACCCCTGGAGGGTGTGGTGCCTCCGTTTGGCTTTAAGACCATAAGCTACGTGGATGACACCCAGCTAGTGGTGAGTCTTACACAGCTGGAGAAACAGCCTGAGACACTCCATGCTTGCTTGAGAGATGTGTTTGATTGGATGTCCAGGTCATCGCTCAAACTGAATGGCTCAAAAACTGAGCTGATGATCTTGGGCCATTCAAGTTTTGCCCTCTCGCCAAGCAGCTGGCCCAACTGCATGGGCACCCCGCCTGACCCAAAAAAGGAGATTAAGAGCCCGGGGGTCTGGCTGGAGCCGGACTTGTCCTTTAGGACACACGCCAAGAAGATCGCGGGCGTTTGTTATGGAATGCTCCAGTCGGCCCGTAAGGTTCTCCCCCTGTTACCAGAACTCTCCCGGAAGCTGTTAGTCCAAGGATTAATCATCTCACGCCTGGACTACAGTAACGCGCTCTTTCTTGGAGCACCAGAGTCAACGTTTAAGATCCTGCAACAAGTGCAGAACGCAGCAGCAAGGCTGCTGCGGAATGTTCCGGCCAGGCAGTCAGCCAGGCCTGCTTTAAAAGCACTCCATTGGCTCCCTGTTAAAGAGAGAGTTACCTTTAAGGCCCTGTGCATCGCCCACAAGAGCATACAGGGGAAAGGACCAGCTATTCTGAAGGACATGATTCGCCCCTATAAGTCTACAAGAGCCTTACGCTCTGACAATAAACATTTCCTTCAGACTAAGAGAATCAGGAGAGCCCGCTCAGGGGGCAGGAGTTTTTCTATCCATACAGCGCTCGCCTGGAACTCCCTCCCATTCTCGCTGCGCTCCGAACCAAACCTTCTCAGATTCCGGAAACATCTGAAAACGTATCTGTTCCCAGAATAACTGTAGCTTCTCAGTTTTCTATTAGTAGCCTGCTCTTGGTCTCTATAAGCGCTGGGATGCCCCATGGTAACCGTGCGCGGTACAAAATTCAATAATAATAATAATAATAATAATTTGCAGATCTTGATGTGATTCACCTCTGCTGATCTTGGTGGTATGGGGTTCCCCTTTAAAGCTTAAGAGACCTTCTACTATTATATAAAAAATAGCTCCTTGCTAGGGAGGGTGGCATACAAGGCACTATAGGACCTGTTTCCACTATCATTATAATATGATTTCTCCTTTTGTGTTTTATGGAATTGTAACAATGCGGATCGTATTATTTTTAATCATATGCCTGCTTTTGTTAGCAAAAATACTGCACCTAAGAGCACGTCATTAAAATAAATACTTTTAAAGTTTATCGTGTCTCTTTTTACCCATGTTGTGGACTGGTATGAGAATAAAATGAGAGAGTGTTCTTGATTCCCACCGTTCCTGAGTGTATCCTAAGTTGCATGTTCTAGGTTGTCTAATCATTGGTACCTTTGCTATAGGACGAAGAGCTAATGTGACACTGATGCTAGTCAGTTAGGGGTTCTAGGTACTGAGGTGAGTTTTTGGTACACCACAATTCACTGAGGTCCTGGGTCTCTGTGCTAGGTTCTGGGTATGAGCAGAATCCCTGCAACATCCTCAATTCTTCCTTCAGATCTCTCGAATTGAGTTTGGGTAACTGGAGTTGGGCTGTCTGAGAGTTGATTACAAACCCTAAGAACTCCAGAGATTGCGCTGGGACCAGAACAGATTTCGTCTTGTTTATGATAAAATCCAGATTCTCTAATAGGGTCAGTGTCATCTGCAGATGCTGAGATGCTAGGGAAGCAGAGGAGGGCATTATCAATACATCGTCCAGATAAATGATTAACCGAATACCCTGTTCCCTGGGATGTACGGTCACCTGCTTCATCAACTTGGTGAAACACCAAGGAGCAGAGGAAAGACCGAAAGGCAGGACCAAATATTCCAGACGCCTTCCTCGCCATTGGAATTGTAGGAACCGTCAGTGAGGAGGAAAAATTGGAACCGTCAGGTACGCGTCCTTGAGATCTAGAAGGACCATCCATTACCCCCTTCTCTCAAGATGTCTGTCAGAAGATGGATCCCCTCCATCTTCAAATGTCTGTACGGGACACCCAAATTGAAATCTTTCAGGTTTAGAACTAGCCCGAAACCCCCTCCTCTCTTCTGGACTAAGAATACGTTGCTGCCGAAGCCCGCGGGCCTGTCGTAGCAATAGGCTACCTCATGCTTCTCCAGAAAGTCTGCTATTTCTTGATCTATAAAAAGTCTGTCTTGTGGAGAGGTGTGGCTCACTGGTTAGAGGCGGCAGACCCGAGTGCAGAGAACGGCCCGGGACCAGGGTTCGATTCCCGACGCGGCAGGGTCTTGGACCAGGATCAGCGGACTGATAATTCTCGCATCGGTGCCTACTCCGACCAGGGAGCACACTCGGCAACTCTGGGCATTAGCTTGCCTCATCTCCACAACGGCCCCACACAAACGCCGGGGATGCCTGGTTTCACCTTGGAGACCCCCAGGAGGGACTATCTCACAGGGAAAGCCAGGACGGGTTCCCCAGCGGTCTATAGCGCTACGAGGCCTCCGGGTAGCAGTGCGCTTTACAAGACACAACAATTTACAATTTACAATTGTTGGGAAAAAAATAGAGGAGGGGGAAAAACACTTTGGTGAGATGTTTGAAAGAAATCTATGCAAAACCCCTGTACCGTCTGTAAGACCCAGGCATCCTGAGTAATGACCGACCAACTGTTGAGGAAATGACGAATGCGACTCCCCAGAGGACACAGAGATAGAGGCATTGGTCTTACCTGCTGTAATCTGGAGATGGAAGTTTCCCCTCTGGCCTCCCTGATGGAATCAACGGCGAGTAAACCGGTCAATACCCTTTTTTGGGCCTTTAGCACATTTTAAAAAAAATGCCAGCATATTGGGGTCTATGTCCAACGTGTCCGCCACCTTATCCGGGATGTCCGGCAGTGGACACTCGGATCTCAATCTACTCCGGACCTCTCTGTCAAAACGATACCTCAGGTTTTTGTGCAAATAGTCCTCCACCTCCGGGGGAGGGGCCCAATTTGAGGACCTCAGGTGGTCAATATGTTGTGGATAAAAATCAAAGGGAGTTGCGGCCTGGGAGAGCGATGAGGACTGAGAATCGGTAGGGGCTTTCTCAGCCTTCTTTCTCTTAGGGCAGCAGTATGCCCTGTGGAATCCGTGTCGGTGTCATAGACCTGTTAGAAGAGTATGGAATCGGCTCAGTGGACACAGAATATTGGTGATCCACCGAAGTGGGTGGGGGCAATTTAGTAAAGGCTTGCACTTGTGGCCAGCTCGAAGCCTTGGCCTTGGGTGCTGCTGAACACCCTGAAGGACTCGCGACTGGTCTTGCCGGCTTTTGAGAGAGCATGCCATGATGTTTGGCAGAATTCTCAAGCTGCGCAGTGATCGGTTTACGGGCAGCTGCCAGAGCCTTGTTCACCGTCTGGGGAACGCCACTTTCACCGCCTTATTGACGGTCTGTTGCACTGATCCATCAGGTTGTCTTCCACGGAAGGACCATGTTCCTCTTCATAATATCCGTACCTGTCCTCCTCAAAGTAGGCCCAGTCTTCCATCGCTAGCTGCTGCACTGTGAAATAGACACTTGCGTAATAGGTCAAATTCCAATGGAATCAGTCAAGGGGGGGCAAACCCTGGATGCAAAAGTAGAAATCTGTAATGCTCCTCAGCAAAGCTGTAATCACTGTTATATCAGCCCACCAGAGGGGGTCAAAGAGTAAAAAATGATCAATAAGCCGGCACTCGGCTTGGTCCTTCCTTGTTATACAGCCCAGGACAGGGGTCAGGTACGACAGGGAAGAAGACAACCAATGCCATGAACCGCGGTTCAAAATACGCGGGGAGCGAGGAGGAAAATGGATTTGGGATTCGCGTAGCTCAAAAGGAGCCCAAAACCAGCCCAATTGTGCTACGCGTCATCAGGCTCTGTAAGCAACGCGGACCTGTATCAGGGAAGGCACTGCGAACCGCTGAGAAGACCTGCCGTTAAGTGGCACACTCGCAGGGGACAATAAAGCACTCCAGTGGGGGCGAGACGTGACTCAAGCTTAGACGCGCTCGCCACCACCCCAGTACCACACAGAGTCTCACCGGTAAGCGTGCTGCGCGCTGTCACGGAGCCGCGGCTCAGCACACAAATCACCTCAGAATAAAGCGGGGGGGTTGATTAACCATTTCTTCCCCTTGCCTCTTTTTGTAAATCCTCTTCCTCCTTTCTTTACGTATTTTGTTGTTTCGGCTTCGCTTTTCTTCTGCTGTTGCTGGGTCCATGGTCGGAGCGTTTTGCGCCTGTCCTCTATTAAAAGACCCAGCTCTTCAGAAGGAGAATAGTTTGTTAGTACCTGGACCTGATTAGATGCTCCTGCCATGCCATCATCTGAATCAACACAGACAGGCTTGCCTTAAGCGCAGCTGCTGCGTAGCATCCATAAGAGGGGATGTGGGAGAGAGGAGCAGCTGGGAGGCGGGAGTGGGGCGGCGAATGGGATTGCAGGGGGCGGGGCCGCAGGGACGCAGCAGCGGGAAAAACTGGGCACACGAAGGAAAAACAAGTTTAGGCAAGAGAACAAGTACAGGCACAGGGGAATAAAACCAAGTCTGGGCAAGAAAGCAAGTTAGGCACAGGGGAAAAATACAAGATTAGGCAAAAACAATGCAGGCAGAGCCGTGCAGCAGCGTGGGGAGCGACCTGCCTGCGTGACGGTTCAGAGGTCGAATAAGGACTACCCAAGCTGCAATCGATAAAGAGACCATAAATCGAACTGAGAACATTTAAAGATGGCCACACACTGGGTATGTGAAGCAAATGGAGACAGGACAACGCGTCTACATAACAAACAACTTGAGATCCAATAGGAGTGAATATGTGCATATTTGAATAAGTGATCATGTGGCCCGACTTGGGAACCAGTGTTGATAAAAGCAGTTTGCTGAAACAAGCTCAGGGCAGCATTTGGTGGAATAATCTCTCTCTCTCTCTCTCTCTCTCTCTCTCTCTCTCTCTCTCTCTCTCTCTTCTCTTTCTCTCTCTTTCTCTCTCTCTCTCTCTCTCTCTCTCTCTCTCTCTCTTTTTCTTTCTCTCTCTCTCTCTCTCTCTCTCTCTCTATATATATATATATATATATATATATATATATATGCAAAAAAGAAGCAGAGAACTCTGGGTAGTTCTCTAGTTTAGGTGGAAAGCAGCTCACGTTAGAGCGCTCTCAACACCAGCGAGACTCTAGATCTGCTCACCTAAAATGTCTGCTTTTCTATCAAAGTCTTCAAGCGCAGGATTGGCGCAGCGCCAGTATGAGTGTTTGAATGGGTTATTTACTGGTTGCGCGACTGACCATTACATTTGAAAATATCGCGAAGATTCGTCAAAAGCCGCCAAAGATGTTGGCAAATCAAAACACGCTTTTCCCATGGAGACTAGGTCCAATCGATAATAACCTACTGGCGACCGCCAGTAGGTAATATATATATATATATGTATGTGTGTGTGTGTGTGTATATCTCTCCCTCTCTATTGCTCTCTATCTCTCTCCCTCTCTCATATATATTTATATCCAAACAACTCCTTCCCCGAAGAGAAACAGCGGAGGCCAGAGGGGTATCCCGAAAAGCACTTTATTTCAAGGATGTACAAGTAAGTGGCGGCAGATGCATTTCGGCTTTCTTTTTGCCTTCTTCAGCGCCCTGCACTTGCACAAGTCCAGCAATAAATCCCACAGTTCTGCTTCACTGAATGTAGTGATGACGGCACTGAGCTCCTCCCCAAGCAGAGTCAGCGCACCTGTTAGGGATCGTGGAAAATAAACGAACTCCAACTCCCAGCATGCATCATGATCATGCATCTGGGTCGGTGGTGTGGGGGGCAAAAACCTTGATGGTACCGGCTTCAGTGTCTGTATGCAGGCTGGGATGGCATGGCTCGTTATCACACACCACGAAAACAAAGCGCCTCCTCGGGTCCCCTCGAACTGCTACAGCCGTGCAATGTGGTAGACTAATGTGGGGGGACAGCCATGCAGCGTACAACGTCCAAACGGAGGTGGAATACCTCACTCCGCACGTGTCACCCAATCCTCACGGCGGACAACGGAGCTCCCGATTCCTTGAGCCTAACAAACACTGCAGAGAGATGTGTGTGTTTAACTATGATAATATATAGGCCTCATTCTTGGTTTGAACACACCAGCGTTTTGGGAGGATTCAAGACCCTACAGGGGAGGAGCTTCTCAGTGGACAATAAGGTAGGGATCACCGTGCTAGTGCAGGACCTTCCTTCTATGGCCACTTAGGAAATACTGGGCAAGGTTAGCCTTATCTCTTTCCGTTTGAGGGGTTCTGTAGTAAGGTAGGATCTTTCTGCATGTGTACCCCCACTTTTTTCCTGGTGCTAAGCTGGTTTTTGACTAGGCTGACTGGGATCCTGCTAATCAGGACCCATTGCAGCAGCAGGTCAGGAACAAGGCATAACTAAAGCTTAGGAAACAAGAATAGCAAAAGCTCAGGGAGCACTGGAAACAAGGGTGGGTCTCACCGGAACCCATCGCCAATGACCAACCTTGGCCTGAAGGGAGCTGGGGCTTAAAAGAGCTCACAGTAATCACATGCAGCAGGTGTGAGCAGGCTAGCAGCAGCCAGCCACAGGTGAGCGGAATTCCTCCACCCTTCCTTGGCCTGGAGGGGTGGGGATGAAGAAGAGAGCAGGGAATTCTGGGTAATGGAGTTTCAGGCATGAGTAGGCTGGCTTCAAATATAAGCAGGCTGGCTTTCACAAAACCCGGCATGGATTTGGAATGGATGTCAGTTCCCAATAAGTGTACAAATAGCTGGAAGTCAGGATATGCATACAGGGGAGGGCCTGGAAGCTTATTAGAAGACCGGAAAGCCCCACTATGTGGCCCCCTGGTGGTGTGTACGAGAGAACAGGAAGCGAATCGTGACAGGCACAAGTTATAGTTAACTCAGGTAACTATAACGGCTGAAATGAGAAGGTTTTGTACAAGTGAAATGTCAGCCTAACTATAATGTCCCTGTAACCTTTATGTTTTTCACAGAATATTTAAGGTGTTTTCAATTTTATTTTCTAGCTATAACGTCCCTGTAACCTTTGGTATTTCAAGTGCATTTCTAAGTTAAAAAAAAATCATAAATTTCCTAACTATAAAGTCCGGTTAACCTTTGTGTTTTTTTCAGTGAATTTCGATGCTTTTTGAGTAGTAATCAAGTTAGCAGAGTGATGGAGAAAGGGGGCAGTTGGGCCTCCTACCAGCTCTCTGGAATCCCGCTCTGTAGGACTGACAGGAGGTACCATCAAGAATTCTGGGCTCCTAAGGTCTCTCAGGAGTAAAGTGGCTTCATGCCCCAAACAGTACTGCACCAGGAGCCCGGTTTGCAAAGTGGTGAAGAAAGGGAGCGTGACCTCCGAAGACCTCTTAGCAATCCCACAATGTGGGACTTACCTAAGGTAACAGGAGGGGTATTTCGCCCCCAGGTCCTTGGGGGCCAACTACCCCCCTGTTACCTCCAGTAAGTCCTACACAGCAGGATTGCTGAGTATATGTCTGAGGCCGCGCCGCCTTTCTCCACCACTTTTTCCCCCAGAGTTTTATGTAGCACAAAATTGGCCCAAAGGTATCAGAGCACTTTACAGGCGCACTAGTTGCATTACAGAAGGACACATTTATTTTGTTAGGCACAGGGAGATTACAGGATTTGCCCAGAATCACAGGATGTTGAGCGTCCCTGCCGAGACTTGAACCTGTTTGCCCATCTTTGAGGGCAACGGCTCAAGCCATCAGGCTACAGCCTCTCCCCAATTTGCTAACATGCCTCCAAGCACGCTGCTAGTTGGGGGATGAAGTCCCCTTTGCTCTTGAGGGTCCTTGGGGACCAAGTACCCCTCCTGTTACCTCCAGCTACTCCACACAGCGGGATTGCTGAGAGGATTTTGGTAGCTATGCTCCCTTTATCCACCACTCTGCAAACAGGCCTCCTGACACACTACTAGTTGAGGGAAGAGGTCCACTTTAGTCCGGAGGCCCTTAGAAGTAAAGTGGGGTTCATTCCCCAACCAGCAGCGCACCAAGGAAGGGGCGTGGCCTCCGAAGACCTTTGAGCAATTACACTGTGTGGGACTTACTGGAGTTAGCAGGAGGGCTTGTTGACCCCCAAGGACACTCTGGAGCTAAGGGACTTATCGGCCTCAGCTCCTTTCTGGTAAGTTTCAGGGTGATCTGTCTAGTGAGGACCAAGAAACAAACAGGGGGAGTTTTTGAGAATTGAGGGAAAAAAATAATTGTCTATTTTGGCAGTTGCTGTTCGCGGGTCTTTTGAATGTCCCACGAGAGCACAAGTTAAAACATTGAGCCCTGTGATTGGTCATGGGGCCCATTTTTCCCTTGAGCCTTCACACCCTTGTGGGAGCAAAATCCTCCTGCAAGTCCCACGAGAGTGAGTGCTCTGATTGGCTGGCTGTTGGAGGCTTACAAATAAAATGACGGCCATTACTGTATACTGTGAAAAATTATAAGTGTTGTGGAAATGGAATAAAAACATTATGTCAGGGGGCATGAGAAAAGCTTGTTGTCCCCCTAGATTTGGAGTGGAGGTCTCTAAGAAATAAGTACTGAAATGAAAATAAATGTATATGTTTTTTTCAATATTATTATGATCTCATAGGTCTCTTGTGGAATCATGAATAGTAAAAAGGAGTAGGTGAGGTCTGAATAGACTCAACCAGTAGAAATGCAGATTGCTGCCCTTGTTATTGAGTGTGTAAAACATTAGCACTATGATGAGTAGATTAGCTCTATTTTTTAAATTACGACCTCACTAGAATCTCTCAGGATCATGAAACATAGGAAGTAGTTGTTGGTCTTTGAATACACCCTGGTATGCACACCTGTTACTGTAGGAAGGAGTATTTGCTGGAAATTGTATTTATTGGAGTGTACTATTTATGCCTCTCGGCTTAGGAAGAGTTGGGAGTAGAGTTCAGGCTCTTCCCACACCTACCATCGAGGAGAGGGGCCTCAGCAGAGAGGCCAGCCCCTCCCAGCACCCTACTACGCACACCTATCATCTGAGAGAGGGATATGAAAGGAGAGGTCAGTCCATCTTCACACCCTACTACGCACACCTATCATCTGAGAGAGGGATATGAATGGAGAGGCCGGTCCCTCTTCACACCCTACTACGCAACCTATCATCTGAGAGAGGGATATGAAAGGAGAGACCAGTCCCTCCTCACACCCTACTACGCAACCTATCATCTGAGAGAGGGATATGAAAGGAGAGGCCAGTCCCTCCTCACACCCTACTACGCAACCTATCATCTGAGAGAGGGATATGAATGGAGAGGCCAGTCCCTCCTGACACCCTACTGTGCACACCTATCATCTGAGGGAGGGATATGAATGTAGAGGCAGGTCCCTCCTCACACCCTACTGTGCACACCTATCATCTGAGAGAGGGATACGAAAGGAGAGGCCAGTCCCTCCTCACACCCTACTGTGCACACCTATCATCTGAGAGAGGGATATGAATGGAGAGGCCAGTCCTTCCTCACACCCTACTACGCAACCTATCATCTGAGAGAGGGATATGAATGGAGAGGCCAGTCCCTCCTCACACCCTACTGTGCACACCTATCATCTGAGAGAGGGATATGAAAGGAGAGGCCAGTCCCTCTTCACACCCTACTACGCAACCTATCATCTGAGAGAGGGATATAAAAAGGAGAGGCCAGTCCCTCCTCACACCCTACTACGCAACCTATCATCTGAGGGAGGGATATGAAAGGAGAGGCCTGTCCCTCCTCACACCCTACTACGCAACCTATCATCTGAGGGAGGGATATGAAAGGAGAGGCCGGTCCCTCCTCACACCGTACTGTGCACACCTATCATCTGAGGGAGGGATATGATAGGAGAGGCCAGTCCCTCCTCACACCCTACTACGCACACCTATCATCTGAGAGAGGGATATGAATGGAGAGGCCAGTCCCTCCTCACACCCTACTGTGCACACCTATCATCTGAGAGAGGGATATGAAAAGAGAGGCCAGTCCCTCCTCACACCCTACTGTGCACACCTATCATCTGAGAGAGCGATATGAATGGAGAGGCCAGTCCCTCCTCACACCCTACTACGCAACCTATCATCTGAGAGAGGGATACGAAAGGTGAGGTCAGTCCCTCCTCACACCCTACTACGCAACCTATCATCTGAGGGAGGGATACGAAAGGAGAGGTCAGTCCCTCCTCACACCCTACTACGCACACCTATCATCTGAGAGAGGGATACAAAGGAGAGGCCAGTCCCTCCCCACACCCTACTGTGCACACCTATCATCTGACGGAGGAATATGAAAGGAGAGAAAAATCACTCCTCACCCCCTACTACGCAACCTATCATCTGAGGGAGGGATGTGAAAGGAGAGGCCAGTCCCTCCTCACACCCTATTGCGCACATCTATCATCTGAGAGTGGGATATGAAAGGAGAGGCCAGTCCCTCCTCAAACCCTACTACGCAACCTATCATCTGAGAGAGGGATATGAAAGGAGAGGCCAGTCCCTCCTCACACCCTACTACGCAACCTATCATCTGAGAGAGGGATATGAATGGAGAGGCCAGTCCCTCCTCACACCCTACTACGCAACCTATCATCTGAGGGAGGGATATGAAAGGAGAGGCCAGTCCCTCTTCACACCCTACTACGCAACCTATCATCTGAGAGAGGGATATGAAAGGAGAGGCCAGTCCCTCTTCACACCCTACTACGCAACCTATCATCTGAGAGAGGGATATGAAAGGAGAGGCCAGTCCCTCTTCACACCCTACTACGCAACCTATCATCTGAGAGAGGGATATGAAAGGAGAGGCCAGTCCCTCCTCACACCTTACTGTGCACACCTATCATCTGAGAGAGGGATACGAAAGGAGAGGCCAGTCCCTTCTGACACCCTACTACGCAACCTATCATCTGAGAGAGGGATATGAATGGAGAGGCCAGTCCCTCCTCACACCCTACTACGCACACCTATCATCTGAGAGAGGGATATGAAAGGAGAGGCCAGTCCCTCCTCACACCCTACTGTGCACACCTATCATCTGAGAGAGGGATATGAATGGAGAGGCCAGTCCCTCCTCACACCCTACTACACAACCTATCATCTGAGGGAGGGATATGAAAGGAGAGGCCAGCCCCTCCTCACACCCTACTGTGCACACCTATCATCTGAGAGAGGGATATGAAAGGAGAGGCCAGTCCCTCCCCACACCCTACTGTGCACACCTATCATCTGAGAGAGGGATATGAATGGAGAGGCCAGTCCCTCCTTACACCCTACTGTGCACACCTATCATCTGAGAGAGGGATATGAGAGGAGAGGCCAGTCCCTCCTCACACCCTACTGTGCACACCTATCATCTGAGAGAGGGATATGAATGGAGAGGCCAGTCCCTTCTCTCACCCTACTGTGCACACCTATCATCTGAGAGAGGGATACGAAAGGAGAGGCCAGTCCCTCCCCACACCCTACTATGCACACCCGTCATCTGAGAGAGGGATATGAAAGGAGAGGCCAGTCCCTCCTCACACCCTACTATGCACACCCGTCATCTGAGAGAGGGATATGAAAGGAGAGGCCAGTCCTTCCTCACACCCAACTGCGCACACCTATCATCTGAGGGAGGGATATGAAAGGAGAGACCAGTCCCTCCTCACACCCTACTACGCACACCTATCATCTGAGAGAGGTATATGAAAGGAGAGGCCAGTCCCTCCTCACACCCTACTACGCAACCTATCATCTGAGAGAGGGATATAAAAGGAGAGGCCAGTCCCTCCCCACACCCTACTGTGCACACCTATCATCTGAGAGAGGGATACGAAAGGAGAGGCCAGTCCCTTCTCACACCCTACTACGCACACCTATCATCTGAGAGAGGGATATAAAAGGAGAGGCCAGTCCCTCCTCACACCCTACTGTGCACACCTATCATCTGAGAGAGGGATACGAAAGGAGAGGCCACTCCCTCCTCACCCCGTACTACGCACACCTATCATCTGAGGGAGGGATATGAAAGGAGAGGCCAGTCCCTCCTCACACCCTATTGCGCACATCTATCATCTGAGAGTGGGATATGAAAGGAGAGGCCAGTCCCTCCTCACACCCTACTACGCAACCTATCATCTGAGAGAGGGATATGAAAGGAGAGGCCAGTCCCTCCTCACACCCTACTGTGCACACCTATCATCTGAGAGAGGGATATGAATGGAGAGGCCAGTCCTTCCTCACACCCTACTACGCAACCTATCATCTGAGAGAGGGATATGAATGGAGAGGCCAGTCCCTCCTCACACCCTACTGTGCACACCTATCATCTGAGAGAGGGATATGAAAGGAGAGGCCAGTCCCTCTTCACACCCTACTACGCAACCTATCATCTGAGAGAGGGATATAAAAAGGAGAGGCCAGTCCCTCCTCACACCCTACTACGCAACCTATCATCTGAGGGAGGGATATGAAAGGAGAGGCCTGTCCCTCCTCACACCCTACTACGCAACCTATCATCTGAGGGAGGGATATGAAAGGAGAGGCCGGTCCCTCCTCACACCGTACTGTGCACACCTATCATCTGAGAGAGGGATATGAAAAGAAAGGCCAGTCCCTCCTCACACCCTACTGTGCACACCTATCATCTGAGAGAGCGATATGAATGGAGAGGCCAGTCCCTCCTCACACCCTACTGTGCACACCTATCATCTGAGAGAGGGATACGAAAGGAGAGGCCACTCCCTCCTCACCCCGTACTACGCACACCTATCATCTGAGGGAGGGATATGAAAGGAGAGGCCAGTCCCTCCTCACACCCTATTGCGCACATCTATCATCTGAGAGTGGGATATGAAAGGAGAGGCCAGTCCCTCCTCACACCCTACTACGCAACCTATCATCTGAGAGAGGGATATGAAAGGAGAGGCCAGTCCCTCCTCACACCCTACTGTGCACACCTATCATCTGAGAGAGGGATATGAATGGAGAGGCCAGTCCTTCCTCACACCCTACTACGCAACCTATCATCTGAGAGAGGGATATGAATGGAGAGGCCAGTCCCTCCTCACACCCTACTGTGCACACCTATCATCTGAGAGAGGGATATGAAAGGAGAGGCCAGTCCCTCTTCACACCCTACTACGCAACCTATCATCTGAGAGAGGGATATAAAAAGGAGAGGCGAGTCCCTCCTCACACCCTACTACGCAACCTATCATCTGAGGGAGGGATATGAAAGGAGAGGCCTGTCCCTCCTCACACCCTACTACGCAACCTATCATCTGAGGGAGGGATATGAAAGAAGAGGCCGGTCCCTCCTCACACCGTACTGTGCACACCTATCATCTGAGAGAGGGATATGAAAAGAAAGGCCAGTCCCTCCTCACACCCTACTGTGCACACCTATCATCTGAGAGAGCGATATGAATGGAGAGGCCAGTCCCTCCTCACACCCTACTACGCAACCTATCATCTGAGAGAGGGATACGAAAGGTGAGGTCAGTCCCTCCTCACACCCTACTACGCAACCTATCATCTGAGGGAGGGATACGAAAGGAGAGGTCAGTCCCTCCTCACACCCTACTACGCACACCTATCATCTGAGAGAGGCATACAAAGGAGAGGCCAGTCCCTCCCCACACCCTACTGTGCACACCTATCATCTGACGGAGGAATATGTAAGGAGAGAAAAATCACTCCTCACCCCCTACTACGCAACCTATCATCTGAGGGAGGGATATGAAAGGAGAGGCCAGTCCCTCCTCACACCCTATTGCGCACATCTATCATCTGAGAGTGGGATATGAAAGGAGAGGCCAGTCCCTCCTCACACCCTACTACGCAACCTATCATCTGAGAGAGGGATATAAAAGGAGAGGCCAGTCCCTCCTCACACCCTACTACGCAACCTATCATCTGAGAGAGGGATATGAATGGAGAGGCCAGTCCCTCCTCACACCCTACTACGCAACCTATCATCTGAGGGAGGGATATGAAAGGAGAGGCCAGTCCCTCTTCACACCCTACTACGCAACCTATCATCTGAGAGAGGGATATGAAAGGAGAGGCCAGTCCCTCTTCACACCCTACTACGCAACCTATCATCTGAGAGAGGGATATGAAAGGAGAGGCCAGTCCCTCTTCACACCCTACTACGCAACCTATCATCTGAGAGAGGGATATGAAAGGAGAGGCCAGTCCCTCTTCACACCCTACTACGCAACCTATCATCTGAGAGAGGGATATGAAAGGAGAGGCCAGTCCCTCCTCACACCTTACTGTGCACACCTATCATCTGAGAGAGGGATACGAAAGGAGAGGCCAGTCCCTTCTGACACCCTACTACGCAACCTATCATCTGAGAGAGGGATATGAATGGAGAGGCCAGTCCCTCCTCACACCCTACTACGCACACCTATCATCTGAGAGAGGGATATGAAAGGAGAGGCCAGTCCCTCCTCACACCCTACTGTGCACACCTATCATCTGAGAGAGGGATATGAATGGAGAGGCCAGTCCCTCCTCACACCCTACTACACAACCTATCATCTGAGGGAGGGATATGAAAGGAGAGGCCAGCCCCTCCTCACACCCTACTGTGCACACCTATCATCTGAGAGAGGGATATGAAAGGAGAGGCCAGTCCCTCCCCACACCCTACTGTGCACACCTATCATCTGAGAGAGGGATATGAATGGAGAGGCCAGTCCCTCCTTACACCCTACTGTGCACACCTATCATCTGAGAGAGGGATATGAGAGGAGAGGCCAGTCCCTCCTCACACCCTGCTGTGCACACCTATCATCTGAGAGAGGGATATGAATGGAGAGGCCAGTCCCTCCTTACACCCTACTGTGCACACCTATCATCTGAGAGAGGGATATGAATGGAGAGGCCAGTCCCTTCTCTCACCCTACTGTGCACACCTATCATCTGAGAGAGGGATACGAAAGGAGAGGCCAGTCCCTCCCCACACCCTACTATGCACACCCGTCATCTGAGAGAGGGATATGAAAGGAGAGGCCAGTCCCTCCTCACACCCTACTATGCACACCCGTCATCTGAGAGAGGGATATGAAAGGAGAGGCCAGTCCTTCCTCACACCCTACTGCGCACACCTATCATCTGAGGGAGGGATATGAAAGGAGAGACCAGTCCCTCCTCACACCCTACTACGCACACCTATCATCTGAGAGAGGTATATGAAAGGAGAGGTCAGTCCCTCCTCACACCCTACTACGCAACCTATCATCTGAGAGAGGGATATGAAAGGAGAGGCCAGTCGCTCCCCACACCCTACTATGCACACCTATCATCTGAGGGAGGGATATGAAAGGAGAGACCAGTCCCTCCTCACACCCTACTACGCACACCTATCATCTGAGAGAGGTATACGAAAGGAGAGGCCAGTCCCTCCTCACACCCTACTACGCAACCTATCATCTGAGAGAGGGATATGAATGGAGAGGCCAATCCCTCCTCACACCCTACTGTGCACACCTATCATCTGAGAGAGGGATATGAATGGAGAGGCCAGTCCCTCCTCACACCCTACTGTGCACACCTATCATCTGAGAGAGGGATATGAATGGAGAGGCCAGTCCCTCCTCACACCCTACTGTGCACACCTATCATCTGAGAGAGGGATTCGAAAGGAGAGGATAGTCCCTCCTCACATTCTACTACGCAACCTATCATCTGAGAGAGGGATATAAAAGGAGAGGCCAGTCCCTCCCCACACCCTACTGTGCACACCTATCATCTGAGAGAGGGATACGAAAGGAGAGGCCAGTCCCTTCTCACACCCTACTACGCACACCTATCATCTGAGAGAGGGATATAAAAGGAGAGGCCAGTCCCTCCTCACACCCTACTGTGCACACCTATCATCTGAGATAGGGATACGAAAGGAGAGGCCACTCCCTCCTCACCCCGTACTACGCACACCTATCATCTGAGGGAGGGATATGAAAGGAGAGGCCAGTCCCTCCTCACACCCTACTACGCACACCTATCATCTGAGAGAGGGATATGAAAGGAGAGGCCAGTCCCTCCTCACACCCTACTGTGCACACCTATCATCTGAGAGAGGGATATGAATGGAGAGGCCAGTCCCTCCTCACACCCTACTACACAACCTATCATCTGAGGGAGGGATATGAAAGGAGAGGCCAGCCCCTCCTCACACCCTACTGTGCACACCTATCATCTGAGAGAGGGATATGAAAGGAGAGGCCAGTCCCTCCCCACACCCTACTGTGCACACCTATCATCTGAGAGAGGGATGTGAATCGAGAGGCCAGTCCCTCCTTACACCCTACTGTGCACACCTATCATCTGAGAGAGGGATATGAGAGGAGAGGCCAGTCCCTCCTCACACCCTACTGTGCACACCTATCATCTGAGAGAGGGATATGAATGGAGAGGTCAGTCCCTCCTTACACCCTACTGTGCACACCTATCATCTGAGAGAGGGATATGAATGGAGAGGCCAGTCCCTTCTCACACCCTACTGTGCACACCTATCATCTGATAGAGGGATACGAACGGAGAGGCCAGTCCCTCCCCACACCCTACTATGCACACCCGTCATCTGAGAGAGGGATATGAAAGGAGAGGCCAGTCCCTCCTCACACCCTACTATGCACACCCGTCATCTGAGAGAGGGATATGAAAGGAGAGGCCAGTCCCTCCTCACACCCTACTGCGCACACCTATCATCTGAGGGAGGGATATGAAAGGAGAGACCAGTCCCTCCTCACACCCTACTACGCACACCTATCATCTGAGAGAGGTATATGAAAGGAGAGGCCAGTCCCTCCTCACACCCTACTACGCAACCTATCATCTGAGAGAGGGATATGAAAGGAGAGGCCAGTCGCTCCTCACACCCTACTATGCACACCTATCATCTGAGGGAGGGATATGAAAGGAGAGACCAGTCCCTCCTCACACCCTACTACGCACACCTATCATCTGAGAGAGGTATATGAAAGGAGAGGCCAGTCCCTCCTCACACCCTACTACGCAACCTATCATCTGAGAGAGGGATATGAATGGAGAGGCCACTCCCTCCTCACACCCTACTGTGCACACCTATCATCTGAGAGAGGGATATGAATGGAGAGGCCAGTCCCTCCTCACACCCTACTCTGCACACCTATCATCTGAGAGAGGGATATGAATGGAGAGGCCAGTCCCTCCTCACACCCTACTGTGCACACCTATCATCTGAGAGAGGGATTCGAAAGGAGAGGATAGTCCCTCCTCACACCCTACTACGCAACCTATCATCTGAGAGAGGGATATAAAAGGAGAGGCCAGTCCCTCCCCACACCCTACTGTGCACACCTATCATCTGAGAGAGGGATAGGAAAGGAGAGGCCAGTCCCTTCTCACACCCTACTACGCACACCTATCATCTGAGAGAGGGATATAAAAGGAGAGGCCAGTCCCTCCTCACACCCTACTGTGCACACCTATCATCTGAGAGAGGGATACGAAAGGAGAGGCCACTCCCTCCTCACCCCGTACTACGCACACCTATCATCTGAGGGAGGGATATGAAAGGAGAGGCCAGTCCCTCCTCACACCCTACTACGCACAACTATCATCTGAGGGAGGGATATGAAAGGAGAGACCAGTCCCTCCTCACACCCTACTACGCACACCTATCATCTGAGAGAGGGATATGAAAGGAGAGGCCAGTCCCTCCTCACACCCTACTGTGCACACCTATCATCTGAGAGAGGGATATGAAAGGAGAGGCCAGTCCCTCCTCACACCCTACTACGCAACCTATCATCTGAGAGAGGGATATGAATGGAGAGGCCAGTCCCTCCTCACACCCTACTGTGCACACCTATCATCTGAGAGAGGGATATGAATGGAGAGGCCAGTCCCTCCTCACACCCTACTGTGCACACCTATCATCTGAGAGAGGGATATGAATGGAGAGGCCAGTCCCTCCTCACACCCTACTGTGCAGACCTATCATCTGAGAGAGGGATACGAAAGGAGAGGCCAGTCCCTCCTCACACCCTACTACGCAACCTATCATCTGAGGGAGGGATATGAATGGAGAGGCCAGTCCCTCTCACACCCTACTGTGCACACCTATCATCTGAGAGAGGGATACGAAAGGAGAGGCCAGTCCCTCCTCACACACTACTACGCAACCTATCATCTGAGGGAGGGATATGAAAGGAGAGGCCAGTCCCTCCCCACACCCTACTGTGCACACCTATCATCTGAGAGAGGGATATGAATGGAGAGGCCAGTCCCTCCTTACACCCTACTGTGCACACCTATCATCTGAGAGAGGGATATGAGAGGAGAGGCCAGTCCCTCCTCACACCCTACTATGCACACCTATCATCTGAGAGAGGGATATGAATGGAAAGGCCAGTCCCTTCTCACACCCTACTACGCAACCTATCATCTGAGAGAGGGATATGAAAGGAGAGGCAGGTCCCTCCTCACACCCTACTGTGCACACCTATCATCTGAGAGAGGGATATGAAAGGAGAGGCCAGTCCCTCCCCACACCCTACTGTGCACACCTATCATCTGAGAGAGGGATATGAATGGAGAGGCCAGTCCCTTCTCACACCCTACTACGCAACCTATCATCTGAGAGAGGGATATGAAAGGAGAGGCAGGTCCCTCCTCACACCCTACTGTGTACACCTATCAGCTGAGAGAGGGATACGAAAGGAGAGGCCAGTCCCTCCTCACACCCTACTATGCAACCTATCATCTGAGAGAGGGATATGAATGGAGAGGCCGGTCCCTCCTCACACCCTACTGTGCACACCTATCATATGAGAGAGGGATATGAAAGGAGAGGCCAGTCCCTCCCCACACCCTACTAGGCAACCTATCATCTGAGAGAGGGATATGAAAGGAGAGGCCAGTCCCTCCTCACACCCTACTACGCAACCTATCATCTGAGAGAGGGATATGAATGGAGAGGCCGGTCCCTCCTTACACCCTACTGTGCACACCTATCATCTGAGAGAGGGATATGAATGGAGAGGCCGGTCCCTCCTCACACCCTACTGTGCACACCTATCATCTGAGAGAGGGATATGAAAGGAGAGGCCAGTCCCTCCCCACACCCTACTACGCAACCTATCATCTGAGAGAGGGATATGAAAGGAGAGGCCAGTCCCTTCTCACACCCTACTACGCAACCTATCATCTGAGAGAGGGATACGAAAGGAGAGGCCAGTCCCTCCTCACACCCTACTACGCAACCTATCATCTGAGAGAGGGATACGAAAGGAGAGGCCAGTCCCTCCTCACACCCTACTACGCAACCTATCATCTGAGAGAGGGATATAAATGGAGAGGCCAGTCCCTCCCCACACCCTACTACGCAACGTATCATCTGAGGGAGGGATATGAATGGAAAGGCCGGTCCCTCCTCACACCCTACTGTGCACACCTATCATCTGAGGGAGGGATATGAAAGGAGAGGCCAGTCCCTCTTCACACCCTACTACGCAACCTATCATCTGAGAGAGGGATATGAAAGGAGAGGCCAGTCCCTCTTCACACCCTACTACGCAACCTATCATCTGAGAGAGGGATATGAAAGGAAAGGCCAGTCCCTCCTCACACCCTACTCCGCAACCTATCATCTGAGGGAGGGATATGAAAGGAGAGGCCGGTCCCTCCTCACACCGTACTGTGCACACCTATCATCTGAGAGAGGGATATGAAACGAGAGGCCAGTCCCTCCTCACACCCTACTATGCACACCCGTCATCTGAGAGAGGGATATGAAAGGAGAGGCCAGTCCCTCCTCACACCCTACTGCGCACACCTATCATCTGAGAGAGGGATATCAAAGGAAAGGCCAGTCCCTACTCACACCCTACTGTGCACACCTATCATCTGAGAGAGGGCTATGAAAGGAGAGGCCTGTCCCTCCTCACACCCTACTACGCAACCTATCATCTGAGGGAGGGATATGAATGGAGAGGCCAGTCCCTCCTAACACCCTACTGTGCACACCTATCATCTGAGAGAGGGATATGAAAGGAGAGGCCAGTCCCTCCTCACACCCTACTACGCACACCTATCATCTGAGAGAGGGATATGAAAGGAGAAGCCAGTCCCTCCCCACACCCTACTGTGCACACCTATCATCTGAGAGAGGGATACGAAAGGAGAGGCCAGTCCCTTCTCACACCCTACTACGCACACCTATCATCTGAGGGAGGGATAAGAAAGGAGAGGCCAGTCCCTCCTCACACCCTACTAGGCACACCTATCATCTGAGGGAGGGATATGAAAGGAGAGACCAGTCCCTGCTCACACCCTACTACGTACACCTATCATCTGAGAGAGGGATATGAAAGGAGAGGCCAGTCCTTCCTCACACCCTACTGTGCACACCTATCATCTGAGAGAGGGATATGAAAGGAGAGGCCAGTCCCTCCTCACACCCTACTACGCAACCTATCATCTGAGGGAGGGATATGAACGGAGAGGCCAGTCCCTCCTCACACCCTACTGTGCACACCTATCATCTGAGTGAGGGATATGAATGGAGACGCCAGTCCCTCCTCACACCCTACTGTGCACACCTATCATCTGAGGGAGGGATATGAAAGGAGAGGCCAGTCCCTCTTCACACCCTACTACGCAACCTATCATCTGAGAGAGGGATATGAATGGAGAGGCCAGTCCCTCCTCACACCCTACTACGCAACCTATCATCTGAGGGAGGGATATGAATGGAGAGGCCAGTCCCTCCTCACACCCTACTGTGCACACCTATCATCTGAGGGAGGGAAATGAAAGGAGAGGCCTGTCCCTCCCCACACCCTACTACGCAACCTATCATCTGAGGGAGGGATATGAAAGGAGAGGCCAGTCCCTCTTCACACCCTACTGTGCACACATATCATCTGAGAGAGGGCTATGAAAGGAGAGACCAGTCCCTCCTCACACCCTACTACGCAACCTATCATCTGAGGGAGGGATATGAAAGGAGAGGCCAGTCCCTCCTCACACCCTACTGTGCACACCTATCATCTGAGAGAGGGATACGAAAGGAGAGGCCAGTCCCTCTTCACACCCTACTGTCCACACATATCATCTGAGAGAGGGCTATGAAAGGAGAGACCAGTCCCTCCCCACACCCTACTACGCAACCTATCATCTGAGGGAGGGATATGAAAGGAGAGGCCAGTCCCTCCTCACACCCTACTGTGCACACCTATCATCTGAGAGAGGGATATGAATGGAGAGTCCAGTCCCTCCTCACACCCTACTGTGCACACCTATCATCTGAGAGAGGGATACGAAAGGAGAGGCCAGTCCCTCCTCACACCCTACTGTGCACACCTATCATCTGAGGGAGGGATATGAAAGGAGAGACCAGTCCCTCCTCACACCCTACTACGCAACCTATATACTGAGGGAGGGATATGAAAGGAGAGGCCGGTCCCTCCCCACACCCTACTACGCAACCTATCATCTGAGGGAGGGATATGAAAGGAGAGGCCAGTCCCTCCCCACACCCTACCGTGCACACCTATCATCTGAGGGAGGGATATGAAAGGAGAGGCCAGTCCCTCCTCACACCCTACTGTGCACACCTATCATCTGAGAGAGGGATATGAAAGGAGAGGCCAGTCCCTCCTCACACCCTACTACGCAACCTATCATCTGAGAGAGGGATATGAATGGAGAGGCCAGTCCCTCCTCACACCCTACTGTGCACACCTATCATCTGAGAGAGGGATATGAATGGAGAGGCCAGTCCCTCCTCACACCCTACTGTGCACACCTATCATCTGAGAGAGGGATATGAATGGAGAGGCCAGGCCCTCCTCACACCCTACTGTGCAGACCTATCATCTGAGAGAGGGATACGAAAGGAGAGGCCAGTCCCTTCTCACACCCTACTACGCAACCTATCATCTGAGGGAGGGATATGAATGGAGAGGCCAGTCCCTCCTCACACCCTACTGTGCACACCTATCATCTGAGAGAGGGATACGAAAGGAGAGGCCAGTCCCTCCTCACACACTACTACGCAACCTATCATCTGAGGGAGGGATATGAAAGGAGAGGCCAGTCCCTCCCCACACCCTACTGTGCACACCTATCATCTGAGAGAGGGATATGAATGGAGAGGCCAGTCCCTCCTTACACCCTACTGTGCACACCTATCATCTGAGAGAGGGATATGAGAGGAGAGGCCAGTCCCTCCTCACACCCTACTATGCACACCTATCATCTGAGAGAGGGATATGAATGGAGAGGCCAGTCCCTTCTCACACCCTACTACGCAACCTATCATCTGAGAGAGGGATATGAAAGGAGAGGCAGGTCCCTCCTCACACCCTACTGTGCACACCTATCATCTGAGAGAGGGATATGAAAGGAGAGGCCAGTCCCTCCCCACACCCTACTGTGCACACCTATCATCTGAGAGAGGGATATGAAAGGAAAGGCCAGTCCCTCCCCACACCCTACTAGGCAACCTATCATCTGAGAGAGGGATATGAAAGGAGAGGCCAGTCCCTCCTCACACCCTACTACGCAACCTATCATCTGAGAGAGGGATATGAATGGAGAGGCCGGTCCCTCCTTACACCCTACTGTGCACACCTATCATCTGAGAGAGGGATATGAATGGAGAGGCCGGTCCCTCCTCACACCCTACTGTGCACACCTATCATCTGAGAGAGGGATATGAAAGGAGAGGCCAGTCCCTCCCCACACCCTACTACGCAACCTATCATCTGAGAGAGGGATATGAAAGGAGAGGCCAGTCCCTTCTCACACCCTACTACGCAACCTATCATCTGAGAGAGGGATACGAAAGGAGAGGCCAGTCCCTCCTCACACCCTACTACGCAACCTATCATCTGAGAGAGGGATACGAAAGGAGAGGCCAGTCCCTCCTCACACCCTACTACGCAACCTATCATCTGAGAGAGTGATATGAATGGAGAGGCCAGTCCCTCCCCACACCCTACTACGCAACGTATCATCTGAGGGAGGGATATGAATGGAGAGGCCGGTCCCTCCTCACACCCTACTGTGCACACCTATCATCTGAGGGAGGGATATGAAAGGAGAGGCCAGTCCCTCTTCACACCCTACTACGCAACCTATCATCTGAGAGAGGGATATGAAAGGAAAGGCCAGTCCCTCTTCACACCCTACTACGCAACCTATCATCTGAGAGAGGGATATGAAAGGAGAGGCCAGTCCCTCCTCACACCCTACTCCGCAACCTATCATCTGAGGGAGGGATATGAAAGGAGAGGCCGGTCCCTCCTCACACCGTACTGTGCACACCTATCATCTGAGAGAGGGATATGAAACGAGAGGCCAGTCCCTCCTCACACCCTACTATGCACACCCGTCATCTGAGAGAGGGATATGAAAGGAGAGGCCAGTCCCTCCTCACACCCTACTGCGCACACCTATCATCTGAGAGAGGGATATCAAAGGAAAGGCCAGTCCCTACTCACACCCTACTGTGCACACCTATCATCTGAGAGAGGGCTATGAAAGGAGAGGCCTGTCCCTCCTCACACCCTACTACGCAACCTATCATCTGAGGGAGGGATATGAATGGAGAGGCCAGTCCCTCCTAACACCCTACTGTGCACACCTATCATCTGAGAGAGGGATATGAAAGGAGAGGCCAGTCCCTCCTCACACCCTACTACGCACACCTATCATCTGAGAGAGGGATATGAAAGGAGAAGCCAGTCCCTCCCCACACCCTACTGTGCACACCTATCATCTGAGAGAGGGATACGAAAGGAGAGGCCAGTCCCTTCTCACACCCTACTACGCACACCTATCATCTGAGGGAGGGATAAGAAAGGAGAGGCCAGTCCCTCCTCACACCCTACTAGGCACACCTATCATCTGAGGGAGGGATATGAAAGGAGAGACCAGTCCCTGCTCACACCCTACTACGTACACCTATCATCTGAGAGAGGGATATGAAAGGAGAGGCCAGTCCTTCCTCACACCCTACTGTGCACACCTATCATCTGAGAGAGGGATATGAAAGGAGAGGCCAGTCCCTCCTCACACCCTACTACGCAACCTATCATCTGAGGGAGGGATATGAACGGAGAGGCCAGTCCCTCCTCACACCCTACTGTGCACACCTATCATCTGAGTGAGGGATATGAATGGGGACGCCAGTCCCTCCTCACACCCTACTGTGCACACCTATCATCTGAGGGAGGGATATGAAAGGAGAGGCCAGTCCCTCTTCACACCCTACTACGCAACCTATCATCTGAGAGAGGGATATGAATGGAGAGGCCAGTCCCTCCTCACACCCTACTACGCAACCTATCATCTGAGGGAGGGATATGCATGGAGAGGCCAGTCCCTCCTCACACCCTACTGTGCACACCTATCATCTGAGGGAGGGAAATGAAAGGAGAGGCCTGTCCCTCCCCACACCCTACTACGCAACCTATCATCTGAGGGAGGGATATGAAAGGAGAGGCCAGTCCCTCTTCACACCCTACTGTGCACACATATCATCTGAGAGAGGGCTATGAAAGGAGAGACCAGTCCCTCCTCACACCCTACTACGCAACCTATCATCTGAGGGAGGGATATGAAAGGAGAGGCCAGTCCCTCCTCACACCCTACTGTGCACACCTATCATCTGAGAGAGGGATACGAAAGGAGAGGCCAGTCCCTCTTCACACCCTACTGTCCACACATATCATCTGAGAGAGGGCTATGAAAGGAGAGACCAGTCCCTCCCCACACCCTACTACGCAACCTATCATCTGAGGGAGGGATATGAAAGGAGAGGCCAGTCCCTCCTCACACCCTACTGTGCACACCTATCATCTGAGAGAGGGATATGAATGGAGAGTCCAGTCCCTCCTCACACCCTACTGTGCACACCTATCATCTGAGAGAGGGATACGAAAGGAGAGGCCAGTCCCTCCTCACACCCTACTGTGCACACCTATCATCTGAGGGAGGGATATGAAAGGAGAGACCAGTCCCTCCTCACACCCTACTACGCAACCTATATACTGAGGGAGGGATATGAAAGGAGAGGCCGGTCCCTCCCCACACCCTACTACGCAACCTATCATCTGAGGGAGGGATATGAAAGGAGAGGCCAGTCCCTCCCCACACCCTACCGTGCACACCTATCATCTGAGGGAGGGATATGAAAGGAGAGGCCAGTCCCTCCTCACACCCTACTGTGCACACCTATCATCTGAGAGAGGGATATGAATGGAGAGGCCAGTCCCTCCTCACACCCTACTGTGCACACCTATCATCTGAGAGAGGGATATGAATGGAGAGGCCACTCCCTCCTCACACCCTACTGTGCACACCTATCATCTGAGAGAGGGATATGAATGGAGAGGCCAGTCCCTCCTCACACCCTACTCTGCACACCTATCATCTGAGAGAGGGATATGAATGGAGAGGCCAGTCCCTCCTCACACCCTACTGTGCACACCTATCATCTGAGAGAGGGATTCGAAAGGAGAGGATAGTCCCTCCTCACACCCTACTACGCAACCTATCATCTGAGAGAGGGATATAAAAGGAGAGGCCAGTCCCTCCCCACACCCTACTGTGCACACCTATCATCTGAGAGAGGGATACGAAAGGAGAGGCCAGTCCCTTCTCACACCCTACTACGCACACCTATCATCTGAGAGAGGGATATAAAAGGAGAGGCCAGTCCCTCCTCACACCCTACTGTGCACACCTATCATCTGAGAGAGGGATACGAAAGGAGAGGCCACTCCCTCCTCACCCCGTACTACGCACACCTATCATCTGAGGGAGGGATATGAAAGGAGAGGCCAGTCCCTCCTCACACCCTACTACGCACAACTATCATCTGAGGGAGGGATATGAAAGGAGAGACCAGTCCCTCCTCACACCCTACTACGCACACCTATCATCTGAGAGAGGGATATGAAAGGAGAGGCCAGTCCCTCCTCACACCCTACTGTGCACACCTATCATCTGAGAGAGGGATATGAAAGGAGAGGCCAGTCCCTCCTCACACCCTACTACGCAACCTATCATCTGAGAGAGGGATATGAATGGAGAGGCCAGTCCCTCCTCACACCCTACTGTGCACACCTATCATCTGAGAGAGGGATATGAATGGAGAGGCCAGTCCCTCCTCACACCCTACTGTGCACACCTATCATCTGAGAGAGGGATATGAATGGAGAGGCCAGTCCCTCCTCACACCCTACTGTGCAGACCTATCATCTGAGAGAGGGATACGAAAGGAGAGGCCAGTCCCTCCTCACACCCTACTACGCAACCTATCATCTGAGGGAGGGATATGAATGGAGAGGCCAGTCCCTCCTCACACCCTACTGTGCACACCTATCATCTGAGAGAGGGATACGAAAGGAGAGGCCAGTCCCTCCTCACACACTACTACGCAACCTATCATCTGAGGGAGGGATATGAAAGGAGAGGCCAGTCCCTCCCCACACCCTACTGTGCACACCTATCATCTGAGAGAGGGATATGAGAGGATAGGCCAGTCCCTCCTCACACCCTACTATGCACACCTATCATCTGAGAGAGGGATATGAATGGAGAGGCCAGTCCCTTCTCACACCCTACTACGCAACCTATCATCTGAGAGAGGGATATGAAAGGAGGGGCAGGTCCCTCCTCACACCCTACTGTGCACACCTATCATCTGAGAGAGGGATATGGAAGGAGAGGCCAGTCCCTTCCCACACCCTACTGTGCACACCTATCATCTGAGAGAGGGATATGAATGGAGAGGCCAGTCCCTTCTCACACCCTACTACGCAACCTATCATCTGAGAGAGGGATATGAAAGGAGAGGCAGGTCCCTCCTCACACCCTACTGTGCACACCTATCAGCTGAGAGAGGGATACGAAAGGAGAGGCCAGTCCCTCCTCACACCCTACTATGCAACCTATCATCTGAGAGAGGGATATGAATGGAGAGGCCGGTCCCTCCTCACACCCTACTGTGCACACCTATCATATGAGAGAGGGATATGAAAGGAGAGGCCAGTCCCTCCCCACACCCTACTAGGCAACCTATCATCTGAGAGAGGGATATGAAAGGAGAGGCCAGTCCCTCCTCACACCCTACTACGCAACCTATCATCTGAGAGAGGGATATGAATGGAGAGGCCGGTCCCTCCTTACACCCTACTGTGCACACCTATCATCTGAGAGAGGGATATGAATGGAGAGGCCGGTCCCTCCTCACACCCTACTGTGCACACCTATCATCTGAGAGAGGGATATGAAAGGAGAGGCCAGTCCCTCCCCACACCCTACTACGCAACCTATCATCTGAGAGAGGGATATGAAAGGAGAGGCCAGTCCCTTCTCACACCCTACTACGCAACCTATCATCTGAGAGAGGGATACGAAAGGAGAGGCCAGTCCCTCCTCACACCCTACTACGCAACCTATCATCTGAGAGAGGGATACGAAAGGAGAGGCCAGTCCCTCCTCACACCCTACTACGCAACCTATCATCTGAGAGAGGGATATAAATGGAGAGGCCAGTCCCTCCCCACACCCTACTACGCAACGTATCATCTGAGGGAGGGATATGAATGGAGAGGCCGGTCCCTCCTCACACCCTACTGTGCACACCTATCATCTGAGGGAGGGATATGAAAGGAGAGGCCAGTCCCTCTTCACACCCTACTACGCAACCTATCATCTGAGAGAGGGATATGAAAGGAGAGGCCAGTCCCTCTTCACACCCTACTACGCAACCTATCATCTGAGAGAGGGATATGAAAGGAGAGGCCAGTCCCTCCTCACACCCTACTCCGCAACCTATCATCTGAGGGAGGGATATGAAAGGAGAGGCCGGTCCCTCCTCACACTGTACTGTGCACACCTATCATCTGAGAGAGGGATATGAAACGAGAGGCCAGTCCCTCCTCACACCCTACTATGCACACCCGTCATCTGAGAGAGGGATATGAAAGGAGAGGCCAGTCCCTCCTCACACCCTACTGCGCACACCTATCATCTGAGAGAGGGATATCAAAGGAAAGGCGCGTCCCTACTCACACCCTACTGTGCACACCTATCATCTGAGAGAGGGCTATGAAAGGAGAGGCCTGTCCCTCCTCACACCCTACTACGCAACCTATCATCTGAGGGAGGGATATGAATGGAGAGGCCAGTCCCTCCTAACACCCTACTGTGCACACCTATCATCTGAGAGAGGGATATGAAAGGAGAGGCCAGTCCCTCCTCACACCCTACTACGCACACCTATCATCTGAGAGAGGGATATGAAAGGAGAAGCCAGTCCCTCCCCACACCCTACTGTGCACACCTATCATCTGAGAGAGGGATACGAAAGGAGAGGCCAGTCCCTTCTCACACCCTACTACGCACACCTATCATCTGAGGGAGGGATAAGAAAGGAGAGGACAGTCCCTCCTCACACCCTACTAGGCACACCTATCATCTGAGGGAGGGATATGAAAGGAGAGACCAGTCCCTGCTCACACCCTACTACGTACACCTATCATCTGAGAGAGGGATATGAAAGGAGAGGCCAGTCCTTCCTCACACCCTACTGTGCACACCTATCATCTGGGAGAGGGATATGAAAGGAGAGGCCAGTCCCTCCTCACACCCTACTACGCAACCTATCATCTGAGGGAGGGATATGAACGGAGAGGCCAGTCCCTCCTCACACCCTACTGTGCACACCTATCATCTGAGTGAGGGATATGAATGGAGACGCCAGTCCCTCCTCACACCCTACTGTGCACACCTATCATCTGAGGGAGGGATATGAAAGGAGAGGCCAGTCCCTCTTCACACCCTACTACGCAACCTATCATCTGAGAGAGGGATATGAATGGAGAGGCCAGTCCCTCCTCACACCCTACTACGCAACCTATCATCTGAGGGAGGGATATGAATGGAGAGGCCAGTCCCTCCCCACACCCTACTGTGCACACCTATCATCTGAGAGAGGGATATGAATGGAGAGGCCAGTCCCTCCTTACACCCTACTGTGCACACCTATCATCTGAGAGAGGGATATGAGAGGAGAGGCCAGTCCCTCCTCACACCCTACTGTGCACACCTATCATCTGAGAGAGGGATATGAATGGAGAGGCCAGTCCCTTCTCTCACCCTACTGTGCACACCTATCATCTGAGAGAGGGATACGAAAGGAGAGGCCAGTCCCTCCCCACACCCTACTATGCACACCCGTCATCTGAGAGAGGGATATGAAAGGAGAGGCCAGTCCCTCCTCACACCCTACTATGCACACCCGTCATCTGAGAGAGGGATATGAAAGGAGAGGCCAGTCCTTCCTCACACCCAACTGCGCACACCTATCATCTGAGGGAGGGATATGAAAGGAGAGACCAGTCCCTCCTCACACCCTACTACGCACACCTATCATCTGAGAGAGGTATATGAAAGGAGAGGCCAGTCCCTCCTCACACCCTACTACGCAACCTATCATCTGAGAGAGGGATATAAAAGGAGAGGCCAGTCCCTCCCCACACCCTACTGTGCACACCTATCATCTGAGAGAGGGATACGAAAGGAGAGGCCAGTCCCTTCTCACACCCTACTACGCACACCTATCATCTGAGAGAGGGATATAAAAGGAGAGGCCAGTCCCTCCTCACACCCTACTGTGCACACCTATCATCTGAGAGAGGGATACGAAAGGAGAGGCCACTCCCTCCTCACCCCGTACTACGCACACCTATCATCTGAGGGAGGGATATGAAAGGAGAGGCCAGTCCCTCCTCACACCCTATTGCGCACATCTATCATCTGAGAGTGGGATATGAAAGGAGAGGCCAGTCCCTCCTCACACCCTACTACGCAACCTATCATCTGAGAGAGGGATATGAAAGGAGAGGCCAGTCCCTCCTCACACCCTACTGTGCACACCTATCATCTGAGAGAGGGATATGAATGGAGAGGCCAGTCCTTCCTCACACCCTACTACGCAACCTATCATCTGAGAGAGGGATATGAATGGAGAGGCCAGTCCCTCCTCACACCCTACTGTGCACACCTATCATCTGAGAGAGGGATATGAAAGGAGAGGCCAGTCCCTCTTCACACCCTACTACGCAACCTATCATCTGAGAGAGGGATATAAAAAGGAGAGGCCAGTCCCTCCTCACACCCTACTACGCAACCTATCATCTGAGGGAGGGATATGAAAGGAGAGGCCTGTCCCTCCTCACACCCTACTACGCAACCTATCATCTGAGGGAGGGATATGAAAGGAGAGGCCGGTCCCTCCTCACACCGTACTGTGCACACCTATCATCTGAGAGAGGGATATGAAAAGAAAGGCCAGTCCCTCCTCACACCCTACTGTGCACACCTATCATCTGAGAGAGCGATATGAATGGAGAGGCCAGTCCCTCCTCACACCCTACTGTGCACACCTATCATCTGAGAGAGGGATACGAAAGGAGAGGCCACTCCCTCCTCACCCCGTACTACGCACACCTATCATCTGAGGGAGGGATATGAAAGGAGAGGCCAGTCCCTCCTCACACCCTATTGCGCACATCTATCATCTGAGAGTGGGATATGAAAGGAGAGGCCAGTCCCTCCTCACACCCTACTACGCAACCTATCATCTGAGAGAGGGATATGAAAGGAGAGGCCAGTCCCTCCTCACACCCTACTGTGCACACCTATCATCTGAGAGAGGGATATGAATGGAGAGGCCAGTCCTTCCTCACACCCTACTACGCAACCTATCATCTGAGAGAGGGATATGAATGGAGAGGCCAGTCCCTCCTCACACCCTACTGTGCACACCTATCATCTGAGAGAGGGATATGAAAGGAGAGGCCAGTCCCTCTTCACACCCTACTACGCAACCTATCATCTGAGAGAGGGATATAAAAAGGAGAGGCGAGTCCCTCCTCACACCCTACTACGCAACCTATCATCTGAGGGAGGGATATGAAAGGAGAGGCCTGTCCCTCCTCACACCCTACTACGCAACCTATCATCTGAGGGAGGGATATGAAAGAAGAGGCCGGTCCCTCCTCACACCGTACTGTGCACACCTATCATCTGAGAGAGGGATATGAAAAGAAAGGCCAGTCCCTCCTCACACCCTACTGTGCACACCTATCATCTGAGAGAGCGATATGAATGGAGAGGCCAGTCCCTCCTCACACCCTACTACGCAACCTATCATCTGAGAGAGGGATACGAAAGGTGAGGTCAGTCCCTCCTCACACCCTACTACGCAACCTATCATCTGAGGGAGGGATACGAAAGGAGAGGTCAGTCCCTCCTCACACCCTACTACGCACACCTATCATCTGAGAGAGGCATACAAAGGAGAGGCCAGTCCCTCCCCACACCCTACTGTGCACACCTATCATCTGACGGAGGAATATGTAAGGAGAGAAAAATCACTCCTCACCCCCTACTACGCAACCTATCATCTGAGGGAGGGATATGAAAGGAGAGGCCAGTCCCTCCTCACACCCTATTGCGCACATCTATCATCTGAGAGTGGGATATGAAAGGAGAGGCCAGTCCCTCCTCACACCCTACTACGCAACCTATCATCTGAGAGAGGGATATAAAAGGAGAGGCCAGTCCCTCCTCACACCCTACTACGCAACCTATCATCTGAGAGAGGGATATGAATGGAGAGGCCAGTCCCTCCTCACACCCTACTACGCAACCTATCATCTGAGGGAGGGATATGAAAGGAGAGGCCAGTCCCTCTTCACACCCTACTACGCAACCTATCATCTGAGAGAGGGATATGAAAGGAGAGGCCAGTCCCTCTTCACACCCTACTACGCAACCTATCATCTGAGAGAGGGATATGAAAGGAGAGGCCAGTCCCTCTTCACACCCTACTACGCAACCTATCATCTGAGAGAGGGATATGAAAGGAGAGGCCAGTCCCTCTTCACACCCTACTACGCAACCTATCATCTGAGAGAGGGATATGAAAGGAGAGGCCAGTCCCTCCTCACACCTTACTGTGCACACCTATCATCTGAGAGAGGGATACGAAAGGAGAGGCCAGTCCCTTCTGACACCCTACTACGCAACCTATCATCTGAGAGAGGGATATGAATGGAGAGGCCAGTCCCTCCTCACACCCTACTACGCACACCTATCATCTGAGAGAGGGATATGAAAGGAGAGGCCAGTCCCTCCTCACACCCTACTGTGCACACCTATCATCTGAGAGAGGGATATGAATGGAGAGGCCAGTCCCTCCTCACACCCTACTACACAACCTATCATCTGAGGGAGGGATATGAAAGGAGAGGCCAGCCCCTCCTCACACCCTACTGTGCACACCTATCATCTGAGAGAGGGATATGAAAGGAGAGGCCAGTCCCTCCCCACACCCTACTGTGCACACCTATCATCTGAGAGAGGGATATGAATGGAGAGGCCAGTCCCTCCTTACACCCTACTGTGCACACCTATCATCTGAGAGAGGGATATGAGAGGAGAGGCCAGTCCCTCCTCACACCCTGCTGTGCACACCTATCATCTGAGAGAGGGATATGAATGGAGAGGCCAGTCCCTCCTTACACCCTACTGTGCACACCTATCATCTGAGAGAGGGATATGAATGGAGAGGCCAGTCCCTTCTCTCACCCTACTGTGCACACCTATCATCTGAGAGAGGGATACGAAAGGAGAGGCCAGTCCCTCCCCACACCCTACTATGCACACCCGTCATCTGAGAGAGGGATATGAAAGGAGAGGCCAGTCCCTCCTCACACCCTACTATGCACACCCGTCATCTGAGAGAGGGATATGAAAGGAGAGGCCAGTCCTTCCTCACACCCTACTGCGCACACCTATCATCTGAGGGAGGGATATGAAAGGAGAGACCAGTCCCTCCTCACACCCTACTACGCACACCTATCATCTGAGAGAGGTATATGAAAGGAGAGGTCAGTCCCTCCTCACACCCTACTACGCAACCTATCATCTGAGAGAGGGATATGAAAGGAGAGGCCAGTCGCTCCCCACACCCTACTATGCACACCTATCATCTGAGGGAGGGATATGAAAGGAGAGACCAGTCCCTCCTCACACCCTACTACGCACACCTATCATCTGAGAGAGGTATACGAAAGGAGAGGCCAGTCCCTCCTCACACCCTACTACGCAACCTATCATCTGAGAGAGGGATATGAATGGAGAGGCCAATCCCTCCTCACACCCTACTGTGCACACCTATCATCTGAGAGAGGGATATGAATGGAGAGGCCAGTCCCTCCTCACACCCTACTGTGCACACCTATCATCTGAGAGAGGGATATGAATGGAGAGGCCAGTCCCTCCTCACACCCTACTGTGCACACCTATCATCTGAGAGAGGGATTCGAAAGGAGAGGATAGTCCCTCCTCACATTCTACTACGCAACCTATCATCTGAGAGAGGGATATAAAAGGAGAGGCCAGTCCCTCCCCACACCCTACTGTGCACACCTATCATCTGAGAGAGGGATACGAAAGGAGAGGCCAGTCCCTTCTCACACCCTACTACGCACACCTATCATCTGAGAGAGGGATATAAAAGGAGAGGCCAGTCCCTCCTCACACCCTACTGTGCACACCTATCATCTGAGATAGGGATACGAAAGGAGAGGCCACTCCCTCCTCACCCCGTACTACGCACACCTATCATCTGAGGGAGGGATATGAAAGGAGAGGCCAGTCCCTCCTCACACCCTACTACGCACACCTATCATCTGAGAGAGGGATATGAAAGGAGAGGCCAGTCCCTCCTCACACCCTACTGTGCACACCTATCATCTGAGAGAGGGATATGAATGGAGAGGCCAGTCCCTCCTCACACCCTACTACACAACCTATCATCTGAGGGAGGGATATGAAAGGAGAGGCCAGCCCCTCCTCACACCCTACTGTGCACACCTATCATCTGAGAGAGGGATATGAAAGGAGAGGCCAGTCCCTCCCCACACCCTACTGTGCACACCTATCATCTGAGAGAGGGATGTGAATCGAGAGGCCAGTCCCTCCTTACACCCTACTGTGCACACCTATCATCTGAGAGAGGGATATGAGAGGAGAGGCCAGTCCCTCCTCACACCCTACTGTGCACACCTATCATCTGAGAGAGGGATATGAATGGAGAGGTCAGTCCCTCCTTACACCCTACTGTGCACACCTATCATCTGAGAGAGGGATATGAATGGAGAGGCCAGTCCCTTCTCACACCCTACTGTGCACACCTATCATCTGATAGAGGGATACGAACGGAGAGGCCAGTCCCTCCCCACACCCTACTATGCACACCCGTCATCTGAGAGAGGGATATGAAAGGAGAGGCCAGTCCCTCCTCACACCCTACTATGCACACCCGTCATCTGAGAGAGGGATATGAAAGGAGAGGCCAGTCCCTCCTCACACCCTACTGCGCACACCTATCATCTGAGGGAGGGATATGAAAGGAGAGACCAGTCCCTCCTCACACCCTACTACGCACACCTATCATCTGAGAGAGGTATATGAAAGGAGAGGCCAGTCCCTCCTCACACCCTACTACGCAACCTATCATCTGAGAGAGGGATATGAAAGGAGAGGCCAGTCGCTCCTCACACCCTACTATGCACACCTATCATCTGAGGGAGGGATATGAAAGGAGAGACCAGTCCCTCCTCACACCCTACTACGCACACCTATCATCTGAGAGAGGTATATGAAAGGAGAGGCCAGTCCCTCCTCACACCCTACTACGCAACCTATCATCTGAGAGAGGGATATGAATGGAGAGGCCACTCCCTCCTCACACCCTACTGTGCACACCTATCATCTGAGAGAGGGATATGAATGGAGAGGCCAGTCCCTCCTCACACCCTACTCTGCACACCTATCATCTGAGAGAGGGATATGAATGGAGAGGCCAGTCCCTCCTCACACCCTACTGTGCACACCTATCATCTGAGAGAGGGATTCGAAAGGAGAGGATAGTCCCTCCTCACACCCTACTACGCAACCTATCATCTGAGAGAGGGATATAAAAGGAGAGGCCAGTCCCTCCCCACACCCTACTGTGCACACCTATCATCTGAGAGAGGGATAGGAAAGGAGAGGCCAGTCCCTTCTCACACCCTACTACGCACACCTATCATCTGAGAGAGGGATATAAAAGGAGAGGCCAGTCCCTCCTCACACCCTACTGTGCACACCTATCATCTGAGAGAGGGATACGAAAGGAGAGGCCACTCCCTCCTCACCCCGTACTACGCACACCTATCATCTGAGGGAGGGATATGAAAGGAGAGGCCAGTCCCTCCTCACACCCTACTACGCACAACTATCATCTGAGGGAGGGATATGAAAGGAGAGACCAGTCCCTCCTCACACCCTACTACGCACACCTATCATCTGAGAGAGGGATATGAAAGGAGAGGCCAGTCCCTCCTCACACCCTACTGTGCACACCTATCATCTGAGAGAGGGATATGAAAGGAGAGGCCAGTCCCTCCTCACACCCTACTACGCAACCTATCATCTGAGAGAGGGATATGAATGGAGAGGCCAGTCCCTCCTCACACCCTACTGTGCACACCTATCATCTGAGAGAGGGATATGAATGGAGAGGCCAGTCCCTCCTCACACCCTACTGTGCACACCTATCATCTGAGAGAGGGATATGAATGGAGAGGCCAGTCCCTCCTCACACCCTACTGTGCAGACCTATCATCTGAGAGAGGGATACGAAAGGAGAGGCCAGTCCCTCCTCACACCCTACTACGCAACCTATCATCTGAGGGAGGGATATGAATGGAGAGGCCAGTCCCTCTCACACCCTACTGTGCACACCTATCATCTGAGAGAGGGATACGAAAGGAGAGGCCAGTCCCTCCTCACACACTACTACGCAACCTATCATCTGAGGGAGGGATATGAAAGGAGAGGCCAGTCCCTCCCCACACCCTACTGTGCACACCTATCATCTGAGAGAGGGATATGAATGGAGAGGCCAGTCCCTCCTTACACCCTACTGTGCACACCTATCATCTGAGAGAGGGATATGAGAGGAGAGGCCAGTCCCTCCTCACACCCTACTATGCACACCTATCATCTGAGAGAGGGATATGAATGGAAAGGCCAGTCCCTTCTCACACCCTACTACGCAACCTATCATCTGAGAGAGGGATATGAAAGGAGAGGCAGGTCCCTCCTCACACCCTACTGTGCACACCTATCATCTGAGAGAGGGATATGAAAGGAGAGGCCAGTCCCTCCCCACACCCTACTGTGCACACCTATCATCTGAGAGAGGGATATGAATGGAGAGGCCAGTCCCTTCTCACACCCTACTACGCAACCTATCATCTGAGAGAGGGATATGAAAGGAGAGGCAGGTCCCTCCTCACACCCTACTGTGTACACCTATCAGCTGAGAGAGGGATACGAAAGGAGAGGCCAGTCCCTCCTCACACCCTACTATGCAACCTATCATCTGAGAGAGGGATATGAATGGAGAGGCCGGTCCCTCCTCACACCCTACTGTGCACACCTATCATATGAGAGAGGGATATGAAAGGAGAGGCCAGTCCCTCCCCACACCCTACTAGGCAACCTATCATCTGAGAGAGGGATATGAAAGGAGAGGCCAGTCCCTCCTCACACCCTACTACGCAACCTATCATCTGAGAGAGGGATATGAATGGAGAGGCCGGTCCCTCCTTACACCCTACTGTGCACACCTATCATCTGAGAGAGGGATATGAATGGAGAGGCCGGTCCCTCCTCACACCCTACTGTGCACACCTATCATCTGAGAGAGGGATATGAAAGGAGAGGCCAGTCCCTCCCCACACCCTACTACGCAACCTATCATCTGAGAGAGGGATATGAAAGGAGAGGCCAGTCCCTTCTCACACCCTACTACGCAACCTATCATCTGAGAGAGGGATACGAAAGGAGAGGCCAGTCCCTCCTCACACCCTACTACGCAACCTATCATCTGAGAGAGGGATACGAAAGGAGAGGCCAGTCCCTCCTCACACCCTACTACGCAACCTATCATCTGAGAGAGGGATATAAATGGAGAGGCCAGTCCCTCCCCACACCCTACTACGCAACGTATCATCTGAGGGAGGGATATGAATGGAAAGGCCGGTCCCTCCTCACACCCTACTGTGCACACCTATCATCTGAGGGAGGGATATGAAAGGAGAGGCCAGTCCCTCTTCACACCCTACTACGCAACCTATCATCTGAGAGAGGGATATGAAAGGAGAGGCCAGTCCCTCTTCACACCCTACTACGCAACCTATCATCTGAGAGAGGGATATGAAAGGAAAGGCCAGTCCCTCCTCACACCCTACTCCGCAACCTATCATCTGAGGGAGGGATATGAAAGGAGAGGCCGGTCCCTCCTCACACCGTACTGTGCACACCTATCATCTGAGAGAGGGATATGAAACGAGAGGCCAGTCCCTCCTCACACCCTACTATGCACACCCGTCATCTGAGAGAGGGATATGAAAGGAGAGGCCAGTCCCTCCTCACACCCTACTGCGCACACCTATCATCTGAGAGAGGGATATCAAAGGAAAGGCCAGTCCCTACTCACACCCTACTGTGCACACCTATCATCTGAGAGAGGGCTATGAAAGGAGAGGCCTGTCCCTCCTCACACCCTACTACGCAACCTATCATCTGAGGGAGGGATATGAATGGAGAGGCCAGTCCCTCCTAACACCCTACTGTGCACACCTATCATCTGAGAGAGGGATATGAAAGGAGAGGCCAGTCCCTCCTCACACCCTACTACGCACACCTATCATCTGAGAGAGGGATATGAAAGGAGAAGCCAGTCCCTCCCCACACCCTACTGTGCACACCTATCATCTGAGAGAGGGATACGAAAGGAGAGGCCAGTCCCTTCTCACACCCTACTACGCACACCTATCATCTGAGGGAGGGATAAGAAAGGAGAGGCCAGTCCCTCCTCACACCCTACTAGGCACACCTATCATCTGAGGGAGGGATATGAAAGGAGAGACCAGTCCCTGCTCACACCCTACTACGTACACCTATCATCTGAGAGAGGGATATGAAAGGAGAGGCCAGTCCTTCCTCACACCCTACTGTGCACACCTATCATCTGAGAGAGGGATATGAAAGGAGAGGCCAGTCCCTCCTCACACCCTACTACGCAACCTATCATCTGAGGGAGGGATATGAACGGAGAGGCCAGTCCCTCCTCACACCCTACTGTGCACACCTATCATCTGAGTGAGGGATATGAATGGAGACGCCAGTCCCTCCTCACACCCTACTGTGCACACCTATCATCTGAGGGAGGGATATGAAAGGAGAGGCCAGTCCCTCTTCACACCCTACTACGCAACCTATCATCTGAGAGAGGGATATGAATGGAGAGGCCAGTCCCTCCTCACACCCTACTACGCAACCTATCATCTGAGGGAGGGATATGAATGGAGAGGCCAGTCCCTCCTCACACCCTACTGTGCACACCTATCATCTGAGGGAGGGAAATGAAAGGAGAGGCCTGTCCCTCCCCACACCCTACTACGCAACCTATCATCTGAGGGAGGGATATGAAAGGAGAGGCCAGTCCCTCTTCACACCCTACTGTGCACACATATCATCTGAGAGAGGGCTATGAAAGGAGAGACCAGTCCCTCCTCACACCCTACTACGCAACCTATCATCTGAGGGAGGGATATGAAAGGAGAGGCCAGTCCCTCCTCACACCCTACTGTGCACACCTATCATCTGAGAGAGGGATACGAAAGGAGAGGCCAGTCCCTCTTCACACCCTACTGTCCACACATATCATCTGAGAGAGGGCTATGAAAGGAGAGACCAGTCCCTCCCCACACCCTACTACGCAACCTATCATCTGAGGGAGGGATATGAAAGGAGAGGCCAGTCCCTCCTCACACCCTACTGTGCACACCTATCATCTGAGAGAGGGATATGAATGGAGAGTCCAGTCCCTCCTCACACCCTACTGTGCACACCTATCATCTGAGAGAGGGATACGAAAGGAGAGGCCAGTCCCTCCTCACACCCTACTGTGCACACCTATCATCTGAGGGAGGGATATGAAAGGAGAGACCAGTCCCTCCTCACACCCTACTACGCAACCTATATACTGAGGGAGGGATATGAAAGGAGAGGCCGGTCCCTCCCCACACCCTACTACGCAACCTATCATCTGAGGGAGGGATATGAAAGGAGAGGCCAGTCCCTCCCCACACCCTACCGTGCACACCTATCATCTGAGGGAGGGATATGAAAGGAGAGGCCAGTCCCTCCTCACACCCTACTGTGCACACCTATCATCTGAGAGAGGGATATGAAAGGAGAGGCCAGTCCCTCCTCACACCCTACTACGCAACCTATCATCTGAGAGAGGGATATGAATGGAGAGGCCAGTCCCTCCTCACACCCTACTGTGCACACCTATCATCTGAGAGAGGGATATGAATGGAGAGGCCAGTCCCTCCTCACACCCTACTGTGCACACCTATCATCTGAGAGAGGGATATGAATGGAGAGGCCAGGCCCTCCTCACACCCTACTGTGCAGACCTATCATCTGAGAGAGGGATACGAAAGGAGAGGCCAGTCCCTTCTCACACCCTACTACGCAACCTATCATCTGAGGGAGGGATATGAATGGAGAGGCCAGTCCCTCCTCACACCCTACTGTGCACACCTATCATCTGAGAGAGGGATACGAAAGGAGAGGCCAGTCCCTCCTCACACACTACTACGCAACCTATCATCTGAGGGAGGGATATGAAAGGAGAGGCCAGTCCCTCCCCACACCCTACTGTGCACACCTATCATCTGAGAGAGGGATATGAATGGAGAGGCCAGTCCCTCCTTACACCCTACTGTGCACACCTATCATCTGAGAGAGGGATATGAGAGGAGAGGCCAGTCCCTCCTCACACCCTACTATGCACACCTATCATCTGAGAGAGGGATATGAATGGAGAGGCCAGTCCCTTCTCACACCCTACTACGCAACCTATCATCTGAGAGAGGGATATGAAAGGAGAGGCAGGTCCCTCCTCACACCCTACTGTGCACACCTATCATCTGAGAGAGGGATATGAAAGGAGAGGCCAGTCCCTCCCCACACCCTACTGTGCACACCTATCATCTGAGAGAGGGATATGAAAGGAAAGGCCAGTCCCTCCCCACACCCTACTAGGCAACCTATCATCTGAGAGAGGGATATGAAAGGAGAGGCCAGTCCCTCCTCACACCCTACTACGCAACCTATCATCTGAGAGAGGGATATGAATGGAGAGGCCGGTCCCTCCTTACACCCTACTGTGCACACCTATCATCTGAGAGAGGGATATGAATGGAGAGGCCGGTCCCTCCTCACACCCTACTGTGCACACCTATCATCTGAGAGAGGGATATGAAAGGAGAGGCCAGTCCCTCCCCACACCCTACTACGCAACCTATCATCTGAGAGAGGGATATGAAAGGAGAGGCCAGTCCCTTCTCACACCCTACTACGCAACCTATCATCTGAGAGAGGGATACGAAAGGAGAGGCCAGTCCCTCCTCACACCCTACTACGCAACCTATCATCTGAGAGAGGGATACGAAAGGAGAGGCCAGTCCCTCCTCACACCCTACTACGCAACCTATCATCTGAGAGAGTGATATGAATGGAGAGGCCAGTCCCTCCCCACACCCTACTACGCAACGTATCATCTGAGGGAGGGATATGAATGGAGAGGCCGGTCCCTCCTCACACCCTACTGTGCACACCTATCATCTGAGGGAGGGATATGAAAGGAGAGGCCAGTCCCTCTTCACACCCTACTACGCAACCTATCATCTGAGAGAGGGATATGAAAGGAAAGGCCAGTCCCTCTTCACACCCTACTACGCAACCTATCATCTGAGAGAGGGATATGAAAGGAGAGGCCAGTCCCTCCTCACACCCTACTCCGCAACCTATCATCTGAGGGAGGGATATGAAAGGAGAGGCCGGTCCCTCCTCACACCGTACTGTGCACACCTATCATCTGAGAGAGGGATATGAAACGAGAGGCCAGTCCCTCCTCACACCCTACTATGCACACCCGTCATCTGAGAGAGGGATATGAAAGGAGAGGCCAGTCCCTCCTCACACCCTACTGCGCACACCTATCATCTGAGAGAGGGATATCAAAGGAAAGGCCAGTCCCTACTCACACCCTACTGTGCACACCTATCATCTGAGAGAGGGCTATGAAAGGAGAGGCCTGTCCCTCCTCACACCCTACTACGCAACCTATCATCTGAGGGAGGGATATGAATGGAGAGGCCAGTCCCTCCTAACACCCTACTGTGCACACCTATCATCTGAGAGAGGGATATGAAAGGAGAGGCCAGTCCCTCCTCACACCCTACTACGCACACCTATCATCTGAGAGAGGGATATGAAAGGAGAAGCCAGTCCCTCCCCACACCCTACTGTGCACACCTATCATCTGAGAGAGGGATACGAAAGGAGAGGCCAGTCCCTTCTCACACCCTACTACGCACACCTATCATCTGAGGGAGGGATAAGAAAGGAGAGGCCAGTCCCTCCTCACACCCTACTAGGCACACCTATCATCTGAGGGAGGGATATGAAAGGAGAGACCAGTCCCTGCTCACACCCTACTACGTACACCTATCATCTGAGAGAGGGATATGAAAGGAGAGGCCAGTCCTTCCTCACACCCTACTGTGCACACCTATCATCTGAGAGAGGGATATGAAAGGAGAGGCCAGTCCCTCCTCACACCCTACTACGCAACCTATCATCTGAGGGAGGGATATGAACGGAGAGGCCAGTCCCTCCTCACACCCTACTGTGCACACCTATCATCTGAGTGAGGGATATGAATGGGGACGCCAGTCCCTCCTCACACCCTACTGTGCACACCTATCATCTGAGGGAGGGATATGAAAGGAGAGGCCAGTCCCTCTTCACACCCTACTACGCAACCTATCATCTGAGAGAGGGATATGAATGGAGAGGCCAGTCCCTCCTCACACCCTACTACGCAACCTATCATCTGAGGGAGGGATATGCATGGAGAGGCCAGTCCCTCCTCACACCCTACTGTGCACACCTATCATCTGAGGGAGGGAAATGAAAGGAGAGGCCTGTCCCTCCCCACACCCTACTACGCAACCTATCATCTGAGGGAGGGATATGAAAGGAGAGGCCAGTCCCTCTTCACACCCTACTGTGCACACATATCATCTGAGAGAGGGCTATGAAAGGAGAGACCAGTCCCTCCTCACACCCTACTACGCAACCTATCATCTGAGGGAGGGATATGAAAGGAGAGGCCAGTCCCTCCTCACACCCTACTGTGCACACCTATCATCTGAGAGAGGGATACGAAAGGAGAGGCCAGTCCCTCTTCACACCCTACTGTCCACACATATCATCTGAGAGAGGGCTATGAAAGGAGAGACCAGTCCCTCCCCACACCCTACTACGCAACCTATCATCTGAGGGAGGGATATGAAAGGAGAGGCCAGTCCCTCCTCACACCCTACTGTGCACACCTATCATCTGAGAGAGGGATATGAATGGAGAGTCCAGTCCCTCCTCACACCCTACTGTGCACACCTATCATCTGAGAGAGGGATACGAAAGGAGAGGCCAGTCCCTCCTCACACCCTACTGTGCACACCTATCATCTGAGGGAGGGATATGAAAGGAGAGACCAGTCCCTCCTCACACCCTACTACGCAACCTATATACTGAGGGAGGGATATGAAAGGAGAGGCCGGTCCCTCCCCACACCCTACTACGCAACCTATCATCTGAGGGAGGGATATGAAAGGAGAGGCCAGTCCCTCCCCACACCCTACCGTGCACACCTATCATCTGAGGGAGGGATATGAAAGGAGAGGCCAGTCCCTCCTCACACCCTACTGTGCACACCTATCATCTGAGAGAGGGATATGAATGGAGAGGCCAGTCCCTCCTCACACCCTACTGTGCACACCTATCATCTGAGAGAGGGATATGAATGGAGAGGCCACTCCCTCCTCACACCCTACTGTGCACACCTATCATCTGAGAGAGGGATATGAATGGAGAGGCCAGTCCCTCCTCACACCCTACTCTGCACACCTATCATCTGAGAGAGGGATATGAATGGAGAGGCCAGTCCCTCCTCACACCCTACTGTGCACACCTATCATCTGAGAGAGGGATTCGAAAGGAGAGGATAGTCCCTCCTCACACCCTACTACGCAACCTATCATCTGAGAGAGGGATATAAAAGGAGAGGCCAGTCCCTCCCCACACCCTACTGTGCACACCTATCATCTGAGAGAGGGATACGAAAGGAGAGGCCAGTCCCTTCTCACACCCTACTACGCACACCTATCATCTGAGAGAGGGATATAAAAGGAGAGGCCAGTCCCTCCTCACACCCTACTGTGCACACCTATCATCTGAGAGAGGGATACGAAAGGAGAGGCCACTCCCTCCTCACCCCGTACTACGCACACCTATCATCTGAGGGAGGGATATGAAAGGAGAGGCCAGTCCCTCCTCACACCCTACTACGCACAACTATCATCTGAGGGAGGGATATGAAAGGAGAGACCAGTCCCTCCTCACACCCTACTACGCACACCTATCATCTGAGAGAGGGATATGAAAGGAGAGGCCAGTCCCTCCTCACACCCTACTGTGCACACCTATCATCTGAGAGAGGGATATGAAAGGAGAGGCCAGTCCCTCCTCACACCCTACTACGCAACCTATCATCTGAGAGAGGGATATGAATGGAGAGGCCAGTCCCTCCTCACACCCTACTGTGCACACCTATCATCTGAGAGAGGGATATGAATGGAGAGGCCAGTCCCTCCTCACACCCTACTGTGCACACCTATCATCTGAGAGAGGGATATGAATGGAGAGGCCAGTCCCTCCTCACACCCTACTGTGCAGACCTATCATCTGAGAGAGGGATACGAAAGGAGAGGCCAGTCCCTCCTCACACCCTACTACGCAACCTATCATCTGAGGGAGGGATATGAATGGAGAGGCCAGTCCCTCCTCACACCCTACTGTGCACACCTATCATCTGAGAGAGGGATACGAAAGGAGAGGCCAGTCCCTCCTCACACACTACTACGCAACCTATCATCTGAGGGAGGGATATGAAAGGAGAGGCCAGTCCCTCCCCACACCCTACTGTGCACACCTATCATCTGAGAGAGGGATATGAGAGGATAGGCCAGTCCCTCCTCACACCCTACTATGCACACCTATCATCTGAGAGAGGGATATGAATGGAGAGGCCAGTCCCTTCTCACACCCTACTACGCAACCTATCATCTGAGAGAGGGATATGAAAGGAGGGGCAGGTCCCTCCTCACACCCTACTGTGCACACCTATCATCTGAGAGAGGGATATGGAAGGAGAGGCCAGTCCCTTCCCACACCCTACTGTGCACACCTATCATCTGAGAGAGGGATATGAATGGAGAGGCCAGTCCCTTCTCACACCCTACTACGCAACCTATCATCTGAGAGAGGGATATGAAAGGAGAGGCAGGTCCCTCCTCACACCCTACTGTGCACACCTATCAGCTGAGAGAGGGATACGAAAGGAGAGGCCAGTCCCTCCTCACACCCTACTATGCAACCTATCATCTGAGAGAGGGATATGAATGGAGAGGCCGGTCCCTCCTCACACCCTACTGTGCACACCTATCATATGAGAGAGGGATATGAAAGGAGAGGCCAGTCCCTCCCCACACCCTACTAGGCAACCTATCATCTGAGAGAGGGATATGAAAGGAGAGGCCAGTCCCTCCTCACACCCTACTACGCAACCTATCATCTGAGAGAGGGATATGAATGGAGAGGCCGGTCCCTCCTTACACCCTACTGTGCACACCTATCATCTGAGAGAGGGATATGAATGGAGAGGCCGGTCCCTCCTCACACCCTACTGTGCACACCTATCATCTGAGAGAGGGATATGAAAGGAGAGGCCAGTCCCTCCCCACACCCTACTACGCAACCTATCATCTGAGAGAGGGATATGAAAGGAGAGGCCAGTCCCTTCTCACACCCTACTACGCAACCTATCATCTGAGAGAGGGATACGAAAGGAGAGGCCAGTCCCTCCTCACACCCTACTACGCAACCTATCATCTGAGAGAGGGATACGAAAGGAGAGGCCAGTCCCTCCTCACACCCTACTACGCAACCTATCATCTGAGAGAGGGATATAAATGGAGAGGCCAGTCCCTCCCCACACCCTACTACGCAACGTATCATCTGAGGGAGGGATATGAATGGAGAGGCCGGTCCCTCCTCACACCCTACTGTGCACACCTATCATCTGAGGGAGGGATATGAAAGGAGAGGCCAGTCCCTCTTCACACCCTACTACGCAACCTATCATCTGAGAGAGGGATATGAAAGGAGAGGCCAGTCCCTCTTCACACCCTACTACGCAACCTATCATCTGAGAGAGGGATATGAAAGGAGAGGCCAGTCCCTCCTCACACCCTACTCCGCAACCTATCATCTGAGGGAGGGATATGAAAGGAGAGGCCGGTCCCTCCTCACACTGTACTGTGCACACCTATCATCTGAGAGAGGGATATGAAACGAGAGGCCAGTCCCTCCTCACACCCTACTATGCACACCCGTCATCTGAGAGAGGGATATGAAAGGAGAGGCCAGTCCCTCCTCACACCCTACTGCGCACACCTATCATCTGAGAGAGGGATATCAAAGGAAAGGCGCGTCCCTACTCACACCCTACTGTGCACACCTATCATCTGAGAGAGGGCTATGAAAGGAGAGGCCTGTCCCTCCTCACACCCTACTACGCAACCTATCATCTGAGGGAGGGATATGAATGGAGAGGCCAGTCCCTCCTAACACCCTACTGTGCACACCTATCATCTGAGAGAGGGATATGAAAGGAGAGGCCAGTCCCTCCTCACACCCTACTACGCACACCTATCATCTGAGAGAGGGATATGAAAGGAGAAGCCAGTCCCTCCCCACACCCTACTGTGCACACCTATCATCTGAGAGAGGGATACGAAAGGAGAGGCCAGTCCCTTCTCACACCCTACTACGCACACCTATCATCTGAGGGAGGGATAAGAAAGGAGAGGACAGTCCCTCCTCACACCCTACTAGGCACACCTATCATCTGAGGGAGGGATATGAAAGGAGAGACCAGTCCCTGCTCACACCCTACTACGTACACCTATCATCTGAGAGAGGGATATGAAAGGAGAGGCCAGTCCTTCCTCACACCCTACTGTGCACACCTATCATCTGGGAGAGGGATATGAAAGGAGAGGCCAGTCCCTCCTCACACCCTACTACGCAACCTATCATCTGAGGGAGGGATATGAACGGAGAGGCCAGTCCCTCCTCACACCCTACTGTGCACACCTATCATCTGAGTGAGGGATATGAATGGAGACGCCAGTCCCTCCTCACACCCTACTGTGCACACCTATCATCTGAGGGAGGGATATGAAAGGAGAGGCCAGTCCCTCTTCACACCCTACTACGCAACCTATCATCTGAGAGAGGGATATGAATGGAGAGGCCAGTCCCTCCTCACACCCTACTACGCAACCTATCATCTGAGGGAGGGATATGAATGGAGAGGCCAGTCCCTCCTCACACCCTACTGTGCACACCTATCATCTGAGGGAGGGAAATGAAAGGAGAGGCCTGTCCCTCCCCACACCCTACTACGCAACCTATCATCTGAGGGAGGGATATGAAAGGAGAGGCCAGTCCCTCTTCACACCCTACTGTGCACACATATCATCTGAGAGAGGGCTATGAAAGGAGAGACCAGTCCCTCCTCACACCCTACTACGCAACCTATCATCTGAGGGAGGGATATGAAAGGAGAGGCCAGTCCCTCCTCACACCCTACTGTGCACACCTATCATCTGAGAGAGGGATACGAAAGGAGAGGCCAGTCCCTCTTCACACCCTACTGTCCACACATATCATCTGAGAGAGGGCTATGAAAGGAGAGACCAGTCCCTCCCCACACCCTACTACGCAACCTATCATCTGAGGGAGGGATATGAAAGGAGAGGCCAGTCCCTCCTCACACCCTACTGTGCACACCTATCATCTGAGAGAGGGATATGAATGGAGAGTCCAGTCCCTCCTCACACCCTACTGTGCACACCTATCATCTGAGAGAGGGATACGAAAGGAGAGGCCAGTCCCTCCTCACACCCTACTGTGCACACCTATCATCTGAGGGAGGGATATGAAAGGAGAGACCAGTCCCTCCTCACACCCTACTACGCAACCTATATACTGAGGGAGGGATATGAAAGGAGAGGCCGGTCCCTCCCCACACCCTACTACGCAACCTATCATCTGAGGGAGGGATATGAAAGGAGAGGCCAGTCCCTCCCCACACCCTACCGTGCACACCTATCATCTGAGGGAGGGATATGAAAGGAGAGGCCAGTCCCTCCTCACACCCTACTGTGCACACCTATCATCTGAGAGAGGGATATGAAAGGAGAGGCCAGTCCCTCCTCACACCCTACTACGCAACCTATCATCTGAGAGAGGGATATGAATGGAGAGGCCAGTCCCTCCTCACACCCTACTGTGCACACCTATCATCTGAGAGAGGGATATGAATGGAGAGGCCAGTCCCTCCTCACACCCTACTGTGCACACCTATCATCTGAGAGAGGGATATGAATGGAGAGGCCAGTCCCTCCTCACACCCTACTGTGCAGACCTATCATCTGAGAGAGGGATACGAAAGGAGAGGCCAGTCCCTTCTCACACCCTACTACGCAACCTATCATCTGAGGGAGGGATATGAATGGAGAGGCCAGTCCCTCCTCACACCCTACTGTGCACACCTATCATCTGAGAGAGGGATACGAAAGGAGAGGCCAGTCCCTCCTCACACACTACTACGCAACCTATCATCTGAGGGAGGGATATGAAAGGAGAGGCCAGTCCCTCCCCACACCCTACTGTGCACACCTATCATCTGAGAGAGGGATATGAATGGAGAGGCCAGTCCCTCCTTACACCCTACTGTGCACACCTATCATCTGAGAGAGGGATATGAGAGGAGAGGCCAGTCCCTCCTCACACCCTACTATGCACACCTATCATCTGAGAGAGGGATATGAATGGAGAGGCCAGTCCCTTCTCACACCCTACTACGCAACCTATCATCTGAGAGAGGGATATGAAAGGAGAGGCAGGTCCCTCCTCACACCCTACTGTGCACACCTATCATCTGAGAGAGGGATATGAAAGGAGAGGCCAGTCCCTCCCCACACCCTACTGTGCACACCTATCATCTGAGAGAGGGATATGAAAGGAAAGGCCAGTCCCTCCTCACACCCTACTACGCAACCTATCATCTGAGAGAGGGATATGAATGGAGAGGCCAGTCCCTTCTCACACCCTACTACGCAACCTGTCATCTGAGAGAGGGATATGAAAGGAGAGGCAGGTCCCTCCTCACACCCTACTGTGCACACCTATCAGCTGAGAGAGGGATACGAAAGGAGAGCCAGTCCCTCCTCACACCCTACTATGCAACCTATCATCTGAGAGAGGGATATGAATGGAGAGGCCGGTCCCTCCTCACACCCTACTGTGCACACCTATCATCTGAGAGAGGGATATGAAAGGAGAGGCCAGTCCCTCCCCACACCCTACTAGGCAACCTATCATCTGAGAGAGGGATATGAAAGGAGAAGCCAGTCCCTCCCCACACCCTACTGTGCACACCTATCATCTGAGAGAGGGATACGAAAGGAGAGGCCAGTCCCTTCTCACACCCTACTACGCACACCTATCATCTGAGGGAGGGATAAGAAAGGAGAGGCCAGTCCCTCCTCACACCCTACTAGGCACACCTATCATCTGAGAGAGGGATATGAAAGGAGAGGCCAGTCCCTCCCCACACCCTACTACGCAACCTATCATCTGAGAGAGGGATATGAAAGGAGAGGCCAGTCCCTTCTCACACCCTACTACGCAACCTATCATCTGAGAGAGGGATACGAAAGGAGAGGCCAGTCCCTCCTCACACCCTACTACGCAACCTATCATCTGAGAGAGGGATACGAAAGGAGAGGCCAGTCCCTCCTCACACCCTACTACGCAACCTATCATCTGAGAGAGGGATATGAATGGAGAGGCCAGTCCCTCCCCACACCCTACTACGCAACGTATCATCTGAGGGAGGGATATGAATGGAGAGGCCGGTCCCTCCTCACACCCTACTGTGCACACCTATCATCTGAGGGAGGGATATGAAAGGAGAGGCCAGTCCCTCTTCACACCCTACTACGCAACCTATCATCTGAGAGAGGGATATGAAAGGAGAGGCCAGTCCCTCTTCACACCCTACTACGCAACCTATCATCTGAGAGAGGGATATGAAAGGAGAGGCCAGTCCCTCCTCACACCCTACTCCGCAACCTATCATCTGAGGGAGGGATATGAAAGGAGAGGCCGGTCCCTCCTCACACCCTACTGTGCAGACCTATCATCTGAGAGAGGGATACGAAAGGAGAGGCCAGTCCCTCCTCACACCCTACTACGCAACCTATCATCTGAGGGAGGGATATGAATGGAGAGGCCAGTCCCTCCTCACACCCTACTGTGCACACCGATCATCTGAGAGAGGAATACGAAAGGAGAGGCCAGTCCCTCCTCACACACTACTACGCAACCTATCATCTGAGGGAGGGATATGAAAGGAGAGGCCAGTCCCTCCCCACACCCTACTGTGCACACCTATCATCTGAGAGAGGGATATGAATGGAGAGGCCAGTCCCTCCTTACACCCTACTGTGCACACCTATCATCTGAGAGAGGGATATGAGAGGAGAGGCCAGTCCCTCCTCACACCCTACTATGCACACCTATCATCTGAGAGAGGGATATGAATGGAGAGGCCAGTCCCTTCTCACACCCTACTACGCAACCTATCATCTGAGAGAGGGATATGAAAGGAGAGGCAGGTCCCTCCTCACACCCTACTGTGCACACCTATCATCTGAGAGAGGGATATGGAAGGAGAGGCCAGTCCCTCCCCACACCCTACTGTGCACACCTATCATCTGAGAGAGGGATATGAATGGAGAGGCCAGTCCCTTCTCACACCCTACTACGCAACCTATCATCTGAGAGAGGGATATGAAAGGAGAGGCAGGTCCCTCCTCACACCCTACTGTGCACACCTATCAGCTGAGAGAGGGATACGAAAGGAGAGGCCAGTCCCTCCTCACACCCTACTATGCAACCTATCATCTGAGAGAGGGATATGAATGGAGAGGCCGGTCCCTCCTCACACCCTACTGTGCACACCTATCATATGAGAGAGGGATATGAAAGGAGAGGCCAGTCCCTCCCCACACCCTACTAGGCAACCTATCATCTGAGAGAGGGATATGAAAGGAGAGGCCAGTCCCTCCTCACACCCTACTACGCAACCTATCATCTGAGAGAGGGATATGAATGGAGAGGCCGGTCCCTCCTTACACCCTACTGTGCACACCTATCATCTGAGAGAGGGATATGAATAGAGAGGCCGGTCCCTCCTCACACCCTACTGTGCACACCTATCATCTGAGAGAGGGATATGAAAGGAGAGGCCAGTCCCTCCCCACACCCTACTACGCAACCTATCATCTGAGAGAGGGATATGAAAGGAGAGGCCAGTCCCTTCTCACACCCTACTACGCAACCTATCATCTGAGAGAGGGATACGAAAGGAGAGGCCAGTCCCTCCTCACACCCTACTACACAACCTATCATCTGAGAGAGGGATACGAAAGGAGAGGCCAGTCCCTCCTCACACCCTACTACGCAACCTATCATCTGAGAGAGGGATATAAATGGAGAGGCCAGTCCCTCCCCACACCCTACTACGCAACGTATCATCTGAGGGAGGGATATGAATGGAGAGGCCGGTCCCTCCTCACACCCTACTGTGCACACCTATCATCTGAGGGAGGGATATGAAAGGAGAGGCCAGTCCCTCTTCACACCCTACTACGCAACCTATCATCTGAGAGAGGGATATGAAAGGAGAGGCCAGTCCCTCTTCACACCCTACTACGCAACCTATCATCTGAGAGAGGGATATGAAAGGAGAGGCCAGTCCCTCCCCACACCCTACTCCGCAACCTATCATCTGAGGGAGGGATATGAAAGGAGAGGCCGGTCCCTCCTCACACCGTACTGTGCACACCTATCATCTGAGAGAGGGATATGAAACGAGAGGCCAGTCCCTCCTCACACCCTACTATGCACACCCGTCATCTGAGAGAGGGATATGAAAGGAGAGGCCAGTCCCTCCTCACACCCTACTGCGCACACCTATCATCTGAGAGAGGGATATCAAAGGAAAGGCCAGTCCCTACTCACACCCTACTGTGCACACCTATCATCTGAGAGAGGGCTATGAAAGGAGAGGCCTGTCCCTCCTCACACCCTACTACGCAACCTATCATCTGAGGGAGGGATATGAATGGAGAGGCCAGTCCCTCCTCACACCCTACTATGCACACCTATCATCTGAGAGAGGGATATGAAAGGAGAGGCCAGTCCCTCCTCACACCCTACTACGCACACCTATCATCTGAGAGAGGGATATGAAAGGAGAAGCCAGTCCCTCCCCACACCCTACTGTGCACACCTATCATCTGAGAGAGGGATACGAAAGGAGAGGCCAGTCCCTTCTCACACCCTACTACGCACACCTATCATCTGAGGGAGGGATAAGAAAGGAGAGGACAGTCCCTCCTCACACCCTACTAGGCACACCTATCATCTGAGGGAGGGATATGAAACGAGAGACCAGTCCCTGCTCACACCCTACTACGTACACCTATCATCTGAGAGAGGGATATGAAAGGAGAGGCCAGTCCTTCCTCACACCCTACTGTGCACACCTATCATCTGAGAGAGGGATATGAAAGGAGAGGCCAGTCCCTCCTCACACCCTACTACGCAACCTATCATCTCAGGGAGGGATATGAACGGAGAGGCCAGTCCCTCCTCACACCCTACTGTGCACACCTATCATCTGAGTGAGGGATATGAATGGAGACGCCAGTCCCTCCTCACACCCTACTGTGCACACCTATCATCTGAGGGAGGGATATGAAAGGAGAGGCCAGTCCCTCTTCACACCCTACTACGCAACCTATCATCTGAGAGAGGGATATGAATGGAGAGGCCAGTCCCTCCTCACACCCTACTACGCAACCTATCATCTGAGGGAGGGATATGAATGGAGAGGCCAGTCCCTCCTCACACCCTACTGTGCACACCTATCATCTGAGGGAGGGAAATGAAAGGAGAGGCCTGTCCCTCCCCACACCCTACTACGCAACCTATCATCTGAGGGAGGGATATGAAAGGAGAGGCCAGTCCCTCTTCACACCCTACTGTGCACACATATCATCTGAGAGAGGGCTATGAAAGGAGAGACCAGTCCCTCCTCACACCCTACTACGCAACCTATCATCTGAGGGAGGGATATGAAAGGAGAGGCCAGTCCCTCCTCACACCCTACTGTGCACACCTATCATCTGAGAGAGGGATACGAAAGGAGAGGCCAGTCCCTCTTCACACCCTACTGTCCACACATATCATCTGAGAGAGGGCTATGAAAGGAGAGACCAGTCCCTCCCCACACCCTACTACGCAACCTATCATCTGAGGGAGGGATATGAAAGGAGAGGCCAGTGCCTCCTCACACCCTACTGTGCACACCTATCATCTGAGAGAGGGATATGAATGGAGAGTCCAGTCCCTCCTCACACCCTACTGTGCACACCTATCATCTGAGAGAGGGATACGAAAGGAGAGGCCAGTCCCTCCTCACACCCTACTGTGCACACCTATCATCTGAGGGAGGGATATGAAAGGAGAGACCAGTCCCTCCTCACACCCTACTACGCAACCTATATACTGAGGGAGGGATATGAAAGGAGAGGCCGGTCCCTCCCCACACCCTACTACGCAACCTATCATCTGAGGGAGGGATATGAAAGGAGAGGCCAGTCCCTCCCCACACCCTACCGTGCACACCTATCATCTGAGGGAGGGATATGAAAGGAGAGGCCAGTCCCTCCTCACACCCTACTGTGCACACCTATCATCTGAGAGAGGGATATGAAAGGAGAGGCCAGTCCCTCCTCACACCCTACTACGCAACCTATCATCTGAGAGAGGGATATGAATGGAGAGGCCAGTCCCTCCTCACACCCTACTGTGCACACCTATCATCTGAGAGAGGGATATGAATGGAGAGGCCAGTCCCTCCTCACACCCTACTGTGCACACCTATCATCTGAGAGAGGGATATGAATGGAGAGGCCAGTCCCTCCTCACACCCTACTGTGCAGACCTATCATCTGAGAGAGGGATACGAAAGGAGAGGCCAGTCCCTTCTCACACCCTACTACGCAACCTATCATCTGAGGGAGGGATATGAATGGAGAGGCCAGTCCCTCCTCACACCCTACTGTGCACACCTATCATCTGAGAGAGGGATACGAAAGGAGAGGCCAGTCCCTCCTCACACACTACTACGCAACCTATCATCTGAGGGAGGGATATGAAAGGAGAGGCCAGTCCCTCCCCACACCCTACTGTGCACACCTATCATCTGAGAGAGGGATATGAATGGAGAGGCCAGTCCCTCCTTACACCCTACTGTGCACACCTATCATCTGAGAGAGGGATATGAGAGGAGAGGCCAGTCCCTCCTCACACCCTACTATGCACACCTATCATCTGAGAGAGGGATATGAATGGAGAGGCCAGTCCCTTCTCACACCCTACTACGCAACCTATCATCTGAGAGAGGGATATGAAAGGAGAGGCAGGTCCCTCCTCACACCCTACTGTGCACACCTATCATCTGAGAGAGGGATATGAAAGGAGAGGCCAGTCCCTCCCCACACCCTACTGTGCACACCTATCATCTGAGAGAGGGATATGAAAGGAAAGGCCAGTCCCTCCTCACACCCTACTACGCAACCTATCATCTGAGAGAGGGATATGAATGGAGAGGCCAGTCCCTTCTCACACCCTACTACGCAACCTATCATCTGAGAGAGGGATATGAAAGGAGAGGCAGGTCCCTCCTCACACCCTACTGTGCACACCTATCTGCTGAGAGAGGGATACGAAAGGAGAGGCCAGTCCCTCCTCACACCCTACTATGCAACCTATCATCTGAGAGAGGGATATGAATGGAGAGGCCGGTCCCTCCTCACACCCTACTGTGCACACCTATCATCTGAGAGAGGGATATGAAAGGAGATGCCAGTCCCTCCCCACACCCTACTAGGCAACCTATCATCTGAGAGAGGGATATGAAAGGAGAGGCCAGTCCCTCCTCACACCCTACTACGCAACCTATCATCTGAGAGAGGGATATGAATGGAGAGGCCGGTCCCTCCTTACACCCTACTGTGCACACCTATCATCTGAGAGAGGGATATGAATGGAGAGGCCGGTCCCTCCTCACACCCTACTGTGCACACCTATCATCTGAGAGAGGGATATGAAAGGAGAGGCCAGTCCCCCCCACACCCTACTACGCAACCTATCATCTGAGAGGGGATATGAAAGGAGAGGCCAGTCCCTTCTCACACCCTACTACGCAACCTATCATCTGAGAGAGGGATACGAAAGGAGAGGCCAGTCCCTCCTCACACCCTACTACGCAACCTATCATCTGAGAGAGGGATACGAAAGGAGAGGCCAGTCCCTCCTCACACCCTACTACGCAACCTATCATCTGAGAGAGGGATATGAATGGAGAGGCCAGTCCCTCCCCACACCCTACTACGCAACGTATCATCTGAGGGAGGGATATGAATGGAGAGGCCGGTCCCTCCTCACACCCTACTGTGCACACCTATCATCTGAGGGAGGGATATGAAAGGAGAGGCCAGTCCCTCTTCACACCCTACTACGCAACCTATCATCTGAGAGAGGGATATGAAAGGAGAGGCCAGTCCCTCTTCACACCCTACTACGCAACCTATCATCTGAGAGAGGGATATGAAAGGAGAGGCCAGTCCCTCCTCACACCCTACTCCGCAACCTATCATCTGAGGGAGGGATATGAAAGGAGAGGCCGGTCCCTCCTCACACCGTACTGTGCACACCTATCATCTGAGAGAGGGATATGAAACGAGAGGCCAGTCCCTCCTCACACCCTACTATGCACACCCGTCATCTGAGAGAGGGATATGAAAGGAGAGGCCAGTCCCTCCTCACACCCTACTGCGCACACCTATCATCTGAGAGAGGGATATCAAAGGAAAGGCCAGTCCCTACTCACACCCTACTGTGCACACCTATCATCTGAGAGAGGGCTATGAAAGGAGAGGCCTGTCCCTCCTCACACCCTACTACGCAACCTATCATCTGAGGGAGGGATATGAATGGAGAGGCTAGTCCCTCCTAACACCCTACTGTGCACACCTATCATCTGAGAGAGGGATATGAAAGGAGAGGCCAGTCCCTCCTCACACCCTACTACGCACACCTATCATCTGAGAGAGGGATATGAAAGGAGAAGCCAGTCCCTCCCCACACCCTACTGTGCACACCTATCATCTGAGAGAGGGATACGAAAGGAGAGGCCAGTCCCTTCTCACACCCTACTACGCACACCTATCATCTGAGGGAGGGATAAGAAAGGAGAGGCCAGTCCCTCCTCACACCCTACTAGGCACACCTATCATCTGAGGGAGGGATATGAAAGGAGAGACCAGTCCCTGCTCACACCCTACTACGTACACCTATCATCTGAGAGAGGGATATGAAAGGAGAGGCCAGTCCTTCCTCACACCCTACTGTGCACACCTATCATCTGAGAGAGGGATATGAAAGGAGAGGCCAGTCCCTCCTCACACCCTACTACGCAACCTATCATCTGAGGGAGGGATATGAACGGAGAGGCCAGTCCCTCCTCACACCCTACTGTGCACACCTATCATCTGAGTGAGGGATATGAATGGAGACGCCAGTCCCTCCTCACACCCTACTGTGCACACCTATCATCTGAGGGAGGGATATGAAAGGAGAGGCCAGTCCCTCTTCACACCCTACTACGCAACCTATCATCTGAGAGAGGGATATGAATGGAGAGGCCAGTCCCTCCTCACACCCTACTACGCAACCTATCATCTGAGGGAGGGATATGAATGGAGAGGCCAGTCCCTCCTCACACCCTACTGTGCACACCTATCATCTGAGGGAGGGAAATGAAAGGAGAGGCCTGTCCCTCCCCACACCCTACTACGCAACCTACCATCTGAGGGAGGGATATGAAAGGAGAGGCCAGTCCCTCTTCACACCCTACTGTGCACACATATCATCTGAGAGAGGGCTATGAAAGGAGAGACCAGTCCCTCCTCACACCCTACTACGCAACCTATCATCTGAGGGAGGGATATGAAAGGAGAGGCCAGTCCCTCCTCACACCCTACTGTGCACACCTATCATCTGAGAGAGGGATACGAAAGGAGAGGCCAGTCCCTCTTCACACCCTACTGTCCACACATATCATCTGAGAGAGGGCTATGAAAGGAGAGACCAGTCCCTCCCCACACCCTACTACGCAACCTATCATCTGAGGGAGGGATATGAAAGGAGAGGCCAGTCCCTCCTCACACCCTACTGTGCACACCTATCATCTGAGAGAGGGATATGAATGGAGAGGCCAGTCCCTCCTCACACCCTACTGTGCACACCTATCATCTGAGAGAGGGATATGAAAGGAGAGGCCAGTCCCTCCTCACACCCTACTGTGCACCCATTAATCATCTGAGGGAGGGATATGAAAGGAGAGACCAGTCCCTCCTCACACCCTACTACGCAACCTATATACTGAGGGAGGGATATGAAAGGAGAGGCCGGTCCCTCCCCACACCCTACTACGCAACCTATCATCTGAGGGAGGGATATGAAAGGAGAGGCCAGTCCCTCCCCACACCCTACCGTGCACACCTATCATCTGAGGGAGGGATATGAAAGGAGAGGCCAGTCCCTCTTCACACTCTACTGTGCACAGATATCATCTGAGAGAGGGATATGAAAGGAGAAGCCAGTCCCTCCTCACACCCTACTACGCAACCTATCATCTGAGGGACGGATATGAAAGGAGAGGCCAGTCCCTCCTCACACCCTACTGTGCACACCCATCATCTGAGAGAGGGATATGAAAGGAGAGGCCAGTCCCTCCTCACACCCTACTGTGCACACCTATCATCTGAGAGAGGGATATGAAAGGAGAGGCCAGTCCCTCCTCACACCCTACTACGCAACCTATCATCTGAGGGAGGGATATGAAAGGAGAGGCCAGTCCCTCTTCACACCCTACTGTGCACACATATCATCTGAGAGAGGGATATGAAAGGAGAGGCCAGTCCCTCCTCACACCCTACTACGCAACCTATCATCTGAGGGAGGGATATAAAAGGAGAGGGCCGTCCCTCTTCACACCCTACTGTGCACACATATCATCTGAGAGAGGGATATGAAAGGAGAGGCCAGTCCCTCCCCACCCCCTACTACGCAACCTATCATCTGAGAGAGGGATATGAAAGGAGAGGCCAGTCCCTCCTCACCCCCTACTACGCAACCTATCATCTGAGGGAGGTATATGAAAGGAGAGGCCAGTCCCTCCCCACACCCTACTGTGCAACCTATCATCTGAGAGAGGGATATGAATGGAGAGGCCAGTCCCTCCTCACACCCTACTCTGCACACCTATCATCTGAGAGAGGGCTATGAAAGGAGAGGCCTGTCCCTCCTCACACCCTACTGTGCACACCTATCATCTGAGACAGGGCTATGAAAGGAGAGGCCAGTCCCTCTTCACACCCTACTACGCAACCTATCATCTGAGAGAGGGATATGAAAGGAGAGGCCAGTCCCTCCTCACACCCTACTATGCATCCTATCATCTGAGAGATGGATATGAAAGGAGAGGCCATTCCCTCCTGACACCCTACTATGCACACCTATCATCTGAGAGAGGGATATGAAAGGAGAGGCCAGTCCCTCCTCACACCCTACAATGCACACCTATCATCTAAGGGAGGGATATGAAAGGAGAGGCCAGTCCCTCTTCACACCCTACTACGCAACCTATCATCTGAGAGAGGGATATGAAAGGAGAGGCCAGTCCCTCTTCACACCCTACTACGCAACCTATCATCTGAGAGAGGGATATGAAAGGAGAGCCCAGTCCCTCTTCACACCCTACTACGCAACCTATCCTCTGAGGGAGGGATATGAAAGGAGAGGCCAGTCCCTCTTCACACCCTACTACACAACCTATCATATGAGAGAGGGATATGAAAGGAGAGGCCAGTCCCTCCTCACACCCTACTACGCAACCTATCATCTGAGAGAGGGATATGAAAGGAGAGGACAGTCCTTCCTCACACCCTACTACGCAACCTATCATCTGAGAGAGGGATATGAAAGGAGAGGCCAGTCCCTCCTCACACCCTACTGTGCACACCTATCATCTGAGAGAGGGATACGAAAGGAGAGACCAGTCCCTCCTCACACCCTACTGTGCACACCTATCATCTGAGGGAGGGATATGAAAGGATAGGCCAGTCCCTCCTCACACCCTATTGTGCACACCTATCATCTGAGAGAGGGATATGAAAGGAGAGGCCAGTCCCTCCCAACACCCTACTACGCAACCTATCATCTGAGGGAGGGATATGAATGGAGAGGCCAGTCCCTCCTGACACCCTACTGTGCACACCTATCATCTGAGAGAGGGATATGAAAGGAGAGGCCAGTCCCTCTTCACACCCTACTAGGCAACCTATCATCTGAGAGCGGGGTATCAAAGGAGAGGCCAGTCCCTCTTCACACCCTACTACGCAACCTATCATCTGAGGGAGTGATATGAAAGGAGAGGCCAGTCCCTCCTCACACCCTACTGTGCACACCTATCATCTGAGGGAGGGCTATGAAAGGAGAGACCAGTCCCTCCCCACACCCTACTACGCAACCTATCATCTGAGGGAGGGATATGAAAGGAGAGGCCAGTCCCTCCCCACACCCTACTGTGCAATCTATCATCTGAGAGAGGGATATGAATGGAGAAGCCAGTCCCTCCTCACACCCTACTACGCAACCTATCATCTGAGGGAGGGATATGAAAGGAGAGGCCAGTCCCTCCTCACACCCTACTACGCAACCTATCATCTGAAGGAGGGATATGAAAGGAGAGGCCACTCCCTCCTCACACCCTACTACGCAACCTATCATCTGAGGGAGGGATATGAAAGGAGAGGCCAGTCCCTCCTCACACCCTACTACGCAACCTATCATCTGAGGGAGGGATATGAAAGGAGAGGCCACTCCCTCCTCACACCCTACTACGCAACCTATCATCTGAGGGAGGGATATGAAAGGAGAGACCAGTCCCTCTTCACACCCTACTACGCAACCTATCATCTGAGGGAGGGATATGAAAGGAGAGGCCAGTCCCTCCCCACACCCTACTACGCAACCTATCATCTGAGGGGGGATATGAAAGGAGAGGCCAGTCCCTCCTCACACCCTACTACGCAACCTATCATCTGAGGTAGGGATATGTAAGGAGAGGTCAGTCCCTCCTCACACCCTACTATGCAACCTATCATCTGAGAGAGGGATATGAAAGGAGAGGCCAGTCCCTCCTCACACCCTACTATGCACACCTATCATCTGAGAGAGGGATATGAAAGGAGAGGCCAGTCCCTCCTCACACCCTACTACACACACCTATCATCTGAGAGAGGGATATGAAAGGAGAGGCCAGTCCCTCCTCACACCATACTATGCACACCTATCATCTGAGGGAGGGATATGAAAGGAGAGGCCAGTCCCTCTTCACACCGTACTACGCAACCTATCATCTGAGATAGGGATATGAATGGAGAGGCCAGTCCCTCCTCACACCCTACTGCGCACACCTATCATCTGAGAGAGGGATATGAAAGGAGAGGCCAGTCCCTCCTCACACCCTACTATGCATCCTATCATCTGAGAGAGGGATATGAAAGGAGAGGCCGGTCCCTCCTCACACCCTACTGTGCACACCTATCATCTGAGGGAGGGATATGAAAGGAGAGGCCAGTCCCTCCTCACACCCTACTGCGCACACCTATCATCTGAGAGAGGGATATGAAAGGAGAGGCCAGTCCCTCTTCACACCCTACTACGCAACCTATCATCTGAGAGAGGGATACGAAAGGAGAGGCCAGTCCCTCCTCACACCCTACTGCGCACACCTATCATCTGAGAGAGGGATATGAAAGGAGAGGACAGTCCCTCCTCACACCCTACTGTGCACACCTATCATCTGAGAGAGGGCTATGAAAGGAGAGACCAGTCCCTCCTCACACCCTACTACGCAACCTATCATCTCAGGGAGGGATATGAAAGGAGAGGCCAGTCCCTCTTCACACCCTACTACGCAACCTATCATCTGAGGGAGGGATATGAAAGGAGAGGCCAGTCCCTCCCCACACCCTACTACGCAACCTATCATCTGAGGGAGGGATATGAAAGGAGAGGCCAGTCCCTCCTCACACCCTACTACGCAACCTATCATCTGAGGGAGGGATATGAAAGGAGTGGTCAGTCCCTCTTCACACCCTACTATGCAACCTATCATCTGAGAGAGGGATATGAAAGAAGAGGCCAGTCCCTCCTCACACGCTACTACGCACACCTATCATCTGAGAGAGGGATATGAAAAGAGAGGCCAGTCCCTCCTCACACCCTACTATGCACACCTATCATCTGAGGGAGGGATATGAAAGGAGAAACCAGTCCCTCTTCACACCCTACTACGCAACCTATCATCTGAGAGAGGGATATGAAAGGAGAGGTCAGTCCCTCTTCACACCCTACTACGCAACCTATCATCTGAGAGAGGGATATGAAAGGAGAGGCCGGTCCCTCCTCACACCCTACTGTGCACACCTATCATCTGAGAGAGGGATATGAATGGAGAGGCCAGTCCCTCTTCACACCCTACTACGCAACCTTATCATCTGAGAGAGGGATATGAATGGAGAGGCCAGTCCCTCTTCACACACTACTGTGCACACCTATCATCTGAGGGAGGGATATGAAAGGAGAGGCCAGTCCCTTCTGACACCCTACTGTGCAACCTATCATCTGAGGGAGGGATATGAAAGGAGAGGCCACTCCCTCCTCACACCCTACTACGCAACCTATCATCTGAGGGAGGGATATGAAAGGAGAGGCCAGTCCCTCCTCACACCCTACTACGCAACCTATCATCTGAGGGAGGGATATGAAAGGAGTGGTCAGTCCCTCCTCACACCCTACTATGCAACCTATCATCTGAGAGAGGGATATGAAAGAAGAGGCCAGTCCCTCCTCACACCCTATTGTGCACACCTATCATCTGAGAGAGGGATATGAAAGGAGAGGCTAGTCCCTCCCCACACCCTACTACGCAACCTATCATCTGAGGGAGGGATATGAATGGAGAGGCCAGTCCCTCCTGACACCCTACTGTGCACACCTATCATCTGAGAGAGGGATATGAAAGGAGAGGCCAGTCCCTCTTCACACCCTACTACGCAACCTATCATCTGAGAGCGGGGTATGAAAGGAGAGGCCAGTCGCTCTTCACACCCTACTACGCAACCTATCATCTGAGGGAGGGATATGAAAGGAGAGGCCAGTCCCTCCTCACACCCTACTGTGCACAACTATCATCTGAGGGAGGGCTATGAAAGGAGAGACCAGTCCCTCCCCACACCCTACTACGCAACCTATCATCTGAGGGAGGGATATGAAAGGAGAGGCCAGTCCCTCCCCACACCCTACTGTGCAATCTATCATCTGAGAGAGGGATATGAATGGAGAGGCCAGTCCCTCCTCACACCCTACTACGCAACCTATCATCTGAGGGAGGGATATGAAAGGAGAGGCCAGTCCCTCCTCACACCCTACTACGCAACCTATCATCTGAGGGAGGGATATGAAAGGAGAGGCCACTCCCTCCTCAAACCCTACTACGCAACCTATCATCTGAGGGAGGGATATGAAAGGAGAGGCCAGTCCCTCTTCACACCCTACTACGCAACCTATCATCTGAGGGAGGGATATGAAAGGAGAGGCCAGTCCCTCCCCACACCCTACTACGCAACCTATCATCTGAGGGAGGGATATGAAAGGAGAGGCCAGTCCCTCCTCACACCCTACTCTGCACACCTATCATCTGAGAGAGGGCTATGAAAGGAGAGGCCTGTCCCTCCTCACACCCTACTGTGCACACCTATCATCTGAGACAGGGCTATGAAAGGAGAGGCCAGTCCCTCTTCACACCCTACTACGCAACCTATCATCTGAGAGAGGGATATGAAAGGAGAGGCCAGTCCCTCCTCACACCCTACTATGCATCCTATCATCTGAGAGATGGATATGAAAGGAGAGGCCATTCCCTCCTGACACCCTACTATGCACACCTATCATCTGAGAGAGGGATATGAAAGGAGAGGCCAGTCCCTCCTCACACCCTACAATGCACACCTATCATCTAAGGGAGGGATATGAAAGGAGAGGCCAGTCCCTCTTCACACCCTACTACGCAACCTATCATCTGAGAGAGGGATATGAAAGGAGAGGCCAGTCCCTCTTCACACCCTACTACGCAACCTATCATCTGAGAGAGGGATATGAAAGGAGAGCCCAGTCCCTCTTCACACCCTACTACGCAACCTATCCTCTGAGGGAGGGATATGAAAGGAGAGGCCAGTCCCTCTTCACACCCTACTACACAACCTATCATATGAGAGAGGGATATGAAAGGAGAGGCCAGTCCCTCCTCACACCCTACTACGCAACCTATCATCTGAGAGAGGGATATGAAAGGAGAGGACAGTCCTTCCTCACACCCTACTACGCAACCTATCATCTGAGAGAGGGATATGAAAGGAGAGGCCAGTCCCTCCTCACACCCTACTGTGCACACCTATCATCTGAGAGAGGGATACGAAAGGAGAGACCAGTCCCTCCTCACACCCTACTGTGCACACCTATCATCTGAGGGAGGGATATGAAAGGATAGGCCAGTCCCTCCTCACACCCTATTGTGCACACCTATCATCTGAGAGAGGGATATGAAAGGAGAGGCCAGTCCCTCCCAACACCCTACTACGCAACCTATCATCTGAGGGAGGGATATGAATGGAGAGGCCAGTCCCTCCTGACACCCTACTGTGCACACCTATCATCTGAGAGAGGGATATGAAAGGAGAGGCCAGTCCCTCTTCACACCCTACTAGGCAACCTATCATCTGAGAGCGGGGTATCAAAGGAGAGGCCAGTCCCTCTTCACACCCTACTACGCAACCTATCATCTGAGGGAGTGATATGAAAGGAGAGGCCAGTCCCTCCTCACACCCTACTGTGCACACCTATCATCTGAGGGAGGGCTATGAAAGGAGAGACCAGTCCCTCCCCACACCCTACTACGCAACCTATCATCTGAGGGAGGGATATGAAAGGAGAGGCCAGTCCCTCCCCACACCCTACTGTGCAATCTATCATCTGAGAGAGGGATATGAATGGAGAAGCCAGTCCCTCCTCACACCCTACTACGCAACCTATCATCTGAGGGAGGGATATGAAAGGAGAGGCCAGTCCCTCCTCACACCCTACTACGCAACCTATCATCTGAGGGAGGGATATGAAAGGAGAGGCCACTCCCTCCTCACACCCTACTACGCAACCTATCATCTGAGGGAGGGATATGAAAGGAGAGACCAGTCCCTCTTCACACCCTACTACGCAACCTATCATCTGAGGGAGGGATATGAAAGGAGAGGCCAGTCCCTCCCCACACCCTACTACGCAACCTATCATCTGAGGGGGGGATATGAAAGGAGAGGCCAGTCCCTCCTCACACCCTACTACGCAACCTATCATCTGAGGTAGGGATATGTAAGGAGAGGTCAGTCCCTCCTCACACCCTACTATGCAACCTATCATCTGAGAGAGGGATATGAAAGGAGAGGCCAGTCCCTCCTCACACCCTACTATGCACACCTATCATCTGAGAGAGGGATATGAAAGGAGAGGCCAGTCCCTCCTCACACCCTACTACGCACACCTATCATCTGAGAGAGGGATATGAAAGGAGAGGCCAGTCCCTCCTCACACCATACTATGCACACCTATCATCTGAGGGAGGGATATGAAAGGAGAGGCCAGTCCCTCTTCACACCCTACTACGCAACCTATCATCTGAGAGAGGGATATGAATGGAGAGGCCAGTCCCTCCTCACACCCTACTGCGCACACCTATCATCTGAGAGAGGGATATGAAAGGAGAGGCCAGTCCCTCCTCACACCCTACTATGCATCCTATCATCTGAGAGAGGGATATGAAAGGAGAGGCCGGTCCCTCCTCACACCCTACTGTGCACACCTATCATCTGAGGGAGGGATATGAAAGGAGAGGCCAGTCCCTCCTCACACCCTACTGCGCACACCTATCATCTGAGAGAGGGATATGAAAGGAGAGGCCAGTCCCTCTTCCCACCCTACTACGCAACCTATCATCTGAGAGAGGGATACGAAAGGAGAGGCCAGTCCCTCCTCACACCCTACTGCGCACACCTATCATCTGAGAGAGGGATATGAAAGGAGAGGACAGTCCCTCCTCACACCCTACTGTGCACACCTATCATCTGAGAGAGGGCTATGAAAGGAGAGACCAGTCCCTCCTCACACCCTACTACGCAACCTATCATCTCAGGGAGGGATATGAAAGGAGAGGCCAGTCCCTTTTCACACCCTACTACGCAACCTATCATCTGAGGGAGGGATATGAAAGGAGAGGCCAGTCCCTCCCCACACCCTACTACGCAACCTATCATCTGAGGGAGGGATATGAAAGGAGAGGCCAGTCCCTCCTCACACCCTACTACGCAACCTATCATCTGAGGGAGGGATATGAAAGGAGTGGTCAGTCCCTCTTCACACCCTACTATGCAACCTATCATCTGAGAGAGGGATATGAAAGAAGAGGCCAGTCCCTCCTCACACCCTACTATGCACACCTATCATCTGAGAGAGGGATATGAAAGGAGAGGCCAGTCCCTCCTCACACCCTACTACGCACACCTATCATCTGAGAGAGGGATATGAAAAGAGAGGCCAGTCCCTCCTCACACCCTACTATGCACACCTATCATCTGAGGGAGGGATATGAAAGGAGAATCCAGTCCCTCTTCACACCCTACTACGCAACCTATCATCTGAGAGAGGGATATGAAAGGAGAGGTCAGTCCCTCTTCACACCCTACTACGCAACCTATCATCTGAGAGAGGGATATGAAAGGAGAGGCCGGTCCCTCCTCACACCCTACTGTGCACACCTATCATCTGAGAGAGGGATATGAATGGAGAGGCCAGTCCCTCTTCACACCCTACTACGCAACCTTATCATCTGAGAGAGGGATATGAATGGAGAGGCCAGTCCCTCTTCACACACTACTGTGCACACCTATCATCTGAGGGAGGGATATGAAAGGAGAGGCCAGTCCCTTCTGACACCCTACTGTGCAACCTATCATCTGAGGGAGGGATATGAAAGGAGAGGCCACTCCCTCCTCACACCCTACTACGCAACCTATCATCTGAGGGAGGGATATGAAAGGAGAGGCCAGTCCCTCCTCACACCCTACTACGCAACCTATCATCTGAGGGAGGGATATGAAAGGAGTGGTCAGTCCCTCCTCACACCCTACTATGCAACCTATCATCTGAGAGAGGGATATGAAAGAAGAGGCCAGTCCCTCCTCACACCCTATTGTGTACACCTATCATCTGAGAGAGGGATATGAAAGGAGAGGCTAGTCCCTCCCCACACCCTACTACGCAACCTATCATCTGAGGGAGGGATATGAATGGAGAGGCCAGTCCCTCCTGACACCCTACTGTGCACACCTATCATCTGAGAGAGGGATATGAAAGGAGAGGCCAGTCCTTCTTCACACCCTACTACGCAACCTATCATCTGAGAGCGGGGTATGAAAGGAGAGGCCAGTCCCTCTTCACACCCTACTACGCAACCTATCATCTGAGGGAGGGATATGAAAGGAGAGGCCAGTCCCTCCTCACACCCTACTGTGCACAACTATCATCTGAGGGAGGGCTATGAAAGGAGAGACCAGTCCCTCCCCACACCCTACTACGCAACCTATCATCTGAGGGAGGGATATGAAAGGAGAGGCCAGTCCCTCCCCACACCCTACTGTGCAATCTATCATCTGAGAGAGGGATATGAATGGAGAGGCCAGTCCCTCCTCACACCCTACTACGCAACCTATCATCTGAGGGAGGGATATGAAAGGAGAGGCCAGTCCCTCCTCACACCCTACTACGCAACCTATCATCTGAGGGAGGGATATGAAAGGAGAGGCCACTCCCTCCTCAAACCCTACTACGCAACCTATCATCTGAGGGAGGGATATGAAAGGAGAGGCCAGTCCCTCTTCACACCCTACTACGCAACCTATCATCTGAGGGAGGGATATGAAAGGAGAGGCCAGTCCCTCCCCACACCCTACTACGCAACCTATCATCTGAGGGAGGGATATGAAAGGAGAAGCCAGTCCCTCCTCACACCCTACTACGCAACCTATCATCTGAGGTAGGGATATGTAAGGAGAGGTCAGTCCCTCCTCACACCCTACTATGCAACCTATCATCTGAGAGAGGGATATGAAAGGAGAGGCCAGTCCCTCCTCACACCCTACTATGCACACCTATCATCTGAGAGAGGGATATGAAAGGAGAGGCCAGTCCCTCCTCACACCCTACTACGCACACCTATCACCTGAGAGAGGGATATGAAAGGAGAGGCCAGTCCCTCCTCACACCCTACTATGCACACCTATCATCTGAGGGAGGGATATGAAAGGAGAGGCCAGTCCCTCTTCACACCCTACTACGCAACCTATCATCTGAGAGAGGGATATGAATGGAGAGGCCAGTCCCTCCTCACACCCTACTGCGCACACCTATCATCTGAGAGAGGGATATGAAAGGAGAGGCCAGTCCCTCCTCACACCCTACTACACAACCTATCATCTGAGGGAGGGATATGAAAGGAGAGGCCGGTCCCTCCTCACACCCTACTGTGCACACTTATCATCTGAGGGAGGGATATGAAAGGAGAGGCCAGTCCCTCCTCACACCCTACTGTGCACACCTATCATCTGAGAGAGGGATATGAAAGGAGAGGCCAGTCCCTCCTCACACCCTACTACGCAACCTATCATCTGAGAGAGGGATACGAAAGGAGAGGCCAGTCCCTCCTCACACCCTACTGCGCACACCTATCATCTGAGAGAGGGATATGAAAGGAGAGGACAGTCCCTCCTCACACCCTACTGTGCACACCTATCATCTGAGAGAGGGCTATGAAAGGAGAGACCAGTTCCTCCTCACACCCTACTACGCAACCTATCATCTGAGGGAGGGATATGAAAGGAGAGGCCAGTCCCGCTTCACACCCTACTACGCAACCTATCATCTGAGGGAGGGATATGAAAGGAGAGGCCAGTCCCTCCCCACACCCTACTACGCAACCTATCATCTGAGGGAGGGATATGAAAGGAGAGGCCAGTCCCTCCTCACACCCTACTACGCAACCTATCATCTGAGGGAGGGATATGAAAGGAGTGGTCAGTCCCTCCTCACACCCTACTATGCAACCTATCATCTGAGAGAGGGATATGAAAGAAGAGGCCAGTCCCTCCTCACACCCTACTATGCACACCTATCATCTGAGAGAGGGATATGAAAGGAGAGGCCAGTCCCTCCTCACACCCTACTACGCACACCTATCATCTGAGAGAGGGATATGAAAAGAGAGGCCAGTCCCTCCTCACACCCTACTATGCACACCTATCATCTGAGGGAGGGATATGAAAGGAGAAACCAGTCCCTCTTCACACCCTACTACGCAACCTATCATCTGTGAGAGGGATATGAAAGGAGAGGTCAGTCCCTCTTCACACCCTACTACGCAACCTATCATCTGAGAGAGGGATATGAAAGGAGAGGCCGGTCCCTCCTCACACCCTACTGTGCACACCTATCATCTGAGAGAGGGATATGAATGGAGAGGCCAGTCCCTCTTCACACCCTACTACGCAACCTTATCATCTGAGAGAGGGATATGAATGGAGAGGCCAGTCCCTCTTCACACACTACTGTGCACACCTATCATCTGAGGGAGGGATATGAAAGGAGAGGCCAGTCCCTCCTCACACCCTACTACGCAACCTATCATCTGAGAGAGGGATATGAATGGAGAGGCCAGTCCCTCCTCACACCCTACTGTGCACACCTATCATCTGAGAGAGGGATATGAATGGAGAGGCCAGTCCCTCCTCACACACTACTATGCACATCCATCATCTGAGAGAGGGATATGAAAGGAGAGGCCAGTCCCTCTTCACACACTACTATGCACATCCATCATCTGAGAGAGGGATATGAAAGGAGAGGCCAGTCCCTCCTGACACCCTACTGTGCACACCTATCATCTGAGAGAGGGATATGAATGGAGAGGCCAGTCCCTCCTCACACCCTACTACGCAACCTATCATCTGAGGGAGGGATACGAAAGGAGAGGTCAGTCCCTCCTCACACCCTACTACGCAACCTATCATCTGAGGGAGGGATACGAAAGGAGAGGTCAGTCCCTCCTCACACACTACTACGCACACCTATCATCTGAGAGAGGGATATGAAAGGAGAGGCCAGTCCCTCCCCACACCCTACTGTGCACACCTATCATCTGAGAGAGAGATATGAATGGAGAGGCCAGTCCCTCCCCACACCCTACTACGCAACCTATCATCTGAGAGAGGGATATGAAAGGAGAGGCCAGTCCCTCTTCACACCCTACTGTGCACACATATCATCTGAGAGAGGGATACGAAAGGAGAGGCCAGTCCCTCTTCACACCCTACTGTGCACACATATCATCTGAGAGAGGGATATGAAAGGAGAGGCGAGTCCCTCCTCACACCCTACTATGCAACCTATCATCTGAGAGAGGGATATGAAAGGAGAGGCCAGTCCCTCCTCACACCCTACTATGCACACCTATCATCTGAGGGAGGGATATGAAAGGAGAGGCCAGTCCCTCTTCACACCCTACTACGCAACCTATCATCTGAGAGAGGGATATGAAAGGAGAGGTCAGTCCATCTTCACACCCTACTACGCAACCTATCATCTGAGAGAGGGATATGAAAGGAGAGGCCGGTCCCTCCTCACACCCTACTGTGCACACCTATCATCTGAGAGAGGGATATGAATGGAGAGGCCAGTCCCTCGTCACACCCTACTGCGCAACCTATCATCTGAGAGAGGGATATGAATGGAGAGGCCAGTCCCTCTTCACACACTACTGTGCACACCTATCATCTGAGGGAGGGATATGAAAGGAGAGGCCAGTCCCTCCTCACACCCTACTACGCAACCTATCATCTGAGAGAGGGATATGAATGGAGAGGCCGGTCCCTCTTCACACACTACTATGCACATCCATCATCTGAGAGAGGGATATGAAAGGAGAGGCCAGTCCCTCCTGACACCCTACTGTGCACACATATCATCTGAGAGAGGGATATGAAAGGAGAGGCGAGTCCCTCCTCACACCCTACTACGCAACCTATCATCTGAGAGAGGGATATGAAAGGAGAGACCAGTCCCTCCTCACTCCCTACTATGCAACCTATCATCTGAGAGCGGGATATGAAAGGAGAGGCCAGTCCCTCTTCACACCCTACTACGCAACCTATCATCTGAGGGAGGGATATGAAAGGAGAGGCCAGTCCCTCCCCACACCCTACTACGCAACCTATCATCTGAGGGAGGGATATGAAAGGAGAGGCCAGTCCCTCCTCACACCCTACTCTGCACACCTATCATCTGAGAGAGGGCTATGAAAGGAGAGGCCTGTCCCTCCTCACACCCTACTGTGCACACCTATCATCTGAGACAGGGCTATGAAAGGAGAGGCCAGTCCCTCTTCACACCCTACTACGCAACCTATCATCTGAGAGAGGGATATGAAAGGAGAGGCCAGTCCCTCCTCACACCCTACTATGCATCCTATCATCTGAGAGATGGATATGAAAGGAGAGGCCATTCCCTCCTGACACCCTACTATGCACACCTATCATCTGAGAGAGGGATATGAAAGGAGAGGCCAGTCCCTCCTCACACCCTACAATGCACACCTATCATCTAAGGGAGGGATATGAAAGGAGAGGCCAGTCCCTCTTCACACCCTACTACGCAACCTATCATCTGAGAGAGGGATATGAAAGGAGAGGCCAGTCCCTCTTCACACCCTACTACGCAACCTATCATCTGAGAGAGGGATATGAAAGGAGAGCCCAGTCCCTCTTCACACCCTACTACGCAACCTATCCTCTGAGGGAGGGATATGAAAGGAGAGGCCAGTCCCTCTTCACACCCTACTACACAACCTATCATATGAGAGAGGGATATGAAAGGAGAGGCCAGTCCCTCCTCACACCCTACTACGCAACCTATCATCTGAGAGAGGGATATGAAAGGAGAGGACAGTCCTTCCTCACACCCTACTACGCAACCTATCATCTGAGAGAGGGATATGAAAGGAGAGGCCAGTCCCTCCTCACACCCTACTGTGCACACCTATCATCTGAGAGAGGGATACGAAAGGAGAGACCAGTCCCTCCTCACACCCTACTGTGCACACCTATCATCTGAGGGAGGGATATGAAAGGATAGGCCAGTCCCTCCTCACACCCTATTGTGCACACCTATCATCTGAGAGAGGGATATGAAAGGAGAGGCCAGTCCCTCCCAACACCCTACTACGCAACCTATCATCTGAGGGAGGGATATGAATGGAGAGGCCAGTCCCTCCTGACACCCTACTGTGCACACCTATCATCTGAGAGAGGGATATGAAAGGAGAGGCCAGTCCCTCTTCACACCCTACTAGGCAACCTATCATCTGAGAGCGGGGTATCAAAGGAGAGGCCAGTCCCTCTTCACACCCTACTACGCAACCTATCATCTGAGGGAGTGATATGAAAGGAGAGGCCAGTCCCTCCTCACACCCTACTGTGCACACCTATCATCTGAGGGAGGGCTATGAAAGGAGAGACCAGTCCCTCCCCACACCCTACTACGCAACCTATCATCTGAGGGAGGGATATGAAAGGAGAGGCCAGTCCCTCCCCACACCCTACTGTGCAATCTATCATCTGAGAGAGGGATATGAATGGAGAAGCCAGTCCCTCCTCACACCCTACTACGCAACCTATCATCTGAGGGAGGGATATGAAAGGAGAGGCCAGTCCCTCCTCACACCCTACTACGCAACCTATCATCTGAGGGAGGGATATGAAAGGAGAGGCCACTCCCTCCTCACACCCTACTACGCAACCTATCATCTGAGGGAGGGATATGAAAGGAGAGACCAGTCCCTCTTCACACCCTACTACGCAACCTATCATCTGAGGGAGGGATATGAAAGGAGAGGCCAGTCCCTCCCCACACCCTACTACGCAACCTATCATCTGAGGGGGGGATATGAAAGGAGAGGCCAGTCCCTCCTCACACCCTACTACGCAACCTATCATCTGAGGTAGGGATATGTAAGGAGAGGTCAGTCCCTCCTCACACCCTACTATGCAACCTATCATCTGAGAGAGGGATATGAAAGGAGAGGCCAGTCCCTCCTCACACCCTACTATGCACACCTATCATCTGAGAGAGGGATATGAAAGGAGAGGCCAGTCCCTCCTCACACCCTACTACGCACACCTATCATCTGAGAGAGGGATATGAAAGGAGAGGCCAGTCCCTCCTCACACCATACTATGCACACCTATCATCTGAGGGAGGGATATGAAAGGAGAGGCCAGTCCCTCTTCACACCCTACTACGCAACCTATCATCTGAGAGAGGGATATGAATGGAGAGGCCAGTCCCTCCTCACACCCTACTGCGCACACCTATCATCTGAGAGAGGGATATGAAAGGAGAGGCCAGTCCCTCCTCACACCCTACTATGCATCCTATCATCTGAGAGAGGGATATGAAAGGAGAGGCCGGTCCCTCCTCACACCCTACTGTGCACACCTATCATCTGAGGGAGGGATATGAAAGGAGAGGCCAGTCCCTCCTCACACCCTACTGCGCACACCTATCATCTGAGAGAGGGATATGAAAGGAGAGGCCAGTCCCTCTTCCCACCCTACTACGCAACCTATCATCTGAGAGAGGGATACGAAAGGAGAGGCCAGTCCCTCCTCACACCCTACTGCGCACACCTATCATCTGAGAGAGGGATATGAAAGGAGAGGACAGTCCCTCCTCACACCCTACTGTGCACACCTATCATCTGAGAGAGGGCTATGAAAGGAGAGACCAGTCCCTCCTCACACCCTACTACGCAACCTATCATCTCAGGGAGGGATATGAAAGGAGAGGCCAGTCCCTTTTCACACCCTACTACGCAACCTATCATCTGAGGGAGGGATATGAAAGGAGAGGCCAGTCCCTCCCCACACCCTACTACGCAACCTATCATCTGAGGGAGGGATATGAAAGGAGAGGCCAGTCCCTCCTCACACCCTACTACGCAACCTATCATCTGAGGGAGGGATATGAAAGGAGTGGTCAGTCCCTCTTCACACCCTACTATGCAACCTATCATCTGAGAGAGGGATATGAAAGAAGAGGCCAGTCCCTCCTCACACCCTACTATGCACACCTATCATCTGAGAGAGGGATATGAAAGGAGAGGCCAGTCTCTCCTCACACCCTACTACGCACACCTATCATCTGAGAGAGGGATATGAAAAGAGAGGCCAGTCCCTCCTCACACCCTACTATGCACACCTATCATCTGAGGGAGGGATATGAATGGAGAATCCAGTCCCTCTTCACACCCTACTACGCAACCTATCATCTGAGAGAGGGATATGAAAGGAGAGGTCAGTCCCTCTTCACACCCTACTACGCAACCTATCATCTGAGAGAGGGATATGAAAGGAGAGGCCGGTCCCTCCTCACACCCTACTGTGCACACCTATCATCTGAGAGAGGGATATGAATGGAGAGGCCAGTCCCTCTTCACACCCTACTACGCAACCTTATCATCTGAGAGAGGGATATGAATGGAGAGGCCAGTCCCTCTTCACACACTACTGTGCACACCTATCATCTGAGGGAGGGATATGAAAGGAGAGGCCAGTCCCTTCTGACACCCTACTGTGCAACCTATCATCTGAGGGAGGGATATGAAAGGAGAGGCCACTCCCTCCTCACACCCTACTACGCAACCTATCATCTGAGGGAGGGATATGAAAGGAGAGGCCAGTCCCTCCTCACACCCTACTACGCAACCTATCATCTGAGGGAGGGATATGAAAGGAGTGGTCAGTCCCTCCTCACACCCTACTATGCAACCTATCATCTGAGAGAGGGATATGAAAGAAGAGGCCAGTCCCTCCTCACACCCTATTGTGTACACCTATCATCTGAGAGAGGGATATGAAAGGAGAGGCTAGTCCCTCCCCACACCCTACTACGCAACCTATCATCTGAGGGAGGGATATGAATGGAGAGGCCAGTCCCTCCTGACACCCTACTGTGCACACCTATCATCTGAGAGAGGGATATGAAAGGAGAGGCCAGTCCCTCTTCACACCCTACTACGCAACCTATCATCTGAGAGCGGGGTATGAAAGGAGAGGCCAGTCCCTCTTCACACCCTACTACGCAACCTATCATCTGAGGGAGGGATATGAAAGGAGAGGCCAGTCCCTCCTCACACCCTACTGTGCACAACTATCATCTGAGGGAGGGCTATGAAAGGAGAGACCAGTCCCTCCCCACACCCTACTACGCAACCTATCATCTGAGGGAGGGATATGAAAGGAGAGGCCAGTCCCTCCCCACACCCTACTGTGCAATCTATCATCTGAGAGAGGGATATGAATGGAGAGGCCAGTCCCTCCTCACACCCTACTACGCAACCTATCATCTGAGGGAGGGATATGAAAGGAGAGGCCAGTCCCTCCTCACACCCTACTACGCAACCTATCATCTGAGGGAGGGATATGAAAGGAGAGGCCACTCCCTCCTCAAACCCTACTACGCAACCTATCATCTGAGGGAGGGATATGAAAGGAGAGGCCAGTCCCTCTTCACACCCTACTACGCAACCTATCATCTGAGGGAGGGATATGAAAGGAGAGGCCAGTCCCTCCCCACACCCTACTACGCAACCTATCATCTGAGGGAGGGATATGAAAGGAGAAGCCAGTCCCTCCTCACACCCTACTACGCAACCTATCATCTGAGGTAGGGATATGTAAGGAGAGGTCAGTCCCTCCTCACACCCTACTATGCAACCTATCATCTGAGAGAGGGATATGAAAGGAGAGGCCAGTCCCTCCTCACACCCTACTATGCACACCTATCATCTGAGAGAGGGATATGAAAGGAGAGGCCAGTCCCTCCTCACACCCTACTACGCACACCTATCACCTGAGAGAGGGATATGAAAGGAGAGGCCAGTCCCTCCTCACACCCTACTATGCACACCTATCATCTGAGGGAGGGATATGAAAGGAGAGGCCAGTCCCTCTTCACACCCTACTACGCAACCTATCATCTGAGAGAGGGATATGAATGGAGAGGCCAGTCCCTCCTCACACCCTACTGCGCACACCTATCATCTGAGAGAGGGATATGAAAGGAGAGGCCAGTCCCTCCTCACACCCTACTACACAACCTATCATCTGAGGGAGGGATATGAAAGGAGAGGCCGGTCCCTCCTCACACCCTACTGTGCACACTTATCATCTGAGGGAGGGATATGAAAGGAGAGGCCAGTCCCTCCTCACACCCTACTGTGCACACCTATCATCTGAGAGAGGGATATGAAAGGAGAGGCCAGTCCCTCCTCACACCCTACTACGCAACCTATCATCTGAGAGAGGGATACGAAAGGAGAGGCCAGTCCCTCCTCACACCCTACTGCGCACACCTATCATCTGAGAGAGGGATATGAAAGGAGAGGACAGTCCCTCCTCACACCCTACTGTGCACACCTATCATCTGAGAGAGGGCTATGAAAGGAGAGACCAGTTCCTCCTCACACCCTACTACGCAACCTATCATCTGAGGGAGGGATATGAAAGGAGAGGCCAGTCCCGCTTCACACCCTACTACGCAACCTATCATCTGAGGGAGGGATATGAAAGGAGAGGCCAGTCCCTCCCCACACCCTACTACGCAACCTATCATCTGAGGGAGGGATATGAAAGGAGAGGCCAGTCCCTCCTCACACCCTACTACGCAACCTATCATCTGAGGGAGGGATATGAAAGGAGTGGTCAGTCCCTCCTCACACCCTACTATGCAACCTATCATCTGAGAGAGGGATATGAAAGAAGTGGCCAGTCCCTCCTCACACCCTACTATGCACACCTATCATCTGAGAGAGGGATATGAAAGGAGAGGCCAGTCCCTCCTCACACCCTACTACGCACACCTATCATCTGAGAGAGGGATATGAAAAGAGAGGCCAGTCCCTCCTCACACCCTACTATGCACACCTATCATCTGAGGGAGGGATATGAAAGGAGAAACCAGTCCCTCTTCACACCCTACTACGCAACCTATCATCTGTGAGAGGGATATGAAAGGAGAGGTCAGTCCCTCTTCACACCCTACTACGCAACCTATCATCTGAGAGAGGGATATGAAAGGAGAGGCCGGTCCCTCCTCACACCCTACTGTGCACACCTATCATCTGAGAGAGGGATATGAATGGAGAGGCCAGTCCCTCTTCACACCCTACTACGCAACCTTATCATCTGAGAGAGGGATATGAATGGAGAGGCCAGTCCCTCTTCACACACTACTGTGCACACCTATCATCTGAGGGAGGGATATGAAAGGAGAGGCCAGTCCCTCCTCACACCCTACTACGCAACCTATCATCTGAGAGAGGGATATGAATGGAGAGGCCAGTCCCTCCTCACACCCTACTGTGCACACCTATCATCTGAGAGAGGGATATGAATGGAGAGGCCAGTCCCTCCTCACACACTACTATGCACATCCATCATCTGAGAGAGGGATATGAAAGGAGAGGCCAGTCCCTCTTCACACACTACTATGCACATCCATCATCTGAGAGAGGGATATGAAAGGAGAGGCCAGTCCCTCCTGACACCCTACTGTGCACACCTATCATCTGAGAGAGGGATATGAATGGAGAGGCCAGTCCCTCCTCACACCCTACTACGCAACCTATCATCTGAGGGAGGGATACGAAAGGAGAGGTCAGTCCCTCCTCACACCCTACTACGCAACCTATCATCTGAGGGAGGGATACGAAAGGAGAGGTCAGTCCCTCCTCACACACTACTACGCACACCTATCATCTGAGAGAGGGATATGAAAGGAGAGGCCAGTCCCTCCCCACACCCTACTGTGCACACCTATCATCTGAGAGAGGGATATGAATGGAGAGGCCAGTCCCTTCCCACACCCTACTACGCAACCTATCATCTGAGAGAGGGATATGAAAGGAGAGGCCAGTCCCTCTTCACACCCTACTGTGCACACATATCATCTGAGAGAGGGATACGAAAGGAGAGGCCAGTCCCTCTTCACACCCTACTGTGCACACATATCATCTGAGAGAGGGATATGAAAGGAGAGGCGAGTCCCTCCTCACACCCTACTATGCAACCTATCATCTGAGAGAGGGATATGAAAGGAGAGGCCAGTCCCTCCTCACACCCTACTATGCACACCTATCATCTGAGGGAGGGATATGAAAGGAGAGGCCAGTCCCTCTTCACACCCTACTACGCAACCTATCATCTGAGAGAGGGATATGAAAGGAGAGGTCAGTCCATCTTCACACCCTACTACGCAACCTATCATCTGAGAGAGGGATATGAAAGGAGAGGCCGGTCCCTCCTCACACCCTACTGTGCACACCTATCATCTGAGAGAGGGATATGAATGGAGAGGCCAGTCCCTCGTCACACCCTACTGCGCAACCTATCATCTGAGAGAGGGATATGAATGGAGAGGCCAGTCCCTCTTCACACACTACTGTGCACACCTATCATCTGAGGGAGGGATATGAAAGGAGAGGCCAGTCCCTCCTCACACCCTACTACGCAACCTATCATCTGAGAGAGGGATATGAATGGAGAGGCCGGTCCCTCTTCACACACTACTATGCACATCCATCATCTGAGAGAGGGATATGAAAGGAGAGGCCAGTCCCTCCTGACACCCTACTGTGCACACATATCATCTGAGAGAGGGATATGAAAGGAGAGGCGAGTCCCTCCTCACACCCTACTACGCAACCTATCATCTGAGAGAGGGATATGAAAGGAGAGACCAGTCCCTCCTCACTCCCTACTATGCAACCTATCATCTGAGAGCGGGATATGAAAGGAGAGGCCAGTCCCTCCTCACACCCTACTACGCACACCTATCATCTGAGAGAGGGATATGAAAGGAGAGGCCAGTCCCTCCTCACACCCTACTATGCACACCTATCATCTGAGGGAGGGATATGAAAGGAGAGGCCAGTCCCTCTTCACACCCTACTACGCAACCTATCATCTGAGAGAGGGATATGAAAGGAGAGGTCAGTCCATCTTCACACCCTACTACGCAACCTATCATCTGAGAGAGGGATATGAAAGGAGAGGCCGGTCCCTCCTCACCCTACTGTGCACACCTATCATCTGAGAGAGGGATATGAATGGAGAGGCCAGTCCCTCTTCACACCCTACTGCGCAACCTATCATCTGAGAGAGGGATATGAATGGAGAGGCCGGTCCCTCTTCACACACTACTATGCACATCCATCATCTGAGAGAGGGATATGAAAGGAGAGGCCAGTCCCTCCTGACACCCTACTGTGCACACATATCATCTGAGGGAGGGATATGAATGGAGAGGCCAGTCCCTCCTGACACCCTACTGTGCACACCTATCATCTGAGAGAGGGATATGAATGGAGAGGCCAGTCCCTCCTCACACCCTACTACGCAACCTATCATCTGAGGGAGGGATACGAAAGGAGAGGCCAGTCCCTCCTCACACCCTACTACGCAACCTATCATCTGAGGGAGGGATACGAAAGGAGAGGTCAGTCCCTCCTCACACCCTACTACGCACACCTATCATCTGAGAGAGGGATTTGAAAGGAGAGGCCAGTCCCTCCCCACACCCTACTGTGCACACCTATCATCTGAGAGAGGGATATGAATGGAGAGGCCTGTCCCTCCTCACACCCTACTACGCAACCTATCATCGGAGAGAGGGATATGAAAGGAGAGGACAGTCCCTCCTTACACCCTACTGTGCACACCTATCATCTGAGAGAGGGATATAAATGGAGAGGCCAGTCCCTCCCCACACCCTACTGTGCACACATATCATCTGAGAGAGGGATACGAAAGGAGAGGCCAGTCGCTCCTCACACCCTACTACGCAACCTATCATCTGAGGGAGAGATATGAAAGGAGAGACCAGTCCCTCTTCACACCCTACTACGCAACCTATCATCTGAGAGAGGGATATGAAAGGAGAGACCAGTCCCTCTTCACACCCTACTACGCAACCTATCATCTGAGGGAGGGATATGAAAGGAGAGGCCAGTCCCTCCCCACACCCTACTGTGCACACCTATCATCTGAGAGAGGGATATGAAAGGAGAGGCCAGTCCCTTCTCAGACCCTACTGTGCACACCTATCATCTGAGAGAGGGATATGAATGGAGAGGCCAGTCCCTCCTCACACCCTACTACGCAACCTATCATCTGAGAGAGGGATATGAAAGGAGAGACCAGTCCCTCCTCACACCCTACAATGCACACCTATCATCTGAGGGAGGGATATGAAAGGAGAGGCCAGTCCCTCTTCACACCCTACTACGCAACCTATCATCTGAGAGAGGGATATGAAAGGAGAGGCCAGTCCCTCCTCACACCCTACAATGCACACCTATCATCTGAGGGAGGGATATGAAAGGAGAGGCCAGTCCCTCTTCACACCCTACTACGCAACCTATCATCATAGAGAGGGATATGAAAGGAGAGGCCAGTCCCTCCTCACACCCTACAATGCACACCTATCATCTGAGAGAGGGATACGAAAGGAGAGGCCAGTCCCTCTTCACACCCTACTACGCAACCTATCATACAAGAGAGGGGTCTCGGCAAAGAGGCCAGCCCCTCCACACACTGTACTATGCACATCGGTCATCCGAGAGAGAGGTCTGAGCTGGGAGTCCATTCCCCACCCACACCCTACTATACACATCCATCATCTGAGACTCACTCAATAGGCTATGTACATGGCCCGATGGGTTTTTACACGCACACGTGGGTTCTCAACCCCGCTTGCGCATGCGAAAACGGGTTGTACATCCGGCCCTAAGTCTGCTCTGGGAGCAGCGGTGCTGTATCATAAACATCCTGCCCGGAGCTGAACACCGTCGCAGAGCGTACCCATGGTATGCCTAAATCCGCTTTGACCACTAGGTTATTGAGATGAGGACTGAGTTGGCTGCATAATCTGCATGGCGCTCAGAGAGCATTAAATAACATTCCTAGAGGAGTATTGGGTGGTCGCCCTCCATGGCAGAAGGGAACATTTCTGACCTGGACACTTGCTTATGCCTCTTGTAGAATGTCCAGGATGTCAGATCCAAGCGATCTGATGCAAGCCTTACGACTCTGCCCCCAGCGAAGATAAGAGATCTAAAGCGGCTGACGGGCGGCTCCCTAAAGCGGGAGTGCGGGAGCAAGAGAAGAGCCCTGATAAACATGCTTTCAGACCATCTTACAGAGCACCTGCTCCAGCTCTGGGGGTCGGAGGTACCAAGACAGGAAGCCTGTCCTCTTTGCCCGGCTCAAAGAAAAACAGGAAGGTGTCCATCGGTCCCATCAAAAAGCACCCTGTGGCCAATTCTGATCAGCAGACCCCCCTTGACACCAATGAGCCTTTAGAGAAAAACCACACATCCTGCACCCCCCACCCTCAGGGGGACCCGGTCAAACAGTGTGCCAGGGCCGGTTTAGATTTCCAGTCCGGCCCTGACTGCAGAGCCTGCTGTGTCTCCAGCTTTACACCAAGGGCCGGATTCCATGGAGGAACCAAATGCTGCAGTTTCAACAGTCCCAACATTTGGAACGGCGGATGTCGTTTACTGTACATCCGAAACAACATCAATTGAGATGGAACCACTACAAGAAATCCTGTACTGTACGAGAATGATTTGGGCCAGATTCTGATTTAAAGAACCTATCGAGACGATCCACCATTGCTCAATGTCACCGATGGATCCATTTTCCCGCTGGTTTGGAGACAGACAGCTCATCCCATGCGGTCTTTGGATTTTGGGTTGCTACTGAAGATTTTTACTTCAAATGTGGATTCTCATGCTGATTACCGATTTGTTATTCAAAAAATGACATTATATTCATTACAAACTGTCTCATATTCTGTGGTTGAGAAATTACAACCGCATTCTTCTTCTCGCGAAGCTTGTCGGGAATGTCATTCAGGAAACATCGCTGCATATGTTGTGCTGGACAGCGTAGTGTTGAAAGTTCTCCTGTCAGGTTGTGGGGCCCACTGAACTTCTACAGTTGCTATAGATTTTGAAAGTATCACTCGATGATGTAAGAATACCTGGTTCCATTTCAGGTCAAAGGGACCTTGATGTTGATTAACAAAGGATCCATATAGTGCCTGCTGATGCTAAACATGAGAGTGAGCATCCTTATGTGAGTGCTGACAATCAGAAAGAAATGTACTGTTTTCTTCACTTTGGTTACGACTACGTTCACAGAACCAGACGTCCCATGAGACATATAATTATTTACAAAGAGAAAATATGTGATCCATCATCCTGCCCATAAAGAGTCATAAGAATTTTCAAGAAATATTTCCTTATTTCAACAGTGCTGACAGGTCACACACACCTTTGATTTATTATTTACTAGCTTACTCGTCGCGCGTTGCTGCGATCTCAGAAGAAAGGAAATTTAAGGAAACTCGTTATGATAACATTCAATTTACATTGTGTCATTTTTATTGAAACTTATTCATTTTAATATGAAAACATTTCAAAGTATTGTTTTTATTCTGTTTATTTATTCGAGTGCTTGTGGATACACTGTATTTTTAGTTTTTCCGTCTGGTGCGAACACGAATAAATCAGAAGGTTTTTCCACGCGTGTGCTGGCCACATACAGTTGTCCATGTGAGAAGCACGGATTCCCCAAATCTAGTCCACACACTTGCAGCGATTGTCCTTGTGCTTTGTTGATGGTCATTGCAAAAGCGAGTCGCACCGTAAACTGTAAACGTTCAGTATTGGAATGATTATGAGTGCCCTGGGGGCCGGGGGGGCAGGTGAGGGCCGATATTTAACACATTTTTCTTTTCTTTTTTTTTGCCAGAAACCTTCACGGGAGTGTACTCAACAACTTCCCAAAGTTTCATGGCGATCGGATGAATGGTGTAGTCATGCATAAAGAACAAACAGACATACTTTCGTTTTTATATATATAGATATGAACCAGAAAAAGAACAAAAGAACTTTGATTCCCAATAATAAACGTATATGTTCTGCACAGTTCATCGGCAGCCTCGCTATACAAGGCTTTGAGTATCAGAAAGAAAACGCAAATGAAAAAAGTATTTGGGAACAGAATGTTGGCACCTTCAAGGGACGGAGGCCCTATTTAGAGCATAATACAGAGAGACTTTATTTTCCTGAATTAAACAGTCCAGCAGACAGACAATCTGCCTGGGATTTGAAAACATCCTCTGTTCCAAAAGGAAATTCTACAGACTTTTGGGGCCGGCAATGGCAAAGGAGTGTTACAGATAAGAATTAAACAAAATAATCTAGAATGGAATTTGAGATTTGATTGAGTCTCAATCTGAAGGGGGGCGGGGGGGGGGGGGCTGTGGACCATTGACACTAAAGTATGCACACATTGACTTCTTTCAAACACTCCTGACCTTCTAGCTCAGGCCAGGACACCAGCTATAATACATATACAATAGTTGCTGTTAACACATGCGGTGTAGGTGACTTTCCAACCATGGCTGGCACATTCCAGCCTCGCAACTGTGAACAAAATTAGTGAAAAATGGATTTCAGGGATTTTCTCACGGGTACTCATCCCATCAAAAATGAGTGTTTCATCTTCTTACGAGGTTTTGCCATCAATAAAGAAAGGTACACGACGGACTCCGAAAGGAAGTCTGCAGAGAGAATGAGATGAATTGCCAGAGAAATAATAACAACCAGGTCTAACGTTATTGGCAATAGCTTTCAAGCACTCTCACAATTAGAGTAGAAAATAAATAGTTTAATGTCCTCGGCCCTTAATCTCATCAAAGAAGACTCTGTTCTTCAATAACATGGACTGGTACAGATGGAGCTATTCTACAGCTAAACTGGGCCCTACAAACACTGGAAAAGGAACAGGGAAGGAGTGCTGTGGACTGGACCCCTCAGGAGGTGAGAAGAGTTACCCTGGGACCTCTTGACTTGCTGCTAGGACTGTCCGCCCCCCCTTGCGCTGTGTACCTGGAAGTGCTGGCCTGCAGAAGACTGCTTGTGTCCCCAGAGTGCTGTGACCAAGACTGCCCTGCTGATTGCCTGACAAGCGCTATAATCTGGGAAGCGCTGTGCTGCAGAAGCGCTGTATGGGAAGGATTGTGCCCCCAAGGAGCTGTGTGTGCTGAAAGAACTGTGCCCATTTTAACCCCCAGGGCCCTGGAAGCTGTGTGGCCCGAGAGAGGAGCTGAGCACCGTGAAAAGCGCTGTGGGTGCCTACGCCACGTGTTTGTGCCCTTTTTGCTGAGAGAATAGCGCCGCAGGAGCCTACCCCGCGTTGTGGCATGCTTTTGGCCCATTAATGCTGGCTGGAGCTTCCCCCGCGTTAAGAATAATCAATCAGAGGGTGCCTACCCCTCATTACTACCGATTTCACCGCCGCGGCCCGGGGAGTGTGGGTGCTGCCTGCCGATTGAGCCTGGGGCCGGAATCACCGCTGCGGCCCGGCGCTAGCGTGAGGAGTTACCCCGCTGCTGTGGAGATTGTTGCGGCGGCCCCCGGCAGCAGGAGAGAGCCGCCGGAATGAGGAGAGGGCCGCACTAGGCGCTGAAGCCAGAGGAACCAGCATCACGTGGCTGGGGTGCCGGTGATGTCACCAGCCGCGCCCCCAGCCCGCCACGCCCGGATTGGCTTTAGCAGCTGCGCCCCCTGAAGGCTGCTCCCTGGGCCACCCGAGGAGGCCATAAGACGTCGACCGTAAGCCCCGGGTCCCAGGAGGGAACCCGGGTGAAGCCGGCCGAAGAAGGTAGCGTTGCGGGCCCTGTGGCAACGAGGGAGCCCCGTACTGAGCACGAGACCGGAATGGGAGCCCACTCCGCCGGTCAGAACCTGGGTGAAGCCGAGAGGGAGGAGGCCGCGTTGGGCCCGGAGCCGTCCCGACATCGCAGGGTGGGAGTCTACCCCACCTCCGCCCGTGGTAACGATGGCCAGGGCCCCAGTGTGGGGAGAGCCCCGCGACTCAAGTTCTGTGCGGCAGAGGCCTCGAGGCACATTGTCAGTGCCTGCCCCTACCGCAAAGGAGAACCCCGCGAGGACATCAGGAGCCCGGTGAGTGGGGGCTCGTCTGTGTGGGAGATGGGGGGCGTGTCGGGGCATGTGGTCGGTGCCCGCCCCCAAGGACTAGACTAACTTTGCAGGTGCCCCGTCTGGCAGTGGGCACCTGCAACGGTCGGGACCATAGAGTTTATGCCTGCATAAGTGGTAGTCATACCCTGGACTGGGCAGCCGCCTGAAGTGCGAACTGTCGTTGATGCCTAATGTTTCCCCCGCTAAGGTCCTGCATAATGTTCTGAGGCCTAGTGGTTCTCTGTTACCTGTGTATGCCTAATGTGTAGGGAGGTATATGCCCCAGGTGCTCATGTTGAGGCTTCATGTGAATGCCAAAGTTAGGCTTCGGTGTTCTTTCTAGGTGATGGAGCCTGATGTTAAGGGCCAGGCCTGATATTAAAACTGCGCGGCTGTTATTCCATTTTCTTGCAGGAGGTGCTCGTGGATTCCTGCCTGATGTTAAGTATAGGCCTGAAGTTAAAGTTTTGCACCCAAGGTTGATTTGATGGTGCACTTACTTGCCCAAGGGTGCTCCAAAGAGTTATTGGTGCCCATGGTAAATGCGAATATGCCTTTCTATACCCGATGTAATGTTGTATGCTCAATGTCTAATGCTTTAGTTTACGCCTACTTAGGGCGAACAAAGCGATACAAAAGGGGATGATGGACGGAGCGCCCGAGCAAACCAAACACTCACCCCCAGTCAACTGATCTGGGTTTAATCCATCACCATTCTTTAGCTCACTCCGCCACCCCAGTTCAGACATGGCCATATGCAAATCAATCTGACCCTGTGCCTGATGGGAACAGTCCAGCCCGAACTGCCAAGCCGAGTCCTCCCTGGACCGGAAACAAGCATCCTGGGACCGGTTTCGGATTCATAATCCTCATCAGCCAGGCTATGTTGAATCCAGTGGCCATGTGAGCAAGGGATTCACGTCTGAGCATACCCTGCCAACTTGGGGCGAACAAAGCGATACAAAAGGGGATGATAGACGTAGTTTACGCCTACAGCTTACTTCTAGGTGAGGCCAAGGATGAAGGTCTGAGTTTGCCCTGCAATATTGATCCTATGTTTTATGCATTTCCTGATATTCCTTTTTATTTCAGTTGGACACTAATGAGCTACTTGCCTTTTTCTTACTTCTCCCACTTTTCCTTGTAAATAATCCCCCTTGCATTTATTCCTCTGGCGCCAGTTGGCGCCCCCTTGTGAATACTGCTATTGTTGTGTTTTACCTTTGTAGGTTGGAGATAATACAAAACGTATTATTTTTCCAACCAGGAGCAGTGTCGTGCCTCTTTTGTAGTGTGCCCGGTGTGTCGTCTGTGGGTACTGCGTGGATGCTTTACACATGTCCTCTGAAGTTTGGCCTGCCCGCTCTGCTCCATGCTACCCCCTGTAGAATTGGCAACCACATTTCTAACGGAGCGGCATTGTTAAAAATCCTAAAAAAAGAGCACTGGACTCTGTAATCTTACAGGTTCAGGGCTCCACGAAAGATGTTAAGGAAATAAATGGTATTTGCGCCCTCCCAGGAGCACATGAGAGAAACTCAGCAGGCCCAGAAGTTTGCTCAGAAAAAGAATGAGATGTATTTGTTGGAATTCATGCTGATTACCAAGGAAGACATCAGGTCACCAACCGGTGCTCTCAGCCACCGTCTTCCCTGAGTGACGCGTTTCCGGGTCCTATATACATTTAGGAATGCAACATCAGTGGAGCTAGAATAAGACACAGGGCCAAACATGGCTAACAGGGACATGTAAGATCTGCAGCATGCCCATTACAAACAGGCATATAAGATGCCAACCATGGCAGCACAGAAATGCAGCTTGGCACCGTGCCACTCATGCAACAGGCAAAATGATGAGAACTGACATGGATTGAACGCAGGCGAAGCAGCGTGACGTCTGGGTTGGTTCTGAACAGCTCTTGGAGCTCGACGAGATTTGGAGGCCTTTGCAGCTCCGGGCAGCTTGTTACAGTGATATCTTTGTAGTGCACACGTACGTATATATCACTCCAAAACTTGCCTTCACTTCACCTTCAGGCACGAACAGACGAGCGTGGACCCAGATATTGTAGTGCAACATTTTTTTATTCAGCCATTGCCGCCATTACGCGTTTCGGGAGATCCCTCCCTTGATCACATGACAACTTACAGGCATTGTGTATCGCTATTTAAAGTGGCCAGCGCAGTGCAGCAATTTCATAAACATGGTAGAAATACTATGTGTTCGAACATATATTCGAGGTCAAAGGAAAAAATGTCAAACATAAATGAATGCATCAATGACCTTAAATCCTCCACAATTCCTGTAAAATACAGAGAATAAAAACCTCATTGTACGAGTTTTAACACTGATAACAGCTTAAATGCATAATATGTTCCTTTTTCCAACCATATAAAAAACAGTGTACATTTAAAAAGTGCTTAATCTTAATTTAGTGCAATTAAATGAGAACAAAAATTGTAACTAAGACTTAAAAACACTGAGAACATATAGTTTGTCAGCAAAGTGACCTCATTTTGTGCAAAGTGTCATGTATTTAAAGTGCAAAAGAGCTTCAGGACATCAATATATTCAATTCATATATCATATAGGGTTCGATCCTTGCGAAAAATCCCTTAATAAATATTTCAGAAGTATAAAAATAAATACTTTCTATCAAAATGATTTTAAAATCAATCCTAACTATCATAAATATATAAATATAACCATATCCTAAAACTACTCTTTACCCTAAAAACACAATTTCTCACCCATTGGACATAATAATAAATCTTATTTCAGTCTAAAGGAGTTCTTCAATTTCATCAATGGCGTGTTTTTACAATTCCAATAGAAGTTCTTAATAAATACAGCCTATTAGCTGTTCTTTTTTGAGGTTTAATGGCTTCAATTACAAAATATTTAAGATATTTTGGAGCGCTATTGTGGCTAAGTTGGAAATGCTGTGCAACTGGGTAATTCTCATCTTTGTTGCAAATAGCGCGGATATGTTGGAGTATTCTCCTGTGGGCAGGTAGTTTTCTACTCCCCACATACCTCAAATTACAGCTACAGGTCAGTACATAAACTGCAAAATCTGATTTGCAACTAAGATGTTGGTTAATTTTACTGACCTCAAGGCCAAATGCTGTGGTGTAAGTGGTGGTATGGGTGCCTTATTGGCATGCCTTGCACACAGATCATTTATAGAACGCCTTTCGTGCCATGAGCCAGGAGCCCTTACTTCTGGTTTCAAAGTTGCTCCTTACCAGGGATGACCCCATACTGTTGGTTTTCCTGAACGTAATGGAAGGCATGTTAGGCAACAAACCCCCTATTACCAGGTCTCCCTTGACAATCGGCCATTTTTTTCTGACTATCTCCCTGATCTGTTTCTCTTTTCACAAAAAAACAAGGGTACGTCTAGTGGGTTCCTCCTGTGAGCTCACACTACTCTTTTTCTTTCTATACTCCAGCAGATCCTGCCTTGCCAGCGACTTAGATTTAGCTATCGCTGACTCAATAATATCTGATCTGTACCCCTATCCAGGAATTTATTCTTACACTCTTTTTGTATTTTGTTACAGTCCTCCTCCCTACTGCAGATCCGTCGTATACGGAGCATCTCCCATTGAACCCTAGGGCCGGCCTCCTGTCTTTCTGTCTGGGAAGCCTCTAAGGCCTTTGTGCGGGGTGAAGTAACTGCTTTTAAAGCACAAGGATCCAAACGAAAGAGGGAAAAAAGCAAACTCTGCGCTTAGCTCTGGGTCGAGCCTCTCGGATGCATGTCCGAGGCCATGTCCAGATTTGTGGCTCTATATTGAGAGAAGCTGGACAGGGCTTGAAAGTTTATTACTTTGTCCAGACAATCTTTATTCAGAATTCGAGCTCTCAACAGTATTATGAAGAGAGTGAGCAGGCCGGACGATTCCCGGCCTGGTCTGTTAAAAAGAGACGGAAGAACGCAACTATTCAATGGATCCATGATGAGGCGAGTGATATCAGAAGCAAAGTCCAGTTTCGGTTTTCAGCCTTGGTCGTCAAATAAATCATGGCGGCCTATTTCCATTTTTAGGTCGAAACCTGCATTGCAGGGCATGGCCCTGCTGCAGGCAAAGAGATATTGTGAGCAGAGGATTTCAGTATGGCGTGAAGCCACGCCCCTTTTTTCCATTGGCAGGCCTCTGGAAACGGAGGCCTGCCATTGGAAAAAGCTCCTGTTTAGCAGATTTGTCTGCTCTGGATCCCGCCTCTCGAGGACTCCATGACCTGCCTTACGGTAGTACCACAATATTTTCAGAAATATTGCCTTGGCAACCATGAGGTAGGTCAGGGAGTCCTGGAGGGGCGGGATTCAGCATCCTGTTCCCGCCCCGTTTTTTTTTTTTTGGTTTCGTTTGTGCCGTCATTCCTGTGAGTTCCTGGGCGGAGGAGGAGGTAGGAGAGTGGGGGTGCTGGTTATGTTTGTTGCAGGATGACTTTTTTTTAATATGCAGATGATCCTTTCACGGCCGTGCAGCTTTACTGCTGCGTGGCCAATGCTTGTTTTTATCTGTTTCCCGGTTCCTTTATCAGCCTCTCTGTCCGATTCCTTGAGAGGTCTGAGGAACCCCTTCCTGCGCAACATCCTGTCAGTGACGAAAAAAGAAAGGGAAAAAAAGTTACGAAAGATGCGTAATCAAACATGTAGAGACGGCATCCGTACACACGACTCCTAAACATTATAGGACAGTTTGAAACAGCACTGCCCGACTCATCGAGAGGGTACAGGCGTTCAGAGCTGCCCCAACTTGTCGAGAAGGTTTGCGTGGGGTTAGAGCTGGGCGGTTTTCCATGAAGCTCTGTTTTGCAATGACGACTCCTGGTGGCTCCCTCAAACCAACGGACCACGCACAAAACCTGGGCTTCATCCTGGACTCCTCCCTCTCGATGACCAGACAAGTCAACATCGTGCTTCAACAATCTGCGCATGCTCTGAAAGATCTTCCGCTGAATCCCCACCGAAACCAGGAAGACAGTCACCAAGGCACTCATCACCAGCCGACTGGACTACGGGAACACCCTCTACGCGGGAACCACGGCCAAACTACAGAAAAGACTCCAGCGCATACAGAACGCCTCCGTGCGACTCATCCTGAACATCCCTCGCCACAGCCACATCTCGACCCACCTGAGAGACCTGCACTGGCTCCCCGTCAACAAGAGGATCACGTTCAGACTCCTCACCCATGCACACAAGGCTCTCCACGACATGGGCCCAAAGTACCTCAACAGCCGCCTCACCTTCTACACCCCCACCCGCCAGCTACGATCATCCAGCCTCGCCCTCGCCGCCGTACCACGCATTCGCAGAGCCACCGCTGGAGGAAGATCCTTCTCCTACCTGGCGGCCAAGACATGGAACTCCCCCCCCACCCACCTACGGCTAACCCAGGACCACCTCTCCTTCAGGAAGCAACTTAAGACCTGGCTTTTCAAGCAGTAATGGACCCCTCCCTCCAGCGCCTTGAGACCCTACCGGGTGAGTAGCGCGCTATACAAATTCTTTGATTCATTGATTGATTGTAAAGATTAGGCCCCCCAGAGCATTGCTGGAGCTGCGTCGCGCTTGCGACGCAACTCCAGCAATGCTCCACCTTTACGGCACAGATGCGCCAGGCATCTGTCCGTTTTTGCCACATGGTGCACCGCATTATAAATGCGCCGCATCCATGGTGACGGCGCCGTGACGCACAGTAACTGGCGCATCCCCGCTGATATGCAGGGATGCGCCAGTTATTGTAAATCTGCCCCCACATTTCCATCACAATCGCAACCCAAGAAAATAAACGAGGCGTTCAAGCAAAAATACAATCGCAGTACAACGCAGGTCCAATTAAACTTTTGTGGCGAGAAGAATTTGGGGCGCTATAGTTGGGGTGACTGGGGAGGGGCCATAGAGGCTACATACAATCTTCAGACTCCTTTCATTTTGGAGCAATGTATTAAAGAAACAAAAAAGGTTTCGTGAAAAGAACCACAACTACCCCGGCATGTAGTGTGGCTGCCCAGCTGAGAGGCACAAGGGGGGAGGTAGGAGCATTAGGGCTTCTTTTAGGTATTTAGAAGAAAACTCCGGAAATGCACCCTTCTTATCTAAAGGGTATCGGCAGGAAAGTAACGCTCATAAAAAGCCCAGATAAAAACAAATCAACCACATTAAGTCAAGGTGGAAAGAGTGCACAAGAGTGGGCTCCAGACAGAATCCTGGCTGAGCTCGCAGCGCCCACGAATGGTGCACGTGTGACATCTGACACATGGCAGGTGGCACACTGGCACCGCCGCTCGTACCCGCAAGCCGTGGGCCGTGTGCGGATACATTTCCTGGGACATGCCCCCGCCTCTGCCCCATTGCTTGTTATCCTCGCACGAAAAACACAATAGGAAAAATGCAACAAAAACAAGCATTGGCATAGCCAATAGGTCTCGCTTTTGGGGCCTTATAAGTGTTTAGTTATGCAGCACAATATCCTTGGTTCAACAACATCAACTGTTGCATGGCTGAACACTTGTGGGCCCCCAGGGGCGAGACCTATTGGCTATGCCAATGCTTGTTGTTAAAACCTACAGATCAAGCAGCAGATGAAGGATTATGGGGCAGTAAATTCATAAGTATGCAGAAAACGAAGCGGCCGTGGAATCGCATGATTCCAGTGTCCCTGGCTGTTTAATATATAGTGAATGAAGATGTGAAAAGACGCTCACAGCAGCAGCCGGGGCTGCCTGTGTACAGTGAACTGGGATTTGTCAATCCTGAATAGCAGAAGGAATGTCACATACTTAAACAAGCCTTTGCAATGCAATAGGTCTCACATTAGGAAAGTTTGAGCTATTGGTCTTGTAAATGACACATTTTGTATTTATGTGTTGATTCTAAAAATAGCTCATTTAATAGCTTTGTCATTCACAATTCCAATAGTTTTAACTTTCGCAAATGTGACACCTAAAGAATTTGTAATGCAATATGTGTTGTATTTATGTGACTTAGATGTATTGATGTTACAAATAGCAATAATTGATATTTTAATAAAAGTTATTGTAATTTATAATGGCAATAGCTTAAACTTTTGTAAATAACTTTTGTGAAGATTATGTTCAGTGCATTTTATTGTGACGAAAATCCAAGAACAGAAGTGAAATATTAACATCTTTTTGTGACATTTGTAATAAAGATTGAAACATTGAGAGGACATATTTGAACCAGTTGTTGTTGAATGGTTGCACAGATTGATGTTGTGGTGGCACTGAGTGGTGCTGTGGTGGTGATGAGTGGTGCTGTGGTGGTGAGATAGATAGAGTGAGCGCGATAGATAGTTAGAGGGAGGGCGATAGGTAGATAGAGGGAGGGCAATAGAGGGAGGGACGGCGATAGGTAGATAGAGTGAGGGCGGTAGAGTGAGGGCGATAGAGTGAGGGCGATAGAGGGAGGGAGGGCGATAGAGGGAGGGATAAAGGTAGAGGAAGAGAGGGTGATAGAGTGCGGGCAGGCGGGTGAGGGCGGTAGAGTGGTAGAGTGAGGGCGGTAGAGTGAAGGCGTTAGAGTGAGGGCGGTAGAGTGAGGGAAGTAGAGTGAGGGCGGTAGAGTGAGGGCGGTAGAGTGAGGGCAGTAGAGTGAGGGTGGTAGAGTGAGGGCGGTAGAGTGAGGGTGGTAGAGTGAGGGCGTGAGGGCGGTAGAGTGAGGGCGGTAGAGTGAGGGCGGTAGAGTGAGGGCGGTAGAGTGAGGATGGTAGAGTGAGGGCGGTAGAGTGAGGGCGGTAGAGTGAGGGCGGTTGAGTGAGGGTGGTAGAGTGAGGGCGTGAGGGCGGTAGAGTGAGGGCGGTAGAGTGAGGGCGGTAGAGTGAGGGCGGTAGAGTGAGGGAAGTAGAGTGAGGGCGGTAGAGTGAGGGCGGTAGAGTGAGGGAAGTACAGTGAGTGCGGTAGAGTGAGGGCGGTAGAGTGAAGGCGTTAAAGTGTTAGAATGAGGGTACTAGAATGAGGGCAGTAGAGTGAGGGCGGTAGAGTGAGGACGGTAGAGTGAGGGCGGTAGAGTGAGGGCGGTAGAGTGAGGGCGGTAGAGTGAGGGAAGTAGAGTGAGGGCGGTAGAGTGAGGGCGGTAGAGTGAAGGCGTTAGAGTGTTAGAATGAGGGTAGTAGAATGAGGGCAGTAGAGTGAGGGTGGTAGAGCGGTAGAGTGAGGGCGGTAGAGTGAGGGCGGTAGAATGAGGGAAGTAGAGTGAGGGCGGTAGAGTGAGGGCGGTAGAGTGAGGGCGGTAGAATGAGGGAAGTAGAGTGAGGGCAGTAGAGTGAGGGCGGTAGAGCGGTAGAGTGAGGGCAGTAGAGTGAGGGCGGTTGAGTGAGGGTGGTAGAGTGAGTGAGGGTGGTAGAGTGAGTGAGGGCGGTAGAGTGAGGGCGGTAGAGAGAGGGAAGTAGAGTGAGGGCGGTAGAGTGAGGGCGTTAGAGTGTTAGAATGAGGGCGGTAGAGTGAGGGCAGTAGAGTGAGGGCGGTAGAGTGAGGGCGGTAGAGTGAGGGCGTGAGGGCGGTAGAGTGAGGGCGGTAGAGTGAGGACGGTAGAGTGAGGGCGGTAGAGTGAGGGCGGTAGAGTGAGGGCGGTAGAGTGAGGGCGGTAGAGTGAGGGTGGTAGAGTGAGGGCGGTAGAATGAGGGAAGTAGAGTGAGGGCGGAAGAGTGAGGGCGGTAGAGTGAGGGCGGTAGAATGAGGGAAGTAGAGTGAGGGCAGTAGAGTGAGGGCGGTAGAGCGGTAGAGTGAGGGCAGTAGAGTGAGGGCGGTTGAGTGAGGGTGGTAGAGTGAGTGAGGGCGGTAGAGTGAGTGAGGGTGGTAGAGTGAGGGCGGTAGAGTGAGGGAAGTAGAGTGAGGGCGGTAGAGTGAGGGCGTTAGAGTGTTAGAATGAGGGCGGTAGAGTGAGGGCAGTAGAGTGAGGGCGGTAGAGCGGTAGAGTGAGGGTGGTAGAGTGAGGGCGGTAGAGTGAGGGCGGTAGAGCGGTAGAGTGAGGGCGGTAGAGTGAGGGCGGTAGAGTGAGGGCGGTAGAGTGAGGGCGGTAGAGTGAGGGCGTTAGAGTGAGGGCGGTAGAGTGAGGGCGGTAGAGTGAGGGCAGTAGAGTGAGGGCGTTAGAGTGAGGGCGGTAGAGTGAGGGCGGTAGAGTGGTAGAGTGAGGGCAGTAGATTCAATGATGCTGCTTATCCAGCTACCTAGAGAAGTCTCAGTGGGGCCAACTCACTCAACTGATGCAGTGCCTGCTTGCCACGGTACCTGCCTTTCAATGCACACCACAAGCTTAGATTGAAACGAACTCCCGCACCTCCATCGTTCAATCATATTTGATTTATGGAAATCACACCAGTGCATTTTCAATATACACGTCTTCAACCATGGGGCAAAAATGTAATTTCATAGAAATCGTTAATAGAGAAGCATGTTGTGAAATTGCAACTCAAGAAAAATAATCAACCCTCCTCATCTTCTGAACGACCGCGCCTGCTGGAACCTGAGACATGGGTCCGTGAATGAATGAATGAATGAAAAAAGTTTTGTATTGCACAACTTTGCCCAAAGGCATCAAGGCGCATCAGATGGAACGGCAAAGACCAGGGAGGAAACTAGAGTTATGCTTTGGTGAAGAGCCAGGTCTTTAAGGCTTTGCGGAATTGATCAGGGGACGCAAGGCCCTTGAGCTTGTCAGGGAGGAGGTTCCAGAGCTTCGGGCATATGAGAGAGGCTTGGGCTAGCCAACGGAATACAGACGTTAGACACTTCTGGCCTGCATCAGTGGACAGGTCTGCGCCTCTCCAAGTGAATAGCAGCTGCGTATCATCAGCATACGCTATCACTTTTGCTCCCAGCGACTCAGCCAGGTAGACCAGCGGTGTAAGATATATGTTAAAAAGCAGGGGGCTTAAGGTGGAACCCTGTGGAACCCCTGTAGCCAGGTTCCTGACAGAGGAAGCACACGGGCCCATGCAGACCTGCTGTGAGCGCGAGTCCAAAAAGGATTTTACCCATTCCCAGGCCAGGCCCGAAATCCCAATTTCCGATAACCTGGCCAAGAGCAGCTGGTGGGGCACCGTGTCGAAGGCGGCAGAGAGGTCAAGCAAAATCAGGGCCGCCCTGCCGCCCCCGTCCAGACACTCCCTGATGGCCTCCAACATTCCCACCAGGGCCGTCTCTGTGCTATAGGCAGACCGGAATCCAGACTGAGCGAAATGCAAAGCGCCGGATGTCTCCACAAACGTCTGCAGCTGCCGAAAGGCAGCCTTCTCACAGATTTTTGCCAAGGCAGGTAACAGCGAAATAGGTCGGTAGTTGGCAAGAACTAGAGGGTCCAGTGAGGGTTTCTTCAGAAGAGGGAGCAATTTTGCATGTTTTCATCTGAGCGGCACCACCGCCGTCTGAAGAGAAGATTAACAATATCTACTATCACTGGACAAACCTCTTTGGCTATGCCCGCTAAAACTCAGGCCAGGCAAGGGTCCGAAGGCGAGCCAGACTTAAGAGCGCCAAGGATGGCCAGAATGTCGACCTCACCAACGGGCAGAAATGAAGTATGCCTAGTGGAGACCGCACACGGAATGTGGGGGGGGGGCACAGGGAAGGGATCTCCTCCTGGCTGAGATGAGAACCTAAACTATCCTGGATTTTTAGTATCTTTTCCACAAAAAAGAAGGAGAGGTCCTCACACCATTGATGTGACACAGGTAGTGGTCTTTGTGTAGCACAAGCAGATAGAAAGCTCTGAACAATAGCAAAGATCTCCTTGCTATTGTTCCTGGCATGCGCAATTCTTTCAGCAAAGTAGTCACTTTTAGCTTGAATAATGGCCATGTAGTGCTCCCTCTGTGCTAAGCGTAAGGTCTTTTTAGCGCACAAGCAGTAGTCCAGGCGCCAGCAGTCTCCAGCTTCTTGCACTCCAATTTCATACTCAGAGCTTCGCCTGGCTTGTTTTTGTAAGGGAGGAGGTGGACCTATTTGCACGACCGGAAGCCCCTTCCGGGCTGCATCGGCACAGGCGGAGATTGTTTGCGGGTGCCGTTGCGCCTCGTGGGCTGATTGGAGGCGGTCTGACCGTGGCGGCTGGGTCTCCGAGGCTCTGAAACGGGCCACGATAGTGGTGGCAGGAGCTCCGGTCTTGCCTGCTGTGCAGCTGTGCCATTAGGCGCCCCCCCCCTGGGGCAGCTCCGGTCCCGGTGTGCTGTTGGGGGCGGGAACACCGTGTGAGGACGTCGGGGGCCTTCGAGATGCCCTGAGCCGAGGGCTCGAGTGTGGGGCGTGGCCGGCTGTGGATCCGGCTGCTCCTGCGGCCACGACTGGAGGTGGCCGGTTCCCTCAAGGCGAACCGGAGTGAAGAAGTGCATTGTCCGGGCTGACCCGGGGGCCCCCGGGCTGCGCCCGCCGCGTGAACACCGACAGCGGACACTGGAGTACACTGCCTGATGGCTGGGCTAGATTGACCTGGCTGTGGCTGGGGCTCCGGGGCACAGCTGTGGGTCGTGACTGCGGCGGCTGGGGGCCCGTTCCCGCAGGAGAAGCGAGAGCTGAGGTGGCTGGTGGAGAGATATGACCCCCCGACACGGAGGAGGTTAGGGGGCCCTAGGAGATGTTGCCCCGCCGTTACCTGCGGTGCGCTGCTGGGGGGCTCCGGTCGGTGACGGTGGCCCCTGGGGCAAGATTCGCTGCCCACCCCCTGAGGGAAGCTCCTGAAGCCTATTTTCCGAATCACCTCGCCGGCGGGACTAAAGTTTCAACATGCTGCCCCCCCCCCTCTGCCCCTCCCCCCCGGATCGCCTGTGAGTGGACAGTAAGATCCAGTGAGGGAACAGTGGCGATCCTGGATCATGGACTAGCCGGTTTGATAACGGTTAGTGTCTGGAGGTGTTTGGCCACGGGCCGGGGGTGGGGCCAGCGGGTCGACCTAATACCTGAAAGGCGGTGGAGGCTGAGTTGACGAAGCCTGAGATGCTGAGGGGTTGGGGCTCTGGATACATCTACAGTACAGGCCGGTGTGGTGGTGGACGCTTTGCGTACTGTCGGGAGTCCTGACTGAGGTCTTATGATACATACAATCAAAAGGGTAGGGAGGAGGAATTAATGTCCATTTATTTCCCCAGGTAGGTATAAGGGTAATCAAGTGGAAGAAATGGACACTTGTAACAATTCTAAACCATTGGTTAGAAATACTATGGTATCCTCAAAAAACTCAATGTGTGCTGGTAATGCAGTATATTTCTTTCATCCGCCCCTACATTGTAGTTTTTGGCAGTTATCATCGGATACCATAGAGAGTGTTGGGTGCCTGCCTCATCCAGAGGCTCCTCTGGTCTAGATTGCAGTGTCCAGAGATGAAGAAAGTGCCCCCATTAAAAATAGGGTAAGTGCAAAAAGGAAAAGAAAAAGGATAAAATAAGATCGACACCTAAAATAATTTTAATAGATTGGTGAAGATCTTTTAATTAAAAGTAAATGAATACTAGATCGAGAAACAGGATCTAGAAGTGTGGATTTACAAAATGTGTCGACATGTTTCAGCCCCCTTTGGCTCGACGGAGTCTGTGGGGCTTTCGTCAGGACAAAATAGACAAACAAAACATAGAAAAATTACTCACACAATTCGTGTAGTGATATTGTGGAGGGTATACATTGACCACTCGAATCTTTTTAACCTGGAAAAGATATGAACATAGACATGTTGCACAAGGGTTATTGTCCTCAAAACTCACTGTGGTGAGGGAAAAAAAGAAGGGGTAGGGGGAAGGCACCAGATTTAGCTATAGTCTAATCTGCTGGGTGAGTGTTTATTAACAAAGTTTAGCATGTAGATTAGCATGGTAGAGGAAAACCTCGTCCGGCAGAGGAAAAAGCGGCAAAAGTGATCAAATTACAGGGCAAAATAGTATCAATGAGGAAAACATACGTCAGGTAATGGTGACTTATTGGCCCCAGAGAATGGATCGGCGTGCCTGGAAGTTGCGCTGCCCAGATAATGAGGTCTTATGATGGCATCCAAAACTGAAACCGAGAAGCCCCAGTCCCGATCCTCCAAGGGTTCTCGCTATGTCCAGACTAACAAACTGGACTGCTACACGACGTCCAAAGGGTCCCCGCAAGACTTGAGGAAGGTGCAAGACTCGCTGGTAGAGCCGACGCTTCTTGATGTTATGGCGGCTATCGATGGGGTTAGAACATCCCTGGGACAGAAAATGGAGTCGCTTGATCATAAGTTAGACACTGTAACTATCGAAGTCAATCTCATCCGTGCAGATCTCACCAAAACTAGTGAGAAGGTTAAATCCCTTGACATCAAAACAACGAGTCTGACAGACGACGTGGCCTCATTGCAGCTGGAAATGCTGGAGCTCAGGCGGACTGGGGAGCTTGCAAGCTGGAATCTCGACGACTTTGAAGGGAGTGCCCGGAGGAACAACGTCAGGATAGTGGGGGTCCCTGAAAAAAAGGCAGAAGGCCCGGCCCCTGATTTATTTGTGGAGGATCTTGTTCTTAAACACCTTCAGCCCAAGGGACTGAGGGCCCGATGTAGGTAAAAGGGATTTTCCGAATTCAAAATACCGAGGCTGGCCGAATCGGTATTCTGAATTCGGAAAACGAGATGTAGCAAACAAACAGCGAAATAATACCGAATCGTTCGGCATCGGTAAAGTGAATCGCTACGTACCGATTCGGCATGGACCGAATCGGAAAGTACCGAATCGGCTACCACCGAATCGGAAATAGCCGAATCGGCTACCACCGATTCGGAAATAGCCGAGTCGGTACAATCCGATTCGGCAATTACCGATTCGGAGGTATGAAAACACACCCATGGGCAAAAAGCCCATAGGAAAGCATTGAAGAAACCGAATCGGTAAAATCCGAATCGGTAAAAGCCGATTCGGTAAAAGCAGATTCGGTAAAAGCTGATTCAGCCAATGAGGTGGATCCCCCTCCCCCACCCAAACAGGGAGTGGCAACCCTGGCAGGTGTAGCTAATTAAGAACTTTCTGGAGAGCCAGCCTGAGCTGAACACTCACAGTTAGCAGCAGTGGGAGTAGGAGGTAGAGAACTGTTCAGATCAAGATGGCAAACCCTAGTGAGAGCCAGAAGTCCAGCCAGAAAAGGAAGCCAAAGTTCAGCAGCATCGAGCTGCAGGTGTTGGTGGAGGAGGTGGTGCGGGTGCACAGGCAGCTATTCGGGAAGCTGTCCCTCACTGTGCCGGACAGCACCAAGAGGAGGCTCTGGAGCGAAATCGCCCAAAAGGTCAATGCTGTGGGTGTCACCCCCAGGACCCTGGATGAGCTGAAGAAGCGCTTCTATGATATCCGCAGCCTGACCAAACGGAAGATGGCTGAGATCCAGAGGCAGGCTGGAGGCACTGGTAGAGGCAGGAACCCGGCGCCACCCCTCACAGAGCTGGAGGAACTGGTCTCCAGCACCATTGAGAGGGAGAGCGTAACTGGAATTGGGACCCTGGACAGCTCAGCCAGAGCTACAGCTACAGGTAAGAAGCATGCGCATCATGACTCACCCTACCAGACACCTCCCCAGTAGACACAATGCACAGCCAAACCCCAGCACAGTACTGTAACCAACATACAAGAGACAAGCATCATGGTACATGTAGTCAGCAGAAGTTAGCAAAATATGGCAGTGCAGAATCACAAGACAGGAAACAGTGGAACACATTCTAAGGAGATGCAAGGACATGTGGAATGCTTTAATTGTACTGACTGTAATACATCGGCACTCAATTTACAAATGCTTCTTTGTACCTAGGGGCACCATCAGGCGGAGAACCACAGACAACAGAGGCAGCAGCACCAACTACCAGTGCAGTCGCAGGGCCGAGCACGAGTCAGGCTGCCGAGGAGGAGGAGGACAACACCATAGGGCTGGGTATTGAGGGAGACCTGGCAATTGACTATGATTCACTTCACTCCCCACAAATGCCGACCACACCACCCTTGCTGTTCTCCCCAGAGAACTCCCCGACAAGGGACCTCCATCCACCTACACCAGCTCCTGCCACGATCATGGCTGTGGCTCCAGTACACCCTGTCCTGGGAGCAGGGGCTCAGGCCCCGGCCAGCACCACACCCCCACCAGTGGTACCCCAGCCCACTCAGCAGGCCGGCAGCAGCAGTACCCGGAGCCGTGCCATTCCCAGCACTGCAGCACCAGCACCGGAGGGCAGTGTCTTCCTGGGCCTTGAAGGGAATATGGTGAAGATCCAAAGGCAGCAGGCGAAGTCCATCATGGCCTGCCAACGCCAGCTCCTGCAGCACAACCTGCAGATGGGGGAAATGGTGAAAGGTTTTCAGGCCTTTGTAGATACCAACAAGGAGGTAGCAGCAGGTCTAGGCAGGCTAACCACTGCCATTACCCAGTTATGCGGCAGACTAGAGGAGCATGAGCTGGTGCGCAGGCGGGATGCCCGGGTGCAGAACCGCTCCATGAGCCGCCTTGCTGCTGCAACGGCACAACTCTGTCAGCGCGGTGCCAACATGGAGTCAAGTCTCACCCAAAATACCGCAGAGATAACAAGGGGAATGGCCCGCATCACGACAGCAATGGAGGCCATGATTATCTCTAACACTGCCGCAAATCCTGCCCTGGACCTGGGGGATGCTGGGGACAGCAGCAGCCGCAGCAGCCCGGCCAGCGCTGCGTCAGAGCCACGCAGGAGCACCAGGCGCTCCGCAGATGCCGCTGGTCATTCTGAAGGGGGTGAGGGACACCCCAGTGGGGCTGCCAAGCGCTCAAAGAAATAGCCTTGCAAGGGCGGGTGAGGCAACCTGGACCTTAGACTTTTGTTTTCTTTGCTATTACACCTTTTCTTGTTGCACATCAGTGCAGTAACTGTGTTGCAACAGTATTAAAAATTGCTTTTTCACCACAACCATTTACCTGTCTGTGCATCTGTACTCACTCAGAAATAGTTTTCTGTAATCTCCTCACGTCTGTATCTGCCATCACTTGGCGTACACACCCCAGCTGGCTGTGTCAGTGGCACAGCTTCGTCGTCGTCATGGTCCTCGTAGTCAGACAACTCCACCTCAGTGCCCTTCTTCACCGCAAGGTTGTGTAACATTTCACATACAGCTATGATCTTGCAGCAGGTGATGGGGGTATACTGCCTTGCACCTCCACTCTTGTGCAGGCATCTGAATCTACTTTTCCAGATGCCAAAGGTCCGTTCGACGACATTCCTTGTGCGTATGTGGGCCCGGTTATACCTCCTTTGGCTGGGTGTGGAGGGGTTGAGGTAGGGGGTGAGTATGAATGAGCGGAGGGCATATGCACTGTCGCCTGGAAGGGAAAGGGGTAACATTACACACATGCATACATGTATTACACCTACCTACTTTGTGTTATGCGGGTCTGATGATGTGTCTCACCTAGGAGGTATCCTTCACCAAATTCGCCAGCCATCAGCCGTGCATAGATGCCGCTCTGTTGGAAAATATAGGAGTCGTGGGTACTCCCTGGGAATTTTGCTACCAGGTCTGTGATGGTGCACTTCGCATTGCAGATCACCTGCACGTTGATGGTGTGTGTAGACTTCCGATTGCGGTATATGTATTCTGTGTCCGCTGGTGGGCAAATCGGAATGTGTGTGCCATCTATGCAGCCAATGATTTGGGGAAATTGTGCCATCTGGTAGAAGTCAGCTTTAGTTTGTAGCAGTTCTGCGTGGGTTGCAGGGAAAGAGATGTATTGGTCCATCCTGTGTATCATGGCGTCAAGGAATGTGTGGAAGAACCTTGACAGGCTGCTCTGGGTCACCCCTCCTGCCGCTGCAACTCCACTTTGATAGCTGCCAGACGCAAGCAGGTGTAGGCTGCATAGCACCTGGACGTGTGCTGGGATGGCGTGTGCCCTTGGGGTGTGGTGGTCCAACAATGGTTTGAGGTCCCTGATGAGCTCAAGAATGGTGTCAGAGTCCAGCCTGTATCTCTGTAGGATCTCTGCCTCTGTGAGCATGAACAGGGTTATCCTCTGTCTGTAGACCTGTTCATTTCTTTGCCATTCCCTCTGTCCTTCCTGCTGTAGCCGTAGCCGCCTCGCAATGACATAAAAAGCTGCCATCCTGCAAGTTGCAATGCATTTTGGGGCTGTTTTTATGGGTTGGAGTTGGTTACCACCTGATTGTAATCCATGGTAAATACCAAGTGAATTCTACCGATTTTGAGCCGAAATCGGTGTTTCTGTGCCTCCCTACATCTCCCCATCTGTCGGAATCGGGGAATTTCCCGATCGGTGATTCATACAAATCGGTAGGTTCTCCGATTCGGCTCATGTCCGAATCGGTGTATCTACCGATTCGGTACATGGACCGAATCGGCTTTATTCCGATTCGGTGTGTCTACCGATTCGGTACATGGACCGATTCGGATAATTTCCGATTCGGTGTCAGTACCGAATCGGTACATGGACCGATTCGGATAATTTCCGAATCGGTGTCACTACCGATTCGGTACATGGACCGATTCGGTTATTTTCCGATTCGGTGTGTCTACCGATTCGGTACATTGACCGAATCGGTGTTTGCATCCGATTCGGTGTGTTACCGATTCGTTACATATCCGATTTTCGGTATGTACGTATCGGATTCTTTTCCATTCGGTACTCATTCCGAATCGGTTTTCGCTCCGATTTTGACTTTTTTTTTTCCCTACATCTCGATGGCTGTATACCGATCGGTAAGGGCCCAAAATCGGTATTTTCGGCCGTTACCGATCGGTAACGGCCTACCTACATCTGGCCCTGAGTAACTTCTTTATGGTTGAAAGGGCATATAGAGTCCCGGGAGGAAGGCCGCGGCCGGGGGGTCCCCCGCATCCACTGATTGCGAGAGTACTTAATTTCAGAGATCGAGATGCTATCCTGCAAGCCTCCAGGTTGGGAGGCCCTCTGAAATTCGACAATGCCAATCTCTCCTTTTTCCCTGTCCAGGCTGTCCAGAGACAACGCCAGGGTTTCCTGGGCATCAAGAAGAGACTCAGGGAGAGGGGTGTGAAATACGCCATGATGTTTCCGGCCCGACTGCGGATTGAGCTTCATGGGAAATTGTGTTTTTTTGACAATCCTGAAATTGCCTCAGACTGGTTAGACGCGCACCCTGAGCCAGAGTCTGAGACGCCGGGGAACATAGAGGGGGGTGAAGTGTTAGAGCAACCCTGCGAACGCCCACGGGGTGTCCGACATATGTGTCTTCTATTATGACTATTAGAGAGGCGTATCATTACTGAAAGGGAGTTGGGGGGTGGAGGGGGTGTGGGCGGATGTCCTTTGGAGCTGTCTTCCTCCTCATTACTATCTTTAGTTAGTCGGTTAGTTAGAGTGTGGGGCGACAGGCACACTGCAAGTTGGGGTCAGGCGCAAGCCAGGATCAGGGGGGCAGGGTGGGGGGAGGAGAGCTGGGAATGTTTTTTCTTTATGTGTTGTTGAATTTGTTGTTGTGTGATTGTGGGTTCTTTAGCTATTAATTTTTGAACTCAGGTGATAACATTGTTGCGATTTGCCTTCTGCATGGGTCCGGTGGCACAGAATAGCCGAGGGTTGGGGATGAGAGTGTTGAGTTGGAATGTGAACGGCTTGGGTGGCAAGATTAAGAGAGGGATGGTCAGTCAACTTGTCCGGCGACATTCCCCAGATGTGATTTTATTGCAGGAGACACATTTAGTAGGGAATAGGTGCACGGCCCTTCACAAGGGAGGGTATAAATTGGTGGTACACGCTGGATTCACGACCGGCTCTAGAGGTGTCGGTATCCTGGTTAAGACCTAATTTCTCCTTTCAGTGCAGGCCACGTGGATTGACCAATGGGGCAGTTATGCCGGTGTCTCCGGAAAAGGTTGGGGGCCGGACGATTACCCTTCTATCTATTTATGTACCACCTGGCCTACAGACTGAGACCTTTCGGGATTTGAGTACTATATTCCTTTCGCTACCCCTTGGAGGTCTAGTCTTAGGTCCTAGGTCGATCGGAGTCCACCCCGGGCGCTCAGACAGATGCAGCGATGGCTATAGGACTTTCTAGACACGCTGGGACTGGTGGACAGTTGGCGAATATGTAATCCGACGTCGACACACTACACCCATGTCTCGGCTGCTCATGGCAGCCTGTCTAGGCTGGACTATTTGCTGCTCCCTGCGGCGATGGCATCCATGATCCAGGAAGTGAGATATCTTGGTCGGGGAATTTCTGACCACTCCCCGTTATGGCTTTCCCTCGCTCTTGAAATACCGACAGTGGGCAGAGTGGCTCCCATTGGTGCCTGGCAGTTAAAAGACCCTGCTATTAAGAAGGAGATTCTATGAATGTCAGACCGTTATTTTATGGAGAACGCGGGGTCGGTGGATTCTGCGCAGTCCCTTGCTCACTGCACCATCAGGATTCAAGCAAGCCAGGCCGACGACGGCTGAAATGCCAGAAACCGGTCCCCGGAAGCTTGTCTCCTTTCTGGTGAAGAATTGGCTTGGTAGTTTGGTCTGCCCTGTTCCCATGATGCACTGGGCCAGGGACAGACTAATTTACATATAGCCAGGTTCTGAGCTGGGATGGTGCAGTGAGCTAAATAACGGTGATGGATCAAGCCCTGATCTTTGGACTGGGTAAGAGTGGTCTGCTTAATTCAGACACTCTGTTCATCACCACCCCCTTTTCTGAATCGTTTTTGGCCACTATAGGTGTGGCAGGGTATACTCAGACATGAGTCCCTTGCTCACTGCACCATCAGGATTCAAGCAAGCCGGGCCGACGACGGCTGAAATGCCAGAAACCGGTCCCCGGAAGCTTGTCTCCTTTCTGGTGAAGAATTGGCTTGGTAGTTTGGTCTGCCCTGTTCCCATGATGCACTGGGCCAGGGACAGACTAATTTACATATAGCCAGGTTCTGAGCTGGGATGGTGCAGTGAGCTAAATAACGGTGATGGATCAAGCCCTGATCTTTGGACTGGGTAAGAGTGGTCTGCTTAATTCAGACACTCTGTTCATCACCACCCCCTTTTCTGAATCGTCCCTCTGGGAAGCATACAATACAGTTGCTAGAGGTGAAGTACTGTCTTTGGTGTCAGGGAAGAAGAGGGCAGGCCATGCGGAGGTGGCACAGAAGGAGGCGGAAGTTATACTTCTGGAGTAGAAGGTAGCTAGGTCACATACGCAGGCGGGGCTCCATTTGTTGCGACTCCAGGAGGAGGAGTATAAAAATCTTGTCAGGAATAGAGCGGTGGCTCAGCACAATGCCGTCCAGAGCCGCATCTATCAACACGGTGACAAAGCAGGTAAACTGATCGCATGGCTCGAGCACGGGGAACTTGCGTCTAGGTTGGTACCTGAGCTGAAAGGTCTAGAGTCACGCAAGATCACAGAGCGGCAGGCTGTGGCAGATGAGTTCGCTGACTACTACCGGAAGGTTTATACAGCCGGTAGTGACATCAGGGAAATGGATAATATCGAAATGATTAAGGATGTAGTTAGGCCACGTCTGACGGAGGAAGACAGGAGCTATCTTGAAGTTGCATTGTCAGACGATGAAGTAGCTCAAGCAATTAGGCAGCTGCGGTCGGGTAAAGCGATGGGCCCCAATGGGATACCTATTGAATTGTATTAGTTGAACGCTAATAAACTTGCCCCCCACATCCGTGCCATGTTTGTGGAAAGCAGAGAAAAGGGGGAACTCCCCTATGATCAGCGGGTGGCCAATATAGTGGTCATACACAAAGCTGGCGAGCCTCCGACACAATGTTCCTCCTATAGGCCCATACCGCTTCTCAATGCGGAACTCAAGATACTTGCGAAACTCCTGGCCACTAGATTGATCAAAGTGAATACCACCCTAATCCACCCGGATCAGTCGGCGTTTATGCCGCGCCGTAGCACGGCGCTAAATTTGCAAAGGCTACACGGAATCCTCGGAGGCTCCTCAAAAATCCATGAGCCAACGGTGCTGCTATCCCTTGATGCCACAATAGCCTTTGATAGGGTGAAGTGGAGGTATCTGTTTGCAGTGTTGCCAAAGCTGGGCTTCGGAGATGAATTTATTGGTTGTGTACGCCTGCTGTATGCAAACCCCCTGGCTAGAGTGGTCGTCAACAATTGTAAGTCCAGTGACTTTCCGTTAGGGAGCGGCACCAGACAGGGGAGCCCACTGTCTCCACTGCTCTTCGCGCTCGCTATGGAGCCACTGGCAACCTGGGTTAGATGGGATAGATCGATACGGGGTTTGCGGTGGACGCCCGACTGGGAAGACAAGATCTCCCTGTACGCGGACGACGTTTTGCTTTATCTCACTCACCCCAAGGAATCCTTCCGCAACTTTCTTGATGTGCTTGTTGTTTTTGGCAGGTATTCTGGGTTAGCTATTAATTGGGCAAAGTCGGTGCTCTTTGTGTTGGAGGGAGATCCACCGGTGATCCCCGCGTCGAGCCCTATTCATATCGAGACGGCAGGGTTCAAATATCTTGGTATATTTATCACGCTGGATTCGAAGTTGCGGTATGATAATCATTTGGCTTCCCCACTGAGTAGATGCAGGACAGATGTGGAGCGCTGGAAGGCTCTTCCACTCTCCCTGCTTGGTCGGGCCGTCCTCTTTAAGATGATGGCTCTGCCTCGGTTCTTGTATGTCTTGCAAAATTCGATGGACCCAGTGCCAGCCGCATACTTCAGAGAGATAAAAGCTCTTCAGAGACAGCTCCTCTGGGAAGGTGGGGCCCGAATCGCCTTCAATAAACTGACCCTTCTGTGGTATGATGGTGGGATTGGACTTCCAGATTTGCGGAAGTACAATTGGCCTCACAGCTGGCCGCGGTGAACCATGTTGTTTACGGACTCCCCGGAGATCCGGGATACGCTATGGACCGGGGTCAGGCCCCGGGAGGGATGTTTTATAGAGCATTGTACGCTAGGCCCGGGAGGTTTCCCTTGACTGGCCCGACTGCGCACCCGATACAGGTGTGGCACACAGCTAACAGGTGTCTTGGGTGGGAGGCCAGGATGACACTCGCAACCCCTCTCTTCAATTCGGAAAAGTTGGGCAGTTTGTGGAGGACTAAGGGATTAGATAGATGAGATCTTATTGGGATTACCCAGATAATGATGTATGGGGGAAGGACTCCGTACTCACGTTTGAATCCCTTGCAAAGCAGTATAGTTTACACCACAACGAGTACTTTCGTTATCTGCAGGTCAGACATGCCCTTACCACCCATGTTCCCAAGGGCACGGAAGTTCCGGAGGCATCTCCTCTTGAGGACTGTGTGCTGGATGGTCATAATCCAGAGAAAACCATCTTGTTGATCTATAGGAAAATAGTTAACAAGTCGGAGGACCCATTGGTGCGGCTCAGAGCTCAGTGGAGTGCAGATGGGTTACAACTTGATGATGAGGATTGGACGAAGGCGGTATCGTCCCCCAAGGTGGTTGCTATCCAGATGCGCTCCGGCTGGTGCAGTTAAAGATATTGTATAGCTCCTATATAACGGGGCCTTGTCTGGTACGAATGGGGAGAGCTGAGAGTGGAGTTTGTAGAAGAGGTTGTGGAGAAGTTGGCACATTGATGCATATCCTTTGGCATTATGATGCTATCCAGATGTATTGGACACAAGTCCACGAGGAATTGAGAGAAGTTCTGGGTGCGGAGATACGACTGGAGGCCCGGAGATGTCTGCTGAATGTGTGGGAGCCAACTGACTTAAATGCGTACCAGAAACAATGGGTGACTCTGGCCTATATGGTGGCCAAACGTAATATTGCTCAACTCTGGGGTGCCAGTCAGCCGCCCGAAATAATAAATGGGCGGACGATCTTGATTGGTGCATGTTCCGGGAGAGATCGGTGTATGTGGCATGGGGTTGCCCGCAGAAGTGGGGGAAGGTTTGGGGAGCGTTGATATAGTCACTGAGGAGAAATTTGTGAGCCACCCATGACGAGATTAGATTTAGGAGCACAGGAATCCCCTTGACCCTAGGACTGATTGTTGCTATTTGATCCTGTACTTTGTTGATTTGATCCATGCTTTGAAACCGAATGCACTCACCTGAGAGTTGATTTCCTTTTGTAATGCCTTTTTTTGTTTAATAAAAAGAAATAATAAAAATAATAAATCGCCACTTGTAATATGAATGGACTGGGGGACAAAATCAAACGGGGAATTGTTCTAAGATATGTCAAAAGGCAAGAACTTGGTTTGGTAATGTTGCAAGAGACTCACCTGATTGGAAACACATGCATCGCCTTGAATAGGAAGGGGTACACAATGGTTGTACACTTGGGGTTTGCATCTGGAACTAGTGAAGTGGGCGTCCTGCTCAGAAGGGGTTGCCCATTCATCACGAACAGCACATGGACGGATACTCTGGGTAGGTTTTCAGCAGTGACGGTACATGGGAAGGGCGTACTTTGAATATAGTTGCTGTATATGCCCCCCAGGACTACAGCAATTGACACTACGTGACGTAGGGAAGCTACTGATGGAACTACCCCTGGGGACCCTGATCCTGGGGGGATCTCAATTCAACTATGGAGGGCTCCAGGGACCGCCTCCCACCCAGGGATGACCCCGCACAAGGCTCACATTTGCAGGAATTTGCCAATGGTCTGGGATTGGTGGATTTGTGGAGACGGCTGAATCCCACACACACCCACTACACCTTTCAATCTGGTGGTCACGGAAGCCAGTCCCATATTGACTATATGTTCACCCGCCCAAGATATCCACAATTTCACTGAAACCCGCTGTTTGGCAAGAGGGATCTCTGACCACTCCCCCCTTTGAACTATGTTAGGTCAATCCCGCACCCGGCAGCCAGGCCCTCTCAAGATACAACCACGGGCACTCAAATACCTCACATTAGGCAGGCCCTCCTGCAGGACACTGACTATTACTTTGAGGAGAACGTAGGGTCGGTAAACTCAGCAGTGACGCTTTCGGGAACATATGGGGCGGTAATTAAAGGTGGGGCACTATCATTGATAGTGGGACACCGAACTGAGCGCTCCTGTGGAGTGACAGAACTTGAAGCAGAGACACTGGCCATGGAGGTGACTCTCTTACAGGCAACCAGCAGGACTACAAGCAGCTCCTATTGGAGGAAGCCACGATGCGCTCCTTGTCGACCGGGCATCTAATCTATGAACAGGGAGAGCAAACTGGCAAACTCCTGTCATGGTTATATCGTAGAGAGCAGGCGTCACGATGAGTCCAGGCAATAGCAGGTCCTTATAGGGAGCTCCTTACTGATCCTCAACAAATCGCAAATACGTTTTGTTGGACCTAGATTACCCAAGCCTACATATGGTAGCTTGGCCCAGTAGTGGTCTACAGCTAACTCAAGGCGTTGGCTAAGTACTTACAAGTCTCACCCACAGTAACACAGTGATGAACCACTAAAATAAAGACACAACACCTCTGTTTGGAAAAATACCGTTACCTTTTATAAAAATAATATGTCTTTTTGGATTTAAGTTATACAAGATGCAATATTAGTTTCTTTCAAGAGTCAACATTACACTTTTACTTTAAGAAATTACTTTTCACTCCTCCGGCTGTGGAAAAAGGGCAATAAACCACATACTTTTGTCAATGGTACAGTAAAGCATAAGGGTAACTCTTTGGTTGGTTAAGAGGATCTCATTAGCTTCACACTCTGTAAGGTTCCTTCACATTAGCGTACAATGACACATTACTCCACCAATAAATCTACTGAAAAGCAGATACAGACTGATAGTGCAATACGTTTTTACAGGTTCATTAATAGGTACTTTACCCCACAGCTCTTAAGCACTGCTCAACACACAGCAAGACCTGAATGTAGATGTTCACTGTATAACCCACCAGTTATGTGCTAAAAGGGAAGACACAATAATATTAGTAAGGTTCCCCTCCCTCTGATTGACAGGCACACCTAGCTGGTAGAGAATCTACTTCTTTACTTATCACTAACTGTAGGGGTTTTTACCCAGGAACCCTGTGGTTCCCTGCACCACTTCCACCTTTCTGCTCCAGTTACTTATGGGATACTTTAGTTAGGATTGGGCTGAACGCTAGCCCGTTTTCTTCATTTATGCTTCCTTGTGCAGTTCAGTCTATGTCCCAGTTGCAGTCCCACCGTCTTGTCTCTTTCCCCCGGTGCTGCTGCCTCCCGTCCCCACTCTACCCGGCTTACTTGTAAGCTCCTGGATGTGATGCGAGTGCTCTTCCCACTCGCGCTGAAGCCTGGCAGCAGTCGGCGGTCGGGAGAGATCGAGGGAGGCTTCCCTGGCCCACCGGCTCCTTACTGTGACGTCCGTAGTGGCGCTTCTGCCTCCTCAGGATGGGGGAACGGCTACCGGTGCTCCGACGCGATCGGCTCTCCTCAGTCGGCACTGCTCAGCTGGGCATGCGCGATCGCGCTCACTCTCCTTCCGCTTCTGCGCGCTGGCTCCCAGGGAGGACGTCGTTCGCCACGAAGACGCTGCTCTGTCTCCTCTGGGCTTGCTCGATCCTAGGCCCCTCCTGCCTCCACAGAAGCGTTTACACGCTGGACATGCGCGGAAGCGCCTACCTCCTCACTTGACGCGGCCGGTGCCCCCGGGGTCCCGATGCCGATCGGAGCAGCGCCGCTGCTTCCCTCCAGACACTTCTCACTTTGGCCTCACAGGAAGGATGTCCACACACGGCGCCCTCGCACCTCAGGTCGCCAGGGTGCCACAGACACCCGCCTTCACTTCAGCTGCTCCACGACACCGGTAAGCTCAGCGCTGGATAGGGGCAGCCAGGAATATCTTCAGTTAAGGGTATCCTGAGAGGATTTAATGGGATTCCAAGATATGAGTGGCTGCTTCCTCAAGTAGCTCGATTTCTTTGTCAGTAGTGGTTGTCTTGAGAGAGGGATCGGTCAAAGGTTGAAGGGGGAACAATCCTCTGAAGTAACTGTCAGCCTCAGTGACAAACTAGCTGCTCTCAGTGTGTCCACCTCCTCTCACCACTGCCTCACTCCTCTACTCTGGGGTCAGCACACAATGGCTGCTGGTCACTGGCCTTATATAGGGTGGCCTGAGACCTGCAGAAGTCTCTAGTTGATTCCAGAAAGTTCCCTAATGTTACCCTATGGACCTGTCCTCCAGTAGTGTCCGTTATGGCAGTTGGTGGACACCATTTTAGGTCTCTGGAGATCCCTAAGGTTTCAAGGGGGTGACTAGGCCTCACAAGTGATGAGGGAAAAATGGCGTCATCGCCAAGGAACACCTAGCCCCCTGACAGCATTAAAAACTCCTGATGGACACATGTAAAAATAAAAATAGAAACTCTGGGAGGCTAAAGGGGACAAAAATAAATCATGGTGGTTAGAGTCTTCCCAGAAGCAGACAGGTCTAACACGCGTCCCCCCCAGCTGAAAGGGGGGAGAACTACCCAACCCCTTGGGAGTCCTCATCACTAAGGCGGAAATACCTGGATAGACCGTCTGCGTTGGCATGGTCTGCCCCAGGTCGGTGTTCCACCCTAAAGTCCATTCCCTGTAGGGAGATGGACCACCTTAGCAACTTGGGATTCTCCCCCTTCATTTGCATCAGCCAACGAAGGGGGCGATGGTCAGTCTGAACTAGGAAGTGCGAACCAAACAGGTATGGTCGCAGCTTCTTCAGAGCCCAGACCACCGCAAAGGCTTCTCTCTCAATTGTACTCCACCTCCTTTCCCTGGGGAGTAGTCTCCTGGACAGGAAGACCACGGGTTGATCCAAGCCCTCATCATTTAGCTGCGATAACACTGCCCCAATGCCATGTTCTGACGCATCTGTTTGGACAATGAATTCTCTAGCAAAATCAGGGGCCTTGAGAATGGGAGCAGAACACAATGCTTGTTTCAAGGTCATGAAGGCTCGCTGGCAAGCCTCCGTCCAGACTACCCGTCGGGGTTGCTTCTTGGAAGTAAGCTCAGTGAGGGGGGCCACGATAGTGCCATACCCCTTCACGAAGCGACGGTAGTATCCAGTGAGGCCCAGGAAGGCTCGGACCTCTGTTTGAGTCTTGGGGGGCTCCCAGGCGATGATAGCCTCAATCTTTACCTGGAGGGGCTGCACCGTCCCTCTGCCCACCAAGTGACCTAGGTACACCACCGACCCCTGTCCGATCTGACATTTGCTGGCCTTGATTGTCAATCCAGCCTGTTGCAGGGCATGAAGAACAGCTTGCAGATGCTGCAAATGGTCCTCCCAGCTGCTACTGAAGACAGCAATGTCGTCCAGGTATGCAGCAGAAAAAGCTTCCATTCCAGAAAGGACCCTGTTCACCAGCCGCTGAATAGTGGCAGGGGCATTCTTGAGCCCAAAGGGCATCACACGAAATTGGTAGTGTCCCTCAGGTGTAGAGAAGGCTGACCTTTCCTTCGCCTCCTCGGTAAGGGAAATCTGCCAGTACCCTGAAGTTAGGTCAAAGGTACTTAAGTATTGAGCAGCTCCCAGCCGGTCAATAAGCTCATCCGCCCGTGGGATAGGATGTGCATCAGTTTTGGTCACTGAGTTCAAGCCTCGGTAGTCCACACAGAATCTCAATTCAGGTGTGGTGCCTGGTGGGGCAGCTTTTGGTACCAAAACCACCGGGCTAGACCAAGGGCTTCCAGAAGGTTCAATTACTCCCAGTTCCAGCATCTTGGCGACTTCACTCTTGATGCTGGCCTTCACCTTGTCCGACAGCCGGTAGATTTTAGACTTCACAGGTGGGCTGTCTCCTGTGTCCACGTCATGGGTACACAGGTGGGTCCTACCCGGGACAAGGGAGAACAGAGAAGAAAATTGCTCCAGGATCTGGCGGCAATCACTCTGCTGTTCAGGAGTTAGGGATGGCGAGAGAATTACTCCCTCCACCGACCCATCCTTTTCTTGGGACGAGAGAAGATCAGGGAGAGGTTTGCTTTCTTCTTCCTCTGCTCCATCGGTTACCATCATCAAGACAACCGCGGGCCTCTCATGATGTGGCTTGAGGCGATTGGCATGCAGCACCCTGTGGGGCTGCCTCGGGGCCTTAAGATCCACCAAGTAGGTGGACTTCCCCTTCTTCTCCAACACCTCAAAGGGGCCTGTCCAACGGTCCTGTAGGGCATTTAGCTCTCCAGGTTCCATCACCCACACCTTCTGTCCAGGCTCCAGTTCCACTGGGTGAGCGTTGTGGTCATACCACTCTTTCATCACTGCTTGGCTGGCCTCCAAGTTGTCTGAAGCTTGCTTCCACAACTTAGCCATTTGGCTCCGGAAGGCCAGCATGTAGCTCACCACGTCCTGGGGAAGCTTTCTGAGAGTCCGTTCCCATCCGTCTTTCACCAGGCTGAGAGGTCCCCGTACAGGGTGCCCGTACAAAAGTTCGAAGGGGCTGAAGCCCACTCCCTTTTGTGGCACTTCCCTGTAAGAAAACAAGAGACAGGGTAGGAGGATGTCCCATTTCCTCCGCAGGCTCTCAGGTAGACTCCGTATCATACCTTTCAAGGTTTTGTTAAACCTTTCCACAAGACCATTGGTTTGTGGGTGATAAGGAGTGGTAAACCGATAGGTAACTCCGCACTCCTTCCACATAGCCCGCATGTACGCTGAAAGGAAGTTAGTCCCCCTGTCGGACACAACCTCCTTGGGGAAACCCACTCGGGTAAAGATCCCCATCAGGGCCCTTGCCACCACAGGTGCAGTGATGGTCCTCAGAGGTATGGCCTCTGGGTACCGTGTGGCATGATCCACCAAAACCAGTATGAACCGGTGACCAGCTGAAGTTGGTGGATCCAATGGCCCCACAATGTCGATGCCCACCCTCTCAAAGGGGGTGCTAACGACCGGTAGTGGTTCCAGGGGAGCTTTAAGCTTCACTCCTGTTTTCCCACTAGCTTGGCAGGACACACACGTCCGACAGTATGTGTCAGACGCCACTTTCATTCGAGGCCAATAGAAGTGGGGGACAAGCCGGGCAAAGGTCTTGTCCTGTCCTAGATGCCCTGCCAATGGTATCTCATGAGCCAGTTCCAGTAGAAAGGCTCTAAAGCATTGAGGGACCACCAAGGCTCTGGCTGAACCATGGCCAGGTGCCTTGGGCTCACTGTAGAGGAGTCCATCCTCCCAGTAAATCCGGTAACTCCCTTCAATGTTTCCTGCTGCCTGGGCGTTGGCCTGTTGCCGCAGCCCCTCGAGAGTAGGACACTCTTTCTGAGCTTCACAGAATTCTTCCCGGGAAGGACCTCCCTCCACATGCCATTCAGTAGGGATGGGTAGGTTCTCCAAGGAAGCAACATTCTCCCCTGTGGACTCCAGATCCACCTCCGCAGGTGGTCCAGCTGTCTCACGAGGTGGAGATGTCGAGGCAGGGTCCTCCGGCCTCCTGTCCTTCTCCTCTCTGGCAGCCGGCTGGGCCATTGTTCCAGGCTCCAGCGTAAGTGAACTCCCCCTTCGGGCAGTCGCTGACCTTGTGCTGACACAAGTCCAGTCAGGGGGTCCCAGCATCTCAGAGTGAGTCTGGTACTCCACCCTCCTCCAAGCATTGTGCTCCATATCATTCCCTAACAGGCAGTCAACAGGCACGGCAGGGCTTACGGCAACTCGAAGTGGACCTGCAACCCCTCCCCACTCAAAGGGAACCTCAGCCACAGGGTAGTGGCCCAATCTGCCGTCAGCCATTACGGCGGGATGGAGTACATCTGGGATGACCTGCTCTGGAGACACCAGCTGACTCCTTACCATAGTCATGCTGGCTCCTGTATCTCTCAGAGCCTCCCCTCTACGGCCATTGATGGTGACCCACTGCTCATACTTAGTAGTATTAGAGGGCAGCTGGGTCTTGGGAACCATCTCCTTATCTCCCAGGGACACTAAGGTGACACCCGCCCGCTCCCCTCCATTACCCAAAGGCATCTCCTCCCCGAGCACTACACTAGTGATTCCCGGGGCTTTTCCTCCAGTGGGAGGGGGTGGTCTTTTTGGGCATCTCACATCTCCTTTATAGTGTCCCACACCACCACACTCAAAACAATGAACAACCCTTGGCTGCTGGCTTTGGCCAGGGATAGGGTTGCGAGGGGGGTTACTCTTGGGGATGAATCCTCTGCCCCTTCCTTGCGAAGTATTTTGTGGCCCTTTTGAGAACTCCCTCTTAGTTTCCCCTCCCTCTTTCTTCTGGGGGACGCCCTGTCCTTGCTTCTGGGAATTCCCTCCAGTCCCCTTAGTCGACACCCGGGTACTAACCCAGATGTCCGCCTCCTCAGCAAGCTTCCTGGGGCTGGTCAGCTTGCTGTCCACCAGATGCTGTCTTAGCTCGGGAAGACACTTCTCGAGTAGGTGTTCCTTGAGTATGAGGTCATATAGTCCCTCATAGTCTCCTACTTCGCTGCCTCTTACCCAACCCTCCAGGGCCTTCCTGGAGTAGTCCAAGAAATCTACCCAGTTTTGTGTGCCCAGCTTGTAGCTGCCCCGGAACTTTTGCCTATATTTCTCAGGGGTCAACCCAAACTTCTTGAGCAGCGCTGATTTCATAGCCGGATAGTAGGTCTGTTCACTCTGGTCAAGGGCCAACAAAGTATCCCTGCCAGTGGGGGGCATGTATTTGTACAACCCACCTCCCCAGTGGACTTCCAGAATCCCATGGGCCCTCAGCGAGACCTCGTAGGCGGCTAGCCATTTAGCAATGTCGTCACAGGGTACATAACAAGCCATAATATCTTTTGGTAGGTACGGTCTAGGTTCCCTGGTGTTGGTCTGGATATCGCTGCCACCATTCTCTGGTTTGGGGGTACGTAAGTTTAGGGCTTGTAAATCCATCTCTTTGATGGTCCGCTCATGCTCCAACCTCTTTTCCTCCCTCACCATGTACATCCTGGCTAGTTCTATTCTCATCCTCCTCTCCTCACTCCTATCTTCTAACTCGGCGTCGGTCAGGCCCCTCTCTGACACGCTACTGCCCACCCTGGAAGGTGTTCTAGGACCTGTTACAAGGTTCTCCCCTCCCGCCTGGTACAGTGTTGCGGTCTCTAGGACAGTGTCCTTATCACTCCCTTCAGGATCTACCTCCTCCCCGGAATGAGCCTCTACCCATGCCCGGATACTGGTCAGCAGCTCTACTTTTCTGGCGCCTTTCTTGAAAAACACCCCCTGCTGCTGACACCATTCCTTCAATTGGGGCACAGTATAATTGTCTAGCTCTTCCACATTTATCTCCATTTCTATTTGAAGTATAAAATGCTACACAGGAGAAATCCACAGAGTGACCTGAGGTCAACCTCCACCCACCGCCAGAGGTAAATTTAGAAAAATCAAAAATGTAATTAGGAGGGCCGCAGGGAGAAAACTCCAGGTGAGGTCTCGTGGTTGGCACTGCGTTACTAATAAGTGAGTGTAAGTACAAATCCTCTATCCCACCGCTGAAACACCAATTATGTTGGACCTAGATTACCCAAGCCTACATATGGTAGCTTGGCCCAGTAGTGGTCTACAGCTAACTCAAGGCGTTGGCTAAGTACTTACAAGTCTCACCCACAGTAACACAGTGATGAACCACTAAAATAAAGACACAACACCTCTGTTTGGAAAAATACCGTTACCTTTTATAAAAATAATATGTCTTTTTGGATTTAAGTTATACAAGATGCAATATTAGTTTCTTTCAAGAGTCAACATTACACTTTTACTTTAAGAAATTACTTTTCACTCCTCCGGCTGTGGAAAAAGGGCAATAAACCACATACTTTTGTCAATGGTACAGTAAAGCATAAGGGTAACTCTTTGGTTGGTTAAGAGGATCTCATTAGCTTCACACTCTGTAAGGTTCCTTCACATTAGCGTACAATGACACATTACTCCACCAATAAATCTACTGAAAAGCAGATACAGACTGATAGTGCAATACGTTTTTACAGGTTCATTAATAGGTACTTTACCCCACAGCTCTTAAGCACTGCTCAACTCACAGCAAGACCTGAATGTAGATGTTCACTGTATAACCCACCAGTTATGTGCTAAAAGGGAAGACACAATAATATTAGTAAGGTTCCCCTCCCTCTGATTGACAGGCACACCTAGCTGGTAGAGAATCTACTTCTTTACTTATCACTAACTGTAGGGGTTTTTACCCAGGAACCCTGTGGTTCCCTGCACCACTTCCACCTTTCTGCTCCAGTTACTTATGGGATACTTTAGTTAGGATTGGGCTGAACGCTAGCCCGTTTTCTTCATTTATGCTTCCTTGTGCAGTTCAGTCTATGTCCCAGTTGCAGTCCCACCGTCTTGTCTCTTTCCCCCGGTGCTGCTGCCTCCCGTCCCCACTCTACCCGGCTTACTTGTAAGCTCCTGGATGTGATGCGAGTGCTCTTCCCACTCGCGCTGAAGCCTGGCAGCAGTCGGCGGTCAGGAGAGATCGAGGGAGGCTTCCCTGGCCCACCGGCTCCTTACTGTGACGTCCGTAGTGGCGCTTCTGCCTCCTCAGGATGGGGGAACGGCTACCGGTGCTCCGACGCGATCGGCTCTCCTCAGTCGGCACTGCTCAGCTGGGCATGCGCGATCGCGCTCACTCTCCTTCCGCTTCTGCGCGCTGGCTCCCAGGGAGGACGTCGTTCGCCACGAAGACGCTGCTCTGTCTCCTCTGGGCCTGCTCGATCCTAGGCCCCTCCTGCCTCCACAGAAGCGTTTACACGCTGGACATGCGCGGAAGCGCCTACCTCCTCACTTGACGCGGCCGGTGCCCCCGGGGTCCCGATGCCGATCGGAGCAGCGCCGCTGCTTCCCTCCAGACACTTCTCACTTTGGCCTCACAGGAAGGATGTCCACACACGGCGCCCTCGCACCTCAGGTCGCCAGGGTGCCACAGACACCCGCCTTCACTTCAGCTGCTCCACGACACCGGTAAGCTCAGCGCTGGATAGGGGCAGCCAGGAATATCCTCAGTTAAGGGTATCCTGAGAGGATTTAATGGGATTCCAAGATATGAGTGGCTGCTTCCTCAAGTAGCTCGATTTCTTTGTCAGTAGTGGCTGTCTTGAGAGAGGGATCGGTCAAAGGTTGAAGGGGGAACAATCCTCTGAAGTAACTGTCAGCCTCAGTGACAAACTAGCTGCTCTCAGTGTGTCCACCTCCTCTCACCACTGCCTCACTCCTCTACTCTGGGGTCAGCACACAATGGCTGCTGGTCACTGGCCTTATATAGGGTGGCCTGAGACCTGCAGAAGTCTCTAGTTGATTCCAGAAAGTTCCCTAATGTTACCCTATGGACCTGTCCTCCAGTAGTGTCCGTTATGGCAGTTGGTGGACACCATTTTAGATCTCTGGAGATCCCTAAGGTTTCAAGGGGGTGACTAGGCCTCACAAGTGATGAGGGAAAAATGGCGTCATCGCCAAGGAACACCTAGCCCCCTGACAGCATTAAAAACTCCTGATGGACACATGTAAAAATAAAAATAGAAACTCTGGGAGGCTAAAGGGGACAAAAATAAATCATGGTGGTTAGAGTCTTCCCAGAAGCAGACAGGTCTAACACGTTTGCTTCGTATTTCGAAGAGGTTTGTAAAGTTTCAATGCTTCTCAGGCCCCAATGTCGGCTGAACTACTCACTACAATTAATATGGCTTGCCTTACCCCGCAGAATACGGAAACCTTGGAGGCAAACATTACCATTACGGAGATCAGGAAAGCCATAATGGGGGTGTGTTCGAGTAAAGCAATGGGTCCGAATGGACTGCTCATTGAACTCTTCAAACTCATGTCTGGAAAGTTACGCCACATCTCTTGGCCCTATATAACGAATGCTACCAGACTGGGCTCCTTCCTACAGAGATTCGATCAGCAGCAGTAGTAGTAGTTCATAGGCCCAACAAACCAGCGGATGAATGCACATTGTACCGCCCAATTTCTTTACTGACGGTAGAAGCCAAAATCCTCGCTATGCTCCTGGCTTCTCGACTCCCCCCTTACATCACCGAGTTAATTCACCCAGACCAGTGGCGTGGCTAACCCGTGAACTCCAGCGTTTGGTCTCCATCTTTAGGGAGCCCCCCAGCCCCGGTCTTGTCAGTAAAAAGCCTGGAAATCATGATCAGCAATGACCTTACCATGAAGGCCCCGGTTAGCTCAGTGGTCTCAGCATGCTTTTTCCACCTGTGCAGAGTCTGAAAAACCAGTAGATTCCTCTAAATCGAAGCCTCGACCCAAGTGGTTCTAGCCCTGGTTATCTCGTGTATCGATTACGCCAACTCTCTGTACGTTGGTATACCTGCGTACCAAGCCCAACGCTTGCAACGGGTTCAGAACCAGGCTGTCAAACCTATTCTTGGACAGCCTAAGCACTCAAACGCAAAACCACTGCTGACAAGCCTCCATTGGCTTCCCATACCCCAACGCTGTCTGTTCAAGCTGGGCTGTACTATTCACAAAGCCCTGCTAGGACGTGGTCCTGCTTTTATTGCTTTAAACATTCAGCGGTATCTTCCCTCTTGTGATCTACGTTCCTCCAAAAAGAACTTGCTGGTTTCCCATTCTTTTAAACGGAAGAAATACGGTGGCCTTAGATATACGACCTTGGCCCCCCCAATTTTGGACTGCCCTTCCCCCCTATTTGCGCATGGCGGATTCCAATACCCAATTTAGGAAAGTACTCAAGACCTGGCTTTTCTTCCACCATTACAAATGACGCCCACTCACTATCTGGTATGGCTACCGTTCTGCCCATAGCGCCAAGAAACCGTCTGGTGAACGGGTGCTCTAGAAATACATTTTTACATAACATAACATAACTAGTCCGGCTTCATGCCGGGCAGGAATACAGCTCGGAACCTAAGGCGAGTACATGGGGCCCTGGGGAGAATTGACACCATAGAAGAGGAGGCAATATTATTGTCCCTTGATGCCACCATGGTATTTAATACCATTGAATGGGAGTTCCTCTTTGCAGTGTTGAGTCGCGTGGGATTAGGCCCCCGGCTAATTGGCTGGATCAAACTCCTATATACACAACCCACCGCATATGTACCGGTCAACAATCATCGATCTGGCACTTTTCCCCTCCATCGGGTCACAAGACAAGGCTGCCCGCTGTCCCCACTCCTTTTTGCTTAGGTATCGGAACCGCTCACTGTTTGGATCCGGGGAAAACCTGGGATACGCGGATTTAAATGGACACACGACTACGAGGATCGTATTTCCCTGTATGCGGATGATATCCTCCTCTATCTAACATCTCCAGTGCGTTCACTTAGGCGAGTACTTCATATTTTCCATATTTTTGGGGCACACTCAGGGTATCGGATAAATTAGTCCAAATCCCAGATGTACGTATTGTGGGGGGAGCTCCCACCCAGCCCAAGGGGATACGAGATACCAGTGGCCACCTATGGCTTCCGATACTTGGGTGTATTTGTAACCCCAGATGCTCAAATTTGTTTTTGAGCATAATCTAGCGACGCCCCTTGAACGTCTCAAATCAGATGCCCGACATTGGCGTTCTCTTCCTCTCATTCTTTTGGGACGTGTGTCCCTTTTTAAGATGCTGGCACTCCCTCGCTTTCTCTATGCACTCCAGAACGCGCCATACCCAATCCCAGACTCCTATTTTGCCCAAATCGACAGTGTATTGCGCGGGTTACTTTGGGAGGACCTTCTGCCTCGAATTGCTATGAACAAATTTACCATGGGTTGGGACGACGGATGGATAGGGCTGCCTGATATTCGGCTGTTCTACCCGGCGTCCCAATTGACGGCTATTAACAGCTCGGTGTTTGCCCCACATGATGATCCTAACTTCCGCACCGACCACTGGCTCATGGGACGGGGGGCTATAACCGGGCACTATATACCAACCCCGCAAACTTTGCTTGACTGGTCCCACTGCTCGAACGGTCGAGATATGGCATGGAAGTACAAGGAAACTAGGGTGGCATAATCGCCTAACGAAAGCAACACCTCTGTGGGAACCTGATATCCTGGGCCGCCTCAGTAGGTGTCCCGGGTTTGATAAGTGGGACATGACAGGAATCTCCATGGTGGGAGACATGTGGGTGAAGGGTAAATTGGCCACATGCTCCGACCTCCAGAACAAATATAAATTAGATCCCACAGAGACGTTTAGATATCTCCAAATCAGACACGCTATCTCCACGGCCTGGCCGGGGGGGGCACCTCTCCCTGATTCCTCCCCACTGGAATATCGACTAATATTAGATCCATTGGAGCACAAGGCTATCTCCCTAACGTACAAAAAATTGGTAAACAATCCCACTGACCCCTTGCAGAAGCTCCGTACTAACTTGGAATCCGATCCGGGGGATATTGAAGAGGAAGACTGGAGAGACGCTCTTGCCTAACTCAGAGAGGTAGCAACTCCGATGCTTCTCCGCCTTATACAACTGAAGGTGTTACACGGAGTATATTTTGATGGCAAGTTATTGTTCCGACTTAAGAGACGGCCAGATCCACTCTGTCTTCGACACTGCAACCAAGTCGGCACTTTCATCCACATAATATGGGAGTGTCCACACATACAACACTATAGGGAGGGGGTGACACGCCAATTGTCTAAGGCTTGCAACAAACCTCTGAGTCCCTTGCCCAAGCTATGTCTCCTCAACATATGGGAAGCTACTGACCTTTCTCAAATGGAACAGGCTTGGGAAGGAATGGGGTGGATGATTGCCATGCATAATATTGCACAGAAGTGGGGGCAGGACTCTAACCCGAGGGTGACGGACTGGGCGAAGGATATGGACGGGGCAATGATAGCTGAGAAAACCATTTTCAAGGGACGGGGCTGCCCCAAGAAATGGGACCAAAAGTGGGGAAAGTTGAACAAATACTGTTGGGGACATATGCATCTCCCCAAAGGTGAAAACGAGGCGTGAAAGACAAGACCTAATGGCCCGCCTTACGATAGATGGTGGCCCCTCCATAGGCAATACGCATGTGGATTAGGACTAGACCCCAATGAGCCTTCAAAGCTGGTGTGTGGTACAATTATTCGAGTGAGAGCTGTAGATATAACTGAGGGCCCCCCGGGGGGAGAGACAAGGATAATGTTTTGTACACCGTATGTCTTGCTTTATCGCCAAATTATTGTTTTCGGCAATGGACATATCACCACGACTGTACTGTAACTGAACCAATACTCTTTCTTATAAATAAAAACAGATCAAAGAAGTCCAACGCTGCCAAACAAGGTAGGGAAATACCTTCAGTATTTGTCATTTGATGTCCGTTGACTCAAGACATACTCCTTTATTGAGCGCGACGAACGAGATGCAACATGAAGGTTTATCTCGATGACTCCTCTTGACGCATGGATTATCTGTGCCAGGATGGACAATACAAGAAAGAAGACAGACTGTTCTTGTTTCAGAAATTTAAATGGAGAGAAAAGTACAATGGGACAGTTTGTACCTTTTTATTTTTTTCTTCTTCTTTTGTGCCTAACTGCAGGAATCAAAAGTTAAATACATTGTCTGTTCCAGTCTTCTATCCCTGCACATATACTTTTAATACAATCACATGAACATTTTAAATGTGTTTATCTCAATTGCCACTCCGGGGATGTCGTAAACACTGTGGGTTCCGACGTTTCTAGCTCCTTCATATCACAATATTACACATGAATCCCCTTCTAGTTCTCCAGTTTAAACTCTTCCATTTCTTTGTTAGAAAGTGTGAAGGTTTAAACATGCACAGAATGCTTGCCTCACTTCTTGCCGCTCTCTGGAATTGTTTGTTATAACAGGAATATTTCAGATAGTGATGACAATTGAGCTGCCACATTTACCCCATGACTGTTTATCCTCCTGCTTAGCAAGACATACATGCCTGCTAGCATTCTCATTATTTTCCTTATAAGAAATAAATATATAACAAACAAAAATGTGTTTTTCAACAATCTCTCATCAGATCCTGTGAAGCCAGGTGTCAGACTATAGGGTAGAGAGCAGCTGCGCATACGTGGCCCTCGCAGATCGAAGCTGCACCCCCCGCGTTAGCCGAAGCACCAATACTCAGAGCGGCTTTCACGGGTCACCGTTTAAGCACCAGAGCTGCTCAAAGACTATAACATATGGGATTCGCCGTTTCAAGATGGCCGTCCCCGCTGAACGGAGGCGAAATCTGCCCGTCGTCGACGGGTAAATGCTGATTTAAGACTGTCATTTTTATTTTCAACATAAAGACGACGCTCAGCAAGAAGAAAGCGCTCTGAGCAGAACCTTCTTTGAGCGTGTTACATCAAGTGAGGCTGGGATACTTCGAGGTGAGCTGCTTCCTGTCAGAGGGTTGGAGAAGCTTAGGAAAGGGTGCGGCTGAGGCCTGTCGTGTCTCTGGATCGCAGGCGCAGGGTGATAAACACGCAGCTGCGTAAAAGACACTCGGGACACATGGGCTCTGGTTCACCGCGTGGTCTGGACTAACCCCGGCCACGCCACTCTTTTATTTTTTTAAGCGAGCGCGTTACGTCACGTGCTCGCATATGCGCACCTCACGGTGCGCGAGTAACTAGACCGCTGACTTCGCGGTCCCGGACATTACATTTTCCTTCTAACCTTTATTTTTTTAAAACAACAACAAAACAAAAGTACTGTCAATAGAGTCATAAGGAATTGAAAATGGCCGGACAGCCAGTTACCAGCATGATGAGAAGACAGTTCACAGTCAGCCCACAGCAAAGTCTGCAAGTTGGGACGACGGAGCCGGATTTCTTCACAGGCCATATCCCGCCACCTCTCCTCGGCCAGGGACCCTCCGTGGGGTCGCTTGAGGGGGTGCTGGGGTGTACCTGGGCTCCTCTGTGGATCGGTGGGGACTGGGTATGGGGATTCTGAATGATGGTGAACTTGCCTCACCGCCTCCATCCTGGGTGTCGTGATTATTTTCCCCCTTCAGCTCCATTGGGTTCGTCAAATTGGCTGGGAGCTTCTTCTTCCTGTTCCTGTACTGGGGAGCTCAGAGTATCCGGGTGAGCTTTCTAAAAAAAGGATACATTTCGAGTGACCGTTTCAGGTCCCCGTTGAGCTGTTACCATGGTACCCCGGCGGTGTGTAACAGCCCATGGCCGAGGTTCGAATGGGAGCCAGAATTTTCTACCTGGATATCTGTCCCTCACCTATACACGGTCTCTCCCATGGATCTCTGGCTCTCTGGCCCTTCGCCTAAAGCTGGCGTAGTTAGGATGACTAGGAAGGGTGTCTCTGACCACTCGACCTAGAGCGGATGGGCCTGGCGCCGCTTCGGTGGTCCGATGTGGCGTAAGGCGGTACTCTCTCAGGAAGGTGTATATTACTTTTTCCATTGAGACTTCCTCTGCATGGGCTATTCTGATTACCTTGTTCAGCATGCGCATGAATCTTTCTACCTCCCCGTTGGCTTGGGGCCAGCGGGGGGTCACTTTCCGGTGATGAATTCCCCAGCATCTCAGGTACTCAGGGAACTCCTGCCCTTGGAAATGCGGTCCGTTGTCCATCTTGACGCTCTCGAAAATGCCATGCGTGGCTATGGTTTTTTCGAACTTTGCAATGACCTCCTTGGCAGTAAGGGTTGTTACAACCTCCACTTCAAGGTATTTGGTGAGATCATCGATGATGACAAGTACATATCTACCATCTGGGAGGTGCCCGAAGTCTGCACTGACACACTACCACGGCCTCCGTGGATTGCCTCCGTGATGACTGGGGGTGGTCTATCGGGCTGTCCTGCGGCTTGGCACCACTGGCATGCTTTGATCGTTTGTTCCACTATGTGGTCCATCTCCAGAAACCACACTTTGGCCCGGAGTCTGCTCTTCGATTTGACCATGCCTTGGTGTCCTCGATGGGCTAGCTCTACCGCTTGCTGGGCGAGGCTCTCGGGCATCACGATCCTCAGACCTCTTAACAGGCACCCTTGATTGTCAAGCGACAATTCCTCTTTCACTTTGAGAAATGCTTCTACGGAGGTTTTGGCTTGTGGTGTTCGCTTGCTCACTGAGGCTTGAACTGCTCGCCAGTCGTTTGATTGGATGGCGTTCGCCACCAACTGTAACACCTCATCACTCTTAGTGGCATCAATGATCATCTCCAGACTCATGGGCAGGGGTCTTGATCTCTCCATCACGACCTTGACATACTCCTCGGTCTCCTCCGCATCTTCTCTTTCTCCTTGGGTGGCAGCTCGGGGGTGTCTTCAGAGATAGTCTGCAGGGTTTGTCGCTCCTGGTCGGTATTCCACCTGGTAGTCGTATTCTTGCAGTTGAAGGATCCACTTTTCGATTCTGGGGGGTGGCTTGGACACTGACCCTCGGAATAGTGGGATTAGTGGCTTGTGATCTGTTGGCACAGAGAACTGGTGTCCGTACACGTAGACATGAAAGTGTCGGCAGGCCCAGTGGATTGCTATAGCCTCTCGTTCTATCTGGAAGTATCTTTGTTCCGTGTCTGTCAACGATCGGCTGGCGTAGGCTATGGGGGTCCATTTCTCATCTCCTTGGCGTTGTGTGAGAACTGCTCCCAGGCCGTAGGGGCTGGCGTCAATGGCAATGTTGGTGAGTTTAGTCGGGTCGAAGTACGACAGAGTTCTGTCTGCGGACAGCGCCGCTTTGGTGTCTCTAAATGACGCCTCTTGCTGTTCAGCCCATTGCCAGGGGGTCGCCGATTTGGCCAGTTCCCGGAGAGGTCGGGTGAGGTTTGACAGGTCGGGTATGAACCTTCCACAGAAATTTACCATGCCCAGGAAACTCCTCACTTCCGGTATGTTGGAGGGGGCTGGCGCGTTCTGCACGTCCTTCACCTTGTACGGGTCTGGTGCTACCCCTTGGTCGGAGAAAGTGTATCCAAAGAAACTGATTTTGTTCTGGAGGAATTGGCACTTCTCCCTGTGTAACGTTAGACCTGATTCTTTGATCCGCTGCAACACTCCCATTAGCCTCTGGTGGTGCTCCTCGATGGTGTTGGTGTAGACCAGTAGATCATCACTGACGTTCAGGACGCCTGGGAGTCCACTCAACACTTCCCTTATGGTGTTCTGGAAGACTTCTGCGGCACTGGATATGCCAAAGTTGAGACGTCGGTAACGTCTGAGGCCGACGTGCGTGGAGAACGTGGTGATGTAGCGGGAGTCTGGGTGGAGAGGAAGTTGATGATAGCCTGACCGGAGGTCCATTTTTGAGAACCATCGCGCTCCATTTAACTCTCCTAAGATATCGTCGATTGTCGGAGTCAGATGCCTCTCTCTCTTGACCGCTGTGTTGGGTAGGCGCATGTCCACGCATATGCGGACTTGACCGTGTTTTTTAGGCTTGCGCGCTATAACGATCGGGGACACCCAAGGTGTCGGTCCGCTGACCTTTTCGATGATGCCCTGTCGTTCAAGGGCTTCCAGCTCCTCCTCCACTTTCTTCCTGAGGTGAAAAACGATTCTTCGGTGCCTGAGTGCGACAGGTTGGATTGACCGATCAATCTGAAGAGATACTTCCTTCCCTTTTAGGCATCCAATGTCCCGGAACGCTCCCTCGAACTCCTCCAAAATCGTGTCCAGTTCTTCCGTTAGCACCGCCATAGCAAAAGACATTAGTCTGAGTTCCTCCGCCGCCTGCCCACTGATAAGCATGCCGCTGCCCTCTTTGGTGACATATATGGTCATCGGGACCTTCAACTCTTGGTGCTGCAGCTCTGTCCGGAAACAGCCTATCAGTGGTATCGGTGTTTTTTGTCCATATGCGAATACCCTGATCTTCGCGGCTTGCAATGGTGGTTTGGTTCTCAGCTGGTTGTACACATCCGCCGCCATGAGTTCTATGGATGCTCGATGGCGAAAACGTAGTGGACGGGATAGTCATTAGTGTCGTCGTCCATGTCTTTGCTGTCCTGACTTTCTTTTATGGTGTGAGCAGCTTCTTTCTTGAACTTAGTCGACCTGAATACTGCCGCGAAGTGGTTCATCCACCCACACGAGCTGCATCTTTTCCCTCGTGCCGGGCAGTCTTGTATGGGGTGTGTTTGACCCCTGCAGTATCCGCAGTTGCTGCGTTTGTCTTGTGGCTTCTTTCCACCATATTGGCGCGTCTTAGGTCTTACGACGTTGATTTGTTCGGCCGTGTTGACCTGCTCTGACTTCACTGGACATTGGAGAGCCGCTTCCATGTGCGACGCCCTTGCCTGGGATAACTCTTTGGAGCGTCCTAGCTTCAGGATATCCGCCAGCGGTTTCCCATCTTCTTGTAATATCGTACCTCTCAGCTTTGAGGAGTAGCATCCCTGTATGATCTGTCCTCGAATTTCCTCTTGCTCATCGTGAAATCCACACGTGCTGGCTAATTCTTTGAGCCTGCCGTGGAATGCATCAAGTGACTCTTCGGCCTCCTGCTTTGCCTGTTGGAAAATGAACCTTTCATAGTCTTTGCTGGCCATGGGTTCGAAGTGTGCATTGAGAGCATTGAGGAGCGTTATGTAGGTTTTTGGAGTGGCCTCTACAATGGTCTTGTAAATCCTGTGTATGTCTTTCCCACCCAGGTGCAGGAGTAGGGCCCTGCGGCGTTCCCTCGCTGTCCCAGCACCCTCGAAATATATCTGCAGATGATCTGTCCAGTCTTTCTAGCAAGGCGCTAGGGATGCTGGGGCGCCACTACCACGAACGGCTCAATGGCGGGAATGGACGCCACCATTTTGGCACGTGGAGGGCTCTAGCTCGGTGCTTGGATCACTCTACGCAGCGTAGCCCCGGTTCTGACCAGGTGCGGCCTTGCCTCATGTGCTGGTGTGGAGTAGGGGGGGGCACGTGCTTTAGCTCGTGACTCAGCTTGGTCAGTTCACGCGCTGGCACTGACCTGCCGCCTCCGTGGCTTATTGTCCGTCCGCCCCCTCGGGCTATGATGCTTGGGTGTGTCACCTTCTCTACTCTTCAGCTGCCTCTTCCTTTTCACACCATTGGAAATCAGCCGGTGGCCTCAAACCTTCTTTCCTGCCCTCCAGGAGCCAGCACTGTACTTCAGACGAGTGGGCGTCTTGCCAGCGGCTCTGTGAGATCTGCAGCGAGTCTTCCGCCCAAGGCCAGGGCTGCACGCGGAGTCGGCACACCGCCGTAGCATCCTGCACTAGGCCCGACTGCTGGACGGGGCAACGCACCGCCGTGCGCCGCCGAGATCAGTCGCCAGAGAGCTACCTGAGGGCTGAGCATGGGTTCTGTTTATTTAGACCCCCGTCGCCATCATCGTGTCTCTGGATCACAGGCGCAGGGTGATAAACGCGCAGCTGCGTAAAAGACACTCGGGACACATGGGCTCTGGTTCACCGCGTGGTCCGGACTAACCCCGGCCACGCCTCCTTTATTTTTATAGGCGAGCGTGTTACGTTACGCGCTCGCGTATGCGCACCTCACGGTGTGCGAGTAACTAGACCGCTGACTCCGCGGTCTCGGACATTACAAGGCCTAGGCCACTCCCAAAGCTGGTTTTAGCTGCTGCACTCTGCTTATTCAGACTGATTTCTTCATCTATATCAGTATTGTTCTTAAAATATTGCTTTTTACTGCTCCTTTATTGCTGTTTGCATTTAATTTCTATTATTTATGGAAGGCAAGCAGTCTCACAATATGTTGTCTAAACGGAAACAAAAGGTTTCTCCACCACCAGTTAAATCTAACCCAGTGGATATTAATGAATCTTCATTATCTGCTTTACTGGAGGAACTACAAGCTGTGCGTTCTAATACTGATAATATTGCGACTGAGATTAAAAATTTGCTTAAAGATATGGCTGGTCCTTCTATGAAGCTCTCTAAAAATTCTAATACAATTCAAGACAATGAAGCTAAAATTGACCATCTTATACCAGTTACAGCCATAATTGATACACTGAAAAAAATAATATTGGATTTGGAGAATCGCAATAGGCAATATAACCTGCAAATTTTCAATTTACCAGAAGATTTGGAGGGCAATGACTGCAATGTCTATCTGGAAAACCTAATTCCTGGTCTTTTGCGTATTAAGTTTCCTGAAAAATTTGAAATTGATAAGGCACACAGATCCCTTCTCATCGCAACCCAAGACAAGATAAGCCTCATCAAATGATTTTCAAAGTGTTACATCATCACCGTCTAATTTTAATACAAAGAGCTGCCAGAGATATCCCTTCGATAATGGCCAATGGTAATAACATTTTCATTCATCAAGTCTTTGCTAAAGCTCCAGTCAATATTTGTAAAGAATTTGCAAACCTTCGTCCTAGGCTAAGAAATGCTGGTTATCAATATGGAAGGATGAATTTTCGAAATCTTTTCAACATCCTAAAGATCTTCGCCGTTTTCTGGATTTGCAGTCTCAGTCAGCATGGAAACAAATGAGATTACTGCTTGACTTCATTGTTGCTTGTTTTTTTATTGCCAGTATGGTTAATTGATTGGAGTATTCTTTTAGGGCATGTTAAGTGGGTTATTCTTGATATGCGTTTGTGCAATTCAGAAGTTCTATAAATGTCTCTATGTTGTATAGTTATTTTTTGTTGTCGCCTGTTTTTTGTGTCTTTTAAATATCAATTCTCGAGCTTCTATTCTTTTTCTAATCTATCGTTTTTACCTATCTTCTTTTCTACCTTTTTCTTATTTCAAAATGTCAAGTCGCAATGGTATTAAAATTGTTTCATTTAATGTTAAAGGTTTGTGGCACCCTGTTAAATGTACTAACGTTTCAGATTATATAGTTAGGCATAAAGCTTGTTCAATTCAGGAAACTTGTGTAGATGATAAAGTTTTATCCTATATGAATAAAAAATGGGTTTGGACTGTTATTTCATCTCCGGCTCTCAATAGGAAAAATGGGGTTGCAATTCTTTTTGCAAAAAAATTACATGGTCAAATTTAGGATTAGCGTTCTGATTCAGAAGGTCGTTTTAATATAGCTAAAATAAAAATTGACAGTAAGGTTTTCTACCTAATTAATGTATATGATCCTACTAATGATGACCCAGAGTTTTGGTTAAGATTTACATCAGAGGTTCTAAAATTGGGTAATGTTCCTCTGATTATTGGAGGAGATTTTAATCTTATATCTGATCCATTACTGGATAGAATATCACAAGCCATATTTCGTCCTTCAAATGCGTTTTTCAAGCTCAAAGACTACCAAAATGGTTGATATTTGATGTCTGCATATTCCTACTGATAAACAGTTTACTTTTTTCTCTAATCTTCATGACTCCTATTCTAGGTTAGATTATTTTTTATTTCTTGTGATCTAATTTCCTCAATTTCTAATCCAGACTTTCAGAATATAAATATTTCTGACCATGCTTTAATCTCCTGTATTTTATACAATGATTCCAACCAGAATAGCCATCACCGGCCTACGAATACCAATATTGTTCTTAATGGCAATAACAAACCTAGACTTTTATCAGCTATTCAAGAGTTTTTTTTTTTAATAATGAAGGCTCCACATTTATTATTAATCGATGGGACGCATTTAAAGCGTATATTAGAGGTAAGGCTATTTCAATTATGGCACATGAAAATAAATTATTTAACACTAAAATTGAAGAATTTGGAACACAGATAGTTAAATATGAATGTCTATATATTACTTCTAATAACCTCCTAAATAAGGAAAAATTACAGAAACTTTGTTATGAACTGAATTCTATTTTGAGTAATAGATGTGGAATACAAATCTCTAATAATAAACCTAAATTTCATTTTAGCGTGAATAGTCTGCCAGGTTGTTAGCTAACTACCTCTGTATTCAAAATGAGAAAAATCTAATTAATGCTATTCATTCCCCAAAAGGCTCAATTGCTTTATCCCATGATGAAATTATTGAAGAATTCATGAATTATTATTCAGACTTATAAAATAATCCACCGTCTTCAGATACAGCTATCGATAATTTGTTTGGTTTAACAGATTTTTTAAAATATCATAAAGACTTTATTTTAAAACAAAGTATTTTATGGTTTCAAAATTTAGAGCTTAATAAATCACAGGCATGGCTACGTATCGAACAGAATTCAGTATCACCTTTTCATCTAGCTGCTTTGCTTATAATGTCTAATTCTTCTGTTTTTTTAAAGAAATCAGTAATATTGAAATCTACTAGGTTGATTTTATATGATTTAGATTCTATTTTTCAATGTTCTATTTCTAATACATTGAGTTTAACGCTATGGTATAACCCATCAGGATAATTAGTTTGTCATACAAACTTTTGGATTTCATGGATAAGAGTAGGCATTTTGTATTTAAAAAATATTTATGATAATAATGCCTTTTTAAGTTCTGAAGACCTTCAGCATAGATTTCATTTGCAACCATATGAATTGTTTGGTAACTCTACTCTTAATTCCTTCCCGAAGGGCTTTCCTTTCATTTTTTATTCTGATTTAGAAGTGTATCTCCAAATAATTGCACCCTCTCCCCATATAGAATCATTACTATATAAAAAGTTTAATATTCTTGATAGAGACAATATTAATTTTCTTGCTCCCTTTTGGAACGCAGAATTACAGTTGTTCTTTCCTTTGGACAAATGGAGGAATGTTTGGTTAAACTGTTTCAGGTTGGTTGTTTCGGGTTGGTTGTCTGTAACATTATATCAAACTAACTCCTACATACTTTTTAATTGTTTATGGACCCCTTCAAAATTATATAATGCCAAACTTTCAACTTCTTCTAATTGTTGGAATTGTTCTTTAGATGTTGGATCATTAAGACATATTTTATTTGATTGTCCTTTTGTGAAGAAGTTTTGGGAGGAAGTTTATTAATTTCTTATTTTATTTATTTATTTATTTAGGACTTATAGAGCGCACAGCTACCCCCAACGGAGGTGTCCCGGCACTTGAACAGGCGAAGGATGGGAGTACTGTGAGTGGTTTAAGCGTTCGAGAAGAGGCAAGTGTTAAGGTCACGGCTTAAGATAGGTTCAGAATTGGTCAGTCGCAGTTGCAGAGGCAAGCTGTTCCAAGTTTTGGCAGAGAACTCCGCAAAAGCTCTGCCGCCCATTCTAGCGCGGCAAAAGCGCGGGGGGGGGGTAATAAGGAGGCGCAGGTGGTTGGATCTAATAGCGCGGTTAGACTGTGCATGTTTAAGCCGAGCTCTCAGGTAGGCCGGGCCTGTACTCTGTAGTGATCTAAAGACCAGAACCATTGATTTGAATTGGATGCGTTTGGCCACTCGGAGCCAGTGAAGCTTCTTCAGGTATGGGGAGATTGAGTGGCGGTAGGGAATATTATAAATCAGCCTAGCAGCCACATTTTGGACAGTCTGTAAGCGTCTGATCAGGTACGCAGGAGCCCCTGCGTACAGACTGTTTGCGTAGTCCAGATGTGAGGTGATCAGAGCGTGAACGACAGTCCTGCCAGAGTCCGGTGGGAGAAACAGGAAACATTTTCAGATCATGTGGAGTTTTTTGAAGAAGGCTGCAGAAACTTGATCTGTTTGATTTAAACATGTAAGTTCGTTATTGAACCTGAAGCCCAGGTTCCTGGCTGACGTCACAGGTTCCGGAGAGGGGTTCATTTCTGATGGCCACCAGAGGGGAGGAGGGCGAGGGCTAGTTTGGTTGAAGAATAGCACCTCCGTTTTATCCGAATTGAGCTTGAGGGTGTTAAGGGCCATCCAGGAGGATATGTTGAGCAGGCATCGTCTAAAATTGGAGAAGGTAGCTTCGCAGTGGTCCCTGCAAGCGAACACTAATTGTTGAAATGTTGAATCCATAATATGTACAAGTTTAAATGTATCTTTTTATGGGATGACTTTTAACTTTAGTAGCCCTGTAATCTGTTCTTATAAATGTATGATGTTGTCCATTTTTCTTTATTGTGGTGATATCATTTAGTTTTTTAGGTACTTTATAATATAATCTTGAATTTCTTAATTATTAATTAGAATGTTTATCTTTATTCATAATGTATTTTTGGATTAATGTTTGTACCTCTTCGGAGCTCTTTTTTGTATGTTATCTATTATCAAAAATTCTAATGAAATATTTTGAACATACAGACTATAAAATATATCTACTGTGGTATCTAAGAAGGACCCAGCTGCTTCTTGCTGCTCTGAAAACAGGGATGCTGAGAGCACCTTCTCTGAAACTTAGAAGTGGGCTTATTGTTTAATGATTCAGCTAAAGTTTGCATAGCGCTTAGAGGTAGCAGCTAGAGGGTGTCAGGACTATAGATTTTAATAAACAAATAACAATTATTTTTAATATTCTCATTATCCATAACTTGCTTCGCTGTCTTTCTCTTCATTTTCTATGTGGTTCTCTTCACATTTTATGCACTAGTCTAAAGATTTTTAAATGAAGAGTTTAAAATGCATAGCCGGCTTCTTCGTGTTGTTCTGAGTGTGTTATTAATTTACGAAAGAGCATTGGGAGTTCCTTGGTTGTCCCTGAATTTATCTGATGAGACTGAGCATTGCCAGTTGACACTTCCTGTTCAGCATTGCTCAGTGGGTTGTGTATGGCTTCCATGTTCAGCATTGCTCAGTGGGTTGTATATGGCTTGCATGTTCAGCATTGCTCAGTGGGTTGTGTATGGCTTGCATGTCCAGCATTGCTCAGTGGGTTGTGCATGGCTTGCATGTTCAGCATTGCTCAGTGGGTTGTGTATGGCTTGCATGTTCAGCATTGCTCAGTGGTTGTGTATGGCTTGCATGTTCAGCATTGCTCAGTGGGTTGTGTATGGCTTGCATGTTCAGCATTGCTCAGTGGGTTGTGTATGGCTTGCATGTTCAGCATTGCTCAGTGGGTTGTGTATGGCTTGCATGTTCAGCATTGCTCAGTGGGTTGTGTATGGCTTGCATGTTCAGCATTGCTCAGTGGTTGTGTATGGCTTGCATGTTCAGCATTGCTCAGTGGGTTGTGTATGGCTTGCCTGTTCAGCATTGCTCAGTGGGTTGTGTATGGCTCGCAGCACCGTGACTGAGGGCCTGAATATGAGTCTGGCTTCTCGCAGCGGGCCGCCACGCAAGCGCCTGCTGAGAGACCGCCAAACACGCAGTCAGACAGCCCGCCAGATAACGAGTTTAATCCTGGTAGGCGGTCCTGCTGCAGCGGTCCCAAAGAGGTGCCTTTCTCAAAGACGAGCCATAGAAAGGCGGCGCCGTGGGAGTGCCAAAGCAGGTTCCTGCATGAGCAATAATACACAATGTCATGCATTTCTTCTTGTGCAGGAACTGGCGGTGCTAACATACGAGGAGCACGCCGTGTGCCCTCTTGCATGCACCCCACTGAACAGAGGTGACAGGCCCCCCTGAGTTGCTTCACCACCACCCTTTCCATGGCGAGCTCACCGCTGTGGATAGGGTCAAAGTGAGGCAACTCGTAATACGATTGGCGGTGCTGCATCAGCACCACCAGCATATTGCAGCCCAAGACCGCGGCGCACCGCTGTGCGATTCATGATCCCCGTGGATCCGTTGGTGCTGTGGTGGTCCCATCGCCGCACTCTAAATACGGCAGAGGACTATGAGTGCAGCAGTGCGCAGACCGCCACCACAGTCTCATGGACCGCCACCACGGTCACATGGACCGCCACCACGGTCACATGGACCGCCAAACACTTAACTGTCTGGCCCTCACAGTCTGGCTTCCGAGCCAACCACAGCACCGAGACCGCCCTCATCGCCGCCACCGATGACATCCGAGCCCTGATGGACAACGGAGAAACAGCGGCCCTCATCCTCCTAGACCTCTCCGCGGCATTCGACACTGTCTGCCACCACACCCTAGTACAGCGCCTCAGCAACGTCGGAATCCAGGACAAGGCTCTGGAATGGATCATCTCCTTCCTCGACGGAAGAACACAGAGAGTCCTCCTACCACTGTACAAGTCAGAGGCCACCGAAGTCATCTGCGGCGTCCCCCAAGGATCCTCGCTGAGCCCCACCCTCTTCAACGTCTACATGAGCCCCCTCGCGGCCATCGCACGCCAACACAACCTCAGCATAATCTCCTACGCCGACGACACCCAGCTGATCCTCTCCCTGACCAACGACCCCGCCGCCGCAAGAGCCAACCTGCACGAAGGGATGAAAGAGGTAGCCGAGTGGATGACGACCAGCCGCCTGAAACTGAACTCAGACAAGACGGAGGTCCTCATCCTGGGCTCTTCACCCTCCGCCTGGGACGACTCCTGGTGGCCTCCCGCCCTGGGCACCGCACCCAAACCGACAGACCATGCACGCAACCTGGGCTTCATCCTGGACTCCTCCCTCTCCATGACCAGACAAGTCAACAACGTCTCCTCGGCGTGCTTCAACATCCTACGCATGCTACGGAAGATCTTCTGGTGGATCCCCACCGAGACCAGGAAGACCGTCACCCAGGCCCTCGTCACTAGCCGACTGGACTACGGCAACGCCCTCTACGCCGGTACCACCGCCAAGCTCCAGAAGAGACTCCAGCGGATCCAGAACGCCTCAGCCAGACTCATCCTCGACATCCCACGAACCAGCCACATCTCCGGACATCTGAGAGACCTGCATTGGCTACCCGTCAACAAAAGAATAACCTTCCGCCTCCTCACCCACGCACACAAAGCCCTACACGACCAAGGCCCGAGCTACCTCAACAACCGAATCAACTTCTACGCTCCCAAACGCCACCTCCGATCAGCCAACCACGCCCTCGCCGCCGCCCCCCGCATCCGAAGAGCGACAACAGGAGGAAGGTCCTTCTCCAACCTGGCCGCCAAGACCTGGAACTCCCTCCCGACCGACCTGCGCCTGACCCAAGACCACCTCTCCTTCAGGAAGAAGCTGAAGACCTGGCTGTTCGAGCAGTAGCGGCACCCCACCCCCCACCCCCAGCGCCTTGAGACCCTACAGGTATGTAGTGCGCTCTAGAAATGTCTTTGATTGATTGATTGATTGAACTGGGCCTTTAGTCCTTGAAGTCAGGGGGGCTGATGGTCGATCCCTGCGGCTCTGGGTGGGGGGCACCGCCACGGAACGTATCAGAAGTGAATGAGCAGCTTAAGGTCAAATCTTTATTCTGGATGTAAAATTCATCCTCAGCCCTTAAAAACTTGTTTGTTAACCAAACTTTTCTAAATTTAAAAGGGCTTTGACAGGGACATAGACGGGCCTTTCTCTGTTATCTAAGTATATTTTGAGTACACCCAGGGTGACATTAGAGGCATGCTGGTATACATGCTTCCAGGCTCACAGCTGGGCTCAGGGATTTTGGGACTCTCCTTAGGTATATCAATGCTGTCTTGAAGGGGTTCTGCTGCTTGATGCATGAATGGTTTGACAAAGAGGCCTCCATATTTTGCAAGAGGCTCGAGAACAAATGGAGGCTGCCACCTCTCTGGCATTCTCTCTCTCCCCAACAAGAGGGGAAGTGAAGCACCCACCACAGGATGTGCCTCAGAGTGAAAGGGGACTCCTTCCTCTGCCACACACATAGGCCACGCCCAACAGGGAAGGCTGAACTCTCACACAGGAAGCAGTTACAGGACTAAAGTGAGAACACAAACATTTACAGACATGGATCATGGGTTGTGCTTGCCACAGGCCAGCTGACACCAAAGTCTTTATTTGCAGCCCTCGTGAGATCACAAACACACATACACTGTCACCGCACACGAGGTAGACACGCCCATAAATACGGCCATGTTGTGGGCTGCTAGGACCCCCATGTGGTAATCCCCACCAAGAAATCTATAGCAAAGTGAATAAAGTACATTCCACGGTTAGCGGTCCGGAGAGTGAGAGGACTGAGTCCCCGGCATCGCTGTGCCGGTCGCTGTTGGATCACTTCAAGGCGCTGCACAGCGCTGCGTTGCTGAGCTGCACTTCAAGGCGCTGCCCAGCGCTGCGTCGCTGAGCTGCACTTCAAGGTGTTGCACAGCGCTGCTACCTGGGAAGCGGTGGCGGCACCAGGTGCTCAGATTACAACATAACGCCCTCAAAGTGAAGAGTGTGAAGGATAAGTTGGCTGTAGGGCTCCTTCCAATGCGCCCATGACCTCCAGCCGCCTCTGGGAGGAGTGTCGCAGCGCTAGGTGCCTCTGGGAGCGCTGCATGACCTCCAGCTGCCTCTGGGAGGAGTGTCGCCACGTCGGGCGCCATGATGGAGCCTGCCGTGGGAGGAAAGTGATGGAAGGTCCCAGCTGGAAGAGCTCATGGAAACAGTTCTGGGTTGAAGAAGTTCTGGAAGTTGGTCATGGTGGAACTTTGGAGCTGATGTGGGCTAACGCAAAGTGTCTGGTTGTGTAGAAGAGGGAGACCGAGCTGTTACGGGTGGAAGGAGCCGGATTAGGTTTCAAAGGTCTCTGGGAGAGGCTCATGACTGGAGGTTCCTGATAGAGGGGGACTTGGCTGGAAAGGATTGATGGAGCTGGTCCTGGACCAGTTGAGATGGCCGAGGCTCGATAGGGCCAGTGGAGGTGGTCTGTGCTGGAACGGCCAGTGGAGGTGGTCTGTGCTGGAAGGGCCGGTGGAGGTGGTCCTCGCTCCCAAGGGCCAGTAGAGGTGGTCTTCGCTCAGAAGGGCCGTGGAGGTGGTCTGTGCTGGAAGGACCTGGTGGAGCACGGCTCCAGGTGGAAGTAGTTGTGGACCCCTGTCAATGATCTTGAAACCAGCGTGGATGCGAGAAGGTGATGTTGTAGATGCTGGCCCAGTGCGCAAAGACAAGCTTCTCTGTGATGAAGCGGTGGTGGCTGCCCCGCCGGCTCCGTTCATTCTGGAGGTAGGTGGTGCACTCATCGGGGCCTTTGGGTTCATAGTAGTGGTACGCCACTTTGCGGAACGCCACACGCCGGCTGTAGGAGAACAAAGCAACAGTGTGAGTGTCCTGAGCCATGTGTGGGCTCTCAAGAGTGCACAACAGGCCGGCTCAGCAAGTCGATCAAGTGTACAGACTTCAGGTCTGCGACCTCAAGAGAAAGCAATAAACTCAAAAGTACTCAAAGCACAGTCACCAAAATGGCCGCCCCCTCCACCCCTGATTATCAGTTCTGTTCAGCGTTGCCTCAGTCTCCCGCTCTGCCACACACGCAAACCTGAGATGTAAAGACACTGCACACAACACCTGCAGTAGGAAAACAAAGGCACTAGAGGGCACTTTTTCACTTGGAGGGGACAAGGAGTCTAGTTAGGAAGGCTACCTGAGGGTGGGTCAGAAGAAGCATGACTCCCCCATCCAAGTCGGGGGTTCCACCAAGGGCCAAGTCTTGGACAGAGCACACGAGTCTGTTATACCTGCTGCTCAGCCAGTGTCACTGGGATGAAGAATGTAGGTGGTGGTGATGCTGTGGAATGTTGGCGTGTGGTGATGCTGTGGAATGTTGGCACGTGGTGATGCTGTGGAATGTTGGCGTGTGGTGATGCGGTGGAATGTTGGCATGTGGTGATGCTGTGGAATGTTGGTGCATGGGGATGCTGTGGAATGTTAGTGTGTGGGGATGTTGTGGAATGTTGGTGCATGGTGATGCTGAGGAATATTGGCGTGTGGTGATTCTGTGGAATGTTGGTGCGTGGTGATGCTGTGGAATGTTAGCGTGTAGTGATGCGGTGGAATGTTGGCATGTGGTGATGCTTTGGAATGTTGGTGTGTGGGGTTGGTGTGTGGGGATGTTGTGGAATATTGGTGTGTGGTGATGCTGTGGAATGTTGGTGTGTGGGGATGTTGTGGAATGTTGGTGTGTGGTGATGCTGTGGAATGTTGGCGTGTGGTGACTCTGTGGAATGTTGGTGCGTGGTGATGCTGTGGAATGTTGGCGTGTAGTGATGCGGTGGAATATTGGCATGTGGTGATGCTGTGGAATGTTGGTGTGTGGTAAGCATGGGCGAATTTTGCGAATCTCGCGTTCGCGAATTTTGCGGATTTGCGAACTCGCAATCCGCAAAATCAACGAATTCCCGCGAATTTGCGGATTTTTTTTTTTTTGTGTTCGCCCTTGTTTCTGCCAGTTCGCGAGGGTTTTTACAATTTCGCAATTTGCGAACTTACCTGTCGGGTCGCAAGTTTTGCGAACTTGTTGTTTCTACGTGTCCAGCCTGTTTGGGACACTCTTCTTCATCACTGCCACTCTCTGTCACCACTGCCACTCTCTGACTACTCATGCCACCCTCTGGCCCACCCATGCCACCCTCTGTTTCATCACCACACCCTCTGGTTGTCCAGAGTACATTATTTTCGGCAAAGCAAAGCACACCTTCCCTGCCTCAAGTGACCTGAATTAATTTGGGGCTGATTAATGTGTCACAGAATATTTTTTTAGCTGGCACCTGCTTCCTTAGTGCGCCCTGATTAGTGATCTTTTGCACTTGCTAAGTGCTTTCATTGTTGCAAAATTAGTTACAACACCTGCCCTGCCCCAACTGACAATAATGTATTAGGGGCTGATTAATGGATTTTAACTTCCAGCCTGGCTCCTGCTTGTCTCCCTTAGCTGTAATTCAGGACCTTTGTGGCATATGTGTAACTATTCTGAGGTTCAGAGCAGGGTCACATAATAGTTGCAACTGGCAACTGAACTCTGGAGGGGCCCCTCAGGAAGCACTACAGGAAATGGCTACTAATGATGAGCCTGAACTTTTGAACCTGGTAAGTAGTTTCAGTTTTGCTAAGATCGTATTTCTGCAATTTAGCACTTATTCGCGGGGCGCGAAGTTGTACTGGGAAGCCGCGAACTCACGCGAACAGTGCGAGCAGTGCGAGCAAAATCCGCTGCTCGCGGATTTGCGGATTTTGCGGGAGATTCGCGAATCTCGCGGATTGCGAATTTCCCGAAAATCCGCAAAATCCGCGAGCGAAACGGATTTTCCGCCCATGCTTAGTGTGTGGGGTTGGTGTGTGGGGATGTTGCGGAATGTTGGTGTGCGGTGATGCTGTGGAATGTTGGTGTGTGCGATTGGTGTATGTGGATGCCTGGAATGTTGGTGTGTGGGGATGCCTGGAATGTTGGTGTGTGGGGATGCCTGGAATGTTGGTGTGTGGGGTTGGTGTGTGGGGATGTTGTGGAATGTTGGTGTGTGGTGATGCTGTGGAATGTTGGTGTGTGCGATTGGTGTATGGGGATGCCTGGAATGTTGGTGTGTGGGGATGCCTGGAATGTTGGTGTGTGGGGATGCTGTGGAATGCTGGGTGAGTGAGAGAGTCAGTTGGAGACTGGGCTGAGCAGCACGAAGGCTGCCCCCTGGTGGGGCTCTTGATCTTAACAAACATCTTACTTGATCTTCCCTGGATTACTGGACTTCTTTCAATATACAGCGCCATGTTTAGGCTCTCCAGCAGTGCTTGGTTTTATTCTGGGGCTGAAAATGTTTTAATAATTCAACGTGTGCAGTAAATCATGCATTTCTGTAATGTTGGTGGATCGCCCAAATGATGAGGCAGACACTGTGGATCCTTAAGGAACGTTATTATATATTTATAAGGTGAAATCGCACAAAGGAGCGCCGGGCGTCTCACGGCATCGCGCTCCGATCGCTCGCACATGCGCACTGCGCTTTCTGCGCACATCGTCTCGTGATCTCGTCCTTGCGTGTCGCGTCATCACGCGCCCGCAAGGACTAGACCGCTACACTACATATCTCCCTTTTTTATACACAAACATAAAACATGCTATAAGTCCACTGTTTCAACATACCCCCATTTCAAAGTCTCTGAAACGAGCGGGTGTGACCACCGCTCTCCCTGCACGTGTACGTCTTACCGGGGTAGAGGCTTCTCGGACACCATCCCCCACCGGGCTCAACATTCCACTCCTCACTTGACTCCGTTCATTTCTCTGGGGTGTCAAGTCCTTTTCGACTCTCTCTTCCTCTACCCTCGGAGCTTACAGATCTTCTCCCTCTACATGCAAATGTCCTTCCACTTGGCCTTCGCCTTCTTCCGTTATTCTCTCCTCTCTGCTACTCAGTCCTAGATCTTGTTGGCCTTCCTCTTTTTCCTCAGGCCACTGTAGAATCTTGTTTCATTTAGCCATGCGGTCTTGGGACCACACATTTCCATCACTAAGCAACGCAGCCCTGTCATATACTTCCTCCACTTGCTTGGGCGAGCTGTACTTGCTTTCACCTTTCCTTTTTAGCACAGCCAACTTGACTCTCACCCATTCCCCTTTTTCCAAAGCCGCTTCTTTCACATTTCTTCTCCTGGTATAGTGCTCAGTATATACTTTTTGGGCCCTTTCGAGATTGTGCTGGACTAGGGCAGGTGACCATTTGCTGGTGACGGTCTTCTCCCTCCAGACCACATTGTCCTTCGTGAACGGGTGCCTGCCTCTTAGGATCTGGAAGGGGCTGTATCCTGTAGAGGTGGGGGTAATCCTGTACGCCCACATCATGCTTTGGATTTCCTTCTCCCAATCCTTGCCCTTCATGATGGCAGCTTGTATGGATCCCACGAGGACTCGATTAAATCTCTCCACCTGTCCGTTGCTCGAAGGGTGGTACACTGAAGTGTGCTTCATTTTGATTCCATTCCTTTCTGCATACTTGTACCACTTCTCAGATGTGAACTGCGGACCATTGTCACTGAGGATCGTCCTCGGGATCCCTTCTCTCAGGAACACTGAGGTGAGAAACTTGATGATAGTGTCAGTGTCCATCTCTGTCTGCACATGTATTTCTGGCCACTTAGAATATTTGTCCACCAAAACACATAAGTATTGTGGCATACCTTGGCTATCCAACACTGGTCCCAGAATGTCAACCGATACATCTTCCCAAGGGTTGTGCGGTTGGTCGAACCTTCCCAACGCGGGTCTCAATGGCTTCAATATTTTGTCTACTCCTTGGCACTGGTCACAGTCCCTCACGTGCCTTTCTACTTGACTGTCCAGTCCCGGCCACCAATACATTTGCTTCACTCGCAGTTTGGTTTTCACGATGCCGGGATGTCCTTCATGTAGCTGGCGCAGCAGGAGCGGGATCAGTCTTGTGGGGGGCACCACTTTGTCACCTCGATATAAGAGGATTCCGGAGTCACTCATCAATAGTTCTTCCCTTGCTTCGTAGAATTTACGGAGAACTTCCTTCAACCTCCTTTTCTCTGGCCAACCACCAAGCAGGCATTCGTTGACCTCCTTGATGTCTTCGTCCTCTTCGTACGCCTGCGCCCATTCTTGCCTGCTGATGACTCTTTCTGAGTCCTCCATCACAGCTATCATCTCTTCATCCTCCACCGACGAATTTGGCGCCTCCTCCATGGCCGAGGCTCGACTGAGGTAGTCAGCCACTTTGTTGCGTGTCCCCAGTATGTACTCTACATCATACCTATACGCCAGCAGCTTCAGCGTCATCTTGGCTATGCGTGGGGTGGCAGTTGCATGTCCACTCAAGGTGAGTACCTTGACCAGCGGTTTGTGGTCCATTTGCAGATGAAATCTCGTGCCCCACAGGAACTGCCTGAACTTCCCCATGGCCCATACCACCGCCAGCATTTCCTTCTCAATCACACTGAACTTTTGTTCTGTGGGGGATAACGCTCTGGATGCAAAGCTGAGGGTCTCCACGGTACCATCTTCTCTCTCTTGTGCGAGAACTGCCCCAAGCCCCTTTTAGCTGGCATCAGTGGTAAGTACCCAAGAGGATCATGTCCATGCAAAGGCACCGCCTGGCTTATGTCTTTCTTTAACACTTCGAATTCCCTCTGTGCTTCTTCATCCCAGTGGAGCGCCGTCTTGTCTCTTATGAGCTGCCTCAATTGATGCGTTTTTGTTGCAAAGTGCTGAACGAATTTACTATAGTATTCGGCCATCCCTAGGAAGGATCTCACTTCTCCTTGCTGACGAGGGCTCTGGCATCACAGATTGCCTTCACGTTCTCCCTCTCAGGGGTGATCCCATGTCCTCCAATCTCATGACCTAGGTGGGTGACAGATCTCATTCTCAGTCGACATTTGTTCCATTCAGCTGTCAGGCCCTTCTCCTGTAGCACGCTCAGTACTTTGTTCAGTTTCCTGTCGTGGTCTTCACGGTCCTTTCCCATCACTAAGATGTCGTTCTGGAAATATTGGATGCCGTCTACATCCTTGAACAGCCGGTGCATCAGCTTTTAGAACACTGCTGCAGCCGATGCCAGCGCGAAGGGCATTCTGCGAAATTGATAGCATCCAAATGGTGTTATGAAGGACGTGAATTTTTGGCTAGGCGGATGCAAGTCTATCTGATGATAGGTGGATGCGAGGTCAATGGTGGAGAACCACTTCACTCCCCTTGTTTTGGCCAGCATTTCTTCAATCCTGGGCAACGGGAATTTCTCCACTATCAGGCATTTATTTAGCTCTTGCAGGTCCACACACAACGCACCTTGCCGTTGGGTTTTCGTGTCACGACCAAGGGAGATAGCCATTCCGAACTGTCTATGGGCTCAATTATCCCTTGTTCTTCCAGTCTGCGTAATTCTTGTTGCACCGCTTCCCTTGCCGCTATGGGCACGTTCCGGACCTTGTGGGACACAGGTCGGGAGTTTTCTTTGAGCAGGATTTTGTGCATGAATTCCTCCGAATACCTTCGGGAATTCTCTCTTCACTTTCTTCAGATTCGGCCAGCACTCACTGTCCGTCAGCAATACTTGCTCACTGCCTCCCGGGTCCAGTTTTATCCCTTGGTCTCCTTGATCTCTCCATCCCAACACCAATGGGACTTTCTCTGCTACATACAGTTTGCAGTCTGCCGTTCTTCCCCTAAATTCAAACTTCAGGATCCGGTAGCCCACCATGGGGATCGGGGTATCAGTATATGAGACCGGTGGAATGTCTGGTGGTTCCAAGTTGGGGCCTAGGCTGGGTCTGAACTCTTCCTCCCATACAGATCTTTGGACTATGGTGTATGGGGATCCTGAGTCTATCGCAATCCTGATCTTCACTCCTCCTATCAGCATGTCGGACCGTGGTTTACTCTAGCGCTTGTTTTTTATTCCCAGCACTTGCTCCTCAATGCACAGCACCAGGTCTTCTTCTTCCAGTTCTTCTTCTTCTCCTTCTGGCCGGTCTTGTGCCACATACTTCACGATCCTCTTCTTGCCCTTCCTGCGACATACCTTCTCATAGTGACCTATCAGGCCACAGAACATGCATTTCGCCCGGAATGCTGGGCAACGTTTATCTTGGGCCGGGTGGTTCGCACTTCCACACGAGTAACACGTGGCTTTGCTTTCCGTAGATGGTTTCCATGTTTGACCTGATTTTCCCGACCATCTGTTGGTTCCTTTATTATCCCCGGCCGTCATTCTGTTCCATCCTGAATGCTCCGCATCGTCCACCTTGTTCACCATAGGTCTCTGGATGTTCTCCCTTTTTGCAGCGTCAGCGCATCGCTTCGACAGTTCCGCTTTCTTTACCATTGCTATTACTTCTTTTAGCGTCGCCTCTCCATGCGCCCACAACTTATCCTGGACCATCTTATTGGTGGTGTGCATCACGATTTGGTCCTTTATGAAGTTGTGTTGGAGTGTCCCGTACTTGCATGTAATCGCCAACCTTCTCAACGCTGCGACGTAGTCATCAATGGATTCTCCCGCTTCTTGCTTCGTCTGCTGGAAGTTAAAACGATCAATGGAGACGCACACCACGGGACGGTAGTGGGTAGGGTGTTAAAATATCGATAACAAAAATATAGCTGACATAAATATCGTTGCAAAAATATCGTTTACAAAAATATCGACACCCTATACTTAAACAGGTAAGTACATAAATATCGACTCCAAAATATCGTTGTAATTAATATAGATGTAAAAAATATCGACTTTTTAAAATAATTAAAATTACATTAAATAATAAATAAATATAAGTACTATTAACAAAATACATTACATTACTTTTATTTTTTAACTATTTCAAACAAATTTACTACACTTTTTAATTATAAACTTAATAAATGTGGACATATAAATTAATTTTACACATTACTTTATATAACAACAATAATACATATATATAATTAAAATACCCCTTTACCCAAAAACCCAAAACTGACCCTGAACCCTAAAAATACCCCTTTACCCAAAAACATTTTCACTAAAAAAATCCTGTACACACACCTAAAATTAATTAAAAAATTAACATAATTAATGACATAATTATTATTCAATTAACTAATTAAAATTAATTAACTATTATTTATTACACTATTTATATTTATTTAAAACATTAATTAATCTATTATTTCATTATATTTAAAAACCCCTTTACCCAAAAACTGAAAACTGACCCTGAACCCAAAAAAAACCCCTTTACCCAAAAACTAAAAACTGACCCTGAACCCTAAAAATACCCCTTTACCCAAAAACTAAAAACTGACCCTGAACCCTAAAAATACCCCTTTACCCAAAAACTGAAAACTGACCCTGAACCCTAAAAATACCCCTTTACCCAAAAACTGAAAACTGACCCTGAACCCTAAAAATACCCCTTTACCCAAAAACTGAAAACTGACTCTGAACCCTAAAAATACCCCTTTACCCAAAAACTAAAAACTGACCCTGAACCCTAAAAATACCCCTTTACCCAAAAACTGAAAACTGACCCTGAACCCTAAAAATACCCCTTTACCCAAAAACTGAAAACTGACCCTGAACCCTAAAAATACCCCTTTACCCAAAAACTGAAAACTGACCCTGAACCCTAAAAATACCCCTTTACCCTAAAACTGAAAACTGACCCTGAACCCTAAAAATACCCCTTTACCCAAAAACTGAAAACTGACCCTGAACACTAAAAATACCCCTTTACCCAAAAACATTTTCACTAAAAAAATCCTGTACACACACCTAAAAATAATTAAAAAATTAACATAATTAATTACATAATTATTATTCAATTAACTAATTGAAATTAATTAACTATTATTTATTACACTATTTATATTCATTTAAAACATTAATTAATGTATTATTTCATTATATTTAAATTACTTCCCACCCTACTCCCCTATAAACCCACAACCCGCTACGGAACTATTAATACTAAATTCAACTGAAAATACATTATTAAATAATAATATACTACTAAAAATAGTACTTTGACTAAAAATAATCATTAAAAACACTACATTACTTATAATTATTTAAAAAACGATATTATTGTAAACTATGTTTTTGTAAACGATATTTATTACAACTATATTAATGTTAACGATATTACTTACCTGTCTGTCGATATTTTGGTCAGACGATATTTTTGTCATCGATATTTCTTCCTGTAGATATTTTTGCGGCGATATTTATGTTAGGCGATATTTTTGCGGCGATATTCCTGCTCTGTACCACGGTGGTGATTATCTAGATCTTCTACGGCATGCCGGAAGACATCATCATCAGCTGCTGGTGTAGGCGTGGGCACTAGGTTCGTGAACACTCTTATCCCTTCCGGACCTAGATTATGTAAGAGTATCCTTCTTCTCCTCGCACTGGGGAAGGGTTCTCCGTTTTCATCTTCTAAAGCTTCTAGATAGTTCTTGAAATATTCCCTCCAGTCTTCCCATTTCATCTGGGGTTCACCTGGTTTGGGCAGAAATGGAATCGGCGTCGTAAGGGAAGAGGCTTGTGTGCTCATCCTGGCCTGTTCTTCCGGTTCCCCTACTTGATTTCTAGGGCTACCTGGTGCGCTTGTGTTCCCGCCTTGTGCCGTGTTGGGTCGGGGTTCTCCTTCTCCCCCTTCTCTGCTCTGTCCCCGTTCCACCAGGGCCTCAGTGGGGTGTAGCTACCCTCCTACCGTGCTTCCCGTCCTTGTTTGCCTCCGTTCCTGGCCCTGGTGCACGTGGTGGGAGCGTCTCGTTTCCTTGCGCCTCTGCCACGCTCCTCCTGCAATTCACTGCCACCGTGCTTCTTTTCCTTTGTCCCTTGACCGGTACATGCAGTGGTCTTCCAATGCCTGTTGTTCCACTGTGTGCCTTTTTTTTCTTCTTAGGAAGCAGTTTGGGCTTCTTGTGGGAAATCCCAACTCTCGTCGCCACTGTAATGTTGGTGGATCGCCCAAATGATGAGGCAGACACTGTGGATCCTTAAGGAACGTTATTATTTATTTATAAGGTGAAATCGCACAAAGGAGCGCCGGGCGTCTTAATGCATCGCGCTCCGATCGCTCGCACATGGGCACTGCGCTTCCCGCGCATGCGCACATCGTCTTGCGATCTCGTCCTTGCGTGTCGTGTGATCACGCGCCCGCAAGGACTAGACCGCTACACTACAATTTCTTGACTCTGTTTCTTCTGCACCGTGGCCTACCCCTGCGTAGCCCCAATGAGAGCCATTGATGGCTCCTGTGGACCCCCCTTGACCCCGGAGGAGTCCCAGAGTCCCCTGAGACCCCTGTGTGGGATGTGGGGCCAGCGAGGGAGAGTGAGGACGCCATGTTGCCAGCCTGGGCTCTCCTGGGGGACTGGGTGAAAGGAGGAGCTCTCTCATCGCATGTTTAGAGGTGGGATGGAGGCAATGAGCTCCTACAGAGACAGCAGGGGGCAGTGAGAGTGACAGAAGAGAGGAAAGGAGAGCATGCACGAGGAGAGTCCCCCAGGGTTAAAAGGACTGCTGGGGCTCCTGAGACAGTGTTTGCACAAAGGGCGCACGTAGATCCGTTGCATCTTTGGGAAAGCTCGTGCTGTTGAGTGCAGCCCATATAGAGCTCTCAGTTAATGTCCCCAGGACAGGGTTTGGAAGGATGAGGGGACCTTGGGGGCTGGCTTGCGTCAGGATGTCTGATCATGCCTCCAGGTGAGCGATTGGTGAGAGTCTGACTGGGACTGAGGCCAAAGTGTCCTGGAACTTCCAGGGAGCATTGGTCTCCTTGGAGCCGTGGCACAGTGTCAGCAGGGGAGCTCTGTGTGACACCGGCCGTGCCATCTGTGAAGGGAAACACCACCTGTGGTGATCTATCCAGAGTGAGGGACTGTACTCTGGGGCCAAACGGCTGCACGGTCAAGTGCTTGGTGAGCGTCAGACCGGCCAAGACCATCCCATCTCCTCTCACTCACTGACCTTATGCTGGTCTTTGACCCTGCACAGTCCTCCGCTAGCCTTGGCTAGGCTTGAGCTAAAGATAATACCATATACATACATACATACAGACACACATACATAGGTGCAGATGTGTGGAACCTAGAGGACTTTGCAAGAATCCAGACCCCAGGGCCATGGTAGGAGGTTGACACCCGTCAGGGTGCCACCTGTGAGGACCACCAGTAGACCAGGGGGGACCCCACTCCTCCGTTTGGGGGAGCCTTGACATGAACTCTGCCTTTAGTGAAGTTTAGGCCACAGGTTTCAGAGCTGAAGGTCAAAGACACACCCCGCTTGTCGGCAGAAACGTCGCTAGAGCTTGTGGTGCCCGGGCCTATCCCTCAGATTGCCGCCCCCCTGGGGGGTGCTGGGGAAAAAGGACAGCGAGCACATGAAAGAGGTCCGAGAGACACGTAGTATCGCCGCTAATAGTTACCTTGATCATGCAAGTTACATGCACATACATGACACGGCCCAGGGCTAGACAGCCCGCGTCCCCAAAATAGTGCCGCCTAGAGCGGACTGACCCCACCTGGGTACGCCGCGGAAGGAAAAGCAGAAGGAAACTCAAAACTTACATCAGTTCTACCTATCTTCTTCCTCCCATTCTCAAACCCCCTCTTCTGAGTACACCATCCTTAAATTTCCTTTGATTGACTCCACAGCCTTAGGTCAACTTATGAATCGAACTAAGTCAGGCTCGCCTGCAGACCCATGTCCTCCTACCATCTTTCGTCTGGCGCTCCCTACTTTAGAGAATCATCTTATCTCCATACTGAATAAATCATTAGATATTGGCCAGCTCCCCTCTAGTTTCAAAGAAGCACGAGTTAGGCCCCTAAAGCCAGGGGATGATCCCACTAACTTAAAAAATTATAGACCTATATCCCAGCTGCCTTTTCTGTTCAAAATTTTGGAACAGCATGTTCTGAGCTCTCTCTCAGCATTCCTGGAGTCGCACCATCTACTCCATGAGCGGCAAGCAGGTTTCCGGGCACACCATAGCACTGAATTAGTGATGCTTTCAGTGCTAGATGAGCTCAGAGGTATGGCTGACAGTAAAAAGCCGAGTGCCCTGATATTATTAGATCTGTCAGCCGCATTCGATACTGTCAGCCATACCCTACTTTTGGACAGACTGGCCACTTTTGGGATAAAAGACACAGCCTATAAATGGCTAAAATCCTTTCTTTCTGGGAGAACTCAAAGGATTCAACTGGGGGACTGTATATCAGGTTAGGGTGCCCTGAAGTGTGGAGTCCCCCAGGGATCTGCTTTGTCCCCACTCCTTTTCAATCTTTATCTGCAGCCCTTAATCAACTCTTTGGTGAGCATGGGCTGTAAAACTTCTAACTACGCCGACGACACTCAGTTGCTACTGAGTATCGATAATACGGCTTGTGCACAGACCCATGCCCAAACGATTCTTAGACACACAGTGAGCTGGATGACAGCAAACTCGTTGAAAATCAATCCAGACAAGACTGGGGTCTTGGTGGTTTCAACTGCAGCCTCTCCCTGGAGCGATTTGTTTTGGCCTCAAGACCTTGGCCCTACCCCGAAACCTTGTCTGAAGGTAAAAAGTCTAGGTATAAATATTGATCACGAGCTGTCAATGGCTCGTCAGATTTCATCTGTGGTTGGGACCTGTACTAATTTAATTAGACAGTTACGTAAGCTAGTCCCCCTTCTCTGCTTTTCCACGCTTCGTACCATTGTCTCCGCCACCATAATTTGAAGACTAGACTACGGGAATGCCCTGTATTTGGGGTTGCCCAAAACTTTGATCAACAGGTTGCAAGTTGTCTTGAATGACGCAGCCAGGCTGATTTTCAGGCTACCCAGACGGACTCAGGCATCCCCGCTGTTGCGTAAGCTACATTGGCTCCCCATAAAACAACATGTGGCGTTTAAGAGCCTATGCATTGCTCATAAGGCTGTCTATGGCCAGGCACCTGCGTGCATAAATGACCGCCTTGGGATATATAAACCCAGACGATCACTAAGGTCTTCTAACACCCGACTGTTGTCTTGTCCCCGCTATAAATTAGCAACGAAGGGTGGCAGATCTTTTTCAGTGATGGTTCCTCAGATTTGGAATAAACTCCCGGAGTCTCTCCGTAAGGAAACCAATCTATTGCGCTTCAGGAAGTCTTTTAAAACATTCCTGTTCAGGGAAGTCTTAAACACTGCCTAACACCTTGGATCTAGGTATCTTCCTGCTGTTTCACCATTATTGTTTCCTTCTGTTAAATAGCGCCTAGAGACCTGTTGGTGATTCGGCGCTATATAAGCTGTAGTTAACATTAACATTAACATCCCGTTTGTGACATCTCACTCACAATATCACCGCTTGTGCAGGACCCTTGTCCCCTGTCTGCCCCGTCCATGACCTCGGCAATGTCTGCAGGCCCGTCCACCACACTGGGTTTGACCACGCTTCCCCTGGCAGCCGCTTCAGGATACTATAGGTGAGCCCAATGCACCTGAGCACTAGACAACTTGAGTTCTGCAGTTGGGGCAGTAAGTTAAAGACAAAGCTGGAAGGACAAAATAGGTTTATTCTGTCCCAAGTCTCGATTGTCTTCACCTTCAGGTAACAGCGTATAAACTAAAGGCACACTGTATGTTTAAAGATAAATCCAAGTTAAAGTAATCGGTAGGAAATGCATTTGTTTGCCTTATGATATTTAATTGATTAATTCAGTCACTACAGATGAGTGTAACCAGACAGTAAAGGAATAGATTCCCGGTGGTGGTGGGTAAGGATTGGTGGTTAACGACTTCTGTTTTTAAAGTGCTACGATGTCCCATCCTATGACTTAAAGCACAATGAATGTGCAACTCATTATTTTAACACAGTATAACATGTTTTTGAAGTGTCACATGTCGCTATGGAATGTCTTTCATAAGTCACTGCATCAATGGAAACGTCACATTTGCAATGCGAATACCTGGCAGCTTGATATTAACCACCTGCGCTACCTCACACAAATGAAACCTGCCACTGGATGAACCTCCCATCTCTCTCCGGCAGGTAAATGAATCGCCAGAGTTTACTTGGCACTGTGTGTTGCCCAAAAACTGCTCAATATATAAGGAACATTGTAGTACTTTTAACACCTCTGTACTGCTACAAAACTGCGAAACAAAAGTTCCATTACTGAGAAGAGTATTTTGAAGTGCAGGCCCATTCAAAGCACTGCCCCTGTTACTGTGCCGGTTTGTCCTTGTGTCCAAGGCCCGGCCAGAGCCTGTAACCCACTCGCTCTACACATAACAGAGAAAGCACCGTAGCTGCCAAGGTTTCAGACTGCTCTGTGAGACCTTTCATATGTCCACCCCACCTGCCTTCAGAAAGGCTCGGACTCACGCCGGTGCTGTCCAGAGCCATGCACACACCTTCCCCGCTCAGCGCCTAGAGGTGGTTGTATAAGCAGTGCGCGCTGGACAAAGCCACCGCACACTTACCTCCCTGGCAGAGACACCGGGCGAGCAGTGAGACCAGATGGCAGAGCTCCATCACCCCGCACTACCCAGGATCGGGCACGGTCAAACAACACCGCCACCTTTCAAGGAGGAGCATCCGTGACGGGCAGACGGCAGAGCCAATGGCGAGCGCGCAAGAAGAGGCAGATGATTTCAATCTGAGGCTCAGCTGAAGGCGGCTGAGGGGGGGGCACGCAAGGCTGCAGCTTTATAATGTATTTGGGTACACTGTGTCAGCGAGTGCCCCAAATAAATGATAACGGCCAGTGCCGTGCGGCCGCCACCCTGAAGATAGTGCGGCCTGAGGGTCAGGCTTTTGAACACCAGCGTCAACTCAATCCTTCTGTATGGAGCAGAAACTCGGAGGGGAACGGAGACCACCACCAACAAAGATAGACTTTCATCAGCCCCTGTCTGAAGGAAACCCTCCAACTCCACTGGCAAAACACCATCAGCAACAGCGACTATAGCGGCCGACTTTCCAACGCCCTGCTCATGAAGAAATCAGGAAAATTGGCTGGGGCTGGATAAGTCGCACCCTCCACAAGCCCGCGTCAAACACCACCAGGGAAGTCCTGACCCGGAACTCTCAAGGGAAAGGAAAAGAGAAAGGCCAAGAGACACCTGGCGTCAAGGCTTCAAGGCTGACCGCACGGTGACGGGTTTCAATTGGAGTCAAATTGAAAGAAAACCCAGGACAGAGGCGGCGGAGAGGCCTGGTTGATGGCCGATGACCTAGGAGGGGTAGTAGGCATAAGTAAGGATTTCCACATTTCTTTCTAAGTTTTTCTCCACAGAGAAAACATGTTCCTTGTGGAGAAACCCCTTCCTTCAAGTCCCCTCCAACTTAGGAGAAAGCCCACCCCTCTTACATCCTTTAAGGGTGCTAACGAGCCATTCGCTGGCGTCCGTCTCCAACCACTTCTGTGTAGAGAAGGGTTGGTCAAAGATTGTGAATGTCCACAAACATACATGTTTTTGGTCTTCACAGACATGTTTTTGGTCTTCGCAGACATGTTCTTTGGTCTTCACAGACATGTTTTTGGTCTTCGCAGACATGTTTTTGGTCTTCGCAGACATGTTCTTTGGTCTTCACAGACATGTTTTTGGTCTTCGCAGACATGTTTTTGGTCTTCGCAGACATGTTCTTTGGTCTTCACAGACATGTTTTTGGTCTTCGCAGACATGTTTTTGGTCTTCGCAGACATGTTCTTTGGTCTTCACAGACATGTTTTTGGTCTTCGCAGACATGTTTTTGGTCTTCGCAGACATGTTCTTTGGTCTTCATATACTTACTGGGGTCCCATGCACTGTTCTCACCATTTCCCTTGGGACTTGCTATTGCACAGTTCTCTGAACTCATTGTGGACAAATATGCAGAAGTGAACCCTTCACACCCACCAACATTCCTATTGTGAATTCCTAGCAGGCCTAAATGAAGGTATTATCAGTCATAATCATGTTTATGGCCCAAAAATGCCTTCTTCCTTTAGTGGGGCAGGGAGAGAAATCGGGAGGAGCGGGGGGAGGGGGGAGACTATTTACAACAGAAGCAATTAAAATAGAGTGTGACTTACCTGCAGTAGTTTGGGGGGACCATTCCGTAAACATGAACCTGATCACAAAGATCCATTGCTATCCCCATTGTGAACCAACCGGTGCTCAGCCAAGAGCGGGACTTCTCTCTGAGAACAGTAGGGTAGGGAGGAGGAAACCAGGAGAGAGGAGAAGGAAGGAGGAAACCAGGAGAGAGGAGAAGGAAGGAGGAAACCAGGAGAGAGGAGAAGGAAGGGGGAAACCAGGAGAGAGGAGAAGGAAGGAGGAAACCAGGAGAGAGGAGAAGGAAGGAGGAAACCAGGAGAGAGGAGAAGGAAGGGGGAAACCAGGAGAGAGGAGAAGGAAGGAGGAAACCAGGAGAGGGGAGAAGGAAGGGGGAAACCAGGAGAGAGGAGAAGGAAGGAGGAAACCAGGAGAGAGGAGAAGGAAGGAGGAAACCAGGAGAGAGGAGAAGGAAGGGGGAAACCAGGAGAGAGGAGAAGGAAGGGGGAAACCAGGAGAGAGGAGAAGGAAGGAGGAAACCAAGGAAGAAGGGAGGAGGAAACCAGGAGAGAGGAGAAGGAAGGAGGAAACCAAGGAAGAAGGGAGGAGGAAACCAGGAGAGAGGAGAAGGAAGGAGGAAACCAGGAGAGAGGAGAAGGAAGGAGGAAACCAGGAGAGAGGCGAAGGAAGGAGGAAACCAAGGAAGAAGGGAGGTGGAAACCAGGAGAGAGGAAAAGGAAGGAGGAAACCAAGGAAGAAGGGAGGATGAAACCAGGAGAGAGGAGAAGGAAGGAGGAAACCAGGAGAGAGGAGAAGGAAGGGGGAAACCAGGAGAGAGGAGAAGGAAGGAGGAAACCAGGAGAGAGAAGAAGGAAGGAGGAAACCAGGAGAGAGAAGAAGGAAGGGGGAAACCAGGAGAGAGGAGAAGGAAGGAGGAAACCAGGAGAGAGGAGAAGGAAGGAGGAAACCAGGAGAGAGGAGAAGGAAGGAGGAAACCAGGAGAGAGGAGAAGGAAGGAGGAAACCAGGAGAGAGGAGAAGGAAGGGGGAAACCAGGAGAGAGGAGAAGGAAGGAGGAAACCAAGGAAGAAGGGAGGAGGAAACCAGGAGAGAGGAAAAGGAAGGAGGAAACCAGGAGAGAGGAGAAGGAAGGAGGAAACCAGGAGAGAGGCGAAGGAAGGAGGAAACCAAGGAAGAAGGGAGGTGGAAACCAGGAGAGAGGAGAAGGAAGGAGGAAACCAAGGAAGAAGGGAGGATGAAACCAGGAGAGAGGAGAAGGAAGGAGGAAACCAGGAGAGAGGAGAAGGAAGGAGGAAAGCAAGGAAGAAGGGAGGTGGAAACCAGGAGAGAGGAGAAGGAAGGAGGAAAGCAGGAGAGAGGAGAAGGAAGGAGGAAAGCAGGCGAGAGGAGAAGGAAGGAGGAAACCAGGAGAGAGGAGAAGGAAGGAGGAATCCAGGAGAGAGGAGAAGGAAGGAGGAAAGCAGGAGAGAGGAGAAGGAAGGAGGAAACCAGGAGAGAGGAGAAGGAAGGAGGAAAGCAAGGAAGAAGGGAGGTGGAAACCAGGAGAGAGGAGAAGGAAGGAGGAAACCAAGGAAGAAGGGAGGTGGAAACCAGGAGAGAGGAGAAGGAAGGAGGAAAGCAAGGAAGAAGGGAGGTGGAAACCAGGAGAGGGGAGAAGGAAGGAGGAAAGCAAGGAAGAAGGGAGGAGGAAACCAGGAGAGAGGAGAAGGAAGGAGGAAACCAGGAGAGAGCAGAAGGAAGGAGGAAACCAAGGAAGAAGGGAGGAGGAAACCAGGAGAGATGAAAAGGAAGGAGGAAACCAGGAGAGAGGAGAAGGAAGGAGGAAACCAGGAGAGAGGAGAAGGAATGAGGAAACCAGGAGAGAGGAGAAGGAAGGAGGAAACCAGGAAAGAGGAGAAGGAAGGAGGAAACCAAGGAAGAAGGGAGGAGGAAACCAGGAGAGAGGAAAAGGAAGGAGGAAACCAGGAGAGAGGAGAAGGAAGGAGGAAACCAGGAGAGAGGAGAAGGAAGGAGGAAACCAGGAGAGAGGAGAAGGAAGGAGGAAACCAGGAGAGAGGAGAAGGAAGGGGGAAACCAGGAGAGAGGAGAAGGAAGGAGGAAACCAGGAGAGAGGAGAAGGAAGGAGGAAACCAGGAGAGATGAGAAGGAAGGGGGAAACCAGGAGAGAGGAGAAGGAAGGAGGAAACCAGGAGAGAGGAGAAGAAGGAAGGGGGAAACCAGGAGAGAGGAGAAGGAAGGAGGAAACCAGGAGAGAGGAGAAGGAAGGAGGAAACCAGGAGAGAGGAGAAGGAAGGGGGAAACCAGGAGAGAGGAGAAGGAAGGAGGAAACCAGGAGAGAGGAGAAGGAAGGAGGAAAGAGGAGAAGGAAGGAGGAAACCAGGAGAGAGGAGAAGGAAGGAGGAAACCAGGAGAGAGGAGAAGGAAGGGGGAAACCAGGAGAGAGGAGAAGGAAGGAGGAAACCAGGAGAGAGGAGAAGGAAGGGGGAAACCAGGAGAGAGGAGAAGGAAGGAGGAAACCAGGAGAGAGGAGAAGGAAGGGGGAAACCAGGAGAGAGGAGAAGGAAGGAGGAAACCAAGGAAGAAGGGAGGAGGAAACCAGGAGAGAGGAAAAGGAAGGAGGAAACCAAGGAAGAAGGGAGGATGAAACCAGGAGAGAGGAGAAGGAAGGAGGAAACCAGGAGAGAGGCGAAGGAAGGAGGAAACCAAGGAAGAAGGGAGGTGGAAACCAGGAGAGAGGAGAAGGAAGGAGGAAACCAGGAGAGAGGCGAAGGAAGGAGGAAACCAAGGAAGAAGGGAGGTGGAAACCAGGAGAGAGGAGAAGGAAGGAGGAAACCAAGGAAGAAGGGAGGATGAAACCAGGAGAGAGGAGAAGGAAGGAGGAAACCAAGGAAGAAGGGAGGATGAAACCAGGAGAGAGGAGAAGGAAGGAGGAAACCAGGAGAGAGGAGAAGGGAGGAGGAAAGCAAGGAAGAAGGGAGGTGGAAACCAGGAGAGAGGAGAAGGAAGGAGGAAAGCAGGAGAGAGGAGAAGGAAGGAGGAAAGCAGGCGAGAGGAGAAGGAAGGAGGAAACCAGGAGAGAGGAGAAGGAAGGAGGAATCCAGGAGAGAGGAGAAGGAAGGAGGAAACCAGGAGAGAGGAGAAGGAAGGAGGAAAGCAAGGAAGAAGGGAGGTGGAAACCAGGAGAGAGGAGAAGGAAGGAGGAAACCAAGGAAGAAGGGAGGTGGAAACCAGGAGAGAGGAGAAGGAAGGAGGAAAGCAGCAGGAGAGAGGAGAAGGAAGGAGGAAAGCAAGGAAGAAGGGAGGAGGAAACCAGGAGAGAGGAGAAGGAAGGAGGAAACCAGGAGAGAGCAGAAGGAAGGAGGAAACCAAGGAAGAAGGGAGGAGGAAACCAGGAGAGATGAAAAGGAAGGAGGAAACCAGGAAAGAGGAGAAGGAAGGAGGAAACCAAGGAAGAAGGGAGGAGGAAACCAGGAGAGAGGAAAAGGAAGGAGGAAACCAGGAGAGAGGAGAAGGAAGGAGGAAACCAGGAGAGAGGCGAAGGAAGGAGGAAACCAAGGAAGAAGGGAGGTGGAAACCAGGAGAGAGGAGAAGGAAGGAGGAAACCAGGAGAGAGGAGAAGGAATGAGGAAACCAGGAGAGAGGAGAAGGAAGGAGGAAACCAGGAAAGAGGAGAAGGAAGGAGGAAACCAAGGAAGAAGGGAGGAGGAAACCAGGAGAGAGGAAAAGGAAGGAGGAAACCAGGAGAGAGGAGAAGGAAGGAGGAAACCAGGAGAGAGGCGAAGGAAGGAGGAAACCAAGGAAGAAGGGAGGTGGAAACCAGGAGAGAGGAGAAGGAAGGAGGAAACCAAGGAAGAAGGGAGGATGAAACCAGGAGAGAGGAGAAGGAAGGAGGAAACCAGGAGAGAGGAGAAGGAAGGAGGAAAGCAAGGAAGAAGGGAGGTGGAAACCAGGAGAGAGGAGAAGGAAGGAGGAAAGCAGGAGAGAGGAGAAGGAAGGAGGAAAGCAGGCGAGAGGAGAAGGAAGGAGGAAACCAGGAGAGAGGAGAAGGAAGGAGGAATCCAGGAGAGAGGAGAAGGAAGGAGGAAAGCAGGAGAGAGGAGAAGGAAGGAGGAAACCAGGAGAGAGGAGAAGGAAGGAGGAAAGCAAGGAAGAAGGGAGGTGGAAACCAGGAGAGAGGAGAAGGAAGGAGGAAAGCAGGAGAGAGGAGAAGGAAGGAGGAAAGCAAGGAAGAAGGGAGGTGGAAACCAGGAGAGAGGAGAAGGAAGGTGGAAAGCAGGCGAGAGGAGAAGGAAGGAGGAAAGCAGGAGAGAGGAGAAGGAAGGAGGAATCCAAGAGAGAGGAGAAGGAAGAGGGAAAGCAAGGAAGAAGGGAGGAGGAAACCAGGAGAGAGGAGAAGGAAGGAGGAAACCAGGAGAGAGGAGAAGGAAGGAGAAAACCAGGAGAGAGCAGAAGGAAGGAGGAAACCAAGGAAGAAGGGAGGAGGAAACCAGGAGAGAGGAGAAGGAAGGAGGAAACCAGGAGAGAGGAGAAGGAAAGAGGAAAGCAAGGAAGAAGCGAGGAGGAAACCAGGAGAGAGGAAAAGAAAGGAGGAAAGCAAGGAAGAAGGGAGGAGGAAACCAGGAGAGAGGAGAATGGAGGAAGAAACCAGGAAAGAGAAGGAAGGAGGAAACCAAGGAAGAAGGCAGGAGGAAACCAGGAGAGAGGAGAAGGAAGGAGGAAACCAGGAGAGAGCAGAAGGAAGGAGGAAAGCAAGGAAGAAGGGAGGAGGAAACCAGGAGAGAGGAAAAGAAAGGAGGAAACCAAGGAAGAAGGCAGGAGGAAACCAGATGAGAGAGGAGAAGGGAGGAGGAAACCAGGAGAGAGGAGAAGGAAGGAGGAAAGCAAGGAAGAAGGGAGGAGGAAACCAGATGAGAGAGGAGAAGGGAGGAGGAAACCAGGAGAGAGGAGAAGGAAGGAGGAAAGCAAGGAAGAAGGGAGGAGGCAACCAGGAGAGAGGAGAAGGAAGGAGGAAAGCAGGAGAGAGGAGAAGAAAGGAGGAAACCAAGAGAGAGGAGAAGGACGGAGGAAACCAGGAAAGAGGAGAAGGAAGGAGGAATGCAAGGAAGAAGGCAGGAGGAAACCAGGAGAGAGGAAAAGGAAGGAGGAAAGCAGGAGAGAGGAGAAGGAAGAAACCAGGAGAGAGGAGAAGAAAGGAGGAAACCAAGGAAGAAGAGAGGAGGAAACCAGGAGAGAGGAGAAGGAAGGAGGAAACCAGGAGAGAGGAGAAGGACGGAGGAAACCAGGAAAGAGGAGAATGAAGGAGGAAACCAAGGAAGAAGGCAGGAGGAAACCAGATGAGAGAGGAGAAGGGAGGAGGAAACCAGGAAGTAAGAAGGTAGGAGGAAGCCAGAGTAGAAGGGAGGTGGAAACCAAGATAGTAGAAGTAAAGGGGGAACAGGAGAGGAGAAAGAAGGAGGAAACCAGAGAAGAAGGGAGGAGGAAACCAGAGGAGAAGGGTGGAGGAAACAAGGAGAGGAAAAAGGAAGAGGAAACCAGAAGAGAGGAGAAGGGAGGATGAAACCAGAGAAGAAGTTAGGTGGACACCAGGTGAAAAGGTAGGAGGAACCAAGAGAGGTGAAAAGAAAGAAGAAAACCAGAGGAAAAGAGGAGTGAAAATCAGGAGAGGAGAAGGGAGGAAGAAACCAGAAGAGAGGAGAAGGAAGGAGGAAACCAGGAGAGAGGAGAAGGAAGGAGGAAACCAGGAGAGAGGAGAAGGAAGGAGGAAACCAGAGAAGAAGTTAGGTGGACACCAGGTGAAAAGGTAGGAGGAAACCAAGAGAGGTGAAAAGAAAGAAGAAAACCAGAGGAAAATTGGAGTGAAAATCAGGAGAGGAGAAGGGAGGAGGAAACCGGAAGAGAGGAGAAGGAAGGAGGAAACCAGGAGAGAGAAGAAAGAAGGTCGAAACCAGGAGAGAGAACGAGGGAGGAGGAGCCAGAGGAGAGGAAAAGGGTGGAGGAAACAAGAGGAGAGGAGCAGGGAGAAAGAAACCAGGAGACAGGAGAGAGGAGACGGGAGGAAGAAACCAGAGGAGAAAGAGAAGGACAGAGGAGAAGGGAGGAAGAAACAAGGAGAGTAGGGAGTAGGAAACAAGAGGAGTTAAAAAGGGAGGAAAAAACCAGGAGAGGAGGACAGAGGAAACCAGGAAAGGAGCAGGAAGGAGAAAACCAGGAGAGGTGAAGGAGGGAGGAAACCAGGAGACAGGAGAATGAAGAAGGAGATGAAGGGACAGGAGAAGGAAGGATGAGATGAGATGAGAAGGGAGGAGGACACCAGAGAACAAGGGAGGAGGAAAGCAGGAGAGAACAAAGGAGGAAAAACAGGAGAGTTAACATTCTACAGTGTATTGTGGAGCTAAAATCTACAGTATTATGTGGAGCGAACATTCTAGAGTATTATGAGGAGCTAACATTCTAGAGTATTATGAGGAGCTAACATTCTACTGTATTATGAGGAGCTAACATTCTAGAGTATTATGAGGAGCTAACATTCTATTGTATTATGAGGAGCTAACATTCTATAGTATTATGAGGAGCTAACATTCTACAGTATTATGTGGAGCTAACATTCTACAGTATTATGAGGAGCTAACATTCTATAGTATTATGAGGAGCTAACATTCTACAGTATTATGAGGAGCTAACATTCTATAGTATTATGAGGAGCTAACATTCTATAGTGTTATGAGGAGCTAACATTCTATAGTATTATGAGGAGCTAACATTCTATAGTATTAGGAGTAGCTAACATTCTAGAGTATTATGAGGAGCTAACATTCTACAGTATTATGTGGAGCTAACATTCTAGAGTATTATGAAAGCTAACATTCTAGAGTATTATGAAAGCTAACATTCTATAGTATTATGAGGAGCTAACATTCTACAGTATTATGAGGAGCTAGCATTCTACAGTATTATGAGGAGCTAACATTCTATTATATTATGAGGAGCTAACATTCTAGAGTATTATGAAAGCTAACATTCTAGAGTATTATGAAAGCTAACATTCTATAGTATTATGAGGAGCTAACATTCTATAGTATTATGAGGAGCTAACATTCTACAGTATTATGAGGAGCTAACATTCTATTATATTATGAGGAGCTAACATTCTATAGTATTATGAGGAGCTAACATTCTACAGTATTATGAAAGCTAACATTCTATAGTATTATGACGAGCTAACATTCTACAGTATTATGTGGAGCTAAAATCTACAGTATTATGAGGAGCTAAAATTCTATAGTATTATGAGGAGCTAACATTCTATAGTATTATGAGGAGCTAACATTCTATAGTGTTATGAGGAGCTAACATTCTAGAGTATTATGAAAGCTAACATTCTACAGTATTATGAGGAGCTAACATTCTACAGTATTATGAGGAGCTAACATTCTACAGTATTATGTGGAGCTAACATTCTAGAGTATTATGAAAGCTAACATTCTAGAGTATTATGAGGAGCTAACATTCTACAGTATTATGAGGAGCTAACATTCTACAGTATTATGAAAGCTAACATTCTATAGTATTATGACGAGCTAACATTCTACAGTATTATGTGGAGCTAAAATATACAGTATTATGAGGAGCTAAAATTCTATAGTATTATGAGGAGCTAACATTCTATAGTATTATGAGGAGCTAACATTCTATAGTGTTATGAGGAGCTAACATTCTAGAGTATTATGAAAGCTAACATTCTATAGTATTATGAGGAGCTAACATTCTACAGTATTATGAGGAGCTAACATTCTATTATATTATGAGGAGCTAACATTCTATAGTATTATGAGGAGCTAACATTCTACAGTATTATGAAAGCTAACATTCTAGAGTATTATGAAAGCTAACATTCTATAGTATTATGAGGAGCTAACATTCTATAGTATTATGAGGAGCTAACATTCTACAGTATTATAAGGAGCTAACATTCTATTATATTATGAGGAGCTAACATTCTATAGTATTATGAGGAGCTAACATTCTACAGTATTATGAAAGCTAACATTCTATAGTATTATGACGAGCTAACATTCTACAGTATTATGTGGAGCTAACATTCTACAGTATTATGAGGAGCTAAAATTCTATAGTATTATGAGGAGCTAACATTCTACAGTATTATGAGGAGCTAACATTCTATAGTATTATGAGGAGCTAACATTCTATAGTGTTATGAGGAGCTAACATTCTATAGTATTATGAGGAGCTAACATTCTACAGTATTATGAGGAGCTAACATTCTATAGTATTATGAGGAGCTAACATTCTATAGTGTTATGAGGAGCTAACATTCTATAGTATTATGAGGAGCTAACATTCTATAGTATTATGAGTAGCTAACATTCTACAGTATTATGAGGAGCTAACATTCTACAGTATTATGAAAGCTAACATTCTAGAGTATTATGAAAGCTAACATTCTATAGTATTATGAGGAGCTAACATTCTATAGTATTATGAGGAGCTAACATTCTACAGTATTATGAAAGCTAACATTCTATAGTATTATGAGGAGCTAACATTCTACAGTATTATGTGGAGCTAACATTCTACAGTATTACGTGGAGTTAACATTCTACAGTGTTATGAGATGCTAACATTCTACAGTATGTATATATATATATATATCAATTCACAAGTTCTGGTTGTAGAACTACCGAGCTGTCAATGGCGGTCCAAGTTAGGAGACCGGATCACCTCCATAAATTCACCACAAAGTTCCATAAATCCCAGGAAAATACTCGGACACCCAGGCTACTGAGGGGCACCATACCATGAACCTGGGGGCCACAGGGGTGTGTATACAACAGCCCCTATCATGGTACATCGTCACTGGATAAAGGAACGCATGCCAGCGGAGGCTCATCTGTGAGCTTTTAATGTACTAACAGTCTATTGAAGCACTTACAGACATTCAAATTTCTGCCCAAGACTGCAACTCCCATAATGCCCAGCGCAGCATCATACAGATCAGCCCATCAGAGGGCGCGCCATGGCGCATAAATGGAGACTTTACCTGGGCGGTGCTGATTTCCTGCCATCATTAGCCTTTGAAGAAGAGTGTTATCTCGAAACGCGTTGGCGAAAATGTTGTCAGGACTGTGAAAGGGGATCGACTGGAAGGCGTTCCTGTACTGTTTATTGGGGCTATGCTTGAAACCCTGTGCCGGTGTGTGAGTGCTCCTCAACTGACCGACCGAACCAAGCAGGAGCTTTGAGATATATATATATATGTATATATATATATCCAATTACCACTCCGGCGCTTGAATCCACCAAACGGAGAAAGACACGAACTCAAAAATTGACTTGCTCACTCATTTTTTTGTATGTGTGTAATGCACTCCACACTTTCCCAATAAATATCCACTCTCTATGGGCGCTACTCTGGAATGCATGTTGTCTGACATGCACCTTAATCATGTGTGTCATGGATTCAAGTAACTGAACTCGAAACCAGTCTGCACAATACTCAAGAACACTCTTGGGAAGTGTGCTCAGGGGTTCGAGTTACTTCCCTGGTTAGCTCCTGCAGCCTTTGCACGTTAAGGGGGTTAGATACCACCCCGGCAGAAACAAAGTGCCCGGTGTTCGATCCCTGCCGCCCTGCTCAAGCTGGCCCCGTGTTGAGGGGGAGAGCCCTCTGGGGTCAGTCAATACTTGTGCACATCTGGGCACCCTCCCGAAGGAGCACTTCCTGTGTCGGACCCACCCTTAGAGCAGAGAACACTACTGGGGGGTGGGTGGGGTGGTGGCTGCTCTGTCGACACCAAGAGGTCTTGTCCCAGGCACTGCAGAACATTGTTTTATGCGGCGAGTGATGGTTCCAACAGCTAGTCCACCCAAGCTCCCCAGAGGCTAGAGCCAGCCCACCCAAGCTCCCTTGAAGCTAGAGCCAGCCCACCCAAGCTCCCTTGTGGCTAGAGCTAACCCACCCAAACTCCCCTGAGGCTAGAGTCAGCCCACCCAAGCTCCCCTGAGGATAGAGCCAGCCCACCCAAGCTCCCCTGAGGCTAGAGCTAACCCACCCAAACTCCATTGAGGCTAGAGTCAGCCCACCCAAGCTCCCCTGAGGCTAGAGCTACCCCACCCAAGCTCCCTTGAGGCTAGAGTCAACCCACCCAAGCTCCCTTGAGGCTAGAGCTAACCCACCCAAACTCCCCTGAGGCTAGAGTCAGCCCACCCAAGCTCCCCTGAGGATAGAGCTAGCCCACCCAAGCTCCCCTGAGGGTAGAGCTAACCCACCCAAGCTCCCCTGAGGCTAGAGCCAGCCCACCCAAGCTCCCCTGAGGCTAGAGATAGCCCACCCAAGCTCCCTTGAGGCTAGACCTAGCCCACCCAAGCTCCCCTGAGGCTAGAGCCAGCCCACCCAAGCTCCCCTGAGGCTAGAGCTAACCCACCCAAGCTCCCCTGAGGCTAGAGCTAACCCACCCAAGCTCCCATAAGGCTAGAGCCAGCCCACCCAAACTCCCCTGAGGCTAGAGTCAACCCACCCAAGCTCCCTTGAGGCTAGAGCTAACCCACCCAAGCTCCCCTGAGGCTAGAGCTAACCCACCCAAGCTCCCCTGAGGCTAGAGCTAGCCCACCCAAGCTTCCCTGAGGCTAGAGCTAACCCACCCAAGCTCCCCTGAGGCTAGAGCGAGCCCACCCAAGCTCCATTGAGGCTAGAGCTAACCCACCCAAGCTCCCTTGAGGCTAGAGCTAACCCACCCAAACTCCCCTGAGGCTAGAGCCAGCCCACCCAAGCTCCCTTGAGGCTAGAGTCAGCCCACCCAAGCTCCCCTGAGGCTAGAGTCAGCCCACCTAAGCTCCTCTGAGGCTAGATCTAACCCACCCAAGTTCCCCTGAGGCTAGAGCTAACCCACCCAAGCTCCCCTGAGGCTAGAGCCAGCCCACCCAAGCTCCCCTGAGGCTAGAGCTAGCCCACCCAAGCTCCCCTGAGGCTAGAGCTAACCCACCTAAGCTCCCCTGAGGCTAGAGCTAACCCACCCAAACTCCCCTGAGGCTAGAGCTAACCCACCCAAGCTCCCCTGAGGCTAGAGCTAACACACCCAAGCTCCCCTGAGGCTAGAGTCAGCCCACCCAAGCTCCCCTGAGGCTAAAGGTAACCCACCCAAGCTCCCCTGAGGCTAGAGCTAACCCACCCAAACTCCCCTGAGGCTAGAGTCAGCCCACCCAGCTCCCCTGAGGCTAGAGCCAGCCCACCCAAGCTCCTTCGAGGCTAGAGTCAGCCCACCCAAGCTCCCCTGAGGCTAGAGCTAACCCACCCAAGCTCCCCTGAGGCTAGAGCTAACCCACCCAAGCTCCCATGAGGCTAGAGCCAGCCCACCTAAGCTCCCCTGAGGCTAGAGCTAACCCACCCAAGCTCCCCTGAGGCTAGAGCTAACCCACCCAAGCTCCCTTAAGGCGAGACCTAGCCCACCCAAACTCCCCTGAGGCTAGAGCTAACCCACCCAAACTCCCCTGAGGCTAGAGCCAGCCCACCTAAGCTCCCTTGAGGCTAGAGTCAGCCCACCCAAGCCCCCCTGAGGCTAGAGCCAGCCCACCCAAGCTCCCCTGAGGCTAGAGCTAACCCACCCAAACTCCCCTGAGGCTAGAGCTAACCTACCCAAACTCCCTTGAGGCTAGAGCTAACCCACCCAAGCTCCCCTGAGGCTAGAGCTAACCCACCCAAGCTCCCCTGAGGCTAGAGCCAGCCCACCTAAGCTCCCTTGAGGCTAGAGCTAACCCACCCAAGCTCCCCTGAGGCTAGAGCCAGCCCACCCAAACTCCCTTGAGGCTAGAGCCAGCCTACACAAGCTCCCTTGAGGCTAGAGCTAACCCACCCAAACTCCACTGAGGCTAGAGCTAGCCCAACCAAACTCCCCTGAGGCTAGAGTCAGCCCACCCAAGCTCCCCTGAGGCTAGAGCTAACCCACCCAAGCTCCCTTGAGGCTAGAGCTAACCCACCCAAGCTCCCCTGAGGCCAGAGCTAACCCACCCAAACTCCCCTGAGGCTAGAGCTAACCCACCCAAGCTCCCTTGAGGCTAGAGCCAGCCCACCCAAGCTCCCTTGAAGCTAGAGCTAACCCACCCAAGCTCCCCTGAGGCTAGAGCTAACCCACCCAAACTCCCCTGAGGCTAGAGCTAACCCACCCAAGCTCCCTTGAGGCTAGAGCCAGCCCACCCAAGCTCCCCTGAGGCTAGAGCTAACCCACCCAAGCTCCCCTGAGGCTAGAGTCAGCCCACCCAAGCTCCTCTGAGGCTAGAGCTAACCCACCCAAGCTCCCCTGAGGCTAGAGCCAGCCCACCCAAGCTCCATTGAGGCTAGAGCCAGCCCACCCAAGCTCCCTTGAAGCTAGAGCTAACCCAACCAAGCTCCTCCGGACTGAACTTTTACCAGCAGGAGAGGCTAGCAGGAGAGGCTAGCGGGAGAGGCTAGCAACATCAAATAGGCTTTTTACGGCACCAGCCGCTCTTCCCTGTCGTCGGCCTTTTAACCACAAAAGATGGTGTCAGAGAGAAGAGCGCCTGGACGGGACCTGCAAAATCCAGCAGGCGCTCTCTTCGGGTCAGACATGGAACACTGGTGCTCACCTCGTTTATCGCCAGGCGGGGCCAGTGGCCCATGCAAGGGATAATCGCCGTCCAGCCTGTGTGACGCGGATTGTTTCTTGCCCCAGTGACGGTAATATCAGAAGCGGGTGGGCTGCGCTGCTCTGACCCACCCTGGCCATAGAGGCTTCCGAGAAGCCCAGAGTTATCACCTCTGACAATTGGCAACTCTGCTGTTTAGGTTGAGACTGGCGCAGCGCGCATGCGCTGCTCTATTGGGAGGCTTCTTGTGAGCACTCTAAACTTCTCCCTGTGGGTAGGACTCCTCCCACACATTGGATTGGCCTTTACGTGTGTCTCTCAATAATGAAAGCACGCGAATGGCCAAAGTCGGTTGCATGTCCCACCTCCTTTCCGATGTGTCACTCCCACAGATTTTGCTCTCTGGAGCGAGCAGCGGAGCGCAGGGTGGCAGCTGCGTTCCTAGTGGGTCAGGTTGCACGCAACGCGCCATGCTCTCGCTTGTTTTTTAATGAGAGTTATGGGTAAAGACCATCTGTGCACTGTGATTGCACCGCTTGCCCCGCCCCTACGTTTCAGTTAATGAAAAGCGTTACATAAACCACAGAAGCGACCCACTGGCATCACATTAGTTACCATCAGTTTATCCCTGTATTGAAATGAAAATGGATGTAAACGCCGTTTACTATCATATTTGGTCACACCTATTTACCATAAGATTAGTGTCCTGCGTAGAAAGTTATCTCGCGCTCGGTCCCTGAATACTTTACACCCGGTGGCTTGGACACCATTCTCTGCATCCCCAGCAGCAACACCAATCTTTTTTCTAGTCCTTCTTTCCCAAAATCCCGCCTCCAAAGCCCCGAGTCCACATTGGTAATATGAGCGCGTCAGGCATATTCAGCCAAACATTGACTGGAGACACCAGTGTTAATCATATGGCGGAAGCTCTGCATTTTGAGGTTCCGGTTGACGAAGTAGTGGGTGTTTTGGTAGATGATGGATAGCAGGCAGGAAGGGTAGGTTGAGTATGTGTAGACCGTGTTGATGCCTTCGTCGCAGGGTGTGGACCGTTTGTGAGATAGCTCTGTGGGGTGGGTTTGTCTGGTTGGTGCTATGTCTCTTGAGCTACCGTGATTTTTTTATGTGCCCCGTAGTTGCGCTCAGTCAACCGTACCTTTAAATGTATTTTCGTTGTGACTTCTGTCGAGGGTTTACATTATTTTAGGAGGGAGAGCGTAAGCTAAACCGATTTCACAGCTGATAAATTATCAGTTCACTTATGTGTGACATTTCCATGCCTTCAGCCAGGGCTTTAAGTTGGATGAAAAACTGAGGGAAGGGTGTCTCTCAGAGGGGCGTGGCCAATATAATTAAGGGCGTGGCTTAAAATACGTAAGCTAAAAATCCTTGCTTAGCATTGTGTGGACCACTTAAATCCTTGGTGCGATGCTCTTTGAAAAGAGAGGCCACATATTTGCAAGTATGAGGAATACATGTAAATTCTCTAGTGTAAAATTAAACATACCAAAAAGCCGTTTGATTTTTGTTACGAAAATATATTAGAATAATTATAATACCAGTCAGATTTTTTATGAATATTGCACTGTAGGCGCTATGTTATAAATAACCGTATTGCCATTGGAGTAGTCGGCACACAAATTATTTTTTAAAAATGAAAACTCATTGTTGTCTGTTTAGAAACAGCTGTTGAAGCACTGGTGGATTTTGTGCAAAGCTTCACTGTTTTCCCTAAGCTATTGTTTTAGTCTCACTAAACAGTCGTAAAAAGGTACTTACTACCTACCAGCCCTTCTAAGAAACATTGTTGCCCATATTATACCACTATCCCATTTTTCTTCGGGTTTTAATTAATATGTATTTGTTTTTCATTAAAACACGCTTCCCTATTTGAAAACGCGTGCTACGTTATAACAACACCTCATCTGCCACTGTAAATACACCATAAAAAGACATCTTAATTTTGCTGTCTCAGTCGGAGGACAATAATCACAAAACAAGAAATCTTTTTTTATGTTAATTCTTTTTTAATAAGGTCGTTCAGTTGGACATAATGTCTTCTTGGTTATATGTAAGGCAACAAAAATACTTACAAGAAGTTTTTATTCTAACTTTTTAACATACTGCACAGCGGCCACAATGCTCCACACCATAGCTTGAACAACAGCTCTGGCTAAACACGTACGTATAAGGTCCCAAAGGCGAGACCTATTGGCTATGCCAATGCTTGTTTTAATGCCCATGGGGAGAATTCGGCACAGAGCATTTTAAAAATGATGTTGTATGTACAATATTTGGCAGCTAATTCAGGTATCGCCCAGGTTTTGCATTGTCCTACCTTTCTGTAATTTTAATCATATATTATTATTTTTTAAAATTCTAGTCATCAGTTTTTTCCATCTTTTATAAATACTTTTTATGATTGCACTGTTTTGTTTCTTTGATGGCAAATATTTCCCGAATAAAGTATGATGATGATGATGAGTATGTGGTGATAACAGTGCACAGTATTATGTGGTGATAACTGCACAGTATTATGTGGAGTTAACATTGTAAAGTACTAGGAATTGCTGTCATATAGTAGTATGGAATGCTCAAATTGTACAGTATTGTGTGATGTAATAGTTTAGAGTATTATGTGGTGCTAACAGTGTGTAGTATTATGAGGATCCGACATTGCACAGTATTATGTGGCACTAACAGTGTGTAGTATTATGAGGATCTGACATTGCACAGTATTATGTGGCACTAACTGTGTGTGGTATTATAAGGATCTGACATTGCACAGTATTATGTGGCACTAACAGTGTGCAGTATTATGAGGATCCGACATCGCACAGTATTATGTGGCACTAACAGTGTGCAGAATTATGAGGATCCGACATTGCACATTGTTATGTGGCACTAACAGTGTGCAGAATTATGAGGATCCGACATTGCACATTGTTATGTGGCACTAACTGTGTGTAGAATTATGTGGACTTGGACTTGTCATAAATGTAACCAAGACCAAGTTCATGGTCCTACACGAATCCAAGTATGTTAGAGGGAAGGTGGTTATGAATGGGGCACAACTCGAACAGACCCAAGTTTTCTCCTATCTGGGCATTACCCTAGGATCTAAATTTGATTGGAAACATCACACCAACCAGCTGGTCACGAAACACGCTCAATTGGCGGGAGCACTTATCAAAGAATTGTATCAGTCATATACCAGGCCTATCACCCCGGCACTCAAGATTTATGACGCTAAAGTCGAAGCAGCTGTTCTTTACGGCGCAGAATTGTGGGGATTTAGTCATTAAACCAACTGACGGGCGCGATAAACACATACTTGCGTGGTATTACAGGTCTCCCAGCATCAACTCCCAAGACTCCCCTTTTCTATGATTTAGGATCTCAACGCCTCGAAGATTTGGCCCGTTATAGACCAGCAGCTTACTGGAGGATATTGTGGGTTACCCCAGAACTCTCCCAGTATGCACAGGCGTTTCTCAAGGTTAGAGATGCTGATAGGGCTCACAAAATCCCTTGGATGAGGGAGGTAAGGGCATCATACGCTGCTATGGGCCTATCCCCTTTGTGGGACAACCCAACCGCTAATGTATTTCCTCCAAGAAAAAGTTTTAGGGATTTGTACTGGAATATGCTTGTGCTAAAAAGATTTGGGCATTGTACCGGCCCATCTCTAACGGCGGAGTTCTTGGGACTAAAACACTCTCCAGCTCTTGAGGGTTTTGGGACTGGATTACCATTCCTGGGGACAGGAAGAAATATCACCAGCTCAGGGTTGGGACATTACCACTCCATGCCTTCACTGCGAAATGGAGCGGGGTACACAGGTCTGTCTGTCCCTTCTGCCCCACCCAACGGGAAGGCATTGGGCATATACTTTTTGTCTGCCCTGAATATAAAGTGCCTAGGATAACATGGTTAAAACCTATCTGCTTGCAGCTAGGTCTTAAAACAGGCTGTGAGTCCGTAAGGATTCTTCGAACCAATAACTCTCAGGCAGTGGTCGTAGCCGTTGCGAAGTTTCTCCACTGGATGTGGATTATCCGAGCACGCAAAACAAGTTTACAGTGACAAATTGCGAGTTATCTATGTGATCATGCAACCTTAAAGTGTACATTATGGTATATGTTGTAGGTGTAAAACTATGGCATTTTAACCTTCAATATTTTTACAAATTTTTCAAAGAAACTTGCATAATGAATTATATGTGTTTTGATAGGATTTAAAAACACAAGATATAATACACTTGTTATAATTCATCAAATGCACTTAATTTATTGTTTTAATTATTAGATGGATGGGTTAACATTTGATTTGGCTCTCTAGCGATATATGGTATTGTGAAAATCTGCTGTTTTAATATGTTAATGGCTATTTTTTAAATATGTAAATGTCTAGCTGTTGTGCTGTCTTTTATGATTTCTAAATCGAAATAAAGACTTATGAAATTTGAAATCTGAATTATGAGGATCTGACATTGCGCAGTATTATGAGGATCTGACATTGCACAGTATTATGAGGATCTGACATTGCACAGTATTATGAGGATCTGACATTGCACAGTATTATGAGGATCTGACATCGCACAGTATTATGTGGCACTAACAATGTGTGGTATTGTGAGGAACTATCAATCAATCAAGAGTATTTGTTAAGCGCTCTACATACCCATTAGGGTCTCAAGGCGCTGGGGGGCGTGGGGGGGGGGGGGGGGCTGCTACTGCTCAAAAAGCCAGGTCTTGAGTTGTTTCCTGAAGGAGAGATGGTCCTGGGTGAGTCGAGGTGGGTGGGGAGTGAGTTCCATGTATTGGCCGCCAGGTAGGTGAAGGATCTTCCTCCGGTGGTGGGTCTGCGGACCCGTGGGACAGTGGCGAGGACGGGCTGGTCGACCGTAGCTGGCGGGTTGGCGTGTAGAACGTGAGGCGGTTGTTGAGGTATTCGGGGCCCCGGTCGTGGAGGGCCTTGTGTGCGTCGGTGAGGAGCCTGAACGTGATCCTTTTGCTGACGGGGAGCCAGTGCAGGTCCCTCAGGTGGGAGGAGATGTGGCTGTGTCGGGGGATGTCCAAGACGAGTCGTGCTGAGGCGTACTGGATGCGCTGGAGTCTTTTCTGTAGTTGGCGGTGGTCCCAGCGTAGAGGGCGTTCCCGTAGTCCAGACTGCTGGTGACGAGGGCCAGGGTGACCGTTTTCCTGGTTCCAGTGGGGATCCAGCGGAAGATCTTACGGAGTATGCGGAGAGTGTTGAAGCAGGAGGAGGTAACGGCGTTAACTTGCTTGGCCATCATGAGGGAGGAGTCAAGGATGAAGCCCGGGTTGCGTGCGTGGTCCGTGGGCTTGGGTGGGGGGCCCAGAGCAGGGGGCCACTAGGAGTCGTCCCAGGCGGAGATGGATGGGCCAAGGATGAGGACTTCCCTCTTGTCTGAGTTCAGTTTCAGGTGGCTGAGCTTCATCCAGTCTGCAATGTCTTTCATTCCGTCCTGAAAGCTGGCTCTGGTGGAGTTGGGGTCGTTGGTGAGGGAGAGGATCAGTTGGGTATCGTCGGCGTAGGAGATGATGTTGAGGTTGTGCTTGCGTGCGATGGCCGCGAGGGGGCTCATGTAGACGTAGAAGAGGGTGGGGCTGAGCGAGGAGCCTTGAGGTACGCCGCAGATGATCTTGGTGGCTTCTGCGAGGAAGGGCGGGAGACGGACTCTTTGGGTTCTTGAAGTGTGCCCACACAACCACAAATGGTAGGACAGGTGTTATTTATTAGCCATTAGTCACAAGAGCTCCCAGGAACTGACACACAGGGAATCCAAGCACAGTATTCAAAGCTCAACATTCTGTATCCATAGGAATGGACAGGACCAAGTAATGTTCTGATAAAGCATAGACATAGAAGAAGGAGACTAGATTACTACAATATTTCACTTCTTTCACAAAAGTCAAAACCTACGGATTAAAAGATGAATGAAAAACAAAAAGAAGAAAATACAGAAATAAGATAGAAAAAATGAGAAGAATAAAACAGCATAAGGAAAAGAAGAAGAATCATAAAGTTTCAATAAAAACTAATTACATCTAAAAACTATAAAGCAATAGCATTTAGAAATTACAGTAAAAAACTACAAATCCATGCGTTTAGGAGAAACCCTAATCCTCCTGCTCCTCCTAGGAGGAACATAAACCAACTTAGAATCATTTTTACCAGCAACTTCAACTTCAGTATTTTTCCCTCTGGTAGCGCACCCCAGCTGAGAAACAACCTTCTGGGGCAATTTATAAACACGAGCAAGATTCCATCAGTTTTTCCCATTAACTCTCACTGCAAATTTCGTAACAGAATCAACTTGAACTGGTGAACCAAATGTAGACAGGCCTTTAGGAACATTATGTGGTGATTTGATCTTAACCCAGTCACCAACCTTTATGTTGGACACAAAGTCTCTCTGAATGATTGTTTTCTGATGACTTTTAATAACTTGTTCACCTTGATGCTTATCAACACTCATATCAGTAAGAGATTGATCATTTGTTAAAAAAGAGTCCTGAGTTGACTTATTCTGTAAAGATGAACCCCATTCTTTCATCCAGGCTGGACACAGATGGAATGAAGCCTCTCTTCCTCTTAAAAGTTTGAACGGACTTGAACCAGTGGTTGCATTCGGAGTTGTTCTATGTGCCCATAACATACTTTGGACGGCCTCCTTTATGTTTAAATCAGAAGAGAGAGCCCATTGTATACACTCTACCAAAATACGGTTATTCCTCTCAATAAAACCATTTGCTTGTGGGTGATAAAGAGCGACCCTCTTGTGAACAATACCCGATTGAGACAAGAAGGAAGACATTTCCTTTGAAGTAAATTGAACTCCATTATCCAAAACGATCTCTTTCGGAAAACCCTCCCTAGCAAATAGACTTTGAAAGAATTTGATAACCTCATTAGAATTAGGATCAGACATGAAATGAACCTCCCACCATTTGCTAAAGTAGTCGGCCACAACCAATGCAACTTTACATTTGTTAGGTAATATGTTGAATGGACCCACAAAATCCACCGCCAATTTCAACCATGGACCATCAGGCAATGCCACATGTTGAATCGGAGGGGAAACAATCTTAACTACTTTATCACTCGAATTGCAGATTAAACAATCCCCTACAATAGAAGTGATCTGTTGGTCCATGGAGGGCCACCAGTAAAAATTGTGAATTCTTTTCTTTGTGTTAGTCTGCCCCAAATGTCCTTCATGTCCAAAGTTAATTATAGCAGACCTTAGTTTCTCAGGCGGTACAAATTTCTCACCCCTCATAATCATACCGCCTCCTTCAACAGTTAACTCATCACCAACTTTTGCAAAAGGATGAAATACTTTTTCCAGTAAATTTTCTTTAGGCCAACCAGTGATAATGTAATGTTTAACTCTCTTCAGAACATTATCTTGCTCCATAGCAGCAAACCATTCATTCTCAGAGAAACAACCAACTAAACACGCATCCACAGCAGCAATCAAGCAATCCTCATCTATGTCTTCTTTGAAATCATTTTTAGACATAGGTACAGGAAATCTTGACAAGAAATCTGCACGAGTATTCTTTCCACCTGGTATATGCGCAACATGAAAGCTATACTGTAAAAGTTTGCTACTAAGTCTTGCTATACGTGGTGTATGATCTTTAACCACCTTTCCTTGCAGAATGGGAATCAACGGTTTGTGACCAGTAAGAAGGTTGAAATTCCTCCCCCACAAAAAACATTTAAACCTCTCAATTGCCCAACAACAGGCCAAGAGTTCACGCTCAATTACTGAATAGTTCTTTTCACTAGGTCTCAAAGCCCGTGAGGCGAATCCAACAGTAGATTCCTTCCCATCTTTCACTTGTGAAGTCATACCACCTAAGCCAAACAAGCTCGCATCGACTGACACAGTACATTTTATATTAGGATCAAAAGGTGTTAAAATGTTACATGATCCTAATTCTTTTTTAAATTCTTGAACTCTCTTTCACAGATGTCATCCCAATTAAAAATTGCCCTTTTCTTTAGCAAATCTCTCATATATGCAGTTTTCATAGAGAAGCTGGGAATAAATTTTGAATAGAACTCACACATTCCCAAGAAAGAAGAAACCATCTCTTTTGTAGTCGGACTAGGAGCATCTACAATTGCTTGTATCAAACCCTCCCTTGGTACCAATAGATTGCACACCAAAAATGCATTTATGCTTGTTTGCCACAATACCATTCTGCTCCAGCCTTTCCAAAACTTTAGACACATTAGAATCATGTTGAATTTTAGTTTTCCCAGCTACTAAAATGTCATCCTGATAAACAACAGTTTCCATAAGGCCTTTCAAAACCTTCTCCATAACTCGTTGAAAGACTGAAGCTGCACTAGCTAAGCCAAACGGCATTCTCCTAAATTGAAATGTACCGATAGGAGATACAAAAGCTGTGATATGTTTGCAAGAGGGATCTAATTGCACCTGGTGATAAGCTGAAGCTAAATCAATTTTAGAAAAATATCTAGACCCCGCAAACTTAGAAAGAATGTCGTCTATGCGAGGCAAAGGATGAGAATCTATCCAAATTTCACTATTGACACTGCGAAGATCAATACAGACTCTCAAACTACCATTGGGTTTGCGTCTGACAACCAAGGGAGATAACCAAAGAGAAGACTCAATGGGTTCAATTGCTTCGGATTCACACATTTTCCTAAGCTCATTAGCCAAATCATCCCTGACACTATGAGGTACCGTCCGTAACTTATGTTTGATAGGGACTGCACCTTCTTTTAATCTTATAAATTGTTTAAAACCTGAACTGCATCCTAAACCATCCCCAAATACCTTTGGGAACCGATCAAACCATGAACTACAAGTATCTTCAAACTCATCATCTTCAACCACAGATACTTGATCTTTCGTGCCAGGTCTAAGTTGCATTTTGAAAAGGCCTTGATGGTACCAACCAAGAATATTGAGACCTTTTTTAGCTACGTAGACCTTACCTTCAATAGTTCTTTGTCTAAAAACTAACGTAGCCTCAAAGAATCCTGACAGTTCTATTTGCCTACCCTCATAAGAAAGTGGTCTTCTATCAGGTGGGTAAAGTGGCCTTTCATTCCATGTCTTTTCAAATAATTCATCAGTTATCATCGTTATACGTGCCCCTATATCAATCAACCAAGAGATCTAGAGGTTTATTGTCTACCAAAACTTCAACGATAGGATCTACACAATCATCAGTTTCATCCTTCACAGCCACCACCAAATCTGATAATGAACTCACCACCTCCCCATCACTTTCATCTTCTTGTGTTTTTTCCCCTATAAACAGAATTCACAGTGTTCTTTGAGTTACAAACTTTTGCAAAATGTCCTTGTTTACCACACTTATGGCAAGATGCATTCTTAGCTGGACACATTTTTGCATTAGGAAAATGTTCAGCAAACCCATACTTTGTACACACACTTCTTTATTTGAACTTGTTTTGAAAAGGTTTAATACCTTTTGAGTCAGAATTCCCTTTATATTCGACTTTAACCGGCACTTTCGTGTTTTTCTGAGTATTTGACTCTTTTACAACATTAACTAAAGACTCTCTTTCTGGTTTCAACTCTTTTTTAGCTTTCTGGGAAAGTTCGATACTTTTCACAATAGATATAGTCTCATCCAATGATGGATTTTTGAGTGTTAATAACTTCTCTTGAACTTTCCCACAATTAGTATGAACAACAATCTGATCTCTTATTAGCTGTTCAGTAAATTGTTCAAATTCGCACTCTGACGCTAGAATTCTTTAGGCTGCGACATAGGCAATTATGCTTTCACTTTCCTCTTGTTTTCTAGTAAAAAACGTATGTCTTGCGACAACCAAACTACTTTCAACATCAAATTGTTTCTGTAAACTCCTAACTATCTTCTCAAACTCATCTAATTCCTCCCCATTCTCACCTAACTGCGTTGCAGGTAAATGTTCTAAGACTGCTTGCCCTTCGAAACCAAGATTATGTTCAAGGATAAAACATTTTCTTTGCGCACTAAATCTGCTGCCACCAATTGCGCCTAAATACTTTTCAAAGGCTCTAAACCATACTTTCCATTTCACAGGAGGATCACCTGGGAGCTGTAAAAATAGAGGAGGGGCTTGTACATTCTGCCTATTTTCAAGTAAATATTAAATTGTAAATATGTAGCAGTTTAAAACCAAGTGTTAATAAACAGTGTAATGATAAAATGAATTGAATAACTGTAAGTATAATTTTTACACTTGTAAAACAGTATTAGGTATAAACATGAACTACAGCATAGTAAGTCCCGTGGGTGCTGGGAGGCGACTTTAACTGCACACTAGACCCCTCACTGGACCGGTCACATCTTCCCCCCGCGCACTCCCCGGCCCCTCGGCAGGCGGCCTTCTTCAGGGCTTGGACCACACACTGGGCGCTCACTGATGCATGGCGACACCTACACCCACTGGCTCGCATTTACTCCTTCCACTCGATTCCGCACAATCTTCGGGTCCGCCTAGACCGTTTCCTCTGCTCTGCTCCGATCCTCCCTAAGGTTACATCTACAGATTATCTGGGACGGATCCTCTCAGATCATGATGCCCACATACTGCGGCTTACCTGGCGCCCCCCGCATCCGCCGGTTCCCACTTGGCGCCTCCCCAGAGACTGTTTAACGGACCCGGTCTTCAGGGACGCGCACAAAACCAGCATAAGCGACTACTTTATGCACAACGAGAACACAGCGTCATCGGTACTAGTGGAGTGGGACGCGTACAAAGTGGTAGCGAGGGGAGAATGCATCAAACAGATAGTGGGGGTCCGCCGCACCTTGGAACGGTCGCTCTTACAGACGGAACAAACTCTAGCTGCTCTCACTAAACGGCCCGACGACTCGGAGGAACATGCCGTGCTCACGGCAGAGGCCAAAACGGAATACCAAACTGCCTGCGCTGACCTCCGTAAGTATAACTTCAGGGCATATGCCTCGCGGGTGCACAAAGATAGAGACAAAACCGGGGCTCTTTTGGCCTGGATGGCGAAGCAAGACACCGAAATCAAGCCGATCACGGACATTCTCAACCCAGAGGGTGTACTGGTGCAATCGCAAGCGGAGATCCTCCTAGCATTCCAACGCCATTATGCACGAGTGTACGAAGCCCCGACATGCTGTACCGCGTTTACCGTAGATCAGTTTCTGGACCCGCTGACGCTGCCCACGGTCTCGGACTCCGATAAGCGCACACTAGACGCCAAGATAATCCCCTCGGACATTACCCAAGCGATACGCGCCATGTCCCGAAATAAAGCACCGGGACTGGACGGCTTCCCACTAGAATACTACGCAACATTCTCTCCCCTGGTAGTTCCCCGTCTATCACGGGTGTTCGGGGCGTCACTCCACTTGGGGAAACTACCCCAATCACTACAAGAATCCGTGATTGTCACCTTTCTTAAGCCCCACAGAGATCCGCTGCATATGGGGTCATACCGACCTATCACACTCCTGTCGGCTGATTGTAAGATTCTGGGGAAGATCCTAGCTGATCGTTATGCGCAGGTCATACGCCCGCTGGTCCACCCCGACCAATGCGGCTTCGTTCCCGGGAGGAATACCTCCCAGAACCTCCGCCGAGTCTTCCATATCCAAGATCAAGTACGCGACAGATTTCCCCGCGCTGCCTGCCTCATTATGGACCTAGAGAAGGCGTTTGACACCCTCACCTGGCCCTACCTATTTTCGGTCCTGCGGCGTCTTAATCTCGGCCCGACGCTCCTGGCATACACCCGCCTCCTATACACCGACCTCACTACTCGAGTTCGTATCGGGAAACGTATCTCACCGGCGTTTGCAGTCCGACGAGGCACAAGACAAGGTTGCCCCCTATCGCCCCTCCTGTTCGCGCTAGCGGTCGAGCCGCTGGCGGTTCGACTGCGTCAGGAGGGGATGGACTGGGGAGTGCCGCTTGCAGACGGGACCCACTGTGTGTCCATGTACGCGGATGATCTCCTCATATATGTCCGAGACATTGAAATGGACCTAACCCCCATAGGGGTCACGTTGACGGACTTTGCGACTGCCTCGGGTCTACAAGTCAACTGGGACAAGTCTACGGTTTACCCCCTACACCCGGACCTACCCCCCCGAGACATAGACCTTGGACCGCATAGGCTTTCATGGTCCACGGAGGCTCCCCGATACCTCGGCGTTCGCTTATACCATTCTCCGGCAGACATCTTTGAGGGCAATCACCGCAAGGTATTCGAGAGTCTGCGCCCGACGGTCGCCTTCTGGAATAAGCTGCCGCTGGCCCCAATAGGACGGATAGCCCTGGCTAAAATGGTGATGCTCCCCCGGCTCCTCTACCATTTCACAAACCTGCCGGTGATACCACCCAGATCCTTCTTCCGCGACGTTGATTCCCTCTTAGGAACTCTCATCTGGGGAGCAGGCCGCCACAGAATCGCCCTGAAAACTCTTCAACTCCCCACAACACAGGGGGGACTCGGAGCTCCATCCTTCGAGGCATATTTCCTCGCAGCACAGCTCCAGTGGCTGTCCTACTGGACGGCGGACCGTTACCCTCAGGAGACGGTTACCCCTACCGGTAGAATCGTGACTCCGGAACTCACCCGCCTGCTCCTCCCGGGCACCAAACCGCGGCGCACTTACCCCCTCCAGGTGACGATAGCGCGCCGTTGCATGCTACGGATTCACCGGCTGTCTCCTGCTAGACCCCCATACTCCCCGCTGCTGCCACTAATAGGCGGCCCCAAGCAGGATTCCTACTTTGCGGCCCCACTACTCGCCGACTGGTCCCGCTGTGGCATCACAGATCTAGAATCACTCTTCGAGGAGGGTCAGCTGAAACCGCTGGACCGCCTGGTCGCAGAATACGGGCTTCCCCCAGGCCAATTCCTCAGGTACAGGCAACTGCTCGACGGATACCGACCCCATTTCAATCTCCAAAATGGCGAGCCAGACACGCATCCAGTAATACATACTATCCTACATATGGGGGTGGGTCGCCACCTGGTCACATGGCTATACAAATCCATCCGGGAACTCTCACACACCCCCCTGACGACCCTACGAGCCACTTGGGAGGAGGACATAGGCCGTGCGCTACACGACTCGGAGTGGACTAAAGCTCTTGAGGCCCCTAAGCGCGTTTCTAGAAATGCCCGCTTCAAAAATATTCAATATTATTTATTACACAGGGCATATCTCACCCCAGCGCGATTACAAAAGTACTACCCCTCCACGCCATTCCTGTGCCCCAGATGCTGTTCCCCAGGTGCGAACTTCCGTCACATGCTTTGGGACTGCCCCAATCTCCAACCTTTCTGGCAGGAGGTGCACAACACACTACTGGAACTCACGGGTCTCACTACGCTAGCCACCTGGGAATCCAGTACATTAGGCATCCTCCACATCTCTAAACGTGAGCCGGTGCATAGGCGCTTTGTGTCCTTAGCGCTCCTACTAGCCAATAGATGTATAACCATGCGCTGGCGATCCCCAGAGGGTCCCCCCATAGCACACTGGCAGGGGGCGGTTAACAAATGGGCGGCAGCGGAGGAAGACGCTTTAAGGGAAGAAGAAGCCAAAGGCGCGCGCAAGCTTCCCATCTCCATGGAATGGGCCATGCTCCTCCACAGCTTCCGCCAGTCCACACAGGCTGGAGACCCGCCTGACCCTTCCCCTCCCCCCACCCGAGAAGACCGGTAGCCTTCACCTGCAGTGAGCCACCCCAGAATCGGACCCCGAAAAACCCCCTATATCCTAGGCGGACCTCTCGCAGGTCCGGCCATCCATGGGTTTCTCCCCCCCCAACCCCCCCCCCCCCCTCGACACCCGCCGCCATTCTCTCCCGACTTAGACCCTGCTAGCGCCTACATGCTTCCCTCCCACAGTTTCGTTACCCCCCTGTTCACTGGTAACACTGCTGTGTGCACAATACAAATCTGGACCCGGCGCCGTAACGGCATGAAAGTACCCATCTGATCTTATTCATCGCCCCTATGGCGATACCGCCCCGTCACCTTTCAGCCTACGGGAGCCTCTACATGATTGTAATGCACTGATTCACCGAAGTCATGTATATGTATACCAGTCCTATATAGCAAGAAAACGTTGCACACATAGCTGTTCGTGGCCGAATGTTGAAGCCACGCCGGCGGTCTGATTATTCTGTGCTGAAATACTTTACTGCAACAATAAAAACAAATTTAAATAAAAAAAAAAAAAGTCATGAACACCAAAATTACACTTTGCCTGCAGAAATGACAATGTGCCACTAGATGCCGCTGTTACAAAAGAAATAATAAAATTCAAGCTTGTCTTGTATAGCTTCGTTGTTGACTTGTAAGTTCCAAAAGATACCACGATGTAAGGTAGAAAAGGTGTTAGTTAAAAGTTATTAATTCGTTTTACCACATAAATCAGTAGAGTTTTATTCTTCCAAATGGATTCCAAGTGATGCAGGTTGAAATTTGGCTCGTAAAGAACAGGAAGAACAACGTAATGCTTCCGCGACTAACAGTGCAACGAAGGAAAGCGCGCGACTTTGAGGAACTGCATACTCCGCGTTAAGTTCACTTGACGTTGTTTAAACTATAACGAAGCAACAGGAGAACGCGCGTGACGTGTGACATTGACGAATCACACGCTCCGTGTTCAGTTCATTCAACGTTGTTCAGGCTGTAACCAAGCAACAGGAGAAAGCGTGTGACGTTGACCAATTACGTCTTACGTGTTCTGTTCCCTCGACGTTGGTGAGTCAGGCTCAAACAATCAGCGATACCTGCCGAAGGTTCTACGACGTCACCATTTGACGAAGAACAGAGGCATGAACGGATCTCCGCTTGGCAAAAAAACCGTTGGGCAGCAAAAGGACAAGTAGGTGATTAAATAATGAAAATACTTTAAAAGCACTATGTAAATATTGCGCTTTCAGAGTGAAGCACAAAAATGTATTTTAAAAAATCGAAAATATTATCTGCAGTCTCAGAATTAATTTTCCAAGTAACAGTACCAACGTGCCTTCTACTGCCAGCTGTTATGAAACAAAACTGCGAGGATATCCCTTTTTTTTAAAAAAACAAATGAGGTTACTCACAGTTTATTTTGATGTTTCCAGGTATTGTATTCAAGGATGATAGTCTGAATCTTTTCCTAATGAATGGAGCTGAATTGAAGTTAAAACATCTAAACCTTCACTGTTTTAAAACATATCACGGTCACAGCTTTTGATAAACGCTGAGATCCTTGATCCCATCAGCGTAGGAGTTAAAAATTAACCAAATTTTCTTTCAATTCAACTCCAAAGACAGATGATAAGCTTGAACACACGTGGGTTGAGTGACTTATGACCAGACCTCGTCGCCAATTTGAAGTGAGCCCACACAACCACAAATGGTAGGACAGGTGTTATTTATTAGCCATTAGTCACAAGAGCTCCCAGGAACTGACAAGCAGGGAATCCAAGCACAGTATTCAAAGCTAAACATTCTGTATCCATAGGAATGGACATGACCAAGTAATGCTCTGATAAAGCATAGACATAGAAGAAGGAGACTAGATTACTACAGTTCTGTCGTAGAGGAAGGAGGTGATCCATTCCAGGGCCTTTCCTTGGATCCCGGCGTGGCGGAGGCGGGTTGTCAGAGTGCGGTGGCAGACCGTGTCGAACGCAGCCGAAAGGTCGAGCAGGATGAGGGCAGCGGTTTCTCCGTTGTCCAGCAGGGTCCGGATGTCGTCGGTGGCCGCAATGAGGGCAGTCTCGGTGCTGTGGTTCGCTTGAAATTCGGACTGCGATGGGTCGAGGGAGCCGTTCGTCTCTAGTAAGGCTGTCAGTTGTTTGTTGACGGTTTTCTCGATGACTTTTGCAGGGAAGAGGAGGAGCGAGATGGGGCGGAAGTTTTTGACGTCTGAGGGGTCTGCGGTGGGTTTCTTCAGGAGGGCGCTGATCTCTGCGTGCTTCCAGCTCTTCTGGAAGGTGGCGGATATGAAGGAATTGTTGATGATGTCCCGAAATTTGGGTGCAAGGATGGAGTCGGCTTTGTTGAAGATGTGGTGTGGGCAGGGATCGGCTGGGGAGCCCGAGTGGATGGTGTTCATCGTGTGGGTGGTATCTTCTGTGCTGACCTGAGTCCAGGCACACATAGTGGTGGTGGGGGGGGTAGGTTCCGTGGTGGGGTACGTGTTCTGAGCGCCGAAGCTGTCATGTATGTCGATGATCTTACGGTGAAAAAAGGTGGCCAGAGACTTGCAGAGGTCTTGAGAAGGCGTGATGTTGTTGTTGCTGGCGTTGGGGTTGGAGAGCTCTTTCACGACGTTGAAGAGTTCCTTGCTGTTGTGGGTGTTGTTGTCCAGTCGTTCTCTGAAGGATGACCTTTTGGTGGTGCGGATTAGCTGGTGGTGTTTGCGGGTGGCGTTCTTGAGGGCTGTCATGTTGTCCGTTGACTGGTTGTGGCGCCAGGCTTTCTCGAGGTCACAGCAGGATTTCTTGGAGTCTTTGAGATAGTTGGTGAACCACGCGGCTTTCTTGCTGTTGAGGTTGCTGGGAGGGTTTTTCAGTGGAGCAAGGGTGTTGGCGCAGTCGGTGATCCACTGTGAGAGGTTGCGGGCTCCTTCGTTGGGATCCGTGGTGTTGGTGGGAGGGTTTAGGCGCAAGGAGGTGGTGATTTGGTCGGTGGTGATCTTGCTCCAGCATCGTTGGGGGTTTTGTTGAGGTCGGTGGTGGGTCGTTGTTTTCCTGAAGTTGAAGTGTACGCAGCTGTGGTCGGTCCAGTGGAGCTTGGTGGTGTGGCTGAAGGAGATGTGGTTGCTGGAGGAGAAGACAGGGTCGAGCGTGTGGCCGGCGTAATGGGTGGGGGTGTTGACCAGTTGCTTGAATCCGAGGTTGGCGGGGTTGTCTAGTAGGGCGGTGGTGTTGTCCTGGTCGTTCTCCAGGTGGAAATTGAGGTCTCCTAGGAGGATGTAGTCGGGGGAGGCGAGAGCGAGTGGGCTGATGAAGTCTGCGATGGCCTCGCTGAAGTGTGAGCGTGGTCCCGGGGGTCTGTAGATGAGGGTTCCTCTGAGGGTGTTCTTGGGGTCGGTGTGAATCTGGAAGTTCAGGTGCTCTGCGGTGGCGAGGGTGTCGTCGGTGTTGGTCGTGATGCGGATAGTGTTTCTGTGGGCGATGGCGATGCCTCCTCCGGTCTGGTTGACGCGGTCCCTCCGGATGATCTTGTAGCCGTCCGGGATGGCAATGCTGATGTTGGGGGCTGAGGAGGCGTTCATCCAGGTTTCCGTGAAGAAGGCCACGTCTGGTGCCGTTTTGTCCAGGAGGTCCCATAGTTCGACGGCGTGCCTGTGGATGGAGCGGGTGTTAAGCAGGATGCACTTGAGGTGGTTGTTGTTGGCGGCTGTTTTGGCTGGCGCGGTGCAGGACCGAGTGCAGGTGAAGTAGCAGGCGTGACAGGTGAAGGCTCCGTGGGTGCGTTTTCGGGTGGCTTGGTAGCAGGCTGGATGTCGGCTTGTGTTGAGTGCGTGGAGGGTGGCGGCATCATAGCTCAGTCGGGTTGGCTGGCTCTGGCAGGGTCCAGGGGTTCTGGCGCTCGGCGTGGCCGCTGCGCGTGGCCGCTATGCGTACGCACGGTCCCCGCCATTTATGGCGAAGTGGGAGGGAGGAGCAGCTGGGAGGTAGGAGCGGGGCGGCGAATGGGGAGCGGGAGACAGGAGAAGGGGGCTGGGCCGCAGGAGAGCAGCAGCTGGGAGAAGAGGGAGGGTTGGAAAGAGCGGGAAAGCGGAGCGGGGGAGAGCGACGGCAAGCCTGGAGAGTGAGGGCAAGCCTGGGCAAGCCTGGAGAGCGAGGGCAAGCCTGGAGAGCAGGGGCCCTAAGGAACGGCGGCAGCAAGAGGGCCAAGCAGGCAGCAGCAGCAGAATCCGGGCACACGGGGGCCGTGCGGTAGTAGAGTGACCGGGTCAAGGGTCTAACATTTCACAGTATTATGTGGCACTAACAGTGTGCAGTATTATGAGGATCTGACAGTGCACAGTATTATGTGCGGCTAATATGTCAATGTACTAGGCATTGCTGGTTGTGCAGTAGTGCGGGCGCTAATATTCTCCATGCAGGAAATCTGCCTTTTTTGCGTGGGGACCGCTGATTTTTGCCCTTCTCCTGGACCCTATTTTATTGCTGTTTTCAGACTCTGCGCCAGTGATCAGTGCGCATGCTCTGCACTTAAGAAATGACGGACGTGGGTAATCCTGTATCTAACTTTGCTATAAACCCTCAGCACACGTGCCGACATGCACCCACGCCCTGGGGGGCTGCAGCACTTACCTGACTGTGCACTGCTGTGCAAAAGAAAACATGACTTCAGGCCTACCCTGTGCAGCCTGCCTGTTTGCAATGTAAACCCCGCAGTGCGACCAGTTACAATAACCCTTTTGACAGGTAAACCCAGCTCTTTTGAATATCAGTAGGTCCTCCCTATGTGAGCCTTGCAGCCAACAAGGCATGGTGCATGGGGTCCAAAAGTGGGACATGAAGAAAATGAATTCTTCCATGGCCCTTCGGTGACAGGCTGGCCTAGCTGTCCTAGGTTGGAACACAGAGTGCAGATTAAGACACTCATACAATAATTCGGGAAAGGAACAAGCTAGAAAGATAATTAAACCCATATTTTTAATAGTAATTAAACATCTCCCAACCCTCACGCATGTAGCACAGGGCCTCTGATAGTACGTCACGCCTCTGAGCCCCCCCCCCCTCCACCCTGATGCATGTAGCACAGGGCCTCCGATAGAAGATCACGCCTCTGAGCACCCCGCCCCACCCTCACACATGTAGCACAGGGCCTCCGATAGCATGTCATACCTCTGAGCACCCTCACACATGTAGCACAGGGCCTCCAATAGCATGTCATACCTCTGAAACCCCCCCCACCTTGACGCATGTAGCACAGGGCCTCCGATAGCGAATCATGCCTCTGAGCACCTCCCACCCAGACGCATGTAGCACAGGGCCTTGCATAACTCGTTACGCCTCTAAGTGATGGAGCGAGGTGAATAACAAAATGTTGTATACCCCTCATGAAGTCACTTTCGCATAACAGTAACATGAACTAATCGTGCGGTTTGGAAAAAAACGAACCAACACAGAATAGAACGCCCACACAAAATACACGTGGGATACTAAATTGCTTGTGTTGCAACCATAATCGACTAACTGAGTGATAATGTGATGTCTGAAATTAATGCAAAAGCTATAAGTTAACCAAAATTGGCATATATGTGCTTACTGTTTGTCTATTTGTGGCAAAAACATGAAGACAGTTGAGCAAATTACGCATAAATGTGGCTTTATTTGCTAGGTAATAACTAACAGGGATACCTTAGTAAGGGGGAGGTTAACAGAAGGGCTATGATTCAATAATTAACATTCAATTGTGTTTGTTTCTGTTAGACGGACCGGGAGGGTCGGCCGAGATTACGGGGAGAGGTCTCCAGGGAGAGCCGTCTCCAACGACTGTACAGATAAGTAACTTCCCCCCCCCACAGACGGACACCACACAAGATTGAAGGTTAACGAGACTTTATAGGCAATTCTTAGGTTACGTTGATATGATACAAGGAGGTCTGGACTCAGGGGTCCCCTCGGTTCTGATCTCTGGTTGAGGAAAAAGGGGTAGCGGGACAGTCTTAGTTGCCAATGAGTTAAATAGCTCTCAATCCTCGAGCTCGGTGTGTTTGCTGATCGGGCCGTGGAGGAGCCAAGCCGGTCCCGAGATGGACGAAGGATGATCGACGGGCCGTGGAGAAGCCAAGCAGGTCCCGGGATGGATGACGGATGGTCGACGGGCCGTGGAGAAGCCAAGCAGGTCCCGATGCAGATGACGGTTACAACGGTCCGCGGCCTCGCCAGCAGATCCGGACGACGATGAAGGATGAAGGTTACGACGGCTGTGGCAGCGCCAACAGGCAGGACGATGGTGCACAGGACAGAGCTACGGCAGCGCCAGTAGTCCGTCCAGGGTGAGTTCCTCTTTACGTCTCTCGACTCCAAGATACAACTGCCTTCCTGCTCTGGAGCTGCCCCAGTTATAGGGCTGGCGGGCTTTGATGTCCGGACCCTCGCACTTGGAGGTCGGGAGGTCCGGGATGAGGGAGTCCAGACACCCAGCGGGGGGGTGGAGCCAGCGCCCGGGGAGGCGATGGGCGAGCGGCACTGGCCGGGGGAGAGCCATCGACACCTCTTTCTCCCATTGACCTGCCAAGTAGCTCGCTCACCTCCTGGGTGGAGGGTGGTGCCGGAATGTCTGAGGCCGGGCTAGGCCCAGGGTTGAGGTCGATCGGGGGCCAGGCGGCCTCGTGATGAAGTGTCCAAGATGGCGGCCCAGGCTGAGCGCATGGGTCGGCAGTGGATCGGGCCCATGAGGTGATCATGTTCGAGGGCAGGTGTCCCTGAGGGGACGTAGGACGTACAATGGTGGTGTGTGGTGCTTGTATGACTGGGCTCGGGCCTGGTCGAGCCGGGGGAGAGCGGCCCGTCATGTGGCCTGTCCAACATGCGTCCCCCCCAGCTGAAGGCGGGGAGAGTTACCCATCCTCTTGGGGACTCTCTTCGTCGAGGCGGAAAAACCGGGACAGGCCATCCGCGTTGGCGTGGTCGGACCCAGGCCGGTGTTCAACCGTGAAGTCCATACCTTGCAAGGAGATGGACCAGCGTAGCAGTTTTGGGTTTTCCCCCCGCATATGCATCAACCACTGCAGGGGTCGGTGGTCAGTCTGTACCCGAAAGTGGGTGCCAAAAAGGTAGGGCCGGAGCTTCTTGAGGGCCCATACCACAGCGAAGGCTTCCCTTTCTATGGTGCTCCAGCGTTGTTCCCGGGGTAGGAGTCTCCGGCTGATGAAGGCCACCGGTTGATCAAGGCCTTCGGTGTTCACTTGGGACAGGACTGCCCCAATGCCCTGGTCGGAGGCGTCCGTCTGGACGATGAACTCCCGGCTGTAGTCTGGGGCCTGGAGCACAGGAGCGGAACACATGGCGGCCTTTAACTGTTCGAATGCCGCTTGACACTCTGGGGTCCAGTTCACTTTCTTGGGCTGATTTTTTGATGTGAGTTCGGTGAGAGGCCCCACGATGGTGCCATAGTCTTTCACGAACCTTCGGTAGTAGCCCGTGAGGCCCAGGAAGGCTCGCACCTCAGTTTGAGTGATAGGGGGTTGCCAGTTCTGGATGGCGGCAATCTTCAGCTGTAGAGGGGCCACTAGGCCGCTTCCCACCTGGTGTCCGAGGTAGGTCACCGACCCTTGTCCAATTTGACATTTGCTGGCCTTGATCGTGAGGCCAGCTCGCTGAAGGGCTTGTAGTACTGCTTGGAGGTGGTGGAGGTGCTCGGTCCAATGGTGGCTGTACACAGCGATGTCGTCCAGGTAGGCGGCGCTGAACTCTTCGAGCCCCGCCAGGACCTGGTTGACGAGCCGTTGGAAAGTCGCTGGGGCATTTTTCATGCCGAAGGGCATGACCTTAAAATGATAGTGGCCATCGGGGGTGGAGAAGGCAGAACGTTCTTGTGCTCGGGATGTGAGGCCGATCTGCCAATAACCTGCCGTCAGGTCGAAGATGCTGAGGTAGCGGGCAGCGCCCATTCGGTCGACCAGTTCATCTGCCCGGGGGATGGGGTGTGCGTCCGTTCTGGTGACGTCATTCAGGCCCCGGTAGTCGACACAGAACCGGAGTTCTGGTGTGGTTCCGGGGGCGGCCGCTTTGGGGACCAGTACGACCGGGCTGGCCCATGGACTGTCTGAGGGCTCGATGACCCCGAGCGTGAGCATCTTAGCTACTTCCGCCTGGATGCAGGCCCGTACCCGATCAGGTACGCGGTAGGCCCGGTGGCGGATAGGAGGGTTGTCTCCGGTGTCCACATCGTGCACACACCAGGAAGTGACACCTGGGGTGAGGGAGAACAGACTGGCAAATTGTGATAGGAGGGCTTGGCACTCGTGGCGTTGTTCTCTGGTGAGGGACTCCGAGAGTCGGACCCCATCCACGGAGCCGTCTTGCTCCTGGGTCCGCAAGAGGTCAGGGAGAGGTTCGGAGTCGTCTTCAACCCCATTGTCTGTGGCCATCAAGAGACTGAGTTCTGTTCGCGCAAAGTGGGGTTTCAGTCTGTTGGTGTGGAGGACTCGGAGCGGATTCCGGGCGGACTCCATATCGATCAGATAGGTGGCAGGACCCTTGCGCTCGATTACCTTGAAGGGTCCCGTCCATTTGTCTTGGAGAGCGCACGGTTCTGTGGGGGACATTACCCAGACCTGTTGCCCCGGCTCGAATTCAATAGATGAGGCGTTCTGGTCATACCATTTCTTCATGTCCTCTTGACTTGTCTCTAGGTTGGCTTTTGCTAGGTCTCTGAACCTTCGGGACTGGTTGCGGAGGGTGAGGAGGTACCGGAAGACATCGGGCGGACTCTTGGCCGGAGGCATCTCCCAGCCTTCTTTGATCAGGCTGAGTGGCCCCCGTACTGGGTGCCCATAGAGCAGCTCGAATGGGCTGAAGCCTAGGGACTTCTGTGGGACCTCCCGGTAGGCGAAGAGGAGGCACGGCAGCAGCACATCCCACTGGCGACGGAGGGGCTCTTCCAATCCCCCGATCATCCCTTTTAGCGTGCGATTGAACCGCTCAACAAGTCCGTTTCCTTGGGGGTGATAGGGGGTCGTGAAGCGGTAGGTGACCCCACACTGTTGCCAGAGGGACTTCATATATTTGGAAATAAAGTTTGTGCCTCTGTCACTGACGACTTCTCGGGGGAACCCCACACGGGAGAAGATCCCCATCAGGGCCCGGCCGACCACTGGGGCTGTCACGGTCCGGAGAGGAATAGCCTCAGGGTAGCGGGTGGCGTGGTCCACTAGTACCAGGATGAAGCGATGGCCTTGTCTTGTACGCGGGTCTAGGGGTCCCACAATGTCTATTCCGACCCTCTCAAATGGGGTCGTGACTACTGGAAAGGGTTGCAGGGGGGCCTTTAATTTGCGGCCGCTCTTCCCACTGGCTTGGCACGTGGGGCAAGATCGGCAATGCTGGTGCACATCGTTTCTCATTTTTGGCCAGAAGAAGTGGGTCACTAGGCGGCTGTAGGTTTTATCTTGTCCCAGGTGCCCTGCCAGGGGGACATCGTGGGCCAGATTTAGCAGGAAGTCTCTAAAGCGGAGGGGCACCACTAGTACTCGGTTGGCCCCTAGCTCGGCGATTCGTTGCTCGCTGTACAATAGGTCATTGTCCCAGTAGACCCAATGAGTTCCGGAGGTATCCCCTGCGCTTTGGGCGAGCGCTTGTTGTCGGAGTCCCTCAAGGGAGGGACAAGTCTCCTGCTCCTGACGAAATTGTTCTTGTGTGGGTCCCCCTTCTTGAGCCCACTGGTCAAGATTAGCAAGGTCGGGAGGTTGGGCAAGTTCGAGGGGGATACCATGGTCGGGGGTCTCGGCGGGGGCGACCGGGGGCGGTGGCGCCGGCCATTCTGGTTCTTCGGGGTGAGGGTTGGCACGGGCGGCCATGGACCGGGTGGTGACGCACGCCCAGTCTGGGACGCCCAACATCCCCAAGTGTTCTTTTCGCTCCACGGCTGCCCACGGGGAGCTTTCCAGGTCATTTCCGAGGAGGCAGTCCACGGGGGCGTCGTCTCGGACCGTTACCTTCAGCATGCCGGAGACCCCTCCCCACTCAAAGGGGACGCAGGCCATCCGACACAGACTCTCTGAGTTGTCGGCGGATCGTACAGGGCAGAGAATGTTCGGTAGATATTGTTCTGGGGTCACCAGATGACAGCGGACGGCTGTCACACTGGCCCCGGTGTCTCGAAGGGCTTCGGCCCGTTGTCCATTGATGCTCACCCATTGGCTGTACTTCTGGGTGTTAGCGGGTAGGGGGACCCGCGGGACCATGTCTCTTCCCCCTAAGCACGCGAGAGTCATGGCTGCTGGCTCCCACTCTTGATACTCTTGCTCGTCTGTTTCTTGTTCCTCGGAGATCTGTTCTTCCCCTAGTGCCGCGGCGGCCACCTGGCGGGGTCTTGGACTCTGATACTGCGGGCAGCTTGGGTCGTTTGCATAGTGGCCGACTCGTTGGCATCGGTGACATGTAACATTGGCTCTGTATCCCGGTCGCGCCGGGGTGCTGCCCCGGTTGGCCGGGGGGGTGGTGCTGGTAGTGGGGGCGGCCGGAGTGTTGTCTCTTCCTCGTCCTTGGCCCCCTCCTCCTCCTCTGGGTCGGGGGTGACCATTGTTGTTCCTGTTCTGCTCGTAGGACCCATTCCGGCCCACTCTGGTGATCTCCCACCGGTCAGCTTCGGCTGCGAGCTGCCGGGGATCGGTTAACTTGCTGTCGAGGAGGTGTTGGCGTAGTTCAATGAAGCAATTGTTGGACAGATGCTCCCATACCATCAGATTGAACAGCTGCTCGTAGGTCGTGACGTTGTTCCCTCTGATCCAGCCTTCGAAGGCTCTGCTAAAGTACGTTACATAGTCCACCCAAGTTGTACCTGGAATGCGTGTGCAGTCTCGGAACCGCTGACGGTACATCTCGGGCGTGAGGCCATAGCGGGTGAGGAGGGCCGCTTTCATATGGTCGTAGGAGGTCATCTGGTGGTCTGGGAGCTGTAACAGAGTATCGCGGCCCTCATTAAGGAATTTGCCCCATAGGCCGGCTCCCCAGTCGGCTCTATCGATCCGGTGCGCAGTCATCGCGATTTCATAGGCCTTAAACCATTGCTGGATGTCGTCTTCTCGAAAATATTCTCGGACCACATCCTTGGGGATGTGCACTTTTTTCTCCGTGGTCCCTGGGGTGGACGGTCGGTCAGGCACCCCTAACTCTTTATTCTGTTTGCGCAGGTTGATCTCGGCTAGGTTCCGCTCGTGCTCGTACGTTAGTCTTTTTTCCTCGAGCTCCCTTTGCCTCTGTTTCTCCTCTCTTTCTTCTCGGAGGCGAAGGTGCTCTAAGTTTATTTTTTGCTCGGCCAATTTGAGTTCTATGTCCATCTTGAGTCGGGCCATTTCGAGTTCGTGTAGTCGGGCTTTTTCTCTTTCTTGGATCTCGTCTTGCGAGAGACTGGTTCTTTGCCCCTCAGGGCCCGTGCTGGTATTTTTCGCGGTGCTTTGCTCAGGGGCTTCGACATCCCCGGTCTCTGCCCAAGATTCTAGGGCATGCTTGAAATCGTCCTTGGTACTTAGTCCGGTGGTAGCGATACCTAGTTCGATGCAGAACTGCTTTAGTTCACGATGGCTGTATTCCTCGAGTTTTTCCATTTGGAACTTCTCAGTTGATCCGCTCTCTTTAGTTGACATTGTTGTTCGTTGTGGGGTGAGCTACTCTCTGTACGTTATGCGGTGATTCGGATCGCGCCGCTGGCCACCAATGTTAGACGGACCGGGAGGGTCGGCCGAGATTACGGGGAGAGGTCTCCAGGGAGAGCCGTCTCCAACGACTGTACAGATAAGTAACTTCCCCCCCCCACAGACGGACACCACACAAGATTGAAGGTTAACGAGACTTTATAGGCAATTCTTAGGTTACGTTGATATGATACAAGGAGGTCTGGACTCAGGGGTCCCCTCGGTTCTGATCTCTGGTTGAGGAAAAAGGGGTAGCGGGACAGTCTTAGTTGCCAATGAGTTAAATAGCTCTCAATCCTCGAGCTCGGTGTGTTTGCTGATCGGGCCGTGGAGGAGCCAAGCCGGTCCCGAGATGGACGAAGGATGATCGACGGGCCGTGGAGAAGCCAAGCAGGTCCCGGGATGGATGACGGATGGTCGACGGGCCGTGGAGAAGCCAAGCAGGTCCCGATGCAGATGACGGTTACAACGGTCCGCGGCCTCGCCAGCAGATCCGGACGACGATGAAGGATGAAGGTTACGACGGCTGTGGCAGCGCCAACAGGCAGGACGATGGTGCACAGGACAGAGCTACGGCAGCGCCAGCAGTCCGTCCAGGGTGAGTTCCTCTTTACGTCTCTCGACTCCAAGATACAACTGCCTTCCTGCTCTGGAGCTGCCCCAGTTATAGGGCTGGCGGGCTTTGATGTCCGGACCCTCGCACTTGGAGGTCGGGAGGTCCGGGATGAGGGAGTCCAGACACCCAGCGGGGGGGTGGAGCCAGCGCCCGGGGAGGCGATGGGCGAGCGGCACTGGCCGGGGGAGAGCCATCGACACCTCTTTCTCCCATTGACCTGCCAAGTAGCTCGCTCACCTCCTGGGTGGAGGGTGGTGCCGGAATGTCTGAGGCCGGGCTAGGCCCAGGGTTGAGGTCGATCGGGGGCCAGGCGGCCTCGTGATGAAGTGTCCAAGATGGCGGCCCAGGCTGAGCGCATGGGTCGGCAGTGGATCGGGCCCATGAGGTGATCATGTTCGAGGGCAGGTGTCCCTGAGGGGACGTAGGACGTACAATGGTGGTGTGTGGTGCTTGTATGACTGGGCTCGGGCCTGGTCGAGCCGGGGGAGAGCGGCCCGTCATGTGGCCTGTCCAACAGTTTCTATAATAGTTCCCGTTGTGGCCTGTGAGGCCGAGTCCAAGGTGGACGATTTTCATGACTCCGAGATTAATGTGAAGCGCGCGTGCGCTGGCTGAGCGGAGCTGCAGACGCGTAGGAGCTGACTGTGCTGAACGGAGCTGCAGACGCGTATGAGCTGACTGTGCTGAGCGGAGCTGCAGACGCGTAGGAGCTGACTGTGCTGAGCGGAGCAGGCCAAGGACGATGTGCTCTGAAACCCCGACGGACGACCAATAAAATGGACATCGTACTGTAAAGCATGTGAAAATAGCAATTTAAAGGACACGATGGAACTGGTGGCCTTAAAGACAATGGTCAAATTCATTTTGCCGACTCTGCGGAAGTCAAGTAACAAGATGATGAGGTTACGCTCGTCCACCCCTTGGACCAACCAATCAGAATCATCGGAGACCCCAAATGTTACCGAATTTAGATAGTTTAGCTAGTAAAAAAGGGTATAAAAGAATAGGAGTTTAGAAGGAAGCTCTTTTCAATTTCCATCTGCGTGTCCTGACATGCTGCCGGAATGCTGAATCTCCTTGGAGCGTAAGAACTTATATTTTACCACTTTAAGCTTTGTTTGAATGAGTTTGGAGTCTGTAGATGAGGGTAAATAGCTTGAGGGAATAGAGAGATAGAATTTGGGAACTATTATGTCTTTCGTAAATATGCCCTGTAAATGTCAATTACTGCATTCATTTTCTTTAAACTTAAAATGAAAGGAAATATAACTGTGCGAGTTAGAGAAATTCTTTATCTTTCCTTATAACTAATTGCAATAAATGAATTCAAAGTGAATAAAACCGATTATGCTAGGAGAATCTTCTTTAATTAAAAATTATATAAATGAAGAATGAAGCTGGTCTTGTTCATCCTTAGCCTCATTGTCACTAGCAGATCTAAGGACAATCAAAGGTGGTGCGTCTGAATATTTCATTGTATTAAAAGAAAAACCATGGCAAACAATCTAAACTGCAGATGTATGTATTATAAAAAGGTAGTTACATTTTAGACACTCCGCTATGATCCAGCAGCTCGCCTTTGATTCTCACCAAACCATGAAGTAGAAAGAACATGTGTATGAGCGACTCGCAGGGCTATGGGCCCCACTGGTGAGTAAATGAATGATTAGATACTTCAGGGAAAAGTGATGAGAATTTAAAAATTATTTCCGTGGAAGCGCTGCATCATGAGCACCCCCAACCCTGACGCATGTAGCACAGGGCCTCTGAGAGCACGTCACGCCTCTGAGCACCCCCCCAACCCTGACGCATGTAGCACAGGGCCTCTGAGAGCACGTCACGCCTCTGAGCACCCCCCCAACCCTGACGCATGTAGCACAGGGCCTCTGAGAGCACGTCACGCCTCTGAGCACCCCCAACCCTCACGCATGTAGCACAGGGCCTCTGAGAGCACGTCACGCCTCTGAGCACCCCACCAACCCTGACGCATGTAGCACAGGGCCTCTGATAGCACGTCACACATCTGAGCACCCCAACCCTCACGCATGTAGCACAGGGCCTCTGAGAGCACGTCACACCTCCGAGCCCCCCCCCCCCCCCTTCACCCTCACGCATGTAGCACAGGGCCTCTGATAGCACGTCACACATCTGAGCACCCCCCAACCCTCACGCATGTAGCACAGGGCCTCTGATAGCACGTCACGCCTCTGAGCACCCCCAACCCTCACGCATGTAGCACAGGGCCTCTGAGAGCACGTCACGCCTCTGAGCACCCCACCAACCCTGACGCATGTAGCACAGGGCCTCTGATAGCACGTCACACATCTGAGCACCCCAACCCTCACGCATGTAGCACAGGGCCTCTGAGAGCACGTCACGCCTCTGAGCACCCCCCAACCCTCACGCATGTAGCACAGGGCCTCTGAGAGCACGTCACGCCTCTGAGCACCCCCCCAACCCTGACGCATGTAGCACAGGGCCTCTGAGAGCACGTCACACCTCTGAGCACCCCCCTAACCCTGACGCATGTAGCACATGGCCTCTGAGAGCACGTCACGCCTCTGAGCCCCCCCCACCCTCACACATGTAGCACAGGGCCTCTGAGAGCACCTCACACCTCTGAGCACCCCCACCCTCACGCATGTAGCACAGGGCCTCTGAGAGCACGTCACGCCTCTGAGCCCCCCCACCCTCACGCATGTAGCACAGGGCCTCTGATAGCACTTCACATCTCTGAGAACCCCCCAACACTCGCGCATGGAACACAGGGCCTCTGAGAGCACGTCACACCTCCGAGCCCCCCCCCCCCCCCTTCACCCTCACGCATGTAGCACAGGGCCTCTGATAGCACGTCACACATCTGAGCACCCCCCAACCCTCACGCATGTAGCACAGGGCCTCTGATAGCACGTCACGCCTCTGAGCACCCCCAACCCTCACTCATGTAGCACAGGGCCTCTGAGAGCACGTCACGCCTCTGAGCCCCCCCCACCCTCACGCATGTAGCACAGGGCCTCTGATAGCACGTCACGCCTCTGAGCACCCTCCCCCCACCCTCTTAGTAGCTGGTTCCTGCACCTCACCGCATGCTGCCAGGTTTGAGACGCACCTGTCTTTCCCGGTCTCTCCACGGAATAAGTCGTCGAAGCTCTTCATCTTGCCAGGGGAGATGATGAAGGCTGCCACGTTGGTGAAGCTGGCGGTGGCATGGCGGATGATCTGCAGCAGGTTGCCCTTGCTCTCCTTTTGCATCTTGTTGGTGGGTCCCCAGAAGATGAGGGTGGTCTCCTGGGACTTGTTAAGGAACTCCTGAGGCCTCCGGAGCACCCTGTAAACACTTGAGTGGGCCACCACGCGGAAGGTGGTCTTGCTGCCAACGTCCAGCTCGTAGGCTGTGGTGGGCGCGTCGTTCATGCGGATCGTGCACTCTGATTGGTCAATCGTTGGGCCCAGGTGGCTGCCTATCAGGTGGCTGGAGCTGGTGATGACGACACAGCGCTGGCAGTGAGTGTGCAGGCTCTGAGGGGAGACATACAAGAGAGTGAGGTCCCTCCATGGTGCCCACCCTGCCCCCTATCTACACAGGACCACTGGTCCATTCTGTGGCACCCCACCAGCCCCTGCGTGCCACGCACAGCTTTCCTCAATGCACCCCACCAGCCCCTGCATGCCACGCACAGCTTTCCTCAATGCATGCCACCTGCCCTGTGCGTGCCACGCACAGCTTTCCTCAAAGCATGCCACCTGTACCTTGCATACAGTGCCAATGTCTCCTCTCAACGTGGCATTGTCCCCGTGCCATCACTGTGCCAGCAGCGTTCTTGCCAGTGTGCCACTATGGCCCTCGCCAAGTGTACCTCCCACAGCGTGCCACGTGTACACCCCACAGCGTGCCACGTGTACACCCCACAGTGTGCCATGTGTACACCCCACAATGTGCCACGTGTACACCAAACTGCGAACCACATGTACACCACGGTGTGTCACGTGTACACCATACAGTGTGCCACGTGTACACCCCACAGTGCCGCATGTACACCCCACAGTGAGTCACTTGTACACCCTGCAGTGTGCCATGTGTACACCCCACAGTGTGCCATATGTACACCCCACAGCATGCCACGTGTACACCCCACAGTGAGTCACGTGTACACCCCACAGTGTGCCATGTGTGCACCCCACAGTGTGCCATGTGTACACTCCACAGTGTGCCACGTGTACACCCCAGTGTGCCACGTGTACACCAAACTGTGAACAACATGTACACCACAGTGTGTCACGTGTACACCATACAGTGTGCCACGTGTACACTCCACAGCGTGCCACATGTACACCCCACAGTGAGTCGCTTGTACACCCCGCATTGTGCCACGTGTACTCCCCACAGCGTGCCACATGTACACCCCACAGTGAGTCACTTGTACACCCCGCAGTGTGCCATGTGTACACCCCACAGCGAGTCACTTGTGCCCTTCCCAGTGTGCCAGGTGTACACTCCACAGCGTGCCACATGTACACCCCACAGTGAGTCACTTGTACACCCCACAGTGTGCCACGTGTACACCCCACAACGTGCCACAGCGTGCCACATGTACACCCCACAGTGAGTCACTTGTACACCCCGCAGTGTGCCATGTGTACACCCCACAGTGTGCCACGTTTACACCCCAAAGCGAGTCACTTGTGCCCTTCCCAGTGTGCCAGACCAGGTGGACCTTCCCCATGGGCTGTTACCGATGGCCTCCCTAGTGAGCAACGTACACTTGTCCCATAGTGAGTTATTTCACCCCTCCCCAGTGTCACTTGACCCCTCCTGAGTGTGTCACATGATCCCCGTCCAGCGTGTCACATGATCCCCTTCCAGTGTGTCCTGTGACCCTTCACACTGTGTCACATGACCCCTCCCTAGTGTCTTCCATGACCCCTCCCCAATGTGTCCTGTGACCCCTCCCCAGTGTGTCACATGACCCCTCCCCAGTGTTACATGACCCCTCCCCAGTGTTACATGACCCTCCCCAGTGGGTCCCGTGACCCCTCCCCAGTGTGACCCATGACCCCTCCCCAGTGTCTCCCATGACCCCTCCCCAGTGTCTCCTATGACCCCTCCCCATTGTCTCTCATGACCCCTTCCAGTGTCTCCCATGACCCCTCCCCAGTGTGACCCATGACCCCTCCCTAGTGTCTCCCATGACCCCTTCCAGTGTCTCTCATGACCCCTCCCCAGTGTCTCCCATGACCCCTCCCCAGTGTGTCATATGACCCCTCCCCAGTGTGACCCATGACCCCTCCCTAGTGTCTCCCATGACCCCTCCCCAGTGTCTCCCATGACCCCTCCCCAGTGTCTCCCATGACCCCTCCCTAGTGTCTCCCATGACCCCTCCCCATTGTCTCTCATGACCCCTTCCAGTGTCTCTCATGACCCCTCCCCAGTGTCTCCCATGACCCGTCCCCAGTGTGTCATGACCCCTCCCCAGTGTGACCCATGACCCCTCCCCAGTGTCTCCCATGACCCCTCCCCAGTGTCTCTCATGACCCCTCCCCAGTGTCTCCCATGACCCCTCCCCAGTGTGTCAATTGACCCCTCCCCAGTGTGACCCATGACCCCTCCCTAGTGTCTCCCATGACCCCTCCCCAGTGTCTCCCATGACCCCTCCCCAGTGTCTCCCATGACCCCTCCCTAGGGTCTCCCATGACCACTCCCCATTGTCTCTCATGACCCCTTCCAGTGTCTCTCATGACCCCTCCCCAGTGTCTCCCATGACCTCTCCCCAGTGTGTCATATGACCCCTCCCCAGTGTGACCCATGACCCCTCCCTAGTGTCTCCCATGACCCCTCCCCAGTGTCTCCCATGACCCCTCCCCAGTGTCTCCCATGACCCCTCCCCAGTGTCTCCCATGAGCCCTCCCCAGTGTCTCCCATGACCCCTTCCAGTGTCACATGATCCCCTATAGTGTGTCACATGACCCCCTTCCAGTGTGTCACATGACCCCTCCCCAGTGTCACTTGACCCCTCCCCCGTGGTCACCTGATCCCCCTCCAGTGGGTCCCAGGACTCCTCCCCAGTGTGACACATGACCCCTCCCCAGTGTCACTTGACCCCTCCCCAGTGTCACTTGACCCCTCCCCAGTGTCACTTGACCCCCCCTAGTGTGTCCGTGACCCCTCCCCAGTGTGTCCTTGACCCTCCCCTGTGTGTCCGTGACCCCTCCCCAGTGTATCCGTGACCCCTCCCCAGTGTGTCTGTGACCCCTCCCCAGTGTGTCCAGTGACCCCTCCCCAGTGTGTTTGTGACCCCTCCCCAGTGTGTCCGTTACCCCTCCCCTGTGTGTCAGTGACTCCTTCCAGTGTGTCCGTGACCCCTCCCCAGTGTGTCTGTGACCCCTCCACAGTGTGTCGGTGATCCCTCCCCAGTGTGTCCGTGACCCCTCCCCAGTGTGTACGTGACCCCTCCCCAGTGTGTCGGTGACCCCTCCCCAGTGTGTCTGTGACCCTTCCCCAGTGTGTCCGTGACCCCTCCCCAGTGTGTCTGTGACCCCTCCCCAGTGTGTCCGTCACCCCTCCCCAGTGTGTCCGTGACCCCTCCCCAGTGTGTCCGTCAGCCCTCTCCAGTGTGTCCGTCACCCCTCCCCAGTGTGTCCGTGACCCCTCCCCAGTGTGTCCGTGACCCCTCCCCAGTGTGTCCGTCACCCCTCCCCAGTGTGTCTGTGACCCCTCCCCAGTGTGTCCGTGACTCCTCCCCAGTGTGACGGTGATCCCTCCCCAGTGTGTCCGTGACCCCTCCCCAGTGTGTCCTTGACCCCTCCTCAGTGTGTCTGTGACCCCTCCCCAGTGTGTCCGTCACCCCTCCCCAGTGTGCCTGTGACCCCTCTCCAGTGTGTCCGTGACCCCTCCCCAGTGTGTCCGTGACCCCTCCCCAGTGTGTCTGTGACCCCTCCCCAGTGTGTCCATCACCCCTCCCCAGTGTGTATGTGACCCCTCCCCAGTGGGTCCCGTGACCCCTCCCCAGTGGGTCCAGTGACCCCCTTCCAGTGGGTCCCGTTACCACTCCCCAGTGTGTCGGTGACCCCTCCCCAGTGTGTCCGTGACCCCTCCCCAGTGTGTCCTTGACCCCTCCTCAGTGTGTCTGTGACCCCTCCCCAGTGTGTCCGTCACCCCTCCCCAGTGTGTCTGTGACCCCTCCCCAGTGTGTCCAGTGACCCCTCCCCAGTGTGTCGGTGACCCCTCCCCAGTGTCTCCGTGACCCCTCCCCAGTGTGTCGGTGACCCCTCCCCAGTGTATCGGTGACCCCTCCCCGTTGTGTCGGTGACCCCTCCCCAGTGTGTCCGTGACTCCTCCCCAGTGTGACGGTGACCCCTCCCCAGAGTGTCCGTGACCCCTCCCCAGTGTGTCCTTGACCCCTCCTCAGTGTGTCTGTGACCCCTCCCCAGTGTGTCCGTCACCCCTCCCCAGTGTGTCGGTGACCCCTTCCCAGTGTGTCGGTGACCCCTCCCCAGTGTGTCGGTGACCCCTCCCCAGTGTGTCGGTGACCCCTCCCCAGTGTGTCCGTGACTCCTCCCCAGTGTGTATGTGACCCCCTCCCAGTGTGTCCGTGACTCCTCCCCAGTGTGTCTGTGACCCCTCCCGGTGTGTCTGTGACCCCTCCCCAGTGGGTCCAGTGACCCCTCCCCAGTGTGTCTGTGACCACTCCCCAGTGTGTCGGTGACCCCTCCCCAGTGTGTCTGTGACCCCTCCCCAGTGTGTCCAGTGACCCCTCCCCAGTGTGTCGGTGACCCCTCCCCAGTGTGTTGGTGACCCCTCCCTAGTGTGTCCAGTGACCCCTCCCCAGTGTGTCCGTGACCCCTCCCCAGTTTGTCTGTGACCCCTCCCCAGTGTGTCCAGTGACCCCTCCCCAGTGTGTCGGTGACCCCTCCCCAGTGTGTCTGTGACCACTCCCCAGTGTGTCGGTGACCCCTCCCCAGTGTGTCTGTGACCCCTCCCCAGTGTGTCCAGTAACCCCTCCCCAGTGTGTCGGTGACCCTCCCCAGTGTGTCGGTGACCCCTCCCCAGTGTGTCGGTGACCCCTCCCCAGTGTGTTGGTGACCCCTCCCTAGTGTGTCCAGTGACCCCTCCCCAGTGTGTCCGTGACCCCTCCCCAGTTTGTCTGTGACCCCTCCCCAGTGTGTCCAGTGACCCCTCCCCAGTGTGTCGGTGACCCCTCCCCAGTGTGTCTGTGACCACTCCCCAGTGTGTCGGTGACCCCTCCCCAGTGTGTCTGTGACCCCTCCCCAGTGTGTCCAGTAACCCCTCCCCAGTGTGTCGGTGACCCTCCCCAGTGTGTCGGTGACCCCTCCCCAGTGTGACGGTGACCCCTCCCCAGTGTGTCCGTGACCCCTCCCCAGTGTGTCCTTGACCCCTCCTCAGTGTGTCCATGACCCCTCCCCAGTGTGTCTGTCACCCCTCCCCAGTGTGTCCGTGACCCCTCCCCAGTGTGTCCGTAATCCCTCCCGGTGTGTCTGTGACCCCTCCCCAGTGTGTCAGTGACCCCTTCCCAGTGTCTCCGTGACCCCTCCCCAGTGTGTCGGTGACCCCTCCCCAGTGTGTCGGTGACCCCTCCCCAGTGTCTCCATGACCCCTCCCCAGTGTGTCGGTGACCCCTCCCCAGTGCGTCGGTGACCCCTCCCCAGTGTGTCGGTGTCCCCTCCCCAGTGTGTCCGTGACCCCTCCCCAGTGTGTCGGTGACCCCTCCCCAGTGTGTCCGTGACTCCTCCCCAGTGTGACGGTGACCCATCCCCAGTGTGTCCTTGACCCCTCCTCAGTGTGTCCGTGCCCCCTCCCCAGTGTGTCGGTGACCCCTCCCCAGTGTCTGTGACCTCTCCCCAGTGTGTCGGTGACCCCTCCCTAGTGTGTCGGTGACCCCTCCCCAGTGTGTCCGTGACTCCTCCCCAGTGTGTCCGTGACCCCTCCCCAGTGTGTCCTTGACCCCTCCTCAGTGTGTCCGTGACCCCTCCCCAGTGTGTCGGTGACCCCTCCCCAGTGTCTGTGACCTCTCCCCAGTGTGTCGGTGACCCCTCCCTAGTGTGTCGGTGACCCCTTCCCAGTGTGTCGGTGACCCCTCCCCAGTGTGTCGGGGACCCCTCCCCAGTGTGTCCGTGACTCCTCCCCAGTGTGTCTGTGACCCCTCCCAGTGTGTCCTTGACTCCTCCCCAGTGTGTCTGTGACCCCTCCCGGTGTGTCTGTGACCCCTCCCCAGTGGGTCCAGTGACCCCTCCCCAGTGTGTCTGTGACCACTCCCCAGTGTGTCGGTGACCCCTCCCCAGTGTGTCTGTGACCCCTCCCCAGTGTGTCCAGTGACCCCTCCCCAGTGTGTCGGTGACCCCTCCCCAGTGTGTCGGTGACCCCTCCCCAGTGTGTCGGTGACCCCTCCCTAGTGTGTCCAGTGACCCCTCCCCAGTGTGTCCGTGACCCCTCCCCAGTTTGTCTGTGACCCCTCCCCAGTGTGTCCAGTGACCCCTCCCCAGTGTGTCGGTGACCCCTCCCCAGTGTCTCCGTGACCCCTCCCCAGTGTGTCGGTGACCCCTCCCCAGTGTGTCGGTGACCCCTCCCCAGTGTGTCCGTGACTCCTCCCCAGTGTGACGGTGACCCCTCCCCAGTGTGTCCGTGACCCCTCCCCAGTGTGTCCTTGACCCCTCCTCAGTGTGTCCGTGACCCCTCCCCAGTGTGTCCGTGACCCCTCCCCAGTGGGTCCGTGACCCCTCCCGGTGTGTCTGTGACCCCTCCCCAGTGTGTCGGTGACCCCTCCCCAGTGTCTCCATGACCCCTCCCCAGTGTGTCGGTGACCCCTCCCCAGTGTGTCGGTGACCCCTCCCCAGTGTGTCAGTGACCCCTCCCCAGTGTCTCCGTGACCCCTCCCCAGTGTGTCGGTGACCCCTCCCCAGTGCGTCGGTGACCCCTCCCCAGTGTGTCGGTGAACCCTCCCCAGTGTGTGGGTGACCCCTCCCCACTGTCTCCGTGACCCCTCCCCAGTGTGTCGGTGACCCCTCCCCAGTGTGTCCGTGACCCCTCGCCAGTGTGTCGGTGACCCCCTTCCAGTGGGTCCCGTGACCCCTCCCCAGTGTGACGGTGACCCCTCCCCAGTGTGTCCGTGACCCCTCCCCAGTGTGTCCTTGACCCCTCCTCATTGTGTCCATGACCCCTTCCCAGTGTGTCCGTCACCCCTCCCCAGTGTGTCCGTGACCCCTCCCCAGTGTGTCCGTGACCCCTCCCGGTGTGTCTGTGACCCCTCCCCAATGTGTCCGTGACCCCTCCCCAGTGTCTCCGTGACCCCTTCCCCAGTGTGTCCAGTGACCCCTCCCCAGTGTGTCGGTGACCCCTCCCCAGTGTCTCCGTGACCCCTCCCCAGTGTGTCGGTGACCCCCTCCCCAGTGTGTCGGTGACCCCTCCCCAGTGTGTCGGTGACCCCTCTCCAGTGTGTGGGTGACCCCTCCCCAGTGTGTCGGTGACCCCCTTCCAGTGGGTCCCGTGACCCCTCCCCAGTGTGTCCTTGACCCCTCCTCAGTGTGTCCGCGACCCCTCCCCAGTGTGTCCGTCACCCCTCCCCAGTGTGTCCGTCACCCCTCCCCAGTGTGTCCGTGACCCCTCCCGGTGTGTCTGTGACCCCTCCCCAGTGTGTCCGTGACCCCTCCCCAGTGTCTCCGTGACCCCTTCCCCATTGTGTCCAGTGACCCCTCCCCAGTGTGTCGGTGACCCCTCCCCAGTGTGTCCGTGACCCCTCCCCAGTGTGTCGGTGACCCCTCCCCAGTGTGTCGGTGACCCCCCTCCAGTGGGTCCCGTGAGCCCTCCCCAGTGGGTCACTTGTAGGGTTTCACCAGCGCCGAGTTGCCACGAGTGGCGCCCCTCACACACCTGGTTCCCGTGCACGGGCAGGTACCCACTCTTGGCTGGCACCTTCCTAAAGTTGGGCTTGTGGCGCGACTTCACCTTCAGGGACTGGAACTGGAAGCTTTCATTGCCATTGTTGGAGCTGTAGAGGATCAGGAAGGTGATGAGAGTGAAGAGCAGGAGAAAGATGGCGGTCTGCTGGCCCTGAGGGATGCAAAGAAGAGAAGGGTCAGCGCTCTAGACTCAAGGAAGGGCCCTGAGGGTGCAAGAAGAGAAGGGTCAGCGCTCTAGACTCAAGGAAGGGCCCTCTCTCCATCGACAGCCCACCTCAGGGAGCTCTCTCTCCAGTCTACAGCCCACCTCAGGGAGCCCTCTGTCCAGTCTACAGTCCACCTCAGGGAGTCCTCTGTCCAGTCTACAGCCCACCTCAGGGAGCCCTCTCTCCAGTCTACAGCCCACCTCAGGGAGCCCTCTCTCCAGTCTACAGCCCACCTTAGGGAGCCCTCTTCTCCAGCCTACAGACCACCTCAGGGAGCCCTCTGTCCAGTCTACAGTCCACCTCAGGGAGCCCTCTCTCCAATCTACAGCCCACCTCAGGGAGCCCTCTCTCCAGCCTACAGTCCACCCCAGGGAGCCCTCTCTCCAGTCTACAGCCCACCTCAGGGAGCCCTCTCTCCAGCCTACAGTCCACCTCAGGGAGCCCTTTCTCCAGTCTACAGTTCACCTCAGGGAGCCCTCTTTCCAGCCTACAGTCCACCTCAGGGAGCATTCTCCCCAGTCTACAGCCCACCTTTGAGTGCCCTCTCTCCAGTCTACAGCCCACCTCAGGGAGCCCTCTCTCCCATCTACAGCCCACCTCAGGGAGCCCTCTCTCTAGTCTACAGCGCACCTCAAGGAGCACTCTCTCCAGTCTACAGTCCACCTCAGGGAGCCCTCTCTCCAGTCTACAGTCCACCTCAGGGAGCCCTCTCTCCATCCACAGCCCTCCTCAGGAAGCGCTCTCTCCATCCACAGCCCACCTCAGGGAGCCCTCTCTCCCATCTACAGCCCACCTCAGGAAGCCCTCTCTCCATCCACAGCCCACCTCTGGGTGCCCTTTCTCCAGTCTTACAGCCCACCTCATGGAGCCCTCTCTCCAGTCTACAGCCCACCTCAGGGAGCCCTCTCTACAATCTACAGCCCACCTTAGGGAGCCCTCTCTCAAGCCTACAGTCCACCTCAGGGAGCCCTCTCTCCAGTCTACAGTCCACCTCAGGGAGTCCTCTCTCCAGTCTACAGCCCACCTCAGGGAGCCCTCTCTCCAGCCCACCTCAGGGAGCCTTCTCTACAATCTACAGCCCACCTTAGGGAGCCCTCTCTCCAGCCTACAGTCCACCTCAGGGAGCCCTCTCTCCAATCTACAGTCCACCTCAGGGAGTCCTCTCTCCAGTCTACAGCCCACCTCAGGGAGCCCTCTCTCCAGCCCACCTCAGGGAGCCCTCTCTCCAGCCCACCTCAGGGAGCCTTCTCTACAATCTACAGCCCACCTTAGGGAGGCCTCTCTCCAGCCTACAGTCCACCTCAGGAAGCCCTCTCTCCAGCACACCTTTGGGTGCCCTCTCTTCAGTCCACAGTCCACCTCAGGGAGCCCTCTCTCCAGCACACCTTTGGGTGCCCTCTCTCCAGTCTACAGTCCACTTCAGGGAGCCCTCTCTCCAGTCTACAGTCCACCTCAGGGAGCCCTCTCTCCAGCCCACCTCAGGGAGCCCTCTCCCCAATCTACAGCCCACCTCAGGGAGCCCTCTCTCCAGTCTACAGTCCACCTCAGGGAGCCCTCTCTCCAGTCTACAGTTCACCTCAGGGAGCCCTCTCTCCAGTCCACCGCAGTGATAGACGCCATGGTATTTACCTTCCTGCACTCTTCCTGTCACACAGAGCAGCGCAGCGCAGCAGGTTGTCTTGCTGCGTTGCGTGGATTTCACATTCCTGCACTCTTCCTGTCACACAGCGCAGCCGGTTGTCTTGCTGCGTTGCGTGGATTTCACATTCCTACACTCTTCCTGTCACACAGAGCAACGCAGCAGGTTGTTTTGCTGCGTTGCGTGGTTTTCACATTCCTGCACTCTTCCTGTCACACAGAGCAGCGCAGCGCAGCAGGTTGTCTTGCTGCGTTGCGTGGATTTCACATTCCTGCACTCTTCCTGTCACACAGCGCAGCCGGTTGTCTTGCTGCGTTGCGTGATATTGACAACACTCTTCCTGTCACACAGAGCAGCGCAGCAGGTTGTCTTGCTGCGTTGCGTGATATTCACATTCCTGCACTCTTCCTGTCACACAGAGCAGCGCAGCGCAGCAGGTTGTCTTGACGCGTTGCATGGTTTTCACATTCCTGCACTCTCCCTGTCACACAGCGCAGCGCAGCAGGTTGTTTTGCTGGTTTGTGTGATATTCACATTCCTGCACTCTTCCTGTCACAAAGAGCAGCGCAGCAGGTTTTCTTGCTGCGTTGAGTGGTTTTCACATTCCTGCACTCTTCCTGTCACACAGGGCAGCGCAGCAGGTTGTTTTGCTGCGTTGCGTGATATTCACATTCCTGCCCTCTTCCTGTCACACAGAGCAGCGCAGCAGGTTGTTTTGCTGCGTTGCGTGATATTCACATTCCTGCACTCTTCCTGTCACACAGAGCAGCGCCGCGCAGCAGGTTGTCTTGCTGCGTTGCGTGATATTCACATTCCTGCACTCTTCCTGTCACACAGAGCAGCGCAGCGCAGCAGGTTGTCTTGCTGCGTTGCATGGTTTTCACATTCCTGCACTCTTCCTGTCACACAGCGCAGCGCAGCAGGTTGTTTTGCTGGTTTGTGTGATATTCACATTCCTGCACTCTTCCTGTCACAAAGAGCAGCGCAGCAGGTTTTCTTGCTGCGTTGCATGATATTGACATTCCTGCACTCTTCCTGTCACACAGGGCAGCGCAGCAGGTTGTCTTGCTGTGTTGCGTGGTTTTCACATTCCTGCACTCTTCCTGTCACACAGGGCAGCGCAGCAGGTTGTCTTGCTGCGTTGCGGGGTTTTCACATTCCTGCACTCTTCCTGTCACACAGAGCAGCGCAGCGCATTAGGTTATCTTGCTGCGCTGCGTAATATTCACATTCCTGCACTCTTCCTGTCACACAGAGTAGCTCAGCGCATTAGGTTGTCTTGCTGCGTTGCGTGATATTCACATTCCTGCACTCTTCCTGTCACACAGGGCAGCGCTGCAGGTTGTCTTGCTGCGTTGCGTGATATTCACATTCCTGCACTCTTCCTGTCACTCAGAGCAGCGCAGCGCTGCAGGTTGTCTTGCTGCGTTGCGTGATATTCACATTCCTGCACTCTTCCTGTCACTCAGAGCAGCGCAGCGCAGCAGGTTGTCTTGCTGCGTTGTGTGATATTTCGACAAATCTGCCCCTCAGTGACTTGAATGAATAAACACTTTGTGCCTCAAGCAGGAGGCGGTGAGGTACCCACACAGGAACCCAGTGAGGCTTCGGCCAGGTAAGGGGTGGCACCTATTGGCACCAGTGCACCAGGAGGAGCTCAGAACTCACCAGGGAGCCTCCGGGCTCTTTCTTCCAGCTCACATTCCTCTTCTTGGGCAGCTCTTTCTTTCCACTCATTTCTTCACTCCTGCCTCACGCTCACCATGAGGCGTTCATCCTTCCAAGGCAGAAAGCTGCAAAGTAATGGAGAACATGAGTGCGTTGTCAATGTCACAGAAGGAGGAGCAACAGGAAGCTCAATGGAGTGCAGTTTGTGCCACTCATACCTCACTAACACCTGCACCACTCATACCTCCCTAACACCTGCACCACTCATACCTCACTAACACCTGCACCACTCATACCTCACTAACACCTGCACCACTCATACCTCACTAACACCTGCACCACACTTACCTCACTAACAGCTGCACTACTCATACCTCATGACACTAGCACCAATCATACCTCCCTAACACCTGCACCACTCATACCTCACTAACACCTGCACCACTCTTACCTCACTAACAGCTGCACTACTCATACCTCATGACACTAGCACCAATCATACCTCCCTAACACCTGCACCACTCATACCTCACTAACACCTGCACCACTCATACCTCACTAACACCTGCACCACTCATACCTCACTAACAGCTGCACTACTCATACCTCACTAACACCTGCACCACTCATACCTCACTAACACCTGCACCACTCATACCTCACTAACAGCTGCACTACTCATACCTCACTAACACCTGCACCACTCATACCTCACTAACACCTGCACCACTCATACCTCACTAACACCTGCACCACTCATACCTCACTGACACTCGCACCACTCATACCTCACTAACACCTGCACCACTCATACCTCACTAACACCTGCACCACTCATACCTCACTGACACTCGCACCACTCATACCTCACTAACACCTGCACCACTCATACCTCACTAACACCTGCACCACTCATACCTCACTAACACCTGCACCACTCATACCTCACTAACACCTGCACCACTCATACCTCACTAACACCTGCACTACTCATACCTCACTAACACCTGCACCACTCATACCTCACTAACACCTGCACCACTCATACCTCACTAACACCTGCACCACTCATACCTCACTGACACTCGCACCACTCATACCTCACTGACACTCGCACCACTCATACCTCACTGACACCTGCACCACTCATACCTCACTAGCACCTGCACCACTCATACCTCACTAACACCTGCACCACTCATACCTCACTAACACCTGCCCAACTCATACCTCACTAACACCTGCACCACTCTTACCTCACTAACAGCTGCACCACTCATACCTCACTAACACCTGCACCACTCATACCTCACTAACACCTGCACCACTCATACCTCACTAACACCTGCCCAACTCATACCTCACTAACACCTGCACCACTCTTACCTCACTAACACCTGCACCACTCTTACCTCACTAACACCTGCACCACTCATACCTCACTAACACCTGCACCACTCATACCTCACTAACACCTGCACCACTCTTACCTCACTAACAGCTGCACCACTCATACCTCACTGACACCTGCACCACTCATACCTCACTGACACCTGCACCACTCATACCTCACTGACACTCGCACCACTCATACCTCACTAACACCTGCACCACTCATACCTCACTAACACCTGCACCACTCATACCTCACTAACACCTGCCCAACTCATACCTCACTAACACCTGCACCACTCTTACCTCACTAACAGCTGCACCACTCATACCTCACTGACACTCTCACCACTCATACCTCACGAACACTCGCACCACTCATACCTCACTAACACCTGCACCACTCATACCTCACTAACACCTGCACCACTCATACCTCACTAACACCTGCACCACTCATACCTCACAAACACATGCACCATTCTTACCTCACTAACACTCGCACCACTCACACCTCACTAACAGCTGCACTACTCATACCTCACTAACACTCGCACCACTCACACCTCACTAACACCTGCACCACTCATACCTCATGAACACATGCACCACTCTTACCTCACTAACAGCTGCACTACTCATACCTCATGACACTAGCACCACTCATACCTCATGAACACTCGCACCACTCATAACTCACGAACACATGAACCACTCTTACCTCACTGACACTCTCACCACTCCTACCTCACTGACACTCGCACCACTCATACCTCACTGACACTCGCACCACTCATACCTCACTAATACCTGCACCACTCATACCTCACTGACACTGTTACCACTCATACCTCAGTAACACTCTCACCACTCATAGCTCACTGACACTCTCACCACTCATACCTTAATGACACTCGCACCACTCATACCTCACTGACACTCTCACCACTCATACCTCACTAACACCTGCACCACTCATACCTCACTGACACTCGCACCACTCATACCTCACTGACACTCTCACCACTCATACCTCACTAACACCTGCACCACTTACTAACACTCGCACCACTCATACCTTACTGACACTCACACCACTCATACCTCACTGACACTCACACCACTCATACCTCTCTAACACCTGCACCACTCATACCTCATGAACACCTGCACCACTCATACCTCACTGACACTCTCACCACTCATACCTCACTGACACCTGCACCACTTATACCTCACTAACACTCGCACCACTCATACCTCACTAACACTCACATCACTCATACCTCACTGACACTCGCACCACTCATACCTCATGGACACTCTCACCACTCAAACCTCACTAACACCTGCACCACTTACTAACACTCGCACCACTCATACCTCTCGAACACCTGCACCACTCATACCTCACAAACACCTGCACCACTAATACCTCACTGACACTCTCACCACTCATACCTCACTGACACCTCCACCACTCACACCTCACTAACACTTGTACCACTCATACCTCACTGACACTCACACCACTCATAAGTCACTAACACTGGCACCACTCATACCTCACTGACACTCACAGCACTCATACCTCACTAACACTCACAGCACTCATACCTCACTAACACCTGCCAATCATAACTCCCTAACACTCGCACCACTCATACCTCACTGACACTAGCACCACTCATACCTCACTGACACCTGCACCACTCACACCTCACTAACACTTGCACCACTCATACCTCACTGACACTCGCACCACTCATACATCACTAACACTCGCACCACTCATACCTCACTGACACTCGCAGCACTCATACCTCACTAACAATCGCAGCACTCATACCTCACTAACACCTGCCAATCATAACTCCCTTAAACTCGCACCACTCATACCTCACTGACACTCGCACCACTCATACCTCACTGACACTCGCACCACTCATACCTCACTAACACTCGCACCACTCATACCTCACTAATTCCTGCACCACTCATACCTCACTGACACTCGCACCCACTCATACCTCACTGACACTCACACCACTCATACCTCACTAACACTCACACCACTCATACCTCACTAACACCTGCACCACACATACCTCACTAACACTCGCACCACTCATACCTCACTGACACTCGCACCACTCATACCTCACTGACACTCGCACCACTCATACCTCACTAACACTAGCACCACTCATACCTCACTGACACTAGTAGCACTCATACCTCACTAACACTCGCTGCACTCATACCTCACTAACACCTGCCACTCATAAATCACTAACACTCGCACCACTCATACCTCACTGACACTTGCACCCCATATACCTCTCTAACACCTGCCACTCATAACTCACTAACACTCGCACCACTCATACCTCACTGACACTCGCACCACTCATACCTCACTGACACTCACACCACTCATACCTTACTAACACCTGCACCACTCATACCTCACTGACACTCGCACCACTCATACCTCACTGACACTTGCACCACTAATACCTTACTAACACCTGCACCACTCATACCTCACGAACACCTGCACCACTCATACCTCACTAATACCTGCACCACTCATACCTCACTGACACTCTCACCACTCATACCTCACTAACACCTGCACCACTTTCTAACACTCGCACCACTCATACCTTACTGACACTCGAACCACTCATACCTCACTGACACTCGCACCACTCATACCTCTCTAACACCTGCACCACTCATACCTCACAAACACCTGCACCACTCATACCTCACTGACACTATCACCACTCATACCTCACTGACACCTGCACCACTCAGACCTCACTAACACTCGCACCACTCATAACTCACTAACACTCGCACCACTCATACCTCACTAACACTCACACCACTCATACCTCATACCTAACTAACACTCGCACCACTCATACCTCACTAACACTCGCACCACTCATACCTCACTGACAATTGATCCACTCATACCTCACTGACACTCTCACCACTCATACCTCACTAACACCTGCACCACTTACTAACACTCGCACCACTCATACCTCACTGACACTCATACCTCTCTAACACCTGCACCACTCATACCTCATGAACACCTGCACCACTCATACCTCACTGACACTCTCACCACTCATACCTCACTGACACCTGCACCACTCATACCTCACTAACACTCGCACCACTCATACCTCACTGACACTCGCACCACTCGTACCTCACTAACACTCACACCACTCATACCTCACTGACACTCGCACCACTCATACCTCACTGACACTCACACCACTCATACCTCACTAACACTCACACCACTCATACCTCATACCTAACTAACACTCGCACCACTCATACCTCACTAACACTCGCACCACTCATACCTCACTGACAATTGATCCACTCATACCTCACTGACACTCTCACCACTCATACCTCACTAACACCTGCACCACTTACTAACACTCGCACCACTCATACCTCACTGACACTCATACCTCTCTAACACCTGCACCACTCATACCTCATGAACACCTGCACCACTCATACCTCACTGACACTCTCACCACTCATACCTCACTGACACCTGCACCACTCATACCTCACTAACACTCGCACCACTCATACCTCACTGACACTCGCACCACTCGTACCTCACTAACACTCACACCACTCATACCTCACTGACACTCGCACCACTCATACCTCACTGACACTCACACCACTCATACCTCACTAACACTCACACCACTCATACCTCACTGACACTCTCAGCACTCATACCTCACTAACACTCGCAGAACTCATACCTCAGTAACACCTGCCACTCATAACTCACTAACACTCGCACCACTCATACCTCACTGACCCTCGCACCCCTCATACCTCTCTTACACCTGCCACTCATAACTCACTAACACTCGCACCACTCATACGTCACTGACACTCGTACCACTCATACTTCACTGACACTCGCAGCACTCATACCTTACTAACACCTGCACCACTCATACCTCACTGACACTCGCACCACTCATACCTCACTAACACTCGCCCCACTCACACCTCACTGACACTCGCACCACTCAAACCTCACTGACACTCGCACCACTCATACCTCACTAACACTAGCACCACTCATACCTCACTGACACTCGTAGCACTCATACCTCACTGACACTCGCACCCCTCATACCTCTCTAACACCTGCCACTCATAACTCACCAACACTCGCACCACTCATACCTTACTAACACCTGCACCACTCATACCTCACTAACACCTGCACCACTCTATCCTTACTGACACTCGCACCACTCATACCTTACTAACACCTGCACCACTCATACCTTACTAACACTCGCACCACTCATACCTCACTAACACTCGCACCACTCATACCTCACTAACACCTGCACCACTCTATCCTCACTGACACTCGCACCACTCATACCTTACTAACACCTGCACCACTCATACCATACTAACACTCGCACCACTCATACCTTACTAACACCTGCACCACTCATACCTCACTAACACTTGCAGCACTCATACCTCAATGACACTCGCACCACTCACACCTCAATGACACTCGCACCACTCATACCTCACTAACACTCGCACCACTCATACCTTACTAACACCTGCACCACTCATACCTTACTAACACTCGCACCACTCATACCTTACTAACACCTGCACCACTCATACCTCACTAACACTCGCACCACTCATACCTCAATGACACTCGCACTCACACCTCAAGGACACTCGCACCACTCATACCTCACTAACACTCACACCACTCATACCTCACTGACACTCTCAGCACTCATACCTCACTAACACTCGCAGAACTCATACCTCACTAACACCTGCCACTCATAACTCACTAACACTCGCACCACTCATACCTCACTGACCCTCGCACCACTCATACCTTACTAACACCTGCACCACTCATACCTCACTAACACTCACACCACTCATACCTCACTGACACTCTCAGCCCTCATACCTCACTAACACTCGCAGAACTCATACCTCACTAACACCTGCCACTCATAACTCACTAACACTCGCACCACTCATACCTCACTGACCCTCGCACCACTCATACCTTACTAACACCTGCACCACTCATACCTCACTAACACTCACACCACTCATACCTCACTGACACTCTCAGCACTCATACCTCACTAACACTCGCAGAACTCATACCTCACTAACACCTGCCACTCATAACTCACTAACACTCGCACCACTCATACCTCACTAACACCTGCACCACTCATACCTTACTAACACTCGCACCACTCATACCTTACTAACACCTGCACCACTCATACCTCACTAACACTCGCACCACTCATACCTCAATGACACTCGCACTCACACCTCAAGGACACTCGCACCACTCATACCTCACTAACACTCACACCACTCATACCTCACTGACACTCTCAGCACTCATACCTCACTAACACTCGCAGAACTCATACCTCACTAACACCTGCCACTCATAACTCACTAACACTCGCACCACTCATACCTCACTGACCCTCGCACCACTCATACCTTACTAACACCTGCACCACTCATACCTCACTAACACTCACACCACTCATACCTCACTGACACTCTCAGCACTCATACCTCACTAACACTCGCAGAACTCATACCTCACTAACACCTGCCACTCATAACTCACTAACACTCGCACCACTCATACCTCACTGACCCTCGCACCACTCATACCTTACTAACACCAGCACCACTCATACCTCACTAACACTCACACCACTCATACCTCACTGACACTCTCAGCACTCATACCTTACTAACACCTGCACCACTCATACCTTACTAACACCTGCACCACTCATACCTCACTGACCCTCGCACCACTCATACCTTACTAACACCTGCACCACTCATACCTCAATGACACTCGCACTCACACCTCAATGACACTCGCACCACTCATACCTCACTGACACTCGCACCACTCATACCTCACTGACACTCGCACCACTCATACCTCACTGACACTCGCACCACTCATACCTCACTGACACTCGCACCACTCATACCTCACTGACACTCGCACCACTCATACCTCACTGACCCTCGCACCACTCATACCTTACTAACACCTGCACCACTCATACCTCACTAACACTCACACCACTCACACCTCACTGACACTCTCAGCACTCATACCTTACTAACACCTGCACCACTCATACCTTACTAACACCTGCACCACTCATACCTCACTGACCCTCGCACCACTCATACCTTACTAACACCTGCACCACTCATACCTCAATGACACTCGCACTCACACCTCAAGGACACTCGCACCACTCATACCTCACTAACACTCACACCACTCATACCTCACTGACACTCGCACCACTCATACCTCAATGACACTCGCACCACTCATACCTCACTGACACTCGCACCACTCATACCTTACTAACACCTGCACCACTCATACCTTACTAACACCTGCACCACTCATACCTCACTGACCCTCGCACCACTCATACCTTACTAACACCTGCACCACTCATACCTCAATGACACTCGCACTCACACCTCAATGACACTCGCACCACTCATACCTCACTGACACTCGCACCACTCATACCTCAATGACACTCGCACCACTCATACCTCAATGACACTCGCACCACTCATACCTCACTGACACTCGCACCACTCATACCTCACTGACACTCGCACCACTCATACCTCACTGACACTCGCACCACTCATACCTTACTAACACTTAGGTGCAGAGTTTACACCATCAAAGGGTGACGAGGACGGACTCTGCTCACCTATAGCGGGAGCGGCCGGCGTGGCTTCCAGGCGCTAGGGGCCCCATGGCCTCTGGGGGCCCCGGGACTGCTCACGATCATGTCCTGTACAACCAGGGAGGAAATAAATAGAGGGCCTGGTTGAGTGTCCCCCAAACAAATGAAGGGACAGGATGTATCACAGCCACGAAAGCAAAGGCCGACCCCCCAAAACTAGAGCAGGTAAACACCCCCCCCCCCCCCCCCCCCCGCATCATACGGGACTTGCGGGGTGCAGAAGGAGCCCCCCAAGACACATCCGTTTAATCGCATACTCCAAACACGCAGGAGGGGGGGGGGGGGGGGTGCACCCCCCTGTGTCCAAAAACCCCAAAGCACGGGCCTTTGGAATCCACTGCACCCCCAGATACGAGTCCGCGGGTCCCACAGCGCCTCCCCCCCCTCCCCCCCACACCCACACCCTCCCCCCCCCCAGGAGCATGACGCATACAAATACAGCCTCCTCAAACATGGAAGCCAGGCCCCCCGTCTCTAGGGGTGCGGGGTCCCCCAAACACAGCAACAGACTCAGACTAAAGGCTGGAGGCCGCCGGGAGCCCCCATACCTCGGGCCATTGCGGTATAAGAGCCCCCCACCCCCCTTGCACACGCACCGCACGCACCCCGAGACACGGAGCTGCAGAGAGGAGGCTCTGACACCCCCCCCCCCCCCCCCCGGGAGCACCGCACCCCCAGAGACGGCTGACAACGGAGGGGGCGGCAGACGCCAAACACACAGCAGAGCCCCCCACTCCCCCCACAGGCCCCAAGAAACATACCGACCCGCAGCTTCCGCTCGCCCAGGAGGTCTGTAGTCGGGAGGGCTGGAGTCCCGCCCCCAACGCTCCAGCCCCTCCCCCCCCCCCACGGGGGCTGCGGGAAAGGGGGGGCGAAGAGGAGAGCAGAGGGATCTAGAGCCCCCCCACACACACACACACCGGCTGCAGCCCCCACATCTTAGGGTCCTAGAGCCCCCCCACACCTACAGGGCCCTAGAGCCCCCCCTCCTGCAGGGTCCTAGAGCCCCCACACCTGAGGGTCCTAGAGTTCCCCACACCTGAGGGTCCTAGAGCCCCCACACCTGAGGGTCCTAGAGCCCCCACACCTGAGGGTCCTAGAGTCTCCCACACATAAGGGTCCTAGAGCCCCCCCACCTGCAGGGTCCTAGAGCCCCCCCCCCCACACCAGCAGGGCCCTAGAGCCCCTCCGCCTGCAGGGTCCTAGAGCCCCCACACCTGAGGGTCCTAGAGCCCCCACACCTGCAGGGTACTAGAGCCCCTCCACCGCTGCAGGGCCCTAGAGCCCCCACATCCGAGGGTCCTAGAGCACCCACAATAGATGGTCTTGGAGCACCCACACCTGCAGCGTCCTAGAGCCCCCCCCACACACACACAGCGGCTGCAGGGTCCTAGAGCCCCCCACACCTGAGGGTCCTAGAGCCCCCCACACCGTAAGGGTCCTAGAGCCCCCACACCTGCAGGGTCCTAGAGCCCCCACACCTGCAGGGTCCTAGAGCCCCCACACCTGCAGGGTCCTAGAGCCCCCCCACACCTGAGGGTCCTAGAGCCCCCACACCTAAGGGTCCTTGAGCCCCCACACCTGAGGGTCCTAGAGCCCCACACCTAAGGGTCCTAGAGCCCCCCACACCTGCAGGGTCGCAGAGCCCCTACACCTGCAGGGTCCTAGAGCCCCCACACCTGAGGGTCCTAGAACCCCCCACACCTGCAGGGTCCTAGAGCCCCCCACACCTGAGGGTCCCAGAGCCCCCACACCTGCAGGGTCGCAGAGCCCCCACACCTGAGGGTCCTAGAGCACCCACGCCTGCAGGGTCGCAGAGCCCCCCACACCTGAGGGTCCTAGAGCCCCCACACCTGAGGGTCCTAGAGCCCCCACACCTGCAGGGTCCTAGAGCCCCACACCAGAGGGTCCTAGAGCTCCCACACCTGCAGGGTCCTAGAGCCCCCCCACACTTGCAGGGTCCTAGAGCCCCCCCACACTTGCAGGGTCCTAGAGCCCCCCACACCTGCAGGGTCCTAGATCCCCCCACGCCTGAGGGTCCTAGAGCCCACACACCTGAGGGTCCTAGAGCCCCCACACCTGCAGGGTCCTAGAACCCCACACCTGAGGGTCCTAGAGCCCCCACACCTGAGGGTCCAAGAGGCCCCCACAAATGCAGGGGTCTAGAGCCCCCCCCCACACCTGCAGGGTCCTAGAGCTCCCACACCTGCAGGGTCCCAGAGCCCCCACACCTGAGGGTCCTAGAGCACCCACACCTGCAGGGTCCTAGAGCCCCCCACACCTGCAGGGTCATAGAGCCCCCACACCTGAAGGTCCTAGAGCCCCCATACCTGCAGGGTCTGAGAGCCCCCACACCTGAGGGTCCTAGAGCCCCCCACATCTGCAGGGTCCTAGAGCCCCCACACCTGCAGGGTCCTAGAGCCCCCCCCACACCTGAGGGTCCTAGAGCCCCCACACCTAAGGGTCCTAGAGCCCCCACACCTGCAGGGTCCTAGAGCCCCCCCCCACATCTGAGGGTCCTAGAGCCCCCACACCTAAGGGTCCTAGAGCCCCCCACACCTGAGGGTCTTAGAGCCCCCACACCTAAGGGTCCTAGAGCCCCATACCTAAGGGTCCTAGAGCCCCTACACCTGCAGGGTCCTAGAGCCCCCCCACACTTGAGGGTCCTAGAGCCCCCACACCTGAGGGTCCTAGAGCCCCCACAGTCTTAGAGCCCCCACACCTGAGGGTCCTAGAGCCCCCCCCCACACCTGCAGGGTCCTAGAGCCCCCACACCTGCAGCGTCCTAGAGCCCCCCCATACACACACCGGCTGCAGGGTCCTAGAGCCCCCTCCTACCCCCCTCCCCCCCCCCCCCACACCAGCAGGGTCCTAGAGCCCCCACACCTAAGGGTCCTAGAGCCCCCCCCACACCTGAGGGTCCTAGAGCCCCCACACCTAAGGGTCCTAGAGCCCCCACACCTGCAGGGTCCTAGAGCCCCCCCCCACATCTGAGGGTCCTAGAGCCCCCACACCTAAGGGTCCTAGAGCCCCCCACACCTGAGGGTCTTAGAGCCCCCACACCTAAGGGTCCTAGAGCCCCATACCTAAGGGTCCTAGAGCCCCTACACCTGCAGGGTCCTAGAGCCCCCCCACACTTGAGGGTCCTAGAGCCCCCACACCTGAGGGTCCTAGAGCCCCCACAGTCTTAGAGCCCCCACACCTGAGGGTCCTAGAGCCCCCCCCCACACCTGCAGGGTCCTAGAGCCCCCACACCTGCAGCGTCCTAGAGCCCCCCCATACACACACCGGCTGCAGGGTCCTAGAGCCCCCTCCTACCCCCCTCCCCCCCCCCCCACACCAGCAGGGTCCTAGAGCCCCCACACCTAAGGGTCCTAGAGCCCCCCACCTGCAGAGTCCTAGAGCCCCCTCACCTGCAGGGTCCTAGAGCACCCCCAAACCTGCAGGGCCCTAGAGCCCACCCCCTCCGGCAGGGTCCTAGAGCCACCACACCTGAGGGTCCTAGAGCCCCCACACCTGCAGTGTCCTAGAGCCCACCCACACCTGCAGGGCCCTAGAGCCCCCACACCTGAGGGTCCTAGAGCCCCCACAATTGAGGGTCCTAGAGCCCCCACACCTGCAGCGTCCTAGAGCCCCCCCCATACACACACTGGCTGCAGGGTCCTAGAGCCCCCCTACTACTACCCACACCTGCAGGGTCCTAGACCCCCACACCTGAAGGTCCTAGAGCCCCCACACCTGAGGGTCCAAGAGCCCCCTCACACCTTCAGGGTCCTAGAGCCCCAACGCCTGCAGCGTCCTAGAGCCCCCACACCTACAGGGTCCCATAGACCCCACACCTGAGGGTCCTAGAGCACCCACACCTGTAGGGTCCTAGAGCCCCCCCACACCTGCAGGGCCCTAGAGCCCCCACACCTGCACAGTCCCAGAGCCCCCACACCTGAGGGTCCTAGAGCCCCCACACACACGCACACACCGGCTGCAGGGTCCTAGAGCCCCCCTCCTACCCCCCACACCTGCAGGGTCCTAGAGCCCCACACCTGAGGGTCATAGAGCCCCCATACCTGAGGGTCCTAGAGCCCCCCACACCTTCAGGGTCCTAGAGCCCCCACACCTGCAGCGTCCTAGAGCCCCCACACCTGCAGGGTCCCATAGCCCCCACACTTGATGGTCCTAGAGCACCCACACCTGCAGGGCCCTAGAGCCCCCCACACCTGCAGGGTCCTAGAGCCCCCACACCTGCAGCGTCCTCGAGCCCCCACACCTGCAGGGTCCCATAGCCCCCACACCTGAGGGTCCTAGAGCCCCCACACCTGCAGCGTCCTAGAGCCCCCACACCTGCAGCATCCTAGAGCCCCCACACCTGCAGGGTCCTAGAGCCCCCCACACCTGCAGGGTCCTAGAGCCCCCCACACCTGCAGGGTCCTAGAGCCCCCACACCTGCAGGGGTCTAGAGCCTGAAGAACCGGGTTTTAGAACCCAGCGGCGCCAGGGGCACGCCCAAAGTCTTCGGGTTCTCCTGTCTTAGAATACAGAGACACGGGATACTGCTCAGTGACGTCAAAGATCAAATTTATTGGCTGCAACCAGGAACAGAAATCTACGAAGTACGTCACGGGTATGTTCGCTAGATACTGCTCAATTTTCATATTGTGAGACATCGTCTTTTATGCTAAAAATCACATTCCTGACAAACACCCATTATTTACGGACTTTCCAATCACAAGTGACATTGCAAAAGGGTATCGCATAACGACAAGCCCACTTTTCAGTTGTCCAGCCCACCATCAATTACATGGGAAAACCCAACATTCTTGCTCGGACAGGCCGGACGAACCCATAACAAAAGGACCACAACCCAAACCATAAATAAGCCATAAAAGAAGGAACAGAAACAGATGAGAAGCAAGATAGAAGGGTGTGTGCGTGTACAATAAACTCAGCAATGTCCTGCTCTTTGATCTCTATCTCGACCAGCTGTCGGACAAGGAACTGGCTCAGCAAGGCTAGCTTCAGGCAACGAGGTCAGTTCGCTCAGGTCATCTAGGAGTCAGCTAAAGGTGTACGTGTCCCAAAGACTCGTTCGGCCGTAGTCATCGGCCTATGTGAGGGCAACCACAAAATGGCTGCCTTACACAAAATGGAACCCAAAGGTTCAGAACGAAATCCCTGAATACATGGTGATTCCATCGATCGAACATGGCGAAATCACTCATACATGCCGCACTCGTCATTTGCGGTTCGCTACTACCAAAATCATAACGATGCCATGACCTTTGCAAAACGGGTTCAGAATTCACGGAACCTCAGCCCCTCCTTTTGCCCTTACATAGGCAATAACCTTAACTCACGTCAATCTGAATCCAGGTCTATATTCATCAGATCATCAAGATGTTGCTGAAGCATCATCCTATTACTTTGTATCTCTCTCTGGACAGGTCTCCTTGCACACAAAGTAGCACAAAGGCCACATATTGTAGGAGCACACTGCACACAAAGACAGAACAGGAAAAGGATAGCTAAAGCCATCCCAATGACCATCAGAATCTTCCATCCCCAAGTGGATAACAATCCCAAAACCATCCCATCAACGACCAATCTCCTTCGTCCACATGTATAGACTCAGAGATCTTATGTAGCTTGGAAATGGCCTGGTACACTGTCGGAGCGTTGTCTGGAATGAAAACGCAGCAGCTCGATTGAATCAGTTTGCATACCCCTCCTCTATCTCCAAGTATGACGTCTAACGCAACTCTGTTCTGCAGCGTCATAAGGCGATCCAATTGGAGCTCAGCAGTCAAATTACTAAGGACACCAGCTGTCTCAACGCGGTGGACTCAAACACCCTCGTCAATTGCCGTATGTTCCTGCTGTTGACCATAGGTCCCCAAAACGGCAGAAAACCCTTCAAGAAATCTCCTAATTCTTGTCCAGCAGTATCTTCCTTACTGAAGACACCTCTAACAACTCTCGTCTTATGGTAATCTGCTGCAGCAGTATACGTAGGGGGAAACAGGAACGAAACATAACATGTTCCCAAAAAATCAGGGGGCAACCCTGTGTATGCTCTATCATGACAAACAAAATAGGTACCCTTACCTGCTAAAAACGATGGGGAAGTCTGGGACGCAAAAACATACGTCTCAGTACAAACACTCTTCCCTAACTGAGCCCTTGGATTCTTGCCATTACCTTGCAGACAAAAATGACCACGATGGGGTACGATCCAAATCGGAGAAGATCCTTTAGCTCGCTGGTTTCCACTCAGACTAACACCATATCGAGTCACATTCCATCCAATATACGCTAGTGTCTCATCTTTCGGGATAGTCTCATAGGAGTTGATTCCGCTAATCATATCTACTATTCCCTTAACTAGAGCACTATTCTTTGGATTATCTCTCACAGAACGCAGGGGGTAAACCTCACGAGCATAGATAAACATAGTTCTGTATTCCCACACAGAAACATTATAGCTAAATGGCAGGACCAGGTAAGGAATACCTTTATCAGTAGTATGAGGCATAAGACCACACACCCAACAATTAGTGGTGTTCACTACTAACTGATGCTGATGTAGTAGTTGAACAAAAGAGTTATTAGCAAATTCCAATCTTCTAATGGACTCATGTTCAGGCAGAGGATGAAAAGAATGCGAAGAAATAGTCGGAAAATGCATAGGCTGTGTAGTGGGTGCAAACGTCACTTGAAAAGAGAAAATAACATATCCCATCAAAAACATTGCCAGGCTAAGTAGCATAAAGAGACATATTATCAAGAAACATTTTCCACTCATCAATTTACATAATCGTGTCTTAAAATTAATTTCTTTAACAGTTCTCTCCATCTCGAAAAACTCCATCCTCTAACCGTGCTGTTCGCGGCAGTTGGTTCTCTTCGGCTCAAGTGTACCTCTAAATGTTCCAGGGAACGCCCTAAAACAAACCAGAACCGTCGACCTTCTGTCTACACGGCCGTACACTCTGAGTCTTTATACCGCGACCCTACAGCTGAACCCGGATGGCGGTTCGAAAAACAAAAATCGATCAAAACAGTTTCTCAGATGAGAGAGCGCAGTTCCAAAAAGAACAAGAAAAAGGTTTATTTTATTTGTCCAACAACTCTCGTCGTAAATTATAGCGCCCTTTACCAGCAATGTCTGTTCACGAAATAATAGTTCAGGTTCAGTGGTGTCCAGTCGAACTGATGGAGGCACAGCTTCTTGCAAAAGGTCGTCGTTCTCACACTCAGAACTTGTCCCAATCAAACGTGCATCACTGAATGGCACAAAACGGGGCACGGTCTCAGTCTCTGAATCACCTAAACCCTCCTGGACCCACCGGTCGTACGGCAGAGGCAAAGGGGCCCTCTTACAATGTACGCCGTGGATCCAGTTATTTTTACCGTGCACCCTCACAGAAGTACGCGTTGCCAGCAGGACCTAGAATGGTCCACTCCAGCAGATCTGATTATTCTTAGTCCGCTGAAAATTCCGTACATGGACCCACGAACCAGATTTGATGGCGTGTCCTGGATCGTCAGATGCTTGTGGCAGTGTATCATGAATAGGCATGGGCGGAAAATCTGTTTCGCTCGCGGGTTTTGCGGATTTTCGGTAAATTCGCAATCCGCGAGATTCGCGAATCTCCCGCAAAATCCGCAAATCCGCGAGCAGCGGATTTTGCTCGCACTGCTCGCACTGTTCGCGTGAGTTCGCGGCTTCCCAGTACAACTTCGCGCCCCGCGAATAAGTGCCAAATTGCAGAAATACGATCTAATCAAAACTGAAACTACTTACCAGGTTCAAAAGTTCAGGCTCATCATTAGTAGCCATTTCCTGTAGTGCTTGCTGAGGGGCCCCTCCAGAGTTCAGTTGCCAGTTGCAACTATTATGTGACCCTGCTCTGAACCTCAGAATAGTTACACATATGCCACAAAGGTCCTGAATTACAGCTAAGGGAGACAAGCAGGAGCCAGGCTGGCAGTTCAAATCCATTAATCAGCCCCTAATTCATTATTGTCAGTTGGGGCAGGGCAGGTGTTGTAACTAATTTTGCAACAATGAAAGCACTTAGCAAGTGCAAAAGTTCACTAATCAGGAAGCACTAAGGAAGCAGGTGCCAGCTAAAAAAATATTCTGTGACACATTAATCAGCCCCAAATTAATTCAGGTCACTTGAGGCAGGGAAGGTGTGCTTGCGTTGCCACAATAATGTACACTGACTGGACAACCAGAGGGTGCTGTGATGAAACAGAGGGTGGCATGGGTGGGCCAGAGGGTGGCATGAGTAGTCAGAGAGTGGCAGTGGTGACAGAGAGTGGCAGTGATGAAGAAGAGTGTCCCAAACAGGCTGGACACGTAGAAACAACAAGTTCGCGAAACTTGCGACCCGACAGGTAAGTTCGCAAATTGCGAAATTGTAAAAACCCTCGCGAACTGGCAGAAACACGGGCGAACACAAAAAAAAAAAATCCGCAAATTCGCGGGAATTCGCGGATTTTGCGGATTGCGAGTTCGCAAATCCGCAAAATCCGCGAACGCGAGATCCGCAAAATTCGCCCATGCTTAATCATGAACCTGTTGGTGTAAAACACGCAATTTAGCCGTCAAATCATACAGATAGTCAAGCAATACAGGATGTTCAATTTCACTAAATTTTGTCGGCCTCGGCACTCCCCATATGTTTGCTGGGTGACCAAAAACTATTTCGTAGGGACTAAGTCCCACTCGAGAATGTACTGTAGTTCTAGTTGACAAAAGTGCCAATGGCAAAGCATCGGGCCATTGGAGACCAGAGCTCGCCTGAATCTTGGCTAATTTCAGTTTCAGGGTGGAACTTTTGTTTGATACCTAAACCTTCACATACTCTCTTCATGACTTGACCCACAAATTCACTCCCGTTATCACTCCACACCATTCTTGGCAAACCATACCTCGGGAAAAATTCCTTAATTAGGGCTTTGGCTGTGGACAAGGCAGTATTATCTTTCAGGGGATATGCTTCTATCCATCTCGAAAAGGCACAAACAACGACAAGGACGTATTTCAAGTTGTTACACCTCTCCATATGAATTAAATCTAATTGCAAAACCTCGAACGGATACGTCGGAGGCGCAAAATGACCAGCTGGAGTTGGAGTTCCCTTACCAGGATTATACATCATGCAAACCATACAATTCTTGACCACATTCTCTGCACACTTAGGAATTCCAGCATTCTGCCATACTGGAGCCAACAACTTACAAATCCCTTTCACACTAATGTGAGCCATTCCATGCGCCATTGTAACCACTTCAAGCACATACGCATCAGGTAACAACCATCGCTGATGCTCTGACAACTCAATCCAACAACCATTCAAATCCAATTTTCCCTTACTCACTCTCCATTCACTCAATTCTTTCTCCGTAGCTTCAGCCTGAATTGACTTCACACTCTCTATCGTATCTTCACACATTCCTCTATCCGGAACCCATCTTGCCGGACCCGCAACATACATTCGACTCGTCACATCCTGCCCCACTTCTTTCGCAACTTCATCTGCAAACGCATTACCACGACCAACGTCATCGGTAACCTTTTTATGTGCATTGCATTTCACGATCGCAACTTTCATCGGTAACGTAAGTGACTCAAGAAGTTCATTCACTAACTGACCATGCTGTATCTTCGTACCATGCGAAGTCAGGAACCCACGGTCTTTCCACAAACGTTCGAAAACTATGAGCAACACCAAACGCATACTGACTATCGGTATACACAGTCACTCGTTTTCCTTTCGACAACACGCACGCTCTTGTCAGTGCAATCAACTCTACTGCTTGAGCTGAATTTTGTGGGATACGTGCAGCTTCAACAATCGTATGCAAAGTCGTAACGGCATATGCTGCAGTCGTATCACCATTCGGAAGCTTAAAACACGAACCATCTACCCATAGGGTACCATCACACTTTACAAGAGGAGTGTCCCTAAGGTCTATTCTACCCTTCGTTTCCTCCTCTGTCCTAAGAAAGCAATCATGCTGTTCAGAAACATCTGTCTCTACAGAAATCAGCAACAACGTAGCTGGATTCAACGTGTTGCATCTCTTTATATGCACATGACTCACCAAAAGTGTCAACTCATAACCTGGCAATCGAGCACTAGTTAAGTGCTGTGTCTTAGTCCTATTCAACAAAGTATCCACTGCATGTGGAACCATCACAATCAACTTATTATCCATCACCAAACCAGCAGATTGTCGAATAGAAACAGCTGCTGCCGCTAAAGCTCTCAGACAACTCGGCAATGCTCTAGCTACCGGATCCAAAGTCGACGAGAAATACGCACATGGACATTGTTTATCGCTGAACTGCTGTGTCAAGACTGACAATGCACATCCCTCTCTCTTGTGGACATAGAGTGTAAAAGGCTTACTGTAGTCGGGGGTACCCAACACAGGAGCCAAACACAACGCATCACACAATTCTAAAAAGCTCTTCTGGCATTCGTCAGACCAAGGAATAGGATTCGGAGTATCCTTGACAGTAAGTGCTAACAAAGGTTTCGCAAGAAGCGAAAAATTTGGAATCCATTGCCTACAATATGAAGTAATACCCAAGAAAGCACGCACTTCTCTCTGTGTAGTTGGCACATTCATTTTCGCAATCGCTTGAATTCGTTCTGGAGTCAATCTTCTTCCCTCCTTCGATAAGAGATGACCTAAGTAGGTCACTTCTTGTCGACAATACTGCAACTTCGAAAGTGACACTTTATGATGGAAGTCAGACAAATGTCTCAACAAAGAAAGAGTAGCTTCTTTACAGATCTCCTCATTATCAGCAGCAACTAGCAAATCGTCGACATACTGAATAAGAGCAGCACCATCAGGTAAGACAATCGTATCAAGCTGTGTTTTCAAAGCCTGACTATAGATGGATGGACTCTCACAATAGCCTTGAGGAGCGCGCTTAAACCGGAAACTTCGGCCTCCTAAAGAGAAGCCAAAAATGTCTCTACTCTCCTCGGCAATCGGGATGCTGAAGAAGGCATTCTTCAAATCAATCACCGAAAACCAAGTAGCAGAATCAGGAATCATGGTCAACAAAGCAGTAATATCCGGAACAACAGGAAACTGTGGCACGACAATCTTATTCACTTCGCGGAGATCAATCACAAACCTATACACAGGTGGCTGAGAAGAATCTGTGCGTTTCACAACAGGTAAAAACGGACTATTGCACACATTACCTCTCGTCTCTTCAATCACACCTTTCTCAATGAGGTCATCGATGATCGCTAAAAGTGCTCTTTCACCATCACTAGAAATCCAATATTGGGGAATACGTGGCAATCTAGCATTCACTTTCAACGTCACAACATAAGGTGGAATCTCCAAAAGACCCACATCATTAGGACCAGTAGCCCAAAGAATATCAGGGAGCGAACGCAATTCCAATGGAAGTCGATCCTAAGACAAATACATCAGAGAGATCACTCGCTTACCCAATGTAAGCTGTACTCCTGAAGGAGAACAATGTAGTGTTGCATACAATCTTTTCAACAAATCCAATCCCAACAAGTTCTCACCACAACCTGTCGTTAAGATGAGGGGTGCTTCAAATTCACAAGGTCCAACAGAAAGAGACAAAGGACTAGAAACCGGATTACAAACGGGGGCGCCAGAAAAACCTACTGAAACATTCGTTAAGCCAGACAAAGGTGCGCCAGGAAGTTTAGAGTGCATGATAGAACTCTTTGTAGCACCAGTATCCAACAGAAAAGGCTCCGACACACCTGATGCGATCACTTCAACATAAAGTCCACTCTGATCTACTGGAACTGACTCAACTCCCTCTCTTTGTCTATGGCTGTCCTAGCAATCATTACCGTGGGCATTCTCACCTTCAACATAGTAGTCGTCAGCATAATACTGAGTCGTCCTACCAGACGCACCATTCTGTTGATCAAAGCAATTCATCGTATTCTGTGGAGGAAAGGATCGTGCATTCTGGGGGAACACACCACGTCCTCTACCTCTAGGAACTTGCTGAACACCTCGACCTCTCACACCAGAAGCACCATTCGTACGCTGTAACAGAACCGGACAACTATTCTTAACCCCTTCCATGCTCATGACAAGGCCAGCTCGTCATGAGGCACGGTTGAGCTGTGCTTATGACGAGTTGACCTTGTCATGAACAATGATAAATACCACTTTGCAGCACAGGAGGGGAAACCCCCTTAGCAGCCAAGGTGTTAAAGTGACCTTCTTCCTTACAATAAGCACACTGATTAGGGCTTACGGGAAAACGCTGTTGAGAAGACTCGAACCTCTGTGAATTTCTTTGAAACTGCTGAGGTTGCTGATAATCACGCGTATTGTTACGAGGCGGATACGCTTGTTGCAAAAGAACCTTCGTCTTCAAATCCTTAGTCTTTCTATCCGCTTTCTCTTTCTCATCCTTATCCCTATTCTCATAATATTGTGCAGTAGCCAATATCTGCGCCGACGAGGAAACAGCCCAAGAACTCTCTGAATCCTTCAACTTATTACACAACTCAGGAAGCAAATTATGCACAAACTTATCGACAAACAACCGTTGGCCACATTCCGTACTCATATCCTGACCACTGTGGTCGATAAACGTCTCTTCAAACCTGGTGAAGAAATCAGACACACTTTCATCTTTCTTCTGCTTACATGCAGACAATTTATCCCAATTCACTCGCATGGCAGGCATTAAAGTCTTCATAAAATTAATAATTCTACCAGGGAGTTCTGCAACTAAAGGCTCAGGTTTAGTTCCACCAGCTTGTCGACCATCTGCAGCAGAAATGTTAGCCCAAGTATCACCTAACTCTTGCGCGTGGTTCTCATGACGAATCTTCACCCATAAAGGCTGAGGAACCACATTACCAAACAACATGTCTATATCCGCTAGATTCATCACGCAAGATTCAGCTGTCTGTGATAACTCCTTATACTACCCTGCAGGATTTTTACGGGGGTCAGGTAGAGTCTGCTTAAGGGCCAAAACTTCAGCTCGCTTCCATGGAACATGTACCCAAACACGCTAAAAATGAGCCGGTACAGCTTGAATACCATTGCCGGCATCGGCCTGAACTGCTTCCTTCCATACCGGAGGAACCTCTCTCATTGGATACTGTCGCGCTTTTCTCCCAACAGAAGAATCAGGCTCAAACAACGACTGAGAAGGATGCTCACTCCTAAACGAAAGCAACGTCGCAACTGCTTTTTCAACATCGAGACCCACAATCGTCCCTTTCGCAAACTCAGACTGTACACGGAACAACTCAGACAGAGTATGTCCCAACTCACCATCTTCCCATTCCTCACGGAGGAAAATACACATTATATCGAAGACATACCTCTGCTTTGGTGCTTCCCATTGACGGAAGACATCCATAACCGACTCTAAATCATATCTCAAAGGATTAGTAACCCATTTACGCGCCAAATGATCCAACACTGCCCGCTCTTCGGGACCAGGCATCTGGCTACGCAACTGTTTACGCGCAGAAACAGGGGTCATACTCAACGACCCAAAGAAGGGAGACAAGAAACCAGTAACAGTATCAGTCATTCTCTGTCGAACAGAAGGAGAAGCTGTCATAAGGACAGGAGCTAAAATATTCTGAGATGAACCAAACGTAGGAGTAGTAGCAGAAGAAGTAGCAAGTACAGGAGGAAAAGTCTTTAGGGGTTTGAGGTGGAACTGATAGCAAAGTCAGTGGCCCTTGAGAAGGCTGCGCCAAAGGAATAGGAGCCAACTGAAGAAGAGCTGATGGTTGAACAACAATCGGAGGCACAACTGGAGGTTGCGCAACTAAAGGTTGCGGAGGAGCTGTAGCACTCTGCACATAAGGGGGTGGAGAACTCAACAAATGTGACATTAAAAGATCCTTTTCAAGGTCCTTCGTCGAACTTTGTGGAAGGGGTGATAAAGCTGGATAACACTTATCGATAGCCATTTTACGTTGCCTATGCAACTGCTCACTCGCTTGTTCTTCTTTGTTATCTTTAAACTGTATAGCAGCCTGCATTATCGAGATACCCTTCTCTCTTTTATTTCTCTTTGCTAGTTTAATTTCTTTCTGTTTGGCTTCCTTTCGCCAGAGGCGGAAAGAGTCAAACATCGCCGGCCGGGCTTTCTTCTTAAATAGTTTGACTTCCAAATTATCTAAAATCTCCGTGTCATAGCTACCATGTTGGAGCCACTTAAGGACACCATCCTTTCTCGTATATTTAACCCATACTTCATTATACGTAATGGGGCCCACACCATGTTTTAAATAGAGCTCATAAGTCGAAGTTCCAACCGGAGGCACCGGACACGAATCCTCCAATCGGGAATCCCTATTACAACCACAACAAAATATCTTTCCAAGTCTGCTAAGACCAGGCATCTTCGCTCACTAGTCTAGCTTCAAACTTCAAGGGATTACCAAACTCCATAGTCTCGTAAATATACGAGTCCCTCGGCTTTGGCGCTTGCAAGTTCTAAATCAAAGATCCCGAAGGATACCCAAAAACTAAGGACTAGGAGACGCTCCACTCATACTTTACTGAGGTATCGATCACGTCACTAGAAGACCTGTCTATCGTCTCGCTCTACAAATCGTCAAAGGGTCCAAGACAGGGCGACAGTCAGGGCAGCAGTCCTCCGTAGCCGTCGGAAAGCGGGGAACCTTGCAGCAAAGTCTTTCGGACCACGACGACATACAGGGGTCGATGAAGTGGTTGGCCTTCCTCCAGAATTTTCACACGAAGCTCCTCATGATCTTCAGGCTTGGACTGGTACCACTGAAGTCGCCCCACGTTGGGCGTCAACTGAAGAACCGGGTTTTAGAACCCAGCGGCGCCAGGGGCACGCCCAAAGTCTTCGGGTTCTCCTGTCTTAGAATACAAAGACACGGGATACTTCTCGGTGACGTCAAAGATCAAATTTATTGGCTGCAACCAGGAACAGAAATCTACGAAGTACGGCACGGGTATGTTCGCTAGATACTGCTCAATTTTCATATTGCGAGACATCGTCTTTTATGCTAAAAATCACATTCCTGACAAACACCCATTATTTAAGGACTATTCAAGCACAAGTGACATTGCAAAAGGGTATCGCATAACGACAAGCCCACTTTTCAGTTGTCCAGCCCACCATCAATTTCACGGGAAAACCCAACATTCTTGCTCGGACAGGCCGGACGAACCCATAACAAAAGGACCACAACCCAAACCATAAATAGGCCACAAAAGAAGGAACAGAAACAGATGAGAAGCAAGATAGAAGGGTGTGTGCGTGTACAATAAACTCAGCAATGTCCTGCTCTTTGATCTCTATCTCGACCAGCTGTCGGACAAGGAACTGGCTCAGCAAGGCTAGCTTCAGGCAACGAGGTCAGTTCGCTCAGGTCATCTAGGAGTCAGTTAAAGGTGTACGTGTCCCAAAGACTTGTTCGGCCGTAGTCATCGGCCTATGTGAGGGCTACCACAAAATGGCTGCTGTACACAAAATGGAACCCAAAGGTTCAGAGCGAAATCCCTGAATACATGGTGATTCCATTGATCGAACATGGCGAAATCACTCGTACATGCCGCACTCGTCATTTGCGGTTCGCTACTACCAAAATCATAATGATACCATGACCTTTGCAAAACGGGTTCAGAATTCACGGAACCTCAAGCCCCCCACACCTGAGAGTCCTACAGCCCCCACACCGGAGGGTCCTAGAGCCCCCACACCTGAAGGGTCCTAGAGCCCCTACACCTGAGGGTCCCAGAGCCCCATCACCTGCAGGGTCCTAAAGCCCCCCACACCTGAGGGTCCTAGAGCCCCCCACACCTGCAGGGTCCTAGAGCCCCCCACACCTGAGGGTCCTACAGCCCCCACACCAGCAGGGTCGCCGAGCCCCCACACCTGAGGGTCCTAGAGCACTCACACCTGAGGGTCCTAGAGCCCCCACACCTGAGGGTCCTAGAGCCCCTCACACCTGAGGGTCCTAGAGCCCCCAGACCTGAGGGTCCTAGAGCCCCCACAGCTGAGGGTCCTAGAGCTCCCACAGCTGCAGGGTCCTAGAGCCCCACACCTGAGGGTCCTAGAGCCCACACACCTGAGGGTCTTAGAGCCCCCACACCTGAGGGTCCTAGGCCCCCACAGCTGAGGGTCCTAGAGCCCTCACACCAGAGAGTTCTAGAGCCCCCACACCTGTAGGGTACCAGAGCCCCTACACCTGAGGGTCCTAGAGCACCCACACCTGCAGGATCCTAGAGCCCCCACACCTGCAGGGTACTAGAGCCCCCCACACCTGCAGGGTCCTAGAGACCCCCACACCTGCAGGGTCCTAGAGCCCCCACACACCTGCAGGATCCTAGAGCCCCCACACCTGAGGGTCCTAGAGTCCCCACACCTGCAGCATCCTAGAGCCCCATACCTGCAGGGTCTGAGAGCCCGCACACCTGAGGGTCCTAGAGCCCCCACACCTGAGGGTCCTAGAGCCCCCACACCTGAGGGTCCTAGAGCCCGCACACCTGAGGGTCCTAGAGCCCCCACACCTGCAGCGTCTTAGAGCCCCCCACACCTGAGGGTCCTAGAGCCCCCACACCTGCAGGGTCCTAGAGCCCCCCACACCTGCAGGGTCCTCGAGCCCCCCACACCTGCAGGGTCCTAGAGCCCCCACACCTGCAGGGGTCTAGAGCCCCCACACACCTGTGGGTCCTAGAGCCCCCACAGCTGAGGGTCCTAGAGCCCCCACACCTGCAGGGTCCTAGAGCCCAACACCTGAGGGTCCTAGAGCCCCCACACCTGCAGGGTCCCAGAGCCCCCACACCTGAGGGTCCTAGAGCCCCCCACACCTGCAGGGTCCTAGAGCCCCCCCACACCTGAGGGTCCTAGAGCCCCCACACCTGCAGGGTCGCAGAGCCCCCACACCTGAGGGTCCTAGAGCACCCACACCTGAGGGTCCTAGAGCCCCCACACCTGAGGGTTCTAGAGCCCCTCACACCTGAGGGTCCTTGAGCCCCCCACACCTAAGGGTCCTAGAGCCCCCACAGCTGAGGGTCCTAGAGCCCCCCACACCTGAGGGTCCTAGAGCCCCCACACCTGATGGTCCTAGAGCCCCCACACCTGCAGGGTCCCAGAGCCCGCACACCTGATGGTCCTAGAGCCAACACACCTCAGGGTCCTAGAGCACCCACACCTGAGGGTCCTAGAGCCCCCACACCTGAGGGTCCTAGAGCCCCCACACCTGAGGGTCCTAGAGCACCCACACCTGAGGGTCCTAGAGCCCCCCACACCTGCAGGGTCCTAGAGCCCCCCACACCTGCAGGGTCCTAGAGCCCCCCCACACCTGAGGGTCCTAGACCCCACACACCTGCAGGGTCCTAGAGCCACCACACCTGAGGGTCCTAGAGCCCCCACACCTGCAGGGTCCTTGAGCCCCCCACACATGCAGGGTCCTAGAGCCCCCCACACCTGAGGGTCCTAGAGCCCACACACCTGAGGGTCCTAGAGCCCCCACACACGAGGGTGCTAGAGCCCCCCCAACACACTTGAGGGTCCTAGAGCCCCCACACCTGCAGCGTCCTAGAGCCCCCTCGCCTGCAGGGTCCTAGAGCCCCCCCCACACACACAACGGCTGCAGGGTCCTAGAGCCCCCCTCCTACCGCCCCACACCCGCAGGGTCCTGGAGCCCCACTCCTACGCCCCCCACACACACTATTTTGCTGCCTTAATCCCTTTTCTTGGACCCAACAAGCCAGCGGCAGATTAGCTGTAATCTCTACCAAAGTGTTCCGCTTATGGTCACAACTCCCAGTAGAACGCTGGCTATCGATACTTAACAATACTAGACCAGAACCAGGGCCCAATCCGATTATGGCAAGCCACAACTTCGAAGAATGGTTGACCTCTTCTTTAGACATGGCGCTTCCAAAGAAACAAATTAAGGATAAGAGCGGAGCTCCTAGAACAGCCTCGTGTACCCCCAAATACGTAAACTTAAGCAGACCTGCAAACGGTCTGAAAGAACATGGAGAAAAGATGACTCCATTACTAATGATTTATAGGGAGGACATTAAAAGGTACAAAGAAGAAATTAAGTGTGCACAGTCCCTTTATTGCGAAAACCAAATACTTTCAGCCCCTAATTCCTCTCGCGAAATATTCTGTATAGTGAAATCCCTTAGTAATTGCCCTCCCACATCTATTCCCTGCAATGATATGACATCTCGTTGCAACTAATTAGCGACTTTGGGGCATATCACCAACAACCCGCGCTAATTATCGCTAAGCGTACTTAGCGCTAGGATAATTATCGCCAGCTATCGATTGTTTTGTTTTTATCGCGGAGATAGCGCACTATCAGCGATGCTTATCTCCGGAGCGATAAAAACAACCGAGTTCGCTGCCAAATGTGCAATTATCAGTGGGATTCCAGCGATAATGGCACAGCGTTTGGCGCTACATTGGCGATAGGATGGGGCATACTTAGCCATGATATCCACCTTCCATTGGATATCAGGGCTAAGTCAGATGAAAGCAGGCGTAAGGAAAGTAGCGATAATCGAGGTTAGCGCTACTTTTCTTATCGCTCTGCAGGTTAGCGTGAGGCTTGATAATAGGAGAAATGTCACTTAGCGACACTTCTCCCGTTATTCTGGGGCGGAACGCTCACTTTGCATCCCATTAGAGATGCAAAGCTGGGCATTTAGGGAAAGGGCGCTGAGGCAAGGATTCACGAGATAGCGTGACCTTGCTTATAGGGCGATAAATTATCGCCGCTTTACGCCCAAAAACGGCCACTAAAGCGGCGATAACTGTCTTGCTGATATGCCCCTTTTTTCTTTAATAAAATCCAAGATATTTACACCTCCTGTCACCAAGCCACGGCTCTAATCAATGTCCCCTTCGCCCACAACAAAGGAGGCATTGATAACGGCATTTTATCTGAAATTCCTCCCCTGGATCATCCCGCACTATCCTTGGCCAGTTAAAGTCGGGCTCCCCCAAGGGTACAGTCCCCCCTCATTTACAGTGTCTAACGTTATCCTAGATATGAGTAATGCTACATTCCGGACAGGCATAGCCCCGCCCTCCTGGAAGCAAGCAATGGTTAAAGCTTTGCTGAAAAAGCTGGACCCCGAGATGTTAGGGAACTATCGTCCCATTTTATTACTGCCAGGGATCAGCAAAATTGCTGGAAACATGTGAATAGTGCTTTGTCTGCGTTTTTGGAAAGCAATAACTGTCTTCCACCTTCTCAAACTGGGTTCAGACCCCAACAGGGCACAGAAATGGCCCTTTTAGCTGTGGTTGAGGCAACTAGGGACATCTTAGATAACGGGGGCAGCGCTGCCATTGCGCCTTTAGATCTTAGTGCAGCCTTTGGCACGGTCAATCATCTGTTGCTTATCCAGAGGCTGAAAGATGTAGGAGGGACTGATTAGCCCTTAAATGGATCCCGTCCTTTTTGGACGACCGGTCATTTCAAGTGTTCCATGAAGACTGCCTCTCAGACCCGCTGCCACTCCGATGTGGGGTTCCTCGGGGATCCTCCCTGTCCCCCGCACTTTTCAATGTGTACATGGGCCCATTTGCAGATGTGGTTGAGCCGTTCGGCATCCTAATTGTTACATATGCCGGCGATACACAGCTGATTGTTTCTTTTAATGAGCTCAACAGCACCGCCTCGGAGCTGGCCGCGTGTCTTGGAGAGGTCTCAGCATGGATGGAGGTCTCATTCCTGAAGTTGAACGGATCTAAAACTGAGCTGATGTTTCTGGGTAAACCTTCTGTACCCAATATACTACCATCTTAGCCAAGTTGCTTCGGCCCTCCCCCATCCCCCAAAGATTATATCGGGAGTTTGGGGGTTTGGTTGGATCGTAATCCTGACTTTGGGGAGCAAGCAAGGAAGGTTGCTGGTAGCTGCTTTGGGCTGATGAGGATGACACGTAAAATCAGTCCTCTCCTCCCTTTCGCTGCAAGGAAAGTGATAGCTCAGCTTAGGCTTTCCAGGCTCGACTAGGCTAATGCCCTATATTTAGGAGCACCATGCACTACGGTTAAGAAATCGCAAATTGTACAGAACTGTGCCGCACGACAACTCCTGACTATTCCTAGCCGACAGTCGCAGGGGCTGCTCTGGCCGCCCTTCACTAGCTGCCCATTCAGCAGAGAGTGCAGTTTAAGGCTCTCTGGGCCCGATTCACAGAACTAACTTAAGACAAAATCCTAAACTTACTACTTTTGGTATTCACAGAAGTTAGGATTTTGTCTTAAGTTTGTCTTAAGACAGACTTAAGACAAAATCCTAACTTAAGTCAGTCTTAAGTCTGTTTTAAGACAAACTTAAGACAAAATCCTAACTTCTATGAATACCAAAAGTAGTAAGTTTAGGATTTTGTCTTAAGTTAGTTCTGTGAATCGGGCCCTCTGTATCTCACATAAGGTACTGTCAGGTTCTGGCCCTCCTATCATACGCTCCTTTATATCCTCTTACCATCCTGAGAGAACCCTGCGATTAGGTAATAAACAGTTGGCAGCTGTACCTAGAACTAGGAAACCACGTACAGGTCGCCTTTTCTCATATAACGCAGCAAGGCTATGGAATTCCCTCCCCCTTGCCATTCGATGTGAAACCAACCATCTGGTCTATCGGAAACGTATAAAAACCTTTCTGTTTCCATAAACTGACATGTAGTTCTTGAACTTTGGCCTCCAGCGCTGGGATGCCTTTGGTAACCATGCGCTGTATAAATGTTTTACAATTACAATTACATCACTGAACGGACCGCTACTCTCAGCCTCTGTGATGTCTGGTGGGCGTGGCCCCCAAAACGTTGCCAGTTTACACACACCTCAGCGGCCCATCACACTCACTCATGGATAGATTTACCTTTATACCCTCCTCCGACTGCTGAATGCTTTCCAAAATCCAAATATTACCTCATGGAGTTTCAGATCACTCCCCTCTCCCTTACCTTGGCCCCCCAAAGCTGTCCGACGCCCCAGGTGGGGTCTTAACACCTGGTATTTACAGGACAAGACATTTGTCCAGTTACTTCGTACTGAACGCCAAGCTTATTTCCGTATTAACGAGGGGGGGGCTGCAAATATTGGCCCCCGTGGGCTGCCGGTGAGACGACTGTCCAGGGCTTTGCCAAGGGACATATGAAGACCGAGGAGCATGATCTTTCCAAGCATGTTACTGCACGCGCCCTTCGATTGGAACTATGCAATTAACATATAGTATCCCAACTGGTCTAACTTAAAGACAATTAGAGAGGATATGAATAAAACATTATCAAAAGGAGATAAGGAGTCTCTTTTGGTATTTCATTTGAGTGCACACGGCATCATATTTATTACAGATATATAAAGGGAAACACACAGTAAGAAAGAGAAATAATTTTGCAGTTATTGCAGCGCTGCAAAGGACAATGTAATACATTCAAGAAAACCCAAATTGTACTTGGTGCTCAGTGCAAGTGAGTGAACGACACGGTAGCAACACAAGTGACATAATCAGCGACGGCGGCGCAGGTGACTGGTGATTCTTATGTACAGTGAGTAAAAGACAGCAAAAAATGGTTCCTCATTTGTTTGAAATAAACTTCAGTGATACAGTTATTGTATTAGGAACCATATGGTCTGGGGCGCCTATGTTCGCGCTGGACGGTCGACGGCATTTCGATCCTTTCCAAATCAGGATCATCATCAGGACTTGGGTAAGGTGCAGTGCTGCAGGAAGGGGCAAGGAAAGGGTGTTAGCCAGGGGGCACGGGAGGGGCAACGTACAGGGAGAGGATGGACTGGCAGAGATGGAGTCGCCTCTTCAGGGAGGAATGTGCGGGGCGGGGTGGAGCGGGAAGTAACGTGGTGAGAATGGTGAAGGGGTCAAATAATTATGCAGACCGGGCAGGATGGTTAGGCAAGACCGAACTAGTCTGTAATGGTGCTGGTACATGCAGTCGCGTAGGTGTCCCATAGATGCGCAGGTCAGGCAGAGTCATACAGGGACGTCAAGGAGAGTGGATCATGGTCATGCAGTGATAAAAGAACAGGGGTGGGGAAGGTAGTGAGAAAGGCAGTGATATTTAACCGAGTGGAATGGGCCTGTGTAGAGAAGCGGCGAGCCGAGAAACCTTAATTCAGTCCGGTGAGTCCTGAAGTGATGTTGAACCATGCAGGTCTCAGGGGAACGCGAGTGAAGGACCACGTGGGGACTGGGTAAAGAAGCAAGCCAGTGCGTAGGGTGGGGAGTGTACCCGGGCTGGAGGGCATACCGGACATACCTTGAGCTGCGCGGGTCTAGCGTCAGGTCCGGGGTAGGTATGAATCCGACGATCAATCAATCAATCAATCAGTGACACTTATAAAGCGCGCTACATACCCGTGGGGTCTCAAGGCGCTGATCAGGAGCCTGGGGGGGTCCGGAGTTGGTTAGAATCTGACGATTGGAAGCCTGGGGGGAGGGATGACAAAGGAAGGGGGAAGAATTAAGAACCGTCCGCGAGGCCAAAGGGGAGGGGGGGAGGTATGGCACTAGGGAAATCTACGGACTTACCAATGACCGTGAGAATCCACGCGGTGGGGAAGGAGATCCGGAAATGAATCCGGAATAGGGTTTTACTATATCGATCCACGGTGGGATCGACAATCTGCCATCAGGGAAAGAATCTAAAAAAGCAAAGGGAGCCTGAATAAACAACTGAGTCGGTATAGGTATACCGGGCGGGGGGGGGGGAAGATAGAATGCTTGGAAAGGACGTACCTCCAAGCGGCGAGGTATCTGCCGGCGAATGAGTCCGAGCTTGTGTTGCCTAGGGGACTGCAGAACAAACCGGAAGAGTAAATGCGATTGGGCGGGGGGGGGGTGATGACGCAGGTGGGTCAGCCATAAATCAGCTAATCTGGTTGGTCGACAGGGAGAGGGAGGGATGAAGGAAAGGGAGGCAGATCTGGATGGTTCTAAATACAGTGGAAATAAAAGCCTCAATCGGGCGGCCGATGAGCACGGTGGTGGAAAATAGAACAACAGGAACATTGCTGGCTAAACATAAGTGTCCAATTTGTCTGATCACAGTACAGTCAATATCAAAAACCAGGTGCATAAAATCACACTAGGGACGATTGGAGACCACATAATAAGGAACGCAATATGGTTAGTAGTAACATTGACATGGTCAGCACAATCATGTGAATAATCTTGTAAGTAGTAACAATGATATAGTCGAGACAAGCATGTCTACAATAGCAACCAAGGGGAAAGGGGTTAGTGTGTTAGGGGTGGGACACTTTCTATGACCGGAGGGTGCGTAATAGAGTAGGCAACGAAAATCACCTTCTATAAGTTAAAAAGACAGGCAGTTGGAGTTGCTGTAAACACAGAATGGTGGTGTCAGGGGTATAAAGCGTCAGTTGAGCGGGATGTATAAAAATTGTGGATCAGCATAGGTAATTCTAGAGGTGCAGTTCAGTAATAGAATGGGAGGCACAGGGACGGAGGACGTTAGATAGTAATAGTGCTGTTCCATTCGTCGATAGTATTCAGGCCATGGTTTGTAGTGTAGTTCCTAGTTTCCCACTAGGCCCTGCGCATTGGAATAACATAAACAGTAGTATCGACGTGGAACTGCTTATATTCCAGGCCTCCACTGACTATGCTAAACTTAATTGGGTTGTGTTACCAACTAGCTCAGAGGTCACTGGAAACTTTCTTCTCTGCATAGGAAGTGATCAGCTTCCTTGGCACAGACAAGAAGGGATTCAGCTTTCCAACAACCGTGCAACATGACAACTTTGCTCCTCAGATCAAGAGTCGATCTCTAGGGTCGTGTGAAACAATAGACATAGATTTCACTCAGTCAGTCTAGTGCAGTTTACTTTCACAGTATGTAGAGAATAGAGAGACGGGCGTGTATCAATAAAGGTTAACATTTATTGAACAGTCTTTCTTCTCGTACAAGAGAAATGTATTGCCACAATTGCAATAACTGTTATTATAAAAAGTACGTACAGTAAGATAAGAATAGCGAAATAGAACTGTAAAAGCATTGATATGGTTTCTTAGCCATACAATGGTTTAAAAGTAATAAAACATATATACAGTCATATATACATTAGGCTACCATACTCAACTGGTGCTTCTAACTAAGCCTACCCCAGTGTGCCTGACCTAAGCCTAACACGTGAGAAGGGGAGTAAGTAAGTAGCTTAAGTTAAGTTGGTTTTGCCAAGGTTTGTTTCAAGAATTCTCGTCTAAGGGTTTAGTCAACACCATACCTCTGAATAGAATGATGGAGGATTGGTATCTCCTTCAGGGGTATCTCTCGATATCCCAGTCACCTGCGAGGGTAAACTGGAAGCGCCGGGACTGGATTTCTCTGCACGAGAAAGGCAGCGGCTTCTCTCAGCGCGTCGAGGAAGGAGGGGTGACAGCGTCCGCGGGCAGCTGGGCTGGATGTCTTCGCAGAGGACGGCTGCACGGCTCCTCAAGCGTACTGCACCATAGGTCGCGCTGTAGCGGCGATAATGGTAATCAGTAGCTTCACCACCACAGGATAGCAGGCTGCAGCGACAGAGTGCTAGTTTTTACCAACACGGGGTCATGCAGGCAGCTGGCATCAGCAACATGTTCGCTCATTGCTTAAGGCAACGTTGGTAATATTTATACCTGACAGGTGCCGGGTTTGACGCAAGTTTGCTGGACATAAGACGTCAATTAAAGATGTCACTAGGAAGTGACAGTTATCAGTTGCTCATTAGAGTTCCATTACTAATCAAAACATAGCAAGCGGGATTTCCAGGTTTGCTAAGTTTTTATCTTGTTGAAGAACTCGGAGTGTTATCTAGGAATATCAGATAGTGACTGCTGCTCTGTCATTGCACTAATTGGTCGCAAAGGAAGTAGCAGAGAGTCATGCTGGAATGTGGCTCTGTGGCTCTGCTCGTGTGAGGCCAGAGATGACTTTACAGAAAATCGCACTTGAACGGTTATGCCAATATAGGGAATAAATGGATTTATAGCCGAATAGGGGCATAAGGTCACAGTATCGATCAGGAACCTAGATAAGCACATGACACCCACTCCACGAATTCATGTCCATCAAAATTACTAAAACTAAGCAATTAGATGCATGTGTAACATGGTGTAACATAGCCCACCCCAAAATACATAAATGCATTCGAAATAGGCGTACTTGTAATACATGGAATTTAGGTACTGTACGTAGTTTTAAAAGCATAGTAATTATTCAAAAATTATTGCGGTATAGAGACAAAATATCGACTCCAAAATATCGACTGGACATAATATCGAGTTTTAAATATAGACTGGACAAAATATCGACTGGACATAATATCGACTACAAAAATATCGTTTTTCAGGTAAGTGAAGTAATATCGACTGTATAAAATATAGATAGCAAAAATATCGATTTTTTAATAATATATAATATTTTATAGTGTATTTTTATGTAATAATATGTGTGAATAGTGTGTATTAATGTTATTAAATATTTTATTACATGAATTTTGTTTTGATAATAATTGCGTAATGTAATTCTGTAGCGGGTTGTGGGTTTATAGGGGAATAGGGTGGGAAGTAATTTAATAATATTTAATTAATTAATATATGTTTGTTAATATTTTTAATTAATAATTAATTGATAATTAATTAATATTAATTAGTTAATTAATTAATATAATTTTGAATATATTTTGTATTAGTAAATAATTGTTAATTAATTAATTGTAATTAGTTAATTACATTAATTAGAGTACATTTTTTATATATATAATTTTGTGTTATTTTTAAGTAATTAATTTTGATAAAATAATATTAATTATTAAAATAATTACACCTAATGTTCTAATATATTTACTTTATTGTTATTGTTAATTAATAATTAATTGGTAATTAAATAATATTGATAAATTTTGGGTAAAGGAGCATTTTTAGGGTTCAGGGTCAGTTTTCAGTTCATGGGTAAAGGGGTATTTTTAGGGTTCAGGGTCAGTTTTCAGTTCATGGGTAAAGGGGTATTTTTAGGGTTCAGGGTCAGTTTTCAGGTCATGGGTAAAGGGGTATTTTTAGGGTTCAGGGTCAGTTTTCAGGTCATGGGTAAAGGGGTATTTTTAGGGTTCAGGGTCAGTTTTCAGGTCATGGGTAAAGGGGTATTTTTAGGGTTCAGGGTCAGTTTTCAGTTCATGGGTAAAGGGGTATTTTTAGGGTTCAGGGTCAGTTTTCAGGTCATGGGTAAAGGGGTATTTTTAGGGTTCAGGGTCAGTTTTCAGGTCATGGGTAAAGGGGTATTTTTAGGGTTCAGGGTCAGTTTTGGGTTTTTGGGTAAAGGGGTATTTTTAGGGTTCAGGGTCAGTTTTGGGTTTTTGGGTAAAGGGGTATTTTTAGGGTTCAGGGTCAACAAATAAGATTTTAAAAAATTATTTTTATTATTTTCATTTATTATTTTATTATTATAATTTAATTTAAGTCGTTTAAAGTATATTTTAGTAATTAAAATTTAATATTAATTTAATTTAACACTGTTTTTAATAAAGTCGATATTTTTTACATCTATATTTATGTTAACGATATTTTGTACTCGATATTTTTGTACTTACCTGTTTGTAGATACAAACTCGATATTTTGACTGTCGATATTTTGTCCACGATATTTTGGCAAGTCGATATTTTGTCAGTCGATATTATTTCAGTGATCCATTATTGCATATGAAATCAATGAACGATTATGCATAAAGAATTACACATGAAGTATCTCTGACAGAAGAAATGCGAGATAAAACATCACATAAAAATGCATTGTAATAATATGTGTGCTAGAGGCTGGTGTTATGTTGTTATGTCTCTAGATGTGTTTAGAAATAGAAGTGTGAAGCTTCTGTTCTCTAAGAATAGTTTTTACGTTAAGCAAAGAATTGTTCGTGCCAAAAGGAAAGGGTCAATATTAAAAAATTGTCCAATTCAAAGAAAAATCAGTTTACCAAAGCTCCTGGCAGTTTTATGTTGATCAAAACTGAAGGCCGAATTCAGAGTTCATGGGAACGCTGTGTGTCGGAAAGCTTCTCAAAAGTTATTGTTTCTCTATGGGTGAGAACATCGTATCAGACAGGCTCGCAAAGAATTGGTCTACAAAATCAGGTGATAGTTCAACCAAATTAGATAGCGCTGTAACTTGGCAGGTGTGAGAATGATTGCTGTCATCGAAGACAGGACCAGCTCTGCTCACAGAACGTTGTACCTGGATGATGTTGCTTTTGTCACTCGCTCCACTGTTACCACTTGGCTGTAGTACAGGAGTCTCCACGAATGCCGTCATCAGGATTGGTAGCCGCTGGGGACAACACAATGCGTGAGCCGTTATTGGACTTAGCAAAGTATCGACGTCCATTGGTACTGCTGATGGAAGTGAAAGACAGATGTCCAACACGCATTCATCGCCGCAAAGCATACACCGTAGCACAGGTAAAATGCAATTTTGCCATATCGGTCTGAATGAAAGGAACCAGGTCATGTTTAGATCTCTCAGCCTGGCCAATCCGAGGACGTTAGTTATCCTGTCCCTGTAGCGCATTGCTAGGATTGTTTCTTCCATTCCCATGGGAGCTATGTCTGAGCCGAGGCTTGCCATAACGTAGCAGGAGGGTCAAAAATAGAATCCCTGCGATGAGTCCAAAAAATAGTGGAATACCACCAAAGATGGAGTGCACAAAATTAGGAAAGATTCCCAAAATTGCCTGGAAGGGTGTTAGCAGTCCCGTAAAGACTGTCTTAAATATGCCTGGGATGCTTGTAGCACTAGACATGTTAAGGAGTTGGTCGAGCATTTGTACGAAATGCACGGGGCAATTTGTTGATAAAAGGTCATGGACTTCAGTAGCCGTCCTTGCGACTAGAAGATCATACGTCTCTTTTGATGACGTTATAGGCACTGTTGTCTGTAAAAGCACAGATTTCATTTTGCTTAATGTATCAATTCGTATAGAATAGAGATTCAGACGAGGCCAGAGGGGAGTCACTATGTCTGGAGGCCCGCTCGGGAACAATGCTTGCATGCAACATTTGACCATGGACGTTACTTGTACTAGATAACTTTTTCCGGGCGCGAGGCCACAGCACCTGTGATCCGTTCTTAGAATGTAACTCCCGTTTGCGAGTTGCATAAAGAAGGGCTCTATCTGAGTTGCAGGTGTGACTAGCTGGTGGCATGAAAGGTTGTTTGAATTGCCATCACATGCTCCGTGTAAATTAATACCCTGACACAAAAGTATACCGCTTAGTGAGTGTTTACAGTTCTCACCACTAAGAAATACATTTTTGTCGCTGTCACTATAGCAAGAATGAGTGTATGGTAATTTCCATTCGGATTTTACATATCCCTTACCCAATTGTTCATATTGGCCAGCAGGTATGTATTCAAGGCATTTTTTAAAGCGGAAAGTTGTTATCGGAATTGTGATAATTCCGTGTATTATCCATTCAATGACAGGACTCTCTGACATTGTCAATGGTAATCTCTCGAGTTTCTCGATGCTCAAGATTGTATAGTCTGCTCCTTTATGTGCCAAACTGATCTGTTTATCAGTAAGGTTAAAAATGGAAAATAATGACGTTGTGTTTATCAGACGCCAAGGCACATAGCCTGAACGAAGATTTTGCAGCGTCCAGCCTAGTTCTATAATAGAGCGTAATTGAGACTGGCCATGTTGTAACATTAGCAAATCCCTGTCTATCACATCAAAGGCAGAGGATACAATATTGTCCAAAGAATATATTCTGGAAGACAGAGTCATTAACCCATTGTCTACCACAGAAAGTGATTTTTCCAAATTAATACGATCAATTTCTCGTATCTTTTCAGCAGTTTCAATTTGCTTTACTTTCCAAGCCTCGTTGTAAGCAGCATAGATGCTGGTCGCTATGAAACGCTTTTGACGCTGTTTGCGTGGACCAAGAATGAAATCGCGCAAATCAGCACCATCTTTTAATAAAGACAAGTGTTGCTTAATTTCAGCCAGTGTGGATGTAGTTAGCCATTCAAGGCAGAGTTTCCCTACACTGTATGTGGGTATAATTCCTGGATGTTGTCTCTGGGAATATCTAGGGTCTAATCTGGTCATTTTTAAACCCTGTGTTTTATTCAGGAATCTATCTTGACAGCTATTTGTGTCTGTAGGCCAGATTAACCACTTTTTCCAATCAGGATGTGTTCTGTTGAAATGTAAAATTTGTGACACGTCTAACTCAATATCAGCTGTTGCATTTTCAGGTATTGGCTTTGGTATAGACGGTGCTTTCAGGTCTTTGTTCTTAGCTAGGCCAAGACAAGATGTTTGGTGTACAGTGTCATTTAAAAATAACATTTGTTCTGGTATCATGCAGGTTCTAAATAGTGCTTCAATGCCTTGCACCTGCCAATCTTTTGTACCCCAAATTGATTTCGTTTCAATATTATTTTTCCAATAATCAAAACCAAATGTCATCATTTTGTCATAAAATGCTTCTGAATATATCAATTTAGAATTTGTCAGCATTGTTTTCATTCCTGTTTTATCTAACAGTTTGTAATAAAACGTTTCTGCATCACTGGTGTTAAACCCTGAGAAGTATTTGAATTTCTCAAAAAATGCTTTAGAACTGCTTTTAGGTGGTGTAGAACAATGTTCCCATTGATTATACATAAAAACATTTCTAGGCTGTGCAGATTTATGCAAGTAATGATCCCCATAGTGGGTGTAACAGAATAACTGCTCATAACTAGATGAACCTTGTAAATAATCATGATCTGTGAATCTAGCTGACATTACTAAATCAGACATCATGTCATTAATACTGTTAAAGTCCCAATCATCAGAGAGTGTACTTGGTGTCAAAAAGTCACTTAAGGAAACCTTTAGTTGATGAGGATACTTCAGGATTTCGACCGGACCATATATCTCATAGTCTGTTTTCTCCCATACTACCCCACCAGGTATTGGAATTGCTGTGACATTTACTGTTGACAGTTCTCTTTTCTTCACGTGGGATGATCTGTGTTGTTTCAGGACTAGGTTGATGTTCTGACTTGCTGTGTCCATTCAATTGTAATGAACTTCCCTAAAATTAAAACTAAAATTAGGCATAGTAGGAGTATGAATACCCCTGAGATAATCCAATGCTCAATCAACGGTGAATCCAGATATAGTTCTTTGATTTGTTGAAGGAGTCCTGTTGTATTTTCTTTAAAATACTTTTTTGTTTCTGGCATCACTTCGGGGTCGTTAAAATCTTCAGAGAAGTTGTCGAAGTTGATGAAATAACCAGAGGCAGTTCTGTCAATTGATGGGAGTGTTCTTTCAATCTGTCTCTCGGTAGCACTTTCTGATGCCACATCATTGTAGACTGGTGTTGTTTCTTGACGAACTGTTTCAATCTGTGTTTCAAGAGGCACGAGTCCCATGGCATTATTGCATAGTCCTTCATTGTGCACTGCAGGCTGATCGAATGTGATTAGTCTTTCAGTTTGAACCTCTTGGATTGTTGCAAGTTTGGGTATTCTGTTGTTTCTTGGGAGTCCACTGGGCCTACTGTTGATTATAGGCCACATGCTTGTGGTTTTACCAGGTCGATGGACACGACTCTGTTCTCCTTTTTACCAGCAAGGGGCGGTAGCACAACTGATCTTGTTCCGGTGACTGCCAAGACAGGTACTGCTTTTCTGTAAGAAGGCCCAAATTCCTTCTTAACCGCGATCTTTTCTCTGACTAGATCCCCAATCTTTGGAATCCAGACAGGCCTTGCTGGGGCTGTTGCTTGTGGTGCCTCGTCAGTGGTACCTGGCTGTTGCTTTAACTTTATGTTGCTTAATGATTTTCTTGTTTCATTCAGTTCCTGTAAAACAGCCAAACGGTCTTTTACTTCAAACTGCTTTGTTTCTGCTTGTACCACTGACATCTGACTATCGAGGTCCTGAACGTTCATTCTTATTCCGAACAATAGTTCGTATGGGCTGAAACCTTTTAGAGAATTTCTTGGCATGTTGTTAAGACTAGTCTGGACACTTATTAAATGTTTGACCCACCCAGCGCCTGAACCTAATACCTTCGCTGTTATAGATTGCTTTATGTCACGGTTTTTTCTTTCTATCACACTATTCCCTCCCGGGGTATGACTGACAAGAATACCACAACCCAATTCCCATGCTGGCCATGGCCTCCTTATAGGCTCGAGAGCTGAAAGCAGGACCCTGGTCAGAATGGAACGTGGTAATTGCGTATGTGCCGATAAAGACTCGCAAATCTTTTATAACCGTTCTAGCGTCAGCCGAGCGCTGGAGGCCTCATTTTTTTAAGTGCATTTCGTCCTAAACGTTGTACACTGGGACGCGCTTCTCTTTTTTGATTGCGCAGATAGACCGCCTTATGCTGTCTAGAAGGGATCCTGAAACTACACTGGCCTGTTCATTACTGCGATCTCTGTTGCAGTCTTCACAATTTTGAGCAAAACATTGAATATCTATACTCATTCCTGGCCACCAGTACTCTGATTGCAATTCTTTCAGAGAGGCTTTGATTGTTTGGTGTTTCAGACCCCACCCCATGTGTGCTTCCAGTAGGAGGAAGTTCCTCCTGCTCCTGTTTGGAATTACTCTATCCCCCACTCCAGGGATTCGAGCAAAAGGAACGGAGTTTGCATCGATTATGTATGCATAATTGAGTGGATAGTTTACGGGTAGTGCTGCACAGTCGCCTTTTACGGTCGTTTTTACTGCCAGCATGGTTTCCCCGTCTATATACTTATCTGTACGCTTTTTTGTGGCTACGGAAGCCGGGTTAGTTGCTTCCGCGGTGGCTGTATTAGCCAATGAATTCCCTGCAACGTGAACGCCATCACGTTGAAGACTCTGTGCGTGAATCACGTGAGTCTTTTGTAGTTCTTTACTTAAAAGAGCTACCTCGTTCCAGAGCAATTTATGCTTTATTGTGGCACCTGTGTCATCTTTGTAGTCGTTTTCGATCCAACTCTGCAGTTTATTGTTGTAAGAATTGACGCAAAAATGAGAATCGCACACGATAAGTGTGGGGAATTCGCGTTCTGCATTTTCGAGCGCCATCTTTAAAGATCTGATTTCAGTTCTCTGAACCGAACAGTTTCTTACAGATTCAGTTTTTGTTACTTTCGGTCTGAATTTACCGCACAGCCAACGACCTTTAATGATCGCACATGCTGCATCGTAGGATTTTCTCTCTACGTTGAAATGCTGTACAAAGCTATCTGTATAGATTATACAGGCGTATTGTGGGAGAGGCAGAATTTCGATTGGCAGAGGATATTCTTCTTCATATTCTAAATCATTCAGTTCTTTGTATTGCGGGGCGAAATAGTATTTCACGTCTTCCGCTCCTAGAGAATCTATGCACTGTATCCATTTCGGATCCAGTGACACTGTAGGCAGGTTTACTGGGCTGAATAGCGCCTCGAAGGCGGATTCCGCTGTAAGGATATTAATCCGTTTGCCGTCTGCTAGTTCTCTTTCATTTGCTAATGCGATTTGTACTGCTTTCACAGTTCTTTCTGTGTGACTGAATGCTTTTTCTGCTTGTGTGTACAAGTGAGATTTAATTGAAATAGGTACCTTTTCTCCCTCATTAGAGGTTAGGTACGTGAATCCGCATCTTCCTGGGATGACTCGGATTACAAGATCGATCGTGTTGTCACGTGTATCTAATTTTGTTTTTGCTAACATGTCTGTTTGCAGTGATCTCAAAATTTCTGTGTGTTTTTGAGTCCAATTGATTTGTTTTAAATCAGGTTTAATTAGTTCGTAGAGAGGTTTAACCCTCTCTGCGTAATTTAGAATATAAGTTCTTCCGAAATTCAGAAAACCTAGTATTGATTGTAAATTCTTCAGCGTTTTTGGAGCTTGGAGTACAGCGCACTTCTCTAAGAAGTTGTCCGCTAGGCTTTTTCCTTCACTTGATAATTCGTACCCTAAGAACAGTACTGTCAGATGGGCAATTCGGGACTTTTTAAAGTTGAATTTGTAACCCTCTGCTGCGAACCCAAGTATAATGGTGTTCACTCTTTTTAAGTGAGTATCCAAGTCGTCATCTGTGAGATAAATATCATCTACGTAAGATAATGCTTCATCATCATAGATTTGTAGTAACTCTGTTACCCTAGCTGAGAATAGTCCTGGGCTGTTCTTGAACCCCTGTGGGAGTCGACAGAATTTTTCTGCGACCCAAATGCGGAGAAAGCGGTCAAATATCTGCTTTCTGGTGCAATGTTTTGACAAAAGAAACCATTAGAAATGTCTAATGTCGTTTTATATTTTTTCCTAACTATGTTATTCATTAGGGCTGCACTATGCGAGTTTTGTACTGCAAAAGTTTTGCAACATGTATTAAGGTGTCTGTAGTCCAAAACTAGACGATATGAATTGTCTGGCTTGGAGACAGGAAACAAAGGATTGTTCATTTGTGAGGTGCATGTTTCAATCACCCCCTGGTACTCAAGTTGATCTAAGATCTCCCTGACTTGTTTTTTAGCTTCTTGCTTTATGGGATACTGCCGTTGGGCAGTTGGTTCACTTTTTAGTTGGATTTTGTGAGGAGGTGAATCCTCATCCCATCCTACATGATTTTTATACAATGCAGGTGCCTGGGCTACTGCCCATTTCCTTGCATATGTGTATTTTTTGTGAATCGGTATGTGATTCGAGAAGGCAGGCATAATCACTTCTTCGCCACGAGGGCACTCCCTGACAAACTCCGGGGGCCAATCTTTTTCAGCTAACAGAATATCATAGCCTTTTGAGAGCTTATCCCAAAATAGACCCTTAATTTTCCTAGTCTTATCACCCTCTATACGCAATGTTATTTCGTATATTTTATGGGGCTCGCTAAGTCTGGCGTCGGCAGTTTCAACCTGAATGTATTCATTCGTGTCCACTGTCTCCAGATGACTCATCAAGATCTTGCGCGCTATACTGATCTCTGCTGCACTGTCCAACATTGTCAATGCCCACTCCCCGTTTTTCAACTGTGTCCTCAGTATTCTCGGCATGGTTGATTACTCTAATACTGGCTACCTTCTTTTTAGGAAATTGAGATTTCTTATTTTGAGCAGGTTCCTTGTCTTTGGACTTGGTGTGCTCTCCTGGGTCTGACCGTCCTCTTCTTTCCGAATTCTGTGGAAAAGATCGAGAGGGACGTGTATCAATACTTTGATATCTATCAGGTTTTTTCAGATTATCCCTATTTCTAAGGTTATATCTTTTCTCAGAGTGCTCCCGTTGGGGAGACTGGCGTTCTCGAGTCGGAGTTCTTTCCCTCCGTCGAGGAGACCTTCCTCTGGACTGGAAAACTTTTTCCTTGGGAGTGGATTGTTTATTTCCATCCCAGCTCTTTTTAGGAGTGTTTGAATTATTTTTAATAAATAATTTTTCTGGATTTTCGAGCAGTTGGGGCTTAACTGGTTTCCCACCCAAGCTGTCTCTACCTAATTCTTCATAGCATTTTTCTATGATTTTTGCAAGCTCAACAGGATCTTTTATATCTGTTTCCCTCAACTTCTGGCGAATCGCCACAGATGCTGCTTCTCCCTTTACATTGGCTAATAATATAGCCGTGACCTGCTTGAAGTCTTTCAGTAATTTCATACCTAGATTTAAAGCGGGTTCTGGACCGAATTCATTTTGAATCTGTTTTAGCACGTCTGGTATTACCGCCATAGACGGAACACCGTGTGTTTTTGTGTAAATGGAAGCAAAGACTGTACCCCAAGTGTCGCAGTCCTCCACGTGTGGTGCGATTCCCATAGGAAGGCAGATGGTCAAGATTCTGTGTTTCTCAATAGGGGTAGTATCAGGAAATACTGCCTCTATTTGAGTGATTTTCTGGGCTAACCAGAAAGGAATTTGTTCCCGTTTTACGGGTGTTTTACCAAGACATGACTGTATGTTCTGTGGTGTAATTTTATTTGTGTTCCCCTGATGAGGGGTCAGCTGTGGTGTATTAACAGCTGGCTGGACTGTTGCAGTCCGCATTACATATTGGACTAATTGCCTATGTATTTTTATTAATGTGTTTAGCTGTGTTAACAGCTCTTCTCTAGACATTCTTGTAATGTCAGGATGTGGTGTGTAGCTGGCTAGAACCGGCCACGTGGCTCCTGGTCTACCTAGTGGACCGAGCCTGGTTATGTGATCATTGTGTTTTAGGGCGCCATTAAACCAGAGCAGGTGCTCTTGAAATTTAAGTGGGATTTCAATCTCCTCGAAAGGAGCGTACTCTCCCGGAGGTTCCTCTATTTTGTAATAGTGAAACTCTTGTGTTATAGCGTTTACCGCTGGAAAGTTTATCCATGAATAGAATACCTCTGTCTGCCGATACTCGTGAGCCTCTATCACGAAAATTACTGTACCACCTTGAGGTGGCAGTCCGTTTTCTATAAGTTTTAAAGTTATAGATCTTCTTAACTGGACCGGGATGATAATAGCATCCGGGTCTGTGTATTCGGGACCTTGCTGAGTCGCATCTACTGCGGCCCTAGGGGCTCCGTTTTCTGGCATTGTAAAAATGCGAGGTTTGCAGAGTAGGTCTCCAAGGAGACAAAGATTAGATGCACAATATTTTGGAACACTGTATCCTTCAACGTTGAATAAACCAGAGCTTTACATAGGAATCTCTTCCTACTAAGGTCGGGCGGATTTTAACCTTTCACCCACTCCAGACGTCTATTGGAGTATTTACGGGAGAAAGGGGTGTGAAATATGCACGACTGAGTTACTCTATAAGTCTTGCGTTAGTTTATCGCCTTACCAAACGTTAGGGCGCCATGTAGTGTAGTTCCTAGTTTCCCACTAGGCCCTGCGCATTGGAATAACATAAACAGTAGTATCGACGTGGAACTGCTTATATTCCAGGCCTCCACTGACTATGCTAAACTTAATTGGGTTGTGTTACCAACTAGCTCAGAGGTCACTGGAAACTTTCTTCTCTGCATAGGAAGTGATCAGCTTCCTTGGCACAGACAAGAAGGGATTCAGCTTTCCAACAACCGTGCAACATGACAACTTTGCTCCTCAGATCAAGAGTCGATCTCTAGGGTCGTGTGAAACAATAGACATAGATTTCACTCAGTCAGTCTAGTGCAGTTTACTTTCACAGTATGTAGAGAATAGAGAGACGGGCGTGTATCAATAAAGGTTAACATTTATTGAACAGTCTTTCTTCTCGTACAAGAGAAATGTATTGCCACAATTGCAATAATTGTTATTATAAAAAGTACGTACAGTAAGATAAGTATTGCGAAATAGAACTGTAAAAGCATTGATATGGTTTCTTAGCCATACAATGGTTTAAAAGTAATAAAACATATATACAGTCATATATACATTAGGCTACCATACTCAACTGGTGCTTCTAACTAAGCCTACCCCAGTGTGCCTGACCTAAGCCTAACACGTGAGAAGGGGAGTAAGTAAGTAGCTTAAGTTAAGTTGGTTTTGCCAAGGTTTGTTTCAAGAATTCTCGTCTAAGGGTTTAGTCAACACCATACCTCTGAATAGAATGATGGAGGATTGGTATCTCCTTCAGGGGTATCTCTCGATATCCCAGTCACCTGCGAGGGTAAACTGGAAGCGCCGGGACTGGATTTCTCTGCACGAGAAAGGCAGCGGCTTCTCTCAGCGCGTCGAGGAAGGAGGGGTGACAGCGTCCGCGGGCAGCTGGGCTGGATGTCTTCGCAGAGGACGGCTGCACGGCTCCTCAAGCGTACTGCACCATAGGTCGCGCTGTAGCGGCGATAATGGTAATCAGTAGCTTCACCACCACAGGATAGCAGGCTGCAGCGACAGAGTGCTAGTTTTTACCAACACGGGGTCATGCAGGCAGCTGGCATCAGCAACATGTTCGCTCATTGCTTAAGGCAACGTTGGTAATATTTATACCTGACAGGTGCCGGGTTTGACGCAAGTTTGCTGGACATAAGACGTCAATTAAAGATGTCACTAGGAAGTGACAGTTATCAGTTGCTCATTAGAGTTCCATTACTAATCAAAACATAGCAAGCGGGGATTTCCAGGTTTGCTAAGTTTTTATCTTGTTGAAGAACTCGGAGTGTTATCTAGGAATATCAGATAGTGACTGCTGCTCTGTCATTGCACTAATTGGTCGCAAAGGAAGTAGCAGAGAGTCATGCTGGAATGTGGCTCTGTGGCTCTGCTCGTGTGAGGCCAGAGATGACTTTACAGAAAATCGCACTTGAACGGTTATGCCAATATAGGGAATAAATGGATTTATAGCCGAATAGGGGCATAAGGTCACAGTATCGATCAGGAACCTAGATAAGCACATGACAGGTTGACAGAATCGCAAAGCGTCATCCACGTGCATTCACATCTGTTTAACATTGAATTTATATCACCCCCCCTGGAGGGGACTGTGACCTGTTCAACCACTTGCCACTTAATGTCAGTGTCCCTGTGATTCTCCTCTCGATAATGAGGGACAAGTGGGGCCGTCGTCACTTTGCAATTTATCCTGCTTTTGAGCTGGGTGATCCTATTTTTGATAGGCCGGGTAGTTTGGCCTATGTAGACCAAGGTGCAGGGGCATTCAATGGCATAGATCCCATTGTGTGATCTCCAGTTGGTGTGGGATCTCAGGGTACGAGTTCTGTTGCTGAAGACAAATACTTTGGTATTGGTGGTAATGTCGCAGACAGAGCAGTTTTGGCATTTGAAGTGGCCCGCTACAGGAGGAAGTCCCCATGCAGCAGTGATCGTGTGGTTCTCTGTATTTTGTTCAGGCCGGGTGATGGCATGCACCAGGTGAGATGCTAAGTTGTCTCCACGTTGGTAGGAGAAGAGAGGTTCTTCCTTGAAAGCATCAAATGGACGTAGTATGGACCAGTTTTTTCAAATGATTTTGGCCACTTTGTTGCTACTTGGGCTGAATCGTGAGACGAATGGAATCCTCTTCATTGGTTGTTTGTTATGAGGCGTCAGTAGATGTTCTCTGTGGCTGTCCAAGCTCTCTTGCGAGCTCTCGAGATCAGGCTTTTGGGGTATCCTCTGTTGATTAGTTTATTGGACAGTACTTCAGCTTCTCGGAAGTAGTCGTTCTTCCACTTGCAATTCCTCCTGATACGGAGGAATTGGCCGTACGGTAATCCATCCCTCAACCCACGCGGGTGGTAGCTAGAGTATTGTAGCAGTGTGTTCCTTTCAGTGGGCTTTCTGAAGAGGCAAGTTCCCAGTTTGCCGTCCTCGGCATGTATCGTTATGTAAAAGGGTAGGTCGTTGTTTCTGTCGTCACATGTGAAGCGTAGGTGTTCTTGCGAATGGTTTAGACAGTGTATGAAGGAGGCAAGGTCCTCTTGGGTTCCTTTCCATAGCAATAGAATGTCGTCTATGTAGCGACGCCACAAAGTGATGTGGTTGAAGAAAGGGTTCAAGGTGTGAAGGATTAGTGTTTGTTCCATATTGTGGACAAAGAGCATCGCAAAGTTTGGGGCAAAACAAGCGCCCATGGATACCCCCTTGACCTGTAGGTTGAAAGTTTTGCGATAAAGGAAATAGTTGTTTTGTAGGGCAATCTCGAGAAGATCCATGATGAACTCAGTGGGTATCTTGGCCGGTGTAGGTCTTTCAAGTAGAAGGGATTTGATCACCTGTAGGCCTTCTGCGTGGGGAATGTTGGTATATAAGGATTCGATGTCCAGTCCTGCCATAAGTTCTGTTTCAATGTCAAATGGTTGGTCCTCGATGGTATTGATGAGGTCTGTGGTGTCTTTGATGAAAGTATCAGTTAGAGGGACACATTCTTTTAGAATAGCGTCAATGTATTTCCCATGTCAATGTTACTACTAACCATATTGCATTCTTTATTATGTGGTCTCCAATCGTCCCTAGTGTGATTTTATGCACCTGTTTTTTGATAATGACTATACTGTGATCAGACAAATTGGACGCTTATGTTTAGCCAGCAATGTTCCTGTTGTTCTATTTTCCACCACCGTGCTCATCGGCCCGATTGAGGCTTTTATTTCTACTGTATTTAGAACCATCCAGATCCGCCTCCCTTTCCTTCATCCCTCCCTCTCCCTGTCGACCAACCAGATTACCTGATTCATGGCTGACACACCCGCGTCATCCCCCTCCTCCGCCCTGCCCAATCGCATTTACTCTTCCGGTTTGTTCTGCAGTCCCCTAGGCAACACAAACTCAGACTCAGTCGCCGGCAGATACCTTGCCGCTTGGAGGTACGTCCTTTGCAAGCATTCTATCTTCCCCCCACCCCCGGTACGCCTATACCGACTCAGTTGTTTATTCAGGCTCCCTTTGCTTTTTTAGATTCATTCCCTGATGGCAGCTTGTCGATCCCACAGTGGATCGATATAGCAAAACCCTATTCCGGATTCATTACCCGGTCTCCTTCCCCGCCGCGTGGATTCTCACCGTCATTGGTAAGTCCGTAGATTTCCCTAGTGCCATACCTCCCCCCCTCCCCTTTGGCCTCGCGACCGGTTCTTAATTCTTCCCCCCTTCCTTTGTCATCCCTCCCCCAGGCTTCCAATCGTTGGATTCTAACCAACTCCGGACCCCCCCAGGCTCCTGATCGTTGGATTCATACCTACCCCGGACCTGACGCTAGACCCGCGCAGCTCAAGGTATGTCCGGTATGCCCTCCAGCCCGTCCCTTATCCATCACCCTTCCTCCCCATCTCCCACCCTTCTCTCCTTTTCCGGGTACACTTCCCACCCTACGCACTGGCTCGCTTCTTTACCCAGTCCCCACGTGGTCCTTCACTCGCGTTCCCCTGAGGTCCGCATGGTTCAACATCACTTCAGGACTCACCGGACTGAATTAAGGTTGCTCGCCGCTTCTCTACACAGGCCCATTCCACTCGGTTAAATATCACTGCCTTTCTCACTACCTTCCCCACCCCTGTTCTTTTATCACTGCATGACCATGATCCACTCTCCTTGACGTCCCTGTATGACTCTGCCTGACCTACGCATCTATGGGACACCTACGCAACTGCATATACCAGCACCATTACAGACTAGTTCGGTCTTGCCTAACTATCCTGCCCGGTCTGCATAATTATTTGACCCCTTCACCATTCTCACCACGTTACTTCCCGCTCCACCCCGCCCCACACGAATTCCTCCCTGAAGAGGCGACTCCATCTCTGCCAGTCCATCCTCTACCTGTACGTTGCCCCTCCCGTGCTCCCTGGCTAACACCCTTTCCTTGCCCCTTCCTGCAGCACTGCACCCTACCCAAGTCCTGATGATGATCCTGATTTGGAAAGGATCGAAACACCGTCGACCGTCCAGCGCGAACATAGGCGCCCCAGACCATATGGTTCCTAATACAATAACTGTATCACTGAAGTTTATTTCAAACAAATGAGGAACCATTTTTTGCTGTCTTTTACTCACTGTACATAAGAATCACCAGTCACCTGCGCCGCCGTCGCTGATTATGTCACTTGTGTTGCTACCGTGTCGTTCACTCACTTGCACTGAGCACCAAGTACAATTTGGGACTCCTTATCTTCTTTTGATAATGTTTTATACATATCCTCTCTAACTGTCTCTAAGTTAGACCAGTTGGGATACTGTATGTTAATTGCATACTCTCGACCCCAATCCCAACGTGGTTGAAGGGTTCACTCCTGTTGCTTTCACTTCGATTGGAACAACGCCTCATGTCTGATCCCCAGGAGGACACCTTCCAGGTGGAGAAGTGTGGCTCAGGGGTTAGAGGCGGCAGACCCGGAATCTGAGATCAGCCCTGGACCAGGGTTCAATTCCCCGCCTCGGCGGGTCTTGGGCTCAAAAATTCCACGGACTCGATAATTCTCACTCCGGTGCCTCCCCGACTCACGGGTTCACACTCTGCGACTCTGGGCAATAGCTTGCTTAATCTCCACAACGGCCCCTCGCGGCGGGATGCCTGGCTTTCACCTTGTGGATACCCTGCCAGGGTTATCTCACAGGGGAATACCAGGACGGGTTCCCTAAGCAAGCGCCGGGAAACCCACTGCGGGTAGCTGTGCGCTATATAAGCTCAACTACATTTACATTTACATTCCATCAATTTGGTTTCCTTCACAGAGAAATCCATCAGCACTCCCTTGACGCTGCCAACACCTTTGGGTGGACCGCAGCGGCCAAGGTTTATGGCTGTGGAGACAAAAACAGGGAGATGGTATATTGGCTGGGCTCCTACCAGCAGTGAACAGGATTGTACCCAAAATTACAGATGAAAATGGTCGCCCAAAGCATACTCTCCCTGAGATTGCGCACATTTTTGCCAACCTTTGTAAAAAATTGTATAAGGCCTCTGTAGGTGGGGACATGGCTTCCCTTATGCAGTCCCTCTCCCTAGCTCTCGTATCTCGTATGCTTGATGAACCCTTCACAGCGGAAGAGGTTGGGGAGGCGCTGACTGGATTGGCGGCTGGAAAGAGTCCCAGCCCGGATGGTTTGCCTACGGAGTGTTATACCACGTTCAATGACACACTAACACCATATCTTCTGTCTTTGTATAGGGAAACATGTTTAGTTTTGCGCCTTTCCCCAGGAACTGGACCTGACCACTATAGTGATAATCCCTAAGACATAACCCCCTCCACATCATGTTCTGACTATCGTCCAATATCACTCCTTAATGCAGAAGTCAACATTTTTGCCACTATACTGGCTAACCACCTCGAACACGTCCTTACCACATTGATATGGCCAGATCAGTGTAGCTTTATGCAGTCTTGTAGTGCGAAGCATTACCTCCAGTGGCTCCATGTGGCCCTAGCCACTGTCATCGATTGCCTCATTATTTAGTACTGCTTTTTATTCATTTTGAAAATGCGTTTGACTCGGTAGAAGGAGGCTATCTTCGATTGGTGCTGGGCCGGGCTGGCTTTGGACCTCGGTTATGTGACATGGTTCATGCCCTCAATTCTAATCCCATGGCTAACGTTCACAACTTTTCCCACATGAAGAGGAACTAGACAGGGTTGTCCCCTATCCCCACTCTTCCTTGCGCTGGCAATTGAGCCATTGGCTCAGTTTGTCCATACAGATGTTCAGGTGGTGGGGTCGAATTGGGGTAATGGCCGATTAGACAGCATAGCTTTGTATGCGGATGATGTCCTTCATTGTCTTGCAAATCCCACCATAGGTGGTCCCTGGTGTCTTCAATTGCTGAAATACTTCAAGGCTGCCTCACGTCTTAGGATGAATCCCTCTGATCTGTACTGGTTCTCCTAGCCCCATCTAGAGACTGTTTTGATGTGCAGATGAATATTCCTAATCGGCGGCTGAGTTTCAGATACTTAGGCATATGGGTCACGTTACATCCGGAACTCACCTGGGCTCTCAATCTCCAGCCTTTCAATCAATGAATCAGGGTTTTGCACAGTGCACTACTCACCCGTCAGGGTCTCAAGGCGCTGAGGGGTGGGTGTGAGCAGCTCAGTTGGGGTCATTCGAATAGCCAGGTCTTGAGATCCTTTCTGAATTGGTGCAGTGTCAGGCTTTGCCGAAGGTGAAGGGGGAGATCGCTGCAGGTCTTAGCCGAAGGTGAAGGGGAGATCGCTGCAGGTCTTGAGGTCCTTCCTGAATCGGTGCAGTGTCAGGCTTTGCCGAAGGTGAGGGGGGAGATCGCTGCAGGTCTTGGCCGAAGGTGAAGGGGAGATCGCTGCAGGTCTTGAGGTCCTTCCTGAATCGGTGCAGTGTCAGGCTTTGCCGAAGGTGAGGGGGGAGATCGCTGCAGGTCTTGGCCGAAGGTGAAGGGGAGATCGCTGCAGGTCTTGAGATCCTTCCTGAATTGGTGCAGTCTCAGGCTTTGCCGAAGGTGAAGGGGAGATCGCTGCAGGTCTTGGCCGAAGGTGAAGGGGGAGATCGCTGCAGGTCTTTGCCGAAGGTGAAGGGGAGATCGCTGCAGGTCTTTGCCGAAGGTGAAGGGGGAGATCGCTGCAGGTCTTTGCCGAAGGTGAAGGGGAGATTGCTGCAGGTCTTTGCCGAAGGTGAAGGGGAGATCGCTGCAGGTCTTTGCCGAAGGTGAAGGGGGAGATCGCTGCAGGTCTTTGCCGAAGGTGAAGGGGGAGATCGCTGCAGGTCTTGGCTGTGCAGTAGGAGAAGGACCTTCCACCTGCTCTCGTCCTGTGGAAGCATGGGATGGTGGCTAGGGAGAGGTCGGCTGAGCGGAGGCTTCCCATGGGAGCATGGAAGGAGAGGCAGTCGTTGAGGTATTGGGGTCCGGTGTTGTGAAGGGCCTTGCAGGCATGCGTGAGCAGCTTGAGAGTTATTCTTGTTTTCATAGTGAGACAGTGGAGGTCGCATAGGTGTTGGGTGATGTGGTTTTGTTGTGGGATGTCAAGGATGAGTCTGGCTGCAGCGTTCTGGACAGTCTGAAGATTGCAGTGGAGTTTTTTGTTGATTCCGGCATAGAGGGCATTGCCATAATCCAGGGGGATCCACTTGAATGTCTTGCACAGTATGCAGAGGGTGTTGAAACATGCGGAGCAGACAACATTGATCTGGTGATTCATGGTGAGTGATGAGTCTAGTATGATGCCAAAATTACGTGCATGGTCCATTAGGGGATACGTTCCAGAGGGTGGGGGGGCCACCGGATGTCATCCCATGCGGAGGGGGTGGATCCGAGGATGATAACTTCTGTTTTCTCTGAGTTGAGTTTCAGTCTGCTGTTCCTCATTCAGGTTGCAACAGCCTTTATCCCTTCTTGGAAATTGTGCCTGGTGATGTTGGGTTCCTAGGTGAGGGAGAGGATGAGCTGGGTGCCATCGGCATAGTAATCGATGTTGAGTCCGTGATTTCTGATGATGGTTGCGAGGGGGGCCATGTAGATGTTGAAGAGGGTGAGGCTGAGGGAGGATCCTTGGGGAACTCCGCAGCTGATCTCTGTTGGTTCAGAGAGGAAGGGTAGGAGTCTTATACTCTGTGTTCTGCCTGTGACGAAAGATCATAACCAGTCTAGGGCCTTTCCTTGGATGCCGGCGTTGTGGAGTCTAGTGGCTAGTGTGGGATGGGAGACAGTGTTGAAGGCTGTTGATAGGTCCAGGAGGATGAGGGCTGCCGTTTGGCCTTGGTCGAGAAGGGCACAGATGTCCTCTGTGGCAGTGAGGAGGGCGGTCTTGGTGCTGTAGTTGCTGTGGGATCCAGATTGACAGGTGTGTAGGATTATGTTGGTTTCGATGAAGTGTGCTGGGTGGGTGTTGACGGCCTTTTCGATGACCTTGGCTGCGAAAGGGTGCAGTAAGATGGGCCTGAAGTTCTTGAGGTTTGTCGGGTCTGCGGAGAGCCTCTTTAGGAGGAAGTTGATTTTGGCACGCTTCCAGTTGGCATGAAATGTGGCATCTTGAGGGACCAGTTGATGGTTCGACGTACCTAGTCGATGTGCGGCGGGCAGGGGTCAGAAGGTGCTCCGGAGTGGATGCTCTTCATGGTCTGTCGTGAATGGGGTCCAAGTAAGAAGGGTCTGTTAGGTGGCATCACTGGGGGTGGAGGTTGGGGTGATGCAGCGTTCATGGTCATCGAAGTTGTCGTAGAGCGTCTTGATCTTGAGGTGAAAGAAGGAGCTGAGCCTGTTGCAGAGGTCTTGGAAGGGAAGGAAGTCAGCTGTCTCACTGTTGGGTTTGGCAAATTCCTGTTGGATGGTGAAGATTTCCTTGGAGTTATGGGCTTTGAAGAGGATTCTGTCTTGGAGGAAGTTTTTCTTTGTGGATTTGATGAGATGGTGGTGTGCTGTGGTGGCTATTTTGTAGGCGGAGCGTGCTTCCAGAGTTTTGCTGTTTCTAAACATCTTTTCTAATTGTCAGTAGGAGCGCTTGGATTCTTGGAGTACAGTGTGCAACCAGTTAGCTTTCTTGATGTGTTGTCTTGTGGTGTTCTGCGTGGGAGGCGGCACAGTGCTTGTGAGCGGTGCGCTTAGTAAAGGAGAAATGGATGCAGTGGTGGTCAGCCCAAAGCAGTTCCGTGGAGTGGCTGAAGATGTTGTTAACTCCTGCAAGGCTGATGGGGTTTAGTGTGTGTCCTGCTGTGTGAGTGGAGGCGGAGACAAGTTGCTTCAGCCCTATGTTGGTGAGGTTCTCTAGAAGGGCAGTGGTGTTGGAGTCAATGTGGTTGTCCAGCTGGAAGTGCTATGTCTCCGAGTAGTATGCAGTCTGTGGAGGCAAGGGTGTGGTGTGGTGTGCGATGAGGTCGGAGATGACGTTGGTGAACAGGGTGCAGGGGCCAGGTGGTCTGTAGGCGAGTGTTCCACAGTGCATCGTGCTGGATTTGGTCTGGATCTGGGAGTGGAAGTGTTCCATGGGGGCGAGGCGTCGTCCAAGTCGGTGGTTGTAAATCGGAGGGGGCTTTTGTGGATGATGGAGAGGTTTCCTACTTGGTAGATGGGCGGTCTTTTCTCAGGATCTTGTATCCGTCGGGATGGCATTTGCGATGTCGGGTGTGGAGCTGGCATTGGTCCAGGTCTCTGTGAGGAGGGCGATGTCTGGCATGTGAGTTTTGAGGAGGTCCCAGATTTCTATGGTGTGTCTGTGCAAGGAGCGCAGTTGTGGAGGATGCAGGTCAGTGGTTTGTTTGTGCTGGGGTCCAGAGGTGGGTGAAGGTGCGATGGCAGTGTCGACAGGAGATAGGGCCATGGGTGTTGCTCGGCGTCAAGACCTGGCAGTCATGGCATCTGGGATTGAGGGCTTGGAGACTGCTGGGGTTGTAGCGGCGGGGATCAGGGGACCAGGGACCCTGGCGCTGGTTGCAGTCGGGTCAAGGATGGGCGCAGGCATGCTTCCCTTTGTTGCGCCTTCAGTGCGGCTGCACAGCGGCCACCTTCAGTAGGGGTCAAGGGGAGGGCAATCATCTGGGAGGTGGGAGTGACAAGCTGGAGGGGAGGAGCCATGGGGGCAGCAGTGGCTGGAGCGAGGTAAGAGGGAGCAAGGAGGGCAAGAGGAAAAAGAGGCAAAAAGAGAAAAGGCAAAGAGAAAGAAGCAAAGAGAAAAAGGCAAAGAGAAAGAGGTAAAGAGAAAGAGGCAAAAATGACACAGGACAGAGAGTAATAGCAGAAGAGCAGGGTGCTATTCCACTAGACCACCAGGGATGGGCGCCGGCAGGAGCCTTTGGGTGGGGGAGGGCCTCAAGCATCTGCCTGTAAGGAGCTCGGGCTCAAGGGCAGAGCCTCAACGGTGGAGCTGTGTGGGGGAGAGCGGTGACACTGACCAAGACGGCCAGAGGTCTTGCTCTTTAGTCCGGAAAGCTAAAACTGATTACTTACAGATGACTTACTTACTAGATGGCAGTCCCTTCCCTTAAATGTTTTGAGTTGCATTGCTCTATACAAGATGATGATTCTCCCAGGGTTGCTCTACATTATTCCGAATGTACCACTCTACTTACCCAGGACGTGGTTTTGTGATCGGAATTGAATTGTCACATCATTTCTGTGGAATGGATCTTGACTGTGTTTGGCCATCACGCCTGTTCAACGAGGTCCCTATGATGGTGACCTGGACCTGGGCATGACTAATCTTTATCTTTACTGCTGAGCTTCTCGCCTACTTGTTACTCATGAGTGGTTTAATGGGCAGGGGGGGGCTGCTTACTGGCTAGAACTGTCGCTGTTGGGGTTTCCTCCCTTGCAGGCCGTGCTTTAAGATCCCCAGTTTCTACCTCCTACCTCAGGTAACTAGAGTGGTCTTCCTAGTTTGGCGGGCTTCGCGTTTGACATGTGCAATGGGATGCTAAGCTCACACAACGGCCCATTCTGGTATGGCACCTGGTTGAAGGAAGTGCCAACACTTTGACGTTTTAAGGCCTGGGAGCTTATTGACATTACACAGTTGGGAGATGTTTGGACAGAGGCACATGTACACTCCTTACAAGACTTGCAGAACCCCTATGTGCTTGCAAATACCCAATTCTATAAGCATCTTCAACTGTGGCATACTCTCAACGCTCACGTACTGACATACAGAACTCTACCAGAGTTTAGTCTTCGAGAAGCCGAACTTCTTATGGAAAATATTGGTCGTGGAGGAATTCCCCAGATCTATTGTACCCTAAACCTCAATTCACCCAGCACTCTGCAACATCTCAGACCCCTGTGGGTGAGTTGGACGGGTTCCAACGAAGACGAAGATTGGCGTGATGCTTTCATGGCCCATCGGGAGCTTAGTAATTCCTCTCGACAGGGGATTGTTCAAACATATTATCTTTATTGCGCCTACCTTTCTCTGACTGAAATGTATTGGGCGGGCCTTCGCCCCATCCTCTCCTGCCCCCGGTATGGGCTTGACCAGGAAGATTTCTACCATGAGGTACGGTCTTGACCTGTGGTGGCGAATTATTGGAGCACAGTGACTCAGGGTTTGTCAGACAAACTTGGGTGGGAGGTTCCTCTGTCCCCCTTGTTGATATTGCTTGGTGTATTTGAAGGTTTTGGAGACATGAGGTCGAGTGGTCGTTCCTGGGTATGGCTCTGCTGGTTGCTATACGGGACATGGCTGCACGGTGGATGTCCTCTGGTCCCCCTACCCTGTCGGGATGCAGCCGAGGAGTGGATTTGTGTGCAACAGGGGCTGCCAGGGCCATAGAGTGCATTCTGCGTTTCCCTGGGGCTGAGGGCGGCTTTGGAACAGTGGGGGGGCGGCTTTGTTACTGGTTCCAGTTTTACAGCGGTGATGCAATATCGGCCCCCGGTAACACTTGCCGGCACCCCCTCCACCCTCGACTGGGACCTGGTCTGACAAATTGCCAGGGTACTTAGGGTTCCCAGAGCTGCCCTGGGCGCCCCACATACATGGGAGGGTTTGGGAGGTGGGTGGGTGAATTTGTTTGAGATTGTGATGGACATAGAATCTTGGGCAGTGTCTGCCAGGATGGAGCTGCCCTGCTTGAGAGCTGGTGGTCTACATACAGCTCTAGTCCCTTCTTTTGCATTAATTGTCACCTGGGCCAATTACTGTGGTTTAAAATCAATGCAAATGTGTTTATAAACCCCTGGCCTCTGACCTCTGCAGTGAGGTGAGAGGTGAGACGGCCTTACAAGCTATCATTGTAATGCTTAGGTAAGTACAATGTTTATAGCATAATCCACCCTCGGTTGGAGCAGAGCAAAGGAAGGATTGCAGCGCCCTCTACCGGGCAGAAACGTTAAGGAGCGCATGGCGGGGCGCGTGCCTTCGCGTCATTAGTCGGCCGCTTCCGCCCGGTCAGATCAGTGCGCAGGCGCAGCTGGGGCATCCAGCCGATCAGATCAGTGCGCATGCGCCGTGCTGGGCTTCTGACCGACGAGATCAGTGCGCACTGCAGGCTTGTGTCTGATTAAATAATACGCATGCGCACTGCTGACGGTTTGATCTGGTTGGACCACTACTGGGGCTGCCTCCTGGTTAGATCCGGGCGCACGCGCACTGCTGGAGCTTCGTCCTGTTAGATCAGTGCGCATGCGCCGTGCTGGGGCGTCCAGCCAATCAGATCAGTACGCACCCGCACTACTGGGGCTTCCGTAAGGTTAGATCAGTGCGCATGCGCCGTGCTGGGCTTCTGACTGATGACGCACTGACCCCGGCCCGGAGATATTTTGCATATATCTATAGCGCGAACTGGACCCGAAGGTCTCGGAGCGCTTTACATTCAGGCGGATGCAGTGATTTGCAAAGGATCACAGGGTGCGTTTCGGACCCGCACTCATCTCTCATGTTCTGCTTATATCCCAACATTCTAATTGTGACGTCATTCTCACTGTTTTTTGTTTTATTTTATTGAAATATCATGAAAAATGTGTATGAGGCAGATACGAGTTCAGATTCACTGCTGGCTCAGGCTCCATCCACAGTTCGAAGGACAACACACGAGCAAAGCCTCACGCGCATCCTTTCCCTGCACAGCTCTGGGGATGCACGTGTGCAAAGCAAGCCACTCACGTGCATCCTTTCACTGCACAGCTCTGGGGATGCACGTGTGCAAAGCAAGCCACTCACGTGCATCCTTTCCCTGCACAGCTCTGGGGATGCAGCAAACCTCTCACGTGCATCCTTTCCCTGCACAGCTCTGGGGATGCAGCAAACCTCTCACGTGCATCCTTTCCCTGCACAGCTCTGGGGATGCAGCAAACCTCTCACGTGCATCCTTTCCCTGCACAGCTCTGGGGATGCAGCAAACCTCTCACGTGCATCCTTTCCCTGCACAGCTCTGGGGATGCAGCAAACCTCTCACGTGCATCCTTTCACTGCACAGCTCTGGGGATGCAGCAAACCTCTCACGTGCATCCTTTCACTGCACAGCTCTGGGGATGCAGCAAACCTCTCACGTGCATCCTTTCACTGCACAGCTCTGGGGATGCAGCAAACCACTCACGCGCATCCTTTCCCTGCACAGCTCTGGGGATGCAGCAAACCTCTCACGTGCATCCTTTCCCTGCACAGCTCTGGGGATGCAGCAAACCTCTCACGTGCATCCTTTCCCTGCACAGCTCTGGGGATGCAGCAAACCTCTCACGCGCATCCTTTCCCTGCACAGCTTTGGGGATGCAGCAAACCTCTCACGTGCATCCTTTCCCTGCACAGCTTTGGGGATGCAGCAAACCTCTCACGTGCATCCTTTCCCTGCACGGCTCTGGGGATGCAGCAAACCTCTCACGCGCATCCTTTCCCTGCACAGCTTTGGGGATGCAGCAAACCTCTCACGTGCATCCTTTCCCTGCACAGCTTTGGGGATGCAGCAAACCTCTCACGTGCATCCTTTCCCTGCACGGCTCTGGGGATGCAGCAAACCTCTCACGTCCCTGCACAGCTCTGGGGATGCAGCAAACCTCTCACGTGCATCCTTTCCCTGCACAGCTCTGGGGATGCAGCAAACCTCTCACGTGCATCCTTTCCCTGCACAGCTCTGGGGATGCAGCAAACCTCTAACGTGCATCCTTTCCCTGCACAGCTCTGCGGCTGCACGTGTGCAAAGCAAGCCACGCATGTGCATCCTTTCCCTGCACAGCTCTGGTGATGCAGCAAACCACTCACGTGCATCCTTTCCCTGTACAGCTCTGCGGCTGCACGTGTGCAAAGCAAGCCACTCATGTGCATCCTTTCCCTGCACAGCTCTGGGGATGCAGCAAGCCTCTCACGTGCATCCTTTCACTGCACAGCTCTGCGGCTGCACGTGTGCAAAGCAAGCCTCTCACGTGCATCCTTTCCCTGCACAGCTCTGGGGATGCAGCAAACCTCTCACGTGCATCCTTTCCCTGGACAGCTCTGGGGATGCAGCAAACCTCTCACGTGCATCCTTTCCCTGGACAGCTCTGGGGATGCAGCAAACCTCTCACGTGCATCCTTTCCCTGCACAGCTCTGGGGATGCAGCAAACCTCTCACGTGCATCCTTTCCCTGCACAGCTCTGGGGATGCAGCAAACCTCTCACGTGCATCCTTTCCCTGCACAGCTCTGGGGATGCAGCAAACCTCTAACGTGCATCCTTTCCCTGCACAGCTCTGCGGCTGCACGTGTGCAAAGCAAGCCACGCATGTGCATCCTTTCCCTGCACAGCTCTGGTGATGCAGCAAACCACTCACGTGCATCCTTTCCCTGTACAGCTCTGCGGCTGCACGTGTGCAAAGCAAGCCACTCATGTGCATCCTTTCCCTGCACAGCTCTGGGGATGCAGCAAGCCTCTCACGTGCATCCTTTCACTGCACAGCTCTGCGGCTGCACGTGTGCAAAGCAAGCCTCTCACGTGCATCCTTTCCCTGCACAGCTCTGGGGATGCAGCAAGCCTCTTCCGTGCATCCTTTCCCTGCACAGCTCTGGGGATGCAGCAAACCTCTCACGTGCATCCTTTCCCTGGACAGCTCTGGGGATGCAGCAAACCTCTCACGTGCATCCTTTCCCTGGACAGCTCTGGGGATGCAGCAAACCTCTCACGTGCATCCTTTCCCTGCACAGCTCTGGGGATGCAGCAAACCTCTCACGTGCATCCTTTCCCTGGACAGCTCTGGGGATGCAGCAAACCTCTCACGTGCATCCTTTCCCTGCACAGCTCTGCGGCTGCACGTGTGCAAAGCGAGCCTCTCACGTGCATCCTTTCCCTGTACAGCTCTGGGGATGCAGCAAACCTCTCACGCGCATCCTTTCCCTGCACAGCTCTGGGGATGCAGCAAACCTCTCACGTGCATCCTTTCCCTGCACAGCTCTGGGGATGCAGCAAACCTCTCACGTGCATCCTTTCCCTGCACAGCTCTGGGGATGCAGCAAACCTCTCACGTGCATCCTTTCCCTGCACAGCTCTGGGGATGCAGCAAACCTCTCACGTGCATCCTTTCCCTGCACAGCTCTGCGGCTGCACGTGTGCAAAGCGAGCCTCTCACGTGCATCCTTTCCCTGTACAGCTCTGGGGATGCAGCAAACCTCTCACGCGCATCCTTTCCCTGCACAGCTCTGGGGATGCAGCAAACCTCTCACGTGCATCCTTTCCCTGCACAGCTCTGGGGATGCAGCAAACCTCTCACGCGCATCCTTTCCCTGCACAGCTCTGCGGCTGCACGTGTGCAAAGCAAGCCTCTCACGTGCATCCTTTCACTGCACAGCTCTGCGGCTGCACGTGTGCAAAGCAAGCCTCTCACGTGCATCCTTTCCCTGCACAGCTCTGGGGATGCAGCAAGCCTCTCCCTTGCATCCTTTCCCTGCACGACTCTGGGGATGCAGCAAACCTCTCACGTGCATTCTTTCCCTGCACAGCTCTGGGGATGCAGCAAGCCTCTCCCTTGCATCCTTTCCCTGCACGACTCTGGGGATGCAGCAAACCTCTCACGTGCATCCTTTCCCTGCACAGCTCTGGGGATGCACGTGTGCAAAGCATGCATCCTTTCCCGGCACAGCTTTGCGGCTGCACGTGTGCAAAGCGAGCCTCTCACGTGCATTCTTTCCCTGCACAGCTCTGGGGATGCAGCAAGCTTCTTCCGTGCATCCTTTCCCTGCACAGCTCTGGGGATGCAGCAAGCCTCTCCCTTGCATCCTTTCCCTGCACGACTCTGGGGATGCAGCAAACCTCTCACATGCATCCTTTCCCTGCACAGCTCTGGGGATGCAGCAAACCTCTCACGTGCATCCTTTCCCTGCACAGCTCTGGGGATGCAGCAAACCTCTCACGTGCATCCTTTCCCTGCACAGCTCTGGGGATGCAGCAAACCTCTCACGTGCATCCTTTCCCTGCACAGCTCTGGGGATGCAGCAAACCTCTCACGTGCATCCTTTCCCTGCACAGCTCTGGGGATGCAGCAAACCTCTCACGTGCATCCTTTCCCTGCACAGCTCTGGGGATGCAGCAAACCTCTCACGTGCATCCTTTCCCTGCACAGCTCTGGGGATGCAGCAAACCTCTCACGTGCATCCTTTCCCTGCACAGCTCTGGGGATGCAGCAAACCTCTCACGTGCATCCTTTCCCTGCACAGCTCTGGGGATGCAGCAAACCTCTCACGTGCATCCTTTCCCTGCACAGCTCTGGGGATGCAGCAAACCTCTCACGTGCATCCTTTCCCTGCACAGCTCTGGGGATGCAGCAAACCTCTCACGTGCATCCTTTCCCTGCACAGCTCTGGGGATGCAGCAAGCCTCTTCCGTGCATCCTTTCCCTGCACAGCTCTGGGGATGCAGCAAACCTCTCACGTGCATCCTTTCCCTGCACAGCTCTGGGGATGCAGCAAACCTCTCACGTGCATCCTTTCCCTGCACAGCTTTGGGGATGCAGCAAACCTCTCACATGCATCCTTTCCCTGCACGGCTCTGGGGATGCAGCAAACCTCTCACGTGCATCCTTTCCCTGCACGGCTCTGGGGATGCAGCAAACCTCTCACGTCCCTGCACAGCTCTGGGGATGCAGCAAACCTCTCACGTGCATCCTTTCCCTGCACAGCTCTGGGGATGCAGCAAACCTCTCACGTGCATCCTTTCCCTGCACAGCTTTGGGGATGCAGCAAACCTCTCACGTGCATCCTTTCCCTACACAGCTCTGGGGATGCAGCAAACCTCTCACGTGCATCCTTTATCCTGCGCAGCTCTGCGGCTGCACGTGTGCAAAGCGAGCCTCTCACGTGCATCCTTTCCCTGTACAGCTCTGGGGATGCAGCAAACCTCTCACGCGCATCCTTTCCCTGCACGGCTCTGGGGATGCAGCAAACCTCTCACGTGCATCCTTTCCCTGCACGGCTCTGGGGATGCAGCAAACCTCTCACGTGCATCCTTTCCCTGCACGGCTCTGGGGATGCAGCAAACCTCTCACGTGCATCCTTTCCCTGCACAGCTCTGGGGATGCAGCAAACCTCTCACATGCATCCTTTCCCTACACAGCTCTGGGGATGCAGCAAACCTCTCACGTGCATCCTTTCCCTGCACAGCTCTGGGGATGCAGCAAACCTCTCACGTCCCTGCACAGCTCTGGGGATGCAGCAAACCTCTCACGTCCCTGCACAGCTCTGGGGATGCAGCAAACCTCTCACGTCCCTGCACAGCTCTGGGGATGCAGCAAACCTCTCACGTCCCTGCACGGCTCTGGGGATGCAGCAAACCTCTCACGTCCCTGCACAGCTCTGGGGATGCAGCAAACCTCTCACGTGCATCCTTTATCCTGCGCAGCTCTGGGGATGCAGCAAACCTCTCACGTGCATTCTTTACCATCGCAGCTCTGGGGATGCAGCAAGCCTCTCACGTGCATCCTTTCCCTGCACAGCTCTGCGGCTGCCGTGTGTTCAAAGCAGCCTTTCAGGCACATACATGTCTGGTCCAGCGTGTTCACTGTTCAGAGGTTCAAATTCACCAAATAATTGCACTCAAGTCGTCAAGAGGACCTGAAAATAAATAACTAAAACACTCCGCGTCTGACACACCTCCAGACGTGCCCCGTGCTCTGTGACCACCGCCCTCCAGTCCCCGCCCCACCACTCCTGAGCCAATCCTTGCGCTGCTCCCTTGACGTCTATGTTACAGAGCAGCATGGGTGTAAGACTGTGCGATGCAGTCTAGTGTTTAGGGGGCGGAGTAAAGACAGGAAAGGGAACAGGAGGGGTCAGAGACACAAAGGAAGTTAGTAAGGATAAGGACAGGGTAAGGAGCAGATGTGCAGAATAAAGGCTCCGTAATAAAAGTGATAAGTGTCTGTCGTAATTCCACAGAGGATACTACAGCTGGCGACGAGAGTGGGATGGCACACTATGCCACTTCCCAAACCCATGGAGACGAGCGACCCTGTCCTGTGAACACGTGAAAGAAATCGCCGTCGCGACGCGTGTCTGGAAGAAACATCGCCGCCTAGATTACAACGGCCAGTGGTGAATGTCGGCAGCTCCGCAGTTAGTCTGCTGCGTGGAGCAGAATCGCAAAGTTGCCGCTGAGTTCATAGCGGCCAGTGAGGAACGACCGCAGCTCCGTGGCTGGCCGGTCGCGTGGAGCAGAACTGCAGCAGCGCCGTCGAGCGCTAAGATCGAATGCTCACCCTGGATGCGTGAGTGAAATCATTGTCGGGAGCCCACCCCGATCTTACCTTTCGCCGCGGAGAATGGTGATGTCTGGAGCATAGTCTGCAGAGAAGACTGGCTTGTCGGTGAGTGTTTGAAGACTGCCGTTAGTTGAGTTTCATTAGAGGGAGCCAAATCTCGTGAGAAGCGAGATTTCAAGTGCGGCGGCCATCTTGAGGTCAGGCTGTTCCCACCACTTCCCTGTTAAGGCCAAGGAGCGGCCATTTTGAAGTCAGGCAACCTCCAGTTTTGCTATCAAGCACAAGCAAGTGCAAGAGTTCATAATAAACAAGCACGAGTAAATGCAAAAGGGACATATGCACAAGCCAATGCAAGAGGCTGAACAAGTAAACAAGCACATGCAAAGGGAAGGGTGAAAGCACGAGCAAGCACAAGAGCCAACATAAGCAAGCACGAGTAAATGCAAGAAGTGCAATATATAAGCAAGCACAAGAGCTGAAACAAGTAACCAGGCATAAGCAAGGACAACAGTAAGCACAACAAGCATTGGTAAAGGCAAGAAACACAAATGAAACAAGCACGAGCAAGCACCAGTAACATAGACGACCTTGAGCACAATCAAGCACTGATACAAGCAACAAGAAGTGTGATGAATCGAAGTGACTTTAGCAACAAGCAAAAGCCAATTCCACGATAAACACAACAAGCACAAGCCAGTACAAATCTCGAATGCGACAAACACAAGCAAATGTAGAGCCAGAACGTAACAAGCACGAGCAAAGGCAGGTACAAAAGTAAACATTAGCACCATGTGAAAACAAATGATCCAGAAGCAGGAGTAAACAAATATCAAAGAAGCCTTCCCTCATCAACTAAGTGACTGGATAACCTGCACTAGTCTGAAACGAAACGCAAGAAGAAGATGTCAACGTTGCCACGTATCATTGCGGAAGCGCCACCGACCACCTGCAGTTAGCAAGCAACACCAAAGAAAGCGGGAATTCGCAGAGCCACGAATCACGCATGGTACAGCTGAATAGTGGCCATTTGAACTCAGGAAATCCAAGCTTAACTCACTGATGCATACTGAGACAGTCGCGCCAAGGGTGGACAACATACAGTAGTCACCCGGGAGCGGCGAATCTTACCAAAATCAAAGGAAACGACCAAACAAAGGCTCTCGGCCGAGGAGGGTCAGCAAAAGAAGACAGGAAGCAAAGTGAACAGTCCTGTGACATTGTCATACTAGCACATTCCACCATCATGTCAGTGAGAAAAGAAACACACAAATCTAACCCCTGCATTGGAGTACCACCCCCAGTGGCACAGACCAGCAACCAGAGTTTGGGTCCCAAATGGAACCGGTGGTTGAAATCACTGGATGCATTTCTTGACACAACCGGAGAGCAAAGAGATAGCAAATGTCTACTACTACTACTTTAACTGGTGGGTCACGAAGGCCGACGCCTAATCAGAACATTTTCAGCAAAGGACACAGAGACATATAGAAAACTCAAAGAGACGATACACGCCCATTTCACCACAAAGGAAGACGTAGATCATGAACGCATTGTCTTCAACGCAGCACGACGGGAACCAGGGGAATCATTACCAAACTTTATAATGAGGTTACAAAAGTTGGTACGGTACTGCCAATTCAATACATTCACAAATGAGGAAGCGATTCGTCTCCGGGCAATTGAGAGCTGTTCAAAACCAGACACACAGCGCAGGATACTTCGAAGGCAATTCTCGTTAAAGTAAATCATCATGAGGGCTGAAGCTGGAGAGCGAGGCAAAGCAAGAGAATTGTCAAGGGAATTGCATTTCAATGCAAGAAAGAAAGACCAGAGAACGGAGACATCACTTATGTCAGAGCATAAAACCCAGGAGGTAAACGAAACCAGAAAGAGGGAGGGCAAAGGCAAACTAGAGACAAGACAGCAGGAGAGACAAAGTGACATGAAATACTCTGGGTCAACAACGCGAAGACAAAAGACTGGGATGATCCAGGATTACGACAGCTCCACTGACATAACCTCAAGGAGTCACTCAACCTCAAGGAGTCACTCAACCTCAAGGAGTCATTCAACCTCAAGGAGTCACTCAACCTCAAGGAGTCACTCAACCTCAAGGAGTCATTCAACCTCAAGGAGTCACTCAACCTCAAGGAGTCATTCAACCTCAAGGAGTCATTCAACTTCAAGGAGTCACTCAACCTCAAGGAGTCATTCAACCTCAAGGAGTCACTCAACCTCAAGGAGTCATTCAACCTCAAGGAGTAACTCAACCTCAAGGAGTCACTCAACCTCAAGGAGTCACTCAACCTCAATGAGTCACTCAACCTCAAGGAGTCATTCAACCTCAAGGAGTCACTCAACCTCAAGGAGTCACTCAACCTCAAGGAGTCATTCAACCTCAAGGAGTAACTCAACCTCAAGGAGTCACTCAACCTCAATGAGTCACTCAACCTCAAGGAGTCACTCAACCTCAAGGAGTCATTCAACCTCAAGGAGTCATTCAACCTCAAGGAGTCATTCAACCTCAAGGAGTCACTCAACCTCAAGGAGTCACTCAACCTCAAGGAGTCACTCAACCTCAAGGAGTCACTCAACAAATGGTACAAACTATTCTGAAGAAGAGTCAAGTGGGACAGATCGCACGGATGGAACCGATGACAGCCTACTCAACAAATATGAAGGAAAGACAAGCTACAGAAGACCGGACCAGTCATGTCAACTCTGGAAGCCGGTACACAAACACACCCGAGCAACCCGCGGTTCACCAATCTTCATAGACGAGTCAGAAGAAATATGCAGCCGTGGAAAACACCACTCCCATGACACAGACACCAGGGCCTCCAACAAGCGAGAAGAAGAAACAAGCCGCATAAGACGGGGTGATTCACTCAGACACCAGAAAGGCATAGGTAAATACAATAAGGACACCTGTGACAACGAGGAGACTCAGAGGAGACAATTAACTTCATACGAGTGGGGCAGCGAAAGGCCTTGGGGTCGAACAAAAGAAATAAACGCTTGGCTGTCAGAAAACCTTTCCACTGAAGCAGCGCGGAAGACATGGCGCGAGACGTACCCCAAGAAATATCCCAAAGACAGCTCCAACTCTAAGAGCAGTTCGTCACGGACTACCAGTTCAAGAAAGGTATCAGTCAAAACACACTTGAAAGGAGGGTCCCAAAGGAAATCAGCAAGAGACTCCCCTGATTCAGAAGGCATGTCGGTACGATCACTCGGGTCAATAGACTCAAGTTCACGACAACGCCCATGGTATCAATCTCCTGAACGGACATTGGACGCAGAACATTCGATCACCCCATCAAGCAACTTGTCCCGTCAGTTGCCGTCATATCCAGACCTGCGTAGGGTACCGTCACCCCTGACTGGGTCTGCGAGGTTGACTCCAAGGGTTTTCAGAAGAAAAACAAACATATGGGATGCTACACATTGGTTTGGGAAAGGACTGTTCCATCACTCTGTCAGGAAGGTAGAACATGGTGACACAGATAGATCTTCATCAAGAAGACAAAAGGGGATGAGAGCGGAGATTGCACATACCCGAGTGGTCAAAGAGTTCAACAATCCTGAGCGCGAGTGGGAGCTGTTAAGACAAATAGAGCCAGCAAATGAGTCTCAGAATCGAACTAGGACCCTCAGTTCGGATAATGCCTTACTGTGTTACTACCTTACGATGGAGTGCAAACGTGAGGACATTATTGCTCTTGACCGGAAAGACAACAGAAGCGAAACTACAAGCGGATGCTCAGAAATCAGTTCAGATAGTGCCTTACTGTCTGATGCGATGGAGTGCGAGCATGAGGACATTGTTGCTCCTGACCGAAAGGACCAAAGAAGCGAAACTACAAGTGGATGTTTAGGAAACAATCGCCACAAAGGAAGACAGACTGCTACCACCGAGCCGAGCCATTAGCAGCCACACTTCAAGAAGGAATCGTGATGACTGAGGAATCTGAGAATAAGAGGCTCACACGCAACGTCTCGCATTCTCAAAGGTCCACTCCCGCGGGCAAGGACGTTTGTGTTAAGACAACAGAAAGATCGGCCGAAGACGGGCCCACCACCGACTCTACACTATTGAAGCTTGAAGAACGAACTGAACCTGAGCTCATACCTAGAGACGTATCTTTGTGGCCTGAACAGACTGTCCGCCAACTGGTGCGACTGACTGAAGAATTACGAACACAGTGGAAATTAAGTTCATGTTGTCAAGAAAGGGGGAGATGCAAGACTGTGCGATGCAGTCTAGTGTTTGGGGGCGGAGTAAAGACAGGAAAGGGAACAGGAGGGGTCAGAGACACAAAGGAAGTTAGTTAGGATAAGGACAGGGTAAGGAGCAGATGTGCAGAATAAAGGCTCTGTAATAAAAGTGATAAGTGTCTGTCGTAATTCCACCGAGGACACTACAATGGGGATTGGCTGGGGCAGGCACTGCCAGCACCCACCAGGAGCCTTGGGGGTGTGGCAGCAATCTCCAGGGCTCCTGCATTGCGCAGGTAGCTCTGGTCAGAGCAAGGCACCCGCCCACCCTGACATGAGCGTTTCACCCGAGGAGGCCAGGTGGCTGACCTGTGTAACTGTCAATTATTCAAGGAGACCCAGGAGGTTGCCCTGTGCAACTGTCAATCATTCAAGGAGGCCCAGGCGGCTGCCCTGTGCAGCTGTCAATCATTCAAGGAGGCTCCACCCACGTCAGCCGCCCTCTGTCACTGACTTCCTTTGCCTTATAGAAAGGCAAACTTTGCCTAAGCCATACCGCGCACTGCAGCAAAAAAAAATGGAATCGCCCTGGGGCAACAAAACAAACATAGAGGCAACACCCCTGTGCCCTAATGAAGGCACCACCGCTGCCTCACACTCAGGGGGCCTCTGCCCTCATGCTCAGAGGCATGTGCCCTCACACTCAGGGGACCTATGCTCTCACGTTCATGGAACCTGAGCCTTCACTCTCAGGGCAACTCTGCTCTCACACTCAGGGGGCCTGTGCCCTCATGCACTGGGGACCTCTGCCCGCAGGCTCACAGGAGCAGTGCCCACAGGGTTAGGGGACCTCTGCCCTCACACTCAGGGGACCTCTGGCCTTATGCTTAGGGGACCTGGGGGCTCAAGGAAGCAGTGTCATCATGCTTAGGGGACCTCTGTACTCAGGTTCAGGGGACCTCTGCCCTCACTCTCAGGGCACCTCTGCCCTCACACTCAGGAGGCCTGTGCCCTCACGCTCAGGTGACCTCTGCCCTCATGCTCAGGGCACCTCTGCCCTCACACTCAGGGCACCTCTGCCCTCACGCTCAGGAGGCCTGTGCCCTCACGCTCAGGTGACCTCTGCCCTCATGCTCAGGGCACCTCTGCTCTCACACTCATCTCAGGGCACCTCTGCCCTCACGCTCAGGGGACCTCACACTAAGAAGGCCTGTGCCCTCACACTCAAGGCACCTATGCCCTCACGCTCAGGGGACCTCACACTAAGAAGGCCTGTGCCCTCACACTCAGGGCACCTCTGCCCTCACGCTCAGGGGACCTCACACTAAGAAGGCCTGTGCCCTCACACTCAGGGCACCTCTGCCCTCCCGCTCAGGAGGCCTGTGCCCTCACACTCAGGGCACCTCTGCCCTCACGCTCAGGGGACCTCACACCAAGAAGGCCTGTGCCCTCACACTCAGGGCACCTCTGCCCTCACGCTCAGGGGACCTCACACTAAGAAGGCCTGTGCCCTCACACTCAGGGCACCTCTGCCCTCACGCTCAGGGGACCTCACACTAAGAAGGCCTGTGCCCTCACACTCAGGGCACCTCTGCCCTCCCGCTCAGGAGGCCTGTGCCCTCACACTCAGGGCACCTCTGCCCTCCCGCTCAGGAGGCCTGTGCCCTCATGCTCTGTGGACCTGTGCCCTCGCGCTCAGGGTACCACTGCCCTCACCATCTCTGGTGCACGCCAATGGCATGGCTAAGATGTTTAACAAAAGATACAAGAGGCAGCAGGTATTGTAAAACAGTTTATAAAGGTCACATATTGTGCTGGTGACGATCCAAAGACACTTTACTTCATAAATAATGATTTGTCATTACATTCTGAGCGCCCTGAAGCTTCCGTAACAGAGAAAAGCACTGGGCAGCAGTGAGGATGCCGTATAATGAGTAACTGGGAGGAACGGGTAAGCATGGAGAAGTGAGTACTTGGATTAGGAGGGCACAGGAGGGTATGATGTACTGAGTACAGGGAGAGCATGGGAGGGCACGATGCAATGAGTGCTGGAAGATATGGGGAGGGTGTGATGCCATGAGTGCTGGAAGAGATGGGCAGGGTACGATACACCGAGTGCTGGAAGAGATGGGGAGGGTACGATACACCGATTGCTGGAATAGATGGGGAGGGTACGATACACCGAGTGCTGGAAGAGATTGGGAGTGTATGATACACTGAGTGCTGGAAGAGATGGGAAGGGTACGATACAATGAGTGCTGGAAGAGATGGGGAGGGTACGATGCAATGAGTGCTGGAAGAGATCGGGAGGGTACGATACACTGAGTGCTGGAAGAGATGGGGAGGGTACGATACACTGAGTGCTGGAAGAGATGGGGAGGGTACGATACACCGAGTGCTGGAAGAGATGGGGAGGGTACGATACACCGAGTGCTGGAAGAGATGGGCAGGGTACGATACACTGAGTGCTGGAAGAGATGGGGAGGGTACGATACACCGAGTGCTGGAAGAGATGGGCTAGGTACGATACACCGAGTGCTGGAAGAGATGGGAAGGGTACGATACACTGAGTGCTGGAAGAGATGGGGAGGGTACGATGCAATGAGTGCTGGAAGAGATTGGGAGGGTACGATACACTGAGTGCTGGAAGAGATGGGGAGGGTACGATACACTGAGTGCTGGAAGAGATGGGGAGGGTACGATACACCGAGTGCTGGAAGAGATGGGGAGGGTACGATACACCGAGTGCTGGAAGAGATGGGCAGGGTACGATACACTGAGTGCTGGAAGAGATGGGGACGGTACGATACACCGAGTGCTGGAAGAGATGGGCTAGGTACGATACACTGAGTGCTGGAAGAGATGGGCTAGGTATGATACACTGAGTGCTGGAAGAGATGGGGAGGGTACGATACACTGAGTGCTGGAAGACATGGGGAGGGTACGATACACTGAGTGCTGGAAGAGATGGGAAGGGTACGATACACTGAGTGCTGGAAGAGATGGGGAGGGTACGATGCAATGAGTGCTGGAAGAGATGGGAAGGGTATGATACAATGAGTGCTGGAAGAGATGGGGAGGGTACGATACACCGAGTGCTGGAAGAGATTGGGAGGGTACGATACACCGAGTGCTGGAAGAGATGGGGAGGGTACGATGCAATGAGTGCTGGAAGAGATGGGGAGGGTACGATGCAATGAGTGCTGGAAGAGATGGGGAGGGTACGATACACTGAGTGCTGGAAGAGATGGGCTAGGCACGATACACTGAGTGCTGGAAGAGATGGGGGGGTATGATACAATGAGTGCTGGAAGAGATGGGGAGGGTACGATACACCGAGTGCTGGAAGAGACGGGGAGGGTACGATACACCGAGTGCTGGAAGAGATTGGGAGGGTACGATACACCGAGTGCTGGAAGAGATGGGGAGGGTACGATACACCGAGTGCTGGAAGAGATGGGGACGGTACGATACACCGAGTGCTGGAAGAGATGGGCTAGGTACGATACACTGAGTGCTGGAAGAGATGGGCTAGGTATGATACACTGAGTGCTGGAAGAGATGGGGAGGGTACGATACACCGAGTGCTGGAAGAGATGGGGAGGGTACGATACACCGAGTGCTGGAAGAGATTGGGAGGGTACGATACACCGAGTGTTGGAAGAGATGGGGAGTGTATGATACACCGAGTGCTGGAAGAGATGGGCTAGGTACGATATACTGGGTACTGAGGGAGCTGGGCAGGATCTGAGCAGCAGGAGCAGGGGGAGAATACATTAGAGAAATACTGGGAGGCGAAGGGGTGAGATGCATTGAATCGCAGTCTAGTGGTTCATAACAGGGTATTTCAGTGAATACCTTTCAGTTTAAGTCCCGAGTCTAGACGAACATATCTCACATTCTGACCGAATACAATGAAAGTGGTCAAGAGCTCAGGGGCTGATGGAGACACCGCAGAGGCTCCCGCCATGGCAATGGATAAAAGATACATAGATAAGTTGAGAACCAGGAAGACAAGTTGTAAGATCTTGACGATGGTGCACGCCAAATCGCTGGAGGACTCTGAGTAAAGGCAGTGCTGACAGAAGACCCCTAAACACCGCAGACCTCCAGCACTCGAAGAATTGAGGTCTCCGTTGAAGAGACAGTTTGAAGAGTCTTCAGTTTAGTGGTTATTTTTGACAATAAAGTTGCATTTGTGGTGGGGCAGGTGCAGGGCAAGTGCGCTGTATTCTTTGTTTCTAAGCTGCTCCCTTGATATCCGGCTCCAAACAGGACCACTCTTGTGGCCCTGGACCTGGTGGCGGACATCCCTGCAGGCGTTTACCTCCCCCAGAAGGTCCAAAGACACCGGTGGAAGTGATCTCCGAAGGGCACCACTGCATCAGGTCCGTCAGTCGTGACCTCAAGCTGGTGCACAAACGTGAGGAAGACTGTGAAGAATTGATGGTGGGCACTGTGCCTCGGTCTCCAGAGAGTACTCGGGAGGCCATGGTCTCTCTCCGTTCTTCGGAAACTTATAATGAAGCATTTGTTGAGGTAGAGACAAAATGTTCCTGATTCATCTATTACTCTTCAATTATTAGAATTGTTGATATTTCTTCTATCGACTTTAGTCAAAATCCTAACGTCTTGAAAAAGTGTGTGATTCTGGGTGCTAAATAATAACAGATGCACAAAAGTAGAGTTCAAACGGGAGAGAGCCACACATATAATATATCTCCAGAGAGAGAGAGAGCTGACCGCCAAAGCCCGCAGCAGCAAGGGAGAGTAAGGGGAAGGATCTCGACTCTGGGACCGCAGAGAGATGGGACCAACAGACTCTTGATCCCAGAGAGAAGAGACCGACAGACTTTGGGATCCCAGGTAGAAGGGACCAGTAGACTCTGGGATCCCACAGAGAAGAGACCGACAGACTCTGGGATCCCACAGAGAAGAGACCGACAGACTCTGGGATCCCACAGAGAAAAGACAGACAGACTCTGGGATCCCACAGAGAAGAGACAGACAGACTCTGGGATCCCACAGAGAAAAGACAGACAGACTCTGGGATCCCAGGGAGAAGGGACCAACAGACTCTGCAATCCCAGGGAGAAGGAACAAACAGACTCTGGGATCCCAGGGAGAAGAGACCGACAGACTCTGGGATCCCACAGATAAGAGACCGACAGACTCTGGGATCCCACAGAGAAGAGACAGACAGACTCTGGGATCCCACAGAGAAAAGACAGACAGACTCTGGGATCCCAGGGAGAAGGGACCAACAGACTCTGCAATCCCAGAAAGAAGGAACCAACAGACTCTGGGATCCCACAAAGAAGAGACCGACAGACTCTGGGATCCCACAGAGAAGAGACCAACAGACTCTGGGATCCCAGGGAGAAGGGACCGACAGACTCTGGGATCCCAGAGAGAAGGAACCGACAGACTCTGGGATCCCAGAGAGAAGAGACCAACAGACTCTGGGATCCCAGAGAGAAGGGACCGACAGACTCTGGGATCCCAGAGAGAAGGGACCGACAGACTCTGGGATCCCAGAGAGAAGGGACCGACAGACTCTGGGATCCCACGGAGAAGGGACCAACAGACTTTGGGATCCAAGGGTGAAGGGACCGACAGACTCTGCAATCCCAGAGAGAAGATACCGACAGACTCTGGGATCCCAGGGAGAAGGGACCAACAGACTCTGGGATCCCAGGGAGAAGGGACCACAGACTCTGGGATCCCAGGGAGAAGGGACCGACAGACTCTGGGATCTCAGAGAGAAGGGACCAACAGACTCTGGGATCCCAGGGAGAAGGGACCAACATCTTTAGGATCCAAGGGAGAAGGGACCAGTAGACTTTGGGATCCCACAGAGAAGAGACCGACAGACTCTGGGATCCCAGAGAGAAAGAACCGACAGACAGACTCTGGGATCCCAGGGAGAAGAGACCGACAGACTCTGGGATCCCACAGAGAAGAGACCGATAGACTCTGGGATCCCACAGAGAAGAGACCGACAGACTCTGGGATCCCACGGAGAAGAGACCGACAGACTCTGGGATCCCAGGGAGAAGGGACCAACAGACTCTGGGATCCCAGAGAGAAGAGACCGACAGACTCTGGGATCCCAGAGAGAAGAGACCGACAGACTCTGGGATCCCAGAGAGAAGAGACCGACAGACTCTGGGATCCCACGGAGAAGAGACCGACAGACTCTGGGATCCCAGGGAGAAGGGACCGACAGACTCTGGGATCTCAGAGAGAAGGGACCAACAGACTCTGGGATCCCAGGGAGAAGGGACCAACATCTTTAGGATCCAAGGGAGAAGGGACCAGTAGACTCTGGGATCCCACAGAGAAGAGACCGACAGACTCTGGGATCCCAGAGAGAAAGAACCGACAGACAGACTCTGGGATCCCAGGGAGAAGAGACCGACAGACTCTGGGATCCCACAGAGAAGAGACCGACAGACTCTGGGATCCCACGGAGAAGAGACCGACAGACTCTGGGATCCCAGGGAGAAGGGACCGACAGACTCTGGGATCCCAGGATCCCAGAGTGAAAGGGTCACCAGATTCCACCTTGCAAAAGAGATCCCTTCTCCCAGATTGCAAGGTGGGATGAATCGTGACCTACAACCAAACATGCTGCCAGCAGAGATCCCCCAAATCTCAGAATCATGGGATGAAGAGTGCACCAGATTCCAGGATCCAGTAGTGATCGCTTGAACCAAATCAAAGAGGGGATTGAATACAGCTTGTGATCTACCGCAAAGCGCGCTGCCAGCAGAGATCCCTCAAGCCCCAGGATCCCAGAGAGATCCCTCAAGCCCCAGGATCCCAGAGAGATCCCTCAAGCCCCAGGATCCCAGAGAGATCCCTCAAGCCCCAGGATCCCAGAGTGAAGGGATCCCTCAAGCCCCAGGATTCCAGAGTGAAGGGATCGCCGGCCACTAGGATCCAATGAGAGGGAAGATTTCTAACTCACGGAAAAGACACTTCTGGCATCGAGGCACTGGGGTCTCCATTTCGAGCAGACCGCCTCTCTAAACCTTAGCTCAAGTACAGTAGCACCTGGGTTGTAGCGGTGTGACAGGAGAGGTCAGGGCAGGGTTCATCGGGGTGTGTGGTTGCTACTAGGACTTGGGGGTAGGAACAATTGTAGGGTCGTATTGGAAACTTATTGTTACTGTCACAGTGTGAAGAAGGGAAGCGTTTCAGATAAAGGGTTGGGACATATTTGAGAGGTGGTTTGGGAGGGGGCTAGTGAATGTAGGGTTATGGTAAAGTGTAGGGTTTTGGAGAGGGCACTTATGGCCAAGAAAAGAACCTCACGCAGCCAGTCCTGGTGGCCAGAAAGTGGCCAGCATCCCTCACGACGCTGGCCCAGTCTGACATCTAATGACTACGTGCCAATCTCGGCTGACGCCCAGTGCTCCCACTCACCGGCTCCTATCAGCCCTGTCCCTACATGATTGCACTGCCGAGTGTTATTCAAGGTTCAGCCAAGCGCTTAATAAAATTGATTCGGAAAATTGACCTGATTATATGACTGATCGACTAACATGCGATTTGTAAAAAAATACTGTTAAAAAGTGTCCTCCATGCAACCATTTCCATATATTTAAGCCACATATGTCCGTGGCCTTATTTTCTCCTGAGCTTTTGCCAGTGAAGATGTTTACAGCTGTGTGTGTCAAAGACATTATAGGCCACACTGTAACCTAAAATAAAACATATTAGTCAAACCCCACCCCATCAGAAATTGCTTAACAATCACTGACATGAAAGTAAAAATACTAAAAGTTGGAGAGCGGCCAGGATCTCAGGGCAACAACGGGTGAAAAGACAATCCCTTCTGGCACAAGCGGTCTCCTTCGATGAAGGTCCAAGGCTCATCGCCTGAAGGTGCCCAGACTGTGTGTCTGCACAGAGAGAGAGAGAGAGAGAGAGAGAGAGAGAGAGAGAGAGAGAGAGAGAGAGAGAGAGAGAGAGAGAGGGGGGGGAGAGAGAGAGAGAGAGGGGGGGGGGAAAGGGAGGGCGAGAGAGAGGGAGAGAGGGAAAGGGACGGGGAGAGAGAGAGAGAGGGAGAGGGGGGGAAAGGGACGGGAGACAGAGAAAGGGAGAGAAAGAGAGAGAGTGTCCCTGATTCCATAAAGGTGTCCCGTCCACACCATGACTCTGTGCAGAGAGCGAGAGAGAGAGAGAGTCCTTGATTCCACGAGGTGTCCAGACTGTGGCTCTGTGCAGAGAGGGAGGGGTGTCCTTAAGTCCATGTCATCACCCACAAAAGTTCACCCATTGCACCAAGACTGAGGCACTTTGCAGTAGGAGCCGCCGGGGCTGGCTCAAGCTCCTTCTAGTCATTCTTCCAGGACGGATGAGTAAAAACAATGTTCCTCTTCTTGGCCCACTTGGAGAACACAGCCTTCTCGGTGATGAAGCGATGGGCCCCGCGGGGGGCTCTCTCGTGCACCAGGTACATGCTGCACTCCGTCATCTTCCCCTTCTCAAAGTAGTGATAAGGCACTGGCTGCTGGCTCTTGTCCCTGAGGGAAACAGGAAGACGACAACCAAGAGCAAGATGTGAGCAAACTCTGCCACAAGTACAAGGGAGCGGAGAGGAGAAAGACAAGAAAGAGCGACCGCGCTGCAGAAAAGGAAAAGAAAGCGATAAAAAATGGGAGACTCAACATTTGAAAGAAAGAAAGAAAGAAAGAAAGAAAGAAAGAAAGAAAGAAAGAAAGAAAGAGAAAGAAAGAAAGAAAGAAAGAAAGAAAGAAAGAAAGAAAGAAAGAGAGGAAAGAAAGAAGGAAAGAGAGGAAAGAAAGAAGGAAAGAGAGGAAAGAAAGAAGGAAAGAAAGAGAGGAAAGAAAGAAGGAAAGAAAGAAAGAAAGGCTGTAAAAAAAAGAAAGAAAGAAAGAAAAAAGGAAGAAGGAAAGAAAAAAGAAAGAAAGAAAGAAAAAGGAAGAAAATAGAAAGAACAAAGACAGAAAGAAAGGAAGGAAGGAAGAAGGGAGGAAGAAAGAAAGAAAGAAAGAAAGAATAAAGACATAAAGAAAAAAGAAAGAAAGAAAGAAAGAAAAAAGAAAGAAAGAAAGAAAGAAAAAAGAAAGAAAGAAAGAAAGAAAGAAAAAAAGGAAGAAGGAAAGAAGGAAAGAAAAAAAGGCTGTAAGAAAAAAGAAAGAAAGAAAGAAAAAAGAAAGAAAGAAAGAAAAAGGAAGAAAATAGAAAGAACAAAGACAGAAAGAAAGGAAGGAAGGAAGAAGGGAGGAAGAAAGAAAGAAAGAAAGAAAGAATAAAGACATAAAGAAAAAAGAAAGAAAGAAAGAAAGAAAAAAGAAAGAAAGAAAGAAAGAAAAAAGAAAGAAAGAAAGAAAGAAAGAAAAAAAGGAAGAAGGAAAGAAGGAAAGAAAAAAAGGCTGTAAGAAAAAAGAAAGAAAGAAAGAAAAAAGAAAGAAAGAAAGAAAAAGGAAGAAAATAGAAAGAACAAAGACAGAAAGAAAGGAAGGAAGGAAGAAGGGAGGAAGAAAGAAAGAAAGAAAGAAAGAATAAAGACATAAAGAAAAAAGAAAGAAAGAAAGAAAGAAAAAAGAAAGAAAGAAAGAAAGAAAAAAGAAAGAAAGAAAGAAAGAAAGAAAAAAAGGAAGAAGGAAAGAAGGAAAGAAAAAAAGGCTGTAAGAAAAAAGAAAGAAAGAAAGAAAAAAGAAAGAAAGAAAGAAAAAGGAAGAAAATAGAAAGAACAAAGACAGAAAGAAAGGAAGGAAGGAAGAAGGGAGGAAGAAAGAAAGAAAGAAAGAAAGAATAAAGACATAAAGAAAAAAGAAAGAAAGAAAGAAAGAAAAAAGAAAGAAAGAAAAAAGAAAAAAGAAAGAAAGAAAGAAAGAAAGAAAAAAAGGAAGAAGGAAAGAAGGAAAGAAAAAAAGGCTGTAAGAAAAAAGAAAGAAAGAAAGAAAAAAGAAAGAAAGAAAGAAAGAAAGAAAAAAGAAAGAAAGAAAGAAAGAACGAAAGAAAGAAAGAAAAAAGAAAGAAAAGAGGAGGTATCTAGCCACAAAAATGAGAAAGCAAGAAAATACACAAATGCTGGGAAGGACTGAGGGGCATATTATCAAGAACGGCATTAAAATTATCACCGGTTTAGCGGCAGAAAACTGCTACTAAAGCGGCAATAATGGGCAGAACCTGGGCTTCTATGGGAATTCACAAGGGCCTATTATCAAGCCCATTATCGCCGCTTTAGATGCAGTTTCCTGCAGATAAAAGCGGCGATAATGTATCACCCTTTCTTGATAATATGGCCCAGCGTCCTTTATCCCTCTAGATGATCTCAAGACGGTGGAACCTGCCTTCGAGCAGCTATTGTGGAAAGCCCTCTGCAGCTCGCCTTAGCCCTGCCACAAAATGATCAGACCCCTTATCCCCAATGAGAACTGAACGGACTCACGTGGAGGAGAGCGGCTTGTTGCACTGGCCTGCTTGGGGCCCAGGTCTAGTCACACAGACCCCCCTAAAGAGATCATACCAAGAAGCTGGTAAACTCAGGGGGTTCACGCTCACTTCCAAGTGCAGATCCCTCCCCTCCCCCGGAAACGCCACCATTACCCCCTCGTAGGAGCCCCTGGTCCCAGTCTTTAGTGTATCACCTCCCAACCGGTCCCTTGTTATGTTTTTCTGTAAACGCCCCTCCGACCGCCTCCATGACCGCTGGCTTCTTGTCCCTCGTCAGGCGAGAGGACTCTCTATGGCGGCCAGTCACACATTATGTGTTGCTATAATGTTCTGGGTGTGAATGTCTTTGGTGTTTGTTTATGGGGTGGGCGCTCCATTAACACGGTACTGTTCCTGGCGGTAGGTCAGGTATGCCCCATTTTTCTCTGCTCGCAGCCGCACGCCCCGCACATTTGCTGGGCTGGGGCGGGGAGCGTTGTTGGTGGTCAGAGGTGGCCTGGACAAGTGGTGGGAGGTCCTGGCAGTCGGGTGACCAACTGGCATGGGTGCGCGTTCAGGACGGTGAGCGTACAAATTCAGGACAAAAATTCAGGACAGAAGGTAAAAACTCAGGACAAAACTTTGGAACAAAAGGTACGTTTTACAGACACATCAGAGGAAGCGCTGCAATAGTATATAAGTAAGTAAATAGACAAGCACTTAGGAACAAGTCAAAATAAGTTTATATTTGGTTGAGACAATTGTGCACTCCACGGTTTTTCAGAATGCGTGCAGCTTCGAGCAACTGTGCAGGTCTTTTCATGGTATTTCATATGAACACAATCTATTTATATGGTTACTGCACTGGGTTGTCCAGCCTGATATTTTGTTTACAACTCACGGTCCTGAGCAGGCGTGTTTGCTGAGAGAAGGTCTGCTCGGATAGACTTTGTTACTAGCATCTCATATCAGAGCGCCATTGTGAGATGTAACACGGCATACATAGCTGAACTAAAGGGAGGATTGCTGTGATGAACCCACTGTAGGGAACGCACTACGGGTGTTTAAGCAAGTGGAACTTAAAATATGGAATCTGACTTTTCTTATGGGGGCTTCGCAGAGAGTTGCACTGGCTGTCGGAAGTCACAAAGGGGCTTTTCCCTGCAGCTTCCTTAAGGAAGGCACTGTCGATACACTATTACATCGTTTATTTTTGATGCCTTGCCTATTGTTTTTTTTGTAATTTTTTTTTATTGCAGAGTTCAATGTAAGGATCACAACATATATGCATTACCTTGTTGCGGGACCTTCGGTCCATAGACTCCATCCGGTTATCATGTACACAGCCGTACAACCCACATCCCAAAGGCCGGGCAGCGTTTCTCGTATAAATAGCATCTTCCAAACCCCGTTGGTCTGTGCAGTCATCTCTAGAGGTCTACCGCTCTCTGCTTTTAATTTTTCACCCCCCCACCCCAACAACCCTGGGATGTTTACTGTGTCGTCTATTGGTACCGAGAATCACTTCACCCTTCACCCCCCCCTCCCCTCCCCCCTGGTGTCTGTACCCGTGCCTGGTGTCGGGAGATCCGGTTGCAATGGGAGTACCAGGAGTTTTAAGTCGACTGATGTGGTTGTGTGTCCTGTGTTGGTGATGGAGCAAGGATTCGCATGTAAAGCGACTTGCTCACATTCATGAACCTCGTCTAACCTTTAATAAGCATTAACCAATCCTGTCCGTCTTAAATTTTCACCTTTTCCAATACACGCGGGTGCCCGAGAGAAGCTCGCATCTATGTTTATTAATTGTAATGATGCTTGCACTACTGAATGGCCGCTTCGCAGAAATCCAGTCTGCGCATGCGTCGGTCATACCCACGTGATGTGACGCACTCGCAATTTGGAGGGATATTGTTGCTCATGCGCATTGTCGCTAAATATGGCCGCTTGTCTTTAACCATGCTCTCTGCTAGCTCATGCCGCTTTTGCATATCTGTCTTTTCCGCATTAACCCTCAATGCTATAGATATTACGCAGTAAGGGGTGCAGTGAAGCTTATTCATGGTAGACAGTGTATTCATTTTTTCTGTGTTTCTAATTTGTTTTCGCTTACTTTTCATGTACCGCGTATTTGGGGCCTGGGAGTGGGGAGCGACGCCATCTTTGAAACCTCCCACAACCCTGTCACGTGATGAGGGAAAAGCCGAACCGCGCAGAAGCAAAACCAAGCCAGCTGGCTCCTGAAGCTGAGATGCGCCTGAGAACCTCTTCCATGCACTGGGAAGAGAATTCGGCTGTACCTAAATTTGATACAAATGTATAAGTCTTATGTGTGTTCTATTGTTTTACACCTTTCTCATACCCTGGGAACTGGAATGTAAGGGGTGGGTACTGAAAAATGAATATTAATTATGAGAACATAGAATTTAGGGGGTGACTATGACCTAACCACCTCTCTCGACCAATCATAAGTTTGGACCTTGTCACTTGCAACATTTGTGGGTAGTCTAGGGGTCCCAAAACAGTATAACTAGTCTAGTTTAGCTTAGAGAAATTGTCCGACTTGTCCGAGTAGCTGACCTGTCACTGACCCTACGAACTCTATAGGTAATTGATACAGAGCGCTGCGGAGCACTCTGTCCGTATTTTCCACAAACTCCAAGGGGTGGAAATAGTCTTAAGTGCTGGCGAAGCACTTTGCTGGGCGATTCGAAAACCCAATCGGGGTTACTGGCGGATTCCGTGCAGCGGGGGAGTAACGCAGGCCTTGCATCCGAAGCTGCAGGTGTTGGTCGTGCCCTTTGATGAGCCCAGTCCTGACCCACAACCTGAGGGGTATCCTGTCCTGACTGTCCTGAGCTGTACCTGCTCGCCTACTGGCATTCCGAATCCTTGAGGGTCCTTGTCCCCATCTGTTCCCAAACTGACCCGTGGCCAGGGTTAGTCCTCATTCTGTCCTAGGTAAATATATATGTGGGTGTCTGTCTAACTATACTCTTACGTTTCCTTTTTCCTTAATAAAGCACTCTTGCCTGTGAATATTTTCCTATCACCTTTTCGAAGTAACTTTATGAAACGGTTTATGTAGTAATGTTCCATTTTTCCCCCTACCTATAGGATATTATTAAAACTGACTGCATATTTTAGCTTGTTCCAATATCCCTTCCCTTTAGTATGGTTGATGTGATTTTAGTAAGAATAGCATAAGGTTTAGGAATTAGTTTAAGAATAAGTACACATATTAGGTCTGTTCCACGCCCCTGCCTTAGTATAAATTCGTACTGAATAGCATGTTCCCAAATGCATACCCAGTAGTTTTTCTTAGTAATCTATGGTGCTTGCCTTAATCCATAGCTATATTTTTGTAATGATCTTTATCATTGATGTTCTAATTTGTATCTGCCGGTTACTTATGGCATATGTATTCTGAAAAAAACTAACTTCCTATATAAACCCTTTAAACTCCATCAGGTGTCTGTGGTCATTACATATCACTAAGTGCCAATAAATATACTGAATGTGTAAGGTATTTCTACTCTGATAGGAAACTTGTTGCCTGTCCACTGCTAGCTCCTGATCCATCAGGAGTAATGTGCCTGTGGTAAGTCAGGTACATGAATAGTAAGTGGTGAAAGAGTCACCCCCTGAATTACTCATAGTAGCGTGTGGAAAATCACCCGGTTTACGCAAAACACTGTCATTCGTATGCACGCCAGAGCCCAGTGCGTGGAAATTGGTAAAAAGGTGACCCGGGTGAACTGCGCGCTCTATCATTGGTGCCGGGCTCGGGTCTGCTCCCCCCAGGGTCTCTGGTACTACAGCCTCTTCCTCCTCTTCACTACCCACTGCACTATCTCTGAGAGCCTGAACCAGGACCTCCCACGCCATTGCTGCTTCCTGAGCTTTCTCATCTGATCTACGTCGGGCCAGTTGGTATCTAATTGTACTCTCCGCCGCAGCCCATTTCAGGAATTCATTCAGCCATCTTCTGTGTGTCGGCGCCACCTTTGATTTCCACCCCCTAGTCAGTTCTCTCTTTGCAATAAGTAAGCCCATGTCAATGAATTTGCTTGATAGTTTGTTTTTGCGTGTGTGCGGAAACCAGTGTAAGATTGCAACCGCGCCGTCATATTGCAGTTCCCTGTCTGCCACCTCATTCAGGGTGTCGCCCACTTCCCTCCAGTAGTCCTGCAAATGGGGACAGTCCCTAAGCATATGTAGGAGGTCTGCACTTAGTGGCGCAAATCTGGGGCATGCTGCGTCCTCCGCGCCGAAATACGTTGCTATTTTAAGTGGGGTGAGGTAGGCCCTATGGATAATGTATAGATGTATTAACTGGAAGCGGGCATTTCTGGTGCTTTTCCTGGCCCTCTGAACCAGTTGGGACCACGTTGTGTCTGGGATTTCTTTCTGTAGATCAGCCTCCCATTGAGTCTTGAGGCACGTAAGAGGTTGCATATTCTCCGTATGCATTCTGGAGTAAAGGCATGTGACCGCCTTGACTGTCCCCGCGGCCATCATCGTGTATTGGCACGCTGATGTTGTCTTGGGTTCCATCAGTCCCTCCCTCCAGTGAGCCTGTACAGCCCTCACCGCGGCTGCGTGTAATAAATAGTCTCCTCTGGGGAGGTCGTAGCGCTCCTGCAGGGTCTGGTAGGGTGTTAGAACTCCGTCGTCAAAGAGGTCCCCCACCATCTGCAGACCAGCGTCCTCCCAAAGTTGGAGTCTTGACCAGTCACCACCATGCGGTAGTGCTGTTAACATGCCTATCGGGATTTCGGGCGCATAGGGGTGTTCAGGACCGGCTCGCTTTTGCATTCGGTTCCAACATAATCTCATCGTCCGTTCTTCTTGGGACAGCCCTCCAAGTACTAACCTTTGTTGTAAGGTTATATATGCCAGTACGTGGCGGGGGGTGCCAATGTCCCTCTCCTGCTCAGGGCCCCGGTACACTCTCGCTACCTCCTGCGTGAAGAACTGTAGTTGTGCTGCCAAGTAATATAACTCGAAGTCAGGGACTGCCAGTCCCCCCTCGTTTTTGGAGTGGGTCAGAGTCGTCAGCGCTATTCTCCGCCTGCCTGTTCCCCACAGGAAGGACACTATCTGGGATTTTAGGCGTTTAAAGATCGCTCCCGGTATCCACATGGGAAGGGTCCTAAAGAAATATAACAAACGTGGTAGGGCTATCATTTTGAGCAATGACACTCGGCCTGTCATGGATAAAGGGAGGGTGGCCCAGAAGGACATGTTGCCTTGCAGCGCTCGGATACAGCGGCCTATATTGCCATCCAATAGGTCTGCGGGCTCATGATAGATATATACCCCGAGGTAGTGCAGGCAGTCAGCCTCCCAGCATAGTCTGGGGCAGACCAGGGAACACCGTTCCGTTTTTCGGATGGGGAAGAGGCAAGATTTCGCCCAATTTACCCTTAAACCCGAGACTTCCCTGAATCGCAGTAGGAGCTCTTCCGCCCCAGTCACTGCCTCCTCAGCGTTGTCTAGAAACAACAGGAGGTCGTCTGCGTATAGGGATATTTAGTGGCGGGCCCCTCCAACCTCCAAACCGCGGTAGTATTCACCACTTCTAGCCAGTGCCGCTAAGGGCTCCACCGCTAGAGCGAACAATAGGGGGGAAAGTGCACATCCCTGTCTAGTGCCCCTGTGTACCTCATACCGATCCGATATCAGAGCTCCCACTTTTACTCTAGCACCCGCTGATGCATAGAGTATCTTCGTCCATCGTATGTAACCCTCACCCAAGCCGAAACTTTGCATCACCTTATATAAGTAGCTCCACTCCAGGCTATCGAAGGCTTTCTCTATATCGCTAATACCATGGGGGCTCTCGCAGTCGGTGGAGGTTCCGCTATTAACCGGAGCAGTCTGCGGATGTTGTGCGATGTTTTCCTGGTAGGGATGAATCCCGACTGGTCTCTATGGATCAGGCCTTGCATGTGGGCTACCAGTCTAGTGGCTAGGATTGTGTTTAAGATTTTATAATTCGTCGTCAACATTGACAACGGTCGGTACGAAGCCGGGTCAGTGCTTTCCCGACGAGGTTTTAAGAGGGGGATCATGATCGCCTCGCGCATCGATTGGGGCAACGTGCCCTTCGCTTTGGCTTCGGTATACATTATTTGGAGTCTTGGGGCTAGTAGATCTATAAATTTCCCATAAAACTCGATGGGCAGTCCGTCCATTCCTGGCGTTTTATTGTGCGCCATTCCTTTTATTGCTCCCCTGATTTCTGTCAAGCTGATCGGGCCTCAAATGGCATCAGTTTGCTCCTGGTCTAGGTGAGGTAGCTGCACCTCGGCCAACAAGGCCTCTATCGCCTCGTGTCGGTTACCCAAGTCCCTCCTATATAGCCGTTCATAATATGCCCTAAAACAATTTAATATGTCCGGTTGAGTGTTATAAACTTCGCCATTCGATCCCTTTAGGGACAGGATCAGGGTATTGCCCCTGCAAGGGCTGGCCAGCCAGGCCAGGAGAGTCCCCGTTTTGTCCCCCTCAGCTAGTGTTTTAGTCAGGTACGTTTTGTAATCAAAGCTACGGAGGCGTTCCACCTCCACAGCTACCGCCTCCCGTGCTGTTCGTACCCTTTCCTGGAGTTCGGGGTGGTTAGGCCGTTCTTTTTCTGCCACTCTCAGTTTCCGCTCTGCTTTATCCAAATCGTCTATTAATGTCCTCCTCGCGCCCGCAAACTTCCCTATACAGTGTCCCCTCACCACTATCTTGAGCGCGTCCCATTCTGTAGCTCTGGAGGAAGCAGTGCCTTCATTCTCCGCAAAGTATTGGGAGATCCTGTCCTCTAGTGCTGCACGGAACGGTGGGTCATCCAACGTGTCAGGCCGAAGCCGCCACGTCGGGATCTGCGTAATTACGTTCATCCAATCTAGTGTTAGGAGCAAGGGATTGTGATCCGATATCGTGCGTGCTAGATATTCAGTCTGGGCTACCATCGACAGTACCGGTTGGGAGCACAGGAAAGCATCTAAGCAGACGTGGAGGTCATGTAAGCTGGAGTAGAAGGAATAGTCCCTCTCAGTTGGGTGTTGTAGTCGCCATATATCTGTCAGGCCCCACTGCCCTTGCCAGTCTGTTCTATGTTTCGCTAGACGGTGTATAGGGGATGTGTGCAGTAGTGGGTGCGACCTATCCAACGTGGTGTCCTCGATAGAGTTGAAGTCTCCTCCCATCAGTACCGGCCCTGTGAAATAGCTAGCCAATATCCCGGATAGTCTAGTGAAATATGCTGCCTGCTCTACGTTTGGTGCATAAGTGCTGCAGAGTGCTATATGGCGACCTCTGAGTAAGCCCTCGACCGCTACAAATCTCCCATCCGGATCTACCGAGTGCCTAGTGACCTGGAAGGGAGCTCCCGCTCGAACCCAAATCAGCACTCCCCTAGCGAACGCTGAGTATGAGGTGTAGAACAGGTGACCCCTCCACCTCCTTTGCAAAGCTATACCTTCCTTTTTGGTTAGATGGGTTTCTTGTAAAAAGGCTATATGAACCCCCCTGCGGACCAGGTAGGAGTGTATTTTGTATCTCTTTGCCATCAAATTCAGACCCCGCACATTCCAGGACACACATTTTAAAGATCCCCCATTATCCATTGTCCCGCAGCATTTGGATCCAGTTCATCTCCTTTTGTGACCAGACTACAGGTTTGACACCAACCCGCTCATCCCCAACAAAACTTCAAAACCCCTTCCCTGAGCCTTATTTCCCCTCAGCCCAGTTCTTCCCCCCTCCCCTCCTGCCACGCCCTGAGACACCCCAACCTCTCCGGGTCCCCCCCCCACCCCAGAACAGGACCTAACTGCGAAAGAGTTATCCCTGTGAGAAGGTGGCCTGATATGCAGTGCTCACTATTCTAGTGAACACTATGTATCAGTCCAGCAACCCTTATTGATGATTGGTTGTAAGTCAACCTTATAGACCAGCTATCCTAGTAGCGTGGATACGAGCAGTCTAAGGCTAAAGACTCGAGAGGGCGTGTTAAGCCAGCTGTTTACCACACATATACCCCTTGAATACCAAGTGAAAGGACACCACACAAGTGTTATGAAAATAAACAGTTATTTATTTAAAGATCACAACAGCCCTGTACTCTTTATGAGGACAGGGTACTAAGCCCAAACCAAAACTCTTACGAAAATACTTAAGTTAGCACAGTATATACAAATGCCCGAGGGGCACGGAAAACCATATACTCTGAAAGTGGAATGCGAAATTCCTAGCAGGTAAGTACAGTACTAATAGCTTTTGGAATCGCTAGGACTTGACTAGGGAATCGTTAGATTACTTCTAGGAGGCCTAGGGGACTCGGGTGCAGTGTGTGCACTCTCACGCGAGATGCGGGACAAAAGTCTATGGTAGCTAGGAATTAGAAAGTTAGTGTTCTCGGGCGAACCCGACCTGGTAGGGAGAAAACGAAAGTAGATTCTGACCCTTGGATAGTGAGGCTATGCTGGGGCACCGAAATGCCGAAGTTACCTAGCCCAGGGGCTGCAGCTGCATAGGTCTGAAAAGACGTCGGGAATCCTCGTAGACGGACCAGGAGCCGGAAGAAAAGATGCTGGCCGGTGACCAGTGAAGAAAGTTCAGTTGGATCCAAGCCTGGATCTCGAAGACAGATGACACCTGAAAGCAGAGGGGACCAAGTTCGAGACTACTAGCCAGTAGTCAGTGGGCACCAGGAGGGCACCGGATGGTAGCCACCTCGACAAGGTGAGTGGGTGACGCTTGACTCGAAGATCTCACGGACCAGGAGGCGTTGTCGGCGACCAGGATGGAGGATCGAGCTGTCCCACGAAGATGGAAGCTGTCGGCGTCGCTGGACCCAGGATTGGGCAACAAAGCCTTGGCAAATTCAAGCCCACGCGGTGGACCTAAAATGGCGTCTGGGGTGGACCAGGAGGGTCCGAGGTGCCTCTCTTGAACAAGGAAGCAAGGGCCAGCCTGGAGCAACCAGACCAGCAGTCGTGAAGTCGTTGGGCGTCGTTCAGAAGGCCACAAGCCAGCCGGCTAGTAGCCAAACAACGCGGTGCACAGCAAACAGCAGAAGGGCCCCACGCCGATCGTGGAGATGCAGGGAGGCTGATCTTGGATGCTGGAGCTGCGCAGGGTCGGGGCTTCTCGGACCCCAAAGCACTCACCAGTGGAGGACACGGTGGGCTTGCAGTAAAGATGTCGTGCAGTCTTGGCGATCGTCGGTCCCTTGAGGTCTCGTCGCACTCACGGTTCTCAGCTTGGCTGTAGAGGTGAGTAGAGGTCAGAGGTGCCAGGGAAGCCGGGTCTCGTCGAGCTGGGTCGTCGGATTCGTGATGAAGGACTTGCAGCAGACCGCAGTGTTCTTTAGGATGGTGCCCGCTTGATGCAGGGTGACTACTCCTTAGCCACAAGGGAGAATCTTGAAGAAGAAATCGTGAAGTCCTTTCGAAGAAAGTGGTATCTTGATTCCAAAGATGATCTAATTTGAACAGGGGGCCCGCTCCTATCTTTATACTAAAAAAGGGGGCTGACCCGGTGACTAGGTCCTGCCTATGGGTGGGACTAGGTGGGGGGTGGTTACACCCCTCTGCCATGCCGGACTTCCCCAGGCCAGGGGCTGGTGTGCCCCTGGAACTGGTTCAGACCGGCCTATGCGTAGTGAGCACCGGGGTGCCACTCAGCAGTCACCTTCCTGTAAAGCCCTGCCTACCCAGGATACACAAAACCATGTCTGGGACGGTGCTAGCACCGCCCCTGACAGGAAACCCTTTGTCCAGGCTCCCCTCACTGGGAGGACTCCCAGCTGCAAGGGGTCAGACTCGTGTCTGTGGTGGCAGCATCCATTTTGTGGAGCTGAGGCTTCAGTTAACTTTAACCGGGGTTCACAGTTACATACATGTCGTGTCCCTCTAGAAGGGTGGAATGCTAACCCCGTCGCCAGAATTGGCGAGGGGTTAGTATTCCAATTCGTATGACACCTTACTCGACATGTTTTGATAAAGCAATACCAAAGTTAGCATTTAACCGCGAGGATTATAATGCACTTAAGAGTATATGGTATGCGTTATCATGGAACAGCTATTAGGACTTGATTCCGCAAGCTGCAGACAGGCTCAGCTCATGCCAGAGCACCATCTCACACGATTCCAAGCACTCTGCCTTCAGGATTGTCAAGGCCTGCCATAGGAGTGACTGATAGGAATCTGTGTGTCCATTTTAGGGTTAGGTATAGGTATACTACACCTACAGCAAAGGGTGATTACACGACTTTGCCCCAGCTGTCATGCAGCCAGTTGTGTCAAATTTAAGAGGCCAGCCAGGGGTGGCATAATACATGCTGCAGCCCCTGGCAGCCCTGGGTACACCCATGCCCTGAGTTACAGGGTCTGATAGGGTGGCCCAGTACCAATTGGAAATGTACCTAGGGTACATGGAATCCATTTTAAAGAGAGAGCAGTAGGCCTGGGGTCCTGATTGGCAGGGCCCCAGGTCGACTATGTCAAAAACCAGCTAAAACACAGGGCAAAAAGTTGGGGGCAACCATAGTCAGGATGTACCTTCCTACACAACCCCCCCCCAAACGAAAGGAGATAAGGCTATCCTTGTCCAGGTAAGCCTCTATTACCTAAGTGGCCATATAAGGAAGGACCAGCTCTGGCTTGGTTTCCCCCTGTGTCATGGTCCACTAGGCAACCCCTCACCCTAAGGGTATCTGAGGGTCTCCACCATAGGGAATCTCTGTCTCTGGTGTGTCTTGGGAAAGTAAAAGGCTGATGCTGGGATGGAGTACTGAAGTGAGGCTCCTCTACCTTTGGGCTCAACTTCCTCCAATCACCATCCATCATATGTGCCTTTCTTTCTTTAGCTGAGATGCACTGAGCTCTCAGGGTCAGCCTCTGGCTACCTAAAGCTGGAGGCTGAGTCCCTCTGTTTGGCTTACTGGAGGGACAGGTCAGGTCTGGGGTTTTTAGGCCCCATGTTTGGCTGTGCCCAACAGTGTCCAGCTGTGGGAGTTCCCTAACTACTTTTAAGGGGGATCCCTCAGGGGTCTGTTCTATTTTCACTTGGCTAGGTTTACCAGCTTCAGTGATCCTAATCTGCTGATTAAGGGGTTCTTTTGGACAGGGGGCCCTTTGGGGTCCACCACTGGCCTCCCTGGTCTCTTCAGCCCTGGGCTGACTGAGGCAGGGTAGAGAGGTGCAGGTTACCTGCTCCAGACTGGGTCCCACCTGGGAAGGGTCCACTGCCATCAGGGGCTCTGCCAGGCTAGGCCTGACTACCTCTGGGGCAGTTCCTTCAACAGGGGTAGAGTCAGTTCCCTGAGGAGGCTGGCTCTCACCTAGTGTCTGGGAGGGGGAAGACTCTTCTTCCTCCTCAATGCTCTCTGTTTGAGTGGAGTGATCCATTGTTTCAGGCTTCACAACCTCACTATCTGTCTGAGTAGAGGCTGAGACCATTTCAACCTTGCCAACCTTTTCAGGAGGGCACTCAGTTTGTGTTTGGGCTGTGACTGTCACAGCCCTCCTATCCTGTTCTGGAAAGTCTGTCTGAGCCTGGGCAGTGGCTACCACTGCCCTTCCAACCTTTTCAGGGAGGACTGGTGCTTGGACTGGGGCTGTAGCTATTACTGCCCCACTAACCTGTCTGGATAGGCCTATCATTCTGGAATGAGTTTCTTGTTCCACCTCAGCCCATGCTGAGAGTTCTAGGTCATTCCCCAGTAAGCAATCTACAGGTAGGTTATCTGTCACTGCCACTCTCATGGGCCCTGTGACATTACCCCAGCTGAGCTTGACTACTGCCATGGGATGCCTTCTCTTCATTCCATGAATGTCTGTCACCTGATAAGTAAAACCAGGGGTCAGTTGAGCAGAGGGGACCAGATGGTCACTCACCATGGTGAGGCTGGCCCCTGTGTCTCTGAATGCCTCAACTTTCTGACCATTCACTAAAACTTCTTGTCTATACTTGCCCAAAATGTGGGGTCCAGTAGTGAAGTTGGCAAACCCCATGCCAGTCTCACAGACAAGAGTGTGGTCAGGGAACCTGGCTAAGCCATAGTCCTCCTGATTGCCCAAAGTAATGCCCACCACATTCTTGGGGGCACTCCCACCACCTGGGGGATTACCACTAGTGGTAACAGGAGGTTTAGGAGTATTACCTGGGGGTATATTTCCCTTATTACCATTTTTAGGGCAACTGGCATCACTTTTGTAATGGCCCACCTGTTTACAGGTATGGCAATAAGGTTTCTTTTGTTCAGAAGGAGTGATCTGGGACCCACCACCCTTGTTGGAGTTTTGGGGCCCTTGGGAAGTCTTCTCTGTGGATTTATCCCCACCCTTCTCTTGAGGCTTGGTTGATTCCTTTTTCTGGTCACCACCCTGGTTTTTAGGCCTAACCCTGGTTCTGACCCATTTGTCTGCCCTCTTACCCAATTCCTGTGGAGAGGTCAACTCAGAGTCTACCAGGTGCTGATGTAATAGCTGGTTCTGACAATTATTTAAGATTTGCTCCCTCATAATTAGATTATACAATCCTTTAAAATCAGTAACCTTACTACCCAGTAGCCAGCCTTCAAAAGCCTTAGTGGCACAATCAACAAAGTCAGTCCAATCTTGAGACTGAGTTTTCTGGGTGTCTCTGAACAGCATCCTGTATTGTTCAGTGGTTAAACCAAACCCATCAACCAGTACATTCTTCAAGACTTGGTAATTGTTAGCATCCTCCACCCTTGTGGTGAGGAGCTTATCTCTACCTTTACCATCAAAGGAGAGCCACAAGATAGCTGCCCACTGACTTTGGGGAACACCCTGCACAGTGCAGGCTCTCTCCAAAGCAGTAATCCATTTGTGGATGTCATCCCCTTCCCTAAAGGGGGGCACTATCTTATTCAGGTGCTTTTTATCAAAACTCCTTTCCCTATTGCTAGGTTTATTGCTGCCACCAGTGGGAACTAGCCCACATAATTCTTGCTCTCTAGCAAGGGCAAGTCTCTCTTTGGCCAGGGCAAGTTCTTCCCTTTCAATCCTCAGTTTGACTGCCCTTTCTTCAGCTTCATACACTCTCCTCTTAGGGGAAGACATTCCTCTGTGAGAAGAGTTGAGAGAGCCATTGGTTCGAAAGGATCTGCTAGAGCCTCTTGATAGAGACCTAACTCGTCCATTCCCAATGTTAAGCTGACCTGAGAGTGGGCCCAGGAGTCCCCCAGTACCAAGCTCATGTCTGCTTAAGTTGGACCTGCTTAGTCTACTGACTTCTAGCTGTCCCTTATCTGCCTCATCCCCAGACAACTCATCCTCCTCCTCAGCATCATCTGCCTCATGGAGGGGATGGATATCAAAGGGACCCTGTAAGGAGGGCATACTTCCTTCTGGATTAGAAGGGTCTGGGTTACCAGCCCTACTGGCATCATAGGCCTCTAAGAGACCAATCAGAAAGGAAGTGGTGGGGTTAGACCCCTGTTTTAGTTTCCTGAGAGTACACACTTGTCTCATCTCATGGAAGCTAAGAGCAGTATATTTTGAAGGTATGACCTGTGGGGGGTCAACTGACACAAGGGGAGACTCAGTGTTTCCTCCTGTGACCGACATACTGCTTCTAGTGTGGTGTAAGTGATGCACCTACCTACACTATGTGTTACCTACTGGTCCCTTGCTAGAGTTGTAGCCAAGGTGTGCTAAGCCTTGAGGAGCTACAACAGCTGGTTCAGTAGAACTCAGAGTATTCTAAGCTTTAGTTATATGTACCTAACAGTACTTATGTGATCTTTCAACAAGATATTCTTAGGATACGTGTGGTAAAACAACAGCAAGCTCAAATCCCAACCGCTGCTCACCAATGTGAGAAGGTGGCCTGATATGCAGTGCTCACTATTCTAGTGAACACTATGTATCAGTCCAGCAACCCTTATTGATGATTGGTTGTAAGTCAACCTTATAGACCAGCTATCCTAGTAGCGTGGATACGAGCAGTCTAAGGCTAAAGACTCGAGAGGGCGTGTTAAGCCAGCTGTTTACCACACATATACCCCTTGAATACCAAGTGAAAGGACACCACACAAGTGTTATGAAAATAAACAGTTATTTATTTAAAGATCACAACAGCCCTGTACTCTTTATGAGGACAGGGTACTAAGCCCAAACCAAAACTCTTACGAAAATACTTAAGTTAGCACAGTATATACAAATGCCCGAGGGGCACGGAAAACCATATACTCTGAAAGTGGAATGCGAAATTCCTAGCAGGTAAGTACAGTACTAATAGCTTTTGGAATCGCTAGGACTTGACTAGGGAATCGTTAGATTACTTCTAGGAGGCCTAGGGGACTCGGGTGCAGTGTGTGCACTCTCACGCGAGATGCGGGACAAAAGTCTATGGTAGCTAGGAATTAGAAAGTTAGTGTTCTCGGGCGAACCCGACCTGGTAGGGAGAAAACGAAAGTAGATTCTGACCCTTGGATAGTGAGGCTATGCTGGGGCACCGAAATGCCGAAGTTACCTAGCCCAGGGGCTGCAGCTGCATAGGTCTGAAAAGACGTCGGGAATCCTCGTAGACGGACCAGGAGCCGGAAGAAAAGATGCTGGCCGGTGACCAGTGAAGAAAGTTCAGTTGGATCCAAGCCTGGATCTCGAAGACAGATGACACCTGAAAGCAGAGGGGACCAAGTTCGAGACTACTAGCCAGTAGTCAGTGGGCACCAGGAGGGCACCGGATGGTAGCCACCTCGACAAGGTGAGTGGGTGACGCTTGACTCGAAGATCTCACGGACCAGGAGGCGTTGTCGGCGACCAGGATGGAGGATCGAGCTGTCCCACGAAGATGGAAGCTGTCGGCGTCGCTGGACCCAGGATTGGGCAACAAAGCCTTGGCAAATTCAAGCCCACGCGGTGGACCTAAAATGGCGTCTGGGGTGGACCAGGAGGGTCCGAGGTGCCTCTCTTGAACAAGGAAGCAAGGGCCAGCCTGGAGCAACCAGACCAGCAGTCGTGAAGTCGTTGGGCGTCGTTCAGAAGGCCACAAGCCAGCCGGCTAGTAGCCAAACAACGCGGTGCACAGCAAACAGCAGAAGGGCCCCACGCCGATCGTGGAGATGCAGGGAGGCTGATCTTGGATGCTGGAGCTGCGCAGGGTCGGGGCTTCTCGGACCCCAAAGCACTCACCAGTGGAGGACACGGTGGGCTTGCAGTAAAGATGTCGTGCAGTCTTGGCGATCGTCGGTCCCTTGAGGTCTCGTCGCACTCACGGTTCTCAGCTTGGCTGTAGAGGTGAGTAGAGGTCAGAGGTGCCAGGGAAGCCGGGTCTCGTCGAGCTGGGTCGTCGGATTCGTGATGAAGGACTTGCAGCAGACCGCAGTGTTCTTTAGGATGGTGCCCGCTTGATGCAGGGTGACTACTCCTTAGCCACAAGGGAGAATCTTGAAGAAGAAATCGTGAAGTCCTTTCGAAGAAAGTGGTATCTTGATTCCAAAGATGATCTAATTTGAACAGGGGGCCCGCTCCTATCTTTATACTAAAAAAGGGGGCTGACCCGGTGACTAGGTCCTGCCTATGGGTGGGACTAGGTGGGGGGTGGTTACACCCCTCTGCCATGCCGGACTTCCCCAGGCCAGGGGCTGGTGTGCCCCTGGAACTGGTTCAGACCGGCCTATGCGTAGTGAGCACCGGGGTGCCACTCAGCAGTCACCTTCCTGTAAAGCCCTGCCTACCCAGGATACACAAAACCATGTCTGGGACGGTGCTAGCACCGCCCCTGACAGGAAACCCTTTGTCCAGGCTCCCCTCACTGGGAGGACTCCCAGCTGCAGGGGGTCAGACTCGTGTCTGTGGTGGCAGCATCCATTTTGTGGAGCTGAGGCTTCAGTTAACTTTAACCGGGGTTCACAGTTACATACATGTCGTGTCCCTCTAGAAGGGTGGAATGCTAACCCCGTCGCCAGAATTGGCGAGGGGTTAGTATTCCAATTCGTATGACACCTTACTCGACATGTTTTGATAAAGCAATACCAAAGTTAGCATTTAACCGCGAGGATTATAATGCACTTAAGAGTATATGGTATGCGTTATCATGGAACAGCTATTAGGACTTGATTCCGCAAGCTGCAGACAGGCTCAGCTCATGCCAGAGCACCATCTCACACGATTCCAAGCACTCTGCCTTCAGGATTGTCAAGGCCTGCCATAGGAGTGACTGATAGGAATCTGTGTGTCCATTTTAGGGTTAGGTATAGGTATACTACACCTACAGCAAAGGGTGATTACACGACTTTGCCCCAGCTGTCATGCAGCCAGTTGTGTCAAATTTAAGAGGCCAGCCAGGGGTGGCATAATACATGCTGCAGCCCCTGGCAGCCCTGGGTACACCCATGCCCTGAGTTACAGGGTCTGATAGGGTGGCCCAGTACCAATTGGAAATGTACCTAGGGTACATGGAATCCATTTTAAAGAGAGAGCAGTAGGCCTGGGGTCCTGATTGGCAGGGCCCCAGGTCGACTATGTCAAAAACCAGCTAAAACACAGGGCAAAAAGTTGGGGGCAACCATAGTCAGGATGTACCTTCCTACAATCCCCATCCAAACCAGAGAGCAACGAGCTCTCAAATCTTCCTACTCCGCAGTCTGTACTACGGTGACCTTATGGGCCTCTGGGTACGTGTGCTAGCTACTACTACGGTCAGTTGCCTACTCCGTTCCCTCGCCCTGTACTGTACATCAAGACTCACGTAGTTCAGTCTTACAGCCTCCTGCTCAATTGTTCGTGCGCGCCGCAGCAGCCATGTTCGTCATTGCCAGACCTTTATGTTCCATATTCAGCAGCTGAAGATTTCCTCCGTCGTTTGTGGCGTGACGTTCGGACCCTTTGCGCTGCCCACCTCCGACAATTCAGTCTCCAAGCCCGTTCGCAGCTCCTCGGAGTCAGATTCCCTCTCCAGTGGCGCCGATGTTGTGCCAGAAACCTCCTTCACTGCTTGCAGTGCCGCTTTCCGCTCCTCTCCTGTCTGAGATTCCGTCGGTTTTTTCGATTCTCGTCTATACCTCCGGAGTCTCTTGGATTGTCTTGCTGGGCGTTGTTGGAGTTCGCTCTCGGCTCTGAAGCGGGCCCCGTCCGTCCCAGCTTTGTAAGTGTCCCACCAGGCCCACGCCTCTGCTGATGTCGTAAAGAATAAAGCCTTCTCATCCACTATTATCCGGAGTTTGGCCGGGAATAAAAGCGAGTATTGCAGACCCTCCGTGCGTAGTTCTTTTTTAAGGGACAGGAATGAGGCACGTAGTTTTTGAGTTTCAAAGGTGTAATCCGGGAACAGTGTGACATTTTTATTGTCGACTTGGAAGGGACCCACTTCTCTCGCTCGCTGTAGCAACCAGTCTCTGTCCTTGTAATGGAGCAGTTTGATCACCACTGGGCGAGGGGGCAGACCCGGCTTCGGGGGCCTGGCTGGGACTCGGTTCGCCCGTTCTATGGTGAAGAAGGGGGACAGGCCCTCCGGGGCCACCACTGTTCTCAGCCAGTCGTCCAGGAAACCTATCATGTCCGCCCCCTCCTTTTTCTCCGGAAGGCCTACTAGGCGCACATTATTCCGCCGACTGCGATTTTCGGCGTCTTCCGCCCGTCTCTCCAGTGCTTGTATGCGGTCCAGTGCTTCGGCAAGTTTCCCTTTCGTTGCTTTATGTTCCGGCACAATGTCCTTCAGAGTGATTTCTGCCTCCTTGACCCTGTCTGCCAGTTTCCCATGGTCAGCTCTCAGGAGCCCCAGCCCTGTCGATACCTGGGCGATGTCCTGGTGTAAGGCGTCTTTTGTGGCTGCGATGGCGTCGAGGATCCTGTCCTGCATCAGCTGCAACTCCGACGGGGGCTGCTGAGTGTTCTCCGGAGGCTCCGTGGACGGGCCCCCTTCTCCCTTTGGTCCTCGCGGCTTCCCCATTTCGCCCCTGCAGGATCCACTGGTCTCACCGAGGTAGGCGTTGGCAGCCGTTCTCCCAGCAGGCGGCCGGCTCGCGCTCCGCAGGGATGTGCGCGTTGACTAGGTGGCGGCGTTTCTTGTTTCGCGGATGCCGGCGCCCCCCTTCTGGCGGTGCCCGTCGGGTCCCCGGGATCTTGCCGCAACAGCAGTGCGTTCACCTCTCAGGGAGGCAGCAGGGGTTTCTGTGGGTGCTCTTTTCAGCGACAAGGCCTAACTGCGCCCGGCTCCTTCTCCCTGCTCGGCTCGGGGGTCTCGGTCACCTATTTTGGACACCCCACCTCCAGGTGGTTTCATACCTCGGTCGTATGACACAGTGGTTGCTGCACTGGACCCCCGGCCGTATTCCTGTGCGCATGGGGGGGGGAATAGCAGGCCCCAAAGCCGGGGAGTCTAGTTACCGTCTCCGGGGCGGGCAGCCCTTCCCCTCTGCTGCCAATCCTCTGGGTTTCACTCCGGGCAGTGCAGGGGCTCCACACCGGTGGCGTCACCAGCAGCTTGAAGCGTTTGTGTGGGTCTTTGTAGTTTACCCCCACTGTTCTGCCAGGTGCATAGTCCGATGTCCCCCCCCCCGCCGGCAGGAGGTCTCGAAGTCGGGGTCTGGGCACAACGTTCGTGGGTGAGGTGGGGTCCCCGTTTGTCCGTGCTCCCCACGCCCTATGCTCAGTTCTCGTCACCCGGCCACCGCTCCGGCCGCCTCAAGGACCAGGGTGTATGTGCAGGGCGAACGGTCCCAGCTCCGGGGCACACAGTGCAGCTCCCAGCCGAGCAGGGCCCCGCAGATGATGTCCAGTCTTCCCACCAGCTGTCCCCGAGTAGGCCAGGCGGGTCCCCAGGCAATCCCTGCGTGTTTTCCCAGCTGCTCCCTCACCTCTCGGTCACTGGGCCTCAGGGCCGGAGCCACCAGCAGCCGCCGATCGTCGCGGTGTCTGCCAATTATCGGTCTTGCAGCAAACCCCCCGCTGGTGTTGCGGGTTCTGCTGCCAGTGTCCCCTGCACTCGCGGCTCCTTTCCTGCTGCTCGCTCACTCGGTGGGGCTCCGCCGTCAGGGCCGCTGGCCCCGAAGCCGGAGTGTACATTTTGGTCGCTCTGGGCTGGGGGCTCCGCTAGGCCGCCTGAGCCCCTCACTGCCGCATCCGAAGTCCGGACCCACCGGAGTGCCAAGGCGGGTGGAGATCTTTGCCCGTTCGTTCGGAGGGCTGCGATCACTGGTCAGCTGGGCACTGGAAGAGTTCCGCCGTCCGTCGGTAGCTGCCGACGATTCTCAGGCCGCCATTTTGCACACCTCCGACCTGGGCACTTTCTGCGGCTCGTTCTGCTCCTTACGGGTGTTCCGCCAGCTCGCCACTCGACCTGAGCAGGCACTGACAGTAGTCGTGGGATCGACCCGAGTTTCACGGGGATCCCACGCCTGGTTCCGGATACAATCAGGATAAACGGGCTGAGGGTCGGGAGCCTATCTAGGCTGCGTCCGTCCCCATCGGCTGCTAGCCACGCCTATTGTTACAAACACAATATACATCTCACGCACAGCTCGTGGCACTGTGAGGCTCTCCCTAAAACCTTATACCTAAAACAAAACGTGCAAACATTTACAATTACTAGAATAATACTCAGGTAGCAGTGGCTGGCACTCAACATGTCACATGCATGATCTATAGAAGAGCTCTCTTGTCCAAAGAGCTAGCCATTCATCCTCCCATCAAACCCCTAATATCCACCATTTCAAATGTATATTCTGTCATCCATTCATTTTTCATCCATCATTCAGTCTTTCACCATTCATTCTGTCCTTCCATCTGTGTGCCCATCCATATCGAAACCTTTTCAACCATTTGCAAACCTATCCATCACCTATCCTTCCATCTACCCTTTTGCTCATCCATCCATCCTCCATCCATCCACCTTTTCACCCAATCCATCTGTTTACTTATCCATTCACTCTTCCACCTATCCATCCATTCACTCATCCATCCAAACAGTTACCCTTTCACCCATACAGCCATCCTTTCCCTTACTCATGCATCCACCCAGTCACTCATCCGTTCACCCATTCACCCTTTTACTCATCCAACCATCCATCCATCCTTTCTCCAGCTCTCCACCCTCCCTTTCACTCATGTATGCATTTTTTCACTCATCCATCTTTACATTCTTCTTTTCACTCGTACATGCACCCATTTGTCCATGCATTCTGCCAATTATTCATTCATGCTTTCACTCATCCATCCAATCTCCCTTTTTCTTTCTATTCCCATTTCAGTTAGCCATCCATCCTTCCATCCACCCTCCACCCATCCACCCACCCATTAATTTACTCATCAACTCATGAATCGATCCATCAACACTATCACTCATCCATCCTTTCACTCATCCATCCATCATTTCTTTCATCCATCCACCCATTCACTCGCTCATCATTCACCCTTTCAATAATTCAGCCATCCTTCCACTGATCCATCCTCCCTTTTACCCATCCATCTACCCTTCCACCCATGCATCCCTCTTTTTACCCTCATCCATCCTTCCACTCACTCATCCATCCATGCTTTCTCACATTATTCATCCATTCTTCCTTTCACTAATCCATCCATGTACCCATTCCTTCACTTACTCACTCACACAGCTTTTCACATTAATTATGAGCCGAGCCTTTGTCTGCTGAGTTGCAGACAGAAGAGGCCTATGAAGGACTTCACCCTCGCTGTAGTTCCTAAAGCAAGTGGTAGGTGTCAGGATCTGAACATTCATGGGCCACTGATCGGCATCGGCGAGGACACAAACCATCGTAAACTACAGTTCCCGGCATGCCCGGGGAGAACGTTGCGTGCTTGACGTAAGGCACGCAATATCGGAAGTAAAACTATGCACCTTAGGTGATGGCGGAGGCTGTGGTTTGTACGTTGCTGCTTTGCGGGTGAGCGCTACATCTGTGTATGGTATATAGTCTCCGGTGAACCCTGCACCGGGTCTGGGCTCAAGTCCTTTGGGAGGCGAGGCGAATCCCGCCTCGTGCAAGTAACGCAACCTGGGGTTGCTCTCTCGGCAGACAGACACTCTGCTGTTTTGCTACGGGGAGCAACAAGGCATCGTCTGCACTCCGTGTATTCGGGAGACCTGAGCCGAGCCAGTATTAAGACAGTTCATTTGGTGTTCCAGTGAGTGGATTGAGGATTGGTGGGGGCTCCAGCCATACTCATTTGTCTACTTGTTTCCTAACCTGGGAGTGCGGTTTGGGGAGCTTTGAAACGCCAGACCTTTCAGGGCTGTTTTCTACAGCTGGCAAGGTTAAGAATCGATGAACCCAGGCTTGATATATTTTCTTTCGCTGTCTTCCTTTGCTGTTCATCTTTATGTTCTAAATACAGGGGAGCAGGGGAGCCGTACTGGGGGAGACTCAGAGGGATTTATCTATCTACAAGACGTGAACTCATGTATGTATAGGTATGTTGTGGTTATGCTAACAGGAATTGTTTTGCACCAAAGAATAGGAGAATCACAAACACCTGCCTTATGTCTTTCTGTTACAGTGGATGAATCTCTGATCTCACCTCATTCCTCATCCCTGGTTCACGCCTTCAATATTTGTCTTTACAGGTAGCGAAGAGGATTGTGCAGAGGTTCGAAGTAGAGTGTTCTTGCTGATGTTAAACTGAGTGCTGGCTGGAGATATATACTTGGTGTCGGCTCTGATCGTTTCAGGTCTCCTTCCCCGCCGTCCCCTTCCTTTCCTTCCCTCGCCTGACTATCCTAGTAGTCTGTGCATTTGCTCCTGACTCTTGGGGACGTCGTGTGGGGGAAGCCAGAGGAAAGGCAGCACAATCCTGAAGAAGCAAGTGGTGGAGCCTGACAGTAGGGTGGGGGCGGAGAAGGTTTCCTATACCCCTACACATAGGCAATCTGGAAAGTTGGGAATCATGACTCATGCGTGATGCACAGTGCCAGAACCTGAGGTGACTGAGACATGGTATTGTTTTCAGGGCTTTAAGTGGGATGAAAATAACTGGGGGTCTCTCCAGGGGGCGTGTGTGATGTAATTGACAGACCAGACAGTGCTTCATGAACGTATTGAGGGAGGCTCATGTAGCCGCCTGACCAGGACAGGACCTCTGCATGTGCTGAAGCAGTGGTAGCAGCTCGAGCTCTGGTGCAGTGAGCACTGTCCCTCCGGAGGCTGCGGATTGGCCAATGCGTAGCAGATCTTAATACAGAACGCGATTCAGCAGGAGATGGTCCGCTTCTGACAGCCGTGCCTTTTTGCGCTTGAGCGAAACCGACAAAGAGCTGATTGCCCACCTTGTGGTCTTTGGTGCAACTTATGTAGGTCTCCGCTTTCTCTTGGGGTTGAAGCAATGAAGCCTCTCCTCCTTAAAGGGGTAAGCGGAGCTTAGACCACTGGCAGGGTGATACTCTGACCAATGTGAAACAGCAAACACAACAAAATAGTCAAGGTGTGGCTACAACTCCCACACTGGTTGGGAGGAGCTCTTCGGATATTTTAGTACGCCCCTATGAAGTAAATTGAGTAGTAAGTAATGTAGAGAGCATTGAGTGCTGACGTGTAGCAAAAGAAGCAAAAAGTAAGGTAAAATCTAACGCCGAAACAGAAGTTAGGCTTTACTGTTGTGTGTGCGGGTCAGGATTAAAACTACACATAAGTGAATACGCAGGGAGGGTTTTATCTAACCCTGACAATGTTCACTATATTGGTGAACATGTTTCGGCCCTCGCAATAACCCTTATCCAAGGTCTGTGAGCATTCACCAGAACCTACATGAATTCACTAATGCACATAATAATTGAAAGTGCCACCATCAACCAGTGTGGGGGAGAACGGGTCCCTCCTGTGAGGTGTCCGCGTGCCGTCCAGTGATCGCGATGAAGCCCACTGACTAGGCTTACCCGTAAAAGTCGAGAATAGAAACTGAGACAGGATCCTAGAAAGGATGCATTCTTAACCACCGCAGACCGTTTGCAGTCTCCTCTGATATCTGAACATGTTCAGAGAGACCTCCTTGATATTGAGCTCACTGAGACTTCAGACCGGTCTGCAGACCCCGCGTACGCCACTGGCCGCGCTTGACCAGCAGGATGCAGGAGGCCATCAGTCCCAGCAGCATTGGAGCGGACCTCACTGAAACCCACGACCCACTCTGAACATCAGTATGTTAGACTAAATGCCCTACACTCTCTGTCCTTGTGAAAGCCACAGAACCGAACTGTGCCGAGAATGACTGCGATAGAGGGAGGCATCTAGATGCAAAGGACATGGGTGCTTTCGAGACTGTTGCCGTACCTGCAGAAGTGCCTGCTCATTGTGCTCCTGTCCAGGGCACACCCTGTCCTCTGGTACAGTAATGCTCCTGTCTGCAGCACACCCTGTCCTATGGAACAGTAATGCTCCTGTCCGCAGGCACAGCCTCCCCTCTGGTACAGTAATGCTCCTGTCTGCAGGCACACCCTCCCCTCTGGTACAGTAATGCTCCTGTCCGCAAGCACACCATGTCCTCTGGTACAGTAATGCTCCTGTCCGCAGGCACACCCTCCCCTCTGGTACAGTAATGCTCCTGTCCGCAGGCACACCCTGTCCTCTGGTACAGTAATGCTCCTGTCCTCAGGCACACCATGTCCTCTGGTACAGTAATGCTCCTGTCCGCAGGCACACCCTGTCCTCTGGTACAGTAATGCTCCTGTCCGCAGGCACAGCCTCCCCTCTGGTACAGTAATGCTCCTGTCTGCAGGCACACCCTCCCCTCTGGTACAGTAATGCTCCTGTCCGCAGGCACACCCTGTCCTCTGGTACAGTAATGCTCCTGTCCGCAGGCACACCATGTCCTCTGGTACAGTAATGCTCCTGTCCGCAGGCACACCCTGTCCTCTGGTACAGTAATGCTCCTGTCCGCAGGCACACCCTGTCCTCTGGTACAGTAATGCTCCTGTCCGCAGGCACACCCTGTCCTCTGGTACAGTAATGCTCCTGTCCGCAGGCACAGCCTCCCCTCTGGTACAGTAATGCTCCTGTCCGCAGGCACACCCTGTCCTCTGGTACAGTAATGCTCCTGTCCGCAGGCACACCATGTCCTCTGGTACAGTAATGCTCCTGTCCGCAGGCACACCCTGTCCTCTGGTACAGTAATGCTCCTGTCCGCAGGCACAGCCTCCCCTCTGGTACAGTAATGCTCCTGTCCGCAGGCACACCCTCCCCTCTGGTACAGTAATGCTCCTGTCCGCAGGAACACCCTCCCCTCTGGTACAGTAATGCTCCTGTCCGCAGGCACATCCTCCCCTCTGGTACAGTAATGCTCCTGTCCACAGGCACACCCTGTCCTCTGGTACAGTAATGCTCCTGTCCGCAGGCACACCCTCCCCTCTGGTACAGTAATGCTCCTGTCCGCAGGCACACCCTGTGCTCTGGTACAGTAATGCTCCTGTCCGCAGGCACACCCTCCCCTCTGGTACAGTAATGCTCCTGTCCGCAGGCACACCCTGTCCTCTGGTACAGTAATGCTCCTGTCCACAGGCACACCCTGTCCTCTGGTACAGTAATGCTCCTGTCCACAGGTACACCCTCCCCTCTGGTACAGGAATGCTCCTGTCCGCAGGCACACCATAACCTCTGATGCAGTAATGCTCCTGTCCACATGCAAACCCTGTCCTTTGGTACAGTAAAGCTCCTGTACGCATGCACACCCTCCCCTCTGGTACAGTAATGGTGCTGTCCGCAGGCACACCCTGTCCTCTGGTAAAGTAATGCTCCTGTCCGCAGGCACACCCTGTCCTCTGGTACAGTAATGCTCCTGTCCGCAGGCACACCCTGTCCTCTGGTACAGTAATGCTCCTGTCCGCAGGCACACCCTCCCCTCTGGTACAGTAATTCTACTGTCCGCAGGCGCACCCTGTCCTCTGGTACAATAATTCTCCTGTCCACAGGCACACCCTGTCCTCTGGTACAGTAATGCTCCTGTCCACAGGCACAGCCTGTCCTCTGGTACAGTAATGCTCCTGTCCGCAGGCACACCCTGTCCTCTGGTACAGTAATGCTCCTGTCCACAGGTACACCCTCTCCTCTGGTACAGTAATGCTCCCGTCCGCTGGTACACCCTCCCCTCTGGTACAGTAATGCTCCTGTCCGCAGGCACACCCTGTCCACTGGTACAGTAATGCTCCTGTCCACATGTACACCCTGTCCTTTGGTACAGTAGTGCTCCTGTCCGCAGGCAGACCCTGTCCTCTGGTACAGTAATGCTCCTGTCTGCAGGCACACCCTCCCCTCTGGTACAGTAATTCTCCTGTCCACAGGTACACCCTACCCTCTGGTACAGGAATGCTCCTGTCCGCAGGCACACCATAACCTCTGATACAGTAATGCTCCTGTCCACATGCAAACCCTGTCCTTTGGTACAGTAAAGCTCCTGTACGCATGCACACCCTCCCCTCTGGTACAGTAATGGTGCTGTCCGCAGGCACACCCTGTCCTCTGGTAAAGTAATGCTCCTGTCCGCAGGCACACCCTGTCCTCTGGTACAGTAATGCTCCTGTCCGCAGGCACACCCTGTCCTCTGGTACAGTAATGCTCCTGTCTGCAGGCACACCCTCCCCTCTGGTACAGTAATGCTTCTGTCCACATGCAAACCCTGTCCTTTGGTACAGTAGTGCTCCTGTCCGCAGGCACACCCTGTCCTCTGGTACAGTAATGCTCCTCTCCACAGGCACACTCTCTCCTTTGGTACAGTAATGCCCCAGTCTACATGCAAACCCTGTCCTTTGGTACAGTAGTGCTCCTGTCCGCAGGCACAGCCTGTCCTCTGGTACAGTAATGCTCCTGTCTGCAGGCACACCCTCCCCTCTGGTACAGTAATGCTCCTGTCCACAGGCACACCCTCTCCTTTGGTACAGTAATGCTCCTGTCCACAGGCACACCCTGTCCTCTGGTACAGTAATGCTCCTGTCCACAGGCACACCCTCTCCTTTGGTACAGTAATGCTCCTGTCCACAGGCACACCCTGTCCTCTGGTACAGTAATGCTCCTGTCTGCAGGCACAGCCTGTCCTCTGGTACAGTAATGCTCCTGTCCACAGGCACACCCTCCCCTCTGGTACAGTAATGCTCCTTCCACATGCAAACCCTGTCCTTTGGTACAGTAATGCTCCTGTCCGCAGGCACACCCTGTCCTCTGGTACAGTAATGCTCCTGTCCACATGCAAACCCTGTCCTCTGGTACAGTAATGCTCCTGTCCACAGGCACACCCTGTCCTCTGGTACAGTAATGCTCCTGTCTGCAGGCACAGCCTGTCCTCTGGTACAGTAATGCTCCTGTCCACAGGCACACCCTCCCCTCTGGTACAGTAATGCTCCTGTCCACAGGCACACCCTGTCCTCTGGTACAGTAATGCTCCTGTCTGCAGGCACAGCCTGTCCTCTGGTACAGTAATGCTCCTGTCCACAGGCACACCCTCCCCTCTGGTACAGTAATGCTCCTGTCCACATGCAAACCCTGTCCTTTGGTACAGTAGTGCTCCTGTCCGCAGGCACACCCTGTCCTCTGGTACAGTAATGCTCCTGTCCACAGGCACACCCTCCCCTCTGGTACAGTAATGCTCCTGTCCACATGCAAACCCTGTCCTTTGGTACAGTAGTGCTCCTGTCCGCAGGCACAGCCTGTCCTCTGGTACAGTAATGCTCCTGTCTGCAGGCACACCCTCCCCTCTGGTACAGTAATGCTCCTGTCCACAGGCACACCCTCTCCTTTGGTACAGTAATGCTCCTGTCCACAGGCACACCCTGTCCTCTGGTACAGTAATGCTCCTGTCCACAGGCACACCCTGTCCTCTGGTACAGTAAGGCTCCTCTCCACAGGCACACCCTCTCCTTTGGTACAGTAATGCTCCTGTCCACAGGCACACCCTGTCCTCTGGTACAGTAATGCTCCTGTCTGCAGGCACGCCCTGTCCTCTGGTACAGTAATGCTCCTGTCCACAGGCACACTCTGTCCTCTGGTACAGTAATGCTCCTCTCCACAGGCACACCCTCTCCTTTGGTACAGTAATGCTCCTGTCCACAGGCACACCCTGTCCTCTGGTACAGTAATGCTCCTGTCTGCAGGCACGCCCTGTCCTCTGGTACAGTAATGCTCCTGTCCACAGGCACACCCTGTCCTCTGGTACAGTAATGCTCCTGTCCGCAGGCACACCCTGTCCTCTGGTTTAGTAATGCTGCTGTCCACATGCACACCCTGTCCTCTGGTACAGTAATGCTGCTGTTCACAGGCACGCCCTGTCCTCTGGTACAGTAGTCCTCCTGTCCGCTGGCACACCCTGTCCTCTGGTACAGTAATGCTGCTGTTCACAGGCACGCCCTGTCCTCTGGTACAGTAATGCTCCTGTCCACAGGCACACCCTGTCCTCTGGTACAGTAATGCTCCTGTCCACAGGCACACCCTGTCCTCTGGTACAGTAATGCTGCTGTTTACAGGCACGCCCTGTCCTCTGGTACAGTAATTCTCCTGTCCACGGGCACGTCCTGTCCTCTGGTATAGTAATGCTCCTGTCTGCAGGCACACCCTGTCCTCTGGTACAGTAATGCTCCTGCCCGCAGGCACACCCTGTCCTCTGGTACAGTAATGCTGCTGTCTGCAGGCACACCCTGTCCTCTATTACAGTAATGCTCCTGTCCGCAGGCACACCCTGTCATCTGGTACAGTAATGCTCCTGTCCACAGGCACACCCTGTCCTCTGGTACAGTAATGCTCCTGCCCGCAGGCACACCCTGTCCTCTGGTACAGTAATGCTGCTGTCTGCAGGCACACCCTGTCCTCTGGTACAGTAATGCTCCTGTCCGCAGGCACACCCTGTCCTCTGGTACAGTAATGCTCCTGTCCGCAGGCACACCCTGTCCTCTGGTACAGTAATGCTCCTGTCCGCAGGCAAACCCTCCCTGTTGGACTTGGCCTTTTCTGCAGGGTCATCCCTAAACTTTTTGCCTTCCTCCAATACTCTCTCTGACCTATTTTGTTTGGTTTAATGACTCTGGGCACTTTACCACTGCTGACCAGTGCTAAAGTGCATATGCTCTCCCTATGTAAAGTGTAACTGTGATTGGTATACCTGATTGGTTCATTGGATTTACTGTCAGTCCCTAGTAAAGTGCACCAGGAGTGCCAGGGCTTGTAAATACAAATGCTGCTGGTGGGCCTGCAGCGCTGGTTGCGCCACCCACAGAATCAGCCTTAAAATGTGTCTAAGGTCTGCCATTGCAGACCCTGCGTGCAGTCTGGTACTGTCATGCTGATTCCGCAAGTGCACACACTTGCCAGCCCCTAAACCTTCCCTTAACTTCATATTAGTCACCCCTATGGTAGGCCCAAGGGCAGGGTGCATTGTAAGTGTAAGGTAGGACATGCTCTGATGTGTGTGGCATGTCCTAATAGTGAATTACTGCCAAATTCGTTTTTCACTATTGTAAGGCTACCTGCTCCCTTTAGGCCAGAATGGGCTGCTGGAATTATTACGCTCTATAATCCTAGCAGGCTCAGGGAACATGGTAGAAAATAATGTTTAGTATGCCTGAACTCAGAATAATAAAATAAATCTTTTAGTAAAGTTTATTTTAATATCCTGTGTTTGCAAATGCTACTTTTAGAAAGTTAGCATTTGCTTGCCTAACCATTGCAGCCCGCCTCTGCTTGGATGTGTATCTGACTGTCTGGGTTGTGTGAGTGACAGGGCTGGGGGATGACAGGTGGTGAATGCAAGGATTACACCTTAGTGGGAGGTAGGAGTGGCCCTGGACTTCTAATCTGGCTGTGCTCTGCCACCACAATGCTGGCTCCGCCCCCTGGGGAGCGACTGATGACTCAGCCGGCACCTGGCCCAGGAAGGGCGAAGCACCATCATCAAGGTACTCCTGGCTGCCCCTGTCCACACAATGCTGGCTCCACCTCCTGTGGAGCGTCTGATGTGCCTGCCCCTCACACTGAAAGAAGACACCAGAGTACACCCAACAAGTGCTCATAGACTGAATGGAGTTATGCAAAGGCCCCCCTGGTCTGGGAGAACAAAGAAAACTCTGTATAAAAGTAGGAGCCCTACTCCTTGTAAATTAGATCCTGTTTGCGCAAAGAAGAAGCTCTGCCTGAAGAGGAGGACCCTGGAAGCTGCATTGAGAAGTACTGACTCTGACCCCAAGAGACTGGCCTGTGGTGGGTGCCTTGCTGCTGAAGGAGAGCAGGAGAAGAAAGACTTTGCTTTTATTCAACTTGTGCCAAACTTTTACCAAGATCTCCAAGGGCTTGCTGTGGAACTTACCCCCTGAACTGCGCCCCAGGAACAGTGGGCACTACCCCCCTGGAAGAGGATCTGCTGCTGAGGATTGTGTCCCTGCATCGCTGCCCCTGGAAAGCTGAGTGCGCTTTGCCCCATCGTGCCCTCTGACAAGCCTGCGCTGCCCCTGTCCTGCCAAGCACCGTGAGCTCCTGCCGCCGAGCCGCAGCTCGCACAGCAAAGGTCAGCGCCGCCTGACCCCAGCACCGTGACTGCCTCCCTGGGCCGAAGCTCCCAACGCAAAGCAGAGGACTCGTCCGGTCCAATCACCACGATCTGCTGGCCCCCGCCGGTGGAAAGTACAGAAAAGACGGACCAGAAGGGTGGGCTCGCCTGCCTTCCGTGAGAAGCCCTGCTGTAAGCGATCATCCAATCTGCTGCACCCCTCTCCAGGACCCCAGGACTCTGCCCTTGTGAGCCTGTGTCCCCCGGAGCACCGCCAGCCTGAAGACAAGCGACCCCATGGCCCCCGCGTCACCCCGCCCTCCAGGACAGCACCGCCCCGCCGGACGACAGCCTAGAGCCGTCCGCACCGAACCAACATCAAGATAAGGTACTGTGCGCCTCGCTTAAGGACGTGTACATCATTGAGTGCACCTCACATTGCCCCCTTGAAAGGAGAAAGTCTGGTGCGCTGCGCTTCGAGGCCCGGACTGTGCGCCGCGTACACCGGCTGCTGAAGTGAACTGTTCCCTTCCTGAGAACGTCTTGCATCGCCAGAAGCGTGAGGCGTAGTGGGGCTCTCCCCGTGTATCAAGAAGAACTGTGCGCTGGTGGTACGACTCGAACCCCCCATCAGGAAGTCCAGGTACCTTGGTTCGCTGCCCCATAGACTGCGCGCACAAGCTTGGTACGGCTCGTACCACTGTTAGCATTGCAGGAAGAGTACGCATCTCACGCGAGATGCGCGAGAGTTGGTAGGGTCGGGGCTAAGAATCGTACAGAATGCACCGGAGCGTTCTAAGAGGCCCCGACTTGGGAAATCACGGTACCGGGCTCCTAAAAACAGTACCTGACGTCAGAGCAGGGGTTCGGAAGACACTTAACCCTTTAGTAAAATGAACATTGCATAATAAGAACTGTGGCATATTTACAAGCAACTGGAACCTTGCATTCAAAGTAACAAGACTGTATTTACAAGCCTGATATAAAGATATATATAAAGAAGATTTTTTTTAGAAATACAGTCTAGTGTCATTGTGTGGTGGGTTGATGATTATTGTGTGTGATACTGCAAGTGTTTAACCCTATGTACTCCAGAGTTTAGCCTAGACTGCTTGCGCCACACTACCTAGAGGGTGAGCAGGGGTTATTTCTGGGAATAATCCTTTGCCCTGACTTAGAGGAGAGGGTCCCTGCTTGTCGCCAGTGTTGCACTGCGCCAACCAGAGACCCCCAATTCTAACACTCCCCTTTGGTAAAGTAATGCTCCTGTCCACAGGCACACCCTGTCCTCTGGTACAGTAATTCTCCTGTCCACGGGCATGCCCTGTCCTCTGGTATAGTAATGCTCCTGTCTGCAGGCACACCCTGTCCTCTGGTACAGTAATGCTCCTGTCCGCAGGCACACCATGTCCTCTGGTACAGTAATGCTCCTGTCCGCAGGCACACCCTGTCCTCTGGTACAGTAATGCTCCTGTCCGCAGGCACAGCCTCCCCTCTGGTACAGTAATGCTCCTGTCCGCAGGCACACCCTCCCCTCTGGTACAGTAATGCTCCTGTCCGCAGGAACACCCTCCCCTCTGGTACAGTAATGCTCCTGTCCGCAGGCACATCCTCCCCTCTGGTACAGTAATTCTCCTGTCCACGGGCATGCCCTGTCCTCTGGTATAGTAATGCTCCTGTCTGCAGGCACGCCCTGTCCTCTGGTACAGTAATGCTCCTGTCCGCAGGCACACCCTGTCCTCTGGTTTAGTAATGCTGCTGTCCACATGCACACCCTGTCCTCTGGTACTGTAATGCTGCTGTTCGCAGGCACGCCCTGTCCTCTGGTACAATAATAATGCTGTCTGCAGGCATGCCCTGTCCTCTGGTACAGTAATGCTCCTGTCCGCAGGCACACCCTGTCCTCTGGTACAGTAATGCTCCTGTCTACAGGCACACCCTGTCCTCTGGTACAGTAATGCTCCTGTCCGCAAGCATATCCTATCCTCTGGTACAGTAATGCTCCTGTCCACAGGCACACCCTGTCCTCTGGTACAGTAATGCTCCTGTCCACAGGCACACCCTGTCCTCTGGTACAGTAATGCTCCTGTCCACAGGCACACCCTCCCCTCTGGTACAGTATGCTCCTTTTCCCCAGGCACACCCTGTCCTCTGGTACAGTAATACTCCTGTCCGCATGCATACCCTATCCTCTGGTACAGTAATGCTCCAGTCCACAGACACACCCTGTCCTCTCGTACAGTAATGCTCCTGTCCGCAGGCACACCCTGTCCTCTGGTACAGTAATGCTCCTGTCCGCAGGCACACCCTCCCCTCTGGTACAGTAATGCTCCTGTCTGCAGGCACACCCTGTCCTCTGGTACAGTAATGCTCCTGTCCACAGGCACACCCTGTCCTCTGGTACAGTAATGCTCCTGTCCACAGGCACACCCTGTCCTCTGGTACAGTAATTCTCCTGTCCACGGGCACGTCCTGTCCTCTGGTATAGTAATGCTCCTGTCTGCAGGCACACCCTGTCCTCTGGTACAGTAATGCTCCTGTCCGCAGGCACACCCTGTCCTCTGGTACAGTAATGCTCCTATCCACAGGCACACGCTCCCCTCTGGTACAGTAATGCTCCTGTCCGCAATCTGCTGCACCCCTCTCCAGGACCCCAGGACTCTGCCCTTGTGAGCCTGTGTCCCCCGGAGCACCGCCAGCCTGAAGACAAGCGACCCCATGGCCCCCGCGTCACCCCGCCCTCCAGGACAGCACCGCCCCGCCGGACGACAGCCTAGAGCCGTCCGCACCGAACCAACATCAAGATAAGGTACTGTGCGCCTCGCTTAAGGACGTGTACATCATTGAGTGCACCTCACATTGCCCCCTTGAAAGGAGAAAGTCTGGTGCGCTGCGCTTCGAGGCCCGGACTGTGCGCCGCGTACACCGGCTGCTGAAGTGAACTGTTCCCTTCCTGAGAACGTCTTGCATCGCCAGAAGCGTGAGGCGTAGTGGGGCTCTCCCCGTGTATCAAGAAGAACTGTGCGCTGGTGGTACGACTCGAACCCCCCATCAGGAAGTCCAGGTACCTTGGTTCGCTGCCCCATAGACTGCGCGCACAAGCTTGGTACGGCTCGTACCACTGTTAGCATTGCAGGAAGAGTACGCATCTCACGCGAGATGCGCGAGAATTGGTAGGGTCGGGGCTAAGAATCGTACGGAATGCACCGGAGCGTTCTAAGAGGCCCCGACTTGGGAAATCACGGTACCGGGCTCCTAAAAACAGTACCTGACGTCAGAGCAGGGGTTCGGAAGACACTTAACCCTTTAGTAAAATGAACATTGCATAATAAGAACTGTGGCATATTTACAAGCAACTGGAACCTTGCATTCAAAGTAACAAGACTGTATTTACAAGCCTGATATAAAGATATATATAAAGAAGATATTTTTTTAGAAATACAGTCTAGTGTCATTGTGTGGTGGGTTGATGATTATTGTGTGTGATACTGCAAGTGTTTAACCCTATGTACTCCAGAGTTTAGCCTAGACTGCTTGCGCCACACTACCTAGAGGGTGAGCAGGGGTTATTTCTGGGAATAATCCTTTGCCCTGACTTAGAGGAGAGGGTCCCTGCTTGTCTCCAGTGTTGCACTGCGCCAACCAGAGACCCCCAATTCTAACACTCCCCTTTGGTAAAGTAATGCTCCTGTCCACAGGCACACCCTGTCCTCTGGTACAGTAATTCTCCTGTCCACGGGCACGCCCTGTCCTCTGGTATAGTAATGCTCCTGTCTGCAGGCACACCCTGTCCTCTGGTACAGTAATGCTCCTGTCCGCAGGCACACCATGTCCTCTGGTACAGTAATGCTCCTGTCCGCAGGCACACCCTGTCCTCTGGTACAGTAATGCTCCTGTCCGCAGGCACAGCCTCCCCTCTGGTACAGTAATGCTCCTGTCCGCAGGCACACCCTCCCCTCTGGTACAGTAATGCTCCTGTCCGCAGGAACACCCTCCCCTCTGGTACAGTAATGCTCCTGTCCGCAGGCACATCCTCCCCTCTGCTACAGTAATTCTCCTGTCCACGGGCATGCCCTGTCCTCTGGTATAGTAATGCTCCTGTCTGCAGGCACGCCCTGTCCTCTGGTACAGTAATGCTCCTGTCCGCAGGCACACCCTGTCCTCTGGTTTAGTAATGCTGCTGTCCACATGCACACCCTGTCCTCTGGTACTGTAATGCTGCTGTTCGCAGGCACGCCCTGTCCTCTGGTACAATAATAATGCTGTCTGCAGGCATGCCCTGTCCTCTGGTACAGTAATGCTCCTGTCCGCAGGCACACCGTGTCCTCTGGTACAGTAATGCTCCTGTCTACAGGCACACCCTGTCCTCTGGTACAGTAATGCTCCTGTCCGCAAGCATATCCTATCCTCTGGTACAGTAATGCTCCTGTCCACAGGCACACCCTGTCCTCTGGTACAGTAATGCTCCTGTCCACAGGCACACCCTGTCCTCTGGTATAGTAATGCTCCTGTCCACAGGCACACCCTCCCCTCTGGTACAGTAATGCTCCTTTTCCCCAGGCACACCCTGTCCTCTGGTACAGTAATACTCCTGTCCGCATGCATACCCTATCCTCTGGTACAGTAATGCTCCAGTCCACAGACACACCCTGTCCTCTGGTACAGTAATGCTCCTGTCCGCAGGCACACCCTGTCCTCTGGTACAGTAATGCTCCTGTCCGCAGGCACACCCTCCCCTCTGGTACAGTAATGCTCCTGTCTGCAGGCACACCCTGTCCTCTGGTACAGTAATGCTCCTGTCCACAGGCACACCCTGTCCTCTGGTACAGTAATGCTCCTGTCCACAGGCACACCCTGTCCTCTGGTACAGTAATTCTCCTGTCCACGGGCACGTCCTGTCCTCTGGTATAGTAATGCTCCTGTCTGCAGGCACACCCTGTCCTCTGGTACAGTAATGCTCCTGTCCGCAGGCACACCCTGTCCTCTGGTACAGTAATGCTCCTATCCACAGGCACACGCTCCCCTCTGGTACAGTAATGCTCCTGTCCGCAGGCACACCCTCCCCTCTGGTACAGTAATTCTCCTGTCCACGGGCACGCCCTGTCCTCTGGTACAGTAATGCTCCTGTCCGCAGGCATACCCTGTCCTCTGGTACAGTAATGCTCCTGTCCGCAGGCACACCATGTCCTCTGGTACAGTAATGCTCCTGTCCGCAGGCACACCCTGTCCTCTGGTATAGTAATGCTCCTGTCTGCAGGCACGCCCTGTCCTCTGGTACAGTAATGCTCCTGTCCGCAGGCACACCCTGTCCTCTGGTTTAGTAATGCTGCTGTCCACATGCACACCCTGTCCTCTGGTACTGTAATGCTGCTGTTCGCAGGCACGCCCTGTCCTCTGGTACAATAATAATGCTGTCTGCAGGCATGCCCTGTCCTCTGGTACAGTAATGCTCCTGTCCGCAGGCACACCCTGTCCTCTGGTACAGTAATGCTCCTGTCTACAGGCACACCCTGTCCTCTGGTACAGTAATGCTCCTGTCCGCAAGCATATCCTATCCTCTGGTACAGTAATGCTCCTGTCCACAGGCACACCCTGTCCTCTGGTACAGTAATGCTCCTGTCCACAGGCACACCCTGTCCTCTGGTATAGTAATGCTCCTGTCCACAGGCACACCCTCCCCTCTGGTACAGTAATGCTCCTTTTCCCCAGGCACACCCTGTCCTCTGGTACAGTAATACTCCTGTCCGCATGCATACCCTATCCTCTGGTACAGTAATGCTCCAGTCCACAGACACACCCTGTCCTCTGGTACAGTAATGCTCCTGTCCGCAGGCACACCCTGTCCTCTGGTACAGTAATGCTCCTGTCCGCAGGCACACCCTCCCCTCTGGTACAGTAATGCTCCTGTCTGCAGGCACACCCTGTCCTCTGGTACAGTAATGCTCCTGTCCACAGGCACACCCTGTCCTCTGGTACAGTAATGCTCCTGTCCACAGGCACACCCTGTCCTCTGGTACAGTAATTCTCCTGTCCACGGGCACGTCCTGTCCTCTGGTATAGTAATGCTCCTGTCTGCAGGCACACCCTGTCCTCTGGTACAGTAATGCTCCTGTCCGCAGGCACACCCTGTCCTCTGGTACAGTAATGCTCCTATCCACAGGCACACGCTCCCCTCTGGTACAGTAATGCTCCTGTCCGCAGGCACACCCTCCCCTCTGGTACAGTAATTCTCCTGTCCACGGGCACGCCCTGTCCTCTGGTACAGTAATGCTCCTGTCCGCAGGCATACCCTGTCCTCTGGTACAGTAATGCTCCTGTCCGCAGGCACACCATGTCCTCTGGTACAGTAATGCTCCTGTCCGCAGGCACACCCTGTCCTCTGGTACAGTAATGCTCCTGTCTGCAGGCACAGCCTCCCCTCTGGTACAGTAATGCTCCTGTCCGCAGGCACACCCTCCCCTCTGGTACAGTAATGCTCCTGTCCGCAGGAACACCCTCCCCTCTGGTACAGTAATGCTCCTGTCCGCAGGCACATCCTCCCCTCTGGTACAGTAATTCTCCTGTCCACGGGCACGCCCTGTCCTCTGGTATAGTAATGCTCCTGTCTGCAGGCACGCCCTGTCCTCTGGCACAGTAATGCTCCTGTCCGCAGGCACACCCTGTCCTCTGGTTTAGTAATGCTGCTGTCCACATGCACACCCTGTCCTCTGGTACTGTAATGCTGCTGTTCGCAGGCACGCCCTGTCCTCTGGTACAATAATGCTGCTGTCTGCAGGCATGCCCTGTCTTCTGGTACAGTAATGCTCCTGTCCGCAGGCACACCCTGTCCTCTGGTACAGTAATGCTCCTGTCCACAGGCACACCCTGTCCTCTGGTACAGTAATGCTCCTGTCCGCAAGCATATCCTATCCTCTGGTACAGTAATGCTCCTGTCTGCAGGCACACCCTGTCCACTGGTACAGTAATGCTCCTGTCCACAGGCACACCCTGTCCTCTGGTACAGTAATGCTCCTGTCCACAGGCACACCCTCCCCTCTGGTACAGTAATGCTCCTTTTCCACAGGCACACCCTGTCCTCTGGTACAGTAATACTCCTGTCCGCATGCATACCCTATCCTCTGGTACAGTAATGCTCCAGTCCACAGACACACCCTGTCCTCTGGTACAGTAATGCTCCTGTACGCATACACACCCTCCCCTCTGGTACAGTAATGCTCCTGTCTGCAGGCACACCCTGTCCTCTGGTACAGTAATGCTCCTGTCCACAGGCACACCCTGTCCTCTGGTACAGTAATTCTCCTGTCCACGGGCACGTCCTGTCCTCTGGTATAGTAATGCTCCTGTCTGCAGGCACACCCTGTCCTCTGGTACAGTAATGCTCCTGTCCGCAGGCACACCCTGTCCTCTGGTACAGTAATGCTCCTATCCGCAGGCACACGCTCCCCTCTGGTACAGTAATGCTCCTGTCCGCAGGCACACCCTCCCCTCTGGTACAGTAATTCTCCTGTCCACGGGCACGCCCTGTCCTCTGGTACAGTAATGCTCCTGTCCGCAGGCATACCCTGTCCTCTGGTACGGTATGCTGCTGTTCGCAGGCACGCCCTGTCCTCTGGTACAGTAATGCTGCTGTCCGCAGGCACACCCTGTCCTCTGGTACAGTAATGCTCCTGTCCGCATGCATACCCTATCCTGTGGTACAGTAATGCTCCTGCCCACAGGCACACCATTCCCTCTGGTACAGTAATGCTCCTGTACGCATGCACACCCTCCCACCTGGTACAGTAATGCACCTGTCCACATGCACACCCTGTCCTCTGGTACAGTAATGCTGCTGTCCACATGCACACCCTGTCCTCTGGTACGGTATGCTGCTGTTCGCAGGCACGCCCTGTCCTCTGGTACAGTAATGCTGCTGTCCGCAGGCACACCCTGTTCTCTGGTACAGTAATGCTCCTGTCCACATGTACACCCTGTCCTCTGGTACAGTAATGCTCCTGTCCGCAGGCATACCCTGTCCTCTGGTACGGTATGCTGCTGTTCGCAGGCACGCCCTGTCCTCTGGTACAGTAATGCTGCTGTCTGCAGGCATGCCCTGTCCTCTGGTACAGTAATGCTCCTGTCCGCAGGCACACCCTGTCCTCTGGTACAGTAATGCTCCTGTCCACAGGCACACCCTGTCCTCTGGTACAGTAATGCTCCTGTCCGCAAGCATATCCTATCCTCTGGTACAGTAATGCTCCTGTCCACAGGCACACCCTGTCCTCTGGTACAGTAATGCTCCTGTCCACAGGCACACCCTGTCCTCTGGTACAGTAATGCTCCTGTCCACAGGCACACCCTCCCCTCTGGTACAGTAATGCTCCTTTTCCACAGGCACACCCTGTCCTCTGGTACAGTAATACTCCTGTCCGCATGCATACCCTATCCTCTGGTACAGTAATGCTCCAGTCCACAGACACACCCTGTCCTCTGGTACAGTAATGCTCCTGTCCGCAGGCACACCCTGTCCTCTGGTACAGTAATGCTCCTGTCCGCAGGCACACCCTCCCCTCTGGTACAGTAATGCTCCTGTCTGCAGGCACACCCTGTCCTCTGGTACAGTAATGCTCCTGTCCACAGGCACACCCTGTCCTCTGGTACAGTAATGCTCCTGTCCACAGGCACACCCTGTCCTCTGGTACAGTAATTCTCCTGTCCACGGGCACGTCCTGTCCTCTGGTATAGTAATGCTCCTGTCTGCAGGCACACCCTGTCCTCTGGTACAGTAATGCTCCTGTCCGCAGGCACACCCTGTCCTCTGGTACAGTAATGCTCCTATCCGCAGGCACACGCTCCCCTCTGGTACAGTAATGCTCCTTTCCGCAGGCACACCCTCCCCTCTGGTACAGTAATTCTCCTGTCCACGGGCACGCCCTGTCCTCTGGTACAGTAATGCTCCTGTCCGCAGGCATACCCTGTCCTCTGGTACAGTAATGCTCCTGTCCGCAGGCACACCATGTCCTCTGGTACAGTAATGCTCCTGTCCGCAGGCACACCCTGTCCTCTGGTACAGTAATGCTCCTGTCCGCAGGCACAGCCTCCCCTCTGGTACAGTAATGCTCCTGTCCGCAGGCACACCCTCCCCTCTGGTACAGTAATGCTCCTGTCCGCAGGAACACCCTCCCCTCTGGTACAGTAATGCTCCTGTCCGCAGGCACATCCTCCCCTCTGGTACAGTAATTCTCCTGTCCACGGGCACGCCCTGTCCTCTGGTATAGTAATGCTCCTGTCTGCAGGCACGCCCTGTCCTCTGGTACAGTAATGCTCCTGTCCGCAGGCACACCCTGTCTTCTGGTTTAGTAATGCTGCTGTCCACATGCACACCCTGTCCTCTGGTACAGTAATGCTCCTGTCCGCAAGCATATCCTATCCTCTGGTACAGTAATGCTCCTGTCCACAGGCACACCCTGTCCTCTGGTACAGTAATGCTCCTGTCCACAGGCACACCCTGTCCTCTGGTACAGTAATGCTCCTGTCCACAGGCACACCCTCCCCTCTGGTACAGTAATGCTCCTTTTCCACAGGCACACCCTGTCCTCTGGTACAGTAATACTCCTGTCCGCATGCATACCCTATCCTCTGGTACAGTAATGCTCCAGTCCACAGACACACCCTGTCCTCTGGTACAGTAATGCTCCTGTACGCATACACACCCTCCCCTCTGGTACAGTAATGCTCCTGTCCACAGGCACACCCTGTCCTCTGGTACAGTAATTCTCCTGTCCACGGGCACGTCCTGTCCTCTGGTATAGTAATGCTCCTGTCTGCAGGCACACCCTGTCCTCTGGTACAGTAATGCTCCTGTCCGCAGGCACACCCTGTCCTCTGGTACAGTAATGCTCCTATCCGCAGGCACACGCTCCCCTCTGGTACAGTAATGCTCCTGTCCGCAGGCACACCCTCCCCTCTGGTACAGTAATTCTCCTGTCCACGGGCACGCCCTGTCCTCTGGTACAGTAATGCTCCTGTCCGCAGGCATACCCTGTCCTCTGGTACGGTATGCTGCTGTTCGCAGGCACGCCCTGTCCTCTGGTACAGTAATGCTGCTGTCCGCAGGCACACCCTGTCCTCTGGTACAGTAATGCTCCTGTCCGCATGCATACCCTATCCTGTGGTACAGTAATGCTCCTGCCCACAGGCACACCATTCTCTCTGGTACAGTAATGCTCCTGTACGCATGCACACCCTCCCACCTGGTACAGTAATGCACCTGTCCACAGGCACACCCGGTCCTCTGGTACAGTAATGCTGCTGTCCACATGCACACCCTGTCCTCTGGTACGGTATGCTGCTGTTCGCAGGCACGCCCTGTCCTCTGGTACAGTAATGCTGCTGTCCGCAGGCACACCCTGTCCTCTGGTACAGTAATGCTCCTGTCCGCATGCATACCCTATCCTGTGGTACAGTAATGCTCCTGCCCACAGGCACACCATTCCCTCTGGTACAGTAATGCTCCTGTACGCATGCACACCCTCCCACCTGGTACAGTAATGCACCTGTCCACAGGCACACCCTGTCCTCTGGTACAGTAATGCTCCTGTACGCATGCACACCCTCCCACCTGGTACAGTAATGCACCTGTCCACAGGCACACCCTGTCCTCTGGTACGGTATGCTGATGTTCGCAGGCACGCCCTGTCCTCTGGTACAGTAATGCTGCTGTCCGCAGGCACACCCTGTCCTCTGGTACAGTAATGCTCCTGTCCACATGTACACCCTGTCCTCTGGTACAGTAATCCTCCTGTCCGCAGGCACGCCCTGTTCTCTGGTATAGTAATGCTCCCGTCCACAGGTACACCCTCCCCTCTGGTACAATAATCCTTTTGTTCACGTCACACATGTATCCACGTGCACCAGGCATAGGTGCTTGTGCAATGCGGCCATACCTGCAGTAGCTCTCGCTCACCATGCCGTACACCGAGATCTTCTCACACAGCTCCATGGCGAGGATCATGGTGAACCAGCCGGTGCTCAGGAAGGAGCCGGACTTCATCCTAAGAGTACAGAAGAACAGAACCCATCAGCCACCTCTGTCCACCTCTGTCCGCCTCTGTCCGCCTCTGTCCGCCTCTGTCCACCACTGTCCAGCATGCATATGAGCACCCCTGACGGTGTGACGGTTCCAGCACAGACCCCCTCTGCTCCAATGCTGTAATGCACAAATCATATGACCCCCCTTATGACTTAATATGCCCCTAGCAGGTGCAAACATCACTTTAATACCATATTCCACCCAAGCACGTGCTACCACCCCTCTGATGCAGTAATGCACCCCCGCACATGCACCCCAGACCTCTGCTACCACAGTAAAACTACAACATGTGCACCCGCGTCTAATGTCATAACCCACCTGTTGGACTTGGCCCTTCTGGCAGGTTCACCCCTGAACTTTTTGCCTTTTAATATTACACAATTATAGTGACTTCTGGTCTTGGCGCACTTTGACACTGTGTCCCAGTGTAAAGTGTGTGCGTATGTGAGATTGGCCTGCCCTCCCATAGGAATGCATGGTGAATGTGTGTGTCCATGGTAGTTCCTGATGTGTGGGGAGTGCAGGCTCGAGTTTGGTATGTGTGGACTCGTGTGATTAAATAATGCGCAATGATGTGCATGGATTTATTGTGCCTAGTGTGGAAGTACCACTTCTAGAAGTTGGCATGTCTGTGCAGTACATGTGAATTGACTGTCTGGCTTGTGATTGGCTGGAGCTAGCTGGTGTGCCTGGCTCCAGGAGTCAGGATGGGTCTGCCCCGATGGTGAATGGAGATATCTGCATGTTGATGGCAGGGAGGAGTGCATCTGGGACCTGAATAGGGCTAGGCCTTTCCTCCACAATGCTGGCTCCACCCCCTGTGGTGTGTCTGATATCCCTGGCCTGTCCTGTGAATAGGGAGAGGGGCTGAGCAAAACAAAGTGCTCAGGAACCAGTTGCATCTGGTTCGCCCCTTGCCTGCACCGATGACAGCAAAGGAAATGTGTGTATAAAAAGAGGCTGTGACCTCATGAAAAATATTCTTGTTTCCTGACTTGACTCCACCAGGGGTGTGTGCCGCTGGGGCCCAGTGGAAGTCTTGCCTCCCTGGGCCCTGCCCAGCCCCTGGATACCTGGAGTTCCTGCTTGGGTCCTAACTGGAGGGGGCTTGCTGCTAGTGGGGCCCAGGAGGGACCGCGATGGGGGCTGTCTCCTGGCTGGAGTGCCCTGTGTACTGGCCCCTGGGCCCTGCATTGCCCCTCCTGATGCTCAGGACTGCTGGGACCCTTTGCTCTGGGGGATCCTTCTTTGGGGGCTTTGTAGTTGCTGTCCCCAGCGCCAGGTGAGCGCTTTATCTTTCATTTAGGGGCAGAGCGCTTTCGTTTTCCCTTGGGGGGAAGCGCTCCTGCCCTCTGGTGGCTATCATGGGTGCCCACCTCACTTATTTAAATAATTCCAGAGCGGGTGCCCACCCCGCTTATTTGTGTGCCTTAGCGGGTGCCCACCCTGCTTCTACGTTTTATTTTGCGTACCGGGGGTGCCCACCCCTCCTTTATGCCCGAAAAATCACTGTCGCGGCCCTCACGGCGAAAACAGGAAGTCAGGCACCGTAGTGTCTCTATCGCTGGGTGGGACGTCCGGTTTTGAAGGGAAGTCCCGCCCGCCGCCGCGCTGGTATTGGCTAGAGTGTCGGCGCCATGCCGGAGAAGGAGAAAAGCCGGCCAGGGCTCTTGTGATTAATGGAGAACCCCGGGGCCACCAGCAGAACGCAGCACCAGTGTCGCGGGGCTCCCATGCGGTGGAGGGAGCCCCGGCCGAGGAGTCAGCCCGGAGCCGCGAGGGCTCCGCCTCCCAAAGTCCCGGTCCCGAGATGGGGGACCGGGTGAAGTATGGTGCATGCCCCTGCCGCCCCCGGAGAAGCAGCCGGTGAGTGGAGCATGCCCAGAGGGTGGGGGGGAGAGAGAGAGCCAAGTGAGTCTCACCCAGAGCGGGGGTGGGCCGGATGGGTGCCCCACCATTTGTACAGAGCCAGATGGCTCCAACGATGGCCCTAATTATCTCGAAAGCCCCAGTGGGGGCTCCCGAGGGCCAGAGAGGGGCCCATGTTCTTGCCCCTGAAGGCCCCAGTTATTCCTAGAGCCAGAGGGCTCCACCGTTGGGGCATTTATTTCTTTGAGGAGCCAGAGTGCTCCAGAGGGCACATGTGTGTTCAGAGCCTAGAGGGCTCCACCGTACGCACAATAGGTATTTCTAGAGCCAGAGGGCTCCAGCAATTGGCGCATGTTTTACTCCTAAGGGCCAGTGAGGGCCCCTGTCGCAGTTTGCATCACAGCTGCCCAGCAGGTAGTGGGCAGCTTCACTGTTTAGGTTTTTCTTTCTAGGGACATGTCTTTGGACTCAGGAGTGAGTAGCACTCCTTTGCCCCTACTTTGGCCTTCCCCAGCTGAGCAGCACTTAGTGCCAGCTGCATCGTTTAGGCCCCTTGCTATTGTCCCCAGCTGCCCAGCAGGTAGTGGGCAGCTTCACTGTTTAGGTTTTTCTTTCTAGGGACATGTCTTTGGACTCAGGAGTGAGTAGCACTCCTTTGCCCCTACTTTGGCCTTCCCCAGCTGAGCAGCACTTAGTGCCAGCTGCAGCGTTTAGGCCCCTTGCTATTGTCCCCAGCTGCCCAGCAAGTAGTGGGCAGCTGCTACGTTTAGGTTTTGGCGCAGTGGTGCAACCTGGACCTTGATGTGAATTATGTGCTAATGCTCTGGGTGTTAGGAAGTGTGCTGTGGGTAGTATGTTTTGCGCATCCTGTGTATGATGACCTACTTTACTTGTATGTTTTAGTTCACAGTTACCAAGTTCCCTTTGTGATGATCCTGGCAGTGGTCCATGTGGCCCTGTCGGGTGTACATAATCCCTTGTAAATATTGCCTGTGCCAGTTGGCACAATGTACATCCTGTGATTATTATTCTGATGTGTTTTTGATAATACAAAGGCTATTTTTGATATAACCTTGTGTGGAGTTCCTTTTGTGGGGGGCCTGGGATGTTGTTGTTGCTGGGTGCGTGTGCAAATGCTTTACACGTTGCCTCTGGGATCAGTCTTACTGCTCGTGTCACGTTGCCAAGGGGGTGAGCAGGGGTTATCTTTGAAGTGTAACTCCCTTGTCCTAACTAGAGTGGTGGGTTTTGCCTGGCTTTGGCACAAGCCTCAGCCAACCAGAATTCCCTTTTCTAACACCACCCAAATGTGCATTCCACCCCACCTCTCTAATGGCGTAACACACCCAATGCTGTAATGAACGTGCAGATATAAACCAGCATGCACGTAGCCCCTCTCATGCAGTAGTGCACCAGCACGCACACAGGCCCCTCTTGTGCCGTAGTACACCAGCACGCACACAGACCCCTCTCATGGCGTAGTGCACCAGCACGCACACAGGCCCCTCTCGTGCTGTAGTGCACCAGCACGCACTCAGGCCCCTCTCGTGCCGTAGTGCACCAGGGTGAAAATTGCAAAAAACACAGTTGATGGACAGAATGTAGAACAATGTCATACATTCACCCCAGTACAAGGATCTGGGCCTAAATCCATCGTTTTTTTGCACTCCACACCACCCCGGGTTAGACACTGGCTATATGCAAATCAGCTCTGACCCTGTGCCTCATGGGAACAGTCCAGTCCGAACTACCAAGCCATGTCTTTCCCAGACCGGAATCAAGCATCCAAGGACCGGTTTCCGGCTATCAGCCTTCATCAGCCTGGATAGCTTGACTCCAGTGGTGTGGAGAGCCCCTCTTGTGCCGTAGTACACCAGCACGCACACAGACCCCTCTCATGGCGTAGTGCACCAGCACGCACTCAGGCCCCTCTCGTGCCGTAGTGCACCAGCACGCTCACAGGCTACTCTCATGCAGTAGTGCACCATACACACAGGCCCCTCTGGTGCCGTAGTGCACCAGCATGCACGCAGCCCCTCTCGTGCCATAGTGCAGCAGCACGCGCACAGGCCCCTCTCGTGCCGTAGTGCATCAGCACGCGCACAGGCCCCTCTCGTGCCGTAGTGCACCAGCACGCGCACAGGCCTCTCTCGTGCAGTAGTGCACCACCATGCACACTAGCCCCACTTGTGCAGTCAGTCACACTCTGCTTTTCACGGGCAGTTCCCAGGAGCAGTATTGTTGTCTTTTCTGGGGAGGCTCACCTGTCCTTTCCGGTTTCGTTTTTGAAGATCTGGTCACAGCGCTCCATCATGGCCTCGGTGAGCGTGTACACCTGCGTCCGGGGGTACATGTCTTTCACCTTGAGCAGTCTCCGGTAGGTGCCCCCCTTGTCATGGTTCAGCACCTTCTCTGGCCCCCAGATGACGTACAGGGTGTCCGGGGACTGCTGGAAGAAGTAAGTGGCGTTGCGGACCAGGAGTGGGACGCTGGTGTGGGACACCACCCGCACAGAGCTCCTGCTGCCCACATCCGCCTCGAAGCCCCAGGTGGGCGCTTGGTTCATGCGCAGCACGCACTCCGCAGAGTCGATCTCCGGCCCCTTCTGGGCCCCCAGCATCTGGCCCGAGCTGGACACCACCGCGCAGTGCTGGCACCGCGCCCTGGACAGCGCCTGGTGAGACAAGAGGGGGAGAAGCATGAGTAGGGGCTACAGTCCCCTTCCCACTGAGAACCTCAGAAAACAAACCCAAGCAGCGCACACTACACAAGAATCTGGATGTCAGACACAAGGAGTCCTGGTGGTGAGCGAGGACACCAGAAAGGGGTGAGTGGTCTTCACAGTGATTAAAAAGCACAGCATCCCCCACCAGGGGCTTCATGGCGCTGAAAACTCCACTAAAGGCACAGTACGAACTGAATGAGGAGTGCGTGAGTCCGGTCGCTGCACTTAGTGGAAAAGTAAGGACAGAGGTTAAAGCTCCAAAAGAGTAAGATTCTAAAAGCAAGAAAGCAGTAAAATACATTTCTAAGGCCATTAAAATGAAAAGGCTACCTCAGAACTCATTAAAATTAAACCTGGGCGGAGTTCGCAGAGTCCTGCTATGAGGAACTCCGCGAAGTGCAAACAAAACTCTGCTGAGCTACTCGGAGCTCCGCAAGTGGTGGAGTGTGTTAGATAAATGCTGTTTGCAATGATTTTCAGTGCCGGATGCATATGCACACTGTGCAATCATCGCAAACAGCGCCATGCACAGGGGAAGCTTTCTCAACGCGAACGTTGTCGTTTCTGAATGCGAGTGGACTCGAGCATACGCGGCAACTCAAAATGAGAAATCTGACCGCCCGGGTTGAGAAATCTCGCCAGGAGGTTAATTTTCCACGCTGGCGATTGCCAACTTGATGTCGACAATTGCGAACGAGGAAAAATCTTGCTGGGAAGTGGATGTTCCTCTCTTACACTCGACAACTTGACGTTGACGAACACAGGCGAGGAAAAAAACTGCGCTCCGCTACGTGAAGCGGAGTTTTTCGGAACTCCACAAGCTCCGCATAACACTGTGTGCAGAAAACTCTGCAAACTCTGCGAGCGGAGTCGACCGCCCAGACTTAATTAAAATTCAGCATTCTGCATATTCGTACAACTTGAGAGTGAATAAATTAAAGTCAGCAGAAAGATTTTAGTGTGATTTGATCATTGCGGAAGTGCGGAGAATCCCAGACTTTTCTGGGAATCAATTGGAAATGTTTTAGAAACTAACACAGTCTAACAGCTCAGGAGCGGGTTTTGCACCTTTGAAAACATGTCCCGGTTTTAAAAATTTTAAACCCTCTGGGAAAAAGCAGGGTGAGCCAGCTAAGCACTGGATCCAGGGAATCCGGTGCGATCCAGAGAATCCAGAGGCATCAGGGAATCTGGAAGGATCAGGGAATTTGGTAGGATCCAGGGAATCCGGCGGGAACAGGGAATCCGACGGGGTGTACAACGACTGTCGTGGTCTGGCGCCGATGTGTGACGCAGTGGCAATGATTCGCACGCAGTATCTTAAAAAGAACTGCAACATTGTGAGGGTATTTCAACCAGTCATTGCACTGAGTGAGGAAATCAGTATTTGGTAACCAACCCCCGCTCCCCTTCCCAGGCCCAGCTAAGCTTTCCTAGCACCAAAGGTGCCTTTTTAAGCTCCTGGCATGGCCCCCGCCTGCGTACCTTAGCTCAGCAGTTTAGTATTTCTTCATTTTGCTTCTGTAGGAGAAGGAGCCACCCAATTCAGGAGGAATCTGAAGACTGGCTCTTTGTCTGAACCCCAGCGGCAGGGCTTTAAGTGGGCCGGGTCCTGCCTGTGCTCAGCACCAGCATTTCTAAAAAGCAGGTACTGAGATGGGTTCCTATTGGACTCTCCATTTTTGCCTTCACCCTCGGGGTGAAAAATAAATCTTACCTCTGCAGCAGCGCCACCCTTCACTGCCTTTGAGGTAACTTCAAAGAGACTCGTTATGGTTCTTTCACAGTCTCATCATTTCAGAACAGAATTATTTTCAATTATTAGTTAGCATTTGTTAAGCGCACAGCTACCCGCAGGCATCCCAGTGCTAGTGACAGCAAGCAGACAGAGTCAGGGGATCTAAGACATATTCTGGTGTAGCCAGGTCTCCGATTGCTTTCGAAAGGATAGATGAGGGGCCGTTGATCGAAGAGGACTAAGAAGGGTGTTCCATAGTCTAGAGGCGTTGTAAGAGAAAGAGCGGCCCCCGGGCGGGCTCCCTTTGTAGATCTGCATCTGCCTGATGGTGAGGAAAGAGAAGGAAGCTCACTTCTGGCGATACACCATGCCTGCATCAGGCCACGGGAGCCCTTCTTGTCACTCATAATTCAGGGTCAATGACCTCGGGTAGTGGCAATCCACAGTATCATGGAACGTTTAACAGCATTATATACGCAACGGAGCTATAGTTGTTGATTATACATCTTACGCAACTAACAGCCCTTGGCAAAGCCAACAGTCCTGGCTTGTTGTAGGTAATCTTACTTGTGTATTATATATCTGGATGCAATCACAGAAGCAGCAGAATGCCAGTCGAGCGGCGCACTGTGCTCTGCACAGATTTTTAGCTTTCACATTTTAAGCCACGCCCTTAACTGCATCGACCACGCCCCTTTGAGAGACCCCCACTTTTTTCATCCCACTTAAAGCCCTGCCCAGCGCAGCCCTTCCTCCTCCTCAGCGCCTTGAGACCCTCAGGGGTGAGTAGCCGTGCTATACAAACCCCGATCGAGTGTCTCCGTCCTGATGCTCCTGAAGGGTAAGGACGCGGCTTTGAGGAGCGATCAATATGTGTCCCTAACAGACTTAAGTGCACGTGTCTGATTAATCTATTAAAGAGCTGACCTTGTGATGATGTAACATGCGAGGATTAGAATACCAATTCTGTTGTTTCTTCACTAAAGGCGATCCTACAATGAAAACAAATCAAGACATATATATATAGTTAGTATCCCGACAAGGTTTTCCCTGGTGTGACATCAATATGTAGAAAAAATGTCACAGGTTGTCATATGCTACTATAGCAGCAACATATTGTACATTTATGATGATGTTTTTATGTATGATTTTTTAAATTATTTATCATATGTATTTATTTGGGGAAATGCTTTTAACTTTTTTTTAAAAAAGTCCATTCAATGCTGTTTTTTAAAGTGTATGACTCAATGACGCTAGGAAAGTATTTTGTCTATATTGGTTAGGACGTGGATTACCCAATTGTGCACTGCCGCTTTAAATTTCGTTCTATCACTCCAAGGCGCTGTCATGTGATCAAGGGTCGAGGAAGAGCCGAAACGCGTCATGGCTATGGTGCGGGGGCGCTTTTGCACTAAATAAAACTTTGCACCTTAAATTCCTGGGTCCGCTGTCGTCCTTCTGCATGCTACAAGGTTGCGACTTCCTGAGTTATATATATATATATATATATATGTATTGATTTGTTTTCATTGTAGGATATATATATGAATAATTGACTCGCTATTAAACTAGAATAAAGCAAATGTTATATGCTGTACACGTGCAATCAATACTAAATGTAGCGCACATTCATGAATGAAGCACGCGTCCAGGTGCACGACTCTACGAAATGCAGGGGGTGCATAAGCAGACGAACGCAGGGAGCCTGGGGGCTCCACCAGGGCCTGGAAAGGGGTGGGTCCGATATGAAACTGAGATGAATACATCAAACAGAAATGGTGGACAGGATGCCCCCTTGGCCTGAGGATCCGGATTAATGAAGGTAGAAGAAATACAGCTGCTTGGGTCCAGGCCTGACATCCATCCGGTCCGCGCCTGAGGGTCGTGGGTGCACTTATGCAACACTCCACACCCTGACCCGTGCACAGGAAGGACCAGAGGTCCAGCCAATAACAAGCATTTGCAATGCAACAGGTATTGTATTTGTCAGGGTTAGAGCTACTGGCGTTATACATGATAATGTCTTTTAATCTATCTGTTTTGGTTTAGAGCGGAGTGGATTTATGAACAGAGACATGGCTGCAGCACTGACGAGAGGTCAAAGAATGAGGAATAACCACTGGGAACAGAGACGCAGCTGCAGCACTGACGAGAGGTCAAAGAATGAGGAATAACCACTGGGAACAGAGACGCAGCTGCAGCACTGACGAGAGGTCTAAGAATGAGGAATAACCACTGGGAACAGAGACGCAGCTGCAGCACTGACGAGAGGTCAAAGAATGAGGAATAACCACTGGGAACAGAGACACAGCTGCAGCACTGACTAGAGGTCTAAGAATGAGGAATAACCAATGGGAACGGGGACACAGCTGCAGCAGTGACTAGACTAAGAATGAGGAATAACCACTGGGAACAGAGACACAGCTGCAGCACTGACTAAGGTCTAAGAATGAGGAATAACCAATGGGAACAGGGACACAGCTGCAGCACTGACTAAAGGTCTAAGAATTGGGAATTAGCAATGGGAACAGGGACACCGCTGCAGCACTGACTAGAGGTCAAAGAATGAGGAATTACCAATGGGAACAGGGACACAGCTGCAGCACTGACGAGAGGTCAAAGAATGAAAAATTACCAATGGGAACAGAGACGCAGCTGCAGCACTGACGAGAGGTCAAAGAATGAGGAATAACCACTGGGAACAGAGACGCAGCTGCAGCACTGACAAGCGGTCAAAGAATGAGGAATAACCACTGGGAACAGAGACGCAGCTGCAGCACTGACTAAAGGTCTAAGAATTGGGAATTAGCAATGGGAACAGGGACACCGCTGCAGCACTGACTAGAGGTCTAAGAATGAGGAATAACCACTGGGAACAGAGACGCAGCTGCAGCACTGATGAGAGGTCAAAGAATGAGGAATAACCACTAGGAACAGAGACGCAGTTGCAGCACAGACGAGAGGTCAAAGAATGAGGAATAACCACTGGGAACAGAGACGCAGCTGCAGCACTGACGAGGTCAAAGAATGAGGAATTACCAATGGGAACAGGGACACAGCTGCAGCACTGACGAGAGGTCAAAGAATGAGGAATTACCAATGGGAACAGGGACACAGCTGCACCAATGGGGACAGGGACACAGCTGCAGCACTGACGAGAGGTCAAAGAATGAGGAATTACCAATGGGAACAGGGACACAGCTGCACCAATGGGGACAGGGACACAACTGCAGCACTGACTAGCGGTCTAAGAATGAGGAATAACCACTGGGAACAGAGACGCAGCTGCAGAACTGACTAGAGGTCTAAGAATGGGGAATTACCACTGAGAACAGAGAAGTAGCTGCAGCACTGACAAGAGGTCAAAGTATGAGAAATTACCAATGGGAACAGGGACACAGCTGCAGCACTGACTAGAGGTCTAAGAATGGGGAATTACCACTGAGAACAGAGAAGCAGCTGCAGCACTGACAAGAGGTCAAAGAATGAGGAAATACCAATGGGAACAGGGACAAAGCTGCAGCACTGACTAGAGGTCTAAGAATGAGGAATTACCAATGGGAACAGGGACACAGCTGCAGCACTGACTAGCGGTCTAAGAATGAGGAATAACCACTGGGAACAGAGACGCAGCTGCAGCACTGACTAGAGGTCTAAGAATGGGGAATTACCACTGAGAACAGAGAAGCAGCTGCAGCACTGACGAGAGGTCAAAGTATGAGAAATTACCAATGGGAACAGGGACACAGCTGCAGCACTGACTAGAGGTCTAAGAATGGGGAATTACCACTGAGAACAGAGAAGCAGCTGCAGCACTGACGAGAGGTCAAAGAATGAGGAATTACCAGTGGGAACAGGGACACAGCTGAAGCACTGACTAGAGGTCTAAGAATGAGGATTAACCACTGAGAACAGAGACGCAGCTGCAGCACTGACTAGAGGTCTAAGAATGGGGAATTACCACTGAGAACAGAGACGCAGCTGCAGCACTGACTAGAGGTCTAAGAATCGGGAATTACCACTGAGAACAGAGAAGCAGCTGCAGCACTGACGAGAGGTCAAAGAATGAGGAATTACCAATGGGAACAGGGACACAGCTGCAGCACTGACTAGAGGTCTAAGAATGAGGAATAACCACTGGGAACAGAGACGCAGCTGCAGCACTGACTAGAGGTCTAAGAATGGGGAATAACCAATGGGAACGGGGACACAGCTGCAGCACTGACGAGAGGTCAAAGAATGAGGAATAACCAATGAGAACAGGGACGCAGCTGCAGCACTGACGAGAGGTCAAAGAATGAGGAATTACCAATGGGAACAGGGACGCAGCTGCAGCACTGACGAGAGGTCAAAGAATGAGGAATAACCACTGGGCACAGAGACGCAGCTGCAGCACTGACTAGAGGTCTAAGAATGAGGAATAACCACTGGGAACAGAGACGCAGCTGCAGCACTGACTAGAGGTCTAAGAATGGGGAATTACCATTGAGAACAGAGACGCAACTGCAGCACTGCCTAGAGGTCAAAGAATGAGGAATTACCCTTGGGAACAGAGACACAACTGCCGCACTATCTAGAGGAGTACAAATGTGGAATTATCACTGGGAACAAAGAAGCTGCTGCAGCACTGCCTACAGGTCTAAGAATGGGGAATTACCACTGCAAACAGAGAAGCAGCTGTAGCACTGGCTAGAGGTCTAAGAATGGGGAATTACCACTGGGAACAGAGACACAGCTGCAGCACTGATGAGAGGTCAAAGAATGAGGAATTACCAACGGGAACAGGGACACAGCTGAAGCACTGACTAGAGGTCTAAGAATGAGGATTAACCACTGAGAACAGAGACGCAGCTGCAGCACTGACTAGAGGTCTAAGAATGGGGAATTACCACTGAGAACAGAGACGCAGCTGCAGCACTGACTAGAGGTCTAAGAATCGGGAATTACCACTGAGAACAGAGAAGCAGCTGCAGCACTGACGAGAGGTCAAAGAATGAGGAATAACCACTGGGAACAGAGACGCAGATGCAGCACTGACTAGAGGTCTAAGAATGAGGAACAACCACTGGGAACAGAGACGCAGCTGCAGAACTGACTAGAGGTCTTAGAATGGGGAATTACCACTGAGAACAGAGCCTAGAGGTCAAAGGATGAGGAATTACCCTTGGGAACAGAGACACAACTGCAGCACTATCTAGAGGAGTACAAATGTGGAATTATCACTGGGAACAAAGATGCAGCTGCAGCACTGCCTAGAGGTCTAAGAATGGGGAATTACCTCTGGGAACAGAGACACAGCTGCAACACTGATAAGAGGTCAAAGAATGAGGAATTACCAATGGGAACAGGGACACAACTGTAGCACTGTCTAGTAGTCTAAGAATGGGGAATTGCCACTGGGAATAGAGACACAGCTGCAGCCCTGACGAGAGGAGTAAGAATGTGGAATTACCACTGCAAACAGAGAAGCAGCTGCAGCAATGCCTAGAGGTCTAAGAATGGGGAATTACCACTGGCAACAGAGACACAGTTGCAGCACTGTCTAGAGGTCTAAGAATGGGGAATTACCACTGGGAACAGAGACACAGCTGCAGCACTGTCTAGAGGAGTAAGAATGGGGAATTACCACTGGGAACAGAGAAGCAGCTGCAGCACCGTCTAGAGGAGTAAGAATGGGGAATTACCACTGGGAACAGAGACACAGTTGCAGCACTGTCTAGAGGTCTAAGAATGGGGAATTACCACTGGGAACAGAGATACAGCTGCAGCACTGTCTAGAGGTCTAAGAATGGGGAATTACCACTGGGAACAGAGAAGCAGCTGCAGCACCATCTAGAGGAGTAAGAATGGGGAATTACCACTGGGACCAGAGAGGCAGCTGCAGCACTGTTTAGAGGAGTAAGAATGGGGAATTACCACTGGGACCAGAGAGGCAGCTGCAGCACTGTCTAGAGGTCTAAGAATGGGGAATTACCACTGGGACCAGAGAGGCAGCTGCAGCACTGTCTATGTTAGACGGATCATGTAAGGCGCACAGCTACTCCATTGACTGTCCCGGCGCTGGGCGTGATGACAGTTTATCGCTGTGCAGTAGTGACCCCCGAACTGAGCGTTAAAGCTGAAACAACCAAGTTTTCAGTGATTTCCTGAATGCCAGAATATCCTGCATCATCCTCAATTCCACCGTCAAGGTATTCCACAGTTGCGCCGCCTGAACGTGGAAGCAGCGCCCCCCAATCCCTGCTCAGAGGTATCTGCGGGTTCCTGCCAGTTGAAGTGCTGAAGACCTTAGTGTGCGGTGAGGGTGGCAGTATTGGACTCTCTTTGCAATGTACCCGGCGCTAATGCCGTGGAGGGCTTTAAAAGCAAGAACCATGGCCTTAAATGGGTTCCTCTTTCGGACTGGGAGTTCAACTGTGTGGACATACGAGCTCTGGGGCCGAGCATGAGTACTGCTCTGGCTGCTGCATTCTGGGCCCCCTGCAGCCTTGCCAATTCATACAACCCCAGGTACAGTACATTCACGTAGTCCAACCTGAAGACTATCAGTGCTTGGACCACCGGTTTTCTGTGGCAGATAGGCACGAGAGGCAGAAACTGCTTCAGCATCTTCAGCATGCCAAAGCAGGGCCCAGCCACCGTCTGGACCTGTGCCTGCATGGAGAGGTTTTCATCCAGCTTCACCCCCAGATTTTTCACTGACTTTACGGATGTTGTAGGGGGACATGTCGACTGGCCACCAACTGCGCCAGGCATTGCTGGGACGGTGGCCCAAGAAGATGATCTCCGACTTACCAGGATTGCATTTTAGCTGGTTGCACTGGAGCCAGGAGAACACTTCTGTTAGACAGCTGCCGATCATGTCTCCATTAAAATCCATATCTTTTTTGCAGGTGAAGAGCAACTGCATATCGTCCGCGTATGATAAAATTTTTGCTCCATGGCCCTTGGCCAGAGTCGCTAAGGGTGCCACATATATTTTAAAAAGGGTAGGGCTCAGGATGGACCCCTGAGGCACACCCACCTCTAGGGGAGGGATAGGGACGGCGAAAGGTGGAGACCATGATTCTAGGACTCTAGTAAATATTCCCGATTTCATGCCCTTATGTGGTTATATCAAATCATATCCTTATATAGGCATAAGAATCATACCCATATTAAGACATAGCCAATGCATTCCAAATACGGCAAGGCTACTCCCATAGACTCCTAGAAAGCACAACGCGTTCTTAAACAAACCAAGCCTCCAGCAGCCCGGGAATTCCCCCTGCTTCTGTATTGATTTGTCCTAGAACTCCTGGAGTCCTGAAAGAACTGCGAGTTCTTTGTGACGTCTTATGTCCAACCTTACGTCAAACTCGGCACCTTCCAGGTATAAATATACCAGCATCTGCCTTAAGCAACACACGGTGGTTTGGAGCAGATCAACTATCTACTTGCCCGACGCCCTGCTGATACGAGTGCCGAAGGAAGCCGACCCTCCCACTGACGCACTGAGAGAGACGCTGTCTTTTCTCCTGCCGAGAAATCCAGCTCCAGTGTTTCCCTGTCACCCTTGCGGGTTGCTGGGAGATCGAGTCCTGAGAAAGAGATACAGGACCTCCTTCATTCTATAACCAAGGTACGGAGTTGATTAGACCCTTCGAGAATTCTTGATTCAGATTCTTGGCAAAACTGTAACTCATCTACTCCTTCCCTGTACTAAGCTTAGGTTAGGTACACTGGGGTAGGAGTATCTTAGAAACACCAGTTGAGTACGTTTAGTCATTATTTTATCATTGTATGTATTTTATCCATTTTAAGTATCTTATGGCTTAGAAACCATATAAATGCTTTAACAGTATTATTTCATAATACTGTTTTACTGTACGCACTTTACTTTATGACAAGTATTGCAATTGTGGCATTTCACTTCTCTTGCATGAGAAAGTAGACTGCTCAATAAATAACCAGTTTTATTGAAAACGCCCGTCTCTCTATTTCTCTGAACACCTGTTGAAACTAAGCATGCACGATTAACTAGGTGAAATAGCTATCTATTGTTTCCGCGACTCTGGAGATATACTCCTTATTCTGGGGGAGCAAAGTTGTCATGTTTATGCGGTTTTCAGAAACTAATCCCTTCTTGTCTATTCAGGAAAGTTAGCACCTTCTTGTTTACTCGATAAAGTTTCTAGTGACCTCTGAGCTAGCTGGCATTTCATAATTAAGTCTAACATATTCAATAGAGACCTAGTCAACCTCAGTCTACGTCTACACTGTTGTTTATGTTATTCCAATGCTCAGAGCCTATTGGGAATATCAGAACTACACTACAACATACTATTTACTGGTGGTCCTTGAAAAAGGAGGCAAACCAGTTTAATACCGTGCCCCCAACCCCACACTCCGGAAGTCTCAACAGGAGTCGGTCGTGGGGGACGGTATCAAAGGCTGCAGATAAATCCAGCAATATGAGTACGGCCTTGCCGCCCTTATCCACAACCTCTTTTATGGCTTCCGATACTTCCAGCAACGTCATCTCTGTTCTGAAATTTGCCCTGAATCCAGACCGACTCTGGTGAAGTAGTGCATTAGTCTATAGGAGTAAGAATGGGGAATCACCACTGGGGAATGGGGAATTACCACTGGGAACAGAGCTACGGCTGCAACACTGCCTAGATGTCTTAGAATAAGGAATTACCACTGGAACCAGAGAAGCAGCACTGCCTAGAGGTATAAGAATGAGGAATTACCACTAAGACCAGAGAAGGAGCTGCAGCAGTGTCTAGAGGACTTAGAATGAGGAATTACCACCGGGGCCAGACAAGCAGCTGCAGCACTGTCTAAAGGTGTTAGAATGAGGAATTACCACTGGGAACAGAGACACAGCGGCAGGAGTATCTAGAGGTCTTAGAATGAGGAATTACCACTGAAACCAGAGAAGGAGCTGCAGCAGTGTGTAGAGGTCTTAGAATGAGGAATTACCACTGGGAACAGAGTAGCAGTTGCAGCACTGTCTAGAGGTCTTAGAATTAGGAATTACCACTGGGAACAGAGTAGCAGCTGCAGCACTGTCTAGAGGTCTTAGAATGAGGAATTACCACTGGGAACAGAGACACAGCGGCAGCAGTATCTAGAGGTCTAAGAATGAGGAATTACCACTGAAACCAGAGAAGGAGCTGCAGCAGTATCTAGAGGTCTTAGAATGAGTAATTACCACTGAGACCAGAGAAGCAGCTGCAGCACTGTCTAGAGGTGTTAGAATAAGGAATTACCACTGGGAACAGAGACGTAGTTGCAGCAGAATCTAGATTTCTTAGAATGAGGAATTACCACAGGGAACTGAGATGCAGCGCCAGCACCATCTAGAAGACTAAGAATGAGGAATTACCACTGGGGCCAGACAAGCAGCTGCAGCACTGTCTAAAGGTGTTAGAATAAGGAATTACCACTGGGAATAGAGTAGCAGATGCAGCACTATCTAGAGGTGTTAGAATAAGGAATTACCTCAGGGACCAGAGATGCTGCGGCAGCACTGCACAAGGAGGGACCACAAAGTGGAGGGCACACCACCCTTGACGACTGTGTGACTACAGGGGTCACCCGCTTCCGTTGTGCCAGTTGTAGCGATGTACACAGTGAAATTCAATCCTAATAGTAGTGTGTGTACTGGACCATGCCACATAACACAGGTGCAGTAATCGTGAGTGTATTGATATAGGCTGGGAGAGAGACGGATTCTGGCAGAAACATGTCGACCATTATGCAGAACGGAGGTGTGATGGGTTCCTAGTACACTCACCTCACCACACCACCATCCTAGGATATGAGTTACCTTTGCAATCCAGACAGGGGAGTCCAGGAATGAAACTATTGTTAGGATATCCCTTAGTTAGTTTTAGATTTGTTATCTGCACCTTTCCTTCTTGGATCCTTTTTTCCTTTTCTGTGTGTTTGTATTGTCTCCCCCACCCTTTTCCTCCACCTGAGGCGTCACAGCACCCTATGATGAAGTATGCCACAATGCGTTGTGGGTGAAGGCAGTTTTTACAAAGTATTTTACTTTGTCATACATTTATTTTAGATTAACACTGAATAAAAGTTGCGACTACAGTAACCTTACTTCTTTCTGTGTGTTGATACTTACCCTGAGGAAGTCAAAGTAAGGTGTTATCCTCCCCCCTTCTTTTTGTGTAAAGTCACTCACCTGTCTATCAGGCATCCCTGCCTGCCCCTCACCTGTCCATCAGGCATCCCTGGCATCACTCACCTGTCCATCAGGCATCCCTGCCCGCCACTCAGCTGTCCATCAGGCATCCCTGCCTGCCACTCACCTGTCCATCAAGCATCCCTGGCGTCACTCACCTGTCCATCAGGCATCCCTGCCTGCCACTCAGCTGTCCATCAGGCATCCCTGCCTGCCACTCACCTGTCCATCAGGCATCCCTGCGTCACTCACTTGTCCATCAGGCATCCCTGCCTGCCACTCAGCTGTCCATCAGGCATCCCTGCCTGCCACTCACCTGTCCATCAGGCATGCCTGGTGTCACTCACCTGTCCATCATGCATCCCTAACGGTCACTCACCTGTCCATCATGCATCCCTGACCGTCACTCACCTGTCCATCAGGCATCCCTGGTGTCACTCACCTGTCCATCATGCATCCCTGACAATCACTCATCTGCCCATCAGGCATCACTGCCTGTAAATCACCTGTTCATCAGTTGTACCTAACTGTCACTCACCTGCCCATAATGCATCCCTGACTATCACTCACCTGTCCATCCCTGCCCATCACTCACCTGTTCATCAGGCATCCCTGACCATCAGTCACATGTCCATCCCTGACCATCACTCACCTGTCCATCAGGCATTTCTGACCATCACTCACCTGTCCATCATGCATCCCTGACCATCACTCACCTGTCCATCATGCATCCCTGACCATCACTCACCTGTCCATCATGCATCCCTGACCATCACTCACCTGTCCATCATGCATCCCTGGTGTCACTCACCTGTCCATCCCTGACCATCACTCACCTGTCCATCATGCATCCCATTGCTGTTTGATTCTCCTCCTGAGGCGGAAAGCCGGGAGGTGTGCTGTGAGAACTGGCAGACTTGTGTGTGTAAACCCCTTATGTAGTGTTGTGCCACGGATTTATCGCGGCGCTTTCTCCTTTTTTAATACATAAAAAATGTATTCACTGGTAATTTTACCTTGCACTCTGCTCTAATTTAGGCAGTAGTTTTAAACCTGCATTTCCCCGCTCTCCGGGCGGTACTCAGCCGAGTTAGGTGCGGAGTCCCTTGGTCCCGGGCTGTGCATTTCGGCAGCCGTCATCTTGGGTAGGAGGTATTACACTCTGCACTGTAGTCGTCAGTACTTAAGTAGACGGCTATGTCTCCGCGCAGCAGACGCGGTCAGCGGACGCGCCGTATTAGCGCCGGAGTCATGCCAGAGTCCAGCCCGTCTGCGCCCGTCCGTGCACCGGCCGGGCATAGGGCCAGAAATGCTGCCTGTTTAGCTAATACCAGGAATTTCAGTAGGGAGGAGCTCCTATCTTTACAGTCTGGCTCCCACATCTGTAGGCATCGACTCGATATATCACGATGGAAGGGCCCTGCGAGCTGCCGGGGATGAAAGAAAACCTTTCTCTGGACACAAATTGCGGCACTCACGGTTTGGAAAAATGAACTAAAGGGGCGGTTGATTAATGCGAGATCACTGCCCAAACACGCGCTACATATTTATGATTTAATAATTGAAGAGAATTTAGATTGTCTTTTTGTCACGGAAACATGGCTCAAATTATGCACCCCCGATATAGTACACGCCCTACCACCAGGATACTGTATACAAAGGGCAGACAGAGGGGAACAACGGGGGGGAGGGGTGGCCCTTATTTACAGGGACTCACTTAACTGCACCGTGGTTGAATTACAAGAGCTGAAGGAGGCCGAAGGGATGGGCTTTCACATCAAGATCAATGATACTTTTTCGTTAGCGGGTGCTTTGATATATCGCCCCCGGGCCCGTGCAAGGGCTTCCTTGAGAGTATTGGGGAGGCTCCGAGCACCCTGGCACTCCGGGTCTCTAATTTCACGATACTCGGGGACGTTAACATCCACCTGGAGTCTCCTACAGATGCGGCAGCAATTTCTTTTAGGGACACTATGGATGTGCTGAGGCTAGAGATTCTTACCACACAGCCGACCCATGAGGCCGGCCACACTATTGACTGTATTTCTACCAATCTTTATGCACTTAAGGCCAAATACCCCATGGTCCAAACATGGACAGACCATGCTGCTACCCTTTACCCTATCAGTAGAAGGGACTAGGAAGGGCAAGCAGTCGGGAAAAAGCACTCAGGGTAGACAGGAGGAATGGAAAGCCGTGATGGGCCATGCGGATTTGGCGGGGATGGCTAGGGATTGTAGGCCCCAACTTACAGGACATCCGGACACGGATAACAATATTTTTTGTGAATGGATGTCCAAACTTAAAGACATAGTAGGCCCCATGAGAATCAGAAATAGGCTACGCCAAAAGAGACAATCAGCTTCATGGTTCGACCGGTTGCTTAAACCCAAACAGGGTGGCCAGAGAAGGCAGAAATACCGCCTCACACCACCGACTTGGCTCGTAATTTGGGGATCAACTTTGACACCGCCCTGTCATTCAAGCGACAGGCTCTGAAAGTAGCAGGGACATGTTTCAGTATCATCAAGGGACTATGGAAGTTTTTCGATCTACTTCCATTGGAGGCGAGGAAAACGGTAACAGTTGCCCTGGTGACATCAAGGATCGACTATTGTAATAGTCTATATGCAGGTACTAACAAAATGGTCACCCATAAACTTCAGATGGTGCAACACGCAGCAGCAAGGCTGGTGCTGAAATGGCCGCAGAGGTCATCAGCAACTGCGGCATTAAACACTCTCCACTGGCCACCAATAATCAAAAGGGTCCTTTTTAAGATACTGATCATTACCTTCAGAGCCATCCACTCCCTAGGGCCCAAGTACCTACGGAGGAAGTTCTCTAGGTATCACCCAACACGCACCCTACGTTCCTCAAATGCTAATCTGCTGTCTGTGCCGGCTTTCAGACTCAGTTCGAGAGGAGGTAAATCATTACCAGTTTTAGAGTCAGAAGTCTGGAATACCCTTCCCCCCCAACTTCGGGCATTAGAGAGGGAAACTGAGTTTCGAAAGGCACTTAAAACCTGAATTTTTAAGCTACAGGACACCCACGCTAGAGCACTAGTGTGAAAGTCGGACCAGTTGACATAAGCAGCCTGACCGCTTTATACATCTCTGGGTCATTCAGTGGCGCCTAGATGCTCCTTGCAGCGACAGTTGTGCGGTATAAAAAATGCATTACATTACATCCCTGAACGTCACTCACCTGCCCATTAGGCTTTCCTGATGTCACTCACCTATCCATCAGGCATCCCTGACCATCGCCTCACCTGTTCATCCCTGACAATCGCCTCACCTGTCCATCATGCATCCCTGACCATCACTCACCTATCCATCACGCATCCCTGACCATCACTCACCTGTACATCAGGCATTCCTGATGTCACTCACCTATCCATCAGGCATCCCTGACCATCGCCTCACCTATTCATCCCTGACTATCACTCACCTGTCCATCCCTGATGTCACTCACCTGTCCATCAGGCATCCCTACCCATCACTCACCTGTCCATCAAGCTTCCCCGACTGTCACTCACCTGTCTATCCCTGGCCTTCACTCACTTAACAGTTCATCCCTGACCATCACTCACATGTCCATCCCTGACCGTTGCTCACCTGTCCATCAGGCATCCCTGACCATCACTCACCTGCTGATAATGCATCCCTGCCATCACTCACCTGCCCATCCCAGACCGTCACTCACCTGTCCATCAGGCATCACTACCCATCACTCACCTGTGCATCCCTGACCATCACTCACCTGTCCATCCTTGACCATCACTCACCTGTTCATCCATGACCATCACGCACCTGTCCAGCCCTGCCTGTCATTCACCTGTCCATTCCTGCCCATCACTCACCTGTCCATCAGGCATCCCTGACCATCACTCACCTGTCCATCCCAGCAGGTCCCTCACCTGTCAATCCTTGACCTTCACTCACCTATACATCCCTGCCTGTCACTCACCTGTCCATCCCTGCCTGTCACTCAGCTATCCATCTTTGACCATCACTCACCGGTCCATTCCTGCCTGTCACTTACCTATCCATCCCTGATCATCACTCACCTGTGCATCCCCGACCATCACTCACCTGTGCATCCTTGACCATCACTCACCTGTCCATCCCTGCCCTTTACTCACTCACCTGTCCATCCCTGACTGTCGCTCACATGTCCATCCCTGATCATCACTCACCTGTCCATCCCTGACCATCACTCACCTATCCATCACTGGCCATCAATCACCTGTCCATTCCTGACCTTCACTCACCTGTCCATCCTTGACCATCACTCACCTGTCCAGCCCTGCCTGTCACTCACCTGTGCATCCCTGCCCTTCACTCACTCACCTGTCCATCTCTGACTGTCACTCACATGTCCATTCTTGACCATCACTCACCTGTCCATCCCAGCACATCCCTCACCTGTCAATCCCTGACCTTCACTCACCTGTCCATCCCTGCCTGTCACTCACCTGTTCATCATCCATTCCTGACTGTCACTCACCTGTCCATCCCTGACCATCCCTCACCTGTCTATCCTTGACCATAACTTACCTGTCCATCCCTGACCATCCCTCACCTGTCCATCCTTAACCATAACTTACCTGTCCATCCCTGACCGTCACTCACCTGTCCATCCTTGACCATAACTTACCTGTCCATCCCTGACTGTCACTCACCTGTCCATCCTTGACCATAACTTACCTGTTCATTCCTGACCGTCACTCACCTGTCCATCCCTGACCATCACTCACCTGGCCATCAGGTACGCTGCTGTATCCAGTCAGGCGGACAATGGGGGGCACCGATGGCCCCTGGTTGGGTGTCTCCGGCCACTGGTCGCACTGGGCCCAGCACAGCTTCCAGCAGTAGGAGCAGGACAGGCGGAAGAGAAGCGAGCAGAGGCCGAGGAGCAGACACAGCAGGGACAGGCGGATCTGTGGAGGAGACAAGAGCGCACGGGTCATCCCTCGGAGTGGGGTGCTGTCGAATGTTCACAACTACTCACTAGCAGACCAAGTCCCATCTGAGGAGCTTCAGAAGCCATGAAGACCACTAGATCCAAGCCAGGACCACTAGCCGGCAACCAGATCATACTAAGAGGATCTGAGCTACATCTGCGGGACACATCTGCCCATGGAGAGGTAGTGGTGGATCATCGCACTGGGATCCCCAATGATCTCCAAAGAGAAGGGACACAAGGCTTTCCCAGACCTCCAGAGCCACCAGGGCTTCTCTTGCAGCCACTCAGAGCACTCTAGGTGGGCACACAAGGCTCTCCAGACCTCTGGGAGCCCCTGGGCTTCTCTTGCAGCCACTCAGAGCACTCTAGGTGGGCACACAAGGCTTCACAGACCTCTGAGAGCCCCAGGGCTTCTCTTGTAGTCACTCAGAGCACTCTAGGTGGGGACACAAGGCCTTCCAGACCTCAGGGACCACCAGGGCTTCTCCTGCAGCCACTCAGAGCACTCTAGGTGGGCACACAAGGCTCTCCAGACCTCTGGGAGCCCCAGGGCTTCTCTTGCAGTCACTCAGAGCACTCTAGGTGGGGACACAAGGCTCTCCAGACCTCTGGGAGCCCCAGGGCTTCTCTTGCAGTCACTCAGAGCACTCTAGGTGGGGACACAAGGCTCCCCAGACCTCTGGGAGCCCCTGGGCTTCTCTTGCAGTCACTCAGAGCACTCTAGGTGGAGACACAAGGCTCCCCAGACCTCTGGGAGCCCCTGGGCTTCTCTTGCAGTCACTCAGAGCACTCTAGGTGGAGACATAAGGCTCCCCAGACCTCTGGGAGCCCCAGGGCTTCTCTTGCAGTCACTCAGAGCACTCTAGGTGGGGACACAAGGCTCTCCAGACCTCCAAAGCCACCAGGGCTTCTCTTGCAGTCACTCAGAGCACTCTAGGTGGGTACATAAGGCTCCCCAGACCTCTGGGGGCCCCTGGGCTTCTCTTGCAGTCACTCAGAGCACTCTAGGTGGGTACATAAGGCTCCCCAGACCTCTGGGGGCCACCAGGGCTTCTTCTGCAGTCACTCAGAGCACTCTAGGTGGGCACACAAGGCTTCACAGACCTCTGGGAGCCCCAGGGCTTCTCTTGCAGTCACTCAGAGCACTCTAGGTGGGCACACAAGGCTTCACAGACCTCTGGGAGCCCCAGGGCTTCTCTTGCAGCCACTCAGAGCACTCTAGGTGGGCACACAAGGCTTCGCAGACCTCTGAGAGCCCCAGGGCTTCTCTTGTAGTCACTCAGAGCACTCTAGGTGGGGACACAAGGCCTTCCAGACCTCGGGGAGCCCCAGGGCTTCTCCTGCAGCCACTCAGAGCACTCTAGGTGGGGACACAAGGCCTTCCAGACCTCAGGGACCCCCAGGGCTTCTCTTGCAGTCACTCAGGGCACTCTAGGTGGGGACACAAGGCCTTCCAGACCCCAGGGACCCCCAGGGCTTCTCTTGCAGTCACTCAGAGCACTCTAGGTGGGGACACAAGGCTGCACAGACATCTGAGAGCCCCAGGGCTTCTCTTGCAGCCACTCAGGGCACTCTAGGTGGGGACACAAGGCTTCACAGACCTCTGGGGGCCACCAGGGCTTCTCTTGCAGTCACTCAGAGCACTCTAGGTGGGCACACAAGGCTCCCCAGACCTCTGGGAGCCCCTGGGCTTCTCTTGCAGTCACTCAGAGCACTCTAGGTGGGGACACAAGGCTCTCCAGACCTCTGGGAGCCCCTGGGCTTCTCTTGCAGTCACTCAGAGCACTCTAGGTGGGCACACAAGGCTCACCAGACCTCTGGGAGCCCCAGGGCTTCTCTTGCAGTCACTCAGAGCACTCTAGGTGGGTACATAAGGCTCCCCAGACCTCTGGGAGCCCCAGGGCTTCTTTTGCAGTCACTCAGAGCACTCTAGGTGGGCACACAAGGCTCTCCAGACCTCTGGGAGCCCCTGGGCTTCTCTTGCAGTCACTCAGAGCACTCTAGGTGGGCACACAAGGCTCTCCAGACCTCTGGGAGCCCCAGGGCTTCTCTTGCAGTCACTCAGAGCACTCTAGGTGGGGACACAAGGCTCTCCAGACCTCTGGGAGCCCCAGGGCTTCCCTTGCAGTCACTCAGAGCACTCTAGGTGGGGACACAAGGCTCCCCAGACCTCTGGGAGCCCCTGGGCTTCTCTTGCAGTCACTCAGAGCACTCTAGGTGGGCACACAAGGCTCTCCAGACCTCTGGGAGCCCCAGGGCTTCCCTTGCAGTCACTCAGAGCACTCTAGGTGGGCACACAAGGCTTCCCAGACCTCGGGGAGCCCCAGGGCTTCTTTTGCAGTCACTCAGAGCACTCTAGGTGGGGACACAAGGCCTTCCAGACCCCAGGGACCCCCAGGGCTTCACTTGCAGCCACTCAGGGCACCCTAGGTGGGCACAAAAGGCTCTCCAGACCTCCAGAGCCACCAGGGCTTCTCCTGCAGTCACTCAGAGCACTCTAGGTGGGCACACGAGGCTTTCCCAGACCTCAGGGAGCCACCAGGGAGGGCTTCTCCTGCAGTCACTCAGAGCACTCTAGGTGGGTACACAAGGCTCTCCAGTCCTCTGGAAGTGACCAGGGAGGGCTTCTCCTGCAGTCACTCAGAGCACTCTAGGAGGGCACACGAGGCTTTCCCAGACCTCAGGGACCCCCAGGGCTTCTCTTGCAGTCACTCAGATCACTCTAGGTGGGCACACAAGGCTCTCCAGACCTCTGGGGGCCCCTGGGCTTCTCTTGCAGTCACTCAGAGCACTCTAGGTGGGTACATAAGGCTCCCCAGACCTCTGGGGGCCACCAGGGCTTCTTCTGCAGTCACTCAGAGCACTCTAGGTGGGGACACAAGGCTCTCCAGACCTCCAGAGCCACCAGGGCTTCTTTTGCAGTCACTCAGAGCACTCTAGGTGGGCACACAAGGCTTCACAGACCTCTGGGGGCCACCAGGGCTTCTTTTGCAGTCACTCAGAGCACTCTAGGTGGGCACACAAGGCTTCGCAGACCTCCAGAGCCACCAGGGCTTCTCTTGCAGTCACTCAGAGCACTCTAGGTGGGGACACAAGGCTCTCCAGACCTCCAGAGCCACCAGGGCTTCTCTTGCAGCCACTCAGGGCACTCTAGGTGGGGTGGGGTGGAAGCCCTAATGTGCCCATCTGGAAGTAAGAAAAGGAAGGCCATGGAGAGGAGAGATGGTGCACCACAGAGGGAGGGCAACCAGTGTAAGGAGGCCAAGGAGGAGACAGATGGTCTCCCTGCTTCTCCTGTTGAGCGAGGAGGGGGGCCAGGCTGGTCTGTACATGGATCAGGGGCGCTCACAACTGTTCGGTGGTACCCTTCTCCAATGTCTAATTTATCCATTAGTACCAGCTCCTCGAAGAGCTTTAGGGAAGACCCCACCAGTACTCAGACATTTGTAAATTTAGAGGACCCCACCAGTACTCACAGACATTTGTACAATTAGAGGACGGCCACCACTACTCACAGACATATGTAAATTTACAGGATCCCACCAGTATTCGAAGACATTTGTAAATTTAGAGGACCCCATCAGGACTCAAAGACATTTGTAAATTTAGAAGACCCCACCAGTACTCACAGTCATTTGTATATTTAGAGGACCCACACCAGTACTCACAGACACTAGTACATTTAAAGGACCCCCACAAGTACTCACAGGAATATGAAAATTCAGAGGACCCCCACCAGTACTCACAGACATTTGTACATTTAGAGGACCCCCACCAGTACTCACAGACATTTGTAAATTTAGTGGACCCCCACCAGTACTCACAGACATTTGTAAATTTTGAGGACCCCCACCAGTACTCACAGACATTTGTAAATTTAGTGGACCCACCAGTACTCACAGACATTTGTACAATTAGAGGACGGCCACCAGTACTAAGAGACATATGTACATTTAGAGGACCCACACCCGTACTCACAGACATATGTACATTTACAGGATCTCACCAGCACTCACGGACATATGTACATTTAGTGGACCCCCACCAGTACTCAGACACTTGTAAATTTAGAGGACCCCACCAGTACTCACAGACACTAGTAAATTTAGAGGACCCTCACCAGTACTCACAGGCATTAGTAAATTTTGAGGACACCCACCAGTAGTCACAGGCATTTGTAAATGTAGAAGACCCCACCAGTACTCACAGACATTTGTAAATTTAGAGGACCCCACCAGTTCTCGCAAACATTTGTACATTTAGAGGACCCCACCAGGACTCACAGACATTTGTAAATTTTGAGGACACCCACCAGTACTCACAGTCATTTGTAAATTTAGAGGACCCACACCAGTACTCTCAGCCATTTGTACATTTAGATGACCCCCCACCAGTACTCACAGACACTAGTAAATTTAAAAGACCCCCACAAGTACTCACAGGAATATGTAAATTCAGAGGACTCCCACCAGTACTCACAGACATTTGTACATTTAGAGGACCCCCACCTGTACTCAGACATTTGTAAATTTAGAGGACCCCCACCAGTACTCAAACATTTGTAAATTTAGAGCACCCCCACCAGTACTCACAGACATTTGTAAATTTAGAAGACCTCCAACAATACTCACAGACGTTTGTGAATTTAGACGACCCCACCAGTAGTCACAGACATTAGTAAATTTTGAGGACCCCCTAAAGTACTCGCAGACATTTGTAAATTTAGAGGACCCACACCAATACTCTCAGCCATTTGTAAATTTAGAGGACACCCACCAGTACTCACAGACATTTGTAAATTTAGAAGACCCCATAAGTACTCACAGGCATTTGTAAATTTACAGGACCCCCAAAAGTACTCACAGACATTTGTAAATTTAGAGGACCCACACCCGTACTCACAGACATAGGTAAATTTAGAGGATCCCATCAGTACTTGCAGACGTTTATAAATTTAGAGGACACCCACCAGTACTCACAGGCATTTGTAAATTTAGAAGACCCCACCAGTACTCACAGGCATTTGTAAATTTAGAAGACCCCACCAGTACTCACAGACATTTGTCCATTTAGAAGACCCTCACCAGTACTCGCAGACATTTGTAAATTTAGAGGACCCCACCAGTACTCACAGACATTTGTAAATTTAGAGGACCCCATAAGTTCTTGCAGACATTTGTCCATTTAGAGGACCCCCACCAGTACTCGCAGACATTTGTAAATTTAGAGGACCCCCACCAGTACTCACAGTCATTTGTAAATTTAGAGGACCCCCACGAGCACTCTCAGCCATTTGTACATTTAGAGGACCCCCACCAGTACTCACAGACACTAGTAACTTTAAAGGACCCCCACAAGTACTCAAAGGAATATGTAAATGCAGAGGACTCTCACCAGTACTCACAGACATTTGTCCATTTAGAGGACCCCCACCAGTACTCAGACATTTGTAAATTTAGAGGACCCCCACCAGTACTAACAGACATTTGTAAATTTAGAGGACCCCCACCAGTACTAACAGACATTTGTAAATTTAGAGAACACCCAACAGTACTCACAGTCATTTGTGAATTTAGACGACCCCACCAGTACTCGCAGACACGAGTAAATTTAGAGGACCCCCAAAAGTACTCGCAGACATTTGTAAATTTAAAGGATCCTCAGCAGTACTCGCAGACATTTGTAAATTTAGAGGACCCCACCAGTACTCACAGACATTTGTCCATTTAGAAGACCCTCACCAGTACTCGCAGACATTTGTAAATTTAGAAGACCCCACCAGTACTCACAGACATTTGTAAATTTAGAGGACCCCATAAGTTCTTGCAGACATTTGTCCATTTAGAGGACCCTCACCAGTACTCACAGACATTTGTAAATTTAGAGGACCCCCACGAGCACTCTCAGCCATTTGTACATTTAGAGGACCCCCACCAGTACTCACAGACACTAGTAACTTTAAAGGACCCCCACAAGTACTCAAAGGAATATGTAAATGCAGAGGACTCTCACCAGTACTCACAGACATTTGTCCATTTAGAGGACCCCCACCAGTACTCAGACATTTGTAAATTTAGAGGACCCCCACCAGTACTAACAGACATTTGTAAATTTAGAGGACCCCCACCAGTACTCACAGACATATGTAAATTTAGAGGACCCCACCAGTATTCACAGACATTTGTAAATTAAGAAGACCCCCACCAGTACTCGCAGACACGAGTAAATTTAGAGGACCCCCAAAAGTACTCGCAGACATTTGTAAATTTAAAGGATCCTCAGCAGTACTCACAGACATATGTAAATTTAGAGGACCCCACCAGTATTCACAGACATTTGTAAATTAAGAAGACCCCCACCAGTACTCGCAGACACGAGTAAATTTAGAGGACCCCCACCAGTACTCGCAGACATTTGTAAATTTAGCGGACCCCCACCAGTACTCGCAGACATTTGTAAATTTAGAGGACCCCCACCAGTACTCGCAGACATTTGTAAATTTAGAGGACCCCCACCAGTACTCGCAGACATTTGTAAATTTAGAGGACCCCCACCAGTACTCACAGGCATTTGAAAATTTAGAGGACCCCCACCAGTACTCACAGGCATTTGAAAATTTAGAGGACCCCATCAGTACTCACAGACATTTGTAAATTTAGAGGACCCCCAAAAGTACTCGCAGACATTTGTAAATTTAAAGGATCCTCAGCAGTACTCGCAGACATATGTAAATTTAGAGGACCCCCACCAGTACTCACAGGCATTTGAACATTTAGAGGACCCCCACCAGTACTCACAGGCATTTGAAAATTTAGAGGACCCCATCAGTACTCACAGACATTTGTAAATTTAGAGGACCCCCACCAGTACTCACAGGCATTTGAAAATTTAGAGGACCCCATCAGTACTCGCAGACATTTGTAAATTAAGAAGATCCCACCCATCCCACAGACATATGTAAATTTAGAAGACCCCACCAGTACTCACAGGCATTTGTAAATTTAGAAGACCCCAACAGTGCTCGCAGACATTTGTAAATTTAGAGGACCCCACCAGGACTCACAGACATTTGTAAATAAAGAAGACTCCACCAGTACTCGCAGACATTTGTAAATTTAGAGGACCCCCACCAGTACTCACAGACATATGTAATTTAAGAAGACTCCACCAGTACTCACAGACATTTGTAAATTAAGAAGACTCCACCAGTACTCACAGGCATTTGTAAATTTATAGGACCCCCACCAGTACTCACAGACATTTGTAAATTTATAGGACCCCCACCAGTACTCGCAGACATTTGTAAATTTAGAGGACCCCCACCAGTACTCGCAGACATTTGTAAATTTAGAGGACCCCCACCAGTACTCACAGACATTTGTAAATTTATAGGACCCCCACCAGTACTCGCAGACATTTGTAAATTTAGAGGACCCCCACCAGTACTCGCAGACATTTTTAAATTTAGAGGACATCCACCAGTACTCGCAGACATTTGTAAATTAAGAAGACTCCACCAGTAGTCACAGACATTTGTAAATTTAGAGGACCCCACCAGTACTCGCAGACATTTGTAAATTTAGAGGACACCCACCAGTAGTCACAGACATTTGTAAATTTAGAGGACCCCACCAGTACTCACAGACATTTGTAAATTTAGAGGACCCCCACCAGTACTCGCAGACATTTGTAAATTTAGAGGACCCCCACCAGTACTCACAGACATTTGTAAATTTATAGGACCCCCACCAGTACTCGCAGACATTTGTAAATTTAGAGGACCCCCACCAGTACTCGCAGACATTTGTAAATTTAGAGGACACCCACCAGTACTCGCAGACATTTGTAAATTAAGAAGACTCCACCAGTAGTCACAGACATTTGTAAATTTAGAGGACCCCACCAGTACTCGCAGACATTTGTAAATTTAGAGGACACCCACCAGTAGTCACAGACATTTGTAAATTTAGAGGACCCCACCAGTACTCGCAGACATTTGTAAATTTAGAGGACCCCACCAGTACTCGCAGACATTTGTAAATTTAGAGGACCCCCACCAGTACTCGCAGACATTTGTAAATTTAGAGGACCCCACCAGTACTCACAGACATTTGTAAATTTAGAGGACCCCACCAGTACTCACAGACATATGTAAATTTAGAAGACCCCACCGTACTCACAGACATTTGTAAATTTAAAGGACCCCCACCAGTACTCACAGTAATTTATAAATTTAGGGGACCCCCACCAGTACTCACAGTCATTTTTAAATTTAGGGGACCCTCACCAGTACAACACAGTCATTTTTAAATTTAGGGAACCCTCACCAGTACTCACAGACATTTATAAATTTAAAGGACCCCCACCAGTACTCGCAGTCATTTATAAATTTAGGGGACCCTCACCAGTACTCACAGACATTTATAAATTTAAAGGACCCCCACCAGTACTCGCAGTCATTTATAAATTTAGGGGACCCTCACCAGTACTCACAGTCATTTATTAATTTAGGGGACCCCCCTCCAGTACTAGAAGACATTTGTACTTACAAGAATTTTCATTCTCTGAGCTCCGCACATTGGACTATTCTCCCCTCTGCAGGTCTGGAGTCGAGGCCTGAGGGAATCAAACAGAGAGATTACCCAGAATTCAACACTAGGCGCATACTCTGTTTATGTACAGGAATCTTATTGCCTGAGAGCAAAAATCAAAAGCTGGGCCTACTTCCCAGTGCACCTGGAAACATGCCTGCAACCACGCCTGCAACAATACCTGAACCCATAATGCAAACACGCCTGCGACCGCACCTGAAGCCACACTTTCAACCATGCCTGTAATCATGTCTACAGTAACGTCTGCAACCTCACCTGCACTTGCATAGAATCCTATGGGAAAGGTAGGCCTCACAGTAGTGATAAACAAAACTGTGTGAGTTTTTCACCACCGGGACATGTAAAACTTAAAAGTACATTTCTAACTCTTTAATTATAATGCACACTGATTCTGGGCTGTCTAGGCTCTACCGTAGGGGTGACTTACATGTAATAAAAGGGCGTTTGAGACTTGGCAAGGGGTTTATTTTGCCAACATGAATTTGTAGTTTAAAACTGCATACAGGCTGCAGTGGCAGACCTGGGGCATGTTGTAAGGAGATGTTTAAGTGGGTGGCACAATAAGTGCTGCAGGCCCACTCGTAGAATTTAATTTACCAGCCATGGGTGTATGATATACCACTTTAGTAGGGAATTGTAAGTTAATTAAATATGCCAAGCAGGTGTAAGCCAATGTTACCATGTTTTAGGGCGTGAGCACAAGCACGTAACAACTGGTTATCAGTGGTAAAGTGCACAGAATCCTAAGGCCAACAAAAACTAAATCCAACAAAAAGTGGAGGTAAGAAGGCAAAACGTTTAGGGGAGACCACCCTAAGGCTGACGGGGCTAAGAAAAAGCAACAACATTTTGATGGATTTGATCCGTTCTGTGTAGGAGGCTTCAGAATAGAATTGAACGCACGGGTGTTGTTAATATTTTTTTAACACATCTTCTCGGCATTTAACATTACCATGGTGCAGCAAGAACAGAATGACAGGGTATCGCTCCCAAGTAGCTGATCCAAGCTCAAGAGAACCTATAGTATAGCACACACTGCTAACTCACAGGCCATAAGAACGATGTTGCACCTGACCTGCTCCACGTCCCGCCACCTCTACCCCCTCCAACCCATCAACGCTTGGAAGTGCACACTTTGTCCAAAGGCCAGGGTCATGTGTCGCGAGGCTCAAGTTGAGTCCTCTACTGAGCTCAATCACTGCAGACAATGCCAGGCATATGTGGGAAGTGCCTAACGATATCATCTTTGGTGGCCACCACCAATCCAATCCACCAGAGGGCTCCCCGGTACCCGTTGCCTTCTGCTGTGCTGGTGAGGTGCAGAAGGACTGATTTGGGATCAGTGGGGAGGAACCAATCTAGTAACCCCCGAGGCGTGTCAAAACCCCTCCCAAAAGGAAGTGAGGACTCGGCAGCCCCAAACAGCATGTAAATGTAAATGTAAATGTATTTGAGCTTATATAGCGCACAGCTACCCGCAGTGGGTTTCCCGGCGCTTGCTTAGGGAACCCGTCCTGGTATTCCCCTGTGAGATAACCCCGGCAGGGTATCCACAAGGTGAAAGCCAGGCATCCCGCCGCGAGGGGCCGTTGTGGAGATTAAGCAAGCTATTGCCCAGAGTCGCAGAATGTGAACCCGTGAGTCGAGAAGGCACCGGAGCGAGAATTATCGAGTCCGTGGAATTTTTGGCCCAAGACCCGCCAAGGCGGGGAATTGAACCCTGGTCCAGGGCCGATCTCAGCTTCCGGGTCTGCCGTCTCTAACCCCTGAGCCACACTTCTCCACACTAACCAGCATGGAGAAAGTCTCCCCGATGGTTAGTGCAGACAAAGCTATGAAGTGATCACATCCATTTTGCACAACTTGTACCTCATGCAATGGAACAGTATAAAGCAGATCTGGGCCGTAAGAGCCTCCTGTGGGACCCCAAGGCTTCCCGCCAATCATCGTCCATCCGTTGGCAAGGTTGTGGGCCTAAGCGGTGCGCAGTCTAAGGAAGGAATTGGGGATATGTGTGACAGGAGATTTATATATGTATGAAAGTTTGTTCGCTAAGTAATACCTGTGCCTCGAGTGGACTGAACTCCGGAAGCTTCTCCAAACCAGAAACAGAGGGCAGGAGCGCATGTCGGAGTTGCAAATATCGATATGATCAGTTCCCTTTCGCGGCAGCACTCTCTTTGCAACTTTGCGGCATATTTATGAGCCCCTTAGTGTCACTCGTACGTCACACAACGTGGTGCAAGAGCGACTCAAATGAAAAATGTGATTTATGAAGCTACGCGAGCCCTATGTGGCGTCATCGATCTCGAGTAAAATGACTCGAGATTCACTGCGTTGCGCCAGGGAGGGATTTCCATGGTGCTGCTTGGGAGCCGCCATGCAACATCCATGGAGATTGACGCATTCACACATTTACAGGAGCAAGTAAAACTGGGAACGTGCCGAAAAGATAGACCTCCCCACTCGAGGTGTAACCAGGGAAAACAGCTTTGTTTCTCCTTGTTTGTTTCTCTTTCTATGCGAGCTGCATTCTGCATCACACTTCCAAAGCGGACAAATCCTCGCAGGATCGGTTTCGAGCAGGAAGGTGTCCCCTCCTGCACTGCAGCAGTCCTGCATGTAACGCCCCGGTGCAAGGGAACTGCGCGGGCACGAGCCAGCCCATAGTCGCCAGCGCACGGGAAAGGACGGGAATGCGCTGTTTCCATAAATACGCCGCAATCCAGCCCTTTCCCAAGTGACGCAGCGCACAGGTTGACGCGCTGCACGACTCCTTCATAAATATGGCCCTTAATTGTTATAATTCCATCTCCTATGAAGAACCTCATCTTCTCTTTCTTTTCGCTTAATTCTCCGAGGGCATCGCACATCAGACACACATTCTTTATGTTCCGAAGCTTCAAGGAATACTTTCACCCTTTGTATGAATGAACACAATTGATTGCAAAGTTATTTCAAGGAAACTCGATTTTACGTCAGTTCTTCAGGCCTTGTGGGTTCGTGTGTGACTTTGGGTTCCTCATTCCATACGAGAGCTTCTCCGCGTGGCGAGCTAACATCAGCTCTTTATTTTGGAAAGTGCAGATTCCTGGCAGAGAAATGTGTAGGTGGTAACATTGCCAACGGATTTTCACTCACTTATTCAGTCTCAGAAAGAAATCAAAAGCATCATACAAGCTCACTGCCATTTCACAGAAGGAACTGGAAAAGGTTGTCTTGAAATGTTATATTATGTTAATATAAATCTATAAAGCGCATTATCACCCAGGGGTCTCTAAGCGCCATCAACGGACGTCCAATACTAGTCGAGTACGAAGAGACCTGCTCAGAGTGATCCCCACGCCTCTAAAAACAGTACCGTTGTCAAACTCTTCCTGAATTGAAGGAGATTCGTTCCCTTACGTAGTTCGACAGGGAGGCGGGTCCATGCCTGGGGGACTATGGTCGAGAAAGCTCTACCGCCCAGGGTCGAGCGATTAAACTGGGCGCAGGGCAGGTAGCAGGCACCAGCCGACCAGAGAGCCCTCCTCGGGCTGTAATTGGTCAGTCGGTCTTTAATGTAGCTGGGAGCTAAGCCATGAACGGCCTTATGCGCAATACAGAGGCTTTTAAATGTAGTTCTCTTACGATCGGAAGCCAATGTAGGGCCTGCAGTAAGGGGGTAGCATGTGCATGTCTAGGTTTTTTAAAGATTAATCTCGCCGCGTCATTCATTACCACCTGGAGCCTGGCCCGAAGGTTCTTTGGTAGGCCACGATATAAAGAGTTACGATAATCGAGACGCAACAGGATCAGGGCTGAACCTGCCAGTCAAAGGGTGGCAAAGGACAACCGTGGAGACCGTTTCCGAAGCTGACGCAATAGGCCCACAGTGGTTCCGACCACAGCCGACACTTGCTCTGACATGGATAGCAAGGCATCAATCTGGATACTGATGGAGCGAGATATTGAATAAGATTTTGTTCAAACTCGCAAAGTTAAACTTCCATAATAAAAATAATAGTACTAATGGCATGGGTTGAAATAAATAATCAATCTAGTTTTAAAATTGCAGACACTACACGCGGGACTAATGTGCTTTTATGTTGCACTTGCAAGTACGTGGAAAAATAATAAATTAACCTTGTCTTTTGTTTTTGTCAGTATTAAATGCGGCTGTTTAATTAATGGCATGGGCTTTATTATTTATGTGCAATGTGTTTTGTCGTGTCTTTTCTGTGGCAAAAGCTCGTGGAGAATCCTTATGGCCTGAAAGAAGAAGGTTTTTATAAAGCCGCTTTTTGTGCTTTGGCTAGATAACATAATTAACTTGGTTAATATTTAGAAGAGGGGGTGGGTAACAGAATGGGTCTCAATTCTCTAATTAATTACTGTCTTGTGTTTGTTTAAATCCTAGTTTCCTGAGAGGCCTTTTGGGCCTATAAAAGATGGCGCTTTGAAACCTGTCCAGAGAAGAGCCTTGCACACACGAGAAGTGGAAAGTTTTACCACGTTGACAGAAAATATTGTTGAATAAAAGACGTGCATATTGTGCTCATGGAGTTATGTCCAAAGACAGGAAGCGGCAGGATTGCCAATGTGAGGAAGCTGAGAAATGTAACTCGAACCAACTCAATTTTGTAACATTCTCGAGGAAGCGAAATATCATGAACAATAGGGCTAAAGAAGAGCCCGTTCTTGGTTTGAAAGCGATGATGACATGGATGGTCTGACATAAGTCAGCCAATGAAAACACTGATGGTAACGAAAGAAGACACTTTTTAAGGAGATTAGCTAGTTAGAAAGGTTTAAAAACGGGCCCTACAGGCAGGAGGGGGCTCTTGCTCCCCGATTCCTGAATGCCGTGCTGATGGACTTCTGGTGCACGTAAGGACAGCTGTCTTTGTTAATTATTTCTTTAGGTGAAGTGAGTTTTAGGCAGGGAAATAGAATTTAGGGAATGGAAACTTTATTTTGCTTTAATTCATGCTGATTGATTTACCTTTTAAAATGTCAGACTAATGTTTCTTTCCTTGATCGATGCTTTCAAAATTGCTAATAAAATAAGGATCGCTCTTTCCTTGCATAAAATAAAGTTAATAAAAATAGATGTTTGAAATAACAAGCCGGTCTTGTTTATTTATGGTCTAGTTATCATTATTAGATCCATTCGCCTTAGTGACTTAATTAAATGACGTATGATTAAAATCATGATGAGGTATAATAAACTGCAGTTGTATATATCCTTGTAAATAATTTATGAATAGTGTGTTTAATTAGGTCACATGATTCAGTCGCTCAAAATTGTCTCTTCAGTTTATGGGCCTTAGTAGTGATCCATGATTAATGGTGAGTATTGTGAAGATGAGTAGTGGTATTGAGACAGTTTTTCATTAGGAGCGCTGGATCAATACCAAGTTTTTTTACGGCCACGGCAGATTCGGGAAAGGGCCCCAGTTCTGAAGGCCAGAACAGATCATTCCAAGGGTTTGAGACTGTGGTGACCGCTAGGACTTCCGTTTTATCAGGGTTGATTTTTAGCAAATTGGCCGATATCCAGGTAATGGTGAACTTGAGAATATCTTGCATTCGCAGGTGAGCCCTAGGTGTATGGTCAATCTGGATTATAATTTGAGTGTCGTCGGCATAGTTATAAACCCTGCAATCCAACTGGTTCAGTGCTGCAATCAATGGCTGTAGATAGGCATTGAAAAGCAGAGGAGATAAAGCTGAACCCTGAGGCCCCCGGCGTACCAGCGTGGCTGGATGGGACTCGCTGGGAGCGGTCCCCAAGGAATGAGGTCAGCCAGGCCAGAGCCGTGCCCTGGATGCCTAGAGCCCTGATCCGCGATGGTAATTGGCCATGATCAACAGTATCAAACGCCACGGATAGGTCCAGAAGAACCAGAGCACACGGCACTTTATATTCAGCCTTAAGTCTCGTCCAGTATGGAAAGCATGACCAATTCCGTACTGTGATGGGCTCTGAACCCAGCCTGATTAGACTCGAGAAGCTGGTTTGATTCCAGGTGACGAGTGAGGGAGGGTAGTAAATGTTGTTCAAGGAATTTAGCCAAAAAAGGCAACTGGGAGATTGGCCTGAAATTCTTAAGGTTTTTAGGATCGTCACCTGGTTTCTTTAAGAGTGGGATGACCTGTGCTTCCTTAAAATCAGACGGAACAAGCCCTGTTACTAAGGAGCGATTCAGAAGGGAGAGCACTTTGTCCTCGATGCCCGGCCAAGCCATCCTGAAGATTATAGGGGGGCATGGGTCAGCTGGGGAGCCTGATTTCACACGACCCACTAAGATGGACAGAAGCTCCTTGGTGAGTAAGGGCCGGGTAGTCAGTACATTTGTTGGCCTAGGGGAGGGGTAAGGGGGCTCCAATGAGCAGTGCAGGGTAGGGGTGCGATGGATTTCTGTCATCAGATCTTTTATCTTACCCAGAAAAAAAGATTGGAAATCACAGCAGTCCTTTTGACTGAAAGTAGTTTCTAGCCACCTAACCTTCCTTAACTCGTTTAGGACCCTGAAGACCTCTTTCTGAGGGTTACCGCCGGTGCGATGGCAGCCTCATAGAATTCGGCCTTCCGTAATTGGATGGCTTTTTTGTAGGGGCAAACTTCAGTACATAGGCAGAGTGGGCACTGGGTTCATGGGATTTGCGCCATGCTCTCTCACACTGAGGAAGTGCTTGTTTTAATTCCCTCAGTGCTGGGTTGAACCAAGGTGATCCCTTACCCTTGTCTACTAGTCTAATCTTGCGGGCCGGTGCCACAACCTCAATGGCTTCCCTGAGTTTGGACAATAGGGTGGCGCACTCCGACTCCAGACTATCTTAACCGAGTGAGGCATTATCTGCATGTGGTAGGATGGCTGTCAGGTTAGTCACGTTGACCTGCTTCCAACAGCGCAGTGTTTTCCATTCAGGCATGGCGGTGATCTTTTTTGTAGAAAGGGGATATTGGCCGGCAATTAGATAGTGATCCGACCAGTAACACAAAGAGATAACTATAGGGCCAATTAGCGGGCAGGAAGACCAGACCAAATCTAATATGTGACCTTTCTCATGAGTGGACTCACCCACCATTTGGCCAAGTCCTACTGAGTTTAAAACCTCTTCTAACTGCTTAGCCTGGCCGTCCTTTGGGATTGCTTCCCAGTGAAAATTGAAATCTCCGAGTACCATCATTCCTTGGTAACGTGCACGGAGAACATGAACTAGTTCCAGGAAGGGCTCCTTAAACCTAGTTGCGGTAAGTGGCAGGCGGTATACTACGAGAAACACAGCACAGTCTGTAGGGGAGCAGAATTTCACTCCCAATACATCGGCGACTTCTATATTTTCAGAGCAAAGAGTTTCAGTTTTCAGGGTATAATTAAAGAGGAAAGCTATACCCCCCCTCCTATCATTAGGTCGGTTAAAATGAATAGCAGCGAAGTTAGGGGGCATCACCGCAACCAGATCCGGCACAGCCGACTCTTTAAGCCACGTTTCTTTGACACATGGGAGATCCAGGCTGTCTTCTTGAAGGAGTGAAAAGACCTCAAGGCAGTGCCTTTGTAGTGAACGGGCATTCAACGGTGCGAACCTGCACCCATGATGGCTCCCCTGCTGAACCGGCTTTACCGATAGTGGGGCGTTATTTGACTTCCTTGGGTTTATGTGTCAATGCAGCAAGCCCTCGCGCCCAAGTTTTGCTAATAATCTATCAGGCAATAAGTGAACTCCATTCTTCAGGGAGAGCAGACAATAAGGGGGCCAGGGGTCGTGGCCCCTGGTCCCGGCCGGGCGCGGACAGGCGTAGACGGGCTTGCAATGGGTACGCCGGTGTCGGAGCCGGCATTCCCCTAGAATAGAGGGTGACAGAGGGAAGGCCCGTCTTCGCTGTCCCTGGAAGTGCGTCACACCGAGGGGAGCCCCAGGCTATTGGTCAATGAAAGCCCTCCACTCAAGCTGCACAAGCCGCCGTGGACCGAATCGATCTGCGAAAACTAGTGTTAAAGTTCTTCATATTGACATCCCTTGTTCCCCTTTTATAGAAAGAGCTCCGGGCCGGATTTATATTTTGGTGGCTGGACCATTTCTCTGCCAGGGCAACGGAGTAAGTTACCCCATCACCCTGAATGCACCGTATGCCAGATTTAGGAACGCCTGCCAAGCTGGTGGTCATTTCTAAAGCATTGCCAGGAACTGTCGTCACAGCGGTCGCGGGCACAGCTTCTTGCAGTTTGGTGCAGGGCTCTATCAACACAACAGTGCCTGGCACCAAACTCTTTTTTATTTTTGAAAAGAAAATGCCCCCCGTGCCCTGGGGGTCATCTCCCATGTCGAGGGGCATTCGTTGTTTTTACGGTTCTTTACCACCAGGGTTTGCCTAGTGGGGACTGACAGTAAGAACGGTATATGTCTGCCCGCTTCAATTGGGCAGACAAACACATCGCCAGTTCTACGATGGCCCTCACTCCACGGGCCATGAAAGGCGGTTGTCTACGTCAGTGATGGAGTAGCCACCGCTGTAGCCAAACCTATGGTCTGCCTGCATTTAAAGCAGATAGGGGGGGGGACACTTTTTTTTTTTTTGCATAGTTATATATAGAGCGAACTAGACCTGAACCGAATCAGGTATCAGAGCGCTTTACATATCACCAGTTACGTTACATGAGGACACACATTCATTTTAGGCACGGGGAGATTACGTGATTTGCCCAGAATCACAGGAGGTTTTGGCGTCGTTACCGAGACTCGAACCCAGATCCCCAGGTCCGAGGTCGAGCGCTGGAGAACCCTCACCATGGAGAACCCTCACCACAGCATCGAACCCCAGCGGCACCGCGATGGAAAACCCTCACCACAGCATCGAACCCCAGCAGCACCGCGATGGAGAACCCTCACCACAGCATCGACACCCCAGCGGCACTGCGATGGAGACCCCCATCACAGCATCGAACCCCAGCGGCACCGCGATGGAGACCCCCATCACAGCATCGAACCCCAGCGGCACCGCGATGGAGAACCCTCACCACAGCATCGAACCCAAGCGGCACCGCCATGGAGAACCCTCACGACAGCATCGAACCCCAGCGGCACCGCGATGGAGAACCCTCACCACAGCATCGACACCCCAGCGGCACCGCGATGGAGAACCCTCACCACAGCATCGACACCCCAGCGGCACTGCGATGGAGAACCCTCACCACAGCATCGAACCCCAGCGGCACCGCGATGGAGAACCCTCACCACAGCATCGAACCCCAGCGACACTGTGATGGAGAACCCTCACCACAGCATCGAACCCCAGCGGCACTGTGATGGAGAACCCTCACCACAGCATCGAACCCCCGCGGCACCGCGATGGAGAATCCTCACCACAGCATCGAACCCCAGCGGCACCGCGATGGAGAACCCTCACCACAGCATCGAACCCCAGCGGCAACGCGATGGAGAACCCTCACCACAGCATCGAACCCCAGCGGCACCGCGATGGAGAACCCTCACCATGGCATCGAACCCCAGCGACACTGTGATGTAGACCCCCATCACAGCATCGAACCCCAGCGGCACCGCGATGGAGAATCCTCACCACAGCATCGAACCCCAGTGGCACTGCGATGGAGAACCCTCACCACAGCATCGAGCCCCAGTGGCACCGCGATGGAGAACCGTCACCACAGCATCGAACCCCAGCGACACTGTGATGGAGAACCCTCACCACAGCATCGAACCCCAGCGACACTGCGATGGAGAACCCTCACCACAGCATTGAACCCCAGCGGCACGGCGATGGAGAACCCTCACCACAGCATCGAACCCCAGCGGCACCGCGAGGGAGAACCCTTACCACAGCATCGACACCCCAGCGGCACCGCGATGGAGAACCCTCACCACAGCATCGAACCCCAGTGGCACCGCGATGGAGAACCCTCACCACAGCATCGAACCCCAGCGGCACCGCGATAGAGAACCCTCACCACAGCATCGAACCACAGCGACACTGTGATGGAGAACCCTCACCACAGCATCAAACCCAAGCGGCACTGCGATGGAGACCCCCATCACAGCATCGACACCCAGCTCCGTCAGGGGAGGATTGTCAAATGCATGAGAACGTTTGTTGTACTCGGTTTGACAAGAAGTTTAAAATGCGCGGTTTACCACTCTCCTTTCTAATAGGGGCTCTAAGGATAGCTGGGCCCACAGTTTGAAGTGTTAGCTCCATCTCCATTGGTTAAGATGTTAGACCCCTTCCCCCCACCCTCCTGCCCCCCGATGTTCAACACCTGGGTCCATCTACTTTATCCGCACCCGGTCCCTCTCCCAGTAGCCCCTGGCAGGGTAAAAGCAATTCTTTGTAAGAAAACCCGTTCTCCTGGGAGGTTCTACATCACTCCAACAACCGACGTCATCACCTCAAATGCTTCTGATATTTACACCGACTGCAAGTCGAGAAAATTGGTCACATATTGTAGTATGATTGCATTTATATATATCAGAAGGCTTTGAAGCACTATAGGGAAATTCAGTGGCAACTCGAGCAACATTCCATGCCACACAATGTCACTCCGCTCCACACCATGCAACACATTGCCACTCCGCACTGTGCCACACTCCACTCCATCCCACACAATGCCACGCCACACAATACCACTCCGCACTGTGCCACACTCCACTCCATCCCACACAATGCCACGCCACACAATAACACACCACAAAGTGCCACTCCATCCCACACAATGCCACACCACACAATACGACACCACACAGTGCCACTCCACTCCATCCCACACAATGCCACGCCACACAATAACACACCACAAAGTGCCACTCCATCCCACACAATGCCACACCACACAATACGACACCACACAGTGCCACTCCACTCCATCCCACACAATGCCACACCACACAATAACACACCACACAGTGCCACTCCACTCCATCCCACACAATGCCACACCACACAATAACACACCACACAGTGCCACACTCCACTCCATCCCACACAATGCCACGCCACACAATAACACACCACACAGTGCCACTCCACTCCATCCCACACAATGCCACGCCACACAATAACACACCACAAAGTGCCACTCCACTTCATCCCACACAATGCCACGCCACACAATAGCACACCACAAAGTGCCACTCCACTTCATCCCACACAATGCCACGCCACACAATAGCACACCTCAAAGTGTCACTCCACTTCATCCCACACAATGCCACACCACACAAAACCACACCACACAGCACCACTCCACTCATCCCACACAATGCCATGCCACACAATACGACACCACACAGTGCCACTCCATCCCACACAATGCCACACCACACAATACGACACCACACAGCGCCACTCCACTCCATCCCACACAATGCCACGCCACACAATAGCACACCACAAAGTGCCACTCCACTTCATCCCACACAATGCCACACCACACAATACGACACCACACAGTGCCACTCCACTCCATCCCACACAATGCCACGCCACACAATAACACACCACACAGCACCACTCCACTCCATCCCACACAATGCCACGCCACACAATACGACACCACACAGTGCCACTCCATCCCACACAATGCCACGCCACACAATAACACACCACACAGCACCACTCCGCTCCATCCCACACAATGCCACGCCACACAATAGCACACCACAAAGTGCCACTCCACTTCATCCCACACAATGCCACACCACACAAAACCACACCACACAGCACCACTCCACTCATCCCACACAATGCCACGCCACACAATAACACACCACACAGCACCACTCCACTCATCCCACACAATGCCATGCCACACAATACGACACCACACAGTGCCACTCCATCCCACACAATGCCACACCACACAATACGACACCACACAGTGCCACTCCACTTCATCTCACACAATACGACACCACACAGTGCCACTCCACTTCATCTCACACAATGCCGTGCCACACAATACTATGCCACACAGTGGCACTCCAACGCAATCGTTACGTCCATGGGACACCAACACAGTATCTCTCTTCTGTTTTCATATAGGGATTTCCTTTTTTTTTGGCCTTGGGAGGTGGGGAAGAACTTCGTCAACCGCCAGAGGCATTTATTTCCATATGAAATGACGATCGCGCGCATGTCGCTCTGACGTCATTACATATGAAACTGAAATGAGCCGATCGGCACATTTGACTTTCACTGCTTCGGTGCTCGCGAGACTATCTCAGCCCCTCGAGCACTGAAACACACGGGCGAGGTATCGTTGCAAAGGGGAGACTCTCCCTTTTCCATTGGTACCCCTCCCTGGTGCATCCCTGCTTGGGCATCACCCCAGGAGGACGACCCCCAAGCACAGTAAATTGGGCAAAGTCAGTCTTTCTGCCCTCCCTGGGAGGCAGATGGGGGCAGTAGCCCCAATCTGCCCCATGAAGGGCAAGAAGCACAATAGACACCAGGGATTTATTTTTTTTCTTTAACGCCTACTTATTGTGCCCTAAATGGGCACAATAATGCCCCACCCCTCCCAAAAACTAGCAACTGTCTTTCTGCCCCCCAGGGTGCAGATGGGGGCAAAATCCCCTGAACTGCCCCCAATAGGCATCCTAATGCTCCCACGCCCAACACAAAAGGGGCAGTCTTTCTTCCCCCTGGAGGCAGATAGGGGTTATTACCTCTGATCTGCCCCTTAGGGGAGCAGAAAGCCCACTACACATCAGGGACTTAAGGGTGGAGGCTGCCCTGAATGGCACTATAATGCCCCCCCCCCCCCCGGATGCAGATAGTGGGGGTGGCCCCCATCTCCCCTACCGGGGGCAGAAAGCACACTAGACTTCACCAGGGATTTATTTAATTATTTATTATGAAAGAGGGGTTGGACTGTCCGCAAAGGACACACCAGGGCCCCTACCCCAACATTTTTATTGGGAGACCAAGGGGAACACTGCATGGTAGGAAATTTGTCTTGGCGTGTTTATCCCAGACAGAAATGTAAGGAAAATATGATAGTTGGGGGATCCACGCAAGCCATACCTCTCTGGAGTCCCTCGGGTGTCTAGCTTTCAAAAATATCTGGGTTTGTAGCAGGTGTGGCCGGCATGACTCGCGGGGGTGTCACACAGGTTCATGCAGGGGTTATTAAACAAATATAAACGTACCCTACTGGGTCCTGCACCGCCTCAGCTCCTGGCCGGACCCAATGTTTTCAAGCCGAGTGGCTATGGGGAGGCCTTTTTCTCAATATAGAAAACTCAGAGTGCGCATGACAGGTTTGGTCCGCCCCAGAGGGCCGACCAAACAGTCACTCCCCACAGCATTGGGCAAGCCACTCCTCCCCGACTCGCCCACCCGCCCGCCCTGAACCAGGCATACCCAAGTATTTTGAAATACCATTTTATGTTTCTGCTTCTTGCACTGCGAGAAAGCAGGCGCTCCTCCGTGCTAATGGAGGAGCCGCCCCGGGTTCGTAAGTTTCCCTAGACGGCTGCCTTGCCCGGTGCCAAAAAAGCAGGTGACCCCCTTGAAAATCCAGGTCGTTTTGTGATACATAATTTTGATGTCTCCACAATACGTTTTGAGCCCTCCACTATCGTGGGTACTTGGCCCGCCCATGTGAGTGAGGCACCATTTGTATTGGGAGACCTGTGGGAATGCTGAGTAGTAGGAAATTTGTGTCGGCCCGGTGATGCCACAACTTTACCAAGAAGAAATGTGAGGAACATGTGATTTTTTAAAGATTAATTTGAGGTTTGCAGGGAATTATGGGTAAGAAAACATTGGGGGATCCACACAAGCTACACCTCCCTGGACTCCCGAGAGTATCTAGTTTTCAGAAATATCTGGGTTTGGCACATTTCCCTGGATTGCCGTCGAACCCGGGACCAAAAACTCGGATTACTCCCTCAAAAACCAGGTGGTCTCATGATAAATAATTTTGATGTCTCCACAATATGTTTTGGGCCATTTCCTGCTGCAGGCACTAGGCTTACCCATTTTCATCGACAAACTTGGGGGAATTCTGGGTAGGTAGAAGTTTGTGGCTTCACACTGATTCCAGAACTTTCAATCACAGAAATGTGAGGAAAACATGTCTTTTTTTCACATAATTTGAGGTTTGCAAGGAATTCTGAGTAACAGACCCAGATGAAAGCCACACAAGTCGCCCCATCCTGGATTCCCCTGGGTGTCTAGTTTTTAAAAATGTACAGGTTTTCTAGGTTTCTGTCGGTGTCGGCTGAGCTAGGGTTCAAAATCTACAACTAGGCACTTTGCAGAAAAAGGCTCAGTTTTCACTGGAAAAGTTGGGTGAGTCCATGTCGCATTTTGGGCTGTTTCCTGTCGCGGACATGAGGCCTACCCACAACAAGTGAGGTACCATTTTTATCGGGGGTCTTAGAGAAACACATAATAGTAAATGTTACTACTGATTGTCTTTCTATGTATTTCTGTCTTCCAAATGTAAGACAGAGCGGAAAAGGAAGTACATTTGAACAATACCCTCTAATTCACCTGCTAAGACGGGTGCCCACAAATCCAGAGATGCACAAATGACCGTGGCTTCTGAACTCCACATCTTCATCCATTTTAGAAATACATGGGGTGACTTGATATTGATTTTTCACTCTTTATATTTTACCAAATTAATATCTGTTTACCAAAAAAACATTGCAAGGTGCAACTCAGTTATTGACTCTGGGTCCCTCGGGATCTTGGTGAAGCTGCGAGCCTCATATAACACCGCAACCAGAAGGGTCCGGCAGGACGTAATGATATAACGCTTTAAAAAATCTACCATAGTTAGAAGTTGTTTAATGTTAAAATGTAGGCACAAATGGCTAATTTTTCAACTGAATTTCAATATTCTTTTATTTCAACTGTTACTTTTCATAGGAAAACCTTGAAGGATAAACATAAATGACCCCTTTTTGAATTCAGAATTTTGTCTACTTTTCAGAAATGTATAGCTTTGCAGGATCCATTATTGGTTTCACACCCATTCCTATCGCTAACTGGAAGGAGGTTGATAGGATAAATAGGCCGCATCCCAGTAAAATGCCAAAACTGTGTAGAAAGTTTTGGTTTTCTGTCGAAAGTCGGCCTGTTCCCGATAGCTGGGAATTTGGTGATTTTAGCATCGCAAACCCTCCTTTGATACCATTTGTAGGGAAAAAACAGATGCTTTCTTCTGCAGCACTTTTATCCCATTTTCCCCCCAAAAAAACAAATGTTGCTGTATTTTTCCTAGTTTCTCAGTCCCCTCCAAGGGAACCCACGGTACCTTTATGATCCTCAGGATGATGGAAGAAAGGGACGCAACGTTGGCGTGGATACCTTATGTGGTCAAAAAGTTATGGGGGCCTAAGCGCAAAATACCCCAAATAATCAAAAAAGGGCGTGGCACAAGGGGGGGGCTGGCATCGAAGGGGTTAAGCATGTATTGCACTCACTCAATGAGGGACTGATTACACACATTCAGAGACAGAATCCAGACTAATTGGGTAAGTATAGAAAAAGGTATACCTATAGCTTATTTCTAGAACCGAACAGGACTTGAGACAGGTAGGCAATGGTGGAGGAATGAATGAAACAGCACTTATTAAGCGCGTAGCTACCCGGAGGCATCCTGGCACTGGGGCGCCGCTCGAGATTGCAATTGCCAACTTTGGAGGATTCCATTACCGTGTGGAGTCGCTGGAGGTCCCCGTTTCCTCAGGACCCTGTTGCTTTGTGGAGAGCCTGTGCTGCGTGGCTCTGAGAGGAGAGAGAAGCCGAGACCGGGACTGCGAGGACCAGCATTCAGCTGAACACCCGCAGCTGGTTCCTCTTCCCGGACGTGCCGCGCCCTCTCTCAGTGACTCGCGGCCCCTGCTTCGCGGGAGCCGCTCGAGATTGCAATTGCCGACTTTGGAGGATTCCATTACCGTGTGGAGTAGCCGGAGGTCCCCGTTTCCTCAGGACCCTGTTGCTTTGTGGAGAGCCTGTGCTGCGTGACTCTGAGAGGAGAGAGAAGCGGAGACCGGGACTGCGAGGACCAGCATTCAGCTGAACACCCACAGCTGGTTCCTCTTCCCGGCCGTGCCGCGCCCCCTATTACGTATATGATTGGCTGCCCATCGCGCAACGCGGGACGCGCACGGGACTCAGCCCGTAGATAAGCCCGGGCAAAGGGCGGGCCGTTTGAGGCCGTTAGAGACCGGACCGGGCCACCCCCTTTCACCCTTTTTCCTGGAATTCATTGCTTCTTATCGTGCCCAAGGATGACTACGATGGAAACAAGGAGCAAAAGTACGCAGGCGGCTACTGGAGCCAATAAAGGTACTTTGGACAATTATTTTGTTAAAGCGGGGTCACTATTGATCGACGAAATTACAATACTTGAAAGGCGCATTTCCAAAGAAATTGACTGGGTGAGAAGGCCTTCTATGGGCCCCCTTGCACAAGCCAAGACCCCAACCAACATACCCAATTGTACTGAGCCAACTGGCACTACCAATGGGGCAACTAGGAATAGCGAGCACAATATGGATTTAGACGTGTCCATCTCTAGCTCCCACACTAGTCTAAAGGAAGTAAGTGACTTTGATGACCTGAGCCTGTTAAACCTCCCACTAGTCCAACTCCAGCCAGCCCAAATTTCCAACCCCGAACATGACCTAGCCGTGGTAAATACGAATGACAGAGTTACACCGCAGGGGTTAAGGGAAGGAGCAGTGCCTAAAGTGAAAAATAGGGCACAGAAAAGTGGTGGGAGGAAGACAAAAACAACAAAGAAAAATCCCAACCCGAAGACAAACAGTCTTGGATCAAGCATGATGGGGACTACGCCTACCGAGGGAGCTGAGGCAATCCCACCAGAGACTCAGACCGCTGTGTCTTTAGATCATACCACTATTAATCCCCATGACACCTCGGGCGAAGACATTACTTTGGCCGACATAGGATCACTTCTGAGAACCTTATTGTGCCCTTTAGAAGCACGGCTTATTAAAATGGAAGCCAGGCTAGTGAACATTGAGAAATGTACGCCCCTATTAGCCAAAAATCCCAAAACTGACAGTAAAATAGAGGACAAGGGCGGCAGATCAGGGACAGTGACTAAGACTAATACTAAGAGCGGTGCCCCAGCCAACAGCAAGACGGGGAAAAGCACAGGTCCTTTAGCACCCCAGGATAAATCAACTGCCCCCCCAAATAAGATCACGCAGTCTAGTACTGGCATAGCAACTCCCAACCACCCACAGGTCCCCCCTCCCAAAACCATTCCTAACCAGTCTAAGGCTAACCTTCCTGCCTCTAGCTTACCCCAAAAAGCAGCTACACTGACAGATGGGGCTCAAGTGAACAAAAAAAAGCCAAGAGTGGTGCACTTGCCGCCGGAGGCCAGCCAGTACACAGTAATCTTAACGGGGGTGCCAGAGCTAAAAACAACGCTGATAGAATCCACCGCCTCTCTCAAGAACAAGGCCTTGGACTGGCTATCCAAGTATAGACCTTTACCGCAGGGTATAACTAGTGATGTCCTTATGGTAAGAAGGGTCCCATGGGTGGGCACTACTAGAAAAACTATCAAAGGCGATTGTGTCCTAGTCAGCTTCAGAGACCCCATGACCGTTTCTCATATCTGTGGCTGGCATTATGAGGATCAGGGAACCAACATTCAGCCCATCTTTTTTCTATCCCCGGCCGCCGTATACCTATGAGGAAGAGGGATGGGGGAGTCCCCCTGAGGCAGGTGGGAGAGGAGACTTTTACTATCCAAGTCGCCACCAACAGGTGTATTATCCTCCAAACACCGAAGAAGAGGGATGGGAAATTTGTCAAAGAGGCGGAGGCGGTTGGAGGAGAAGAGAGAGAGTTGATTTTTGCCACCCCAGATTACAGCACCATACATGTCCCCCCCTGTCTAATAGGTACAGCTACTTGGATATGATAGATTGACAGTCCAGGCAGAATGTCACCGGGGATAGCTCGTATCTCAGGGAGAGTGCGGAGACAGATTTTATTCTCCCTGGACACACATCTGCCCCAATGTTAGATTTGGGCCAGTCTGTCGAGAAAAGTCGAACTAATGCAGACACCCCCCTATAAACTCAGAGATAAGGGTTCCAAGGGACACTCAGTCCCCTAGCGGTGATCAGACTCCCTTGGTAACATTTGTGGTCAATTCAAGTAATAACGATAGGTCCCCAAAACTGGTCCCGACTTCAAAACCACCACTCTTGAAGCTAATTTCGTGGAATGTGGCTGGCCTAGGCAATAAGCTAGATCTACAGGAATGGACCGCCTTTGTGGATACCGGGGATGTATGTATGTTCCAGGAGACCTGGGCGAGGGAAGAATATTCCCAACGGGGTTACCTGGCATTTTCCATTCCCGCAAAGTGGGTGGGAAGGGGCTGTCCCTCTGGCGGACTCACAACGTGGGTGGCGACCCATTTGGGCTGTCAGGCAGTATGTCTCCCACTGGCATCTGAGGACATACTAGTGGTTTTGTTGTTATGGCCTAACTCAGCCAGACTTGCCGTGATAAATGTTTATTCAAGGCCGGTCAACATTACACGTGAATCACCCACCATTGAGGAATTATCGTCTTACCTCAGTGAAATTCCGAGGGGCACCCCATTTTTGGTTGGAGGGGACTTGAATTCACATTTTGAGCCCCTAGCAGGCCTCTTGGATGGTTTTTCCATGGAAGAGGATGGAAGGTGGGCGGTTCCCCCCGCAGTGGCACCTCCTCCCTGAGCTTGGACACCTCTAGCCTTACAGATCACTGCCCTGACCCTTAACCACGGAGTTAGAGACTGCAACGGGCGTATCAAATCTGACATACCGAGCAGACACACCTGCAACAGAGTGGGAAGGGAGTCCCGCTTGGACTACGTCCTTGGACAACTCTCTGAATGGTCGCATATCATTGACTTTAGAGTGGCAGAAAGAGCTGACAGCGACCACAATGCCCTAGAACTCGATTTTGCCCACCCTGGTATGGAGGGTGATCAAAGCATGGCGGCGACCAAACCTGAGCTCCTCCTTGAAAACAACAGGAGAATCAGGTGGGAAAAACTAGTTGCTAGCCGAGAGAAGCTCCCAAAGCTCTATGCTGGAATAATCCCAATCTTGGAAAAAGTGGGCGACTTAACTGATGAAATCTGCAATGAGGACACCCGCAAAGTAATATATCTGGCTCATGAGGATCTTATTAGGACCATGGCAGATGACCTCTCTACCAAAACCCAATGCAAAAGGGGGGGACCACATTGCAAGTCCTCATGGTACAACGCCGCATGGCGCAAGGCAAAGGGAGAACTCCCCTTATGTATTAAGGAGGGCAAAGGCAGAGGGGAGATACAGGCCAGTAGACGGACATATAAGAAACTGGTCGCCCGGGCCAAGATTGAATGGGAGGAGGGCCAGTGGGAGGAACTCTCTAGTTCCCTAGCTACCAGGGATTATCGCACGTTTTGGCGAATTGTCAATGGGGGCTCTGGGCTCTTTCAGCAATTGAACCAAACATTGCAGCAGGGTTGTGGCAGGCGCACTTTCAGTCGCTCTACACCTCGGATGCTGGGGATACTTGTAACCCACTCCCAAGTACGCCCATCCACTGTAGGGGTGACTTGTTTACACTAAAGGAGGTGCGAGCAGCCATTGTGGGACTGGCATCTGGTAAGGCCCCCGGATTGGACGGTGTTAGAATTGGGAGTCTCTGGTTGGCGCAAGTATGCACTTGTGACAAGCAGGGACCCTCTCCTCTAAGTCAGGGCGAAGGATGACCCCTTAGAATTACCCTTGCTCACCCTCTAGGTGCGTGGCGTGAGCAGCCAAGGCTATTCTTCAGGCGTTAGTTAGTTAAGCATTTGTAATCACACACACAGTAAAATACACCAATCCCCCCACAAATGGACACCAGCAAAAACAGCAAAACATCTGAGGCACATCAGCAAAAAGTGGAAGGGAAACTCACGCCAAGGTGCCAGGTCTAACAGACGGTCTCCCAGGTGACCTGTTTAAACAGGAGCCTGATGTTTGGGCCCCCTATCTCGTCACAATATTTAATGCTGTTCTGTTGGGCATGGAGATTCCTAGTACTTGGCTGGGGGCAGAGGTGGTTCCTATATTCAAGAAGGGCTCGCCTCTGCTCCCAGTCAACTACAGGCCCATCAGCTTAATAGACGTGTCCCAGAAGCTTTTTGGCAGGCTTGTGTTGGATCGCTTCAGGCCTGGTTGGAAGAAACTGACACTCTCAGTCCGTACCAGGCTGGATTTAGAAAGGGGGTGTCCAAAATAGATCAGATTTTCCGCCTAAACCTCATCTATTGGAGGACGGCGCTATTCGAGGGGGGCAGCTTGTACACGGTTTTCATGGACTTGCGAGCCGCCTTCGACTTGGTGCCCAGAATGAAACTGTGGAGTGTGCTTGCTGAGATGGGGGTTCCACCTGATATCCTTGTAATCCTACAGAGACTCCATCGGAACAACTTTGCACGTGTCAGGTGCGGCAGAAATGGCGAATTAACAGACAGATTCCCCGTTGACAGAGGGGTGAGACAGGGCTGTGTGCTCGCACCGACCCTGTTCTGCCTCTTTGTCAACGGGGTAATCGCCCACCTGAATGGGACTGAACACACCGATGCCCCCAAATTGAATGGCAGCAGGGTGCCCGCAAGCAATGCCCGGCATGTGCTCTTGCTGTGGAAAGTGATTTACACGTGGTTCTATTTTGTAAGGCCTACCAAGTCATCAGAAAATACTGACTTGTCCCCCTTATCAGAAACTTTGGTTGCAGACAGTTCTCCCCCATGTACAGAATTTTAAAAACTGATGTTTCACCTCCAACTGTCTTTGCACTGGCGAAATACCTCACAGCCATGTGGTTTATCCGCACCCGCATCTTGAATGCGGAGCTGGGCCCATAACAGTTTCATTACATTTTATTCATCTTTCTCAGCTTATTGCTGATGGACTATTTTCATATTGTCAGGCCTAATTTTTAACCAATATCTATTTGAATATCGTTGATGATCTAATTGATCTTAATAAAGATTGAAACTGGAACTTGGTTAAACAGAAGCAGGAATAGCTGTGGGGCAGGAGTGGCTGTGGGGCCGGAGTGACTGTGGGGTAGGAGTGAGGAGTGACTGTGGGGCAGGAGTGACTGTGGGGCAGGAGTGAGGAGTGACTGTGGGACAGCAGTGACTGTGGGACAGCAGTGACTGTGGGACAAGAGTGAGGAGTGGCTGTGGGGCAGGAGTGGCTGTGGGGCAGGGGTGACTGTGCGGCAGAGTGACTGTGAGACAGCAGTTACTGTGGGACAGGAGTGGCTGTGGGGCAGGAGTGACTGTGGGGCAGGAGTGAGGAGTGACTATGGGGCAGGAGTGGCTGTGTGGCAGGAGTGGCTGTGGGGCAGGAGTGGCTGTGGGGCCGGAGTGACTGTGGGGTAGGAGTGAGGAGTGACTGTGGGGCAGGAGTGACTGTGGGGCAGGAGTGAGGAGTGACTGTGGGGCAGGAGTGGCTGTGGGGCCAGAGTAGCTGTGGGGCAGGGGTGACTGTGCGGCAGAGTGACTGTGAGACAGCAGTTACTGTGGGACAGGAGTGGCTGTGGGGCAGGAGTGACTGTGGGGCAGGAGTGAGGAGTGACTATGGGGCAGGAGTGGCTGTGTGGCAGGAGTGGCTGTGGGGCAGGAGTGGCTGTGGGGCAGGAGTGAGGAGTGACTGTGGGGCATGATGGACTGTGGAGCATTAGTGAGGAGTGACTGTGGGACAGGAGTGACTGTGGGACAGGAGTGGCTGTGGGGCAGGAGTGACTGTGGGGCAGGAGTGACTGTGGGGCAGGTGTGACTGTGGGGCAGAGTGACTGTGGGGCAGATTGACTGTGGGACAGCAGTGACTGTGGGACAGCAGTGACTGTGGGACAGGAGTGGCTGTGGGGTAGGAGTGAGGAGTGACTGTGGGGCAGGAGTGGCTGTGTGGCAGGAGTGACTGTGGGGCAGGAGTGAGGATTGACTGTGGGGCAGGAGTGACTGTGGGGCAGGATGGATGTGGGGAAGGAGTGACTGTGGGGTAGGAGTGAGGAGTGACTGTGGGTCAGGAGTGACGGTGGGACAGGAGTGACTGTGGGACAGGAGGGACTGTGGGACAGGAGGGACTGTTGGACAGGAGTGGCTGTGGGGCAGGAGTGGCTCTGGGGCAGGAGTGAGGAGTGACTGTGGGGCAGGGTGGACTGTGGAGCATTAGTGAGGAGTGACTGTGGGACAGAAGTGACTGTGGGACAGGAGTGACTGTGGGGCAGAGTGACTGTGGGACAGCAGTGACTGTGGGACAGGAGTGACTGTGGGGCAGAGTGACTGTGGGACAGGAGTGACTGTGGGGCAGGAGTGCCTGTGTGGCAGGAGTGGCTGTGTGGCAGGAGTGACTGTGGGGCAGGAGTGAGGAGTGACTGTGGGGCAGGATGGATGTGGGGCAGGAGTGGCTGTGGGGCAGGAGTGAGGAGTGACTTTGGGGCAGGATGGACTGTGGAGCATTAGTGAGGAGTGACTGTGGGACAGGAGTGACTGTGGGACAGGAGGGACTGTTGGGCAGGAGTGGCTGTGGGGTAGGAGTGAGAAGTGACTGTGGGGCAGGAGTGAGGAGTGACTGTGGGACAGGAGGGACTGTGGGGCAGGATGGACTGTGGAGCATTAGTGAGAAGTGACTGTGGGACAGGAGTGACTGTGGGACAGGAGTGGCTGTGTGGCAGGAGTGACTGTGGGGCAGGAGTGAGGAGTGACTGTGGGGCAGGAGTGGCTGTGTGGCAGGAGTGACTGTGGGGCAGGAGTGAGGAGTGACTGTGGGGCAGGAGTGTCTGTGGGGCAGGAGTGAGGAGTGACTGTGGGGCAGGAGTGACTGTGGGGCAGGATGGCTGTGGGGCAGGAGTGGCTGTGGGGCAGGAGTGAGGAGTGGCTGTGGGGCAGGATGGACTGTGGAGCATTAGTGAGGAGTGACTGTGGGACAGGAGTGACTGTGGGGCAGGAGTGACTGTGGGGCAGGAGTGACTGTGGGGCAGAGTGACTGTGGGGCAGGAGTGAGGAGTGACTGTGGGGCAGGATGGACTGTGGAGCATTAGTGAGGAGTGACTGTGGGACAGGAGTGACTGTGGGACAGCAGTGACTGTGGGACAGGAGTGACTGTGGGGTAGGAGTGAGGAGTGACTGTGGGTGAGGAAGCGTGGAACACAACCCCGGTAGTGAGCACCTTCTAGGCGCTCCTCCCTGAGGGAGCTGTTGCAGTTATCAATGAACAGCGTTTATTAATGAGTGACACCACTCAGCATCCGAGCGGACTCGTCTCTCTCTTGACATTCAAGGGTAGTTGGTGACTGGCCTCTGTTAGCCTCCTCGGGGCAGATCAACAAGCCGTTGCGATAAAATTATTGCCGCTTTAGCGTCTGTTTTTGGCCGTAAATCGGCGATAATGAAAAATTTCCTAGCTAACGTAACGGAAAGTTTCAATTCTATTAAGGACAAGGAGGCGAGGATTATGCAGTCCTCTTTCTTCTCTGCTCGTCAGATAAGTGACATTTATTTTTCTGACGTGTTTATTTATTGTGGCCTTATTGATTGTTAGCAGGGGACGTTGGCAGGACGGACGCCTTTCGGCGGACGCTGAGGACCTCATCCTTAGAGCCTGGGCTCCAGGAACTGTCAAGAGGTACCGCTCGGCTTGGCAGCGGTGGCGTCGTTGGTGTCTGGGAAGACACGCCGATCCCGTGGGGGCGGACGTTAGCCACATCCTAAATTTCTTGGCTGAATTGCATCGGTCGGGTATGGCCTACCGGTCTATTAACTCTTTCAGATCCGCCATTTCGGCGGGGCATGCCCACTTCGATGGGAAACCGGCGGGCGAGCACCCCTGGGTCTGCAAACTGATGAGAGGTGTTAGACTTTCCAAACCCCCGGAACCCAGGTATGAAGGTCTCTGGGATGTTAACATTGTTCTGCATTTCCTCTCCTCCTGGGGGGATAACCAGTATCTTTCTAGGAAGGAACTGTCAGCCAAACTGGCGATCCTTTTGTGTCTGGTTTCGTGCAAGCGCGTCTCGGATGTGAGGGCGCTGGATGTCACAACTCGAATGTTTACTCCGGAAGGGGTCACGTTTACGGTGACAAGAAGGACCAAGACCAATATCAGATCTGTGTCGTATCCCTTTTTCCCGGACCAGCCCAAGCTCTGCGTGGTACGGTGTCTCAAAACTTACGAGGACATGACGTTGGAGTATCGCCCTCCTGGAGAGCGTCAACTCCTTATTGCCTTGCAGAAACCCTTTAAAACGGATTCCTCTCCAACCATCGAGAAGCGGCGCCCCACAGAGCCGGGAAAGAGCGCGAAGCGCTCCTGACACGGTCCGCGATATGCGGGAGAACGCGCAGGCAGAGCCTGTCGCGTGTCAATTCGGCCGCGCGAAGAAGCGCGCGTACAGAGCAGGGAAAAGCACGGGCAAAACCAGGCTAACAATCAATAAGGCCACAATAAATAAACACGTCAGAAAAATAAATGTCACTTATCTGACGAGCAGAGAAGAAAGAGGACTGCATAATCCTCGCCTCCGTCCTGACATAGAATTGTATCGCACTATTAGGAAGGTCACGCTTTCGCGTGAATCCTTGATTCAGCGCCCTTTCCCTTAACACCCAAAAAAACACATTCTGCTTTGCAAAGCAGGCCATGGCCCCAGAGTGCAGGCAGCAGAAAGACTCCGGGTCCCCACAGGCAGACTCCAGAGCAGGCGAAGACTCAGGTTCCCCCACAGGCAGACTCCAGAGCAGGCGAAGACTCAGGTTCCCCCACAGGCAGACTCCAGAGCAGGCGAAGACTCCGGGCCCCCACAGGCAGACTCCAGAGCAGGCGAAGACTCAGGGTCCCCCCAGACAGACTCCAGAGCAGGCAAAGACTCAGGGTCCCCCACAGACAGACTCCAGAGCAGGCAAAGACTCAGGGTCCCCCACAGACAGACTCCAGAGCAGGTGAAGACTCAGGGTCCCCCCCCGACAGACTCCAGAGCAGGCGAAGACTCAGGGTCCCCCCAGACAGACTCCAGAGCAGGCAAAGACTCAGGGTCCCCCACAGACAGACTCCAGAGCAGGCGAAGACTCAGGGTCCCCCCCAGACAGACTCCAGAGCAGGCGAAGACTCAGGGTCCCTCACAGACAGACTCCAGAGCAGGTGACGACTCAGGGTCCCCCCCAGACAGAATCCAGAGCAGGCGAAGACTCGGGGTCCCTCACAGGCAGACTCCAGAGCAGGCGAAGACTCAGGGTCCCCCACAGGCAGACTCCAGAGCAGGCGAAGACTCCGGGCCCCCACAGGCAGACTCCAGAGCAGGCAAAGACTCCGGGCCCCCACAGGCAGACTCCAGAGCAGGCGAAGACTCAGGGTCCCCCCAGACAGACTCCAGAGCAGGCGAAGACTCAGGGTCCCCCACAGGCAGACTCCAGAGCAGGCAAAGACTCAGGGTCCCCCACAGGCGGACTCCAGAGCAGGCCAAGACTCAGGGTCCCCCCCAGACAGACTCCAGAGCAGGCGAAGACTCAGGGTCCCTCACAGACAGACTCCAGAGCAGGTGAAGACTCAGGGTCCCTCATAGACAGACTCCAGAGCAGGTGAAGACTCAGGGTCCCCCCCAGACAGACTCCAGAGCAGGCGAAGACTCGGGGTCCCCCCCAGACAGACTCCAGAGCAGGCGAAGACTCAGGGTCCCCCCCAGACAGACTCCAGAGCAGGCGAAGACTCAGGGTCCCTCACAGGCAGACTCCAGAGCAGGCGAAGACTCAGGGTCCCCCACAGGCAGACTCCAGAGCAGGCGAAGACTCAGGGTCCCCCACAGGCAGACTCCAGAGCAGGCGAAGACTCCGGGCCCCCACAGGCAGACTCCAGAGCAGGCGAAGACTCTGGGCCCCCACAGGCAGACTCCAGAGCAGGCGAAGACTCAGGGTCCCCCACAGGCAGACTCCAGAGCAGGCGAAGACTCCGGGCCCCCACAGGCAGACTCCAGAGCAGGCGAAGACTCCGGGCCCCTACAGGCAGACTCCAGAGCAGGCGAAGACTCAGGGTCCCCCCAGACAGACTCCAGAGCAGGCGAAGACTCAGGGTCCCCCACAGGCAAACTCCAGAGCAGGCAAAGACTCAGGGTCCCCCACAGGCAGACTCCAGAGCAGGCCAAGACTCAGGGTCCCCCACAGACAGACTCCAGAGCAGGTGAAGACTCGGGGTCCCCCCCAGACAGACTCCAGAGCAGGCGAAGACTCGGGGTCCCCCCCAGACAGACTCCAGAGCAGGCGAAGACTCAGGGTCCCTCACAGACAGACTCCAGAGCAGGTGAAGACTCGGGGTACCCCCCAGACAGACTCCAGAGCAGGCGAAGACTCAGGATCCCCCACAGGCAGACTCCAGAGCAGGCGAAGACTCCGGGCCCCCACAGGCAGACTCCAGAGCAGGCGAAGACTCCGGGCCCCCACAGGCAGACTCCAGAGCAGGCGAAGACTAAGGGCCCCCCAGACAGACTCCAGAGCAGGCGAAGACTCAGGGTCCCCCACAGACAGACTCCAGAGCAGGTGAAGACTCAGGGTCCCCCCCAGACAGACTCCAGAGCAGGCGAAGACTCGGGGTCCCCCCCAGACAGACTCCAGAGCAGGCGAAGACTCAGGGCCCCCCAGACAGACTCCAGAGCAGGCGAAGACTCAGGGTCCCCCCAGACAGACTCCAGAGCAGGCGAAGACTCAGGGTCCCTCACAGACAGACTCCAGAGCAGGCAAAGACTCCGGGCCCCCCAGACAGACTCCAGAGCAGGCGAAGACTCCGGGCCCCCCAGACAGACTCCAGAGCAGGCGAAGACTCAGGGCCCCCCACAGGCAGACTCCAGAGCAGACGAAGACTCGGGGTCCCTCACAGACAGACTCCAGAGCAGGCGAAGACTCCGCCCCCCCCCCCCAGGCAGACTCCAGAGCAGGCGAAGACTCGGGGTCCCCCACAGGCAGACTCCAGAGCAGGCGAAGACTCGGGGTCCCCCACAGGCAGACTCCAGAGCAGGCGAAGACTCGGGGTCCCCCACAGGCAGACTCCAGAGCAGGCGAAGACTCCGGGCTCCCACAGGCAGACTCCAGAGCAGGCGAAGACTCAGGGTCCCCCCCAGACAGACTCCAAAGCAGGCGAAGACTCAGGGTCCCCCCCAGACAGACTCCAGAGCAGGCGAAGACTCGGGGTCCCCCCCAGACAGACTCCAGAGCAGGCGAAGACTCAGGGTCCCTCACAGACAGACTCCAGAGCAGGTGAAGACTCAGGGTCCCCCCCCCCGACAGACTCCAGAGCAGGCGAAGACTCGGGGTCCCCCACAGGTAGACTCCAGAGCAGGCGAAGACTCGGGGTCCCCCACAGGTAGACTCCAGAGCAGGCGAAGACTCGGGGTCCCTCACAGACAGACTCCAGAGCAGGCAAAGACTCAGGGTCCCCCACAGACAGACACCAGAGCAGGCAAAGACTCGAGGTCCCTCACAGGCAGACTCCAGAGCAGGCAAAGACTCAGGGTCCCCCACAGGCAGACTCCAGAGCAGGCCAAGACTCAGGGTCCCCCACAGACAGACTCCAGAGCAGGTGAAGACTCGGGTCCCCCCCAGACAGACTCCAGAGCAGGCGAAGACTCGGGGTCCCCCCCAGACAGACTCCAGAGCAGGCGAAGACTCAGGGTCCCTCACAGACAGACTCCAGAGCAGGTGAAGACTCGGGGTCCCCCCCAGACGGACTCCAGAGCAGGCGAAGACTCAGGATCCCCCACAGGCAGACTCCAGAGCAGGCGAAGACTCCGGGCCCCCACAGGCAGACTCCAGAGCAGGCGAAGACTCCGGGCCCCCACAGGCAGACTCCAGAGCAGGCGAAGACTCCGCCCCCCCCCCCCCAGGCAGACTCCAGAGCAGGCGAAGACTCGGGGTCCCTCACAGACAGACTCTCCAGAGCAGGTGAAGGCTCCGGGCCCCCCCCCCCCCAGGCAGACTCCAGAGCAGGGGAAGACTCGGGGTCCCCCACAGACAGACTCCAGAGCAGGCGAAGACTCAGGGTCCCCCACAGGCAGACTCCAGAGCAGGCGAAGACTCAGGGTCCCTCACAGACAGACTCCAGAGCAGGCGAAGACTCAGGGTCCCCCCAGACAGACTCCAGAGCAGGCAAAGACTCAGGGTCCCCCACAGACAGACTCCAGAGCAGGCGAAGACTCAGGGTCCCCCACAGACAGACTCCAGAGCAGGTGAAGACTCGGGGTCCCCCACAGGCAGACTCCAGAGCAGGCGAAGACTCAGGGTCCCCCACAGGCAGACTCCAGAGCAGGCGAAGACTTCGGGCCCCCCAGACAGACTCCAGAGCAGGCGAAGACTCAGGGTCCCCCACAGGCAGACTCCAGAGCAGGCGAAGACTCAGGGTCCCCCACAGGCAGACTCCAGAGCAGACGAAGACTCGGGGTCCCTCACAGACAGACTCCAGAGCAGGTGAAGACTCAGGGTCCCCCCCAGACAGACTCCAGAGCAGGTGAAGACTCAGGGTCCCCCCCAGACAGACTCCAGAGCAGGCGAAGACTTCGGGCCCCCCAGACAGACTCCAGAGCAGGCGAAGACTCAGGGTCCCCCACAGGCAGACTCCAGAGCAGGCGAAGACTTCGGGCCCCCCAGACAGACTCCAGAGCAGGCGAAGACTCAGGGTCCCCCACAGGCAGACTCCAGAGCAGGCGAAGACTCAGGGTCCCTCACAGACAGACTCCAGAGCAGGCAAAGACTCAGGGTCCCCCCAGACAGACTCCAGAGCAGGCAAAGACTCAGGGTCCCCCACAGACAGACTCCAGAGCAGGTGAAGACTCAGGGTCCCCCCCAGACAGACTCCAGAGCAGGCGAAGACTCAGGGTCCCCCACAGGCAGACTCCAGAGCAGGCGAAGACTTCGGGCCCCCCAGACAGACTCCAGAGCAGGCGAAGACTCAGGGTCCCCCACAGGCAGACTCCAGAGCAGGCGAAGACTCAGGGTCCCCCACAGGCAGACTCCAGAGCAGACGAAGACTCGGGGTCCCTCACAGACAGACTCCAGAGCAGGTGAAGACTCAGGGTCCCCCCCAGACAGACTCCAGAGCAGGTGAAGACTCAGGGTCCCTCACAGACAGACTCCAGAGCAGGTGAAGACTCAGGGTCCCCCACAGGCAGACTCCAGAGCAGGCGAAGACTTCGGGCCCCCCAGACAGACTCCAGAGCAGGCGAAGACTCAGGGTCCCCCACAGGCAGACTCCAGAGCAGGCGAAGACTCAGGGTCCCCCACAGGCAGACTCCAGAGCAGACGAAGACTCGGGGTCCCTCACAGACAGACTCCAGAGCAGGTGAAGACTCAGGGTCCCCCCCAGACAGACTCCAGAGCAGGTGAAGACTCAGGGTCCCCCCCAGACAGACTCCAGAGCAGGCGAAGACTTCGGGCCCCCCAGACAGACTCCAGAGCAGGCGAAGACTCAGGGTCCCCCACAGACAGACTCCAGAGCAGGTGAAGACTCAGGGTCCCCCACAGGCAGACTCCAGAGCAGGCGAAGACTTTGGGCCCCCCAGACAGACTCCAGAGCAGGCGAAGACTTGGGGTCCCCCCCAGACAGATTCCAGAGCAGGCGAAGACTCAGGGTCCCTCACAGACAGACTCCAGAGCAGGTGAAGACTCAGGGTCCCCCCCAGACAGACTCCAGAGCAGGTGAAGACTCAGGGTCCCCCCCAGACAGACTCCAGAGCAGGCGAAGACTTCGGGCCCCCCAGACAGACTCCAGAGCAGGCGAAGACTCAGGGCCCCCCACAGGCAGACTCCAGAGCAGGCGAAGACTCAGGGTCCCCCACAGGCAGACTCCAGAGCAGACGAAGACTCGGGGTCCCTCACAGACAGACTCCAGAGCAGGTGAAGACTCAGGGTCCCCCCCAGACAGACTCCAGAGCAGGTGAAGACTCAGGGTCCCTCACAGACAGACTCCAGAGCAGGTGAAGACTCAGGGTCCCCCACAGGCAGACTCCAGAGCAGGCGAAGACTTCGGGCCCCCCAGACAGACTCCAGAGCAGGCGAAGACTCAGGGTCCCCCACAGGCAGACTCCAGAGCAGGCGAAGACTCAGGGTCCCCCACAGGCAGACTCCAGAGCAGACGAAGACTCGGGGTCCCTCACAGACAGACTCCAGAGCAGGTGAAGACTCAGGGTCCCCCCCAGACAGACTCCAGAGCAGGTGAAGACTCAGGGTCCCCCCCAGACAGACTCCAGAGCAGGCGAAGACTTCGGGCCCCCCAGACAGACTCCAGAGCAGGCGAAGACTCAGGGTCCCCCACAGACAGACTCCAGAGCAGGTGAAGACTCAGGGTCCCCCACAGGCAGACTTCAGAGCAGGCGAAGACTTCGGGCCCCCCAGACAGACTCCAGAGCAGGCGAAGACTTGGGGTCCCCCCCAGACACGCTCCAGAGCAGGCGAAGACTCAGGGTCCCTCACAGACAGACTCCAGAGCAGGTGAAGACTCAGGGTCCCCCCCAGACAGACTCCAGAGCAGGTGAAGACTCAGGGTCCCCCCCAGACAGACTCCAGAGCAGGCGAAGACTTCGGGCCCCCCAGACAGACTCCAGAGCAGGCGAAGACTCAGGGTCCCCCACAGGCAGACTCCAGAGCAGGCGAAGACTCAGGGTCCCTCACAGACAGACTCCAGAGCAGGCAAAGACTCAGGGTCCCCCCAGACAGACTCCAGAGCAGGCAAAGACTCAGGGTCCCCCACAGACAGACTCCAGAGCAGGCGAAGACTCAGGGTCCCCCACAGACAGACTCCAGAGCAGGTGAAGACTCAGGGTCCCCCCCAGACAGACTCCAGAGCAGGCGAAGACTTGGGGTCCCCCCCAGACAGACTCCAGAGCAGGCGAAGACTCAGGGTCCCTCACAGACAGACTCCAGAGCAGGTGAAGACTCAGGGTCCCCCCCAGACAGACTCCAGAGCAGGCGAAGACTCAGGGTCCCTCACAGACAGACTCCAGAGCAGGCAAAGACTCAGGGTCCCCCCCAGACAGACTCCAGAGCAGGCGAAGACTCAGGGTCCCCCACAGGCAGACTCCAGAGCAGGCAAAGACTCAGGGTCCCCCACAGGCAGACTCCAGAGCAGGCAAAGACTCAGGGTCCCCCCCAGACAGACTCCAGAGCAGGCGAAGACTTGGGGTCCCCCCCAGACAGACTCCAGAGCAGGCGAAGACTCAGGGTCCCTCACAGACAGACTCCAGAGCAGGCAAAGACTCAGGGTCCCCCCCAGACAGAATCCAGAGCAGGCGAAGACTCAGGGTCCCCCCCCAGACAGACTCCAGAGCAGGCGAAGACTCAGGGTCCCTCACAGGCAGACTCCAGAGCAGGCGAAGACTCAGGGTCCCCCACAGGCAGACTCCAGAGCAGGCGAAGACTCAGGGTCCCCCACAGGCAGACTCCAGAGCAGGCGAAGACTCCGGGCCCCCACAGGCAGACTCCAGAGCAGGCGAAGACTCTGGTCCCCCACAGGCAGACTCCAGAGCAGGCGAAGACTTGGGGTCCCCCCCAGACAGACTCCAGAGCAGGCGAAGACTCAGGGTCCCTCACAGGCAGACTCCAGAGCAGGCGAAGACTCAGGGTCCCTCACAGACAGACTCCAGAGCAGGCGAAGACTCGGGGTCCCTCACAGGCAGACTCCAGAGCAGGCGAAGACTCAGGGTCCCTCACAGACAGACTCCAGAGCAGGTGAAGACTCGGGGTCCCTCACAGGCAGACTCCAGAGCAGGCGAAGACTCAGGGTCCCCCACAGACAGACTCCAGAGCAGGCGAAGACTCAGGGTCCCCCCCAGACAGACTCCAGAGCAGGCGAAGACTCAGGGTCCCCCCAGACAGACTCCGGAGCAGGCGAAGACTCAGGGTCCCTCACAGGCAGACTCCAGAGCAGGCGAAGACTCAGGGCCCCCCACAGACAGACTCAGGGTCCCTCACGGGCAGACTCCAGAGCAGGCAAAGACTCGGGGCCCCCCAGACAGACTCCGGAGCAGGCGAAGACTCAGGGTCCCTCACAGGCAGACTCCAGAGCAGGCAAAGACTCAGGGCCCCCCCCAGACAGACTCAGGGTCCCTCACGGGCAGACTCCAGAGCAGGCAGAGCCGCCTCGGGGCGATTGGCAACAGGTGACTTTAGTCCCTCATTTCTGTTCTGCCTCAATTCTCATTGGGTGCAATCAGCAAATCTCATCAAACTGCTCAACACCGTGGACTTTCTCCTTCCTTTGATCTTCTCGCGTTCTGTACTTGCAAGACAGACCTGGTATTCATAGCGTCTACAAATGAAAACGTGAGGTATAAGGCGCTATATATTCACATTAGTTGAACAGCATCATGAAGAAGCAGAAGTCTGCGACCAGTGTCACGCTCTGGGGTGCATCCACGCGACAGGTCATTGCAAACGGCGCGTCATCCGTGGAAAGTGTTCAACCGACTTCAGAACAAGTGTGGCTGGAACGAGGGCGATTACGTCACAACACATTGAGGTATTGTGTAACAAAATCTACACACAGGGAAAATAACGCTACCGTGAAAGAGAAAACACACAGGACAAGGAGGAATCGACTTAAGAGGGCGAGAGACAGACCATTTAAAGGCATGACTGACAGCGGCACCCCCCCCCTCCCCTGTTTGAAATGCGGGTGTGGCCGAATCAAAGAGGGGACTCATGTGGAACTCATCCGCTGCCTCCACCGGTCCGTGGCTTTGCTGAAAACCAGGAATGAGGCGCAGGCACGTGATAATCAGAACATGCCCTCTCAGCGCTGCCTCCGTTCACAGAGAGCGCCTCGATGTCCTCTCAGCGCTGCCTCCGGTCACAGAGAGCGCCTCGATGCCCTCTCAGCGCTGCCTCCAGAGAGCGCCTCGATGCCCTCTCAGTGCTGCCTCCGGTCACAGAGAGCGCCTCGATGCCCGCTCAGCGCTGCCTCCGTTCACAGAGAGCGCCTCGATGCCCTCTCAGCGCTGCCTCCGTTCACAGAGGCGCCTCGATGCCCGCTCAGCGCTGCCTCCGTTCACAAAGAGCGCCTCGATGCCCTCTCAGCGCTGCCTCCAGAGAGCGCCTCGATGCCCGCTCAGCGCTGCCTCCATTCACAGAGAGCGCCTCCGTTCACAGAGAGCGCCTCGATGCCCTCTCAGCGCTGCCTCCGTTCACAGAGAGCGCCTCGATGCCCTCTCAGTGCTGCCTCCGGTCACAGAGAGCGCCTCGATGCCCTCTCAGCGCTGCCTCCGGTCACAGAGAGCGCCTCGATGCCCTCTCAGCGCTGCCTCCAGAGAGCGCCTCGATGCCCTCTCAGTGCTGCCTCCGGTCACAGAGAGCGCCTCGATGCCCGCTCAGCGCTGCCTCCGTTCACAGAGAGCGCCTCGATGTCCTCTCAGCGCTGCCTCCGTTCACAGAGAGCGCCTCGATGTCCTCTCAGCGCTGCCTCCGGTCACAGAGAGCGCCTCGATGCCCTCTCAGCGCTGCCTCCAGAGAGCGCCTCGATGCCCTCTCAGTGCTGCCTCCGGTCACAGAGAGCGCCTCGATGTCCTCTCAGCGCTGCCTCCGGTCACAGAGAGCGCATCGATGCCCTCTCAGCGCTGCCTCCAGAGAGCGCCTCGATGCCCTCTCAGTGCTGCCTCCGGTCACAGAGAGCGCCTCGATGCCCGCTCAGCGCTGCCTCCGTTCACAGAGAGCGCCTCGATGCCCTCTCAGCGCTGCCTCCGTTCACAGAGGCGCCTCGATGCCCGCTCAGCGCTGCCTCCGTTCACAAAGAGCGCCTCGATGCCCTCTCAGCGCTGCCTCCAGAGAGCGCCTCGATGCCCGCTCAGCGCTGCCTCCATTCACAGAGAGCGCCTCCGTTCACAGAGAGCGCCTCGATGCCCTCTCAGCGCTGCCTCCGTTCACAGAGAGCGCCTCGATGACCTCTCAGCGCTGCCTTCGGCCACAGAGAGCGCCTCGATGCCCTCTCAGTGCTGCCTCCGGTCACAGAGAGCGCCTCGATGCCCTCTCAGCGCTGCCTCCGGTCACAGAGAGCGCCTCGATGCCCCACAGTGCTGCCTCCGTTCACAGAGAGCGCCTCGATGCCCCACGGCGCTGCCTCCGTTCACAGAGAGCGCCTCGATGCCCTCTCAGCGCTGCCTCCGGTCACAGAGAGCGCCTCGATGCCCGCTCAGCGCTGCCTCCGTTCACAGAGAGCGCCTCGATGCCCGCTCAGCGCTGCCTCCGTTCACAGAGAGCGCCTTGATGCCCTCTCAGCGCTGCCTCCGGTCACAGAGAGCGCCTCGATGCCCCACAGCGCTGCCTCCGTTCACAGAGAGCGCCTCGATGCCCGCTCAGCGCCGCCTCCGGTCACAGAGAGCGCCTCGATGCCCGCTCAGCACTGCCTCCGTTCACAGAGAGCGCCTCGATGCCCTCTCAGCGCTGCCTCCAGAGAGCGCCTCGATGCCCTCGCAGCGCTGCCTCCAGAGAGCGCCTCGATGCCCTCACAGCGCTGCCTCCGGTCACAGAGAGCGCCTCGATGCCCCACAGTGCTGCCTTCGTTCACAGAGAGCGCCTTGATGCCCTCTCAGCGCTGCCTCCGGTCACAGAGAGCGCCTCGATGCCCCACAGTGCTGCCTCCGTTCACAGAGAGCGCCTCGATGCCCCACGGCGCTGCCTCCGTTCACAGAGAGCGCCTCGATGCCCTCTCAGCGCTGCCTCCGGTCACAGAGAGCGCCTCGATGCCCGCTCAGCGCTGCCTCCGTTCACAGAGAGCGCCTCGATGCCCGCTCAGCGCTGCCTCCGTTCACAGAGAGCGCCTCGATGCCCGCTCAGCGCTGCCTCCGTTCACAGAGAGCGCCTTGATGCCCTCTCAGCGCTGACTCCGGTCACAGAGAGCGCCTCGATGCCCCACAGCGCTGCCTCCGTTCACAGAGAGCGCCTCAATGCCCTCTCAGCGCTGCCTCCATTCACAGTGCCGCCCCGCACTTTATTTAAGTGCCCGTCCTCGGTACTGCACGGGTCGTGTATAAATGCCCCTCTGCAGTAAAAACAACCCCCCCTTTAGATTCTTAAAAGCGCCTCTCACTTCTCTTTTGCCTCCCCTTCTTAAAGCGCCTCGTTCGTTGCCATGGCCACGCGCAGTGTGCAGACGCAGCGCCTCTGCCTTCCGATGGCGCTAGAGGAGCGACCTTGAACGCAGCGCCTGAGGGTGCAGGAGGCGCCAACTGTGGAAATTGGAGACTGACCTCAAACCCGAGGACTGGCCTCAAAGTTGGAGACTGGCCTCAAACCAGGAGACTGACCTCAAACCCGGGGACTGGCTTCAAACCAGGAGACTGACCTCAAACCTGGGGACTGACCTCAAACCCAGGGACTGGCCTCAAACCGTGGGACTGACCTCAAACCCAGGGACTGGCCTCAAACCGTGGGACTGGCCTCAAACCGTGGGACTGGCCTCAAACCGTGGGACTCGCCTCAAACAGGAGACTGGCCTCAAACCCAAAGACTGGATTCAAACCAGGAGACTGACCTCAAACCTGGGGACTGACCTCAAACCCAGGGACTGGCCTCAAACCGTGGGACTCGCCTCAAACCAGGAGACTGGCCTCAAACCCAAAGACTGGCTCAAACCTGGGGCCTGACCTTAAACCTGGGGACTGGCCTGAAAGCTGGGGACTGGTCTGGAAGCCACGGACTAGCCTCAAGCACCGGGACTAGTGGTACAAGCCGAGGCCACTTGTACTGAGGGTCCTTGTGGTACAAGGGGTTCCAGTCTGAGTCTATGGTAATTCTTCACTTCACCACCACAGCCACAACAATGCACAGTACCAGCCAACACCCCCCACAGGGAATAGCTAAATCCAGAGAAGTGCACCAGTCTTCAGCCAATTGGATCGCTGCATTAGGGAACTCTTGGGATGGCAAACATTCCTCTGTGCCCTGTGATGTAATCACCCCAAAACCCCCCAAGATGACCAGCCGGCCCTGAGTACCACTCTCCACAGTGCACACCCCTACAAGGCTCAGCCTCTTCGTCATCTCACCACATACCTGCTCCACCCCCACAATTGCCCCAAGCACCCCGTCTTACCTCCAACTTGTTCACAGACGACCCCCCCAAACAAAATGGTGGTTAAATATCGGATCTTTCCAGCTGCTGAGAACCCGCAAATGGTCCACCTCCCAAACCCCACCAGAGCAGCCCCCCCAGATCCAACTAAACTCTCAGTGTCTAACGCTGCACCCTGAGCTTGACTCACTGATGTAAACACGCAGAGGGGACTGTTTCTGGGAAGTGTCCTCATCATGTGTGTGTGTGTGTGTAGTCAGCAGTACCACCGTCGTGACGTAATATATCAAGATTCTGTACCCACATCTGTAACTCAAAGGGGTGCACATGTACTATCAACTTCAGACACCTTGTACGTTCTGTCTGTTGTGGCTATGTGCACAGCTTCTCACACCAGGAGTCCTTACAAAGGAACCCAATAAGGATACTTACAAGAACATGGGGTAGACCTGCTGCCACTGCATCCACTGACCGTCTCTTCAGTGCCGCTGCATTCGTTGTTTACCATCTTCCTTATTTTAACCCGGTATCTGCAGGCTGGAGGAGAGTCTGTACCTCGCAACAGACTTCACAATGCCTACACTACAGACAGAAACACCCTTCCAGTGAAACGACCCGACTCATACTTATAGGGTCCACAAAACACGGCCTCCCCTTTAATCCCAAAGGTAAGTAAGCATAATCGAAGCCTGGACTTTGGCCTCTGTCATGGAATGAGGAAATAAGAGTCAGACATAATGGGATTAACAATAATCAAAGCATTATGTTACCTTCTTTATCCCAGTCCAGTCTTAACAAGAAACTAAAGAATCTGATACCTGCTTCACCTCAAAACACTCTGAAATATGAGACCACAACTCACACCCCGCCTGAAGGTCTCTGCCCCACCCTATCCCGATAGTGACCCAGTCACTTGTATTCACTCCAGACACTCTGAAGCAGGGATTCACCCTGGACACTCTGGGGCAGGGATTCACCCCGGACACTCTGGGGCAGGGATTCTCCCAGGACACTATGGGGCAGGGATTCACCCAGGACACTCTGGGGCTGGGATTCACCCCGGCCACTCTGAGGCAAGGGTTTCACCCAGGACACTCTGAGGCAGGGATTCACCCAGGACACTCTGGGGTGGGATTCACCCAGGACACTCTGGGGTGGGATTCATCCCAGGACACTCTGGGGCAGGGATTCACCCAGGACACTCTGGGGCTTGGACTCACCCCGGACACTCTGAGGCAGGGATTCACCCAGGACACTCTGGGGCAGGGATTCACCCAGGACACTCTGGGGGTTGGACTCACCCCAGACACTCTGGGGCTGGGATTCACCCCGGACACTCTGGGGCAGGGATTCATCCCAGGACACTCTGGGGCAGGGATTCACCCAGGACACTCTGGGGGTTGGACTCACCCCAGACACTCTGGGGCTGGGATTCACCCCGGACACTCTGGGGCAGGGATTCACCCCGGACACTCTGATGCAGGGATTCACCCAGGACCCTCTGAGGCAGGGATTCACCCCCGACACTCAGGGGCTGGGATTCACCCCGGACACTCTGGGGCTGGGATTAACCCTGGACACTCTGGGGTGGGATTCACCCCAGACACTCTGGGGCAGGGATTCACCCCAGACACTCTGGGGCAGGGATTCACCCCGGACACTCTGGGGTGGGATTCACCCCGGACACTCAGGGGCAGGGATTCACCCCGGACACTCTGGGGTGGGATTCACCCCGGAAACTCAGGGGCAGGGATTCACCCCGGACACTCTGAGGCAGGGATTCACCCCCGACACTCTGGGGCTGGGATTCACCCCGGACACTCTGGGGCTGGGGTTCACCCCGGACACTCTGGGGTGGGATTCACCCCGGACACTCTGGGGTGGGATTCACCCCGGACACTCTGGGGTGGGATTCACCCCGGACACTCTGGGGCAGGGATTCACCCAGGACCCTCTGAGGCAGGGATTCACCCTGGACACTCTGGGGCAGGGATTGACCCCGGACACTCTGGGGCAAGGATTCACCCCGGACACTCTGGGGCTGGATTCACCCGGGACACTCTGGGGCAGGGATTCCACCCAGACACTCTGGGGCAGGGATTCACCCAGGAGACTCTGGGGCAGGATTCACCCCCGACACTCTGAGGCAGGGATTCACCCAGGACACTCTGAGGCAGGGATTTACCCTGGACACTCTGGGGCAGGGATTTACCCAGGACACTCTGGGGCAGGATTCACCCCGGACACTCTGGGGCAGGATTCACCCCGGACACTCTGGGGCTGAGATTCACCCCGGACACTCTGGGGCTGGGATTCACCCCGGACACTCTGGGGCTGGGATTCACCCCGGACACTCTGGGGCTGGGATTCACCCAGGACACTCTGGGACAGGGATTCACCCCGGACACTCTGGGATTCACCCTGGACACTCTGGGACAGGGATTCACTCCGGACACTCTGGGGCAGGGATTCACCCCGGACACTCTGGGGCAGGGATTCACCCCGGACACTCTGGGGCTGAGATTCACCCCGGACACTCTGGGGCTGGGATTCACCCCGGACACTCTGGGGCTGGGATTCACCCCGGACACTCTGGGGTGGGATTCACCCAGGACACTCTGGGACAGGGATTCACCCCCGACACTCTGGGGCTGGGATTCACCCCGGACACTCTGGGGCTGGGGTTCACCCCGGACACTCTGGGGTGGGATTCACCCCGGACACTCTGGGGTGGGATTCACCCCGGACACTCTGGGGCAGGGATTCACCCAGGACCCTCTGGGACAGGGATTCACCCCGGACACTCTGGGGCTGGGATTCACCCTGGACACTCTGGGACAGGGATTCACTCCGGACACTCTGGGGCAGGGATTCACCCCGGACACTCTGGGGCTGGGATTCACCCCGGACCCTCTGGGGCAGGGATTCACCCCGGACACTCTGGGGCTGGGATTCACCCCGGACACTCTGGGGCTGGGATTCACCCCGGACACTCTGGGGCAGGGATTCACCCCGGACACTCTGGGGCAGGGATTCACCCCGGACACTCTGGGGCAGGGATTCACCCTGGACACTCTGGGGCTGAGATTCACCCCGGACACTCTGGGGCTGGGATTCACCCCGGACACTCTGGGGCTGGGATTCACCCCGGACACTCTGGGGTGGGATTCACCCAGGACACTCTGGGACAGGGATTCACCCAGGACACTCTGGGACTGGGATTCACCCCGGACACTCTGGGGCTGGGATTCACCCCGGACACTCTGGGGCTGGGATTCACCCCGGACACTCTGGGACAGGGATTCACTCCGGACACTCTGGGGCAGGGATTCACCCCGGACACTCTGGGGCAGGGATTCACCCCGGACACTCTGGGGCTGGGACTCACCCCGGACACTTTGGGGCAAGGATTCACCCCGGACACTCTGGGGCAGGGATTCACCCTGGACACTCTGGGGCTGAGATTCACCCCGGACACTCTGGGGCTGGGATTCACCCCGGACACTCTGGGGCTGGGATTCACCCCGGACACTCTGGGGCTGGGATTCACCCCGGACACTCTGGGGCTTGGACTCACCCCGGACACTTTGGGGCAAGGATTCACCCCGGACACTCTGGGGCTGGGATTCACCCTGGACACTCTGGGGCTGAGATTCACCCCGGACACTCTGGGGCTGGGATTCACCCCGGACACTCTGGGGCTGGGATTCACCCCGGACACTCTGGGGTGGGATTCACCCAGGACACTCTGGGACAGGGATTCACCCCGGACACTCTGGGGCTGGGATTCACCCTGGACACTCTGGGACAGGGATTCACTCCGGACACTCTGGGGCAGGGATTCACCCCGGACACTCTGGGGCTGGGATTCACCCCGGACCCTCTGGGACAGGGATTCACCCCGGACACTCTGGGGCTGGGATTCACCCCGGACACTCTGGGGCTGGGATTCACCCCGGACACTCTGGGGCAGGGATTCACCCCGGACACTCTGGGGCAGGGATTCATTCTGGACACTCTGGGGCAGGGATTCGCCCTGGACACTCTGGGGCAGGGATTCACCCCGGACACTCTGGGGCAGGGATTCACCCAGGACACTCTGGGGCAGGGATTCACCCCGGACACTCTGGGGCAAGGATTCACCCGGACACTCTGGGGCAAGGATTCACCCCGGACACTCTGGGGCAAGGATTCACCCTGGACACTCTGGGGTTGGGATTCACCCCGGACACTCTGGGGCTAGGATTCACCCCAGACACTCTGGGGCAGGGATTCACCCAGGACACTCTGATGCAGGATTCACCCAGGACACTCAGAGGCAAGGATTCACTCAGGACACTTTGGGGCAGGATTCACCTCGGACACTCGGGCAAGGATTCACCCCGGACACTCTGGGGCAGGATTCACCCCTGACACTCTGGGGCAGGGATTCACCCCGGACACTCCGAGGCAGGGATTCACCCAGGACACTCTGGTGCCGGGATTCACCCAGGACACTCTGGGGCAGGGATTCACCCTGGACACTCTGGGGCTGAGATTCACCCTGGACACTCTGGGGCTGGGATTCACCCCGGACACTCTGAGGCAGGGATTCACCCAGGACACTCTGGGGTGGGATTCACCCCGGACACTCTGAGGCAGGGATTCACCCAGGACACTCTGGGGTGGGATTCACCCCGGACACTCTGGGGCTGGGATTCACCCCACACACTCTGGGGCTGGGATTCACCCAGGACACTTTGGGGCTGGGATTCACCCCGGACACTCTGGGGTGGGATTCACCCCGGGCACTCTGGGGTGGGATTCACCCCGGACACTCTGGGGTGGGATTCACCCAGGACACTCTGGGGTGGGATTCACCCAGGACACTCTGGGGTGGGATTCACCCAGGACACTCTGGGGTGGGATTCACACAGGACACTCTGGGGTGGGATTCACCCAGGACACTCTGGGGTGGGATTCATCCCGGACACTCTGGGGTGGGATTCATCCCGGACACTCTGGGACAGGGATTCACCCAGGACACTCTGAGGCAGGATTCACCCCGGACACTCAGAGGCAAGGATTCACCCAGGACACTTTGGGGCAGGATTCACCTCGGACACTGGGGCAAGGATTCAACCCGGACACTCTGGGGCAGGATTCACCCCTGACACTCTGGGGCAGGGATTCACCCCGGACACTCTGAGGCAGGGATTCACCCAGGACACTCTGGGGCCGGGATTCACCCAGGACACTCTGGGGCAGGGAATTCACCCTGGACACTCTGGGGCAGGGATTCACCCTGGACACTCTGGGGCTCAGATTCACCCTAAACACTCTGGGGCTGGGATTCACCCCGGACACTCTGGGGTGGGATTCACCCCGGACACTCTGGGGCTGGGATTCACCCCGGACACTCTGGGGCTGGGATTCACCCAGGACACTTTGGGGCTGGGATTCACCCAATACACTTTGGGGCTGGGATTCACCCCGGACACTCTGGGGTGAGATTCACCCAGGACACTCTGGGGTGGGATTCACCCAGGACACTCTGGGGTGGGATTCATCCCGGACACTCTGGGGCAGGGATTCACCCAGGACACTCTGGGGCAGGGATTCACCCCGGACACTCTGAGGCAGGGATTCACCCAGGACACTCTGGGGCAGGGATTCACCCAGGACACTCTGGGGCAGGATTCACCCCAGACACTCTGGGGCAGGGATTCACCCAGGACACTCTGGGGCAGGGATTCACCCAGGACACTCTGGGGCAGGGATTCACCCAGGACACTCTGGGGCAGGGATTCACCCAGGACACTCTGGGGCTTGGACTCACCCCGGACACTCTGGGGCTGGGATTCACCCCGGACACTCTGGGGCTGGGATTCACCCCAAACACTCTGGGGCTGGGATTCACCCCGGACACTCTGGGGCTTGGACTCACCCCGGACACTCTGGGGCTTGGACTCACCCCGGACACTCTGGGGCAAGGATTCACCCCGGACACTCTGGGGCTGGGATTCACCCCGGACACTCTGGGGTGGGATTCACCCAGGACACTCTGGGGCTGAGATTCACCCCAGACACTCTGGGGCTGGGATTCACACAGGACATTCTTGGGCTGGGATTCACCCCGACACTCTGGGGCAGGGATTCACGCAGGACACTCTGAGGCAGGATTCACCCAGGACACTCTGAGGCCGGGATTCACCCAGGACACTCTGGGGCAGGATTCACCCAGGACACTCTGAGGCAGGGATTCACTCAGGACACTCTGGGGCAGGGATTTACCGAGGACACGCTGGGGCTTGGACTCACCCCGGACACTCTGGGGCAGGGATTCACCCAGGACACTCTGGGGCAGGGATTCAACCAGGACACTCTGGGGCAGGGATTTACCCAGGTCACTCTGGGGCTTGGACTCACCCCGGACACTCTGGGGCAGGGATTCACCCAGGACACTCTGGGGCAGGGATTCACCCAGGACACTCTGGGGCAGGGATTCACCCAGGACACTCTGGGGCTTGGACTCACCCCGGACACTCTGAGGCAGGGATTCACCCAGGACACTCTGGGGCAGGGATTCACCCAGGACACTCTGGGGGTTGGACTCACCCCAGACACTCTGGGGCTGGGATTCACCCCGGACACTCTGGGGCAGGGATTCACCCCGGACACTCTGATGCAGGGATTCACCCAGGACCCTCTGAGGCAGGGATTCACCCCCGACACTCAGGGGCTGGGATTCACCCCGGACACTCTGGGGCTGGGATTAACCCTGGACACTCTGGGGTGGGATTCACCCCAGACACTCTGGGGCAGGGATTCACCCCAGACACTCTGGGGCAGGGATTCACCCCGGACACTCTGGGGTGGGATTCACCCCGGACACTCAGGGGCAGGGATTCACCCCGGACACTCTGGGGTGGGATTCACCCCGGACACTCAGGGGCAGGGATTCACCCCGGACACTCTGAGGCAGGGATTCACCCCCGACACTCTGGGGCTGGGATTCACCCCGGACACTCTGGGGCTGGGGTTCACCCCGGACACTCTGGGGTGGGATTCACCCCGGACACTCTGGGGTGGGATTCACCCCGGACACTCTGGGGCAGGGATTCACCCAGGACCCTCTGAGGCAGGGATTCACCCTGGACACTCTGGGGCAGGGATTCACACCGAACACTCTGGGGCAAGGATTCACCCCGGACACTCTGGGGCTGGATTCACCCGGGACACTCTGGGGCAGGGATTCCACCCAGACACTCTGGGGCAGGGATTCCACCCAGGAGACTCTGGGGCAGGATTCACCCCGACACTCTGAGGCAGGGATTCACCCAGGACACTCTGAGGCAGGGATTTACCCTGGACACTCTGGGGCAGGGATTCACCCAGGACACTCTGGGGCAGGATTCACCCCGGACACTCTGGGGCTGAGATTCACCCCGGACACTCTGGGGCTGGGATTCACCCCGGACACTCTGGGGCTGGGATTCACCCCGGACACTCTGGGGTGGGATTCACCCAGGACACTCTGGGACAGGGATTCACTCCGGACACTCTGGGGCTGGGATTCACCCCGGACACTCTGGGACAGGGATTCACTCTGGACACTCTGGGACAGGGATTCACCCCGGACACTCTGGGGCTGGGATTCACCCCGGACACTCTGGGGCTGGGATTCACCCCGGACACTCTGGGGCTGAGATTCACCCCGGACACTCTGGGGCTGGGATTCACCCCGGACACTCTGGGGCTGGGATTCACCCTGGACACTCTGGGGTGGGATTCACCCAGGACACTCTGGGGTGGGATTCACCCAGGACACTCTGGGACAGGGATTCACCCCCGACACTCTGGGGCTGGGATTCACCCCGGACACTCTGGGGCTGGGGTTCACCCCGGACACTCTGGGGTGGGATTCACCCCGGACACTCTGGGGTGGGATTCACCCCGGACACTCTGGGGCAGGGATTCACCCCGGACCCTCTGAGGCAGGGATTCACCCTGGACACTCTGGGGCAGGGATTCACCCCGGACACTCTGGGGCAAGGATTCACCCCGGACACTCTGGGGCTGGATTCACCCGGGACACTCTGGGGCAGGGATTCCACCCAGACACTCTGGGGCAGGGATTCACCCAGGAGACTCTGGGGCAGGATTCACCCCCGACACTCTGAGGCAGGGATTCACCCAGGACACTCTGAGGCAGGGATTTACCCTGGACACTCTGGGGCAGGGATTCACCCAGGACACTCTGGGGCAGGATTCACCCCGGACACTCTGGGGCAGGATTCACCCCGGACACTCTGGGGCAGGATTCACCCCGGACACTCTGGGGCTGAGATTCACCCCGGACACTCTGGGGCTGAGATTCACCCCGGACACTCTGGGGCTGGGATTCACCCCGGACACTCTGGGGCTGGGATTCACCCCGGACACTCTGGGGTGGGATTCACCCAGGACACTCTGGGACAGGGATTCACCCCGGACACTCTGGGGCTGGGATTCACCCTGGACACTCTGGGGCTGGGATTCACCCTGGACACTCCGGGACAGGGATTCACTCCGGACACTCTGGGGCAGGGATTCACCCCGGACACTCTGGGGCTGGGATTCACCCCGGACACTCTGGGGCTGAGATTCACCCCGGACACTCTGGGGCTGGGATTCACCCCGGACACTCTGGGGCTGGGATTCACCCCGGACACTCTGGGGCTGGGATTCACCCCGGACACTCTGGGGTGGGATTCACCCAGGACACTCTGGGACAGGGATTCACCCCCGACACTCTGGGGCTGGGATTCACCCCGGACACTCTGGGGCTGGGGTTCACCCCGGACACTCTGGGGTGGGATTCACCCCGGACACTCTGGGGCTGGGGTTCACCCCGGACACTCTGGGGTGGGATTCACCCCGGACACTCTGGGGTGGGATTCACCCCGGACACTCTGGGGCAGGGATTCACCCAGGACCCTCTGGGACAGGGATTCACCCCGGACGCTCTGGGGCTGGGATTCACCCTGGACACTCTGGGACAGGGATTCACTCCGGACACTCTGGGGCAGGGATTCACCCGGACACTCTGGGGCTGGGATTCACCCCGGACCCTCTGGGACAGGGATTCACCCTGGACACTCTGGGGCTGGGATTCACCCCGGACACTCTGGGGCTGGGATTCACCCCGGACACTCTGGGGCAGGGATTCACCCCGGACACTCTGGGGCAGGGATTCACCCCGGACACTCTGGGGCAGGGATTCACCCTGGACACTCTGGGGCTGAGATTCACCCCGGACACTCTGGGGCTGGGATTCACCCCGGACACTCTGGGGCTGGGATTCACCCCGGACACTCTGGGGTGGGATTCACCCAGGACACTCTGGGACAGGGATTCACCCCGGACACTCTGGGACAGGGATTCACCCCGGACACTCTGGGGCTGGGATTCACCCCGGACACTCTGGGACAGGGATTCACTCCGGACACTCTGGGGCAGGGATTCACCCCGGACACTTTGGGGCAGGGATTCACCCCGGACACTCTGGGGCAGGGATTCACCCTGGACACTCTGGGGCTGAGATTCACCCCGGACACTCTGGGGCTGGGATTCACCCCGGACACTCTGGGGCTGGGATTCACCCCGGACACTCTGGGGCTTGGACTCACCCCGGACACTTTGGGGCAAGGATTCACCCCGGACACTTTGGGGCAAGGATTCACCCCGGACACTCTGGGGCTGGGATTCACCCTGGACACTCTGGGGCTGAGATTCACCCCGGACACTCTGGGGCTGGGATTCACCCCGGACACTCTGGGGCTGGGATTCACCCCGGACACTCTGGGACAGGGATTCACCCCGGACACTCTGGGACAGGGATTCACCCCGGACACTCTGGGGCTGGGATTCACCCTGGACACTCTGGGACAGGGATTCACTCCGGACACTCTGGGGCAGGGATTCACCCCGGACACTCTGGGGCTGGGATTCACCCCGGACCCTCTGGGACAGGGATTCACCCTGGACACTCTGGGGCTGGGATTCACCCCGGACACTCTGGGGCTGAGATTCACCCCGGACACTCTGGGGCAGGGATTCAGTCTGGACACTCTGGGGCAGGGATTCGCCCTGGACACTCTGGGGCAGGGATTCACCCCGGACACTCTGGGGCAGGGATTCCCCCAGGACACTCTGGGGCAGGGATTCACCCCGGACACTCTGGGGCAAGGATTCACCCGGACACTCTGGGGCAAGGATTCACCCCGGACACTCTGGGGCAAGGATTCACCCTGGACACTCTGGGGTTGGGATTCACCCCGGACACTCTGGGTCTAGGATTCACCCCAGACACTCTGGGGCAGGGATTCACCCAGGACACTCTGATGCAGGATTCACCCAGGACACTCAGAGGCAAGGATTCACTCAGGACACTTTGGGGCAGGATTCACCTCGGACACTGGGGCAAGGATTCACCCCGGACACTCTGGGGCAGGATTCACCCCTGACACTCTGGGGCAGGGATTCACCCCGGACACTCCCGAGGCAGGGATTCACCCAGGACACTCTGGTGCCGGGATTCACCCAGGACACTCTGGGGCAGGGATTCACCCTGGACACTCTGGGGCTGAGATTCACCCTGGACACTCTGGGGCTGGGATTCACCCCGGACACTCTGAGGCAGGGATTCACCCAGGACACTCTGGGGTGGGATTCACCCCGGACACTCTGAGGCAGGGATTCACCCAGGACACTCTGGGGTGGGATTCACCCCGGACACTCTGGGGCTGGGATTCACCCCACACACTCTGGGGCTGGGATTCACCCAGGACACTTTGGGGCTGGGATTCACCCCGGACACTCTGGGGTGGGATTCACCCCGGGCACTCTGGGGTGGGATTCACCCCGGACACTCTGGGGTGGAATTCACCCAGGACACTCTGGGGTGGGATTCACCCAGGACACTCTGGGGTGGGATTCACCCAGGACACTCTGGGGTGGGATTCACCCAGGACACTCTGGGGTGTGATTCACACAGGACACTCTGGGGTGGGATTCACCCAGGACACTCTGGGGTGGGATTCATCCCGGACACTCTGGGGTGGGATTCACCCCGGACACTCTGGGGCTGGGATTCACCCCGGACCCTCTGGGACAGGGATTCACCCTGGACACTCTGGGGCTGGGATTCACCCCGGACACTCTGGGGCTGGGATTCACCCCGGACACTCTGGAGCAGGGATTCACCCCGAACACTCTGGGGCAGGGATTCACCCCGGACACTCTGGGGCAGGGATTCAGTCTGGACACTCTGGGGCAGGGATTCGCCCTGGACACTCTGGGGCAGGGATTCACCCCGGACACTCTGGGGCAGGGATTCCCCCAGGACACTCTGGGGCAGGGATTCACCCCAGACACTCTGGGGCAAGGATTCACCCGGACACTCTGGGGCAAGGATTCACCCTGGACACTCTGGGGTTGGGATTCACCCCGGACACTCTGGGGCTAGGATTCACCCCAGACACTCTGGGGCAGGGATTCACCCAGGACACTCTGATGCAGGATTCACCCAGGACACTCAGAGGCAAGGATTCACTCAGGACACTTTGGGGCAGGATTCACCTCGGACACTGGGGCAAGGATTCACCCCGGACACTCTGGGGCAGGATTCACCCCTGACACTCTGGGGCAGGGATTCACCCCGGACACTCCCGAGGCAGGGATTCACCCAGGACACTCTGGTGCCGGGATTCACCCAGGACACTCTGGGGCAGGGATTCACCCTGGACACTCTGGGGCTGGGATTCACCCCGGACACTCTGAGGCAGGGATTCACCCAGGACACTCTGGGGTGGGATTCACCCCGGACACTCTGAGGCAGGGATTCACCCAGGACACTCTGGGGTGGGATTCACCCCGGACACTCTGGGGCTGGGATTCACCCCACACACTCTGGGGCTGGGATTCACCCAGGACACTTTGGGGCTGGGATTCACCCCGGACACTCTGGGGTGGGATTCACCCCGGGCACTCTGGGGTGGGATTCACCCCGGACACTCTGGGGTGGAATTCACCCAGGACACTCTGGGGTGGGATTCACCCAGGACACTCTGGGGTGGGATTCACCCAGGACACTCTGGGGTGTGATTCACACAGGACACTCTGGGGTGGGATTCACCCAGGACACTCTGGGGTGGGATTCATCCCGGACACTCTGGGGTGGGATTCATCCCGGACACTCTGGGACAGGGATTCACCCAGGACACTCTGAGGCAGGATTCACCCCGGACACTCAGAGGCAAGGATTCACCCAGGACACTGGGGCAAGGATTCACCCCGGACACTCTGGGGCAGGATTCACCCCTGACACTCTGGGGCAGGGATTCACCCCGGACACTCTGGGGCAGGGATTCACCCCGGACACTCTGGGGCAGGGATTCACCCCGGACACTCTGGGGCAGGGATTCACCCCGGACACTCTGGGGCCGGGATTCACCCAGGACACTCTGGGGCAGGGATTCACCCTGGACACTCTGGGGCTCAGATTCACCCTGGACACTCTGGGGCTGGGATTCACCCCGGACACTCTGGGGTGGGATTCACCCCGGACACTCTGGGGCTGGGATTCACCCCGGACACTCTGGGGCTGGGATTCACCCAGGACACTTTGGGGCTGGGATTCACCCAGGACACTTTGGGGCTGGGATTCACCCCGGACCCTCTGGGACAGGGATTCACCCTGGACACTCTGGGGCTGGGATTCACCCCGGACACTCTGGGGCTGGGATTCACCCCGGACACTCTGGGGCAGGGATTCACCCTGGACACTCTGGGGCAGGGATTCACCCTGGACACTCTGGGGCAGGGATTCACCCCGGACACTCTGGGGCAGGGATTCACCCTGGACACTCTGGGGCTGAGATTCACCCCGGACACTCTGGGGCTGGGATTCACCCCGGACACTCTGGGGCTGGGATTCACCCCGGACACTCTGGGGTGGGATTCACCCAGGACACTCTGGGACAGGGATTCACCCCGGACACTCTGGGGCTGGGATTCACCCTGGACACTCTGGGACAGGGATTCACTCCGGACACTCTGGGGCAGGGATTCACCCCGGACACTCTGGGGCTGGGATTCACCCCGGACACTCTGGGACAGGGATTCACTCCGGACACTCTGGGGCAGGGATTCACCCCGGACACTCTGGGGCTGGGACTCACCCCGGACACTTTGGGGCAAGGATTCACCCCGGACACTCTGGGGCAGGGATTCACCCTGGACACTCTGGGGCTGAGATTCACCCCGGACACTCTGGGGCTGGGATTCACCCCGGACACTCTGGGGCTGGGATTCACCCCGGACACTCTGGGGCTTGGACTCACCCCGGACACTTTGGGGCAAGGATTCACCCCGGACACTTTGGGGCAAGGATTCACCCCGGACACTCTGGGGCTGGGATTCACCCTGGACACTCTGGGGCTGAGATTCACCCCGGACACTCTGGGGCTGGGATTCACCCCGGACACTCTGGGGCTGGGATTCACCCCGGACACTCTGGGGTGGGATTCACCCAGGACACTCTGGGACAGGGATTCACCCCGGACACTCTGGGGCTGGGATTCACCCTGGACACTCTGGGACAGGGATTCGCTCCGGACACTCTGGGGCAGGGATTCACCCCGGACACTCTGGGGCTGGGATTCACCCCGGACCCTCTGGGACAGGGATTCACCCTGGACACTCTGGGGCTGGGATTCACCCCGGACACTCTGGGGCTGGGATTCACCCCGGACACTCTGGGGCAGGGATTCACCCCGGACACTCTGGGGCAGGGATTCAGTCTGGACACTCTGGGGCAGGGATTCGCCCTGGACACTCTGGGGCAGGGATTCACCCCGGACACTCTGGGGCAGGGATTCCCCCAGGACACTCTGGGGCAGGGATTCACCCCGGACACTCTGGGGCAAGGATTCACCCGGACACTCTGGGGCAAGGATTCACCCCGGACACTCTGGGGCAAGGATTCACCCTGGACACTCTGGGGTTGGGATTCACCCCGGACACTCTGGGGCTAGGATTCACCCCAGACACTCTGGGGCAGGGATTCACCCAGGACACTCTGATGCAGGATTCACCCAGGACACTCTGGGGCCGGGATTCACCCAGGACACTCTGGGGCAGGGATTCACCCTGGACACTCTGGGGCTCAGATTCACCCTGGACACTCTGGGGCTGGGATTCACCCCGGACACTCTGGGGTGGGATTCACCCCGGACACTCTGGGGCTGGGATTCACCCCGGACACTCTGGGGCTGGGATTCACCCAGGACACTTTGGGGCTGGGATTCACCCAGGACACTTTGGGGCTGGGATTCACCCCGGACACTCTGGGGTGGGATTCACCCCGGACACTCTGGGGTGGGATTCACCCAGGACACTCTGGGGTGGGATTCACCCAGGACACTCTGGGGTGGGATTCATCCCGGACACTCTGGGGCAGGGATTCACCCAGGACACTCTGGGGCAGGATTCACCCCGGACACTCTGGGGCAGGGATTCACCCAGGACACTCAGGGGCAGGGATTCACCCCGGACACTTTGAGGCAGGGATTCACCCAAGACACTCTGGGGCAGGAATTCACCCAGGACACTCTGGGGCAGGAATTCACCCAGGACACTCTGGGGCAGGGATTCACTCAGGACACTCGCGGGCAGGGATTCACCCCAGACACTCTGGGGCTTGGATTCACCCAGGACACTCTGGGGCAGGGATTCGCCCAGGACAGTCTGTGGCAGGGATTCACCCAGGACACTCTGGGGCTGGGATTCACCCAGGACACTCTGAGGCAGGGATTCACCCAGGACACTCTGGGGCTGGGATTCACCCCGGACACTCTGGGGCTGGGATTCACCCCGGACACTCTGGGGCAAGGATTCACCCCGGACACTCTGGGGCTGGATTCACCCGGGACACTCTGGGGCAGGGATTCCACCCAGACACTCTGGGGCAGGGATTCACCCAGGAGACTCTGGGGCAGGATTCACCCCCAACACTCTGAGCCAGGGATTCACCCAGGACACTCTGAGGCAGGGATTTACCCTGGACACTCTGGGGCAGGGATTCACCCAGGACACTCTGGGGCAGGATTCACCCCGGACACTCTGGGGCAGGATTCACCCCGGACACTCTGGGGCAGGATTCACCCCGGACATTCTGGGGCTTGGACTCACCCCGGACACTTTGGGGCAAGGATTCACCCCGGACACTCTGGGGCTGGGATTCACCCTGGACACTCTGGGGCTGAGATTCACCCCGGACACTCTGGGGCTGAGATTCACCCCGGACACTCTGGGGCTGGGATTCACCCCGGACACTCTGGGGCTGGGATTCACCCCGGACACTCTGGGGTGGGATTCACCCAGGACACTCTGGGACAGGGATTCACCCCGGACACTCTGGGGCTGGGATTCACCCTGGACACTCTGGGACAGGGATTCACTCCGGACACTCTGGGGCAGGGATTCACCCCGGACACTCTGGGGCTGGGATTCACCCCGGACCCTCTGGGACAGGGATTCACCCTGGACACTCTGGGGCTGGGATTCACCCCGGACACTCTGGGGCTGGGATTCACCCCGGACACTCTGGGGCAGGGATTCACCCCGGACACTCTGGGGCTGGGATTCACCCCGGACACTCTGGCGCTGGGATTCACCCCGGACACTCTGGAGCTGGGATTCACCCCGGACACTCTGGGGTGGGATTCACCCCGGACACTCTGGGGTGGGATTCACCCCGGACACTCTTGGGCTGGGATTCACCCCCAACACTCTGGGGCAGGGATTCACCCAGGACACTCTGGGGCAGGGATTCACCCAGGACACTCTGGGGCAGGATTCACCCCGGACACTCTGGGGCAGGGATTCACCCAGGACACTCAGGGGCAGGGATTCACCCCGGACACTTTGAGGCAGGGATTCACCCAGGACACTCTGAGGCAGGGATTCACCCAGGACACTCTGAGGCAGGGATTCACCCAGGACACTCTGGGGCTGGGATTCACCAAGGACACTCTGGGGCAGGGATTCACCGAGGACACAAGGGAACGTGATAAAACACACAGGAGCATGCCTATGCGAGATTGGTGGGCATTTGATGGTGGTGGGGTGATGGGGTGTGTTGGACTTGGCCCTTCTGGCAGGTTCACCCCTAGACTTTTTGCTTGTAATGGTGACCTGGTGATGGTGATTTTTGGGTTCTGCGCACTTTCACTGTGTCCCAGTGGAAAGTGCGTGCGCACTCTGAGTGCATGTGATGAGATAGGCCTGCCCTCCCATAGGAATGCATGGGGAATGTATGTGTCCCTGGTAGTTCCTGATGCGTGGGGTGTACAGGTTCGAATTTGATATGTGCGAACTCGTGAGGTGAATGCTTCGCAGTGATGTATGTGGCATGAGTGTGTCTTGTGTACAAATGCCACTTCTAGGAGTTAGCATATTAGTGTAAAATATGCTTAGCGTGTGATTGGCTGGAGCTGGCTGGTGAGCCTGGCTCCAGGAAGGCTGGATGGGTCTGCCCGGTGGTGAGTGGGAGATTAGCATGCTGATGGCTGGGGAGGAGTGTAACTGTGTACTGAATGAGGCTGGGTTTTCCCCAGACAATGCTGGCTCCGCCCCCACTGATGACCCTAGCACTGCCAGTGAATGAAATGGGTGGTTGAGCCATCAAGAGTGCTCCAAAACCAGCTGCGACTGGTTTCTCCCCCACCCTGCACCCTTAGACAAAGGAATGTGGTGTATAAAAATGGGGCTGTGTCCCCACAGAGGTTGTTCTCTTCCAGGATCCTGCCTGAGGGGGCTGCTGCTGTTGCTGGGCCAGAGGACCGCCACTTGGATTGTCTCCCTGCCTGGAGACCCAGTGAGCTGGCCTAGCTTTGCCCCCCCCCGCCTACCTAAGGACTTGCTGGAACTCTGCCCTGCTGAGGGCACCTGGGAGCGCTTTGGTCTTTCCCTGTAGCGCCTGGAAGCGCTGGATTTCCCCTGTAGCGCTTGGGAGCGCTGTATTCCTTTGCCTAGCGCTGGGAGCGTTTTGTTTGCCCCTCTAGCGCTGGGAGCGCTTTATTTGCCGTTGTAGCGCTTGGGAGCGCTTTTTGCACAGCCGGTGCCCACCCGGCATTTGCCCGTCTAATTTGCCGATTTCGAAGCCCCTGGCGAGTGCCCACCTCGCCAGGGACCGTGCCGCTATTGTCGTGGCTATAGCGAGAGCCCACCTTGCCTTATATTTAAATTAGAGGGTTCACCGCCGCAGCCCAGAGTGTTTATAAAACGTTGCCGGGCCGCTGCCAAGTGCGACCCGGAAGTGCCCGCCTCCCTGCTCGGGGCCGCGCTGTCATTGGCGGACACCCGAGGCAGGAAGCCAGGCAAGCTGCAGCAGGACGTGGCCAGGTCTGTGGCAACCCGGAAGTCCCGCCCCGGCAGCCCGAGAGAGGAAGCCGGGAGCTGCTGTCTGCCAGGGCTCCCATGTGAAGGGAGAGCCCCGGGGAGAAGAAGAGCCCCGCAGAGAAGGACCCCAACGCCTGCAGAGTCCCCCGAGGATAGCCCGGTGAGTGTAGAAGAGCTGGGGACTCCCGCGGGGTATTTTGCTGTCTCGAGTCCGGGAGGGACTCCAAGCAAGGCGGCATTTGTTTTTGGGGCCACGAGGCTCAGGGGCCATTGCTGATTAAGAGCCCGGAGAGGCTCCAGAGACGGCCGCATTTTGTGTTGGAGCCTGAAAGGCTCAAGGGGGCATTTTGATCAACTGAGAGCCCACGAGAGGCTCCAGGCGCCACATCTATTCCTGAGAGCCCCGAGAGGCTCAAGAAGGCGCCCCAGTTGTTGGCAGAGCCACAGAGGCTCTAGAGGGCATTTCTTTGTTCAGGAGCCCAGCGAGGCTCAAATGGGGCCAGTCATTTGTTTAGAGCCCTGAGAGGCTCAGGGGGACATTTTATTTCTACAGAACCTGCGAGGCTCCAACGTTGGCCCCAGCAGCTTCACACAGCTGCCCAGCACTTCGTGGGCAGCTGCAACGTTTAGGCCCTGACACTGGGACGCAGGGCATCCTAGCCCTAGAGAGGCCAGTTGGCCTAGGGACAGTCACAGGTGGTGACTAATGTGAGTTCTGGCGCATTTATGATTTATGTACCAATGTGATTACTGCGCAATTGTTATTGCTACACCTCTGAATGTTTTAGGCATCATGTGTTTTCCTCCCCTGCACCTCTGAATGTGTTTTTATACGTCATGTGCCTGGTTCTACACCGCTGAATGTTTTTATGCATCATGTGCCTTGTTTCTTACACCTCTGAATGTATGTTATGCATCATGTGTTATATGTTTACACCCCTACAGGTATTGTGATACTTAGGTGGTTGTTCTCCTAGTACAGGCGGTGCTAGTGAGGTCTTGGTTACCAGTAGTTACTGGTTGTGTACACTATGTTCTAAGTTCTAGGTCTACAAGTATTGTATTCTAAGATCTAAAAGTGCTTATTCCTGATAATGGTCCATGTGGCCCTGTCTTGTACATATCCCCTGTAAATTCTGCCCGTGCCTGTTGGCACATTGTAAAGTGTGTGTTTTTATCTAATGTGTTTTGGTAATACAAAGGCTATTTTTATATAGAACCTTGTGTGGAGTTTCCTTTGTGGTGGGCCTTGGGTGTTGTTGCTGGGGTGCGTGCGCAAATACTTAACTCACATCGCCTCCAAGTTTAGCCTTGCTGCTCGCGCCACGTTACCTAGAGGGTGAGCAGGGGTTATCTTGGCGTGTAACTCCCTTGCCCTGACTTGGGAGTGGTGGTCTCTGACTGACTTTGGCGCAAGCCCTGGCCAGCCAGGGATCCCATTTCTAACAGGGTGGAACCATGAGAGAGTGGTGGGGGTGGCACAGATGGTGAGGACGTGTTAGAGCTGCCTCATGGGAAGAGGGTGAAGGGAGAGAGAGAGAGCGGTGAGGAGATGAAATAAGAACGCAGGCAAAGGGAAAATATGGAGGAGAAAAAGAAGAGTGTCGGTGAATTTCAGAAGTCACGAGGGGGCAGGAACAGCACCATTGGTTGTGGCGGAACAGACAGAAGGTGCTGGTCTAAGGGCAGAAACGTGGCCACCGGGCAGGTGTCGAAGCTGCAGAAAGGTAGGGGGCAGTAGTCATTGGTTGGAGAGGCTGTAATTGACCTCGAAAAGAAAGACAAAGCAGCATCAAAGGAGAACCTGGCAAAGGAAGAACGTAAGATGGGGATAATGTAAAAAAAAGGCAAAACAATGTTTGATAAGGAAATGCAAAGCAAGGACAGGAACCGCAAAGAGAAAAGAGAGGGTAAAGAGGATGACGAGGAGGTGATGTCATAGGAAAACATTGCCATATATGCGGTTTGCAATGCCATTGGGGTCACATTTATCGTGCAAAAAACGAAAACTTCGGAAGCATGAATATGTGGATGTTTTTAGGTCTCGGAGTAGCGTACACTGCGCAAGCATTGTCTCGCAACCGAGAAATTTTGTTTTACAGTACAGGCCTTTATCCCGCCTCTCTCTTCCATTGGCTAGCTCCATAAATGGAGGCTAGCCATTGGAAGAGAGATGTGTCAATCTTAGCGGGAGCAGGTTCGTGGGCGTTTCTGTCGTTTTTTTAAGTCCCGCCCCTTTTCTCTCCGTCATTCGGAGGTGGGCGTTTACTTTTTTTTTTTTTGCCGGCGCTTTTGGTTTCCATTTCCCCCGACCGCCGCCGTAAGAAGTCTTCCTCGGGTGAGTGCTTGTTTGTTTGTGGTAGGTAAAAAAGATAGGTGCTCTGGAAAATGCATTATAACTAACTACAGTTAACTAGCTTGGCTTTCAGCAGAGCTCTCTGAGTGAGGTGCACGTACATTTTGTTCCAATTCACAGGTTGTAATTTTATTGTGCGGTGCAGGGCCCACAGTGCAAGCGAAGGCAGAGGCAGGCCTCAGCAGCTGACGCACAGCGGCGGGGGGGCGGGGGAGGCTCACCGTACTCGCAATGCCGGCTTCAGTCTGTGAGACTCCCGCGGCTCTTCGCGGCTCATGGCGGCGGCAAAGGCAGGCCCCCAGCGGGGCTCTCCCAGTAGCAGAGGCAGAGGCACCCCCGGCGAGGCTCAACAGCTGACAACACAGCGCAAGCGGCGGGGCGGCTCGCGGCGACTGCGGCAGCTTGCTATGCAGTGGTGGCCCAGGCAGTAAACACTGAATATAGAGCAGCCGTTTTATTAGCCCCACTTGCGGGCCATCTACTCCTCAAGAGAAAAGTTAATCAAAGCAAGTCAAGGAGCTACCGGAGCAGAGCTGGTATTTATTGCACGTTTAGGGCGGAGAGGCGGTGAGAGCAAAACGGGTGCAATGAAAAACAATTGACGCCTCATCAGCTGGGCACTCAGTATGGACAAATTAGACTAACAAACCAGAAGAAGGCAGCTGGAGAATCACAGACTGAACACAAACTAAGGAAGCCAGTACCCTAAGGCACGAGGCACCATACCAGGGAGGACAGCATTTGCAGAACTGCACAAGCTCTTGTCGAGCACTGACTTCCATATGGAACTTTGGCCCGGTCGAGGCAGTGTCCCGTAGGGCCGTGTTACCAAGGGAACTTGTTGCAGGTGCTTGAGAGGCAAGGGGGAGTGACACCTACTCAGCAGTAGCGGACATCTGAGCATGCGCACTACGGAACGCATGGCAGAGTAGCTTATGCTTACTCTGAACACCGTGGCCTAAAGGAGGTACGCCAGCGGTGACATCTTCCAAAAATCACCCTGAGAGCTGCAGTGTTCATAGCCTTACAGGTTTCTTGTGAGCCCGGTGGCTTCCTAGAAATGCAGTCACTCCAGAGTCCAGCCCAGTGTGTGTGCGTTCTCCCGGCTCCTCAGGCCATGGTGCTGCTCGCCTTTGACCCTGGTGCTGCTCGCCTTGAGACCCTGGTGCTGTGGTCACACAGGGACAGTGGAATGTACCCAGCTGTGGTCTTTCCCATATCGTGCTGTAGTCTCACGAGAACCACTGGTATCAGACTCTGCAGTGGACACGTTTGGAAGGTAAGACCCTGGCCTAGACTACCAAAATGGTTGTACAATGCCACAGTCAAGGCTTTAGTGGATTGAAAAAACTGGGGGGGCTCTCAAAGGGGCGTGGCCAGTGTAATTAGGGGCGTGGCTTGAAAACACTTACGCTAAAAATCTGTGTTTAGCATAGTGTGCCGCCCGGCTTGTATTTTGTTGTTTCTGTCATTGCATCCAGATATGTGTTACCAGTAACATCACACCTCCAACAAGTCAGGACTATTGGCTTTGTCAATGGTTTTTAGTTGCTTAAGATAAATGAGCTGCAACTATGGCTTCTTCTATGTTGTTTGCAATTCACACTTCTAGGAGCGCTTCAATGCGCTGTAAGTAAACAGCTGCACCTCGCTGTCATCGCAAAGTGACAGAAACCTTTTTAAAGTAGCATCAGCTGCAAACACAAACAACGTGCTCCTTCCAGCGACTCCATGTTTTCAGGATGGAACTGGAAATATATATAACTTAACCTTGCAAGCTACTGATCTCGCTTGAGAAACCGAACACACTTTTTCTGCGGCTTGTTTTTCTTCTTAGCAATAAACTTGCTGGATAATTAAACCAAATTAAGGAAACCACTGTGTTTGCATTTTGACTTCCTGACTGTCGTGGATGTGTTGCCAACATTTCTTATGAAGCACATCCGGGTGTGACTAAGAAAGGCCACAGCCTCCGAAGCAGGATGTTTCCTCCTTCCGACGATCAGCTGAGCTGCACTGAAATGCCACGAACCTGTTGTCTCCTCAGCCGACGGGGCTGGAGCTTTAACAGATTCAGAAAAGGGGGGTGGTGATGGACAGATTATCTGAATTAAGCAGAAAGCTCTCACCCAGTCAACAGATCAGGGCTTGATCCATCACCGTTTTTTAGCTCAATGCACCATCCCAGCTCAGAACCTGGCTACATGCAAATTAGTCTGTCCCTGGCCCAGTGCATCATGGGAACAGGGCAGACCAAACTACAAAGCCAATTCTTATACTGAGAAGGAAACAAGCTTCCGGGGACCGGTTTCTGGCATTACAGCCGTCTTCGGCCCGGCTTGCTTGAATCCTGATAGTGTAGTGAGCAAGGGACTCACGTCTGAGTATACCCTCCCACACTCAGTGTGGATAGAATCAATTTTGGAAAAGGTGATGGACAGAGTTTCTGAATGATGCAGAATACTCCTACCCAGTCAAGAGATCAGGGCTTGATCCATCACCGTTTTTTAGCTCACTGCACCATCCCAGCTCAGAACCTGGCTACATGCAAATTAGTCTGACCCTTTCTCAGTGCATCATGGGAACAGGGCAGACCAAACTACCAAGCCAATTCTTATACTGGAAAGGAAACAAGCTTCCGGGGACCGGTTTCTGGCATTACAGCCGTCTTCGGGCCGACTTGCTTGAATCCTGATGGTGCAGTGAGCAAGGGACTCATGTCTGAGTATATCTTTCCACGCTTATGGTGGACAAAACGATTCAGGTGGGTCTGTGTGGGTGGCTCTGTGTGTGTGTAGGTGGGTCTGTGTGAGGGTGGCTCTGTTTGTGTGAAGGTGGCTCTGTGTGTGTGTAGGTGGCTCTGTATGAGGGTGGCTCTGTGTGTGTGTAGGTGGGTCTGTGTGAGGGTGGCTTTGTGTGTGTGAAGGTGGCTCTGTGTGGGTGGCTCTGTGTGTGTGAAGGTGGCTCTGTGTGGGTGGCTCTGTGTGTGTGTAGGTGGGTCTGTATGAGGGTGGCTCTGTGTGTGTGTAGGTGGGTCTGTGTGAGGGTGGCTCTGTGTGTGTGAAGGTGGCTCTGTGTGTGTGTGTAGGTGGGTCTGTATGAGGGTGGCTCTGTGTGTGTGTAGGTGGGTCTGTGTGAGGGTGGCTCTGTGTGTGTGAAGGTGGCTCTGTGTGGGTGGCTCTGTGTGTGTGAAGGTGGGTCTGTATGAGGGTGGCTCTGTGTGTGTGAAGGTGGCTCTGTGTGAGGGTGGCTCTGTGTGTGTGTAGGTGGATCTGTATGAGGGTGGCTCTGTGTGTGTGTAGGTGGCTCTGTGTGGGTGGCTCTGTGTGTGTGAAGGTGGCTCTGTGTGGGTGGCTCTGTGTGTATGTAGGTGGGTCTGTATGAGGGTGGCTCTGTGTGTGTGTAGGTGGGTCTGTGTGAGGGTGGCTCTGTGTGTGTGAAGGTGGCTCTGTGTGGGTGGCTCTGTGTGTGTGAAGGTGGCTCTGTGTGTGATGTAAATAATTAATTTACTCTCTTAATTTCTATGCAGGTAAGTACTTAATCAATAATAACTCAATCGAAATGAAGGAAAACAGAGTCCGTGGTGTAAGAGTTTCTAAGGGTTTTATTCCTCATAAAGGAATCAGGATATCATGTTCTGACCACCACACAGGATGTCAGAAGGGATAGATGAGCGCGCCGTCGTTTATTGACAATACATAGCTTATATACTTGATTTACATCATAATGTTCAATGTAAGAGGCGTAACAGCTGAGAGAAGACAAGATAACAGTATACACGTGGTGCTAGTACATCATCAAGAGGCGTAAACTAGGCGTGTGTGCTAGAAACGTCACTGATAGGTGACGCAAGTGGGTGGCACCAAGGGGTGGTGCTAACAGAATGTTGCAATGTCAGCGGAAATCGGAAGCTTGGTTGCGCGCGCAGCTGCATGACGTGTGATAGACGGGGTGCAGGGGACTTGACATTTACACTGGCGGAAAGAGACAGAAGTCTGGCATGTCAGATCAACTTGTGCTTCTATCATATCCGATATCTGATGTTTAGGAACTAAGCTATCTGGGCAGAAAGGTCTCTAGAGCAGAAGCTATTCTATACTTGCTGTGAGTGCGTGTATAAGCGCCTGAGTGTCTGTATGAGAAGCGTGGGGGCATGGGGCCTTCCATGGAAGCATGGCAACAGAGGCTATGAATTACTTGCATAAAGACAGGTCGGCCCTTTAGCCCTGTAGCTGAGGAAGGATGTTTACTGAAGCTAGCAGGCCGGAATGTCTCTTCGGGGAGGAAAACAGATAACTCGAAGGTTATAGTCAATCTTGGCAGGCAGCAGGCCGAGCTGAGCACGGAGGGCCGCGCTAGAAGTAAGTCAGAGTTCACGGGTACGGGGGCTGCTTGGGCAGAGGCCCTCGCAGTCAGAAGCCAGAAAAGAGGCTCGGTGGCAGAGATTCAGGGCCTACTTTCAGCCAGGCTGAAAAACGTAGGAGTACACTTCAAAAAGACGTTGGCATAGCATACTTAGGAACGGACCATCAAACCCATTCATGGTGGGTCTGAAAGAGGACAAGTTAACGTTGGACGCAAATGTATTTGCGTCTTCATAGCTGGTACAGGAGGGAAGTTACATGCACTTTTAACTCGTACATGGAGTCGGTGGGGTACTCGCTAGGGAACACAACATGACCATAAAATTTATATTACCTCATTCCCTCCTTGTTCCCTACGGACCCTTCATGATATATCGATCCTCATAAATCGATCAGTTTGTTCTTGTAACATTATATGTTCGTCTTTCTTTCTTTGACTGTTTGAGAGGCAACTGGAATGCTCAATGCAGGATGTGGCACACAGTCCACATATCGCTGGCCCACACTGCAGGCACAGGCAACAACTGAATACTATAACAAGGCCAATGCCTAGGAACGATAAGATCTTCCATCCCCAAGCTGTCAACGTAGTCCAGAACCAACCGGACCAAGTCCAGGTGCCTGGATTCTGATGTATCTGATTTGCAATTTTATGTAAACGGGTGATAGCTTGATAGACAGATGGTGCGTTTTGTGGAATGAAAACACAGCAACTTGACCCGATGACCTTACAAGCTCCACCTCTATCTGCCAAGATGACGTCAATCACAAGACGATTTTGAAGGACAACAGTCCGTATAGCAGACTGCTCCTCTGTTAAGTTACCTAGAGCGGAGGCAGTTTCGTTCACTACTGCTTCGAGTGTTCTCGTTAATCTGCGTATTAATTTACTGTTTTGGACAGGTCCTAGGAAGAAAAAGAATCCTTTATTGAAATCAGTGTACTGTTCCCATGCCGTTTCTGTGTAGTCGACAAGGGGAATATCTCTTTTGGGTCTATTCGGTGCTAGATTCGTATTTCTATGGTAATCAGGAGGAGCTAGGAAAACAGGTGGCAGAAGGAAGGCAATGTAACAGGTACCATCCCAATCTGGAGGCAAACGTATGTATGCGGTATGACCACAAACAAAGTAGGAATGACTGATAGCTTTAAAGGACGATTTACCATGGTCACTGAACTCGACCACAGTAGTGCATTTACTATGACCTACGTGTACTGAACCTTTCTTGCTAACACATAATTCACCTGTGACTGGTAGTACTAACATATGGGGCAGAACTGGAGCAGTTTCAGATTCAACAGTGAGGATCATAAGGCTAATTGTGTAATTACCTAATCCATATACTTCATTTTCTAGATCAGTTCCTATTCGAGTGGGAAGTCCTTCTTGATCAGGATAACAGACGTTGAGCAGGACTAAGTTCAAGTTTCCCCAAACCCAGCCCCCATCGAAAACAGCAATATCAGGATCTAAAGAATTAATTATTTTAAACCATGCTCCACAGGAGCCATTGTGAGTGAATGGGTACGGAAAGAGAGGCAGAGCTCCCTTGTAATTCTGGTAGGGAGGGAGTCGGCCACATATCCAACAGTCTGTAGCATTATTTGTCTGATGGGAATGGTGTAACATACTAATGAATGTATTGTTGCGCAGCGCAAGTCTGTAAGAGAGTTCATGTGCAGGAAGTTCACTAAAAGTGTGTTCAGCAGAGACATTGTAAGCAGATTGTTCACGCCTGAAAATAGGCCAGTACATAGGAAGCAGAATGCTGGCAATAATAATTAGAATACTCAGAATAAACATGATTATTAGTGTCACTATGCAGTGACTACGAAGTGATTTGCAATATGTTCTTCTCTTTTCCTCTCTCTCTCTAACTCGATCTAGGGGATACATGTCAGAAACTATTTAACCGATTCACCTAAGGGAGGACTTAAACAATTAAACTGTCTGACTTGCTAGATCGAAGCTTCATTCGGTAAAGTTCTTGAGGAGTCTTTTCTCTTTTAGGCACAGTAACGTCTTGTGCTTCAACACAGTCTTTGGTGGGGGTGGACGAGTCAGAGTCCTGTTTCAGTCCGTTTTTTAGTTCATTGCATAGTTTGATGTGACTCGTGTGGACCCACCCCTTTCTCCCCTCGATTTTCACGGCGGTCCTAGTGGTAAGCAGAACGGTCTTTGGAGACTTCCAGCGGGGCTCCAGCGGACTTTTCCGGTCGAAATTCCGGACGACTACCAGGTCACCTGGGCGGACCTCATGCGCCTTTACATCGGTGTTGTCAGGGAAGGCTGCGGCAACCTGTGAACGACATGATTGGAGTGCAGACATCAAGGAGGCAAGGTAATCTGTCAACATGTTACAATCAATATCAGTGATCTTTTTCGGAACGGGCGTCCCCCACATATTCGGCGGTCTGCCAAAGACCACTTCGTACGGGGATAGCCCTGATCTCGAGTGGGCGACCATCCTCATGTAGAATAGTGCCACGGGCAGGGCGACTATCCAGTCGACCCCTTTTTCCTGACAGATCTTGGCAAGACGGATTTTTAGTGTCTGATTATGCCTTTCTACAAGGCCAGCTGCTTCGGGATGTCGGACACAGTGGAACCTCCACTGATATCCTAGCAAGAGGGAAACTTGTCTCATCAGCTCGGACGAGAACGGCTGTCCGTTGTCTGAATACACGACACGGGGCAAACCGTACCGTGGGAAGAATTCACGAACCAACTGTCTGGCAGTGGTCGGAGCAGTGTAGTCTGGGACTGGGTATGCTTCGGTCCAGCGGGACAGAGCACAAACAATTACAAGGACATACTTAAATCCTCTACAGCTATTCATCTGGATATAATCCATCTGGAGGACTTCAAAAGGGTGATCGGGAGGATGAAATCCACCTTGCTCAACAGGGACGCTTTTACCTGGATTGAACTGACAACAGATCATGCAAGTACGCACTTTCTGTTTTGCTGCTGCTCGTAAGTGTTTGTTGTACCAGAGATTCTGTAAACTGTCTAACATGGCTTTCTCTCCAAGATGGGCAGGACTATGTGCTGTATTTATCATGACTTGAACCATTGAGTCGGGGAGAAACCATATAGATTTTCCCTTCGTCACCCAACCTTGATCTGTCTGAATCCCTCCTAGTTCAGTCCATTTCTTTATCTCCTCTGGAGTAGCATGTGTCTGGATATCAATTACATCTAGGGCGGGATCTCTAACTGCCATACACTGGGTCTGGACTATTGTCTTTGTCACATCAGTAGTCTGGGTGTAAGTCAATGCTGTATATTTTGCTGTCTGGTCTGCCAGGTCGTTACCCTGGGAAACAGAATCTGTGACTTTAGTATGTGCCTTACACTTCATGACTGATATGCCCGAGGGCAAATGTATTGCTTCTAACAGTGCTTGAATGAGGGGGCCATGTTGTATCTTGGCCCCATGGGAAGTCAGAAAACCTCGTTCTTGCCAGAGGACTCCGAAGTCGTGTACAACTCCGAAGGCATAGCGGGAATCTGTGTATATGTTAACATTTCTGTTCTTGGCTAGAATACAGGCTCGAGTCAGAGCGATGAGTTCTGCTGCTTGAGCAGACAGGGTGTCAATACGATGTGTTTCTTTAATTTCAGTTTCAGTGGTCACGGCGTACGCGGCCACTAATTCTCCTGTACTTGTTCTCATGCATGAACCGTCCACATAAAGTGTCAGGTCTGGATTTGTCAATGGGACATCTGTTAAGTCTCGTCTAGGCTTAGTTACTGCATTAATTATTTCTATACAATCATGCGGAGCTGGATCTGTCATAACTGTAGGTAACAGTGTTGCGGGGTTCAGGATGCTGCAACGTCTGATTTCTATGTGTGGCTGGAATAGTGTTAATTCATAACCTGTCAGTCGTGCTATAGTTAAGTGTTGAGTCTGGGTTCTGTTTAACAAAACCTCTACAGAATGTGGTACTTGAACTGTTAACTGATGACCTAAAACAATTGAATCACTTTGTCTTATTGCTAACGCTGTTGCTGCTACTGACTTTAAGCACGCAGGGAGTGCTTGAGCTACTGAATCCAATGTACTAGAAAAATAAGCACAAGGCTTATGTGAACCTGCTTGGTCTTGAGTGAGGACAGACAACGCTGTGCCATCACGTTCTGTAACAAAAAGTGTAAACGGTTTGCTGTAACATGGTGTCGCTAAAACTGGTGCTTGGCATAAAACTTTCTTTAATTCTTCAAAAGCTTGTGTGTGTTCCTGAGTCCAAGGGAGGACAGTCGAAGTCGCTGCCTCCTGTGTCGTTAACTGGATGAGTGGTTTAGCTAGAAATGCATACTGGGGAATCCATTGTCTGCAGTACGAGGTGAGGCCTATGAAGGCCCGCACTTCCTTTTGTGTCTTGGGTTGCGGCATGTTCACAATTAACTGAATGCGATCGGGAGTGAGCTGTCTCCCCACTTTGGACAGCAAGTGACCCAAGTACACAACTTGCTGAACACAGAATTGTAGCTTCGAAGGAGACACCTTGTGTCCCTTGTCGGCCAGGAAATGTAAAACTGTCAGTGATGCTTTTTCACATTCGGGCTCACTTCGTGCGGTGATCAGCAGATCATCGACGTATTGTAGTAAAGCGGTGTTAACTGGCATTTGAATACAATCTAGTTGTCTTTTCAGTGCTTGACTATAGATGCTGGGGCTTTCTGTGAATCCTTGAGGTGCGCGCGAAAATTTGAAACTGCGTCCATTTAAACAGAATCCGAAGAGATATTGGCTCTCTGGATCAATAGGCACGCTGAAGAAGGCGTTCTTGAGATCAATTACAGTAAAGAACGTTGCTTCTGAATCAATAGCAGTCAAGAGAGATGATATATCGGGAACCACAGGATACTGTGGGATAATGCATTTATTCAATTCTCGAAGATCAATCACCAGCCGATATACTGGCGGTGCATTGGGATCAGTACGTTTAAGAATCGGAATGATGGGTGAGTTACAGATATTGGAGTCGGTCTCGACGACCACTCCTTGGGCAATGAGCTCTTCAATGATTTTCAGTAAAGCCGCTACAGCATCGGGTGGTAACTTGTATTGTCTGATTCTGGGTAATACAACACCTGCCTTGAGGGTAACGCGGTATGGTGTAATGTGCATACATCCTACATCAGTTGGGCCTTTTGCCCACAAGTAATCAGGTACATTTTTCAATCTGACGTCAAACTCACGAAGGACGTAATGACCCTTGAAATCCCGCAGAAAGAGTCTAACTCCCTCCGGGGAGCAGCATATTATAGCCCCTAGAGCCTTCAGTGTTTTAATTCCTAACAGATTTTCCGGACATGATTTTGTTAGTAACAGGTCTGTAACGCGTGATAATGGACCCACAGCCAGGGGAACTGGTTCTGAGACTTCATTTACAATAGGTTGTCCTGAAAAACCAAGGGAAACATTTTGTGAGCCTGAGAGGGGTGCCCCTGGAACTTCGTCATGACTTATTGTAGTGCGACTTGCCCCTGTGTCAATTAAAAACTTTCTATCTTTCCCCAATACTTGACTGTGTACATAAGGACCTTCTTGATCAACAGGAATCTCGATAAGAGGCAAGCCACCTTCCCTCTCTAGGCTGTTTCATGTATATCGGGAATATTCGGGGTAAGCAGACTGGGCATACTGGTACATCTGTTGTGAGACTTGCTGAGTTGCAGCAATGGGCTGTGGCTGTGGTACTGCTACGGTCTGTGCTGTCTGTGCGGATGCATGCATGGGCTGTGTATTCTGTGTAGACTGATGCTGGTTATGGTCTTGTCTAGGCGGATGCGGTCTCTCTTTAGTTTTACCTGTCGCTATGTTATGTTTCAGAACTGCACATTCGTGTACGTAGTGACCTGGCTGCTTGCAATAATTGCATGTCCCTTTAACAGGAGCTGCAGCGTGACTTGTCTGGGTCGTACCTTTCCTGTGACTGTCGGATGGAACCGTCTGGGCTACTAACATTTTCATTTTCGTGTCTTTCATGCGCTTCTGTTCCTGATCTTGTTCTTCCCTAATTCTATTCTGGTGATATTGTAACATTTGTAACATCTGGGATGGCGTATTTGCTTGCCATGTACTCTCGACTTTATACACTCTATTTTTAACTAACGGTAGGGAATTCTCGACTAACTTTGATACAAAAAGATGTGGGTACGACTCGCTACTTGGCTGGAGGCCACTATTGATAATAAAACATTTCTCGAATCTTGAATAAAAGTCGCTAGTATCTTCATCATGTTTCTGTTTACAGGACGAGATTGCATCCCAATCCTCCTTTCTAGTTGTCAATAATCTGGGCAGGACCTGTACTATTAAACCTGGTAATGCTTTAGTTTTGTCCCCAAGGCCTAACCCTGGAACCCGTTTCTTTTCTTCATCCTCTATTTCTGCCCAGGCAATCTTTGCGTCTCCCACCTCCCAGTCCTTTTCCTTTAATTTCTCGAATATACCCGTAGGCAATAATACTTTCAACATTTTCATGATATCATCATATGTGTAGTCCCCCATCAGTAACATGTCTTTGAGCTCTCTATGAAAACCTGCAGGGTCTTTATCATGGCACGGTACTAATTTCTTCATTTCTAACAGTTCTAATTTAGTTAGAGGCGTGTGTACATACACGCGTTTCAAAATTTTATCCTCACCCATAACAGGGTGCACTTCTCGCAAGGGGTTCTGACTTTCAATACCACCCCCGCACTGCATATGGTACATTTTCCTTTCTGGAGGTGGGGCGGGAACATATTCAGGACTTACAAAGGTGTCATATCTGCGTCGTTGTTCTAGAATTATTTGAACTAATTTAGTGCTTAGGCCTCTCCATCTATCCATCAGTAGTGCTTCTAGTGTCTCATGTAAGGGACCTGGATCGGAATAATGTTTTCTGTACTTAATGAGAAGGTGCTGAATCATATATATACCTGCTAATTTCTGTTCGTCGGGGGAGAGGTTCAGAAATGTCTGTGCTACGGTGTCATCATTATATATGTCTGCATTTTCGGCCCATGATACCGCTGATCGGGCTAATTCTTGTTCATCCATAGAATTGAGTACATGGTACCCAACTCGATCTCGAAGCCGTTTATCAGTTTCCTGGAACTGATGTTCAGCAGAATTCGGATTCGTTAAGGCAGAGAAGAAAACTCTCTTGCTTTCTGGACGGATACCCTTCCTAAGATAAGTTCCCTTACCTACATATGCTATAGTGCTTGTAGTCGGTTCTAGTTCTTCAGATTCTTCTTCCTCCTCGGAGGGAGCCTTTTCTTTCTCTTTCTCGTGTACTGCTATCACTGCTTTCTTAATCTTTTTATACATGGCCTCTATGCAATTTTGTCTGTCATGTTTTCCATCGGCTATATTTTGACCCCACTTGTTCAATGCATCCAATTCACTCTGCTCTGTTCCGGGCCTGTCTCGTTCTCTTATTAGACAATTTATGAAAAATCGTAGTATCAGTGCTTGCATGGTAACTTTCTGTTTCTCCAGGGCATCCTTAATACTGTCGGGGTCCTTTCCCGTTTGAACGAACTCATATATTCTATCTAGGTGCTCCTTCATTCCTGCATAACATAACAAACTATCAGTAGCAGATCTTAACCGTAAAGACGCTAATACCATTAAGTCGTCCTGTCCAGGTTCTGGATCATATCTACAAACTGACATATTTTCTTTTAGTGCATCAAGACGGGATGAATTAGAAGAACGGGGGGATCTGTGCGTAAAAGGACTCTGCATACCTCTGAGATTTAATCTGTGAGTCGGTGGCGGGGTCTGGAGACCCGCGGTCGCACCTCCTGAAGCGGAAACTTGGGCATTATCTCTGTGTGTAGTCAGTATCTGAATTTGTCTTTTAGTAGGATCTGATTGAAGTGGTTTCGGCAGATCAGTTTTAGGTGAGGGAAGTGGCGGAGCTGGCGGAACGGGACTAGTCTTTTTCGGTGTCGGCTGAGAGTGATCTTGGGGGGCAGTACCACCCCCGGCCCTGTCAGTAGGCAGGGCACGAACAGGCAGATTGGTGTAAGCTGGCGCTACATCTTCGAGATATGAATTTAGGAATATGTCTTTAGTAGTCTTATGCATTACTTTAGTTGGAACTAATGGTGACGGCAAATTTTTCGGTATTTCTGAAATGGCGTCAGGGGTACCATCGGCCAAAAGATACATGTTGTTCACTTTGCCATTTAGGATACGATCTATTTGTTCTACTTTTACTCGAATTCCCTCAGTAACTAATTCGTTTTCTTGGGCCTTTTCTGATTCTTTAAGCCTGTCTTCTCTACGGAGTGCTCTATCAGCACGCTTACGTGATTCCTTACGCCAAAATTCTATGGCGTCTTTCTGAGATTGTCTAGCTTTCTTTTTCCGTAATATTTCTTCTACCTTTATGATGCACTCGGCATCCCATGTTCCGTTAACTGGCCATCGGTATCTTTCCTCTAGGTGCTTGGTATAATCTGTCCATAACTCTAGATACAAGATGGCGTCTATGCCATGCTTATTATACATGAAATTACCTGGAGTGTCCCTAGGGGGGATTGGAATTTCTTCCTCTAACATCCCTTTCCTAGTTCCTATCTGCTTTAATTTGTTAAAAAACGGCATTGTGCCTACTTGATACTGAAATGCTTGATCCTTAATACTTAATTTCGCCTGTAACTATTTAAACAAAAAAAACACAATAATACACAAGAACAATCACATTCATACCACGACATTAATCACATGAAACATTTAAAGACATAGCTAACTTCCCCCTACTCTGAATGTACCGCTCAACGATACAGATACACTGCTGTAACAGTGCAGAAATTCGGAATACTTTATATACTGCTAAACAGTACAGATACACTGCCTAAAAACAGTGCAGACCGGACTTGCGTACCCAAACCCGTCTAGATACGACCCAGCAATGGTACTCACCGGGAAGCACGGAAAACAGAAGGCCTCGGAAAACTCGACTGGACTCGACTCGGAACTTCGGAAAACTTCGGAAAACTTCGGAAAACTTCGGAAAACTGGTGGGCCTCTTCACACCTCGGACCTTGCTTCCTTCGGCTGGGCTCTGGTCGGGATCCTCCGCACTCCTCACCGCCTCGTCTGGGCACTGATCGCAGTCTTCGTCACCTCCGTGTGTCAGAGGGGGATGCAGGAAATCCTGCCAGTACACGTGTTGTCCGTCTAACTGATGGCAGGGGACACGGATTGCAACGCACCTTCCGGCGCGTGAGGTGGGGGAGGGGTCCCTATTCGGGCGCCAAAATGATGTAAATAATTAATTTACTCTCTTAATTTCTATGCAGGTAAGTACTTAATCAATAATAACTCAATCGAAATGAAGGAAAACAGAGTCCGTGGTGTAAGAGTTTCTAAGGGTTTTATTCCTCATAAAGGAATCAGGATATCATGTTCTGACCACCACACAGGATGTCAGAAGGGATAGATGAGCGCGCCGTCGTTTATTGACAATACATAGCTTATATACTTGATTTACATCATAATGTTCAATGTAAGAGGCGTAACAGCTGAGAGAAGACAAGATAACAGTATACACGTGGTGCTAGTACATCATCAAGAGGCGTAAACTAGGCGTGTGTGCTAGAAACGTCACTGATAGGTGACGCAAGTGGGTGGCACCAAGGGGTGGTGCTAACAGAATGTTGCAATGTCAGCGGAAATCGGAAGCTTGGTTGCGCGCGCAGCTGCATGACGTGTGATAGACGGGGTGCAGGGGACTTGACATTTACACTGGCGGAAAGAGACAGAAGTCTGGCATGTCAGATCAACTTGTGCTTCTATCATATCCGATATCTGATGTTTAGGAACTAAGCTATCTGGGCAGAAAGGTCTCTAGAGCAGAAGCTATTCTATACTTGCTGTGAGTGCGTGTATAAGCGCCTGAGTGTCTGTATGAGAAGCGTGGGGGCATGGGGCCTTCCATGGAAGCATGGCAACAGAGGCTATGAATTACTTGCATAAAGACAGGTCGGCCCTTTAGCCCTGTAGCTGAGGAAGGATGTTTACTGAAGCTAGCAGGCCGGAATGTCTCTTCGGGGAGGAAAACAGATAACTCGAAGGTTATAGTCAATCTTGGCAGGCAGCAGGCCGAGCTGAGCACGGAGGGCCGCGCTAGAAGTAAGTCAGAGTTCACGGGTACGGGGGCTGCTTGGGCAGAGGCCCTCGCAGTCAGAAGCCAGAAAAGAGGCTCGGTGGCAGAGATTCAGGGCCTACTTTCAGCCAGGCTGAAAAACGTAGGAGTACACTTCAAAAAGACGTTGGCATAGCATACTTAGGAACGGACCATCAAACCCATTCATGGTGGGTCTGAAAGAGGACAAGTTAACGTTGGACGCAAATGTATTTGCGTCTTCATAGCTGGTACAGGAGGGAAGTTACATGCACTTTTAACTCGTACATGGAGTCGGTGGGGTACTCGCTAGGGAACACAACATGACCATAAAATTTATATTACCTCATGTGGGTGGCTCTGTGTGTGTGAAGGTGGCTCTGTGTGGGTGGCTCTGTGTGTGTGAAGGTGGCTCTGTATGAGGGTGGCTCTGTGTGTGTGTAGGTGGGTCTGTGTGAGGGTGGCTCTGTGTGTGTGAAGGTGGCTCTGTGTGGGTGGCTCTGTGTGTGTGAAGGTGGCTCTGTGTGGGTGGCTCTGTGTGTGTGAAGGTGGCTCTGTGTGGGTGGCTCTGTGTGGGGGTTTCTGTATGTGTGTGTGTCGGTGGCTTTGTGTGTGTTTGGCTCTGTTGGTGCAAATGCAATAGGTCTCGCATTTGCAAGAGATTAAGCTATTAGCATTGTAAATGACAATGCCATTTATTTATATGTTTTAAAAACATAAATAAAAATAATGTCATGAGCAATGCCAATAGCTCTAACTTTAACAATGCCGAGACCATTGCATTGTAAATGCTTGTTAAAATACTGCACAGGCTAAGGAGGGATCGAAGGAGGGAACTAGCAAGAAGGCCTCGGGGCTGGTGGCAGTGGACGACTGGACATCAGCATTTCTAATCGATGTCAGTACGTACTGTGAGAAGTATGGGCACAGGGTGGACGATGACTCCGAATTATGGCTTCAATGGATGTCATCAAGTGGCCTTTCTGTATCGTCCCGTCCAGTGAGAGGGCTGTCAGGCAGGGACAAGTTCTCACCACATGCTGGGGTACCACCGAAGGGTACTTCCCAAGACAGTTCTGCCGGTTTGAGCAGGAGTGCTCCAAATGTGGCGGTAGACATCCGTGGTTAACACCGGAGAACAGCGCAGAACGCCGAGGGGTAGGCGCCAACCATCACAACCAGTGCCAAACACCCGTGGTTAACACCGGAGAACAGTGCAGAGCGCCGAGGGGTAGACGCCAACCATCACAACCAGTGCCAAACACCCGTGGTTAACACCGGAGAACAGTTCAGAACGCCGAGGGCTAGACGTCAACCATCACAACCAGTGCCAAACACCCGTGGTTAACACCGGAGAACAGCGCAGAACACCGAGGGGTAGACGCCAACCATCACAACCAGTGCCAAACACCCGGAGAACAGTGCAGAGCGCCGAGGGGTAGACGTCAACCATCACAACCAGTGCCAAACACCCGTGGTTAACACCGGAGAACAGCGCAGAACGCCGAGGGGTAGACGCCAACCATCACAACCAGTGCCAAACACCCGTGGTTAACCCCGGAGAACAGTGCAGAGCGCCGAGGGGTAGACGCCAACCATCACAACCAGTGCCAAACACCCGTGGTTAACACCGGAGAACAGTGCAGAGCGCCGAGGGGTAGACGCCAACCATCACAACCAGTGCCAAACACCCGTGGTTAACACCGGAGAACAGTTCAGAACGCCGAGGGCTAGACGTCAACCATCACAACCAGTGCCAAACACCCGTGGTTAACACCGGAGAACAGCGCAGAACACCGAGGGGTAGACGCCAACCATCACAACCAGTGCCAAACACCCGGAGAACAGTGCAGAGCGCCGAGGGGTAGACGTCAACCATCACAACCAGTGCCAAACACCCGTGGTTAACACCGGAGAACAGCGCAGAACGCCGAGGGGTAGACGCCAACCATCACAACCAGTGCCAAACACCCGTGGTTAACCCCGGAGAACAGTGCAGAGCGCCGAGGGGTAGACGCCAACCATCACAACCAGTGCCAAACACCCGTGGTTAACACCGGAGAACAGTGCAGAGCGCCGAGGGGTAGACGCCAACCATCACAACCAGTGCCAAACACCCGTGGTTAACCCCGGAGAACAGTGCAGAGCGCCGAGGGGTAGACGTCAACCATCACAACCAGTGCCAAACACCCGTGGTTAACACCGGAGAACAGTGCAGAGCGCCGAGGGTAGACGTCAACCATCACAACCAGTGCCAAACACCCGTGGTTAACCCCGGAGAACAGTGCAGAGCGCCGAGGGGTAGACGCCAACCATCACAACCAGTGCCAAACACCCGTGGTTAACACCGGAGAACAGTGCAGAGCGCCGAGGGGTAGACGCCAACCATCACAACCAGTGCCAAACACCCGTGGTTAACCCCAGAGAACAGTGCAGAGCGCCGAGGGGTAGACGCCAACCATCACAACCAGTGCCAAACACCCGTGGTTAACACTGGAGAACAGTGCAGAGCGCCGAGGGGTAGACGCCAACCATCACAACCAGTGCCAAACACCCGTGGTTAACCCCGGAGAACAGTGCAGAGCGCCGAGGGGTAGATGTCAACCATCACAACCAGTGCCAAACACTCGTGGTTAACACCGGAGAACAGTGCAGAGCGCCGAGGGTAGACGTCAACCATCACAACCAGTGCCAAACACCCGTGGTTAACCCCGGAGAACAGTGCAGAGCGCCGAGGGGTAGACGCCAACCATCACAACCAGTGCCAAACACCCGTGGTTAACCCCGGAGAACAGTGCAGAGCGCCGAGGGGTAGACGTCAACCATCATAACCAGTGCCAAACACCCGTGGTTAACACCGAAGATCAGTGCAGAAGGCCGAGGGGTAGACGTCAACCATCACAACCAGTGCCAAGGACACATAATCCGGTTGACACAGATCCTTTGGGTTGTGACTGCAATAATACTCTGGGAAGCAGCCACAGAGCTGGACTGAGGCTTGAGGGACGGGTTTCCGTGGGTTTATCAGGGACCCAGAGTGAAGAGATGGGTGGATAACTCGACCTCAGCAAAAGAGCTGCCTGGAAGTGTAGGGGGGGGGGAGTTGAGAGAGGAGAGAACGGTGGCGGTATTTTGTCAGTGGCCTTTACTTGACGTCATGATTTCACCCCTTGGAGTGGTACCGAAGAAGGCAAAGGGCGAGTTTCGGCTGATACATCACCAATCTTTGGAATGTTTACCTTGCGGAACGGGATGCCACAGTGACGTACACATCTGTTGACGATGCAATCAGATTAGTGCAGTGTGAGGGAGCGGTTCAGAGTTGCAAAAGAGTGACATCAAGTCGGCCTTTCATTTGTTGTCAGTATCCCCAGCTGCTTCCTCTCTGTTAGGGATGCAAATAGGACGCAAACATATGTGCACAGGGTCCCCCCGATGGGCTGTGCGACTTCTTGCTCTTTTTGAAACTAAGCCCTTTCCTACAGTGGCTTTGACATGGACCAGTCCTTATTTTGAGGATTTACTGTTTGAACCGAGCAAAGTTACACGAGAATGTGCAAAGGCTTATTGGGTTTCGAGCAGCTGGCGCATGAACTGGGTGTGCCGACAGCCCCAGAAAAGACTGAAGGCTTAACAACATGTCTGACATTCCTGGGCATTGAACTGGACACAGAACTGATGCTGACAAGACTTCCTGACAGCAAGGTGTGAGGAATACGATATTGTTTGGATAGTTGGGTTGGAGTGAGAAGCGCAGAATTAAGGCTGATTGCGAAACTGGTGGAGAGCTGAACTTTGCCTGCAGAGCTGTGCGGGCTGGAGGGGGGACTTTCTGCAGGTGACCGGGCTTCACTATGTCAGGGGCGCGTTTACCACATCGCAGGGTGCATCTGGCCATGGCAGTGATGGTGGATTTATGTGCACGTAAGATGATTTTGGAAGAGTTTAATGGAGGTGCAGACTGCTTTGGCATTTTTAGGTCTCGCTAAAGCCATCGCGTTAGCGATACTTTGGCGAGATATTAAGTAGGGGCTTTCAAAAATGATCCCAAAGTCTGCAGGCGGATTGGGTATAGTGCATGTGCATCGGGTGCGCGCACCTTCTGTCCGCCTGCAGCCTTTAGGAGCCCTTTCGCGGCCGCTTTGATGTTCTCAGTGAGCCGCGCGGCCACTGAGAACTTCAAAGCGTCTGCGAAAATGCACACCATTTGCCACCCCCCCTTATCCCACTTCCTGCTTGTTTAACTTTCACCTGCACTTTCATCTGAGGCATTTGTTTCTGCCTTGTTCTGCCAGCACACGACCCCTGATGAGGTCTGCTCTCGGTGCCTTCGTACCCCAGAGATCCCTGCGCTGCCAGTAAATCCAAGTGCGCCTCCAATAGAAAGTGCAGCAGTGCCTTTCATTCTAATCAAGAGAGAGGCCTTCAACGTACGGTGCCATCCAGGGTATTACATTACTCCCTCTGACACTTGCGGCTGTTACGTTCATCCTTGTTGCCGTGGATTGCTCGTGGTGTTTCCCTGGTGGGACGAGGTCCCAGGGTGGGAGTTGCTGCATTGCCGAATTTCCGCTGCCCCGCTGCACTCGGGAGGAGGACTACATCTCCCAGAGTGCTACCCTTTGCCATCAGCTGCCGCGAGTGAGGGGGAGGCGTGTCAACGCGCATATAGCGCTGACTCTCCCTCCGTGGCACGGGTCCCTCTGACACTTGCTGCTGTTACGCTCATCCTTGTTGCAGCGGATTGTTCCTGGTGTTTCCCTGGTGGGACGAGGTTCCAGGGTGGAAGTTGCTGCATCGCCAAATTTCCGCTGCCCCGCTGCACTAGGGAGGAGGAGGACTACATCTCCCAGAGTGCTACCCTTTGCCATCAGCTGCCGCGAGTGAGGGGGAGGTGTGTCAACGCGCATATAGCGCTGCCTGTCCACTGTGTCGCGGGACGTAGACCGGACGAAGCCCGGATCAAGGGTGGGCCCGTCTGCGCCCGTCCGTGTCAGGACAAGGCAGGGCAGGGCCACTCCCCTAACATTGGGCCTAATTTCGACCGAAGAGAACTGTCCTTAGTACTAGAAGGGGTGGACGCAGACTGCAGGCCCTCACCATCGGAGTCATAATGAGTAAGCGTAAGTCTGTAGGCCTTGGTACAGGAGGCAGCGTAGCAGGCACCCTGGACGCATTTATTTTGAGAGCTGAATCTCTCTAAGCGCACAAAATTCAATTAACAGAAAAAAGATTGTCCATGGACTCAACCCTCCGTCAAGACGTTCTTCACTTGGCCCTATAGCATTATCTAAATCCCCGCTTCTGAGGCACTTGGTGCAGGGTACGGTTGCGGACGCAGAAGAGGTTGATAATGAGGGTTACACGCTGGGCCCTGTGATAGCCGATTCAAGGATGGATGTGCAGGTGGAAATGGCCCAGATTGTGCTCCATAGGGAAGAATTAGTCACAGATATGAGGGACACAGGTCGGTGTCCGGGCTTGAGAGAAGCAGCTGAAGCTTTAATCCCGGATCCAGAAGTTATTACTGTATCGCCTGTGGACTTATCGGAGTCAAATACTGGCCAAAATGATGGGACTGTGATTACACGATCCAAAAACAAGGCATTACTGGGAAACAGCGGAAAGAATATTGCGAAGGCCAGGCCCGTAACGAAATGTGTAAGGGGTGGGGGTTTTACTGGAACTAAATCCAAATGTAAACAAAAGAATATCTTGCCCCCCCCCCCCCCAAGTCTATACCATTGAGGGCTGAGCCCAATATTAAGATCAGCGCTGATTTGTTCCAATTTGGGAAGTCTTGCAGTGAGACGGAGATGAAAGAAACGGGCACTGACTGTGATATTTTGGCCAAATTCCAGAGGCTTATAGACAGGGCCCTCGAACCTCTGCTGGAGAAATTAGAGACCATTGAGGATAAACTTAATGAACTGGGGATATTACCTGAGGAAAGGGGCATTGTTAATGGTGGAGGAAAGAGTCCCTATGAGGTGGAAGGTCGACACTCTGACCCCGTTGGGACACTGCACCCTGGCACTGAAGAGTCACTGGGGGAAGGGGGGGGGGCGGGGAGAGCCACAGAAGAATGTTAGAATTAGTGCGGGAGCGGCGGGATCAGCCAAACAGTGCGAAACGCAGGGGGGAGGAAGAAGCAGGGGTAGGGAACAGAGGGGTGGAAATGGCGAAGTACCCAAGGGAAGGGGGGCAGGGCTTGATCCCAAAACAACAAAGGGAGATGAGAGGATGCCTTCTGTGAGCAATGTAGAGGTAAGCAAACATGTGGGTGGGGCCGAAGGAGCTGAAGGGCTGTTGTGCTTCGATCTCCCACCGGCTTCTGGGCCTTATACGTTAGTTCTGGTTGGTGTGCCCACCCTGAAGGGGTACACTGTTGAATCTACAAGAATGCTGATTAATAAGGCAGCCCACTGGCTATCTAGATATGCAGGCTTTAGCATGGCAAACCACAGTCAGATCGTCACGGCCAGAAGAGTAGCCTGGATAGGCAAGGCTGGTAAGACCTTTGAGGGGGGCTGTATAGTTGTGAATTTTAGACCTCCCTGGCTCAATGATTAGAGCGGCCGACCCTGATGCAGAGGTCTAGCCCGGGACCAGGGTTCCATTCCCCGCCTCAGCGGGTCTTGGGCTCAAAATTCCATGGACCTGATAATTCTCGCCTCGGTGCCTATTCCAATCATGGAGTCCCACTCTGCAACTCTGCGCAATAGCTTGCTTAATCTCCACAACGGCCCCCACAACACTAAGGATGCCTGGCCTCCACCTTGGGGGTGCCCAGGAGTGGACACCCCACGGGGAAAGCCAGGATGAGTTCCACAGCGGTATTCGTACAAGCGCCTTGAGACCCTTGCGGGTGAGTAGTGCGCTATACAAGTATCAATTTATATTTACATTTACTCCACCTTTTCAGAAGTCGACCGTGGGAGGGAGGCTGCTCAAGTATTGGCCTGTTACCACTGGGGTTCTTCTATAGACAGTGTCCAAACGGTCCAGGGGGAGGAGACTTACACGGCCGACAGATAGCCCCCCGAGGGAGGGGGTGGGCTGGCACTCCCACTATCTAATAAATATGCCCCACTATACCTGGGAAGAAATCTTAGAGAAGTGGACGGACTACAGGGAGAGGAATTAGAGCAAGAAAATGTGTCAAATGTGGCTTCCTCATACTCAACGCCACAGGCGGAGGAGCGCTCCAGACGTGATCCAGCGGGCGGCGGAGGAGCGCTCCAGACGTGATCCAGCGGGCAGCGGAGGAGCGCTCCAGACGTGATCCAGCGGGCAGCGGAGGAGCGCTCCAGACGTGATCCAGCGGGCTGCAGAGGAGCGCTCCAGACGTGATCCAGCGGGCTGCAGAGGAGCGCTCCAGACGTGATCCAGCGGGCTGCTTCTAAAATAAGGCTACCTCAGACAGACGTCTTTCAAAGTAGTGATAGGATTATTACAGGCATCTGCCCCTCTCTAAATCCCCCAGGGAGCCCTCTCAATTTAGTCTTCTGGAATATAGCAGGTCTGTCAGCTAAGTAACAAAATCAGGAATGGTTGAAATGTATTAGTAAATTTAAAATAATTTGTGTACAGGAAACATGGGCTGTAGATTGCACTAACTTCCACCTTGCTGGGTATAAATCGTTTGGGGTTCCGGCAAGTAAGTCTATGGCCGGAAGAGCGAGGGGAGGCCTTCTAATATTTATAGGCTTGTGTTTGGAAGGGGTTTGGAATGATCTAAAATGGAATTCAGATCACATGATGGGCCTCCGGTTTAGGAATAGGGGCCTTAATATAATTTTGGTCAATTTTTATATTGCAGGAGGCTCTAGAGTGAGAGAGCTAGACGAAAGATTAAGGTTGTTGATGGAGGAGAAGCAGGGTACCACGGTAGCCATGCTTTTAATAGCTGAGGACTTCAACTGTCATTTGTGCCCAAATCTGTCACCCATTAGAGAGGACTGGGCCGCTTGCAGTTTGGAGGAGGGACCACACTATGAGCACGCGTTGGAGGGCAGGGAATTGAGTAGGGTGATGAAAGATCACACGCTTGAACATACGAAGGATCTAATTACCTTGGAGCCTTACAAACCGGTTCACCCGACCTTTAACGGAAGGGGCTGTCGTTCCTTTATTGATTTTATACTAGTGTCTTAATTGCGTAAGGAGTGGCTATTGGGATTTTCAATAGAGCTGAGTGGTTTTAGTGACCACAACCCCCTAACATTGTCGGTAGCAGAGATAAATACAAGTAGGGGGGGTGGGCTAAACTTAGAGAAGGTCACAGATCGGGGTAGGCGTTTGAAATGGTCATGAATTAATGGTAAAAGTTTTTATAGGTCTTTTGTAATAGAAGGGAAACAGTTTTTAGAGGAATGTCTAGATTTATTAGAGGTATGACCATCCTTAGTGGAGGCATTTGAGGAAATAGGCCGCTCGATAGATGGGCTTTTGCAGACGACAGGGCAGGGCAAGCCAGAAATGATTCTAGATGGTTCGACAGAGGGTGCTCCCTTGCACAGAGGAATTTTAAGAGCTGCCCTAAGAACTAACCCAAGGGATAAAAACAGGGTCACATAATGTAGGATAATTTATAAGCAGACAGTAAAGCGTAGGAAAAGTGCACTCCAAACACAAACTTGGGAAGACCTGAGAGGAGCTGCCGAAAGGAAAGACATGACCACCTTTTGGAAGATAGTTAATAACCCCTGTTTTCAAGATGCAAATAGCCCGCAGATTGGATCCAATGTTCTACCCGAACAGTGGTTGGACCACTTTAGAGGGCTTTATAATCGGGGGAATAACGAGATACAGGTTAACGAGGAGCGGGAGGGGCGGTGGAATGTCACACTAGAATTCATCCTGGAAGAGATTACTATTGGTATCCTGGGTCTCACTAGAAATAAGGCACCGGGACCGGACGGGCTCCCCCCGGACCTTTTTCTAAGTAAGGGGGGTCTATGGGCACCAATTTTAACAAGAGTAATAAATGCTGCTGTAGCTACGGGGCTGCCCCGCTCGTGGTCATCTGCCATAATAGTTCCCATTTTTAAAAAGGGAAATAGAGATAGTGCTCGGTGCTATCGGCCTACCTCCCTTATAGACGTAACTGCCAAAGTGCTGGGCCGTGTCGTTTTAACTCGCCTGATGAACTGGGCTGAGGAACGACATATTATAACTGACGTCCAGTACGGATTCAGGGCTAAAAGATCCACAACAGATCAACGCTTGCATTTGTATTTACTGGTGGCTAAATACACCATTGCCAATAATGAAGCGGTTTACTTAGCCCTTATGGACCTCACCGCAGCGTTCGACTGTGTTAATAGGGAGAAGTTGTGGGTTCTAATGAGTAACTCAGCGGCAGATCAAGATCTTATCAAGATTCTGAGAGCCCTACATTGGAACGCCTCGGCCAAAGTTAGGTATGACCTAGAGGGCGGGACCACTGAGCCTTTCCTTTGCACTAGCGGTGAGCAACAGGGGTGCATTTTGGCACCGTTTTTGTTTTCTCCGTATATAAATGGCTTAGATCAAGCCCTAAGAAGCTTAAATGTGGATTCACTCAGAGTAGGCAGAAGAGCAATGCCTGTCCTGCTTTACGCAGATGATGCGGTCTTGCTGGCACGCACTCCACTGGGACGACAGCGACTGATAGATGGTTTCGTGGATTTTATGAACAATTTAGATCTGTCTGCCAACTTGACTAAGTCGTTTGTTATGGAGGCAGGGACTAAATCACGGAATCATTTTAATTATAGAGTAGGTGAACACATTCTAGAGAAGGTGCAGTCCTTCTCGTACCTGCGCATTTTATTTGACGGCCGTTTACATTTTAAAGCACTCATTGAGGAGCGTTGCAATAAGTTAGTGTCCAGCACAGGGACAATCATGAACTTCGGCCGCAGACTAGGACGGTGGTCCCCGGAGCAAATGATTAATCTGTATAACTCAATCTGCTGCTCCAAAGCTGTATATGGTGCGGAACTTTGGGGGTTCCTCGATTCTGATAAATTGCAGGTTGAGGAGAATAAATATTTGAGAAGGCTTCTCAAAGTCCCACAGTGCGTTCGTTCCCTCTCACATCGCTCACGAAGAACTGGGTGTTGCCTTTATAGGGGACAGGGTGCAGGTCAGGCCTTTGCAAGCATGGCTAAAGATCTGGGTCAATCCAGAGGCCGCGCTGACCAGGCATATAACCATGGACTGCCCGGGAAGGGACAGGGTAAGGAATATCCGATGGTTGAAGCATATCAAGGTCACTTTTGAAAACATTGGCTGTAAGGATCTCTTCCTAAAGCCGACCGGCATTATAGGTCGGGATCAGGACAGGGTGAAGGAGATGTTTTTTAACTATAAAACCTCATGTAGAGAAGAGAGGGAATGGGGCAAACAGTCAGTCAAAGCTCACGGCTTAGTGAGGACCTGTGAAGGAATGGAACCGTATCTTGCCCTTGTATACAACGCCCAGGACAGATTTTTAATCAATCGTTTTAGGCTCAACCGTTTACATCATCTACTGGCTGATCCGGTAGGTTTTACTAGTTCTGTTGAGCTTAAGGGTCCCCGTGGCTGCAATCAACGATCTCCGCAGGATACCCTTCATTTTGTAATATTATGCCCTTTTTATTCATTACCCAGGTGCCGTTTTTAGGTCTCGCGACCTATCAATGCGCATGCGCATTGAGCGGAGCGAGATATAAAGGGGCTTAAACAGAGCTTACCGAGATCGGGCGATTCCATGAAGTGCCCGTGAAAAGCTCTCTCAATACGCATGTGCATTGCCATAAAAAGCGCGTGCACAGACACCAGCCTCCCTCCCACAGTCATCCCCCAGCGTGCGCTGTGCCAACAAGCCTTTGAAGTGAAGCTTAGCTTCACTTCAAAGGTATCTGCTCCTCGCCCCCTGCTTCACACGTCTCACGGCCGGCAGGCCGGCTCGTATTTTTCCTCCCTCGCCTCCCTCCCTCAGCACTGACGACGTGAAAGATTTACCTCCAGCAGAACGTGTCTCATCGAAATCACATTTGAAAGAAGCCTGCAGGGCCAGGCAGAGATACCTGAATCGTGCACCAACACAAGCAAACATCCAACAATTAGCTGCCATTTTTTTCTGTTAAGTGAGGCGAGTTTCATGTGACCGACACCGAGCCACCGTGAAACCTGCTGGACGGTAAGTTCCAGTTTTAAATCCACGGGCACTTCAGGGGCGTGCACCACTCTCTGTACACAATAACAGAAGCACGCATGCACTGTGGGTCGCGCGCCTCTCCACGCCTGACTGCGAGGCCTGTTTACGTGCATCCTCTTACCTGCGCTCACCCCGTCTCGTGGCGCTTTGTTTTTCTGCCCATCTGGCGCCTTCCTGTCCAAGTACTTTGTGATGTGCTGGGGCAATCCCTTCAAAGGGGCGACAGGTGGAACCAGAATGAAGATTGAGCGTTGTCTGATTGCGCTTAACCCACCTCATCACGGGAAGGTGTTTTTGACGCTATTTTTTTAAAGGCTTGTACAGACTTCCCGTTCAAATCCTCAAGTTACAATACATTATGTGGAGGTTAAATATGAACTGCTATGGTCTAATTTGAAAAGGTATATTTTTAATATTGGTTATTCGATTCTTAATTTATGAATAGTTCTACCAAATGCTTTGATACCTAGGTGCACCCAGGGCTCACATAATGTGTGTCCTTCATTTATATGTGCAGTTTGCATCCCATGAGCTGCAGCATTTGATGCCCTAATGTTTAATTTTGGAGCACAAACTTTGTTTGGTTAACAAACCCCAAGGCTCCCCAGTCTTGATTCCACAGCTTGTATCTTTGAATGGGTGTTGCTGAACAGTCCTCAGATCGGCATGTTGTGGTTCCTGCTGTAATTGTAGTTACGCATCCACCATGACATCCACCGCCACATCCAACACCACATCCACCACATCCACCACCACCACATCCACCACCACCACATCCATCACCACATCCACCATCACCACCACAACCACCATCACCACCACATCCACCATCACATCCACCACCACCACCACATCCACCACCACATCCACCATCCCCTCCACATCCACCATGACATCCACCACAACCACCACCCCATCCACCACCACCACCGCATCCACCACCACCACATCCACCGCACCCACCACCACATCCAGCATCACCATCACATCCACCACCACAACCACATCCACCATCACCTCCACATCCACCATGACATCCACCGCCACATCCACCACCGCATCCACCACATCCACCACCACCACATCCACCACATCCACCTCCACCACATCCACCACATCCACCACCACCGCATCCACCACCACACCCACCACCACTACATCCACCACCACATCCACTACAACCACCACCCCATCTACCACTACCACCACCGCATCCACCACCACCACCGCATCCACCATCACCATATCCACCGCATCCACCACCACCACATCCACCGCATCCACCACCACATCCACCATCACCACCACATCCACCACCACCACCACATCCACCACCACATCCACTACAACCACCACCCCATCCACCACTACCACCACCACCGCATCCACGACCACCACCGCATCCACCATCACCATATCCACCACATCCACCACCACCACATCCACCACATCCACCACCACATCCACCATCACCACCACATCCACCACCACCACCACATCCACCACCACATCCACCACCACATCCACCATCACCTCCACATCCACCATGACATCCACCGCCACATCCACCACCACATCCACCACAACCACATCCACCACCGCCACATCCACCACCACATCCACCACCACCACCACATCCATCACCACCACCACCACCACATCCACCACCTCATTCACCACATCCACCACTTCCACCACCACCTCATCCACCACCACCACATCCACCACCACCACCGCATCCACCACCACCGCATCCACCACCTCATCCACCACCGCATCCACCACCACCACATCCACCACACCCACCACCATCACTTTCACCACCTCATCCACCACCACATCCACCACCACTTTCACCACATCCACAACCACCACATCCACCACCACCACATCACCACCACCTCCACATCCACCACCACCACCACATCCACCACCACATCCACCCCCTCATCCACCACCATCACCACCACATCCACCACCACATCCACCACCACCATATCCCCCAGATCCACCACTACCAAATCTATATGTATGTGTGTGTGTGTGTGTGGCTCTGTGTGTGTGTGTAGGTGCACCCACCACCACCACATCCACCACACCCACCACCACTACATCCACCACCACATCCACCACCCCATCCACCACCACCACCGCATCCACCACCACCACCGCATCCACCATCACCACATCCACCGCATCCACCACCACCACATCCACCATCACCACAACATCCACCACCACCACATCCACCACCACCACATCCACCATCACATCCACCATCACCTCCACATCCACCATGACATCCACCACCATATCCACCACCACATCCACCACCACCACATCCACCACCACCACATCCACCACATCCACCACCACCACCACACCCACCAGCACTACATCCACCACCACATCCACCACAACCACCACCCCATCCACCATGACCACCGCATCAACCGCCACCACCGCATCCACATTCACCACATCCACGCATCCACCACCACCGCATCCACCACCACATCCACCATCACCACCACATCCACCACCACATCCACCACTACATCCACCATCACCTCCACATCCACCATGACATCCACCGCCACATCTACCACCACATCCACCACCACCGCATCCACCACCACCGCATCCATAACCATCACCACACCCACCACCACTACATCCACCACCACATCCACTACAACCACCACTACCACCACCATCGCATCCACCACCACCGCATCCACCATCACCACATCCACCATCACCACATCCACCGCATCCACCACCACATCCACCACCACATCCACCATCACCACCACATCCACCATCACATCCACCACCACCACCACATACACCAACACATCCACCATCACCTCCACATCCACCATGATATCCACCACCACATCCACCACAACCACCACCCCATCCACCACCGCATCCACTACCACCGCATCCACCACCACCACATCCACAGCATCCACCACCACCGCATCCACCGCATCCACCACCACATCCACCATCACCACCACATCCACCATCACATCCACCACCACCACCACATCTACCATCACATCCACCATCATCTCCACATCCACCATGACATCCACCGCCACATCCACCACCACAACCACCACATCCACCACCACCACATACATCACCACATCATCCACCACCACCGCATCCACCACCACCTCTACATCCACCACCACATCCACTACAACCACCACCCCATCCACCACTACCACCACCACCGCATCCACCATCACCACATCTGCCGCATCCACCACCAGCACATCCACCGCATCCACCACCACATCCATTATCACCACCACATCCACCATCACATCCACCACCACCACCACATCCACCATCACATCCACCATCACCTCCACATCCACCATGACATCCACCGCCACATCCACCACCACCACCGCCACATCCGCCACCGCCACATCCACCACCACATCCACCATCACCACCACATCCACCATCACCATCACATCCACCACCACATCCACCATCACCTCAACATCCACCATGACATCCACCACAACCACCACCCCATCCACCACCACCACCGCATCCACCACCACCACATCCACTGCATCCACCACCACCGCATCCACAGCATCCACCACCACATCCACCATCACCACCACATCCACCATCACATCCACCACATCCACCATCACATCCACCATCACCTCCACATCCACCATGACATCCACCACCACATCCACCACCACCGCATCCACCACCACCGCATCCACCACCACCACCACACCCACCACCACTACATCCACCACCACATCCACTACAACCACCCCCATCCACCACTAACACCACCACCGCATCCACCACCACCATCACATCCACCATCACCACATCCACTGCATCCACCACCACCACATCCACCGCATCCACCACCACATCCACCATCACCACCACATCCACCATCACCACCACATCCACCACCACATCCACCATCACCTCCACATCCACCTCCACATCCACCGCCACATCCACCACCACATCCACCACCACCACATCCACCACCGCCACATCCACCACCGCCACATCCACCACCACCACCGCATCCACCACCACTTCCACCACCACCGCATCCACCACCAGCACATCCACCACCACCACATCCACCGCATCCACCGCCACATCCACCACCACATCCACCACAACCACATCCACCACCGCCACATCCACCACCACATCCACCACCACCACCACATCCATCACCACCACCACCACCACATCCACCACCTCATCCACCACATCCACCACTTCCACCACCACCTCATCCACCACCACCACATCCACCACCACCACCGCATCCACCACCTCATCCACCACCACATCCACCACCACCACATCCACCACACCCACCACCATCACTTTCACCACCTCATCCACCACCACATCCACCACCACTTTCACCACATCCACAACCACCACATCCACCACCACCACATCCACCACATCACCACCACCTCCACATCCACCACCACCACCACATCCACCACCACATCCACCCCCTCATCCACCACCATCACCACCACATCCACCACCACATCCACCACCACCATATCCCCCAGATCCACCACTACCAAATCTATATGTATGCGTGTGTGTGTGTGTGGCTCTGTGTGTGTGTGTAGGTGCACCCACCACTACCACATCCACCACACCCACCACCACTACATCCACCACCACATCCACCACCCCATCCACCACCACCACCGCATCCACCACCACCACCGCATCCACCATCACCACATCCACCGCATCCACCACCACCACATCCACCATCACCACCACATCCACCACCACCACATCCACCATCACATCCACCATCACCTCCACATCCACCATGACATCCACCGCCACATCCACCACCACATCCACCACCACCACATCGACCACATCCACCACCACCGCATCCACCACCACCACCACACCCACCAGCACTACATCCACCACCACATCCACCACAACCACCACCCCATCCACCATGACCACCGCATCCACCGCCACCACCGCATCCACCATCACCACATCCACGCATCCACCACCACCGCATCCACCACCACATCCACCATCACCACCACATCCACCACTACATCCACCATCACCTCCACATCCACCATGACATCCACCGCCACATCCACCACCACATCCACCACCACCGCATCCACCACCACCGCATCCACCACCATCACCACACCCACCACCACTACATCCACCACCACATCCACTACAACCACCACTACCACCACCATCGCATCCACCACCACCGCATCCACCATCACCACATCCACCATCACCACATCCACCGCATCCACCACCACATCCACCACCACATCCACCACCACATCCACCATCACCACCACATCCACCATCACATCCACCACCACATACACCAACACATCCACCATCACCTCCACATCCACCATGACATCCACCACCACATCCACCACAACCACCACCCCATCCACCACCGCATCCACTACCACCGCATCCACCACCACCACATCCACAGCATCCACCACCACCGCATCCACCGCATCTACCACCACATCCACCATCACCACCACATCCACTATCACATCCACCACCACCACCACATCCACCATGACATCCACCGCCACATCCACCACCACAACCACCACATCCACCACCACCACATACATCACCACTTCATCCACCACCACCGCATCCACCACCACCACCACACCCACCACCACTACATCCACCACCACATCCACTACAACCACCACCCCATCCACCACTACCACCACCACCGCATCCACCATCACCACATCCGCCGCATCCACCACCAGCACATCCACCGCATCCACCACCACATCCATTATCACCACCACATCCACCATCACATCCACCACCACCACCACATCCACCACCACATCCACCATCACCTCCACATCCACCATCATCTCCACATCCACCATGACATCCACCGCCACATCCACCACCACCACCGCCACATCCACCACCGCCACATCCACCACCACATCCACCATCACCACCACATCCACCACCACCATCACATCCACCACCACATCCACCATCACCTCAACATCCACCATGACATCCACCACAACCACCACCCCATCCACCACCACCACCGCATCCACCACCACCACATCCACTGCATCCACCACCACCGCATCCACAGCATCCACCACCACCACCACATCCACCATCACATCCACCACCACCACCACCACATCCACCATCACATCCACCATCACCTCCACATCCACCATGACATCCACCACCACATCCACCACCACCGCATCCACCACCACCGCATCCACCACCACCACCATGCCCACCACCACTACATCCACCACCACATCCACTACAACCACCCCCATCCACCACTAACACCACCACTGCATCCACCACCACCATCACATCCACCATCACCACATCCACTGCATCCACCACCACCACATCCACCGCATCCACTACCACATCCACCATCACCACCACATCCACCATCACCACCACATCCACCACCACATCCACCATCACCTCCACATCCACCTCCACATCCACCGCCACATCCACCACCACCACATCCACCACCGCCACATCCACCACCGCCACATCCACCACCGCCACATCCACCACCGCCACATCCACCACCGCCACATCCACCACCACCGCATCCACCACCACTTCCACCACCACCGCATCCACCACCACCACATCCACCACCACCACATCCACCGCATCCACCACCACATCCACCACTTCCACCACCACCTCATCCACCACCACCACATCCACCACCACCACCACATCCACCACCGCCTCCACCACCACCACATCCACCACCACATCCATCACCTCATCCACCACCGCATCCACCACCATCACATCCACCACACCCACCACCATCACTTCCAACCCCACATCCACAACCACCACATCCACAACCACCACATCCACAACCACCACGTCCACCACATCACCACCTCCACCACCACCACATCCACCACCACCACCACCACATCCACCACCACATCCACACCCTCAACCACCACCATCACCACCACATCCACCATCACCACCACCACCACATCCACCACCACATCCACCACCACCATATCCCCCAGATCCACCACTACTACATCTATATGTGTGTGTGGCTCTGTGTGTGTGTAGGTGCAAATGCAATGTGCTTGGATTTTCGTCACAATAAAATACACTGAACATAATCTTCACAAAAGTTATTTACAAACGTTTAAGCTATTGCCATTATAAACTACAATAACTTTTATTTAAGTATTAATTATTTACAAAATTAAAAGCCACTGTTATTTGTAATATCAAGACATCTAAGTCTCGTAAATACAACACACATTGCATTGCAAATGCTATAGGTGTCACATTTGCAAAAGTTAAAACTATTGACATTGTAACTGACAAAGCTATTCATTTTGCTACTTTCAAAACCAACACATAAATAAAAAAAGTGTCATTTACAAGACCAATAGCTCAAACTTTCCTAATGCGAGACCTATTGCATTTCCAATGCTTGTTTAGTTAGTCTGCTGAAAAAACTAATTTAAGCATGCTAAGGTGGCCCTTTTATATTTACAAATGGCCCAAGACCCCCTGACCCTGTTATGTATAACGAATGTTTAAGGTTAGCAGTTAAATTGAGAAAGACAGAGGATTGAACAACGAGGAGGTGGGGTCGCTATCATCCACAAGGACAGCTGGAGCATCACAGAAACCGCCTCCTTCGAGTATGACTCCTTTGAATGCCTATCCACTGTCATCAAGACAAAAGACAATGACTCTCTACTGTGCCACCTACTCTATCACCCCCCGGGCAGAAATAACGAGTTCGGAGACCAATTATCAAACCTGATTGCACAAGACACACTGGGCGACTCCAAAAACTTAATTCTTGGCGACCTGAACATCCGGTGGAATGAGACCCACAACCCTCTAATCAAATCGCTATCTAGCCTCCTTGATGAGAACAACCTCACCCAACATTGTACTGAGGAGACTCACTACAAGGGAGCCACACTGGACGCCATCATTGCCCAAAAGAATTCTATCACGGTCAACCACATACTACCAGTTGACTGGTCAGATCACCACATGATCTTATTCCACATCAATCACCCCATCTTCTCGCTTAAACCTCCGCAAGACCCGCCTAAATGGTCGAGAAACCTCTCCCAAGTACCCCAAGACATCTTGGAAGGTCAACTAAGCGCTCTTCTTTCAAATAACACTATGCACCTCTCGACCAACGACCTCGTCGACCACTATAACTCGGGGGTAGTCGCCATACTTGACAATCTAGCTCCTCTTAAACTCAAAAGAAGCCGAGCCACTCCATCCAGAACCTGGTTCACTGCGGACCTCAACGCAGAAAGAAGAAACCTGAGAACCAAAGAAAGAAAGTGGAGAAACAACCCAACCGCCATTCTCCGCCTTCAACTAAAATCAGCCCGTAGGAAGTACAACAACCATATCAAAAACAAGAAATCCAGCTTCTTCCGTGAGGCATTGGTCAAATCCAAAAACAGACCCAAAGAACTCTACAACATAATCAGACAACAAACAACAAAGCCCCTGCCCTCAACCCTACAGGCTTCCAAAGAACTCTGTGACAACTTTGCCAACTTCTTCAACGTCAAAGTCCAAAAAATCGAACTATCTCTAGACATCAACAACCCACACCTCCAGAAGAGCTACTCGACCTCCCCAGTGGCACTCCCATCCGACTCCTTTCCCTCCCCCTGGCTAAGCTTTCGCCCCATCCAGGAAACTGAGATAATCGCGCTGATCTCGACCTCCAAACCTTCAGCACACATCTCAGACCCCATCCCCCCATCTTTAATCAAACAAATGAAGCTTACCTTAGCGCCTATCTGGGGAAGAATCATAAACAGCTCCTTACAAAGCGGTGTGGTCCCCGATTGTCTAAAAATGGGACAAGTCACTCCCCTCCTGAAAAAACCCGGTCTCGACTCAACTGACCTGAACAATTTCAGACCAATATCTAACCTCCCTTTACTCTCGAAAACACTTGAACGCTGTGTACTCCTGCAACTGACGCAACACCTGGACAACATCAATCTCCTGGACCCCCTCCAATCTGGCTTCAGACAAGGCCGCAGCACTGAAACCGCGATGTTGAACATCATAGATGACATCCATGGATCTCTTGACGCTGACAAGTGCTGCCTCCTCATACTCCTTGATCTCTCAGCAGCGTTCGACACGGTGGACCACAAGCTCCTCATCACGACTCTCCAAGAAAGAGCCGGCCTTGGCGAGGTAGTTCTCAAGTGGTTTTCCTCCTTTTTACACAACCGTTCGCAACTAATAAAAATCAAGAACTTCACCTCCGATACCCAGCAAGTCAACAAGGGTGTCCCTCAAGGATCGGTGCTCTCCCCCCAGCTCTTTAACATCTACATGGAGCCACTCGCTAAGTTACTCAGGAACGCCAACATCAACTTCCACCTCTACGCGGACGACACGCAGATTTACCTGGAAATCTCCTCTCTTAAAGACATCCAGAGACTCAACGATATCCTAAATGAAGTTCAAGACTGGCTGACAAAGAATCACCTGAAACTCAACCCCGATAAGACAGAAACACTCCTCATCTCAAACAAAGAAGATAACCCTCAAATCACCGAGTGGCTAAAGTCGATCGATGCTCTCAAGGGTAACCTCACGCTAGCCGACTCCGTTAAATCCCTGGGCTTCACCTTAGACCCTAAACTAACCCTGACAAATCACATTAAGAACTCGGCGAAAAGCGCATTCTTCAACCTCAGACTTTTGAACAAAATTAAACCTTACATTCCCAACAAGGACCTCAAACTAGCCACGCAATCTCTAGTTCTATCAAGACTGGACTATGGGAACTCAATCCTAACAGGCATCCCCAAATCCCACCTGGCTCCACTAAAAACAACACTTCACGCGGCAGCAAGAATGATCACAGGCTGCAAAAAATATGATCGCATCTCCCCGGCTCTTAAAGAACTCGAATGGCTCCCTGTGGAAATGCGAAGTACCTTCAGAACGGCCTGCCTAACCCACAAGGCCCTCCACACCGGCAAACCGGAATACCTGGCTAACAAGCTCAAAAAAGCAGGCCAAGCCAGAAATTTGAGAAGCTCTAATTCCCTACTGCTCATCCTACCAAAAACCAGAAGGAAGAGAACTGCGGACTGCTCTTTCTCAGGAAATGCCCCCAAAATATGGAACGCCATCCCCCCACACATCAGAACTCTACCGTCCTATGCAGAATTCAAGAGCCAACTTAAATCCTTGTGCCTGATCCGCTCCCTTGGTTATGGATAACTTGGAGCTGCAAACGTCTCAGAATCCATGCGGTATTGTTGAATCCAGTACTGAGAAGCCCTGCTGTCCGAACTTTTCTTCTTTCCAAATTGTCTGTCGCCGATTGCTTTTATTGGGTTTGTTTCATGTTGTTCTCTTTTTCATGCCCACTACTGTGAAGCGCTCTGATACCTTCGGGTCTTGTTAGCGCTATAGAAAACTTCTAAATAAAATAAATAAATTAAGTGTTACATGTGAGGGTTGGATGGGGGATTAATGAATTGTAACTGGAATAGTTTATGTATTCTTTTGAAAAAAAATTACATTATTGTTATTTTAAATTGTACTTTCATGGTGTTTTTGAAAAATGTCGAAAAAAGTAAAGTTTGATTTGATTTGATGTACTCCCTACTGATGCTTCTAATGAAGCAGTGTGATTGAAATGCTGCTTTACTAATGCTATTATGTGACTGCAGCTAGTGACAGTCGTGGAACAAGGTTCCTGTGGCAGCTCCAGGGTGTCTGTGCCCAGCCCCTCCCCCCCTTCCAGCTCCCCACACTCCCCTGACGCCACTCAAAGCAGAGCTCAGTGCAGGCAAATGAGGGTGCCCTAGTGTGGGTGCCTTGTCAGACTGAGCAGGGTGGAGCTCTTATTAAGCAGAGATAGAGCGCCTTAGAATTCACGCTAACTGTTTTAATGTTAAACGCCGTATTTTATTATCATTAAATCCCTTTCATCTATTGGAACTGCCCTTGTGGGGCCATGCACAGCCTGGCGTAACTCGTGCACAGCTTGGCGTGCCTCGTGCACAGCTTGGCTTGCCTCGTGCACAGCTTGGCGTGCCTCGTGCACAGTTTGGCGTGCCTTGTGCACAGCCTGGCGTGCCTCGTGCACAGCTTGGCGTGCCTCGTGCACAGCCTGGTGTACCTCGTGCACAGCCTGGCGTGCCTCGTGCACAGCTTGGCGTGCCTCGTGCACAGCTTGGCAAGCCTCGTGCACAGCCTGGCGTGCCTCGTGCACAGATTGGTGTGCCTCGTGCACAGCTTGGTGTGCCTCGTGCACAGCTTGGAGTGTCTCGTGCACAGCCTGGTGTGCCTCGTGCACAGCCTGGAGTGCCTTGTGCACAGCCTGGCATGCCTCGTGCACAGCCTGGCGTGCCTCGCACACAGCCTGGCGTACCTCACGCACAGCCTGGCGTGCCTCATGCACAGCCTGGCGTGCCTCGTGCACAGCCTGGAGTGCCTCGTGCACAACCTGGCGTGCACGATACACATACGATACACGATACACAATACAGGGTCTACGCGTTTCGAACTCTTCCTATTTTTCGAGTTCTCATCAGGACCACACTGTAAAAATGAAAATGGAGGGAGATCTTTATAACAGTGTATCTCTCCCCCCCCCGCGCGAGCACAGGAGAGCGTACGGACCCCCAGGAGCCGGAGCACGGAAAAACTAAGTCTTGACTAACGGACACCACGAAATGATTCACTCCGGATCCCATGAATGACTCCTTATCCATAAGGAGGTACAGCAATTTATTCTACACTATCCTCCGCCAACACCAGAACTAATTGAGAGAGGTGGTACACCAAACAAGATACACCGGTGGTTACACGCCGGATACCAAGACGAACACGATTTAGTGATTGAGATACACTGTTATAAAGATCTCCCTCCATTTTCATTTTTACAGTGTGGTCCTGATGAGAACTCGAAAAATAGGAGGAGTTCGAAACGCGTAGACCCTGTATTGTATGATGCCATAAGAACTTGAAAGAATTGTTTAATTGCTTATAAAACTTTACAAATAGGCCGAATAAATGTCTATGGCACTATCGGAGATATGATTTATATTGAACTGTATTGAATTGTTGGTATTTTTGTATTGTAGAGAGTGTGTGAGAGTGGTTGACTGTGATTGTTTGATATTCACAACTGAGTGTATGTGAGAGTGTTGGTTGGGGAGTGTTTTAAATGTATATAATGTGTTCCATATTTTGTATGTCATATGTTTTTTCAAACTGAAAAAAAGAGATTCAGAAAAAAACTAAAAAAACTCCAAATGAAGAAATATAATCAATAAAATTGAAGATTCATTCAAGAGACATTGATCTCCTCACTTTATGTTTAAATCGATTGTGAGATGTTAAGATATTGAGAATCATTCAAGGGCAGCATTGGCGTTCTTTGTTTTTTGATACATTAGGCTGTGGCTTGGCCTTGCTGCTTGGGAGCCCATACCCAGTAGTTTTCATTTGCTCCACCTATTGTTGCACATTTTTAGCGAGTTTGGGTACATGCTCCATGGAAGCGTGTAGAAGTTTTAGCTATTAAGCAGTCTTTGCCTGATCCGCGCAAGAATCCAGCAAAGTTTTTCCAGAAAAAAATAGACGATATCTATCTTGCCTTTTTCCCACCTAAACCAGATTCCAAACCCATGGATAATAGTGATGGACAACCAGTCCTTGATACTACCCTCAGTCCCTTTCCTGACATGACACCAGAGAATCTCTCTGCGATTTTAAATAAAGTCAAATCAGGTTCTCGCTGGATCCTGCCCCGTCGGTCATCTTAGCCAAAGTCTTAGATCAGGTTCTGCCTCTCCTAGTCGGCATTTTTAATATCTCTTTAGCCGAAAGAATCATCCCAACATCTTGGAAACAAGCTATGATGAAGGCCCTCCTCAAAAAAACAAATGTTGACCCAATTCATTATAGGCCCATCTCTCAGCGGTCTGGACTAAGCAAAGTTCTCGAGAGTCGTGTTAAGAAGCACCTCTCAGAGTATCTAGAGATCCACGATATTATCCAACGTACCCAGACTGGGGTTAAACCGAAACACGACGGCACAGAGACTGCACTCCTGGCAGTTGCTGAGGAGGCGAAAATGCTTCTGAGTTAACGAGGAGCCGTCGCCATCGTCCTCCTCGATCTCAGAGCAGCGTATGATACTGTCAGTCATGACACTCTTATTGAGAGAATTCGCAACATGGGCGTGCCCTCTCCTGGCTCCGATCTTTTCTTACGGACAGGATCTTTCAGGTTTTTGAAGGATGCCGTGCCTCAGACACCTTTTGATTGAACAGCGGAGTTCCCCAAGGCTCCTCAATAAGTCCTACGCTCTTCAGTTTATATCTGCGTCCTTTGGCCGATATCCTTCTGTCATTTGGGATTCTATAATCTCATATGCAGAAATACGCAACTGGTTTTTGCGCTTTCTCACAAGCAGGATCGCTGCTCCCCGGCCTTAGGCAAATCTTTAGAAGCTGTGGCAAAGTGGATGAACAAACCTGCCCTGAAATTAAACAGAGACAAGACCAAACTCATGATTCTTGGGAATTCCCGAACTCTCGGCTGGACCTGGCATGGATTACCCTTTTGGGCACTACCCCCTCTCCCAAGTCGACCATAAAAAGTCTAGATTTCATGTTAGACACACCACTGACCATGGATACCCAGGCCACAAAACTACTGCAACACGTTATGGCATCCTACGGACTCCCAGGAAAATCCTTCATCTGCTCACCCCGCTCCCAAAAGAGTAACAGTCCAGGCACTGGTTTTATCACTCTTCAACTACGGACATTCCCTGTATCTAGGAGCCCCTAAATCTGTTGTACGGAAACCGCCGGTGGTACAGAATTCAGTGGCTCGGCTGCTCTATAATGTTTCCAAATGCGAAATGAACTATTGATGGACAGAATGCAGAACAATGTCAAACATTCACCGAAGTACAGAGATCTGGGCCTAAATCCATTGTTTTTATGCTCACCATGCCATTCCAGTTTGGACCCATCCATATGCAAATCAGTCTTGACCCCGTGCCTCATGGGAACAGTCCAACCCAAACTGCCAAGCCAGGTCCTCCCTGGACTGGAAACAAGCATCCTAGGACCGGTTTCGGGCTTTCAGTCTTCATCAGCCAGGATAGCTTGATTTCAGTGGCATGGAGAGCACGGGACCCACGTCTGTGCATACCCAGCCCACTCCGGGTGACAAATGCAAAAAGAACAAGCAATGGAAATGCAATAGGTCTCGCTTTTGATCAAGTAAGAGTCATTTGCTTGATGGGGTTTCAGAACCTGTCAAAGCTGGAGCCCACGAGTGAACACAGGGCAACCAATGATTGGCTGTAAAGTGGACTGATTGACGGCGTCACATATTCGAGGCAGCTATGTCGGGGTAGGACACCCGGCAGATTACTACCCCGGCCTCAGAGAGCTGCTTGCGAGCTACAAAACACAGTTTCTCTTTTTTTTCTTTGTGCTTCATATTGGGACTTTGCGACTTTCAAAGTGTTTTCTTGAACATGTTAGGAAAGCCTCACTAGACGGATACATTGGCATGATTTTAGTAGCGCTATGAAGAAACAAGTACTGTTGCAGCAGGCGCTATACAAACAGAAGGCATTCAGATACACTGTTTACTAGGGTGCCAGCTTGAACCAGCAACACCAGGGAGGAGGGAGGGATGTTGATGGAAATTAAAGATGGACGGGAGGAAGGAAGGGGGTAAAGGAAGCAGAAACAGCTGGGAGGAGGCCGGGGGGTAAAGGAAGCAGAAACAGTTGGGAGGAGGGAGGGGGGTAAAGGAAGCAGAAACAGCTGGGAGGAGGGAGGGGGGTAAAGGAAGCAGAAACAGCTGGGAGGAGGCCGGGGGGGTAAAGGAAGCAGAAAGAGCTGGGAGGAGGGAGGGGGGTAAAGGAAGCAGAAACAGCTGGGAGGAGGGAGGGGGGTAAAGGAAGCAGAAACAGCTGGGAGGAGGCCGGGGGGTAAAGGAAGCAGAAACAGCTGGGAGGAGGCCGGGGGGTAAAGGAAGCAGAAACAGCTGGGAGGAGGCCGGGGGTAAAGGAAGCAGAAACAGCTGGGAGGAGGCCGGGGGGTAAAGGAAGCAGAAACAGCTGGGAGGAGGCCGGGGGGTAAAGGAAGCAGAAACAGCTGGGAGGAGGGAGGGGGGTAAAGGAAGCAGAAACAGCTGGGAGGAGGCCGGGGGGTAAAGGAAGCAGAAACAGCTGGGAGGAGGCCGGGGGGTAAAGGAAGCAGAAACAGCTGGGAGGAGGCAGGGGGGTAAAGGAAGCAGAAACAGCTGGGAGGAGGCAGGGGGGTAAAGGAAGCAGAAACAGCTGGGAGGAGGCCGGGGGGTAAAGGAAGCAGAAAGAGCTGGGAGGAGGGAGGGGGGTAAAGGAAGCAGAAACAGCTGGGAGGAGGCCGGGGGGTAAAGGAAGCAGAAACAGCTGGGAGGAGGGAGGGGGGTAAAGGAAGCAGAAACAGCTGGGAGGAGGGAGGGGGTAAAGGAAGCAGAAACAGCTGGGAGGAGGCCGGGGGGTAAAGGAAGCAGAAACAGCTAGGAGGAGGCCGGGGGGTAAAGGAAGCAGAAACAGCTGGGAGGAGGCCGGGGGGTAAAGGAAGCAGAAACAGCTGGGAGGAGGGAGGGGGGTAAAGGAAGCAGAAACAGCTGGGAGGAGGCCGGGGGGTAAAGGAAGCAGAAACAGCTGGGAGGAGGGAGGGGGGTAAAGGAAGCAGAAACAGCTGGGAGGAGGCAGGGGGGTAAAGGAAGCAGAAACAGCTGGGAGGAGGCCGGGGGTAAAGGAAGCAGAAACAGCTGGGAGGAGGGAGGGGGGTAAAGGAAGCAGAAACAGCTGGGAGGAGGGAGGGGGGTAAAGGAAGCAGAAACAGCTGGGAGGAGGGAGGGGGGTAAAGGAAGCAGAAACAGTTGGGAGGAGGGAGGGGGGTAAAGGAAGCAGAAACAGCTGGGAGGAGGCCGGGGGGTAAAGGAAGCAGAAACAGCTGGGAGGAGGCCGGGGGGTAAAGGAAGCAGAAACAGCTGGGAGGAGACCGGGGGGTAAAGGAAGCAGAAACAGCTGGGAGGAGGCCGGGGGGTAAAGGAAGCAGAAACAGCTGGGAGGAGGCCGGGGGGTAAAGGAAGCAGAAACAGCTGGGAGGAGGCCGGGGGGTAAAGGAAGCAGAAACAGCTGGGAGGAGGCAGGGAGGTAAAGGAAGCAGAAACAGCTGGGAGGAGGCCGGGGGGTAAAGGAAGCAGAAACAGCTGGGAGGAGGCAGGGGGGTAAAGGAAGCAGAAACAGCTGGGAGGAGGCCGGGGGTAAAGGAAGCAGAAACAGCTGGGAGGAGGCCGGGGGGTAAAGGAAGCAGAAACAGCTGGGAGGAGGCCGGGGGGTAAAGGAAGCAGAAACAGCTGGGAGGAGGCCGGGGGGTAAAGGAAGCAGAAACAGCTGGGAGGAGGCCGGGGGGTAAAGGAAGCAGAAACAGCTGGGAGGAGGCCGGGGGGTAAAGGAAGCAGAAACAGCTAGGAGGAGGCAGGGGGGTAAAGGAAGCAGAAACAGCTGGGAGGAGGCCGGGGGGTAAAGGAAGCAGAAACAGCTGGGAGGAGGCCGGGGGTAAAGGAAGCAGAAACAGCTGGGAGGAGGCCGGGGGTAAAGGAAGCAGAAACAGCTGGGAGGAGGGAGGGGGGTAAAGGAAGCAGAAACAGCTGGGAGGAGGCCGGGGGTAAAGGAAGCAGAAACAGCTGGGAGGAGGCAGGGGGGTAAAGGAAGCAGAAACAGCTGGGAGGAGGCCGGGGGGTAAAGGAAGCAGAAACAGCTGGGAGGAGGGAGGGGGGTAAAGGAAGCAGAAACAGCTGGGAGGAGGCCGGGGGTAAAGGAAGCAGAAACAGCTGGGAGGAGGGAGGGGGGTAAAGGAAGCAGAAACAGCTGGGAGGAGGGAGGGGGGTAAAGGAAGCAGAAACAGCTGGGAGGAGGCCGGGGGGTAAAGGAAGCAGAAACAGCTGGGAGGAGGGAGGGGGGTAAAGGAAGCAGAAACAGCTGGGAGGAGGCCGGGGGGTAAAGGAAGCAGAAACAGCTGGGAGGAGGCCGGGGGGGTAAAGGAAGCAGAAACAGCTGGGAGGAGGCCGGGGGGTAAAGGAAGCAGAAACAGCTGGGAGGAGGCCGGGGGGTAAAGGAAGCAGAAAGAGCTGGGAGGAGGGAGGGGGGTAAAGGAAGCAGAAACAGCTGGGAGGAGGGAGGGGGGTAAAGGAAGCAGAAACAGCTGGGAGGAGGGAGGGGGGTAAAGGAAGCAGAAACAGCTGGGAGGAGGCCGGGGGGTAAAGGAAGCAGAAACAGCTGGGAGGAGGCCGGGGGGGTAAAGGAAGCAGAAACAGCTGGGAGGAGGCCGGGGTAGGAGCAGCAACGGCAGGAGTGAATTAGGGACTGCAGAGACATGTAAAAAGGTACACAACATGTGCCTAGTGAAAGAAGCTTGGGGCATATTAACAAGCCCCTTATCGCCGCGGTATTGGCACTTTTCTGCCGATAACGCGGCAATATCTGCATCGCCCTATTATCAAGGCAGCGTTAAGTCAATTAACATGGCTTAAAGCCACGTTAATTGACTTAACGCTGCCTTGGTAATAGGGCCCCTTTCACGATAAACTCATCGTGAAAGGGGGCGTGCAGTGGGTGATGCAGTGGGCGTTCCACCGCAACACCCATTCACTTCGACGCTGCCACCTATTATCAAGCTTGGCGATAATAGGTCGTAGCGCCGAATTTAAGGTGGCGAAACGAGGAGAAATGCTTCATTTCTCCTCGTTTTTGCTTTTTCCATGTGTGCTGCCTTGTGCAGCTCAAATGGAAAAAGCAAAATGCCAAGGTTTGTTTATGTACAGGAAGGTGTCCCTTCCTGTACATAAACAAACCTCTTTTTAAAAATGCCAATTTGTAACTTACATGTGTGTTGCATGAAGCAGCGCACATGTAAGTTACAAAATGGCATTTAAGCTTTGTTTATATGCAGGAAGGAACTCCTTCCTGAACATAAACAAACCTTCCCTGCCTGCGCTGGCGTTAAGTTGTAAAACTTACCGCCATCGCAGGGGGAAACGCTAGGCTGCGCCCTATCCTTGGTAATACGGTGCAGCCTGGCGTTTCCGAAGTGGCGAAGAGAGGCGTTCAGCCAAGGCGGCTAACACCACTCTTCGCCACTTTGTTGCTAATATGCCCCATATTTTTCAAAGGTTTGCGCCGCTGCAAAACAAACCATTGCTGCGGGCATTCACTAAATGTAGTACAAAGCCTTATTAACCCTTTGCAATGGGATGTAAAGGGTCACGGAGCCCACAGCAGGGGGGTGTCGTGGACACTGCATCGGCCTGGGCTGAGACGAGGGGCTGCTAAAGCCTGCTGTGCGGGAATGGCAAGAAGACAGCAGACTGCCAGAGAGGAGAGCAGCGGCTGTTAGCACATGTGCGACCCATAGGGGTCGGTAACTAAAGCAAATAGGGAGGAGCGATCTGTAATCCATGAGCTAGGGGAGATTAAAGTGATTACTCACGTGAGCAGCCATTTAATGAAATTACAAAGATGCAAGTGTTTGTGATAATACATTTAAAATAAAGATGTTGACGCTTACATCAGGAAGAATAAATAAACAAGTCTGAAGTGTTTTCTTCTGAAGCAGCATGTGCGTTTTTCAATCAATCAATCAAAGACATTTATAGAGCGCACTACCTACCCGTAGGGTCTCGAGGCGCTTTGGGGGGGGGCGCTACTGCTCGAACAGCCAGGTCTTGAGCTTCTTCCTGAAGGAGAGGTGGTCTTGGGTCAGGCGCAGGTCGGCCGGGAGGGAGTTCCAGGTCTTGGCGGCCAGGTAGGAGAAGGACCTTCCTCCTGTGGTGGCTCTGCGGATGCGTGGGACGGCGGCGAGGGCGTGGCTGGCGGATCGGAGGTGGCGTTAGGGAGCGTAGAAGTTGATTCGGTTGTTGAGGTAGCTCGGGCCTTGGTCGTGGAGAGCTTTGTGTGCGTGGGTAAGGAGGCGGAAGGTGATTCTCTTGTTGACCGGGAGCCAGTGCAGGTCTCTTAGGTGTCCGGAGATGTGGCTGTATCGTGGGATGTCAAGGATGAGTCTGGCTGAGGCGTTCTGGATGCGCTGGAGTCTCTTCTGGATCTTGGCGGTGGTTCCGGCGTAGAGTGCGTTGCCGTAGTCCAGTCGGCTGGTGACGAGGGCCTGGGTGACGGTCTTCCTGGTCTCTGTGGGGATCCACCAGAAGATCTTCCGAAGCATGCGCAGGATGTTGAAGCACGACAAGGAGACGGCGTTGACTTGCCTGGTCATGGAGAGGGAGGAGTCCAAGATGAAGCCCAGGTTGCGTGCGTGGTCCGTCGGTTTGGGTGCGGTGCCCAGGGCGGGGGGCCACCAGGAGTCGTCCCAGGCGAAGGGCGAGGAGCCCAGGATGAGGACCTCCGTCTTATCTGTGTTCAGCTTCAGGCGGCTCGTCGTCATCCACTCAGCTACCTCTCTCATCCCTTCGTGCAGGTTGGCTCTGGCGGCGGCGGGCCGTTGGTCAGGGAGAGGATCAGCTGGGTGTCGTCGGCGTAGGAGATTATGTTGAGGTTGTGTTGGCGTGCGATGGCCGCGAGGGGGCTCATGTAGACGTTGAAGAGAGTCGGGCTCAGTGAGGATCCTTGAGGGACGCCGCAGATGACTTTGGTGGCCTCTGACTTGTACGGTGGTAGGCGGACTCTTTGTGTTCTTCCGTCGAGAAAGGAGACGATCCATTCCAGCGCCTTCTCCTGGATTCCGACGTTGCTGAGGCGCTGCACTAGGGTGAGGTGGCAGACCGTGTCGAAAGCCGCGGAGAGGTCTAGGAGGATGAGGGCCGCTGTTTCCCCGTTGTCCATCAGGGCTCGGATGTCGTCGGTGGCGGCGATGAGGGCGGTCTCGGTGCTGTGGTTTCAGAGTAAACAAGGCAGGTTTTTAGGTCTTGCCTGAGCCAGCACATGCGCTGTATGGCGAGACATTTAGTAAGTGGGTTTTCAAAGTGCTACCACAAGCTTTAGCTGGCCTCAAACTTGCGGTTACGCACGCGGGCACACACGCAGCTGCCATCTGGCTTTCCTCCGTCATGGGTCATTAAGTGCATCGCTCGCAGGCACCCTTACAGCCCGCGATCGTGATCACTTTCGCAGACGCGTCAATTTCACAGCTGCGCGGCCAATGCTTGTTTGGCTTTAATCTCTGCTTGTTAAACCTCCTTTAACTTTCACGCATTAGTATCCTAACCCCTGTAGTCGAGCAAGCTTGCACTCACAACAAATCACTTTGATTCATACATTTTCTACTAATTACGATAAAAGTCCAACGCCATTCTATTCGTTAAGAGAAATATTGTCAAGGAGTTGGCTGGCAATCTCTTGTCAGTTGTGCATTGGCTACCACTCGCTACATGTTGTCCTATGTCAGTGGGTAGTTTACAGTACAGAACCGCAGAGAAGCTGACTTTATAGTAGTTGGTGTTTGCCTGTACGTTGGTGGCCAGTCCGATACAGAAAGGAGATGTCAGTAAACACAGTGAACTGGGTCGGTGCTAATGAGTAGGCTCTTCTCACCACCTCAATTTTATTTTGCATTTAACTCCGCCCTGCAGCAACTTCGATGGTGCGATCAACTGCAGAGAGCTACTCGTTCTTGTTTTTTCATCATGAGCGTGTCACCTTCTGCGCGTACTCCTCGGGCAGCTACTCCACCTCCATTGGGTTAGGCTCCACCTCGTTCCACTGACGCATGTGAATGGGAAAGTATACACATAGTACCATAAACAAATTAGTTTTAGTATATATATTTTCTAACAAGGTTAGTGACTCCCCCTTTCTTTTTTAGGAATGCCCTGCATTTGCATAGCTTGCTTTGTCTCTAATGTTTACTGAAAGTTTATAGGGAGAGAGGAAACTGGAGCTCGTGCATAATTTTTGACCTAGTTTTTTGTTGGAAATATTCACCGCTTTACAATGAATTACAAAAGAGTTGTTCATTTCCGCAGAACTAGTGGACATTTGAGAACAGAACTGCGTATAAAGCCCACATTTTTTCAGGTTAGCAGCCCCAGGCCGTCTTGATTCCTACTGTTTGTATTAACAGTATCTGAAACGGCTTCTAGAAGGTTTATTTTGTGATTCACTAATAAAATGAGAAGCAATTCAATTAGAATCCAATTCATTTTTTTCTTAGTTTGTGTTCTCAAAAAACCTTTTGTTGTTGAATTCTGTGGACCTCTTTGGTTATTCAACAAAGATCAAGTTTAAATGTTACAAATAAATATACCTTTTTTGATTTTGTTAAGCAAACACCATTTAGTTTCCACGGTTAGTTTCCATATCAATATTGACAGTGAGGTCAGCAAGAAGCATTGTTCTCCGCTTCTCCACACTCTCTAATGGAAATATATGGAATTAATTTATCGCTATTTTATCCATTTGTTAATTGACTTCTAAAATTGATATGTAAACAACAGACTGCTTTAAAAAAAATCTTGTAACCAAGCAAATTAAACGTAAAACGTTGAAAGTGCTTTTCTATTGTACATAATTTCTTGCTCGCATCAAAATCAACATTTCTCGATACTGTATTACTGCAAGACTAGCGACAAATTACGGAGTGTGATTCGTTAATAATGACCCATGACCAAGAACTAAAAGTAGTGGCAAACATTGTAGGTAGAATCTCCCTGGCTTCATTAACAGAGACTGCTCAGGCAAACGTTTGTTTTTATCCGTTATATGGATTGAACATTGAAAGCTGCTGGCTTATAGGCTGATAGGAGCAAATCCCTCCTATCTTAAACATAGGTTGAATAACCAGACAAGTCTGGAGCTTCTAAAAGCCTGGACCGTGAGACTGTTCTATTGTTGTCGAAGATTCAATGATGTCCCTCATCTTAAGGGTTTGACTCGAGTCTGTTTAAAGCGGCTATGAAGCGAGGAAACTATAGTGGAAGAATTTCATTTGTTAAGAAAACATATTATTTCCTGAATCCTTAACTTCATCAAAGTTCCTGTAAAATATGACGCATTCCTATTTTTTTAGGCTGTGGATGTGATAGGTTTGAGTCGATACTCTTGTTAGACCCTAGTCAGACATTGAGGTGGGCAGCTTGTGGGGTGCAGAACACACGCAGAGAACATGAAGGAAGGATAGTTTTCAGCCAGGAACAACAAAGATATGTCAGCTGACATGGAGATGTGGGTGCACAACAAATCCTGCTGATACATCCTATCGCTCTAATGCTATCGACGTGGAGCACACGCTGCCAGGATGCTGTGACTGCCCTGCTCAGCGGCACAACGAGGACATTACAAACATTTCTGTTCTCAGCAGGTTCTTTTATCTCCTTAAAATGTAAAGAGCTAACCCCCCCTTCAAAGTGACCTTCACTGAAGTTTGGATACAATTTGTTTGCAATTGTATTTGAAGACTGTGTTTAAATTGGGTGAAATGAAGGCGGAGGTTACTTTCTATCCAAGGCCCAATCCCTGGACCCGACGCGCCCCTGGCTTTGCAAACTCTCTGCGTGAAGGTGGCGAGTGATGAATATCACACTTGGAACTCGTTTCCAGACTCCGGAGAGGCCTCGGTTCAGCGGAAGCAGCTCAAAGAGGCGACTCCTTTCAACTTTCCATTCAATGTAATTTATTTATGATTCGGACCTCCACGGAGGTCCACATAAATATGCAAAAGAGAGGTCGATTTCCATGATATCAGATCGCACTATTCTTAATAACAGAACAAAATAGAATCGGGGGCCGAACAAATTATGATTTCACTGTGCAATACAAATTTAAAAACAGTCTTTAAGGAAAAGCTATAAAGGACTCTATTGATAGTCACAATACATAATGTATAAAGTGCAAGTGCACATATGTAAAAACCTTTACACAATCAGTTATAATATAGCGCAAAATCCACTCCATTTATGCAATTTAAGTCCCCTAGGTTTCAGTTTATAAAGTGAAAATTATGCTCACAGCAGTGACCATGTTTTACAGGCCAGAGCTAAACATCAGGGCCCTTATTTATGAGGCCTTGCGTCAGTTTTGCGCCCCCAGTGCTTCACTTTTTGTGACGCACCAGCGGTGTAAAAAATGCGCCCTGTTGCGCCATATTTAAAAAGCGACGTATCTAGGTAGATGCGTCACTTTTTAAACCCCTGCGCCACATTATACCTGCGTCAGGTACAATGTATGTAGAGGGGGCGTTCCCCCGCAAAAAGCCTCGTAATAGTGATGCAGTGAAATCTATGATATTTCACTGCGTCACTTTTAGGACGCTGTTGCGTCAAAATCTTGCGCATGCCTCACAGCAGGCGTAAGACTGACGCAAGCCCTTTCACATGGGGCTTTCCCCATGTGAAAGGACGCATTGCTGGAGTTGCGTCACTTTTGTGACACACTCCAGCAATGCGTCCCTTTTGCGCTTACAGATACGTCAGAAATACTGACATATCTGTAACTCCTTGCGACATGATGCGTCATACATTAAATATGACGCATCAGGAATGTCGCAAGGAGTGCGCAGTGAAAAGTGACGCATCGCTGTTTTCACGCAGCGATGCGTCACTTTTCATAAATGAGGCCCGTAATGGGGGCAGACAAATAACACATGGGTCATGAAGTCCCCGCACATCCGCTGCCTGCCACCGCCTAGCGCCCAGAGTTCACAAACTCTCAGGTGCACAGATTAGGAAACAAGCATTGGCACAGCCAATAGGTCTCGCTTTTGGGACCTTATAAGTATTTAGTTGGGCAGCACAATATCCTTGGTGCAACATCATCAACTGTTGCCTGGCTGAACCTTATACCTTGTAAGTGTTCAGCCAGGCAACAGCTGATGTTGCTGCACCAAGGATATTGTGCTGCAAAACTAAATACTTATAAGGTCCCAAAGGCGAGACCTATTGGCTGTGCCAATGCTTGTTTTTTTAGTTAGCCAGCCTCGATATTTTCTTTTATCCTTTTCCCCCCAAAGAGCCTAAGTGTGGAGGAGGGGAGTGAAGAGAGCTGAGATGAAAGGATGCCTGGGCTTCGGAAGAGGTGCCTGCTGGGAGCTCGCCTCGCATTCCTTCTGCTGGCGTCTCTTGTACATGGAAGCTGCCTCAAAGGATGCTGGGTAGAGACAGGGACAGCTGAACAGCCACCCCCCCACCCCCCCAACTGTTTTTACTTTAAGAGTCAACTGACAACAGGTAAAAGATGCCTGGAGAGAGCAGGCATCGCATCATGTGACTTGTGGTATGCGGAACACATGGATTGTTTTGTAACCCCGTGAACATGCTTAGGGATGTGTTTTTTCTAAGTGGCCGGACCTGCTTTCTAGAACGGACACGTTTTCAGCGGGTCGAGGGGAAGGGTGGTTCCGCTTTCATGAGACCTGGTTCAAAGCAATCCTCCCAAAACGTGATCACGCGCTTAAACAGGGCTACTGTGCGCATGTTTTGTTGACGTCCCTACTGCAAGCGAGTTAGGGTTCTATGTAGGTAATCTACATTTACCGATTCCAAAATACCGAATTTCACTGATTCAGTATTTCAGAATCGGTAAATGGTATTTAGGAAACAATTCGGTAAATACTACCGAATCGGTACGATTCGGTATTTAAGAATCGGTATTTACCGATTCGGTAATTCCCATTCATTCCTATGGGCCCGAAGGCCCATAGGAATAAATGGGAAGCCATTCACTATTACCGATTCGGTAAATACCGCATCGGTAATAGGGGGCACATATTCAAGGGTGGCAGGGTGTCACATTGACAGGATGTATGACGTTACAACACATTCTTTTACCACGCATGCCTTTACAACGCGGTTTTTACAACGCATGCCTTTACAACGCATAGTGCTTTGGGGCGCTGGATAGTGAATAGTTTAATTTACTATTCCAACTCCAGTTCCCGTGGATAGTAGGGAAGGTGTTGGATAGTAAATTAAACCTATTCACTATCCTAGAGCGCCCCCCAGCGCAATGCGCTGTAATGGTTTGCGTTGTAAAAGTTGCGCTGTAAAGGATGTTTACCCATTGACACCCTGTTGCACCCCTGAATCGTGCATGTGTGCACATGTGGCACAAATACATGCCCTGAGGGCATGTATGCCTGCCACATAAGGAATCAGTATTTTACCGATCCCTTAAGGAATCGGTAATTACCGAATCCTTAAACCTGCCTCCTACATCTCAAACCCTAAATACCGGTCGGTAACCGCCAAAATTCGGTCATTTCGGCCGTTACCGACCGGTATTGGGCTACCTACATCTGGCCCTTAATGGTTTAAATTTAAAGACACAGATAAAGCTTTATCACCAACTTGACTGGTTGCCAGACACACAGTCACAACACTGCACCGGACCCTAGGAGAATTATTCTCGCATCACTAAGTATAAGAACAAATCGTGGAATCCCCCAAGGGGAGTATTTGGATAGAACCCCCACGTACCTCTAAGATCCGACGACATGATCGCCCGTGCTGCTGCATGCTCTGCAGTTCCTGCGATTGTCTCGGCAAGATCTCGGCTTGTGCACTCTACCTCCCCCACCCCCCTGTCTCCATCGCACATGGAGCGGAGTCTCAACCATGGGAGGAGGGCAGACACAGGCACACACAACTTAACAAGCATTTGCAATGCAATAGGTCTCGCATTAGGAAAGTTTGCGCTATTGGTATTGTAAATGACACATTTTTTATTTATATTTTGTTTTTGAAAACAGCAAACTTAATAGCTTTGTCATTTACAATGCCAATAGTTATAACTTTCGCAAATGTGACACCTATAGCATTGGTAATGCAATATGTGTTGTATTTACGTGACTTACATATATTGATCTTACAAATAACAATGGCTTTTATTTTTTTTAATAATGAATACCTAAATAAAAGTTATTGTAATTTATAATGGCAATAGCTTAAACTTTTGTAAATAACTTATGTGAAGATTATGTTCAGTGTATTTTATTGTGACGAAAAATCCAAGAACAGAAGTGAAATATTAACATCTTTTTTTTACATTTGTAATAAAGCGTGAAACAATGAGAGAACATATTTGAACCAGTTGTTGTTGAATGGTTGCACAGTTGTGGTGGCGCCGAGTGATGTTGTGATGGCGAACGAGTGATGCTGTGGCGTTCAGTGAGGCCGACAATACACAGAGTACTGGGGATGTAGTGCCTTGTGGGGGTTGTGTGGCGCTGGAGGGATCGAGCCGGATGTCGCGCGGAGGCAGGAGCCTGTCTTCGGGATTCTCTCGTTGCTGAGAGTGCTGCAGGAGTGAGGCGGTGCGGGGCAGTGTGCGGGCCCCCCTCGGCAGGAGATGTGCGGGGGAGGGCGCATCCTGCATCAAGTGGTTTGGGCAGCATTAGTGAACGAGTAGGAAAAGGCGGCAGGGGGGCTAAGTACAAAGTGGAGGGGGTGATCAGCCAACAAGGGGAGGGGGGGGGAGTATCACCTGTGAGTCTATTTGTGCTCCTTGGTCCAGAGAGGTCTGGCGCGCCCCAGGGGAAGGTGGCAGACTGGAGGCCAGGGGGTCACTGCGGGTGCAGAGTACGGTGCATGGATGGTGGTGTAGGCAGGTAAGGGAGGGCAAGAAACGAAGGCTGAGCAACGGCGGTTTGGGTGCTAGGGATAGTAGAGGGAGGGCGATGGCGTTTGGCTCAGAGCACCTGCTTGTGCGGGGGAGGGGGTAGAGTAAAAATTAAATCATTAAATAAAGTTTCTTCCGTATAGCGGAACAGGCGAGTTGCAGGCTGTGCTGGGATGGGCGGAGATCGGAATTAAGAGAGGAGACGGACACTTCTTCACAGCTGGACCGGTCAGTGTAGTTCCGCTCTTTTCATGCCCTAAGAGCCCGTTATAGCGCCTTCATTACATAAGGAGCAGAAGATGGTAGAGCAGCAAGAAGGGGGTTGTAGGTGAACGCCAGCTGCGGGGATAGGGCATTATTTATTTATTTATGTCCCTTGTGGCCGGCGGTCCTGGTCAGCTTTGGGCAAAGCTGTGGCCGGAGGTCCGGATAGCCCGTCAATTGCTGGCTATTAATGGGGGCGTAGCATAAAGTGCTGCCCCGCCCCTTCAACATTGGGGTTTGTTGCGGTTTGGTAATGCCCCGGCATTTTGATAAATAAATAATAAATAAATAAATGTTACGGTACAGCCTTTATGAGCCGACAATATCGGAGCCTGCCATAGGATGCTTCTCCTCCAGACTCCCAGTCATGCTGCTAACCCTTGGCTCCCATTGGGCCTGGTTCCCGCCTCTATTCTGTTGCTGCTCGCTGGCCTGAAGTTTCTCAATATTCTTGCTCCCGGAAGCCCTGCTTGAGTTTGGCGGTGGAATTGCTGAGGGCCATCTACAAGATGTTGCTGCCCGGTGGGGGTTTTGCCCACGTGCTGCACAATGCACCGCTGCGACCCAGGAAGTCGGCAATGTCGTTCAGAGCCAGGAGGTGGAAGGATAGAAGGCTGCATACGAGGTGTGTAAAAAAAAAGAAATATATAGGTGTGTGACTGTGTTAAAAAAGTTTGTGAGGGATGCAAAGGCAGCGCGGCGTAGTGCAGCCCCTGTTTAAAAAGAACACCTTCGTAAGCTGCTGGGATGCTTTCCACCCAGCCGGCACTTGAAGGTCGAGGAGCGCTCTATACTAAACAGATAAGATATGGCCGGGTTATGAGAGTAGTAGTATATTGCTGTGAGAGAAACCACAACGAGCTGACAGTCTTAGGGTACTAGACGCTGAACATCTGTAAGAAAGGGGATCACATAAGCATAAGCCGAGAATAAAGGCTAGAACGGGTGGGCGTGTAATTAGAGTACCCTACAAAACAAGCAATGTTCTGAGCAAATGGTGGGGGCCTGAAGCAGTGGAGTGGGAGAGTTGAGGTGGGAGTCACGGGGAGATTAAGGGACAGAAGGCAAGCAGATGAAGCGACAGGGGCACGGCCTGGCGGCCGTGAAGTGCAGGCGGGGGGCGGGGAGCAGCGCCTTTGAAGAGCCAGAGTCACGGCCTGCGGCCGTGAATAAGTGAAGTGAATAATTAGGGGAGTAGAACTGGCAGGCTGATAAGGCAGAAGGCTCAGGCAAGCTCGTGCACGAGGCGTGCACTTCCCAAAATCCGCTTTTGGGGAGAGCCCTTGGCCTTAAGCAGTGATTTAGCTGCATTAGGGCTCTTTTTCCTATTCTTGCGGAATAGGAAAGGGGCGAGCCCTAAAAAGGACCCTTAAATGGCATAACTGCTAATGGAGGCATGGGCCACTCCTTTCATAAAGAAACCATAGTAATCAGATGTGCACAGATACAAACCAGGTAGAGTACAACACTGTAATTTGACAGCATGTGATATACGATAATAACGCATTTGTTTTAAGTATTAATTGATTGTGCCTTATGTACACATTTATGTTGCTTGTCCCTAGGCACACGTGTTTTTGGTTCCAATAGATCAGCATGCTTGCACTTAGAGAGACCACTTTTCTGAAAGTGAAGACACCTTTAACCCTTGCCTTAAGGACCTAATGGAAGCTCCAAACTGTGGAGATCACACTGGTTTTTAATTCCTCCGTGTAAGGTTGGGTTTTAGTCGGAGTATGGCAGCAGACAGGAAGAGTTACAGAGCTGCAAGAAGGCATGCTCTTACTGGGAATACAATCATCAAAGAGCAACAATGGCTTGGAGCACCTCTCAGGGCACCTGTAACCTCCATGCGTACTTCATGTACAAGTATATCACTGACTGCTTCACTGAATTCCTTTTGTGAATTTAAAGTTAGTTGAGTCTGCAGATCTGTGTAAACCCGGTAGTGGGCAGAGTCAATTGGTGAAATGATGTATGTGTGCATCAGTGTGTGTGTGTATGTGTGAGACTGAGGTTGTGCCTGTGATTAAGCATATGTACACACTTGTATGTAGGATCTGACCTGGCATGGGGAGCAGGGTCAAGACTCATTTGCATATGGCTAGGTTCAAACTGGAGTGGGGTGGTGAGCAAAAAAAATATGGGTTAAGCCCAGATCTGTGACTTGGATGAGTGTTTGATTTATTCAGCATTCTGCCCATTATTTATTTGTTGTTGCTTTTATTGCCCCAAGTGGGAAGGGTATGGCCAGATGTGGGTCCTGAGCTCACTGTGCCACTAGATTCAAGCTAGCCTGGCCGATGAGTATTGATACCCCAAAACCGGTCCCAGGATGCTTGTTTCTGGTCCAGGGAAGACCTGGCCTGGCAGTTCGGGCTGGACTGTTCCCATGAGGAGCAGGGTCAAAACTGATTTGCATATGGCTGGGTCCAAATTGGGGTGGCTTGGTGAGCAACAAAATTATGGTTTAAACCCAGATCTGTGACTGGGGTGAATATTTGATTTGTTCAGCGTTCCAAACATCATTTGGTTTTTTCTTCGCTTCACCCATTGGTCTGCTGTTCTGTCACTCACATTTTTTCTTCATGGCCACTAAAGCATACAGCATGGCCAAAGGGTCCACCCATCTCAGCCACTGATTAACTTCACTGAGTGACAGCCTTATGATCTTTCACAAGAAGCACAAGCGCACAAAGAGTAGTCCCCTTCAGTGCTACTACTATGGCAATGTGTGCTTTTTGAGACAATAAACATATTTTTTGTTTTAGCCAATTGGTGAGAGCCCAGCAGGTCCCTCAACAATAAAGTTTAACAAAATAAAAATACGAGCATTTACAAAAACCAAAATGTTGTTAGCCAGTGGCAGAACAATTGGCTTTACAAATGCCTGTTTCGCCTTAGCATGCAATAGAAAATCTTCAAATAGTTTAACAAGTTTGTTATGAACACTATAAAAACTAAAGGGATGTTGTGGGATACACAGCATCTTAAATATTATGTATTTATTGATATTCATTCAAATGATAAAACCCTAGAAGAATTTCTGACACCTGTTTGCAAGAGAGTCAAACTTGTACGTGAATGTCTGCAGTCAATAAGGAAAGTCACCATTCCAATATGGCCCTTTAATTTAAAGTAATAAACCAGCTAGAGGCAAACCACTTCTGTTAGGGTACAATTTGGTTCATAGCCCCACTGCAGCTTCCTCCCCAGCACATGCACAGCATATCTTCCCTAATCCTCCCATCCGCGGCACTTACACAGCATTCCGTGCCAGCATGGTCTCATAGATACAGCAAAATGTTTCACACCTTAAGCTGTCACCCAGAATTTCTCTGCTCACTCAATGCCATTGGACAGCTACACCTTTCTCCCTCTTACCTCTAAACAAAGACAGAGTCTATCTATTCTGATTGATTAGTGAATATAGTGTACTTTTGTTTGTAAATACAAGCACCTTGCCTCATTGACTGCAGATGTGGGTTAAGATCAGGCCTCTCAGTAATTTCATTTAGTAATTATAGAACATAAGGGTGACACTGATGGTCTAATTTCACAGAGCGGCTGACTTATCCCTTAAGAGTTGAGCTCAAGCCATACATTGCTCATGTCGCCACATTAGCCAAAGCCATTCCTAAGTGTTGCTCGTAGAATTTCCATACCGACAGGACACCAAGCAGGCATATTTGTACTGAAGACAACTGAGAGACTGTATTCACACTCAACTGAGAGTCCTAACTCCCATTCCACCAACCCAACCCAGATCCTGGATGTTTTGGGAGTTTCAGGCTTCAAGGATTGCCAAGGGGGCTTTGGAGCTCACAGTTGCCTACCCTCAAATTTAGCATGCTTACTCTGTTCACTGTGGGTTTTAGATATCTGCATACTTACAGTGTCCCTAAGGACTCTTACGTATCCAAAATGTCTATATATACTATTGCTAATTAAAATACCTAAACAAACAAACCCAAGCCCTTCCCCAAAATGAGACACAGGATCTAGGGTTGCAAACAAAATAATGGTAACTGAAGGGAAATGCTTCTGCCAGGATGTCTGGCTCCCTCAAACCGAAAGCCTAGATGCCAGGAACACCCTCCTCTCAGAAGTCCCACCTCAAAGGGTCTTCCACCCTATGACTTCCTGAGATATAGGCCTGTCTGTGGGGAAACTTGGAGATTTCTGGACGGTGGTGCCGCCGAAAGGCAGAAAGGGCTTTGGTAGTGTCGGACTGAACATGTTGTTCACTACAGCCCAGCACTGCTGGCCTCTCAGAGGTAACCAGACTGCAAGTAAATATATTCATTTCACTTAAAGTCAGCCCACGTCTTCTGTCTGACCTTGGCTCTCTAGCGCAACCTGGCATACACTGCATGAAATGTGCCCAACTTGTGGTCACTTCCTGGGCTCTGAAGAGACTTCCGGCAGCCCCTGGCTCTCTACAAACAGACCTGCAAAGTCAAACGTAAGACGGTGCAAAAAAAGAAATTAAAAAAAACACTACCAAATAAATCGAAAAGCTGGGATACGATTTAGAAAGGGGGAAATAGACGATAGCACCCCAATTTGTTTATCAGGCCCTCCAGGGCAGTGCCATCGGTTCAGCATCCCCCGCACAGCTTCCATGCGCCGGCACAGACTTTCATTAAGACTTATTACAGCAACCGCTACAACACATGGAGACAGTTTTGTCTGCTTACGAGCCGGCTGTACAATTGTCAATTGTCATTAGCTGATGTAATTTAGAAGAAGAAAGGTAATTAAATGCAAGCCAGACTCTTCTGCAGTGTGCTAGGTACTACCAGAACTGATTATTATTTTGCTAAAATGCAGAACTAGCAATGTGAGTGCCAGGCAGGACAGCGAGGAGGGAGAGGCTTCTCAACCCGAAGGCACTTTAGAGGAAAGGCTACTGTTCACCTTTCCGGGTACTTAATGCACATCAGTGTGCTGAGCAGAGGGTTAAGAGACAATTCAAACATTGTTTTTCTCTCCCTAGAGCGGCGAATTCTTCCATTGCTTCTCTATCACTCTGTTTATGCTTCCACCAGCAAAAGTCTCAAAAATGGGGGTCCTCGTGTGTTCTGTACTGTGTTAATCTGTGATTTTAAAGGTAAACCCCATGGATCAGACAGTTCCCTATTTCTCTAATCTATGACTTCCCTGCCCACTTTCACATTTCGTAGGATAACGGCTTCTTTCTCCACGTAGGATCTAAATCCGCATTCACTCTTGGAGGGCAGCGAGAACAGCAGGATCTACTCTGAGAAATCCTGGGTTAAGGTCCCACCCATACCTTAAATATCCCTGGGGAAGATGGTGTGTGGTTCTTTGGATGATAAAGCCTGTATGTTGCTACTCCTCTGGCTGAGGAAACAGTGAACAAAATGTTATCTTTTTAAGCATGATCAATTTCAGAATAAACTAGCGAGGCTGGCTGCGGAGTGCTTGCCCCACTACCATTGTCCTGCCTGCTTTGTCCTGCCGCGAGAGTGCGCTGCCCGCGGCAACCCGGAAGCTCTTGGCCGGCCGGCCAATCCGCTCGCGGCCGACCGGAAGTCCCGCCTCCCGAGGTCCGCGAGCTGCCGGCGCATGGAGCGCCCTGCCGTCCGAGGTAGCCCAGGTCCCCAGGAGGGGGCCAGGGAGAAGGAGGAGTGTGGCGCCTGTTGCGGGGCTCCTTTGACCTGAGGAAGCCCCGATTTAGATGGGGAGACGCGCCGTGAGGAGCCCCGCCGGAAGAGCGCAGTCGGTGAGTGGGGCCCAGGGCTTGCCTGTGTGTATGCCTGGGTGGGGGGAGTGTGTGCGCGCGTGTGTGCGTGTGTGCGCGAGGGAATGTGTGTGTGCATGCGTGACTGTGTGTGATTGAGAGAGAATGCGAGGTAGGGGATAGTGTGCCTGTATGTGTGCCTGTATATGTGCCGTATGCCTGCGTGTGCATGCGCGCGCCTGTGTTTGTGTGTGTGTGCGTGCGTGCGTGCATGCAGAGGGGTGGGGGCTGCCTGTGTCTGTGTGAGAAAGGGCTTTGCACCGCGCATGCGCAGCTACCAGACGCTCACTCCCGAGGTGAAATCTGACCTCGTCAAAGCACGCGTCTGGTAGCTGTCCACATTCCTAAATACGGGCCACAATAGTTCTGAAGCAGACACCTACAATGCTCACGCATTGAGGGTAGGTCTGCTCGACCTAAAAAACACAATTGCGGTACCGCAAAGTCAGCCGCGTGTTTACTTTCGCATTGCGATGCGAAAGTAAACATGGGACTGACTTTACTAAAGCCGAATGCAAAGAAAAAGTGCATCGGAAGTAATAAAGGGGAGAGTGTCACGTCACCGGTAAAAGATCAGATCCCGGTAGGCTTGGCCAAAAGGAGACAAGGCCGCAACAAGGAGGGACTAAGAAGCCTCCCTTACAATGAGAAGCCATGGTATTGCATGCAAGATGACGCTGGCCAATAAAAACGATGGGCGGGGATTCAACTCCACCTCCGAGAGCTTCAGAATCTGTATTGATTCCAAGAAGCTCTCGAATGCCGAGAGAAGCTCATGCACTGCTTTAGACAGCCGAGACTTAAAAATTGGTGGACAGAATGCAGAACAATGTCATACATTCACCCCGGTACAGAGACCTGGACCTAAATCCATTGTTTTTTTGCTCACCATGCAATTCCAGTTTGGACCCAGCCATAGGCAAATCAGTCTTGACCCTGCACCCAATGGGAACAGTCCAGCCCGAACTGCCAAGCCAGGTCCTCCCTGAACTGGAAACAAGCATCCTAGGACCGGTTTCGGGCTTTCAGCCTTCATCAGCCTGGATAGCTTGATTTCAGTGGCATGGAGAGGACGGGACCCACGTCTGGGCATACCCTTCCCACTCGGGGTGACAAATGCAAAAAGAATGATTAATGGACAGAATGTAGAACAATGTCATACATTCACCTCAGAACAGAGATCTGGGCCTAAATCCATTGTTTTTGCTCACCATGCCATTCCAGTTTGAACGCTGCCATATGCAAATCAGTCTTGACCTTGTGCCCAGGGGAACAGTCCAAACTGCCAAGCCAGGTCCTCCTTGGACGGGACCCACGTCTGGGCATACCAGTTCCAAAACCTGTCCTAGGATGCTGTTTCCGTCCAGGGAAGACATGGCTTGGCAGTTCGGGCTGGACTGTTCCCATGAGGCACAGGGTCAGACTGATTTGCATATGGCCATGCCTGAACTGGGGTGGCGTGGTGAGCAAAAGAACAATGGATTAAACCCAGATCCTTGTGACTGGGGGTGAATGCTTTGATTTGTTCTGCATTCCATCCATCAACTGAGAGTATTTTGCTATAATGTCCCCAGACACAAGTCAGCCGAGCAAGCTCTTCTGTTCCTTCATGGCTCCCGGTGGCCCGAAGGGTCAAATTCAAATCCTTTTGTGAAGCCCACAGGGCATTGCTGGACAAAGGCCATTTGATTTCTCAAACTCTGCTTGCTCTCTGTACCCGACTGTAAATCTGCGCTCAGTAACTCCCCACTTGCAGTGGCCCCCGCCATTAAAAGAGCTAGAAGAGGAGGTCGGTCTTTCCGATGCAATGTTGCAGTGGCGGCTCCTCAGCTAAGGCGGAGAAGCTTCGCCTCACCGCTTTTTTGCAGTGAAAGAAAGAGAAAATAAAATGATAATTACTCGCTATGCTCCCCTCACACCAAACCTTCAGCTAATACCGTAGACCCTTCCCCTTCATTCCAGGCCTTCACCACTGGACACATGATGATGGACTTGCCGCGCCTGCCGCATAATCAGCCATTTACTGCTTAGTTTGCAGATTTCAGCACAAAAAAAGTGTTCCTAGATCGAACAGACCAAAAGTTAGAATAAACGGTGCAAGAGTGAACCAATCGGTATCAGTTTCACGGGGATGTGGGTGTCAGGCAGGTAGTAATCACTCACTTCACCGCGGGGCGGGCTTTCCTCTGCAGTCTGTACCATCCCAACATACGTATTTGCAACTCCTACATTCATGTAAATTCAAGATACACCACAAACACTGATCTTTATGCTGCAATAATTTCCAGAAGGCACAGAACATCCCAAACCTTTCTCGTTCCTTTTTAAAGTGCTTCGAATCTTCGAGGTACATTATCCTTCAATAATGCACACAGGCGCTCTGCGGAGATCTTCCTCAGGGGCAGCGGCGCTGACCCGATGGATGGGTGGGTGGGTGATGGCTTCCAGGGGCCCTCTTGGAAACGCTGCCAAGCGCAGTCTATTCTTACTGTCTGATGTCCCATTAATGCCCTGTCCCTCTGGGTGTTAATTCACAGATACCTATATTGTTCCCTCTCCTCACTCTAGTTAGTGTCTCTATTGTCTTGTGCTCACAACCTGCTATTTTCATGGTACCCTTACAGATCTGTTAACCGGTTATTGCCCTGTCCATAGGGTTATTGCCCAATACATGCTACCTGCTATTTCCATGTTACCCTTACAGCTCTGTTACCCGGTTATTACCCTCTCCAGAGGGTTATTGCCCGGTCCATGCTACCTGCTATTTCCATGGTACCCTTACAGCTCTGTTACCCGGTTATTGCCCTCTTCAGAGGGTTATTGCCCGGTCCATGCTACCTGCTATTTCCATGGTACCCTTACAGCTCTGTTACCTGGTTATTGCCCTCTTCAGAGGGTTATTGCCCGGTCCATGCTACCTGCTATTTCCATGGTACCCTTACAACTCTGTTACCCAGTTATTGCCCTCTTCAGAGGGTTATTGCCCGGTCCAAGCTACCTCCTATTCTATGGTACCCTTACAGCTCTGTTACCCAGTTATTGCCCTCTCCAGAGGGTTATTGCCCGGTCCATGCTACCTGCTATTTCCATGGTACCCTTACAGCTCTGTTACCCAGTTATTGCCCTCTCCAGAGGGTTATTGCCCGGCCAATGCTACTTGCTATTTCCATGGTACCCTTACAGCTCTGTTACCCAGTTATTGCCCTCTCCAGAGGGTTATTGCCCGGCTAATGCTACCTGCTATTTCCATGGTACCCTTACAGCTCTGTTACCCAGTTATTGCCCTTTCCAGAGGGTTATTGCCCGGTCCATGCTACCTCCTATTTCCATGGTACCCTTACAGCTCTGTTACCCAGTATTTGCCCTCTCCAGAGGGTTATGCCCGGTCCATGCTACCTCCTATTCCATGGTAGCCTTACAGCTCTGTTACCCAGTTATTGCCCTCTCCAGAGGGTTATTGCCCGGTCCATGCTACCAACTACTCCATGGTACCCTTACAGCTCTGTTACCCAGTATTTGCCCTCTCCAGAGGGTTATGCCCGGTCCATGCTACCTCCTATTCCATGGTAGCCTTACAGCTCTGTTACCCGGTTATTGCCCTCTCCAGAGAGTTATTGCCCGGTCCGTGCTACCTGCTATTTCCATGGTACCCTTACAGCTCTGTTCCCAGTTATTGCCCTCTCCAGAGGGTTATTGCCCGGTCCATGCTACCTCCTACTCCATGGTACCCTTACAGCTCTGTTACCCAGTTATTGCCCTCTCCAGAGGGTTATTGCCCGGTCCATGCTACCAACTACTCCATGGTACCCTTACAGCTCTGTTACCCAGTTATTGCCCTCTTCAGAGGGTTATTGCCTGGTCCATGCTACCTCCTATTCCATGGTACCCTTACAGCTCTGTTACCCAGTTATTGCCCTCTTCAGAGGGTTATTGCCCGGTCCATGCTACCTCGTATTCCATGGTACACTTACAGCTCTGTTACCCAGTTATTGCCCTCTCCAGAGGGTTATTGCCCGGTCCATGCTACCTCCTACTCCATGGTACCCTTACAGCTCTGTTACCCGGTTATTGCCCTCTCCAGAGGGTTATTGCCCGGTCCATGCTACCTCCTACTCCATGGTACCCTTACAGCTCTGTTACCCGGTTATTGCCCTCTCCAGAGGGTTATTGCCCGGTCCATGCTACTAACTACTCCATGGTACCCTTACAGCTCTGTTACCCAGTTATTGCCCTCTCCAGAGGGTTATTGCCCGGTCCATGCTACCCTTGTTACTACTGCGCCAAGACGTTGCTACTGTTGGTTGGGTTTAAGCTGTTGCCCTAATATTCCCTGCCTTGGCACCTGCTATTGCCCAAGTGCCCTGTGTCTGCCCTTCTTGTTCTCCTAATGTCCTAGTGTCATTATAGCCCGGCCTTCCGTACCTGCTGTTAACATAATGCCATGATATTACCTTGTCTGTTGCCCGGGGGCGTGCCCTGCCCCGCCCTCACAGTCTGCTGCAGCCCGGCTGCTTGTTTTTGCCACAGTGCAGTTACTGCCAAGTTCCTGCTAAATGCTGTCGCCACGATGCCCTGCCGTGTAGACTTGTTACTGCCTCCATGCCTGGTTTGCCATCTGACCAGTATATCACAGGTCTGGCTGGTAAAAAGAAAACAAGCATTGGCATAGCCAATAGGTCTCGCCTTTGTGAGGTGTAAGTAGTTTTGGTGAATATGAGTGATTTATAAGTAATATTTTGCAAAGTGTCGTCTAAAAGAACATTTTGTGCCAGTTGCAGCGGTTCACAGTTGTAGTGCAGTTGAAGGCATTTAAAAGGTTTGTTTGGGCAAGGCCCTAAATCTCTGCGTACTCGATACATCGGAGGCTGTTTCTGGAATGTCAAATGACAGGTCGCTGCGCCTCAATGATTAGAATCCACAGAGGAAAGGCACAGGCAGTCCACGGAGGAGAGGGCGAGACGCAGCTCGCTGGAGGGCGAGTGAGTTCAGTGGAGGAATAGAGTTAAAGTAAAGGAGGAGGAGAGATATAGAAAGAGGGGATGAGACAGGGAGAACGCGAGAGACGAAGGGGCTAGATTTAGAGCTGGCGACAGAAACGCATAGGAGGGGTGTAGGGGAGAGAGAGTAAGTGAGCTTTAGAAAGAGAAAGGCAGCCACCTGGAGTGGTGAGGGGGAAGAAGAAGCGCAGTCCAAGTCAAGGTAAGTTGTGATGAAATAAGGTTACGGACAGGCCATGTGGTGTGTTATGAAGCGGGTGAATTAACATTTCTGATGTCGTCCTTGACATGTAATATGTTTTTGTTGTTGACTCTTTTGAACTGGAAGTAGCTGTGCACCGGCTTAAATTAAGCCCCCTGCAGGGGCCTTCATTATGTCCTTGTGTGAAGCGAATTGCTACAGCTTTGTGTAGTAAACTGAGAAACAGACTGAAAAGAGTTGTGATAGACGGTGTGGTGGGAGAGAGGAGGGGCAGAGGTGACTGCGATACCTTTGGGTCAAGTTCGCGCTAAACAAAACTGTAACAAAAAAAACCCGTAAACTGTGATCATAGGTGTCAAATGGCGGAGGTGAGCGAAAGGCGAGGCAGGACTCGGCTGCGCCACCTGGGGTTCAGCCATATGAGCCGTCGTACCCGTGTTATGGCAAAGTGCTTCAGTGCTGCACACGTCAGAAACAGTTATATCACTCCATCATTTACCAGAATTCATTATTCACTGCGGTGGGATGATAGGGCGCGTTTGCCAGGGCTGAGTTTGAACATTTGGGGTCAGATTTACAAGAAAGTGACGCATCTATAGAGATGCGTCACTTTCATTGCGCCACCCTAAAAAACGCTTGCACCACCATAGATTCGCCGTATTTACAATACAAAACCAAAGGGGATGATGGACGGAGTGTTGAACATTGCAAGCACTCACCCCCCGTTTACAATACGGCGCACCATGGGGGAAGGATTGACAGATGCGTCAGAAATTCAGACGCTTCCGTTGGGGAAAAGTCACGCATTGCTGGAGTCATGTCAGAAGCACGACGCAACTCCAGCAATGCATTTTATGGCCTATTCCCACTACACTGCGTCACCCCTCACGCCTGCTTGAAGCCGGCGTAAGGTTTTGACGCAGTGGCGTCCTAGAAGTGGCGCAGTGAAATGTTGTAGATTTCACTGCGTCACTTTTACGAGGCTTTCCTGCGTGGGAACGCCCCCTGCATATATTAAACCTGATGCAGGTATAATGTAACGTAGGGCTTTACAATGTGACGCATCTCCCTAGATGCATCACGTTGTAAATAGGGCGCATTGTTTGCACCACTGTGGCATCAAGAAAAGTGACGCAATGGCAGCACAAAGAGGCGCAAGGGGCTTGTAAATTTGCCCCTTGATCTGCAAGTTTCCACATATCTTCCTACCAGACGTTCAAATCAATTATCTTGAAGCCGATGTTTACTTTATATGTTTTAATTCACGGGTAAAATGCACAGGCTGTTGATACGGATTTGTGCTATAGACATTCCTAAGTGTCCAAGCGATATTGTGCATCTTTTGATCTTTTGACCGACAGATTTTGTTTCAGGTTGTTCTGCCAAAAAAAAATAATTTAAAAGCCATTCTTCATAGAACCCCGAACATTTAACGTAACGTCATTAAAAGGAAACACAGCACTAAAAAATTAATGTGCAATAGCGCCACCTAGTGCAATATTTGGAAATCGTCAATATTAAATGAGAAGGTTGAAACTGTGATCACTTTCAAAACAAAACAAAACAAGCACGCTGCTGATTAAAACCAGATGGCCCTGCGTGCCGCTGCTGGCTCCCAAGAGCAAAACCCTCTGGGAGTAAACCTTTCAAAAGAAGCTGGGACACACACACGCCTTTGGCCAATTGTGTGCTGAAGCCAGACACAAAGGCCAATCGCATGTCACACGCTTTGAAGAAAGCTGAAGTGATTCCAAGAGGTCGATTTCCTATGCAGCGTATACGCGCTGCCATAGGCTCGACCGAAAAAAAAACACAAGAATGAGCAAATACTGTCTCAATTTGTGCCAAATTACATCACATCATTTGCCTTTTCTTGCTGCATATTTTAGTAAATTCTGTTCCATATTTGGTCCAACCCTGCTGCATAATGCCAGTGGCTCTGCCTATAACATTCAAAATCACTGTCTTGAAACTTAAAACAACACATGCCAGGTGCAAACAGTGCAAAGAAAGTTCATAATGTCGACACAATTCCGAAATGTTTTTAAAGCAAACAGAGGCAGAATTGCAGAATTCAAAAATAATCCAAAGCTGGCACAGACTGTCACTCCGGCTCCTGCCCACCCAGGCCACACCCACATACGATCGGGTTTATTCCCGACAAACATGGCAGACCTACTCGGTGCCCACATGCCCAGCCCCTCAGGTGCCACCGCTGCCCTCTCTGATGCCCTGCTGCTGCCCTCGCCGCTTCGATGTTATTGCCCCTTGATGCGGTATTTACCTCTCTGATGCCCAGATATTGCCCTGTCTGTAGCCTTGCTATTGCCCCTCAGAAGCCCTGTCTATACCATGTGATTGTCCCCTCTGACGCCCTCTTTTTGCAGTAACCTTCTTTTCGCCCCTCTGATGTCCTGTTATTGCCCCCTCTGATGAGCTGTTATGTCTCAATCTGATGCTGTTATTTCCCATCTGCCCTATTATTAACCCCTTTGATGCCCTGTTATTGCCCTGCCAGTAGCCTTGCTATATCCCCCTCTAATGCGCTATTATTGCCTGTCCGGTGCCTTGTTCTTGCCCGCGCTGATGCCAGATTATTGTCCAGTTTGATGCCTTGTTGCTGCTGTCTCTGGTACCATATTAATGTTCCCTCTGATGCCCTATTACTGCCCCCTTTGGTGCTCTGTTTTTTCTGGCCCTGATGCTCTGTTATTTCCAAAACACCCTAGTATTGTCCCCTCTGATGCCCTGTTATTGCCCCCTCTGACGCCCTGTTGTTGCCACCTCTGACGTCCTGTTGTTGCCCCTCTGACGTCCTGTTCTTGCCCCCTCTGACATACTGTTCTTGCCCCCTCTGACGCCCTGTTCTTGCCCCTCTGACGTCCTGTTCTAGCCTCCTCTGACGTCCTGTTCTGGCCCCCTCTGACGCCCTGTTCTTGCCCCCTCTGACATCCTATTCTAGCCTCCTCTGATGTCCTGTTCTTGCCCCTCTGACGTCCTGTTCTAGCCTCCTCTGACGTCCTGTTCTGGCCCCCTCTGACGCCCTGTTCTTGCCCCTCTGACGTCCTGTTCTAGCCTCCTCTGACGTCCTGTTCTGGCCCCCTCTGACGCCCTGTTCTTGCCTCCTCTGACGTCCTGTTCTGGCCCCCTCTGACGCCCTGTTCTTGCCCCCTCTGATGCCTTGTTCTTGCCCCCTCTGACGCCCTGTTCTTGCCCCCTCTGACGTCCTATTCTAGCCTCCTCTGATGTCCTGTTCTTGCCCCCTCTGACGTCCTGTTCTAGCCTCCTCTGACGTCCTGTTCTTGCCCCCTCTGACGCCCTGTTCTTGCCCCTCTGACGCCCTGTTCTTGCCCCCTCTGACGTCCTGTTTTAGCCTCCTCTGACGTCCTGTTCTTGCCCCTCTAACACTCTGTTCTTGCCCCCTCTGACGTCCTGTTCTTGCCCCCTCTGACGTCCTGTTCTTGCCCCCTCTGACGCCCTGTTCTTGCCCCCTCTGACGCCCTGTTCTTGCCCCCTCTGACGCCCTGTTGTTGCCCCCTCTGTTGTCCTGTTCTTGCCCCCCCTGACGCCCTGTTGTTGCCCCCTCTGACGCCCTGTTCTTGCCTCCTCTGACGACCTGTTCTTGCCCCCTCTGACGCCCTGTTGTTGCCCCCTCTGACGCCCTGTTCTTGCCCCTCTGACGCCCTGTTCTTGCCCCCTCTGACGCCCTGTTGTTTCCCCCTCTGACGCCCTGTTCATGCCCCCCCACGCCCTGTTCTTGCCCCCCCTGACGCCCTTTTCTTGCCCCCTCTGATGCCCTGTTCTTGCTTCCTCTGACGTCCTGTTCTTGCCCCCTCTGACGCCCTGTTCTTGCTTCCTCTGACGTCCTGTTCTTGCCCCCTCTGACGCCCTGTTCTTGCTTCCTCTGACGTCCTGTTATTGCCCTCTCTGACGTCCTGTTCTTGCCCCTCTGATGCCCTGTTCTTGCCCCCTCTGACGCCCTGTTCTTGCGCCCTCTGACGCCCTGTTCTTGCCCCCACTGACGTCCTGTTCTTGCCCCCTCTGACGCCCTGTTCTTCCCCCTCGGACGCCCTGTTCTTGCCCCCTCTGACGCCCTGTTCTTGCCCCCTCTGACGCCCTGTTCTTGCCCCCTCTGACGTCCTGTTCTTGCCTCCTCTGACGTCCTGTTCTTGCTTCCTCTGACGTCCTGTTCTTGCCCCCTCTGACGCCCTGTTCTTGCCCCCTCTGACGCCCTGTTCTTGCCCCTCTGACGCCCTGTTCTTGCCCCCTCTGACGTCCTGTTCTTGCCCCCTCTGACGCCCTGTTCTTGCCCCCTCTGATGCCCTGTTCTTGCCCCTCTGACGCCCTGTTCTTGCCCCCTCTGACGTCCTGTTCTAGCCTCCTCTGACGTCCTGTTCTGGCCCCCTCTGACGCCCTGTTCTTGCCCCCTCTGACGTCCTATTCTAGCCTCCTCTGATGTCCTGTTCTTGCCCCTCTGACGTCCTGTTCTAGCCTCCTCTGACGTCCTGTTCTGGCCCCCTCTGACGCCCTGTTCTTGCCCCTCTGACGTCCTGTTCTAGCCTCCTCTGACGTCCTGTTCTGGCCCCCTCTGACGCCCTGTTCTTGCCTCCTCTGACGTCCTGTTCTGGCCCCCTCTGACGCCCTGTTCTTGCCCCCTCTGATGCCCTGTTCTTGCCCCCTCTGACGCCCTGTTCTTGCCCCCTCTGACGTCCTATTCTAGCCTCCTCTGATGTCCTGTTCTTGCCCCCTCTGACGTCCTGTTCTAGCCTCCTCTGACGTCCTGTTCTTGCCCCCTCTGACGCCCTGTTCTTGCCCCTCTGACGCCCTGTTCTTGCCCCCTCTGACGTCCTGTTTTAGCCTCCTCTGACGTCCTGTTCTTGCCCCTCTAACACTCTGTTCTTGCCCCCTCTGACGTCCTGTTCTTGCCCCCTCTGACGTCCTGTTCTTGCCCCCTCTGACGCCCTGTTCTTGCCCCCTCTGACGCCCTGTTCTTGCCCCCTCTGACGCCCTGTTGTTGCCCCCTCTGTTGTCCTGTTCTTGCCCCCCCTGACGCCCTGTTGTTGCCCCCTCTGACGCCCTGTTCTTGCCTCCTCTGACGACCTGTTCTTGCCCCCTCTGACGCCCTGTTGTTGCCCCCTCTGACGCCCTGTTCTTGCCCCTCTGACGCCCTGTTCTTGCCCCCTCTGACGCCCTGTTGTTTCCCTCTCTGACGCCCTGTTCATGCCCCCCCACGCCCTGTTCTTGCCCCCCCTGACGCCCTTTTCTTGCCCCCTCTGATGCCCTGTTCTTGCTTCCTCTGACGTCCTGTTCTTGCCCCCTCTGACGCCCTGTTCTTGCTTCCTCTGACGTCCTGTTCTTGCCCCCTCTGACGCCCTGTTCTTGCTTCCTCTGACGTCCTGTTATTGCCCTCTCTGACGTCCTGTTCTTGCCCCTCTGATGCCCTGTTCTTGCCCCCTCTGACGCCCTGTTCTTGCCCCCTCTGACGCCCTGTTGTTGCCCCCACTGACGTCCTGTTCTTGCCCCCTCTGACGCCCTGTTCTTCCCCCTCGGACGCCCTGTTCTTGCCCCCTCTGACGCCCTGTTCTTGCCCCCTCTGACGCCCTGTTCTTGCCCCCTCTGACGTCCTGTTCTTGCCTCCTCTGACGTCCTGTTCTTGCTTCCTCTGACGTCCTGTTCTTGCCCCCTCTGACGCCCTGTTCTTGCCCCCTCTGACGCCCTGTTCTTGCCCCTCTGACGCCCTGTTCTTGCCCCCTCTGACGTCCTGTTCTTGCCCCCTCTGATGCCCTGTTCTTGCCCCCTCGGACGCCCTGTTCTTGCCCCCTCTGACGTCCTGTTCTTGCCCCCTCTGACGTCCTGTTCTTGCCTCCTCTGATGCCCTGTTCTTGCTTCCTCTGACGCCCTGTTCTTGCTTCCTCTGACGTCCTGTTCTTGCCCCCTCTGAGGCCCTGTTCTTGCCCCCTCTGACGCCCTGTTGTTGCCCCCTCTGATGCCCTGTTGTTGCCCCCTCTGACGTCCTGTTCTTGCCCCCCTGATGCCCTGTTGTTGCCCCCTCTGACGCCCTGTTCTTGCCCCTCTGACGCCCTGTTCTTGCCTCCTCTGACGTCCTGTTCTTGCCCCCCCTGACGCCCTGTTGTTGCCCCCTCTGACGCCCTGTTCTCGCCCTCTCTGACGCCCTTTTCTTGCCTCCTCTGACGTCCTGTTCTTGCCCCCTCTGACGCCCTGTTCTTGCTTCCTCTGATGCCCTGTTGTTGCCCCCTCTGACGCCCTGTTGTTGCCCCCTCTGACGTCCTGTTCTAGCCCCCTCTGACACCCCTTTCTTGCCCTTTGATGCCCTGTTCTTGCCCCCTCTGACGCCCTGTTCTTGCTTCCTCTGATGCCCTGTTCTAGCCTCCTCTGACGCCCTGTTCTTGCCCCTCTGACGTCCTGTTCTAGCCTCCTCTGACGCCCTGTTCTTGCCCCTCTGACGCCCTGTTCTTGCCCCCTCTGACGTCCTGTTCTAGCCTCCTCTGACGTCCTGTTCTTGCCCCTCTAACACTCTGTTCTTGCCCCCTCTGACGTCCTGTTCTTGCCCCCTCTGACGCCCTGTTCTTGCTTCCTCTGACGTCCTGTTCTTGCCCCCTCTGACGCCCTGTTCTTGCCCCCTCTGACGCCCTGTTCTTGCCCCCTCTGACGCCCTGTTGTTGCCCCCTCTGTTGTCCTGTTCTTGCCCCCCCTGACGCCCTGTTCTTGCCCCCTCTGACGCCCTGTTCTTGCCTCCTCTGACGACCTGTTCTTGCCCCCTCTGACGCCCTGTTCTTGCCCCCTCTGACGCCCTGTTCTTGCCCCTCTGACGCCCTGTTCTTGCCCCCTCTGACGCCTTGTTGTTTCCCCCTCTGACGCCCTGTTCATGCCCCCCCCCCACGCCCTGTTCTTGCCCTCTCTGAGGCCCTGTTCATGCCCCCCGACGCCCTTTTCTTGCCCCCTCTGATGCCCTGTTCTTGCTTCCTCTGACGTCCTGTTCTTGCCCCCTCTGACGCCCTGTTCTTGCTTCCTCTGACGTCCTGTTCTTGCCCCCTCTGACGCCCTGTTCTTGCTTCCTCTGACGTCCTGTTATTGCCCCCTCTGACGTCGTGTTCTTGCCCCCTCTGACGCCCTGTTCTTGCCTCCTCTGACGCCCTGTTCTTGCCCTCTCTGACGTCCTGTTCTTGCCCCTCTGATGCCCTGTTCTTGCCCCCTCTGACGCCCTGTTCTTGCCCCCTCTGACGCCCTGTTGTTGCCCCCACTGACGTCCTGTTCTTGCCCCCTCTGACGCCCTGTTCTTGCCCCCTCGGACGCCCTGTTCTTGCCCCCTCTGACGCCCTGTTCTTGCCCCCTCTGACGCCCTGTTCTTGCCCCCTCTGACGTCCTGTTCTTGCCTCCTCTGACGTCATGTTCTTGCTTCCTCTGACGTCCTGTTCTTGCCTCCTCTGACGCCCTGTTCTTGCTTCCTCTGACGCCCTGTTCTTGCTTCCTCTGACGTCCTGTTCTTGCCCCCTCTGACGCCCTGTTCTTGCCCCCTCTGACGCCCTGTTGTTGCCCCCTCTGATGCCCTGTTGTTGCCCCCTCTGACGTCCTGTTCTTGCCCCCCTGACGCCCTGTTGTTGCCCCCTCTGACGCCCTGTTCTTGCCCCTCTGACGCCCTGTTCTTGCCTCCTCTGACGTCCTGTTCTTGCCCCCCCTGACGCCCTGTTGTTGCCCCCTCTGACGCCCTGTTCTTGCCCCTCTGACGCCCTGTTCTTGCCTCCTCTGATGCCCTGTTGTTGCCCCCTCCGACGCCCTGTTCTTGCCCCCTCTGACGCCCTGTTCTCGCCCTCTCTGACGCCCTTTTCTTGCCTCCTCTGACGTCCTGTTCTTGCCCCCTCTGACGCCCTGTTCTTGCTTCCTCTGATGCCCTGTTGTTGCCCCCTCTGACGCCCTGTTGTTGCCCCCTCTGACGTCCTGTTCTAGCCCCCTCTGACACCCCTTTCTTGCCCTTTGATGCCCTGTTCTTGCCCCCTCTGACGCCCTGTTCTTGCTTCCTCTGATGCCCTGTTCTTGCCTCCTCTGACGCCCTGTGCTTGCCCCTCTGACGCCCTGTTCTTGCCCCTCTGACACCCTGTTCTTGCCCCCCTGACGCCCTGTTCTTGCCCCCTCTGACGCCCTGTTCTTGCCGCCTCTGACGCCCTGTTCTTGCACCCCCGACGCACTGTTCTTGCCCCCTCTGACGCCCCGTTCTTGCCCCCCCTGACGACCTGTTCTTTCCCCCTCTTACGCCCTGTTCTTGCCCTCTCTGATGCCCTGTTCTTGCCCCCTCTGACGCCCTGTTCTTGCCCCCCCGACGCCCTGTTCTTGCCCCCCTGACGCCCTGTTCTTGCCCCCCCGACGCCCTGTTCTTGCCCCCCCGACGCCCTGTTCTTGCCCCCCCGACGCCCTGTTCTTGTCCCCCCGACGCCCTGTTCTTGCCCCCCGACGCCCTGTTCTTGCCCCCCTGACGCCCTGTTCTTGCCCCTCTGACGCCCTGTTCTTGCCCCTCTGACACCCTGTTCTTGCCCCCCTGACGCCCTGTTCTTGCCCCCTCTGACGCCCTGTTCTTGCCGCCTCTGACGCCCTGTTCTTGCACCCCCGACGCACTGTTCTTGCCCCCTCTGACGCCCCGTTCTTGCCCCCCCTGACGACCTGTTCTTTCCCCCTCTTACGCCCTGTTCTTGCCCTCTCTGATGCCCTGTTCTTGCCCCCTCTGACGCCCTGTTCTTGCCCCCCCGACGCCCTGTTCTTGCCCCCCTGACGCCCTGTTCTTGCCCCCCCGACGCCCTGTTCTTGCCCCCCCGACGCCCTGTTCTTGCCCCCCCGACGCCCTGTTCTTGTCCCCCCGACGCCCTGTTCTTGCCCCCCGACGCCCTGTTCTTGCCCCCCTGACGCCCTGTTCTTGCCCCTCTGACGCCCTGTTCATGCCCCCCCACGCCCTGTTCTTGCCCTCTCTGACGCCCTGTTCATGCCCCCGACGCCCTTTTCTTGCCCCCTCTGATGCCCTGTTCTTGCTTCCTCTGACGTCCTGTTCTTGCCCCCTCTGACGTCCTGTTCTTGCCCCCTCTGACGTCCTGTTCTTGCCCCTCTGATGCCCTGTTCTTGCCCCCTCTGATGTCCTGTTCTTGCCCCCTCTGACGCCCTGTTCTTGCTTCCTCTGACGTCCTGTTATTGCCCCCTCTGACGCCGTGTTCTTGCTTCCTCTGACGCCCTGTTCTTGCCTCCTCTGACGCCCTGTTCTTGCCCCCTCTGACGTCCTGTTCTTGCCCCTCTGATGCCCTTTTCTTGCCCCCTCTGACGCCCTGTTGTTGCCCCCACTGACGTCCTGTTCTAGCCTCCTCTAACGTCCTGTTCTTGCCCCCTCTGACGCCCTGTTCTTGCTCCCTCTGATGCCCTGTTCTTGCCCCCTCTGACGCCATGTTCTTGCCCCCTCTGACGTCCTGTTCTTGCCCCTCTGATGCCCTGTTCTTGCCCCCTCTGACGTCCTGTTCTTGCCTCCTCTGACACCCTGTTCTTGCTTCCTCTGATGCCCTGTTCTTGCTTCCTCTGACGTCCTGTTCTTGCCCCCTCTGACGCCCTGTTCTTGCCCCCTCTGACGCCCTGGTCTTGCCCCCTCTGATGCCCTGTTGTTGCCCCCTCTGACGTCCTGTTCTTGCCCCCCTGACGCCCTGTTGTTGCCCCCTCTGACGCCCTGTTCTTGTCCCTCTGACGCCCTGTTCTTGCCCCCCCTGACGCCCTGTTGTTGCCCCCTCTGACGCCCTGTTCTTGCCCCTCTGACGTCCTGTTCTTGCCCCCCCTGACGCCCTGTTCTTGCCCCCTCTGACGCCCTGTTCTTGCCCCTCTGACGCCCTGTTCTTGCCCCCTCTGACGTCCTGTTCTAGCCTCCTCTGACGTCCTGTTCTTGCCCCCCCTGACGCCCTGTTGTTGCCCCCTCTGACGCCCTGTTCTTGCCCCTCTGACGCCCTGTTCTTGCCTCCTCCGACGCCCTGTTGTTGCCCCCTCTGACGCCCTGTTCTTGCCTCCTCTGACGTCCTGTTCTTGCCCCCTCTGACATACTGTTCTTGCCCCCTCTGACGCCCTGTTCTTGCCCCTCTGACGCCCGGTTCTTGCCCCCTCTGACGCCCTGTTGTTTCCCCCTCTGACGCCCTGTTCATGCCCCCCCACGCCCTGTTCTTGCCCTCTCTGACGCCCTGTTCATGCCCCCAACGCCCTTTTCTTGCCCCCTCTGATGCCCTTTTCTTGCCCCCTCTGACGTCCTGTTCTTGCCTCCTCTGACGTCCTGTTCTTGCTTCCTCTGACGCCCTGTTCTTGCTTCCTCTGACGTCCTGTTCTTGCCCCCTCTGACACCCTGTTCTTGCCCCCTCTGACGCCCTGTTCTTGCCCCCTCTGACGCCCTGTTCTTGCCCCCTCTGATGCCCTGTTGTTGCCCCCTCTGACGTCCTGTTCTTGCCCCCCTGACGCCCTGTTGTTGCCCCCTCTGACGCCCTGTTCTTGCCCCTCTGACGCCCTGTTCTTGCCTCCTCTGACGTCCTGTTCTTGCCCCCCCTGACGCCCTGTTGTTCCCCCTCTGACGCCCTGTTCTTGCCCCTCTGACGCCCTGTTCTTGCCTCTTCTGATGCCCTGTTGTTGCCCCCTCTGACGCCCTGTTCTTGCCCCCTCTGACGCCCTGTTCTCGCCCTCTCTGACGCCCTTTTCTTGCCTCCTCTGACGTCCTGTTCTTGCCCCCTCTGACGCCCTGTTCATGCCCCCCCACGCCCTGTTCTTGCCCTCTCTGACGCCCTGTTCATGCCCCCGACGCCCTTTTCTTGCCCCCTCTGATGCCCTGTTCTTGCTTCCTCTGACGTCCTGTTCTTGCCCCCTCTGACGTCCTGTTCTTGCCCCCTCTGACGTCCTGTTCTTGCCCCTCTGATGCCCTGTTCTTGCCCCCTCTGATGTCCTGTTCTTGCCCCCTCTGACGCCCTGTTCTTGCTTCCTCTGACGTCCTGTTATTGCCCCCTCTGACGCCGTGTTCTTGCTTCCTCTGACGCCCTGTTCTTGCCTCCTCTGACGCCCTGTTCTTGCCCCCTCTGACGTCCTGTTCTTGCCCCTCTGATGCCCTTTTCTTGCCCCCTCTGACGCCCTGTTGTTGCCCCCACTGACGTCCTGTTCTAGCCTCCTCTAACGTCCTGTTCTTGCCCCCTCTGACGCCCTGTTCTTGCTCCCTCTGATGCCCTGTTCTTGCCCCCTCTGACGCCATGTTCTTGCCCCCTCTGACGTCCTGTTCTTGCCCCTCTGATGCCCTGTTCTTGCCCCCTCTGACGTCCTGTTCTTGCCTCCTCTGACACCCTGTTCTTGCTTCCTCTGATGCCCTGTTCTTGCTTCCTCTGACGTCCTGTTCTTGCCCCCTCTGACGCCCTGTTCTTGCCCCCTCTGACGCCCTGGTCTTGCCCCCTCTGATGCCCTGTTGTTGCCCCCTCTGACGTCCTGTTCTTGCCCCCCTGACGCCCTGTTGTTGCCCCCTCTGACGCCCTGTTCTTGTCCCTCTGACGCCCTGTTCTTGCCCCCCCTGACGCCCTGTTGTTGCCCCCTCTGACGCCCTGTTCTTGCCCCTCTGACGTCCTGTTCTTGCCCCCCCTGACGCCCTGTTCTTGCCCCCTCTGACGCCCTGTTCTTGCCCCTCTGACGCCCTGTTCTTGCCCCCTCTGACGTCCTGTTCTAGCCTCCTCTGACGTCCTGTTCTTGCCCCCCCTGACGCCCTGTTGTTGCCCCCTCTGACGCCCTGTTCTTGCCCCTCTGACGCCCTGTTCTTGCCTCCTCCGACGCCCTGTTGTTGCCCCCTCTGACGCCCTGTTCTTGCCTCCTCTGACGTCCTGTTCTTGCCCCCTCTGACATACTGTTCTTGCCCCCTCTGACGCCCTGTTCTTGCCCCTCTGACGCCCGGTTCTTGCCCCCTCTGACGCCCTGTTGTTTCCCCCTCTGACGCCCTGTTCATGCCCCCCCACGCCCTGTTCTTGCCCTCTCTGACGCCCTGTTCATGCCCCCAACGCCCTTTTCTTGCCCCCTCTGATGCCCTTTTCTTGCCCCCTCTGACGTCCTGTTCTTGCCTCCTCTGACGTCCTGTTCTTGCTTCCTCTGACGCCCTGTTCTTGCTTCCTCTGACGTCCTGTTCTTGCCCCCTCTGACACCCTGTTCTTGCCCCCTCTGACGCCCTGTTCTTGCCCCCTCTGACGCCCTGTTCTTGCCCCCTCTGATGCCCTGTTGTTGCCCCCTCTGACGTCCTGTTCTTGCCCCCCTGACGCCCTGTTGTTGCCCCCTCTGACGCCCTGTTCTTGCCCCTCTGACGCCCTGTTCTTGCCTCCTCTGACGTCCTGTTCTTGCCCCCCCTGACGCCCTGTTGTTCCCCCTCTGACGCCCTGTTCTTGCCCCTCTGACGCCCTGTTCTTGCCTCTTCTGATGCCCTGTTGTTGCCCCCTCTGACGCCCTGTTCTTGCCCCCTCTGACGCCCTGTTCTCGCCCTCTCTGACGCCCTTTTCTTGCCTCCTCTGACGTCCTGTTCTTGCCCCCTCTGATGCCCTGTTCTTGCTTCCTCTGATGCCCTGTTGTTGCCCCCTCTGACGCCCTGTTGTTGCCCCCTCTGACGTACTGTTCTAGCCCCCTCTGACACCCCTTTCTTGCCCTTTGATGCCCTGTTCTTGCCCCCTCTGACGCCCTGTTCTTGCTTCCTCTGATGCCCTGTTCTTGCCTCCTCTGACGCCCTTTTCTTGCCACCTCTGACGCCCTGTTCTTGCCCTCTCTGACGCCCTGTTCCTGCCCCCCTCCCCCTGTTGCCCTGTTCTTGCCCCTCTGATGCCCTATTCTTGTCCCCTCTGACGCCCTGTTCTTGCCCCCCTGACGCCCTGTTCTTGCCCCCTCTGACGCCCTGTTCTTGCCGCCTCTGACGCCCTGTTCTTGCCCCCCCGACGCACTGTTCTTGCCCCCTATGACGCCCCGTTCTTGCCCCCCCCTGACGCCCTGTTCTTGCCCCCTCTTACGCCCTGTTCTTGCCCTCTCTGACGTCCTGTTCTTGCCCCCTCTGACGCCCTGTTCTTGCCCCCCTGACGCCCTGTTCTTGCCCCTCTGACGCCCTGTTCTTGCCCCTCTGACACCCTGTTCTTGCCTCCCCTGACACCCTGTTCTTGCCCCTCTGACGCCCTGTTCTTGCCCCCTCTGACGCCCTGTTCTTGCCCCTCTGACGCCCTGTTCTTGCCCCCTCTGACGCCCTGTTGTTTCCCCATCTGACGCCCTGTTCATGCCCCCCACGCCCTGTTCTTGCCCTCTCTGACGCCCTGTTCATGCCCCCGACGCCCTTTTCTTGCCCCCTCTGATGCCCTGTTCTTGCTTCCTCTGACGTCCTGTTCTTGCCCCCTCTGACGCCCTGTTCTTGCTTTCTCTGACGTCCTGTTATTGCCCCCTCTGACGCCGTGTTCTTGCCCCCTCTGACGCCCTGTTCTTGCCTCCTCTGACGCCCTGTTCTTGCCCCCTCTGACGTCCTGTTCTTGCCCCTCTGATGCCCTGTTCTTGCCCCCTCTGACGCCCTGTTCTTGCCCCCTCTGACGCCCTGTTGTTGCCCCCACTGACGTCCTGTTCTAGCCTCCTCTAACGTCCTGTTCTTGCCCCCTCTGACGCCCTGTTCTTGCCCCCTCTGACACCCTGTTCTTGCCCCCTCTGACGTCCTGTTCTTGCCCCTCTGATGCTTTGTTCTTGCCCCCTCTGACACCCCTTTCTTGCCCCCTCTGACGTCCTGTTGTTGCCCCTCTGACGCCCTGTTCTTGCCCCCTCTGACGCCCTGTTCTTGCCCCATCTGACGTCCTGTTCTTGCCCCTCTGATGCCCTGTTCTTGCCCCCTCTGACGTCCTGTTCTTGCCTCCTCTGACGCCCTGTTCTTGCTTCCTCTGATGCCCTGTTCTTGCTTCCTCTGACGTCCTTTTCTTGCCCCCTCTGACGCCCTGTTCTTGCCCCCTCTGACGCCCTGTTCTTGCCCCCTCTGATGCCCTGTTGTTGCCCCCTCTGACGTCCTGTTCTTGCCCCCCCATACGCCCTGTTGTTGCCCTCCCTGACGCCCTGTTCTTGCCCCTCTGACGCCCTGTTCTTGCTTTCTCTGACGTCCTATTCTTGCCCCCCCTGACGCCCTGTTGTTGCCCCCTCTGACGCCCTGTTCTTGCCCCTCTGACGTCCTGTTCTTGCCCCCCCTGACGCCCTGTTGTTGCCCCCTCTGACGCCCTGTTCTTGCCCCTCTGACGCCCTGTTCTTGCCTCCTCTGACGTCCTGTTCTTGCCCCCCTGACGCCCTGTTGTTGCCCCCTCTGATGCCCTGTTCTTGCCCCTCTGATGCCCTGTTCTTGCCTCCTCTGATGCCCTGTTGTTGCCCCCTCTGACGCCATGTTCTTTCCCCCTCTGACGCCCTGTTCTCGCCCTCTCTGACGCCCTTTTCTTGCCTCCTCTGACGTCCTGTTCTTGCCCCCTCTGACGCCCTGTTCTTGCTTCCTCTGATGCCCTGTTCTTGCCTCCTCTGACGCCCTGTTGTTGCCCCTTCTGACGCCCTGTTGTTGCCCCCTCTGACGTCCTGTTCTAGCCCCCCCTGACACCACTTTCTTGCCCTCTGATGCCCAGTTCTTGCCCCCTCTGACGCCCTGTTCTTGCTTCCTCTGATGCCCTGTTCTTGCCTCCTCTGACGCCCTTTTCTTGCCCCCTCTGACGACCTGTTCTTGCCCTCTCTGATGCCCTGTTCTTGCCTCCCTCCCCCTGACGCCCTGTTCTTGCCCCTCTGACGCCCTTTTCTTGCCCTCTCTGACGCCCTGTTCTTGCCCCTCCGACGCCCTGTTCTTGACCCTCTGACACCCTGTTCTTGCCCCCCCTGACGCCCTGTTCTTGCCCCCTCTGACGCCCTGTTCTTGCCCCCTCTGACGCCCTGTTCTTGCCCCCCCTGACGCACTGTTCTTGCCCCCTCTGACGCCCTGTTCTTGCCCCCCCTGACGCCCTGTTCTTGCCCCCTCTGACGCCCTGTTCTTGCCCCCTCTGACGCCCTGTTCTTGCCCCCCCTGACGCACTGTTCTTGCCCCCTCTGACGCCCTGTTCTTGCCCCCCTGACGCCCTGTTCTTGCCCCCTCTTACGCCCTGTTCTTGCCCTCTCTGACGCCCTGTTCTTGCCCCCTCTGACGCCCTGTTCTTGCCCCCCCGACGCCCTGTTCTTGCCCTTCTGACGCCCTGTTCTTGCCCCTCTGACACCCTGTTCTTGCCCCCCCGGATGCCCTGTTCTTGCCCCTCTGACGCCCTGTTCTTTCCCCCTCTGACGCCCTGTTCTTGCCCCTCTGATGCCCTTTTCTTGCCCCCTCTGACGTCCTGTTCTTGCCCCCCCTGACGCCCTGTTGTTGGCCCCTCTGACGCCCTGTTCTTGCCCCTCTGACGCCCTGTTCTTGCCTCCTCTGACGTCCTGTTCTTGCCCCCCCCTGACGCCCTGTTCTTGCCCCTCCGACGCCCTGTTCTTGCCCCCTCTGACGCCCTGTTCTAGCCCCCTCTGACGCCCTGTTCTCGCCCTCTCTGACGCCCTTTTCTTGCCTCCTCCGACGCCCTGTTCTTGCCCCCTCTGACGCCCTGTTCTTGCCCCTCTGACACCCTGTTCTTGCCCCCTCTGACGTCCTGTTCTTGCCCCCTCTGACGCCCTGTTCTTGCTTCCTCTGATGCCCTGTTGTTGCCTCCTCTGACGCCCTGTTGTTGCCCCCTCTGACGTCCTGTTCTTGCCCCACTCTGACGCCCTGTTCTTGCCCCCTCTGATGCCCTGTTGTTGCCCCCTCTGACGCCCTGTTCTTGCCCCCTCTGACGCCCTGTTCTTGCTTCCTCTGATGCCCTGTTCTTGCTTCCTCTGACGCCCTGTTGTTGCCCCCTCTCACGCCCTGTTGTTGCCCCCTCTTACCTCCTGTTCTTGCCCCACTCTGACGCCCTGTTCTTGCCCCCTCTGATGCCCTGTTGTTGCCCCCTCTGACGCCCTGTTGTTGCCCCCTCTGACGCCCTGTTGTTGCCCCCTCTGATGCCCTGTTCTTGCTTCCTCTGACGCCCTGTTGTTGCCCCCTCTCACGCCCTGTTCTTGCCTCCTCTGACGCCCTGTTCTTGCCCCCTCTGACGTCCTGTTCTAGCCCCCTCTGACACCCCTTTTTTGCCCCCTGACGCCCTGTTCTTGCTTCCTCTGATGCCCTGTTCTTGCCCCCCTGACGCCCTGTTCTTGCCCCCTCTGACGTCCTGTTCTAGCCCCCTCTGACACCCCTTTTTTGCCCCCTGACGCCCTGTTCTTGCTTCCTCTGATGCCCTGTTCTTGCCCCCCTGACGCCCTGTTGTTGCCCCCACTGACGTCCTGTTCTTGCCCCCTCTGACGTCCTGTTCTTGCCCCTCTGATGCCCTGTTCTTGCTTCCTCTGATGCCCTGTTCTTGCCCCCTCTGAGGCCCTGTTGCCCCCCCCCCTCATCTCTGTCTCTGGTTTGTTTATTTTGAGGCCTGGGGGGGCGATGTGGGCAGCAGAGCACATTACAATGCGGGGGGGGGGGGAATATAAAATAACGGAACATGCAAGGGCGGTGTCAGGCGGGGGGGGGGGGGGGAGGTGCGAAGGAAGAAGCATTCCCCCTCCCCCCTCCCGGTACTCCTCATCCGTCCTCCCCCCTCCCGCTCCTCACCGGGGCCTCTCCTCCTCTCGGCGCTGCTCCTGGGCCCGCCCCGGATCTGAAGTCAGCGACCCCCCCACCCCCAGAGATGGCGCCAGACACCACTCCCCCTCCACCAGATGGCCCCCCCTTCGGCATCCGACTCCGCCCCCCGAGATAGAGCTGCCGCCCCCCTCCCTCCCTGGGGGGGGGGGGGGGGGGGGGGGGGGGCACAAGGCCCTCCCAGGCATTCTCATCAGAGTCCAGCCCCCTCAATAGCAGAGTCCAGAGTCCAGCCCCCCAGTCACAGCAGAGTCCAGCCCCCCCCCCGGTCACAGCAGAGTCCAGCCCCCCCCCCCCCCCCCGGTCGCAGCAGAGTCCCCCCCACCCCAGTCACAGCAGAGTCCAGCCCCCCCCCCCCCCCCCCTGGTCGCAGCAGAGCCCCCCCCCCCCCCAGTCACAGCAGACCCTGTAAATATGTAATATACAATTGTCCAAACCTAGTCGCTGTTAAAGTGTAATCTTGAGTGAACTTGATATTCGTATATATATATATATAACTCTAACCACTAGTATCCGAAGTAGACCTTTGTACTTGCTGCCATTCCTATGTGATTTTAGAGTTTATAACTTGTACATTTGCAATTTCTTTCTGTTTGTATCTTTTATGTAACTCATGTAATCCAAAGTCCTTATGTAACGCAACTGGTTCTTATGTAAAGCGCTCTGACACCTTCGGGTGAAGTTCCCGCTATATAAAATCGCATTAAATAAAAACAAAATAAAATAAACAGCAGAGTTCAGCCCCCCAAGTCACAGCAGCCCCCCCCCAGACACAGCAGAGTCCAACCCCCCAAGTCACAGCAGAACCCCCCCGTCAGCCCCCCTAGTCACAGCAGAGCCCCCCCAGTCACAACAGAGCCCCCCTAGTCACAGCAGAGCCCCCCCAGTCACAACAGAGCCCCCCCAGTCACGGCAGAGCCCCCCCCAGTCACAACAGAGCCCCCCCAGTCATGGCAGTGCCCCCCCCAGTCACAGCGGAGCCCCCCCAGTCACGGCAGTGCCCCCCCAGTCACAGCAGAGTCCAGCATATACCCCCTGAATCACACACCCTCCCCCACCTTTGCCCCTGTGTCTGCCCCCGTCTTTAATCTTTTTAATTTTTTTTATTTAATGCTATTTTATATAGCGCGAACATTAGCCAAAGGTGTCAGAACGCTTTACATAAGAACTAGTTGCGAAACATAAGGACTAAGGATTACATGCGTTACATAAAAGATACAAGCAGAAAAAATTGCAAATGTACAAGATGTAAAGTCACACAAGGAAGAGATACAAACAGAAAGAAGAGGTACAAATGGATATACTCTAAAGTTCAAGTTCAAGTTCAAAATTTGTATAGCGCACTACTCACCCAGAGGGTCTCAAGGCGCTTGAGGGAGGGGGGAGGGAAGGGGGGGAATTTACTTATCGAATATCCAAGTTTTTAGTTGCTTTCTGAAGGAGAGGTGGTTCTGTGTAAGGCGGAGGTCGGAGGGGAGAGAATTCCAGGTTTTGGTCGCTAAGTAGGAGAAGGATCTTCCCCCCATGGTGGATCTTTGGATGCGTGGAATCGCGGCGAGGGCTTGATTGGACGATCGTAGTTGGCGGGTGGGGGTGTAAAAGGTCAGGCGCGTGTTGAGGTATTCGGGTCCTAGGTCGTAAAGGGCTTTGTGTGCGTGAGTGAGGAGACGGAACGTTATTCTCTTGTTGACACAGAGCCAGTGGAGGTCTTTCAGGTGACCGGAAATGTGAGCTTGGCGGGGGATGTCTAGGATGAGTCTGGCTGAGGCGTTCTGGATGCGTTGGAGTTTTTTCTGTAGTTTGGCTGTGGTTCCGGTGTAAAGGGTGTTTCCGTAGTCCAGTCGGCTTGTGACTAGTGCATGGGTGACCGTCTTTCTTGTTTCGTTGACTTGTCTGGTCATCGAGAGGGAGGAGTCCAGGATGAAGCCCAGGTTGCGTGCGTGGTCCGTTGGTTTGGGTGCGTTTCCCAGGGCCGGTGGCCACCATGAGTCGTCCCAGGCGGAGGGGGATGATCCTAAGATGAGGACTTCCGTTTTGTCTGAGTTCAGTTTTAGGCGGCTGTTCTTCATCCATTCGGCCACTTCTTTCATCCCGTCGTGTAGGTTGGTTTTGGCGGAGTTTGTGTCTTTGGTGAGGGAGAGGATCAGCTGGGTGTCGTCTGCGTAGGAGATGATGTTGAGGTTGTGTTGGCGCGCGATGGATGCGAGGGGACTCATGTATACGTTGAAGAGGGTGGGACTGAGTGATGATCCTTGTGGAACACCGCAGATGACTTCAGTGGCTTCCGATTTGAAAGGGGGGAGGCGGACTCTCTGGGTTCTTCCAGCGAGGAACGAGATGATCCAGTCCAATGCTTTTCCTTATATTCCGACATTGCTGAGGCGTTGTATGAGGGTGCTATGACAGACTGTGTCGAAGGCTGCGGAGAGGTCAAGTAGGATGAGGGCAGCTGTTTCTCCGTTGTCCAGTAGAGTTTGAATGTCGTCTGTTACTGCGATGAGGGCGGTCTCGGTGCTGTGTTTGGCTCGGAAGCCGGACTGTGAAGGGTCGAGGGATTTGTTGGATTTGAGGAAGGCGGCGAGCTGACTGTTGACGGTTTTCTCAATGACTTTGGCAGGGAATGGGAGGAGCAAAATGGGGCGCTAGTTCTTAAGTTCGGTGGGGTCTGCTGTGGGTTTCTTCAGGAGGGCGCTGATTTCGGCATGTTTCCAGCTTTCCGGGAAGGTAGCGGAGTTGATGGAGCAGTTGATGACATCTCGGAGATGGGGTGCGATAATGGAGTCTGCTTTGTTGAAAATGTGGTGGGGACATGGGTCGGTTGGTGATCCTGAGTGGATGGAGTTCATCAGACGGATGGTGTCTTCGGTGGTGATTGGGTTCCAGGCGCAAAGGTTGTTGGAGGGGGGTTTTTGTTCAGAGGTGGGTGGGTAGGACTGGTCACCAAAGCTGTTATGTATCTCAGCAATCTTGTTGTGGAAGAACGAGGCTAGAGAGTCGCAGAGGTCTTGAGAGGGAGTGACGTCGTTGGTGCCGGCAGTGGGGTTGGTAAACTCTTTGACGATGTTGAATAGTTCCTAGCTGTTGTGGGCATTGTTGTCGAGTCGATCCTTGAGTGCTGATTTCTTGGTGGTTCTGATCAGTTTGTGGTGTTTGCGGGTGGCGTTCTTGAAGGTGGCCAAGTTGTCAGTGGTTGGATTTTTTCGCCATGCTTTCTCGAGGGTGCGACAGAACTTCTTGGATTTCTTAAGGTCATCATTGAACCAGGGGGCTTTTTTGCTACCTTGTATGATTTGATTGTTTTTCAAGGGTGCTAATTCGTCAGTGCTGTGGGTGATCCATTGTGTGAGGTTGATGGCTGCTTGGTTTGGGTCCAATGATTTGGTAGGGGGGTTTTGGTGAAGCGATGTGAGGAGCTGGTCGGTGGTAATTTTATTCCAGTTTCTGTGGGGGATTCGTTGTGGGTGGTTGTGGGTCGTGGTCTTTTTGTTGTTGAAGTGAACGCAGCTGTGGTCCGTCCAATGGAGTCCTGTGGCGTGGTTGAAGGAGATGTGCTTGCTGGAGGAGAAGATTGGGTCGAGCGTGTGCCCGGCGTGGTGGGTGGGGGTGTCTACAAGTTGTTTGAGTCCAAGATTGGCGAGGTTGTCCAGAAGGGTGTTGGTGTTGCTGTCGTTGTTCTTTTCCAGGTGGAAGTTGAGGTCTCCTAGTAGAATGTAGTCCTTGGAGGGGAGGGCGTGTGGGCTGATGAAGTCAGTGATGTCTTCGCTGAATTGTGTGCGGGGGCCAGGTGGTCTGTAGATGAGGGTGCCTCTGAGAGGGGGGGACGCCGTCACAGCACCAAGGGAGCCATTTTGCTGCTGATCTCGGCCGCTTTTCTCTGGACTCTGACCCGCCATCTAGTCCATTCCCACGTCCTTTTACCCTTTTCCCCCCTGACGATCCTCAAATGTTTCTTCCCTTTTCTGATTTGCCTTTTCTCCATACCCTTGTATCCCTCCCACCCGCCCTTGGTGCTGTGACTGCACCCCCCTTCGACCCTATTTAAAGGAACTCTGCCTGAGAAAATCTACTTTGTGTGTATATCTATGTATATAGAGATAACTCTAATCACTAGTATCTGCAGTAGACCTTTGTATTCTCTACCATTCCATGTGACTCTTAGAGTATATCCATTCGTATCCCTTCCCTATGTATATAGAGATAACTCTAATCGCTAGTATATGCAGTAGACCTTTGTACTCTCTACCATTCCATGTGACTCTTAGAGTATATCCATTCGTATCCCTTCCCTATGTATTTAGAGATAACTCTAATCGCTAGTATATGCAGTAGACCTTTGTACTCTCTGCCATTCCTTTGTGACTCTTAGAGTATATCCATTTGTATCCCTTCCCTATGTATATAGAGATAACTCTAATCACTAGTATCTGCAGTAGACCTTTGTACTCTCTACCATTCCATGTGACTCTTAGAGTATATCCATTCGTATCCCTTCCCTATGTATATAGAGATAACTCTAATCGCTAGTATATGCAGTAGACCTTTGTACTCTCTGCCATTCCTTTGTGACTCTTAGAGTATATCCATTTGTATCCCTTCCCTATGTATATAGAGATAACTCTAATCGCTAGTATATGCAGTAGACCTTTGTACTCTCTGCCATTCCTTTGTGACTCTTAGAGTATATCCATTTGTATCCCTTTCCTATGTATATAGAGATAACTCTAATCACTAGTATATGCAGGAGACCTTTGTACTCTCTACCATTCCTATGTGACCCTTAGAGTATATCCATTCGTATCCCTTCCCTATGTATATATAGATAACTCTAATCACTAGTATATGCAGTAGACCTTTGTACTCTCTACCATTTCTATGTGACTCTTAGAGTATATCCATTCGAACCTCTTCTTTCTATTTGTATCTCTTCCTTGTGTGACTTTACATCTTGTACATTTGCAAATTTTTTCTGTTTGTATCTTTCATGTAACGCATGTAATCCTAAATCCTTATGTTTTGCAACTTGCTCTTATGTAAAGCGCTCTGACACCTTCGGGTAAAGTTTGCGCTATATAAAATCGCATAAAATAAAAAAAATATATATATATTTCTTCTACTCGCTACCCTAGTGGCGCCTTCCCCCTCCCCCTCTCACTCTCCAACTATGGCTACCATTCGAGCTAAGTCTGGAGTCAACTGTTTCAAGATCATCTATCCCCCTAATCTGTCCATTGCTTCAGCTAAACGGTTCAAACATAACACCCTTGTACAACTTTCTGATTCCATCTTTGTTGACCAATTCCATAGTGGCTGTCGTGAGCAGGGACCCAGACAATGGATGGCGTTGGATGGTGACGGTTGGGCAGGCCGGGACAGTCAGGAGCACTGATCGAGCCGTCTCGAACATGGACGCCATTTTAGGGTCTATACAGCGATACTGAAAATACCCCGTGGTGTCAGATCAGCAGTAGCAGTGATAGAGCGCGCAGGTCACCCGGGTGACAAGTTTACCAATTTTCCCCGCGCACTGGGCCCTGACGCGAGAGACCAAGACTGAGTTTGCGTGAACCGGGTGATTTCTCGCACGCCACTATGAGTAATTCGGGGGGTGACTCTTACACCACTTACTATTCATGTACCTGACTTACCACAGGCACACTACTCCAGACGGATCAGGAGCTATCAGGGAATAGGTGACAGATTTTCTAGGAAAAGAATATACTTTATAAAGCAGAATTCATTTTCCACACTGTAATCTGTAAAATAACCACAGACACCTGATGGGTTTAAAAGTTTATCTAATGATTTCAAAGTGAATATGTCAAGATAAGCAAAATACAAAATAACACATCAAGCATTAAGATCACAACCAAAATGTAGCTCTGAATTAGGGCAAGGACCATTTGAGTATAAGTGAACACTATGGGATATGAGCATTTAGGGAACACGCTATTCAACACAAAAATAAAGCGAGGGACCTAAAATGTATATTTAGACTACGCTACTCATGCTATTCACTAAGTTCACTGCAACCATGCTAAGGGAAAGGGAAAAACGGGAACACACTAATAAAATATGACAGTTTTGATAATCTCCTACAGGTGGGGAGAGAAGTGGAACAATTCTAATAAACAATTGCATATAATTTGCATTTCAAGGTGATAGGGCAATATCACAGGCAAGAGTGCTTTATTAAGGAAAAGGAGAGTAAGTGAGAGAAAGACGCAAACCCACAAAGTAATATTTACCTAATTAGGAATGAGGACCAACCCTGGCCACGGGTCAGTTTGGAAGGACGGGGACAAGGACCCTCAGAAAAGGAATGCCAGAATGCGAGCAGGTACAGCTCACAGGCAGTCAGGACAGGATACCCCTCAGGTTTGGGTCAGGACTGGGCTCACCAAGGTACGACCAACACCCACAGCTTCGGAAGCAACGCCTGCGTTACCCCTCTCTGCAAGTAATCCGCCAGTAACCCCGATTGGGTTTTCGAATTTCCCCAGCAAAGTGCTTCGCCAGCACTTAAGACTATTTCCACCCCAAGGAGTTTGTGGAAAGTATGGACAGAGTGCTCCGCAGCACTCTAGATTGAGCACCTATAGAGTTCGTAGGGTCAGTGACAGGTCTGCTACTCGGACAAGTCGGACAATTTTCCTAAGCTACACTAGGGCAATTATACTGTTTGGGGACCCTTAGACCACCCACCAATGTTGCAAGTGACAGTTTCTCACATTATGATTGGTCAGGAGAGGTGACTCGGTCATTGTCACCTCCTAGAATTCAACGTTCCCATCATAAATATTGAAATTTTGCTCATCCGCCCCTTGGGTTCACGTTCCCATCCATAGGAATACAGTAGAAAATACGAGTGTACAGGGTATAGCAACATTGTCTCTGAGTTTCAAGGTGGAATTTCATCGTCTTGTGCTGGGTTCTCAGGCGCATTGGGCTTCAGGAGCCAGCTGGCTTGTTTCAGCTTCTGCGCAGTAGAGTTTCTCCCAGGTCACATGGCAATACTCAGAGGAGCCTCATCATGGCGTCGGTTATGTATGTCCCAGCCCCCAGAGACGCGATACATGAAAAGTAAGCGAGAACAAATTAAAATCACACATAAAAATGATCACACTGTATACCGTGATAAAATTTTGCACACCCCTTACTTTATAACATCTATAGCATTAAAGTTTAGTGCGAAAAGACAGATAGGCTAAAGCAGCAGTAGCAGGCAGAGTGCGTGGTGAGAGACAAGCGGCCATGTTTGCAACAGTGCGCATGAGCAACAGATTCCCTCCAGAATGCGAGTGCGTCACATCACATGGGTATGACCGACGCATGCGCAGACTGAATTTCAGCGAAGCGGCCATTTCTTTAGTGCAAGCATTGTGAGGATGAAAAGACACATAGGCAAGCCTCTTGGGGACACCCGTGTGTTGGGGAAAATGCTAAATACAAGACGGACAATTGGATTAATATGATTATAATTTGAACGAGGTTCATGAGTGAGAGCAAGTCGCTTTACGTGCGAATCCTTGCTCCATCAATCCCCTCTTTGATGATATTTACTATCATCACTATATAACGGAAACAGATGCCAACTCTCATTCTTCCATATCATTCATTTCTATCTCAACGAACTTATTGTTGATTTTTCTTTCGGCTTCTCTATGAGAGTGGTGATTCTTTACCTTTTTGTATATTTCATTCCTCAATTCTTCCAATTCTAATTCATCAATGTTTCTTTTCACCCCTCTCTTATTTACAGTGGACTTCTTCTTGCATTTTTGACATTTACAGCAGATGAATATGATCAGAACAACCACACCTATTCCGATTATTGGCATCAGTATTTTCCACAGAGGATTTCTACCTAAGTTAGAAAACCAACTACCTATTGAGGAGAGACCTCCAGTCAGTCTCGTCCAGGCACTGTCAACCTCTAATGGTTTGAGCTCTTTTTCCAAATTAGTTATATTTCTTACATATCTTTTAAGTTCGATACTTTTATCAGGTATGTAGGTGCAACAATGTTGCGCCTTCAGCATTCTATAGACTCCGCCCTCTTTCGCCAATAAGGTGTCAAGAGCAAGGCGATTCTGCAAAACCATTGATCTGATCGCAACCATTTCAGTATTGACCAGCAGGAATCCAGCAGCAGTGTCAGTAGATAACCGATCCACTACTGTAGATAATTTGCAAATTCTGTGTGTGTTCAGAACTACCCCCATTCCAGGTATCAGTGCACTAAAAATATCACCTATGATTTCTCCTACACTTTCACGTTTTCTACGCACTAAGTCATTAGTGTTTTCATCATTGCTTCCAGCAGCATTATTCACATGGTATACTTTCGGGAAGACAATGCCAAAGTAGCAGCTTCCATACCAGTGATCCGGCAATTTGAAATAAGCCTTGTTCCCACATATATAATATATTCTGGGAAACACAGGTTCTGACCCATTTTTGAAACCCCAACCTCCAATTACCTTATAATTATGTTCACACTCGCTGGAACCAATGAATACATTGTTATAATATTCTGTCCTTTCTCTATGGAGACAAAGTTTTCCTTTCCGTTCAAAATCCAGCAACAAAGCAGGATTAGCTTCGCCTTGTGAGGTGTTATCCATGTGCTCGGCCCACCTAGGGACTCTATCCTTTTCATCATTTGCCTTTTTCTGAAACTTTTCCCTCCTTCGGTCTGCCATTTTTATAAACATCTTTTCCTGCTCTTGCAAGGAACATGTCAGATTCTCTTGTCGTGCTTCATCTAAGTCTATGTCACCTATAGTCAGGAAATATTCACCCATATAACGGGTTACCTCGCTTTTAACATGGACAAGGTTCAGATGTCCTCTAATAGGAAGTTCAGAAAACACTACGTCAGCATTTGAATAGTAGTACTGCAAAGTGCTTCTATAAAACAAGCTAGCTAATATACTGCAGGAAATTCCGTAGGTTAGGGGTAAGTGGTGATATGTCACACCTTCAGCTACAGAGGTGGGTAGCTTCATGCAGACATAACAGTCTTCTATTTCCATAGCTTCTACATAATGCACTAACAGGTTAGCGAAAACATTTAAATGCGTCCTGTTTTTCATTTTGTGAAAGTGCAGTTCACCCTCATCTGATGCTTCTAAATCCTGTCGTGTGTGTCTTTGCCTAACTGGATTGTCATGTCGTTCTAAGCTTCGTGGTGTTTCTGCAGTCTGTGCAACGTCTGTGTCTAATATTTCAGGTTCAGTAGGGGACAGGTTAGGATTTTTACTTATCATAAAAGGTATAAAGACGGTTAATCCTATCCACATCACTATTAGCATAGCTATACTACATAAGCATATTTTACAGCAAGTTTTACAACACCCAAATCTGGATCTCCCAGCTACGCTTGAATCAGACATTTTAGCTTACAGGTGGCTTTTGCAACCCCTCTTCTTTTCTTTACACCAAGGCTTCGCTCTGTTTTGTCTCAAGGAGGGTCTTCGTCCGAACTCCGATCAGTGATGGACTCCTCGTCACTTTTGCCACTGCGATTGGGCTCATCAATTTCTTCCAGCACCAGGTATGTCCATTCGGGGCTCCGATACAGTCTATTCTGTTTCTTCACTCTGTCGCTCTTTCTCAGAGACTTGCCTCGGGCTGCTTTTCTTTCACTTTCAGCCCTCTTACGGTCTTTCAGTTTCTCCTCGACTGTTTTTATTCGGAGTCTTAGCCTTTTGACGTACCTGGGTGTACTTTTGCTTCCGTGACTTTCATTGGTCGAGGACACTTGGCCTTCCTCGTGCACTCTTTTAATTTTTTCCTTGTGCTTGACAGAGTCTATTTCCCTCCCTGTCTGACTAGTTCCAGGTCTTTCATCTATTTCTTCTGCCTGGTCCTCAAACTGATCCTGTTCAGGTTCGCTTTGTAGGTTTTCTTTGCTTTCAGGTGAACTGGATTCTGATTCCTGAACACGTTCATCTATTTCTATCTGCTCTGGTTCATGCACTTCGTTCTCTTCATTTTCTTCCGCATGAACTTCAGCTTTGACCACTATCTGTCCCTTTCCAGACTCCGGAGTTTCAGGGGGAGTGTCGACGTCTTGATCTGTCCCTACTTGGCCTCTTTCCTGATCAGGTGTGATGTGAGTCTCGTTGACCTGACCTTCGTCCTCTAGTTCTGTCTCACCTGGACTATCCCACTCACTGTCTAGGTAGGAATATTTCCTGGTTCGTATTGGATCATGAACCTGGTCGTCGGCAGGGTACCACTCAACGTCTCGACTTGTGCTCGGCAGTTCGATGTCAGCGAGATCCGGACTCTCCTCGGGAGTCTCCTCAGCGGCGCTGCCTTCAGCTTCAGTCGCGTTTTCTCCGGTTACCCGCTTTGTGTGGCTGGCATGGATCCACTTCGGTACACCAGCACACTTTACAGCAGTAGTGGTGACAAGGATCACTTGTCTTGGCTTTCCCCACTTTGGTCCAAGGCAACTCTTCCGGGTGTGTTTCTTTAACACCACCCAATCGCCTGGTCGTAGCTTATGTGCTGGAGTCTTGGGCCATTCGTCTTCTGTCTCTCCAATCTGGTGGGAGATAGAACGCACTTGGTCACCCAGCTGCTTGCAGTATTCTAGCACCAAATCATCAGTAATGCTTAGCAGTTTGTGTCCAGGTACCCATGCTTGTCGCATCACTCTCCCCATTAGTACCTCATGGGGGCTCAGGCCTGTTTTTCGATTTGGAATACTTCTCAGACTCATCAGCACAAGGGGCAAAGCATCTGTCCAGTTCATTTTGGTGGAATCACACATCTTCGCCAACCTGGACTTTATCGTGCCATTTATCTGTTCAACCACCCCAGACGCCTCGGGATGGTAGGCACATTGCAGTCTTTGCTTCATTTTAAAGGCCTTACAGAGCTCTTCTAGGACGTCGTTGGCAAAATGCCCACCTTGGTCCGTTTCAATCGTCTCAGGGATTCCATACCTAGGTATCAACTCCCTGAGCAATAGCTTGGCTGTAGTTAGGGCATCATTTTTCTTAGCTGGGTAGGCCTCCACCCACCGGGAGAACAGACAAACTATGACCAGGATATATCTATATCCCTTGCATTTGGGCATTGTTATAAAGTCTGCCTGCATTCTGACAAATGGACCTACTGCCTTTCCGATGGTACTCTGCTCCACTACAGTCCTCTTTCCTGCATTGAATTGCTGACACACTAGGCACCTCTGGCAAAGCCTTTCCGCCTGGTTCCTGAACTTTGAATTATAGAACACCTTGTCAAACACACGACACATGGCATCCCTTCCCATATGTGTTGGTTCATGTATCATTCGGACCATGGGATCTATCAGACTGTCGGGCAGCACGGGCACTCCATTTTTGTCTACCACCACACCGTCATTCCTCATTCTGCATTCATTTTCACTCCATCTAGCTTTTTTCTTCCCTGCCTGTTGACTGTTGTAAGTCTTTTAATTCATCCCACGTTGACACATTATCAAACAACATCAGTTGGCAGCTGTGTCCTCCCCACAACCCAATTTGGAGGGACATTTGGTGTCGGGCACAAAATTGTGCGATTTGGTCAGCGTATCTGTTCCCGGCTGTCACATCATCATTTCCTGATCTGTGGGCCGCACACTTGACCACAGCCAATTCTTTGGGCAATTGAATAGCTTCCAGTAATTCTTGTACCACCTTTCCGTTTCTAATAGGGGTACCTGAGGAAGTCATGAATTCTCTTTGTAACCATAGTTGGCCGAAGTCATGAACAACCCCGTAACAGTACTGACTGTCGGTGTAAACAGTTATTCTTTTGTTCTTTCCCCTCTTACAGGCTCTTGTCATGGCTATGAGCTCTGCTACCTGTGCAGATTTCACTTCACTTAGGTAAGATGCTTCTATGGTGTCGGTCAATGTGACAACAGCATAGGCAGCACACAGACCCCCACTCTCATGTCTTAAACATGAGCCGTCCACGAACATTGTAAGTTCCCCATCAAGTAATGCTACTTCTCGGATGTCAGGGCGGGGCTTAGTGCTGAATTCTGTTAGATCAATGCAGTTATGTTCCATTTCACCCTCGTCGTCTACGTCCAGGGGAACAGGTAACAGAGTTGCAGGGTTTAGGACATTGCACCGAGAAATTGTTACATTCTCAGCACCAATCAAAATTCTCTCATACTTAGTCAGCCGACTAGGTGTGAGATACTGGGTCTTGGTTCTTGTCAGTAGAATTACAACAGAATGTGGAACATATACGGTGACAGGATGTCCCATGACAATATTCTCACTCTGTTCCAGACTGACGCAAGTAGCAGCTACTGCTTTCAGGCATCCGGGCAATCCAGCAGCCACCGGATCTACAGTGGCTGAGAAATAGGCTACGGGACGCCTGACCAGCCCATGCTCCTGGGTCAGGACTGAGAGCGCACAATTTTCTCTGGTGTCACAGAATAATTCAAAACGCTTGGAATAGTCTGGCATTCCCAATGCAGGAGCGGTACATAGACAATTTCGCAAGGTTACCCATGCGGACATGCTTTCACTGTCCCAACTGACTGGGTCTTCCACTCCTTTCTTGGTCATTTTTATCAAAGGTTTGGCTAGATTTGCGAATCCCACAATCCACTGTCTGCAGTACCCCACAACTCCTAGAAACATCCTCACCTCTTTCTGAGTTCGGGGTAGGTCCATTGCTTTAATTATCTTGATCCTTTCTGTGGTGACCTTTCGGATCCCTTTCTCTATCTGGTGCCCCAGATATTTTACTGAGTTTTTACAGAACTGCAATTTGTCAGGGGATACTTTATGTCCTCCCTTTCCTAGGTGATTCAGCAAGGCGATGGTGTCGGTGACATAGTCATTTTGAGTTTTAGATGCCACTAATAGGTCATCTATGTACTGTACCAAAACGGACTCTCCGGGCAGTATCAAGGTCTCAAGACATTTCTTTAGGATCTGGTTGAAAATCGAAGGACTTTCAGTGTACCCCTGAGGGACACGATTCCAGACATAGATATGGCTGTCAAATTCAAAACTAAAAAGGAACTTGCTTTCTGGATGCAATGGGATGGAAAAGAATGCATGGCACAGGTCAATGACAGTGAACCATTCCGCATTCCAAGGAATCTGATACAAAATTACTGCAGGGTTGGGCACGATGGGACAGCAAGGTACAACAACTTGGTTTACCTTGCGCAGGTCCCGCACTACTCGGTATTTCCCACTAGGCTTTTTAATCCCAATGATAGGTGAATTGCAGGGGCTGCTCATTACTTCTTCTATGATTTCTGCTTCGAGCAATCGGGTAATTTCAGTTGCGACTTCTGCCTTTACTTCTGCACTCATTTTGTACTGTCTCGTTTTGGGATATACTGCATTTGTTTTTATGGCTATTTTAACTGGGTCCACGTTTGCCATTAAGCCTACATCTTTTCCCGTGAAATCCCATACTTCTGGTACCACTCTTAACTGAAGCTCTTCAGGCAAGTCTTCAATTGACAACGTTTTAATGTCAGCATCAGGTCTTACTAACATTAGTTTGTACAACCCATCTTCATCGGGGGTCTGAACTTCGACGCCTTTTGGTGAGCAAAAGATGGTGCAGTTCATTTTGCACAACAAATCGCGTCCTAACAGATTCACAGGACTGGAATCACAGACCACAAATCTGTGCATTTCTTTAAAGTTTCCTATGGAGATTTCCATAGGCTCAGTTACTGGAGTACTTATTATCTGATTTGAGACACCCACTACTTGGATAGCTTCTCCCGAGAGGGGTAGGTTAGGAACATCCACTGTTCTCACAGTGGACCGGGTAGCACCAGTGTCCAACAGAAAGGTGATGTCTTTTCCTTCAACCTTCCCTTCAATGTATGGTCCAGTCTGGTCTACCGGTAAGGAGGCGCCAAGTACGCACTCCTTGTCCTCCCCTCTCAGGCCCCGTCAATCTTGTTCATCACAGAGGAAAGAATCATTTAACAGGTACTGTGGAATTGCTGCATTGCCTCCATTCTCTCCCTCCCATATTTCCGCCCTTTCATTCTGCTGGCCCTGGTTCTTATAATTCTGTCTAGGAGCGCGAGGTACTGGAGGTAGCTTTACCTGTTGCTGGTTCTTTCTTGTCCCCTCTTTCTGCACCTGTGGATTTAAACCATTTATAGGGGCATTACCGGCCTGCAGGTGTGGACACTCGTCTCTCCAATGCCCTAACTGGTCGCACCCGTGGCAGGGGAACTTCTTCATAGCCTCTTCCCGACTCAATTTTGCCCGGGGCTTCCCTCCTCCCCCAGCAGTGGCATTCTGAGCCTTAATATTGGAATTCAATTTACTTAACTGTTTTTCTTGCTGTTCAGCCAATTTCACATGTGCCCACATCACTTTCTCCTTGAGGGCTTTCTTTTTATTTTCGATTTCATCTTCGCAGTATTTTGCGTATTTCAGGACATCATCTATGGGCTTTCCCTGCCAACTTATTTTATTATCTCGAATCCATTGAGATATTTCAGGCCTTAATCCGAGCACGAATCTGTAACTGAAATGGGTCATGTCTTTCATGTCCACATTATCGATACCACTGTAAGTCTTGAATACTTGCAGTAACCTTTCATAAAAGGAATGGACAGTTTCATCACGTTCTTGGGTGGTTCTATCTATTCTGGTCCAATCTGTCTCTTTTGCAGGCACCTTTTTCTTGAGGTACTGTATGACTTGCTCATACTTCCTCATTACTTCAGGTGCGGGAGCTCCTGTTATCTCGTCTCTCGCATATTCCTCACTGGGCCAATCAATTTCTATTTTACACTCGGTCCACAGATCTACGGGCACCACAATGTCGAAAAACCCATCCAGGTCTTTCAGAAGACATTTCTGAACTTTTATGAAGCGTTCTACCTGCCTGTACCAATCAACAGGCTTTTCCCGTAATTTCGGGAAGTCATTTGTAAATGACACAATATCCTGTCGGGACCAAGGGACATGGACATATTTTCCTCCCGGGACCTCTCTCATGGGACACAATTTTTCTGTCGGGGTTACTTCTTTTAACACGTATTCTGAAGCCTGAGACTTAGCCCTGCTGTCTTCCTTTTTTCTTTGCCCACCGAGTTCTCCATTTCCCCACATCTCCCCATTTCTGCAAGAGTTTCAGTAATTCGTTTATCTGGATCTGTTTTCCTACCACATTCAAGCTCTCTAAGTCTTTGTACGAAAAATCTAATCTGTAGGGTTTCTGAAGGATTTTGGAGCGACTGACATCGATTCCCATTTCTGTGGCTGTGTCCATTAATCTTTCATGGAGCAATCTAGCATTTCGGGTAAGATTTTTACTGATAAACAGTAACTCTTCTTCACTGTAGGAGTTTAAGCGCTCTAATCCTACGTTTCCAGCCATCATTTCTTCTATTTCTATCCTTAGTTTATAGATCTCTAATGGTTTGGATTGGGGAGTGGTCTCTTTCTCCAACTCTTTGGTCCATCTGTCTAATTCTTCGGGTGACACTACGGTGGCACTCCTAACCCCAGATGCACCTTCAATCAAAACCTCTTTTGGCCTACTCTGACTTTTTGCCCCCGACATGCTAGTCCTAGGTTCTCTAATGGGCAAATCCATCAGAACCACTGATTCACATTCACTCTCTTGATCGTCATCTATGAATACTTCCTTTCTCGGGGGTGGAATGCTAGGAGTAGGCATTATTGGGGAGATAACAGGAGGACGAGGACTAGCCAGGTTATCCCTATAAAGAGGAATAGCGGGTCCAATGGTTACTGGGATAGTCAGGGAATCTGGATGGGGATGTATCTGGGCTATGGTCCGGACTAAATCATCTCGCTGCCTGGCCAGGGCTTCCTTTTCTTGTTCTCGTAAAACCTTTCCTGCGGAATTATCATGCAATACTTGGGGTACCAAGGGAGGGTAAATACTTGGGGCAGTTGGAGTAACCAATCGTGGTGGTTCTTCTCCAAACGGCTGATAATTCGGGACCGTGGATTTTGATCTGCAAAACCCATCCCCTTCACTGGTTTTACTGTCTGTACCTGTTCCATCTGTCTCGCTATCCCTCCGACATCTGGGATATTTGGCAAACGGGTTTGGTGAACTCAAAGGCTCTAACTCGGCTACATAGGGAGGGGGGTTTTTCATCAATAAATCTTCTAGGTGCTCATCTTCTGAGTCCCCTACGGGCATTGAGTGATGGGTTTTTTCTTTACTTTTTCCTTTCCCTTGTTCTAATACCCCCATCATTGGAAACAACCCTTCCACCATCATGCTTTGTCTCCAATGTTTCATTTTCTGTTCTTTGGTTTCTCTAGGGACCCTCGGATACCATTTGCTCACTCCCTTGTCCATCCGGGGTCTATCTCTCTCCAAAGCCTCAATTTCCCACTCTTCTAAGGCTTCGTACTGGGTCAATCTGGGTCTGGGATGCAATTCATTCATGCGGGTCCTTAAGTTAAACAGGATCCTACCATTGAAGGTACCATCAATAGGAAATGCTAGAACTCCGTCATCTGTAGTATACTTTGCCCAATTCTCTAGCCATACACAGGTATGATACCCTTTTTCAAACATCATGAAGGAAGCAGGAGTATTCGGTGGAGGAATGATCACACCCTCTCTCGTTCTAATGGGCTTATCTGTTTTGAAGAAATTCTTTACCTTGTCGGCAAATGACATTTTTCTTTTTATTCCATACATCATGTGTGGTCTACCTCGTATAATCTGTTCCTTATAGAAGCCTGAGTTCTGTGGATTAGGTAAGAACTCAGGATACCACATATGCCTTTCCAGGCTCGCTTCTAACTCGGCCTGATTAATTTTGTTTACTTTGGTACTTCCAATGCTAGCGCGACTCTTATTTTGTAGAGACCAATCAACACTGTGAATACAAAAATCCTTATCCAATGGGTGCGCGGCCTTTCGCGAGACCAAGTCTCACGCTCCGGCACTCACCCCTCCCTTACAAATTCGGCTTCACTACACACCCGCTGTTCTGACCAATACCAGCGCGGCACGGAGTGACGTCAGAGCAGCTTTCCGCCCGACTCCCTCCTTCACAAGGTAACGGAAACTTTTAACTTTTCCTAAAGTGCGAGTGCAAAACTTAGTTACTAACACACAACGTCTGCCACTATGTCTGAGTGTTCTAAATGGGTAGAAAAATTTCCTCTCACTACAAGTAAACCACTTCTGTCTACTTTTCATTCACTCTGAATAGACTTCTTTGCCTAACCTCTCACACTAGTAATATAGAACCCGTTATTCTTCTGACTCATCCACTTCAGTCTGGGATATGTACTGAGCCAGGATTTCCCCAGCGGACTATCTTACTTACCAGTCAAGCCTCGGAGACCCTATTACTCCTCCCACATGTGACCCTTTCTAGGTGATATCACAAGGAAAGTTTTATACAAAGGACTCGTGGCTATCAGTTATACAGTTGAAAAAAGATCCTAATTAGTGCTTCCAGGTATTCTTAACCCTACACTAATGACTCTAAACAAGTGACTTTTCCAGCTAACCGGATTCTACTCACCGTTAGCTATATACTTCCCCGGGGATTCGGACTACACTGAACGCTTACAAACAGTTCTTTGTTAATACGACATGTAACACTTACAGCAGCAATGCAAAAATCATATACATTTACCTATAAATCCTTAAAACATTGCAAAATATTTGAACCAATACAGTAGAAAATCAGCAGCACATTTTATTTTACACGGTTTGTTTATCAATTATCCTGTCTACCTATCTTAACTAGTCCTAACCATTACCTCTGCTACCAGAAAATTACTGATAGAGCGCGCAGGTCACCCGGGTCACAAGTTTACCAATTTTCCCCACGCACTGGGCCCTGACGCGAGAGACCAAGACTGAGTTTGCGTGAACCGGGTGATTTCTCGCACGCCACTATGAGTAATTCGGGGGGTGACTCTTACACCACTTACTATTCATGTACCTGACTTACCACAGGCACACTACTCCAGACGGATCAGGAGCTATTAGGGAATAGGTGACAGATTTTCTAGGAAAAGAATATACTTTATAAAGCAGAATACATTTTCCACACTGTAATCTGTAAAATAACCACAGACACCTGATGGGTTTAAAAGTTTATCTAATGATTTCAAAGTGAATATGTCAAGATAAGCAAAATACAAAATAACACATCAAGCATTAAGATCACAACCAAAATGTAGCTCTGAATTAGGGCAAGGACCATTTGAGTATAAGTGAACACTATGGGATATGAGCATTTAGGGAACACGCTATTCAACACAAAAATAAAGCGAGGGACCTAAAATGTATATTTAGACTACGCTACTCATGCTATTCTTACTAAGTTCACTGCAACCATGCTAAGGGAAAGGGAAAAACGGGAACACACTAATAAAATATGACAGTTTTGATAATCTCCTACAGGTGGGGAGAGAAGTGGAACAATTCTAATAAACAATTGCATATAATTTGCATTTCAAGGTGATAGGGCAATATCACAGGCAAGAGTGCTTTATTAAGGAAAAGGAGAGTAAGTGAGAGAAAGACGCAAACCCACAAAGTAATATTTACCTAATTAGGAATGAGGACCAACCCTGGCCACGGGTCAGTTTGGAAGGACGGGGACAAGGACCCTCAGAAAAGGAATGCCAGAATGCGAGCAGGTACAGCTCACAGGCAGTCAGGACAGGATACCCCTCAGGTTTGGGTCAGGACTGGGCTCACCAAGGTACGACCAACACCCACAGCTTCGGAAGCAACGCCTGCGTTACCCCTCTCTGCAAGTAATCCGCCAGTAACCCCGATTGGGTTTTCGAATTTCCCCAGCAAAGTGCTTCGCCAGCACTTAAGACTATTTCCACCCCAAGGAGTTTGTGGAAAGTATGGACAGAGTGCTCCGCAGCACTCTAGATTGAGCACCTATAGAGTTCGTAGGGTCAGTGACAGGTCTGCTACTCGGACAAGTCGGACAATTTTCCTAAGCTACACTAGGGCAATTATACTGTTTGGGGACCCTTAGACCACCCACCAATGTTGCAAGTGACAGTTTCTCACATTATGATTGGTCAGGAGAGGTGACTCGGTCATTGTCACCTCCTAGAATTCAACGTTCCCATCATAAATATTGAAATTTTGCTCATCCGCCCCTTGGGTTCACGTTCCCATCCATAGGAATACAGTAGAAAATACGAGTGTACAGGGTATAGCAACATTGTCTCTGAGTTTCAAGGTGGAATTTCATCGTCTTGTGCTGGGTTCTCAGGCGCATTGGGCTTCAGGAGCCAGCTGGCTTGTTTCAGCTTCTGCGCAGTAGAGTTTCTCCCAGGTCACATGGCAATACTCAGAGGAGCCTCATCATGGCGTCGGTTATGTATGTCCCAGCCCCCAGAGACGCGATACATGAAAAGTAAGCGAGAACAAATTAAAATCACACATAAAAATGATCACACTGTATACCGTGATAAAATTTTGCACACCCCTTACTTTATAACATCTATAGCATTAAAGTTTAGTGCGAAAAGACAGATAGGCTAAAGCAGCAGTAGCAGGCAGAGTGCGTGGTGAGAGACAAGCGGCCATGTTTGCAACAGTGCGCATGAGCAACAGATTCCCTCCAGAATGCGAGTGCGTCACATCACATGGGTATGACCGACGCATGCGCAGACTGAATTTCAGCGAAGCGGCCATTTCTTTAGTGCAAGCATTGTGAGGATGAAAAGACACATAGGCAAGCCTCTTGGGGACACCCGTGTGTTGGGGAAAATGCTAAATACAAGACGGACAATTGGATTAATATGATTATAATTTGAACGAGGTTCATGAGTGAGAGCAAGTCGCTTTACGTGCGAATCCTTGCTCCATCAGCAGTAACTTAGCAACGTGAATGACAGACACTCGGTGCAGACATAAGAAATGCAATGCAATCCTATCGGAGGAAGGCGGTTATGTGCATTTGCAGGTAAGTACGCGACTTCCACATCCAGTTTTCGGGGGTTTGACCAACACTCGGCAAGGGCCAGACCCAGGTAGGTCCTGTACCACCAGCGGCCCTTCTTCAGGAGTATATCGGCGTTCGGGAGGAACTCTTTCTGGAGCAAGTGTGGCTCCCACCCATCCTTGGAGCTCTCAGATCTGGCCATCTGTCCATGCAGCTAACCACTGGAGCTGGGCTGCCAGATACTAAAGTTCAAAGCCTGGGGTCTAGCACCCCATCTTCAGTTGCCCTTTGCACTATCTCCAGAGCCACTTTATTCCACCCTCCATCCCAAATCAGCTCCCAGAGTATCTGGTACATCGTGGGAGTATCACCCCTGGGAGGCTCGTAAAATGATACAACAGTCTGGGCGCCATGATCCTTTTCGAAAGGGCCACGCGTGCCGTCGAGGCAGTCTAAGAACCCGCCAAAACTGGATAGACAATTTTAGGGATCTAACAATCGGGCTCAAGTTGCCTTCTCGCAAATCATCTACTGTGTGGAACATTTGGATTCCCAGATATTTAAAGGAGCGAGGTGACCATGCCAGGCCCAGATTGTGTGTGGCCTTCCAGAAGCAGGAAGGCATGGGTCTTAGATGTATTCATCTTAAGTTCTGCTAGGTCTGCATGTTCTTCTAACATGGCCAGGGCCTGCTGTGTTCCTGTGGCTCCGTCTCTCAAATACAGCAACTGATCGTCTGCGTAGAGAGAAATCACATGAAGCCTTTGTCCACATCGAATGGCAGTGCGGCCTTCCTGTTCCAAAATGGAGTCGCTAGTGGTTCTATTGCTATAGCGAATAATAACGGGGGCAATAGACACCCCTGCCCAGTGCCTCTGTAAATGTTTCAGGGTTCTGAGATGACTCCATTCGTCTTAACTCATGTGGTTGGTGCTTGTATATCCCCCTGATCCAGTCTTCTCCCAACCCCCTTTGTTCCGCGTTGAATGCCTTCTACAGGTTTATGGAGAGTATTATTGCTCCAGGGTACTGGTCCCGGTCGGGATGACGTAGCACATGGAACGGCCTCAGTAAGTTCCCAGAGGTGGATCTTGTCTGTAGAAACCCGGATCGGTCCATGTGTATTAGGATGGTCATATATGGCAAAAGCCACGTGGCTAATACTTTGCTTAAGATTTTGAAATCCAGACTTTGGAATTGAGCATCGAGAGGGGGCGAAAGTCTGACCCGTGTGGGTGCGTTTTTTTAGATTTATCGAGCTGCACAACCAAAGTACCTCTGGCTGAAGAGGGCAGTTCCCCTTTCTTCCTGGCTTCTGTGTCTAATGTCTCTAATGTTGGTGCTAGGATCTGGGCATAAGTGGCATAGAACCCCATTGGCAGACCGTCGTTGCAGGTGTTTTCGCGTTGTCCCTCTGCCCATCCCCTCAAGCCCTGCCATGATTCCATCGCGGTTACCAACCCCCCTAGTGTTTCCCATTTGTCAGGAGATAGGGCTGCTAGGGGCAGGGGTGTTAAATAATTCTTTTTGGATTCTCGCCTTCGTGCCTTTGCCTCAGAATATAGTTTGACATAATAAGATCTAAATGATTTGTCTATTTCTTTAGGGTGGTGCATAATCACTTCCTCTGGCAATTGTTTTTGGGAGATGGGAGTTCTCCCATATTCAGGGCGTATTAACCAAGCAAGTGATCTGCCTGCTCTACCCCCCTCCATGTGCGCCCGCATCTGGTATTCCGCATATCAAAGCATTTCTGTCTTTCGAGCACTTTGCCGCAGGTTTGCCGCAGGTTTGCCACAGGTTTGCCACAGGTTTGCCACAGGTTTGCCGTAGATTTGCCACAGGTTTGCCCCATGTTTGCCGCAGGTTTGCCACAGGTTTGCCACAGGTTTGCTGTAGGCTGCGCAGCTTCTCATGAACATCCGCCTCTTCAGTCAGGTGAGTCTCCACCTCGTGCCGTTGGGTTTCTAGGTTGGCGAGTTCCCCAAATGTTACCTTCCTCAAACTGACCTTATAATCCCTGCTTTTTCCTCTCAATACCACCTTGAAGGCCTCCCATTTGGTCGCCCTAGACCTAACTACGCCTGTGACAGCGTGCGAAGCGTAGCGCCCTCCAGGCGTGTAGGGTCCAGTCTCCATGTAGGGTTAATGCGGGCTCAGGTATAGGGCGGATGTGCGGTAGCAGTGGGTTATGGTCTGATATAGCGCGTCCCAAGTGTTCCGTGTTTGTAATAGACACACCAGTGCCCCTGAGGACACAAGCGTGTTAGTCTAGTATGTCGTTTATACAAGTGTGAATAGTGCGGTAATCCCATGAATTTCCTTGCTGCAATATCCGATGCCCCATCCCTCCAACCACTCCCGAAACCCCTTGGTCGCCTTAGCTACTGGGGTGTCATTCAGTGGAGGTGTTGACCTGTCTAATGTGAAGTTGGCTACACAGTTGAAATCTCCTCCAAGCAAGGCGTGGGACGTGTCAAAAGTAGAAGCTGTATCGACAATTGTGGAAGAACTGGATCTGTTCATAATTTGGTGCCTGAAAGTTCCCCAGAAGGAACACCTTACCCAGGATGCCACCTTGTACCAGGACACATCTGCCTTCCTGGATGGTGGAACCTTACTCACATCAATGCGAGTACCCACCCTTATCCGCATTAGGGGCATATCAGCAAGGCCATATGATAATTATCGCTCAGCGCTCTTAGTGCAAGGACAATTATCGCCAGCCAACTCTGAATTTTATTGCGAAGATAGCGTGCTATCAGCAACGCTTATCTCCAAAGCAATAACATTCAGAGCACAAGCTGCCAATTATGCGATTATTGCTGGAAATGCAGTGATAATCGCACAAGGTTTGGTGAAAGCTTGCTGATAGGGCAGGGCGGACTCAGCCATGATATCCACCTTCCATAGGATAAGTTAGTCTCGAAGCAGGCGCAGGGAAACTAGCGCTAACAGAGGTTATCACTACTTTGCTTGTCGCTCTGCAGGTTAGCGTGCCCATTGATAATTGGAGAAATGTCGCTTAGCGACATTTCTCCAGTTCTGCCAGGGCAGGAACGCCCACTTTGCATCTCATTAGAGATGCAAAGATGGGCGTTGGAGGAAAGGGCGATAAAGCACGGATTCACGCGATAGCGTCACCTTCCTGATTAGGCAATCAAATTATTGCCTCTTTCCGTGTGTAAACGGACGCTAAAGCGGCGATAATTTTATCTCTGGGGCTCGATGATGAGCCCTTAGTGGGCCCCTTGAGGATGCAGAGTACGTGGCAGCGTATAACTGGCCGCGCCACCTACACCTAAGGCGAGCACTTTCTTCTAGTGTGAGAGTCGTTCTTTTTCAGCTTCGCCACTCACACGCTTCGGCGCGAGAGGAAACTGCAAATGTTTTGTCGCTTAGACATAGACCCCATTCCTCGTACATTCCAGTACATCATTTTAACTTCTTGGTGTAATAGTGGCATGCCATAAAACAACTCGATCCATAACCCCCCTCCCCCTCCTCTTCCCCCCACCGCCTATTGGCAACAACCCCTAGAGACTGCGACACTTTCCCAACAAGTAACTCCCTCTAGCCAGGGCAGCTTTGCCAGGGCTGGCCTCCCAAAGCTGAAAAAAGGAAAAACCATTAGTGAGAGATGGTCCCTGGTATTCACCTAGTATGGATTATCTCAGTGCGAGTGGGCGTGATAGAACTCTGGGTGCCATCTCCAGAGCAAAGAAGGGACCTGGTGCCACCAGATCTGTACTTTCTTTATTTTCTGCAATCCCACCAGGCCTGTATTGCTGCGTCTCTTCCGCCCTTGAGCACTCGCGCTCAGAGGTTCCAGGTGCTTGGACATGGCTGTGTGATCTGGGTTCATCGTTTCGATTGTGCCTTGATCCTGCCCACTAGTTTGCGATGCTCTGCCTGCAGTAGACCCAGCCCAACAGACACCGCCCGACATCTTGCTGCAGCTCATATCTTGTCAAGGTGTTTATGAAGAGCTGGATCCGTTTGATCTGACTCTTCATTTAGTGGGGGTGGGTTCCCCCTCTTCTCCTTGTCCGGGGGAGCACACCGCAAGCTGGCAAGCTGGTGTTGTGTCTGTCCTCCTTGTGGGGCCTCGATTCCTTCCCACAATGCTCCGCGCCAGGCAGGGGCAGCAGGTGAATCTGCGGGGGTCACGTCTGGCCTGTGTCTCTGGTCGAGGTTTGTGTCAGCATTGCCCACTTTACCTGTCCATAGCATCTGGGAGGCACGTCCTGTCAAACCCCTCAGTCGCCTCCCAATTTCTGGCGCTAACCGCGATTAGCTCCAGGATTTACACCTGGTAAAAACCTGACTTAGCCGTAATAGTCAATGGGAGGTGGATTCTACGGCTAAGTCCCCACCTGCCTATTAGCGAGATTTTCCTTACCGATAGGATTTTTTTTTTTTTTTTTAAATTTTTGAAAACCTTTATTGAAATCAGAACACACAGCTATTCAGCCTGACATCCCGGAAGCAAGGCAGCAGGAATAACAGGAGAGAAATAGTGTCAAACAATTAAGACATAGTCGTCGAAGGTTGATTTTATATTAAGATGAATACAACAACAAGGCGCCCGCGGGCGCGAAAGTGGCAGTGTGAATAGTGTGACGCTGGGTGTCGGGGATGGGTAGGGGAAAAAGGCAGGGAAACGTGCATCAAGGATAGGTTGCAGAATGGGAAGGAGGAGGGAGGGGGAAGGTGACAGGAGAATACAGTACAATAGAGCTCAGTTGGCGTCACAGGCTAGGGAGACATATTATCATGCAGGCTGATTGATTCAGGCGGTAAGCACACATCTCCCCTGTACTCATTCCATGCTCCCCAAATTTTAGTCCAAGTTCGAGGTCTCCCTCTGGCCACATAGACTGTCTTCTCCCTGAACATGCACCAGTCCATGTTGGCCTTCCACTGTACCAGCAGTGGGGTCTCGGCCGCACCCCACCTCTGGGCTATGTCCCTCTTAGCTACCATGTTACCAAGGGTGACCCACCTAGTCTGCGCAACGTTGTGATCGGAAGGCTCCCATACGTTCAGAAGGCATCGACGGGCCTCAGCGTGAGCAGCCACGCCGGTCACCTCCTCCATAACGCGGTGCACTCTTCTCCAGTAGGAGGCGATCACCGGGCAGTCCCAAAGGATGTGCAAGAAAGTGGCAAGAGCTCCACAGCCCCTACGACAGAGACCGTCAGGCGAGAAACCCATGTGCATCAATCGGGGTCCTGTCATATACACCCGGTGCAGGATCTTAAATTGCACGAGGCGAAGACGGGAGGAAATGGCAACCTCCTTAGGGGAGGAAACTGCGCTCTGCCAATCCTCATCGTCCAATTCAAGGCCATCCGCCACCCACTGGTCTCTCAAACTAAGGAGGAGGTCCGTGCGCACATTGATTAATTTTTTATAGGAGAGGGAGATTGCGCTGTCCGGCATGTGCCCATCCAGTATCCTGTCTTCCAGAGGGGAACTCTCGGGAATGACGCCGTCCGGCGGAGAGGCCGAGAGCAGCGCGTGTCGCAGTTGAGCGTAGCGAAAAAACTCCGTCGCGCCCAGCTGGTATTCGGTTTGTAACTGGGGGAAGGTCTTAATTGAGCCCTTGGAGAGCATATCATCAACCCTGCTGATGCCGATAAGGTCCCACTTATCAAATCCCTTGGTGTGCCATAGTCTACCCAGGATGTCCGAATCAAAGAGGGAAGTGAACCTCGTGAGTCTGCCCTGCCACCCTTGTGCCTTATTAACCGCCCGCCAAGTGCGGATCGCCGTACGGGTGGGGCCCGTCAACCGTCGGTCAAAAGACTTCGAGTATAGGGCCCGATAATAGTTACCATCGCCCATCAGCCATCTATCCATGGCATAGCCGGGGCTCTCCACTGGGCCATAGAAGCCGTGGTTGAGGGCAGCTAGTTGCGAAGACCAATAGTAACGGCGCACATCTGGGAGGGCGATGCCACCGTCGTACCAGGGGAGTGTGAGTTTGTGAAAGGCAACGCGGGGCCGACCCTCCCAGAGGAGGGTCCGGAGAAGGCCTTCAAGATCACGAAAGTAGCACGCCGGGACCGGGTCCTGAGAGTTTTGGAGCGCGTATAGGAACCTGGGCAGGGCCATCATCTTGAATAGAGCGGCACGGCCAAGAAGGGAGAGCGGCAGTTTACGCCAGCTGTCCACATCACGCCGTAACCGCTGAAGAGGAGGGAGTAGATTATTGTCATGCCTCAATTTAGGATTACCAGAAATGTAAATGCCCAGGTACTTGAAGCCGCGCGTGGCAATCTGAATCCTGCAGCCTCTGGGGAGACGTGGAGTATCTCCCTTGAGGACATATAGGGAGGACTTGGCCCAGTTGATAATCAGGCCAGAGTACCGCCCGAAAAGTCTGATCACATCACAGGCCACAATGAGGGACCTGCAGGGGGAAGTCAGATAAAGCAGGATATCATCGGCGTACAGGGAGACCCTGTCTTCAAAGCCAGGGGCCCATGTAATGCCTTGCAGGTCAGGATGCGCACGCAGTAAAGCTGCAAGCGGTTCAAGGGCCAAGGCAAACAGAAGGGGCGACAGGGGGCAACCCTGTCTAGTACCCCGACGTAGGGGGAATGGCGCCGACAGGCGACCATTGACCGTAACAATAGTGTTAGACCTGGCACCTTGGCGTGAGTCTCCCTTCCACTTTTTGCTGATGTGCCTCCGATGTTTTGCTGGTTTTCCGATACTCAGGGCACTGCGCCACGGCTGTTCCGTGCCGCAGTGCAAGTGCTCCCTACTGTAAATTGTACATGCGATTGGTATCCATGATTGGTTCTTTGGATTTACTGTTAGTCCCTAGTAAAGGGCACTAGAGAGTGCCGGGGCTTGTAGATGCCAATACTGCTGGTGAGCCTGCAGCGCTGGTTGCGCCACCCACCGAAGCAGCCGTAAAGATGTGTCTGGGAACTGCGACCGCAGAACCCGCGTGCGGTCTCGTACTGTCACGCTAGCTGGGCAAGTGTCCCCACTTGCCAGCACCGACCCTTCCCTTGACTACATGTTAGTCACCCCTATGGTAGGCCTGCGGGCAGGGTGCGTTGTAGGTGTAAGGTAGGACAAGCCCTGATGTGCGTGGCATGTCCTAGTAGTGACTTACAACCAAGACCGTATTTCACTATTGAAGGCTACCTGCTCGATTAGGCCAGACTGAGCTGCGAGGATTATTACACCCTATAATCCCCGCAGGCTCAAGGAGCATGGTAGCGAGTCATGTTTAGTATGCCTGAACTCAGGATGATAAAATATTTCTTGTAGTCAAGTTTATTTTAGTATCCTGGGTTTGCAAATGCTACTTTTAGAAAGTTAGCATTTGCTTGCTTAACCATTTCAGCCCGCCTCTGCTGGTATGTGTATCTGACTGTCTGGGATGTGTGAGTGACAGGGCTGGAGGGATGACAGGTGGTGAATGCGCAGATTACACCTTAGTGGGAGGTAGGAGGGCCTCTTGACTCAAACTGTAGCTGTGCTCGACCACCACAATGCTGGCTCCACCCTCCTGGGGAGCGGCGGATGACTCTACCGACGCCTGGCCCAGGAAGGGCGAAGCCCCCATCAACAAGGTACTCTGGCCACCCCTGTCCGGACAATGCTGGCTCCACCTCCTGTGGGGCGTCTGATGCGCCTGCCCCTCACACTGAAAGCAGAAGCCGGAGTACACCCACCGGGGTACTCAAAGACTGAGAGTGGCTATGCAAAGGCCCCCCTGGCCTGCGAGAACAAAAGAATTGGCCTATAAAAGAAGGAGCCCTGCTCCTTGAAAATTAGATCCTGTTTGGGCCACAGAAGGACTCTGCCCTACGAGAAGGACCGTGAGAGACAAGGAAGGGTGCTGACTCTTGCCTGTGTCTGGTGCCTTGCTGCTGAAGGAGAGGATGGAGAAAAGACTACGAAAAGACTTTTGCTTCACTTTGTGCCAAACTCTGCTAAAGAGATCTCCAAGGGCTTGCAACTGAACTTGCCCCCTGACCAGCGTCCCAGGACCAGTGGACGCTACCCCCTTGGAAGAAAGCGACTGCGGGTGCGGACCAACGCCGCAGCACCGACGGAGGAATCTCCTCCAAGGCAACGACATCCACCTGACCACCGTGACCGGGGCCCAAAGCAACAGCGAGAGCAAAGTAAGGACCAGCCGCCGCTGGCCCGAACACCGTGACCGCAACTGCACCGGGAGCCCGAGAGCAAAGCGAAGGAGGACCCGTCCGGTCCGAGCTCTCGAGGTGACTGTATAACGAGCAGTCACTCACCTGCAAAGACGGACAGTTGCCCTGTGAGAATCCGCAAGGTCGGTAGCCTGCCCGACAGCCCAGCTGTGAGCCCACAGCTGCACCGGCACTTGGCTGGGTACGTCCTGCACTTGGGGACCGTACTGCCACTTGCCACCGCCGCACAGCCGCCGCCTCCAGGGACGGAGCGGACGACGAGGAGAGGACCCTGCCGCCACAGAACACCGCTGCCCCGGATGACCAGTGACCTGCTCGGCTGAAGAGCCGCAACGATCAGCGTCCCCGGGAAGGCAACGCGACGTGGGACAGATCCCCTGGAAGCCGCCGGCTCCACAAGAACTTTGGTTAACACCGGCCTACGGGCCTCAAGAGAACTGCATAAGAACTGTGGTAACCTGAACTAAGTAAACTTGCAACCGTTATCATAAAGTACGTTGACTGTATTCACAAGCCTGCTTAAAATCTATATAAAGATATATATTTTTACAGAATACAGTCTGGTCTCGTTGTGTGGTGGGTTGGTTGTAAAGGTGTACTATTGCAAGTGTTTAACCCTATGTGCCCCAAAGATTAGCCTACGACTGCTTAAGCCACACTACCTAGAGGGTAAGCAGAGGTTGTCTGGAAGGTAACCCTCAGCCCTGACGAGGAAGAGAGAGTCCCTGCTTGTCGCTAGTGTTGCACTGCGCCAACTAGAGCCTCCCCCTTCCTACATTGGCAGCAGCGAGAGGATTTCGAATTTACACTTGCGATATCTATACCTGAGCTTCTGACCACTACACAAGGATTACGGTCCAGTTACTTAGCCACAGACTTTGCTTTTTGACCATGCCGGGCACAAAGAGCCTGGATGGAGCGGAGTCCACGACCTCCGAGGTGTTGGAGGTGGAGTGGGACGCCGCGAAGCTGGATAAATACACCAGAGCTGAACTGAAGTTTTTTTGCAAGAAACTCAAGGTTCCGCACGTTGGTTGCAAGAACAAGCCAGCACTCTACAAGGCCCTGAAAGCCTGGATAGAGTCCAGAAAGGCCCCGGAGGATCAAGACGCCCTCGCAGAGCAAGACGCGACGGAGGAGCAGAATGCACTTGGGGACCTGACTGACCTCGAAAGGCAAGACAGCGTGCACAGCTTTGGAAAAGGCCTGTCGCCAGAGGAGCTGGCGGACAGGAAGGAAACGAGGAATCACGAAAGAAAGCTGGCAGAATTGAAAATCCAGCTGGAGCTTGAAACGAAAAGAATGGCGCTGGAAGAGCGAAAGCACCAGATGGATTATGAAGTAAAAATGAGGGAGATAAGTCTCAAGGAGAGAGACTTGGATCGTCCTCCCTCTGGTGGCAGCGCATCGCCAGTGCAGGTAGAGTCAAGAGTGCACATCCCGAAGGACGTAGTTAAGGAGTTCTTTAAGGGGGATGACATAGGACAGTGGTTTAGGGCATACGAGGTAGCCATGTCCTCCCACCGGGTCCCTGACAAGGATTGGGGAGCGGGGTTGTGGGGAAGGTTCCTTAGCGAAGGGAGAGATACCTTGCTAGATTTGCCCGTAGAAAATCAGAGATCCTACGCCCACATGAAAGAAGCTTTAATGAACAGGTACGGGCTTACCCCTGAAATGTATAGACAGAAGTTTAGGGGATGTACTAAGCGGCCTGGGAATACGTATGTGGAGTATGTGGAGTATGTGACTTACTTTTGCAGAGCACTGGATGGTTGGGTGAAGGGTAGCAAAGTGAATGATTTTCAAGGTCTCTTTGATTTAATTGCATGGGAGCACTTGTCTGATCACTGTTTTCCTGAGTTACGCCAACACCTGATCGATAGCAAGCTGTCCAACCCGAGGAAGCTTGCTGAGGAGGCGGACCGCTGGCTCAGCACCAGGGTCCACAAGGGTCCCGTGGGAGACTCCGCCAAGAGTGGGCAGGGTCCCCAGCAGAAGAGTGGGGGGGACAAAGGGGGAAAACAGAAAGGGTTCCAAAAAGGCCCCCAAAGTAGTTCCCAAGGGAGCCCGCAGCAGGGTTCTCAGCCTCCCCCACCTCCGAAGCAGAATGGGGCCCCGACAGGTAAACCTGTTCCAAAGGGGCCCTTCAATTGTTTCAAATGTGGCGAGCCTGGGCACATATCCAGTGACCCCAAGTGTCGCCTGTTTGGAAAACCCGCACCCACTGGTGCTCCGCCCCGACAAGTGACTAGCGTTCACCTGGGAGAAGAAATGATGGTCCCGGGGGGTGGAGATCCCGTTCACATGACCCTAGTCTCGCTAGGAGACAGTGAGATGATCCCTACGAACTACCTGCCCTCTAACACTAAGAAATATGGGCAGGTGGTGATCATCAATGGTAAGGAAGCTGAGGCTCTTAGAGACACAGGAGCCAGTGTGACTGCAGTGAGGCAGCACCTGGTGTCTCAAGAGCAGGTTGTACCCCATGCCTACTGTAGGGTTATCAACGCTGATAATTCAGAGAGTCAGTGTCCGATGGCTCAAGTTCCCTTCGAGTGGGGGGGGGGTCTCTGGTACTCTGCAGGTCTGTGTAAGAAAAACCATGCCTGTTGACTGTTTGCTAGGGAATGACTTGGAGCACTCCCCTTGGGAAAAGGTGGAGAAGACGACTCACCTGCGGATGGTGGGTCTGCCTGACTGGGCGGGCGTGACCACCCGGTCGATGGCAGCCAGTAGGGGTGATCGAGAGGTCCTGGGGCCTGAAGGAGAGGCCCAGGAACCGGCCTTAGGGAGAAGGCGCAGGGGGCGCGGGAAACCGGCTCCTGAAGTTCCCACGAGCCAGGAGGAAATGAAGCGGTGGTACGATCAGAATGCCACTCTGGTCGAGCTTCAGCCTGGACAAGAGGTGTATGTCCTGGCCCCAGTGGAGCCCTGCGCCCTTCAAGATAAGTGGACAGGCCCATTTGAGGTTGTGGAGCGCAAGAGCCCCGTGACATACTTGGTGGACATGAAGACGCCCAGGAACCCTTTGCGGGTCCTACATGTCAACCGCCTCAAGCCCCACTTGCGAAGGTCCGAAGTGGGCATGTTGTTGGCAACCGATGACGGAATGGAGGAGGAGTCGGAGCCTCTCCCTGACCTCTTGGTGGCCTGTTAGAAAGATGGGTCAGTGGATGGAGTTAACCTCTCACCCACCCTGACCGCCGAACAACAGGGGGACTGCCGCCAGTTGCTGGGGCAGTTTCCAGACCTGTTTTCCCTGGTTCCGAGTGTCACAGATTGGTGCGTCCATGATGTGGACACTGGAGACAGCTTACCTGTGAAGCACAAGGCTTACAGGGTGACTGACAGGGTCCGGGCCTGCATCAAGGAGGAGGTCTCCAAGATGCTTGCCCTCGGGGTGGTTGAGTCTTCCAGCAGTCCTTGGTCCAGCCCCGTGGTCTTGGTTCCGAAGGCTGCTGCGCCGGGAGCCACACCCGAACTCCGGTTCTGTGTGGACTACAGAGGACTCAATTCAGTCACGAAGACTGACGCGCACCCCATCCCCAGAGCTGACGAGCTCATTGATCGGCTAGGGGCTGCCCGGTTCCTCAGCACGTTTGATTTAACGTCTGGGTACTGGCAGATCGCCTTGACCGATGGGGCAAAGGAGAGGTCGGCATTCTCTACACCAGATGGGCATTTCCAGTTCCGGGTTATGCCATTTGGAATGAAGAATGCCCCTGCCACCTTTCAGAGATTGGTCAACCAGGTGTTGGCTGGACTGGACGAGTTCAGTGCCGCCTACCTGGATGACATCGCGGTGTTCAGCGGCACCTGGCCCGAACACCTGCGACACCTCTGGGAAGTGTTGATGGCCCTGCGCAGAGCAGGCCTCACAATCAAGGCAAGCAAGTGCCAGATTGGGCAGGGTTCAGTGGTGTACTTGGGACACCAAGTTGGGAGTGGCAAGGTAGCACCCTTGCAGCCCAAGATCGAAACCATCCTGGCTTGGGAACCCCCCAAGACCCAGACTGCAGTGAGAGCCTTCCTGGGGCTCACTGGGTATTACAGGAGGTTTGTCAAGGGCTATGGCACGATCGTGACCCCCTTGACAGAGCTGACTTCGAAGAAGCAGCCCAGGAATGTGATTTGGACTGACACCTGTCAGAAGGCTTTTGACACCCTGAAGACTGCCATGTGCACGGCGCCCGTGCTCCTGGCTCCTGATTTCTCCAAGGAATTCATAGTGCAAACAGACGCTTCAGAGCATGGTGTAGGGGCTGTTCTTTCACAGATGACTGAGGAGGGCTTTGACCAACCCGTAGCCTTCATAAGTCGGAGGCTACTTCCACGGGAAAGTAGGTGGAGTGCAATAGAGCGTGAAGCATTTGCTGTGGTCTGGGCCCTGAAGAAGCTAAGACCCTACTTGTTTGGGTCTCACTTCCGAGTTTAGACGGACCACAGGCCCCTCAGATGGTTGATGCAAATGAGGGGTGAGAACCCGAAACTGTTGAGGTGGTCCATTTCTCTACAGAGTATGGACTTTACGGTGGAACACCGCCCTGGCACCGATCACGCCAACGCTGACGGTCTGTCCAGATTTTTCCGCCTTAGTGATGTGGAACTCCCTGGGGAAGGGTAGTTCCCCCCACATTTCAGCTGGAGGGGACACATGTTAGACCTGGCACCTTGGCGTGAGTCTCCCTTCCACTTTTTGCTGATGTGCCTCCGATGTTTTGCTGGTTTTCCGATACTCAGGGCACTGCGCCACGGCTGATCCGTGCCGCAGTGCAAGTGCTCCCTACTGTAAATTGTACATGCGATTGGTATCCATGATTGGTTCTTTGGATTTACTGTTAGTCCCTAGTAAAGGGCACTAGAGAGTGCCGGGGCTTGTAGATGCCAATACTGCTGGTGGGCCTGCAGCGCTGGTTGCGCCACCCACCGAAGCAGCCGTAAAGATGTGTCTGGGAACTGCGACCGCAGAACCCGCGTGCGGTCTCGTACTGTCACGCTAGCTGGGCAAGTGTCCCCACTTGCCAGCACCGACCCTTCCCTTGACTACATGTTAGTCACCCCTATGGTAGGCCTGCGGGCAGGGTGCGTTGTAGGTGTAAGGTAGGACAAGCCCTGATGTGTGTGGCATGTCCTAGTAGTGACTTACAACCAAGACCGTATTTCACTATTGAAGGCTACATGCTCCATTAGGCCAGACTGAGCTGCGAGGATTATTACACCCTATAATCCCCGCAGGCTCAAGGAGCATGGTAGCGAGTCATGTTTAGTATGCCTGAACTCAGGATGATAAAATATTTCTTGTAGTCAAGTTTATTTTAGTATCCTGGGTTTGCAAATGCTACTTTTAGAAAGTTAGCATTTGCTTGCTTAACCATTTCAGCCCGCCTCTGCTGGTATGTGTATCTGACTGTCTGGGATGTGTGAGTGACAGGGCTGGAGGGATGACAGGTGGTGAATGCGCAGATTACACCTTAGTGGGAGGTAGGAGTGCCTCTTGACTCGAACTGTAGCTGTGCTCGACCACCACAATGCTGGCTCCACCCTCCTGGGGAGCGGCGGATGACTCTACCGACGCCTGGCCCAGGAAGGGCGAAGCCCCCATCAACAAGGTACTCTGGCCACCCCTGTCCGGACAATGCTGGCTCCACCTCCTGTGGGGCGTCTGATGCGCCTGCCCCTCACACTGAAAGCAGAAGCCGGAGTACACCCACCGGGGTACTCAAAGACTGAGAGTGGCTATGCAAAGGCCCCCCTGGCCTGCGAGAACAAAAGAATTGGCCTATAAAAGAAGGAGCCCTGCTCCTTGAAAATTAGATCCTGTTTGGGCCACAGAAGGACTCTGCCCTACGAGAAGGACCGTGAGAGACAAGGAAGGGTGCTGACTCTTGCCTGTGTCTGGTGCCTTGCTGCTGAAGGAGAGGAAGGAGAAAAGACTACGAAAAGACTTTTGCTTCACTTTGTGCCAAACTCTGCTAAAGAGATCTCCAAGGGCTTGCAACTGAACTTGCCCCCTGACCAGCGTCCCAGGACCAGTGGACGCTACCCCCTTGGAAGAAAGCGACTGCGGGTGCGGACCAACGCCGCAGCACCGACGGAGGAGTCTCCTCCAAGGCAACGACATCCACCTGACCACCGTGACCGGGGCCCAAAGCAACAGCGAGAGCAAAGTAAGGACCAGCCGCCGCTGGCCCGAACACCGGGACCGCAACTGCACCGGGAGCCCGAGAGCAAAGTGAAGGAGGACCCGTCCGGTCCGAGCTCTCGAGGTGACTGCATAACGAGCAGCCACTCACCTGCAAAGACGGACAGTTGCCCTGTGAGAATCCGCAAGGTCGGTAGCCTGCCCGACAGCCCAGCTGTGAGCCCACAGCTGCACCGGCACTTGGCTGGGTACGTCCTGCACTTGGGGACCGTACTGCCACTTGCCACCGCCGCACAGCCGCCGCCTCCAGGGACGGAGCGGACGACGAGGAGAGGACCCTGCCGCCACAGAACACCGCTGCCCCGGATGACCAGTGACCTGCTCGGCTGAAGAGCCGCAACGATCAGCGACCCCGGGAAGGCAACGCGACGTGGGACAGATCCCCTGGAAGCCGCCGGCTCCACAAGAACTTTGGTTAACACCGGCCTACGGGCCTCAAGAGAACTGCATAAGAACTGTGGTAACCTGAACTAAGTAAACTTGCAACCGTTATCATAAAGTACGTTGACTGTATTCACAAGCCTGCTTAAAATCTATATAAAGATATATATTTTTACAGAATACAGTCTGGTCTCGTTGTGTGGTGGGTTGGTTGTAAAGGTGTACTATTGCAAGTGTTTAACCCTATGTGCCCCAAAGATTAGCCTACGACTGCTTAAGCCACACTACCTAGAGGGTAAGCAGAGGTTGTCTGGAAGGTAACCCTCAGCCCTGACGAGGAAGAGAGAGTCCCTGCTTGTCGCTAGTGTTGCACTGCGCCAACTAGAGCCTCCCCCTTCCTACAATTAGCCATCGGGTCCGCATACAAGAGCTTCACCCAGCTCACAAAGACAGGTCCGAACCCGAGTTTGGTCAGCACTGCCCAGAGGTATGGCCATTCGAGCGAGTCGAAGGCCATAGTGGCGTCGAGAGACGCCAGGACAGCCGGCTCTTCGCGAGTGTGGGCCCTGGCCATGACACCATGGAGGCGTCGCAAATTGAGGGCAGTGTTTCGGTGGGGGATGAATCCCGACTGGTCGGGGTGCATGAGGTCGCTAATGACGCCAATCAAGCGGTTGGCGAGCAGCTTGGCGAGGACCTTGGGCTCCACGTTAAGGAGAGAGATAGGACGGTACGATCGACAGACGTCCCGTGGCTTACCCTCCTTGTGGATGACCACGATGGTAGCTAGTCGTTGATCCAGGGGGAGACAGCCTCTCTCAAAGGACTCCAAGAACATTTTACGGAGGTGCGGGGAGATCGCGTCCGAGCGGATTTTATACAGTTCCACCGGTATGCCGTTAGGCCCGGAGGCCTTTCCGGTCCGTAGGGAGCGGATCGCAAGGTCAATCTCGTCAGCGGTGATGTCTCTATCCAGGTCCGCTCTCTCAGGGCAGGGTAGGTCAATATCCGAGAGGAAGGCCGATGAGTCCGCCTCCGAAAAGTCCGAGGCAGACTCATAGACCCCCTGAAAGTAGCCAGCGAATGAGTCAACGATAGCACTAGGATCCGTAAGGACCACACCGTCATCTCCGAGGAGTTCGGGTACCACACGGCTGGCCATCTCCCTCCTGTCTAACCAAGCCAGCAACTTCCCGGCCTTATCGCCCACGTCGTAGATGCGGCCTCGCTGTTCCTTGGCCAGAGCGAGGGCGGCATTAGTGGCCAAGGCATGGTACTCCGCTTGTTTCAGCGAGAGGGTATGCAGGACAGAGGGGTCCGGCTCGGGCCCCAGCTGGGCCTCGAGTCGCAGGACCTCCTGCTCAACAACCAGCATGTCAGAATCCCTAGCCCGGCGGGTCTCAGCGATGAGCGCCTGGGCCTCGCCACGGAGCACCGTCTTGAAGGCTTCCCAGAGTGTAACGGCCGACCTCACCGAGCCCACGTTCTCGGAGAAGTAAAGATCAATGGCTTTGGCCAGGAGGGAGCAGGTTTTGAAGTTACGGAAATACCACGGATTGACCACTGCCGGTCGTTCCGACAGGACCACCCCAAAGTCAAAGGAGACCCATAACGGGGAGTGATCAGAAATGCCCCGCGCCAGAAAGCGGGCTTCGGAAACGGCCAGTGCGTCCGAAGCCAATGTGAGGACATAGTCGATGCGAGAAAGACTCCCGTGTGCACCCGATAGGAAGGAAAATTGACGGAGCGTGGGATGCAGAAGTCGCCACCCGTCTACCAGACCCATGGACTCGAGAAAGGACGGCAGCCACATCTGCGGGCTACGTAGGTCGCGGGCGGTTGGCGATCAAGCAGACCAGAGCAAACTGAATTAAAGTCACCCCCCACTATCAACCGGCCAGCCGGCATAGACAAGATGGCACCACCAAGGTCCTGAAAGGTACTAGATTGGAGCCCCGGGGGGACGTACACAGAAAACAACGTGAGGGAACGCCCTTCCCATCTACCAGCCACGGCGGCGTACCGCCCCCTGTCATCAATCAAGGTGGTCTCTATCTCCAGGGGAAGGGACGCGCGCACGAGGATGCCCGCCCCCCGGGAGCCGGAAGAGAACCCCGAGTGTGCCACCATTTTGTAACCCTTACGATTCAGAGCTTTACAAGCGTTGCCCACCAAGTGCGTCTCCTGAAGAAGGACAATATCTGGCATGTGCCGTTTAATCAGTTGTACCACCACCCCTCTCTTGATTCGGTCACCCAACCCGTTAACATTCCAACTGAGAATTCTTAACATCCTACCCCCCATTCCCCCACTGCCCGCCCCACCCAAAGCCCAAAGACACCCGCATCAAATACAGTTCAGGAGCACCAATGTCCCATTGCCACACAAGAGAAAGAAAGGAAAAAACAACACACAAAATAACTGTACCCAACAAACCCCCCACCCTGCATTAGACTAAAAAGCCCCCCCAACCAGCAGTGTGCCTGTCGCCCCATTAACTACTCTACGAAAGACCCAGAGGAGTAAGGAATCCCCGTGAAATCGTCCCGCCACCCACCATGTAAATGAAGGAGAGATCATTAAGTAACAAAGCACCAGTCCGGCGGTCATTCGAGGCGGGGGTAGCATCAGCTCCTAGTTCAGTCTTGCCGCTCCGCTCCGCCCGAGGCGCCTCCAACTTCATCCTCTTGCTCGTCACGAGCAGGCGAAACAGTGTCCAGCCATTCACTGACATTTTCAGGATAGTCAAAAAAGAGGGCACGTCCCTTGTGTTCAACACGGAGTTTCGCAGGGAACATCATGGAGTACTTGAGACCCAAGTCTCTGAGGCGTCTCTTCACCCCGCGTAGCTCAGGCGCTGACGCTGCACCATCCTGGTGAAGTCCGGATAAAAGTGCACCTCCGCATTTTGGTAGTGAAGTGGTCCATGACCGATAGGATTTTTATTGCTGGAAATCTCGCGTTAAAGATGGGATTCGCCGCTATCGCTGGATTTTTATCACCATGGAGATATACGTTGGTAATACTGCATTATCTCTGCAATAAAATCCAGCAATAGGAGGCAATAAAAAAATCGCACTAGGCGTAGTTTTTGATAATTATCGCAAGTTGTTGCTAATATGACCCTTTATATTGCAACTTTTAAGAAAAACTATAAATAATGATAATCACTTCCCGCTCAATAACAAGGCCTTCAAGTCTGTGATATCAGGACGTCACTGCCGGTCGGGGGCTCCGTCGCCTCTCTGCTGATTCCCAGCGGCGACCCCCCCTCATCGGCATCAGGCGATCACGCTCAGGTTCTGACAGCGGGCTCTTATGGCAGGGCATGTTTTAGCCATCATGCTTCCTGCCCAAGCCACGCCCCCAACTGCCTTCTCATGTTTGACAATTTTGACCCAAGACATCTAATAGAGAATTTACCATTTGGCCAGTTTCTAAGACTGAGACCAGCTTGCTCCAACCATAGTGACTACAAAAACGGAGAGACGCGTCATCATCCAAGCTGGAAGCAAGAAAGCCTCCTAAAGGGATTATGTCCAGAGCAATGAAAAAAAACATCCTGGCGATACTGCCCCTGAAAAAGCAGATACAGCTGATGGAGCAGATTTCCTCTGCAGTCCGGCATTGTTTTATTGTTGTGCTTCAGACAGACTGCATTTAAATTGCCACGCACCTTTTGGTGCAAGTTAAAACCATGGCACATGAAAAATATGAAAGTGAGGCCTATTCACTCTCAAATGCTTTTGCTGAATTAACATGTGTTTTTGCAATGTAGAGAAAAGTGGCCTTTTTAGCTTTGAAGATTAATAGAATGTGTTTCTCTCTTCCCAGCGCATCCCATGTAATCTAAATCCACTATTTCTGTCTTAAAAGACTTTGACTTGTTGCATATTTTGATAAATATTTTCAGTTAATAACACCTCTTTTTCTTTGTTGTACATTGCACATTTATTTTGCATATTGTACATAAATAATAGAAAAGCTGGTTTACACTAGTAGCTTGGCTAGGTAAACATTTATAAGGAGTATTAGTATGAAGTTGGGAAACATAATGGGCTGATTTACATGAAATTAACATTATCTTTTTGTTTATTTTATTTTTGGGGCCTACCATTAAATGGCTGCCTGTGAAACCAGCACTATGGCTTGCTTTGAAAGAGAAGGGAGCATGCGCAGACTGTGGCAGCTTTCCTCATGCCAAGAAGTAAAGGACAGCTTGAACTGTACATTCTTGTGACTGTGCCAATGTACCAGCTAACTAACGTATCCGTCCTACTGCGCTGAGAAAAGGAAGGAAGAATTAAAATGAAACATTTTCCCTAGTAAATGTTGCAAATGTTTATAAATGTATTATTCATGTATGCTTCTTTTGTTAAAACTGTTTTTTTAATGCGTCAGGAAAGTGCAAACTCATGCCATCATGATTGACCAATCAACGTACAGGTTCTCCTGAAAGTTGAAACATTTTGTGTATAAATACTACCACTCCGGAGGAGGGGGTGGCTTTCTTAGCTCAGCTGGCTTCTAGGCTCATTAGGGGGGTGTGTGAGCTCTTGAAGAGAAGGAACAGATTAGGCCAGACAGCCTATGGGTTAGGTACGAGAACGTCCCGGGAGATTGCTGAAGGGGAGGTGCGTCCGAGGAGAGTCAGGGGGAGGGTTCTTGCTTCCACGTCATATCTTGGCACTTGAGGCCGCATTCCTTTGAGGTCTGGTGAAGGAGGGGCTATCTCACTCCCTGCTTGCTCTTTAGACACAGACAGATGCAGAAGAACAGCTGATTAAATAGAATTAGATGCTAAAACTTTCAGTTATGCTTTTGACTAATTAATTAGGTTTGAAAAGATTTATTTGTCTTATGCATTTATTTCTCTTAATGGGAGATTTTTGCAAACTATTTGATTTTTGATTAACCTTGCAAGACTATATTTTTCTTAGAAACTCTTTGAGTCTTGAATGACATTTTGCGCCACATTCCTGTATGTTATGCTTATATGCAGACTGTAATGTGTTCTGTATTAATGCTATTTTTTCTGTTTTCCAAATTCTGTAACCTGATTGATATTTTACTAATGAATAAAGGGTCAGAGAAAATTAACTTTTGACTAGAAAATAAAACCCTTTAAATACTCAACAACTCTCTTTATTGACTTTAAATAATAATTGCATTTTTGACTGTTCATGATTATTAAAGTCTCCTGAAGGTAATACATGGTGTGAAGGGCCCAACACCTTTTGAGCGGTAAATTAGAGGTAGCATGAGGGTTTTGCATTGAGAAACTCCCAGAAGAAATTACCGCTCCATCACAGCGACCAATATGCATCACACCTAATGCACAGCTTCCAATCAAAAAGCAAGACCATCAACAAGCATTGGCACCCTCCATTTTCCAAAACCAATGTTCTCCCACAAGAAAGGGCGCAGTTTCAGGTACATGTCAGTCCACATCAAGGGCACCAGAGAAGTCAAAGTGAAAGGACATCACCCCTGTGGGGGCTCTAGTGACGCACGCCTTCCGCAGCCTACCACACAATCACATTTGAGGGGAACACCGAGGCAATTTAAGATGCAAGCGCCACCACAAACATGTCATCACTACATAGAACACAAACACATCACAAGCTATTTTTTTCTGCTCATCCTTGAACAAGTAAACAATGATGGGTGTTCCGTCTGAAAACTCAAATCAACTGTATCCCCCGGGGCCACTTTATCAAGTGACTCTTTGCCATTTTAATGCTTTTTCCTCAATTTTCCTTTACCATTTTTAGGGCTCGGCCTACATCCCACGAAGTGGGTGTGGCTTCAGAGTCCTTTTGAGAGGAGTTCAAAAATCTAACCTACGAATTCCAGAGAATCGCGTGAATATTGTTCGTTATTTATGGCAGCTGCATGGCAATTGGCCCTCGCATGGCTGTGTTTTTACAAGGCAGCACGCAATAGGCCATAGTCTGTAGAGTTGCTCCACTTCCTGCATATTCCGTGCGGACACGCGCAGCAGAAGGCTATAATTCATCAATTACCAGCTGTCCGGGGCCGCGGTAATTGAAGGCAGATGCTGGGCGCGCATTCAGCACTCTCCAGTTACTTGCATTTTTTTTGTTTTACAATACGATCGCTTTCGCGCACGGTTGAAGTGCCGCTTGCTTTTAACTTCTAGTTAGCAGATAACAGGGCTTCACAAGCATTGTTGTGAAGGTGTGGCAAAGCCGTGTGACAGACTCTAGACCCTGCGCTTTCACTGAGTGCATGACTGTGATAGTCCATTTCTCTCTATCATCTTTGTGGACTCAGCTGTGAGGGTTTAACTTGCACATGTTCTCTGCGTGCATGAGTAGGAAGATGCATCTCATACTACCTCTGAGTGCACCACTGCGAAGGCACACCGCATGTTTGACCCTTGGGGTCGTGGGGTCACAGCAGTGGGGGCGCATGTGACGTGTGTGACCCTTGGGGTTGTGGGCTCCGGGCAGTGAGGGCGCATCTCACGTGTGTGGCTCTTGTGCGCACGACGGCGGAGGCGTTAGTGCATATCCTCGTGAGCTCGGTCTGAGACGCCGGCCGTGCTTGTATTATCTCGTCCCAGCTCATGTGTGTGTGTTTTGGGGGGGCAGCCCTGGAGGGCGGGGGAGCTGCGGGACATGAGGCGGTTCTGTGGACAGCAGCCAAGAAACCTGTCAGGTGAATAAACATGGAACCTCTTTGGGGTAGTCTGACGTCACTGTTTTCTTAACTCCAAGTCTTGAATTAATCATGAAGCTGCGATGGTTCCCGCGCTCAGGGGCGTGCGCGCTCCCGCTGCACTGGAGGGGAGCTATTGATCTTTATACGGATTGCCGGAGCATATTGAAATAGATTGAGATTCACTTAAGGAGGTGCGTGCCCGCTGTTAGGAAGAATCAACATTTATGAAGTAAGAATCGTTGCGCCAGGCTCTAATACACGAATTAAAACACAACTTCCAAAATAATAATTACATAACCATATCTGCTGTTAAGCGCTCTATGTCACACCTGCTAATATTTCCCAATTTATATCCCGCAGCTTTTCTGCTTGGGCAGGATTGGAACTCATGACTCAGAGAACGCTCTATTTTGTTAGCGGCGAAAGATAACCGGAAGCATCAAACTTAAGCTGAGATACTACCGATACAAACAGCCCTGCACGATATTCGAGACAGAACACTCCAGCGCGCCACCTGTTATTTCTGAAAGCAAAGTCAGGTTTGCTAATCAGCGCCAAATGTTAAACACGGCTTCGTAGGAAACACAAGGGCATATTATCTGTCTTTGTAGGCCCTGCTATATGCTAATTTATCTGGCGTGCTCTCTTCGGCGAACACAAGCAGAGACACATGAAATAATCAATCTAATTATGTAGCTGTTTTGAGAAATAAAAACAAAAGAAGGTGTTTTTTTGTGTGAGCCACTACAAAGGATTTCACGATAACCTAACACAGCTGATGAAAATAAACGAAGGGCTTGTAAGCTGTTACAATATCAGAGCAAATCAACTTTTACAGGTTTCATATGCAGCCTAGGCGCAGGTGCCTTTCTCACTGCCCTCCACCTCTGTAAACTACTTGCCTCAAACCTGATACCTCACCTGTCTCCACCCATCCCCATCCTGCCCCCTCGTGTCCCTTCGGGCTCCCTGCATCCCGTGCCTCAATCCACCCTTCCCTCCCATATCGCTCTCCCAGTCTCTCGCTCTTATCTCATCCGCGCTGTATCTTCCAGGGCTGCAGCCCTCCTTCCCTCTCGCCCCTTCCACCCCTCTGCTTCTCTTGCCTCAATCCTACCCCTCCCTAACCGCCTGTCCCACCCCAGCCCCCGCACCGGTCACCACCACCCTTCTCCCTCTATCTCTCTTCAGCACCTTCTCTGCAACCCGTTCCCTCGCCACTGATTTCGCTTATCCACCCCCCCCAGCCCCCCCCCGCCTTCTGTGTTATCTACACTGACCCTTTCCTCGCACCAGTTCCACGTCCCTGTCTCCCGCCTGCCCTGCTCTTCACCACAAGCCGTATCTTATTCCTCTTTTTCTTCCCCTATCTTCTCCAGGATACAAGAGACCATCTACCCTATTGCACATTTCCCGCCTCGCACCACCTTTTCTTTTTTATTCTGCCTGTCTGTCTCTCCCCCGCCCTTTTATATTTCTGCGCATGTTTTTCTCCCTATTATAGGCCTGCTCTGCCCATTCCCGTCCTGTCCCTCCCTGTCCCCGCCCCTCACTTCCCTGTTTGGCCTTCTCTGCTCTCCTGAATGGGTTCTTTCCCCGCGTGCCGCTCTCCCTTCTAGTTTCCTTGCCCTCTCCTGCTCTGTAAAAGGCACCCCCCTTTCTGAGTCACTGCCTCTGCACCTGCCAATGCTTTTCTTCTCCTTTTCCAGTTTCCATGTTCTTCCTTCCCTTTCCACGCCTCAAGCACCCCTCTCATTCCAATAGAACGCCTCTATCTTTCTCGTATGTTTCCTCTCTTCACCTTTTCTCTAATTTCACAAAAAAAATGTATTCTACCTTCTTAATTCCATTTTATGTTGCTAATGTCCCCATTAGCCCCCGCCCCATTTCAAAGCCGCTCGTGTCCCTGCCCTTTCCCCTAGTTAACTCTCCCCTCCAGATGCCTCTCCTGTCTGCCCCTGCGTTGTCCTGCCTCTCCTGTCTGCCCCTGCGTTGTCCTGCCTCTCCTGTCTGCCCCTGCGTTGTCCTGCCTCTCCTGTCTGCCCCTGCGTTGTCCTGCCTCTCCTGTCTGCCCCTGCGTTGTCCTGCCTCTCCTGTCTGCCCCTGCGTTGTGTCCTGCCACTCCTCTCTGCCCCTGCGTTGTGTCCTGCCTCTCCTCTCTGGCCCTGCGTTGTGTCTTGCCTCTCTTCCCTGCCCCTGCGTTGTCACCTGCCTCTCCACTGTGCCCCTGCGTTGTGTCCTGCCTCTCCACCCCTGCGTTGTATCCTGCCTCTCCTCTCCGCCGCTGCGTTGTGTCCTGCCTCTCCTCTCCGCCGCTGTATTGTGTCCTGCCTCTCCTCTCTGCCTCTGCATTGTGTCTTGCCTCTCCTCTCTGCCCCTGCGTTGTGTCTTGCCTCTTCTCTCTGCCCCTGCGTTGTCACCTGCCTCTCCTCTCTGCCCCTGCGTTGTGTCCTGCCTCTCTTCCCTGCCCTTGCGTTGTCACCTGCCTCTCCTCTCTGCCCCTGCGTTGTCCTGCCTCTTCTCTCTGCCCCTGCGTTGTCCTGCCTCTCCTCTCCTCTCTGCCCCTGCGCTGTAGAAGACCGGGCACATGTTACTTGAGGCACCCTGGTGTGGTAATGTTAAAGACAGGGGCACTGCTTTCAGAGTCTTTGCCTCCTAAGGGGGACCCCATTCACCTGCCAGCTCTTTCACAGGAACGCAACATTTCCATGCTCCCCCATCGGGCCAAAGCTTCCATTCCAGACGACAGACCCCGGTGTCTCACAGAGGATCACACAACACCACACAGACACACATCACACAGCACAAACCACACACACACCACACACACACACACACACCACACACATAACACTACATACATAAGACCACACACACCACACGCACACAACACCACACACACACACCACACACACACACACACAACACCACACACACACACCACACACACACTCACCACCACACACTCACCACCACACACTCACCAGGCACACACACACACCACCAGCCATCGGTGCACACTTTCAACAGGCACACACAACACCAGCCGTCACTGCACGCTTTCACCAGGAACACACACACCACCAGACGTCAGTGCACGCTTTCACCAGGCACACACACCACCAGCCGTCTGTGCACGCTTTCACCAGGCACACACACCACAAGCCATCAGTGCACGCTTTCACCAGGCACACACACCACCAGCCATCAGTGCACACTTTCACCAGGCACACACATCACCAGCCATCAGTGCACGCTTTCACCAGGCACACACACCACCAGCCATCAGTGCACGCTTTCACCATACACACACACCACCAGCCATCAGTGCACGCTTTCACCAGGCACACACACCACCAGCCGTCAGTGCGCGCTTTCACCAGGCACACACACCACCAGCCATCAGTGCACGCTTTCACCATACACACACACCACCAGCCATCAGTGCACGTTTTCACCAGGCACACACACCACCAGCCATCAGTGCACACTTTCACCAGGCACACACATCACCAGCCATCAGTGCACGCTTTCACCAGGCACACACACCACCAGCCATCAGTGCACGCTTTCACCATACACACACACCACCAGCCATCAGTGCACGCTTTCACCAGGCACACACACCACCAGCCGTCAGTGCGCGCTTTCACCAGGCACACACACCACCAGCCGTCAGTGCACGCTTTCACCAGGCACACACACACCACCAGCCATCTGTGCACGCTTCCACCAGGCACACACACCACAAGCCATCAGTGCACACATCAATTGTTAACGCATCCACAATTACCTATTTTAGCAATCGCACTATGGTGCACTTTACTTTTATACCGTAACAATGGGGCGACATCTCACCCCAATCGATTGCACTATTTAGTTGTGCCGATCTCGGCATTTGATTCAGCATACGAGGGTATGAGAGTATCAGTTAAAGAATTGTTGCAAGTGCTAATTAACAGGTATGCATCCTGTTTCGATATGTGATGCACTTTCCTTTTAAACATATTCATCTAAAGCGCAGCATGCCGCCATTGCTACAATTCCAATCCAACCCACATAATTCCACTACACACCACATGCAAACACTCCATGACACATGGCTAAAAGACATTGACATTTACAATGCCATTAGCTCTAACTCAAATAAATCCGAGACCTATTGCATTTCCAATGCTTGTTGCTATTGTTATCACAAGAAAAGGAGATGTGACAAACATTTTGTTGCCTTTACTTTCATCTGAGCGGTAATCATTTCTTTCCATAATAGTTTTTTCCATATAAATCAATCATTTTCAATATCCCTTTTTTTCTCTACCTTATGTAATTAAATCAATATTTGTCCTTATGCCCTTTTAAGATCCCTTTCTCTGATCCAGGTTTGTTAATGGCCCTCAGTGCGGACTCTGTTCCTCCAGCAGCAGGCGTCTTGGAAAGCACCATCCCAGCCTCCTCAGAAATGAGGATGCTGAGGGCTCGAGTCGGGGTACCACGCGGGTGGACGGCGTCCCCCCACTTATTTTATCCGGAGCTTGATAACTGGAGCAAATGGAGCCACACATTCACTCTTTGGCCTCTCTGGGGCGAGATCGGAGCTCATTCAGAATGCTGATCACGCGCTGGCTTCTCAGATGCAATCGTACCTAGGGGGTGAGCGAGGGGAGGCAATGAGTCTGACGGTGCAAGCCACCTTTCGTGACGTCACTTCCTGTTGTGGCGTCAGCGTCCCCCCACTTCTTTATTTAGGACTTGCGCCCTGATGCTGACACTTCGGAGAGTGATGGTCTCATACCAATATCGCTAACCTCTTTTACGGTTTCTTCTCCTACAAAATACTCATATCTGGGGGCATTTCTCCTGTTTTTTTTCACTTCCCCATACGGTTTCATGTTGTAAATCAGAGGCAACTAATATGTATGTGTTTTCTTTCATCACAATAACTTTTTTGTTAATTGTATGTTTGTCCTGTCAGTTTGTTGTATATTATTTTAAAAGTGAGTAACTGCTTATGTATTTATCATATTTATCTTTTTTCACACAGGAGTTCTTCAGAGTAAGAGAAGACACCAGAGTGGCACCAGCGAGCAATCCATCTTGGTCCTGAAGAATAGCCTTAGGGTGGTAGAAACATGTCAACCAGTGGCACTGAGGTACCTTGTCTTCTCTAAGTTCCTCCATTTTAATCATTCCAGTTAGAGGTACCAGTAAAGAATCCTTTCCTCCTAGCCAGGTATTTGTAATTCTCTCCTCCTCCCCCACTCACACCTTTAAACTTCATCCAAGTACATGGTATCAACCATAGGATCTCCCGTGTAACGCGTAGATCGCAGCACGCCCTGTTCCGCCGCGGAACGGTAGGAACCCAGAGGTGACTCGTGCCACCAAGTGGATCCCTGGTGGCTCAGGGTAATCTAGGGAAAGCACACCGCTTTCCTAACAAACATCAGACTGGAACCAAAAAGCATTCTGTCAACAGAAGGGCTCACAGTGATGATAACATATGTGCTTTGGAGCACGAGCCCTCTTGTTCCTTTTGCTCTACCTCCCCCTCCTTTTTTTGAAGAATCCCTACAACAGCCTGTGCTGTGTGCTTTGCCTACTTGCTTTTTCCTTCCTTAGGATTGCATGGTACGTAATTGCGCACAACTTTGAACTATTTGCTTACCTTTGAAAATGAATAAGAAATACAGTACTTATCTTTGAACGTGGTTCTTGGTTCAAAAATATATATTAAAAAGAAATTATAATTTTCTAAATTGGTCTCAAATTCATTCTTTGAGTGTGTGTCTCATTTGTTGCATCCGTGAGTACAACAAAAACTTTACAAAGCCCTCCACAACGCCGGACCTGCGTACCTCAACCCCTGCCTCTCCTGCTGCACTCCCACCAGACATCTCCGTTCCGCCCAACTGGCCCTGGCCACCACCCTCGGATCCGCAAGACCACGGCTGGAGGAAGACTCTTCTTCTACCTCACTGCGAAGACCTGGAGCACCGGCCCCTACACCTCAGGCTGTCACCGTCACTACCACAATTCAGGAAGGACCTCGAGACCTGGAGCACCGGCCCCTCCACCTCAGGCAATCACCATCACTGCCACAATTCAGGACGGACCTCAAGACCTGGAGCACCCTGCCTCTCCACCTCAGGCAATCCCCATCACTGTCACAATTCAGGACGGACCTCGAGACCTGGAGCACCGGCCCCTACACCTCCGGCAATCACCGTCACTGCCACAATTCAGGACGGACCTCGAGACCTGGAGCACCGGCCTCTCCACCTCAGGCAATCACCGTCACTGCCACAATTCAGGATGGACCTCGAGACCTGGAGCACCGGCCCCTACACCTCCGGCAATTACCGTCACTGCCTCAATTCAGGACGGACCTCAAGACCTGGAGCACCGGCCCCTAGACCTCAGGCAATCACCGTCAGTGCCACAATTCAGGACGGACCTCAAGACCTGGAGCACAAGCCCCTACACCTCAGGCATTCACCGTCACTGCACAATTCAGGAAGGACCTCGAGACCTGGAGCACCGGCCCCTACACCTCAGGCAATCACCATCACTGCCTCAATTCAGGACGGACCTCGAGACCTGGAGCACCGGCCCCTACACCTCAGGCAATCACCGTCACTGGCTCAATTCAGGACGGACCTCAAGACCTGGAGCACCGGCCCCTACACCTCAGGCAATCACCGTCACTGCACAATTCAGGAAGGACCTCGAGACCTGGAGCACCGGCCCCTACACCTCCGGCAATCACCGTCACTGCCACAATTCAGGACGGACCTCAAGACCTGGAGCACCGGCCCCTACACCTCAGGCAATCACCGTCACTGACACAATTCAGGACGGACCTCAAGACCTGGAGCACCGGCCCCTACACCTCAGGCAATCACCGTCACTGCCGCAATTCAGGACGGACCTCAAGACCTGGCTCTACGACTGAACCGCAGATCCCCCCCTCACCCCCCTCCTCAGGCTTTGAGACCCTCACGGGTGAGTAGTCGCGCTTCATAAGAAACTTGATTGATTGATTGATAGATTGAATGCTTGGCACTACCTTCCGATAAGCCTAACTGGTCACCCACACCAGCACAAATAGATGTTAATCTGTTCTTCTTTTGCCTCTGGGCGCCGATCCGGGCCTCCCTGGACTCTCTCCGCAGTGCGCGTCTGTTTATTGCCCTATATGGCGAGCCAGCCTCCTCCTTTGGTGGGTCGGCGGTGGGGTCTGCTACCGCTCTGTCAATAAGCGACTACATGAGTAAATCCAAAAATTGCCTTTAGTACATTTTTTTCCAATTGTAATTTATTTCCCTTCATTTCTAAAATTACAGGTTAGGGCCTTTGTTACGTCCCAGAAGTTTAAAACTGTTTTCAATTTAAAAATGTACTATAGTTAGGACTGTAAAACCTGAGTTAGGATTTTTTCTAGTTCCTAAAAGGTCCCAATGCCAGTGTGATAATGGACCTTCAGGGGATGTGGCTAAGGAGTTTGACCTTAACCCTTATCAGCAACTTACTTTTAAGCATTTAAGGCTCCTCTGCAAAGGATTCAGAATAAAAACTGGCTCAACCCCTATCACTGTAATGCTTCAGAAGCTGCTGGGGGAGCATGAGCCGGCCCGTCCTACAACCGAGGTCACGACCCTGAGAACCAGGGAGGAGTGAGTGAGGAAGATTCCCCGAATACACCTCAATTCGAGACGGAGGACACAGTACCTCTACCTCAAAACCGAGCCACTGTGCCAAGTGACCTGCCTGTAGCAGGGACGGCTCCGGTAGCTCCAGGTACAGAGACGGCCCCTCAGAGGAAGAGATCCTTCTCGAGAGATTTGTCAAAGAATAGCCATGGAGGACACGACACTGGCCAGAGAAAAGGCAACAGCAGGTCTGGGTTTACCACCCACAAATGGTGGCAGCTTTTGAATTCCTAAGAACAAAGAGGAAATCTTTGACCCTAAATTCCTAAAGGGATTGTTCCAAAGTATACAGAAGGTGATGACTTCACAAAGGTGATCTTTTTCGGAAAAAGCCCCCCTCCACCATCTTAACTATGGTGGCCGGCAGAGATGGGACACGCCCCCTCTCCCAGCCACTCAGCAAGAAATCTTGTAGTCCGGTGGGACAACAAGCCGTCCTTTGCTTCACACATCCAGCAAGTGGCAGGTTGCTGCATGAGCAAATTGAGAAATCTTCGCAAGATTCTCCGACTTTTACCAACTAGCTGCCGAAAAACTGTAATCCATGCCACAGTTACTTCAAGGCTGGATTACGCCAATGGCTTGTATCTGGGCTTACCAAAGTATCTTATACGACAACTCCAAATGGTCCAAAATGCGGCTGCGAGACTTTTAATGAGGATTCCTTACAAACACTCTATCTCTCCGCATCTCCTTTCCCTTCACTGGTTACCAGTGGCAAGCAGAATAAAATTTAAAGCACTCACCCTGGCTTTTAGATCTCTGTTCGGCAACTGCCCAAATTACCTGAAAGCTAGACTACCAAGATACACCCAAGCCCGGTCCCTTAGATCTAACAACAGTGTTCGCATTACAGCCCCTAGAGCAAAAAGAGCCAGGTTAGGTGGACGCACCTTCTCGGCCAATGTGGCGGTACTATGGAATTCGCTACCCCCTGCTCTCCAACAGGCTCCATCCGAAGCATGTTTTAAGCGATTACTGAAAACCTGCTGTTTGCCCAACCACGCTAGGCACCACGCTAGACTCCAGCTCTTCTACCTAAACAGGCACAACACTGTTGCTATAGCGCCGGGACACCTCCTCGTGAGGTAGCTGTTTGCGCTTTATAAAACTCTGTATTATTATTATTATTAAAATGGTTCACAGCATAGCAAGAAAAGTCATCCATAAGTATTGGGGCTCTCTTCGTTGGGCCTCTCTGGTAAATGCCGGTATAGGCTCCTGAGATTGAACGAGGCAGATGCTGAGTCCAATGACCACATGAAGGGGACCCTGATTTAGGGCTTTGGACTCACCACTGACGAGTACAGGATCAGGTTCAGAGAGACTCAGGGAACCCAGAGTCAGTCCTGGGTAGATTTTGTGGACTTTTCAGTAACAACACTAGGTGGCTGGTTGATAGGTAACAATGTGCATGATGATGATGGGCGTTACAATTCAGAGATGAAAGAACATCTGTTGAGCAATTGTTATTAAGAAACATTACATCAGTACCTGGTAGACCTAGGTCCAGTTTCTCCTCAAGAGTTGGGTAAGAAGGCAGGCCACTGGTCAACACCAGGGTGACCAAAACTACCACTGGTGGGGGTGACCATAAAAATGAGGCCACAAAGCCCCCCCAGATGGGATCACCGGTGGTCCCTGAGCATGTCAACGAGCTGACTGAGGCATCTCTAGTCACAGAGGGTGGGTGGATGTAGCTACCCTGGTTGTCCGGCCCAGGAATCTGAAAAAATACAGCCACAGATTGATGGGGTTGGAGCTGAAGCTGTGATTGACACTGGTGCCGGTGTTACCATGGTGACTCAGCAACTGGTGTCCTCAAAACAACGTGTTACTGGTAAGTCCTTTACAGACATCAATGCTGATAATCACGCATAGGTATATCCCTCAGTGAGGGGGACCTTAGAATGGGGAGGGGGTACTGGCCACACAAGAGTGGTGGTCTCTTCTGCAATCCCTGTCCAGGGTCTGCTGGGCAATGACCTGGAGCACTCAGCGTGGGCTGAGGTGGAAAGAAAGACTCATGCCGCCATGCTGGGCGTACCTGAGTAGGTGCGCGTAAAAACCAGAGCACAGAGCAGAACCCAGGGTGAAGAAGAGTTGGATCCTGAGATAATGACTCAACCTTCCAAGAGAAAGGGCAAGAAGACGGAGAAACCAGCTTCGAAACATATACCAGATCAGGGAGAAGACTTGTCAGTCCCAGAGGGAACTGAGCCCCAGGAGTTTAGGCTCTACCCGGCAGAGCCCTTGAGTCCAGGGGAACCCTCTAGGGAAGATCTATGCCAGGGGCAGGGGACTTGTCTTACTCTGGAAGGCCTGAGACAGCAAGCTGCTGCTCAGGAGAAGGGAGATGCCAGTGGCTCCCACAGGGCCCACCAGGAGGGGCGCCTTTATACTAAGGTCAGAGACCCCAAACCTGGTGCCACTAAGAGAGTGGTAGTGCCTCAGCAGTTTAGAGAGTTTCTCTTCACATTGGCGCAAGACAACCCCATAGCCGGGCATCTTGGCCAGACCAAAATGTGGAGTTGTTTGGTGAATCACTTCTACTGGCCAAGTATGCCCCGAACGTGAGGGAGTTTTGTAACTCCTGCGCCACCTAAAGGCCCCCTTAGTTCCGCTTCCAGTGGTTGGGGTTTCCTTTGAGAGGACAGGGATTGGCATTGTCACTCCCTTTGATCCTCAAGCAGCTTCAGGAAACAGATGCATACTGGTAGTAGTGATCGTGCTACCAGGTATCCTGAAGCTATTTCCCTACGGACTACCACTGCTTCTGCAGTAGCCAGGGCCTCATTGGTATCTCTACCAGAGTAGGCTTTCCGTGGGAGACGGTCTCAGACAGAGGTACAGACTTCATGTCTGGGTACCTAAAACACATGTGGACTGATGTTGAGTGACTTATTAGTTCACTACCCCATACCACCTACAAACCAATTGTCTTGGTGAGAGATTCAACAAGACCATGAAAGGTATGATTGGTGGGCTCCCTGAAAAACACAGGAGGAGATCGGATGTCTTACTACCACGCCTGCTTTTCACCTACATGAAAGTGCCACATAAGGGAGTAGGGTTCCCCCCTTTGAACATCTGTTTGGTCATCCTGTAAAGGCATTTTTACAAGCCGCTATCCCCACAAGAACATCATTTTTTCTGATGTTTCTGTGGCGATAGGGGCTTCCCCTTATTCACAAGGTGGCATTAACGCCTCCTTGTGAATAAGGCACTCTTTCACACTATACTCAGCCTGAATGGGGAGAAGAATGGATGTTGCTGTGGGTATTCCGCCGCAACACCCATTGATCTTGACGCTGCCCTGTATTAACAAGGGTGGCGCCAAGAAGAAATCCTTTAATTCTCCTGATTTTTGCTGTTTCTAGGTATGATTGATTATGGGCAGGAAAGTGTCCCTTCTTGCACATAAACAATCATTTTATAAATGACGAGCACACTAGAAGTTACAATTCACCATTTATGATTGTTTATGTGCAAGAAGCGACACTTTCCTGCACATAAACAACTATGGTGCATTGGTGCTAAGCAGCTAAATTTAGAGCCAGCGCAGGGAGAAACACAGGGATGCACCGTTTTGTGGTATGTCCAGGGCAGTCCTGCATTTCTAAAGTGACGGAGCCTTCTTGGCTTAACGCTGCTCTCTGTCACTTTAGTTGTAAATTTTCCCTCATTGTATCTTGTGAAGGAAGGATGATAGAGGCCTTTCAAAGAGCCTAAATAGGACATTTTGGATTAAGTGCTTGGTCTTCATTCCAGAATGACTGAGTACATGAAAAAAGCAACAAAAACCCTTGAGGCCGCCGAGCGTTCAAGAAGCTCTGGGATGAACGACAGGCTGCCACGGTGGCGTTCCAACCAGGGCAGAAGGCGTGGGGTTTGCAGCGTGTGGCTCCCAGCGCTCTCAGGGACAAATGGAGTGGGCCCGACCCTGTCCTGTCCTGGGAAGAAAAGGGGAGGTCACCTATCTGTTGGACCTTGGCAGGTGCAGGAACCCCAAGAGAGGGTCCTCTATCTCAACCTCCTTAAACCCATCATGACAGCGCTGAAGTTACCATGCTGATGGTCACAGATGAGGATCAGGAAGCAGAGAGGGAACCTCTCTCTGACCGCCTCTCGAACAACCCTAAAGATGGGTCTGCTGAAGGAGGGGTCTTGTCTGACACCCTCAATGCCCAACAGCGACTGCTTGCAGGCAAGTCCTACATCAGTATGGTGAGCTTTTCTCTTTGACCCCTGGTCCGACCAACTGGTGTCCACAAAAGGTGGACTCTGGTGAAAGCCTACCTGTCAAAAACAAAATCTACAGACAGTCTTATCTTGTGAAAGAAAGCATTAAAGCTGAAGCAAGCAACATGCTGGAATTGTGAGTCATAGAGCCATATGAGAGCCCCCAGACCAGCCTAGTTGTCTTAGTCCCCAGGCCTCGTACCCTGTGTGGTAAGAAAGAAATGAGGCTCTGTGTGGAATATATGGGCCTCAATGCCGTGACCAAAACCGATACACACCCAATTCCTTGGGCAGATGAAATAATTGACAGGTTAGGAGCAGCAAAGTATCGGAGCACCTTTGATCTCACACCAGGGTGCTGGGAGATCGGCCAGACTCCAGGAGCAAAAGACAGATCCACATTTTCAACCCCAGATGCGCATTATCAGTTACTGTCATTTCCTTTGATCAGAAAAATGCACCTGTCGACACTTTCAAAGGTTGGTAAATAAACTCCTTGCTGCTTTGGAAGTCTTTATTGCAGCATATATGGGTGGTATTGCTGTCTTTAGCTTCACCTGGCAGGATCACCTGATCCACCTGGGATGAAGTACTAGAGACTCTGAGAAGTGCAGGCCTCACTATCAAGGCATGCAAGATCCAGATAGGGCAGAGAAAGGTCGTATACATGGGCCACCTTGGTGGAGGCCAGGTTCAACCCTTACAACCCAAGATCTAGACCATCATGGACTGGGAGGCTCCAACAACCCAGACTCAGGTCAGGGCCTTCCTTGGCTTGACTGGGTACTAAGGAGGTTTGTGAGCTATCGTGGCACCATTGTGACTCCCCTCGCAGAACTAACCTCAAAGAAGATGTCCAAAAATGTTAACTGGACAGTGAGCTGTCAAAAGGCTTCTGACACTCTGACGGAAGCAATGTGCTTGGCACCTGTTCTGGAAGCTCCAGATTATGGCAAGGAATTCTTTGTGCAGACTGATGCCTCTGAACATGGGATAGGAGCGGCCCTATCCCAGACCATTGATGATGGCCAGGACCAAAAAATGAATAAAAAAAGAGGAACCCTGAATAGCGAATGCACAGGCAGACAAATCAGGGAAGCAAAAGCATGTACCTAAAGTACAAAATAGACTGCCTGTAAAGGATTATTTGGCAGAATATCTCGCCATACTTAAAGGATGCTTACCACGTCATCCATGGAGTTCCACTGTGTATGTATATATCTATCATATGAAAACTGTGTTCGAGGCATATGAGCTGCAGCTACTACACTATGCATTAGATCGCCACCTGGTGTTGGGCTCGGACGATTGCATGTTGTTGCCGTCTTGGAAAAAGTCTTTTGTAGTCACAAGATAGGTGACTCCTCCCTTGGACGATAGTGCGCATGAGCATCGGCTCCATCCTTAGATTGCTTTTTTCCGCCACTGGGTTCGGATAAAAGTTTTCCGCTCCGGCTAGAAACAGACTTTTCAAGCACTTCGAAGCACAAAAACTTCTCAAAACTCATCAAACTAACTTCGATACCGACTAACATCGTTTCGATTCCATCAGCTCGATTCCGGTCATCGACACGGGCCGTTGGGCCTATCCACGCCGTGAAGCCTACACCTCATGGAAAGGACGCCATTTAAGAAATGCCCCGGGTGTGGAGCAAAGTTTCCACGCAGTGATCAGCACGAGCTCTGCAACCTGTGCTTATCGCCAGAACACGACAAATCCAGCTGTACAGCCTGCACGTCCTTTCGATCCAAGAAAACCATCAGAGATCGGAGGACCCGTCGACACGACATGCAGAGATCAGCTCCGGAACCGGTGGATATCTTCGACGAGGAGGTTCCGCTCGTTCCCGAAGAAGATTCAGATGATCTCCAGATCGTATCAGAGGCAAACGACTCAGATGACTCCATAATATCGGGTCAGCGCGTGAGTACTACTGCCCCTGCACCACACACAGCACCCAGATCAAAGGCAAAGGTCAACACTCCGCCTTCGGGGCCCATTCGCGACCGAAAAACCACTTCGACAGCCCCGCCATCGAACCCGGCTCCAAAGAAGATAACTAAGCCTTCCGGTACCTCGTTACCAAGCAAGCCGCATGTGCCGATCCCACCAGCTCCCTCTGCACCGAAACTGAAAGAAGTCTTGGCTCCGAAACCGTTGACTTCTAAAGACAAGGGTACGAAGCCAGCATCCAACACCTCGAAGCCGACGAGACCAGCTTCCATTTCGAAGACATCATCTTCGGTGCCGAAACCAACAAGACCTTATTTCGATGCGCCCAAGCCCTCGAAACAGCCTACGATACCAAAAACAACACCTTCGGTGCCGAAAACTAGGCCAAAGGACATTGTAACACCTCCTAAGGCTTAAGACAGACAGCAACCTCGTCCGGCACCGAAAAAATCGACGCCGACAAAGGTACCCTAAGACAGGTCAGGTGTCCACCACACCACATAAGAAGAGGAAGACTGATGAACCATCCACTCCTGTGGTTCCTGCCAAGAAGAAGAACTCAGCCACATCCCCTATGCACCCTTCTTCACCTATACTTCTTTCTCCTTCATCCTTCTCCTCTTAACAATTCACCACAGATGTCTCCTTCACATTGTTACGGAAAATACTTGCCCTGTTTGTGTCTTGTTGCTGAACGCTGCTGCAGGGAACAGCTAAACAGCGTTTTTGCCCGCCCGCCTCCCGCTCCTTGAACCCTCATCTGCAGAGGCAGAACCGACGAGTGGAGCGCGGCGCAGGGGCAGGAAAACTACTATCCCCAGCATCCCTAGCGGCACCGGCCGCGTCAGTTTCGCGCCAGGAGGCGCAGAAATACGGCGTCACCCCGGTCGAGGGGGTGTTATGGAAAATACTTGCCCTGTTTATGTCTTGTTGCTGAACGCTGCTGCAGGGACCAGCTAAACAGCGTTTTTGCCCGCCCGCCTCCCGCTCCTTGAACCCTCATCTGCAGAGGCAGAACCGACGAGTGGAGCGCGGCGCAGGGGCAGGAAAACTACTATCCCCAGCATCCCTAGCGGCACCGGCCGCGTCAGTTTCGCGCCAGGAGGCGCAGAAATACGGCGTCACCCCGGTCGAGGGGGTGTTACGGAAAATACTTGCCCTGTTTGTGTCTTGTTGCTGAACGCTGCTGCAGGGACCAGCTAAACAGCGTTTTTGCCCGCCCGCCTCTCGCTCCTTGAACCCTCATCTGCAGAGGCAGAACCGACGAGTGGAGCGCGGCGCAGGGGCAGGAAAACTACTATCCCCAGCATCCCTAGCAGCACCGGCCGCGTCAGTTTCGCGCCAGGAGGCGCAGAAATACGGCGTCACCCCCGTCTCGCGGGACGCGAGCGGGACGCCGGGCGAAGCCCGGGCAAAGGGCGGGCCCTCAGTGGCCGAGGTAGGCTGGGCTGGGCCCCGTTATTTCGATTTTGAATTAAATAAACTGACAAGTGTTTTGTAGTTGTGCTACTTGTATTTTACCTTTATACTATGACATCAAAGACATTACGCTCCGGAAGAGTACTAGGTGGAAGGTCCTGTATAAAAACTAGATCAAATTCTGTAAGGAACAAATCTGAAAATAAAGTTCTACTGAAAGGTCAGATGCAGCTGTTGAAAATTTGGGAAAATCAGTGAATAAGTCTACGGAAGCACCAATTATTTTTAACGATCCATCGTCAACTATGGCTGATACACAGTTTGAAGTAGTGAAGATTACTAAACCCGAGTTGACTATAGAAAAAAATATATCTACTTCTCTTCCAAATACTAATTCAACCCCCTTAGTAGGGATATCTAAAGGCTCTAATTCTGATCTTACTATAGCACATTCCAAAGTTCCTCAGTCCATGACTTTTAAACACACAGAAAATGAGGAAATGAATATAAATGATCTCTCCATCCCATCCAGTATCGATCTTGAACTTTGTGGTCGCTACTTGGACGAGAAAATACCGGGTCAATCAAAAACCAGTAAAACTCCAAATGGAGCAACACCATCGGGTTTATTGCTATACAGTAGCACTCCTTCTATGACATCAAATGACATTTTTTCGTTGCAGAGCAATTTGAACTCCCCGCAGCTCAATCTATCTGGGATTTGTTCTCTTATTGCATCCGAACAACCAAAAAATGAAAAACCTATCTCTGAATCTCTAATAGCTCTCGAACATTTACTCGCCTCCATACTTCTTCTATTAGGTAAATTTGTCGGGAGCTCTGATTGCATTTTGCACTCGGTTACAGAAATATTGAAAGTATTGCTTGCTAAAAATACTGAGATTGGGGCTACCGATCATACTGAAACTGCAGACCAGAAGGACTTGGTCAGTAATCCTATAGTGAGTAAAAATGCACAAATGGAGAAGCTGTTAAAGGTTGATATCCATGAGCCCTCTGTGGCTCCTCCCTCACTCCCCTCACAAAGGAGAAAAGAATCCGAACCATCTCTGAAGGAAGTAAGCTCGGCAGAGGTCAACCAATCTGTCGTGATTGATCTTTTTCCTATTTTTAATAAGGATGTAAAAGATTCTTAAGGAACTGCATTGTCTAAAGGGATGGTAAAAGTAAAAAGTAGAAAGTATAAGGGAAAAAATAGGAAACCTACTCGAAAGCATAATAAGAAAAAACAGAGACAAATCATTTTTCAAAAGCACATTGATACAGAAGTTCGGGATGTAATAGATATTGTAGATAGATCATTATTGGATACTTCCTCTAATGTGGTTGTTGTTTCTGCTATTAACTCTGTTGTAGAAGATCCACCTGCTGTCAGTATCATGAATGAGGGACCATTAAATTAATTAATTACTACTCAGGCACCACAACTACAAAAGCTTAATGTGAACCACGACAGCGCAACTGCTAAGGTCTAATTAGAAGATACCTATCACAGAGCAACCATACCTACACTTCCGAAACTGCAGACCTGGAATAACCCCAACGCCTAGACCTTACACGACCTTACAGTATAAAAGTATAAACCACACGATATTTTTAGCAGGGAACTATCCAGAACTGATAGACAAAGTCGTCGGAAGACCCACAACGAGAAATGGATATGGATGGAAGATACCGATGCTCGACCAGACCCAATGCAAGGAGTATAGAATACCCACCCACCCTATCCAACAACGCTGCTAAAAAATTTAAACATAACACCTTAAGAAAAAATCCGGATACCTTATTCGTTGACACTTATTTCGATAGAGTTAAAGGCGCTATGATGAATGATCTGATATTCTACACTGACAATACAGCTAAATGGCGTAATGCCTTCACGAATACGCTGTTCACGAAAGCCATAAAAAACATACCTCATGGGTCTAAAATAACGACCTCACTAACTAAAAGAAGCAATACTGATCTGTACATTACGCTATATAAAACGGGAATAGTTCTGATACAAGCAGCTAACAGAGAACTCGATAAATTTAAGAGAACTTTCCAAACCCTGAAGGAATCCATAGAAGGTACAAGCCACCAACAACACAGGACCCCACCTGTCGTCACCCCCGACTTCAACGACTCTACCACTAGTAACTCGAACAAAACGGTCGGCCAGGACAATCCAACCTCCAACCCCGGCGACGTCACCGTATCTGAAAGCGCATTACCAGAGTTTGAGATAGAAGGGACAACAAAGTCTACTAACATTGGAAATAGAGTGAAAAATATGGCCCTAAGCGAAGAGCAGAGGTTGCCAGTTCAAAACATCCCCGTGAGTGAAGTGACTACCTCAACGCCAAAGAAATCCCCCGATGAAGATCACCACGCCCCCCCTCAACAACCTGGGAAGGGGAGACTTGAATACCCCAGTTCATTACCCATATACTTACCCCCCACACCACTCAACCTAGGGAATAATGAACACACCCGTAATAGTGTCAGTAATGCCAACGAAATGAAGGACAAGAAAGAAGGATCGGTGGTAGTGAGAACGAACCAATCATGGAGAAAAACTAAATGTAGAACACAGACAAGCAGGGCCTCGGCACTAAAGATAACATCACGAACTCAGAATGAAGTTAAAGAGCTCCAGAAACTAGTAGGTAACCTGGTACAAGCCTCGTCGAAACTCTCACAGACAACTGAAAAAATTTGGGAGCTGATGTTAGGGACACACGCTAAAGTCTCACATATCCAGAATGTTGTACTCAGGCTCAACAGACCAAACAGGACCGATCCCTTGTCAGATGAAGAAGCCCTGGCCTTACTCCGATCTTATGAACAACCAGTCCGGGGAAGAGAGGAGAGCATTAAATTAGTACCTATTGACTTCAACCGACCGCCCAGAAAGAATGACAGGAAAGCAATCCACAATAACTTACGTCATATCCAGGTAACAGCATCTGAATATGATTATGGCAATGTCCCAAACTCACATGAACCTTTGAAATGCCTACTACTAAATTGTCGTTCGGCAACGAAACATGCATCTGACATAGCTGCTCTCATCATTAACAATGAAATCGACCTGGCCTTCCTCACTGAAACATGGCTCAATGAATCATCTTCACCTAATATTGATCTCCTTGTTCCTCCACAGTATAATATTGTCAGACTAGACAGACCTAAGAAGGTGGGAGGAGGCATTGCTTGCATCTATAGGTCAGAGATTGAGGTCAGCCAATTCCAATTTGACCCCCTAGAGTCTTGTGAATACCTCGGACTTAATATAAGATCAACAAACAACCAAAGATGTAACCTGCATGCGTTCTACCACCCTCCTAGAGATAACGCAAAGTTCACAGAGCAACTCATGGAGATCATAACAGCCAACTCTAACCCTGATGCCCACAATATATTCCTAGGTGACTTTAACCTCCACTGGGAGGACGGCAATGACAAACTAGTTAAATCTCTTAAAGATTTCCTCATCGAGTTAAACCTTACACAAGCCTGCACACATCCCACTCATTCACAAGGAGGGACCTTAGACTGGATTATCTCAAGGAATAAAGAGACTTCAATTCTCACCATCGACCCATGTGACTGGTCCGACCATCACGCCATAACTTTTGCGATACCCACAATGAAAAAAGGCAGGACCATACAACCCCGCAAGGTCAAAAAACTGGTCCGAGACACTAAAGAAGCTAATATTGAACTATTGGTTGAAAGATGTGAGAATGTCTTGAAGCCACCAAACAACCGACTGAATGTCAACGAGTTAACGGAGCACTACTTAACCTCAATAGGAAATATCGTCAATGACACCATGCCACAGACACTGAAAAGAGTATCAGAAAAACCAAAAAATCCCTGGTTCAGTGAGTCACTGAATGAGGACAGGCGCAAACTGAGAATGGTCGAAAGGAAATGGAGGCAACACCCCTCCTCTCCCGAGCTGATAGCCCTAAGGAATACCAAAAGGCAATATAACAAGAAGATAATTAAATCCAAAAAAGATTTTATAAAAGCTGAACTCGACAATGCCTCAAACAGACCTCGGAAACTCTTCGAGATTTTAAAACAACAGTCGAATAAACTAGCCAAAACAGTTCACGAGAACCCAAAAACTCCCTTAAGTTGTGAGGAATTCTCTACATTTTTCACGGAGAAAACAAAATTGCTTGAAGTGGAGCTCTCAACTGCCGCGATTAACATCTCGACCCCTACCGCACCTACAAAAGAGCCCAATGAGTCCATAGAGAGTCCCCAAACTAAAAATAAGGCCAATTGGGACACTTTTGAATGCTATGACCAAGAAAAGATCGCCAAAATGCTAAAGGAAATCAGACCGAATAACCACTATCAAGACCCTCTACCAGCAAAGTGCGTAAGAGAAATTAGCCACACCCTAGTCCCAATCTGGACTGAGATAATAAATGCCTCACTTACACAAGGGACCCTACCCGACTGCCTAAAAACTGGCCAGGTTGTGCCTATCATCAAAAAACCGACAGCGGATGCAACTGACCCGAACAACTATCGACCAGTGACCAATATACCTTTACTAGCCAAACTTATTGAGAAATGCGTACAATGCCAATTGAGTCAACACATCGCTAAGTTCTCACTACTAGATGATTGCCAATCTGGATTCAGAGCTGGGCATAGTACTGAAACTGCGATCCTGCATATCGTGGACGACGCCCTACAAGCGCTAGACAGAAATCAAGCATGCCTATTGATTCTTCTAGACCTGTCTTCTGCATTTGACACAGTAAATCATGAATTGCTGACGACCAGGCTACAAGAAAGGATGGGCTTGTCGGGAAATGTGCTGAAATGGTTTAAATCTTTCCTGCAGAATAGGACTCAACGTTTCCTGGTCAATCAAGCAACCTCTTCCCCTTGTCCTACTGCCGTCGGTGTCCCACAAGGTTCAACCTTATCCCCAGATCTATTCAACTTGTATGTTGAACCCCTCACGGAGATCCTTAGGGAATCACAGATACCCTATCACATGTATGCAGATGACACGCAAATATACATAAAGATCGCCTCCCTTGCTGACATTGACCTAATGAACAAGACACTAAAGAGAGCTCTACAGTGGTTAACTACGAACCACCTGAAACTAAATGCCCATAAAACTGAATTCCTGTTAATTTCACAGACGAAGAACCGTCCTGAGGTAAAGGAATTGACGAAACTGGTGACCGCGTTGGACTGCACCCCGACCCTAGTCAATTCAGCAAAATCACTGGGAATTACCCTAGATGAGAATCTGAACATGAAAGACCACATAAACTCAATGGCCAAGAGCGCCCGCTTCCATCTGAACTATTTAAGAAAACTGAAACCGTACATCTCAAAGGCAGACCTAAAACTGGCTGTACAATCCCTAGTTATTTCAAGGATCGAATACGGTTGCACCACGTTAGCGGGACTACCGAAAACATCCACAGCACCACTAAAAGCCTGTCTCAATGCAGCGGCAAGACTGATCACGGGATCGAGGAAATTCGATCACATATCTCCTCACCTGAAAACACTAAACTGGCTACCCTATGAGGCCAGAATCCAAATGAAGATGGCCTGTATTACCCACCGAGCAGTTCACTGCAACACGCCGAGATATCTAGCCAAGAAAATTAAGCTATCGGGAGGCAACAGACCAACCAGAAGCGTCAACGAACTGCTACTGAGGCCAGCCTTTTTCCGGAAGAAAAAGACTTACGACCGAGCGTTCTCAGGAGCCGCCCCCAGAGTCTGGAACTCAATACCTCCGAACATCAGGAAGGTTCAAAATTTGATAACATTCAAACGCGAACTGAAGAACCACATGATGAGCAAATACCTCTCATAGAGTAGCGTACAGATTATTGATGAAAACATCTACACCAAAGAGAGAAGGCCTCAACCTAAACTTCCTGAAGATCTATTATCTGCCAATTGACTGATTTCATGTTTAAACCTTGGCCACACACTTTACTACTACCTCAAACGTATATGACCCGATATCGATAATCTCTCAGATAATACTATATACGCTCTACCTCATTATGTTTTATTGCCAGGATCCTGGTTACATGGCAACACTCTTTACTCCTTAATGCTATTTACACATGTTATTTGCACTGTTATACTATATAACCATACCTCACCCACCTCCTACTACTAACTGGATGGGCGAAAGAACTCTTACTTATAATCTCCCTTACAGATTATCCTAGCGTTTTATATGTCATATATATCTGTTGTTACAATTGCCTCCATAATGTCTGTAATCTACCCCTTACAACTTATCTCAGTGTCCTATACGTCATATATATATGTTGTTACAATTGCCTTCATAATGTCTGTAATTTATATCACATGTGAAGCGCTCTGATACCCACGGGTCTTGTCCGCGCTATACAAAACTCTATAAATAAATAAAATAAAATAAATAAATAAAGCTGTCGATATAATTTCTATGGAACCAGCAAAGGAGGCCACTAGAAATAAACCTAATACTGAAAAAAGGGTACTTAACCCATTTGCTCCTAATTTTTGCCCCATTGCTGAGGAACCGACGAACATCTCTTGTGTCCCCTTAAAAATTTCTAACCTCTGTATTGATACTTTGACATTGGACTTCCTTCCCTTATTTGACTTTGACATAAACTTGAATAGATCATGGTTGATTAATTACTTCAAAGACATTGAAAGTTTAAAACTTATCCTGTCCAGTGATATTGACCTGGTCTCCATAATAAGGGTTGGATGTGAACAACGAGCACGAGTAAAATTTTGTTCTAAAATTATTGCTAATTTAGTTCTCCAACAAGCAGAAGCATTTCAGTGTAGAGGGATCGATGTGTTACCTTTTATTAACAACGTAAAGCGTATCGCTCCCAGAGAAGAAGCCTTTAAAATGGGTTGTGGGAAGGAAGAACATTATTCTTACAGTAAAGACTTAAAAATTTGGGTATCCAGAGGCAAACGCATGGTTTCAGAGGTACTCCCCCTTTCTGTGAATATGGATAAGCCTCCAACAGAAGATAATCAGTTATGGAATTGGCTACCGGGAGTTCTGTCTAATAATACATCGAACAACCCAAGACTGTTTCAACATCTTTAACAGTCAATTAAAGATAGTATCCTGGAATGCCGCAGGCTTACACAATTGTTCAGAGAAATTAGAATTTTTATTATCTTTGCATGTTGACGTGTTATGTATCCAGGAAACATGGTGTAAAAACAGTATATATGGAGGAAAAGACTATATTGTCCTTGAGGCTGCCGCTACATCTGTAAAGAAAGGCCATGCAAAAGGTGGAATCGCCTGTTTTTTATTAAATACATTACAATGGCAGTATTCTCACTACAAGGACAGCAGTAATCTTTTCCAGTCCATAACTATCAATAATATAGAGACAACAGGCAATTGTTCTTCTCTTGTACTTTTAAATGCATATATTCCCCCTGAAGATACTTTTAACGTTGTTTTGAAGCGTTTTGTTATGTAAAAGAACTATTAGAGCAGGATCAGCCTCCTTATATTTTGCTTATGGGTGACTTAAATAGCAAAGTTTCCAATGTAAGTTTAGATATGTTTAGAAATACTCACAAGGAAGAAGCATATAATATACCTCAAACAATTTTTCCTAGTAACATCAAATCTAATAAAAGAGGAAAAATATTACTTGAAGAACTTAGCTATTTTGAGGGTCTAATTGCAAATGGTAGGATGCCTTCTGACATTCCTGCCAAGTTTACACATAGGTCATTTAGGGGTGAATCCATCTTGGATTATGTGATCACGGACTACGATACGTTTTCCTTCATTCAAGATATAATGATCTCTCAGTCTTCCTTAAGTGATCATAACATGATTAACTTAACTGTTTCGCTACAACCTCCAGAAACAGACTCTTGGTCTATAAAGGGTTCAAAGTTCAAAGAGAGGTTTATTGCATAATTAATTAAAATCATTACAATTTCCACATGTCAATATTATGATACAAAAATATATACTACTAGAAAAGATTGGACTCTTCCTTTGTTAAAATGGTATAACACTGTTAAAACGGGTTTCTTCTAGGGAAACTCCCACCGTCTTTTAGAGGTCAGAATGTTATTAAGTGTTTGTGCAAGGGTTACCAGTCATTGGGATCAAGGCAGAGATATTACACCGCTTATTTCACTGTGTCCTTGTTCCACAAGACTCAGGCATTTATTCACTTCTGCCAGGAATTTTGTTCCCCGGCATGCCAAAATAATTGAACTCCCTCCTAGCCAATAAGTTACCGCTTGCCTGCAGGTGCGGATTTTTAACTCGTTGCAGATCTGTTTTAGTAATCTTCGACGCTGTGCCAGGAGAGCCGGACAGACGCACAAGAAATGGGCTAATGATTCAGATTTATAGCCGCAAAGTCTACAACTCTCAGTCTGATGTTTACCTTTCCACGATGGTACTAAGTCTTTCGAAGTGTGCATTCCCATCCTATAGGCTGTAAAAGCTCTTTTTATGTGCACATTAAAATGAGAGGTTAAATATGCGTGCGGTCGTCCAGCTTTGAAGGAGTTGATTATGGTCCAACCGTGTTGCCGCTTGAGAAGTAACGCTTTGTCTTCTTGAAAAGATTTCGTCCTTGCTGCCTTGTTGGCTAAACTACTTATGGTTGCTTTGTCCCTCACAGATTCCCAAGTTCCTTCCAACCCCAGCTCTTTCACGCATGTTTTCAGGTATTTTCCCCAAGGGCAAAGGGTTCCAGTCGCTCCTTCATTTTTTATGGCTTCCCAGTTTAGCCAATCCATTGAAACCGGATCTGCAGATCTTAACTTGTGACACAGTTTTACGAAGCCGCTCATGCTCCTATATTTCTGGTTTTGCAGACCGAATTCCAGCCTAACTTGCGGGGCTGAAGCACTCTTTGGAAGGTTAAAGACTGCTTTGTAGATTTTAGTTTGAAGCTCGTTTAGTAGATCTGTTTCCTTGCCGCACCAGGTGACAAGACCGTAAGATAATGATGGTAAAATTTGTGCCGACATGACCTTCAAGAGATGACTATAGTTCGGGCAATTCATTTTTGTTTTTAGCAACCGGTAAGCAAAGATTAGACTTTGGGCTTTTGCTCGTATAGCAGTTTTGTGCTCCGATAGTTTTGCTCCCTGAGATATTGTTACTCCAAGGTATTTATACGAACCTTGTTCGTTCACCTTCGTCCCATTGAACGACCATGTGTAACTAAGTTTTTTTGAGTCTACTAAACGTACCACTTTGGTTTTTTCTTTGTTTAAGTCGAGTCCTTCTTGTCTTAAGTACACTGATAAGATATTTAAAGCTCTTTGTAGACCAACTGGGGTTTTACTTAGTAGGACTATGTCGTCTGCATATTGCAGACAGGGAATTCGCCGGTTTGCCAATGACGGAGGATGCACCTCGTCTGTGTCCAATACTGTTGCGAGATCAGAAAGGAAAAGGTTAAAAAGGGTGGGGGCTAGAACACAGCCTTGTTTTAGGCCCTGGTATGTTGGTATGTTCCTTGTTGTGTAAGCTCCATCACCCAATTTAACCTTTGCCCATGTATCTTCATGCAAAACTTTTATTGCCTGTATTAATTTTGATGGCGTCCCCCAAAGCTGCAGTTTGTCCCAAAGACGCTCTTGGTTTACTCTGTCGAATGCAGATTTGATGTCAACAAAGCAGGCGTATAATCGTGTGCCCTTTACTGTTGTTCGGTCCATTAGTAGTGACAGGCAAGTTAAGTTGGTGATTGTCCCCATATTCCTCCTAAATCCTGTCTGGAACCAAGGGATTCTCTGGGATTCGTCAATCCAGTCTTGCAGTTTAAGGAGGATACAAGAGGCATAGAGCTTTGCTTCAACGTCTATCAATGATATAAGTCTGTAATTTGTTGGGTTGCCGTGGTCGCCTTGTTTAAATATTGGATGAACCACGTTTCCCTTCCATGATGCAGGTACCTGTGTGTCGTGATAGATTTGATTAAACAGTGGTGTCAGGGTTTCTGCCCAAAATTCCGGGTCGTGTTTGAAGATGGCATTGGGCAGTCCGTTCGGGCCTGGTGCTCCTTCAGCCTTTAGCCTGTTGATGATTTTACAGAGTTCCCCTCTGGTTGTTAATTCTGGGACTGTTATTTCCTCTGTTAGGCAATCATTTATCACCGGTCCTTCTGTGCCTGGATTGCAGATTTCCAACTGGCCTTTCTCTACTATGTTTGTTTTCCGCATATTATTTGGGAGGCCTGTTGTTGTTATGCAGTAAAGGGATTGCACGTGTTGAGACCAAGCGTCAGCTCCTACTCCCGCTTCCTGATGGAGTTTTTGTCCTTTATTTAGGTCGTTAATGATGCCCCAAAATTCTCGACTGTTGGGGTGTTTTCCTGCACTTAGCAATCTGTTCCATAGCTTCTCATTGTAGGCGGATTTTGCGATGTTTAGTGCCTTCCTATAAGTGCTTCTGGCATCTGTCAAAACTCCTTTGTTTGTTTGTAGCCCCAGTTTTTTTCCCCGAGCAAGCTGACGAACAGCATTTGCTACCTTCCTTTTCTTTGTTCTTAGTTCGTTGGTAAACCAGGGCTCTTTTTTAGAGGTAGACTTACTCAGTACACCTGGAGTTGCAGGAAATTTATGAAGCAGGTCCAGGACCAATAGCTCCCAGTTTTTTACGAGGTCCTCCTTTTTTTGCATCCCTAACTTGGATTTTCGAGCAATTGCGGCACGCTGGATTTTTTCCAGCATTTCTCCTCTCCATTTTAGTTTCTTTAAATTGAATTTAGCGGCTTGGTGAAGCAGACTTGGTAATTTCGGTGCCAGGTTGGGCGCAGTGTTTAAAGAAGTTATTTGGGGGAAGTGGTCGCTTTCTGGTCGTTGGACAATTTTGAAGGTCTCAATGTCTGGAAGTAAGACATCACTTACTATTGTGTAGTCGATTGTTGAGTGAGCCCTTCCGCTCAGGAACGTAATACCAGCCGGCCTATCCCCCGTCGTGTTGCCATTTAGAACCGTCAGACCCAGGACTTTTGGGTTGAAGGCTAACCTAAGACCTCCTTTGGGCAGTCGCGTGGTTTCTTTTGCCCTCAATTTTCCGATGAGATCACAGTTGAAGTCCCCTGAGATTAGTAGAGGACATCCTAGGTATGTTTTTTGCATTGTTTTAATCAGCGACGTCAGGCACATTTGTTTTTCTTGTTGTAGATTACGATCCGGGTGGATATAGACGTTGAGGATTATAATTTGCCATTTTTTGTGCCCAGCTGACATAGATTCAGTGATTCTGATCACTTGTACCCAGTTGAGTCCTATGTCCAGTGCTTCAGAGGACCAGTTTAATTTTTGAGTGATATGAGTTGATAATTAACAAAGGAGTCTCTATTCATTCCAAATCTGGAAGGTGCTTCTGGGATCCTACCAGTATGAAGGAAGTCCAAAATATACTAGCTCAAACCATTCTGGAATTAGAAGAATGGCAGGGTAGGGAATTCCTAAACTTTGAAAACTTTATGAAAAAGGTTACTACGTTAGCTAAGAAAACAAAAAATACCAAAAAGTCGTATTCCCCTCCCAGTATACTACTACCCTTAAATAGGGAGATAAATAAACTCGTGAGGCTACAGTACCTGAGTAGAACAAAGGAAAATGCACAGAAATTAGCCCTACTTCGGAGAAGGAGGGTTAGACTGAAAATAAAATTAAAAAGAGATAAAGAAGATTCCCTCTGGATTAGGTTAAGAGAAGCAATGGCCTCTAATAATTCCAGAGAATTTTGGTCAATAATAGGGAAGGGATGTGGCGTAAGAACTACCCCTATTCCCATTGCTATTGCTGAAGATATTTGGATAAAATTCATATCTGGTTTGTATGCTTCTAATGGTGCAGTGGGTGACAATGGGGATCTAGTTCTGAATAGCAAAAATAATATAGAGCTTCCAACTGAGAAAACCATAGCTTCTGTGTTAAAGAGTATGCGCTCTTCAGGTGCTATGGGCCCTGATGAACTACCCATGTCCCTATTGAAACAAGACGTCACCTCCTGGAGCAAGATCCTTCTTCCAATATTTCATGCATGTCTCCTTTCTAGATCTGTTCCTGACTCGTGGAAAGGAAGTATATTAATTCCCCTATTTAAAAAGGGAGAACGGGAGAATCCAGCAAACTACCGTCTAATAGCCTTATTGGATGCAATAGGAAAAGTGTTCGCTAAATATCTTTTATCTTTGATTAATGATTGGATAGAATTTAATTGTATTTTACCTTTGGAACAAACTGGATTTCGTAAAGATCATGGAACATTAGATAATTTAACAGCATTGCAGGTGATTACTGATAAATATGTACGTGTTCGAGGTGGTGGAATATACGTGGCATTTATAGACTTCTCCACAGCGTTCGACAAAGTCGATCGTCCAACGCTGTGGAGAAAGCTTGCAGCTCTAGGTATGCCAACACAGCTTCTTGAACTTATGAAAGCCCTTCACTCGAACACATGGTGCAAGGTGTTATATGGTGGAGAGAGAGGTCTCTCACAATCCATACCTTCCCCAAATGGTTTGAAACAAGGGTGTATCTTGGCCCCTACATTATTCTCTTTATATACGGCAGACCTTCCTAAGTTTATCTCTGCTTGCGAGGGGCAAGCCCCAAAAATTGGAGAATCAGCGATATCGGTTTTAATGTATGCGGACGATATCCTTGTTCTAGATCTAACACCAAAGGGCTTGTACAACCGTCTGCAGGCATTAAATCAATTTGCAGAAGCACATTATATGAAGATTAACGTCTCGAAAAGTAAAATAATGTGCATTTTTGGAAAGAAAAAATGTAGATCTGAAAATTATTGTTGGGCCATAGGAAGACAAAAACTCGAGGTGGTTAAAACTTATACCTTTTTAGGTAAAATCATTTCAGCAAATTTAAGCGAGAAACCCCACATTGAGCACATTGCTCATAAAGCATTGGCTCATGGTATGGGGTTAAGTTCCCTGTATAACGCTACAGGGAAGAGACACTTCACACTATTTCTAGAGGTATTTAGAGCAAAGATCCCCGCCACATTACTTTATGGATTAGAACTAGTGGAGCTAAATTACTGGGGATTCCTGCAAAAAATAGAAGGAAAGGTGCTAAGAAGAATTTCCTCCCTAAATACAGCTTGCTCAGTCTCTGCATGCAGGCTAGAATTCGGGCTTCGAAGTTGTTGGGTACAGGGGCTGATTGCCCTTGTAAGGTGGGTGGCCTGTTTAGCGAGAAGTAACCCAGATACCTTACGGGATGCTATCAAAAAAGAACTTCTGGGCCACTTTAATGAGTTCTCTATGCTGGTTAAGAACTTTAGAAAAGCTGTAGTCTTGTTAGAGTTGGATGAAAGCTCATTGTTTTCGCTTACTCCTGCTGAACTAAAGTCTAAATTAAAATGCGCTTCATGGGAACTCAGTTTCAAGATGGATATGATCGCTAAACAAGGGAATAAAGAAAGGCAATTACAATTAAGTACATATACACCAAAACCGGCCCAACAATACCTTACTTGGAATATTCCCCATAGAGTCCGTAGATTGTGGTATCTCTTAAGACATGATCTGCTTCCCCTTAAGTACCTCATTGCGAAATGGTATGGTGTATCCCCGATATGCAATCTTTGTAGTAATGCCATACAGGATCGTAATCATGTCTTGTTTATTTGTCCGGCATTGCGCCCTTTGCGTTCTAAGTGGTTAAAACCAATTTGTTATCAACTGGGAATTTTAAATGTTAAAACTTTTTTCCATGCACTTTACTGTCCGCCAAATGAAATGTTCTGTTTTAGAATTTTTAACTTTTTCAAGGGGTTTTTAGATATTTATTAAATGTTTCATGGAGAAGAGCTAGATGACTGCTTAACCAGTGAATAAGCTATGGTTCTTTAACTCTGTAACCTATGTTTTCCTTTGTAACTATTATTGTATAATTGTATGTGTTTTATGTGGCCCTCAGTCGAGAGCCAAAACATAATAAACTAAACTTGAAACTTGAAACTCCTTCACATTCTCCTCTTTTATCTCCACACTCACCTCAAAATGATGATGATTATAGTTTAGGAAGAGGGATAGACACAGATGAGCCTTTCCCATACCCTACAGGTGACACAGTCTGGGAGTACTCAAACCCACAGGATATACCAGACATTCCTGACCCACAGTCATACCCATCAAAGCCTTCTCCCCAGAAGAGAACATTGGATTTGAGCTCCTATTGAACAGAGCTGCCATTTAACACGGGGTCACCATGCATTCTGACGAGGCAGAGGAAGATTTCCTATTAGATACATTTGAGCAATCACAGAGATCTGCTCAAATTCTTCCCATGATTAAAGGGGTCATCAAACACGCTCCAGAAATTTTTAAAGACCCAGTACGTACTAGGATTTTAAACCCTAGGATTGAGAAAAAATATAGGCCTGCACCTGCAGATCCAGCCTACATTAAAGGACAACTACCATTAGATTCACTAGTTGTGTCAAATGCTAGGAAGAGAGCAAACTCACAAACTTCAGGTGAGGCACCCCCACCTGACAAAGAATCCAAGGTCATAGATGCCTCAGGAAAAAGAATAGCCGCACAAGCTACCAACATATGGCGTATAGCTAATACATAAGGCCTCCTTTCCAGATATGATAGGGCTCATTATGACCAGCTAGAAAAACTGCTAGACCATCTACCTGACCAATAAAAGACACAGGCAAACGACCTTATACAAGAAGGCAAGCTAATTTCCAATGCCTCAATCAAGTGCGCACTAGATGTGGCAGACACTGCATCTAGAGCGGTAAATACTAGTGTCCTACTTAGAAGACATGCGTGGCGACGCATTTCAGGATTTAAACAGGAAGTGCAAACTACCATTTTAAATCAACAATTTCATCAAAATCAATTCTTTAGACCAGAGGTAGACACAGCACTTGAAAAGATGAAGAAGGATACAGACACTGGCAAATCTATGAGAGCTTTACAGTCCACACAAACTAGAGGTTCCTTTTTTTTTTTTAAAACCTTTATTGTACCTTACAATATTACAGAGCCATTGGCCTACAACCCAGAGGGCCGGCCGCAATCATGTACTGTTGGATACAGTGCACCAGGTTAAGGCCTCAAACCGGTTATAGTGGTTAGAAGAAAAGTGGCATCTGCAAGGCAAATTGAAAGGCACATAAATAGTGATAAGTTGTTAATCAATAGAGGTTTTAGTTTTCTATTTTTTATTAAAAAAAAAAAAGAAAACAACAAAGAAATCACATTGCGGTCTTCAATGAACAAGAAGCGTTACATTAGCTGAATTTAGGGCGTTCCCCTTGTGCGTACCACTGTTTGCACCCGTAGAGTCAAACACGTAGTGAAAGGTCGGGAATGCCTAGGCTTTCTTGTACGTGGCTTTCCATGAGTCCCGCCCTCGTCTACCCTCAATTCCTGTCCTCCGGTACCCGGGCCCCTCCCCACTCCAGTTGTCCTCGTCCCCTTGTCACACCCTCAGAGCACATCAGTCTTCCTCCCCCTCCTCATCCGACTCTAACAGGTCCTCCTCCGGCAGAGGCTCACAGATTTCCCCTCTATACACGTTCCATGGGGTCCAGATTTTGTTCCATTTTCCCGGGCATGCTCGGCTTAAGTATACTGCCCTTTCCATCACCATCACCCTATCCATATTCATGCACAATTGTGTTTTTGTTGACAGTTCCGCCACCCCCCAGCGCTGTGCGATATCCCGTTTGGCCACTATCATGCCCAACGCAACCCAGAATTGGCCATATCTGGACATGTCGTTTGGTCCCCATACGTTTAATAGACATTTTCGTGGCTCGGGGATGAGAGAGGTCTCCAGGGTCTGTGACACAGTGCACATTATTTGCCTCCAATATTCCTGGATGCGTGGGCAGGCCCATAATGTGTGGAAAAAGGTACCTTCCTCCCCACAGCCACGAAGACAGTAAGGGTGTTTGCTCTGTGTATGCGGTGCAGCGTTGTTCTTGTGTAGTATACTCTGTGTAAAACTTTGAGTTGTACGAGCCTCAGTCTGGCTGAGATGCCCACCTCCCTTGGGGACGCAAGCGCTTCATTCCATTCGGGTTCGTCCATTGCGTTTACGTCCCCCTCCCATTTATCTTTCAATGGAGTCATTGGGTCAGGCAAGCTGTTAATTAGCTTGCGGTATGTCAGTGACGTCGCTCGCTCAACCATAAAATCCGTGAGGAGACGATCCTCAATCGGGGATGATTCTGGTATCCCCTCCCCGGGGGGTATGGCAGCGAGCAATGCGTGACGTATCTGAACATAGCGGTAAGATTCCTGTGTTCCCAGATCGTACAGTTCCCTCAAACGGGCAAATGATATAATCTCTCCCCTTTCCCATAGGTCTCCCACCGTGGATATCCCTATGGCGTCCCAATGAGAGATGCCCTTGCTGTGTCTCAGATTTCCCAAGGCACGAGAGTCCCAAAGCGGAGTGAGCTTGGTTACTTTCCCTTTCCAGCCCACTGTCGCTAGTGCCGTATGCCACAGCGCTGCGGTGAGTCTCGTGGGTCCTACCAATTTTCGCACTCGGCGTTGGTCATAGAGCGGGCTAGCATACTATTGGTGCCTAGTTGTCTCCTATCTGCCTGGAAAGCCGGGTCGGTCTGTGAGACATGGATCCATTGATTAATGGGCTTAAGGTGTGTCGCCCAGTAGTATAATTTGAGATTCGGCAGTGCGATTCCTCCGTCGTACCACCCCCTGTGCATTTTGGTTTGCGCAATACGCGCCGGGCGGTTGCCCCATAGCAAACCAGATATCAAGGCAGCCACCTTCCTGAAGTATCCCGGCGCCACTGGATACGGTGTGTTCTCTAATATGTACAAAAAACGGGGTAGGGACATCATTTTGTAAAGCGCCGCTTTACCCAGCATCGTTAAGGGCAATCCCGCCCAGAACTTGACGTCTTGTTTAAGCCGCTCCATGGGTGGCGCCAGATTCTTTTGTGCAAACTCTGCTGGGTCCATTGTAATGTGGATCCCCAAATATCTAAAGGAGGAGCAAGCTACCCTCAAGGGGCATTCTGTGCCCAATGCCGGGACCAGGCCTTTCAAAACATATATCTCTGATTTATTCCAGTTTATCGCATACCCTGAGATTTTGCCATGGTAATCACAGAGGCTTAGGAGTGCCGGCACTCCACGCTCTGGGTCTGTTGAGTACACCAGCATGTCGTCCGCATAAAGGGAGAGCCGGTCTTCCCAGCCCTCTTTCCAATGTATTCCTTTAAGTAGCGGTGTTTGTCTTATCAAGATTGCTAGTGGTTCTAGGGAGAGTGCAAAGAGCAATGGTGAGAGGGGGCAGCCCTGGCGGGTGCCTCTCCCCAGAGGGAACGTTCGCGAAATATGACCGTTCGCCACCACATGAGCGACCGGCTTCATATATAGTAGTCTGACCCACGATATAAATTTCGAGCCGAAACCCAAACAAGCAAGGACCTCAAACAAATAATTCCATTCTACTAGGTCGAAGGCCATTTTTGCATCCAGGGCCAGTATGACCGCCTGATCAGGGATCATGTCTGCCCTCGCCAACACCCCGTGCACTCTGCGAAGGTTCATTGCCGTGTTTCTGTGAGGCATAAATCCGGATTGATCCGGATGTATGAGTTCGGGTAGATGTGCCATCAGCTGGGTAGCAAGGAGTTTGGCCAAGATTTTAACCTCCGCATTCAGCAAAGAGATAGGGCGGTATGAGGAGCATTTCTCTTGTGGCTTTCCAGGCTTGTGAATCGCTACTATGGTAGCCATTCTCTGGTCGAGCGGAAGTTCGCCCCTCTCTAAACATTCTTCATACATGGCTAGTAGGTGTTCACTTAGCTTCTCCGATGCGGTCTGATACCACTCTATTGGAATGCCATTTGGTCCGAGCGCTTTGCCGGGCTTCAGTGCTCGTATAGCCATGTCTATTTCATCCCTAGTTATGTCTGCATCCAATTCAGCTGAAGCTTCCGGTTGCAGTGTCGGGGTATCTATCTGTTCTAATGCTGCCCTGGCATGTCAGCGGGTATATCCCTTTCGGGGGTATAGACTCCCTCAAAGTGCACCGCCAGTGCTTCCACTATTTGTTCAGGGCTTGTTTGAATCACACCTAGGCTATCCCTCACCTGCTGGATGCCCCGTGAGCTACCTCCTCTCTTATCTAGCCAGGCTAACATCTTTCCCGCCTTGTCCCCCACGTCGTATATCCTATTCTGTGTGTCAGCTATTTGACCCTTCACCTGATGCCGGACGTGATCCGTGTATAGTTGTTGTTGGAGTGAAAGTGTGTGCGCCGTGTCTGGTGTAGGATGTGTCTCATGTAAAGTTGTCATGTCACAAAGAGCCAATTCGAGCCTGGACAGCTCGGCTGCTTTTTCCCTTTTGTGGCCCGTGATCGAGTTTATGGCTTACGGCAGCACCGTCTTGTATGCTTCCCATATAACCTCCGAAGAACTCACAGAGGTGACATTTCCCTCGAAGTACTGAGTTGTCGCCCTCTGAAGAGCCTTCCTGACCTTCGGGACCTTGAAATATGCTGCTTGTATGGGATAAATACGTTTTACGAGACTTTTCTTGAGTGGAGACTGTCATGGTGATCGGAGAGTGATCCGATATGCCTCTAGGGTGAATATCTATGGTATCTACATGTTGTATGCCGTCACCTAGCGCTAGAAAGTAGTCAATTCTTGATAGGCTGTTATGAACCGTGGAGTGAAATGTGTACTGTTTATCCTGGGGGTGGACATGGCGCCAGATGTCTATTAGACCCATAGCTGTTAGGAATCGTTGAAACCGGGAAGGTCCCCCAATTGGGCCCGTCGCCGGGAATTTGTCGAGTTGTGTGTCTATTGTGGCGTTAAAGTCTCCCCCAAGAATTACATCTCCCTCGGGAAGGGTCAGTAAAATGTCACTGAGCGCTGGAAGCTTTATTGAGTGAAGTGACGGTGGGATATACACAGATACCACATTAAGAAGTCGTCCCTCCCATTGTCCCTGTATGGCTGCGAAGCAACCCTGCCCATCAGTCTTTGTGCCCAGGGGGATGAATGGCGAGGACTTCTTAATTAAAATGCCAGTACCCCGGGAGCCTGAAGTAAACTCCGGGTGAACTATCATCTTATATCCTTTCCTGTCCAGGGCCTTGGATGCCCCCCCATTAAATGCGTCTCTTGTAGTAGTGCTAGGCTAGGCTTTTGCCTCTTCAATGCGGTTAATACCAGGCCACGTTTCACCTTATCTACCAGACCTCTTACATTCCATGTCACTATTTGTAGGGGGAGCCATGTGAACGTGACTCGGCCTCCTCCGCACTACGTATCGGACCATCCGCCATTTCTAATCATGTAGACGTACATGAGTGTATCCATGTGTTGGACCCGGACCCGGACCCTTGGTTTCACCTTATCAGCTAGAGTACTCAAATGTAAAACTCCATTTCTCGACCGTCGTTGTGAATTTCTAACAAACAACAAACAACCCCCCCTCTACCTCCCCCTCCCTGCCTCCCTGCTTAACGGACCTTCAACTGCCCGCCTCCCCAACTGAGCAGAGCGCTTAGCCCATCCCAAAACCAGAGTACTTGCGCGTTGGGGGAGAGTGTCTCCCCGGACAGGCGGCATCCCTGCTATCTTCAGGGCCACCCAGGCCAGCGTCCAACCACGACTCTTGCGCAATTTCAGTCAATAAAAGAAGTCAGCGTCCATTATTTCTGTGGGCTTTCTGTGCTATTCCCCTCCGCCAGCCTCTGTAAGTTCTGGTGTCGGCGACTTGCTCGCACCTCCTCTGCCTGATGCTTGTGACCCAGTTCGGCTGCCGTCGCGGTGTCCGTGGTTCGTTCTGTTGGACCTACGCGGAGGTCCCGCGGTGCGCCAACCCTCGAGCCAATCTCTGGCCGCCTCCGGGGAGTCAAAGAACCAGACCTTTTTGCTGGCGACCACCCGAAGCCGGGCCGGGAACAGCATTGAGTAGGGCAGCTCTTGTTCTCGCAGTGTCTTTTTCACTTCCAGAAAAGTCGTCCTCCGTCGCGAGACCTCAGCCGTGTAGTCCGGGAAGAAAGATATTTTTGAGTTTTGAATTTGGATGGCCGGTGCCACTCTGGCCGCCTTCAAGATGGTGTCTCGATCGCGAAAGTTAAAGAGTCTCGCCAAGATCGGTCTTGGCGGGGCCCTGGTTTCGGCTTCCCTCCTGGCACTCTATGGGCCCTTTCCACAGAGAAAAAGTGTGAGAGGCCCTTGGGATTAAGCTGGTTCTTGATCAAGTCTTCGACATATAGATCCATAGCACCCGTAGCTTCCGATTCCGGAACTCCTAGGATAAGGACGTTGTTCCTCCGGGAGCGTCCTTCATGGTTCTCTTTGAGCAATTTATTATCAGCCTACAGTTTCTCCATTTCCACCTGCAGATCCGACACATCTTCCACCAAGGATTTGGTTACCACCTCCACTTCTTTCACCCTTTCACTCATTTTCTGGAGGTCTGCACGAATAGGGGTTACCTCCGTTGCTGTCGCCCCCACCGTCGCTTGCACCTGGGCCAGGGTGCTTAGCACGTCTTCCAGCGTGGCTTTCTTTGCCCACCTCCCTTCGTCCCTTTACCTAATGACTTGCGTTGTTCCGACAGGGGAAGAGTCTGTTTTTCATATGCAAATTTGTTAAGCTTAGCTTGGGTGGAATTATGCTTAGACCCTCTGCCCCCCATGATCACACTCCAAGAGATTGTCCACCGTCGAGCGTAGCTTGTGGTGGTAGTCTGTCAGGTGTTTCCCCGAGGAGGATGGTCGATGGGGTCGCTCGAGTTTCGATTGCTATGAGATCGTTCACCGTGTCCAAGTGCAACAATTGGGCTTTCCGGGCTGGCGCTCCACAGGGGGGTTTTCACCTCTTCCCCAGTCGCGTTGCTGATAGTAGGCTCTATTTTCGGGCCTGCTGAGACAGCGGCTCGGGCCGTTTAGTCTGTTGTTTGAGGGAGCTCTTGCCCGGAATGGCATGGGGTATTCAAAATGGCGGCGCCGCCGCACTTTTTTCGGGCTTCGTTTTCCGTCTGCGTTGTCGTGGGACGATATACACTGCCCATGATTGGTCTGCGGGGACGTCAGGCTCTTTACCGTCGTTTTCGCTCGAGTCGTTCTTCACTACGAGAACTTCCGGATGGTGAGCACCGCCGAGGCCTCACTTCCGCCCGGGCACCGCTTCAACCAGCGTCTGCTGCTTTCCATTTGCCACTAGGCCATGTTCGGGGTGTCGTGTTTTCCACCAGTTCCCGGTGCGCCGCTGCTCCGAAACTTCTCTGCTGAGTGCCGTTCGGTCACTGGACCCGCGGCATCCCGTCTGAGTTCGTTGTTGGGCGGATAGGCATGCAGATTGATGCGGGATGCCGCCTTACTCCGGGAGCCTCTCTAGTTTGCAGCTGCCATCATCGGCTGCTAGCCACGCCCCCCTAGAGGTTCCTTTTGTCGCTCCTTCTACAGAGGGGGCTCGGAACAAACTGGTGCAGACAACACAACATCCTTCAAATCCAACACACAAACACCCTCTAACAAGTGATATTTTAGAGGAGGATATAGAGGGAATAACAACAAAGGAAGAGGTCGAGGTAACAGTAATCGAACCTCTTACGCTACAAAACAGTGACTTCCCCCTGCTCCCCCAACAGCATTCCCCTCCTGTGGGAGCAGATTAAACCAATTCCTGCCTGTCTGGAACTCCATCAGAACAGACAAGTGGGTAAAACAGGCTATCCAGTATGGCTACTGCCTCGAACGTACAGCAAGCCCCCTCGACACATACCACCCAGGCAGCGTCCAATGTCTACAGAACACCTGACTCTGCTCCAACAAGAAGTTCTGTCACTTCTACAAAAGGACGCAATTCAAATAGTTCCCTTAGAAGAACAGGGAACAGGGGTTTACTCGCTGTATTTTCTAATTCCCAAGAAGGACGGGACACTAAGACCAATACTCGACCTCAGGCCCCTCAGTCATTACATACAATCAGATCATTTCCATATGATCACTTTACAACAAGTGCTCCCACTGCTGCAACAAGGCGATTTCCTTACAACACTAGACCTAAAGGACGCCTATTACCACATTCCTATACATCCTGCTCACAGGAAGTATCTAAGGTTTCAACTAGAAGGACAACATTATCAGTTCAAAGTCCTTCCATTTGGAGTGACAACGGCACCAAGAGTGTTCACAAAGTGCCTCGCAGTGGTAGCAGCACACCCCATGAGACAAAAAATACATGTCTTCCTTATCTAGATGACTGGCTCATAAAAGCCAAGTCATTCAACCAGTGTGTTCAACACACACATCAGACAATTCAAAAGTTGCACAACTTGGGATTCACAATCAACTACACCAAGTCGCACCTCCAACTCTCTCACATACATCAGTATCTAGGAGCTAAAATAAACGCGTCTACAGCTCTAGCGTATCCCAGTCCAGCAAGGATACAGAGCATTCAAGCCTTAGTCACAGTCTTCCAACATCAACAATCTCTGCAAGCCAGAGTGTTCATGAGACTAATAGGCATGATGGCATCTTGCATCTTCATAGCACCATATGCAAGACTGCAAATGTGTCCATTGCAGGAATGGGTAGCACAACAGTGGAATCAGGCTCAAGGGCAAATAAGAGACCTGGTGTTGGTAGACAGCCGCACACATCGCTCTCTGCAGTGGTGGAACACCAAAAACTTGACAAAGGGGCGGTCGTTCCGCAAACCTGTTCCACAGATAGTGCTTACAGCAGACGCATCCCTCACAGGATGGGGAGCCCACCTCCTACACCACACAACTCAAGGGCAATGGACCACTCAACAAAAAGCGCTCCATAACAACCACCTGTAGCTGCTAGCAATATTCCTAGCGCGCAAAACTTTCCAAGTATAAGTACAGAACAAAGCTGTCTTAATCCGGACGGACAACATGACAGCCATGTATTACATACAAAAACGGGGGGGGGGGGGCGACACTCTCTACAACTGTCCCAGCTTGCACAGAACATTTGGAGATGGGCCATTCCACAAAACATACACCTGACAGTAGAACACCTTCCAGGAGTTCACAATCAGATAGCAGATCTGTTGAGTCGGCAGACACAACAAATTCACAAATGGGAACTACATCCGCAGGTTCTTCAACCATTCTTTCACCACTGAGGTCATCCAGACATAGATCTGTTCGCCACACACGTAAACGCAAAATGCCCAACCTTCGCCGCCAGGTTTCCACACCCGCTGTCCAAGGGCAATGCAATAAGGATGAACTGGTCCGGCAGATTTGCGTACGCTTTTCCGCCCACACCACTAATACCATTGGTAGTACGCAAGTTCAGACAACAGTCTCTAAAACTGATCCTGGTAGCTCCCACATGGGCACGGCAACCGTGGTTCACCACACTGCTATAAGTATCTCTAGTTCCACATCAAAAGCTACGATTGACTCCATCCCTATTCACGCAGAACCATGAAGATATCAGACATCCAGACCCAAATCAACTGAATCTGGCGATCTGGCTCCTGAAATCTTAGAGTTTGGTTATCTAAACCTACCACCAGCCTGGGCCCCTACCGTTCCACCTCGAGGGCGCTCACGAAGGGGGTGCCACAGGGCTCATGTCTTAGCCCTACATTGTTTAATGTATATGTGGCCCCCCTTGCTGAGATTGTGCGGAAGTACGGGTTCACACCGGTCTCCTACGCTGATGACACCCAGCTCCTCTACCCTTTCAGCTCCCTTGGCCCTAAAGTCAAGGAAAATTTGCTGAGGGTATGAGGGCAGTGTCACATTGGATGGCCGCAAACTGCCTCCAATGTAACGTTGCAAAAACAGAGGTTATGCTCTTCGGCAAACCAAGCCTTCTGTGGTCTCCAGATTGGTGGCGCTGGATCTGGGTCCAGTTCCAATATCAAAGCCACACGTTAAAAATCTAGGGGTAAACATTTATCAAAAACTGACCCTTAAGGAACATACCAACCACATCGCAAGATTGTGCTTCCATACCATTGGCCTTCTAAGACGAGTCTTCCCGTATCTTCCTGACACCTACAGGAAGACACTCGTACAGGCCCTGGTCACTAGCCGCCTGGACTACTGCAACGGCCTGCTGACTCTAGCAAACGCAGATGCAGTAGGCCGTTTGCAGGTGGTCCAGAATACTGCGGCTAGACTGGTCATGAGTGCACCGGCTAGGACTCCCTCTAAGCCCTTGTTGGATGAGCTGCATTGGCTCCCTATACGGCAGCGCATCAGTTTTAAGATATGCTGTACGGTCCACAAGTGCTTATATGGGGATAGTCCTAAATACCTCTCTCAATCACTGGAGTTGTATCATCCTAGCTGGTCACTCCGCTCAAGCAACCAAGCTCTTCTGAAACCCCCTGCAACAAAAAAATCCAGACAAGGAAACCGAGCATTCTCATCAGTCGGCCCTGCTCTATAGAATAAGCTTCCAACAGATTTGAGAATGACCACTAACCATCTGTCCTTTAGAAAGATATTAAAAACTCTCCTTTTCCGGGAAGCATTCCAGTTCCACTAATTACTCTCACTGACCCTGTTAATGTTCTGGCTGGCAAAGCGCGGAGATACCCTTACGGGATTGATTCCTGCGCGATATAAGAAATTAAAATAAATTAAAGAGGCCAGGGGACCCACTACCAGAGCTTGTTATGCTGCTAAATGGAAAAGATTTGCCATTTACTGCAATAATAATCAAATTGATCCCCTGGATGCTTCTATCCAAAATATCATTTGCTACCTTCTACATTTACAAAGGTGTAACTTGGCATATTCATCCATACGCCTGCACCTTGCAGCAATTGCAGCCTACTTACAGAACAGACAACATCTGTCTCTTTTTAGAGTACCTGCAATTAAAGCATTTATGGAAGGATTAAAGAGAATCATTCCACCCAGGTTACCACCTTCTCCAGTGTTAACGTGGTTCTTACAAGGCTCATGGGACCCCCTTTTGAACCTGTACACAAATGTGAACTCCAATTTCTCACATGGAAAACAGCTTTCCTTATTGCTATCACCTCTCGTAGAAGAGTAAGTGAGATGCAAGCGTTCACTATACAAGAACCTTTCTTACAACTACATCGTAACAAAGAACTAATCCTAAATTCCTTCCAAAAGTGATTACTCCTTTTCATTTAAACCAATCTGTAGAGTTACCAGTGTTTTACCAAAACCCGGACTGTAGCAGAAAGAGCTCTACATACCCTAGACGTTAAAAGAGCTCTTCTCTACTATATAGATGGGACTAAATCTTTTCGGAAGACAAACCAATTATTTGTATCTTTCTCTCCACCTCATAAAGGCAACCCCATCTCTAAGGGTGGAATTGCAAGGTGGATTGTAAAATGTATACAAGTCTGCTATCAAAAAGCAAAACGTACATTAACAGTTCCTCCTAGAGCACATTCCACACGCAAGCTAGGAGCCTCCGTGGCTTTCTTAGGGAACATCCCCCTAGAAGACATATGCAAGGCAGCAACATGATCTACAACACACACCTTCACTAAACACTACTGTGTTGATGTGCAAGCCAAGCATCAAGCTGCAGTGGTCCAAGCTGTCCTTAAACTCTCTTTCAAACCACTGCAACAGATACAGGTGATCACCGCTAGTGAAGACACAGCTGCACAATCCATGCAAAGTGTAGTATCTGCAGCTCATATGCCTCGAACGGAAAATGCTACTTACCAGTATGCATCTGTTCTTGGCATGTAGAGCTGCAGAGTTAGACACGCCCACCCGCCTCCCCGGGACTTGTATCTGTTCCAGTTTCTATCTTACTTAGATGCACACGCATGGACATCTTTTCTTTACTTCTACTAACTCCATCATTTCCCATCATGGCGAAAAACAATCTAAGGATGGAGCCGATGCCCATGCGCAGTATCGTCCAAGGGAGGAGTCTTCTATCTCGTGTCTACAAAGACTTCTTCCAAGACGACAACAACCTGCAAACATCCGAGCCCAACACCAGGTGGCGATCTAATGCTAAGTGTACGACTCTGCAGCTCTACATGCCAAGAACAGAAGCATACTGGTAAGAAGTATTTTCCTTTTTAATAAGACATAGATAAAATCATCAATAGCTTCATCCCGAAAATAATATTTTTATATCAAAAATAGAAATTATTTCTTGTAAATCTCATCATATAAAAAAAGACATGTATGCCTATCAATGTGCAAGACACAACAATGAAAATAGCCCAAAAAACGAAGGGGACAATATCCCCAAAGTTTAAGAAACAAAACCCTATCCCCACTGATGCCCACATTCAAGAGCCCCGGCACCTCCCAACAACATTCATTCATCAAATACTCTCAACCATACCAACCGCCAGCAGAGGAACAAGACAAAAACCAAACAGAACAGAAACATAAGAACAAAGTGTGATAATAAACAAACACATGCACAACTAGTCAAGCAGAAGAATATCAAAAGCCAATTGCTTTTCTTGCATATAGTTAGGCAGATCGTTTCTTCAATACAAATGAGCATTATTATACATTTTATACATTCTCACAATCGAGTCGTGTTAACTGGAGCTGTGCTCTCAGAATGGTTCAAATGTGAGAATCCATGGATGCCGTGGTAAGCATCCTTTACGTTTGGCGAGATGTTTCACCATATAATCCTTTACAGGCAGTCGATTTGATTCTTTAAGTTCAAGATGGCAAGGTCCAGCTTGCGGCTTTCGTTAGCAGGAGGTCGCTGCCCAGGAGCTGCGTCGGAGTGCCATCGAGAGGGAGGCCTTTTCTATGGTGCTTTCGTTAGCAGGAGGTCGCTGCCCAGGAGCAGAGTCGGAGTGCCATCGAGAGGGAGGCCTTTTCTATGGTGCTTTCGTTAGCAGGAGGTCGCTCCCCAGGAGCTGCGTCGGAGTGCCATCGAGAGGGAGGCCTTTTCTATGGTGCTTTCGTTAGCAGGAGGTCGCTGCCCAGGAGCAGCGTCGGAGTGCCATCGAGAGGGAGGCCTTTTCTATGGTGCTTTCGTTAGCAGGAGGTCGCTGCCCAGGAGCAGCGTCGGAGTGCCATCGAGAGGGAGGCCTTCGCTGTGGTGCTTTCGTTAGCAGGAGGTCGCTCCCCAGGAGCTGCGTCGGAGTGCCATCGAGAGGGAGGCCTTCGCTGTGGTTTGGTCCCTGAAGGAGCTGCCGTCATACTTGTTTGTCTTTTACTTCCTCGTTCAAACTGACCACAGGCCTCTCAGAGGGCTCATGCAAATGAAGGGTGAAAACCACAAACTGTTGAGGTGGTCCATCTCCCTGCAGGGGATGCACATTACAGCGGAACATCGACCTGGGACTGACCATGCCACTGCAGCTGAACTTTCCAGGTTCTTCAACTTAGACATTGAAGACTCTATTGGGAAAGGTTAGTTTCAAACTCTTTCATTTCGGGGTGTGGCTTGTGTAGGACAGTGCCCCTTTTTAGGCCTTGCCTGAGCTAATGCGCTTGCGCATTGCTCTGGCGAGAATATAGTAAGGGGAAAAGAACAGTCTACCAAAACGGCGGATTAGACACAGTTCATATGATCTATGCGCGTACACGCCAGCCACGTCACACACCACCATTTGTCTGTGCCGCTCATCAGACTTCAAAGGCTGCCGCTCCCCCAATCAGACTTCAAAGGCTGCCGCTCCCCCGCCCCCACATCAGACTTCAAATGAATGCGCTCCCGCTCCCCCGCCCCCCGCCACAGCAAAGCAGAGAGTTTGTCTCCGCCTGCTCTCCCGTGTGCTTGCATCTTCCTTCCTTGGCCCTGGGTGTTTTCCGGGTTCTCCCATTCAGTGCCTTCTCGAACCCGTACTTGATTGCTGTTCAAGCCCCAGCATTTCTCGCTGCCTCTATCATTTTACACTCTCCCTGTGCTTTCCTGTTTCCCCTTGCTTTTTCCCAGCTCCATCATTCTGTGCTTTGATAAACTGAACGCGCTTTGGAGCACTCAACCCTGAGTGTTCTTAGCTTCAGTCTCTGTGCTGCTGCAACACATCACTGAGGGACACCACCACATCACTCAGAGGCACCACCACATCACTCGGGTGCACCACCACATCACTCGAAAACACCACCACATCACTCGGGGACACCACCACATGACTTAGCGACACCATCACATCACTCAGGAACACCACCACATTACTCAGGAACACCACCACATTTTTCAGGGGCTCCACCACATCACTCAGGGGCACCACCACATCACACAGGGGCACCACCACATCACTCAGGGGCTCCACCACATCACTCAGGACCACCACCACATGACTCAGGGGCACCACCACATCACTCAGGAGCACCACCACATCACTCAGGGGCTCCACCACATCACTCAGGGGCTCCACCACATCACTCAGGGGCACCACTCACGGGCACCACCACATCACTCAGGGACACCACCACATCACTCAGGGACACCACCACACCACTCGGGGACACCACCACATCACTCAGGGACACCACCACATCACTCAGGGGCACCACCACACCACTCAGGGACACCACCACACCACTCAGGGAAACCACCAGAGAAGTGTGGCTCAATGGTTAGAGTGGCAGACCCTGATGCAGAGGTCTAGCCCTGGACCAGGGTTCAATTCCCGCCAGGGCGGGTCTTGGTCTCAATTTCCACGGACCTGATAATTCTCGCCTCGGTGCCTATTCTAATCATGGGTCTCACTCTGCAACTCTGGGCATAGCTTGCTTAATCTCCACAACGGCCCCAACAACGCTAGGATGCCTGGCTTCACCTTGGGGTTGCCCAGGAGTGGGCACTTCACAGGGAAAGCCAGGATGGGTTCCACAGCAGTATGCGTACAAGCGCCTGAGATACCCCTTCGGGGGTTGATTCGGTGCGCTATACAAATACTACTACATTTACATTTACATTTACTCTAATACACCACCACGTCACTCAGGGACACCACCACATCACTCAGGAACACCACCACATCACTGTAGGACACCACCACATCACTCAGGGACACCACCACATCACTCGGGGACACCACCACATCACTCAGGGACACCACCACATCACTCAGGGGCACCACCACACCACTCAGGGACACCACCACACCACTCAGGGACACCACCAGAGAAGTGTGGCTCAATGGTTAGAGTGGCAGACCCTGATGCAGAGGTCTAGCCCTGGACCAGGGTTCAATTCCCGCCTGGGCGGGTCTTGGGCTCAATTTCCACGGACCTGATAATTCTCGCCTCGGTGCCTATTCTAATCATGGGTCTCACTCTGCAACTCTGGGCATAGCTTGCTTAATCTCCACAACGGCCCCAACAACGCTAGGATGCCTGGCTTCACCTTGGGGTTGCCCAGGAGTGGGCACTTCACAGGGAAAGCCAGGATGGGTTCCACAGCAGTATGCGTACAAGCGCCTGAGATACCCCTTCGGGGGTTGATTCGGTGCGCTATACAAATACTACTACATTTACATTTACATTTACTCTAATACACCACCACGTCACTCAGGGACACCACCACATCACTCAGGAACACCACCACATCACTGTAGGACACCACCACATCACTCTGGGACACCACCACATCACTCAGGGACACCACCACATCACTCAGGGACACCACCACATCACTCAGGGACACCACCACATCACTCTAATATACCACCACATCACTCAGCACCACAACAGCACTGTCCTTGCTTGCAACGAATAAGCATTGCCATAGCCAATAGGACTCGCATTAGGAAAGTGTAAGCTATTGGCTTTGTGAATAACAATGCTATTACTTTATATATTTTAAAAGCCAACACATATTAAAAAAATGTGTCATTTACAATACCAATAGCTCACACGTTCCGAATGCGAGACCTATTGCATTGCAAATGCTTGTTGACATGGTCACCCCCACTTTCTGCCTGACGTGGTTATGACTGGAAGTGCACTGGGTCCCTGCTAACCATGTCCTCAGTGCCGAGCTCTTCCCTAAAAAGTACCATTGTTTTACAATTGCCATGTCTTCAGCTCACAGTAAGTCCCTAGTAAATGGTACCGCTGGTACCTAAGGCATTGGGACAGAAGAGGGTCCCTAAGGGCTGCGGCACAAATTGTGATACCGTAGGGACCCTTCACCAAGAAGGAAAGTCAACATGGCACACAGCCGTGTGCCATGCCTACAGGCACTGTGTGAGATATAGGTAAGCCATTCCTACAGCAGGGCTTACAGCCGAAGGCAGGGTGCACTATTTCCCATGTGTGGACATGTCTGTCTGAGCAGCCATGACCCTGCAATGTCTAAGCCCGTTCTTAGACATTGTAAGTGAACAGGAAAGCCTTAGCGAGCGCATGGGCCAGACACTCATCATTGCGGGTTCTCCAGCTCCATGACGGCTTCACTCGACCCCAAGATGTTTGGTACCAGACATCTCATCCTAATCAACCCGCACTGATGCCAGTGTCAGATGCAATAATAAATGCACCCAGAAGGCAGCTTAGAGGTGCCATTAAAAATCTACCAGCTACAAGAGTGATTACCCACTGGTCTTGGCCACCTGCCACCTCTAGACATGGTTCTGGCCTCCTGGGGTGAGAGCCTTCACATGCTCTGGGTGGGGGTGTTTCACACCTCATCAAAGCAGGAACTGCCTTCCAGGGCGGAAAGCTTCGAAGGCTCTGCTGCCTTTGAAATGCGACCCAGGCCTCTCCAGCTAGTGGAAAATGCCAACCCCCCCTTCCTGTCCCCACTTTTTGGTTGGAGGAAAGGCAGGAAAATGAGATAGAATAAGAGCTGTGCCCACACCTAGCCAGCACCACCCACAAGGTGGGGCAGCTGATATGGACTCCACTTTTGGGAATCCTCCATCTTGTGTTGAAGATAATTAGCCTATTAGTGTAAGGGTTATGCCCACTTCCCTCAGGAAGTGGGCATATAGATGGTGTAGTCACCCTAAAGGTAGGTAGCTCATTGCCTGCTACCTAGCGCTCTCCCTAATACCCCTAAATTGAGTATTTAGGTGGCTTCCCTCAACCCAGGACTTCAGATTCGATGGACCTGAAAACAAAGAGGACAACGAAGGGCTGCTGAAACTGAGAATTGAGTGCTTGCACTGGAGTTTTGCACCAAATCCCTGCCTGCCACTTCAAGACTCAACAATCAAGGTGAACTGTCTCTTTCTGCTGCTGTGTGGCCTCTAAGAACCCCAGAGGACGACCAGCCTTCGCAAACTGCCCGAGAACTCCCTTGGAGTAGAGGAGCTCTTCCCCTGCAGACCGCAGGCACCAAAACCGCAGAGCCCGGTCCAACGACTCGCAGCTCCCTACCTGACCAGCACAGCAACTGACCGGGAAGAGGTAATTGCGCTATGGAAGGCCAGATCTATCTCCCCACCGAGTTTGGAGGCACCATGCCCAACAGGAGCCGTGCAGTATCAATCCCTGGCGTACCGGATGACCTAAAATCTAGACCAACATCGAAGAGTCCAGTCAGGACCCCAACTGTGCCAGAGTCCGGCAGTCACCGAAGGACATCAGTACCCCTGAGACCCACTTCAAGAGGTGCCCAGCAGGCCTGAATTTGTCCCTGCCAGCTGTGTTGGCCCTGACTGGGAGGTGCACCTTTACGCCCCGGGCGGGCCCACATACCTGCTCTGTACCCAGCCCGCCTGGCCTGGGTAACAACAAATCAGCTGTGCTCCCATGTCGCTAAGGCCCTTGCGATTCAAGCCCCCATTTGGGAGCTCACAGACTTGTCCACATGTCCACCTGTGCAGCCTGACTTTAGAGTGCCCTCCTTACCCGTAGCACGCCAGCTACCACCTCCCTGCGAAATACAGGACGTACCCGATGAACTGTTGGCAGAACATTCAGCCTTGGCTTCCGGCTACTCTAAACCCAGAAGGTGAACCTCTACAAGGGCCTGTGCTGTGTGCTTTACCTCCCATAGGATTGCATTGCGCTTAATTGAGCCCCACCTTTGAACTATTCGCTAATCTTTGACAATTCATAAGAAATAAAGTACTTACCTTAGTACGTATTTCTTGGTTCGAAAATATATATATAAAAAGAAATGTTATTTTTTTCATTTAGTCTTGGGTTTTTTGCTTGAGTGTGTGCCTCATTCAGAGCCTCTGTGAGTACAACAGATGCTTAGAAAGAACTAACCTCTGATAAACTTAGCTGCTCGCCCACACTTCCACAAATAGAGCGTTCGTTGTATCTACTTTTTCCTCTGTCAACCAATGGGAGACTCACTGGACTCTCTGCACAGTGTACTTTTACATAGAAAGCCAGCCTCCTGCACCTTGCATTACTGAAAGCTCAAACTGTTGTGTACGTGTGCATACAGTAGCGTGCCCCTAATCTTAACAAACATTGTCCTAGATAAACCAATTTTAAAAGTGAAGGAAGCGGTCACATGGGGCACCATATTTACCTGTTGTGTTATGGAAAAGCTTCCAATCCGATGACCGCCAACGGGAAGGCACTCTCCAGGGCAGGACATTACTCGCGTCACGCGGAGGCTGCCAGAACACATCCTCTGTACTTTTCTTTGTAATTTTGGGCCAGGTCACTCACTGCCCTATGGTGTTACCACAAGAGGATAGGGAGGAACAATACAAGGGCACTCACTATCATCTCTCCAGAGGAATGAGGAAAAGGCCCTGATCCCGAGGCGCACAGAAGGTGATCCCCTGCAGAAACAGCAGCAGTGATAACGGAGAGCCCCAGCTCCAGCAGGGTGAGCAGACCCCAGGTGCACATTCGAAGCCCCATTGAAGCTCGTGCTACAGTAACACCGCTTTAGAGTCACACACTGAATGTGGGCACGCTGCATTAATACTACCCAGAAGTGCACGCCCAGACACAGCGCCAGAATACGCTGAGTTAACCCATCAGCAGGGAAACAAAAGAAAGACAGTCCAAGAGCCCCATGGGGGTGGAGGGCTTCTTTATTTAGGGGTGAGCGGCGAGCGCTGGTAAACTCCGCCACGGGGTGTAGGAGGAGATTTTGCTGAACTGCGCGCTCCAAGCGGAGCGCAGAGTGGCAAAAACTCGGTGTACCCCTCCCGCAGAGTGGAGTTCACTGCCCAGGCCTAGTTAGAATTTTTGAAAAATACAGGATTTTGACATGTTGCTGAGGATGTTTGCAGACGAGGTTTGATAAGTCATTTGAATAATCAGGTAAAGAGAACAATAACAATTATGAATCACATTGATAAATCAGAAGGCCCAATTATGGCAATACAAGTTGATTTTATTGAGCTGCCACACTGCAATGGCTTAAAATATGTCTTAGTAATTATCTGCTTGTTCTCAAAAAGGGTGGTAGCGCTTCCCACCAGGAGGGCAGATAGCCTTACAGTTGACACATTTTTGTTGAGGTAGATAATCCCACGGCTTGGCCCTCCAACCTCTATTTAGATTTAGGGGCCCCGTCCGACATCGGTCAGGAGCCGTAACCGACCGAGATGCTGTGGTCGGTTACGGCCCTGAAAGCATGAAGCTCGGTCACACTTGTATACTTCACAATGGGAGCATGCATCCCAAGCTGAATGCATGCCTCCATTCTGAAATGCAGGGGTACAGTTCATCCCTGCACCCTGTGGCCGGCACCCCAAGGTGCCTGCCACCAGGTGCAGGGATCAACGGAGGGGCACCATAGGTGCCCCCAGGCTGCCATTCGGTGGCCTCACACCCATGGGGTGCTGGGGTCCCCAGAGAAAGTTTCTGACTGCCTTTTCGTGCCGGATACACCGGCACGAAAAGGCAGTGAAAAACTGCCATCATACTCCCTCGGTCGTAAAGAGGCGACCGGGAGAGTACTGAAGGATTTCCGGATGGCAGATGGCTTTCCAAGCCCGTCGTAGGCCATCCGGAAATCCGAGTCAGATTCCATTCTGACCGAGCCCATCGGAATGGCTCGGTCGAAAAGGAATCGTCCGGAATTGGAAACGGAATCGACCCTAGGTGTGGGGCACACTTCAAGAATAAAGTGTTGATTATCATTTGTACAGACAGTGGTTCCTTTGTAGTTATCAGCCACAATCTTCAGGTCAGGTGGAATGTGCAAATGGTACTCTCAAAGATAAGCTGACAAAAGTGTAAGCTTCAACTGCTTTAATGCTCTTCCTCTTGTTTTGATAAGCATGAGAGGCACTCCTAACAAAAAGACTGATTTCTCACCTCTTGAAATTATTATGGGCAGAGCAATGAGACTTGCACAAGTACCTTAAGCTGCACTATAGCTTCAATCACTGATGACAACATGATGGAATATTGCAAACGTCTGTCTGATATGATGATATTAGTCTCTCATCAGGTGAATGTGGTAACAGAAGACTGCAAGGACATCCCCTGCCATGGACTAAGCTGTGGCGACTGGGTTGTAATCTGTAAACATGTCCACAGCGGGTATTTCGGTGAGAGGTAGAAGGGGCTCTACCAAGTGAGACAAGCACTGCTGTGAAGTGCCCATGTGCGCCTCAGTGGGTCCACATTGCTTATGCAAAGAGAGTGAGAGTTGCAGTAGCAGGGATGAGTCGAATGATCAAGGCACTCTGTCTGCTCGAGGTCAAGCTCGAAGCCAGGTTCGAGGCCCTAGAGAGAATCCAGAGGGGTTGAAGAGTTTTATGAACTGGTGAAGACAAAGTGCAAAAGTAAACAGAAGGGCTGAAGTTTAGGTTGAGCGAAAGTTCTGATGAAGAACCTGAAACTTCTGAAGTCCAGTTTCAGGACAATGATCAGAGTGAACAGCTCCTATAGTGCAAAAGAGCGAAGCATGAGCGGCAGCAGGAAGAAATTGACTCTGATCTGAGCAGTGAAAATTGCAGTTGAAGATCAAAGTTACAAAGAAGGAGGAGCTTCGCGCGCAACCAAGATGGCTGCGTGAGCACAGGGCTCCCTAGACCCACGTAACCTCCCAAATATATCCTGTCACTTATCCTGTTCGCTGTTGACGTCTTCGTGTGGATGAACCACAGGAAAAGCGAAAACTGAAATGTATTTCCCGATCGGACCACGGAGACCGGAGTTGTGGCGCCGGAAAGTTTGCGGCCTTCGCCTCTTGGATCCCCGGCACCTAAGTTGGCACGGTGCCCAGGGCGTAATTGAACAACAACGGCCTAAGGCAGCTGAGGCAGTCGGTGTGGTTCCACTTTCGCTTTCGTTTTTGTCATCTGGGTTGGATCCCAGACCTTAAGACGCCTCAATCCCTTTGAAAGCCTATATCCTGATCAGTACTTGGGCGTGCCGAACAATATTTGGAGTTTTGGCCTTGGACTGCACTATAAACTGTCTTTTTGTCCATTTTTGTTCCTTCGCCTGTGGGCCATTTTGGACTTTCGCTTTCTCGACTCCATGCTGCTCTAACATCTTGGCCGACATCCCTTACAGTTGGGTGCTGTCTACCGCTTTCTGGTTGGCCTGCTTGTGTCCCCCCTGCTCTTGATTTGGATAATACCTGGGATTATCCCGAAATGGCGAACAAATCGGAGGGGGGCAAACAGAGGTTGAAAACCACAAGATGAGGTGGCTATACCCAAACCAACGTGATGGATCGCTACGCTAAGGTTAAGGGGTCGCCCAATGGACCAAGTCGACCGCTTGAGGAAGCGGGGGGTTCATCGACTCCGGCAACGGAACCGACTTTACAGGACGTGATGGCCGCCATCGATGGTATCAAGTCTTCCCCGCGGAAAGCAAATGGAGACCCTTGCTCATAAGCTGGATACAGTGGCGATCGATGTAAATTTGATCCGTACGGACCTTACAAAAACCAATGAAAGGGTCAAATCGTTGGACATAAAAACGTTGAGCTTAACCGCTGATGTCGTTGACCTGCAGACCGAGGTCCGTAACCTGAAATCCTCCAATGACATTGCTATCCGTCGCCTGGAGGAATTTGAAGGAAGGGCTCAGCGGAACAATGTCCGCATAATTGGTGTTCCGGAACAGGCGGAGGAACAAGCGGCTGACGTTTTTGTTGAGGACCTTATCGTCAAACATCTAGCCCCCAATGGACTGAGCAAGGTTTTAACGGTGGAACGCGCCCATAGGATCCCGGGTGGCAGACCGAATGTGGCCACTCCACCGAGGCCTATCATAGCACTGATTTTCAACTTTCGGGACAGAGATGCTATCCTACAGGCTTCGCGGGCGGGTGGACCCTTGAAGTTTGAGAACTCTTCTATCAGTTTCTACCCGGACTTCACGCAGGCGGTCCAGAAACAGAGACTCAGTTTTCTAGGGGTAAAAAGGAGACTACGAGATATGGGACTCAAATATGCCATGCTTTTCCTGGCCAAGCTGAGGATCGAATATAATGTACGGGTCCACTTCTTTGATAAGCCCGAGGTGGTGGCCGACTGGTTAGACATTCTGCCGGCCCGACAGGAACCGGAGAGTCAGCCTGGCGGAGCAGAGGGAGGACTTGAGAGGCAGGAATGACCGTCATTTGCCTGGTTTCTGGGGACATTGGGGGGATTGCTACTGTGATGGATCCAATTATGATGTGCATCTGACTGTTGTTCGAACGGGGGGTTGCGGGACTATCGGCGGGTCTTTCTCCTCCTCAGCCTTACTTCTTGTAGTTTAGTTTAGATGTGGGGGCGACAGGCACACTGCGAGTTGGGGTGGCTCTTAGTCGTATGCAGGGGTGCAGGGTGGGGGGTGTTGTATTGGGTTGTTTTGGTGGGGGTGGGGTGTTGGTTTTCAGGTTGATGTTTTTGCAAGGCGCTTTATTGCTGGACTTTATCATTGATGTGCTGTACTCTGCTCGGGGCTGGATCCTCTTTCTCTTTCATGATGGGGGTAGGGGGTTGAGGTTGATGAGTTGGAATGTTAACAGGCTGGGGGATAAGATTAAGCGTGGGGTAGTACTGCAGCTACTGAAACTTCACTCCCCTGAAGTTGTTCTACTACAGGAGACCCACTTGGTAGGGAATACATGTCATGCAATGAACAGGAAGGATAATCGTCTAGTTGCCCATGCTGGTTTCTCCTCTGGGTCCAGGGGTGTTGGAATCCTTATTAAGAATGCTTTCCCACTTGACGTGGACTCCACGGTCCTTGACGATAGGGGACGCTATGCGGCTATTTCGGGACAGTGGGAGGGCTGCACGCTTTCCCTGGTCTCTGTTTATGTTCCTCCTGGCCTACAATCTACTACCTTTGCCGATTTGACACAGGTTTTGCTCGATCTCCCCGGGGGATCTCTGATACTGGGTGGGGATTTCAACGCTGTGGTTTCCGGTTTGCTCAATAGACACCCCCCTAGGGACCTAAGGGGGGCGCTTGGTTGGCTACCTGACTTCATGGACACTCTGGGCCTGGTGGACTGCTGGAGATTGCTTCACTCTGATCAGTTTCACTCGGGCGCCCATGGTAGCCTCTCTAGGATTGATTATGTCTTGGTGCCGGCTGCACAGGCGTTGTGTGTTAATGAGATCAGGCATATGGCCTCGGGGTATTTCTAATCACTTCCCGCTGTGGCTTCGGTTGGAATTAGCATCGGGTGCCGAGGGTCGGGTAGCCCCGATTAACCCTTGGTATCTTCTCAATCCCAAGACCCGCAGTGAGCTTGTAAAGGCTTTGGATAACTATTTCTGGGAAAATGAAGGTTCGGTTTCCTCCACGGTCTCCTTATGGGAAGCGTTTAAGGCCGTTATTAGGGGTCAAGCTCTATCATCGATTTCTGGAGTCAAGAAGCAGAAAGAGTAAGATGTGGTAAAGATAGAGACTGAGATTGCTGACTTGGAACTAGCGCTAGAACAGGAGGTGACCCGTTCTAGATTGCATGTTCTGCAATTGAAGCAGCTAGAATATAAAAGGTGACGGAGGCTGCGAAGGCTCTTAGTCGGGAACAGCAGGGGCGTCTCTTTGTTCTGTAAGTTGTTCCTTGGATTTCTAGTGCCGTTTGGCTGTCTTGTTGGTTGCTGGTAGTTTGTGAAGAGGATCTATAGCGCCGGGACGCTCTTTGAGCAGCTGAGCGCTCTACAAAACACCCAGTAACATAACATAACATAACATTTATGATGTTGGGAACAAGGTGGGCAAATTGATAGCATGGTTGGATAGAAAAGATAGAGCAAGTCGTGTGGTACCGGAGATTGTGCCAGTGAGTGGAGCTATTGTGACAGACCCACAAGAGATAGTGGAGTGTTTTGCGGATCATTTTCCCACTGTATACTCTTCCGTGTCTGATAGTCCGGAGGAGGACTTGTGCTTCTTGTTACGAGATATTGCCCTTCCGTGTCTCTCAGAGGAAGACAGGGAACTTATGGATGGTACAATCACTGCCGATGAGGTAGCGTTAGCTATGCGTTCACTACGTTCCGGTAAAGCGATGGGTCTCAATGGTCTGCCGATAGAATTGTACAAGCTCCGGCCTGACAAGATTGCTCCATATTTAAGGGACATGTTCCTAGAGTCCCGGGACCGTGGTTTTCTATCCCCCCACCAGAGGTTAGCGACGATAGTTGTAATACACAAGGAAGGGAAACCGAGGAATAGGTGTGCCACATACAGACCGATTTCTCTGTTAAATGCCGAACCTAAAATTCTTGCCAAGCCACTGGCTAATAGATTGATCAGAACCATTAGTGCTCTAATCCATCCGGATCAGTCTGGTTTTATCCCGCATAGAAACACAGCGTTGAACCTTCGGCGTCTGCACAGGGTTCTCGCGAGGGCCGCGACGTTGCGCGAGCCGGCCATTTTGGACGTCACTATGGCGTTTGATACTGTGGAATGGCCGTATTTGTGGGCGGTGCTGGCCAAATTTGGGTCGGATTTTATTGGTTGGGTTTGGCTTCTTTATGCGGACCCCCTCGCTCAGATTGTGGTTAACAGTCGCGTTTCTGCTCCGTTTTGTCTCGGGTGGGGTACCCGTCAGGGTTGCCCGCTCTCCCCCCTTTTGTTCGCACTGGCCCTGGAGCCCCTCGCTGCGTGGATCCGTTGGGAGCCCTCCATGAAGGGTATTTACTGGTCTCCGGAGTACGAAGATCGAATCTCCCTATATGCGGACGACATCCTGCTTTACTTGACTTCCCCTAGGAAGTCTCTGATAGTTTTGTGTGATGTTTTGACTTCCTTCGGTAAAAACTCGGGCCTGATTATCAACTGGGCTAAATCCTATCTTTACGTCTTCTGTGGTGATACTCCTGTTTTGCCGCGTAACTGTCCCATTCAGATAGCGCAAGAGGGGTTTAAATATCTAGGTATTTATGTTTCGATGGACCCCCTGGTTCGGTATGAGCGAAACCTTCTCCCTCCCTTGAATCGGTTGAAACGAGATGTCGCGGGCTGGCGGAAGCTTCCGCTTTCGTTGCTTGGGCGAGCGGCCCTTTTTAAAATGATGTCTCTTCCTCGTTTTTTGTACGTCCTTCAGAACACGCTTGACATAGTTCCTGCTAGTTACTTTTGGATAGTTGAGGGTCTACGGAGGAAACTGTTGTAGGATGGCAGGCCTCGTATTGCGATTGCCAAATTGACACTCCCGTGGTACGACGGGGGTATTGCCCTTCCCGTCATCAAAAGGTACTATTGGGCATCGCAGTTAGGGGCCATCAACCACGGTATGTATGGCCACGAGTTAAACCCTAGTTTCGCCATGGATAGGTGGTCACTTCCCCGGGGCAACTATTATAGGGCGCTATAGTCTAAATCGGTGGTGAGGTCTTTGTCGGGGCCGACGAGGGCGGCCGTACGGGTCTGGCAGGATGCCACTAGTGCGTTAGGCTGGACAGATCGCTTGACCTTGGCGACCCCGCTTTTCAGATCTGATAGGTTTGGTAAATTGTGGAACACTAAGGGGTTCGACAAGTGAGATCTTATTGGCATCAACAAAGTGGGAGACCTCTGGGCCAAGGGACAGGTAAAGTCGTTTGCGGCCCTGCAGGTTGAGTTTGATTTGGGTGGGTCTGAGTATTTCCGTTATGCTCAGGTTCGTCATGCATTGACTTCAGTCTTCCCGTTTGGGGAGGAGATACCGGAATCTACCCCACTGGAAGACCGAGTGTTGGATGGTCATATGCCGTACAGTACCATCTCCCTGGTGTATAAAAAATTGATTAACCATAGGGCAGACCTATTGTCGAAATTGCGAGATCAGTGGACCCGTGACGGCCTTGAGCTTGATGATGAGGACTGGCAATCAGCGATCTCCTCTCCCAAGGATTCCGGCACGACTCAGATTAGTTCAACTCAAAATATTACACAGAGTATATGTCACGGGTCCCCGTCTGGTTCGAATGGGCTTTTCTGAAGAGGGTCTGTGCCAACCGGGTTGCGGACAGTTGGGTACGTTTCTCCACATCATCTGGGAGTGTAGGGAAGTTGCTGTTTATTGGAGGAAGGTCCACGAGGTTATTCAGGAGGTCACGGGTGTGGCTCTCTTGCCAGAAGCCAGGCGCTGCTTGCTAAATGTTTGGGAGCCCACCAACCATAATGTGGCTCAAACTCAATGGGTGACCCTGGGGGCTATGATCGCCAAACGTAATATTGCACAGCTATGGAGATCCCAGAGACCCCCTACTCTTGAGGTGTGGATGGAAAACATGGATTGGTGCATGTTCAGGGAAAAAACTGTATACCTGGCTCGGGGTCGTCCCCGGAAGTGGCACAAAGTATGGGGTCCTTGGAACCGGTATAGAGGTGACATATGTGTACCGCCAGTGGCACCTGTCCTTGATGTCCCGTTTTCCCCCTGACTCCGCATTACCTCTTGATTGCTTTAAGGTCTTTGATACTCCCTCTTCTCCTCCCCCTCTCCCCCGTCAATGAGTTGATCATTCCATTGTCTATATAATGATGTTCCGCCTTTGCGCAGTCTATGCACTTCATGTACTTTGTTGTCGCCTTGCTTATTTTTTCTAATAAAAAGAAATATATAAAAAAAGTTACAAAGAATTCCTCTGAAAAGAAGATGTTTACTGTGAACAGAGCAGACAGAGACAAAGTTGATCAAGGTGCAGGTTGCAAGCGTCCCAGTATATGTGATGAAGCCGGCTGACTGTCCTTCCAGTCAGGAAGAAGCACATCCTTGGATTCAAACCTTATGCAGACATCAGATGAGGATGGGGTGGGATTCTATATTGAATGCTGCAGAGAGGTCCAGAATGATGACGGCAACTGTGTTTCCTCGGACCAGGATCATCTTGATGTCAGCAACGGCAATGAGGGCTGTCTCCGTGCTGTGTCTAAAGCCAGACGGAGTGAGACTGAGGAGTTGGCGGTCATTGAGATGGTTGGTGAGATGTACGCTGATAAGATTTTATAGGATTTTGGCTGGTTACGGAAGCAGAGGAATGGGTCTGAAGGTGGTAGGCAATGCTGGGGTCGCAAAAGGTTTCTTGATCAGCTGGAGTACTGTGGCATGTTTCCAAGTGTCAAGGAAGGATTGGGTTGAGTACCGTGCTGATGGTTTGTAGTCCTTTGGTTAAGGGGTGGGAGGATCTGGAGTCAAAGGTGCCCTGGGGTAGATGTATTTCATAGTGGAGGTGGTTTGGTCGATCGAGATGGTTGGCCAAGTGGTCAGAGTGGTGTCCTTGGCCGAGATGGGGAGCCTTGCTGCAGAAGCACTGTGAGTGCTTGCCACAAAGGTCCTGTGAAGGCTGATATTGTTGGGAGTGACCACCGTGGAGGTGAACTCTCTCATGATGATGAAGATCTCTTTGCTGCTGTTGGTGCTGGTGCCAAAGCCGTGTGCGAGCCCAGAGCATTTGGCGGTTCGGATCTGCTCGTGGTAGCATTTAAGGGCGACGGCTTTTCTGTTTGTGTTATCTTGCCTTGTTCTGCATCTATGCTTCAGTTGTTTGCAGTGGCGCATTATCATCCTGAGTTCATTGGTGTAGCAGCTGGCTGGTGTTCTGTATTTTGTGGCTCGTTTATGCATGATCAGAGGCAGGTTATTGTTACAGGCCTTGATCCAGTTGTTGAAGTATGTGATGGCGACAGACAGGCTGTTGCTGTGGTCTTGTTGGCATTTCATGAGTTTGGACATCCAGTCTTCTTATTTATTTATTTAAGAGGTTTTATATAGAGTTGGCGAGACCCAGAGGTATCAGATCGCTTTACATGAGTATGAAGATAGTAACAGTAGAAGACAATATTTAAAAAGCATGGTACACCAACAGGTTAACAACAGCGAAACAACTTGAAAGTACACATATCAAATACACAGATCGATAGAGCAATAGCTATACACATACATAACATGTAAACGGGAGATCGAATCCAGGGTGCAGGATAAGACCCCAATATTTATTGAGGAGGTGCATTTTGAGGCCTTTTTTAAAGCTGATATAGGAAGGGCTGCATTGCAGGTCTTTGGGGAGGGCATTCCAGGTGTTTGAGGCACTTCCGGAGAAGGAGAGGGATTGTGTGGAATTCTTTTTTAGCATGGGTTGGACTCGGAGGAGAGCGTTGGTGCTTCTCATAGATTGTGTGGGTCGTGTGCTGCCTGCATTGCAGAGTTTATTGGCGAGGTACGGCGGTGTATTTTGATGGAGGACTTTATGTGTAATGTAAAGAGTTTTGTAGGCGGATCTGCCTTTGATGGGGAGCCAATTCAGAGTTTTGAGGGCTGGGGAGATGTGGTTGAAACGTTTGCAGTCTGTGATGAGCCTGGCTGTAAGGTTGAGCACAGATTTGAGTGGAGCAAGTTGGACCTTGGGGATTCCGGTGAGGACGGCGTTGCCGTTATCATTTCGCGAGAGGACCAGTGACTGGACTGAAAAAAATGAGTTTTCACTAGGTTCTATTAATTTCCTTACATTCTTCCATTTCCTTGCCATCTCGTGACAAAACCCTGCCTACAGCCTCCATTTCTGCTGACTCTCAAAACCATCACATACCCAAGTCCCCCTGTTCTTTGCAGTTAGCCAATTCATCAACAGAAAGCCATGGCAGTTTCGGTGCTGCAGTCTTTTCTGAATCTTGATTGTAGGGGGCCCAGTAAGTTGAAATGTTCGATGTGTTTGTCTAATTTGAGCAGGGCACATTTTTCAAGGTATTTTGAAAGAAGGGGAGGTTAGAGATGGGGTGGAGATTGTTAAGGTAATTGGGGTCGGCATTAGGGTTTTTAATAATGGGAGTGATTTGTCCAAGTTGAAGGGAGATAGGGACACATCCCGTGGCAATGGAGGTGTTGATGATTGGGGTCCAAGATGGGGCAATGATGTGCTTTAGGTCTTGGACAAGGTTAGATGGGAGGAGTTCTTTACTATGGGAGGACGGTTTAAGTTTAACCAAGATGTTGTAAACTTTGTGATCGGTTACAGGGAGGAAGATTTGCCAGATTAGTTGTGAGTTAGGGTGGTTGGTTTCAAGAGGTGTAGTTGTGGGTAAGTGAGAGGAGTAGTTTAGGGGAGGTGAAGTAGTGGGCAAGTGTGAGGAGGGATCGGGGGTGGGGAATGTGGTATGAGCTTTTGAGGTGATGTTGGGTGTATGTTGGGAGTTGGATGGGATCTGAGTGAACGGAAGGGTTCCTCTATTTTGGTGATTTTTTCTGAGAAGTGAGCTATTTCTTCACATCTAGCAGTTGAGGCCATCGGATTTGGAGGTGCAGAGGATGTTTGGTTACGAACGATGTTCAACAGTTCTCTAGGTCAATTTTTGCCTAATCGAGTTGTGTACAGAAGAAGGATGCCTTTTTGTTAAACATGTGTTTCTTGTATGTAGATCTAGCTGATCTGAGGAGTGCCAGATGTGAGGGAGAGGGATGCTGTCTCCATTGTCGCAGTGATTTCGTGCTCAGACAGAACTGTGCATAGACGCTTGGAACCTCAGTGAATTAGGGTGTGCCAAAACTCACCTTAGTACCCAAAAATCCCCTACCAGACTAGCAATCAGTGTCTCATTGGTCATCATAAACTCCCAATGCTTAGACAAACCAGAACATGAACTTAGTACACCTCAGGTAACGTGGAACACATGAGCACTCTTTCGTTATACAATCATTTCAATCCAGAACAAGGAGTGAAAGATGACACGTGCATATTTGAAATGTTTATTCACTAATGCAGTGCTCTCAAGCGCAGTATCTTAGCTAATGCAAGCAAACATATTATAAGAAACTTGGGGCCAGATGTAGGTAATTTCCATTTACCGACTCATAAATACCGACTCATACCGAATCGGTATTCCTGAATCGGTAAATGGTATGTAGGAAAAAAATCGGTAAAAGTTACCAGATCGGTATGACTCGGTAACCCAAATCGGTAATTACCGAATCGGAATAATCCGAGTCGGTAATTTCCGAGTCGGTGAAACCCAAGCAACGCTATGGGCCACATGGCCCATAGGAATGAATGGGATTTTACCGATTCGGAATGTACCGAATCGGTAATTACCGATTTGGAAGTTTGAAACACGCCATGTGAGCCTGGCAACCAATCAGGGACAGCCTACACACCCCACAACCAAGGCCATGTGAATCCAACCAATGAGAGTGAAGCACACAACACCAGCACCTGGGAGTGGCCACACCCATGCAGGTGGAAACCAACAGAACAAACAATTCTGCAGAGGAGAGAGGAGCAGAGCATCCACAGGCAAGCAGACTGACACAATGGAGGCACAGGAAGGGCAAAAGGATGGTGGTGAGAGGAAAAGAAAGATAAAGTTCAGTCCAGAGGAACTACAGGTGGCTGTGGATGAAATAGTTAGTCACTACAGCCAAATATTTGGGAGACAGTCTCTGCATGTTGCAGAGACTGTGAAGAGGAACATATGGCTAGCTATCCAGGCAAACGTCAATGCCATAGGTGTCACCCACCGGGAGATTGAGGACATCAAAAAGAGGTGGTATGACCTGCGCATTGTGACGAAGAAGAAAATTGCAGCACAGAAAAAGGATGCTGGTGTGACTGGAGGTGGCAGGAGCAAAGCACCAAAACTGACACCAATAGAGGAGCTAGTGGAAACCACCATGGAGCCAGAATGCATCCATGGGATAGGAGACCTGGATAGCACAGCGAAAGCTACCAAGAAACAAGGTAAGAGGCATGTTCCCACATCCACCCCCACCAACCCAACCCCGTACCCCACTGTGTACACACATCACACTGCAGAAGAGCTCATACTTGGTGGCAGCAATACATCATGGTAGACGTAGCCATGTGTACATAGATGCAAAGTAAACCACACATGACTCAGCAAGGCATGCCACACACATCACCAAACAAGCAATGTGCACTGTGCAAAGGTGTGCAGACTATTTAATGAAGAAACACACACACACAAACAACAACATTGACCCTATGTCAATTTCATTCCACAGGAGAGTCGTCACGCAGTTCAGTACCACCGAGGGAGGAGAGGGCAGCACCAACTAAAAGAGGGGAGAAAGAAAAGAGGAAAAGTAGCCACAGCGCAGGAGAAGGTGGAGACGACCCCACCCAGGACCCCTCATTACCAGACCCACCCACTACACCTGACCCAATGTCCCCTCTGTTGTTTGGATCTCCTGACCTCAGTACCACACCCAGTGCAATGTCCAGAGGGTCCATGCTGAGAGGGGAAAGTAGCCATGCGGAGCCCCGAAGAAGATCCTTCAGACCTCTGAATCAGAGGATGAGGATGATGTCCCCCAAAAGACTGCACCAGTGGCTGACAGGCCAAGACCACCAATTGCAGCAGGCGCAGCGCGCACCAGTGTCCTTGGCAGGAGGGCACGTGAGGGTGGGGAGGGCCAGGAAGGGGAGAGCGTCTTCTGTGGCCTGGAGGGCACAATGGTAAAAGTACAGCGCCAGCAGGCCAAATCACTGCAAGCCATGCATAGGCAGGTGCGCTGTATGAACACAAAAATGTCCAACATGGACAAGGGCATAAGCCAAATGGCATCTAGCCTGGAGCACATTGCACAAGGGATCACTGACATCTCGACATACATGGGAGTCCTCTCCGACAAGTTGGACAGGGATCATCTCCAGCGTGCCAGGGAACGACAGTACATGCTCCAACAGACCAAGGCCATGAATAGGTTCACTACCAATACAGCACTCCACTGCAGACACTCCATATCAATGCAGGAAGCAATAGTGCACTGCTGCACAGACTTAACACGGGGCATGGGTAGAGTGACCTCTGCGATGGAGCAGATGTTGACCTCAAACACAGGCAATGCTGGTGACACGGGTGTTGAGGAGACTGAGGGGTCAACCAGCAGGAGTGGCTCCAGTACACCTGTACCGGAGGTGCGCAGGAGTGGCAGGCACAGCCATGCAGAGTCAGGCACCAGCAGGGAACCTGAAGGACAGGCACCAAAATCCCGCAATGTAGTGCGAGGACGCAAGCACTGAACTATGCAGGAGACTGACTCAACTGCACAGTGACAGAAACTGAGAATGTGCAGCCAGTGACATTGACGTACTTTCATCTGACAATTATGATGTAGTGCTGATTAAACTACTCATGTCCTGAAGTATACCTGTGTGTGTGTGTCATACTTTACCTAGAAATATCGTTGTGTTATTTCTGTCCGTCTCAATCTACCATCTAGTGCGGCTGGTCCTGTTGCCTGGGGCTCTGCATGTTCTTGGTCGTTATCTATGTTCTCATGATGTGTCAACTCCACCTCTGTGCCTTCCTTGGTAGCAAGATTGTGCAATATGGCACAGGTCACTATTATTTTGCAACACAGGATGGGGGTGTACTGTCGCGCACCTCCACTTTTGTGGAGGAAACGGAGCCTGCTCTTCAGCAGGGCCGGCTCTAGGCTCATGGTGGCCCTGTGCAGGGAGCGTAGGTGGGGGCCCCGGAAGAGGGGTCCGGACCCTCACGGACATCGATTCGCCAAAATGTTATGGGTGACAAAAGCGACATGTCACTCCCTTTCACACCCAGTGACATCACAGGCGTGTCTAACCTTGGACTTTCGACGGCCTCTTATTTACTGCTTGAGGTGTTATGGAAAGAGCAAGAAATGGAGACAACAGAAAAGTAAACAAAGCTCCATGGGCCCTATTTAGTTTCTGTTCTCTCTGTCAGTCAGTCTCTCTCTCTGTCAGTCTCTGTCAGTCAATCTCTCTCTAAGTCAGTCTCTCTCTCTGTCAGTCTCTCTCTCTGTCAGTCTATCTCTCTCTGACAGTCTCTCTCTCAGCCAGTAAGTCTCCCAGTCTCTCTCTCTCTCTCTTAGTCTCTCTCTCTGTCAGCCAGTCTCGCTCTCTGTCAGTCTCTGTCAGTCAATCTCTCTCTAAGTCAGTCTCTCTCTCTGTCAGTCTCTCTCTCTGTCAGTCAATCTCTCTCTCAGTCAGTCTCTCTCTCTGTCAGTCAATCTCTCTCTGACAGTCTCTCTCTCAGCCAGTAAGTCTCCCAGTCTCTCTCTCTCTCTCTTAGTCTCTCTCTCTGTCAGCCAGTCTCGCTCTCTCCCAGTCAGTCTCTCTCTCTCCCAGTCAGTCAGCCTTTCTCAGTCAGTCATTCTCTCTCTACCTCAGTCAGTCTCTCTCTCTCTCTCCCTGTCAGTCCCCCTCTCAATCAGTCTCTCTCTCTCTCTGTCAGTCTCTCTCAGTCAGTCAGTCTCTCTCAGTCAGTCAGTCTCTCTCGCAGTCAGTCTATCTCTCTCAGTCAGTCTCTGCCTCTCTCTCTGTCTCTCTCTCTGTCAGTCAGTATCTCTCTACCTCAGTCAGTCAGTATCTCTCTACCTCAGTCAGTCTCTCTCTCTGCCAGTCAGTCTCACTCTCAATCAGTCTCTCTCTCTCTGTTAGTCAGTCAGTCACTCTCTTAGTCCGCCAATCTTGCTCTCTCTCTCTGTCAGTTTCCTAGCCAGTCAGTCTCTCAGTCAGTCAGTATTCAGTCTCTGAGTCAGTCAGTCAGTCAGTCTCCCTCTCTCTCCCTCTCCATTCTCTCTCTCAACTCTGTCCACTCCATCTCCACTGTCTCTCCACTCTCTCTCCACTGTCTCTCTCTCCACTTTCTCTCTTTCTACTCTCTCTCCACTCTCTCTCCACTATCTCCCTCCACTCTCTCTACTCTCTCTCCACTCTCCCCCCACTCTATCCCCACTCTCTCTCTCCACTCTCTCCACCCTCTCTCCCTTCCCACTCTCTCTCTACTTTCTCTCCACTCTCTCTTTCTCTCCGCTCTCTCTCTCCCTCTCTCTTTCCCTCTCTCTCTCCGCTCTCTCTCTCCCTCTCTCTCTCCACTCTCTCACTCCACTCTCTCTCTCACACTCTGTCTCACTCTCTTTCCACCCTCTATCTACTCTCTCCACCCTCTTTCTACTCTCTCTCCAATCCCTCTCCACTCCCTCTCCACTCCCTCTCCACTCCCTCTCCACTCCCTCTCCACACTCTCTCTCCACTCTCTCCACACTCTCTCTCTGCACTGTCTCCTCCAATCTCTCTCCACTGTCTCTCCACTGTCTCTCTCTCTCTCCTCTCTCTCCACTCTCTCTCTCCACTCTCTCTCTCCACTCTCTCTCTCCACTCTCTCTCTCCCTCTCCACTCTCTCTCTCCACTCTCTCTCTCCACTCTCTCTCTCCACTCTCTCTCTCCACTCTCTCTCCACTCTCTCTCTCTCCACTCTCTCTCTCTCTCTCTCCACTCTCTCTCTCCACTCTCTCCTCTCTCTCTCCTCTCTCTCTCCACTCTCTCTCTCCACTCTCTCTCTCCACTCTCTCTCTCCACTCTCTCTCTCTCTCTCCACTCTCTCTCTCTACTCTCTCTCTCTCTCCACTCTCTCTCTCTCTCTCCACTCTCTCTCTCCACTCTCTCTCTCCACTCTCTCTCTCCACTCTCTCTCTCCACTCTCTCTCTCTCTCCACTGTCTCTCTCTCCACTTTCTCTCTCTCTCTCCACTGTCTAGCTCCACTCCCTCCACTCTCTCTCTCTCTCTCTCTCTCTCTCTCTTCACTGTCTCTCTCACCACTTTCTCTCTCTCTCTCCACTCTCTATCCACTCTCTATCCACTGTCTAGCTCCACTTTCTCTCGACTCTATCTCTCTACTCTTTCTCCACTCTCTCTCTCTACTCTCTCTCCACTCTCTCTCTCCACTCTCTCTCCCTCCACTCTCTCTCCCTCCACTCTCTCTCCCTCCACTCTCTCTCCCTCCACTCTCCCTCCACTCTCCCTCCACTCTCTCTCCCTCCACTCTCTCTCCCTCCACTCTCTCTCCCTCCACTCTCTCTCTCTCTACTCTCTCTCCACTCTCTCTCTACTCTCTCTCCACTGTCTTTCTCTCCACTCTCTCTCCACTCTCTCTCCACTGTCTCCCTCCACTCTCTCTCTCTCCACTCTCTTGCTCACTCTCCCCACTGTCTCCATGCTCTCTCCACTCTCTCTCCACCCTCTCTCCCTCCACTCTCTCTCTCTACTCTCTCTCCACTCTCTCTCTCCATTCTCTCTCTACTCTCTCTCCACTGTCTTTCTCTCCACTCTCTCTACTGTCTCTCCACTCTCTCTCCACTGATTCTCTCTCTCTACTCTCTCGCTACTCTCTCTCTCCACTCTCTATACTCACTGCCTCACTCCACTCATTCTCCACTCTCTCTCCACTCTCTCTCCACCCTCTCTCTCCACCCTCACTCTCTCTCCACTCTCTCTCTCTACTCTCGCTCTCTACTCTGGCTCTCTACTCTCGCTCTCTCCACACTCTCTCTCAACTCTATCTCTCCCCACTCTCTCCCACTCTCTCTCACAAAGTAGTGTGCGTTCCATGGGCATCCGCAGAAATGTTTCCGGGGGGGCACATTTTTAACTTCATCTCCATCCCCCTTGCGCCCTTCTCCCCTCTGCCTTGCAGCACCCTTCTCCCCTCTGCCTTGCACCCTTCTCCTCTCTGCCTTGCACCCTTCTCCCCTCTGCCTAGCACCCTTCTCCCCTCTGCCTTGCAGCACCCTTCTCGCCCTCCCCCTTGCACCCTTCTCCCCCTCCCCCTTGCACCCTTCTCCACCTCCGCCTTGCACCGTTTTCTACCTTGCACCATTCTCCCCTCTGCCTTGCACCCTTCTCCCCTCTGCCTTGCACCCTTCTCCCCTCTGCCTTGCACCCTTCTCCCCTCTGCCTTGCACCCTTCTCCCCTCTGCTTGCACCCTTCTCCTCTCTGCCTTGCACACTTCTCTCCTCTGCCTTGCACCCTTCTCCCCTCTGCCTTGCACCCTTCTCCTCTCTGCCTTGCAGCCTTCTCTACCGTGCACCCTTCTCCTCTCTGCCTTGCACCCTTCTCCTCTCTGCCTTGCACCCTTGTCCCCTCCCCGTGGCAGCCTTCTCCTCTCCACCTTGCACCCTTCTCCCCTCCGCCTTGCACCCTTCTCCCCCTCCCCGTTGCACCATTCTCCCCTCTTCCTTGCACCCTTCTCCTCTCCACCTTGCACCCTTCTCCTCTCCGCCTTGCACCCTTCTCCCCTCCACCTTGCACCCTTCTCCTCTCTGCCTTGCGCCCTTCTCCTCTCTGCCTTGCGCCCTTCTCCTCTCTGCCTTGCAGCCTTCTCCTCTCTGCCTTGCAGCCTTCTCCCCTCTGCCTTGCACCCTTCTCCTCTCTGCCTTGCACCCTTCTCCCCTCCACCTTGCACCCTTCTCCCCTCCGCCTTGCACCCTTCTCCCCTCCGCCTTACACCCTTCTCCCCCTCCCTGTTGCACCATTCTCCCCTCTTCCTTGCACCCGTCTCCCCTCTGCCTTGCACCCTTCTCCTCTCTGCCTTGCACCCTTCTCCCCTCTGCCTTGCACCTTCTCCCCTCTGCCTTGCACCTTCTCCCCTCTGCCTTGCACCCTTCTCCTCTCTGCCTTGCACCCTTCTCCCCTCCGCCTTGCACCCTTCTCCCCCTCCCCTTTGCACCATTCTCCCCTCTTCCTTGCACCCTGCTCCTCTCCACCTTGCACCCTTCTCCTCTCTGCCTTGCACCCTTCTCCCCTCTGTCTTGCACCTTCTCCCCTCTGCCTTGCACCTTCTCCCCTCTGCCTTGCACCCTTCTCCTCTCTGCCTTGCACCCTTCTCCCCTCCGCCTTGCACCCTTCTCCCCCTCCCCTTTGCACCATTCTCCCCTCTTCCTTGCACCCTTCTCCTCTCCACCTTGCACCCTTCTCCTCTCTGCCTTGCACCCTTCTCCCCTCTGCCTTGCACCCTTCTCCCCTCTGCCTTGCACCCTTCTCCCCTCTGCCTTGCGCCCTTCTCCTCTCTGCCTTGCGCCCTTCTCCTCTCTGCCTTGCACCCTTCTCCTCTCTGCCTTGCACCCTTCTCCCCTCTGCCTTGCACCCTTCTCCCCTTCGCCTTGCTCCCTTCTCCCCTCTGCCTTGCACCCTTCTCCCCCTCCCTGTTGCACCATTCTCCCCTCTTCCTTGCACCCGTCTCCCCTCTGCCTTGCACCCTTCTCCTCTCTGCCTTGCACCCTTCTCCCCTCTGCCTTGCACTCTTCTCCCCTCTGCCTTGCACCCTTCTCCCCTCTGCCTTGCACCCTTCTCCCCTCTGCCTTGCATCCTTGTCCTCTCTGCCTTGCACCCTTCTCCCCTCTGCCTTGCACCCTTCTCCCCTTCGCCTTGCACCCTTCTCCCCTCCGCCTTGCACCCTTCTCCCCCTCCCTGTTGCACCATTCTCCCCTCTTCCTTGCACCCGTCTCCCCTCTGCCTTGCACCCTTCTCCCCTCTGCCTTGCACCCTTCTCCCCTCTGCCTTGCACCCTTCTCCCCTCTGCCTTGCACCCTTCTCCCCTCTGCCTTGCACCCTTCTCCCCTCTGCCTTGCACCCTTCTCCCCTCTGCCTTGTACCCTTCTCCTCTCTGCCTTGCATCCTACTCCCCTCTGCCTTGCACCCTTCTCTTCTCTGCCTTGCACCCTTCTCCTCTCTGCCTTGCAACCTTCTACCCTCTGCCTTGCAACCTTCTACCCTCTGCCTTGCAACCTTCTCCCCTCTGCTTTGCACCCTTCTCTACCGTGCACCCTTTCTACTCTCTGCCTTGCACCCTTCTCCCCTCCGCCTTGCTCCCTTCTCTACTTTGCACCCTTCTCTACCTTGCACCCTTCTCCTCTCTGCCTTCCACCTTTCTCCCCTCTGCCCTGCACCCTTCTCCTCTCTGCCGTGCGCCCTTCTCCTCTCTGCCTTGCGCCCTTCTCCCCTCTGCCTTGCACCCTTCTCCCCTCTGCCTTGCACCCTTCTCCTCTCTGCCGTGCACCCTTCTCCTCTCTGCCGTGCACCCTTCTCCTCTCTGCCATGCACCCTTCTCCTCTCTGCTGTGCACCCTTCTCCTCTCTGCCGTGCACCCTTCTCCTCTCTGCCTTGCGCCCTTCTCCTCTCTGCCTTGCGCCCTTCTCCTCTCTGCCTTCCGCCCTTCTCCCCTCTGCCTTGCACCCTTCTCCCCTCTGCCTTGCACCCTTCTCCCTTCTGCCTTGCACCCTTCTCCCCTCTGCCTTGCACCCTTCTCCCCCTCCGCCTGGACTCCAAAACGTAAGCTGATCACTTTCTTCAAACAAAATAATTTTGACCTAATAGACAAGCTTTTTATTTTTAGTAAATGCATGGCAGGTGCTCTACTATCAGTTTGCAGTTTCCATCCAGTATCCATATGTACTCTGGCCATACTAGAAAAGTGCCACCATCCCAAGCCAAGGATACACACTAAATACTAAGAACTACCAACAATATATCGGCCAAACAAGGGTGGGCAGAGAGCACGTCAGCCTCACATGCATTCATGTTTTAATGAGGATGCTTTTCTCTCACAATAAAATTAATGTTTGTACAAATGCCATTTTGACACCTCTATGTGCTGTGCATAACGATTGTCACTGTAACTCAGCTTACCGAACTCAGAGGGAAGGTTGACTTGGTACACCGAGAGAATAACAAATGACTCGGAGGACTTAAACAGATGTCAGGGTGAGCGTGAAACGGACTACGATAAAGCAAGCAATTAAAATTGTATTTTGTTTAAAAGAACCATGACTTGTCGGAAAACACAGTTTCTATTATGTATAAAAGTTCCTAAAAATGTCAGAGTGATTACAAACTATATTACACAGGCACGTATGTTGGAGAAAGGACCTACAGGCTGTCTGAACAGAGATCAGATAATCTTCCCTTCCTTGCAGGCCCGTTATCCCATTCCACCGAGACCTCTGTTTCACCTTTCAGCAATAAAAATACACTTACTCACTGTCTCGTTCCTTGTCCCAAACTTGGTGGCTGAGGAAGTGCTTCTGCATCTGGAGCGTTCTTTCTAATAATTATAATTCACCATGGGCCAACCTGTGCACAAGCACATAGCAGAACACTGCGTCTTCGCCACATGCCAGCATGCCAGCTCTCCACATTTACCGAGGCCCACTCAAGAGGGGTGTGCAAATCACTTTCACTTTCGCAATGTTAGACATGCGTAGTCGAGCTGGCTGAAATCACCCAGAAAAGGTGAGCATGCTTTTTAAAATGCTGATGTGGAAACACAGAGCCAGCTTCAACATTGTAATTGTGTCTTTAGATAACTTGTAGGGGAGGCAGGGAAGCAGTTTTTTTAAGGGTGCCACAATCACTTTAAGAGGTCCCCAGCCCATGTAGGCCCTCAAACCCTGACAACCCCCCCCCCCCCCCCCCACCCCTCACCCCTCACAGCCCTGGCCTCCTCCCTTCTCAAAGGAATAGTGCCCTGAGGAGAATGCACCATCCTAGGACCCCCACCCCCTCCTCTTTCCGGCCTGGCTCGTGGCTTTGACTGAAGAGAAACAATGGAAGTTGATACTTTGTTTCTCTTCAGTCAAAGGTCAGCGGCGAGGAGCGAGGAGCAGGCTGCAGGCAGCAGCAGCTGCTTTAGAGAGAGAGACACAGCGTGGCGGCCCCTGGGGTTTGGTGGCCCTGTGCAGGTGCACAGTTTGCACATGCCTAGGGCCGGCCCTGTCTTCAGGAGTCCAAAGGTTCTCTCCACTACGTTGCGGGTGGACCTGTGTGCCACATTGTATCGCCTTTCTGCTCTGTTGGTTGGGTTCAGGTACGGTGTCAGCACAAAGGAACGCAGGGCATATGCACTATCACCTGGGAGAGAACGAGAGCTACATGAGTTACATTCACATTTCACATTGAGCTGAGATCCATTTCAGGGTGTGTACAACATTTATACCTAGCAGATATCCATCTCCAAAATCTCCATTCAGTAGCCGTGTGTATATTCCGTTGTTCTGGAATATGTAGGAGTCGTGCGCGCTCCCTGGAAATTTAGCGAATATGTCGGTGATGATGTTCCCTGCATCGCATATCACTTGCACGTTGATGGAGTGCGTAGACTTACGGTTTCTGTATATGTGTTCGGTGGCTGCAGGTGGGCATAGGGGAATGTGGGTGCCATCAATGCAGCCTATCACATGCGGGAAGTGTGCCAGTCCATAGAGGTCTGTTTTAGTTTTAGCAAGTTCCGCAGGTGTGTCAGGGAGCTGGATGTAATGTCCCATTCTCTGCATCATGACATCCAGAAACTTCCTGAAAAAACGAGACAGACAGCTCTGGGATACACCTTCTACTACAGCTATCACACTCTGGTAGCTCCCAGAGGCAAGCAGGTGTATGCTACACAGCACATGGACATGGGGTGAGATGGCATGAGCCCTGGGTGTTGGGTGGTCCAGGTATGGGTGGAGGTCCTTTATTAAGTCCATGATGGTTGTGGGGTGCAGCCTGTACCTCTGGAGTATCTCAGGCTCAGTCAATTGGAACAGAGTGATCCTCTGCCTGTACACCTGCTCCTCCCTTTGCCATACCCTCAGACCTGCAGCCTGTAGCCTTCGCCTCCTCGCTATCACATAGAGTGCAGCCATTTTGGCAACACTGTTGCATTTTGGGCCCTTTTTTATAGCATGCACATGGTTACCACCACCTTTCAGTCCATGGTAAATACCGATTCTTAAATACTGAATTTCAATGAATTCGGTATTTTTGGCCTTTCCTACATCTCGATGGGCATGTTTTCCGATTTCTTATTTACCGATTCGGTGAATAAGGACTCGGTAAGTTTCCTATAGGTAAATTACGAATTGGTAAATATGTACTCAGTAAATACCGAGTCGGTATTTTTCCGATTCATTTTTAGCGATTCGGTAGTTTTTGGTCACCTACATCTCCATCTCGCTATACCGGTCGGTAACGGCCGATTTTACCGATTTTGGGCCGTTACCGACCGGTATTTGGCGACCTACATCTGGCCCAAAGTAATCAGCATAGTCACTAGTCCATAGAACACAAACGGTGAAAGCATGGTATTATGCTCAAATGAATAGGGTTTAACAAAACCTAATTCTCACCCTCCCTAGCTAGTATATTATATTATATCTAAGAAGGTCTCTTTTGGGTTTTAGCAGGGCGGCCCCATACCTCAAGATCCTAGTGGTAAGGGATCACATCATCAGCAACTAGCTCTCTGCATGCGAAGCACCATCAAGTGGAGACGGAGAAAAATTAACAATCATAATGGGCATCAAAAAAAGAGGGGGTCGATAGAAGGAGAGGAGAGGGGGGCAGTGGTTAGGGGGAATGAGGGGGGAGTGTATATAGAAAGGGAATTAGCAGTATGTGTGATTGTAGGGCAATATATTAAAAAAGCATTCACAGGCAAAGGTAATAGTTGAAATTACAGTCATAGAGGATAATAAATATGACATTAGAGGGCCTAGTGGGTCATTAACGGTGAAATAGTATTCTGAATTGTGACAGAAAGTTACAGTGTTCAACAGGATTGTTAACAGCAGTTAGAACCAAACAGGTAAAATCAACATTGGACAAGGCACAGCAGTTTCGCCCTGACTGGGGTAGTATGGGCGCCGGGGAGGGCATGGTCGATCTAGTTAATGGAGGGGTCGAGGGGTAGAGAGGAATGACTCGCTCTGGCCTAATTGCTGGCCACAACGTTAGACATCTTGGGGTGTGGTGTGGATGCTTGCCATTCTGGAATTGGTGGAGTACCGCCATTTTCAGGCAGAGGTTATTTTGTTGAAGTTGATGATCAAAGTAAAACGAGAGGGAAAGAGGAAACTGAGGGAGTCTCCTTACCGCAGTGACAAGGGCCGTGCGGCCTCAGATTCTCTCATAGTCATTCACGAGATTATAGACTGGTAAAACAAGCTGCTTTACATTCCTTCAAGACTTAGCCTGAAGGCTGCTCTCCACAGCTACCACTAGGATAGCTTTCTATAAAGGTTGTCTTTAACCGACCATCAATAAGGGTCGTTTGGACTGGTGCAAGGTGCCCACTAGAATAGTGGACATCATATGCCAGGCCAACTTCTCACACTGACCTGCTGACACTAAGTAATCTCTGAGAAGGTGACTAGGTCAAGGTCCACTGGGCCAAGATGGACAAAAAAGGACTACCTCCAGCAGATCAGCAAGATAACACCGGCTCAGGCTGTCCGCTTTGACATTCACAGACCCATCTAGGTGATTGGCGGTGAGCCAAATCCCCTTGCGATGAGCCCAAGACCACAGTCTCATCACTTTCAGGCCAAGGAGGTGAGACCCTGCTCCCCTTTGCTTGTTCACATATCACATCGCAGTCGTGTGGTCCGTCAAGATCTGGATTTGGAGGGATCGACTCATAATGGGGGGGAGGGAGACTTTAAGTGCAGGCCGAATCGCGTGCAGTTCCAGCAGGATGATGAGAAGGGCCTGCTGCTCCCCCAAAGACCGGAGACCTCTGAACCCCAGACCCTCAGATGGGCTCATCACCCAACAGTGGAAGCAACCATCACCCCCATAGTCAGGGTCAGAGGGGGAGTGAAGGCCATACCGTGAGTCAAGTTTGCCTCGTTCACCAGGCTACTTCTGCCGCAGCGCTGGGGGAGATCACAACAGATGCCAAGAGATCTCCCCAATACTGAAGCCTCTGCCTGTGAAGGCACCACGACAGGGTCCACATGTGCCAACGTGTGCGTGACCAGGAGATTGCAGGACGCTAGCAGACCTAGGAATTGTAGGATGCTCCAGACTGTGACATTTGCGCCTTGATGGAAAGATGAACCCATCTCCTGGATGTCTCATGCTCTTCGTATAGGATGAAATGCGCGGAGAAGGGTGGCGTCCAGTGCCAACCCCATGACCTTGAGTCACTGGAAGTGCCACAAATGAGATGTGGGCTCGTTGATCGAAAAGCCCAGGCTGAACAGAAGAGAGGCTGTTCCGGCAGACATCTCAACACTATCTTCAGTAATCTGACTTTGAGGAGCCAGTCATCCAGGTATGGGAACATGGGGATGCCTGACCGTCTGAGATGGGCTGCCGACACTGCCATCTTTATGAAGACTTGAGGTGTCAAAGTCAAGCCAAAGGTAGTACCGAAATTGGTATTGTGTAGAATGTACCACACATCGCAAGTACTTACCATGTGACTGCATGATCGGAATGTGGAAGAACACATCTTGCATGCCAAGTGCCATCCCACAGCCTCCAAGCCTCGCAAGCCATATGATGAGTAAATACCTTGCATAGGGAAGCCGACGGAGCGCTGGTATGGACTCCTACCCCAGCTGAAGAGTGGTCCCTCTCCTTGAATACTAACATTGTCAAGAGACTAACTCCACTCACAAGCCTCGGCTGTACTCTGATCGATACCACAGACTTGTGTGAACCAACTGCTGTTTTCATAACCAAACTATATAACCTCTACCTCACCTTATCTACTGATACGGATCGTGTTATAAGCTAGGCCTTTCTCACCTTTTATTTACTAATTGCACATGGGTTTGGAATATACTTATTTATGCACCCTTATAGCCACAGCTTCTTTAACCTTCTATTGCTGGTTTTGAAATGATACCTGACTGTCAATGTGTAACCTACCTTGATGTTATGTTATATAATGTGCTGAGATGGTCCAACTCGTTCCTAAGCAACAGAACGCAACGATTCCGGGTTAATCAAGCAATCTCAATAGCTGTTTCCTTAGCCAAACTATATAACCTCTACCTCACCTTATCTACTGATGGATCGTGTTATAAGATAGGCCTTCTCACCTTTTATTACTATTTGCACATGCGTTTGGAACAGACTTATTTAGGCACCCCTCATAGCCACAGCTTCGTTTACCTTATATATGTTGGTTGTTAGAATTGATATTCGACTGTCAACGTGTAACCTACTTTGAAGTATTGTGATGTAATGTGCTGAGATGGGAGATGGTTCAATCCGTTCCTAAGCAGCAGAACTCAACGAGTCCGGGTTAACCAAGCAATCTCAACACCTTGTCCTAATGCAATTGGGTTCTCGCAAGGCCCACCTTATCTATTGATAGGGATCGTGTTATAAACTAGGCCTTCTCACCTTTTATTACTAATTGCACATGTGTTCGGAATATATTTATTTAGGCACCTAGCCATAGCGTCTTTTACCTTATATCTGTTTGTTTTTAGAATTGATATTTGACTGTCAATGTGTAACCTACCTCGATGTTAAGCGCTCTGATACCCACGGGTCTTGTTCGCGCTATACAAAACTTTATAATAAATAAATAAATAAAAAAAATAAAAATAAATTGCCAGTAGACCTTGAGCTCGGGTCAGCATCTTGAACTTTTCCTTTATGAGGAAATCAGACTGGCACCTTTCTTTAGCACCAGGAAGTAACGTGGGTATCAACCTTGGCCCTTTTTGTTTTCTGGTACCTGCTCCTCCTGTGGTCCTTGGGCCAACTCCCCCTGTGACTGTCCTGCCCAGCTTGCCCGCTACCCTCTGCTGCCTTCGGTTTTTTTCCTTTCTGCTAATTTTCTGCCTCTTCTCGGCTTGCTCCTGCCCTATATTTTGCCGCTTACCTCTCATTTTGCCCTCTATTTTGCCTCTTTCTCCTTCGTTTCTCACCTTTATGCTGCCTCCTTGTGGTTGTTTCTGACTATTTAATTTGCCTCTTTCTGCTTATGTCTGACCTTTATTCTGCCTTTTGCACTCATTTCTGCCCTCTATTTTGCCTCTTTCTGCTCATTTTGTGACCTTTATTCTGCCTCTTTCTGCTCGTTTCGGACCTTCATTTTGTTTCTTCCTGCTGTTTCCCTCCTCCCGCCACCCAGCGCCCTGCCCTCCCCTCCCCTCAGGACCTACTTAAGGAAGGCTGCAGCACGACTTCATTGAGCAGGTCCTCGGACCAGCTCCCCTGTGGTGTTCCTCCTGTCCAGCATCTCCGCTACCGTTTGCTGCCTTTGGTTTTGTGCCTCTTTCTGCGAGTTCAACCACTTATTTTGCATCTTGCTGCTCATATCAGACCTTTATTTTGCTCCTTTCTGCTCGTTTCTGACCTGTATTTCGCCTCTTTCTGCTCATTTCTCACCTTCATTTTGCCTCTTTCTGCTCGTTTCTGACCTTTATTTGCTCCTTTCTGCTCGTTTCTCACCTTTATTTTGCTCTTTTCTGCTCGTTTCTCACCTTTATTTTGCTCTTTTCTGCTCATTTCTGACCTGTATTTTGCCTCTTTTTGCTAATTTCTCACCTTTATTTTGCCTCTTTCTGCTCATTTCTCACCTTTATTTTGCCTCTTTCTGTTAGTTTCTCACCTTTATTTGCTAATTTCTGCTCGTTTCTGACCTTTATTTAACTCCTTTCTGCTAGTTTCTGACCTGTATTTTGCATCTTTCGGCTAATTTCTCACCTTTATTTAGCCTCTTTCTGCTCATTTCTCACCTTTATTTTGCCTCTTTCTGCTCATTTTTCACCTTTATTTTGCCTCTTTCTGTTAGTTTCTCACCTTTATTTGCTCATTTCTGCTTGTTTCTGACCTTTATTTAACTCCTTTCTGCTAGTTTCTGACCTGTATTTTGCATCTTTTGGCTAATTTCTCACCTTTATTTTGCCTCTTTCTGCTCATTTCTCACCTTTATTTTGCCTCTTTCTGTTAGTTTCTCACCTTTATTTGCTCATTTCTGCTCGTTTCTGACCTTTATTTAACTCCTTTCTGCTAGTTTCTGACCTGTATTTTGCATCTTTCGGCTAATTTCTCACCTTTATTTTGCCTCTTTCTGCTCATTTCTCACCTTTATTTGGCTCCTTTCTTCTCCTTTCTAACCTCTATTCTGACTTTGCCTCCACAGCGCCCAGATACCCCTCGGAGTGACAGCACTGGGCTATACAAATGCTGATTGATTGATTGACGGCTTCTTTGAGGAGGAGAGCTGCCATCTCCTGCTGTAGAATGGCCGAGCAGAAGGAGGAGAAGAGATGGGAACAAAAGCTGAAGAAAGGGGAGGGTTAACGCTTTTCCACAACTTGAAGGACCCACGGTTGAGAAGTGAACGCCTTCCAACCTGGCAGTAAATGGGGCGCCCTTCCCCCCACAGGCTCCGTGTAAGGTTGGGAAGGGATCTAGGCCTGCTTTCCTTGGGTCGCGTTGGAGGAGAAAGAGAAGGTTTGCAGAGTGGATCCACGACCTTTCCCTCTGCCATGGCCTCTGTACCTTTTGACAAGGTGATTCGGCTTTGCTGGAGTGATGTGGGGGGTACTGACGAGAGCGAAAGCAGAAACCTTGTTGGAAGCCGCAAAAGCATTGAAGAGTTCGTAGTCCTTAGAAGGGGCGGAGGCTGGAGGCTGAAGGATCCGTCTGTGGCTTTCCAGGCCTTGAATCTCTCCAGCAGTGAGTCGGCTTTGTCCCCAATTTCCCGGCACCATGGAATGGGAGATCCAGCGAATGGGAGATCCATCGGATGGGAGATCCATCGAGTGGGAGATTCATCGAATGGGAGATCCATCGAATGGGAGATCCATCGAGTGGGAGATTCATCGAATGGGAGATCCATCGAATGGGAGATTCATGGGATGGGAGATTCATCGAATGGGAGATCCATCGAATGGGAGATTCATCGATTGGGAGATCCATCGCATCCAGAGTCAAGCATGGCGCAGCACTGATCTGGAGTTGCCCATTTCCCAGGCTACAGAGTCCGCGATGTCCAGCCCATATTTAATAATATGCCAGGAGGCATTCGGCCCATCCACAATGACCTCCTGGAAGCGTTCCTTCATATGGGGGGGGGCATGTGGAAGGATCATTTGAGCAACATTCCTCAAACCGTGGTGCAGCAAGCCAGGAGGAGTTGGCATTGAGCTGAAAAGACTTTGCTCCCCCAAGCGCCCGAAGCTTTGCTTAGTTTGCGCCAGTCAGGTGGCGTTGACTTTAAAGTATTGCAAAGGGCTCATTCATTGTCTCAACAGCTCTCTCTGTCAGGTACAAGCTGCACGCTAGCTTGACCACTTGGCTCACATCAAGATTCACCAGAGACGGCCCTCACTTCAACCCTGGCAGCAAGGTCCATGCCAAGCCCTTCTCATCATCAACACAGCTGCCATGTTCCTAGGTCGGCCTTCTTGGCTCCACACAACGCACTGCAAGTGGAACATGGAGCTGGGAAACACCAGACCTTCTGAAAGAGGAGTTCTTGCCTCCGGAGGCACAACACAAAGACACCCCAAGGATGTGGTCTGCCCTCCAGCCAACAGCTTTGACTGCAATCCCTGTAGCGGACAGCCCTTTCTGCTGCAGGATTCCTCCCTGGGATTGACTAGCCATCTTCTCCGGACGCTTGTTTGGGTGGGCTTGAAGACGTCAACCACATGGAGTTGATCACCCTCTGCAGAAACAAGAGATCAGTCTGCTAGGGTGCAGCTTTCCGGCTTGTTCTGAGTCAATGCCAGCAGGGCCTGAACCTCTCTTCATGCTGCCTGTGTCCCCAGGAGCCCCCTGGCTCCAGTGCTCATAGGCCAGATTATTTTCCAATGGAGCAATAATGCGTTGACATTGACCTGCAAAGGCATTTCATTCCTGAATGTGACAAGACAACTTTATTTTAGTGAATCTGAATTGTACCATGCAAGAGCCATGCCTTCTGCTCACAAGAACCCCATCCCAACACATGACCCCACCGGCCCCAGGAAGAGACTAGGGCAATCTTCCACAACTACTTGCTTTCAGCACTCTCTCAGAAAAAGATTTACTTGATGTTATCATTGCAAGCAGACCATCATGATGGAGCCAGACATGGCACCCACAAAAACCTTCAAGCGATCCTTCACACCCCCTGTGCAGGGGCGGTCACAAGAAACTGGCTCAACAAGTCCGTGGAAGTTGGTTCATTCCCACCTGAGCTGAAAACCTCCTACAATAGACCCATTCAACCCAGCAAACTGCAGGCCCATACCTAATGACCATTCTGAGGAAAAAAGGAACAGTGTTTACCCAGCTTTCAAAATGTACTGGAGAAAATGACTTTACGTTGCCTGAGGTTTGGCTTTTAAGATCTTTGATAACATTTCTAGACTGACTGGCTTTAGTCTTCCACGCTAGGAGTTTTTCACGCCCCTCCCCAAACTCATAATTGGATAATCTGCTGGCTTCCCATTTTCGTCTTACCGTGACCTACAAATAATCAGCCAGTTTGGATTTTGCCAATAACAAATCCCTTTCTATTTGGGTCCCAGTGGCGAGGTTAGGAGAATGTCCTAAAGCACATTGGAAGGTATTAATAGAGGTTTCAAGGGTTTTAATCTCCACCTCAACCTTTTTATGCTGTGCTGCATTTAAACTAGATAGAATGCCTCTAAGAAAGGACTTATATGCATCCCATACCGTATTCAGAGGGGCTGAATCCAAGTTAAAGGCCAAAAATGTGGTTGTGGCTGCTTTCAAGTTATCTATTACAGAGGGATTTAATAGTAAAGTGCGGTTTAGGGTCCAAAGCCGTAACAGGACTTTATCTCTATGGAGAATCTCCAGGGAGACCGCTGAATGGACCGATAAATGCTCGGGATATGAGTAACTTTCTTAGTGTTTTCACTAATGGCTAAATCCACAAGAAAGAAATCGATCCTAGATTGATGTCCAAGCTTTTTATTATATAAAGTGATGTTTCCCCCCTCGGTCCCCTCCCTGGTACTCATGAATTTCCAAATGTCAATAAGATCTGTATCGAAAATCAATTGTTTCAGCCCCCTTCTCATGTTAGGGGTTGCTGCATCTGCCCTTTTGGAAGTTGTGTCTTGTGCTGGATCTAGGAAGACATTGAAATCACCTCCCAATATAATTGGTTCATTAATATCTACTAGATGCTGAAACAAATTACATAGGATCATAGGGTCATCCACATTGAGGCCGTAGTTATATGTTATTTGTTCATTTTTATAGCGCACGGCTACTCAAAAAGAGTGTCCCGGCGCTTTTATTGGAGAAGGCAAAAAAGCTGCAACATAATAACATAACACCAAATGAAAGACTAAAAGAGCAGTGAGCCAGGAATTCAAGAGAGAACGGCTACTGAGTAAAAAGCCACGTTTTAAGGCCTTTCCTAAAAGCCAGCAAGCTAGTGGCTCCCCGCAGGGCCAGCGGCAAAGAGTTCCATAGCTGAGATGCCAGCAATCCAAAAGAGCGCCCGCCAAGGCGCGCTTTCTTTACCCGAGGGACAACAGCAAGGTGCAGGGATTCCGACCTCAGAGACCTGGTCGGATGATAAAAGACCAGTCTCTTTTGGAGGTACTTAGCTCCCCCCTTGTGAAGAGCTTTATAGACCAAGGTCAGAGCCTTAAAGGCGATCCTCTTGCGGATGGGCAACCAATGTAACGTTACCAGCAAGCCCGAGGCACTAGAGCGCCTACTAAGGCCGAAGATTGCCCTGGCAGCGGCGTTCTGTACCACTTGAAACCGCTGCAGCAAGTACTCTGGAAGGCCCAGGTAGAGAATGTTGGAATAATCCAACCTGGACCCAATCAGAGCCTGAACTGTCAGCGTCCTATGTTCCACGGATAACAAAGGAAGGAACCTCCGCAGCATCCTAAGGATGCCAAAGCACATGCCCGACACCCCCAGGATCTGAGATTTCAGGGTTAACCTGTTATCCAACTTCACCCCTAGATTCTTTGCAACCTGAGAGGAGCAGGATGGAGGGAACATATCCTGTGGCCACCAGGTCTGCCAGTCAGGCTCGGTGTCACACCCAAAGAAAAGTACTTCGGACTTGTCGGAATTGCACTTAAGGCTGTTTAGATGGAACCAATGAAAAACAGCCCCAAGGCAATCCCGAATACTCTCCCCATCAAAGTCGCCTCCTCTCGTACAAGAGAAGAGGAGCTGGGTGTCATCCGCATAGGATACGATCTGGGCACGATGCGACTCCACCAGTGCCGCCAACGGGGTCATAATGATGTTAAAGAGGGTCGGGCTCAAAATAGAGCCCTGAGGGACCCCGACTCCCAGAGGCGGCATCACAGCGGAGTCAGGCGGGGCCCAGATCGTTTGCCGGCGGCCGGCAAGGAAGGAAGAAAACCAGTCAAACACCGTCCCCCGTATGCCTATCTCGCGAAGTCTTGCGAGAAGACCATCATGGGGAACGGTGTCGAAAGCCGCCGACAGGTCTAACATCACCAGCATGACTTTGCCCCCAGAGTCCAGAACCCCTTTAATGGTTTCCGAAACCTCCAGGAGCGCAGTCTCCGTGCTAAGATGGGGACGAAAGCCCGATTGGGTGGCGTGCAAGATCTCATTAGATTCAAGGAAATTGGAAAGCATGCCTTGAACGTGCTTTTCCAGAATCTTCGTGAGGGCCGGCAGCAGAGAGATGGGCCTATAATTAACTGGGGCCTTCGGGTCTAGGCCAGATTTTTTAAGCAAGGGAATCACCATCGCCTGCTTCCAGGTTTGCGGGACCACACCTAGCCTCAACGAAAGATTCAAAAGCGGGTTAGCCAACGGGTTGATCACCTCCGCGACTTTCGCTAGAAATTTAGCCGGGCATGGGTCAAGGGGAGAACCCGATTTTAAATTGCCCATTAGAGCCAGGGAGTCCGGAACAGAGATTGGAGGAAACACACTCAACGTCGCCCTAGGCCCGGCCTGTGGCAGTGTGATGATGTCACGTTCAGTTTGGCCCACAGACATTGGTACCAGGAATGACTCCTGGATGCGTTGGATCTTGCTCGTAAAGAAGTCAGCAAGATCCGCAGCCCAGGTACCAGATGGTTTTTGGTCCGAGGTGTTCGACCAAGGTGAGGTGAATTCTCTCACGATGGAGAATATCTCCTTGCAGGAGTTGGAAGCAGCATCAATTCTCCTGGCTAGATACGCTTTTTTTTCCAGGCGAATGTCCCGGTGATAAGCCTTGACCACCGTTTTATAGGTCAGCTTGGCAACAGTGTCATATTGTGCCCGCCAAGCTCTTTCGGCTACCTTGCACTGCTGCCGCGTAGCCGACAGTGCAGCGGTAAACCAAGGCGCGGAGACCCGTTTCGGTGTCGGGCGAGATGTTACTTCCGGGGCAAGATCGTTTAGCCTGTCCAAAAACCAATCCTGCATGGTCTGCAAATCCCTGTCTAGATCGCCTGAAAGGAGGCAGGGATGGGCCACAGCTGCTTGCACCAGCATCTCTGGGGTTACTCGATGGAATGCCCTATGGACACGACCCTGTTGATGTGCCGGGGTAGGCGCTGACTTACCTATGCCCTTGATCACAAATTTGGCAAGGAAGTGGTCTGACCAAAGGACAGGAGTAACCTCTATACCCTCAAGAGGGACAGACGAGAAAACTTGGTCAAGGGTGTGCCCCTTCTCATGCGTAGGCTCCCGAAGGTAAGGGATAAGTCCCAGAGGGGTTAGCGCCTCGGAGAGTTTGGTGGCAGCCGGATCGGATGGATCATCCAACCGAAAGTTGAGATCGCCAGCCACGATAAAATGTTCAGCTTTCAGGGCCAACTCAACCAGCACCAAATCCAGATCTTCAAAGAAGGTGCCGGGTGCACCAGGTGGCCTGTATATAAGCAGTCCCTTAAAGGATTGGTGGGGCGATAGAGTGATAGAGAAGGCTAGGGTCTCAGAGCCTCGGATGTCAATAGCTGGCAGGATCGCACAGGGGGTTCCTTTCCGGACCACTAACGCCACTCCACCTCCCCTTCCCTTGGCTCTATCCTTTCTGAAGATGTTATAATCAGGCGGGATTGCCATAGCGACGTCAGGGTTAGAAGAGTCGGTCCACCATGTCTCAGTAAGCATGAGGCATAGTGGCTTCTCTATGTCGAGAAGCTCATAAATGTCCTGCGCATGTTTGCATGCTGACCTGGTGTTTAATAGCATGCATCCGAAGCCCATCCTGAAGGTGTCATTGCTCGGCCGTGAGGTGAGCGAGCGGGTCGGGTACCAGCCACAACCCGGGCAACGGGATTTCCCATGATATCGACCGGGAAAAACAGTGCGACAGCCAGAGACATGAGGATGGAAAGTACGAAGTTCGCTAGGGGAATAGCGCAAAACGGGGGTCCCAGGGGGACACATCCCTGATGGTAGAGTCCCACCCGCCGCTCCGCCCGCCTCCGGGACGCTGACGGGCGCAGACGGGCAGGACTCTGGCTTGACTCCGGCGAGAGTCCGGCGCTCCCGCTGCGCGTCACCGCTGCGCGCAGGAGGCGAGCATTAAGTAGGGCTCACCTGTATTGCAAATGAGCGCTAGAGCGCTCCAACAAGTGGCACACTCGCTCCACACCACCCCCAAGATGGCGCCCAGCGCCAAACACGAAGGCTGACAAGAAAAGGGAATAGATCCGCGAAAAGCGCGGTGGGGGGCCCGATTTAATGTGCAAGTGAGAGGGCACACAGAGAAGATTAAAAACAAGGTAAATGCAAATAATGCTAACAGAAATACAAAAAGCGGTATTTTTAAAAGTTACAGCAGCGCTGAAAATATCACATCAGCAGAATAGCGCGCGTGCGTGCTACTACCTTACTCCAGGCAGAGCTACTGCCTAGCTCGCCTTAAGTAGGGCTCACCTGTATTGCAAATGAGCGCTAGAGCGCTCCAACAAGTGGCACACTCGCTCCACACCACCCCCAAGATGGCGCCCAGCGCCAAACACGAAGGCTGACAAGAAAAGGGAATAGATCCGCGAAAAGCGCGGTGGGGGGCCCGATTTAATGTGCAAGTGAGAGGGCACACAGAGAAGATTAAAAACAAGGTAAATGCAAATAATGCTAACAGAAATACAAAAAGCGGTATTTTTAAAAGTTACAGCAGCGCTGAAAATATCACATCAGCAGAATAGCGCGTGTGCGTGCTACTACCTTACTCCAGGCAGAGCTACTGCCTAGCTCGCCTTAAGTAGGGCTCACCTGTATTGCAAATGAGCGCTAGAGCGCTCCAACAAGTGGCACACTCGCTCCACACCACCCCCAAGATGGCGCCCAGCGCCAAACACGAAGGCTGACAAGAAAAGGGAATAGATCCGCGAAAAGCGCGGTGGGGGGCCCGATTTAATGTGCAAGTGAGAGGGCACACAGAGAAGATTAAAAACAAGGTAAATGCAAATAATGCTAACAGAAATACAAAAAGTGGTATTTTTAAAAGTTACAGCAGCGCTGAAAATATCACATCAGCAGAATAGCGCGCGTGCGTGCTACTACCTTACTCCAGGCAGAGCTACTGCCTAGCTCGCCTTAAGTAGGGCTCACCTGTATTGCAAATGAGCGCTAGAGCGCTCCAACAAGTGGCACACTCGCTCCACACCACCCCCAAGATGGCGCCCAGCGCCAAACACGAAGGCTGACAAGAAAAGGGAATAGATCCGCGAAAAGCGCGGTGGGGGGCCCGATTTAATGTGCAAGTGAGAGGGCACACAGAGAAGATTAAAAACAAGGTAAATGCAAATAATGCTAACAGAAATACAAAAAGCGGTATTTTTAAAAGTTACAGCAGCGCTGAAAATATCACATCAGCAGAATAGCGCGCGTGCGTGCTACTACCTTACTCCAGGCAGAGCTACTGCCTAGCTCGCCTTAAGTAGGGCTCACCTGTATTGCAAATGAGCGCTAGAGCGCTCCAACAAGTGGCACACTCGCTCCACACCACCCCCAAGATGGCGCCCAGCGCCAAACACGAAGGCTGACAAGAAAAGGGAATAGATCCGCGAAAAGCGCGGTGGGGGGCCCGATTTAATGTGCAAGTGAGAGGGCACACAGAGAAGATTAAAAACAAGGTAAATGCAAATAATGCTAACAGAAATACAAAAAGCGGTATTTTTAAAAGTTACAGCAGCGCTGAAAATATCACATCAGCAGAATAGCGCGCGTGCGTGCTACTACCTTACTCCAGGCAGAGCTACTGCCTAGCTCGCCTTAAGTAGGGCTCACCTGTATTGCAAATGAGCGCTAGAGCGCTCCAACAAGTGGCACACTCGCTCCACACCACCCCCAAGATGGCGCCCAGCGCCAAACACGAAGGCTGACAAGAAAAGGGAATAGATCCGCGAAAAGCGCGGTGGGGGGCCCGATTTAATGTGCAAGTGAGAGGGCACACAGAGAAGATTAAAAACAAGGTAAATGCAAATAATGCTAACAGAAATACAAAAAGCGGTATTTTTAAAAGTTACAGCAGCGCTGAAAATATCACATCAGCAGAATAGCGCGCGTGCGTGCTACTACCTTACTCCAGGCAGAGCTACTGCCTAGCTCGCCTTAAGTAGGGCTCACCTGTATTGCAAATGAGCGCTAGAGCGCTCCAACAAGTGGCACACTCGCTCCACACCACCCCCAAGATGGCGCCCAGCGCCAAACACGAAGGCTGACAAGAAAAGGGAATAGATCCGCGAAAAGCGCGGTGGGGGGCCCGATTTAATGTGCAAGTGAGAGGGCACACAGAGAAGATTAAAAACAAGGTAAATGCAAATAATGCTAACAGAAATACAAAAAGCGGTATTTTTAAAAGTTACAGCAGCGCTGAAAATATCACATCAGCAGAATAGCGCGCGTGCGTGCTACTACCTTACTCCAGGCAGAGCTACTGCCTAGCTCGCCTTAAGTAGGGCTCACCTGTATTGCAAATGAGCGCTAGAGCGCTCCAACAAGTGGCACACTCGCTCCACACCACCCCCAAGATGGCGCCCAGCGCCAAACACGAAAGCTGACAAGAAAAGGGAATAGATCCGCGAAAAGCGCGGTGGGGGGCCCGATTTAATGTGCAAGTGAGAGGGCACACAGAGAAGATTAAAAACAAGGTAAATGCAAATAATGCTAACAGAAATACAAAAAGCGGTATTTTTAAAAGTTACAGCAGCGCTGAAAATATCACATCAGCAGAATAGCGCGCGTGCGTGCTACTACCTTACTCCAGGCAGAGCTACTGCCTAGCTCGCCTTAAGTAGGGCTCACCTGTATTGCAAATGAGCGCTAGAGCGCTCCAACAAGTGGCACACTCGCTCCACACCACCCCCAAGATGGCGCCCAGCGCCAAACACGAAGGCTGACAAGAAAAGGGAATAGATCCGCGAAAAGCGCGGTGGGGGGCCCGATTTAATGTGCAAGTGAGAGGGCACACAGAGAAGATTAAAAACAAGGTAAATGCAAATAATGCTAACAGAAATACAAAAAGCGGTATTTTTAAAAGTTACAGCAGCGCTGAAAATATCACATCAGCAGTACCCAACCAATCAGTAGTACCCAACCAATGTCAACTAGACACCATACATTTTAGCCTTAGCAATTACCCTTCTACCTAAAGGATCCACCACACACTCCCCTAATATAGCCTGAGAAGATTTTTTGAATAGCAGAGCGACCCCTTTGACTGTACAAGACTGTGAGGTGCATACACAATGCTCAATCCATTGTTGACCTTTTAAAATCTCCTTAACTAGATGTGATTCCTGAATCCAGATAATATCTGAATCAGTGAGCCTGAGCTATTTTAAAATCTTCCTCCTTCTTAAAGGGACCCTAAGGCCATTGACATTTCAGGATAATATCCTTAAAATCCTAGGCTTATCGTGAAATGTAGGGGTATTTAAAAAAGGGAAGAGATCCCAAAAAGGCCTGGAAACCTTGGTCCGAAAACAAGAAGAAAGGAAAAACAAAATTGCAAAAAAGGGGTTTTATTCTAAAATTGGCAAAAGAGGACATTTTATTTGGTTTTCTTCCACATGCTCCCCCACCCAATGTGATTATGTTTTTTCTTTTGAGTTTACATTTCTCCAAGTGACCCCTTCCACCCACACTGGGGAACCCTCCCTATGAACTAGAGGCATACTATGGATTACCTCTTCTGAGCTCTCCTAGTGCGTGGCAGCTGGCAATAGTAAATCATGATACTGGTTGTGCCTTAATCTGATCTATAAAATCACTCACGTCAATTGGGTCTCTAAAATTATGCATTTATTGCTTCCCATGACCCTCAGGGATGCAGGGAATCTTATGTTTGCCATAGCACCCAGCTCTCTCAGCTCTTGAATAAACAGCGAGATTGAAAATACATTTGTACCGTTTTTCCAAGACCTATATACAGAGGATACAGCCATAAGCAAGGAGCAGCTAGAGGCTTTTATTCAGGATCTTGAACGTCCATCCCTTACTGAGGACCTAAAAGACACACTGAATGACCCGATCACTATTGAGGAAGTCCATGAAGCCAGAAGTAGTTTAACCCCTTCGTTGCTGCGGCAATTCACCGCAGCGCTAGGGGGTAGGGGGGCCGCGAGGCGCTCTCCTGCTGGTGACGGAACCGCTCCGTCATCAGCCTCGGTAGCGCTGTGCTTATGACGGAGCGGTTCCGTCATGCTCCCGCCCGCTCAATAGACCTACCGAGGCTGATGACAGAGCGGTTCCATGATCAGCGCAGAACGGGTTAAAAAAAGGACAAGCAGCAGGTCCTGAAGCCATTCCCAACGAAATTTACATGTTATTAAAAGAAGAATTAGCCCCGTTTTTGCTTAAACTCTTTAATTCAGCCTTTATTTCCAACCAAGAATTACCATCTTCTTGGGACTTTGCCACTATAACCACCCTCCTTAAATCCAGCAAAAGTCCGGGTTTGTGAATCGTACAGACCTATTTCCCTTCCTAATAGCGATTGTAAGATTTATATTCAGATACTCACTAGGCGTTTGGACCTGATAGTAGGGTCTCTGATACACTCCGACCAAAAAGGCTTTATAAAGGGGAGGCAATGACAAGATTTGATGTTTGAGTGACTTGGCGCTATTGATTTGGCAATGGAGTATGGTTAGCCTCTGACGGTCATGACATGAGAGCTGCCAAAGCATTTCCTAGGGTTAGCTGGCCATTTCTTTATGAGGTGATCCAACGCTTCAATTTAGGAGAAACCTTTCTATCTGCTGTCAAAGCCCTCTATAAAAAGCCAGAGTGTTGGTCGATGGGAATCTGTCTAAGCCATCAAATATCGGAAGGGGGACTAGACAGGGATGCCCTTCATCCCCGCTCCTTTTTAATCTCTACATCGAGCCGTTGGACCAAACACTGAGACAATGTAACAGCATTTCTCCTTTTGTGTGCAGTGACTGGGAGAAAAAGATCTGGCTTCATGCTGACGATCTGATGATCTTCACAGGCCACTTACATCGATCTCTCCCAGCAATCTGGGAAACATTAGAGAGTTTTGGCAAGATATCTGGTTACGCCGTGAACCAACACAAAACTGAGATTATGCAATGGAACACTAACTACCCTTGTGATCTAATCAGGCAAAGCATACGGTATCTAGGAATCCAAGTGGTGCAAAGTTTGGGGAAAATAGCGAAAGTGAACTTTGAAAATGTGACATCTAAAGTGCGGAAACAACTTCAGACATGGGAATCCCTTCCTTTATCTTTCTTCGGCAGATCCAATCTTCTAAAAATGTCTATTCTCCCTAAATATACCTTTTTATTCAATACAATCCCTTTAGAATTTAAGAGGCAGTGGATTAAAAAGCTACATGGGGACTTTGCCGGAATAATATATGGGGGACAAAAAGGCAGAGAATTGCCTGGAGAAAACTCTGGGAGAAAAAGGAAAGTGGGGGAATAGCTAGTGTGGACCTCCTCCAGTATTACTGGGCTTTCCAGCTGCAACTTTTTAGGCAATTGTTGAGGGATACCCCCGATCTATCACCGCTCTTTCAAGCTCTTACATTTGGTCCACTAGATGAATCGAGTTTTTTCTTTTTAAATTGTGGGACCCTAAGTATTTAAAAAAGTGAGGCTAAAGGTCTTTCAGGGGCATGTAAGGTCTGGTACCAAATAGGAACACTGTTACAGATATCATATTTTAGTTATTCTGCACCCATTTGGAATTCACCAGGTACGCCAGCTTGCCTCCAAGACTCACTTGCAATCCCATTAAAGGGATGTGGTGTTTCCAGACGAGGCCAACTCTTGGAAGGTACGGAATTAATCTTCTGGCAAAGGATGCAGGGGATTTCTAAAGGGTCAGTGTCAAAATGTAAGTTCTATCAACTAATGAGTTGGGTAAAAGCGCCTAGAAAAGGTGGAAAGGGAAATCCATTCTGAGAAACAAAGATCTACTCAGGCCGCTTCTCTGGAGAGAAGAATGGTACTGGACGCTGACACAGGCCAGGGAAGATACACACGCCTCGTTGATAGCTGTTAGAATTGGGGGTCTCTGGTTGGCGCAGGTATGATCTTGCGACAAGCAGGGACCCTCTCCTCTAAGTCAGGGCAAAGGATTACTCTCCAGAAATAACCCCTGCTCACCCTCTAGGTAGTGTGGCGCAAGCAGTCAAGGCTAATCTCAGGAGTACATGTAGCTAAGCATTTGCAATATCACACACAATCAATCACTAACCCACTACACAATGACACAAGACTGTAGTTTGTATGAAAATATATCTTTCATATAGCAATCTTCAAGTAGGCTTTAGCAATACAGTCTTTAACGTTGCAATCAGTGTTCCAGTTACTTGTTTAAGTGTCCCAATACTTTCAAAAGGGGTGCCACAGTTCTTGAATGCAATATTTGGGGTCTTCTGCCCAGTTCCAGGAAAGTACAGTGTTTTCTAGCGCTTTTGTGCGCTTCGTTCGGTTCTTAATTCAAGGCCCTGTCAAACCTCAAGTATTTCGCATGAGTAGGTGTGCGCGGCGTACACCACAATGGAAGGAACGAGACGTTCTGGCCTCCCAAACACAAGCGCACAGTTCCCAGCGCAGGCTTCAGGCTTGGAAGCAGCACTACGATGTGCACAGCCTTCAATCCTTGGAAATAGAAGGTGTGAGGCGTACAGGTCCTTGAAAAGCGCAGCGTACAGTTCCCCTGGCAAATAATGTACGTCGCGTACAGTCTATTTTGAAAGCGAAGCACGTTGTACCTTTACTGTGGCGTCCTGAGGGGCTTCGAGGCGGACGCCATTGAGGATGGTTGTCCCTCGTCGCGGTGCTTTCCCAGGGGGTGAGGCGAGCTGCGGCTCGAGGCTGGGCAGGTCACGGGTCACTTGGGTTGGCGTTGAGTTGTGGGGGCCTGTCCTGGCTCCGCATAAGCCTCAATCCTGAAGGGGAGAGCGGCTGAGAGGGGTGCAAGCGGCAGTACGGTCCCCAAGTGTGGGACGTACCCAGCTGAAGTTCAGAGCGGATCAGCGGGAGTCCGTCCTTACTGTGTGATCTACGGCTCGGGGCCCAGTAGATCGCTATGCTTGGACCGGACAGGTCCTCCTTTACTTTGCAAGCTGGGGCTCGGTGCAGGTGCAGTCACGGTGCTCGGGCCAGCGGAGGGATGGTCTTTACTTTGTTTTTGCAGTACACTGATGCCGAAGTTGCGGTGCTCGGGGGAACACGGTCACACTGAATCACAGAGAGCGCGGCGAGGATGCACGACTCTCTCAGTCTCCAAGATCAGCGCTGCAGGGACAAGCAGCGCAAACAACAGCTTCTTCCTTCAGTGGGGGGGGTAGCGCCCAATGGTCCTGGGGCGCAGTTCAGGGGGCAGGCTCACACGCAAGCCCTTGGAGATTGTTCACAACAATGCACAAGTTGAAATAAATAAAGTCTCTCTCAGTCTTTGTCTTCTCTACTTCTTGCAGCAAGGCACCCACCACAGGCCAGTCTCTCAGGCTAGAGACAGTAGTCCTCCATGCAGCTTTCCCAGGTCCTTCTCTTCGGGCAGAGTTTCTTCTTGGCGTAAACAGGATCTGATTTCTTAGGAGCAGGACTCCTACTTTTATACCAAGTTTCTTTTGTTCTTTCAGGCCAGGGGGGCCTTTGCATAGTTCACTTCAGCTCTGAAGCACTTTGTTTTGCCAAAACAGGTGTCTCCTTTCAGTGTGTGGGGCAGGGCAGCAGACGCTCCGCAGGAGGTGGAGCCAGCATTGTGGTGACAAGTACAGTCCAGGAGCACTCTGTTGACAGTCTTCCCTCTTCCTGGACCAGGTGCAGGGCAGAGTCATCAGTCGCTCCCCAGGGAGCGGAGCCAGCATTGTGGTGGCAGAGCACAGCCCTATTCAGAGTCAAGGGGCACTCCCTCCACCCATCCTGGTGTAATCCCTCTATTCACCACCTGTAATCCCCCAGCCCTGTCACTCACACAACCCAGACAGCAGATACACATCCTGCCAGAGGCGGGCTGAAATGGTTAGGCAAGCACATGCTAACTTTCTAAAAGTAGCATTTGCAAACACAGGATATTAAAATAAATTTTACTAAAAGAAGTATTTTATTATTCTGAGTTCAGGCATACTAAACTTGACTTTCTACCATGTTCCCTGAGCCTGCTGGGATTATAGAGTGTAAGAATTCCAGCAGTCCATTCTGGCCTATGAGAACAGGTAGCCTTACAATAGTGAAAAACGAAATTGGCTGTAAGTCACTGTTAGGACATGCCACACACATCAGGGCATGTCCTACCTTATGCTTACAATGCACCCTGCCCTTGGGCCTACCATAGGGGTGACTAATATGAAGTTAAGGGAAGGTTTAGGGGCTGGCAAGTGGGTGCACTTGCGCAGTCAGCATGACAGTACGAGACTGCACGCAGGCTCTGCAATGGCAGACCTTTGACACGTTTTAAAGGGTTGCTTCTGTGGGTGGCGCAACCAGCCCTGCAGACCCACTAGCCGCATTTGGATTTACAAGCCCTGGCACTCCTGGTCCACTTTACTGGGGACTGACAGTAAACCAAATAAGCCAAACATGGACACCAATCAATGTAGCAATGTACAACGGGGAGAGCATATGCCCTTTAGCACTGGTCAGCAGAGGTAAAGTGCCCAGGGTCATTAAAACAACAAAAACAGGTCAGAGAGAATATTGGAGGAAGGCAAAAAGTTTAGGGATGACCCTGCAGAGAGGGCCAAGTCCATGGAGACTGGGAGAAGGGAACCGCCGGCACACAATCTCAACTTATTATGGCAAGTATCTCCTACTCTCCTATGGTCACATGTGAAATCTGCACCACTCAGAAAAAATCACCTTCTTACCATTCACAAGGCTTATTGGACGCCGCGGAGGCTTTCAAAATTGGGGACCCAGGCTGTGAAGAACTGCCCAAAGTGAGGCGAGGCCAATGCAGACAAAGCACGCATGTTTCGGCAGTGACCCTCCATCCAGACCTTCGGCATAAAGTGGGTACGACGTCATCAGGAATTTTGGGTCACGAAATCAAGGTGAGCTTGGCACTAGCTACTTTGGGGGTAAAGCCTGTTGAGGAGGGGGCCATGACGCCCTCCAAACTACATAAAGCACTTACCTTTATTCTAGTTCTTCTGGCACGTGGAGAGTCATGTATTAAATGGGTCTCACCTGATCCTTCACTTGAGGGAGAATGGGTAAGTTCAATAGTAAGAATAGCACATTTAGATCAGGCCACACTGTACATTCAGAAAACAAAATGTTGGGACCTTTGGGATGAATGGTGTAAAGCAGCATACCTTTGATCTGAGGCATTCCCTCTTTTCCCTTGGTACTCTTTTTTTCAAAATCTTGGTTCTAATTTCTTTTTCTTTGTTCCTATCATGTTAAACACCTGGTCCGATGATTATCAATCGGATGTACTGGTTTTTCTTTGAAAGGGATTGCTAAATGATGTTTAGCACCTTGGTTTGTGGGGTCAGTCCACCCATTCCTGTATGACGGAGCCAGACTTTAGGCGGTGACGCGAAGGGACCCGGGATGTTTTCCATCCCTCCCCTTTTCTTCCCTTCTTTAGGTCGAGGCCGCACAAACTGCTTTTGACTCCTATCAAAATAAGCATTTGCAATGCAATAGGTCTCGCATTAGGAAAGTTTGAGCTATTGGTATTGTAAATGACAATTTTTTTATTTAGGTTTTGTTTTTGAAAATAGCGAAATTAATAGCTTTGTCATTTACAATGCCAATAGGTATAACTTTCGCAAATGTGACACCTATAGCATTTGTAATGCAATATGTGTTGTATTTACGTGACTTACGTGTATTGCTATTACAAATAATAATGGCTTTTAATTTTTTTTCAATAATTAATACTTAAATAAAAGTTATTGTAATTTATAATGGCAGGGGTGGGTGAGGGGTGGGTGCGGGGATGTGACGGGGTGCGGGGGTGTGACGGGGTGCGGGGTGTGACGGGGTGAGGGGGTGTGACGGTGAGGGGGTGTGACGGTGAGGGGGTGTGACGGTGAGGGGGTGTGACGGTGTGTGGGGGTGTGACGGTGTGTGGAGGTGTGATGGTGTGAGGGGGTGTGACGGTGTGAGGGGGTGTGACGGGGTGCGGGGGTGTGACGGGGTGCGGGGGTGTGAGGGTGCGGGAGGGTGAGGGTGCAGGAGGGTGAGGGTGCAGGAGGGTGAGGGTGTGTGAGGGTGAGAGGGTGAGGAGGGGTGAGGGTCAGAAGTAAATGGTGGCAGGGCAGACATCATAAGACAGAGAGATGAGACTGCGTGGTGACTGCGCTGGTGAGTTTCATAATCAGGAGGGGCAGAGTCCACACAGTCTGCGAGGGATCAACATGTCTAGAGGCAAAGCATAGCACAACTAGAATTCCCAAAGATTACAGCAGAAAAGGCTACAGTATTAACAGCACCTATAGTAGAAACCAAAATTTTTCTCCTTACCTTGGAAATCTAGTTAATGGCAGATGTGTAAGTGACAGATTCACTTTTTTTTTTCCAACCAGATTTTGTTTTTTTCAAGACAGTCGATACACGTATATACTGCTTATTGTTCACGTCATATTTTGCACTTTTTGCACGTATTATACATAATCATTACTCTCCGGCGTTCTTGGCTCAACATTCCCTTGTAACAAAACGTTCCCCCATGGAGTTGCGCTTGAGTGGATATTTGCAATCCCTGTGTGTTATTAGGTTCTCGTGCGTCAGGCTTCCGGTCTCCGTGTGTGTTACAGTGTTGGCCAGATTCAGATTAGGTGTTCTCCTCATCCGCTCCCTTGTTCTAGCGAGGCTGGCTGCGGAGTGCTTGCCCCACTACCATTGTCCTGCCTGCTTTGTCCTGCCGCGAGAGTGCCGCCGCGCTGCCCGCGGCGACCCGGAAGCTCTTGGCCGGCCGGCCAATCCGCTCGCGGCCGACCGGAAGTCCCACCTCCCGAGGTCCGCGAGCTGCCGGCGCATGGAGCGCCCTGCCGTCCGGGGTAGCCCGGGTCCCCAGGAGGGGGCCGGGGAGAAGGAGGAGTGTGGCGCCTGTTGCGGGGCTCCTCTGACCTGAGGGAGCCCCGATTTAGATGAGGAGACGCGCCGTGAGGAGCCCCGCCGGAAGAGCGCAGTCGGTGAGTGGGGCCCAGGGCTGATGTGAAGTGCGTGCGTGCCTGTGTGTATGCCTGGGGGCGGCTGGGGGGGGGAGTGTGTGCGCGCGTGTGTGCGTGTGTGCGCGAGGGAATGTGTGAGCGCATGCGTGACTGTGTGTGATTGAGAGAGAATGCGAGGTAGGGGATAGTGTGCCTGTATGTGTGCCTGTATGTGTGCCGTATGCCTGCGTGTGCATGCGCGCGCCTGTGTGTGTGTGTGTGCGTGCGTGCGTGCATGCAGAGGGGTGGGGGCTGCCTGTGTCTGTGTGTGAGCAAGGGCTTTGCACCGCGCATGCGCAGCTACCAGACGCTCGCTCCCGCAGTGAAATCTGACCTTGTCAAAGCGCGCGTCTGGTAGCTGTCCACATTCCTAAATACGGGCCACAATAGGTCTGAAGCAGACACCTTCAATGCTCACGCATTGAGGGTAGGTCTGCTCGACCTAAAAATTGACAAATGAGGACTTAAAGAAATAAAATAACTTTTCACTCCTGGTCTCTGAGATTGACTATGCTAACAGCCTGTACTTTGGCACATCGCATTCATTATAGGCAAACACAGCTCATCCAGATGCTGCAGTGAGACTTCTTCTCTGCCTTCACCCAAGAGAGCACGTGACTCCCGTCTTGAAATTACCCCTCTGGCACCTCAAGCAGGAAGGGTCATGTTCACGGCACTCTGCATTGTCCACAGAGGCTCTCAAGGAAAAGGAACTCTGGGGCAGATTCACAATAAGTGGCGCATCCCTGCATATCCCCAGGGATGCGCCAGTTACTGTGCGCCATGCCGCAGCCACCATGGAAGCACCGCATTTACAATGTGGCGCACCATGGGGCAAAAACGGCACAGATGCGTCATGCATCTGTGCCGTAAAGGCGGCGCAGTGCTGGAGTTGCGTTGCGAGTGCGACGCAGCTCCAGCAAGGCTCGGGGGTGCCCTATCTTGACAATGCTGCATCAATCCTTACGCCTGCTTCAGGCAGGCGCAGGGTTTTGACGCAGCATGGGCCCAAAAGTGACTGAGTGAAACATGGTAGATTTCACTCAGCCACTTTTGGGAGGCGTTCCTGCGCCGGAATAGCCCCAACCCCCCCCCCCCCCCCCGCCCCCCCCCTGCGCAGGAACACCTACTTCTGGCGCAGGGCTTTACAAGATGACGTTGTAAATACCCCGCACCATGGCGCCTCTTTTGTGCCGCTGCTTTGTCACAAAAGTGACGCAACAGCGGCATGAAAGAGGCGCAAGGGGCTTATAAATCTGCCCTTCTATTACTACAATCGAAACATGGCGCTGTGCTCCAGGCGCGGAGCACGGATCTTCATAGCACCCTCCCATACGAAATACCCAGGAGGCACTGCTTTCTCAGTACAAGCCACCAAGCTCCTGAGCTCGTTACCAGCCCGTCTTCGAAGCATATCGGGGCATACAAGCTTCAGACAGTTGAAAACAAGGCTATTTCAGTTTTGTTAGTCAAGACGTTATGTTTTAACTTACATTTTCACAAAACTGGAATGCCTCTTTACCCTCTGTTTTTTCCAGTGAATTTCTAATGTTTTCTTTAATGCAAAGTTCGATACTATTACATTTGCTAAATGTGTCACTTTAACCTCTGTTTTAATTAGTGATTTTCAGTTTTCTTAAACAGAATAAGATGTCCATTTCCATGTCTGCTGCGGGGTTGGCTGCAGGACCCTCTTGGGCGGTCAACCCCCGCCGCGTACAGCCAAAAGCCATGCGCGGCACGGGGACGGGCAGGACATGGCTGCAGCAGCCAACACCCTTCTTTTACATTTTGTTGAAACACAGATCCACGGATGCGTTGTGATTCTCCAGGGGCCACGCTGGGGCTCACAGTGGATCTGTGGATCCACAGATGCGTTGTGATTCTCCAGGGGCCACGCTGGGGCTCACAGTGGATCTGTGGATCCACAGATGCGTTGTGATTCTCCAGGGGCCACGCTGGGGCTCACAGTGGATCTGTGGATCCACAGATGCGTTGTGATTCTCCAGGGGCCACGCTGGGGCTCACAGTGGATCTGTGAATCCACGGATGCGTTGTGATTCTCCAGGGGCCGAGCTGGGGCTCACAGTGGATCTGTGGATCCACGGATGAGTTGTGATTCTCCAGGGGCCGCGCTGGGGCTCAGAGTGGATCTGTAGATCCACGGATGCGTTGTTATTCTCCAGGGGCCGCGCTGGGGCTCAGAGTGGATCCACAGATGCGTTGTGATTCTCCAGGGGCCACGCTGGGGCTCAGAGTGGATCCACAGATGCGTTGTGATTCTCCAGGGGGCCGAGCTGGGGCTCAGAGTGGATCTGTGGATTCACGGATGCATTGTGATTCTCCAGGGGCCGCGCTGGGGCTCACAGTGGATCTGTGGATCCACAGATGCGTTGTGATTCTCCAGGGGGCCGAGCTGGGGCTCAGAGTGGATCCACAGCTGCGTTGTGATTCTCCAGGGGGCCGAGCTGGGGCTCAGAGTGCATCTGTGGATCCACGGATGCGTTGTGATTCTCCAGGGGCCGCGCTGGGGCTCACAGTGGATTGGAGGATCTACGGATGCGTTGTGATTCTCCAGGGGCCACGCTGGGGCTCAGAGTGGATCCACAGATGCGTTGTGATTCTCCAGGGGCCGCTCTGGGGCTCACAGTGGATCGGAGGATCCACCGATGCATTGTGATTCTCCAGGGGGCCACGCTGGGGCTCACAGTGGATTGGAGGATCTACGGATGCGTTGTGATTCTCCAGGGGCCACACTGGGGCTCAGAGTGGATCCACAGATGCGTTGTGATTCTCCAGGGGGCCGAGCTGGGGCTCAGAGTGGATCTGTGGATCCACAGATGCGTTGTGATTCTCCAGGGGCCGCGCTGGGGCTCAGAGTGCATCTGTGGATCCACAGATGCGTTGTAATTCTCCAGGGGCTGCGCTGGGGCTCACAGTGGATTGGAGGATCTACGGATGCGTTGTGATTCTCCAGGGGCCACGCTGGGGCTCAGAGTGGATCCACAGATGCGTTGTGATTCTCCAGGGGCCGCGCTGGGGCTCACAGTGGATTGGAGGATCTACGGATGCGTTGTGATTCTCCAGGGGCCACGCTGGGGCTCAGAGTGGATCCACAGATGCGTTGTGATTCTCCAGGGGCCGCTCTGGGGCTCAAAGTGGATCTGTGGATCCACGGATGCGTTTGAGTCTCCAGGGGCCGCACTGGGGCTCACAGTGGATCAGAGGATCCACTGATGCATTGTGATTCTCCAGGGGGCCACGCTGGGGCTCACAGTGGATTAGAGGATCTACGGATGCGTTGTGATTCTCCAGGGGCCACGCTGGGGCTCAGAGTAGATCCACAGATGCGTTGTGATTCTCCAGGGGGCCGAGCTGGGGCTCAGAGTGGATCTGTGGATTCACGGATGCGTTGTGATTCTCCAGGGGCCGCGCTGGGGCTCAAAGTGGATCTGTGGATCCACGGATGCGTTTGATTCTCCAGGGGCCGCACTGGGGCTCACAGTGGATCGGAGGATCCACGGATGCGTTGTGATTCTCCAGGGGTCGCACTGGGGCTCAGAGTGGATCTGTAGATCCACGGATGCGTTGTGATTCTCCAGGGGCCACGCTGGGGCTCAGAGTGGATCTGTAGATCTACAAATTACCCGGTATGCTCCCGTAAGTGAGTATTGCCAGTAATGGTCAACGTCTGGTGCGGCATGTAAGCGGAATACATTGTGCCAATTTTGAAGAGGTCACTATGATCCTGATGAAGTCCACGAGGAGTTTCCTGGTGTTGCCTATTCGAGCAGAGGCAAGCACAATGTTTCTGGAGCTGTCGTGACTGCCTGTACAGCAGAATGGACAAAACATGGACCCGCAGCTCTTCTACCGGGACTAAGAGCAAGTTGACTTAATGTATTTCCTGTTTGGCATATGATTTATCCTGGTAAGGGCAAGTATTCCACTCCAGGAGATGTAGTCACTGCACAACAAATTGAAATATGCATTACTGTGTGGAGGTTTTAGGGCACTCAGTTTCTCTGCTATGTGCTTAGTGCAGTTTGTACTCTTTTCTTTGGGGAAGTTGTGTGTTTGTACACTCAAACAATTCAGTTTTCAATTCAAGTGGGTTGTGTGACAGCAAGCGTTCTGTACAGCTCCTGAGTGTAGTGTACTGTTGCATGGTATTAATGTGTGGAGGTTTTAGTGGCACTCAGTTTTCTGTACAGCTCATGAGTGTAGTGTACTGTTGCATGGTATTAATGTGTGGAGGTTTTAGTGGCACTCAGTTTTCTGTACAGCTCCTGAGTGTAGTGTACCGTTGCATGGTATTAATGTGTGGAGGTTTTAGTGGCACTCCGTTTCTGTACAGCTCCTGAGTGTAGTGTACTGTTGCATGGTATTAATGTGTGGAGGTTTTAGTGGCACTCAGTTTTCTGTACAGCTCATGAGTGTAGTGTACTGTTGCATGGTATTAATGTGTGGAGGTTTTAGTGGCACTCAGTTTTCTGTACAGCTCCTGAGTGTAGTGTACTGTTGCATGGTATTAATGTGTGGAGGTTTTAGTGGCACTCAGTTTTCTGTACAGCTCATGAGTGTAGTGTACTGTTGCATGGTATTAATGTGTGGAGGTTTTATTGGCACTCAGTTTTCTGTACAGCTCCTGAGTGTAGTGTACTGTTGCATGGTATTAATGTGTGGAGGTTTTAGTGGCACTCAGTTTTCTGTACAGCTCCTGAGTGTAGTGTACTGTTGCATGGTAATAATGTGTGGAGGTTTTAGTGGCACTCAGTTTTCTGTACAGCTCCTGAGTGTATTGTACCATTGCATGGTCTGGGTCCTTATTTAGTCTTCACACATAGAGTGTACCCGTTTATTTGGGGAGGTTGTGGGGGTAGTCAATGCTTCTAGTTTTCAATTTTCCAGAGTGAGTACCCTGTAGTGTACCCTTATTAGGGGAGGTTGTGTGTATTTAGAAGACTTTGTGCAGTTTTTCCCAGGGCATTTTACCCTGCCGGGTACCCTATTCAGGGTAGGTTGTTGTTGTGTGTACCTTACTTCACGGAGGTGGTGTTGTATGTGGGTAGTCAATGCCCCATATCAGTTCCCAGGCTGAGTATCCTGTGGTGTACCCTACTTTGGGGAGGTGGTGGTTTTTGTGGGTAGTTAATGTCCATATCAGTTCCCAGGCTGAGTATCCTGTGGTCTACCTTTCTTTGGGGAGGTGGTGGTGTTTGTGTATAGTCAATGCCTCATACTTGTTCCCAGGGTTAGCATCCTGGGGTGTACCCTACTAAGGGGAGGTTCAGTAGTTTCCATGGCGAGTATCCCGTGGTGTACCCTACTTAGGGGAGGTTGCGTAATTCTCAGGGTTAATACCCTGTGCTGTTCTTTTGTTTGGTGGAAGGTGTTTTGTCAGTTCTAAGGGTTACTATCTATAGAGTACCTTTTCAATTTAACACTTTGCTCCAGTCGAAGTCTACCTGCTTGGAAGTCGTGGCCAAGGGTCCCATGTTGGTTGGATTTTGAGTGAGAAGCTTTGTCCTAGTTTTCAGTGTCAGCATGCCTCTATTCGGATCAGGGGAAATTTTGGTTTCTGTTGTGGGGGTTACATTCTTCTGTTTATCTAGAGTCAATCTTACCTCTGTTGTATCTTTTATTGAGAATGTTGTATTTCTCCAAAGGGTCTGTGTCTACACCCATCTTTGTTTACCAGGGTGCCTACCCTGTGGTGTATACAATTAAACAAAAGGAATCCACTCCTTCAGAAAAGGTGTATCCTAAAATGGTGGGGGACACCCTGGTGTTTTTTGGTACCCCTCACACACCAACAGGCCCCTTGGTGTCATGCTTCATCATTGGGGTCCTCGTACCCCTCTACGGGGTACGGCGTGCTGCTACCAGCGACTACGCTGGAGCAATAATACACCCCAGTCCTAAAGAAGGTGCTCCTGCACCGAAACATGTTGACGCACCCCAGAAGGAGCTAATGCACATTGTTTTGCATAAAAGATCTCCTCACACTACTTTTTAATAGTACCAGCCCGGGGGTCCATTAAAGTTTTTTGGTACCCAACAAGCCAGGTATTTTTTAACATCACACTTTATAAACCCCACTTTTCACTCACATAGTAAATAAAAAAATCCTCACTTACACCACACATAGGGGCCGATTATGATGGCGGACGGACCTGAGTCCGTCCGCCACCATAGAGTAGGAGGAACCGTCCGCAGGGGCTGCGGAGGTCCCTCCGTGCAGATTAGGATGTGACCACCAGGGTGGCAGTCACATGCTCAATCTTTAACATTGCGGCGGGTACAGCTTCAAGCTGCACCCCCCGCAATGTTAAAAAAGCATGCACGGCATTTGCGTACACAAATCAGCAGGCACCGCGCGGTGCCCGCCGTTTTGTCCACGCAAATGCAGGGGGGTAACATAGGTACCCCCCATGTGCACCCCCCACCCCCTGTCACCAAGGGGGCCCGCAACGGGCCCCCGAAGGCAATCTCCGTATGCTTTTCCACGGCGGAAAAGCCGCCGTGGAAAAGCATATGTTTTCTGCTATCCTAATATGGCTGGTGGTGTCTGACAGACACTGACAGCCATGTTAGGGCTTTTCCGCTGCGGTCGGAAGGCGACTGCGGCGGAAAAGCAGCGAACGAATTTTGAGACCCACCGCCATCCTAATTTGGCGGTGGGTCTTCTGTGCCTCCGCAGCGGTTTTCCCGCATCCTCCGGGCCGGCGGTGGCTTCATAATACATAGTCTGTATTAGTGCTCCCGCGTAGTCACTGGTAGCAGCACGCCGTACCCCGTAGAGGGGTACGAGGACCCCAATGATGAAGCATGACACCAAGGGGCCTGATGGTGTGTGAGGGATACCAAAAAACACCAGAGTGTCCCCCACCATTGTAGGATACACCTTTTCTGAAGGAGTGGATTCCTTTTGTTTAATTGTATATGCCCAGGGAGAACGAATCCATTTTCGACCCAATCTCTCTCTCCCTCCTTTGTTATTTATATGATATCCTGTGGTGTACCCATGCATGGAAAGGTTGTGGGTGTGACTATCCTTTTGACCTATGCGCTGCGTACCCTGCCATTGAGGAGACCTGTGCGCTTTTGTGAGCTGGACGTAGCATACGCCTGCATTTGAGATAGCGTACGTCCCGTACTCCTGAGTTCAGTGTTCGCCTCGTACGCCGGCTCACGCGAGTAGCGTGAGGTTTACTAGGGCTCGCCCTGAAAGTCATACGAAACGTACCAAGAGTGCTACAAAGCACACAGACCCCCAGAGAAGTGAGAAAGCATTCAGAATTACCTTTAAAGAACTGAATTTGACCATTAAGAACTGTGGCAACATTTTAAAGTTACTGGAACCATTTTGAGGCCTGTATTTTTGAAGCCTACTTGCAGATTTATATAAAAGAGATATATTTTTACAGAAATCCAGTCTTGTGTCATTGTGTGGTGGGCTAATGATTTATGTGTGTGATATTGCAAATGCTTAGCTACATGTACTCCTGAGATTAGCCTTGACTGCTCGCGCCACACTACCTAGAGGGTGAGCAGGGGTTATTTCTTGAGGGGAATCCTTTACCCTGACTTAGAGGAGAGGGTCCCTGCTTGTCGCAAGTGCATACCTGCGCCAACCAGAGACCCCCAATTCTAACAGTAATGTTAGCATCTTTCTTTATTTCTGCTCATGTTAATGATATTTCTGATACCTCATGTAGTACATTATTAGATTTGTGTACCGTATTTTCCGGCGTATAGGACGACCCGGCGTATAAGACGACCCCCTACTTTTCATGATGAAATGTAGGTTTCGTCCTATACTCGTCGTATAAGACGACCCCCACTTCCGCCGGCTGGAACCTTCTGAAGTCCCCTTTCCATGTCCATGAACTGAGTAGAAGGCGTGCGCTAGTGACGCTCCTCTACTTCCGATGAACGTGAAACGTGAGGATTATGGCGCCAGATCAGCGCATACACCGCTGTGTCTCTAGGATGAAGACGCAGTAAGAATACTGAAATGCCCCGTGGACCCTCTCCCATCGGCACTACAGCACTACGGGACTGTACCGGTGAGTAACTGTGCACTAAATCATGTGCAATTTTAGATTAATGTAACCGGTAAACGTGGGAGTGTGAGCGCGCGAGTAGAGCCCAGGTCATATTGGAGGGTTCCACGTCGGTGGAGCGTTGCTTCCACTCATCAAAATTTAGTGTCCGGCGTATAAGACGACCCCCGACTTTTGAAAACATTTGAAGGGGTTAAAAAGTCGTCTTATACGCCGGAAAATACGGTATCTCATTTATGTACTTTCATGTAAACGGTATATTTTAAGTATCTTGCTTATCTTTCTCTCTATTCTGCTGTCATTCCCTAAGGAAGGAGAATGTGTAGTAAATTACATCTCTACTGTTCTCCTCTAAATAGAATGTACCATGACATCATAGATTGCTTGGGGGTCTCTCTGGCTCACAGTGTCAGTTGGTCAACTCAATCAATCAATCAATCAATCATAACACTTGTATAGCGCGCTACTCACCCGGAAGGGTCTCAAGGCGCTTGGGGGAAGGGGTCCGCTACTGCTCGAACAGCCAGGTCTTGAGTTGTCTCCTGAAGGCGAGGTGGTCCTGGGTCAGCCGAAGGTGGATGGGGAGGGAGTTCCATGTCTTGGCCGCCAGGTAGGAGAAGGATCTGCCTCCGGCGGTGGCTCTTCGGATGCATGGTACGGTGGCGAGGGCGACGCTGGTAGACCGTAGCTGGCGGGTGGGCGTGTAGAAGGTCAGGCGGTCGTGAGGTACTTGGGGCCCAGGTCGTGGAGAGACTTGTGTGCATGGGTGAGGAGCCTGAACGTGATCCTCTTGTTGACGGGGAGCCAGTGCAGGTCCCTCAGGTGGCCAGAGATGTGGCTGCGTCGGGGGATGTCCACGATGAGTCGGGCGGAGGCGTTCTGGATGCGTTGGAGTCTTTTCTGTAGCTTGGCTGTGGTTCCAGCGTAGAGGGTGTTTCCGTAGTCCAGTCGGCTGTTGACGAGGGCCTGGATGACCGTCTTCCTGGTTTCGGTCGGGATCCATCGGAAGATCTTGCGAAGCATGCGAAGGGTGTGAAAGCAAGATGAGGAGACGGCGTTGACTTGTCTGGTCATCGAGAGGGAGGAGTCCAGGATGAAGCCCAGGTTGCGTGCGTGGTCTGTTGGCGTGGGGGCGGTGCCCAGGGCTGGGGGCCACCAGGAGCCGTCCCAGGCGGAGGGTGATGGTCTGAGTTCAGTTTCAGGTGGCTGTTCTTCATCCACTCGGCGACGTCTTTCATCCCTTCGTGGAGGCTGGTTCTGGCGGTGTCGGGGTCTCTGGTGAGGGAGAGGATCAGCTGGGTGTCGTCGGCGTAGGAGATGATGTTGAGGTTGTGTTGGTGTGCGATGGCAGCGAGAGGTCTCATGTAGACGTTGAAGAGGGTGGGGCTGAGTGATGATCCTTGCGGGACGCCGCAGATGACTTCGGTGGCCTTGGATCGAAACGGGGGGAGGCGGACTCTCTGTGTTCTTCCGGCAAGGAACGAGATGATCCACTTCAGTGCCTTCTCTTGGATGCCGGTGTTGCTGAGGCGTTGGACTAGGGTGCGGTGGCAGACAGTGTTGAATGCTGCGGAGAGGTCCAGGAGGATGAATGCCGCTGTTTCCCCGTTGTCGAGCAGGGCTCGGATGTCGTCGGTGGCTGCGAGGAGGGCGGTCTCGGTGCTGTGGTTGGCTCTGAAACCGGACTGCGAGGGGTCGAGGGATCCGTTTGTCTCGAGGAAGGCGGCAAGCTGTCTGTTGGCGATCTTCTCGATGACTTTGGCAGGAAAAGGGAAGAGCGAGATGAGGCAGACGTTTTTGAGGTCGGTGGGGTGCGCTGTTGGTTTCTTCAGTAGGGCGCTGAGCTCGGCATGCTTCCAGCTCTCTGGGAAGGTGGCAGTGTTGAAGGAGGTGTTGATGACGTCCCGGAGTTGGGGTGCAATGGTGGAGTCGGCCTTGTTGAAGACGTGGTGGGGGCAGGGGTCGCTTGGGGAACCGGAGTGGATGGTGTTCATCGTGCGGGCTGTGTATTCGTTGGTCACTGTGGTCCAGGCGCGGAGGGTGGTGGTGGGGTGCGTTGGTTCGGTGGTTGGGTGCGTGGATGGTGCGCCGAAACTGTTGTGGATGTCGGCAATCTTGCGGTGGAAGAACAAGGCGAGAGAGTCGCAGAGGTCTTGTGAAGGAGTGATGTCGTTGTTGCTGGTGCTGGGGTTGGAGAACTCCTTGACGATGCTGAAGAGTTCCTTGCTGTCGTGGGCGTTGTTGTCCAGTCGCTTCTTCAGTGATTTCTTCTTGGTGGTGCGGATGAGCTGGTGGTGCTTGTGTGTGGCGTGTTTGAGGGCGGTCATGTTGTCAGTGGTCTGGTCGAGGAGCCAGGCTTTCTCGAGGGTGCGGCAGGTCTTCTTGGAGTCCTTGAGTTCGTCGGTGAACCAGAGGGCTTTCTTGCTTCTGGGTCTGCTGGGAGGGTTCTTCAGTGGTGCGAGGTCGTCGGCGCATGCGGTCAGCCACTGCGTGAAGTTGCGGGCAGCTTCGTTGGGGCCCGATGTGCTTGCAGGTGGGTTCTGGCTGAGGGAGGTGGTGAGCTGGTCGGCGGTGATCTTGCTCCAGCTCCTGTGAGGAACCTGTTGCGGGTGGTGGTGGGTTGTGGTTTTTCTGAAGCTGAAGTGGACGCAGCTGTGGTCGGTCCAGTGGAGTCCGGTGGAGTGGCTGAAGGTAATTTGCTTGCTGGATGAGAAGACGGGATCAAGCATGTGGCCGGCGTAGTGGGTGGGGGTGTTGAGCAGTTGCTTGAGTCCGAGGTTGGCGAGGTTGTCCAGCAGGGTGTCGGTGTTGCGGTCCTTGTTGTTCTCCAGGTGGAAGTTGAGGTCCCCTAGGAGGATGTAGTCGGTGGAGGGGAGGGCGTGTGGGCTGATGAAGTCCGTGATGTCTTCGCTGAATTGTGTGCGTGGTCTGTAGATGAGGGTGCCTCTGAGGGTCATCTTTGGGTCAGTGTGAATCTTGAAGTGGAGGTGTTTGGAAGTGGCGAAGGTGTCGTCGGCGTCGGTCGTTATGCGGGTGGTATTATTGTGGACGATGGCGATGCCTCCTCCGGTCTGGTTGACGCGGTCCCTCCTGATGATCTTGTATCCATTCGGGATGTCGATGGCGATGCCGGGGGCTGAGGAGGCGTTCATCCATGTCTCAGTGAGGAAGGCGATGTCTGGTGATGTTGTGTCGAGGAGGTTCCAGAGTTCCACGGCGTGTCTGTGGACGGAGCGGGTGTTGAGCAGGATGCACTTGAGGTTGCTGCTGGAGTTTGGCTTGGCGGGCGCGGTGCAGGTTCGGAGGCAGGTGAACTTGCAGGTTGTGCAGGTGAAGGGTCCGTGAATGCGTTTCGGGGCGGCCCGGCAGCAGGTGGGGTTCCGGCCGGCATTGAGTGCGTTGAGGGCTGCGGCGTCGTAGGTCTGTCGGGTCGTCTTGCAGCGGTGGGGACCAGGGGTCCTCAGGTTGAGCTGCTTAGAGCTTGCTCCTGGTGGGGTTTTCATCTATACTTCCTATCTTCTCCTACTTACCTATCATAAAAGGAATCTACAATAAATGATATCTACTTACACAGTTGGACTGTGCATCTTCCTTTACTCGAATAGATCCCTCCGACGATATCGACAAATTAGAACAAAATCTAGGCTCCTGGCTAGAATCAGCCAGCGATTTAGTTGCTCCCTTAGTTAAATTCCCCCGCACCAGGCACCGCAATTCTCACAGGTGGTTTTCGAATGAACTTAAAGCCCACAAACTGAAAACCCGCCAGGCGGAACGCACCTGGAGACGCAACTATTCAGACCTAGCCAGACAAATCTATCTGACTGCGCGTAAAAAATACAAGGCAGCCATTAGAACGGCAAAGATAGATCATTTCTCTGAAAGGATTTCATCGGCAGAAAATAAATCCAAGGAGGTGTTCAGAGTCCTGAACGAACTAACCACTGATGATAGAACCCTCCCGACTCAGACCCCTACTCAGGAGGCCTGTGATACCCTAGACTTGTTCTTTTTGGAAAAGATCATACAAATTAAAATGTCCATTCCACCCCCTCCCCAGTCATCCTAATCGGATACTTCTTCTACTAACCCCATGACTCTTTCCTCCCTTCCCGCTCTGGACTCCACCTCCCTAGCGGAACTTGCCACCCGTGTCAAATCCGGTTCCCCCAATGACTGCTGTCCACCATCCGTAATGCGGGATGTATGTCTCAATCTACCTAACGACATTCTAAATCTACTTAACAGATCCCTTCACTGCGGCATCTTTCCTACCTCCTTCAAGGAGGCCATCTTACTACCCATCTGGTGCCGACCCTGCGGAGCCATCAAACTACCGTCCTATTTCCCTCCTTCCCTACCTTTCCAAAATCTTGGAGGCCCATGTCACTCGGTGCCTGTCAAATTTCATTGAATCTTCCTTCCATCTGGAGCCTAATCAGGCGGGCTTTCGACCTGCCCATTCCACTGAGGCTGTCATCTTGGCAGTCCTTGACACACTCAGAAGCAACGCAGACGGCGGACGTCACCAGGCCCTCGTCCTGCTGGACCTGTCGGCCGCGTTCGACACGGTGGATCACAACATCCTTCTCCACCGTGTCGGGCAGGCGGGCATCCAAGGTACAGCCTACGAGTGGATCAAGTCCTTCCTTACTGGAAGAACACAGGCAGTCTGCATGGGCCCTTACACTGCCAATAAGACCCTCACTTCCTGTGGTGTCCCCCAGGGCTCTTCCCTTTCCCCGCTTCTTTTTAACTTGTACCTTCGCCCACTGATCCAATCTCTTCAGGAATGGGATATCGTAGTTTTTAATTATGCAGACGACTTACAACTCATCTTTCCCCTCAATTCTCCTCAGGCCACCAAAACATTCCACGAGGCTATGATTCACATCCAGCTCTGGATGAACCAGAACCAATTAAAACTAAACCCCGGCAAGGCTGAGCTCCTTCTTCCGGGAATCAGCCATGCCTTTTGGGGCCCACAGTACTGGCCTCCAGAGCTCGGCTCTCCTCCCATTCCAGCTAAAGCTGTAAAAAGCCTGGGCATAATTATTGACGCCGAGCTTTCCCTCAAGACCCAGGTTGGAGCTGTAGTATCCTCCTGCATGTACCAACTCCGGAGGATTCGCAAAGTCCGTCATCTTCTCCCCCCCGAAGCACTCACCCAAACTGTTATGTCACTTGTGCTTTCCCGACTGGATTTTTCCAACGCAATCTATCACGGTCTCCCTTTATTTCTGATCCACCGTCTCCAAGTCGTCCAGAATCAGGCGGCTCGCCTGATTCACGGATCCCCTAGATGGCTATGAGCCAAGCCTCTGCTCCGTAGCCTCCATTGGCTCCCGGCAGACCAGAGGTCCACTTTCAAGGTGGCCTGTCTCACCTTTAAAGCTCTTCACTGCCCCAGCCCCGGTTTCCTCAAATCCCTTATCCATCCTCACTGTCCGACACGCAACCTCCGATCAGCCCACCGTGATTTGCTAGTCACCATCAAAAGCAAAACCAAAAAATGTGGCGGCCGCCGCTTTTCCCATCTGGCTCCTGCACTCTGAAACCGCCTCCCCCTCTTAATCAAATCTTCTACATCCCTTCTTAAATTCAGGAAACTGTTAAAAACGTACCTTTCCCCCCCCCTCAGTTAGGCTCTCCGCTTCTCGTACCTCCCCCTCACCCCCTCTGTCTACAGCGCCAGGAAGCTTCGGCGACAGTGCGCTTTACAAATGACACTTAAGATAAGATAAGATACATGTGGCAGGAGGGTGTGGAGGGGTTGTAGGTTCAAGGTTACAATATATATAGTCTCACGGGGAGGTAGCCTCTAACGGCAGAGTCTGAGCAAGGAGGCTGATCGAGCACCTTTACAACCATCATCCCCTCTTGGCACTGCGTCAGCATGAGCACCGGAACTGAAGTCAATGCCAAGCGCTTGAAAGGGTGCCGCGTGGGGATTGCTTCTAGGCCGGATCTGAGGCAACAACAAGGGGAAGTGACGTCTGTAAATGGGGTGAGTGGAGGCCCTGAGGGAAGGACCAAGTGAAGTGCAGACCGCTGCACGTGAATCTTAAACAAGCCACCCTGTGTGACGCGCCGTGTGACACAGGAGGCCACATCATGTGACACAGGATGACGCGCCATGTTACACAGGATGGCGCGCCACGTGACACATGATCTGTCTAAAGGCACAAAGGTCTCTGCACGGTACAACCTCCAGGCCATGCCGAGCGGTGCTGCAGGGGAGCCCTTGATTTATGGACGAAAGTAGAAAGGAATATTTTGTGATTGAGATGGAAGTTTGAGACAACCTTCAGAACAATGCTGGAAGAAATCATCTGTATGAGGGATACAGCGCAGGATCTTAGAGGAGGACAGCAACTTGTTAACAGTTTAGAGGGCTATTGTAAATCTTCGGAGGTCATCGCGCTGACATATCCTTTATCCGTAAGATCTCATCCAAGCAAAAGAAACCGACAGAGGACTGCTTGATTAAATTTTCATTTTCTCATCCATTTATTGAAGCTCATCTAAATCGACTGGTCTCCCACACCCAGCTCAGCCATTCCCACTGAACCCTCAGGTCACTCTGATGCGCCTCAAACATCAGGGTACGACTTCGGTCCAGGGTCACCAATGCTACACAGAACCATCACTTCTGAACACTAAATTGAGAACCTTTCAGGCCAAGCTAGCCCTACTTTTTTATTGAAATGTTGTTTTATTAAAAAGAAAATAACTATGTCTAGCAGAACATGTGCAGCACTGTAACTACAAGCTTGGCTCCACTACAGAAGCTCCTGTAGACTTCAACGCCAATCCTTATACTCAACTCAAGGTACAGGAAACCAGATAAATCTAAAAAGCAGATTTTCACACTATAAATGAACTAACTGGTCCGCTGACCTGCCAATCTCCAGCATTCATTCCTACAGCCTCAGTGGCTCCAGGAGTCTCTTATGCGATGATACGGCCACCCCGAATTGTACTTCGTTGATACTACAGCCAGCCCCAACATGACTCCTTCCCGCCACTCTGTAGCTCTTTCTCCTTGGGTAATCACATGAAACTAGAGTCTGACGTCAGTGATGACCAACCTCAACGGGCCACTTCAAGACTGCCCTGGTCTGGTCTATCCTAAAGAAGCCCAATGCATGCCAGCCTCCAACAGCTCTCTGCCTCCACCCAACCTCTCTCTCTGCCTCCACCCAACCTCTCTCTCTCCGCCTCCACCCAACCTCTCTTTCTCTAGCTCCACCCAACCTCTCTCTCTCTCCTCCACCCAACCTCTCTCTCTCCGCCTCCACCCAACTTCTCTCTATCTAGCTCCACCCAACCTCTCTCTCTCTGCCTCAACCCAACCTCTCTCTCTCCACCTCTCCCCAAGCTCTCTCTCTCCGCCTCCACCCAACCTCTCTCTCTCCGTCTCCACCCAACCTCTCTCTCTTTAGCTCCACCCAACCTCTCTCTATCTGCCTCCACCCAACCTCTCTCTCTCCACCTCTACCCAAGCTCTCTCTCTCCGCCTCCACCCAATCTCTCTCTCTCCATCACCACCCAACCTCTCTCTCTCCAACTCCACCCAACCTCTCTCCACCCCTACCCAACCCCTCTCTCTCTGCCTCCACCCAATCTCTGTCTCTGCTTCCACCCAACCTCTCTCTCTCCGCCTCCACCCAACCTCTCTCTCTCTAGCTCCACCCAACCTCTCTCCTCCTCTACCCAACCTCTCTTTCTCGACCTCTACCCAACCTCTCTCTCTCCACCTCTACCCAACCTCTCTCTCTCCGTCTCCACCCAACCTCTCTCTCTCTAGCTCCACCCAACCTTTCTGTCTCTGCCTCCACCCAACCTCTCTCTCTCCACCTCTACCCAAGCTCTCTCTCTCCGCCTCCACCCAACCTCTCTCTCTCCGCCTCCACCCAACCTCTCTCTCTCTAGCTCCACCCAACCTCTCTCCTCCTCTACCCAACCTCTCTTTCTCGACCTCTACCCAACCTCTCTCTCTCCACCTCTACCCAACCTCTCTCTCTCCGTCTCCACCCAACCTCTCTCTCTCTGCCTCCACCCAACCTCTCTCTCCAGCTTCACCAAACCTCTCAGCAGCCAAACAACTTGGTGGTTTTGTTGAGTACTCCAAAGCCTTTGACACCATCAACCACTTACTTCGGTTGAATCGCCTAGACACAATCAGGCTCTGCTCTGCCCTCACCGGGTGCGGGATGGTTACTCTCTACAAGAGCTTTAGTACCACCTCCTTTTGTTACCTTCACAGTCCAGCTATAGACCTCGCAAGTAAGTATAAGCCCAAAGTCCATCTCCTGAGAGCATGCAATCAATCACTGCAGTAAGGCAGAACCAAAACAGGCAGGTGCAATATCACAGTGTAAACAGGCAGGTGCACTAGCACAGTGCAAGCAGGCAGGTGCACTAGCACAGTGCAAGCAGGCAGGTGCACTAGCACAGTGCAAGCAGGCAGGTGCACTAGCACAGTGCAAGCAGGCAGGTGCACTAGCACAGTGCAAGCAGGCAGGTGCACTAGCACAGTGCAAGCAGGCAGGTGCACTAGCACAGTGCAAGCAGGCAGGTGCACTAGCACAGTGCAAGCAGGCAGGTGCACTAGCACAGTGCGCGCATTAAGAGCAAATAAGCGGGTGGCGCTGTCCAGTCACCGAAGGAAGTGTTCTTGTGCAGACGAAGAGCTTGGGTGGCAGAGGCCAAGAAAACAAGCGTTGGTTCAGTGTGTACTTATCAACTGTGGGTCCATGAACCAGTTGGGGGGCATGCACGAGCTGAGGACGAGTGCACTGGCTGGGTCCGCATGTACTGCTCAGGGGTCTAGCATGCACACAGGAAGAAAGCACAGATCACTACAATCTGACTCATGTCAAACAGATGTGCACACATAATCTACACATTGGGCTTCCTGGTAGTGTCATGCCCTACACCTGGGCTTCCTGGTAGTGTCATACCCTACACCTGGGCTTCCTGGTGGTGTTATACCCTACACCTGGGCTTCTAGGTAGTGTCACACCCTACACCTGGGCTTCTAGGTAGTGTCATGCCCTACACCTGGGCTTCTAGGTAGTGTCACACCCTACACATTGGGCTTCCTGGTGGTGTCACACCCTACACCTGGGCTTCTAGGAAGTGTCACACCCTACACATTGGGCTTCCTGGTAGTGTCATGCCCTACACCTGGGCTTCCTGGTGGTGTTATACCCTACACCTGGGCTTCTAAGTAGTGTCACACCCTACACCTGGGCTTCTAGGTAGTGTCACACCCTACACCTGGGCTTCTAGGTAGTGTCACACCCTACACATTGGGCTTCCTGGTAGTGTCATGCCCTACACTTAGGTTTCCTGGTAGTGTCATACCCTACACCTGGGTTTCCTGGTGGTGTTATACCCTACACCTGGGCTTCTAGGTAGTGTCCTACCCTACACCTGGGCTTCCTTGTAGTGTCACACCCTACACCTGGGCTTCCTGGTGGTGTCACACCCTACACCTGCGTTTGTTGGCGTCTTCCAATGCTGCACAGCTGATGGCTCATGTTATTGGCACACTCCAGTTTCTCCTACAACCCTAGTAGGAGACATGTCTGCTCTGTGACCCATGGACAAGGCGCACATGTTGTGATTCCTCCACATGAACATACTACAAGCACAAACATTGTGGAGCACAAAGACCCCTATGTGGTCACAGGGCCCACACGGGCTCTCTAACCCTCCTCTAGTGCACGCAGGCTGCGTAAAGACCCCTATGTGGTCACAGCATCCACACGGGCTCTCTAACCCCACCTCTAGTGCACGCAGGCTGCATAAAGACCCCTATGTGGTCACAGGGCCCGTGAAGGCTCTCTAACCACCCTCTAGTGCACACGGGCTGTGGTGAACAGGGGCACTGGGAGGCACCTGCTCTCTGACCCCAGAGGATACCTATGTATGCAGCTGCAGAACAGAGCCTCCCTTTTTACTGAAAGCAGGGTGTACACCAATCTGTTGTCTATGTGTAAGGAGTGTGTGATAGGATAATGGATGGAGGGATGTCAACGTCACCAATATGTCGTTGTCCTGGGGTAGTGCAGTAGCCAATGGTATCACTGTAACGCGCTGCTGTTCCACTGTGGTATCACCTGTGACCAGTGGGATGGCATAGCTTGTGGGCGCAATGCCAATGGTCTGATGTCATTCAAAGGTCATACAGTGTGGGTGTCCACCCACCGGCAGAGCCGCCTGGCATACTGCGTAGGGCTGACGGTGGAGAAGGCGAGTCCGCGGTACCGGATGCTCTTCCAGAGGTGCTCCAGCCTCTTGCGGAAGCTGTAGACGGTGAAGATGTCAATAATGCCCACAAAGTATCTCAGCTCGGGCCCGTCAATGACATGCAGAGGGTTCTTGTAGTTGGGCAACAACCGCCGGTTCTGGGCCAGGATGTCAGAGAGGTCTGACTCTGCGCTGAGTTGAGGGCCTGCTCTCTGTAGTGTGGCTCGACGTCCTGCCCAGCCCTCCTGGGTCATGTCTGTCCCCCTCAGGGCTTCATTGTCCAGGTCAGAGTCCTCTTCCACCACACCAGGTACCAAGGTGCGCGTCGAGGTGGTGGGGCTCCCGGCTCCATTGATAGATCTGCATGGAAGGGTGGAGGGAGAGAAGGAGAGTTAGAACGAGTACTAACCTGCACTAAATAGAAAACTAAATAAAACAACTCTTTAACTGTAGAGGAAGAGAGTTAAAACAATCCCACAATAGGTGAAGAAGGGAGTTAAACAGTCCCATTATAGGAGAAGAAGGGAATTAAAGCAACTCCTTAATGGGAGAGGAAAAGAGTTAAAACAACTCCTTAATGGGAACAAAAGAAGGGAGTTAAAACAACTCCTTAATGGGAGAAGAAGGGAGTTAAACAACTCCTTAATGGGAGAGGAAGAGAGGTAAACAGTCCCCTAATAGAAGAAGAGGGGAGTTAAAACAACTCCTTAATGGGAGAAGAAGAGAGTTAAACAGTCCCCTAATAGAAGAAGAAGGGAGTTAAAACAACTCCTTAATAGAAGAAGGGAGTTAAACAGTCCCATAATAGAAGAAGAGGGGAGTTAAAACAACTCCTTAATGGGGAAGAAGGGAGTTAAAACAACTCCTTAATGAGAGAAGAAGGGAGTTAAAACAACTCCTAAATGGGGAAGAAGGGAGTTAAAACAACTCCTTAATGGGGGAAGAATGGAGTTAAAACAACCCCATAATAGGAGAGGAATTGAGTTAAACAACTCCTTAAAGGACAATGAATGAAGTTAAAATAACCATTTTAGGGAGAAAGGACGTTAAAATAACTCCTTAATAGGGGAGACAGAGAGTTAGAAGGAGTACTAACCCACACTAACCCTTTTATTAGAGAGTTAAAAAAACAGAATTAAAACAATTCCTAAATGGGAGAGAAGGCAGTTAAAACAGTCCTTAATGTGAGAGGAAGAGAGTTAAAACAACCCCATAATTGGAGGAGGGAGTTAAAACAACTCCTTAATGGGAGAAGAGCAGAGTTTTTTTCAGAATCAGAATACTTTATTGTGACAGCCTGACAAAAGCAGGCCACACCATACAATACATGGCCAACAGACATTAAGCATTTGACAACATACCAGCAATAATTGCAAACTAAAAACAATTATTCAAAACGCTTATAAAGAATCCCTCACCAGACGATTCCACTCATAATTCAGAGGCGGCTTGTAATAAAGTGCTAGTGTGTGGTCGTTTAGCCGTCTAAAAAAAGTTCTAAAATTTATGATAAGTGCATCATCAGCAACCGGCCGATGTGACATCTTTTTAACGAGAAGAAAGGCTTGCAATAGGTCCAAGAAAATGTGAAATTACAGATAAAGGGCCTTATTTATGAGGCCTTACGTCGCTGTTGCGTCTCTTTTTTGTGATGCTGCGGCGGCGTAAACAATGCACCACACTGCGGCATATTTACGAAGTGGTGCATCTAGGCAGATGCGTCTCTTTGTAAACCGCTGGCTACATTATATCTGCGTCAGCTATAATATATGCAGGGTGGGCATTCCCCCGTGGAAAAAAACCCTGTAAAAGTGGTGCAATGAAATCTCGGAAATTTCACTGCAACACTTCTACGGCCACACTGCGTCAAATCATTACCCTTGCTTCACAGCAGGCGTAAGAACTGATGCAGGCCCTTTTACATGGGACTCGCCCATGTGTAATGAACGGTATACAGACAGAATATCGAATCAAAAATATAGAATGGACAAAAAATCGAATGGACAGAATATAGTCAACAAAAATATCGAATTTAAGGTAATTAATTCAATATCAATTTCCATAAATATAGAAGGTCAAAATATCGAAGTATATAATATAGGTATTAAATATATCGAATTTTTAATAATATCGAATTTTTTTAAGTGTTTTGTATGTTAGTATATGTGTGAAAAGTGTATACTTATTTTATAATTTATTTTAATAATAATAGGGGAGGTTTATAAAGCTCCTGGTTACGCACACCGGCGTGTCCCCGCGCTATAGTAAGTGGGAGTAACAGAGTCACAACAAAGAAACGGAGCTAGTCTACTGGATAAACCGATGAGTTTTGAGTTTCCCCCTGAATCTGGACTCTGATGATTCAAGGCGGAGTTCTAACAGGAGCCTATTCCAGCTTCTCGCTGCTAGAAACCGGAAGGACCTTCCCCCCATACGTGCCTTTTTACTTTGGGAATTTTTAGTAGCCCTGAGCCCGAAGATCTCAAGGCTCGGGCAGGCTCGTAGGGAGTAATAAGGTTCTGTAATGGCTTCGGTGCCTTGCCGTGCACAGAGCCTTAAACTCAATTCTGCTCCTGACAGGAAGCCAATGGAGTCCCGCAGCGCTGCCTTGGCGGCAGATCTTTTGGGTAGCCTCAGGACCAAGCGAGCCGCTGCGTTTTGTAACACCTGAAGGTGGTCAAGGCTCTTTCCCGTGGCACCCAAATAAAGAAGATTGCCATAATCCAATCGTGCAGTGACCAAGGCATGCACCAGCGTCTTACGGGCCTCCGTGGGGAGAAGCTCAAGAGTCTTCCGCAGGCCTTTCAGAACGCCGAAGCATACCCCCACCACGCAACTAATCTGGGGCACAAATGTTAGCTCCGCATCGAGCCAAATGCCCAGGTTTTTGGCTTCCTGACAAGGAGTAGGGGCCGACCCCAGGCAGGACGGCCACCATGCCGATGACCATACAGACGGCCCCCCCCACCATGAGCACTTCCGTCTTGCTACCATTCAGCCTCAGGCAGTTGGTCGACGTCCAGGATGCAAACTCCTGCACGCATGCTCTGAACCTGTCAACAGCAAGACCGGGCGCGCGCGATAGGGAGATGACCAGCTGCGTGTCATCGGCATAGGACTCTATGCGCAGCCCATGGGCCTCAACTATGGCTGCCACTGGGGAGACATATAGGTTAAATAAGGTTTGGCTCAGGGACGAACCCTGAGGTACGCCCTGACCCAAGTTGATGTCTCTAGAGTAGCAGTCTCCCAGCCGGACCTGAAAGCTCCTGTCTACCGGGAATGACTGAATCCATTTCAGCGCGGCGCCTGAGATCCCACCTTCATTCAGACACTGCAGCAGAGTGGCATGTGCTACAGTGTCAAATGCCGCGCTGAGGTCCAGGAGGACCAGGGCCATAGTTTGGCCCTCATCCACCCCCTGTCTGATGATCTCGACCGCCATAAGCAGGGCCGACTCAGTAGAGTGGCGGGGTCGGAATCCAAACTGAGTGGCGTGAAGAAGATTAGCTTCCTCCACATATTCCATCAGCTGGATGTTCTCGACCTTCTCCGCCACTTTAGCCATATAGGGTAGAAGAGATATGGGGCGGAGGTTCTCCAATTTTTCAAAGCTGATGTTCGGCTTTTTTTGAAGAGGGAGTACCACCGCCTGTTTCCACCCAGTAGGTACCGTATGAGTCCTAAAAGATACCTCCAGCAGATGTCTGATATAAGGTTCAAGGGTCACCAGGCTTTCAGCGAGTCGCTTGGGCGAGACAGGATCCCTCGGGGAGCCTGCCTATATTGATCTGCAGATCTGTATAACTACCTCCGGGGAAGGGGTAATAAATTTCTCCAATACCTGTCGTCCCCTGACTACCCCTGTATCTTCTGAAAACTCGGACCCTGTTACAATTTGCCCCGGAAAAGAGGAATACATTTTTGCCACTTTTTCTGTGAAGAATTCTGCAATACGGTTACATGAGTCTACAGAACAATCCGCCGGCGCAGCGGAGGACTTCGCGGTGGAAATAGATTTATAGATTTTAAACAATTCCTTTGCGGAGTTCTCTGCCTCCCTAGTCCTCTTGGCAAAGTGGGCTGCCTTAGCCCTTCTAATCAGCTCATGGTAGGCTCGCCTCTTTGCCAAGTACTCCTGTTTTGCCTGGCTCGAGAAGGCCACCCTCCAATGCCTCTCATAGCGCTTACATGCCGCCTTTGCCAACCGCAGCTCGTCGATAAACCAAGGAGCCGTTCACTGTGAGCGGCGGCCTGCATTAGTCAAACATAGTGGGGCGGTAGAGTCCAAAGACTCTGTAATGCGCTTATACAAATTACTGCTAGCTGTTTCCATATCCACCCCGCCCGGTCGCTCTCCTTTGGTGAGTGCTTCGTCAAACTTGGCCTGAGATAATTTCGCCAATTTCCGGCTAGGATAGTTACGGGGTGCCTGTTCCAGTGCTCTTGCACCCAGAATCAGCACCACAAACGGCACAAGAAAGTGGTCTGACCAGGGAACCGGGATGGTAGGTTTGATCTCCATCTCCTCCCAATTAGCAAATATTGGGTCCAACAAATGGCCCTGCTGATGGGTGGGGGTCTTAACTCTCAGGTCTAGCTGCAATGCCTGCAATTCCCGACAGAAATCAACTGCCCCTCTGTCCAGAGGATCTTTCATATGCATATTCAGATCCCCTAACACGAGGAACTTGTCTCTGCGTAGAGCGGCTTCAGTAATACCTTCTACCAAGCTGTCTGTAAACCTGGTGTGAGGACCTGGAGGTCTGTAAATCAGGAAGCCCTTCACTGTAGTACCTGCGTTCACCCTGATAGTGAAGGCGCCTACCTCACTCTCCGTAACCGTCATTTGCTCCATTCGGCAGCACAGAGGCTGCTTGAAAACAATGGCTATGCCTCCGCCTCTACCCGTAGGCCTATCTTGCCTAACCGTCAGATAACCTTCCGGCAAAGCCTCGATAATCTCCGGGTCAGAGTGCGCATCTAGCCACGTTTCCGTAAGGAAAAGGAGATCAAATTGTTTTTCTGTAAGGAGATTATAAATATCCAGTCTATGTTTGCGCAAAGATCTAACATTAAGTAATCCGCAAACCAGACTGGTATACTCCTGTTCTCCCTTACCTCCCGTACTACACACGAATTGACAGTGCTTACATCCTGTGTCCTCCTCCACTTTCATGCTATGGAGGCATGAGTTAGGGGTGCCTCTACAGAAGCGCAGGAGTTGTTCTCTGCTCCACTGCGTTCTTACCACAATCTGACATGGGGTTGGGGCCCTGGCCCGCTCCAGGCTGCGGACGGGCGCAGACAGGCTCGCCTTTAGCGAGCCTTCAGCACGCCGCCGGTGCGCCCGCTGCGCTCGTCCGCTGAGTAGGCATCCGCCTTTTAACCCCCCCCAGCGTCTAGGAAGACTAGAGCGCTGACCGTCCTCCCCCGTGCACCGGAAGTGGCTGGCTCGGACCTTCCACGGCCTCTGCTCAAACGGTGCTTGTCACCGGCATCAGAACAGGGCGGGAAGGAAGGAAACGAGCCCAGCCCCCCTGCGCGATGTTGCTGCCTTCTAGTAGGAGACCTCAGCAGCCCAACAGTGCCACCAGTGAACGTTTTTAAAAATACCTGCAGGTTAGCTGTCAGCAGGAGACACAACAGTCCAGCAGTACAGTACAGTGCCAAGAAACCGCTTGGTAGTCTTGCGCTTTATAAATATTTTAATTTCAATTTCAATTTCAGTGCACAAGTGAATTTAACAAACAAACACGAAGGGAGCCTAATTGCTCTCCTCCCTATGCCCCCTCACAGTTAAAAGCACGTGTAAAATTACACCACAGGTCGCGTTAGCGCCGTTAAAGCAGCTGGGACACTGCCACTGTCCACTCACCACTAATATCGAATTTTTTAAAGTGTTTTGTATGTTAGTATATGTGTGAATAGTGTATATTTATTTTATAATTTATTTTAAGTAATGAATTTTATGCTATTTAATTTTTGCGTAATTTAATTCTGTAGCAAGTTGTGGGTTTATAGGGGAACAGGGTGGGAAGCAATTTAATTATAATTAATTAAATATTTAAATGTATTTATTGGTATTTATTTTGAATTAATTGTTAATTCATTTTATTTGGTAATTAATTAAATTTTAATTGGCAATTCATTTTACTTAATTGATAATTGATAATTATGTTAATTTTATTAATTTATTTTTCGGTAGCGGGTTGTGGGTTTATAGGGGAATAGGGTGGGAAGTATTTAATTATAATTAATTAAATATTTTAATTTATTTATTGGTATTTATCTTGAATTAATAGTTAAATAATGTTTAATTGGTAATTAATTACATTTTATTTGGTAATTAATTTTTATTAATTGATTAATTGATAAGTATGTTAATTTTATAAATGTATTTCCCTTAGCGGGTTGTGGGTTTATCGACGATTAGGGTGGGAAGTAGTTTAATTTTATTTAATAAATATTTGTATTTATTTATTGGTATTTATTTTGAATGAATTGTTAATTAATTTGTTATTGCTAATTAATTAATTGGTAATTATTTTGTATTAATAGGTAATGAATTTTAAATAATTCATTTGAATTTGTATTTTTAATTGATTCATTATTATATTATATTCAATTGGTAATTATTTGTAATTAATTTTGTATTGGTATTAATATTTAATTTATTTTTATTAACATATGAAGTATTTACTTTCTTTACTGTTGCACTCTGTGGAGTGGGAATAGTATTTTTTACCCCTACGCTATCCAACGCTTTCCCTACTGTTGCACTCACTGGAGTGGGAGTAGTAATTTTTACCCCTACGCTATCCAACGCTTTCACTACTGTTGCACCCTCTGGAGTGGGAATAGTAATTTTTACCCCTACGCTATCCAACGCTTTCCCTACTGTTGCACTCACTGGAGTGGGAATAGTAATTTTTACCCCTACGCTATCCAACGCTTTCACTACTGTTGCACCCTCTGGAGTGGGAATAGTAATGTTTACCCCTACGCTATCCAACGCTTTCCCTACTGTTGCACTCACTGGAGTGGGAATAGTAATTTTTACCCCTACGCTATCCAACGCTTTCCCTACTGTTGCACTCTCTGGAGCGGTCGCCAGTAGGTATATATAGTTAGGATTTTTTTGAATAGGCATTTCTGAAAATTCTATGTTGAATAACTTTGGCGTTGATGGACGGAATTGGCTGAAATTTGCAGGAAAATGGCACATTTTGTTTCTGAGCGTTACCCCGAAAGTTTGGGGGGGTTTCGTCAAGCGGGGGCCGAGAAAAAAGGGGGGTCCCAAAACGTGTTTTTAACATTGAGTTTTCCATAGGGCGGTTGGACTCACTTTTAGGCTGAATGGATTTCTATGAAACTTGGCAAAATTGTAGAGACTGTTTGCCCGATGTGCCTTTGCTAGGCCTCAAGATATGTGCTCCAGTGGATTTTGAGAAATTAACGTTCAAAAATATATATATATCTGTGACAGTGTCCCGGTTAGCGCCCCGGTTCGCGTACCAGACGCGTAACGGAACTTCGCAAGGAGAAGCGGATTGGCTCTCCGGTGACTGTCAACATTCTAAACAGTCCGGAGCGGCCGCCATCTTGTCTCTCGGTAGGATCGAGAGACAAGAGGTGGAAATAAACGAAGGGGGAAATGAATGAAAGGGGGCAAGGTAGACCCCTCCTGACCCCCTAGGATTGATGTGGGCGCTATTAAAGGGCCCCGCGGGGCAAAAAAATAAAATACATTTTTTTTCGATTTTTCGCGGTGGAAGCGCTATCCAGTACGCTCACCGGTAGCGTAACGGGAGTCCGCCATCTTGTGTTTCGGACGAATTTAGTCACAAGATGGAGGATAACCAATGTTGGGAATGGGTATAAGGGGGCACGGGAGACATATCCTGACCCCCTAGGTTTTCTGAGGGTGGCTGAGGAGGCCCATATATGTAAAAAAAAACCAGCGTTAGCGCCCGGTCCGCGCACCCGGTAGCGTTCCGGAAAGTGTAACAAGGGGAAAACCAAGGGAAATAGTAAAATAATATTTTAGAGTGCTTTGAGGTAGGGTAGCTCTGAATAGAGCTGTTGTGTTGTGTGGGTGATGTAAGTACCAACATGTAGGTACCAATGAAGAGTCTAAAATTCAATGTACACCGTCTCCTCTGTAGATATTTTGTATGTTCTAATATGGGTTATTTAAATGTAAATGTGTGGAAAAGCACTTCATGCTTTAAAGCAATTGTATTTTTGAACTGATTGTTCTTTCCTCTTAGTCCTCCTCTTTGGGTTTTTTTCCCCACACTCTTCTTCAGCATGATAGTTGATAAATTCGTTCCCTCAAAAAATTTATATACATAAAAAAATTATATTAAATACATATAAAATATATTTTTCCTTTAAAAGAAGAATACATTTTACAGCTTTTGATATTTGCTATTAAAAAACCATTGAAATTCACTGAAAAAACCATAGGTTATAGACCATATATAGTTAGGAATTAGCATTTACAAAACCTTGAAAATTGTACTCACACAAAACCATTGAAATTCGCATATATAGTTAGTTGCACTAACAATTCAATTCAATTCAAATAATCTTTATTTCGATCGTTAGAGATCATAAAAGATGTACAAATAGATCAGCCATAAAAACATTAAAGATATTAAAAATAAGTTCAGTATTTTGGAATTCAAGGATTCATAATTACAGTTTAAAAAATGAATACATTTTGGATTAAGAACTAATAGATTGTGCCGCTTTAGAGTCCCTTATAATTCTTGCACGTAATCTCCACATTGCCGTAAAAAATTTCGCCATTACAAACACTGTTGGAGCTGTTAGGTCTGTTTTAAGCACTCTGTAGGCTGGGGCATAAGTTCGGAAGCCCAAGTTCCTTAAATAGGGGACCAGCCAATAGCTCCTAATTTTACTGTAGGCTCTGCAGAACAGGACCACGTGTAGGTCACTTTCCAGCTTGTAGTTGCATGCTGGGCAGTTACCCAAATCCGAGTTACCGTCCCAAGATTTAGTAAAGGACCTCAAGGGAAGAGAGCCGTATCTCCATTGCAGAAAGATCTTTCTTACATACACTGGGGACATAGCGTCTAAGACGTACTCAGGACTGTAAGAGTCTTTTACTTTGGTGAATATATCGGTTAAAGAACCTTCCCGGATTAAACTCATAGATCTCTGTAGCATAAGGCTGTAAAACAGTTTGGAAAGTTCTTTCCTCTGGAGCCTTACGGACATTGCTTCCAGGTTACTCCATAGCTCTGGGACTCCAAGGGTCGTACACATGTCCCTAATGTACTTCAGCCATGGGATTTTAGTCACATGTATTGACCTAAGAAGCTCCTGTAGTTCGCTTCTGTAGTGGCCCAGATCCTGGCTGCTCCACAAACGTCTCCAGTAGGTCAAAGGTTTGAGGCCCAGTTCTTCGGTGATTGGGCGCAGTGCCAGGTCCATTCTTAAAGGGAGGAGGGGAGTGCTCGGTGGGAGGGCCACCAATTGTCTAATAAAGTTGTTCTCTGCGACCTGTATAGTCTGTAGCGATGTATGTCCCGATAGCTCAGCCCCATAGGTAATGCCTCCTCGTGCTTGGGCTTTATAAATGTGTATTGCAGGTGCCAGTGGACTAAGAGAGGATTTTTTTAGCGATTCTTGTGATAGCACCAGCCCTCTGAATTAGTTTTGTGGTTGCCTTTGTTTTATGTGGCAACCAAGTTAAATTCTGGTTGAGGGTTATGCCAAGATACTCAATCACATGGACTCTTTCTAGGGGTGTAGATCCCAAGCGGGGATTTGGGCAGCTTTTGGGTTTATGGCTGAGAATCATGAATTTAGTCTTGGAGGGGTTTATTTCTAATCCCCTTTCATTACAAAACTCCAAGAATCCATTCAAGACCCTCTGTAGCCCCATTGGTGTTTTGTACAACAGCAGGGTGTCGCCCGCGAACATAATCACTGGCACCCTGCTGCTGTTCAATTGCGGCGCATCAATGTTAGGGATCCTGCACAAATGCTCTATCACCCCGTTCGTGAATAGACAGAACAGGGTCGGCGCCAACACACAACCCTGCCTTACCCCACGTTGGACAGGGAACCTATCTGTCAGCCTACCGCCCTTTCCGTATCTTACACGGGCGTAGTTGTCTGTGTGTAGCCTGATGAGAATCTGGAGAATATCTCCAGGGACACCCAGATCCGCCAGTACCGCCCACAACTTGGCCCGGGGGACCAAATCGAAGGCGGCACGGAGGTCCACGAAGACCGCATACAGTGACCCCCCTTCTAGATGTGCCGTCTTCCAGTATAGGATGTTTAATCTAAGTATTTGATCCACTGTTGAAACTCCCTTCCTAAATCCCACCTGAAGAGGGCTTAAAATATCAGTCTCCTCCATCCAGCTTTGAAGCCTATCCAGGATTAGTCTTCCAAACAATTTTTGGGTTACATCAATGAGGCTGATTGGGCGATAGTTGGCGGGGAGCAGGGGCGACCCTTTTTTAAATATCAGGACCACCTCCGCTCCCAGCCAAGTATCTGGTATTCTCATCCCCCCAGCACTGCATTGAATAAAACCATCAAGTAGGGTGCCCGGATCCCAGGTTCCTGTCTAAAGAGGTCGCCCGGCACCCCATCCAGGCCCGGGGCCTTTCCGGAGGCAAGCCCCGCTATTGCCGCCCTAATATCTTTTATGGTGAAAGGGGCGGATGTATGTGTGGTATGACTAATAGATGTTGTTGTTACTAACTCCTCGTTTTCGGGGGGATATAGCTGCTGGAAGTGGTCTTGCCAGACATTTGCAGCAATGTTGGGTTCAATTGCTGAGGGAAGATCCCCGCTCCCATGGTTGATTATTCTCCAGAATCTACGGGAGTCTCTATTAGCTAGGGACTCCGATAGATTCTCCCAGTGCTGTACGTCCCACTCTATTTTAGCGTTAGCTATAAGTGATTTGTAAGCACTCCTTTTAGAGCGGATCTCCTCCCTAGAGCCTCCTTCTTTTATGGTGAATAGGAGGTCTCGTTTTGCCAATCGACAAGTGCTATTGTACCAGGTGTTTTTGGTTAATCCCTGAGCTCTTGGTTGCACTGTGCTGAAAAGATCAGCTTCGAGCTTCTTAATTAGATGTACGTGTACTTGAGCTAGATCCTCACTGGTATCTTTTAGGGAGTCTTGATTCCATAGGTCAAAAGCCTCCTCGAGGATGGGGATAATCCCAGCATAGAGGGAGGCTAGCTTTTCTCCACTGGAGGCAAGCTTTTCCCATCTTATCCGCCTCCTGTTGTTGTCCAACAGGTGTCATCCTTTCAATTCCGGCTCACATGACACAGTCACCCACGGAAAAGGGATGGCGTACTCCAATTCCAAGACATTGTGGTCACTGTCATGCCTGGGTATTATTTTAAAATCCACTACCCTTTTCCATGCCTGCATCTGTACCAGGAAGTAATCTATTATGGATTGCCTCCCTGCTTTATTAAATGTACATTTGGACGGGATGTCAGACCTAGTGCGGCCGTTACAGGCTCTCAAACCGTAGGTGAGATTTAGAGTGTTTATTTGGACGGCGAGGGGTGTCCATGCTCTGGGAGGGGGTGCTTCAGTCTGAGGAACCTGCCAACTTGAATCCTCCTCTAGGGAGGGTCCATCAAGTAGACCAGGTAATGGCTCAAAATGTGAATTGAAGTCCCCCCCTATTAGGTAAGACATATCCCCAGGGATGGTTTCCAGAAGGCACGACAGTGCCTCTATGGTTTTGGAAATGGACGCTGTTTGGACTGGCCTGTAGTAGATATTTATGACTAATAATTTAAAAGGACCCGGCCATTCAAGTAAGACGGCCAGTATATCTTCCGAGTCTACTGAATATCTTGAGGCTCGGCATCCTAAGTCAGAAGCCTCCCAGGTTGCTAGGCCTCCAGATGGTCTGCCTCTCCCACCCCAGACAGCGGGGATTGAGAATGTCTGGAAGCCCCCAACGGAGGTCTCATCCCTTGTCCAGGTCTCTTGAAGGAGACAGACGCTTTTTGGCTGTATTAGCTTGGCCCATGTATCCGAGTCTATTTTGTTGGTCAGGCCTGCCACATTCCAAGAAAGAATGTTTAGGGTTTGTGGGACAGTCTGCGTACCAAATTGTTTAGCCGTTGGACTTATGTGGTCCAGCCGTGGAGCACTATCTGTTTGCCCTTCATCCATTGGTGGGCCTTCTAGGATAATTTCCCTTTTATTTACCTCATGGGGTGGGTCTGGAATCCCAGTAGTGGATTTCTCCTGCCTGCGATTAAGGGAGACATAGTTGCCATGTTCAGACCCTGATGATTTCTCTTGTGCCCCTTCTACAGAGGCCAACTGTCAGTCCACCATTTCAAGACAGTCATAACGATTAGACAGTGGTAGAAATGGTGGCTGATAGAATCTTGGGGGCCATGGCTCCTCTCTATCAAATCCACCCCTTCCTCTTCTCTGTATTGTTTCCCATTCCTGGGGATCACTATATATGGTTGGGCGGATGGGGGGTATTCGTGATTGGTTAAAGGGAATTCTCCTCCTTCCCTGATTACTCTGCCAATTATCCTGTGAGTTCTGGTGATATCCTCTTCTCTGGACATTAGTTACATGATCGTTAGCTGGATAAAAAAACGAAAGAGGGACTGGGTGAATGGTACTCCCTTCATCCTCCAGAAAACAACTACAGATGAATGAGACTGTTCCTGGTTCTCTAAAACTCACTAGTATACAGTCTCCACTGATTGTTTTAGGTCTCTTGCCTACCCACGAGACTCTTCTTACCATGCGAATATCGCTGGTCATGCCTCTGGGGAGGGGTCTGTGTATTGAGAGCCAGTTGATTACTTTATTTTTTAATGAATCCCCTGTTTCATATGAGTCTGATTTTAATTCGGGTACCCCAACTAGAATAACAGTGTATGGAGCTACCTCAGGTGGGAGATTGACAGTGACTGTTCTTGGTGGTTTTACCGTTGGATTATTCGAATCAGGTACATTTTGATTGGTGGTCAAGGGGGGTTTGGAGAACTTTTGTGTTGTGGATTCAGCTGCGCGTTGTCGTTAACTAAAGGTGGTTGTTGTTGCGTGATAGGGAATTGTTTATTGGGGACGCCTACAGAAGTCGCTAGCGTTGCTGATTTAGCTTTTGGTTTTGGTGGTTGGTTACTATGTGATTTGGTATTTTTAGCACCCGCTGTAGTTGTTATTGCTGCCTCATTAACTTTTGCAAGTTTAGGAGGAACCGAGTTGCTGTTATGTTTTGGGTCAATGTTGGGAAACGTGGGGCGGGAGGCCCCCGGTTTCCAGCAGTCCATAAACTGTAAGGCGGTTTTCTCGATTTTAATTAATCTCGCCTCCATTTTTATCAGGCGTGCTTCCAGAGGGCTTTTGATTGACTTAAGGAGGTGACCTATGTCGGCTAATGTTATGTCCTCTTCAGCTGACTCAGAATTGTGTTCAATGGTGGGAAGTGGCGGATCAGTGAGGGTGTCGCTTGGCGGTTCCTGGAAGGGGTCAATCGAAATCACAGGTGGGGTTCTATCCTGGATAGTATGGTCTGTGCTAGCTGTGTTATGTATTGGCCCTGCCTTTTGCCTTGCTTTTTTTGCCTTCCTTTCCTTAATGCTCTGTTTCCCCGTTTTCCTGTTTTGAATGGCACCCTCCCTTAACCCCCGATCTGCACTAAGTGATCCTACTAAATTCGGGATATCGATTGTTGTGGCAGGTTCTTCCCTCAGTGAGATAGGGCTTTGGATGGTTAGATCAGTATCCTCCCCCGTGTTTGTTGTGTTAGGTGGTTGAGTGATTTGCGTTAGAGGCAGTGAGAGAAGGCTCATATCCTCTAGATCACTTAATGTTCCCTCAGAAAGGTCTATACTAGTGGTTCGCTGTACCCCACCACAAGCACCGAGCTGTGAGCTATCTATAATCCGCCTGTCTTCAGGAGTTTTTGCCATCGCTATAACACCCATCGATGACCTCCTGATCCACTCTATTTCCTGCGAGATTCGTCTTTCTAGGAGGGTGATATCATCTATCAAGAGGGAACCTGCCTTCAGAAAATAGTTATCTATTTTACCTTGATTTGGGGCAGTTGTTATGGGGCCATTAGCTGCCAATCGGATCCCGCTGGCCGCTAGGAAAACAGTGGCAGTGGCTCTTATACAATCACGGCTGGACCACTGCAATAGTCTTCTCGCAGGGATCAATAAAACCCCCTTGAGGAGACTACATGTAGTTCAGCATGTAGCAGCCAGATTGGTCCTAGGGCTTCCTCATAGAGTGTCGGCCTCCTCCGCTCTGAAGACCCTTCACTGGCTCCCGGTCCATAAAAGAATCTTGTTTAAACTACTGTTGATTACCTTCAGAGCATACCTCCACCTGGGTCCGGTATATCTTTCAGCAAGATTCAAACCATACACTACAGCGAGAACACTAAGATCTAGTGCTGCAAACGTGCTCAAAGTGCCGGGCTTTAAACTAACAATGGATGAGGGAAATCCGCCACGGTACTGGCAGCAAAGGCCTGGAATTGAACGCCAACCGAACGCAGAGTAATTGAACAGGAGGCGCAGTTTAGAAAGGCTTTAAAGACATGGATCTTGGGAACATCTGATGCCTGCTGCCCGGCCCTAATTTAGGTCTCAATCTACACAACTGACCTTTGACATTTACAGCGCTAAGAGAGTCTGTTAGGAGCGACCGATGCGCTATACAAGCAACACCTTTAATTTCATTTCATACATCAGTTTGGATTAGGCCCCCTGCTGGTGAAGCTCTACACTACTCCTGAAAAGAAGGCGGGAGTACTTCCTCCGTCTGCGGATGGGAGTTTGGGAGACAGAGTGTGTGATGCATTGTATGTTGTTCTGCTGCTCTTCCCTGAAGGCTGGAACGGAAGAGTCTGGCCTCCGTCCGGGTTTTATCGCTCGTGGTATAAGACACTGTGGATGCCTTGATTGCACGCATGCGCACAGACTCTGTACGTAATCTTTACACAGGTTTCTTGACATATATCTGCGCTTGGAGAGCAACTAGATCATTTCATGAGACATTGCAACTGTGAAATCCAAGATCTGTGATAAAAGTTGTGTCTGCTTGTTCATGTGATTGCATTGCCTAAAGCTTTCAACGTAGTTGTCGACATTTGTTTTCATCAGAAAATGGGGATTTTTGGGAGCACTGAAGTCCTCGTTTACAGCGATGCAACACTTTTCATTGCGCCCTCCTTGCAACACCATGCATGCGCTGTATTTACTGTACAGCACTCCCTGTCGCAAGGATTGACAGGAATCTTGACGTATCTGGTGGCGCAGTAATGCTAGAGTGTGCCGGAAACAGACGCTGCTCCAGCAATGTTCGTTACGGATCACTGACAAAATATAGAATACAAAATATAGACGAAAAAAATATTGAAGTAAAAATATAGAAAGCAAAAATATCGAAGTCCTATCTACAAACAGGTAAGTACAAAAATATCAAATCGAAAATATCAAAAAAATATATAGTTAGTCAAAATATCGATTTTTTTAAAATGTCTTACAAATAATTTAAAATTAATGAAATAATAACTATAATTAACTAAAACATACTTAAAAATACTTAAAGAACTTTAAAAGTATTAAATAATTAATTTAAGTTAAAAAAATAAACATACAATTTAATTTTTTAACACATATATATATATATTCACTGAAAAAACCATAGGTTATAGACCATATATAGTTAGGAATTAGCATTTACAAAACCTTGAAAATTCATTGAAAAAACATAGGTTATAGACCATATATAGTTAGGAATTAGCATTTACAAAACCTTATTTTACTCACACAAAACCATTGAAATTCCATATATAGTTAGTTGCACTAACTATATATCGCGCACCCGCAATCCACTGCTGATCATGTCACATATTACATCATGACATGGTCAGTGACATCACTGATGACATCACTGATGACATCTCAAATGACATCACTGATGACATCACTGATGACAACATCCAGTGACTGTATGTTTCTGTAAAGTTAAAATATGTCTTACATATTGAAGAATGAGTGGATGCATAAGTGTCTGGATGAAGGATTTAGTAGGTGCATGACTGACTGTATGAGTGAGTGATTAAATGTGTCTCACTGAGTGCATGGGTTAGTGACTAAACTGTCTTAATTTGTGCATCATTATGTCTGTTGTTCTGTAAACTGCTGCATGTGTTGATCAGTAGCTATATGAGTAACTATATGGGTTATTGATTGGTTGCCCAAGTATTCGTATGGGAGACTGAGTGTGTGTGTGGGTGGCTGGGAGGTGTGTGACTCTGTGCATAGATGTGTGAGTAGTTGATTCACTATATGTATGGGTTCAAAAGTGCATGTGGAAACAGCTGTATGGGCGGTTGACTGTGTGCATGAGAGTAATGGTTAGTGAATGGATATCTCAGTGCTACATGTCAAAGTAAGTACATATGTAAAACACAGTACATGTGAGAGTTGACATATATAAAAATCTGTGCATAAGAGCCAGTGAATGTGTGAGTGGCTGTATGGATCATTGTGAACGTGTATCAGTCAAGTCAAGTCAGAATATTTATATAGCGCGCTACATACCCAGAGGGTCTCAAGGCGCTTGAGGAAAGGTGGGAATTACTTCTCGAATATCCAAGTTTTAAGGTGCTTTCTGAATGCTAGGTGATTCTGAGTGAGACGAAGGTGAGTGGGAAGTGAGTTCCAGGTCTTAGCTGCCAGGTAGGAGAAGGATCTGCCTCCCATGGTGGTTTTGTTGATGTGAGGTACGGTAGCAAGGGCTTGGTTGGTGGATCGTAGCTGGCGGGGGGGGGTGTAGAAGGAAAGTCTTGTGTTAAGGCATTCGGGTCCAAGTTCGTAGAGTGCTTTGTGTGCGTGGGTTAGGAGGCGGAAAGTAATCCTCTTGTTGACGTGGAGCCAGTGGAGATTTTTCAGGTGGCTGGAGATGTGATCTTTACGCAGGATGTCTAGTATGAGTCTTGCTGATGCGTTCTGGATGCGTTGAAGTTTTTTCTGGAGTTTTGCGGTGGTACCGGCGTATAGGGTGTTTCCGTAGTCCAGTCGGCTTGTAACCAGTGCGTGGATGACCGTTTTTCTGGTTTCGGTGGGGATCCAGCGAAATGTTTTTTTGAGCATGCGAAGAATGTTGAAGCAGGATGAGGAGACGGCGCTGACCTGTTTGTTCATAGAAAGTGAGGAGTCCAAGATGACGCCCAGGTTCCGTGCGTGGTCCGTCGGGATGGGTGCTTTTCCAAGGGCCTCTGGCCACCAAGAGTCATCCCAGGCGGAGGGGGAGTTACCTAAGATAAGGACTTCTGTTTTGTCTGAGTTCAGTTTCAGACGGCTGTGCTTCAGCCATTCGGCAACTTCTTTCATTCCTTCATGTAGGTTGGTTTTGGCGGTGGTCGGGTCTTTGGTGAGTGAGAGGATCAGTTGAGTGTCATCGGCGTAGGAGATGATGTTGAGGTTATGTTGGCGTGCGATGGCCGCGAGGGGGCTCATGTATACGTTGAAGAGGGTGGGGCTGAGTGAAGATCCTTGTGGTACGCCGCAGATGACTTCGGTAGCCTCTGACTTGAATGGTGGGAGGCGGACTCTCTGGGTTCTTCCGGTGAGGAACGAGGTGATCCATTCCAGTGCTTTTCCTTGGATACCGATGTTTTTGAGGCGCTGTAGAAGGGTGCTATGGCAGACTGTGTCGAAGGCTGCGGAGAGGTCGAGGAGGATGAGGGCGACTGTGTCTCCATTGTCCAGTAGAGTTCGAATGTCGTCTGTTGCTGCGATGAGCGCGGTCTCAGTGCTGTGTTTGGCTCGGAAGCCGGACTGTGAGGAGTCGAGGGATTTGTTGGTTTCGAGGAAGGCGGCGAGCTGGTTGTTGACAGCTTTCTCGATGACCTTGGCCGGGAATGGCAGGAGCGAGATGGGTCGGTAGTTTTTGAGTTCGGTGGGGTCAGCTGTGGGTTTTTTCAGAAGGGCGCTGAGTTCTGCGTGTTTCCAGCTTTCCGGGAAGGTGGCGGAGTTGAAGGAGCAATTGATGACGTCTCGGAGGTGTGGTGCTATGATGGAGTCTGCTTTGTTGAAGATGTGGTGAGGGCAAGGGTCTGTGGGGGATCCTGAATGGATGGAGTTCATCAGGCGGATGGTGTCCTCAGTGGAGATTGGGTTCCAGTCATTAAGGAAGTTCAAGGGGGGTGAAGGTCCTGCAGAATGTTGGGTGGGTTGGTCTCCGGGTTGGTTGTCGAAGCTGTTGTGGATGTCTGCGATTTTGTTGTGGAAGAACGAAGCTAGGGAGTCGCAGAGGGCTTGAGAGGGGGTGATGTCATTGGAGTTGGCTGAGGGGTTGGTGAATTCTTTGACGATGTTGAATAATTCCTTGCTGTTGTGTTAGTATATGTTTGAATAAGTAAGGTGTGTATAACTGTATAGTTGAGGAAATGGAGGTGGGATTAATTCTTTGCATGACTGACTAGGTGTGTGAGTAACTCCATGGATGAGTGACAGTCTGTGAGTGTCTGTTTACACTGAGTGTATCTAAGGTTATATTAGTGTCTGAAGAGGCTCATCGTATTATCACATGAATGATATCATCAGTGATGTGATCAGTAATGTCAAATGAGATGTCATCAGTGATGTCATCAGTGATGTCATTTGAGATGTCATCAGTGATGTCATCCGTGATGTCATTTGAGATGTCATCAGTGATGTCATCAGTGATGTCACTGACCATGTCATGAATGTTGTAATATGTGACATGATCAGCAGTGGATTGCGGGTGCGCCATATATAGTTAGTGCAACTAACTATATATGCGAATTTCAATGGTTTTGTGTGAGTAAAATAAGGTTTTGTAAATGCTAATTCCTAACTATATATGGTCTATAACCTATGGTTTTTTCAATGAATTTTCAAGGTTTTGTAAATGCTAATTCCTAACTATATATGGTCTATAACCTATGGTTTTTTCAGTGAATATATATATATATGTGTTAAAAAATTAAATTGTATGTTTATTTTTTTAACTTAAATTAATTATTTAATACTTTTAAAGTTCTTTAAGTATTTTTAAGTATGTTTTAGTTAATTATAGTTATTATTTCATTAATTTTAAATTATTTGTAAGACATTTTAAAAAAATCGATATTTTGACTAACTATATATTTTTTTGATATTTTCGATTTGATATTTTTGTACTTACCTGTTTGTAGATAGGACTTCGATATTTTTGCTTTCTATATTTTTACTTCAATATTTTTTTCGTCTATATTTTGTATTCTATATTTTGTCAGTGATCCGTAACGAACATTGCTGGAGCAGCGTCTGTTTCCGGCACACTCTAGCATTACTGCGCCACCAGATACGTCAAGATTCCTGTCAATCCTTGCGACAGGGAGTGCTGTACAGTAAATACAGCGCATGCATGGTGTTGCAAGGAGGGCGCAATGAAAAGTGTTGCATCGCTGTAAACGAGGACTTCAGTGCTCCCAAAAATCCCCATTTTCTGATGAAAACAAATGTCGACAACTACGTTGAAAGCTTTAGGCAATGCAATCACATGAACAAGCAGACACAACTTTTATCACAGATCTTGGATTTCACAGTTGCAATGTCTCATGAAATGATCTAGTTGCTCTCCAAGCGCAGATATATGTAAAGAAACCTGTGTAAAGATTACTTACAGAGTCTGTGCGCATGCGTGCAATCAAGGCATCCACAGTGTCTTATACCACGAGCGATAAAACCCGGACGGAGGCCAGACTCTTCCGTTCCAGCCTTCAGGGAAGAGCAGCAGAACAACATACAATTCATCACACACTCTGTCTCCCAAACTCCCATCCGCAGACGGAGGAAGTACTCCCGCCTTCTTTTCAGGAGTAGTGTAGAGCTTCACCAGCAGGGGGCCTAATCCAAACTGATGTATGAAATGAAATTAAAGGTGTTGCTTGTATAGCGCATCGGTCGCTGCTAACGGACTCTCCTAGCGCTGTAAATGTCAAAGGTCAGCTGTGTAGATTGAGACCTAAATTAGGGCCAGGCAGCAGGCATCAGATGTTCCTAAGATCCATGTCTTTAACACCTTGGCTGCTAGGCGTTTTCCCCCTCCTGTGCTGGGAATTACCATTTTGCTGTTTCCATGACAAGCTCAGCTCGTCATCAGCACACGACACCCGTGGGTGATGACGAGCTGAGCTCGTCATCAGCATCGAAAGGGTTAAAGCCTTTCTAAACTGCGCCTCCTGTTCAATTACTCTGCGTTCGGTTGGCGTTCAATTCCAGGCCTTTGCTGCCAGTACCGTGGCGGATTTTCCTCATCCATTGTTAGTTTAAAGCCCGGCACTTTGAGCACGTTTGCAGCACTAGATCTTAGTGTTCTCGCTGTAGTGTATGGTTTGAATCTTGCTGAAAGATATACCGGACCCAGGTGGAGGTATGCTCTGAAGGTCATCAACAGTAGTTTAAACAAGATTCTTTTATGGACCGGGAGCCAGTGAAGGGTCTTCAGGGCGACAGAGGCCGACACTCTATGAGGAAGCCCTAGGACCAATCTGGCTGCTACATGCTGAACTACCTGTAGTCTCCTCAGGGGGTTTTATTGATCCCTGCGAGAAGACTATTGCAGTGGTCCAGCCGTGATCGTATAAGAGCCACTGCCACTGTTTTCCTAGTGGCCAGCGGGATCCAATTGAAGATTTTTCTCAGGGTTTTGATAAGGTCAAAACAAGTCCCTGTTATCTTCAGGACATGTGGTTTGAAGGAGAGGGAAGAGTCAAACCAAACGCCCAGATTTTTTGCAACCTCCACCGTTGATGGGGGGGCTGCATTGTTATCTGGCCACCAATCCTTTGGTTGGAAGGAATTGTTTTTTCCAATAGGGAGGATTTCCGTCTTGTAGGTATTACAGCAGAGATGCAAATTTTTCATCCATTTGAAAAAATTTCATCGGCCTCCGTGGTATTCTTTTCCAATGTATAGAGATGATCTAAGAGTGGCCAAAGCATGGCCAGGTATGGTTCGAAGGTAGGGATGGGTTTGAGGGTCTGGGCTATCTCTCTCTCTGGCGGATTCTTGATTTAATGCCCAAACCTTTCCTTACAATCAGGCCACTTCCTACGGTCATCCTTCCAGTTCAAACTAGCCTTCGGCACAGCCAATAGCCTCAGGGCAATTGCCACTTGATTGAACCAGGGTAGTTTTACCACCTCGGCGTGCGAGCAGACTTCCTGCATAAATACCGAAGAAGCCCTCAGCCTGGGTTTGGTCCATCCTCTTACCCAGTCCTGGAGGGGGCGCTGCTGCTCAGCAGAGTTAAGACCCAGCTCATGCCTCGGAGCGGCCATTGGGGTCCAGGGACTGAGGTGAAGAAGTGGACGTAAAAGATGCTTCTCTGCCCCTGTGTAGGAGAGTAGGGTCTGCTATCCTATGGTCACCCCAATTTTTGCTTTTTGCTTCACTGGTTTTCGACTTACTGAGGCTGTGGGCCTGCTAATCAGACCCCCAGCCTGCTGTTCTCTCTCTAAATTTATAATACATGTGCTATAGGTACATACCACAATTGGAAATGGACTCCTTGTCAGCCCCTGTACCATTGCACTATAGGTGCTCAGAGCATAGGTGCCACCAAGGCCTACCAGGGGCTGAAGCATAGCTTTTGCCACCCCTGGCTGGTTCTTAATCAGACCCCCAGCCTGCTATTCTCTCTCTAAATTCGTAAAACATGTGCTATAGGTACATACCACAATTGGAAATGGACTCCTTGTCAGCCCCTATACCATGCACTATAGGTGCTCAGGGCATAGGTGCCACCAAGGCCTACCAGGGGCTGCAGCATATCTTTTGCCACCCCTGGCTGGTTCTTAAATTGACACAACTGGCTGATCACTCAGCTGGGGCAAATGGGTGTAATCACCCCTTGCTTAGATATAGTATACCTACATCTAAACCTATATCTGGACACATATAAACCTGTGAGCCACTCCTATGAAAGGCCTTATCAATCCTGGAGGTAGAGTGCGTGGTTTAATGTGAGATGGAGCTCTGGCATGAGCTGAGCCTGTCTGCCGCTGTCGGGAACAACTCCCTAAGCTGTTCCGGGATAATGCCAAACCATATACAATTAAGTGCCTTATAATCCTCGAGGTTATATAGCAACTTTGGTTTGGCTTTATCAAAACATGTCGAGTAAGGTGTCATATGATTTGGAATACTATCCCCTCGACAGTTCTGGCGACGGGGATAGCATTCCACCCCTCTAGAGGGGGAAGACATGTTACTTTACTGAAGCGCGGTTGATTTTTAAAAGAGCCTCAGATCCACAAAATGGATGCTTCTGCCACAGACACAAGTCTGACCTTCTGCTGCTGAACGAAACTCAGCAGAGGAGGCCTGGACAAAGGCTTTCCTGTCGCAGGGCGGTGTTACACCACCCCAGACAGGAGATAGTGGATTGTAGCAGGGAGTTTTGAAAGAAACCAGGCACTGCCTGGGGAGCACAAGGCTGCCCCTTGCATAATCCGGCCAAACCGGTTCTGGGGCACACCAGCCCCAGTCCCAGCGCGGCCTGGATCAAAGGGAAAGGGGTGTATCCACCCCCTTCCTGGGTCCCACCCATAGGAGGGGACCTAGCAGGTAATCCAGCCCCCTAGATTGGTATAAGAATGGGAGCAGTGCCAACGCACTCAGATTATCCTGATGAAACATTTGAAATGAAACTCTGGACCCTTCGACATCCTACTCGACGTAGAAGACTGAAGAATCTCCCTTGTGGTCAAGGAGTGACCACCCTGTGCAAACAGGCCCCATCCAGCACATCGACGTCTGCTTTGTTGCAGTTCCCGCCAGAACTCGAGCAACAGAGATCAACAAGATCAAGCTTGCCTGCCTTCTTACAGCCCGATCCACAGTCCCTGCAGAGCTGAGACCCGTGGAGGCGACCGGAAGCGTGGGGCACGCCATCTTGAAAAGACCACGAGACGCTGACCGTGCAGCCCACGAGTGACCCTCGAAGCTGTACACTGGGGTTTGAGGAGCGCCAACCCTGAGCCACTCCTGCACCGAAGCTCACCCCTCTACACTCGACGAGTGCTGCGTGGGGCCCTTCTGCTTGCTTTGGCTCGACGCGTTGGCCCGGTCACTTGCCAGCTGGCTTGTGGCCCCTGTGCCGACGAAAACCTAAAACCGACTTGCGATTCTGGTTGCTCCAGACTTGCACCAGCTCCTCTGAAAAGGAGCACCCGCTCTGACCCTCCTGGTCCGAGTGAGAAGCAATCCCCCGGTCCTGCATGGATTGCTCTTGCCAAGTGTTGTTTCCTCCAATCTTGAAGCCGACTGCGCCGACGGTGAGAGCCTGCGTGGGACAGATCGTGACCTGCTCCTGGACGTCGCAGATGCCCCAGAGCCCACGTGACAGCGGAGAGAAGCTCCTCGACAACTACCTGATTGCGCCCGACATTGCCTGGTTCCATCCTGGTTCCACCCTGGTCACTGCTGAGTGACCCAGACTCTGTCCCCTCTGCTTTCAGGTACTTTTCTACTCTGATCCCCCCTTGGATCCCACCGGACACTTCTCCTTCACATCGCCTGCAGCATCTTCAGCTTCAAGCACCAAGAACCTGTGTGTCAAAACCCGACGCCACTTCGACCCTATGCACCTGCTTCCTGTGGGTGAGGTAACATTGCAACGCCGGTGTTTCCACACTGGTACGCACCTCTAGGGTCTGTGTCTAAAGTTTGGTTCCTCTAGGTTCAGCGGAAGTGTCCTTAAACTCTATTTGTGTAACTTTTACTCACCATTGACATTGCATTGGTGCAAGCCGCACTTTAAGTGCAGCACCTGAATCCCGCGGGCTTTTCCCGACTTCAGCATTGCTTGTCCCGACTGCTCCCAGCGATTCCCTAGGCCCTAGGCCTAACCACTGTTCGATTGGTATCTCTTATACCACTTTTTTAATATATGGTTTGAGTGGCCACCCGCCCTCATCCATAATTGTGCAACTTTGTATGTTATACTGTGCTTTTGATTTAACGCTTGTGCCCCTTTGCTCATAAAGAGTACTGGGGATTAATTTAGAAATAAATACATATATTTTTATAATATATACTTGTGTGGTGTCCTTTCATTTGATATTACAGGACTGTGATTGGTAAAACAGCTCGCTTAACACGACCTCTTGAGTTAAGCCTTTAAGGCTGCTTAGTCTATGCTACCCTTAAGATAGCTTGTCTAAAAAGGTTGACTTACAACCAGACACCATAAGGGATTGTTTGGACTGATACAAGGTGGTTTCAGAATTGGAAACATCATATATCAGGCCAACTTCTCACACCCTGCCAACCCCTTGGCCTTTTATAGCCCCCAGCTCTGCCCCATGAAGCCCTGCGGCAAGGGCCTGCGCTCGATATACCTCAAGGGGGTGGGGCATCCATCTGTGGCCCTTGGCTGGGACAAGGGCCTGTGCTCCATGCGCCTCAAGGTTGGGCACCCATCAGCGGCCCTCGGCTGGGGCAAGGGCCTGTGCTCTATGTGCCTCAAGGGGGGCCACCCATCTGCGGCCCTGGCTGGGGCAAGGGCCTATGCTCTATGTGCCTCAAGGGGGTGGGGCATCCATCTGCAGCCCTGGCTGGGGCAAGAGCCTGTGCTCCATGCGCCTCAAGGGGGGGGGGCATCCATCTGCGGCCCTTGGCTGGGGCAAGGGCCTGTGCACCATGTGCCTCAAGGGAGGGCACCCATCTGCGGCCCTCAGCTGGGGCAAGGGCCTGTGCTCTATGTGCCTCAAGGGGGGGGGGGGCACCCATCTGCGGCCCTGGCTGGGGCAAGGGCCTGTGCTCCATGCGCCTCAAGGGGGGGGCACCCATCTGCGGCCCTGGCTGGGGCAAGTGGGGCTTGTGCTCCATGCGCTTCAAGAGGGGGGGCACCCATCTGAGGCCCTTGGCTGGGGCAAGGGCCTGTGCTCCATGTGCCTCAAGGGGGTGCACCCATCTGCAGCCCTGGCTGGGGCAAGGGCCTGTGCTCCATGTGCCTCAAGGGGGGGCACCCATCTGCGGCCCTGGCTGGGGCAAGGGCCTGTGCTCCATGCGCCTCAAGGGGGGGCACCCATCTGCGGCCCTTGGCTGGGGCAAGGGCCTATGCTCCATGTGCCTCAAGGGGGGGGGCACCCATCTTCTGCCCTGGCTGGGGCAAGGGCCTGTGCTCCATGTGCCTCAAGGGGGGGCACCCATCTGCGGGTCTGGTTGGGGCAAGGCGGAGGCCTCCGCGTCACTTCGGCTCTTTGCGCCCCACTTTTCAATAGGTGGAGCGGCCAAGCCGCCTCACTCCAAGGTGGTCCCAGTATCCCAATCAATCAATCAATCAATCAGGGATTTATAAAGGGCGCTACTCACCCGTGAGGGTCCACGCGATCTAAAGGAGCTCTGCGGATCTTGAAGGTACTCTTCAGCCTAGCGCTGCTCTTTACGAACTTGTATTTTTCATTTGTGGTGTTAATCTGTAACTCTTTATGTTGCAGAAACATTTAGATGCCTTCCAGATTTATGTTCGCCAGTGTGGTACGTGTCGGGAGCACAGAAGCATCGACCCCCACAGACCGGCACCTCGAGGTTGAGGACCTTCAGATAGCTGTCAACATCCTTCATAAAAATATTAAACACAGCTGTGACCGGAACACAACCCTGCCGATCCCAACGTTGATATTGAAGCTATCAGTGACTTCTCTCGGGCCATATCTTACGAAAAGACATATCATTATTATATAGGACTTTAATTGCCAATGCCAGTCTTTCTGGGCAGGAATGAGTGTTCACCAAAGCAACTCATGGTTTACATACCGTTGGACCCGGCCCTTTTGGCAGGTTCACTGCAAGACTTTTTTTTGCTTTTTCCTAGCCTGTTTCTGTGACCTGGTGTTGGTGATTTTAGGCCTCTGTGCACTTTTTCACTGTGGTACAGTGCAAAGTGCGTGAGCTCTCTGTGTATGTGTGGTGAGTGACCTGCCCTCCCATAGGAATGAATGGGGAATATGTATGCCCATGGTAGTTCCTGATGTGTGGGGAGTGCAGGGTCGAGTTTGGAATGTGCAAACTCGTGAGATTGAATGCTGCGCAATGGTATATGCGGCATGATTGTGTCTAGTGTAGAAGTGCCACTTCTAGAAGTTGGCATATTTGTGTAATTTGTGTCTGGCGTGTGATTGGCTGAGGCTGGCTGGTGAGCCTGGCTCCAAGAGTCTGGGAGGGTCTGCCCCGGTGGTGAATGGAGTGTGTAGCATGCTGATGTGAGAGGAGGAGTGAGCCTGGGCCTGCTTGTGGATTGACCGTCTGGTTTGAGGGTCCTGAATGAGGCTGGGGTTTCCCCACACAATGCTGGCTCCACCCCCTGGGGTGCGTCTGATGTCCCTAGCCTGGCCAGTGAAAGGAATTCCCTCTAACCAGTTCTAGCTGGTTCTCACACTGCCTGCACCCTGCTAGACAAAGGCTTTCTCTGTATAAAGAAGGGGCTGTGTCCCCTTCCAAAAGGTTCTTGTCTTGTACTGGAATCTGCCAGGGGCGGGCTCTGCCCAGCCCCTGGATGCCTGGAGGACTTCTGGGGGACCCCTCTGCCTTGCCTGGGCTGAAGGGGGACTTTGCTTTGCCCTGGATACCTGATGGACTACTGCAGCCCCTGGACCCCTGAAGGACTTTGTGGAAGACTTCGCTGGGGGTGCTTTATTTTGCCTTTCTAGCGCTTGAGGGCGCTTTTTCTGGACCTTCAGCACTGGGGAGCGCTGTGAATTGCCCTTTAGCGCTAAGGAGCACTTTATTTCACTTACAGCGCTGGACACGCTGAGATTTCTTCCCCCGAGCACTTAGTAGCGCTTTTATGCCACGATCGAGTGCCCATCTCGATTTGATTAATTATTTAAAGCCGGTGCCCACCCGGCATTGCCCCGTGTTCTCACCGCCGCAGCCCAGGAGTGTGCAAGAAGCCGCCGGGCCGCCGGGCCGCCGCGCTGCCAGCGACGACCCGGAAGTGCCCCAGCCTGTCCCGGAAGTCCCGCCCTCGCTGCTGCAGCGCGAGGAAAGGAGAGGCGGCTGGAGGTACCGCGGGGCTCCGGTACCGAAGAGGAGCCCCGCGCTGTCTGAGGGGACCCGGGGAGCAGGTCGTGAAGCTGTCTCACTCCTAGCGAGGCTCCCCCCAAAGAGAGAGCCCGTGCTGGAACCCCGGGTGCCCAGAGATTGCAGCCGCGAGACGAGGGAAGGAAGCTGCCTGCCGGGTCCCCCGGGGCTCCCGAGTGCAGGGAGAGCCCCGGAGGTTTTGCTGGAAGGAGAACGACTGAGAGTGCAGCCGGGGCTCCGGTGTTGAAGAGGAGCCCCGCGCTGACTGACGGAAGAGACCGGCAGTGTTTCCCGCCTCCCGCAGCACCAGCGAAGACCCAGTGAGTGCGGGGGCAGTGTCTTCTTTCTTTTCGGAGCGGCCTCGGTGGCCAGAGGGCCGCTCCCACCAGTGGGGCATTGGTTGCGAGCCCTGAGAAGCTCAGGGCCCAGATTGTGTGTAGAGCCCTGAGAGGGCTCCGGGGGCCATTTTTAGTTAGAGGGGGCATCGGGGCACATTGCCGGTGCCCGCCCCCTTCTGCCTGCGAGATATTTGTTGCAGAGCCCCGAGGCTCTCGAGTGCCACTTTTGTTTAGAGCCCTGAGAGGCTCGAAAGCGCCATTTGTTGACGAGCCCCGAGAGGCTCATGGGGGCATATTTGTTCAAGAGCCTGTCAATTGATACTTGTATAGCGCACTACTCACCCGCAAGGGTCTCAGCCTGTGTGGCTCCTACCTTTTCGCGCAGTTCTGTTCAAGGGCTAATGAGAGCCCATGCCATAGTTTTATTGATGTCCCAGCTGCCCAGCAATTAGTGGGCAGCTGCAACGTTTAGGCCTCTGACTAGCCCCAACAAGGCCAGTTGGCCTAGGGACTGCCACAGGTGGTGGCTTATGTAAGTTTTGCGCAATTGTGTGGTTTTATTTCACCTCTGAATGTGTTTTCATGCATCATGTGTTTTTGCGCTATTGAGTTGTGTTCTGGCACCTCTGAATGTTTTTATGCATCATGTGTCTTCTCTGTCCTTACACCTCTGAATGTTTTAGGCATCATGTGTTTCTCCGGTACCTCTGAATGGGTTTTGATGCATCATGTGCCATGTTCTTACACTGCTGAATGTATGTTTTATGCATCATGTGTTTTCCTTCCCTACACCTCTGAATGTTGTGATGCATCATGTGTAATGTGTTCTTGCTTATACCCCTAATTGCATTGTGATACTTATTATTATTATTGGGTTTTGTAAAGCGCGTAGTCACCCGTAAGTATCCCAGCGCTCAGATCCGATCAGGTGGTTGTTCTTTCTAGTACAGGTGGTCCTAGTGAGGTCCCTGCGTGACATTCTCCTAAGGTGTTTAGGGTTGCGTAGGTGGTACTTACCTGTTACCAGTAGTTACTGGTTGTGATTTATATTTGCTAATTTGTGCTACAGTGATTTTATATCCTATATTCTATTTTCTACTAAGTGCTGATTCTGACAGGCGCACACGTGGCCCTGTCCGGTGTAAATAATCCCTTGTGAATATTGCCCGTGCCTTTTGGCACCAGGTACATGTGTGATTCTATCTAATGTGTTTTGACAATACAGAAGTTATTTTTATATAACCTTGTGTGGAGTTCCTTTTGTGGTGTGCCTAGGATGTTGTTGCTGTTGTGTGCTGGCGCAATTGTTTTACACATTGCCTCCGGGATAGGCCTGTCTGCTCGTGCGAAGCTACCAAGGGGGTGAGCAGGGGTTATCTTGGCGTGTGACTCCCTTGCCCTGACTATAATGGTGGTTTCTGCCTAGCTTTGGCGTCAGCCTTAGCCAACCAGAAATAGCCAGTTCTAACAAATACCATTTTCAATTCAATAAACGTCAAATATAATTTAGATTTTTTATAGCTGGAAGATTTCAGGCCGATGATAAATAGCTCCATTGCTTGATCAGTTGTTCCTTGGCCTCTCCTAAACCCAGCCTGTGACACGTTGATGATCCCATTATCATACCTCCAATTATCTAGGCGAGTGTGCAAACGTTTTGCATAAATCTTCCCTACTGCATCGAGCAGGGAGATTGGTCGATAATTTGCGGCTCCTTCCGTGGGCCCTTCTTATGAAGAGGAATAATTATGGCACTTTTCCACAACTCTGGTACCGTCCACTGGTGCCAGATAACAGTGAAGGCAGCAGTGAGAAGGGGAACCCAAGTCTCGAGATGTGAATGAATCCATACGCTGGTGCCAGACAACACACTCCTCTCGATCTCACTCTCTCCTCCTGTTCAATCTTGGATGGATCAGCTGAATTTACTCAACAATAAATCTATCGTTGTCGACAGCGCAAAGTCCCTTGGTGCCATACTTGACAAAAGGCTCAATCTACTCTCCCACATCAATTCCATTGCAAAGAATGCACATTACCAACTGTGCCTTCTATGGAGGATTCGATGTTTCTTCCTGGAGCAAGACTTAAAAACCCTGGTCCAATCTCTGGTTCTCGCTAGATTGGACTATTGCAATTCTCTTCTTGCTGGCCTCCCCAAATCCCACCTTTCCCCTCTTAAACCCGTTCTCCATTCAGCAGCTCGTTTTGACTTTGGGGCCAAAAGAAGTGACCACATCACACCCATTTTGTCTTCTCTTCGATGTCTCCCCATTGAGGCAAGATCAATCTAAAAGCTTGCCTGTATCACACACAAAGCCTTGCACACTTCCTCCCCTTGATACCTGGCGAATAAACTGAAAATCTCTGGAGGCTCTAGACCTTCACGTACTGTAGAACATTTTCTGCTTGAGCCCCCCCCCCCCCACCTTCAAAAGTGAAAGATTGATGACTCAATCCTTCTCAGGCAATGCGGTCAGAATCTGGAACTCACTTCCTCCTCCTCTCCATACCATCACCTCTATCCGGACTTTCAAAGCTGATCTCAAATCTCTTCTCTTCCAACGACACTTCCAGAACTAATACACCCCTTTCCATGTCCCCCAAGGAAGTTCTTTCAATATTGTACATTTGTAATCTGTGCCTGTACGATCCTCATCCTAATGTGTTTTTTATTTTTGTGTGAGGCACACAGGAGCCCCACAGGGCTATAAGTTCCTCACCCATCCGTGGCTCTGAAAGGATGACTAAGGCCTTAAGACCTGGCTTTTCGAGCAGTAGCAGCACTCCCCACCTCCCAGCGCCTTGAGACCCGCACGGGTAAGTAGTGCACTTTACAAATGCTCTGATTGATTGATAGATTGATAAGGGGGTTGACTGTGAGGCACACAGAAGCCCCACTCCCCCCAGTCCAGATATCAGCCAACTGTGAGCCTGATAGGATGAGTGTGGGAGGGACTGCGAGGCACACAGGAGCCCCACAGGGCTGTCCATTCATCACCCATATGTGACCCAGATAGGATGAGTGAGTGAGGGAGTGACTGTGAGGCACACAGGAGCCCCACAGGGCTGTTCATTCATCACCCATCTGTGACCCTGATAGGATGAGTGAGTGAGGGAGTGACTGTGAGGCACACAGGAGCCCCACTCCCCCCAGTCCATTCTTCATCCATCTGTGCCCTGATAGGATGAGTGAGTGAGGGAGTGACTGTGAGGCACACAGGAGCCCCACAGGGCTGTTCATTCATCACCCATATGTGACCCCGATAGGATGAGTGAGTGAGGGAGGGACTGTGAGGCACACAGGAGACCCACAGGGCTGTCCATTCATCACCCATCTGTGACCCTGCTAGGATGAGTGAGTGAGGGAGTGACTGTGAGGCCCACATGAGCCCTACAGGGCTGTCCATTCATCACCCATCTGTGACCCCGATAGGATGAGTGAGTGAGGGAGGGACTCTGAGGCACACAGGAGACCCACAGGGCTGTCCATTCATCACCCATCTGTGACCCAGATAGGATGAGTGAGTGAGGGAGTGACTGTGAGGCACACAGGAGCCCCACAGGGCTGTCCATTCATCACCCATCTGTGACCCTGATAGGATGAGTGAGTGAGGGAGTGACTGTGAGGCACACAGGAGCCCCACTCCCCCCAGTCCATTCTTCATCCATCTGTGCCCTGATAGGATGAGTGAGTGAGGGAGTGACTGTGAGGCACACAGGAGCCCCACTCCCCCAGTCCATTCATCATCCATCTGTGACCCCAAATAGATGAGCGAGTGAGGGAGTGACTGTGAGGCACTCAGGAGCCCTACAGGGCTGTCCATTCATCACCCATCTGTGACCCCGATAGGATGAGTGAGTGAGGGAGTGACTGTGAGGCACTCAGGAGCCCCACTCCCCGCAGTCCATTCATCACCCATCTGTGACCCCGATAGGATGAGTGAGTGAGGGAGTGACTGTGAGGCACACAGGAGCCCCACTCCCCCCAGTCCATTCATCATCCATCTGTGACCCCGATAGGATGAGTGAGGGAGTGAATGTGAGGGACACAAGAAACCTGCAGGGCTCTCCATCACTACTCCTTACATTTACTGCAGCAATAAGGGTGTGTACTCACTGCTTTGTCCGGAGGATGAGGTTGGCAAAGGACCAGCTCTGCGACCTCTCGTCCGCGTGAAGAGGCTGAAAAGCGACCAGGAGGCTGTAATCCAGGACGTTCATCTCTCGCAGGAACTTGGTGTCCAGTTCCACCTGGTGCACCAGCCACGGACGCTGCTGAGCTGCAAGGAGAGGGGAGACTTTAGCTGGATGCAATGGAGACAAGATTTCAGTGCACATTCAGGAGAGGCATGGAACTGCTGCAAAGCTGCAGGAGGATACAAGAGAACTGCTGAGACACATGGCGTATAGGAGCTCCGCAGCAAAGTAGGAGAGACATGGAAGTGCTGCTAAGCTGCAGGAGGGATACAAAAGTACTGCTGAGACACATTGCGAATAGGAGCTCAGCAGCACAGTAGGAGAGACATGGAAGTGCTGCTGAGCTGCAGGAGAGATACAAAAGAACTGCTGAGACACATTGCGAATAGGAGCTCAGCAGCACAGTAGGAGAGACATGGAAGTGCTGCTGAGCTGCAGGAGAGATACAAAAGAACTGCTGAGACACATTGTGAATAGGAGCTCAGCAGCAAAGTAGGAGAGACATGGAAGTGCTGCTGAGCTGCAGGAGGGATACAAAAGTACTGCTGAGACACATTGCGAATAGGAGCTCAGCAGCACAGTAGGAGAGACATGGAAGTGCTGCTGAGCTGCAGGAGAGATACAAAAGAACTGCTGAGACACATGGGGAACAGGAGCTCAGCAGACCCTCAGGAGAGACATTGAAGGGCTGCTGAGCTGCAAGAGAGATACAAAAGAACTGCTGAGACACCTGGGAAACAGGAGTTCACAGAAAGGCACAAGAGGCATGGAAGTGTTGCTGAGCTCCAGGAGAGATACAAAAGAACTGCTGAGACACCTGGTGAACAGAGCTCAGCAGAATGGCCCGATAGACATGGAAGTGCTGCTGAGCTACAAGAGAGATATAAAAGGACAGCTGAGAAACATGGGGACCAGGAGCTCAGCAGAACTGGCATTGAAGTGCTGCTGAGCTTCAGGTGAGATACACAAGAACTGCTGAGACACCTGGGAAACAGGAACTCAGCAGCACAGTAGGAGAGATGTGGAAGTACTGCTGAGCTCCAGGAGAGATACACAATTACCACTGAGAAGCATGGGAAATAGGAGCTTATCAGAGCAGCAGGAGAAACATTGAAGTGCTGCTGAGCTGCAGGAGAGATACAAAAGAACTGCTGAGACACCTGGGCAACAGGAACTCAGCAGCACACTAGGAGGGACATGAAAGTACTGCTGAGCTATACGAGAGATACAATAACTACTGAGATGCATGGGAAACAGGAGCTCAGCAGTACAGCAAGAGAGGCATGAAAGTGCTGCTGAGCTCCAGGAGAGATACAAAAGGATTGCTGAGACAACTGGGAAACGGGAGCTCATCAGAGAAACAGGAGAGACAATGAAGTGCTGCTGAGCTGCAGGAGAGATACAAAAGAAATGCTGGAACACCTGTGAAACAGGATCTCAGAAGAACAGCAGGAGAGACATTGAAGGGCTGCTGAGCTTCAGGAGAGATACAAAAGAACTGCTAAGACACATGGGGACCAGAAGATCCCCAGGAGAGACATAGAAGTGCTGCTGAGGTGCAGGTGAGATACAAAAGAACTGCTGAGACACCTGGGGAACAGGAGCTCAGCAGAGCAGCAGGAGAGACGCTGAAGGGGTGCTGAGCTCCAGCAGAGATACAAAAAGAATTGCTGTGACACATGGGAAACAGGAACTCAGCAGCACAGTGGGAGAGACATGGAAGTACTGCTGAGCTCCAGGAGAGATACAATAACCACTGAGATGCATGGAAAACAGGAGCTCAGCAGTACAGCACGAGAGGCATGAACGTGCTACTGAGCTCCAGGAGAAATACAAAAAGACTGCTGAGACACATGGGGACCAGGAGATCAGCAGAACAGCAGTAGAGACATGGAAGTGCTGCGTGGCTGCAGAGCGGATATAAAAGAACTGCTGAGACAACTGGAAAATGGGAGCTCATCAGAGCAGCAGGAGAGACATTGAAGTGCTGCTGAGCTGCAGGAGAGATACAAACAAGCTGCTGCTGAGATACATGGGGGCCAGGAGATCTCCAGGAGAGACACAGAAGTGCTGCTGAGCTGCAAGTGGGATACAAAAGAACTGCTGAGACACCTGGGGAACGTGAGCTCAGCAGAGCAGCAGAAGAGATGCTGAAGGGATTCTGCGCTCCAGGAGAGGTACAAAAGAACTGATGAGATACAAGGGGGACAGGAGCACAGCAGCACAGCAGGAGAGACATGGAAGTGCTGCTGAGCTCCAGGGGAGATACAAAAGAACTGCTGAGACACCTGGGAAACAGGATTTCAGCAGAACAGCAGGAGAGACTTTGAAAGGTTGCTGAGCTCCAGGAAAGAACTGCTGAGGCACATGGGAAACAGGATCTCAGCAGGAGAGTCATTGAAGGGCTGCTGAGCTGCAAGAGAGATATGAAAGAACTGCTGAGACACATGGAGACCAGGAGAGACATAGAAGTGCTGCTGAGCTGCAGGAGAGATACAAAAGAACTGCTGAGACAACTGGAAAACGGGAGCTCATCAGAGCAGCAGGAGAGACATTGAAGTGCTGCTGAGCTGCAGGAGAGATACAAAAGAACTGCTGAGACACAGGGGGAAAAGGACCTCAGCAGAACAGCAGGAGAGACATTGAAGGGCTGCTGAGCTGCAAGAGAGATATGAAAGAACTGCTGGCAGGAGAGACGCTGAAGGGCTGCTGCGCTCCAGGAGAGATACAAAAGCACTGATGAGACACAAGGGGAACAGGAGCTCAGAAGCACAGCAGGAGAGACATAGAAGTGCTGCTGAGCTGTAGGAGAGATACAAAAGAACTGCTAAGACACATGGGAAACAGGATCTCAGCAGGAGAGACATTGAAGGGCTGCTGAGCTCCAGGGGAGATACAAAAGAACTGCTGAGACACAAGAGGGACAAGAGTTCAGCAGGATAGACATGGAAGTGCTGCTGAGCTGCAGGAGAGATACAAAAGAACTGCTGAGAAACATGGGGAACAGGAGCTCAGCAGAGCAGCAGGATAGACATTGAAATGCTGCTCAGTTTCAGGAGGGATACAAAAGAACTGCTGAGACACCTGGGGAACAGGAGCTCAGCAGAACAGCAGTGAAACATGGAAGTTCTGCTGAGCTCCAAGAGAGATACAAAAGAACTGCTGAGACACCTGGGAAACAGGATCTCAGCAGGAGAGACATTGAAGGGCTGCTGAGCTGCAAGAGAGATACAAAAGAACTGCTGAGACAAATGGGGACCAGGAGATCAACAGGAGAGACATAGAAGTGATGCTGAGCTACAGGAGAGATACAAAAGAACTGCTGAGACACATGGGAAACAGGATCTCAGCAGGAGAGACATTGAAGGGCTGCTGAGCTGCAAGAGAGATACAAAAGAACTTCTGAGAAACATTGGGAACAGGAGCTCAGCAGAGCAGCAGGATAGACATTGAAATGCTGCTCAGTTTCAGGAGGGATACAAAAGAACTGCTGAGACACCTGGGGAACAGGAGCTCAGCAGAACAGCAGTGAGACATGGAAGTGCTGCTGAGCTCCAAGAGAGATACAAAAGAACTGCTGAGACACCTGGGAAACAGGAGCTCAGCAGAGCATCAGGAGACAAATTGAAGGGCTGCTGAGCTCGAGGAGAGATTCAAAGAACTGCTGAGACACACGGGGAACAGGAGCTCAGCAGAACAGCAGGGGAGACTTGGAAGTGCTGCTGAGCTGCAGGAGAGATACAGAAGAACTGCTGAGACAACTGGGAAATGGATCTCATCAGAGCAGCAGGAGAGACATGGAAGTGCTGCTGAGCTTCAGGAGAGATACAAAAGAACTGCTGAGACACATGGGAAACAGGATCTCAGCAGGAGAGGCATTGAAGGGCTGCTGAGCTGCAAGAGAGATACAAAAGAACTGCTGAGACAAATGGGGACCAGGAGATCAACAGGAGAGACATAGAAGTGCTGCTGAGCTACAGGAGAGATACAAAAGAACTGCTGAGACACAAGAGGGAACAGGAGCACAGCAGGAGAGACTTGGAAGTGCTGCTGAGCTCCAGGGGAGATACAAAAGAACTGCTGAGACACAAGAGGGACAAGATTTCAGCAGGATAGACATGGAAGTGCTGCTGAGCTGCAGGAGAGATACAAAAGAACTGCTGAGAAACATGGGGAACAGGAGCTCAGCAGAGCAGCAGGATAGACATTGAAATGCTGCTCAGTTTCAGGAGGGATACAAAAGAACTGCTGAGACACCTGGGGAACAGGAGCTTAGCAGAACAGCAGTGAAACATGGAAATGCTGCTGAGCTCCAAGAGAGATACAAAGGAACTGCTGAGACACCTGGGAAACAGGAGCTCAGCAGAGCATCAGGAGATAAATTGAAGGGCGGCTGAGCTCCTTGAGAGATTCAAGGAACTGCTGAGACACACGGGGAACAGGAGCTCAGCAGAACAGCAAGAGAGACATGGAAGTGCTGCTGAGCTGCAGGAGAGATACAACAGACCTGCCGAGACACCTGGGGAACAGGAGCTCAGCGGAGCAGCAGGAGAGATATTGAAGTGCTGCTGAGCTGGCCTTTAGGAGAGATACAAAAGTACTGCTGAGACACAAGAGGGACGGGAGCACAGCAGGAGAGACATGGAAGTGCTGCAGAGCTACAGGAGAGATACAAAATAACTGCTGAGACACATGGGGAACAGGATTTCAGCAGAACAGCAGGAGAGACATGGAAGTGCTGCTGAGCTCCAGGAAAGATACAAAAGAACTGCTGAGACACATGAGGAACAGGAGCTCAGCAGAGCAGCAGGAGAGACATGGAAGTGCTGCTGAGCTTCAGGAGAGATACAAAAGAACTGCTGAGACACATGGGGACCAGGAGATCAGCAGAGCAGCAGGAGAGACATAGAAGTGCTGCTGAGCTGCAGGAGAGATACAGCAGACCTGCTGAGACACCTGGGGTAGAGGAGCTCAGCAGAGCAACACTAGAGACATTGAAGTGCTGCTGAGCTGGCCTGCAGGAGAAATACAAAAGAACTGCTGAGACACAAGGGGGACAGGAGCTCAGCAGCACAGTAGGAGAGACATAGAAGTGCTGCTGAGCTGCAGGAGAGATGCAAAAGAACTGCTGAGACAACTGGGAAACGGGAGCTCATCAGAGCAGGAGGAGAGACAATGAAGTGCTGCTGAGCTGCAGGAGAGATACAACAGAACTGCTGAGACACTTGGGGAACAGGAGCTTAGAAGAGCAGCAGGAGAGACATTGAAGGGCTGTTGAGCTCCAGGAGAGATTCAAAGCACTGCTGAGACACATGGGGACCAGGAGCTCAGCACAGGGGCAGCTTTAGGCATGTGCAAGCTGTGCACCTGCACAGGGCCACCAAACCCCAGGGGCCACCACGCCAATATAAATCCTTAATATAATAATCCTCTGAGGATGGATACATATTTGCGTGGCTGCCCCTGGCTGGGGTTTGGTGCCCTCCGGCTCTGTTCCACTTCCAAACACCCTGACTCACCCCCTCTTCACTGGCCTCTGCGCTCTGCCCTGCCCGTACCCCTTCTTCCGGGGCCCCCTACAAACGTGCCCTGCCCAGGGCCGCCATGAGCCTAGAGCCTCCCCTGCTCAGCAGAACAGCAGGATAGACGTAGAAGTGCTGCTGAGCTGCAGGGGAGATATAACAGACCTGCTGAGACACCTGGGGAACTGAAGCTCAGCAGAGCAGCAGGAGAGACATTGAAAGGCTGCTGAGCTCCAGGAAAGATACAAAAGAACTGCTGAGACACATGAGGAACAGGAGCTCAGCAGAACAGCAGGATAGACATTGAAAGGCTGCTGAGCTCCAGGAAAGATACAAAAGAACTGCTGAGACACATGAGGAACAGGAGCTCAGGAGAACTGCAGGAGAGGCATGGAAGTGCTGCTGAGCTCCAGGAAAGATACAAAAGAACTGCTGAGACACATGAGGAACAGGAGCTCAGGAGAACTGCAGGAGAGGCATGGAAGTGCTGCTGAGCTGCAGGAGAGATACAAAAGAACTGCTGAGACACATGAGGAACAGGAGCTCAGCAGAACTGTAGGAGAGACATGGAAGAGCTGCTGAGCTTCAGGAGGGATACAAAAGAACTTGGGGCATATTAGCAAGGGCGATATCGCCGCTTTAGGAGGACTTTTTCCCGTGAAAGCGGCGATAATTTTATCACCCTATTAGCAAGCTGTCGCTAACAGCAATTAGTGACAGCTTGTAGGCGATAGCGAGCGGTTTGGGGCCCGCTTTGCATGTCAGCGATATTTATCGCTAATGACATGCAAAGTGGGCGTACCCAACCTGTTAGCGACTGAAAGCAGTCGCTAACATCGCTATCGCCTATTATCAATGCAGGTCACTTCTTACCCTGTATATCCAATGGGAGGTGGATATTCAAGTTAAGACCCTAGTGGCGATGATGCCTGAATATCGCTGGATTTCCTGCGATATTCACACATTGAGCCGCGATCTCCGGATATTTTATCGCATTTGAGATAAACGTTGCTAATAGCACGTTATCTGTGCGATAAAATCTGGCGATGCGCGGCGATAAATAAAATATCGCTAGGATCATTTAGCGATAAATATCACTAGTTGTTGATATTATGCCCCGGAGAACTGCTGAGACACCTGGGGAATGCATTGACAAGCACAATCCCAGGACAAACACGCAGCGTAAAATACCAATAGTACAAGTTCAATTAAAAGCAAATATAACTAATATGGCAGAGAGATCTCTCCTCGTGATAGGACAATTCTTCTAGTAGAAGACCACCTTGTCACCTTTGTAGGAGACGCCTTCTCCTACAAAGGTGACAAGGTGGCTTACCTTCCTACACCTAAAATCTTTCTTAACAGAACCAAAACATTCATCCTGCAAGTTTGCACACACAACGGAGAGTGGACAAAAGGAGAATGAGAAAACAAGCCACTTTTCACACCTTTTTCAAACTCTATACGAAAGAGGCAAGAAGACGAGGCGGTCATACAAACATATCTACAAGACTGTGAGTGCCCGTCTCGAGATCCTCGACAAACGACAGGCGAAATATACAAAGATCTTAAATCACTCCCTGCTGGAACATTTCTCCCACTATTCCAAGATCACCTATTGTCACTCTGTAATTCCTTCTCTGTAACCACCAGCCTCGCGAGCCCTGTGTGTGAAGCAAAAACAACGCTTCTACCTAAACCAGGGAAAGACCCAATGCTTTCCACTTCTTAACACCCTATTAATTTACCTTGACTTCGAAAAAGCTTTCAATAGGGTCTTGAAGCAGTCCTGAACAAAATCCAACTAGGCCTCAAGTTGCAGGACAAGATGATGGCAGCCTGCTGGACACCCGCAGTGGGCGTGTGGATCAATGGACAACGCACCCTCCCAATCAAAGTAGCCAGGGGTACGAGACAGGGAGGACCACTTTCGCACTCTTATTCACCCTAGTAGTAAAACCGCCACATATTCATATAAGACAAACTAGGACATCAAGGGCATCCTATTTGGGGGCTTAGAAGACAAAATAGTGCTTATTGCAGAGGACATGAAGGGCATCCTGTTAGGGGTCTGAGAAGATAAAATAGCGCTCATTTGAGTGGACATACTGCTCTTATACCCTGGAGACCCCCGTCCGCTTTGACCCATAAACTTCATCATTTTGAATGCGTGTCCGGCTGCAAAATAAAAAAGGACAGATTGCCTGTTCCCAAACACATGACATATTGCTACTACACACCCAAACCCCTTTTCAATGGAGAGCAACTTCCATACGGTGCCCTAGGCTACACATCACTCCACGCGGGGAGGACTGGTCCACAATAAAGGGGATGGACTGTCGGAAATACATTTTAGAGAAACTTAGAAGTTGGTGACCCTTCTAACGCTCACTGACCCAAAAACACATCTATAACCCTTCCCTCGTAAACCGCCCTTGACATCTAGGACCACTTAGCCATCAAAAGAAACCTTATATCATTCCCATCCCCGAACACCTGAACACCTGCACTGCCAGAAATCTAGACTTCACTCCTACCCCAAATGGTCACACAGGGATTCAATACACGAAAATACCTCTTTTTCAGGGACGGCGTCAAGACATTTGACAAATGTGAAGAAGACTTCGGGCTTTCCAAACACAAGACTCCAATTAGTTCAACTTCGTCATTGGGGCCTCCATATGCCCAACTCAGCTGCAGATAAACGCACCTACACACCGTGTGAAAGACTGGGACAAACTCTGGCAAGACATTCCCAAATCCCTACAGAGCATCGCACAGCAAGAGCCCACATACAAACTCATGTACCAATGGTACCTAACCCGGCCCGACTTCATAACAGCATTCTTACTGAGTCCAAACAATGTTGGTGTTGCCCCAGAGAGGAAGGAACAGTTCTGCACATATAGTGGACCCGTGCACTCAACCAGACTCTCTGGAATGAAATTCTGGGTCATATCAAGTAGACAGTAAGATACCCCGTCCCAGCCGAGTTGCGGATGGTACTCCTGGGTATGCCTCCATCAACTCCAACCACTCTGGTCAACAGCTCATATGGCACATGTCAGGGGCAGCAAAACAATTGATGGCCCTATACTGGAAGAGGCAGGAAACCCCACCTGCAGCTCCCTGGTTCCATAAAATGTGGCAAGTACTAGCTATGGAAACAAGTACAGCCACCTTAACACTCACAGCACATAGATTCACTCAGGTAACACTATGGGGTCGATTCCGATTCCGGAAAAAAAGCATCCGTCCGATTCGTATCCGGAGCCCTCTCCATACGAATTGTACACGTCCGTCCGAATCGCGTAGTATGATCCGTATCTCATCAATCTGTCCGAATCGGCGCGAACCGTCCAAATTGCAAGGGTGAAACCGTACGACAAGGACCCTTCACAGTGAACCGTACGATTCGCAAACATGCTGTACGACCCGACGAGTACGATCTGGACCAGGGTATGAGGACGCGATTCGTACGGTCCACGTCAGGTAAGACAGTTCATACGGAAAAGCACACAATCACATACACACCGTACGGTCCGTACACCCCATGACCGCGGGGTACGGTGCGTACCCCTGCGATCATGGGGTGTACGGACGTACCGTTGCGATCGCAGGGTGTACGCACCGTACACTCACCGAACATGGGGTACGGTGAGTACACCCCATGATCGCAGGGGTACGGTGCGTACATCCCATGATCGCAGGGTACGCACAGTACCCCTGCGATCATGGGGTGTACGCACCGTACCCGGGGCGAACTCTGCTTTTGCGGCTGTTTTCAGCTCCCGTAGAAAAAAGGTTGTACGGTGCGTACCCGACACAAATCATACTTGCTGAGTCGGAAAAACCAGCCGCGAACCGTACAGATGTCGCGTACAGCGGGTTCCGAGGGAGATTCGTACGGGGATTTGATTCGTACAGTCTCTGTATGATTTGGTACGAATCATACTTCTTCGTACGTACGGGGGACGTTGCAGGGTACGATTCGTACGGGAAAAATGCTCCGAACGGCTATTCGGAGCAGTTTTTCCCGAATCGGAATCGACCCCTATATGTCTCGAATTGAAAACCAGTTCTTTACCCCACAACAACTTAGCGTCCTCCGTCTCCTTGACTGATGCATAGGCTAGAGGTAGAGTGATGCACAGATACACCTCTTCGTATGCACTACAACCCCATCAGGGTCTCAACCCCTTTGCATGGTCAACAGGGGGAAACCAGTAGATAGTTCTCCACAACTTCAAATCACCATTGGATGAACGGTGCACATGCACTGATCTTCCGCTGTCGACCACGAGCAGACCCTCTTCCCTTCTCCTCTCAGTTACTCACCCTTCCCTTCTCTTCCCTGCCTGACGTGTCAGCGATGTTTCCTGTGGACATTGCCCTACCACTACCACTGTGGGGGACATCAGCTATCAATGTTTACTGGCATGTTCATTGAGATTTAGAAGAAACACTTTATCCCCAACACTAATTGTTTCTGACCCCTTGTTTTGTGTACCTGGGGTTCATGCAAACTTAAACCATCAGGATCCACTGATTACAAAGACTGACACCAATAAGAGGAAAGCAGCTCTGGGCATGAATGAGTGACGTCAGAAGTCATATTCCACTGGTGGAGGTACCAGACACACTGACCCACCGGTGTGAGGGAAATCACTTCAAAAGGCAACCCAGGTGCAACATCTGTAGAAGAGCATGAGCCTTACCCAGGCACAGACTAGAGCTGGTCTGGAAATATATTCAGCAATACAAGTATCTCACGAACCCCCCGCAGACTGCTCCTGGAGAAGAAGGCTTCCCTAAGTCACAACACCGGGAAAGGTGATCGAGTTAGACCGAGTGACTTAGAATTCATTCCAGCAGCAGGAGAGGGGTCGCTTCAGCACAGACAGGAGTCTCTGCTACTCTGAGTATATTACAAGAAGTATGCTGGGGGCCACACGACAACAGGTACAAACGTCCAAGGTAATGAGGCCCAACAGACCCCTCTTTTGAAGGCAACAACATCCTTCCAAACAATCTACCTTGGCCCCATCGATCCACTCACCCCAATAAACAAATACTAATGCATGCTGGTAGCATTAGTTGCCTTTATTCGCTTTAAGTGGGTGTGGCCACAGCGCTGGGGTGCATGCGCAAATGACTCGTTGTGCTTCTTATAGATGGCGGGGGCGAGTTCCTTTCACTCAGACCAAGGAGCAGCTTTACCTTCCGAAGTGTTGGTGGTGTCGCTTCCTGCAGCGGGGGCGCACCTTTGTTTCTCACATCCCTTTAAGCCTCATTTAAAGAGGTCTCAGAGAGCGCCAACGGCATGCTTAAATATGCCTTGTCTGTGAGGGTTGTAAGTAATGGTGCACGCTAGCTGAATAACCCAGATAACGCACAGACAGCTTTAACTAACAATCTGAGACATGTATGTTCTGATGTTATGCATTCCGCATTCCAAGCCGCCTTGACTTGGAATGTGGAATGCATGAAGATTATGTTCATCGGGTTCTTTGAGGGATCGTTACTGTTGGGAAGCTGATGAGGGTTGACAAATATAACTACTTTCCTCCTACATCAACAGTTGCTGCGCCTTCATTACCTTCTACAAATTTGGCGACAAGGATGGGATCACACACCTTATGAAAGATTGTTCACCACTTGGCATGAAGGTGTGTGAGCCGGATGTTCTGGGAGGAGAGAATCCTCATGATCAATCACTCCTTGATCTGTTACAGGACTTAAAGCTTCCCTGACAACGTTTGAGTGAAGCGCAACCATCTGGAGAGCCATCGGCAACTTCTGCTATTGGCTGGTTACTCAGGGTCGCTGAAGTTGGGGTTGGTGTGGAGTGAAAGAGGAATCTGAACACTACCAGTCGTAGTAAAAGAAGGAACAAGACGGGTGATCCTTCAATGCTTGCTTGGAAAGAAAAAAAAAGTACAAGTGTCCATCAATTCAGTGGCGACATACTATGCGGCCCATCCTTTACAGTCAACCATTGCGATTGTAAAGGACGTTGCAAACTGTGGCACCGTCGGAATACGCTCCGGATGAAGAACAAGCAGGTCCAAGCACAGATCAGCAGCTGCAAGCACTGTGGTGAATGAGAACGAGTGTGATGCTAAGGAGAACCCTGTAGTGACTCCTTCTGCACCTGCACTGACAAGCATCCCTGGTATGTTATGTTATGTTATGTTATGTTATGTTATGTTATGTTATGTTATGTTATGTTATGTTATGTTATGTTATGTTATGTTATGTTATGTTAGTAAGCACTTGTAAAGCGCACGGGCACCCGTAGGTTTCATGGCGCTGACAAACATCACTGAAAAGGACAAACATCCCTCAGAAGGACAAACATCCCAGAGTATGACAAATATCCCAGAGTATGTCAAACATCCCCGTTGATTACAAACATCCCAGAGTATGACAAACATCCCAGAGAATGACAAACATCACTGAGAAGGACAAACAGCCCAGAGAAGGACAAACATCCCAGAGTATGACAAACATTCCTGAGAAGACCAAACATCCATGAGAAGGACAAACTTCCCTGAGAATGACAAACATCCCCAAGTTTGACAAACATCCCAGAGTATGACAAACATCCCTGAGAAGGACAAACATCCCAGAGTATGACAAACATCCCTGAGAAGGACAAACATCCCTGAGAAGGACAAACAGCCCTGAGAAGGACAAACATCCCAGAGTATGACAAACATCCCCGAGAAGAACAAGCATCCCTGAGAAGGACAAACATCCCAAAGCATGACAAACATCCCTGAGAAGGACAAACATCCCAGAGTATGACAAACATCCCCGAGTATGACAAACATCCCTGAGAAGGACAAACATCCCAGAGAAGGACAAACATCCCAGAGTATGACAAACATCCCTGAGAAGGACCAACACCCCAGAGAATGACAAACATCCCCGTCGATTTGATCACAAACATCCGAGAGTATGACAAACATCCCAGAGTATGACAAACATCCCTGACAAGGACAAACATCCCAGAGTATGACAAACATCCCTGAGAAGGACAAACATCCCTGAGAAGGACAAAGGTCCCAGAGTATGAAAACATCCCTGAGAAGGACAAACATCCGAGAGTATGACTAAGATCCCAGAGTATGACAAAGATCCCTGAGAAGGACAAACATACCAAAGTATGACAAACATCCCAGAGTATGACAAAGATCCCTGAGAAGGACAAATATCCCAGAGTATGACAAAGATCCCTGAGGAGGACAAACATCCCTGAGAAGGACAACATCCCAGAGTATGACAAACATCCCAGAGAAGGACAAACATCCCTGAGAAGGACAAACATCCCAGAGTATGACAAACATCCCAGAGTATGACAAACATCCCTGGGAAGGACAAACATCCCTGGGTACGACAAACATCCCTGAGTAAAACAAACATCCTCGAGGACGACAAACATTCCAGAGTATGACAAACATCCCAGTGGATGACAAACATCCCTGAGTATGACAAACATCCATGAGTACGACAAACATCCCTGAGTGCAACAAACATCCCTGGGTACGACAAACATCCCAGAGTATGACAAACATCCCTGGGTACGACATACATCCCTGAGTATGACAAACATCCATGAGTACGACAAACATCCCTGAGTACAACAAACATCCTTGAGCACGATAAACGTCCTTGAGTTTGACAAACATCCCAGAGGATGACAAACATCCCGAGGACCAAAAACATCCCTGAGTACAACAAACATCCTTGAGCACGACAAACATCCTTGAGTAAGACAACCATCCCCAAGGATGACAAACATCCCTGAGTATGACAAACATCCCTGAGTACGACAAACATCCATGAGTACGACAAACATCTGTGAGTACGACAAACATCCTTGAGTATGACAAACATCCCTGAGTATGACAAACATCCCTGGGTACGGCAAACATCCCTGAGTAAAACAAACATCCTCAAGGACGGCAAACATTCTAGAGTATGACAAACATCCCAGTGGATGGCAAACATCCCTGAGTATGACAAACATCCATGAGTACGACAAACATCCCTGAGTAAAACAAACAACCCTGAATACGACAAACATCCCTGAGTACAACAACCATACTTGAGCACGATAAACGTCCTTGAGTTTGGCAAACATTCCAGAGGATGACGAACATCCCTGAGGACGAAAAACATCCCTGAGTACAACAAACATACTTGAGCACGACAAACATCCTTGAGTAAGACAAACATCCCCAAGGATGACAAACATCCCTGAGTATGACAAACATCCATGAGTACAACAAACATCCGTGAGTACGACAAACATCCGTGAGTATGATAAACATCCTTTAGTATGACAAACATCCCAGAGGACGAAAAACATCCGTGACTACGACAAACATCCTTGAGTATGACAAACATCCCTGAGTACGACAAACATCCCTGAGTACGACAAACATTCGTGAGTATGACAAAAATCCTTGAGTATGACAAACATCCCTGAGTATGACAAACATCCCTGGGTAAAACAAACATCCTCGAGGACGAGAAACATTCCAGAGTGTGACAAACATCCCCGTGGATAACAAACATCCCTGAGTATGACAAACAACCCTGAGTACGACAAACATCCCTTGGTACGACAAACATTCCAGAGTATGACAAACATCCCTGGGTACGACAAACATCCCTGTGTATGATGAACATCCATGAGTACGACAAACATCCCTGGGTACAACAAACATCCCAGAGGATGACAAACATCCCTGAGTACGACAAACATCCTTCAGTACGAAAAACATCCTTGAGTACGACAAACATCCCTGACATGCCAACCATCCTTGAGGACGCTGAAAGTTCACTGAATCAAACCCACCAGATTCTGATTCATCAGAATGTGAAACCTTCTTTATAGATCAAATGACTCACGATCAATCGAATTACAGACCTGAAGTAACAGTTCTGGAGAACCAAACCCTAAACTGGGAAAGCAGATGGGTTGAATTTGAAGGTGCAACGGAGATGTATACGAAGCGTCACTGGACTCGTGTCTGCTTAGCATTGTTCATTCATAGTTTGGACAACAATGGGGGTGTTTCTTGCCAGATAACACACTGTGAATATATTCCAGATATTGAAGAAATAAATCCTGTCACAGAGAAGCTTGGATAACCACATGAGTTGCAGGTGCGAATCAACTGCGCCTGCATTCACGTGAAGTGCCACCTTCCTCAAGCTGGTGTCTCTTGAGCGAAGTTGGGGGTAACCCAATCAGGCGCCAACAGAGACCGCGCAAGGGCCACACGCCTTTCGTCTGAACCGAGGGGACATGTGATTGCCAGGAGCTTCTGCAAGCATCTGGGATGGAAGCCCAGGGAAGACCTTGCTTGAGGGTCTCCAGTCCTGCGCCTCGTTGGGTGATGCAGATCCTCGTCTTAACACAAACACTTACAAATATCTGCACCGTCTGCACCTGTGTCATGATTGCCTTTGACACATCTCAATGCCACAAGGGTGAAACATCCGAACAACCAGTGGCAACGCCGCACCATGCCGGTGTGGGAGAGTGAACTAGTCCGGGGCAAAATGTCTCTCATTTGAAGCAGCATCGGAATGCAGTGTTGGCGGGAAACTTATTTCTATGGCAAGAGTTCCACAAATCTAGCTCAAGTGTTTGTTTCTGGACACAAAATAATGACTCACCTCTAAGTCTGAGCAGGGAAATGATCAGGACAAAATGCCCCTTTCCAGCTGGTGTGAGGCTGGGTGGAGGGGGCGGGCTTCGGGCTCAGGCCCTCCCTTTCCTGCCTCTTTTCATCCTACAGATTGACATTTCCTGAGTGACAGCGCTCAGCAGGCCTGCGCTCCAGCTCTGCTAATGCTTAGAAATGGATGCTCCCTCTAGTCTCAAGACTGAAAACCCACACTGTCCAAACTGAAAGCTCAGAAGAGCCTTCTATAGGAATGAATGAATGAATGAATGAATGAATGAATGAATGAATGAATGACTGAATGAATGCTGTGCCTGACAGCGGCTCTTCAGAAGGAGAGGGAAGACTCTAAAGGAACCGGATGTGGACCTCACAGAAGTTGATGCCACCAAAGGCTCGGAGAGGAAGTTGTAACACCGCTTGAGAATCAAAAGGAACCTGGATTCAGTAATGTTCTTGTCAAGACACACAGGAACCTTCTAACAAGTGTCCTGTGGCTGCAGTAATGTCACATAGTGAATGGTTGGATGAACACATGGAGGCGCAGAAAGGGTCTGACGTCACCAGCGGATGTGACGCTCATGTAGCAATCCGCCGATTCCACAATGGAAGCTGCTAGAAGGGTCGGGGGGTTGGAGGGGGGGGGGGATACTAAAAATATTCAGGATACACTCCGAATAATAGATGGAAACCGGAGAATAGGGAAAGACGCACTAAATCAACTTCAGAATGAGCTTCTTCTCCTCTTAAAATTGTGACGACACATTGCAAATCTGTAATGAAGCTTCATATTTCTTTGCAATCTTCTTTACCGGTTCTAAAAGTTTCTGAGAACCCTGGAGCCTTATGGCCGACTCCATGAGATTTGAACCTTATGGTACGAATGATCATCAGAAAATGCTGAGTCAATGACAGTCGGCCAACTGGTTTCAGTACTGGAATGTGTGATATGAAAAATCCAGTATCACAAGGTTATTTATGGCGTTCTCATGGCCCCGGAGTTAGAGTAAACCCAGGAGAGAGATCGCTTATATTTTGTATTTTTAGGCCCTCACCCACTCCCGCAGTGTCCTGCTTCATCATCGGGTCCTATCCTAGTCCCTATAAAAGAGGATGCACTCAGCCATGTTCCAGGGAGCACTTATGATAGTTGTCAGACAGGGACCGATGCAATAAAAACACCAAAAAGGACACACCGTTATCCCCTTAATATTGGGTGCGTGTGGTGCGATTAAAAATAGTCTATGCTGGTGTTCAGGGGGAATATTCTCACTACACCCTGATGCTAATCAACATGTTTCAGCCTTCTCTTTATGCCATTAAGGTTCAGGGCTTCGTCAGGACTCAATTGATGCTGCATATTGCTACTTTGTTCTTCTAAAACTGTCCTGGCCCCTTGAGTCTGGCCAGCACTCCCTCTGCAGCTGCTTATGGTTACTGATTATAGTCAGTTTCGGAAAAGGCTAAAATCCTGGCTCTTTTGATCACACCGCTTCCTCTGCCGTTGTCTCTCCATCCTTTCTATGGTTTTGGCTAGCGCGGTGAGACCCTCGAGTTATATGCACACTTAATAAAATCCTAAACCCTATGACATACAAAACAACATAAAACTTCTCCCCAGGCTTACTTGGCTGTTTTTGTCAGCATCTATGAGTGCCTGAAACAGATAAAAGATCAGAGAGTCACGGAGTCCGTTACTGTATCAGCAGGTGTCATATATTACGTCACTGTTGTATCAAAGCCGCGAAGGCAGGCATACCACGACACACCAGCATGCATCTAATGCATAGTTGTGTCCCTGATGGGACATACATGCATTCTGGAGATAGAGACAAACATATATGCACATAAACAGTGTGAGCATTCACTGTGGCACGCTGCACTACAAAGCCATTGGTGGGAGGCTCAATTATTCAGGGATAATGGAGCTTCATTAGTTCTTGTTTCCCTAGAAAGTATAATGAATACTTCATAGGAAGCAGGCAGGGGCATGCGCCTGCGGTCACACTCTGTTATGTAGTCGTCATGATGAGCAGGGATCAATGTCCCAGCAGAAAGAACAAGTTAAGAGAAATGGCCTGGTCGGCCAGGTTTCTAAGACACTCCTCATGTGCCTTGTGGCATAGGTTGAGAATTTAAATCCAGTCACCACTCAAGGCATCTTTCATACCTACTGATCCGTTTGTGCACCTTTAAGCGTCCCTTCTGCTGTCCAGAGTGCGCGTCCCTCTGTGGTGGACATGACGCGGTCGTTGCCAGGAATCATGGGTATTGCAGTCCCTTGCGATGTGCCTAGCTTCTCTTTTCTTTTCTGCAAGGAATCAACGCATGATTGGGGGTGAGTCCCTCTTGCAGCTTGGCTCATTCTCTGTTTCCTTTGGACCTTAGAATGAATACTCAAACTCTTCCACAAACATAAGTAATACTGACTAACTAACTCATCGCTCTCGAAACAAAATCCAACCTGATATAATTCTGTGTAGACTAAGAGACTTGAATTCCCTATTTCGAATTCTGAGTGACTACTAAACTCATGGTCAAGCTCTCTCCGTGAATTGGTTGGTGAAGCGCGTGGCTTGGAACGCTGTCAATGCTCTCCACAGACGATCCTGTCCTCATACCTGCTCTGGCTTCCGAGAGACTAGACGGGCAACTACAAAAGTCCTTGTTGATGGACCGCAATGTAACCTGCGTCTTCTCAACCGACTGCGGTAAATAATAGCCGCACATAGCGCAGGGTGAATGTCGTATGTCGAGACCTGACAGTAGTGCACAGAAGATGATTCTGCATCTGAGAGGCTTCTGTTGGGGGAACATGTCATGAGGCGGATGCCCTGATATTACCTGAGTGTGAGGTAGTAACCAACAGCAAAGCTGTTCTAGTTCTAGCGGATTTGAGGTTGTGGTACAGCCTTATTAGAGATAAGAATTGGGATAGCATGTTTGATCAAGATAACATAGTGTTGTTACCACCTGGTATTAATCCTGGTGGTTACGGTGGATTAAAAATGGATTTTATAGGATATACCACATTGACAGTAAAGTTCCCATTAGAGACTGTGGAAAAAGTATACGTAGCTAAAAATGGAGGTAATGTGCCTGGGTGGAGATACAGATGAGATTGAGGGGCATATTATCAAGGGGGTTTATCTCCGCTTTTTTGGCTTTAAAAGCCAAGAAAGCGGAGATAAAATTATCTCCCTATTACCTAGCTGTCGCTAACACCAGTTAGCGACAGCTAGTAGGAGATAGCGACCATCTTGGGCCCCGCTTTGCATGTCAGTGATATTTATCACTAATGACATGCAAAGTGGGTGTGCCAAGATGTTAGCGACTGGAAACAGTTGCTAACATTGCTATCTCCTATTGCCAACTTTTGGAGATATTCGCGCTAAGCGCGAATATCTCCAAAAGCTAACACCTGCCCTGAGCAGTTCTTAGCCATGTTATCCAATGGGAGGTGGATAACATGGCTAAGAGCATTAGCTCGGTAATACATGAATATCGCTGACTTTTCAGCGATATTCATGCATTGCGGCCGATTTTTATCGCATTTGCGATAAACCTTGGTACTACCAAGGTTTATTTGCGATAAAAATCGCCACAGCTTAGCGGTAAATTTTTGTCTCTAACCAAGCAATAGCGATAATTATCGCTATTGCTAGTGCTTAGTTTTCAAACTAATTCTCCCAATTAAGTCTTGTCTTTTGTGAATCTTACTAACAATAGTGATTTTGTAAACAATTCAAAAGTTTTTATAGGGAACTTAGATTTTTTTTTTTTTAAATCAGCACAGAATAATTTTGAAAAACAGTGCCAGACAAGTGGTGCACAAGGTAAGAAACATACTAAATTTAACGATGGTCCCATTTGCAGAACAATTAGACAAACTGTTGAAATTTGGTGTGATTACGGAGATTGAGGCCTTCGAATGGCTTGCACCTGTGCTATTGGCAGCAGGGGATGGTAATAACAAAATCAGGTTTTGTGTCAACCTCTGCTACTAGAACTGAAATTTTTGGGGCGATAGTCAACGTGTGTCCTATATTATCTCTTTCTCTTTTGGGGGATGCCAAATTCTTTAGTGTGATGGACCTTTCTGCTGGGTACCACCAGGTGCTTCGTCACTTAAGTGCAAGGGTTCTTCTTCATTTTCACACGATTAGTAACTTTTAGGTTTATTCGCTTCCCCTTCAGATTGGCCACTGCAGCTGTGTGTTTTCAGAGTGTAATGAAAGTGCTGTCGAAGGGTTTACATAATGTTGTTTTTTCAGGATGACATTTTGATCTGTGTGTGATAAGAAGGACATGACAGAACACTCCGCAGGTTTTAGTCAGATTGTCTAACCTTGAAAAGAGACAAATGCAGATTTCGAGTGAATGCTGCGTCATGTTGAGGCCATACTCTATCTGGTGAAGGGATGAGTCCCAAAAACTGAGTTAGCGGATTCTGTCGCTGAAGGCACCAACTCTGTTAACATGGGTCAGGTTCTTTCGTTACTAGGCCTCTCCGAGTGTTACTCCAAATGTATCCGTGATTTTGCAAGTGTTGCAAATTCCTCAAGGCGATTACTAAAGAAAGTCCCTCCATTCAGTTGATGGGAGGAACGTCAGGAGGTATTCACTATGCTCAAATATGACACAGGGAAGATGCCAGCTTTGAGTTCGTTTAATGCAAGGAAGAAAATGGGGTAACCACGGCACCAGTTTGAAGGATTTGGGTGCATTACCCATTCAGTACGCTGATGGGAAGGAGCGTATGATTGCACTTGTGTCACACTCGCTGAAGCGGGTAGAAGAGCCGTACTCAGTTATGGAGCAAGACGCTTTAATTGGAAGTGGGCCGCTATCCACTTCGAGTTCCTTCGGTGGGGTCTTCCATTTGTGGTGAGGACTGTCTGTAGGCCATTAGTTCACATGATTTCAAACATAGGTTCTAAAAGAGCCATGTCAAGAATCATGAGGGAGGCTGAGGTAATCCTAACTTAATCTCGTTCTGGAGTATCTGCCCTGGGAAAAGAAACTGAAAGGTGGTCCCCAAGGGGGAAGTGTAGCCTTGGACCTGCACGGCAATAGTGATACAAAGAAAGTTAAACAGATCTTACTTTGACAATGCGTATGCCTTCAGTGCACTCATTTATTTTTTTAGACAATCAGCCCCAAAATGGCACAACATTTATATTTTAACTTTTTTTGCCTTTTTCTATTTTTCAAGGAATAAATTAATAGTAAGGTGCTCCTATAGGTTAAACCGTGCAGTAAAGTGAAAGTTTCCATTTGTAGTGTGTCAATTGGTTACTGTGTATTGTTACAAATGCTTAACTCTTAACGCTCTGGGGATTAGCCTTGTCTGCTCGCGCCACGTAGCCTAGAGGGTGAGCAGGGGTTATTTTCAGAAGTAAGTCCCTTGCCCTGACTAGAGGAGAGGGTCCCTGCTTGTCACAAGTACTCACCTGTGCCAACCAGGGACGCCCAATTCTAGCACCATGACTAACGACCCTCTCTACATTTGAAACGTCTTAAATGTATCAAACCCTTCACCCCGACAGATGACCTACCACGCGTCAACCAGGTCCTAGTATGGATAATCCTTACCTTACCTGTGACGTACCGACAGGCCTTTCCGCTCCCACCTGAAGAGCGCCATTAAACACAACCATGAATGTCAGAGCCCGACTCATCCCAGATACTTGAAGCCCCCCCTGACGAGCTTCTGATGGGTCCAGGAGTGGGAGTACCAGCGTCCAAGCTTCATCAGCTGAACCGGGTGCATCGCTCCCCCATCCCCTGAGTGACCCCTCATCTCACTGGAACCTGCGGCTCTCACACTAGTGATCCCTGGTAACTCCGCACCCCCCAGTGTTACTAGGGATACATCGGCAGTGCTCGTAACGAGGCCCTGACATGTTTAACCACCACCCTTGTGTTAATCAAGAAGAACTGGCTCCTACTCCAAGGAGAATGTACGTTTAGGTCAATGTGTGGACTTTTAGAAGTCCTACAGCCCGGCCATCCTCACAGCCTGAAGAAGGCTACACTATGGGCAGTCAGAGGCGGCCTTCGAACACAGTCGGCACCTCGGACCCAAGCGATGCAAGGAGACCTCACCTCTATCCCCTCTCAGTGGCATGACGAAACTTGAGGGGGCCCCCTGCAAAGCTGCAAAGTACATGGAGGGGGGAGGGGGCACGCTCTGGACCCAGTCAGGAGCTTTCAGCCAGGAGCCTGCTGTCCGTGCACAGTACTTTAGGGGGACCCTGCAAAGTTCTTGGAGGGGGCCCCATGCTTCAGACCCAGTCAGGAGTTCCAGCTAGGGGCCTGCCGTCTGTGCCTAGTGCTTGAGGGTGGCCCCATGCTCCGGACCCAGTTAAAAATCTTTCATCCAGCGGCTTGCCATCTGTACACAGTGCTTGAGGGCCCCCCTGCAAAGTACATCGGGGAGAGGGCGTAATGAATGTGGCTGCTCACCATCACCCACATCCAATACCCCAACACCCCCTTAGGCTGAGGCAAGACCCAGCACTCACCCAAGGCGGGGTACTTTTTACCACTGCACCTTTAAAAATACACTTTGCACAGCACTTCCTAAGGCGGGCAAACTCTCATACCCCAAAGGCAAGGTAAGAAAACAAATTCTGGTGCATTTAAAATAACACACTAGTTTATTAATGTAACAGTACAAAAAGGCAGGCAAAATGTATATTAATCACGGCAGACTCTCAAATATCAAAACGACAATTGAAATAAACAATCAAAATAGAATGCAATATGTAAAAGTAGCAAGGAGTGGAGATTATATACAAATGGGATAGGATAGGGTAAAGTAGAAATGGTTAGGAACACCTCACCGACTGGCGATGCAACATTCTTTCTATTGTCAGCTGGGAAGCCCTTTCAACCACTCCAGGAAGAAGTACCAGCCGGGACCCAAGTTCCGTCACCCCCACAGCAGTACGTCTATTCTATGGTGAACTTCCGCCTGGGCTGCGAAAGCCTCCAGCTTAAATATTATTATTCAGCATGAGGCGAAGTTTCTAGCATACCTCGCCCCCTTTCTCATTTGAAAGAACCGAGCTGGCGTGTACCAGTCTGCGTCAAGGCCAAAAAAAGTGGCTCATATGCGTGCCTCTCTTCTTTCTTGTAATCTTGCTGTCTTTTAGTAGGAGAATAGTACTATTGGCTTTGACCTGCCCTCACTTTTGACTTTCCTGCTTGTTTTTATGCCCTCTGTTCTGCCTTTTTTGTTTGTTTTTCTGTTCTCTGTTTTGCCTTTTTTGCTTGTTTTTCTGCACCTCTGTTTTGACTTTACTGCTTGTGTTTCTGCCCTCCATTTTGCATTTTCTGCTCATTTTCGGCCCTTAGTTTTGGTCTCTTCAACTCTGTTTTGCATTTTCTGCTTGTTTTTCTGCTCTCTGTTTTGCCTTTTCTGTTCTCTGTTTTGCTTGTTTTTCTGCCCTCTGTTTTGACTTTCCTGCCTTTTTGTGCCCTCTATTTGGTCTTTTAGCTTAATTTTCTGCCCTCTGTTTTGCCTTTTTCTGTTCTCTGTTCTGCCTTTTTTGCTTGTTTTTCTTCCCTTTGTTCTGCCTTTTCTGCTTGTTTTCTGTCCTCTGTTTTGTCTTTTCAGCTCCATTTTCTGCCCTGTGTTTTGCCTTTTTTCTGTTCTCTGTTTTGTCCTCTCCTGCTCTGTTCTGCCTTTTTTGCTTGTTTTCTGCCCTCTGTCCTGCCTTTTTTTCTTGTTTTTCTGCCCTCTGTTCTGCCTTTTCTGCTTGTTTTTCTAACCTCTGTTGCTCTCATTTGCTTTTTCTGCTAGATTTTCTGCTTTCTGTTTGTGCCTCCTCTGCTCGTTCCTTGGTCTGTTTTGCATTTTCTGCTTGTTTTTATGCCTTCTGTTTTGCCTTCCTGCTCATTTTTCTGCCCGGTTTTGTCTTTCTGCTTGCTTTTCTCCACTCTGTTATGCCTTTCTAACTTGTTGTTCTGCCCCCACCCGTTTCTCCATTCCTGCTCGTTTTTCTGCCCTCTATTTTGCCTTTTTTTGCTTGTTTTCTCCCCTCTTATTTGTCTTTTTCTGCTGGTTTTCTGCCCTCTAATTTGTCTTTTTCTGCTTGTTTTTCTGCCCGTTTTTGCCTTTGCTGCTTGCTAGTTTTTCTGCCCCCTTTTTTGCCTTTTCTGCTTGTTTCTTCCCACCGTTTCCTCAAGACCTGTCGCAGGGTGAGCTGACACGACAGAGACCTCGCACCCCAGCGCCAGCTACCACCACCTCCTCCACCCCCCCAACCAGGTGATAGTGCCACACTCTACAAATGCTGATTGATTGATTGATTGATTGATTGATTGATTGATTGAACGGCCTACCCAGCAGAAGAGGATGCTCAGCCCAAAGACAAGATACTGACGCCAGCAGGTCCTCATGGGGGAGATCCCCCCTCAGCCCCGGGGCAGGGGGTGTGAACAGGATGCTAATACATGTCTTTATGTCATCAAACCAAACCTCTCTTCTTGGAGGTGAAGGCACTCTCTTGGCATTGAAAGTATGTACAGGGGCAAAAATGCTTGTATGTCAGTTTGCAAAGTTTGTTAGAGTCACATTGACTGAAAAAAGAAAGACACCTTGTACTCCTCCATCCAATGAGGACTCCCCCAGCCAGATGTCAGAGGGCAAGGGTCACGCACACTTAGGACTCTCCCAGTCAAATGACGCGGACCGTGGTTGTGCTCAGCCAATCAGGACTCTCTTACAGATGTGAAAAGGCACAACCAGCGAAGCCCAACTCAGACGGATATCAAATGACCAGGGGTACTCACCCAGACTGATGCAGCTCCCTTCAAAGTTGAGGTCCTTCAGGACTACGATCAGCCGGCTGCCCTCGGGGGCTGGGGCCGTCCAGCGACTCACTTGGCACCCCTTAATGTCGTACCTGAGGATCAAAGAGAACTCGTGAACAAGGAGCAGGTACCACATTACCCTCGAAGTCCACCCTTCATTTATGAGAACCTTAACTTGGTGTACCAATATTATCCTTCCAGTGATTGCTACCAGAGTTCCCAAGAAGAAATGGATTTCTTCAGAGAAAATGATCAGTTTTCCTAAAATAACCCTCGCCCACCAACGAGTCCTTTGGTGGCATCCTTCATCATCGGGCTCTTCCCGCCCGCTGCGGGACAGGGCGTGCTACGACCAACGGAGACGTGGAAGCACTTTTCATGAGATAATACTATGTAATGTTGTGAGAGTGCAAGGGTCAAAAAAAATAGTGAGTCTAAAAAAAACCTGGCTTCACGGAACCTATACTTTATTAATTCCTATAGCTTGTATTATTATCCACCCGCCAATAGATACCCACCAGCAGATATCCACCGCAAATATCCACCAGCAGATATCCACCAGCAGAAACCCACCAGCAGATACCAGCTGCATATACCCACCAGCAAATATCCACTCATAGATACCCACCAGCAGATACCCTTCTGCAGATACCCACCTGCAGATACCCACCTGCAGATACCCACCAGCAGATATCTGCCCGTAGATATCCACCAGCAGATATCCACCAGCAGAAACCTACCAGCATACACCCCCCTACAGATACCCTCCTGCAGATACCCACCAGCAGATACCCACCCATAGATACCCACCAGCAGATACCCACCAGCAGATACCCTCCTGCAGATACCAGCTGCAGATACCCTCCTGCAGATACCCAACAGCAGATGTCCACCCACACATACCCACCAGCAGATACCAGTTGCAGATACCAACCAGCTAATATCCACACACAGATACCCACCAGCAGATACCCACCAGCATATACCCACCAGCAGATACCCTCCTGCAGATACCAGCTGCGGATACCCTCCTGCAGATACCCACCAGCAGATATCCACCCACACATACCCACCAGCAGATACCAGCTGCAGATACCCACCAGCTAATATCCACACACAGATACCCACCAGCAGATACCCACCCATAGATACCCACCAGCAGATACCCACCAGCAGATACCCTCCTGCAGCTATCAGCTGCAGATACCCTCCTGCAGATACCCACCAGCAGATATCCACCCACACATACCCACCAGCAGTTACCAGCTGCAGATACCAACCCGCAGATATCCACCTGGAGATACCAACCAGCAGATACCAGCTGCAGATACCCTCCAGCAGATATCCACACACAGATACCCACCAGCAGATACCCACCTGCAGATACCCCCGCAGATACCCACCCACAGATACGGGCCACACAAACCAAAGGAACTCTCTCAACTTTACCAAAATGGGCGTCTGAAATGGGTAGACATACATAAATAAAATATTCCTGTCACTGGTACTACACATAGAAGCGAAACAAAAGGGGATGATGGATGGAGCGTTTGAACAAATCAAACACTCACCCCCAGTCAACTGATCTGGGTTTAATCCATCACCATTCTTTAGCTCACTCAGCCACCCCAGTTCAGACATGGCCATATGCAAATCAGTCTGACCCTGTGCCTCATGGGAACAGTCCAGCCCGAACTGCCAAGCCATGTCTTCCCATGACCGAAAACAAGCATCCTGGGACCAGTTTCGGATTCATAATCCTCATCAGCCAGGCTATCTTGAATCCAGTGGCCAAGTGAGCAAGGGACTCATGTCTGAGCATACCCTGCCACACTTAGGGCGAACAAAGCGAAACAAAAGGGGATGATGGAAGGAGCGTTTGAACAAATCAAACACTCACCCCCAGTCAACTGATCTGGGTTTAATCCATCACCATTCTTTAGCTCACTCAGCCACCCCAGTTCAGACATGGCAATATGCAAATCAGTCTGACCCTGTGCCTCATGGGAACAGTCCAGCCCGAACTGCCAAGCCATGTCTTCCCTGGACCGTAAAAAAGCATCCTGGGACCGGTTTCGGATTCATAATCCTCATCAGCCAGGCTATCTTGAATCCAGTGGCGAAGTGACCAAGGGACTCACGTCTGAGCATACCCTGCCAACTTAGGGCGAACAAAGCGAAACAAAAGGGGGTGATGGACGGAGTGTTTGAACAAATCAAACACTCACCCCCAGTCAACTGATCTGGGTTTAATCCATCACCATTCTTTAGCTCACTCAGCCACCCCAGTTCAGACATGGCCATATGCAAATCAGTCTGACCCTGTGCCTCATGGGAACAGTCCAGCCCGAACTGCCAAGCCATGTCGTCCCTGGACCGGAAACAAGCATCCTGGGACCGGTTTCGGATTCATAATCCTCATCAGCCAGGCTATCTTGAATCCAGTGGCCAAGTGAGCAAGGGACTAACGTCTGAGCATACCCTGCCAACTTAGGGCAAACAAAGCGAAACAAAAGGGGATGATGGACGGAGCGTTTGAACAAATCAAACACTCACCCCCAGTCAACTGATCTGGGTTTAATCCATCACCATTCTTTAGCTCACTAGCCACCCCAGTTCAGACATGGCCATATGCAAATCAGTCTGACCCTGTGCCTCATGGGAACAGTCCAGCCCGAACTGCCAAGCCATGTCTTCCCTGGACCGGAAACAAGCATCCTGGGACCGGTTTCGGATTCATAATCCTCATCAGCCAGGCTATCTTGAATCCAGTGGCCAAGTGAGCAAGGGACTCACGTCTGAGCATACCCTGCCAACTTAGGGCAAACAAAGCGAAACAAAAGGGGATGATGGACGGAGCGTTTGAACAAATCAAACACTCACCCCCAGTCAACTTATCTGGGTTTAATCCATCACCATTCTTTAGCTCACTCAGCCACCCCAGTTCAGACATGGCCATATGCAAATCAGTCTGACCCTGTGCCTCATGGGAACAGTCCAGCCCGAACTGACAAGCCATGTCTTCCCTGGACCGGAAACAAGCATCCTGGGACCGGTTTCGGATTCATAATCCTCATCAGCCAGGCTATATTGAATCCAGTGGCCAAGTGAGCAAGGGACTCACGTCTGAGCATACCCTGCCAACTTAGGGCGAACAAAGCGAAACAAAAGGGGATGATGGACGGAGCGTTTGAACAAATCAAACACTCACCCCCAGTCAACTTATCTGGGTTTAATCCATCACCGTTCTTTAGCCCACTCAGCCACCCCAGTTCAGACATGGCCATATGCAAATCAGTCTGACCCTGTGCCTCATGGGAACAGTCCAGCCCGAACTGCCAAGCCAGGTCTTCCCTGGACCGGAAACAAGCATCCCTGGACCGGTATCAGATATCCATCAGCAGAAACCTATCAGCAGACATCCCCCTACAGATACCCTCCGGCAGATACCCACCAGCAGATACCCACCAGCAGATGCCCACCAGCAGATACCTTCCAGCAGATACCAGCTGCAGATACCCACCAGCATATACCCACCAGCAGATAGCCTCCTGCAGATACCCACCAGCAGATACCAGCTGCAGATAGCCACCAGCTAATATCTGTAGGAGAGTAGGGTCTGCTATCCTATGGTCACCCCAAATTTTTGCTTTTTGCTTCACTGGTTTATGACTTAATGTGGCTGTGGGCCTGCTAATCAGACCCACAGCCTACTGTTCTCTCTCTAAATTACTGCCAATGCACTCTAGGTGCATTACGAATTGGAACTGGTTCACCTTATTGGCCCCTGTAACAGTGTACCCTAGGTACCCAGGGCATAGGTGTTTCCAAGGCCTACCAGGGGCTGCAGCATTGTAGGAAGGTGGCTACCTGACTATGGTTACCCCAGATTTTTTTGCCTGTGTTTAGCTGGTTTTCGACTTAGTTGGCCTGGTTCCCTGCTAATCAGGGCCCCAGGTTATCTGCTCTCTCTGTAAAATGGATTCCATGTACCCTAGGTGCATAATTAAATTGGCTTGGGTCACCTTATCAGCCCCTGTATAGTGCACTATAGGTGCCCAGGGCATAGGTGCCACCCAAGGCCTACCGGGGGCTGCAGCATATCTTTTGCCAGCCCTGGCTGGCTATCCAAAATTGACACAACTGGCTGATCACTCAGCTGGGGCAAGGTGGTGTAATCACCCCTTGCTTAGATGTAGTATGCCTATATCTAAACCTATCTGGACACATATAAACCTGTGAGTCACTCCTATGGAAGGCCTTATCAATCCTGGAGGCAGAGTGCGTGGTTTAATGTGAGATGGAGCTCTGGCACGAGCTGAGCCTGTCTGCAGCTGTCTGGAACAACTCCCTAAACTGATCCGGGATAATGCCATACCATATACTATTAAGTGCATTATAATCCTCGCGGTTATATGTCAACTTTGGTTTGGCTTTATCAAAACATGTCATGTAAGGTGTCATACGAATTGGAATACTACCCCCTCGCCAGTCCTGGCGACGGGGGTAGCATTCCACCCCTCTAGAGGGGACGACATGTTACTTTTGCTAAAACGCGGTTGATTTTTAAAAGAGCCTCAGATCCACAAAATGGATGCTTCTGCCACAGACACATGTCTGACCTCATGCTGCTGACCGAAACTCAGCTGAGGAGGCCTGGACAAAGGCTTTCCTGTCACAGGGAGGTGTCACACCACCCCAGACAGGAGATAGTGGATTGTAGCAGGGAGGTTTGAAAGAAACCAGACAGTGCCTGGGGAGCACAAGGCTTCCCCTTGCATAATCCGGTCAAACCGGTTCTGGGGCACTCCAGCCCCAGCTCCAGTGTGACCTGGACAAAGGAAAGGGGGTGTAACCGCCCCCCTTCCTGGTCCCACCCATAGGGAGGGGCCTAGCAGGAGATCCACCCCTCAGATTCGAATAAGAGTGGGAGCAGTGCCAATGCAACTCAGATTATCCTGAAGAAACATAAGAAACGAAACTCTGGACCCTTCGACATCCTACTCAACGTAGAAGACTGAAGAATCTCCCTTGTGGTCAAGGAGTGACCACCCTGTGCAAACAGGCACCATCCAGCACCTCGACCCTTGCTTTGTTGTAGTTCCCGCCGGAACTCGAGCGACAGAGATCGACGAGATCAAGCTTGCCTGCCTTCCTTCAGCCCGATCCACAGTCCCTGCAGAGCTGAGACCCGTGGAGGCGACCGGAAGCGTGGGGCACACCATCTTGAAAAGGCCAAGAGACGCTGACCATGCAGCCCCCGAGTGACCCTTGAAGCTGTACACCGGGGTTTGAGAATCCCCCACCCTGAGCTATACTTGCACCAAAGCTACCCCCTCCACACTCGACGAGTGCTGCGTGGGGCCCTTCTGCTCGTGTTGGCTCAACACGTTGGCCCGGTCACTTGCCAGCTGGCTTGTGGCCCCTGTGCCGATGAAAATCTTTAACCAACTTGCTTTTCTGGTTGCTCCAGATCTGCACCAGCTCCTGTGAAAAGGAGCCCCCACTCTGACCCTCCTGGTTCGAGTGATAAGCAATCTCCCGGTTCCGCGTGGATTGCTTTTGCCAAGTGCTGTTTGCTGCAATCTTGAAGCGGACGGTGCTGACGGCGAGAGCCTGCGTGGGACAGATCGTGACCTGCTCATGGATGTCGCAGATGCCCCAGAGCCCACGTGACAGCGGAGAGAAGCCTCTCAAAAACCATCTGATTGCGCCCGACATTGCCTGGTTCCGTCCTGGTTCCACCCTGGTCACTGCTGAGCGACCCAGACTCTGTCCCCTCTGCTTTCAGATTCTTCTCGACTTCAATCCACCCTTGGATCACACCGGACACTTCTGCTTCCCATCGCCTGCAGCATCTTCAGCTCCAAGCACCAAGAGCCTGCGTGTCAAAACCCGACGCCACTTTGACCCTGTGCACCCACTTCCTGTGGGTGAGGTAACATTGCAACGCCGGTGTTCCTACACTGGTACACACCTCTAGGGTCTGTGTCTTAAGTTTTGTTCCTCTAGGTTCAGCGGAAGTATCTTTAAACTAACTTTGTGTAACTTTTACGCACCATTGACATTGTATTGGTGCAAGCCGCACTTTACGTGCTGCACCCGAATCCAGCGGGCTTTTCCCGACTTCAGCATTGCTTGTCCCGACTGCTCCCAGCGATTCCCTAGGCCCTAGGCCTAACCACTGTTCGATTGGTATCTCTTATACCACTTTTTTAATATATGGTTTGAGTGGCCACCCGCCCTCATCCATAATTGTGCTACTTCATATGTTATACTGTGCTTTTGATTTAACGCTTGTGCCCCTTTGCTCATAAAGAGTACTGGGGATTAATTTAGAAATAAACACATATATTTTTATAATATATACTTGTGTGGTGTCCTTTCATTTGATATTACAGGACTGTGATTGGTAAAACAGCTCGCTTAACACGACCTCTTGAGTTAAGCCTTTAAGGCTGCTTAGTCTATGCTACCCCTAGGATAGCTTGTCTAACAAGGTTGACTTACAACCAGACACCATAAGGGATTGTTTGGACTGATACAAGGTGGTTCCAGAATTGGAAACACCACATATCAGGCCAACTTTTCACAAGCATGTATTGTTCCACTCTTGGCCTGGCCTCCATATTTGACACAACTGGCTGATCACTCAGCTGGGGGAAGTTGGTGTAATCACCTCTTACTTAGATATAGTATCCCTATATCTAACCTTAACTGGACACATATGTTCCTATCAGCCACTCCTATGGAAGGCCTCATCAATCCTGGAGGCGGAGTGCTTGGAAATCTGTGAGATGGTGCTCTAGCATGAGCTGAGCCTGTCTGCAGCTGTCGGGGACCACTCCCGTAGCTGTTCCGGGATATTGCCATACCATATACTCTTAAGTGCATTATAATCCTCGCAGTTATATGCTAACTTTGGTTTGGCTTTATCAAAACATGTCGAGTAAGGTGTCATACGATTTGGAATACTATCCCCTCGACAGTTCTGTTGACGGGGATAGCATTCCATCCTTCTAGAGGGACACGACATGTGTGTAGCCTTAACCCCGGTTAAAGTTAACCAGAGCCTCAGCATCACAAAATGGATGCTGCCACCACAGACACAAGTCTGACCTCCTGCTGCTGGGAGTCCTTCCAGCGAGGGAGGCTTGGACAAAGGGTTTCCTGCCTTGGGGGGTGCGAGCACCACCCCAGAAAGGGTTTTGTGTATTGGGTAGGACAGGGCTGAATAGATTGAGACATGCCCGGGGCACACAAGGTGTCCCTGTGCATAAGCCAGTCCAAACCGGTTCTGGGACTTTCCAGACACAGGCCTGGCGAGGAGCTGGACAAAGGAAAGGGGGTGTAACCGCCCCCCTTCCTGGTCCCACCCAGAGGAGGAACCTAGCAGGTGATCCACCCCTCAGATTGGGAATAAGAGTGGGAGCAGTGCCATAGCACCTCAGATCATCCTGAATCAACTTGAAACTAAGAAGACGACTGGACTTCGACATTCTGCTGCTCAGAAGACTGAAGAGAATCTCCCTTGTGGCCTAGGAGTGGCCACCCTGTGAACACAGGCAGCAACCAGCAACTCGACGTCTGCTTTGCCGCCGCCTCCCGCTGAAGCCCGAGACCAGAGCCTGACAAGACCCAGACTCCAAGACTTCTCCCAGCCCGATCCACAGTCCCTGCGAAGAAGGGACCCGTGGAGGCACCGAGAGACGTGGGACCGGACCTCTTGAAAGACCCCCGAGAAACTGACTGCGCAGCATCTGAGGCACCCTCAATGTTGTGCTTTGGGGACTGAGAAGCCTCACAACCGAGCAGCCCTTGCACCAAAGATCAGCCCCCAGCTTCTCCACGATCTGCGTAGGGCCCTTTTGCATTGTGTCACTCGACGCGCCATCCCGGCCATTTGCCACGTGGTCAGCGGCCATCTTGGCAACAAAACCTTCAAACTACACTGCGGGTCTCGTTGCTCCAGACTTGCCCTCGCTCCTGGAAAAGGGAGCGCCCGCTCTGACCTTGCTGGTCCGAGTGATAAGCCTTTTTTGATTCCTGCGTGGCTTGCATTAGCCAAGGCCTGTTTGCTCCAATCAAGTTGCCGACACCGCCAACAGCGAGAAGCCTGTGTGGGACAGCTCATGATTGACTCCTGGACATCCTCGACCTCTTCGTGTCCACGTGGCTGCAGAGAGAATCTACACCTCAACGCCTGTTTGCACCCGACATCGCCTGGTTCTAATCTGGTTCCACGGTAGTCACTGGCTAGTGACTTTGAACATTGTCCCCTCTGCTTTCAGGTCTTCACAACTTCGTATCCACCCTTGATTCCACCGGAACTCTTCACATCGAGCCGCCTGCAGCATCTTCAGCTCCAAGCACCATCGACCAGTGTGACGAAACCCGACACTACTTCGACCCTATGCACCCGCTTCCTGTGGGTGAGGTAACTCAGCAACGCCGGTGTTCCCACACTGGTACACACCTCTAGGGCCTGTGTCTTAAGTTTCAGCTTTCTAGGTCACTCGGAAGGTTCCTAACTAACTAACTTTATAACTTTTACGCACCATAGACATTGCATTGGTGAGTGCGTGCACTTTAAACACTGCACCCGAGTCCCGTGGGCCTTTCCCAACTTAGTCACTGCTAGTCCCGATCAGCTCCAGCGATTCCCTAGGCCTGTTTCCTTTTCGATTGGTATCTCTTATACCACTTTCTTAGTATATGGTTTAGGTGGCCCCTAGGGCTCATCCATATTGTGCAACTTTTGTGTATTTTAAACTGTGTTTTGTTTAACGCTTGTGCTTCTGTGCTCATAAAGAGTTCAGGGGATATTGGTAGTTAATAAATATATATATTTTCAATATATATCTGTGTGGTGTCCTTTCATGTGGTATTCAAGGGGGTTGTGTATGGTAAAACAGCTGGCTTCACATGCCTTTCAGAGTTTAGCCTAAGACTGCTTTGTCCATGTTACCACTAGGATAACTGGTCTATAAGGTTGACTTACAGCCAATCATCATAAGGGTTGCTTGGCATGGTACAAGGTGATCACTAGAACTAGTGAGCATCACATACCAGGACAACTTCTCACAATATCCACACACAGATACCCACCGACAGATACCACCCATAGATACCCACCAGCAGATATCCACCCAGTGAAGTGTGGCTCAATGGTTGGAGCGGCAGACCCTGATGCAGAGGTCTAACCCGGGACCAGGGTTCAATTCCCCGCCTCGGCGGGTCTTGGGCTCAAAATTCCACGAACCTGATAATTCTCGCCTCGGTGCCTATTCTAATCATGGAGTCCCACTCTGCAACTCTGGGCAATAGCTTGCTTAATCTCCACAGCGGCCCCCACAACGCTAAGGATGCCTGGCCCCCACCTTGGGGGTGCCCAGGAGTGGACGCCTCACAGGGAAAGCCAGGATGGGTTCCACAGCGGTATTCGTACAAGCGCCTTGAGACCCTTGCGGGTGAGAAGTGTGCTATACAAGTATCAATTTACGTGTACATTTACATTTACACCCACTCATACCCACCAGCAGATACCCACCTGCAGATACCCACCTGCAGATACCCACCAGCAGATACCCACCAGCAGATACCCACCAGCAGATACCCACCTGCAGATACCCACCAGCAGATACCCACCAGCAGATACCCACCTGCAGATACCCACCAGCAGATACCCACCAGCAGATACCCACCTGCAGATACCCACCAGCAGATACCCACCAGCAGATACCCACCAGCAGATACCCCCCTACAGATACCCACCAGCAGATACCCACCAGCAGATACCCACCAGCAGATACCCACCAGCAGATACCCACCAGCAGATACCCACCTGCAGATACCTCCCGCAGATACCCCCCGCAGCTACTGGCCACACAAACTAAAAGGAACTCTCTCAACTTTACCAAAATGGGCGTCTGAAATGGGTAGACATACATAAATAAAATATTCCTGTCACTGGTACTACACATAGAAGCCCATTAGATATCTTCTTGAATCATAAATGGAAAGGTCATTCACGGAAAGGACCCAGTTCCTGACGAAGCCAGTGCCCTGTGGGGCGTTGGACTCGCCTCTTACAGCCACCTCAACAACACAGCCAATCTCTATGCGACACAGAGCTGCATATGTGGACATGCCAACACAACACACGCATTAGACACCCCGGCACAACACACACGAGACACACCAGCCCAACAACACACATGGTGACACCTGGCACAAAACACGCATGAGGATACTCCGGCACAACACACGCTGCAGCTGCCAGTGGGAGGAGGAGATGGGTCTTGAGATACCTGAGACTGTGGTCCCTCTGTTGTGCACACGTGGGCATGATATCCCAGAGTAGCAGGCTCCGTGCACTGTAAGCTGCATCGCACATACCACACCCTTTTGTACCTGCTCAGATATGGCCTCCGAGAGGACACCAGCTGTGCCAGATGTGGTCAACCAGAGGCGAAGGCTCCAAGCCTATTGGTAGAAGGTGCTGTGTGCACTCTCTACAGTGACTGAGTATGGTGCGCCCGAGGACACAAGAGTGGTCGGTTTGGGCTGGGTGTGTGACATCGTGGTGTCCTATGGATGGTATACAGCACGCGCCTAGAGGCGCAAAGACGGCTGGCTGCTGCTGGGGACACGGGAGCTCACAGAGATATGAAGTTTGATTGACTCTTGCAAAGACCAATGTGACGTTGAGGCCGCAATGCTCCCTCTGCCCTCTGCCACAAGGACATGTGGGGCTCTCAAGCCATTCATCCTGACCATGCCCACTGGTGCATGGGTATCCGGACACCAGAGCATGGATTGTGGAAATATTCCATGTCTTGTGGGGGTTTGGCACTGTGTGAACCCAGTGATGCAGGTGTATGGGAGCTGGGGTGGGAACCATGTGTTCTGCATCCCTAGCTCTCTGGTTTACAACAGAAATGCACTCATTCTACCCGCCACGGACATTTCTGTCTTGTGCCTTTTTCTTCTCCTTTGTTAGGAGTGTGAAACTGCATCTTCTGTCACTAATGAAAAAACAAATCCGTTAAAAAGAATAATGAGGCAAAGAGTGATTTGTATTTGGTGATGGATAATGGAACCCACATCCCCAGTGCTTTGAGTGAGCAGGTACTGTCTGGGAATGAGTACCAATGCTTCTTTAATTTGAAACAGAGAGTACTTGCACTTCTCAGCTGCAATACTTTTAATGGACGAGTACCGCCGCTTTCCAAGGGCAAACGGGTACTCTGGACAGTGAGACCAGGACCTCCCAGTTTCCAGTTACACCGCATTTAGTGTCCAAGGAAATGCAAGACTGCTTGGAGTAGCAAGGAGAGAAGCACTGTAAAGCAGCGGAGTATCACCCTCAAGCTAGGACAACACATGGGTCCTAGGATCAGGTACTCTAGGGATGATCTGATGTCATTACATGCCCCTAGATGTTTGGGTTGTAGCTATCGATGGGTAGAGGGTACCCCCTATTTGAATTGTGCTCTCTGTGGTTCGGCCTGTGTCACCAGGGACCAAACACTGTTATCCATGGCGCTGCTTAACTGTAGGTCCATACCCTGCCATGCCACTGAAATCCACTCTCTGATCATTGACCATAAGTGGATGTGTTGTTTCTCACAGAAACTTGGTTAACCTCTAGCTCTGGTCCGGATATTGTAAAAGCCCTCCCATCTGGATACCTCATATTTCATCAGGACAGGCCAGATGGAAGGGGGGGAGGGGTAGCCATCCTATACAGAAACAATTTCATGTGCAAGGCTGTGGATTGCGGCATTAATAATTCAGAAAGCTGCCAATTCGTGTTGCGACTATCCCCTACTTTCTCTATATCAGGCCTCCTTCTTTACCGGCCTCCTGCTATTATGGGTAACTTTGTAGACTCTTTTATCGAAGCAGTCATACCTTTAGCCGCTGCATCATCTAATTTTTTAGTTATCGGAGACCTGAACGTGCACTTTGATGACCCTCATGATAGATGGGCGAAAGACTTACAAGGCATGTTGGGTGCACTTGACCTTCACCTTGTTAACGTCGGCGCCACCCATGAGAGAGGCCATCTGCTGGATGTTATTTTTGCGAATTCAAATAATCTGCTTGCCCTACATCCCTTGGCTCTTCCCTGGACTGACCACCGTATGGTTCCTTTCAATTGGCAGTGGGTGAAAGGGAGAGACCCGGTACCTCAACGGCACACTGTGGAACGTATCTGGTCGAGGCTGCCAGTGGGAAGTTGGGCAGCCGAGTTAGCAAGAACCTGTCCTCCCCCTGCTACTGACCCCACTATGGCGGACCAGCAGGTGGGTAATTGGCTCACTAACACCTTGGATTCCCTGATCCCGAAAAAGAGGAGGCCTCTCAGAGAAAGAAGAGTTGGCTCTGCCCCTTGGTATACGCCCGAACTTAGGGTTCTCAGAACTTCATGCAAAAGATTAGAACGCGCTTGGAGAAGAGAGCGGACCGACGAAAATCGGAATGATTACAAGGCAGGGATGAGGAAGTACAAAGTGGCTTTGAAGGAGGCTAAAAAGAACTTTTTTAGTGTTAGGATCGAGAAGGCAAGCAATTCCCCAGGGGAATCTTTTAAGATCTTTAAAGAGCTGTTGAAGGCCCCGGTTCCCCCAGTTGTCCATGACAACCCGCAGGAGAAATGTGAGGAGCTCGCCAACTTCTTTCATTTGAAAATCGAAAAGATTCTGTCCTCACTGCCAGCGATGTTGCAGAGCGTGGAAATGGACATCAGCTCAACAATAAGTCCCGCTGAGCTGCTATCGTTCGGCCCCTTCTCAGAGGAGGAGGTCGAAAAGGTCCTGAAAAAGATGAAGAGTGGGTCTCCAAGTGACCCGGCGCCTATGAAATCCCTTAAACAGGTGGCAAATGTTCTTTCCACTCCGCTTGCGGATCTTATTAATCTTTCGCTTGCACAGGGCATAGTGCCTCAAAGGTGGAAATCCGCTGTTGTCAAAGCACTTTTGAAGAAACCGGGATTAGATCCGTCTAATCTGGCCAATTTTAGGCCCATTTCACTCTTGCCCGGTTTTTCTAAAGTCGCAGAGAAGCTGGTCAATTACCAGCTTTCTTGCCATCTTGAAGACCACCATTTGCTAGGGGATTCCCAGACGGGTTTTCGCCCTGGTCAGGGGACAGATACAGCCTTACTGGCAGTGGTGGAGGAAGCAAGGAGCATTCTCGATTCAGGGGGGTCAGTGGCAGTGATCCTCCTGGACTTGAGTGCGGCCTTTGACACTGTTAACCATCAGGTGCTCCTCCAACGGCTGGCAGAGGTGGGTGTTAAAGGGATGGCCCTTAAATGGTTGAAATCCTTCCTCTCAGACCGGTCCTATCAAGTATGGGAAGGGGGAGAACAGTCCACCTTGTTCCCTCTTCAATGTGGAGTCCCGCAGGGCTCATCTTTGAGCCCTACCTTATTTAACACCTATATGGCTCCCCTTGAAAGAGTGGTCTCCCCTTCAGGAGTGAAGATCATCAGCTATGCTGATGATACGCAGCTGGTTGTGGGCCTCACCCAGCTGGAAGAACAACCCGAAGTCCTTCATGACTGTCTCTCCAATGTTCATCGCTGGATGTCTCAGTCCGCGTTGAAGCTCAACGGTGACAAGACTGAGCTGATGGTGCTGGGCAAGGCCTGTCCCTCTCTCATCACCAATTGCTGGCCGCGGTCCCTGGGTGATCCACCATCCCCCAAGAAGGAAATCAAGAGCTTGGGGGTTTGGTTGGAGGAAGATCTATCCTTCAGGACCCATGCTAGGAAAACCGCGGGGTATGCTTTGGCTTGCTGCGATCTGCTCGCAAAGTGCTACCTCTGCTCCCTAATTCTTCTAGGAAGCTTTTGATTCGCGGCCTAATTTTGTCACGGCTTGACTTCGGGAATGCACTATTTTTGGGCGCCCCAGAAGCAACTTTCAAAACCCTTCAGCAGGTGCAGAATGCAGCAGCGAGGGTGTTAATGGAAGTGCCGCGTAGACAATCAGCTGCCCCCGCCCTGAAAGCGCTCCACTGGCTCCCTGTTAAGGAGCGGGTGAAATTTAAGGCGCTATGTACGGCCCATAAAATCTTGTACGGCAGGGGCCCTTCTATTCTGTCTTCTATGGCACGCCCCTACAAGCCCACACACCCATTGCGCTCGGATCAAAGACATCTGATGCAGACCACAAGAGTAAAAAGAGCTCGCTCTGGGGGCCGACGCTTCTCGGTGCAAGTAGCGTCACACTGGAATTCCTTGCCCCTTAAGATCCGCGCTGAGCCCAATATCCTGCACTTCAGGAAACTACTTAAAACACACTTGTTTCCGGGGTAGGATTGAGTAAGAGCCTTTCGTGTCTGTGTTCACAGCGCCGGGATGCCCCTGGGTAACTGCGCGCGTTACAAATTTTATATAAATAAATAAAAATAAATAAATAAGCTAATGGTATGGTTGAGTGAGCCAATCATGTGTCATAGAGATTGGATGTGAAAAGGCTGCTTTCCTGCGCTGCACCTGTGCCAATGATGTCACAGGGCGGGCACCTCTCTCTGATGAGAGGCAGAGAGGGGGGCACAAACGGACACAATACCAGTTGAAGGACTTGTATAAGAAAGGAAATCTTGTAAACGTGGGAAAGAAGATAAGTATTGTGGAGGTGAGAGGGGGAGGTGTGTGTGCTGGTATGCGACAGTCCAGGGGCTGTATAAGGTGGTGGGGACTGTGAAAAGTGTGTGATCTTGGAGAGTGGACTGAGGTGAAGCAGGAGGGGGAGGAGATCTGCTGTGTATAGAGGAGGTGAGCGTAGGATCTCTGGTGTGTGTGTGTGAAGAAGGATGTGTGGGGAGTGGTGAGTGACAGTGAGTGCATAAGAGAGGTGACTGGGGAAGAGACTGGTCATGTTCACACAGACCAGAGTGACAGGCGGCCTGGCAGGCTCTGGTAGTATCTCTGTTGAACCAATGGCTTGTTCTTGTACCTGGGCCTGTTCCCTACATCCGGGTGTGTGATGACGTCATAATGTAATGACATTGTGTGATTCCAGGTTTGCCTAAGCCTATTTGTTTTATGTCCAACTTTATTTCTTGCAATGTCATTAAACTCCTCTTTAAAAAAGAGCATGCAGCATTTGGCTGGTTTTTGTTTATGCTTACTACTCTTTGGTCATATAATGCTTTACAGACGGCCACCACGCTTGAGGTCATTGCAGCTTTTGAGGGGTGTCTGCTGTGAGTCGGGTCCTGGCTTCGGAAGCGCCATTCATCAGTTACTCTGCATTAATATACCAGTTGGCACCTGACTCTGGGTCCTCATTACAATGACACATACGCCCCATGATGTCACCGGCCACCAGTGCACGCCAACATTAAAGAAGACTCATACTCTCTCTCTCGGACAGGCCCCGAGACAAGCTCACCGCCTGTATGACCAATGTTGCTTACTGGATGAAAGCCACCCGGCTCAAACTCAACACCAACAAGCCAAGAGTAGGTATCTTTGGCAAGAACGCCTCACCATGAGACTCCAACTGGTGAACGGCCAAACTCTATCCCACACCCAACATCAACCTGAATAACCTTGGACACATCATTGACCGCAAACTGGGCACGACCGCACAGGTCAACGCCGTCGCTGCATCCGGCTTCCAGACCCTGGAGATGCTGAAGAAGAGCTTCAAATGGATCCAAGCAACACAAGAAAAACTGTCACTGAGCCCTGGCCAGCAACAAGTTGGACTACGGGAACCACCTCTACTCCGGGATCAAGCAACTGACTAGACGGCTACAAACCATCCAGATCTCGACAGCCAGACACATCTTCAACCTCTGACACAGACCTCGATTTACACCACCACACCGGCTCCTGATACACAAACACGCTCAAGTCAAACTCCTCACACACATTCAAGTCACTCCACAACGCAGGCCCCGCTCACCGGAACCGTCGCATCTCCTTCCACCAACCACCCAGACACCTCCGCTATGCAAGACTCTTACTTGCCAACATCGCACGCACACGCGGACCAGATCAGGAGGGCGGGCGTCTCTTACGCCGCTCCTAAACCGGGGATGACCTCCCTCTCCACATCGAAGCGCCCTCCTCTCTTCTTGAAATCCAGAGGAAGCCGAAGACTTGAGTTATCAGTTAATCAACCGAACCTAAGAAGAGCGAGGCACACACTCCAACTTAGCACCAGCACACCCTCAGAGGTGATAGTGCGCTTTACAAATGCACATGACATAACAAAAGGAAGCAAGCACGGCCCATAAAGTGCGAACCACACCAGCTGAACATCCTCCAAATTGAAGCCTCCCTTCGAGGCGCCTGTTACTACAACAGGTCCAGAAACACGGGGGGTTGAGCAAGCGCGGGACTCGTGCCACAAACTGCTGCCTAGTGAAGGAACAGACTGCGGCATTCTTGACTTCAGCCTCACACTTGCAGCGCTTGCTTCACACTTGGATGGTAAACATGGATTGGCAGGCGCTTTTCAAGGACCGAGATAGAGATCAGGTATCATCAGTCAATCAATCAATGACATTTATAGAGCGCACTACATACCCGTAGGGTCTCAAGGCGCTGGGGGTGGGGGGGGTGCCGCTACTGCTCGAACAGCCAGGTCTTCAGCTTCTTCCTGAAGGCGAGGTGTTCTTGAGTCAGGCGCAGGTCGGTCGGGAGGGAGTTCCAGGTCTTGGCGGCCAGGTAGGAGAAGGACCTTCCTCCTGTAGTCGCTCTTCGGATGCGGGGGACGGCGGCGAGGGCGTGGTTGGCTGATCGGAGGTGGCGTTTGGGAGCGTAGAAGTTGATTCGGCTGTTGAGGTAGCTCGGGCCTTGGTCGTGTAGGGCTTTGTGTGCGTGGGTGAGGAGGCGGAAGGTGATTCTTTTGTTGACGGGGAGCCAGTGAAGGTCTCTCAGATGTCCGGTGATGTGGCTGGTTCGTGGGATGTCGAGGATGAGTCTGGCTGAGGCGTTCTGGATCCGCTGGAGTCTCTTCTGGAGCTTGGCGGTGGTACCGGCGTAGAGGGCGTTGCCGTAGTCCAGTCGGCTGGTGACGAGGGCCTGGGTGACGGTCTTCCTGGTCTCGTGGGGATCCACCAGAAGATCTTCCGTAGCATGCGTAGGATGTTGAAGCACGCCGAGGAGACGTTGTTGACTTGCCTGGTCATGGAGAGGGAGGAGTCCAGGATGAAGCCCAGGTTGCGTGCATGGTCTGTCGGTTTGGGTGCGGTGCCCAGGGCGGGAGGCCACCAGGAGTCGTCCCAGGCGGAGGGTGAGGAGCCCAGGATGAGGACCTCCGTCTTGTCCGAGTTCAGTTTCAGGCGGCTGGTCGTCATCCACTCGGCTACCTCTTTCATCCCTTCGTGCAGGTTGGCTCTGGTGGCGGCGGGGTCGTTGGTCAGGGAGAGGATCAGCTGGGTGTCGTCGGCGTAGGAGATTATGTTGAGGTTGTGTTGGCGTGCGATGGCCGCGAGGGGGCTCATGTAGACGTTGAAGAGGGTGGGGCTCAGAGAGGATCCTTGAGGGACGCCGCAGATGACTTCGGTGGCCTCTGACTTGTACGGTGGTAGACGGACTCTCTGTGTTCTTCCGTCGAGGAAGGAGATGATCCATTCCAGCGCCTTGTCCTGGATTCCGACGTTGCTGAGGCGCTGTACTAGGGTGCGGTGGCAGACAGTGTCGAATGCCGCGGAGAGGTCTAGGAGGATGAGGGCCGCTGTTTCTCCGTTGTCCATCAGGGCTCGGATGTCATCGGTGGCGGCGATGAGGGCGGTCTCGGTGCTGTGATTGGCCCGGAAGCCAGACTGTGAGGGGTCGAGGGATCCATTCGTCTCGAGGAAGGCGGCCATCTGCTTGTTGACGGTCTTCTCGATGACTTTGGCAGGAAACGGGAGGAGCGAGATGGGGCGGTAATTCTTGAGTTCGGTGGGGTCCGCTGTGGGTTTCTTGAGTAGAGCGCTGAGTTCGGCGTGCTTCCAGCTCTCAGGGAAGGTGGCGGTGTCGAAGGATGTGTTGATGATGTCTCGCAGGTGGGGTGCGATGACAGCGTCAGCCTTATTGAAGACGTGGTGAGGGCAGGGGTCGGTCGGTGATCCGGAGTGGATGGAGTTCATCGTGCGGATGGTGTCTTCGGTGCTGATCGGGGTCCAGGCGTGGAGGGTGGTGGTGGGGGGTGGTTGTTCGGTCTTGGTGTGCGTTGGTTGGTTGTTGAAGCTGTTGTGTATGTCCGCAATCTTGTTGTGGAAGTATGAAGCGAGGGAGTTGCAGAGGTCTTGCGATGGGGTGATGTCGTTGTTTCCTGCGCTGGGGTTGGATAGCTCTTTCACGATGTTGAAGAGTTCCTTGCAGTTGTGTGCGTTGTTGTCCAGCCGGTCCTTAAATGCAGTTTTCTTGGCGGCGTGGATCCGCTGGTGGTGCTTCTTTGTGGCCAGCTTGAGGGTGGTCCTGTTGTCCGGTGTAGGATCCCTTCTCCAGACTTTCTCGAGGGCTCGGCAGTTCTTCTTGGAGCTCTTGAGTTCGTCGGTGAACCACGGAGCTTTCTTGCTGCCGGGTCTGTTGGGCGGGGTCCTCAGCGGGGCGAGTTCGTCCGCGCAGTTGCTGATCCACTTCGTGAGGTTGTCGGCGGCCTGGCTGGGGTTCGCTGAGCTGGCAGGAGGGTGCTGGCTCAGGGAGGTGGCGAGCTGGTCGGCTGTGATCTTGTTCCAGCTTCTTCGGGCAACCTGTTGCTGGTGGTGGTGGGTCGTCGTTCTCTTGAAGGTGAAGTGGACGCAGCTGTGGTCCGTCCATTGAAGCTCTGTGGCGTGGCTGAAGTCGATGTCTGTGCTGGAAGAGAAGACTGCGTCGAGTGTGTGTCCGGCGAGGTGGGTGGGGGTGGACACCAGCTGCTTGAGTCCAAGATTGGCGAGGTTGTCGAACAGGGTGCTGGTGTTGCGGTCGTTGTTGTTCTCCAGGTGGAAGTTGAGGTCCCCCAGGAGGATGTAGTAGGCGGAGGGGAGGGCATGCGGGCTGACGAAGTCGGCGATGTCCTCGCTGAATTGTGTGCGTGGTCCCGGGGGTCGGTAGATCAGGGTGCCTCTGAGGGTGGTGTTCGGGTCGGTGTGGATCTGGAAATGCAGGTGTTCGGCGGTGGTCAGGGTGTTGTCGGTGCTGGTCGTGAGACGGATGGTGTTCCTGTGGATGATGGCGATGCCTCCTCCCATCTGGTTGGCGTTGCGGTCCCTCCGGACGATCTTGTAGCCCTCTGGGATGGCGATGGCGATGTCGGGCGCTGAAGAGGCGTTCATCCAGGTCTCTGTGAGGAAGGCAACGTCAGGGGCTGTGGCGTCTAGGAGGTTCCAGAGTTCGATGGCGTGTCTGTGGACGGAGTGGGTGTTGAGCAGGATGCACTTGAGGTGGGTGCTGCTGGTGTTCGACTTTGCGGGTGCTGGTGCGAGGCAGGTCTGGATGCAGGTGAATTTGCAGGCGTGGCAGCTGAAAGGTCCGTGGGTGCGTCGTGGTGTGGCTTGGTGGCATTCTGGGAGTCGGCCGGTGTTGAGTGAGATGAGGGAGGCGGCGGAGTACGTCCGGCGGGTCTGTCGGGGTCTTCGAGGTCCAGGGGTCCTGGCGCTGGTCGCGATCCGGTCGCAGACGGGCTTACCTTTGGCGCGCCTTTGGCGCACAATCGGCGCGCCCGCTGCACGTGACCGCTGCGCGTTCGCACGGTCGCCATATAAGGCGAAGTGCGCGGGTGGGCGGAGCAGCTGGGAGGCGGGAGCGGGGAGGGAACAGAAGGCAAAAAGGGGCGGGGTCAGCGGTGGTGGCGGGAAGCGGGGAGCGGGGAGGGAAGACGGAGGGCGGCGAGATAGGCGGGCAAACAGGAAGGAAAAACGCTAACACGGTCACAGAAAAGAAAATTATACAGGCACAAATGAATGTCAAAACAAAACAAAAATCAAAACAAACGACAGCAGAGTCAGCCGGCAGCCGGCAGCGAGGCAGAGGCCGGGCAATGGGGCACACACAGCAGCTGGTGGCCGTGCGGCGCGGGGGTGTCCCACAAGTGGGTCCATGCATCCATCCAGCCATCCATCCATCCATCCATCCAGCCATCCAACCATCCATCCATCCATCCATCCAGCCATCCAGCCATCCATCCATCCACTCATCCATCCATGCACCCATCCAGCCATCCAGCCATCCAGCCACACCACCATGAACCCCTCGTGGCCCGTCATGCACTTTACTTTTGCATCTTCACAAGTTGATTAAGATGTGTCAGTCTCACCTGGCAGCAATCCGCTCATCCGGGTAAAAGACACTCTGCATAATGATCAAATATTTCTGGAAAGAAAAGACGAGAAGAGGTGAGAGGGAGAAGAGAGGAGAGGGAGAAGAGGTGAGAGGGAGAAGAGGTGAGAGGGAGGGAGAAGAGGTGAGAGGGAGAAGAGGTGAGAGGGAGGGAGAAGAGGTGAGAGGGAGAAGAGGTGAGAGGGAGAAGAGTTGAGAGGGAGAAGAGGTGAGAGGGAGAAGAGGTGAGAGGGAGAAGAGGTGAGAAGGAGGGAGAAGAGGTGAGAGGGAGAAGAGGTGAGAGGGAGAAGAGTTGAGAGGGAGAAGAGATGAGAGGGAGAAGAGGTGAGAGGGAGAAGAGGTGAGAGGGAGGGAGAAGAGGTGAGAGGGAGAAGAGGTGAGAGGGAGAAGAGGTGAGAGGGAGGGAGAAGAGGTGAGAGGGAGAAGAGATGAGAGGGAGAAGAGGTGAGAGGGACAAGAGGTGAGAGGGAGAAGAGGTGAGAGGGAGAAGAGATGAGAGGGAGAAGAGGTGAGAGGGAGAAGAGGTGAGAGGGAGAAGAGATGAGAGGGAGAAGAGGTGAGAGGGAGAAGAGGTGAGAGGGAGAAGAGGTGAGAGGGAGAAGAGGTGAGAGGGAGAAGAGGTGAGAGGGAGATGAGGTGAGAGGGAGAAGAGATGAGAGAGAGAAGAGGTGAGAGGGAGAAGAGGTGAGAGGGAGAAGAGGTGAAATGGAGAAGAGATGAGAGGGAGAAGAGGTGAGAGGGAAAAGAGGTGAGAGGGAGAAGAGATGAGAGGGAGAAGAGGTGAGAGGGAGAAGAGGTGAGAGGGAGAAGAGGTGAGAGGGAGAAGAGATGAGAGGGAGAAGAGGTGAGAGGGAGAAGAGGTGAGAGGGACAAGAGGTGAGAGGGACAAGAGGTGAGAGGGACAAGATGTGAGAGGGAGAAGAGGTGAGAGGGAGAAGAGGTGAGAGGGAGAAGAGATGAGAGGGAGAAGAGGTGAGAGGGAGAAGAGGTGAGAGGGACAAGAGGTGAGAGGGAGAAGAGGTGAGAGGGAGAAGAGGTGAGAGGGAGAAGAGGCAGGATAGATGAGGAGAGAAACCGCCAGAGGAGATGCGAGAGGGATAGGAAGGAGGAGTGAGAAACGAGGCAGAGGCAGGAAAAAGGAGAGGTGACAGGGGAACGCAGAGAGAGGCAGGGAGACAGACAGGAGAGGTCAGGAGAGGGACCGAGAGACAGAGAGAGGAGGGGTCAGAGAAGTGAGAGTAAGACATAGAAATAGGTAGACAGTTTATCAGAGACATGCTGTCAGAGAGATGCAGACAGCCTATCACTGTGAGACAGAAAGATAAAGAGCAGAGAGAGCCTGAGACAACCTATCATAGTGAGGAAGATAGAGATGATAAGAGAAAGACAGACTATCTGAATGAGACACAGAGACAGGCAGCTGAGAGCGTCGATCAGAACAAGAGAGGGAGCCAGACACCAGAGGCACCGAGAGATTCCACCTCAGAGGAGCTGAGACAGCCTGTGAGGGAATGGGGCCTATTCTATGGTGGGCTGTGCGACCTCACTGTGTAATACACTTACCAACCCCTTTAAGACCCTTAGGTTTGGTTTGTCAAGCCCTCAGCTCGGCCCTGGGAGCTGTGACTCTAAGCAGCAAGGTTTACACAGAGGAACAAGTGTAAAGCATTTAAACAACACCAAAGCGATCAAAGAAGAAATCAGCAAAACACCAGAGAAATCACAAACTTTAAAAAAATAGACCGTATTTTTATGTATTTTAGAAACCACAACAAAAGAGATCCACTGAACGATGCTGGAGATATAGAATTTACACGGTATAGTGAATCAAAGCATTTCACTCATTCGTCAACCAGCACTGGCAAATTCAACGGGTTTGACACTCAGAAACCTTTTCATTAAAAAGTTTGGGCTAGATATAATGCGGTCACTTGGAGTCACTTTAGGCAACCAACTCCATTCGGAAGCTAGTCAGGGGTACCCAGCAAGGGCCTCAGAAATGGGTATCCCAGCAGGTGAAGCAGTCTTCATTTCCAGGCACTTTTATCCTTTGTAGGGCTTTCCTGTTTATTTATATTTATTTATTTATATAGCTCCTGAATTGACCCGAAGGGGTATCTCTGCGCTTCGGACAGGCAACACGAAGAGCAAGAAGCAAGAAACAGAAAAGCATGGCCTTAAGGTGCTTTCTGAATCTGTGGTCGGGGCCTTGTCTCAGGTGCATGGGGGGCTGATTCCAATAAAGAGGGCCGAAGGGGGAAAGTGCCGTCCCACCCAGCCTGGCTTTCCTAACTCATGGGACCAGAAGAAGAGATGTGGATCCAGAGCGGAGGGACCTAGAGGGCGTGTACGCGCACATGTCTCGGTAAGATAGGCGTGGCCGAGATTGTATATAGCTTTGTGAACCGCGCAACCAACTTCAAACTTAACCCGTTGGACGTGGTCCTGATGCAAAGGATTAAGGATGATAAAGACGTGCACGGATACGATGCGGTCAGGAGGGGTCTCGCTGCGACTGCTCCTCGGTCCACGAAGGGAGTGATGTGGTCCTGGTCACAAAGTCAACATCTCTCAAAGTCCTCCAGGGCTGGCAGAGGTCCAGTTGCCACTGGACTACCAGTCACCCAGTATCGCGATCACAGGACAATCCTTCCTGGGTCAATACCTCCCTCCCTGGGGGGTGCTGCACTCCAACAACACTCCCACGTTCAGTGAACTTGGGTGCAGCTTTGTGCGTCGGGTTCTGGTCCATGATGCTCAACGACGGCCGTTGGCGGCGGGTTGAAGACTGTGGGCTGCTAATGTGCCTCAGCGGACTTCTTCAGCCGTTGCGTCCCTGGGCTGCGAGCAGGAGGCGAGTCAGCCGGCCCTTGGAGTCTCTTGTCCTTGGCTGGGTGCTGGAGATGACGGCTCCTCGAGCAGCACACGGCAGGCAGAGTCCCTCTCCTTCACTGGGTCTCAGGTGCAGCAGGTGCAGTCCACGCCGGTGCAGCCTCTCGTTGCGGGTTCCACGGTGCAGCAGGGCAGCCCTTCCTCGGTGCTTCTTCTTGTCCATAGCCAGTGAGCTCTCAACCCCGCCCCCCATACCTGATGATCACTTCCTATGAAGTGTGTTATCTCGGCATCTCAGGCAGCACCATTCTGCCCACTCCAAATATTGCAAGACCCCTCTCCCAGCAGGTGGGGCCCAACCCAGAGGTGTGGCTACCAAGGGGGATACACACCCCTGGAAACCAGTCTGGCAACTGTTTTCCCGTCTCCGGGCCCTAGTGCCAGCCTGTCTGCCTGTAAAATGGAGCAGCCCTCTCCCAGGTGTTACCCATTTACCCTTTGAAGCTCACCTTTTGGGCCAACACACATGTGGCTTCTTGCAGGAGGGAGGTGACACATCCTTCTAGAGCATACTGAGGGATAAAACTCCGGTTTCCCCTATGGTAGTGGTATGGGTCGTATATGTATATTGTCGTAGCATGATGTATCTATATATTCCTAGTATACAGGTATGCACAGAATGTAATCCATAACTTCTTTCACTGAGTTAGTAAGGGCATATGTGTGTGTGTTCTGTTTTCCTTGAATAGGACGAAAACTATACAGACGCCATCTTTTCTTGTCTGCGTTAGGCATGAACAGCGATCACGTGCTATGTTCCAATTAGTTGTCAGGCCCTAGCTTAGTTGATTTGCTGGAGACAGCTGAATACACGTTATTCTTCCCCTGTCCTGGGACTCAAGGCTTTGGGTGCGATGAGCGCATTCCTGAAGGCGCCGTGCCTGCACTCCCGGGCACTGAGACGAACGAAAGTCACCCCTCCTGACCTCCCCAATAATAAATAAAGCAGAGCTTGGTACTAATCATATGTGCCATATATGGTCCTTCCTCGAGGGCCAAGAGCCAAGTAGTGTTTTTCCATCTACGGTGTTTCATGCTCTATGTCGAAAGTATATATGTGTTGTTTTGAATGTAAGCCAGCAGTCTTCTCTACGCACCTTGATGGGTGAGGATGGGAGAGGCTCCTCTAAATAAACGATGGAACTTTCTTCATTGCCAACTGACTGGTCATTGGGTAATTGGTTTAGGGGCTATTGGTAAGTATAGCTCCTTATGTTATTTTCAATGGTACGTCAATACCTCTAATTTATCCTTTCCTGGGAGTCATTAGCACATCTCTGAGTAGGACGGAGAGAAAAGGAAAGGACGACAGAGAGAAAAGGAATGGAGGTCAGAGGGAAAAGGAATGGAGGACAGAGGGAAAAGGAATGGAGGACAGAGAGAAACGGAATAGAAGACAGAGAGAAAAGGAATGTAGGACAGAGAGAAAAGGAATGGAAGACAGAGAGAAAAGGAATGGAGGTCAGAGAGAAAAGGAATGGAGATCAGATGGAAAAGGAATGGGGACAGAGAGAAAAGTAATGGAAGACAGAGAGAAAAGGAATAAAGGAATGGAAGACAGAGAGAAAAGGAATGGAGGACAGAGAGAAAAGGAATGGAAGACAGAGAGAAAAGGAATGGAGGACAGAGAGAAAAGGAATGGAGGACAGAGAGAAACGGAATGGAGGACAGAGAGACAAGTAGTGGAGGTCAGAGAGAAAAGGAATGGACGACAGAGAGAAAAGGAATGGAGGACAGAGAGAAACGGAATGGAGGTCAGAGGGAAAAGGAATGGAGGACAGAGAGAAAAGGAATAGAAGACAGAGAGAAAAGGAATGGAGGACAGAGAGAAAAGGAATGGAGGTCAGAGAGAAAAGGAATGGAGGTCAGAGGGAAAAGGAATGGGGACAGAGAGAAAAGTAATGGAAGACAGAGAGAAAAGGAATAAAGGAATGGAAGACAGAGAGAAAAGGAATGGAGGACAGAGAGAAACGGAATGGAGGACAGAGAGAAAAGGAATGGAGGACAGAGAGACAAGTAGTGGAGGTCAGAGAGAAAAGGAATGGACGACAGAGAGAAACGGAATGGAGGACAGAGAGAAACGGAATGGAGGACAGAGAGAAAAGGAATGGAGGACAGAGAGACAAGTAGTGGAGGTCAGAGAGAAAAGGAATGGACAACAGAGAGAAAAGGAATGGAGGACAGAGAGAAACGGAATGGAGGACAGAGAGAAAAGGAATAGAAGACAGAGAGAAAAGGAATGGAGGACAGAGAGAAAAGGAATGGAGGTCAGAGAGAAAAGGAATGGAGGTCAGAGGGAAAAGGAATGGGGACAGAGAGAAAAGTAATGGAAGACAGAGAGAAAAGGAATAAAGGAATGGAAGACAGAGAGAAAAGGAATGGAGGACAGAGAGAAAAGGAATAGAAGACAGAGAGAAAAGGAATGGAGGACAGAGAGAAAAGGAATGGAGGTCAGAGAGAAAAGGAATGGAGGTCAGAGGGAAAAGGAATGGGGACAGAGAGAAAAGTAATGGAAGACAGAGAGAAAAGGAATAAAGGAATGGAAGACAGAGAGAAAAGGAATGGAGGACAGAGAGAAAAGGAATGGAAGACAGAGAGAAAAGGAATGGAGGACAGAGAGAAACGGAATGGAGGACAGAGAGAAAAGGAATGAAGGACAGAGAGAAACGGAATGGAGGACAGAGAGACAAGTAGTGGAGGTCAGAGAGAAAAGGAATGGACGACAGAGAGAAAAGGAATGGAGGACAGAGAGAAACGAAATGGAGGTCAGAGGGAAAAGGAATGGAGGACAGAGAGAAAAGGAATAGAAGACAGAGAGAAAAGGAATGGAGGACAGAGAGAAAAGGAATGGAGGACAGAGAGAAAAGGAATAGAGGACAGAGAGAAACGGAATGGAGGACAGAGAGACAAGTAGTGGAGGTCAGAGAGAAAAGGAATGGACGACAGAGAGAAAAGGAATGGAGGACAGAGAGAAACGGAATGGAGGTCAGAGGGAAAAGGAATGGAGGACAGAGAGAAAAGGAATAGAAGACAGAGAGAAAAGGAATGGAGGACAGAGAGAAACGGAATGGAGGACAGAGAGAAAAGGAATAGAGGACAGAGAGAAACGGAATGGAGGACAGAGAGACAAGTAGTGGAGGTCAGAGAGAAAAGGAATGGACGACAGAGAGAAAAGGAATGGAGAACAGAGAGAAACGGAATGGAGGTCAGAGGGAAAAGGAATGGAGGACAGAGAGAAAAGGAATAGAAGACAGAGAGAAAAGGGATGGAGGACAGAGAGAAAAGGAATGGAGGTCAGAGAGAAAAGGAATGGAGGTCAGAGGGAAAAGGAATGGGGACAGAGAGAAAAGTAATGGAAGACAGAGAGAAAAGGAATAAAGGAATGGAAGACAGAGAGAAAAGGAATGGAGGACAGAGAGAAAAGGAATGGAAGACAGAGAGAAAAGGAATGGAGGACAGAGAGAAACGGAATGGAGGACAGAGAGAAAAGGAATGAAGGACAGAGAGAAACGGAATGGAGGACAGAGAGACAAGTAGTGGAGGTCAGAGAGAAAAGGAATGGACGACAGAGAGAAAAGGAATGGAGGACAGAGAGAAACGAAATGGAGGTCAGAGGGAAAAGGAATGGAGGACAGAGAGAAAAGGAATAGAAGACAGAGAGAAAAGGAATGGAGGACAGAGAGAAAAGGAATGGAGGACAGAGAGACAAGGAATGGAGGACAGAGAGGAAAGGAATGGAGGTCAGAGGGAAAAGGAATGGGGGACAGAGGGAAAGAAAGGTCAGTTTGAGAAGTGGAGGGTCACACAGAGGGAGACAGAGGGAGCAATGCCCCTCTCCCCACAGCCGAGAGAGGCGGGGCTCTGGTCTTACCTTGCCCTCCTGGGGGAGTGTTACACTGTGGACACCTGCAGAGCAGAGAGAGGGGGAAAGAGAGCGTATGGTGATTAATAACTTTAAAACTAGCATCTTAATTATGTCATTATGTCCACATTCATTTGCGTCCTAGATAGACATGGCAGAGTCCCGAAGGCGGCTCCTCCCCTATTGCAGCGGAGCGCCGCCCACTGTTTTTTTCAGCAGTATAAAAAAATGATAATAACTGTGTTATTATCATTTTATTTTCCGTGCACGGCAGCTTTGAAAGGCGGGCGGGGCTGACCGCGCAGCCGAGGAGTGGTTTACGCCCACTCCTAAGATAACCTGTTAACTGTTTGGCCGGCCCTCTCGAGCTGACCATAACAGTCATGCGCACTTTCTCTCTTCTCTGCCCAGGCTGTAATCTCCCATGCCCAGGCCCCCATGCGCGTCTGAGCACCGAGCCACGGCGCTCAGACCAATAACAACACTGCATTGCTGCGTTATGATTGGCTACGGGGGGTCCTGGACGCTTCCAGGCTGCTTCCTGTCCTGGCCAGTGGGAGGAGGAGAGATGCGACCAGGAGGAGCGGCAAGGAGGACGCAGCAGGCAGGTAAGTTGAATTAATTTTTTTTGTTAACCTCACCCGCACCCTAAAGCCACCCCTCCACCTCCAATTGGTGCCGGCTGCCGCTGGAGATTCCACCTTCCATACGCATAGGTTTTTCGATGCTGAGCGCTCTTAATTGTTCTAGCTTTCCAATGGCAATTTAGGGCTTACAACATAGTGGCAAGGCAGCCATATTTAGGACAGGACTTCGGTGCGGCCATGGCAGAAGGGACGGCCCTTCCGGTCGGGCCATGGCAGAAGGGACGGCCCTTCCGGTGCGGCCGAGGCAGAAGGGACGGCCCTTCCGGTCGGGCCAAGGCAGAGGGGATGGCCCTTCTGGTGCGGCAAGGCAGAGGGGACGGCCCTTCCCGTCCAGCCAAGACAGAGGGGACGGCCCTTCCGGTGTGGCCATGGGGGATGAGCCAACCTATGTAGAAGGGCCCTTCCAGCACACACCCACACACCGGCATTTTTCTGGTAGGTTGCAAGTTATGGGGCAGAATTCAGAGCAAGATGATGCATCACAACCCAACCATGCCCACTTGGCCCCATTCCAGTGGAGGCCTCCTGCAGGGGGCGCTGGTTTCAACACTGCCTGGGCTGTCCTTACGCTCCAGTCCAGGTGAGCTCTTAGCGTCCGGGGACTGAGGGCGTGGGATGGTAATGGTGGAAAAGCAGGCTCTTGGAGTCCAGGGATGGAGGGTGTGGGATGTTCATTGGTAAACAGGAGGCTCTTAGGGTCTTGGAACTAATCCAGTCTGGCTAGTGTTCACTGCCAGGTTCGATTCTTAAAACACACAAAAGTTGACAGGAGAAGGCTTGCAATAAGTCTACCCATTGGCATTGGCTCGGGTATCATTCCAACCTGTTGATCTTTGGCGCACCGTGCCACCTGAGATTAGACCCTATGCCAATCAGTCTTGACCTCGATCCAATAGGAACAGTCCCGCGATGGATTGGGATGCAGTCCAGAGCGACTCCCAGTGGCTGGGGCTGCTTGTCTTCCTGTTCAGGAAGGACCTGGCCTGGCAGTTCGGGCTGGACTATTGCCATTGCGGCAGGGTCGAAACTGATTAGTATATGGCTGGGTCCAAAACTGAGAAGGCGTGATGTGCTTAATAGGGACGGTCTGCGTGGCAGCCCTGGGTAATTACCAGTGGTGGAGATTAGTTTGAGCGTTCTATCCATCACTTTTTAGGTATACTTCAGCGTGATGCCCAAAGTGGGACGGATATGCCCAGACATGGGTTCAGTGCGCACTGTCACTGCAAACGAGCTAAACTTGGCTGATGAACACTAAAAAGAGCGACACCGGACATGGGATCCTTGAATTTGATTCAGGGAGGGTCTTGCAGGACTGTTAACTGAGCAGCGTCAAGACTGATTTGCACATGGCTGGATCCAAACTGAGCTGGCATGGTGGGCGAGAAACGATGGACTGGAGTGCGGCCCAGAGCACCTGCCAGCGGCTGAGATTAATTAAGCATCCATCCATCACACTCTTCTCGATGACCTTGGTCTCATTCGTTGGTGGGGTCGATATTGGCGAGTGTGGAATCGGCAGATAGTGCATTCTTTATATTTGAGTACGCCGTTTCAGGTCCCATACCACACCTCGGTCTCAACGGTTTCAGTGACGTCCTGAAGAGGGGCAGTGAGGGAGGGCAGATCCTTAATAAACTGCCAACAATAGTTGACCATGCTCAAGAAACTCCTCGCCTTGCTGACAGAGTTTGAGGAAGGTGCTGAGTTCATGTCTTGTACTTTGATCGGATCAGAGCTGTCCTAGCTGCCAAGAAGTGGTAGCCGATAAAAAGCTGATGTGCAAACTGCTGGAATTCACACTTTGTTTGCTGTAAGGTGAGGTCACAGTTCTGCAAGGCCGAGCCCGATGCTCTTCCAGAGAGCAGGCGTACAGCAAAATGGCATCACTGACATCAATGACCCCCTTAGACCAGAGAATAGCTCTCATATGGCGTTTTGAAAACCTCAGCTGCCCTAGAGATACCAATGTTCAATCTCCTGTAGCTCTGAAGGCCAAGGTGTGTAGAAACAGATGTAATGCAGTGGGATCAGGAACTAACAGAACCTGGGGTTAGTCTGACTGTAGATCCATCTTCAAGAACCAGAGGCATCCACTTAGTTTGTTTACCAAGTTGTTGACCGTCGGGTGAAGTGTTGCTTCTGTTTGATTGCTATGTTTGGGATCAGCATATCCATGTACTGTCTCCTGTCTTGCGTCTCCGGATTGCTTGGGTTTAAGGGTGACGACATCTGGCGACACACAGGGAGCATGTTCCTCCGCCCTGTCAATGATGTTGAGCTCCCTCCTTTGTGGAGGAATTGTCCGATCTTCTTAACCAATCCTCGATTTCCAAATCTAGAAACCTCTTCTTCAGAGACTTTAACCTCCACTAGAACAAAAATGATGATCCCTCAGTTAGTCTCATCAATGACTTTCTCGATATCAGTGACTTGAAACAACTCTGCCATTCTCCAACACACACCAAAGGTGCCACTCTGGACGCTATCATCACTAGCAAAGAACTGGCTTCACTTTCTCACATCGTCCTCATTGACTGGTCCGACCACCACCTTATCCTCTTTGCGATCACAAGCTTTGTGCCCCCTCCATTCATAAAAACTACAAAACATCAGAAATTGACCAGAAATCTTCACCTTATTCCTCCGGGCAAACTGGAGACTAAGATTAAAGCACATCTACGGCTTACTCCTCTCTCCCAAAGTGCTAATGACCTTACTGAACACTACAACAAATCCATCGTTGAAGTCCTTGACCAAAATTGCCTCAACCAAATTAAAACTGCAAAAATGTAACCCCTCCAAATCTTGGTTCAACACCGACCTCAACAATGAGAGATGCGCTATTCGACTTACTGAACGCACGTGGAGGCAACACCCTTCCCCCTCTAATCTTGTCGTCCACATAGCTGCAAGGGCCAACTACAAAAACCACATCTTTAATGAAAAGACCTCCTTCTTCCAGCCACAACTCGACCGGGCAAGAAACCGACCCAGGAAATTATTTAGCATTGTCAAAGACCAAACTGCTTCAGCCTCCCCCCAAACTAATGGCTACGGTTGAGAGATGTGAAGAAATTGCTAGCTTCTTCTCTGATAAAATCGCTAAGATTGATCAAGCCTTCATCTTAACCCCCCTTCCGCATAGCCTACCACCCCTACTTGACATTCCCCCTAAGTCTCCATCCACACCTACCCCTCCCCCAGACTCTTCCCAACTCGCCCCCATTGTCACCCCCTCCGAACGCTACTACATTAGCCCCCAGCTAAAAAACAATGCATCCTGGAATAACTTTTGCCCAGTTTCTGAACGGGAAGTCCTCAACATCATCTCCAAGCTTAAACCATCCTCGCATACCAGAGATCCCCTCCCTGCCTATCTTGTCCAAGACCTCAAACACATTATCGCCCCATATTGGACCACTGTCATCAACTCCTCCCTTGCCACCGGAAGTGTCCCTGCTTCCCTCCGACTAGGACCAATCACCCCCATCATCAAAAACGCTACAGCTTACCCCAATTACTAAAATAATCTGTGCCCTATTTATAACCTTCCTTTCTTATCTAAGACCCTGGGAAAATGCGCCCTGCTCCAGCTGGACAATGACATCGAATCATTCAACCTCTTGGACGTGTTACAATCAGGTTTCCGAAAGGGCTGCAGCACTGAAACAGCCACGCTCAACATTATTGATGACATCCATCGCTCCCTAGACAGGGGGGGGGCCTCCCCTTCTCATTCTTCTTGACCTCTCCGCCGCTTTTGATACAGTAAACCATTCCACCTTAACCAATATACCCAAATACCGTTTTGGCTTCAATGGTGCTGTTCTCAAGTGGTTCACCTCCTTTTTCCAACACAGAGCCCAACAAATTAAAGTCAGTGGTTGCCTTTCTAAACCTCTGCCGGTCACCTTGGACATCCCCCAGGTCTCTATTCTCTCTCCCACTCTATTCAACCTCTTCATGGAACCCCTCACCCTCATCCTTAAACAAGCGAAAATCAGTTACCACCTCTATGCTGATGACATCCAACTTTACTATCGGATCAAATCCCATACTGACGTTTTACATCTCAATGATGCCTTGACTAAGATTCAAATGTGGTTTCAGCACAACCACCTCAAACTTAACCCTAAAAAAACAGAAATCATTCTATTCTCTCCTAAAAACAACTTGCTCCCTATTCAACACTGGATCTCTGACATCAAAGCTCTCAACTGTTCTCTTTCCATCTCTAACTCAGTCAAATCCCTCGACATCAGCATCGACCAGAGCCTCAGTCTTACTCCACACATGAGAAATTCAGCTAAAGGTGCTCTATTCACACTCCACCATCTCAAAAAAATGAAACCCTTCATTCCTGCTGACGACTTTAAATCAGTGGTTCCATCACTGGTCCTGTCTAGACTCGACTATGGTAATGCCACTCTCTCTAGAAATTCCTAAAGTCCACCTAGCCCCTTTCAAATCAATTCTAAAGCTGCCTGAGAACTCAGTCATATGCCTGCCCGTTGTTGGGTGACATACACGTTGCCTCGAGCGGTAACATCGTCATGGGTAATTGTAGTATTGTGCATTTCATTTGTAGAGCAGAGTTGAAACTTGTTGATCTTGTAAAATATGATGTTGAGACAAATCCTTGAAGAATGAATATGCTGCATACGCAGGGTAGGTTTCAGATCATCGTCGCCAGTGTAAACCCAAGTATAAATCTCTAAGGTGGTGAATAAAGAGTACGTTTATTCAGAGAAAGGAAAGGTCCCATCCATCAGCTGGGTCAAGTCAGGTGCAACTGGCTTCTTCATCTCTAATCCACATTCTATTGCTCTGGAGCTGCGTAAACAATAACCAGAGCTCTTAAAGGAATCGGTGTACACAATAAAGTAAAAGAGAAGTGAAATGCACAATACTACAGTAATGTCAGTGATGAACATGCCCACAAGGGTTAGTGGGTTCTCGGGTCGGTAGGCGTAGATGTTCTCCTTGAAGTCTTTCATCGCCGACTGCTCAATAAGTTTCACAGGTTTCTTTCGCCTTAACGTCAACAGAAGCGCAGGTATCAATAATGGAAGTCCCTGGTCTGTCATCTACAAGGACTTGGCTCTTTGGTGGGGACCTTATGTGAGTGCGGAGTTGGGGTATGTGCACTGCCCTTTAAGCATGGGTGAATTTTGCGAATCTGGCGTTCGCGAATTTGCGTATTTGCGAACTCGCAATCCGCAAAATCCACGAATTCTCGCAAATTTGCTGATTTTTTTTTGTGTTCGCAAGGGTTTCTGCCAGTTCGCGAGGGTTTTGTACCAGTTCGCAATTTCGAACTTACTTGTCGGCTCGCAATGGTCGCGACTATGTTGTTTCTACGTCTGGTTCATCATCACAGGTTCACAGCCAGGGCCGGACTGGGAACCAGAACCGGCCCTGGCAAAGTGCTCGGCCGCCCCCCCTGGGGTGCGACCGCGCTCTGTGCCAGGGCCGGTTTTAGGCCGTTTTTATTATTACAGGACCGTTTTTGCAGCATAGCTGCAAAAACGGCCCTGTAAAAAAAACGGCCCCCAGGGGGCCAAAACCGGCCCCCAACCATGCGGCCCACCGGGGGATTGCCCGGTGCCCGCAACGGCCAGTCCGGGCCTGTTCACAGCACCCTCTGTTTCACCACTGCCACCCTGTTTCACCCATGCCACCCTCTGGTACATCAATGCCACCCTCTGGTTCATCACTGTAGATTATGGGGGGGGGGGGGGGGGGGGGAAGCAAGCACACCTGCCCTGCTTCAACTGACATGAATTAATTTGGGGTTTGGCACCTGCTTCCTTATCTGTAATTTGCTTTCGGTTGCAGTGCAATTTTTTTTCCAGGACCTTTGTGGCCTACTTGTAGCTATTCTATGAGCCTGCTGTGAGGGTCAGAGCAGGGTCATAGAATTGTTGCAACTAACAACTGAACTCTGGAGGGGCCCCAGTCAGGAAGCACTACGGGGAATGGTTACTAATGATGAGTTTGAACTTTTGCACCTGCTGAGTGCTTTCAGTTTTGCAAAACTCGTTTTTCTGCAGAACAGCAACTGTAATGCCCCAAACAAACATAGGCAACTGAACTCTGGAGGGGCCCCTCAGGAAGTACTACAGGGAATGGTTACTAATGATGAGTGAACTTTTGCACCTGCTGAGTGCTTTCAGTTTTGCAAAACTCATTTTTCTGCAGAACAGCAACTGTAATGCCCCAAACAAACTTACTTGTGAAAGTTGATTTCTAATCCAAAAGTGATCCAAAGAAAGTCAAAATGCCTCAAATCCAAAAACAAAAAAGTGCAGGCAAATGTCAACCTGAGGAGTTATTCTGATAAAAATCATCATTTTCAGAAGGTCTATGCTGCTTGCTAGTGGATTTCTTGTGCAGAATTGCAAATTTTGTAATTTCGCGAGTGCGAGATTGTTGCTGCCCGCCGCACCTACATGTTCGCAATTGTGAACTCTCGCGATGCGTCGCCAAACTCCCGCGGGATCCCGCAGCAAGATCCAAAATGGCACAGCACTCGCAAAATATCGAGAAAAACAACTCGGCAAATGCTGAATGACGGTAAGTGAATGCCGCACGCCGCAATATTGTATCACCAAGAAAAAAATTCCGCTGCGTACGAATTTGCGGATTTTTGGTAAATTCGCGAGAGTTCGCGGATTGCGAATTTACCGAAAATCCGCGAGCGGAACGGATTTTCCGCCCCTGCTTACTGCCCTTCCTCGGTCCTCATCGTTGTCCATATTCTCCTCTACAGTATCCACTGTGAGGGGTGCAACAGCATTCCCATCTTCTTATGCATCATCTTTTATTGACAGGCTGAGGGGCATCCTTTGCTAAATTGTTCACTGTTAGAAATTGAGATTTATGTTTGGCAAAGTATGCACCCCGTCAAAGCAGGAGCCACAATCCCAGTCAGGACAAGTCAGATACACAACCTAAATTAAACTGTGCTCTCCCTCTGGTAGATTGGCACATACCGCTCAGGCTTAACGTAAGAGGCAAGGTGTAACGTATTTGTGCACGCTTTAATAGGGAACAATTGTTGTACTTTCCCTCTTCTCTGACTAATATCTGGGGTCAGGACCAAATGACCAAACTGAAAATGTCAATCCAGTTTGCTGAGAACAGGGCTACAGTCTGCTCCTCCCCTGGAGCGCCCCTCAGAGGGCACCAACCAGCAATACACTCCCACGCCACATGGACGCCAGCCAGGCTGGCCCTGGCCAGGGGCCCCCCTTTCACAGGGCGGCCCTGGCCAGGTGCACCCCTTTCACCGGGCGGCCCTGGCCAGGTGCACCCCTTTCACAGGGCTGCCCTGGCCAGGCACACCCCTTTCACAGGGCGGACCCGGCCAGGCGCAACCCTTTCACAGGGCGGCCCTGTAGTATATAGGAAACCTTCTCGCGCTGTGTGAAAGAGCCAGGTGGTGGACATGCCACACACACCACCTTCTAGTTGGAAACCGCACAAAGGACAAAAATGTTGTTAACCAGTAAGGCACACAAGGAGCACGAGATCCAGGACCTCGACTTGTCTATGCCTGCTGAGTCCCCCGAGGCTAGGTGGCGAGCTGGCCCAAGTCACGCAGGGGCATTGGCAGTGACAAATAGCCCGGTGTACCACCAGGGTTACTGAGCTCAGCCTCTGTTACCACTCTGGCACCTCCCGAGTGAGAAAGTCGCGCAGACAAGGCTGCCCGTCACTAATCAGTGAGTCCCCCACACTGAAGCTGCTGCCGATTGCAGAGCCCAAGCAAGTGACCATTGAAAGGAACTCTGCATATCCAGCAGATGACACACTACCCTAAGGAAGTGTCCCACCCGCCACAGGGGGAGAGTCCCAGAGCCGGAGGGAAGCTGGCCACCATGAGCAACCCCCACACAATGGTCCACGAGGAAGGGTCGAAACCAGGAGCAAGCCCAAAACCACTCCACCAAGCCGGGCCCCTACAAACTGTGTAAGATTACCCCCGAGGGAAATGCGTTGGCCGCAAGCGTGCAAATGGCGCCAGATTTGAAAGGGACTCCACGTGGAACCCCAGAAGGTTCCATCCCAATTATGGCAGCAGAGGTCAGGAAGGCTGGCTGCAGCCAAACCCCTATCCAATCATTCTACAGCCTCAGGATGGGCCACCGGACTGACCAAAGCCACCTGAATGCACATCAGAGCAGCGATCGATAGGCCAGTTCCCGCAAAACCCCCATCCATAAAACCAAGCCCAGAACAACCCGAGCACACTGCACATTCAGCCACAAGGAAATCAGTCAACAAACACTGGCGCCACAACTCTGGAACTCACTCCCATGGGAGATCCGTTCCTGTCCCGATCTGCTTCAATTCAGAAGGCAGCTCAAGACATGGCTGTTCATACAGGCACATGAGTAAACCAATCCCACTGCTGTCAACTCAGAACAGTCAACTCAGTACAGCTCGAAACAGCGCCATGAAACCTTGGTCAAAGTGCGCTTTACAAATAGGTTATAACATAACATAACATAACAAACACACTACCACAACGAGGACCAGGTGATTGGCAACACAAATTGGCAACCACAGAAGGCAGGAAACCCAACCAAGCAAGCACAGGGTCACAGCCACGGCAGGGAGGGGTGATTGTCTGGGGAGGCAATGCCTTCACATGATCGCCCAATCCAAATAAGCAGTACATTAAAAAATATGACCCATCCACTTCGCCCCAACTCCAGGAAACTCGCCACAACGATAGAGACCAGTGACCCAGCATTAGGAGAGAAATCAAACCTCTACTTGCATTCAGGAAAAACTCAGGGTTGCTGAACCTTCCGTGTTGATCGCAAATCCACACAAAAAACTCCATCTTGGGTGCCGGCAGGGGTCTTGGCCCCGTGCTGTTGCTTGTCCCTGGGAGGGGGGGGGGGGGGGGGGGGAGGGAGTGAGGAGTGGGAGAGTAGGAGCGGGGTGGGGCATTGGCCACGCCGAAGGGAAGTGAAGCCTGCTGAGGGAGCTGGGCAGGCCCTGACCAGTACACAAAAACAAGCATCCAGGTCCCCCCTCATCCAAGTACAATTGGGACGGGTTCCTGTGCCTAGTTTGAAAGGACCTCATTCCTCAACATTTTTAGGTCTCCAGCTTGCTGGCCCCCTTTTAGTTCCAAAATGAGGCGACCCTCCAGTGCAAGAGGTCAGGTTTTCCGCACAAGTGGTATAATGGTATCCCCCATAGAACCCTGTAGTCCACGAAGAGTTCTGACACCAAGCCAGTAGGGAAATCCACCAGGGCAGTCCGCCATCTCAGTTCGTTGCCCGCAGCATGACGGGTCCCAGCTGCGCTCCGGACTCTTGTCGTGAGCAGAACATTCTGCCTCCTCCTCTACCCTAATGCTTCCAAACATCCAAAGTCTTCCCATCGGATCACGTCCCTCCAAAACAGCGGGAGTAGCACGTCACTGCGTAGGGATTCCCTCATTCCCGCCAAAGGCAGCAGGCCCACAGCGTCCTGGATCCGAGGGAGAGGGGGGCAGTGAGAGGAAAAGGGGTCCGTAGATGATCATCGCAGACCCCACACAAGGTGCACGGATGTGCTCACCACTGCACCCAGCTTGTCGAATAAGCTTCACAGGGTCTCATGAACATCGTCCAAGGGAACAATAGGCCCGATCCCAGTCATTGCCACATTCGAAGAACACGGGGGTCACTGAGCAGCCTCTCAACCCCCACCGATAATCTAAAATAAATTCAGCATTCATGAGACCTTATGAAGGCGCCCAACGGCCTGCAAGAAGCAGCACAAAAGCAGCCCAAAAACTAACCTTCCAGAAAAAGAGAGTTGTTAAAACACCCAACTCTATTAGAGAAAACCTCGTTGCACACCCTGTGAAGGGACCAGAGGAACCAGAGGGCCATACATGTGTCTTCAGGACACGTTGAAATTACCCACAAACACCAAATTGCTACACGCCCCTTCGTTTAATGGCGGATCGCGCATGTTTAGGTCAAAAGCTACCATCAGTATTGATAAAATTACACACACACACTCACACACACATTAGGCAAAGTAGAGTATTAAAGGGCCACCAACACCCTTAAAATGATAGTTAGGTAAAAAGAGTCATCTACACAATCACGAAGATCACCGCACTAAAACACTCACCTCCATAATGGCGAGGGGGAGGACCAGGTGACCCATGTCCAAAAACTCATGGATTCCTAAAATGACACCCAAACTGGGTACTCCCATCCAGTACCTTACCAAAGATTGCCCAAAATGGATGCACAGAAAAGCCCGAAAAAAGGGCGGGCACAGGAGCTTCCAAGACAGTGTAATGATTCATGTTTTGCTAACAAGCTGACCTAGAACCCACAGCTCTTATCCAACCTTCTGCAACTAAGCCGTAAGTGCATCACTTTTACTGGGGCCTTCAACCTATTCAGTAGCAACCTCCGAAATCCCAGCGAGGCCCGAGGGTTCAAGCAAACATAGACCACAGACAATTTTTTACAAACAGACTCTTTACACTGTGCCAAGCAAAGACACCCCGGACATCAGAAGGCTGCAGACAACCCCTCCAGAAACCCTCCCAGGACCTGCAATGTTCCAAACGTTATGCATTATTGCACCTTTGTACACCATCTGCTTAGTATGGGTGTGGTCACATCTATCCGTAGCAAGAAATCTGCCTGGTCATATGGAGTGTACCTCAACATTTCTACAGCACTTGCGTAGGGACCTCTCTCACCTCACGTGCACTTATACTGAACCAAATGCTAGTATTCTACATGCACTACACAGAACACTTTTGTAGAACAAATTGTAGCACCACATGACCACCATGGGCGCCCAGACGTCGGCATGCTGATACCCCATGTCGTGGGCGCAGACAGACTTTACTTAGCCCAAGAAATAGACCAAGAGAAAGCAAAGTGTCTCATCCACCTGTGCCTAATAGAGTAGAACCCCATAGAGTAGGGGTAAACATTTCCCGAATTAAAACCAACCACACAGCACTACATCCTTTTTCTGCGCAAGCGACATTCAAACAGAACTAGACAGGATATGCAGGCGAGGCAGTATAGGGGAGGACACTGCTTGACCCCGAGGTTTTCCAGAAAAGAGGGTCTTGGAGGTAGCAAGGCCACCACATGAGGGCACAAACATGTCTGCTGATGCCTCTGTCTGTGGCCCTTAGCAATTCTGGGGCAGTATTCTTTAACAACAACTGGACCCCAGACATTGAGTTCCAGTGCAGGGCCATTCACCTCGATGATACCAGGAGAAATGAGCCTAGAAGGCAAGAGTTGAATGCCAGCATAGATACCCAATGTCAGAAATACTGGGACACTGAGAGAGATAGGTACACGGCCCTACTCGCCAGCACAGATGGCATCTGCACCCTCCTGGACTAAGGCCACTCCGCAGCCCTCATCCTACTCGACCTATCAGCAGCCTTCGACACCATCTCCCACCACACGCTAGTCGCGAGACTACGCGACACCAGCATACAAGGAAAAGCCCTGGACTGGATCTGATCATTCCTCACCGGAAGAAGCCAGAGGATCAGAATGCCACCCTTCCTCTACGCCCCCACGAAAACCACCTGCGGAGTCCCACAGGGTTGATCTCTGAACCCGACACTCTTCAACATCTACATTGCCCCCCTCACTGCCATCGTCTAACACAGTCTCAACATCGTATCCTACGCCGACGACACCCAGCTCATCCTCTCTCTCACCAAAGACCCCACCACCGCCAAACTCAACTTCCAGAAAGGAATGCAAGACGTTGCAGTCTGGATGACCAACAGCTGACTGGAGCTCAATGCCGAGAAGACAGAAGTCCTCGTTCTTGGAACCAGCCCCTCAGCATGGAACAACACCTGGTGGCTGACCGCCCTTGGAAGCCCACCTACTCCCACGGACCATGCCAAAAACCTCGGCATCGTACTCTAAATATCACTCACCATGAACTGACAGGTGAACACCGTCACCTCCAGCTGCTTCAACACACTCCGCATCCTCCGCAAGACCTTCAAATGGATCCCCCCTGAGTCAAGAATAACGATCACCCACGCACTCATCACCAGCAGACTGGACTATGGAAACTCCCTCTACGCCTGCAACAACAGATCCCTACTACACAGACTCCAGACAATACAGAACGCCGCCACCAGGCTCGTCCTAGACATCCCCCCGCACAAACACATCAGCCAACACTAAAGGAGACTCCATTGGCTCCCCGTGGAGAAAAGAGTCACCTTCAAGATTTTCACCCACGCCTACATATGCCTACACAACAACAACGGGCCAAAATACCTCAATGACAGAATCAACTTCCACGCACCCAAAAGAAACTTCCGATCCACCAACCTCGCTCTGGCTGAAACCCCGCACATCCACAGTGCCAGAGCAGGCGGAAGATCCTTCTCCCACATCGCAGCCAAGACATGAAACGAGCTACCGGCAGACATCAGGTGCGCCCCCTCCCTGAACACCTTCAGAAAGACCCTCAAGGCCTGACTCGTTGGCTAAGCAGATTGACACATGGCTGGAAAGAAAGGGGCAACACCTAATTGCACAGAAAAGTACACTGTATTTGCTGTATTTCGGTGGCAAAGGAACAATATCGCTTGGTACCAACAAACATTGTGAAGCAATACTGTACATACCAGATATGCAATGGGGTACCCACGTTTTGATGGGCAACTACTGGCAACATGGGGAGTTTGTCTACAACCAGCTCTCCCCGGATGGCGAGGCCTCTGCTCCCTCATAACCATACCCAGCCTGACCCTGATCATCCCCGGAGCAGATCTATCGGAGTTATTTCTATATCCCCTGCAGAAGAAAACAACTCTATTGCATCAGGCTAGAGAAAAAAGAACTGATGATTACTTTGGGCTCAGTATAAGAACATTTCGGAAAAATTCAGACTGTTGTCTGACACTCAGGTAAGCGCAGGAGGGTTCATACCCTTCTTCACCTTGCGAATCTCCACTGGTTACAAATAACCAGGTGGGAGCTGCTTAAAATGATCAAAATTACTGAGCTTGGCCTAAATGCTATCAAGGACAAGCATTTACAATGCAACGGTCTCGCCTTTGCAAAAGTTAGAGCTATTGACATTGTAAATGACAACATTTTTATTTATGTGTTGGTTTTGAAAACAGATAAATAAATGGCATTGTCATTTACAATGCCAATAGCTTAATCTCTCGCAAATGCGAGACCTATTGCAATGCAATAGGTTGCGTATTTACGCGAGTTTGAGCTATTGAAATTGCAAATAACAACGCGTTTTATTTATGTTTTAAAAAAACACACACACAGGGGCGTGGCTAGCTGCCAAGAGAAATGGCCGCTGCTTAGAGGAGCTCCGGGGATAGGATCGCTTCCTGACACATCCTGTAATTAATCTGCAGTCCAAATTACATCCAGAGTCACTGTGAACAAACCGGAAACGGAGCGCCATCCACCGAGCCGACTTCGAAATCCGGGAGTTCCCCGAATCGTGCGAGATGACCTCCGTGCGGAACGGCCTGCGCCGATACTTGCAGCCGCGGCCTCAATTGTTGCGGGCCGCCCGACGTCAGCGGTGCGCCTGGCAGGCAGTCAGAAGGTGAGAAGCGAGGAGTCAGGACCGGAGTGACGGGGGCACTAACAGTTACACCGGCTGTCTGCCGGCGCCCGCAGGAGTGCACAACGGCCCGTGAGGGGACGCCGTGCAGGATAGACGGCAGCGGTAACGGGACAATGAACGGCCGTTCCGGCCCGCGGCCGCCATTTTGGATTCTCGAACGGCTGAGTATCCCGCGAATCGGAGAGACGGTAAGGGATCCGCAGCCCAATACAGCTGCACTCCACGGCTGTACGAGGAGAAGAGCGGGGGCCCAACTGAATGTGACGCCTGAAGGGAAGCCCATAAGCAGGGACCTACATCTGATGCCGGGCTGAGCGGCGCGGTTCGGGCTCTGGGGCCGACAGTGGGCAAGTGCTACTTCAGCGAGACTCTCCTGAGATTCCCTACACCCCCAGCAGTGCGAGACCTGATACATATAGCTCAGGCAGGCGAAACGCTACAAGGCTCTCACTATATTGAACATTTGCGCTTCACCAGCAGTTAGTGAATTGCGCCTGCAGACCTCAACATCGGGGTTCCAGCCTCCAGCAACATGAGTAGTAGGTAAGCATGGGCGGAAAATCCGTTTCGCTCGCGGATTTTGCGGATTTTCGGTAAATTCGCAATCCGCGAGATTCGCGAATCTCCCGCAAAATCCGCAAATCCGCGAGCAGCGGATTTTATGGCTTGCTCGCACTGTTCGCGTGAGTTCGCGGCTTCCCAGTACAACTTCGCGCCCCGCGAATAAGCGCAAAGTTGCAGAAATACGATCTTAGCAAAACTGAAACTACTTACCAGGTTCAAAAGTTCAGGCTCATCATTAGTAGCCATTTCCTGTAGTGCTTCCTGAGGGGCCCCTCCAGAGTTCAGTTGCCAGTTGCAACTATTATGTGACCCTGCTCTGAACCTCAGAATAGTTACACATATGCCACAAAGGTCCTGAATTACAGCTAAGGGAGACAAGCAGGAGCCAGGCTGGAAGTTCAAATCCATTAATCAGCCCCTAATTCATTATTGTCAGTTGGGGCAGGGCAGGTGTTGTAACTAATTTTGCAACAATTAAAGCACTTAGCAAGTGCAAAAGATCACTAATCAGGAAGCACTAAGGAAGCAGGTGCCAGCTAAAAAAATATTCTGTGACACATTAATCAGCCCCAAATTAATTCAGTATGGGAAGGGGTCCCAGTAAGCATGAAATAATAACAAAAGGATGTATAGAAAATCAGAAAGACAAATCATGAAGGCACATTGTTTTATTCACAATGTGCTAGTATTTCGCATATACTTGACTGTTAAGCATTCATTGGTCAATGACAGTTTTACAGTGCCCCAAAAGTTGGGAAAAAGGGAAGGGAATGTGATATGTGCGGGTAATAGGTGAAGGAAAAGGGTTTGCAGTGACAGTAAAATCAGCGAATAGGACAAGTTCAATAAAGTTACATACTCATGTACCCAGGACCAGACCAATAGGTTCATACAAAATATTTTACAGAAACCATACTCCAAATGCACAATAAATGAGAGCAATGCGGTGTGGAGTTGACACGAAAGAGCAATGTGTTGTCGACGTTTCGACCCTCGTATGCAGATATGTGTAATGATCTTGCCGTGGGTTCTTCCTCAGGACTAGGGAGTTGGGGACACGTGACCTAATTAATGTACAAATATACATGTATTATCTTACAGGGACACAAATCACCGTAACTTACTCAAGCGTTACCTAACACACAGTCCATTAAATGGAAATGGCTGAAAATTGACATGGAGTTTTAGGGGTAGGATAGATATTAATGCAACAGATATGACTAAAAACACCCAATTAATGTTTTATTAATCCTAAAATGAATATAATAGTGGAGCCAAAGAGCAGTCTGGAGATAGGTCTAAACGCACAGGGGTAGCCCATCCACGCACACCTGAAGGCTACAGGTGAATGTTACTGATAAGTACGGGCTAGTTGTACATATCAGACGTGTTAAAATCTCAAATGTCCCATTAATGACTACTGAAGTTAATATCGGTAGGGCTCGGAGAGGTTGGAACTTACCACTAACGTGGTGTGCACCGGACCCGTTTGGTGGAAAGTAGATATCTAGACTAGATCTGTAATTAAAGAAAATATACAGTTCTTGTGTTGCTGACAATTCAAGGTTTATAAAAAAGCCAGAGTGGCCACATTGTAGAAAACTCACCGAGGTATTACTCGGAAGCGCCGTGTAGATTAATGGTGTGGGGTCCGACAGGGCATCAATAGGGTAATAGCTCTAAAAGTATACAGAGCAAGGGCAGATATTAGAAATTAGATCAGACGGGTTGAACCCAAACAGCGGAGAACCAGGGGTTGACTTACCCGGCAGCCGTTTTGCGTTAACATGCGGCGTGGGGTAACAGGCACTCGCGCTGAAGCATCGAGTTGGTTGCAGGACTGAATAAAGAAAAAAGATAATGGCAGAGCGTTACAAGTATGTTGATAGGGCTGGGGGACGGAGCGTGCACTCGGTAGGGTGCCGGCGCTTACGGTGAGTGGAATGAATCCGAAGCCGTTCGCTGCTTGCAAGAAGAAGGCGAAGCAGAGTTCCGCTTACTAAGGTGTTGCCAGGGTGACATGTCACATGGTACGTCGACATGGAAAAAAGACTCATTGAGTCAGTGGATCACGTAGGGCCAGGCAATAGATGGGCATAAACACTACAAGATTGCAGACAATGCTCATTATGTAAATACACATAATGATTAAAAACGTTGCCAGGAATTGCATATTGTGCAACAAGATAGCCCTCACGGCAGGTAGATAATTACATGTGCAATAACCCCTCCGATGGTGAGGGGATCGTACTGTCTGGGCAGAATTATGCAGAAAGATGCTAGACAGAGGAGGCGATCTCGTACTTATGGGGGAAACGACTTCTATAGATAGTAACTTCTCAAATGCATTACTGGATGTTGTTCAGACATAAATAAGTGAATAGTAACATCACAATCACACCATAAAAGTCTCTTAGCCAAATGTCCATAAACTAGGCAGAGAGCACACATCAATGGCGTACCTCGCACAAGCGGGTATAGGCCACTATGCTTCTTTAGTGTAGCTGAAATCAATGGCGTACCTCGCACAAGCGGGTATAGGCCGCTATGCCTCTTTAGTGTAGCTGGATTAGCCTCTGCATTTAAAACAAAGTGTTCACAGTTACCCAATCAACTACGGGCTGGTTTCATGGTTTATAGATAGGCAAGAAATCAAACTTACTGCAGCATTATGGTGGTGGCGTACCTCGCACACGCGGGTAAAGGCCATATACACTTTGTGGCTGCTGTTGATGCACAACTACCAGTGTCTTGACTATGTGTGGATAGAGGCTAGACGTAATGGACCACTCTTCAAGGTAGATTGGTCTGAAGGAAGAATGGGACCTCTGGCTCATTGTATATCTAAGTGTGGATACTGGACAAGAACCATAGCATAGAACCAATCATCAAGGCAAAGTGGCCAGTTGAGAGAAAGAGCTATCCTGTTCGTTAAGCCCAGACTCAATGGAGTTGAATGTAAATATCCACTTTAGTTCCCGGGTGTTTAGGATATTGGAGATACTGCCACCCCGCGGGCCCAATGTGGCTTTCTCAATCACTAACCACTTTAGGCTTTCTGGTGTATGGCCAGCTGATAAGAAGTGATCGACTAGCGGTGCCCCCTGAGTCTTGCATCTGATTCTGCTCATATGCTGAAGTATCCTTGATTTCGCTCTTTGTTGAGTTTGGCCAATGTAAATCAATTGACATGGGCACAGGATAGCATAAATGATATTTTCAGAATTACAGTTGGTGTGTGATTTCATGACAATTTTGTGTCTTCCGTGTGAGAATTCCCTTGTTTGAATTGTGCTGGCACAAGCTTTGCAGCAACCACATCTGAAATGGCCCACAATTAGACATGAGCGAATTTTGCGGATTTTTTTTTGTGTTCGCCCGTGTTTCTGCCAGTTCGCGAGGGTTTTGTACACTTTCGCAAATTGCGAACTTACCTGTCGGGTCGCAAGTTTTGCGAACTTGTTGTTTCTACGTGTCCAACCTGTTTGGGACACTCTTCTTCATCACTGCCACTCTCTGTCACCACTGCCACTCTCTGACTACTCATGCCACCCTCTGGCCCACCCATGCCAACCTCTGTTTCATCACCACACCCTCTGGTTGTCCAGTGTACATTATTTTCGGCAAAGCAAAGCACACCTTCCCTGCCTCAAGTGACCTGAATTAATTTGGGGCTGATTAATGTGTCACAGAATATTTTTTTAGCTGGCACCTGCTTCCTTAGTGCGCCCTGATTAGTGATCTTTTGCACTTGCTAAGTGCTTTCATTGTTGCAAAATTAGTTACAACACCTGCCCTGCCCCAACTGACAATAATGAATTAGGGGCTGATTAATGGATTTTAACTTCCAGCCTGGCTCCTGCTTGTCTCCCTTAGCTGTAATTCATGACCTTTGTGGCATATGTGTAACTATTCTGAGGTTCAGAGCAGGGTCACATAATAGTTTCAACTGGCAACTGAACTCTGGAGGGGCCCCTCAGGAAGCACTACAGGAAATGGCTACTAATGATGTGCCTGAACTTTTGAACCTGGTAAGTAGTTACTTTCTGCAATTTCGCACTTATTCGCGGGGCGCAAACTCACGCGAACAGTGCGAGCAGTGCGAGCAAAATCCGCTGCTCGCGGATTTGCGGATTTTGCAGGAAATTCGCAAATCTCGCGGATTGCGGATTTCCCGAAAATCCGCAAAATCCGCGAGCGGAACGGATTTTCCGCCCATGCCTACCCACAATGGGAGGAAGATTCCACAGAGTTGGAATAGTTGGATCATCCGATGTTTTTAAGAAAGAGCGCACCACATGATCCTTGATGCTTCTCGCTTTTTTAAAAGCATGGAGTGGTAGGTCGGTTTGTTGGATATCATCAGAGATGAGTGCCCAATGACGGTTGATGATCTTTTTTATTTTGTTGCTGGCTGTATTGAATGTAGTGACACAGACGATTTTTTGTTCTGATTGATCTTTGTCGGTCTTCGGGATCAAAAGTTCTTCTCGGGGATAGAACCAGGCTCTTTTGCGTGCGCGTTTGACAAGTTGTTTGGGGTAGCCTCTGGATAGGAGTCTCTGTTTGAGTTCTTCAGACTCACTAAAAGATTCGTCGGGCCAATAGGCTCCAGGCTCAGTTATCGGCTACGGCGCCCCCACCAGATGACATTTTCCAGGAATCTGTCGAGGGAGAAGAGGACGTGCAAGGTTCGGACTCTAATCCCGCATCCGAAGGAGAAACCTATGACGAAGGTGCGGAGAACTTTGACGAAGTCACCGACGAGGTAGGGGACGACGAACAGGCTTTTGCCACTATGGGTGATAGCTCAGAGGAGGAGCATCCCCAACCAGACTCTGGGGTTATTACCCCTCCTACGGCCCAGGTCGAGGGATCGCCTTCGGGCCTTACCCAAGATCTAACTATGAGTCCTACGTCCCCGCCTCCGGGCCCGGTCACGGACACTTATGAACCATCACTTACGTCGAAGAAAACGAAAGTGAAGCCAACTGGTCACGCACCCTCGGATGCGAAACCGAAAGTGAAAGTTGCGCTGGTGAAGAAGGTTCTGGCGGCGTCAACTTCCAAGGAAACCAAAATGGCCGACTCAAAGAGCCACGCCAAGATGGCCGACCCGAAGTCCTCGGGGTCGGTGCAGAAGGCGAAATCGTCCGACGCGGCTGCGTCGGCTCCGAAAGGGGTCGTGAACCCAAAGTCGGCTCCGAAAGGGGTCGTGGACCCGAAGTCGGCTTCGAAGAAGCGTCTGGGCGACGACGCGCATGGCCATGAGGCGTCCGCCCCGAAGAAGGCGCATGCGGGTGATCGGGCCCTCGATGCCGAAAAGAAGCTCGAGCCGGTCAAGCCCTCTCCGGCCTTGACGAAGAAGGTGGCGGAATCCTTGCAGCGGATTCGAAAAGACACTGTGGCGCCAAAGCTCACGCCTAAGCCTGCGAAGGAGCAGACGCCTATCCGTTTCACCTTTCCTCCCAAGTCGGCGCCGAAGGCCTTCGCGCCGAAACAGAGTGGACCCTCGAAGGAGGTATTGGCACCTAAAGCGGCCTTGGTGGTGTCGAAGCTTCGACTCCAACCGCTTGCTGAAGAGGAACGTCGTGAGGTAACCATCGACGCCAACACCGGAAAACTGTTGCTCCTCAAGAGGAAGATCACGACGGAGCCGGCGTTGGAACATTTTAAGATCCCTCTCAAAAACAAAAGGGACTCCGAGGGCTCTTCGGCTTTGGTGGAACCTGTGTCCCCACAAACCCTGGGGTACTCGCCGACGCATTCCGTCGCGGCCGGTGCGGACGAGGAGGACGCCGAGTACGACTATCCGGCATACTCGGATCCGGAGGAGGAGCACGTTCCGTGGTCCGCCGGAGGCGACCCGGAGGACCCGCAGGGGGGTCAGGACGCTCAACTTTTCGCGGCCAAGACGTCCCCGACTGAGGATTCGACGGCCTTCAATGCCCTGATAGAGAGAGCTGCTGCTAACCACGACGTCGAGCTGCACTCGGACCCCGTGGATGTGGACTTCTTATTCGACACCTTCTCGGTAGCCGAAAAGTCAGTCAAAACGCTACCGATGCTGAAGGGGGTGCTTAAACATGCAACAGAGGTTTTCAAGGAGCCCACCCGAGCGCGTGTGGTCAACCCTCGCATCAACAGGAAATATAAGGCAGCGCCCACGGATCCGACATATATCAAGGGACACTTGCCATTGGACTCCCTGGTCGTTTCCAATGCTCGGAAGAGGGCGAACTCTCAAACTACTGGTGACGCTCCTCCCCCAGACAAAGAGTCCAAAATCTTCGATGCCTCAGGCAAACGGATTGCTGCACAGGCAGCTAATATCTGGAGAATATCTAACACCCAAGCCTTGCTTGCACGTTATGATAGGGCCCATTATGACACATTAGAGGCCATACTGCAACACTTGCCTGACCAATACAAGGAGGCGGGGGAGATGCTGATTCAGGAGGGTAAACTCATTACGAATGCATCCATCAAATGTGCGTTGGATGTGGCAGACACAGCCTCCAGGGCTATCAATACTAGTGTGCTGCTTAGACGCCATGCCTGGCTTAGAATTTCAGGGTTCAAACCCGACATCCAAACCACTATACTGAATCAGACAGTGAATCCTGACCATCTGATTGGCCCTGAGGTGGATGCCACACTGGAAAAAATGAAAAAAGATACGGAAACTGCCAAGTCCATGGGGGCTTTACAAAGTCAGCAGTTTCGGAGTGGTTCCTTTCGCCGCTCAAACTCCAGAGGCACCTCAAGGGGTCAAGCATCCCAGTCCACACAATATTACAAGACTAACACCCAAGCCTCGTATAACAACAAAAATAGAGGTGGTTACAGAGGCAATAATGTCAAGGGCAGGGGACGTGGCAACAATAGCTCCAGGTCCACCGCCACCAACAAACAGTGACGTCTTGTCACTGCCCCCCGGCCATACAACACCGGTCGGGGGGAGGCTCCAGCAGTTCCTGCCGGCGTGGAAGTCCATCACCACGGACAGGTGGGTGAGGTCCATTATCCAGTACGGGTACTGTCTAGAGCTTACGTCCATTCCACCGGACATACCCCCAAGGAGCCGTCCTATGTCAGGCGAGCACTTGACCTTGTTGCAGCAAGAAGTTCTAGTCATGCTGCAAAAAGGGGCGATAGAGCTCGTTCCATTGCAAGAGCGGGGAACAGGGGTTTACTCCCTGTATTTTCTGATTCCCAAGAAGGACGGATCCCTCAGGCCGATCCTGGACCTCAGGCCCCTGAACTGGTACATCCTCTCTGAGCACTTCATATGCTCACGTTGCAGCAGGTGCTTCCCCTGCTTCAACAGGGGGACTTCCTGGCTACGCTGGATCTGAAAGATGCCTATTTTCATATTCCCCTGCATCCTTCCCACAGGAAGTACCTCAGATTCACGATCTTAGACCAGCATTACCAGTTCAAGGTTCTGCCGTTCGGGGTCACCACGGCACCGAGAGTGTTTACCAAGTGCCTAGCGACTGTGGCGGCGCATCTCCGTCGCCAGCACGTCCACGTCTTTCCCTACCTGGACGACTGGCTCATTCAGGCAAGGACAGAACAGCAGTGCGCCGACCACGTGTCACGCACCATTCATCTCCTGCACGATCTGGGATTCTCTCTGAACTACCCGAAGTCCCATCTCCAGCCCGCCCACGTGCGACAGTACCTGGGCGCGACAATCAACACTCTGGCAGCCACCGCGCAGCCAAATTCAGTGAGAATCGCCAGTATCCAGGCGCTGATCCAACGATTCAGACCCCAACACTCGCTTCCAGCGAGGGTGTTCATGCAGTTGATAGGCATGATGGCCTCCTGCATCTCCATTGTCCCGCACGCGAGACTACATATGCGTCCGCTTCAGGAGTGCCTTGCACGTCAGTGGACTCAGGCTCATGGGCAACTGACAGACCTAGTGTTGGTGAGCGGTCGGGCATACAACTCTCTGCATTGGTGGAATCCACACAACCTTTGCAAGGGCCGACCATTCCAAGAGCCTGTCCCACAGATTATCGTGACGACGGACGCCTCTCTCCAGGGATGGGGAGCGCATGTACTCCATTACACTGTGCAGGGACTATGGACACTACAGCAAAGGAAGATGCACATCAATGTGTTGGAACTGATGGCAATCTTCATGGCCTTGAAGGCGTTCAAAGTACATCTGTGCAACAAAGTCGTGTTGATCCGGACGGACAACATGACGGCCATGTACTACATCCAGAAGCAGGGAGGCACACACTCTCCACAGCTGTCTCATCTGGCTCAGAGCATGTGGAAGTGGGCCATTCAGAGGAACATCTTCCTCATGGCAGAGCATCTCCCGGGCAAGGACAATCAAATGGCGGATCTGCTCAGCAGGCACAGCCATCAGATGCACGAGTGGGAGATACATCCATCAGTACTCCAACCGTACTTCCAAAGGTGGGGTCATCCAGAGATAGACCTGTTCGCCACAAAGGAGAACGCAAAATGCCAAAGCTTCGCCGCCAGATTCCCACACCCCCAATCACAGGGCAATGCGATGTGGATGAACTGGTCAGGCAAATTTGCCTACGCTTTTCCCCCAGCACCTCTGATACCGCTGGTGGCACGCAAGCTCAGGCAGCACTCGATGACTCTCATCCTAGTTGCTCCAACGTGGGCTCGCCAACCATGGTACACCACGTTTCTGGAACTGTCCGTGGTACCGCATCAAAGGCTTCATCTCACTCCCAGCCTTCTGACGCAGAGCCATGGAGACATTCAGCACCCAGATCCGCAACAGCTCAACCTGGCGATCTGGCTCCTGAAGTCCTAGAGTTTGGCTACCTCAATCTTCCTCCCGATTGCATGAACATCATTCGGGAGGCAAGGAAGCCCACTACCAGAGCTTGTTATGCGGCTAAATGGAAGAGGTTTGTCATCTACTGTGCTAACCACAATATCGACCCGCTAGATGCTTCCATTCAAAACATCATTTGCTATCTCTTCCACCTGTACCAATGCAATCTGGCGTACTCTTCCATCCGCATTCACCTGTCTGCTATTGCAGCATACCTCCAGAATAGACAACACCTGTCACTCTTCAGGGTCCCTGCTATCAAGGCCTTTCTGGAAGGACTCAAAAGGGTCATTCCACCAAGGACTCCACCAGCTCCAGAATGGAACCTCAATGTGGTTCTTACGAGGCTGATGGGTCCTCCCTTTGAGCCACTGCACTCTTGTGAGCTTCAGTTTCTGACTTGGAAGGTTGCGTTCTTAGTAGCTATTACTTCGCTACGGAGGGTTAGCGAGCTGCAGGCGCTCACCATCCAAGAACCTTTCTTCCAGGTACATGCTAACAGGGTGGTGCTACGCACTAACCCTACATTCCTGCCCAAAGTGGTATCCCAATTCCACTTTAATCAGACAATTGAATTGCCGGTGTTTTTCCAAAACCCAGATACACTGGCGGAGCGGATGCTCCACACCCTTGATGTTAAGAGGGCCTTGATGTATTATGTAGACAGGACAAAGGATTTTCGCAAAACCAAGCAGCTTTTTGTTGCTTTTGCCACTCACCACAAGGGAAACGCTATCTCTAAAGCAGGGATTGCTAGGTGGATAGTGAAGTGCATTCAAATCTGTTACGCTAAAGCTAAGCGCACTCTCACTATCCCACCCAGGGCCCACTCCACCAGGAAGTTGGGGGCCTCTATGGCTTTCCTAGGTAACATTCCCTTAGAAGATATCTGTAGAGCAGCCACATGGTCTACCACACATACTTTCACTAAACACTACTGTGTAGACGTGCATTCCAAACAACAGGCAGCTGTTGGTCAGGCTGTTCTAAAAACACTTTTTCAGACTACTGCAGCTGGCACGGGCGGCCGCCGCTAATGGAGGGACTGCTATGTATTCTATGCACAGATATGAATTCAGCAGCCCACATGCCTCGAACTGCAAATGCTACTTACCAGTATGCATCTGTTCTTGGCATGTAGGGCTGCTGACATTCATATCGCCCACCCTCCTCCCCGGCGCCTGTAGCAGCTGCAGAATTCATTCATGTACATACATATGCTCATAGCATGGTCATCACTCACATTCTTCACTCCATCTCTGCCAATGGCTAAAAACAATCTGGGGATGGAGGCGATGCTCATGCGCACTGTAGTCCAGGGGAGGAGCCACCTATCTCGTGATACTTCGAAGACTCTTCCAGGACAACAATGTGCAATCATACGGACCCAACACTAGGTGGCGATCTATGCACAGATATGAATGTCAGCAGCCCTACATGCCAAGTACAGATGCATACTGGTAAGTAGCATTTGCATTCAAATTCCTTAGGCTCAGTTTCCCTCAGTTCCTGTAGGTCAGCCTCCTCTGAGACTTGATCCTCAACCTGGGGCAAGGGGGAAGGCAATGCCTTAACCCTCCTGCTCTTCTTCTTGGAAAGTGTCTGGTCGATTGATCCAGGATCCAGCACCTGTTCAGTGGGGCATCTTCTGGCCTGTGACCTAGTCACAGCAAGCACATGTGCTGGCAAGCCTAACATCTTCATGTGAGTCCTCTGCTCCACTTCTGACCACTGTGATGACTCCAAATCATTGCCCAACAAACATTCCACTGGGAGGTCTGAACTAACTACAACCTTCTTTTGGCCATTTACCCCTCCCCAGGAGAAATCAACAATCGCCATACTATGACTGGTAGTGACGTTGCTGGCATTGGTCACCAGGAAATCTGTACCTGGCATGATCTGTCCAGGGTCCACAAAGTTAGGTGTCACCATGGTGACACTGGCACAAGTGTCCCTATAGGCCTGACCCATTTTGCCATTTATCAAAGGTGTCTGTCTGTATTTGCCCAAAGTATTGGGACTGACATCAGGGGATATATCCACACCCCCTGTACAGACAAGGACAGCCTGAGTGAGTGTGACAACTAAGTTGTCATACACCTCAGAACCCAAGGTTAACCCAACTAATCCCTTGGGAGGTGCACTACCACTGCTGGCTGTACTAGGGGGTGCAGTTGCCTTAGGGGCTGCAGTGGCAGGAGTTTGCCCTCCTTTCTTGGTGCACTCACTAAACCAGTGAGTTTTACTTTTACAGTATTGGCACCACCTTTTAGACTGGCCTTCTTGATTCTTCTTCTTCTGGGAAGCCTGACCCCCACCCTCTTTGGATTGTTGGGGACCTGTCGAAGACTTCTGGTCATTTTGTTCGCCTTTGGTATCTTTACCCTTCTGGTCTGCTTTCTTCTGACCACCCTGGTTCTGGCCCTGGTTCTGCTTAACCCTTGTTCTGACCCATCTGTCTGCCTTCTTTCCCAATTCTTGGGGAGAGGTCAGATCCGAGTCAACAAGGTGCTGATGCAACAACTGGTTCTGACAATTGTTTAAAATCTGTTCCCTCATGATCAGATTGTACAATCCTGTATAATCAGTAACCTTACTGCCCGGCAACCAGCCCTCCAAAGCCTTAGTGGCACAATCTACAAAGTCAGACCAATCCTGAGACTGAGTTTTCTGGGTATCCCTGAACAGCAACCTGTACTGCTCAGTGGTTAGGCCAAACCCATCTATCAGTGTATTTTTCAGGACTTGGTAATCATTAGCATCCTCAGCTCTAGTAGTGAGGAGCTTGTCTCTACCTTTACCTTCAAAGGAGAGCCACAAGATAGCTGCCCACTGACTCTGGGGGACACACTGTACAGTGCAAGCCCTCTCCAAAGCAGTTATCCATTTGTGGATATCATCCCCTTGTTTAAAGGGGGCACTATATTACTCAGGTGTCTAGTGTCTAAACTCCTGTTCTCTCTTGGGAGAATGCTGCCACCAGCGGAATCTAGTCCACTTAACTTTTGCTCTCTAGCAAAGGCAAGCCTCTCTTTGGCCAGGGCAAGTTCTTCCCTTTCAATCCTCAGATTGGCTTCCCTCATCTTAACTTCGTGCTCCCTTCTCTTAGGGGAGGACATCCCTCTATGAGAAGAGGCCTGAGAGCCATTGGTTCGAATGGATCTATTAGAACCTCTTGATAGAGATCTAACTCATCCATTTCCAATGTTAAGTCTGCCTGAGAGTGGCCCTGGGGGTCCCCCAAATCCATTCTAGTGCCTACTTAAGTTGGTCCTAGTGAGTCTGCTGACTTCTACCTGACCTGTTTCTGCCTCATCCCCAGATAACTCATCTTCCGCTCCCTCCTCAGCACTGTCTGCTGCCTGGAGGTGTCGGTCAGGGTCACCCTGGGTTCCCTCTAGGGGAGGCATGTTCCCATCTGGATGAGAAGGATCTGTGTTAGCAGCCCTCCTAGCATCATAAGTCTCTAAGAGACCAATCAGAAAAGGAATGGTGGGGTTTGAACCCTGTTTTAGTTTCCTGTAGGTACACACTTGTCTCATCTCCTGGAAACTAAGAGTAGCATATCTGGAAGGGACCTGTGGAGGGTCCACAACCACAAGAGGGGTCTCTGAAGACTCTCCGTGGTTAGACATGCTTCTAGTGTGGTGTGAGTGATGCACCTACCTACACTATTTGTTTGCCTACTGATCCCTTGCTAAGAGTTGTAGTCAAGGTGTGCTAAGCTTTGTTAAACTACAACAGCTGGTTCAGTAGAACTCAGAGTATTCTAAGCTAAGTTATATGTACCTTAACCTATGTGATCTTTCACAAAGATATTCTTAGGATACGTGTGGTAAAACAACAGCAAGCTCAAATCCCAACCGCTGCTCACCAATGTGAGAAGTTGGCCTGATATTCAGTGTTCACTATTCTAGTGATCACTATGTATCAGTCCAAACAACCCTTATGGTGATTGGTTGTAAGTCAACCGATAGACCAGCTATCCTAGTAGCATGGACAAGAGCAGTCTTTGGGCTAAACTCTAGAGGGCGTGTTAAGCCAGCTGTTATACCATCACATATACCCCTTGAACACCAAGTGAAAGGACACCACACAAGTGTTATGAAAATAAACAGTGTATTTATTTAGATCACAACAGCCCTGTACTCTTTATGAGGACAGGGTACTAAGCACACAACAAAACTCTTACGAAAATACTTTAAGTTGCACAATTTACACAAATGCCCGAGGGGCACGAAAAACCATATACTATGAAAGTGGAATGCGAAATTACTAGCAGGTAAGTACTGGACTAATAGGCTTTGGAATCGCTAGGACAACGTTACTGAACCTTCAGATTACTAGTAGGAGGCCTAGGGGACTCGGGTGCAGAGTGTGCACTCTCACGCGGGATGCGGGACAAAGTCTATGGGAGTTAGTAAAAGCAAAGTTAGTGTTCTCGGGCGAACCCGATAAGGTAGGTCGAAAACGACAGTGACTCTGGACCCTTGGATAGTGAGGCTATGCTGGGGCACCGAAATACTGAAGTTACCTAGCCCAGGGGCTGCGGCTGCATGGGTATGTACAGACGTCGGGAATCCTCGTTGACGAACCAGGAGCCTGAAGAAAGAGTTGCTGGCAGGCGACCAGTGAAGATTGTTCGAAGTGATCCAAGCCTGGATCGAAGATGGATGACACCTGAAAGCAGAGGGGACCAAGTTCTTAACCACTAGCCAGTGATCAGATGGCACCAGGAGGGCACCGGATGGTAGTCACCTCGACCAGGTGAGTGGGCGACGCTGGGCTCTGCAGACTCACGGACCAGGAGGCGTTGTCGGTGACCAGGATGGAGGTGCGAGCTGTCCCACGATGGCTGATGCTGTCGACGTCGCTGGACCCGGGATTGGGGCAACAAGTCTTGGCAAATTCAAGCCCACGCGGTGGACCTAAAATGGCATCTTGAGTGGACCAGGAGGGTCCGGGGTGCTCCTCTTTTGGAAGGGAGCAAGGGCCAGTCTGGAGCAACCAGACCAGCAGCGTTGTTGTCGTCGGGCATCGTCGGGAAGGCCACAAGCCAGCGGGCTAGTAGCCAGACAACGCAGTGAGCAGCCAAAAAGCAGAAGGGCCCCACGCAGATCTCTTGGATGCTGGGGGGCTGGACTTCGGGGCTGGAGCTGCTCAGGGTCGGGGCTTCTCAGACCCCAAAGCACTCACCGAAGTATCCCTCGGCGGTCGTGCTGGATAGAAGTCGTGCAGTTCTGATGATGGCCGGTCCCTCGAGGTCTCGTCGCACCTACGGTTCTCAGCTTAGCTGTAGAGGTAGGTAGAGGTCAGAGGTGCCAGGGAAGCCGGGTCTCATCGAGCTGGTCAGTCGGATTCCGGAGGAAGGACGTGCAGCAAACCGCAGAGTTCTTAGATGGTGCCTGCGGATGCAGGGTGACTACTCCTTAGTCACAAGGGAGAAATCTTGAGAAGAGTCGAGAGTTCCTTTCGTGGAGTTTCTTTATTCAAAGATGATCTAATTTGGAAGGGTCCCCGCTCCTGCCTTTATCCTAAAGAAAGGGGTGGGTATGCGACTAGGTCCTGCCCTAGGGGTGGGACCAGGAAGGGGGGTGGTTACACCCCTCTCCCATGCCGGACTTTCCCCAGGCCAGGGGCTGGTGTGCCCCTGGAACTGGTTCTAGCCGGCAGATGCGTAGTGAGCACCGGGGTGCCACTTGCAGTCACCTTCCTGAAAAGCCCTGCCTACCCAGGATACACAAAACCCTGTCTGGGATGGTGCGAGCACCGCCCCTGACAGGAAACCCTTTGTCCAAGCTCCCCTCGCTGGAAGGACTCCCAGCTGTAGGGGATCAGACTCGTGTCTGTGGTGGCAGCATCCATTTTGTGATGCTGAGGCTAAAGTTAACTTTAACCGGGGTTCACAGTTACATACATGTTGTAACCCTCTAGAACGGTGGAATGCAAACCCCATCGCCAGAATTGGCGAGGGGTTAGTATTCCAATTCGTATGACACCTTACTCGAAATGTTTTGATAAAGCGATACCAAAGATAGCATTTAACCGCGAGGATTATAATGCACTTAAGAGTATATGGTACGCGTTATCATGGAACAGCTATTAGGACTTGGTTCCGCAAGCTGCAAACGGGCTCAGCTCATGCCAGAGCACCATCTCACACGATTCAAAGCACTCTGCCTTCAGGATTGTCAAGGCCTGCCATAGGAGTGACTGATAGGAATCTGTGTGTCCATTTTTAGGGTTAGATATAGGTATACTATATCTAAAGCAAAGGGTGATTACACCACCTTGCCCCAGCTGTCATGCAGCCAGTTGTGTCAGATTTAGATGGCCAGCCAGGGGTGGCATAAAACATGCTTCAGCCCCTGGTAGGCCCTGGGTACACCTATGCCCTGAGTTGCAGGGTCTGATAAGGTGGCCCAGTACCAATTGGTAAATGCACCTAAGGTACACGTTGTAATTTAGTGAGAGAACAGCTAGGCTGTGGGTCTGATTAGCAGGCCCACAGCCAGAGAAAGTCGTAAACCAGTGAAACAAAAGCAAAAAATCTGGGTGATCATAGGATTGCAGACCCTACTCTCCTACAGAGCCATCATATCAATATAGGTTTTATAAAACTCGACTGGGATACCATCCGACCCCGTGGGCTTACCCGACTGCATATGCATGATGGCTTTCCTGACCTCGTCAATCTCAAACGGGGCACACACAAATGTCTGCTGTGTATCGTTCAACCACCCCAGCGATATATCGTCCAAATATGCGTCTAGGTTCAATTTTCCCGTCCTAGTGGTTGTATACAATGCCGTGTAGTGCTCAGTGAAGGCATTAAGTATGGTCGCAGTGTCCCTATATACAATGCCGTCCAACCCTTCCAATTCTAGGATTACATTAGAGCCTCATGACCTCCGAGTCGTCTCTGCCAGCGCCTTCCCAGGCCTCTCCCCCTGGCCATAGCGGCGGGCCGTCCAATACTTCCCTCGAAATCTCGCCTCTCTGCGAGCCTCATCCATGTAGGCTGTGAGTTTCGATCTAAACTGAGATTGTTTTTGGATATGCCATCCGGCCTAGTAGCTAATCTGCTCTCCAATGACTTAAGTTTGTTCTCAAGTGTACTTAACGTGTTCAAAATATCTTTAAGCATCCCAGCACCCTTTGCTATGCAAAAACCTTGTAACGTCACTTTGAAAGCTTCCCAGATAATTTCTACGCTATCTACCGAATCCTTATTACGTATGAAAAAATCTTTGATCTCCTCTCTGAGCTCCTCCTGAAACGCAGTGTCTAGTAGTATGGTAGGTTGCAACCTCCAGCTGCTTCTGGGAGGACCATAATCTGTGGAGGACAATGTAAGCCGTACCGGTGCATGATCCGAGTAAGTCCTGGCTAAGTGTTGTACTTGTAAAATCGCTGGACATAGCCCGACACTCAAGAAAATATAGTCCAGTCTCGCCCCAGTAGCCGCATGCGCAGTAAAGTGGGTTCCCTCTAGGTCGTTAGGGTGCAAGTGTCTCCACGCATCTATCAGATTGTGGTCCGTGAGTGTGGAATGCAGCATGGCACGGGCTTTTGTGTAATGATGGGGAGCTGGGTGGGACCTATCAATATCCGGACTCCGCGCAATGTTAGTCACCTCCCCACACAATATGGTTGGACCCAATGTCCACAATCATAGTTCTGTAATGAACTGGGGGTCGTCCACATTAGGACCATAACAGCAGGCCAGGGTAACAGAATCAGACCCCAACCTCCCCCAAGTCAGGCAATATCTCCCCTGGGCATCCCACGTGGCTCCCGTTAGTGTGAACGGAGTGCCCCTCTTAACCAGAATCGCCACACCTCTCGCATAGGAAGAGAAAGAAGAAAAGATCCTGTGTGCCGCCCATTTACAAGCAAATGTGATGTTACGTCTTGGGTTGAAGTGTGTCTCCTGCAGCATTGCTACGTGTACCTGGTGTCTGTCAAGATAGGATAGTATTTGACGTCTCTTACGCGGGTCACGCAGCCCCCGTACGTTCCATGTAATTATGTTTAGTTTAGTGCTGTCAATGGGGGTCATGAGCTAGGCCTTGTACATCTCTACAGTGCTCCATCGGATAGCATCGCCTCTGTTCCAGATCCACCACCTTTAGTCACTCAACAACTGCGGCTCCAGTACAACAACGACATTTCAAAGTAATATTAATCTTTGTGTACGACCATACAGTAAATCCCTTGGATGTGCTTATTGACAACCACATGTACCAAATAACCCCCTCGAACAAACCCCCCACAGACCTACGTCTAATCAACAAGAACTGCAAATTCCCTCCCCCCACCCACTGAAGCAACCCAATCTTGCCAGAATCCCACGTCCACCCTCCCACCCTACCTCCAAATTGGAACCCCACTTCCGTTACCCTCCCCTCATAGTTCAGAACTTGTACTTCCATGGGGTAATACCCGTTGGGGGACCTTCTAGACAGCTATGCAGTCTCCTCACTCCCCTTAAGTTCTCCTCCGAAGGCGCTGCCGGCCCTATCATGAGGAGGGGGGAGCAGGCCTGGAACCACAATAACATGTAAACAATTGAGCCATACTGGAAGGATCTCATCTCGCATCAGCTAGATTGTCCGACCAAGCCTACCAATCCGTAATAGTTTCCTTGGATGTGTGCAGATTACTTTGCTGGAGTCAGTCATTCCAGATCCTCATTTTCATTCATGTCACCATTCCACTGCGAGGCCTCCAGTCGCTCTCCACCCCGGTTTGCTCATTTCAATGTTCGGAGGAAGTCTTCGACTTGCTGGGGAGACGTGAAGAATCGCTGCTTCCCTTGGCTGGATAGAGGAGTGCGTAATCAATTTGCTCCGTTAGCAACTTCCGCTTGACTTCCACAAACACTGCGGCAATCTTCTTATCTTCTTGCATGATAGGTGTGAAGTCTGGATATATGGAAAAGGTGTTATCATCATATGTCAACTTCTGCTTGTTTCTCGCAGCTCTGAGGGCTACATCCCGGTCTCTATAATGAAGTAATCGTGCAATTATAGGTTGTGGGGGGCTTCCCGGCACCGGACGTGGACCGAGGGTTCTGTGCGCCCTTTCCACTATGAACTTCGAGGAAAAGGCGTCTTTGCCTATGGACTCCAGCAGTAGTTTTTCTATATAGTCCTCCATTCTACCAGTATTTGTCGATTCTGGTAAGCCTATGATGCGTATGTTGTTGCCCCGACTGCGCGCTTCCAAGTCCTCATTTTTTGCGGCTATGATGGGTAGCAGTTTATCCATTCTCATAAGTTGCACTGTACGGGTTGCAGTGACGGCATCTGATTCTGATATGTGTCTTTCCGCCTCCTTAATGCAGTCTTCCTGGCCATCTAGCTTATGTGCAATGGCATTCATCCTAGAGGACATCCGGTCCACCTTGTCCACCACTGTTGCAAATCCTTGCCGCATCTCTTGTAGTATATTGGCCATGTCCGAGGCCTGTGAATTGGCTCCCCCTCCAGCGCACTCAGCCAAGTCCTGCTCCTGGTCGTCAGCAGTAGATTTGCTTCCCTTCTTTGCAGCTTCAAAATTTAGTTTCGGTTGACGAGTATCGGTCTTCCCCATATTTCAGCAAGAGTGCGACGCCTTCTGCGTATGTATCAGGAGTAATCAAGGCAACCACCAGTCTAGGGTGAAGTGTGAGGGCCAGCCCGAGTCACCACATGGCCCTTTCGTCGTCAACAGCTGATCCTGCCCCGCACTCTTGTCGCGTCAGCTTGCTCTGTCCAGCGCTTCTCAGCAGCTCTCACCTCACTGGGTCAGCTACTTGCCCAAGACTGTGTCCCGCTGAAGCATCACCTCATAATCGCCAGCTGCCTTCTCCACCAATGTATGGCGATTCACGGAGCTACTTGAGCCCCTTCTAAAGCCCTGTAGGGCACAACGGCAGCAGGTTGCTAAGTCCGCAAAACCGCAGCAGCCTGTGACATCCAGCACCCACAATATGGGGTTGGAGTACTCGTGGCGGCCCGGCAGTCACAGTCCCTGTCAAACCACCACCCAATGCTCCGCCGCTCCAAGGGGGTTGATCGCACCTGTCGCAGGTCGCTTCAGGCGCTCCGCACCGACCAGTAAGGGTCTCACTCCTCTTGCACTCTCGTCTCAGCCGGCTATCCACGCACTGCCACTGCCCATCTTCCCTCTCACCACGGGCATCACACAGACTGTTCCATACCGTAACCGAGGCGTGTAGGGGAAGAACACTGCTCAGTATCTTCGCGAAGCCTGTCCCCACACCTCGGAACGACTCTCCTGCCAAAGGCGCTTTCCCCGCAGCCGCCATTGTATGTCCGGCCTCCTCAGTATATTTATTATCCTGCCCCGGTGTTCACTAGATCTTCACAGCGGGGGGGGGGGGGGGGGGGTTGACTCGGTTGTTAGCGATAACGCTGATTCACTGTGTCGTTGCCGGACGCCCGGCCTGGTTGCCTCGTGGTAATCCCCGGCCTTTCCCAGTCACTGCAGCCGAGTCAAAGCTCCATGCAGGTCAGGCGGGCGGCGCGGCTCAGATTTCAGGCGCCCGCCGCTCCGATTGTCCGCCGCCGATCCTTCCGCACTTCACTCCACTTGTAGCCGCGGGGTAGCGTCACCGATCTCTCGACAATTTACCCCAATTAGCAGCCAATTGTTCAGGATAAGTGAAGGATATCAGTTCCAGGAAGCAGGAGCCTCACATCAGTGCGGCCATGCTGCTTGCGCGCTCTCTAGCGCCCCCCTCAATGGGGTAAAGTGTGGATTTTTTTGTTTTGCTAAGAAAATGTAAGTGATGTCCAAGATGGTTGTTGTGGCCTCAGGGTGCATTAATGGTGTATTTTCTACTGAGGCCATTGTCAATGCTGCTTAACATCTGAAGGATGAAAGGCTTAGATGGCCATGCAGGGATTCCAGGGCGATCTGCTGATTCCAGCTATCAGCAGTGAGGGCTTAACTTATTTCCCTTTTGTAAAAATCATTGTTATCTGCAGCCTCTGTTTTGACTTAAAGAGCACGCTTTAGTGCCCTGACTTCAGAATCCGTTAGAGTCTTTGAACTACCAGCCACCAAGAACCCTTTTTGCATGCGTGTAGTTGACTTAGAAACCTGTGAAGGTGGGCATAAAATAGTAACTACGAAACACTATTGTCCGGAAAGCACGGCCAACAGGGTGGCTACTGATGTGGCGCTTTCTGTACTGGATGGATGCAGTTGCTGCTTGTTCCAGCAGTCTCCCTCATCTCACCTGGTGGTACCACACGTCCTCCTCATGTTTGAAAGCCCTTGAGTAGCAAACACACCATGGACCATCTGTTTCTATTGGACACACACCATTGAGTGGTGATGCGCTAGCAACTTTTTGGTTGGTACAAACTATCACTTTGTCTGCTTTATCTTCCTTGCAGTTTTCACAGTCATTAGGCTGGTGGACAGACGGAAAACTGTCACTTTTGAAAAGTTCATTATTATGGAAATGTTCATGTGAATGTTTGTTTAATTTCCAGCTGTTGTTTGGGATTGGTCTGTGTGGAATCCTTGTACACGCATTAGTCTGGTCCTCCTATGACTACTGCCTCCATAGTGTATGATCTTCAGCCTGTTTTTGGTTTCTGCGCCATTGTTCAATTAGGTAGACTAGTATTCTTGGAGCATACCATATTCACGAGAACATCAGAATACATCAGCTCTGTATGCAGCCATTGGACCTCGATAGATCGAGTCGATGAGACGAGGTCCATGTGCCATCACGGGCTCAGCCTAGACTTGTCCAATTGAGATCCATGGTTCAGTGCGTAAACTGGGCTTTTGGCTTCTTCAAGTTCTCACAGATTGACCCCACCATTTGATCCAACTCACAGTAGGGCTGTGGTTCTCATGCCCTGGATGATCGTCCTCCTCCAAGCCTCACAGACGCCTTTAATCCCACCTGTCTGCTCGCCATTGCACTACTGCAGCGGAAAGGAGAGGGCTGTCTAGATATGTGCATTTTACCTGTCTCCAGAAAAAGATGTATTTAGCAATTATACCACTCTCTCCTTTTCTCGTGAAGGCAGAATATTCCAGTAGAGTTGCAGTCACTTCAGCAGGGTCTCCTATCTGGCAGTCGAGTGCTCGTAAAATTCCTGTGGCACATGATTGGAAAGTCCCTATCTCTATCTTCACGTCACTGGCTCAGATCTGGCAGGAGTCATCACTTTGCACGGGCCAATTTTCTTCTTCTTACTTTCATTTTTATGTTGAGCCTGCAGCAGCGCACATGCGCTGCACTGGCGAGACTTTTAGTAAGGGGCTTTGAAAAGCTCAGCACAGGCTCGTGCGTGTGTGGCCTATTGCTTGCCGTTACCCACACATGCGCCATATGTTTTGAATTATGGTGCCCAGACACAGATGCGATAATTCAAAACATATGGTCTGGTGCTCGCTCTTGCGCGCGCGCCACTCACTCCATCGTCATGGCTGATTAAGCGCATGGCTTGCGGGCACTCTTATAGCGCGCGCACATGGGCCAAGCGCCACTGCTCCCGCTAGTTTATAAGAATAAAAAGAGTGACCCGTTCAGTTTCTAAGTGGTTGGACCGAAGTCTGTGCTCTTTACATGCGGTTTTCATTTAGCGTCTCCTAACCTTCATGCTTCCGTCCTCCTCAATCATTTTCTGTCCACTCGCCATGTTGGGAAAGATGGCTCCATTTCATTTTTACCTCCGCCACTGCGACCTTCACATATGTTTTGGAATTGTTAATGAAGCAGCCTAAATATGCAAAGGGAACCCATGGTAATTAATTAATGTCTCAATAAAATAGTTTCCCTCGAATACAGCAGTCTTTCAGCACAAAAAATCCATGTTCTATACTCGAACAATGGTGAAAGCTGCAGCGCTGGAAGACTTAATGGCCTGCTTTTCTTGTACGATTTAAGTGCAGAACTTTTCATTTACATTTTGAGGATGGTATGGTGAGTGACTAGAATGCCTTGCCAAAACACCTGCATAGACACTGCTCATAAATGGATAAACATATTCTAGAAACAGTCTCCTCAAGTGTCCCTTCTGTCGCTCTTCTCCATTGAGGAGCAGAACATGTGGTGCATTTGGACCAGTCAACGCCTGTGCTGTGTTTACTTCCTTATTGCCTTTTTTAGAAAACTTCTGAATGTGGGTTGAATGGGAGTATTTTTCTGTTTTTTCACTTATTTGTCCTACAGACACCACCCCAGACATTAGCTCAGAAATCTGAATAGCAAGTGTAGCATTTGGGATTTTCCTTTTTAAATATTCAGTTTTTTTTAATCATATATTAAAGATGCATGCAAGGGCAAAAGAAAAGAAATAGCTCACCTAGCACATGTCAAACATAACATTCGTTACAAGTCCACTATTCACAGATTGAAAGGGTACGATGGGGAGTGGTACATCCATCATAAGAACAAGCCTTCCTCGTCCATTTCTAATGTGAGATTCATCACCTTCATACTCTTCAGGCGCCAGACTGGATAATCTCTCTCTCTCTCTCTTTCTCTCTCTCTCTAAATCTCTCTAAATCTCTCTCTCTTTAAATCTATTTTTTCTCTCTCTCTAAATCTCTGTCTCTCTCTCTCTCTCTCTCTCTCTCTCTCTAAATCAATCTCTCTCTCTCTCTCTCTCTCTCTGAGAGTTTGCCGTTTGCGGCCGAGGGCCATGCCCCCTACATCTCGGCCACAAAAGACCAGGCATTATAGCATGGAAGCTCTCCTCAGCATAAGGCCGTTAGGAACGAACTGTGGCCTGCATTTACATCATACTACAGAGCTCCCAGAGGTCTGTCCAAAATGTAAACTATCGCTCAAACCTAAGCAGGTCCTAGATGCGAAACAGGATTACTGTATGCTCTTATTAAACTGCAGATCCCTGCCCAAACATAGGGTGGAAATTGCCCTTTTGTTAGAGGAACGCATGCCAGACGCAGTGTTTCTCACTGAAACATGGCTCACGTCGGACTCCGACCCTGCATTAGTGACCGCCCTCCCTCCAGGCTTCCAAATTATCCAACAGGACCGCCCTGATGGGAGAGGAGGAGGCCTAGCCATCATCTATAAAGAACAATACCACTGTCGAGTAATCTCTGAAGCAATTCCAGACTGTGAGAGCTTAGCATTTATCCTAGAACTCTCCCCTAGAAACTGCTTTTCAGGAACATTAATATATCGACCCCCGGGCCCCCCCAAACAGTTTCACAATCTCCTCCCATTGATTGTGGCTGACCGTGTTAGCACTGCCTCTAATTATACTCTGCTAGGGGATCTCAATTTTCATTTTGATACTGCCCTGGACCATACAGCTACAGCACTTACAGACGACCTAGCTACACTACAATGAGTGAAGGCACCGACTCACGCTAAGGGCCACTTACTGGACCCTGTGTTCAGTAACTGTGCAGACCTTGTGGTTGGGCTACCAATCTCCCTCCCATGGACTGATCATCTACTAGTGCCTTTCACCTGGACCACATTTAAGCCACCCCCCGTGAGACCCACGGTAAGACATGCCAGATCCTGGGCGCGGCTACCAGTCGATGACTGGACTAGCAGACTCGCGATTGACAAACCCTCTTACAATGAGGACCCATGCCTGGCCAACCTGGATCACGTTGACTGGATCACAAAAGCGCTTGAAAAAATTCTCCCCCTGAGTAAAATAACGATGAAACACTCCCACAAAACGGCCCCCTGGTATTCAGAGGCTCTCAGGGAAAAGAAATGCGAATGCAGAAAAATAGAAAGACGATGGCGTCTAGACTACTCTAAGGAGGAAAAAACCCGTTACCCAGAGGCAATCAAACTCTACAAAGGCGAGGTCAAATCTGCCCAATCTGTATATTTCTCGGACAAAATCATACTAGCAAAATCCAAACCTAAGGACATTTTTCAAATTCTGAAAAAACTCATAAACCTCCATCTTCTAACCTGCACGAGGAAAAAACAACAGACCACTGTAATGACTTGGCAGAATTTTTCCACCAAACAGTCAATAAAATCTACTCATCCTTCCCCTCTACAGGTACTGTCCCCATAGCCCAGGATCAAACAAATCTGGGAACCACTTTATCAGAACCCCGTCCTACACTGGACCACTTCCCCCCCTAGACCTTGAATCCTTGGACTCCATTGACCGCAAGGTAAAATCTGGGTCCCCATGCGACCCAGCATCTCCACAAGACATGATGCTGGCACCCCAGGTCACTTTACCAACCATTGTGGACCTCCTGAATGCCTCCATTACCTCTGGTACTGTCCCTCCCGCTTGGAAGCGGGCCATGGTCCGAGCTCTGCTGAAAAAACCCAATCTAGATCCCTCTGACTTTAGCAACTACCGGCCGATTTCTCTGCTCCCCTGGGTGAGCAAAATCCTTGAGAGGTACATCAATCTCCAGCTGGTGAATTTCCTTGAAAATAACCAGCTGTTAGATGCCACCCAGGCGGGTTTTAGACCCAAACACGGAACAGAGACCGCCCTTCTAACAGTCAATGAGGAAACCAGAAAAATCCTAGATCGGGGGGGTCAGTGGCAGTGATCCTCCTTGACCTAAGCGCGGCATTCGATACTGTCAGCCATGACACCCTGCTGAGCCGCCTCTCGAGTGTCGGAATAGTAGATAGTGATTGGCTATGGCTCAAATCCTTCTTGAGCGACAGATCATTCCAATTCTTTGATGGAGAAACAGTGTCCATGAGTAGGCCGTTGAGGTGCGGAGTCCCACAAGGCTCCTCTTTAAGCCCTGCGCTTTTCAACATCTATATGAGACCACTGGCTGAGGTCGTTCGTCCATTTGGGGTTAAGATCATTTCTTATGCGGACGACACCCAGCTGGTGGTCTCCTTGGCGCAGGAGGCCGACCTGCCGTCGTCAGGTGGGCTAATGAAGTGCTTACAGGAGGTAAAGGGCTGGATGACCGCCTCATCTCTCAAGCTCAGTGGGGACAAAACAGAGCTGATGATCCTGGGCCCTGCAAACCCCACCTTTTACAATTCCTTGTGGCCTTCTTGTCTAGGTACCCCCCCAGTACCCAAGGATAATATCAAGAGCCTTAGGGTGTGGCTGGACAAGACCCTCTCATTTAACATCCAGGCTACAAAACTCTCGGCTACCTGCTTCGGAATTCTTAGGATGGTAAAGAAAGTCCTCCCTCTTCTACCCGTGGAGGCAAAGCAAGTGGCCATCCAAGGTCTTATACAGTCCCGCCTCGACTTCAATAATGTTCTCTACCTTGGCGCCCCGGAGTACACCTTGCGCAGACTACAGATAGTGCAGAACTGTGCAGCCCGCACACTGTTACAGCTGCCACGCAGACAATCAGCCAAACCTGGTCTGATCAGCCTGCACTGGCTGCCAGTGCGACAGAGAATCATCTTTAAGGCCATGTGTATTGCCCATCAGGCCTTTTGGGACACAGGACCTAGGATTACCCGGGACCTAGTAAAATAGTACCACCCCAGCAGAAACCTTCGATTTAGCCAGGCCTTTATGGCGATAGTTCCGAGAATAAAAAAGGCAAGGGCGGGTGGCAGGACATTCACCCATAATGCCTCCAAGATCTGGAACTCACTTCCTCTTCATCTTAGATCCAACCCTAATCTCCCCTCATTCCGAAAACAGCCGAAGACTTTTTTGTTTAACTCCCCTCAGTAATATCAACAAGTTACCTCTTCAAGCAATTTCTATTCTGGTCTCTAGCGCTTGGACGCCTCTGGGCAGCAACCGCGCTCTATAAATCTACTTTTCATTTCATTCATTACATTTCTGAACCTCTGTAAAACTCTCTCTCTAAATCTCTCTCTCTCTCTAAATCTCTCTCTAAATCTCTCTCGCTCTAAATCTCTCTATCTCTCTCTCTCTCTAAATCTCTCTCTCTCTCTAAATCTCTCTCTAAATCTCTCTCTCTAAATCTCTCGTTCTCTATAAATCTATTTCCCTAAATCTCTCTCTAAATCTCTCTCTCTATATATATATCTCTCCCTCTAAAACTCTCACTCTCAAAATCTCTCTCTAAATCTCTCTCTCTCTTCCCCCCCCCCCCCCTCAGCTTCCCCCTCTTCTCAATTTTTCCTCCCCCTGTCGGCATTTTCTTGCTTTCAAACTCATCCAGAATCTTTCATTATTTTCCAACTAGCTCTTTGAAACCCACAAGTCCTCTCCCAATCTCTCTCTCTCTCTCTCTAAATCTCTCAATCTTTCTCAATCTCTCTCTCTCTAAATCTCTCCTCTAAATCTCTCTCTCTAAATCTCTTGCTCTCTCTCTCTAAATCGCTCTCTAAATCTCTGTCTCTAAATCTCTCTAAATCTCTCTAAATCTCTTGCTCTCTCTCTCTAAATATCTCACTCTCTAAATGTCTCACTCTCTAAATCTCTCTCTCTCTCTAAATCTCTCTCCAGACTCTCCTTGGGCTACAGAAGTTTATTTTCAGTTTTGGCATAGAATGAATAGCCACATTTGTAATGAGTGTACAGTGGGGGTTTAGCTTCCCTTGGCATAGCCATTAGATCTCGCCTTTGGGACCTTATAAGTGTTTAGTTATCCAGCACAATATCCTTGGTGCAACAACATCAACTGTTGCATGGCTAAACACTTATAAGGTCCCAAAGACGAGACCTATTGGCTATGCCAATGCTGGTTTTCGCTTAGTTACAGCATTAATATGTGGGGAAAATGCATAGGGACAATTTTCTCCCTGCGTCTAGGCCTCCTCAAAATCATTGCATATCCGGACTCTGCTTCTGTCTGAGTTTTCTGATTCTTGATTAAAATGTTTACTGAGACTTGGAATTAGCCTGATTTGTAATTGAAAGTAAAAGTTCGCAGGTCGAGCACTTTGGTGATAGAGATGAATTTGGAAAGAAAGATTTCAAATTGAAACATTCCCCTCACTGTTTATTGCGCCGTTTACTGCTACCTGGCTCACTGTCATCAGTACTTAGTCCAGTTGATGATGATACACATAACTATTACAAATGGGTGATGGACGTGTAATGAGTGCAAAGTGATATCTGATACCCTAGGGCAAGTTTGCATTGAATGATATGATGATGCTTTCCTGCCTGCAAGATTGCTTATGGTATCTGGTTTGCCAAATAGCTATGGGTTATATATAAGCTGAGTTGCTTATTTTCTGCTGTGACATGATAAAAAAAACCTTACTGAGGATTGCAGTTGGCATATTTTATTGATGTTGTCATTGCACCATTGTGAGACTCATATTGTAAGTTTCCTGGACTCTGCTGACCAGGACAAAATATATATATATTTGCAGTTTATGTCCCAAACGTACAGGTAGCATACAAGACTGGACCATCCCCGTACAAGTTATCACCAGATCCACTGGGGGGTGGCGGGGGGTGTAGTTTTTATATTGCATATGGTTTGGAATAATGGCTACACCTCAAATGTCAGCCTATTACAACATGGAGGTCTACTGTATGTCCATGGACTGAATGTCTATGTGGTGTGTGAGCCAGAGTCTCAGTTGCCACTTCTTACACTAATCATTGTCATGTACATCCTTCCTACTGTCTTCTGTGCTCCTCATCCTTAAACTGTTAAAATTCTGACAGCTCTCTTCTACCTCTGACAGATCATCCCAGTCTCTGACAGATCATCCCAGATCTATCCTCCATTCCAAGCACTTTCAGATCACGCTAAGCTCTAGTACTTTCCTCTCTTGCTACAGCTGCGCAGAGGTGAGCACCGCTATGGTAAGGAGATGAAAGAATGTGAGCACTGGCCGGCCAGAATTCATCCTTGGAACTGAATAGAAAAACAGTTAAACCACTGAGACATTTCCACATCACATTGTTGTGTGCAGAATCGAGCCTGTGCTTTTAATGATCACATTTTCGTTTTTGACACTCCAAAACCTTTGGCAGGTGCTTTCCAGTGAGAAAATAGCACTTCGATTGAAATTCTGAAGCGTGTACACCTTCAGCTATCTCACTGTAGGAGGGACATTCCCAGTCCCAATTTTGAGAAGTTGAAATGACTATTTATAAAACATATCTTTTTTTTATGGTTGGCCCTATGTTGGTACTTTTCATTAAAAACACACATCATTGGAGTCTTCAAAACCCCTTCTTCTTCCGAGCCTATGTCACACAAAAAAAAAACCTTTTTAAACTCTGGCTGTTAGGATTTATAATGTTTAGAGCTGGGTTTCCAGCTATAAAATTTTTTTTTTTGTTGCAAAAATGATAAATTAAAATACACTTTCTGAAGGTTAGAAGGATATACTCAAACTCCCCTAGACTTCTACTGACGGTATGGGAACCTGCAGCATCACACACACTTTAAGACTTCTATTGATAATATGAGGACCAGGAAGACACACCCCTGAAATCTGATTGGTTGCTTTCTGTCCTTAGCAACCGCACTGTCTGTGTGTGTAGAGAGAGGATATTTTTGTGTGTATAGGAGGGTATTCATCACACACACTGTCTGAAAAATAGGAATTATGAAGCCCTCTTCAAAATTTCACTCAGACAGCTGAGAGAGCTTCCCTCAGTATGTAAGCACTGTAAACGTTATGAGGACCGGCTTTCCGGTCCTCATAGCGCACTGGTCCTCATAGCGTTGGTGTGCAAACATGTTCTGGTCCTCATAAATATAGATATACAAACACACTCTCACACACACATGCACACACTCTCACACACACACACTCTCTCACGCACACACTCTCACACACACACACACACACTCTCTCACACACACACTCTCACACACACACACACAACCACGCACACACACACACACACACACATCTTACCCAGAAACTTGACGAGCAGAGTGTGTGGGTAGGACTCCAGGTGCTGCACATACTTGCTCAGGTTGTTCAGCAGGAAGTGGATTTCTCGTTTACTTTGAGTTTTCAGGAAGAACCGCTTGTCGTTCCTGTGGGAAGAGAAAAGGGGCTTTAGGAATGAGGCCTCGGGGACCTGAACCCCCTTCACTGCCCCCCCTCCAATCCCTGCCCAAGCTGCATTTCCACACTCAGAGGGGCATTTTTACGAGTTCTGGCGCATCTCTGCAAATCAGCAGGGGTGCGCCAGAAAAGATGCAACACGCAATTCTCTCCCTGCGCCACTACGGATGCGTCGCATTTACAATGCGGCGCACCGTGGAGCACGGATGGGCAGATGCGTGTCGCATCCTGTGGCGTAAGGGCGGCACATTGCTGGAGTCATGTAGCAAGCGCGACGCAGCTCCAGCAATGCTCAGGGGCGCCCTATGCCTAACATGCTGCGTCACTCCTTACGTCTGCTTCAAGCAGGCGCAGGGTTTTGACGTAGCATGGACGTAAAAGTGACTCAGTGAAATCTTGTAGATTTCACTGCGTCACTTTTGCGAGGCGTTCCTGTACTGGAACGCCCACATGAAACCTACCCCAGATTTCATGTGGCGCAGGGCTTTACAACGTGACACAAAACAGAACTACAGCAGTAAGGAATAAAGGCTGCACTACCCTACTATACACACACTGTTAATATGCTACTAAGTCAATGTTGCCCACGTCATTGGTCTACTGCCACGGGACCACACGAATAAGGTATAATCCAAAACACACAGAATTATGAAAATGCTCAAGTGTACAACAGGTAACTCAATCCAGACTCATCAGAAATATGTGATATGTTCCATTTTAATAGATTTTTGCATCATTCATGGTGTATAGATAATTGGACACAGCAGCAAACAATACAGCCAACGCGTTTCGCCCCAATGGGGCTTCCTCAGGGCAGTAATAAGAATCCTCCAATCTTATGGTGATCACTGATGTAACAGGATCACTGAATCTTATACTTAACGCTAATGTATGCTCTTTCTTCTGTATCCAGCAGTAATCATGAAAAATGCCCGGTATCTCCCACACTTTCAATTAGTGGTCCACAATTGCTTGAAAAAACAATGAATCCTCAGACTGTGAATCATAATCCGAATTCAGTTCTCATGTTCACTTTGATAGGTGAATCTCCATAAATAGACAGTTACTTCATTTACTGCTCCAGTACGACGCCGTGCTCCTCAGCCCGCCACCAGCCTTTGAAAAATTTGCCACGTGGCGCATCTCCCTAGATGCACCACGTTGTAAATAAGGCGCAACGTGGCGCATAATTTACGCCGCCGCTGCGTCACAGAACTGACACAACGGCGGCGTAAATGTGGTGCATGGGGCTTGTAAATCTGCCCCAGAGTTTGAGGGGCTTCAAGGAACTGAGGGGCATATTACCAACAACTAGCGATAATTATCGCTATGTTGGCTTAGCGGCAATATTTTTATCGCCGAGCTGCGGCGATTTTTATCGCTTAGGAACCTTGCTATTATCAAGGTTTATCTCCTAAGCGATAAAAATTGGCCGAAATGCATGAATATCGCTGAAAAGTCAGCGATATTCATGTATTACCGAGCTAATGCTCTTAGCCATGTTATCCACCTACCATTGGATAACATGGCTAAGAACTGCTCAGGGGCAGGTGTTAGCTTTTGGAGATAATCGCGCTTAGCGCGAATATCTCCAAAAGTTGGTAATAGGAGCTAGCGATGTTAGTGACTGTTTCCAGTCGCTAACATCTTGGCACGCCCACTTTGCATGTCATTAGTGATAAATCTCACTGACATGCAAAGTGGGGCCCAAGATGGTCGCTATCTCCTACTAGCTGTCGCTAACTGGTGTTAGCAACAGCTAGGTAATAGGGAGATAATTTTATCTCCGCTTTCTTGGCTTTTAAAGCCAAACAAGTGGAGATAAACCCCCTTGATAATATGCCCCTGAGACCTTTGATATGGCATGTTACCACAGCTTTCAAAGGCAGTTATGGGGGGAGGGGGTTTCCTTAGCTGAGATACTACATGAAATAAGTTATACGCTTTCAGGTTTACATGACATCACTTCCGCAGACTCCTCAAAGTAAATTCGATTTGTTATATATAGGGCCCCGTGACAAACTAAGAGAAACACACACATGGGCTTTATGTTTAACTCCAGCTGGATAACTATTGTTTCCAAACAAAGTCACAAGCTTGACCCTTGAACCCTGACATTCACTCTCGTCCTCTAACCTCCCGACCTCCTGTACATTCTCGACCTATGCCTGCCCTCCTTCTGGCTTAACCCACTCCCCACCTACCTTTAACCAATGGCCCCACTCGTGACCTCTGACCCCACTCTCGACCCCGAACCTACCACTCTCGACTTCTGACCCCACAAGCCGACTTAATCCGTTCCTCATCTACCTGTAACCAATGGCCCCCACTCTCGACCTCTGCCCTACTACTCTCGACCTCTGAACCCACTGTCGACCTCTGACCTCCCACTCTCGACCTCTGACCCCACTCTCGACCTTGGACCACCCACTCTTGACATCTGACCCCACTGTCTGCCTTAGCCCGCTCCCCTACTACCTTTAAGCAATAACCCCCACTTGTGATGTCTGACCCCAATCTCGACCCCTGACCTCCCACTCTTAAACCCTGACACCAATGTCTGTCTAAATCTGCTCCTCAACTTTTTTTAACCAATAGTCCTCACTCTTGACCTTTGCCCTCCCACTCTCAACCTTGTATCCCATGCTCAACCTCTGACCTCCCACTCTCGACCTCTGACCCCACTATTTGCCTTAACCCGCTCCCCACCTACTTTTTACCAATAGCCGCCACTCTCGACCTCTGAACCCAACGTCGACCTCTGACCCCGCCATCGGCCTTAACTCGCTCTCCACTTACCTTTACCAGATGGGCCCCACTCTTCTCCTCGGCCCTTCCACTCATTTTTAGGTCTCGCCTAGACGAAAGTTAGCTGTCTAGGGAGACAACTAATGTAATCACTTTCGGGGGAATGTAGACAGCAGACTGTCACGAGCGTCTCCTGCCGGAGATTCTACCTCGTGAGCGCGCACGTCGCCGTGCCTCATTTTCCTATTCTGAAACCAAGCCACACTCACGCATGCGCACATACACACACTGCATACACACACACACGCACCCCCCCTTAAACAGACACACGCTGCATACAAACACGCACCCCCCCTTAAGCAGACACACGCACGCACATACACACTCAGACACACGCGCGTACACCCCCACCCTCAACCCCACTCACCGGGCTCCTCTCCCCTTACGCATGGGAAGGCACTGTGGAGCTCTGTGCAAGAAGGAGCGCTGTTTAAAATCACTGCCGCCTCCCACAGCGGCATTGTAGGGAAATTCTAAGTAAGTTGCCTCACCGTAAACACCGCCGCAGCCCGGGAACTTCGGGAGCCTCAGAAATCCCGAGCGCAGCTCCTCTGACGTCAGACGAGGAGCCGCGCTGGGATTGGTGCCGGTGGAAGTCAAGGTTTCTGATTGGTTGGTTTCTGATAGGTTTCTGATTGGTTTCTGACTGATAGCCAACCAACCAAGAAGCCTTGAAACGGAAGACTCGTCGACGCCAGGCGGGAGGGGCTTCTTCGCTCCTCACCCGGGCAGCGCCTGCTTTTCACGGCGTGTCTATCAGCTTGGTTCACGACAGCACATGGGCATGCGCACGGCTTGTCTTTCAGCTCGCGCCTGGATCTTGCCCCCGGACAGCAGATGAGCACGCGCAGGGGCCTCTTAACTTTCAAGCGCTCCCACCCACCACGCGCTCGCCTGGACAGCCCCATCAGCCTGAGTTGTCAGCGGGTCGGCGCTTTGTGCAAGGCTGAGGAGAAGCGCTGTTTGTCATTCAGGAGGGACTCCACTTGCGCTGTCCCTGCCGGCATCATCCCAATGCGCTCGAGGTTGAAGGCGGGAGCCTTCTGCGGCCCCGTGCCTGCGGCGGTTCTCCGTGTGAGACGTACTTACGAGGCTGTCAGGAACAAGAGGCGCAGACTGGTGTTGGGAGAACACAAGGAGGCGAGATGGAGACCAGGCTGATGCTGGTGACCGCCCTGTGCTGCAACATGAGACCCAACGGTGAGACGCGCTCTACGGTTCCCTGCGCACTAGGCATCCCGGCGGTTCCTTTTTTTCTTATCTCTGCAACTTGCTGTGTTTATGTCACATCCCCACCCACAGGCTTGTCATTTTAGTATTCTCCACCTTGGTGCTAATACCACCTCCACCGCTGTTCCCTCCTCGCCGCTAGGTGTCCAGGAACAAATAGCGTGGACGAGAAGCGTGAACCAAGCATTTCAACCCCCCGGAAAAGTACTGTTAAGATACGTCAGTAGGAAACCTATATGAGTCAAGCATTTCATCCTTAAACAGTGTTGTTAACGCACATGAATGGAAGGCATATATGGGCCTTGCATTTTTTCCCGCAATAGTGTTGTTAGAATAGATTAGTGGAAGGGAGAGATGCGAGTCAAGCATTTCAACCCTCAATAAGCGCTGTAAAGGCAGCTGAATGGAATACAGGTATGAGTCAAGCATTTCATCCCCCAATGGTGCTGTTAAGGAAGATGAGTGTAAGACAGGTATGAGAAAAGCGTTACATGTGCGCAACAGTATCCCGAAGGCAGATGAGTGGAAGAATATAGATTCAAGTCATGCATTTCAACCCCCTATAGTGCTGTTAAGGAAGAGAGGGGCATATTATCAAGGGGATTTATCTCCGCTTTTTTGGCTTTAAAAGCCAAGAAAGCAGTGATAAAATTATCTCCCTATTACCTATCTGCTGCTAACACCAGTTAGCGACAGCTAGTAGGAGATAACGACCATCTTGGTCCCCACTTTGCATGTCAGTGATATTTATCACTAATGACATGCAAAGTGGGCGTGCCAAGATGTTAGCGACTGGAAACAGTCGCTAACATCGCTATCTCCTATTACCAACTTTTGGAGATATTCGCGCTAAGCGCGAATATCCCAAAAAACTAACACCTGCCCTGAGCAGTTCTTAGCCATGTTATCCAATGGGAGGTGGATAACATGGCTAAGAGCATTAGCTCGGTAATGCATGAATATCGCTGACTTTTCAGTGATATTCATGCTTTGCGGCGATTTTTATCGCATTTGCGTTAAACCTTGGTAATACCAATATTTATTTGCGGTAAAAATCGCCGCAGTTCAGCGGTACATTTTTGTCTCTAACCAAGCAATAGCGATAATTATCGCTATTGCTTGGTAATATGCCCCATGATTGTAAGAGAGGTATGGGAGGAGCGTTTCATGTGCGCAACAGTATCCCGAAGGCATACACATCAAAGTCATGCCTTTCAACCGAAAAGTGCTTTTAAGCAAACTAGTGTAAGAGGGGGGTGAGACAAGCACCCCCTCACCCCAAACAGTGCAGGGGAGCTGTGAGTGAGTCACGTATGTCATTCCCCAGCAGGGGACGGAAGACAGAGTTGAAGAGAGCTGTGAGGCAAGCACTTCCTCAAAGGAGCTATATCTTTTCTTTCATGTAGTTGTGCAAAAGGGGATTCTGGAATATTCGGTAGCACGGGGATCTGGTAGTTGTCCTCTTTCCTAACTATGGTTAAAGGGTTTACAATTGCGTTTGTTCTGTCTGGTGGCCTCCCACAAAAACACACAACTTGTTTCTCCCAACCACACTGTAGCCATCCACCACCACCTCATCCACCACCACCTCCTCATCCACCACCACCTCATCCACATGCACCACACCCACCACATTCATCACCACCACCACATTCACCACCACCACATCCACCCCATCCACCACCACCACATCCAACACCACATCCACCACCAACACCACATACACCACCACCACATGCACCACACCCACCACATCCACCTCCTCATCCACCACCACCTCATCCACCAGCACCACACCCACCACATCCACCACCACATCCATCACCACCACCACATTCACCACCACCACATCCACCCCATCCACCACCACATCCACCACCACATCCTCCACCACCACATCCTCCACCACCACATCATCCTCCACCACCACATCCACCACCACCACCACATCCACCAGATCCACTACCACCACATCCATGTGTGTGGCTGTGTGTGTGTGTCTCTGTGTGTGTGTGTGGGGGGGGGCTGCAAATGGGTCTCACATTTGCGAGAGATTAAGCTATTGGCATTGTAAATGACAATGCCATTTATTTATCTGTTTTCAAAACCAACACATAAATACAAAATTTGTCATTTACAATGCCAATAGCTCTAACTTTTGCAAAGGCGAGACCGTTGCATTGTAAATGCTTGTTGTTGTTGTTGAATATCTTTTATTGCTTTTCTTGCTGGAGTTGCATAACATATCAAAGCATTTCAATGTAGACTTCGTTTCACGAGCCACTGTCACACAGTCATGCGCTTTACAAGAACAGTGCGCTGTAGCGACCTTGTTTGCCAGCCCTGGGCGCCCATGTCCGTAAGTCGGTCTTGCAAGAAAGGACTGGACAGGTGGACATAGAACAAGAAGGAGGAAGACACCATCCAATATATATAGTTGATACATCAACGGAGGGGCCGAGAGGCTCCGAGGACGCACAGGTCATAATAATAAAAGAAAGAAAAGGCGATGCAGACAGGACATTGCGAGTCATCTAGTCACGTGAGCAGCAGCCGGTGATGATGGGCACAATCTCCTGCTCTTAGGAATCCGTGTCCCCATCCAGCTTTGGTAACAGTGCAACTGAATCCACTCATGTGACCCTCAGGGCGCGCCCAAGGGAGGGTTCGTGTTACATGATATTCAGAACATTATAACATGCATCAAAACTGTAACAACAACACGATCAATGAGAACAGCAAATAAAAAGTGGGAAAAAAAGAGAAAAAAACAGAGGAGAGGCGAAACGGGGGGCTACGCAAGTGACATGGTCCAAGGGAGGGGGGGGCGGGTCAGGGGAGCAGGTGGGGGGGCACGAGGGGGGCGACAACAATCCCCGCATCTGCAGCGGGGCCTCAGTGCGCTAGGAGCCGTTCCGCCGGGTGTGTGTGTGTGTCCAGTGTGCTCCGGCTGGGCCTTTCTCCCTGTCGGGATCCAGACGCCGTATAGTAGTGTGAAAAGTACGTCCCATGCCTGCGCCGCGGTAGGGGAGCGTGTCAGAGGGAGGGTGCCTAAGTGATTCCGCTTTGCCTTTTATTGCAGTATTATCCATGTACTTGTGTTTGGTACCCTCTTGCAACTTGCACTCACCACTTTGCCCTTGTAACACACAGTTTGCTACCTCTCACATGTTTTTTACCTTTGATACTTGCACAAGTGCCACTTTTGCCTACGTAACATTTGTTCTTGTGCTTGAGTGTCTAACATATATTGCAGTATTATACCGCAAATTATACTCTATTTTCTCTTGTAGCCTGCACACTTGTCACTTTTTCCTCCTGTGCACTTTTTACTACCTCATGTATTTTTGGTACCTCACATTTTTACTACCTCATGTATTTTGTTTGCACACAAGTGTCACTATTACCTTGTCTACCTCATGTATTTTTGGTTTCTCACAATTTTTACTACCTCATTGTCATGTCGTCTCGCCTGACCCTGTTCCAGGACAGGACAGGCGAACAGGAAACAGGAACAGGAAGTGACATCCAAAAGGGAAAGTAGTCTGTAAGCCAGTGTGAGGCTGGCAGGGAATAAAGAAGCATGCAATGACCTTACCTCTGACTCGGTGTGTCTTACTGCAATGAGCGCTGCGACAATGGCGACGAGGGTGGGATATCTATGAAGCCCACAAGCAGCACCATCGCTCAGCCAACCAGAGTGGCCGACCACCGAATCCTGCAGCATAAATCCCGACTACGCGGAAAAAGCGCGAAAAGCCGAGATAGGCATCGGAGCTGCCACGAGTCACAGAGCGCCAAGCTGTCTGCCGAGAAGCCGGAGCGCGTGTGCCAGAGCGCCACCCCGTGTGCATTCAAACGCTGCCTGCCTGCTGAGAGAAGGGCGCGTGTGCCAGAACGCTGCCACCACGTGTCCCCAGACGCGAGCAATCGGCTCCGCGTAGCGCCGAAGAGCAGCGCCCGGCCCCAGACACAAAGCGAGGAGCGAGGGGCCAGAAACAAAGACGGAGCGAGGAGCGAGGGTGAGTTCAAACCCCGCAGCCTTCCTCGCGCGCCCAAACATAACTAGCAGCAGGTGCAAGGGAAGACTAAAGAGACATGATGTCCCGCGCGGCGGCCATTTTGGGGTCAGGCGCCAGCGCTTAAATCAACCCACGCAACCTTGATGGCGGCCATCATAAGGTCAGGCGCCATTCATCACCAAGGATTTTGCTGAAAGAAAAAGGCGGGCAACACGCATTTAAGGCAAAGAGAAGCCTCCCAGCATAAAGAAAGCACCTTTTGAAGCCAACAACAATATAATAAAACCTGGACGACTTCCCATCCAGCTATCCAGAGTCAGTCAGTTGAAGATGTCCGATACAAACTCTGATAGCTCATCCGGAGGGAACGACGTAGCAGGCCCAGCAAGTACAGGAGGCCCAGCTCCTCCAGTTAACGTGCCCACAATGGCCAACAATCCCATTGGAGCCTCGTTCATGCGTCAACCACAGCCACTGCCACTGACGCCAGGCAATAGTATGGGTCCAACGTCGAAGAGTTGGAGTGAAGACTTCGAAGATTACATGGTAGGATCCCTGGTGCAGGACCCCAAGCAAAAACTAGTGGCTCTGAGAAATTTGATAGGCCCAGACATTGCGCAAATTATCAAAGAACTACCTAACGCAGCAACCGCCAACTATGAAGAAGTAAAAGCTGCCCTTGATAGACGTTTTCTTCACAAACGCAACGTAGACTACGAACGCCACACGTTCAATTTAGCCACGCAAGAAAAAGACGAATGCATGAGCGATTTCATCATGCGCATCAAAAGATTAGCACGATACTGTGATTTCGACAATTTCAAAACAGAAGACGCTCTGAGACTCCGCATCATTGATGGATGCCAATCCGAAACCCTCCGCCGGAGACTCCTAAAAAAGCCGTATACACTAGAAGAAATTGAAGAACTAACAAGAATCAATGATCAGGCAGAGGACTATGCCAAACGGATGGGGACGCAAAAATCATCAGATCGAAAGGACCACGCTCTGCGAGTTCAGGCGCACAGGTCTTCCAAGACTGCCAAGTCCACGTCTAAATCCCACAAGTCCCACACTACCCGAAAGACATCTTCAAAAAGAAGCTCGCGACACACGAGGCCCACAAAGTCTGCGCCCACCTGCTACAGATGTGGACAAGACTACCCACACTCAGGACAATGTCCAGCAATCGGTCAGCGATGTCACCGCTGTGGGAGAGATAACCACTGTGAGATTGCATGTCAAGCTAAGCAATCAACTCACAGATCGTCAGCCAAAGGACACGACACGCGCCATCACGCACGAGCCATAAAAGAGAGAGGAGGACGCTCATTCAGCTCGTCAAACTCCAGCGTCCAGTCAGCTTACTCCTATCAATCAAGAGGTCGCTCCGGAAGTGGTCACCGTACCAGGTGTCAAACGACGGAATCCTATCGGTCACGCAGAGACACCTCCAGCGAATCATCATCACACACTCCAGCATCGCAAGACAGTGATGAATATATCTGCATGGTATCAGACCCGGACCGATTAAAGCGATATCCAAAGCTTTACATCCTGATAGGAGACCATCCAGCCAAATTTGTCCTGGACTCTGGAGCCTCTTTAAACTATATCTGCGCCCTAGAATATCACAACATGAAGCACAATCCCAAATTGGAACCCGCAGCTGTCCGCATATTCACGTGGATGTCACGCAAACCACTACCCTGCCTGGGCCGCTTTCACACCACTCTCACGTTCAAGGACCGGAAAGTCGATGCCTACATCCATGTAGTAGAAGGACAAGATGTGGCAGACTGTCTGCTCAGTCTACCCACGGCAGAAAGACTCAAACTTGTAGAACTCCTCTAAATGGCGGAAGATGCTCCCGACATCGTAGCAAAGTTCCCAAATCTGTTCAAAGGTCTTGGGAAGTTAAACCACTTCAAGGTGAAGCTCCACATCAACGAAAATGTGACACCCATCGCTCAACACCATAGGAAGGTGCCGTTCCATCTACAACAAGCCGTCGACGACGAGCTCCAAGACTTCCTTCAAACAGACATCATAGAACACACAGCAGGACCCACTCCATGGGTATCGCCAGTCGTGGTGGTCCCCAAAAAGGGGCAGGACAACAAAGTCAGACTATGCGTCGACATGCGTGCACCCAACACCGCCATCGAGCGGGAACGCCACCCCGGACCACATATCAGTGACATGATCACAAAACTCAACGGCGCCACAGTATTTCTCCAAACTCGAACTAAACAAAGGTTATCACCAGTTGGAGCTCCATGACAAATCGAGATACATCATGACCTTCACCACGCATCAAGACCTGTTCCGCTATAAACGCCTGAACTTTGGCATTTCCTCGGCCGCCGAGATCTTCCAGGAAGCCATCAGACGGGTCATACAAGGTATTCGAAACGCCTTTAACTATAGTGATGATCTGCTGGTATTTGGAAAAGACCAAACAGAACACGACACCGCCTTAGACAGGGTCTGTCACGCTTTAATGACTGCAAACCTAACACTGAACGCCAGCAAATGCGAGTTCCACAAAGACACTCTAAAGTTTTATGGACACATATTTTCCAAAGAGGGAATGAGACCAGACCCTGAAAAAGTAGCGGCTCTTGCTGACACTCCAAAGCCCCGAGATGTGAGCGACCTTCGTTCTTTCCTTGGTATGGCAAGCTATTGCGCACGCTACATTCGTGACTACGCCACGATCAGCTATCCACTACGAGAGCTCACTCACCAGGGTCAGCCATTTGAATGGACTGAAGCGTGCCACCAAGCATTCTCTGTGATCAAACAAGCTGTTGGGTCCGCCATTAATCTGGCATACTTTGATACAAAGAAGAAAACAGAAATTACAGTAGACGCCAGCCCGGTGGGCCTGGGTGCCATCCTGGCCCAATACCGTGAAGACTCTGACCGGCAGCGACACATCATCGCATATGCAAGCCGCAGCCTCACGGACACCAAAAGAGCGTACTCCCAACCAGAGAAAGAAAGCCTAGCTGTGGTGTGGGCGTGCGAACATTTCCACCTTTTCGTCTACGGCAAACATTTCACGATCATCACAGATCATCAGGCACTCATCACGATCTTCGGAAACCCTAATGCGAAAATGCCACCACGCATTGAACGGTGGGGCCTGCGCTTGCAAGACTACATCTTCACTATCGTCCACAAACCAGGGAAAGCTGAAAATCCAGCTGATTTCATGTCACGCCACCCACTAGCTGGTGCTCGAGCTGCACTTTCCGTGGCTGAGGAATATCTTCATTTCGTCGTTGACACAGCATGTCCTCCCACGGTTCCAGTTGAAGCCATTCAGGAGGCATCCACGCTTGACCCTCTTGTGCAGGCCGTAATGACTCGTATCCGCACAAACTCATGGAGGGACGTGAAGCAGTCACCCCAAGACTCTGTTCAACTTCGTCAAGACCTCGCCGCATTCCAACGCGTACGTGATGAACTCTCCATCAGTGACAATGGTCTCCTCTTAAGAGGGGGAAGGATTGTGATTCCACACAAACTACGTCAGGGAGTCGTCAACCTGGCACATCAAGGCCACAGAGGCATCAATGCAACCAAGAAAGCCCTGAGAGAACGCGTCTGGTTCCCCACTCTTGATCACATGGTAGAGGCAACTCTGAAAGACTGCATGACATGCCAAGTAGTCAGTCGGGAAGAACCACCGGCACCGGTACAAAAGTCAGAGCTACCGGAAGGAGTATGGCAACAAGTTGCAGTCGACTTTTTCGGACCACTACAATCAGGGCAGTACATCATCGTTGCCATGGATGAATACTCCCGATTCCCATTCGCACACCTGATATCATCTACCTGAGCAACAACAGTGATCCCAGTGCTTGATGAAATATTTGCAGCCTGGGGCATCCCACTGCGAGTAAAGAAAGACAATGGGCCTCCTTTCAACGGCCATGAATTCACAAACTTCGCGACCCATCTCAACTTCAAACACTAAAAAATCACTCCGCTATGGCCGCAGGCGAATGGCATGGTGGAGCGATTCATGGGAACACTTAAAAAGGCAATTCAGCAGGCTGAATTAACCCACCGGGATATTCAACACACACTAAATGAAGTACTAAGAGCATATCGAAACACGCCACACAACATCACTAATCAGTGCCCAGCTACTGTGATGCTAGGAAGGACGCCTCGAACCAGACTACCCATGCTAAACGTGGATCCTCAACAACGGAATATCACAGTTGATCACAATACCCTAGTTGAGATAGATCATGAAAATAAACGCAAGATGAAGACATACGCTGACCAGCGTAGACATGCCAAGGACTCCAATATTCAAGAAGGAGACTGGGTGATAGTGCGAGGTGATCGACGAGCTAAGGCAGACAGTCGATATCTCGACACTCCCCTGCAAGTCATCAAGAGAAAAGGAACCATGGTCACAGCCAAAGCTGACCACAAGCAGATAACGAGCAACATATCACATTTTAAAAGATGCAACCAGCGCGACCGACATGAGACCTCGTCGAGCCAACTCTCAAGCGACTCTTCCAACCAAAGCGACAGCAGTGACCAGAAACACCGCAGCCCCACGCGAATGGTGGAAACCACAAGTCACCACAGTCCAGCACCAAGGCGAGAGAAACGTCCGCAACGTCTAATAAGAAAACCTCGACGCCTTGTTGAAGAAATGTAGAGGAAGTGAGACTTTGTGAAACAGGGGAGATGTCATGTCGTCTCGCCTGACCCTGTTCCAGGACAGGACAGGCGAACAGGAAACAGGAACAGGAAGTGGCATCCAAAAGGGAAAGTGGTCTGTAAGCCAGTGTGAGGCTGGCAGGGAATAAAGAAGCATGCAATGACCTTACCTCTGACTCGGTGTGTCTTACTGCAACGAGCGCTGCGACACTCATGTATTCTTGTTTGCTCACAATTATCACTTTACCGTATGTAACGTAACGTATGCTTCTGCAATCTGTTGTTCGTGTAATGTTCTCAGTTTGTATCATTTCTGTTCCTATTGTGAAGCGCTCTGACGCCTTCAGGTAAAGTCCGCGATATATAAATTTGCATAAATAAAATAAATAAATAAAATAAATTGAAGGCATGCCTGGTGAAAGGCGGCCAAGGTGTCGTCCCAGGCCTGCGCTATGGGATATGCACAGAGCCCCGCCGTGTCTTCCCTATGCAACATCATGCTTTCTGCTCCAAAGGAGCTGCGCCAGTGTGTCACTTGTGGGGGTTCGCTGTCCAGTGTGTCACTTGTGGGGGTTCGCTGTCCAGTGTGTCACTTGTGGGGGTTCGCTGTACAGTGTGTCACTTGTGGGGGTTCGCTGGCCAGTGTGTCACTTGTGGGAGTTCGCTGGCCAGTGTGTCACTTGTGGGGGTTCGCTGTCCAGTGTGTCACTTGTGGGGGTTCGCTGTCCAGTGTGTGGGGGTTCGCTGTCCAGTGTGCCACTTGTGGGGGTTCGCTGTCCAGTGTTCCACTTGTGGGGGTTCGCTGTCCAGTGTGTCACTTGTGGGGGTTCGCTGTCCAGTGTGTCACTTGTGGGGGTTCGCTGTCCAGTGTGTCACTTGTGGGGGTTCGCTGTTTTTCCAGCGTTTAGTGATTAGTCTTTTCGCCGTTATCAAACCGAGGTCCCAGAATCTGGTGGGAACTCTACTTAGTTTTGTCCGTTTGTAGAGACCTAGTATGCATGTTTCCCACATGTGTTGCAATTCCCTGCCCACCCCTGCAGCCAAAGAGGCCGACACCGCGCTCCAGTAGTCACGCAGTCAGGGGCAGGACCAGAGCATGTGTAAAAAATCTGCGTCAATTAGCCCGCATCTCGGGCATGCAGACGTGGTGAGTCCAAAGTAGCGATTGACCTTGTCCGGGGACAAGTACGCTCAGTGAATAATGTAGAACTGAATAATTTTGAAGCGGGAGTTGCGCGGTATGTGTGTTGCGCCAGCCGTTACCGCCGCCCATTCCTTATCAGTCCATTCCCGTTCCCTGTCCCTCGCCCACCTGTTTCACAGGCGCTGGGGGGAAAACTGTGTGTGGATGTGGAGGGCTTGTGCTAGGCAATGCACCACACGGGACCCATTCCCCAAAACAAGCAAGTATTACATCAACAACTGAGTGGGCGGCTCTTCTAAGAGGTCACCCCAGGCCTGTGTTAGTGTGCGTATGAGTGTTGCATGTAATAGAAACTGTCCCACCGGGAGGCCCGTGTCTGCGACCAGCGTTTCAAAGGGTACCAGTACCCCCTCTGCATATAAATCGCCCACCGTATCCACGTCAGCCTGCACCCAGCTACCCAGTGCCGCCTCTGTGAGCACACCATGGTCCCTAGGCGTCCCCAGCAGTGGTAGGTTTGGGGCATACGGCCTGGTAGAGCTTGTAAGCTTTAATCTTCTCGTATAGCATTTACGCGCTGCTGCTAAGTGCAGCTGTGGTGGGCAGCGGGTTTTGGACAGGGGGTGGAACAGTGCGTGTATTTGTGTAGGTGTCATGATAGTGGTGCCTGTGGCTGTATCTCCCATGTTTTTCCAGCTCAACCATCTGGTTGCCCACTGTAGCTGCGCTGCTAGGTAATAAAGCTCTTGATTGGGGACCGCCAGGCCCCCAGCCTCCGCAGAGGCATATAGCGTCTTCAGAGTCACTCGGGGCCTTCCCGCGTTCTAGATCAGGCTCCGGATTGAGGTCTCTAGTTCACGAAATATGCGCGTGGGGACATAGACGGGGAGGTTAGCATAGAAATACAGCAGTCTGGGTAGTGCTATCATTTTTGTCAAAGTGACTCGGCTGGGCACGTTTAGGGGAAGAGTCTTCCAAAAAGACATCTGTGCCTGCAGAGAGGAGATTGCCCGCACCAGATTACCTTCCAACACATCTGTGAGGCTTCTATACACATATATACCAAGGTAGCGGAATGTGGTTGGATACCTGCTAAGCTTTTCGTCCTGGATGGTAATTGCACATTCCGGTGTGGCAGCATCGAAGGAATACACGCCAGACTTAGCCCAGTTAACCCTAAGCCCTGACATTGCCCCGAAGGTGTGGAAGATGGCTGTAAGCACTAGTGGGAAGCAGGTCAAATCCCTGACATAGAGCAATAAATCAGCAGCGTACAGCGACACTGCATGGACGCCATCAGCGAGGGGGATACCCCAGTCCATGCCAGAGGCTCGCAACTACACCGCCAGGGGCTCCATCACCAGTGAGAAGATTAAAGGGGATAGGGGCATCCCTGCCGGGTGCCCCTGTGTACTCGGATGGTGTCTGATAATAGCCTACCCGTGCGGACCCGCACAGTGGGCTGCTGGTATAGTAGCTCCACCATTTGGATATCGTCATCGCCTAGGCCATATTTTTGCAACACCGACACTAGATAAGGCCATTCCACGGAATCAAATGCCTTCTCAAGGTCAAGTACCAGACATCCGGAATGGGGCCATCGATTTGTGGCAAAACTCTGCACCCTAAACAATCGCCGTATGTTGTGCGAGGTGCTACGCGCCGGCACAAAACCATTTTGGTCGGTATGAACTAGGTGAGGCAGCAGAGGGGCTAAATGTATGGCCAGCGCGGAAGCCAGGATCTTGTAATCCGTGTTGAGGAGGGCCAGTGGTCGGTACGACCCCATTTTGGCCCGTCTCTGCCAGGCTTCGGGAGAGAGATCAATTTCGCTTCATTCAGCATGGGCGGGACAGCGTAGTCGGTAATAACTGCTTCGTACATCCGCAAAAGCTCCGGAATCAAAATGATAGAGTAAGCCTTGTAAAACTCGGCGGGCAGCCCATCCGGGCCCGGGGATTTGCCATTAGATAGGGAGAAAATGGCTGCTCGTAGCTCCTCGGATGTCAGTGGGGTGCCTAGTTTGTCACGTTGCGCATCATCTATCCCGGGTAAGGGTAGAGCAGATAGATTTTCTGCTATGTCAGCTACTGAAGCCTGCAGTTGGGACCGGTAGAGATCTGTACATTGGTCCACAAAGGCATCATGAATGGCCCTCTGCGTATACACGGTGTTGCCCTGTTTAGTGCAAATTGATGACACTGGAGTGGTCTGGGCGTCCTGCCTGATCAGCCACGTCAGCAGTTTGACTGGCTTTTCCCCAAGATGATGGGTGCGTGCCGAATGGGCTGCATAGTTCAATTTCTTAAGCCTGTCTAGCAGTCGCGCGTGTGTCTCCCTGGCCTCCGTCAGTGGTCCGTCGTCGCCCTCCACCACCCCACACTCTAGCAGATCAGACTCAATGTGCGTCAGCTCCCTGTCTATTTGCTTCCGCATGCATGCTTGTGTGCCCAGACAGTGGCCCCTCGTGACAACCTTAAATGCGTCCCATTCTAGTTGCGGAGAGGAGGCAGTGTGGGTATTTTCCTCAAAATATTGTAGAAGGCGCACCGAGAACGCGTCTTGGAGCGGGGCATCTAATAGCAGATCAGGATGGAGCCTCCAGGTGGGTATCGGCGGGCGTGGGCGCTCCCATGCCAGTTCTAGAATGTGAGGGTTGTGGTCGGAGTGAGTGCGACCCATGTAATAAGTGTCAGTGACATGGGGGAGCAGGTCGCTCATCAGCATGTATCTGTCGAGCCTAACATGCAATGTGTGCACGCCTGAGTAGTAAGAGTATACCTTAGTGTATGGATTGCGACTCTGCCAGGCATCATGCAAATCCCACTGTGACGCCCAACTCGTGAACACCCTCATGGCCCCAGTCACCGGTGCGCTGGCCAGGGGCGGGAAGGAGCGATCAAGGGCCACATCTAAGACACAGTTATAGTCGCCTACCAGTACTAAGGGAACACCATGCCAGGGAGCCAGCACCGCCGACAACCGTGTAAAGAAGTCCCCTTGTTCGGTGTTAGGGGCATAAAGGGATGGAAGGACAATCAGTTGGCCATCTAGCCTACCGTGTATGACCACATATCTGCCCTCCGCATCCACCCGGAAGTGGGATAGTGCAAATGGAGTCCCGGGCCGTATCCAAATTAACACCCCTCGGGCATAGGCGGAATACCCAGTGGCATACAGTTGCCCTCGCCATCTACGATGTAGTTTCTGTGTTTCCGGGCCAGTTAAATGAGTTTCCTGTAAGAGGGCTATGTGTATGTGGTGGTACTTGAGGTAAGAATAAATTTGATAACGGCGTGACAGGGTGTGCATGCCGCGCACATTCCATGTGCATATCTTAACCACCGACATCAGACATCCAATGATTCCCCCCACCAACGCCCCCCCACCCACCCCCCACCAACAGCCCATACAATTTTCCGTCAAGCCACACGTCCACAGGCGCCATCAGGTAGCTGGCATGTATGTTCTGAGTGTACATGCAAGGAATAAAAAAGGAAAGCAAATCAACCAGCACTGGAAACAAGGAAAACATAAGATCAATGACAAAAGGTCGACAGCCGAACATGTTGTCATCCAAACTCTCTAGTGAGTGAATAAAGTCTTAAGTTCAGGGTGTCGCTGAGCACTCAGCGTGTCTGTTACAGGGGTGTATCTCAGGCAAATAGACGGTGCCTCCCCCTACACAGGTGTCTCATGTCAGTCGGCTCAGTCGAGACAGGTTCGCTTCCGGACAGGCGGCTCGAGGCCCCCCGGGCACAGTGTCCCTCAGTCAGAAATCTCCCAAGGGCAGGCCGCGCCCCACCCCGCTCCCAAAATCAGTGCCATCTCCAACACCCAGAGAAAACAGTACACCTGCCTGTGCTGAGAGACTATTTCTTAGGACACAACCGTTAATAAAGCATACATGAAAAAATAGCATGAACACTTGCTTTTAGAATTGCAACTTTTACTTTAATCCTTATCTGAAGACTGTTATTATTTTTAGTCTTTTGTTTTTTAGTGCATGAGAATACAAACAACATGAATAATATTATACATTTAGATACAAACAAGAAACACAAATTGGTATGTACATAGTTCCAACAAACTCACACTCAACACATTCTTGGCCATCCAATCATACAAAAAACATTCATACTGGTCCCAATGTCATGAAATCAATTGTGTGAAATGAAAAACAATCCAGTTTGATGATTTTTACACATAAATCAAAAAAAAATTTCAAAATTTCTGAAAAAAGCGATATTTCAATCAATTAGTGCATTCCATGTAGAACAAATGACAAGGGACCGGGACCCGTGTAGCACCATATTACAAGCTGGTGTAGCACCAGCTTGTAATATGGTGCAGTAAGGGCCCCAAATGTATTAGCCATATACCTGTTCTAATTACTTAAAATGCCAGGTTTACTTTCTTTGAGACATTCTTGTTCAGATTCTCAATATGTATGCTTGGACATAGAATATATATTGAAACTCTTGTCCTGTACCATGGTTGTTTTCCCAACGAAATGTCCACAACAAAACACATTCAGACCCTGCTTTTGCATCGTTAAAAACAGTACATGTTGTGTTTTCCTTTCCCTTAAATGATTGTTGTCAGTAAGCCACCCTTCTGCATGGAAGTGTACTTTTAGACTTTAATTTTTTAAAGGTTGTATAAATAAAGTCAATTTTTATTGTATATAGCATTTTCTAAATATGTATATATTTTTTGTATATTTGTTGTTTGTAGCCCTGAAGAAGTCCTCTGGACGAAACGCGTTGGCTACTTTGTGAAGACTGAAAATAAAGAAAGAAAAGAATACATAATGGCTTACTGATATATTTTTTGACCTCTCTCTCTGATATTACTCATTGAACATTTTGTGGTGTGCCGAACTATTTCGTTGAAGGATGAATTTCCTTTCTGGCTTGCCGAGAAGTTTGATCAGCTGGAAGCGGTATTTCCTAACACGACTCCTGGTGAAAAACACAGGATTCTGACAATTAGCATGCCTAAGGACTTGACCCCAGAAATTGGTGACTGTGAGTCGTGGGGGAAGATATTTGCAGCAGTTTATGCGAGGTGCTTTGGCACTCCGTCCATGACTGTCCTTCCGACGGTCATTAAGCGTGTTCAAGATGAGCACGGACCTGAGGCAGTGGTTGAATTGGGTATGCACCTATGCGGCTCCTTTGATGTAGTTTCCGATCATATACTTGCGAATGTCAAGGGAGATGCGGTGAACTTTCAGGTGTCCAATGCATTACAGGAGGTTCCCGATGCCGACAAACCCTGACAGTTACCGAGGATTATTGTGGCGGCTTATAAAACTGTGGGCCACAATAGCGTGGGTCTCAAGCCTTTTTCTACTAAGGAGAAACAACAACCCCAAGGGCCGAAGTCAGAGAATGACGATCAGCCCAAGTCCAAAAAACAAAATTGGCCGAAAAGACAAAAACAGGGTAAACAACAACAGCAGAAACAGGAGTCTCGTCCTGCATCACCTGTGCCTGCGCCTACAGAACGTATTTATGACTTGCGCGATCGCGCAACGATAATATCACCTGATCTTTTTCAGGTTTGTGAACAACGCTCTCCTCGTTCTTTTCAGGACTCATCGGCCTCATCGACCGGTGGTGGAGGAGGCGGCAGAGGTCGGGGTGGCCAGCAAGTACGTGACCAGCCCCGCCCGAAAGACGGTAAAGGCAAGCAGGACGATTCAACACTAAGAGACCCCAGTTTCAGAAAAAGAAAGTTGCTGCTTTAACAGCGAGATATGCCACAGATAGTGAGACGGCAGTTTCGGAATCAGACATGGGCTCTGACCTTGCTGGACAGCGCAGTGGAGATTACCATAGTGTGAGAGGCCCTGCGTCCGCTACTGAAGGTGACAGCGACTGATCGATATGTTGTTGTGGAGACAGCTGATAGTAGAGTAGTTCCCCCTGATAGACTTTATGAAATTGTCCTTTTAATTGAAGGTGACATACAACGTACAATCAAAGGGGTGTTTTGGGAGAATCTTACGACTACATATGATATTTTGTTGCGGAGGCTGACTGGCCACCACCTTTTGTGCTCGCAGCTCCGAGAGGGGAGGAGGTGATCTTCTCTAGTTTCGCGCACACGGTCTCGAAAGAGCATGCGCTGAATTTTGCAGAAGAGCGGGCTAAGGCTCTTGCGCCGGCTCTGTACCGTACACAATGTGGTTGGGATCAATTTTTCCCACACCACGAGATTCCTTTACGGTCTATGCCTCAGCCTCAACCTCAATATCCCATCCGACATGAAGCTAAGGCTTCCGTCGCGGAAACCCTTGAACAATTGGAATATCAAGGTCTGATTGAAACTTGTGTGTCACCGGTGAATAACCCTCTTTTTACTGTGACCAAGCCTGACGGTACGTACCGTTTGGTATTGGATGACCGGCATTTGAACTCACATTGCCGTACCTGTCCAGTACAGAAACCCACAGCTCTGCTCTTGCGGATAGTCCTGTGAGTAAATGTTTTAAAACTACACTTGACATTTCCAACTGTTTTTTTGCCCACAATTTGGACGGACTAAGTTCCCAGTGGACCAGTTTTACCTGTGGCGGCAAACAGCGCCAATTTAAACGCTTAGCGATGGGCTATAAGAGTAGTCCAGGCGTGTTTGCTGCCCGTATAGTCTCTCTTTTAGAGTGGATAGACACTGATGCGTGTTCGTATGTGGATGACATTTATCTCACGGACGACGAGCTTTGGGCGCATCTGTGTCGCGTTGACCGCATAATTTGTAACTTTGCGGACTTCGGTTACAAGTTTAACTTTGCAAAGTCACACATTGCAGAGTACACAGTGTTGTTCCTGGGCTACGAGCTCAACAATGAAGGTCGATGATTGGCACCTCACATCTTGAAGAAATGCACACTACTGCGCGCTCCTACAACTCTGAAAAAATTACAGTCCTTGCTGGGATTTTTAAATTTCAGGCGTACTTATATTCCAGAATATGCCCAGCGTATCAAGCCTTTGTATGCTCTGATACAACCTACTTTTACCAAATCTTGCTGGCTGCCGGAACATTCAGCGATTTTGCAATCTTTGAAAGCTGATCTTCTAGAATCTAAATTCTTACTGACCCATGATAACCACACCAACCTGGTGATAAGAATCATCCCTGGGGCGGTGGGTTTCACGTACCTTACTTTTAACGAAGAAGACACAGTACCTATTGCTTACAAGTTACACTTGTACACTTCGGCTGAAATGCGGTTTTCCTTTGTGGAAAAAGTTTTGACAGCAGTGCAAATGGCGCTTCTCAAGGAACGTGCACTGTCACAGGGAAAACGCATGTTGGGTGTAACCCCGTTTCCTGCATTAGAGGCAGTGAGGAAAGCCAGTGTACCAAATTCTAAAGCTTTGCACCCTCAGTGGATACAATGGGCAGCATCTTTGACGTCTCCGGATGTCACGTTTATATTTGATGCCTCCTTACAGTCGCAGTTGTTTTTGCAGTATGAATTTTTTCATCCTGCTCCTTTGGATATGCGGCCTTTGGAGGACTTCCATTGCATCATATACACTGATGGTTCAGCGCATGTTGCGCATGGGTCTAAACACGCATACATTTCCGCTTGCGCTATTGTGGTAGGTGCCATGGTGCATGACGAGTTCAAGTCCAGGGTCGTACACACGCAGACTCTAGGGGACTGCACCGCACAGTTGGCAGAGCTTTGTGCTCTGATGCTTGGACTGGAGTACGCCGATACAGGTGTGACTACTCTTATTGTGAGTGATTCTTACTACTGTGTCCAGTTTTACAATGAAAACCTTTTCTTTTGGATTCAGAAAGATTTTCAGGATTCCAAGGGTAGCACAATAAAACAAAAAATGACCTGGGTCCGAGTGGCTGAGCTTAAAGAGCAGTTGCCACTCGTGTTTGTGATTCATACTCTTGGTCATCAGCGCCTGGGAGTCCACGCTATTGGCAATTCGCTTGCCGAGGAGGCAGCAAAATCAGCGGTATCGACATATTTGGTTGCAGCAGTTACACGTTCCAAAAGTAAGATTGATGATGATATCTTGGCTGCTGTTGCTGCAACTGAGAAGGGAGGTAAATGTCCAAAAGGATTCCCTTTGAAGTTTTCATACCGCTTAAATCCTGATGAAGTTCCTTATGTGAAAATACCTAACGTTGGTGAGAGATTGCTTCCCAACGCGGACCACATGCCTACTCTGATTACCGCAGCCCATGAAGGATGTTTCGTCTGTGCATGCGGGCGCTTCGGCTACTGTAGCTCAGTTACAACAACATTTCTGGTGGCGGGGTCTATACGAACAGACGCGTGATTATGTCCTTCAATGTGAAATTTGCCAGCAGATTAAGCCTTCGACTGCTGCGCGTCAGCCACAGACACAGTTGTACATTTCTAATAAACCCCTTGGGTGTGTTTATTTAGATCACTGCGGTCCCTTTTCTTCTGATACTGCGTATAAATACATCTTAGCAGCAGTTGATTCATGCACATGCTTTGTGTGGGTCTGGCCGCACCGCAGTGCTGATTCACGGACTGTCATAAGAGACTTGCGTATCTTTGTCGGGATTTTTGCCTGTGGTACCTTCCATTCGGATCAGGGTCCGGCTTTCGCCTCTAAGGCGTATAAGGATGCCATGACTTCGTTGGGGGTCCAAGTCAAGTTTACGTCTCCATACCGACCTGAGGGTAATAGTGTTGTGGAATGGATGAACCGAGATTTAAAACAGTCTTTGACGGCTCGAGTTATAGGCACTGGCAGGAACTGGCTGGCCCATCTCAATGGCGTGCACCGTGCTCCTAATAATCTCCCTAGAAGGTCTTTGGGTGGGTGGACCCCATACGAAATGCTCTTTGGTATCAAGATGTACGTCCCTGACCTCGATGGTGCAGACTGCCAGGCCCAGGCTGCGGCCTTTGACGTAGATGAACATTGCAATGTTTTACAGGATCTACAAAAGACAAGAGACAGTCTTGCAAATGAACATTTGCCCTCCACCTCGGATGATGCGTTGCAGATCCCGGTAGTTGGCTGGCTACCCCAAGTTGGAGAACTAGTTCGTGAGAAGATCGATAACAAGAAATAATTTGGTCCCTCTTATCGAGCTCCGGTTCCAGTGCTTGGAGTGAATGGCACAAGAACAGTCATTTTACCACCACTTCCAGGTCGTAAGGAGAACAGGTATATCTCCATTGACAATGTCAAGATACACAGAGTGGCCGATTCTTCTTAGTATGACACCGGCAGTCTCATGTCTTTTGATCTTGAGAAATTCTGTTTTGGCCCCGGTTTCCAATCCTGTGCCTGATGTTGCTCTCGAGTTGCCTGCAATTTCCAGTCCTTTATTAAGTATACTGCCTGGTACTCAACATGATGAAACTGACTATACTTATCCTACTGACTTATCAATGCCTGATTTGCAAACTTGCTTGGCTACAGAATCCAGATTTTCATTTGACACTGTATCGCACACATCTAATAATCCCTAGAAGATTTCTAATTTGGCAAGACTGTTTAAAAAACATTTTTTGGTTCCCCCCTGGACTTATATTTGGATGGTGATTTTTTCGATTTACCTTTATATAACAATTGGTTTTGTGTTTTATTTTTTCCGTCTCGTCAATGGACACTATGTCGAGGAGAGAACTGACATTCGACATATCAATGGAACTTTGGCTCCCCATTCCTCATCGCACAGAGTGCAAAGAGACTTAGCTTTTATTAACATCACAGCTTGGCCTGTCCTAGATGGGATTGTGTGGGATGCGGTTCGATTTCAAATCCATGGGCCCACTGAGGTTATAAATGTGGCCAATGTGCTTAAAGTGTCAATGGGGGATGTGGTTAAACAAAATATATGATCTGATGATTGGGATGTTCACGCCGTTGAATCATTGTTCTCTGATTTGAAATATTATGCTGCCTTTGATGCTGAAGATTTGTACTTGGAGTCTGCTAATTACGGTGATTTGTATTGTTATCAACATTTTGGCAATCACTACCTGCATAAAGCTAATACCTGGAGATTCACTGTAAATTACACCCAGTGGGAACACTGTCCAGATCCTATACAAGGCAGTTCTGCTACCTTTTTGAAAAGGGTTACTTATTTTACAGATTTTAATCAATCTAATCCAAATGCCTTTTATTTTAAAATGGCTGAAAAGTCCATTTCCAAAGTTAGACTTACCAATACTAAATTACTGTATTCGAAGTCCTTTCTAGACCAGTTGGCTGGTGGGGGCTACGAGTTGTGGAAGGATACAATTGACCTTAAATCATTTTGGGGTTCTAAAAGTTAGCAAGGCAGAGAGGCTTTGCACCGAGCATGCCTCATCCCGAACCATATGTTGTTTTTGAATTCTACTATTTCGCAAACAACATGCTTTGGATTGGCTACTCCTAAAAGATTGAATGCTCCTTCCTTTCCGGACTTAGAGGAATATTCTGGGTGGGGTAATTTTACTAAATTTTCCATGAGAGAGTTACAAACTCTGTTAATGAATTCCTCCTTTAACATATCCAGTTTGGATCCCGAAGGCTGGTTGCTCTGGCACAGAAGTGCTGATTCATGCCAGCATCGTTTTCTGGGTTTAACTCCCGGCTATACACAGGTCAGGGTAGATCCCCGTTTTGAAAGTGGCCATTGTGTAACTACCTATTCTGTAAGCAAATTGTGTCAGAACTGGCTCAGACATTCTACCTTGGCGTCAGTTAAACTGCATTTATCTAAACTGACTGATGATGTTTGTGAGAAGGTGGCCTGATATGCAGTGCTCACTATTCTAGTGAACACTATGTATCAGTCCAGCAACCCTTATTGATGATTGGTTGTAAGTCAACCTTATAGACCAGCTATCCTAGTAGCGTGGATACGAGCAGTCTAAGGCTAAAGACTCGAGAGGACGTGTTAAGCCAGCTGTTATACCACATATACCCCTTGAACACCAAGTGAAAGGACACCACACAAGTGTTATGAAAATAAACAGTTATTTATTAAAGATCACAACAGCCCTGTACTCTTTATGAGGACAGGGTACTAAGCACAAACCAAAACTCTTACAAAAATACTTAAGTTAGCACAGTATATACAAATGCCCGAGGGGCACGGAAAACCATATACTTGAAAAGTGGAATGCGAAAATACTAGCAGGTAAGTACAGTACTAATAGGCTTTGGAATCGCTAGGACTTGACTATAGAATCGTTAGATTACTTCTAGGAGACCCAGGGGACTCGGGTGCAGTGTGTGCACTCTCACGCGAGATGCGGGACAAAGTCTATGGTAGCTAGAATTTGCAAAGTTAGTGTTCTCGGGCGAACCCGACCTGGTAGGGAGAAAACGAAAGTAGATTCTGACCCTTGGATAGTGAGGCTATGCTGGGGCACCGAAATGCCGAAGTTACCTAGCCCAGGGGCTGCAGCTGCATAGGACTCAAAAGACGTCGGGAATCCTCGTTGACGGACCAGGAGCCTGGAAGAAAGAAGTTGCTGGCAGGCGACCAGTGAAGAAAGTTCGGTGGATCCAAGCCTGGATCGATGGAAGATGACACCTGAAAGCAGAGGGGACCAAGTTCGAGACTACTAGCCAGTAGTCAGTGGGCACCAGGAGGGCACCGGATGGTAGCCACCTCGACAAGGCGAGTGGGTGACGCTGTGCTCGAAGATCTCACGGACCAGGAGGCGTTGTCGGCGACCAGGAAGGAGGATCGAGCTGTCCCACGAAGATAGAAGCTGTCGGCGTCGCTGGACCCAGGATTGGGCAACAAAGCCTTGGCAAATTCAAGCCCACGCGGTGGACCTAAAATGGCGTCTGGAGTGGACCAGGAGGGTCCGGGGTGCCTCTCTTCAAGAAGGAAGCAAGGGCCAGTCTGGAGCAACCAGACCAGCAGCAGTGATGTCGTCGGGCGTCGTTCAGAAGGCCACAAGCCAGCCGGCTAGTAGCCAAACAACGCGGTGCACAGCAAACAGCAGAAGGGCCCCACGCAGATCGTGGAGATGCTGGGAGGCTGATCTTGGGTGCTGGAGCTGCGCAGGGTCGGGGCTTCTCGGACCCCAAAGCACTCACCCGTGGAGGACACGGTGGGCTTGCAGTAAAGATGTCGTGCAGTCTTGGCGATCGTCGGTCCCTCGAGGTCTCGTCGCACTCACGGTTCTCAGCTTGGCTGTAGAGGTGAGTAGAGGTCAGAGGTGCCAGGGAAGCCGGGTCTCGTCGAGCTGGGTCGTCGGATTTGTGATGAAGGACTTGCAGCAGACCGCAGTGTTCTTTAGGATGGTGCCCGCTTGATGCAGGGTGACTACTCCTTAGCCACAAGGGAGAATCTTGAAGAAGAAATCGTGAAGTCCTTTCGAAGAAAGTCGTGTCTTGATTCCAAAGATGATCTAATTTGAACAGGGGGCCCGCTCCCATCTTTATACTAAAAAAGGGGGCTGACCCGGTGACTAGGTCCTGCCTATGGGTGGGACTAGGAGGGGGGTGGTTACACCCCTCTCCCCTGCCGGACTTCCCCAGGCCAGGGGCTGGTGTGCCCCTGGAACTGGTTCTGACTGGCCTATGCGTAGTGAGCACCGGGGTGCCACTCAGCAGTCACCTTCCTGAAAAGCCCTGCCTACCCAGGATACACAAAACCATGTCTGGGATGGTGCTAGCACCGCCCCGGACAGGAAACCCTTTGTCCAAGCCTCCCTTGCTGGAAGGACTCCCAGCAGCAGGAGGTCAGACTCGTGTCTGTGGTGGCAGCATCCATTTTGTGGAGCTGAGGCTTTAGTTAACTTTAACCGGGGTTCACAGTTACATACATGTCGTGTCCCTCTAGAAGGGTGGAATGCTAACCCCGTCGCCAGAATTGGCGAGGGGTTAGTATTCCAATTCGTATGACACCTTACTCGACATGTTTTGATAAAGCAATACCAAAGTTAGCATTTAACCGCGAGGATTATAATGCACTTAAGAGTATATGGTATGCGATATCATGGAACAGCTATTAGGACTTGGTTCCGCAAGCTGCAGACAGGCTCAGCTCATGCCAGAGCACCATCTCACACGATTCCAAGCACTCTGCCTTCAGGATTGTTAAGGCCTGCCATAGGAGTGACTGATAGGAATCTGTGTGTCCATTTTAGGGTTAGGTATAGGTATACTAAACCTACAGCAAAGGGTGATTACACGACTTTGCCCCAGCTGTCATGCAGCCAGTTGTGTCAAATTTAGGAGGCCAGCCAGGGGTGGCATAATACATGCTGCAGCCCCTGGCAGCCCTGGATACACCCATGCCCTGAGTTACAGGGTCTGATAGGGTGGCCCAGTACCAATTGGAAATGTACCTAGGGTACATGGAATCCATTTTAAAGAGAGAGCAGTAGGCCTGGGGTCCTGATTGGCAGGATCCCAGGTCGACTATGTCCAAAACCAGCTTAAACACAGGGCAAAAAGTTGGGGGCAACCATAGTCAGGATGTACCTTCCTACATAACCTCCCCCCCCCCAAACGAAAGGAGATAAGGCTATCCTTGTCCAGGTAAGCCTCTATTACCTAAGTGGCCATATAAGGAAGGACCAGCTCTGGCTTGGTTTCCCCCTGTGTCATGGTCCACTAGGCAACCCCTCACCCTAAGGGTATCTGAGGGTCTCCACCATAGGGAATCTCTGTCTCTGGTGTGTCTTGGGAAAGTAGAAGGCTGATGCTGGGATGGAGTACTGAAGTGAGGCTCCTCTACCTTTGGGCTCCACTTCCTCCAATCACCATTCATCATGTGTGCCTTTCTTTCTTTAGCTGAGATGCACTGAGCTCTCAGGGTCAGCCTCTGGCTACCTAAAGCTGGAGGCTGAGTCCCTCTGTTTGGCTTACTGGAGGGACAGGTCAGGTCTGGGGTTTTTAGGCCCCATGTTTGGCTGTGCCCAACAGTGTCCAGCTGTGGGAGTTCCCTAACTACTTTTAAGGGGGATCCCTCAGGAGTCTGACTTATTTTCACTTGGCTAGGTTTACCAGCTTCAGTGATCCTAATCTGTTGATTAAGGGGTTCTTTTGGACAGGGGGCCCTTTGGAGTCCACCACTGGCCTCCCTGATCTCTTCAGCCCTGGGCTGACTGAGACAGGGTAGAGAGGTGCAGGTTACCTGCTCCAGACTGGGTCCCACCTGGGAAGGGTCCACTGCCATCAGGGGCTCTGCCAGGCTAGGCCTGACTACCTCTGGGGCAGTTCCTTCCACAGGGGTAGAGTCAGTTCCCTGAGGAGGCTGGCTCTAACCTAGGGTCTGGGAGGGGGAAGACTCTTCTTCCTCCTCAATGCTCTCTGTTTGAGTGGAGTGATCCATTGTTTCAGGCTTCACAACCTCACTATCTGTCTGAGTAGAGGCTGAGACCATTTCAACCTTGCCAACCTTTTCAGGAGGGCACTCAGTTTGTGTTTGGGCTGTGACTGTCACAGCCCTCCTATCCTGTTCTGGAAATTCTGTCTGAGCCTGGGCAGTGGCTACCACTGCCCTTCCAACCTTTTCAGGGAGGAATGGTGCTTGGACTGGGGCTGTAGCTATTACTGCCCCACTAACCTTTCTGGATAGGCCTATCATTCTGGAGTGAGTTTCTTGCTCCACCTCAGCCCATGCTGAGAGTTCCAGGTCATTCCCCAGTAAGCAATCTACAGGTAGGTTATCTGTCACTGCCACTCTCATGGGCCCTGTGACATTACCCCAACTGAGCTTGACTACTGCCATGGGATGCCTTCTCTTCACTCCATGAATGTCTGTCACCTGATAAGTAAAACCAGGGGTCAGTTGAGCAGAGGGGACCAGATGGTCACTCACCATGGTGAGGCTGGCCCCTGTGTCTCTGAATGCCTCAACTTTCTGACCATTCAATAAAACTTCTTGTCTATACTTTCCCAAAATGTGGGGTCCAGTAGTGAAGTTGGCAAACCCCATGCCAGTCTCACAGACAAGAGTGTGGTCAGGGAACCTGGCTAGGCCATAGTCCTCCTGTTGGCCCAGAGTAATGCCCACCACATTCTTGGGGGCACTCCCACCACCTGGGGGATTACCACTAGTGGTAACAGGAGGTTTAGGAGTATTACCTGGGGGTATATTTCCCTTATTACCATTTTTAGGGCAACTGGCATCACTTTTGTAATGACCCACCTGTTTACAGGTATGGCAATAAGGTTTCTTCTGTTCTGAAGGAGTGTTCTGGGACCCACCACCCTTGTTGGAGTTTTGGGGCCCTTGGGAAGTCTTCTCTGTGGATTTATCCCCACCCTTCTCTTGAGGCTTGGTTGATTCCTTTTTCTGGTTATCACCCTGGTTTTTAGGCCTAACCCTGGTTCTGACCCATTTGTCTGCCCTCTTACCCAATTCCTGTGGAGAGGTCAACTCAGAGTCTACCAGGTGCTGATGTAATAGCTGGTTCTGACAATTATTTAAGATTTGCTCCCTCATAATTAGATTATACAATCCTTTAAAATCAGTAACCTTACTACCCAGTAGCCAGCCTTCAAAAGCCTTAGTGGCACAATCAACAAAGTCAGTCCAATCTTGAGACTGAGTTTTCTGGGTGTCTCTGAACAGCATCCTGTATTGTTCAGTGGTTAAACCAAACCCATCAACCAGTGTATTCTTCAAGATTTTGTAATTGTTAGCATCCTCCACCCTTGTGGTGAGGAGCTTATCTCTACCTTTACCATCAAAGGAGAGCCACAAGATAGCTGCCCACTGACTTTGGAGAACACCCTGCACAGTGCAGGCTCTCTCCAAAGCAGTAATCCATTTGTGGATGTCATCCCCTTCTTTAAAGGGGGGCACTATCTTATTCAGGTGCTTTTTATCAAAACTCCTTTCCCTATTGCTAGGTTTATTGCTGCCACCAGTGGGCTGTAGCCCACATAATTCTTGCTCTCTAGCAAGGGCAAGTCTCTCTTTGGCCAGGGCAAGTTCTTCCCTTTCAATCCTCAGTTTGACTGCCCTTTCTTCAGCTTCATACACTCTCCTCTTAGGGGAAGACATCCCTCTCTGAGAAGAGTTGAGAGAGCCATTGGTTCGAAAGGATCTGTTAGAGCCTCTTGATAGAGACCTAACTCGTCCATTCCCAATGTTAGGCTGACCTGAGAGTGGGCCCAGGGGTCCCCCAGTACCAAGCTCATGTCTGCTTAAGTTGGACCTGCTTAGTCTACTGCCTTCTAGCTGTCCCTTATCTGCCTCATCCCCTGACAACTGGTCCTCATCCTCATCCTCAGCATCATCTGCTTCCTGGAGGGGATGGTCCTGGCTATCAAAGGGTCCCTGTAAGGAGGGCAAACTTCCTTCTGGATTAGAAGGGTCTGGGTTACCAGCCCTACTGGCATCATAAGCCTCTAAGAGGCTAATCAGAAAGGAAGTGGTGGGGTTAGACCCCTGTTTTAGTTTCCTGAGAGTACACACTTGTCTCATCTCATGGAAGCTAAGAGCAGTATATTTAGAAGGGACCTGAGGAGGGTCCACTGACACAAGGGGATACTCAGAGTTTCCTCCTTTGTCCGACATACTGTTTCTAGTGTGGTGTAAGTGATGCACCTACCTACACTATGTGTTTCCCTACTGATCCCTTGCTAGAGTTGCAGCCAAGGTGTGCTAAGCCTTGAGGAGCTGCAACAGCTGGTTCAGTAGAACTCAGAGTATTCTAAGCTTAGTTATATGTACTACCAGTACTTATGTGATCTTTCAACAAGATATTCTTAGGATACGTGTGGTAAAACAACAGCAAGCTCAAATCCCAACCGCTGCTCACCAATGTGAGAAGGTGGCCTGATATGCAGTGCTCACTATTCTAGTGAACACTATGTATCAGTCCAGCAACCCTTATTGATGATTGGTTGTAAGTCAACCTTATAGACCAGCTATCCTAGTAGCGTGGATACGAGCAGTCTAAGGCTAAAGACTCGAGAGGGCGTGTTAAGCCAGCTGTTATACCACATATACCCCTTGAACACCAAGTGAAAGGACACCACACAAGTGTTATGAAAATAAACAGTTATTTATTAAAGATCACAACAGCCCTGTACTCTTTATGAGGACAGGGTACTAAGCACAAACCAAAACTCTTACAAAAATACTTAAGTTAGCACAGTATATACAAATGCCCGAGGGGCACGGAAAACCATATACTTGAAAAGTGGAATGCGAAATTACTAGCAGGTAAGTACAGTACTAATAGGCTTTGGAATCGCTAGGACTTGACTATAGAATCGTTAGATTACTTCTAGGAGACCCAGGGGACTCGGGTGCAGTGTGTGCACTCTCACGCGAGATGCGGGACAAAGTCTATGGTAGCTAGAATTTGCAAAGTTAGTGTTCTCGGGCGAACCCGACCTGGTAGGGAGAAAACGAAAGTAGATTCTGACCCTTGGATAGTGAGGCTATGCTGGGGCACCGAAATGCCGAAGTTACCTAGCCCAGGGGCTGCAGCTGCATAGGACTCAAAAGACGTCGGGAATCCTCGTTGACGGACCAGGAGCCTGGAAGAAAGAAGTTGCTGGCAGGCGACCAGTGAAGAAAGTTCAGTGGATCCAAGCCTGGATCGATGGAAGATGACACCTGAAAGCAGAGGGGACCAAGTTCGAGACTACTAGCCAGTAGTCAGTGGGCACCAGGAGGGCACCGGATGGTAGCCACCTCGACAAGGCGAGTGGGTGACGCTGTGCTCGAAGATCTCACGGACCAGGAGGCGTTGTCGGCGACCAGGAAGGAGGATCGAGCTGTCCCACGAAGATAGAAGCTGTCGGCGTCGCTGGACCCAGGATTGGGCAACAAAGCCTTGGCAAATTCAAGCCCACGCGGTGGACCTAAAATGGCGTCTGGAGTGGACCAGGAGGGTCCGGGGTGCCTCTCTTCAAGAAGGAAGCAAGGGCCAGTCTGGAGAAACCAGACCAGCAGCAGTGATGTCGTCGGGCGTCGTTCAGAAGGCCACAAGCCAGCCGGCTAGTAGCCAAACAACGCGGTGCACAGCAAACAGCAGAAGGGCCCCACGCAGATCGTGGAGATGCTGGGAGGCTGATCTTGGGTGCTGGAGCTGCGCAGGGTCGGGGCTTCTCGGACCCCAAAGCACTCACCCGTGGAGGACACGGTGGGCTTGCAGTAAAGATGTCGTGCAGTCTTGGCGATCGTCGGTCCCTCGAGGTCTCGTCGCACTCACGGTTCTCAGCTTGGCTGTAGAGGTGAGTAGAGGTCAGAGGTGCCAGGGAAGCCGGGTCTCGTCGAGCTGGGTCGTCGGATTCGTGATGAAGGACTTGCAGCAGACCGCAGTGTTCTTTAGGATGGTGCCCGCTTGATGCAGGGTGACTACTCCTTAGCCACAAGGGAGAATCTTGAAGAAGAAATCGTGAAGTCCTTTCGAAGAAAGTCGTGTCTTGATTCCAAAGATGATCTAATTTGAACAGGGGGCCCGCTCCCATCTTTATACTAAAAAAGGGGGCTGACCCGGTGACTAGGTCCTGCCTATGGGTGGGACTAGGAGGGGGGTGGTTACACCCCTCTCCCCTGCCGGACTTCCCCAGGCCAGGGGCTGGTGTGCCCCTGGAACTGGTTCTGACTGGCCTATGCGTAGTGAGCACCGGGGTGCCACTCAGCAGTCACCTTCCTGAAAAGCCCTGCCTACCCAGGATACACAAAACCATGTCTGGGATGGTGCTAGCACCGCCCCGGACAGGAAACCCTTTGTCCAAGCCTCCCTTGCTGGAAGGACTCCCAGCAGCAGGAGGTCAGACTCGTGTCTGTGGTGGCAGCATCCATTTTGTGGAGCTGAGGCTTTAGTTAACTTTAACCGGGGTTCACAGTTACATACATGTCGTGTCCCTCTAGAAGGGTGGAATGCTAACCCCGTCGCCAGAATTGGCGAGGGGTTAGTATTCCAATTCGTATGACACCTTACTCGACATGTTTTGATAAAGCAATACCAAAGTTAGCATTTAACCGCGAGGATTATAATGCACTTAAGAGTATATGGTATGCGATATCATGGAACAGCTATTAGGACTTGGTTCCGCAAGCTGCAGACAGGCTCAGCTCATGCCAGAGCACCATCTCACACGATTCCAAGCACTCTGCCTTCAGGATTGTTAAGGCCTGCCATAGGAGTGACTGATAGGAATCTGTGTGTCCATTTTAGGGTTAGGTATAGGTATACTAAACCTACAGCAAAGGGTGATTACACGACTTTGCCCCAGCTGTCATGCAGCCAGTTGTGTCAAATTTAGGAGGCCAGCCAGGGGTGGCATAATACATGCTGCAGCCCCTGGCAGCCCTGGGTACACCCATGCCCTGAGTTACAGGGTCTGATAGGGTGGCCCAGTACCAATTGGAAATGTACCTAGGGTACATGGAATCCATTTTAAAGAGAGAGCAGTAGGCCTGGGGTCCTGATTGGCAGGATCCCAGGTCGACTATGTCCAAAACCAGCTTAAACACAGGGCAAAAAGTTGGGGGCAACCATAGTCAGGATGTACCTTCCTACAATGTTGATCTGTATGATTTTATTTAAGGCCCGGCTACAGGTAGATCAAAAAGATGGATATATGCTGTTTATAATGAAATTTGAAAAGCTTCCCAGATTGAGGCGGCTACCCGCCTCAGGGCCATAGATCAAGCTAATTTAGAAAAAGTGCTAGCAGTTGTAGATAACAGCATTAACACGCTCTCTTCTCTCATTTACACGTTAGATAATATTGTGTCCTCGTTTGTAAATATTGTGCAAGATGAGGTGTCTGCCCTGTACCACGGTCAAAATCAGTTGCGTTCCATTATGCAGTTTGCATGGACATTGCAGACACTTAAAGCCTCTAAAGTGCTGTGGCATTACATGAATATGTCGTCTTTATTTGCCCCTTAAATTTGACTGACAAGCAAAGCTTGCTATCAATGAAGGATGCTTCTTTTTCCATGTCACACATTGAGAAGTTAGAACCTTTACCGTTTTCTGTGGCTGAAGCCAATGCTGCTACATGGCTTATTCATGGTTTGATAACTCTTCCTTTTCCTTTATTTGTATTTACGAATTGTGTGAAGTACTTTGCCATTGGCAGATACGAGCCTCTAGGAAGTTCTTATCTCCATGAAGCCTGGTCGCTTCCTTTTACATATAGATGCCTTAGGGAGGGTAGAGAAGTTTATTCGAATGGTGAAGAATACACTGAAACACCGGATCATTCCTTAATGTGTCGACCTATCCAAATACATGGCTCTTGCAATCAAAACAAGCTTAATTTAGCCTGTGTTTTGAAAGGTACACCCGTGCCTGCAATAGTTCCCACATTCACGTTGCTGGCTAACGGGAGTTATTTACTTTTAAACAATGAGGATTGCTGTGGGTTAATTAAAGGGATTCCTTATGTCGTTACAGTCAGTGAACGTGTAATTTGTTGCAAGAATGTAATGTATCCACCCCCGCATGGGAAACTTGATGTTTCCATCTGGCCTAAGATTCCGACCTTGAAGGCAGAGTTCAATAAGATGAGTCGCATAAGAGCTCTATTGTCCCAGAAAGAAATTGCCCTCATATCTGCGCGTGAAACATTTGTCCTTCACGTGGCTAACACCCGCACAGAAGTACATGCCTTATTAAATACTGATCTGCCCTTGCACTTCGGTGAATTAATTCGTACAATCTTCAATGCGTCCTCCACTTCGGGGCTGGCTCACTTTTTTAAAGTTGTAAGCAGTGGCTTAGTGACTTCCTTCCAAAATATTTTCGGAGTCATTCCAGCATTCTTCCATACTATTTTCTCCAACCTGTTTGGTGGATTTCCCTTACTACTGGCGCTGGCTGCGGGCGTGCTATTGCTGTTCTGTCTATTTCAAAATGGATGCACATCCTGTGGTGCAAGACGGGCTGTCACGGCTAGGGCTTCTTCGCTCCCGGATGCATGAGTACTATGGTGCGCTGCCGCTTGCCACACTGAGTGCAGCGTATGGATTATCGTTTTGATTTTCCTACTTTACATGCGTTCAGCCTGTTTTCCATTGTCTGAGTTGCGATTTCGAATGGGCCCTGGATTTGTGTCTCTGCAATACGGTATCTCCCGAAGCGGATTATAATCAGCTTATGAGTCCCTTGGTTGCTCATGAATTGCTTTGTTCTGATGGAGGGATTATGGCCTTTGCAGTGATGCATGGTGTTCTGGGTCGTTGGAATGTGTTCGCAGCAGCGCAAGATTTCTTGGCTCGCAGTTTCCTCGAGAACCCACCGAGTTGTCCTCTGATGGTTCAAGAGGCTCCAGTAATCGAAGAGCATGTATGTTCTTTCGCTTTGTTAAATTGGATAGTTGATCTGTTTTCAGATGATAACAGTGACTTCCTGTTGGAGGCTGTTGCTGCTTATTTTGCCTATTCATTATTAGGATGAACTGGGATTGCAGTCCCACGTTTTTGACCTGAACATCGCATTGGATTTTAATTTTTTTTGGGACTCTCCCAAAACTTTTTTTGAAAAGATTGCCTATTGACTTTATCATTGTCCACTGCTGAGGTTTTTTTTTTCATGATTATTGCAATTTTTTTATCTCCTTCGATTTTTTAAGTGACAAATTAGAGACTTGTGTTTGAACTATCGAACTTGAACTCTGCGTTCCTAAATTGCCCATTTATACTTGTCCTATCAATGCTTGGATCAAAGGGAGGGTGTCTTGTGTATTGGTTTCACCTTTGCACTGTGTTAAGTTGGCATGTGTTAGTTAGAGTTTTAAAAGCCATTTTTCCTTTCCTGCTGCCTCTGCACACGACACATTTTGGTATTAATGCTTTTCGCCTAGTTAGGTATTTTGCTTTGCAGGAGAATAACATGTTTGCTTATAATATCAGCCTTGCTTGGTAAGCTATGTCTGTACAGTGGGTGCCGAGGCCTTCAAGGTTATTTCAACACAGCGCTTATTGTTTGGATTGATCAGCGCACAGAGTAGACATAATATGGATGCAGCTGTGGCCAGCTTTGGTTTTAGGCGCGAATGATATTGCAATGCGCAAGGCAGGAGACACACACTTGATGAATATCCGAATGCAGAGAGTTGGTGCAGGAGATGATGTGATCCATTTCTGCTGAACCCTAAGGTATGCGCCCGCCCTTCTAAACCCAAAGAGACCTTCTGTAGATATAATATAATATACTAGCTAGGGAGGGTAAACTGAGGTTCTATTTAGACCTGTTTCCTTTAGCATTTTAACATGCTTTCACCCTTTGTATTTTATGGAATAGTAACTATGCTTTTAACCTTGATCTTTATAATATGTTTGCTTGTATTAGCGAAGATACTGCGTTTGAGAACACTGCATTAGAAATAAACATTTCAAACTCACATGTGTCCTCATTGACTCCTCGTTCTGGATTGATATGTTAGTATAACGAAAGAGTGTTCATGTGTTCCACGTTCCCTGAGGTGTTCTAAGTCCATGTTCTGGGTTGTCTAAATCATTGGGGTTTTGTAAGAACCAATGAGACACTGATTGCTAGTCTGGTAGGGGATTTTGGGTACTGAGGTGAGTTTTGGCACACCCTAATTCGCTGAGGTTCTAAGTCTCTATGCACAGTTCTGTGTAGGAGCAGAATCCCTGCGACAACACAAGGGTGCCCCGATAAGTGAACACATGAGGGGGCCCCAGTGAGTGAACACACAAGGGTGCCCCGGTGAGTGAACACATGAGGGGGCCCCAGTGAGTGAACACATGAGGGGGCCCCAGTGAGTAAACACACAAGTGTGCCCCAGTGAGTGAACACACAAGTGTGCCCCGGTGAGTGAACACAGAAGGGGGCCCAAGTGAGTGAACACACAAGTGTGCCCCAGTGAGTGAACACACGAGGGTGTCCCAGTGAGTGAAGGGTGCCCCAGTGAGTGAAGGGTGCCCCAGTGAGTGAAGGGTACACCAGTAAGTGAATGGTGCACCAGTGAGTGAACACACAAGGGTGCCCCAGTATGTGAAGGGTGCCCCAGTGAGTGAACACACGAGGGGGCCCCATTGAGTGAACACACGAGGGGGCCCCAGTGAGTGAACACACGAGGGGCCTCAGTGAGTGAACACACGAGGGGGCCCCAGTGAGTGAACACACAAGGGTGCCCCGGTGAGTGAACACACGAGGGGGCCCCAGTGAGTGAACACACGAGGGGGCCCAGTGAGTGAACACATGAGGGGGCCCCAGTGAGTGAACACATGAGGGTGCACCAGTGAGTGAAAGGTGCCTCAGTGAGTGAAGGGTTCCCCAGTGAGTGAAAGGTGCCCTGAGTGAACACACGAGGGGGCCCCAGTGAGTGAACACACCAGGGTGCCCTAGTGAGTGAAGGGTGCCCCAGTGAGTGAAGGGTGCACCAGTGAGTAAATATACAAGCCTGCCTCAGTGAGTGTACACAGGCACATCCATGGACGCACAGCTCGTCCTCCTGTGTACACAGTGCACGCACACACGCCTCTGTTTGCACAGTGCACGCACACACGCCTCTGTTTACAGCACACACTGCCCCCCCCCCCACCCCGGGACTCACGTCAGGAAGAAGTCGGCCTTGCTCTTGGAGTTGCTGATGAACTGCAGGTAGGAGGCTTCGGAGGACAGGGAGCGCTGGTACTCCTTCTCCTGGAGACCGAGCGCCTGGCGCAGGTGCGCAAAGACGGGCGCGGCATAGGTGCGCATCTGGAAGCCCTGCGGAGGCAAGCACAGCGCTTAGAGCATGGAGCAAGGCGCTGCGCACCCCCCTCACACCCGCACACACCGTCCACCCCCCCACTCCCCCAAAGGTCTCTGCACCCCTGCGCAGGTGCGCAAAGATGGGTGCAGCGTAGGTGCGCATCTGGAAGCCCTGCGGAGGCAAGCAAAGCGCTTAGAGCAATGAGCGAGGAGCTATGCACCCCCCTCACATACCACACACACTCTCCACCCACCCACACACACTCCCCCCAAAGGTCTCTGCACCCCTGTGCAGGTGAGCAAAGATGGGCGCAGCGTAGGTGCGCATCTGGAAGCCCTGCGGAGGCAAGTACAGCGCTTAGAGCATGGAGCAAGGCGCTGTGGACCCTCCTCCCACACACACACATACCCCACACACCCCCCACACCCATGCCCCCTGAAGGTCCCTGCACCCGTGCGCAGGTGCGCAAAGACGGATGCATCGCAGGTGCGCATCTGGAAGCCCTGCGGAGGCAAGCACAGCGCTTAGAGCTGGGAGCAAGGCGCTGTGCACCCCCCACTCACACACCCCCAAATCCTTAGCATCGCACTGCTGAAGGGTCTATGACCCCTGCGCAGGGGCGCAAAGATGGGGGCAGCGGAGGTGCGCATCTGGAAGCCCTATGGAGGGAAGCACAGAGCTTAATATATGGAGCGAGGCGCTGTACACCCCCCTACACAGACACAGACACCCACCTTCTCATCATTGCTCTGCTGAAGGGTCTCTGCAGGGGTGGGGGGCAGCGGAGGCAAGGAAAGTGCATAAGTCTGGCGCCGTGGATCAAGGCATTGTGCATGTAAAGCCCACATACGAATTCTTGGACCACAAAAAGGTGCGACAGAAGTTTACACAAGAGCCCCCCCGTCAGCTGCTGCCCCATCAGCCCTTGTCTGGCGAGTTGTGGTAATTGGCGCTCAGGGCTACATAGCTGTTTATCCTCACAAGGGGCTCATTTATGAGGCCTTGCGTCAGTTTTGCACTTTTTGCGACGCACCAGCGGTGTAAAACATGCCTCCTCTTGCGCACTATTTAGAAAGTCACGCATCTAAGTAGATGCGTCCCTTTGTAAATCCCTGCGCTATATTATACCTGCGTCAGGTATAATGTATGCAGGGGGGGCGTTCCCCCGCAAAAAGCCTCGTAGAAGTGATGCAGCTAAATCTTTGAGATTTCACTGCGTCACTTCTAGGACGCCATTGCGTCAAAATCTGGCACCTGCCTCACAGCAGGCGTAAGACTGACGCAGGCCCTTTCACATGGGGCCTGCCCCATGTGAAAGGACGCATTGCTGGAGTTGCGTTACTTTTGTGACACACTCCAGCAATGCGACACTTTTGCGCTTACAGATACGTCAGAAATACTGACGTGCCTGTAACTCCTTGCGACAGGATTCGTCATACATTAAATATGACGCATCAGGAATGTCGCAAGGAGTGCGCACTGAGAAGTGATGCATCGCTGCTTTCACTCAGCGATGCGTCTTTTCTCTAAATGAGGCCCGAGGTGTCGACGCCAAACTACTGTCCGTTCTCCAACATCCTGTGGATTGTACAAGAGCCCGGCCCGGGTGCGTGGATCCTTCCTCATTGGGGGGCAGACATGGGCAAAATATGGCTACATTTGGAGTTTTTTTTTTGAAAAATAGGAAAAAAGTGCTCTGGATAAAAGTGTCTTTTTTCCCCATAAAAATGGAATCAGCAAACAGTTTGCTGTGCTAAAGTCACCACCTTTGAAGTTTTCAGGAACATACAGAGCTGAATAAAAAATTTCATTTTTTAGCACAGTTTTGAGATTTTTTAAAGAGGTTGCTCGTTTTTTTCCTATTTTTTGTTCTCTCAATCTACTTTCAGTTTGTGATGGAAACCGGTGTGAACCCCACGGGTGATCCAGGAAAGCTATAGATTTCTGAAAAGTAGACAAAATTCCAAATTCAGCAAGGGGTCATGTGTGTAGATACGGCTTTCCCAAAAAAACTAACTGTTCAAATAAAGAAATATGGAAAATGAGTAGGAAAAAAACGGCATTTGCTACTTTTTCATCTGTAACTTTTTACCAGGATGGCTGATTTACAAAAGCAATATACCATTGCGTCTGCTTGACCCGCTTGCGTGGATATAGAGGGTGTGTAAAGGGGCTCCAAGAACCCACGGTAGCCAGAACCCGGGGTGCCGCGAGACCCGAACCTGTTTGAGGACGTGGTTTATCTATTCACACACGCCGTAGGAATTGGACAAGGTGGGCGCCCGACGCAGATCGGACCGAACGCGCGAATCTGCAGTTGCTCCTGCAACGTACTGCCAGGCCATGCGCGGAGGGGTTTTTGTAATTTTTCGGCGCCTCTCGGGCTTCCAGGGGGTTCGCTTTCCTCCCTTTCGCCCGCTCCACACGTTCTCTGGAATGGTGTTTTACGGGGAGAAGTTGGTTTATCTTGATCTATATTACACGTTTTCCCACGCATTAGCACAGCTTTCAATCTTACCGTTATCTTCCCTGCGCAGAACTACTTTGTGGGATATTTCATTGCAAGTATGGGCCAGTGTTGTCATCAGTGATGCTCAGGGACCTGGGAGGTTTCAGTTTGAGTCAAGGGTGCTTTGTGGAACGTGGATGCCTTGGGAATTTTTCAGGGACTCTTTCTCGATACTCTTTTGACCATCCTTGGCTTCGTGGTTGTACTGGATAGAAGCATTACTGTGTCTGGCTGGGGGAACAGGGAAATGGTGCGTGTAACCTGCTGTGCCGTGCTGTCTCAGCGAAGAGGGGACGATGGCTAATAGTTATTACACTTGCCAATACCAAGGTTTATCTGTGATAAAAATCGCCGCAGCTCGGCGATAATTTTTTCACGCTAACCAAGCAATAGCGATAATCATCGCTATTGCTTGGTAATATGCCCCTGAGTTTTTATACTCTGTCATCCACAGCATGCTGCAGTTAGGCGGGACTCGTTCCTGTATTCTCTGTCAGTGAGTTGGGATCTCATCAGGCTCACGTCAGGATGAGGTGCTTGTTGTATTATTCCCAAGCACAGCTGCTGGTTTTATCCCTGCACTCAACGACATCCACTAAGCCAACGTCCCTGCTTGTCGGGTGGGTGTTCTCGCTGCATCATTAGCCGGATGCAGCGGTTTAACAACAAGGTGCCCGTCGGGAGGCAGGTTGGCTCCCGCAGGCACAGGAAGGCCCGGGTGCAGGTACTCTATGGGTACATGGGGGTGGGGGGGCAGGTTTACACCATGCCTGGTAGACACTCTTCCATGCCTTCTTTAGCGCCGACTGTACCCGATGGTGTAGGAGCGCTTCCCAATAGGAACAGACCTGTGACTTTTAGAGCCCGAGAAGTTAACACTTTACAAAGCGAACATAAGACAGTGGCAATCGCGAGCACACTTATCTAGAGGCAGCAAACGGTGCACTGCAGCAGGAAAAGGGACACGTGTGCAGGTTACTAAAGCTTACAAAGTACTAGGAGAGGTTTACTGTTGCTAGGAATGGAGGACCTCGGATACTAGAACCACGTCACGTGGGCAATGGTGGCACGGAACCTTTCACTATGCAAGGGGTAGCATGCAGCATGTCACAAGAGAAATGTGAAGTTTTCATGTTTCACGAGTACCAAACACAGGTAGAAGGATATCTCTGAGTAAATAGCAGCTTTCTTTACCCAGGATCACACTGGGAGGACTCACCGGAGGGGGGGGGGGCATGGTGCCAGGGTCTGGGACACCTGTTTTCGCCCCAGGCATCATTCTTATCCCTGTGATTGGGACGCGCAGGTTACCCCCCATAGAAACCTTACATTGGTAGTCTGCTGGTGAATGTGAGCAGGGCAGGTAGTCCGGTGCATTAATAGGATGCTTTCGCATTTAGAACTACTGATGAGTCGGGGCGATTTGTTATTTGCTAGGCTATAACTGGGCGTTCTCTTAGTAAGCAGTGAAAGAGTGTGGGCAAATCTTACATCCCCTGTGACACATTAGATCTGCGTGTCTTTCAACAATGAGCGTGTCGGGCCATATCATACATGACATGGTAGTATCCATGTGCTGTAATGAATTGTGTTCCTTTTGTACAGTACTGCCACGTCAGTCTCTTTCCATATCGGGCACCTGACTCCCAACTTTGCTACATGTCTGTCTCACACATGCACACTCCTGGTTGGGATACCCCATAAAGCAGCCTTATGACAGGTTTTTCTTAGAGTTCCTTGCTGGTCAATGGGTGTTGTCAGGGATAGCAGGTTTCCCCTATCTCCATGGTTTCATTGCTAACACGGAAGTGTCAGTCTTAGTCCTCGCATGTCACTCGTAGCGCACCAACAGGATAGGTCTCACATGGCAGTGGGAAGTGGGCAGCCATGGGGAGCGGCTAGCTCTAGGTGGGCTACGCAAGAAAGCGACAGGGTAGTTTCTTAATTTTTATGCATCTATTAAGCCTGGTCTGAGCCAGCAGATGGGCTGGTTATAGAAGCAGTGCTCCCATTGTAGCAATTATAGTGAGGCTTTGGTATTGTGGGGAATTACCAGCCAATCTTCTGCACATTGTCTGAGATGACTAGTTGGGCCTGCACGAGCCACTCGTATACCTCCTTTGTTATGGCCACGCTGAGTCATTCTCTTAATGGATCACGGCTTAACCAGTTTCTTATCCGCAAGGCCAATTGGTACTATGGTGTTGCGTGAGCAAGCTGCTCAGAATTTGGGCCTGCTTTAGCCGCTCATCCTCCTCAGCCTGACCCCACTGAGACCTTTCAAGTCTGGTTCCGCACCAGGTCTGGCTGATACTACGAAGCCTCTACCTGGCTCCATCCCTCTGGACACAGGTTGGTGTGTTTGGCCAGTTAGGCGTTGGTTCGGCTGACTTCACTTGTGGGGGCCCGAGGTTGGCACGCAGTGGAGGGCCCTTGACTAGTCCACGGGTATGCTGTTACCTAGACAGTATTTTATGTGGTGGTCATTCAAGGATTAACGTAGGGTCTCCTCTGCAGTGTTCACATGCCAGGGAGTCAGAGGAGGAAGTATTAGTTGCACAACATGTATATTCAGGTGGATAGTTGCTTGGTAAAACTTCATAGGGTCCACGAAGGCCAGGCACAGGGGGACGACTGGTACAAGTGACTATCTTGAGGAGATACTCTTCACTATTCCTTTATTCTACTACTGCCCTCAACTCGGAGAGTATTGAAGGATATCAACACGGGTACATGGGCATAAGACTGGTATGTCAATCATTAGGGGGGGTGCACAGGGGTCTTTTCCATAAGTCAGTAGGCCAGTATTAGTGACGCACTATTTTTCACAGCAGGGGAGAGGGCCTGTCCAGGTGGGCGGGATTCGTAGCGTCAAGTCTGGACTTCCGTAAGTGTGACATTTTGGCCCATGTTGAGACATCCTCACAAAGGGCATCACCAGTTCTTACACTCGGGACCTTTGGCTCTAGGGTGGTGCGGGAGCTTTTTACACGGAGCTGTGGGCCTGATCCTGCCACACACACCTGCTCCAGTCTCCCCGCTAGGACCTGGACATAGGTAGGTGCATTTTGGCCATGGAGGCGATTGTTGTGGCCTGTGTTACTTGTAGGGTCCGGACGTGGGCAGGCTATTTTACAGTCTCTATTCAACAGCTTGGGTGAGCACGCGTTGAGGGCCCTGGCTAAGTCCACTGGCGAGCGTTCGCCTGGACAGGATGTCATATGATCGTTTTAGGTACAAAATAGGTTTTCCTTTTATAGTTTTCTTACAGCATTCTGTACGAGTGTTAAAGTAACATTTCCCCTATACACAACAGGTATATTCTATTGTATAGGCCAGGGCGCAGGCCCGCCTAAAGGGGGCGATTATTACAAGTGATCGTCTATGCCTAAGCTAAAAAACTCATTCTGACCTTAGAAGCATGTCGGAGAAGTTAGCGGCCAATCAGTGGGCGGTCCTTCTATTGCAGTTTTAGTGCAAGCATGCACCAAGAGTTGGATCCCAAAAGGCACCCCAGACACACTATGTCCAGTCCGTAGACAGGCCTTGTCTGTTGCGGCCAGCCATTTGTGTGTTGTGGTGCATCCTGGCACAGAATTTACTCTATCCCAGTAGGGGACCAGTGGTTCCACCGGAAGACCATTATGGGAATCTTGTGATACTCAGTTTGTAGTTCGACACCATTATTGGTGTAAGTATCTTAGGTCACAAGCGGTTAGCAGGGCCCGGGCACCTGTGACCAGTTATAGGTGCAGCAAGCAGCATAGGCTATGTAGGGGCACGTCACGTGGTGCAATGTCTTGTGACGGACACAATACCATTATTCCCTCTAACCCGTGTGACACCTCGTGGTGCTCAGCAGGGTGAATTCGGCATCTATGTAAGTGTCTGGTCATTGTGGCATAATAATGCATCAGAAGACAAGACCAATATGAACTTACAGTGGGAGTTTACCACCATAGGGCGGGAAGTAGCCGACTGTGGGGGACAAACGATTTTGAGCAGTCAGGAACTCCCTCCCGGCTTTGTAGACAAGGCGCTCGGCAGGGGAGGCGTTGGCGCCAGCGCGTAGGAAGTTCCTCTGAGGTTTGCATAATTTCAGGGTGGAATGTTTTAAGACAGACTCCATATCCTTATCCCCTCAAACATGTGGGACACCTTGCTATATGCACCAGGGATAAGTTCATCTACCAGGGATTCGCCTGGTCAAGGTGACTATGCACGAACCAGAGTAGAAGACCGCAATGTCCACCCGGTGCTACGTGGCACCCATGGGGACAGGTAAACGTCAGTGTTAGGAAACCACCCCAGGCTCCTGTGGCAGGGATCTTGGCAGGGGAGGCCATGGAGCCTGCGGGCAGGGAGTCCTGCGCTATGCGTAATTTCATTAGGCAGAGGAGTCTTGACCTACTAGAGCTGAGTGCTATACGCCACATTCACAGGTGTGTTGTGCCGGAAGGGTTCATCTGCCCAGTATAAGCATGGACCGATTCTTGCGGGGTAAGATGAGGCCCTAGAAATAGCAGGATGTAAGTAGGAATGCCGGCCTTGGTGGGGGGCCCTGGCTGCGACGGTCGCCACACCCAGGGCTGTGGCGGAGTTACAGGGCGATCCAGAGGCGGAAAGGTACCCAGGAGTACCCTCTTTAGGAGCCCAAAGGGTGCTGAGGCCTAATATCCCCAGGAAGTCTGTGCGGTGGACCCTGGGGGTGCGACGGCGCCCCGCTATCCTACGGGCGGTTGGAAACCTGTACAACCAGGGGTCGCTTGAACGCTCCACCCCTCGTAGGGGGGGCGTGAGCAAGAGGGTGGACCAATGGTGCACCGGAAATGGGAAGGGCTATCTCCTCACCACAACCGCTAAGCAACGATTGGCCGAGGCCACGTTGCAAATTGGCCCATCAGGTGGTAGGTCGCGAGGGGCGGCTTGCCTTTGGATCGTCTGTAAGATAATCCACCTTGTTGGCATGTGTATATGCTAATAAACCTGCAGCTACTTTTCTCCAACCAAAACGTTGTCTTGTCTGCTTATTTCTGTGACATGCATGTTGCTGCGAGCGGGCTGGTGAGTGGGCCGATATTGGCACTATGGCCCTGGAGTTTGTAAACGTCACCGGAGCCTGAGATGCAAGGACAAGATTCAAGCTGCTTCCTTCAAGTGCAGGTAACACTGGGCTCTGATTGGAAATAAAGTGCTGCGGTCTTGTTTCCCGGCGACAAATGCAGGCCGCGGCAGGAGCGAGGGGTTATGAGACTCAGAGGCTGCGGAGCTTCAGCCTATGACGGATTCAGGGAATTAACAAAATTTGCAGATTTCATCCAAATTGCTGTTTCGATCTCAGACGGATGAAACCGCCAGACAAACTGACACATAATTAGCATTGCATACTACAAAGATACCCTCGAGAGCCCTCGCGGCCGGATCCTGAGAACCGGACAATGTAAAGCCTCAAACGATTTGAAAAAAGACAGGTTTTAAAACCCTTCCTGGACTTTAACTGATGCTGCTGATTGGTCAGATGGGAGGGGGCGAAGAGGGCCTTTATGAAAGGGGTATTTTCTGGTATCTAAGGCAGCGTTCAAACGGCTGATGAATCTTTTTTCGTTTTTTGGCCTGCAGCCCTTCTTTGAGCTGGATACACAGCTGAGAGAGCAACGAGGCAACGCCGTAGGTTCGCGCCAGGATACTCAGGAGGAATTGAGCGAGTTATAAGTCTCATATAACATAACATAACATAACAACCGTACAGCCAGTTCCAATCTGGAACTGGTGGAGAAGTGTGGCTCACTGGTTAGAAGCGGCAGACCCTGGAGCAGAGGTCAGACCCGAGACCAGGGTTCAATTCCCGACGCGGCGGGGTCTTGGGCTCAAAGTCCGCGGACTCGATAATTCTCGCCTCGGTGCCTATTCCAATCACGGGTCCCACTCTGCAACTCTGGGCAATAACTTGCTTAATCTCCACAACGGCCCCCACAACACTAAGGATGCCTGGCCTTCACATTTGGGGGTGATCAGGAGGGGCATCTCACAGGGAGAGCCAGGAAGGGTTCCACAGTGTTATACAGCGCTGGGAGCCCCGTTGGGGCAGCTGTGCGCTTTACAAAATACACTACATTTACATTTACATTTACATTTACAATCTGGGTAGCTCTGGGTTCATTTTCTTATAAAAACGCACACTTACACCTAAGCCACATGTGTCTCTGATACTTTCTCTCCAAATAACAGAGGGTCAGACAAAGATGCGCAGATGTAAATGTGTACACCCTGCAACGGAGCTTCATCAGGGGTGTTGGCAGCAGTGGTGTAACGAAACTTAAAGGGGCCACCTGCAAAGTGCATGAAGGGGGCCCCTCCGACCACACTCAGGAGCCCTGCTGACAGGGTACTTGGCTGAAGGGGCCCCTGGAGCTCAGGGCCCCCGACCAGCGGGGGCTGCGGGGGCCTTTGTTACGCCCTGGTTGGCAGCCATATTAGTGGAGGAGCTGAAGCCGTTTAAACATGAAGTTTATTCTTGATGTGGTGAGCGTCAACAGCATAAAACACTTCAGCAGGGGTAGACTGAGATATCCCGAAGGAGAACTGTGAGTAGCCACATGCATGTGGTAAAGTGCGTGCCCAGAGCCCTGCGGCGCCAGTCGCACAGGGGTGCTGTAGCGTCAGCCAGTGCACAACGCCTGCACCCTCAGCCAACGAGGAGCTCACGTTCCTGCACCTTCAGTTAGCACGGAGCTCACGTTCCTGCACCCTCAGCCAGCGCGGAGCTCACGTTCCTGCACCCTCAGCCAACGCGGAGCTCTCGTTCCTTCACCTGAACAGACGCAGAGCTCACATTCCTGCACCTGAACAGACGCGGAGCTCACATTTCTGCACCTGAACAGACGCGGAGCTCATGTTCCTGCACCTGAACAGATGCGGAGCTCACGTTCCTGCACCCTCAGCCAGCGCGGACCTCAAGTTCCTGCACCCTCAGCCAGCACCAAGCTCACGTTCCTTCACCTGAACTGATGCGGAGCTCACGTTCCTGCACCCTCAGCCAGCAAGGAGCTCACGTTCCTGCACCCTCAGCCAGCGCGGAGCCCACGTTCCTGCACCCTCAGCCAGCACAGAGGTAACATTCCTGCACCCTCAGCCAGCGCCGAGCTCACATTCTCTCAACCGAACAGACGGTGAGCTTACGTTCCTGCACTCTCAGCAAGCCCGGATCTCATGTTCCTTCACCTGAACAGACGCGGAGCTCACGTTCCTGCATCCTCAGCCAGCGCCGAGCTCACATTCCTTTACCTGAACTGATGCGGAGTTCACGTTCCTGCACCCTCAGCCAGCGCAGAGCTCACGTTCCTGCACCCTCAGCCAGCGCCGAGCTCACATTCCTGCACCCTCAGCCAGCGCCGAGCTCACATTCCTTCACCTGAACTGATGCGGAGCTCACGTTCCTGCACCCTCAGCCAGCGCGGACCTCACGTTCCTGCACCCTCAGCCAGTGCTGAGCTCACGTTCCTGCACCCTCAGCCAGCGCCAAGCTCACGTTCCTGCACCCTCAGCCAACGCAGAGCTCACGTTCCTTCACCTGAACAGATGCGGAGCTCACGTTCCTACACCCTCAGCCAGCACAGAGCCTACGTTCCTGCACCCTCAGCCAACGCAGAGCTCACATTCCTTCACCTGAACTGATGCGGAGCTCACGTTCCTGCACCCTCAGCCAGCGCCAAGCTCACGTTCCTTCACCTGAACTGATGCGGAGCTCACGTTCCTGCACTCTCAGCCAGCACGGAGCTCACGTTCCTTCACCTGAACAGACGCGGAGCTCACGTTCCTGCACCCTCAGCCAGCGCCAAGCTCACGTTCCTTCACCTGAACTGATGCGGAGCTCACGTTCCTGCACTCTCAGCCAGCACGGAGCTCACGTTCCTTCACCTGAACAGACGCGGAGCTCACGTTCCTACACCCTCAGCCAGCACAGAGCCCACGTTCCTGCACCCTCAGCCAACGCAGAGCTCACGTTCCTTCACCTGAACTGATGCGGAGCTCACGTTCCTGCACCCTCAGCCAGCGCGGAGCTCACGTTCCTTCACCTGAACAGACGCATGGTGCTCTCTCGCAGGAAGACGGAAGGTGTGGCTGGCAGTATGGGGGAGTCCGCAGAGCTTCTGTTCACGGAGGGGACCCTGACTGGAGTCCTTTCCTTTGCTTGTGCTGCCACCGAGCCATATATTAACGACTAGTGCACAGGCACTAACTGAGGCAGGAATGGGGGAAATGTGTCTTAAAGTTTGCTTTAGTCAGTGTAGTCACTCACTGCCTCCTGGGACCGCACCCTCAACATGCTCAATGAACCTTTCAAATGGCTCCCCGTCCACATACGCAGAAGGGTCTCCCAGGCCCTCATCACCAGCAGGCTGGACGTGGGTCGCTGGGCTGCATCTGGCTGGAGCTCGGCCCGGACTGCAGAGGATCACAGTGCCGTGTATGCAGGGACGTGGCTGCATCTGGCTGGAGCTCGGCCATGACTGCAGAGGATCACAGTGCCGTGGCTGTGTCTGTGCTGGAGCTCGGCCCGGACTGCAGAGGATCACAGTGCCGTGTATGCAGGGACGTGGCTGCATCTGGCTGGAGCTCGGCCCGGACTGCATAGGATCACAGTGCCGTGTATGCAGGGACGTGGCTGCATCTGGCTGGAGCTCGGCCATGACTGCATAGGATCACAGTGCCGTGTATGCAGGGACGTGGCTGCATCTGGCTGGAGCTCGGCCCGGACTGCATAGGATCACAGTGCCGTGTATGCAGGGACGTGGCTGCATCTGGCTGGAGCTCGGCCCGGACTGCATAGGATCACAGTGCCGTGTATGCAGGGACGTGGCTGCATCTGGCTGGAGCTCGGCCATGACTGCATAGGATCACAGTGCCGTGTATGCAGGGTCGTGGCTGCATCTGGCTGGAGCTCGGCCCGGACTGCATAGGATCACAGTGCCGTGTATGCAGGGACGTGGCTGCATCTGGCTGGAGCTCGGCCCGGACTGCATAGGATCACAGTGCCGTGTATGCAGGGACGTGGCTGCATCTGGCTGGAGCTCGGCCATGACTGCAGAGGATCACAGTGCCGTGTATGCAGGGTCGTGGCTGCGTCTGTGCTGGAGCTCGGCCTGGACTGCAGAGGATCACAGTGCCGTGTATGCAGGGTCGTGGCTGCGTCTGTGCTGGAGCTCGGCCCGGACTGCAGAGGATCACAGTGCCGTGTATGCAGGGACGTGGCTGCGTCTGTGCTGGAGCTCGGCCTGGACTGCAGAGGATCACAGTGCCGTGTATGCAGGGTCGTGGCTGCGTCTGTGCTGGAGCTCGGCCCGGACTGCAGAGGATCACAGTGCCGTGTATGCAGGGACGTGGCTGCATCTGGCTGGAGCTCGGCCCGGACTGCATAGGATCACAGTGCCGTGTATGCAGGGACGTGGCTGCATCTGGCTGGAGCTCGGCCATGACTGCAGAGGATCACAGTGCCGTGTATGCAGGGTCGTGGCTGCGTCTGTGCTGGAGCTCGGCCTGGACTGCAGAGGATCACAGTGCCGTGTATGCAGGGTCGTGGCTGCGTCTGTGCTGGAGCTCGGCCCGGACTGCATAGGATCACAGTGCCATGTATGCAGGGACGTGGCTGCGTCTGTGCTGGAGCTCGGCCCGGACTGCATAGGATCACAGTGCCGTGTATGCAGGGACGTGGCTGCGTCTGTGCTGGAGCTCGGCCTGGACTGCAGAGGATCACAGTGCCGTGTATGCAGGGTCGTGGCTGCGTCTGTGCTGGAGCTCGGCCATGACTGCAGAGGATCACAGTGCCGTGTATGCAGGGTCGTGGCTGCGTCTGTGCTGGAGCTCGGCCATGACTGCAGAGGATCACAGTGCCGTGTATGCAGGGACGTGGCTGCGTCTGTGCTGGAGCTCGGCCATGACTGCAGAGGATCACAGTGCCGTGTATGCAGGGCCGTGGCTGCGTCTGTGCTGGAGCTCTGGCTGGACTGCAGAGGATCACAGTGCCGTGTATGCAGGGACGTGGCTGCGTCTGTGCTGGAGCTCGGCCTGGACTGCAGAGGATCACAGTGCCGTGTATGCAGGGACGTGGCTGCGTCTGTGCTGGAGCTCGGCCCGGACTGCAGAGGATCACAGTGCCGTGTATGCAGGGTCGTGGCTGCGTCTGTGCTGGAGCTCGGCCATGACTGCATAGGATCACAGTGCCGTGTATGCAGGGACGTGGCTGCGTCTGTGCTGGAGCTCGGCCCGGACTGCAGAGGATCACAGTGCCGTGTATGCAGGGACGTGGCTGCATCTGGCTGGAGCTCGGCCATGACTGCAGAGGATCACAGTGCCGTGTATGCAGGGACGTGGCTGCATCTGGCTGGAGCTCTGCCCGGACTGCAGAGGATCACAGTGCCGTGTATGCAGGGTCGTGGCTGCGTCTGTGCTGGAGCTCTGCCCGGACTGCAGAGGATCACAGTGCCGTGTATGCAGGGACGTGGCTGCGTCTGTGCTGGAGCTCGGCCCGGACTGCAGAGGATCACAGTGCCGTGTATGCAGGGACGTGGCTGCATCTGGCTGGAGCTCGGCCATGACTGCAGAGGATCACAGTGCCGTGTATGCAGGGACGTGGCTGCATCTGGCTGGAGCTCTGCCCAGACTGCAGAGGATCACAGTGCCGTGTATGCAGGGTCGTGGCTGCGTCTGTGCTGGAGCTCTGCCCGGACTGCAGAGGATCACAGTGCCGTGTATGCAGGGTCGTGGCTGCGTCTGTGCTGGAGCTCTGCCCGGACTGCAGAGGATCACAGTGCCGTGTATGCAGGGACGTGGCTGTGTCTGTGCTGGAGCTCGGCCCGGACTGCAGAGGATCACAGTGCCGTGTATGCAGGGACGTGGCTGCGTCTGTGCTGGAGCTCGGCCATGACTGCAGAGGATCACAGTGCCGTGTATGCAGGGACGTGGCTGCGTCTGTGCTGGAGCTCGGCCCGGACTGCATAGGATCACAGTGCCGTGTATGCAGGGACGTGGCTGCGTCTGTGCTGGAGCTCGGCCATGACTGCAGAGGATCACAGTGCCGTGTATGCAGGGACGTGGCTGCGTCTGTGCTGGAGCTCGGCCCGGACTGCAGAGGATCACAGTGCCGTGTATGCAGGGTCGTGGCTGCGTCTGTGCTGGAGCTCGGCCTGGACTGCAGGGGGTCACAGTGCCGTGTATGCAGGGACGTGGCTGCGTCTGTGCTGGAGCTCGGCCATGACTGCAGAGGATCACAGTGCCGTGTATGCAGGGACGTGGCTGCGTCTGTGCTGGAGCTCGGCCATGACTGCAGAGGATCACAGTGCCGTGTATGCAGGGTCGTGGCTGCGTCTGTGCTGGAGCTCGGCCCGGACTGCAGAGGATCACAGTGCCGTGTATGCAGGGACGTGGCTGTGTCTGTGCTGGAGCTCAGCCCGGACTGCATAGGATCACAGTGCCGTGTATGCAGGGACGTGGCTGTGTCTGTGCTGGAGCTCAGCCCGGACTGCATAGGATCACAGTGCCGTGTATGCAGGGTCGTGGCTGCGTCTGTGCTGGAGCTCGGCCCAGACTGCAGAGGATCACAGTGCCGTGTATGCAGGGACGTGGCTGCGTCTGTGCTGGAGCTCGGCCCGGACTGCATAGGATCACAGTGCCGTGTATGCAGGGTCGTGGCTGCGTCTGTGCTGGAGCTCGGCCATGACTGCAGAGGATCACAGTGCCGTGTATGCAGGGTCGTGGCTGCGTCTGTGCTGGAGCTCGGCCATGACTGCAGAGGATCACAGTGCCGTGTATGCAGGGACGTGGCTGCGTCTGTGCTGGAGCTCGGCCATGACTGCAGAGGATCACAGTGCCGTGTATGCAGGGACGTGGCTGAGTCTGTGCTGGAGCTCGGCCTGGACTGCAGAGGATCACAGTGCCGTGTATGCAGGGTCGTGGCTGCGTCTGTGCTGGAGCTCGGCCATGACTGCAGAGGATCACAGTGCCGTGTATGCAGGGACGTGGCTGCGTCTGTGCTGGAGCTCGGCCATGACTGCAGAGGATCACAGTGCCGTGTATGCAGGGTCGTGGCTGCGTCTGTGCTGGAGCTCGGCCCGGACTGCATAGGATCACAGTGCCGTGTATGCAGGGACGTGGCTGCGTCTGTGCTGGAGCTCGGCCCGGACTGCAGAGGATCACAGTGCCGTGTATGCAGGGTCGTGGCTGCGTCTGTGCTGGAGCTCGGCCCGGACTGCAGAGGATCACAGTGCCGTGTATGCAGGGACGTGGCTGCATCTGGCTGGAGCTCGGCCATGACTGCAGAGGATCACAGTGCCGTGTATGCAGGGACGTGGCTGCATCTGGCTGGAGCTCTGCCCGGACTGCAGAGGATCACAGTGCCGTGTATGCAGGGACGTGGCTGCATCTGGCTGGAGCTCTGCCCGGACTGCAGAGGATCACAGTGCCGTGTATGCAGGGACGTGGCTGCATCTGGCTGGAGCTCTGCCCGGACTGCAGAGGATCACAGTGCCGTGTATGCAGGGACGTGGCTGCGTCTGTGCTGGAGCTCGGCCTGGACTGCAGAGGATCACAGTGCTGTGTATGCAGGGACGTGGCTGCGTCTGTGCTGGAGCTCGGCCTGGACTGCAGAGGATCACAGTGCCGTGTATGCAGGGTCCCGGCTGCGTCTGTGCTGGAGCTCGGCCCGGACTGCAGAGGATCACAGTGCCGTGTATGCAGGGACGTGGCTGCGTCTGTGCTGGAGCTCGGCCATGACTGCAGAGGATCACAGTGCCTTGTATGCAGGGACGTGGCTGCGTCTGTGCTGGAGCTCGGCCTGGACTGCAGGGGGTCACAGTGCCATGTATGCAGGGTCCCGGCTGCGTCTGTGCTGGAGCTCGGCCATGACTGCAGAGGATCACAGTGCCGTGTATGCAGGGACGTGGCTGCGTCTGTGCTGGAGCTCGGCCATGACTGCAGAGGATCACAGTGCCGTGTATGCAGGGTCCCGGCTGCGTCTGTGCTGGAGCTCGGCCATGACTGCAGAGGATCACAGTGCCGTGTATGCAGGGACGTGGCTGCATCTGGCTGGAGCTCGGCCATGACTGCAGAGGATCACAGTGCCGTGTATGCAGGGACGTGGCTGCGTCTGTGCTGGAGCCCGGCCTGGACTGCAGAGGATCACAGTGCCGTGTATGCAGGGACGTGGCTGCGTCTGTGCTGGAGCTCGGCCCGGACTGCAGAGGATCACAGTGCCGTGTATGCAGGGTCCCGGCTGCGTCTGTGCTGGAGCTCGGCCATGACTGCAGAGGATCACAGTGCCGTGTATGCAGGGACGTGGCTGAGTCTGTGCTGGAGCTCGGCCTGGACTGCAGAGGATCACAGTGCCGTGTATGCAGGGTCGTGGCTGCGTCTGTGCTGGAGCTCGGCCATGACTGCAGAGGATCACAGTGCCGTGTATGCAGGGACGTGGCTGCGTCTGTGCTGGAGCTCGGCCATGACTGCAGAGGATCACAGTGCCGTGTATGCAGGGACGTGGCTGCGTCTGTGCTGGAGCTCGGCCTGGACTGCAGAGGATCACAGTGCCGTGTATGCAGGGACGTGGCTGCATCTGGCTGGAGCTCGGCCCGGACTGCATAGGATCACAGTGCTGTGTATGCAGGGACGTGGCTGCGTCTGTGCTGGAGCTCGGCCTGGACTGCAGAGGATCACAGTGCCGTGTATGCAGGGACGTGGCTGTGTCTGTGCTGGAGCTCGGCCATGACTGCAGAGGATCACAGTGCCGTGTATGCAGGGTCGTGGCTGTGTCTGTGCTGGAGCTCGGCCCGGACTGCAGAGGATCACAGTGCCGTGTATGCAGGGTCGTGGCTGCGTCTGTGCTGGAGCTCGGCCCGGACTGCAGAGGATCACAGTGCCGTGTATGCAGGGACGTGGCTGCGTCTGTGCTGGAGCTCGGCCATGACTGCAGAGGATCACAGTGCCGTGTATGCAGGGACGTGGCTGCGTCTGTGCTGGAGCTCGGCCATGACTGCAGAGGATCACAGTGCCGTGTATGCAGGGACGTGGCTGAGTCTGTGCTGGAGCTCGGCCTGGACTGCATAGGATCACAGTGCCGTGTATGCGGGGTCCCGGCTGCATCTGTGCTGGAGCTCTGCCTGGACTGCATAGGATCACAGTGCCGTGTATGCAGGGTCGTGGCTGCGTCTGTGCTGGAGCTCGGCCTGGACTGCAGAGGATCACAGTGCCGTGTATGCAGGGTCGTGGCTGCGTCTGTGCTGGAGCTCGGCCATGACTGCAGAGGATCACAGTGCCGTGTATGCAGGGACGTGGCTGCGTCTGTGCTGGAGCTCGGCCCGGACTGCAGAGGATCACAGTGCCGTGTATGCAGGGACGTGGCTGAGTCTGTGCTGGAGCTCGGCCCGGACTGCAGAGGATCACAGTGCCGTGTATGCAGGGTCGTGGCTGTGTCTGTGCTGGAGCTCGGCCTGGACTGCAGGGGGTCACAGTGCCATGTATGCAGGGTCCCGGCTGCGTCTGTGCTGGAGCTCGGCCATGACTGCAGAGGATCACAGTGCCGTGTATGCAGGGACGTGGCTGCGTCTGTGCTGGAGCTCGGCCTTGACTGCAGAGGATCACAGTGCCGTGTATGCAGGGACGTGGCTGCATCTGGCTGGAGCTCGGCCTGGACTGCAGAGGATCACAGTGCCGTGTATGCAGGGTCGTGGCTGCGTCTGTGCTGGAGCTCGGCCATGACTGCAGAGGATCACAGTGCCGTGTATGCAGGGACGTGGCTGCGTCTGTGCTGGAGCTCGGCCTTGACTGCAGAGGATCACAGTGCCGTGTATGCAGGGACGTGGCTGCGTCTGTGCTGGAGCTCGGCCATGACTGCAGAGGATCACAGTGCCGTGTATGCAGGGTCGTGGCTGCGTCTGTGCTGGAGCTCGGCCCGGACTGCAGAGGATCACAGTGCCGTGTATGCAGGGTCCCGGCTGCGTCTGTGCTGGAGCTCGGCCATGACTGCAGAGGATCACAGTGCCGTGTATGCAGGGACGTGGCTGCGTCTGTGCTGGAGCTCGGCCATGACTGCAGAGGATCACAGTGCCTTGTATGCAGGGACGTGGCTGCGTCTGTGCTGGAGCTCGGCCTGGACTGCAGAGGATCACAGTGCCGTGTATGCAGGGACGTGGCTGCGTCTGTGCTGGAGCTCGGCCATGACTGCAGAGGATCACAGTGCCGTGTATGCAGGGACGTGGCTGCGTCTGTGCTGGAGCTCGGCCATGACTGCAGAGGATCACAGTGCCTTGTATGCAGGGACGTGGCTGCGTCTGTGCTGGAGCTCGGCCTGGACTGCAGAGGATCACAGTGCCGTGTATGCAGGGACGTGGCTGCGTCTGTGCTGGAGCTCGGCCTGGACTGCAGAGGATCACAGTGCTGTGTATGCAGGGACGTGGCTGCATCTGGCTGGAGCTCTGCCCGGACTGCAGAGGATCACAGTGCCGTGTATGCAGGGACGTGGCTGTGTCTGTGCTGGAGCTCGGCCCGGACTGCAGAGGATCACAGTGCCATGTATGCAGGGTCGTGGCTGCGTCTGTGCTGGAGCTCGGCCCGGACTGCAGAGGATCACAGTGCCGTGTATGCAGGGACGTGGCTGCATCTGGCTGGAGCTCGGCCTGGACTGCAGAGGATCACAGTGCCGTGTATGCAGGGACGTGGCTGCATCTGGCTGGAGCTCGGCCATGACTGCAGAGGATCACAGTGCCGTGTATGCAGGGACGTGGCTGTGTCTGTGCTGGAGCTCGGCCCGGACTGCAGAGGATCACAGTGCCGTGTATGCAGGGACGTGGCTGCGTCTGTGCTGGAGCTCAGCCCGGACTGCAGAGGATCACAGTGCCATGTATGCAGGGTCGTGGCTGCGTCTGTGCTGGAGCTCGGCCCGGACTGCAGAGGATCACAGTGCCGTGTATGCAGGGACGTGGCTGCATCTGGCTGGAGCTCGGCCTGGACTGCAGAGGATCACAGTGCCGTGTATGCAGGGACGTGGCTGCATCTGGCTGGAGCTCGGCCATGACTGCAGAGGATCACAGTGCCGTGTATGCAGGGACGTGGCTGTGTCTGTGCTGGAGCTCGGCCCGGACTGCAGAGGATCACAGTGCCGTGTATGCAGGGACGTGGCTGCGTCTGTGCTGGAGCTCGGCCATGACTGCAGAGGATCACAGTGCCTTGTATGCAGGGACGTGGCTGCGTCTGTGCTGGAGCTCGGCCCAGACTGCAGAGGATCACAGTGCCGTGTATGCAGGGACGTGGCTGTGTCTGTGCTGGAGCTCGGCCCGGACTGCAGAGGATCACAGTGCCGTGTATGCAGGGACGTGGCTGCGTCTGTGCTGGAGCTCGGCCATGACTGCAGAGGATCACAGTGCCTTGTATGCAGGGACGTGGCTGCGTCTGTGCTGGAGCTCGGCCATGACTGCAGAGGATCACAGTGCCGTGTATGCAGGGACTTGGCTGCATCTGGCTGGAGCTCTGCCCGGACTGCAGAGGATCACAGTGCCGTGTATGCAAGGACGTGGCTGCGTCTGTGCTGGAGCTCGGCCCGGACTGCATAGGATCACAGTGCCGTGTATGCAGGGACGTGGCTGCGTCTGTGCTGGAGCTCGGCCTGGACTGCAGAGGATCACAGTGCCGTGTATGCAGGGACTTGGCTGCATCTGGCTGGAGCTCTGCCCGGACTGCAGAGGATCACAGTGCCGTGTATGCAGGGTCGTGGCTGCGTCTGTGCTGGAGCTCGGCCATGACTGCAGAGGATCACAGTGCCGTGGCTGCGTCTGTGCTGGAGCTCGGCCCGGACTGCAGAGGATCACAGTGCCGTGTATGCAGGGACGTGGCTGTGTCTGTGCTGGAGCTCGGCCCGGACTGCAGAGGATCACAGTGCCGTGTATGCAGGGTCGTGGCTGCGTCTGTGCTGGAGCTCGGCCATGACTGCAGAGGATCACAGTGCCGTGGCTGCGTCTGTGCTGGAGCTCGGCCATGACTGCAGAGGATCACAGTGCCGTGTATGCAGGGTCGTGGCTGCGTCTGTGCTGGAGCTCGGCCATGACTGCATAGGATCACAGTGCCGTGTATGCAAGGACGTGGCTGTGTCTGTGCTGGAGCTCGGCCATGACTGCAGAGGATCACAGTGCCGTGTATGCAGGGACGTGGCTGTGTCTGTGCTGGAGCTCGGCCCGGACTGCAGAGGATCACAGTGCCGTGTATGCAGGGACGTGGCTGCGTCTGTGCTGGAGCTCGGCCCAGACTGCAGAGGATCACAGTGCCGTGTATGCAGGGACGTGGCTGCGTCTGTGCTGGAGCTCGGCCCGGACTGCAGAGGATCACAGTGCCGTGTATGCAGGGACGTGGCTGCGTCTGTGCTGGAGCTCGGCCTGGACTGCAGAGGATCACAGTGCCGTGTATGCAGGGACGTGGCTGCGTCTGTGCTGGAGCTCGGCCCGGACTGCAGAGGATCACAGTGCCGTGTATGCAGGGACGTGGCTGCGTCTGTGCTGGAGCTCGGCCATGACTGCAGAGGATCACAGTGCCGTGTATGCAGGGACGTGGCTGCATCTGTGCTGGAGCACGGCCCGGACTGCAGAGGATCACAGTGCCGTGTATGCAGGGACTTGGCTGCATCTGGCTGGAGCTCTGCCTGGACTGCACAGGATCACAGTGCCGTGTATGCAGGGACGTGGCTGTGTCTGTGCTGGAGCTCGGCCATGACTGCAGAGGATCACAGTGCCGTGTATGCAGGGTCGTGGCTGCGTCTGTGCTGGAGCTCGGCCATGACTGCAGAGGATCACAGTGCCGTGTATGCAGGGACGTGGCTGCGTCTGTGCTGGAGCTCAGCCCGGACTGCAGAGGATCACAGTGCCGTGTATGCAGGGTCGTGGCTGCGTCTGTGCTGGAGCTCGGCCTGGACTGCAGAGGATCACAGTGCCGTGTATGCAGGGACGTGGCTGCATCTGGCTGGAGCTCTGCCTGGACTGCAGGGGGTCACAGTGCCGTGTATGCAGGGACGTGGCTGCGTCTGTGCTGGAGCTCGGCCTGGACTGCAGAGGATCACAGTGCCGTGGCTGCGTCTGTGCTGGAGCTCGGCCCGGACTGCAGAGGATCACAGTGCCGTGTATGCAGGGACGTGGCTGCGTCTGTGCTGGAGCTCGGCCTGGACTGCAGAGGATCACAGTGCCGTGTATGCAGGGACGTGGCTGTGTCTGTGCTGGAGCTCGGCCCGGACTGCAGAGGATCACAGTGCCGTGTATGCAGGGACGTGGCTGCGTCTGTGCTGGAGCTCGGCCTGGACTGCAGAGGATCACAGTGCCGTGTATGCAGGGACGTGGTTGAGTCTATGCTGGAGCTCGGCCTGGACTGCAGAGGATCACAGTGCCGTGTATGCAGGGACGTGGCTGTGTCTGTGCTGGAGCTCGGCCTGGACTGCAGAGGATCACAGTGCCGTGTATGCAGGGACGTGGCTGTGTCTGTGCTGGAGCTCGGCCCGGACTGCAGAGGATCACAGTGCCGTGTATGCAGGGACGTGGCTGTGTCTGTGCTGGAGCTCGGCCCGGACTGCAGAGGATCACAGTGCCGTGTATGCAGGGTCGTGGCTGCGTCTGTGCTGGAGCTCGGCCTGGACTGCAGAGGATCACAGTGCCGTGTATGCAGGGTCGTGGCTGCGTCTGTGCTGGAGCTCGGCCATGACTGCAGAGGATCACAGTGCCGTGTATGCAGGGTCGTGGCTGCGTCTGTGCTGGAGCTCGGCCATGACTGCAGAGGATCACAGTGCCGTGTATGCAGGGTCGTGGCTGCGTCTGTGCTGGAGCTCGGCCATGACTGCAGAGGATCACAGTGCCGTGTATGCAGGGTCGTGGCTGCGTCTGTGCTGGAGCTCGGCCCGGACTGCAGAGGATCACAGTGCCGTGTATGCAGGGTCGTGGCTGCGTCTGTGCTGGAGCTCGGCCATGACTGCATAGGATCACAGTGCCGTGTATGCAGGGACGTGGCTGCGTCTGTGCTGGAGCTCAGCCCGGACTGCAGAGGATCACAGTGCCGTGTATGCAGGGTCGTGGCTGCGTCTGTGCTGGAGCTCGGCCCGGACTGCAGAGGATCACAGTGCCGTGTATGCAGGGTCGTGGCTGCGTCTGTGCTGGAGCTCGGCCATGACTGCAGAGGATCACAGTGCCGTGTATGCAGGGACGTGGCTGCGTCTGTGCTGGAGCTCGGCCATGACTGCAGAGGATCACAGTGCCGTGTATGCAGGGACGTGGCTGCGTCTGTGCTGGAGCTCGGCCTTGACTGCAGAGGATCACAGTGCCGTGTATGCAGGGACGTGGCTGCGTCTGTGCTGGAGCTCGGCCCGGACTGCAGAGGATCACAGTGCCGTGTATGCAGGGTCGTGGCTGCGTCTGTGCTGGAGCTCGGCCATGACTGCAGAGGATCACAGTGCCGTGTATGCAGGGACGTGGCTGTGTCTGTGCTGGAGCTCGGCCCGGACTGCAGAGGATCACAGTGCCGTGTATGCAGGGTCGTGGCTGCGTCTGTGCTGGAGCTCGGCCCGGACTGCAGAGGATCACAGTGCCGTGTATGCAGGGTCGTGGCTGCGTCTGTGCTGGAGCTCGGCCATGACTGCAGAGGATCACAGTGCCGTGTATGCAGGGACGTGGCTGCGTCTGTGCTGGAGCTCGGCCCAGACTGCAGAGGATCACAGTGCCGTGTATGCAGGGTCGTGGCTGCGTCTGTGCTGGAGCTCGGCCCGGACTGCAGAGGATCACAGTGCCGTGTATGCAGGGTCGTGGCTGCGTCTGTGCTGGAGCTCGGCCATGACTGCAGAGGATCACAGTGCCGTGTATGCAGGGTCGTGGCTGCGTCTGTGCTGGAGCTCGGCCCGGACTGCAGAGGATCACAGTGCCGTGTATGCAGGGACGTGGCTGTGTCTGTGCTGGAGCTCTGCCTGGACTGCAGAGGATCACAGTGCCGTGTATGCAAGGACGTGGCTGCGTCTGTGCTGGAGCTCGGCCTGGACTGCAGAGGATCACAGTGCCGTGTATGCAGGGTCGTGGCTGCGTCTGTGCTGGAGCTCGGCCATGACTGCAGAGGATCACAGTGCCGTGTATGCAGGGTCGTGGCTGCGTCTGTGCTGGAGCTCGGCCCGGACTGCAGAGGATCACAGTGCCGTGTATGCAGGGACGTGGCTGTGTCTGTGCTGGAGCTCGGCCCGGACTGCAGAGGATCACAGTGCCGTGTATGCAGGGTCGTGGCTGCGTCTGTGCTGGAGCTCGGCCATGACTGCAGAGGATCACAGTGCCGTGTATGCAGGGTCGTGGCTGTGTCTGTGCTGGAGCTCGGCCATGACTGCAGAGGATCACAGTGCCGTGTATGCAGGGACGTGGCTGTGTCTGTGCTGGAGCTCGGCCCGGACTGCAGAGGATCACAGTGCCGTGTATGCAGGGACGTGGCTGTGTCTGTGCTGGAGCTCGGCCCGGACTGCAGAGGATCACAGTGCCGTGTATGCAGGGACGTGGCTGTGTCTGTGCTGGAGCTCAGCCCGGACTGCATAGGATCACAGTGCCGTGTATGCAGGGACGTGGCTGTGTCTGTGCTGGAGCTCGGCCTGGACTGCAGGGGGTCACAGTGCCATGTATGCAGGGTCCCGGCTGCGTCTGTGCTGGAGCTCGGCCATGACTGCAGAGGATCACAGTGCCGTGTATGCAGGGACGTGGCTGCATCTGGCTGGAGCTCGGCCATGACTGCAGAGGATCACAGTGCCGTGTATGCAGGGTCCCGGCTGCGTCTGTGCTGGAGCTCTGCCTGGACTGCAGAGGATCACAGTGCCGTGTATGCAGGGACGTGGCTGTGTCTGTGCTGGAGCTCGGCCCGGACTGCAGAGGATCACAGTGCCGTGTATGCAGGGACGTGGCTGCGTCTGTGCTGGAGCTCGGCCATGACTGCAGAGGATCACAGTGCCGTGTATGCAGGGTCGTGGCTGCGTCTGTGCTGGAGCTCGGCCCGGACTGCATAGGATCACAGTGCCGTGTATGCGGGGTCCCGGCTGCATCTGTGCTGGAGCTCTGCCTGGACTGCAGAGGATCACAGTGCCGTGTATGCAGGGACGTGGCTGCGTCTGTGCTGGAGCTCGGCCATGACTGCAGAGGATCACAGTGCCGTGTATGCAGGGACGTGGCTGCGTCTGTGCTGGAGCTCTGCCTGGACTGCAGAGGATCACAGTGCCGTGTATGCAGGGACGTGGCTGCGTCTGTGCTGGAGCTCGGCCCGGACTGCAGAGGATCACAGTGCCGTGTATGCAGGGACGTGGCTGCGTCTGTGCTGGAGCTCGGCCATGACTGCAGAGGATCACAGTGCCGTGTATGCAGGGTCCCGGCTGCATCTGTGCTGGAGCTCTGCCTGGACTGCAGAGGATCACAGTGCCGTGTATGCAGGGACGTGGCTGCGTCTGTGCTGGAGCTCGGCCATGACTGCAGAGGATCACAGTGCCGTGTATGCAGGGACGTGGCTGCGTCTGTGCTGGAGCTCGGCCCGGACTGCAGAGGATCACAGTGCCGTGTATGCAGGGACGTGGCTGCGTCTGTGCTGGAGCTCGGCCTGGACTGCAGAGGATCACAGTGCCGTGTATGCAGGGTCCCGGCTGCATCTGTGCTGGAGCTCGGCCATGACTGCAGAGGATCACAGTGCCGTGTATGCAGGGTCGTGGCTGCGTCTGTGCTGGAGCTCGGCCCGGACTGCAGAGGATCACAGTGCCGTGTATGCAGGGACGTGGCTGCGTCTGTGCTGGAGCTCGGCCCGGACTGCAGAGGATCACAGTGCCGTGTATGCAGGGACGTGGCTGCGTCTGTGCTGGAGCTCGGCCATGACTGCAGAGGATCACAGTGCCGTGTATGCAGGGACGTGGCTGCGTCTGTGCTGGAGCTCGGCCATGACTGCAGAGGATCACAGTGCCGTGTATGCAGGGACTTGGCTGCATCTGGCTGGAGCTCTGCCTGGACTGCAGAGGATCACAGTGCCGTGTATGCAGGGACGTGGCTGCGTCTGTGCTGGAGCTCGGCCCGGACTGCAGAGGATCACAGTGCCGTGTATGCAGGGACGTGGCTGCGTCTGTGCTGGAGCTCGGCCCGGACTGCATAGGATCACAGTGCCGTGTATGCAGGGACGTGGCTGCGTCTGTGCTGGAGCTCGGCCCGGACTGCATAGGATCACAGTGCCGTGTATGCAGGGACGTGGCTGCGTCTGTGCTGGAGCTCGGCCTGGACTGCAGAGGATCACAGTGCCGTGTATGCAGGGACGTGGCTGCATCTGGCTGGAGCTCTGCCTGGACTGCAGAGGATCACAGTGCCGTGTATGCAGGGACGTGGCTGTGTCTGTGCTGGAGCTCGGCCCGGACTGCAGAGGATCACAGTGCCGTGTATGCAGGGACGTGGCTGTGTCTGTGCTGGAGCTCGGCCCGGACTGCAGAGGATCACAGTGCCGTGTATGCAGGGTCGTGGCTGCGTCTGTGCTGGAGCTCGGCCTGGACTGCAGAGGATCACAGTGCCGTGTATGCAGGGTCGTGGCTGCGTCTGTGCTGGAGCTCGGCCATGACTGCAGAGGATCACAGTGCCGTGTATGCAGGGTCGTGGCTGTGTCTGTGCTGGAGCTCGGCCCGGACTGCAGAGGATCACAGTGCCGTGTATGCAGGGTCGTGGCTGCGTCTGTGCTGGAGCTCGGCCCGGACTGCAGAGGATCACAGTGCCGTGTATGCAGGGACGTGGCTGTGTCTGTGCTGGAGCTCAGCCCGGACTGCATAGGATCACAGTGCCGTGTATGCAGGGACGTGGCTGCGTCTGTGCTGGAGCTCGGCCATGACTGCAGAGGATCACAGTGCCGTGTATGCAGGGTCGTGGCTGCGTCTGTGCTGGAGCTCGGCCATGACTGCAGAGGATCACAGTGCCGTGTATGCAGGGACGTGGCTGTGTCTGTGCTGGAGCTCAGCCCGGACTGCAGAGGATCACAGTGCCGTGTATGCAGGGACGTGGCTGCGTCTGTGCTGGAGCTCGGCCCGGACTGCATAGGATCACAGTGCCGTGTATGCAGGGACGTGGCTGCGTCTGTGCTGGAGCTCGGCCTGGACTGCAGAGGATCACAGTGCCGTGTATGCAGGGACGTGGCTGCATCTGGCTGGAGCTCTGCCTGGACTGCAGAGGATCACAGTGCCGTGTATGCAGGGTCGTGGCTGCGTCTGTGCTGGAGCTCGGCCCGGACTGCATAGGATCACAGTGCCGTGTATGCAGGGACGTGGCTGCGTCTGTGCTGGAGCTCGGCCTGGACTGCAGAGGATCACAGTGCCGTGTATGCAGGGACGTGGCTGCGTCTGTGCTGGAGCTCGGCCCGGACTGCAGAGGATCACAGTGCCGTGTATGCAGGGTCGTGGCTGCATCTGGCTGGAGCTCTGCCTGGACTGCAGAGGATCACAGTGCCGTGTATGCAGGGTCGTGGCTGCGTCTGTGCTGGAGCTCGGCCATGACTGCAGAGGATCACAGTGCCGTGTATGCAGGGACGTGGCTGCGTCTGTGCTGGAGCTCGGCCCGGACTGCATAGGATCACAGTGCCGTGTATGCAGGGACGTGGCTGCGTCTGTGCTGGAGCTCGGCCTGGACTGCAGAGGATCACAGTGCCGTGTATGCAGGGACGTGGCTGTGTCTGTGCTGGAGCTCGGCCCGGACTGCAGAGGATCACAGTGCCGTGTATGCAGGGACGTGGCTGCGTCTGTGCTGGAGCTCGGCCATGACTGCAGAGGATCACAGTGCCGTGTATGCAGGGACGTGGCTGTGTCTGTGCTGGAGCTCGGCCCGGACTGCAGAGGATCACAGTGCCGTGTATGCAGGGACGTGGCTGCATCTGGCTGGAGCTCGGCCATGACTGCAGAGGATCACAGTGCCGTGTATGCAGGGACGTGGCTGCGTCTGTGCTGGAGCTCGGCCCAGACTGCAGCGGATCACAGTGCCGTGTATGCAGGGTCGTGGCTGCGTCTGTGCTGGAGCTCGGCCCGGACTGCAGAGGATCACAGTGCCGTGTATGCAGGGTCGTGGCTGCGTCTGTGCTGGAGCTCGGCCCGGACTGCAGAGGATCACAGTGCCGTGTATGCAGGGTCGTGGCTGCGTCTGTGCTGGAGCTCGGCCCAGACTGCAGAGGATCACAGTGCCGTGTATGCAGGGTCGTGGCTGCGTCTGTGCTGGAGCTCGGCCCAGACTGCAGAGGATCACAGTGCCGTGTATGCAGGGTCGTGGCTGCGTCTGTGCTGGAGCTCGGCCCGGACTGCAGAGGATCACAGTGCCGTGTATGCAGGGTCGTGGCTGCGTCTGTGCTGGAGCTCGGCCCAGACTGCAGAGGATCACAGTGCCGTGTATGCAGGGTCGTGGCTGCGTCTGTGCTGGAGCTCGGCCCGGACTGCAGAGGATCACAGTGCCGTGTATGCAGGGACGTGGCTGCGTCTGTGCTGGAGCTCGGCCATGACTGCAGAGGATCACAGTGCCGTGTATGCAGGGACGTGGCTGCGTCTGTGCTGGAGCTCGGCCTGGACTGCAGAGGATCACAGTGCCGTGTATGCAGGGACGTGGCTGCGTCTGTGCTGGAGCTCGGCCATGACTGCAGAGGATCACAGTGCCGTGTATGCAGGGACGTGGCTGAGTCTGTGCTGGAGCTCGGCCCGGACTGCAGAGGATCACAGTGCCGTGTATGCAGGGTCGTGGCTGTGTCTGTGCTGGAGCTCGGCCTGGACTGCAGGGGGTCACAGTGCCATGTATGCAGGGTCCCGGCTGCGTCTGTGCTGGAGCTCGGCCATGACTGCAGAGGATCACAGTGCCGTGTATGCAGGGACGTGGCTGCGTCTGTGCTGGAGCTCGGCCTTGACTGCAGAGGATCACAGTGCCGTGTATGCAGGGTCGTGGCTGCGTCTGTGCTGGAGCTCGGCCCGGACTGCAGAGGATCACAGTGCCGTGTATGCAGGGACGTGGCTGAGTCTGTGCTGGAGCTCGGCCCGGACTGCAGAGGATCACAGTGCCGTGTATGCAGGGTCGTGGCTGTGTCTGTGCTGGAGCTCGGCCTGGACTGCAGGGGGTCACAGTGCCGTGTATGCAGGGACGTGGCTGCGTCTGTGCTGGAGCTCGGCCATGACTGCAGAGGATCACAGTGCCTTGTATGCAGGGACGTGGCTGCGTCTGTGCTGGAGCTCGGCCCGGACTGCAGAGGATCACAGTGCCGTGTATGCAGGGACGTGGCTGTGTCTGTGCTGGAGCTCGGCCCGGACTGCAGAGGATCACAGTGCCGTGTATGCAGGGACGTGGCTGCGTCTGTGCTGGAGCTCGGCCTTGACTGCAGAGGATCACAGTGCCGTGTATGCAGGGACGTGGCTGTGTCTGTGCTGGAGCTCGGCCCGGACTGCAGAGGATCACAGTGCCGTGTATGCAGGGTCCCGGCTGCGTCTGTGCTGGAGCTCGGCCATGACTGCAGAGGATCACAGTGCCGTGTATGCAGGGACGTGGCTGCGTCTGTGCTGGAGCTCGGCCTTGACTGCAGAGGATCACAGTGCCGTGTATGCAGGGACGTGGCTGCGTCTGTGCTGGAGCTCGGCCATGACTGCAGAGGATCACAGTGCCGTGTATGCAGGGTCGTGGCTGCGTCTGTGCTGGAGCTCGGCCATGACTGCAGAGGATCACAGTGCCGTGTATGCAGGGACGTGGCTGCGTCTGTGCTGGAGCTCGGCCATGACTGCAGAGGATCACAGTGCCGTGTATGCAGGGTCGTGGCTGCGTCTGTGCTGGAGCTCGGCCCGGACTGCAGAGGATCACAGTGCCGTGTATGCAGGGTCCCGGCTGCGTCTGTGCTGGAGCTCGGCCATGACTGCAGAGGATCACAGTGCCGTGTATGCAAGGACGTGGCTGTGTCTGTGCTGGAGCTCGGCCATGACTGCAGAGGATCACAGTGCCGTGTATGCAGGGACGTGGCTGTGTCTGTGCTGGAGCTCGGCCCGGACTGCAGAGGATCACAGTGCCGTGTATGCAGGGACGTGGCTGCATCTGGCTGGAGCTCGGCCATGACTGCAGAGGATCACAGTGCCGTGTATGCAGGGACGTGGCTGCGTCTGTGCTGGAGCTCAGCCCGGACTGCAGAGGATCACAGTGCCGTGTATGCAGGGACGTGGCTGCGTCTGTGCTGGAGCTCAGCCCGGACTGCAGAGGATCACAGTGCCGTGTATGCAGGGTCGTGGCTGCGTCTGTGCTGGAGCTCGGCCATGACTGCAGAGGATCACAGTGCCGTGTATGCAGGGACGTGGCTGCGTCTGTGCTGGAGCTCGGCCATGACTGCAGAGGATCACAGTGCCGTGTATGCAGGGACGTGGCTGCGTCTGTGCTGGAGCTCGGCCCGGACTGCAGAGGATCACAGTGCCGTGTATGCAGGGTCGTGGCTGCGTCTGTGCTGGAGCTCGGCCATGACTGCAGAGGATCACAGTGCCGTGTATGCAAGGACGTGGCTGCGTCTGTGCTGGAGCTCGGCCATGACTGCAGAGGATCACAGTGCCGTGTATGCAGGGACGTGGCTGCGTCTGTGCTGGAGCTCGGCCCGGACTGCAGAGGATCACAGTGCCGTGTATGCAAGGTCGTGGCTGCGTCTGTGCTGGAGCTCGGCCCAGACTGCAGAGGATCACAGTGCCGTGTATGCAGGGACGTGGCTGCGTCTGTGCTGGAGCTCGGCCATGACTGCAGAGGATCACAGTGCCGTGTATGCAGGGACGTGGCTGCGTCTGTGCTGGAGCTCGGCCATGACTGCAGAGGATCACAGTGCCGTGTATGCAGGGTCGTGGCTGCGTCTGTGCTGGAGCTCGGCCATGACTGCATAGGATCACAGTGCCGTGTATGCAAGGACGTGGCTGTGTCTGTGCTGGAGCTCGGCCATGACTGCAGAGGATCACAGTGCCGTGTATGCAGGGACGTGGCTGTGTCTGTGCTGGAGCTCGGCCCGGACTGCAGAGGATCACAGTGCCGTGTATGCAGGGACGTGGCTGCGTCTGTGCTGGAGCTCGGCCCAGACTGCAGAGGATCACAGTGCCGTGTATGCAGGGACGTGGCTGCGTCTGTGCTGGAGCTCGGCCCGGACTGCAGAGGATCACAGTGCCGTGTATGCAGGGACGTGGCTGCGTCTGTGCTGGAGCTCGGCCTGGACTGCAGAGGATCACAGTGCCGTGTATGCAGGGACGTGGCTGCGTCTGTGCTGGAGCTCGGCCCGGACTGCAGAGGATCACAGTGCCGTGTATGCAGGGACGTGGCTGCGTCTGTGCTGGAGCTCGGCCATGACTGCAGAGGATCACAGTGCCGTGTATGCAGGGACGTGGCTGCATCTGTGCTGGAGCACGGCCCGGACTGCAGAGGATCACAGTGCCGTGTATGCAGGGACTTGGCTGCATCTGGCTGGAGCTCTGCCTGGACTGCACAGGATCACAGTGCCGTGTATGCAGGGACGTGGCTGTGTCTGTGCTGGAGCTCGGCCCGGACTGCAGAGGATCACAGTGCCGTGTATGCAGGGACGTGGCTGCGTCTGTGCTGGAGCTCGGCCATGACTGCAGAGGATCACAGTGCCGTGTATGCAGGGACGTGGCTGCGTCTGTGCTGGAGCTCGGCCATGACTGCAGAGGATCACAGTGCCGTGTATGCAGGGACGTGGCTGTGTCTGTGCTGGAGCTCAGCCCGGACTGCAGAGGATCACAGTGCCGTGTATGCAGGGTCGTGGCTGCGTCTGTGCTGGAGCTCGGCCCAGACTGCAGAGGATCACAGTGCCGTGTATGCAGGGACGTGGCTGCGTCTGTGCTGGAGCTCGGCCCAGACTGCAGAGGATCACAGTGCCGTGTATGCAGGGACGTGGCTGCATCTGGCTGGAGCTCTGCCTGGACTGCAGAGGATCACAGTGCCGTGTATGCAGGGTCGTGGCTGCGTCTGTGCTGGAGCTCGGCCATGACTGCAGAGGATCACAGTGCCGTGTATGCAGGGACGTGGCTGCGTCTGTGCTGGAGCTCGGCCATGACTGCAGAGGATCACAGTGCCGTGTATGCAGGGACGTGGCTGTGTCTGTGCTGGAGCTCGGCCCGGACTGCAGAGGATCACAGTGCTGTGTATGCAGGGTCGTGGCTGCGTCTGTGCTGGAGCTCGGCCATGACTGGAGAGGATCACAGTGCCGTGGCTGCGTCTGTGCTGGAGCTCGGCCCAGACTGCAGAGGATCACAGTGCCGTGTATGCAGGGACGTGGCTGCGTCTGTGCTGGAGCTCGGCCCGGACTGCAGAGGATCACAGTGCCGTGTATGCAGGGACGTGGCTGAGTCTGTGCTGGAGCTCGGCCCGGACTGCAGAGGATCACAGTGCCGTGTATGCAGGGTCCCGGCTGCGTCTGTGCTGGAGCTCGGCCCGGACTGCAGGGGGTCACAGTGCCGTGTATGCAGGGACGTGGCTGCGTCTGTGCTGGAGCTCGGCCCGGACTGCAGAGGATCACAGTGCCGTGTATGCAGGGACGTGGCTGCGTCTGTGCTGGAGCTCGGCCTGGACTGCAGAGGATCACAGTGCCGTGTATGCAGGGACGTGGCTGCGTCTGTGCTGGAGCTCGGCCTGGACTGCAGAGGATCACAGTGCCGTGTATGCAGGGACGTGGCTGCGTCTGTGCTGGAGCTCGGCCCGGACTGCAGAGGATCACAGTGCCGTGTATGCAGGGACGTGGCTGCGTCTGTGCTGGAGCTCAGCCCGGACTGCAGAGGATCACAGTGCCGTGTATGCAGGGACGTGGCTGCGTCTGTGCTGGAGCTCGGCCATGACTGCAGAGGATCACAGTGCCGTGTATGCAGGGACGTGGCTGTGTCTGTGCTGGAGCTCAGCCCGGACTGCAGAGGATCACAGTGCCGTGTATGCAGGGTCGTGGCTGCGTCTGTGCTGGAGCTCGGCCCAGACTGCAGAGGATCACAGTGCCGTGTATGCAGGGACGTGGCTGCGTCTGTGCTGGAGCTCGGCCCAGACTGCAGAGGATCACAGTGCCGTGTATGCAGGGACGTGGCTGCATCTGGCTGGAGCTCTGCCTGGACTGCAGAGGATCACAGTGCCGTGTATGCAGGGTCGTGGCTGCGTCTGTGCTGGAGCTCGGCCATGACTGCAGAGGATCACAGTGCCGTGTATGCAGGGACGTGGCTGCGTCTGTGCTGGAGCTCGGCCATGACTGCAGAGGATCACAGTGCCGTGTATGCAGGGACGTGGCTGTGTCTGTGCTGGAGCTCGGCCCGGACTGCAGAGGATCACAGTGCTGTGTATGCAGGGTCGTGGCTGCGTCTGTGCTGGAGCTCGGCCATGACTGGAGAGGATCACAGTGCCGTGGCTGCGTCTGTGCTGGAGCTCGGCCCAGACTGCAGAGGATCACAGTGCCGTGTATGCAGGGACGTGGCTGCGTCTGTGCTGGAGCTCGGCCCGGACTGCAGAGGATCACAGTGCCGTGTATGCAGGGACGTGGCTGAGTCTGTGCTGGAGCTCGGCCCGGACTGCAGAGGATCACAGTGCCGTGTATGCAGGGTCCCGGCTGCGTCTGTGCTGGAGCTCGGCCCGGACTGCAGGGGGTCACAGTGCCGTGTATGCAGGGACGTGGCTGCGTCTGTGCTGGAGCTCGGCCCGGACTGCAGAGGATCACAGTGCCGTGTATGCAGGGACGTGGCTGCGTCTGTGCTGGAGCTCGGCCTGGACTGCAGAGGATCACAGTGCCGTGTATGCAGGGACGTGGCTGCGTCTGTGCTGGAGCTCGGCCTGGACTGCAGAGGATCACAGTGCCGTGTATGCAGGGACGTGGCTGCGTCTGTGCTGGAGCTCGGCCCGGACTGCAGAGGATCACAGTGCCGTGTATGCAGGGACGTGGCTGCGTCTGTGCTGGAGCTCGGCCCGGACTGCATAGGATCACAGTGCCGTGTATGCAGGGTCGTGGCTGCGTCTGTGCTGGAGCTCGGCCTGGACTGCAGAGGATCACAGTGCCGTGTATGCAGGGACGTGGCTGCGTCTGTGCTGGAGCTCGGCCCGGACTGCAGAGGATCACAGTGCCGTGTATGCAGGGACGTGGCTGCGTCTGTGCTGGAGCTCGGCCCGGACTGCATAGGATCACAGTGCCGTGTATGCAGGGACGTGGCTGCGTCTGTGCTGGAGCTCGGCCCGGACTGCATAGGATCACAGTGCCGTGTATGCAGGGACGTGGCTGCGTCTGTGCTGGAGCTCGGCCTGGACTGCAGAGGATCACAGTGCCGTGTATGCAGGGACGTGGCTGCGTCTGTGCTGGAGCTCGGCCTGGACTGCAGAGGATCACAGTGCCGTGTATGCAGGGTCGTGGCTGCGTCTGTGCTGGAGCTCGGCCTGGACTGCAGAGGATCACAGTGCCGTGTATGCAGGGACGTGGCTGCGTCTGTGCTGGAGCTCGGCCCGGACTGCAGAGGATCACAGTGCCGTGTATGCAGGGACGTGGCTGAGTCTGTGCTGGAGCTCGGCCATGACTGCAGAGGATCACAGTGCCGTGTATGCAGGGACGTGGCTGCGTCTGTGCTGGAGCTCGGCCATGACTGCAGAGGATCACAGTGCCGTGTATGCAGGGACGTGGCTGTGTCTGTGCTGGAGCTCGGCCCGGACTGCAGAGGATCACAGTGCCGTGTATGCAGGGACGTGGCTGCGTCTGTGCTGGAGCTCGGCCCAGACTGCAGAGGATCACAGTGCCGTGTATGCAGGGACGTGGCTGTGTCTGTGCTGGAGCTCGGCCTGGACTGCAGAGGATCACAGTGCCGTGTATGCAGGGACGTGGCTGCGTCTGTGCTGGAGCTCGGCCCGGACTGCAGAGGATCACAGTGCCGTGTATGCAGGGACGTGGCTGCGTCTGTGCTGGAGCTCGGCCCGGACTGCAGAGGATCACAGTGCCGTGTATGCAGGGTCGTGGCTGCGTCTGTGCTGGAGCTCGGCCCGGACTGCAGAGGATCACAGTGCCGTGTATGCAAGGACGTGGCTGCGTCTGTGCTGGAGCTCGGCCATGACTGCAGAGGATCACAGTGCCGTGTATGCAGGGTCGTGGCTGCGTCTGTGCTGGAGCTCGGCCCGGACTGCAGAGGATCACAGTGCCGTGTATGCAGGGACGTGGCTGTGTCTGTGCTGGAGCTCGGCCCGGACTGCAGAGGATCACAGTGCCGTGTATGCAGGGACGTGGCTGCGTCTGTGCTGGAGCTCGGCCATGACTGCAGAGGATCACAGTGCCGTGTATGCAGGGTCCCGGCTGCGTCTGTGCTGGAGCTCGGCCATGACTGCAGAGGATCACAGTGCCGTGTATGCAGGGACGTGGCTGCGTCTGTGCTGGAGCTCGGCCATGACTGCAGAGGATCACAGTGCCGTGTATGCAGGGTCCCGGCTGCGTCTGTGCTGGAGCTCGGCCATGACTGCAGAGGATCACAGTGCCGTGTATGCAGGGACGTGGCTGTGTCTGTGCTGGAGCTCGGCCCGGACTGCAGAGGATCACAGTGCCGTGTATGCAGGGTCGTGGCTGCGTCTGTGCTGGAGCTCGGCCCGGACTGCAGAGGATCACAGTGCCGTGTATGCAGGGACGTGGCTGCGTCTGTGCTGGAGCTCGGCCATGACTGCAGAGGATCACAGTGCCGTGTATGCAGGGTCGTGGCTGCGTCTGTGCTGGAGCTCGGCCATGACTGCAGAGGATCACAGTGCCGTGTATGCAGGGACGTGGCTGCGTCTGTGCTGGAGCTCGGCCATGACTGCAGAGGATCACAGTGCCGTGTATGCAGGGACGTGGCTGCGTCTGTGCTGGAGCTCGGCCCGGACTGCAGAGGATCACAGTGCCGTGTATGCAGGGACGTGGCTGCGTCTGTGCTGGAGCTCGGCCTGGACTGCAGAGGATCACAGTGCCGTGTATGCAGGGACGTGGCTGCGTCTGTGCTGGAGCTCGGCCTGGACTGCAGAGGATCACAGTGCCGTGTATGCAGGGTCGTGGCTGCGTCTGTGCTGGAGCTCGGCCCGGACTGCAGAGGATCACAGTGCCGTGTATGCAGGGACGTGGCTGCGTCTGTGCTGGAGCTCGGCCATGACTGCAGAGGATCACAGTGCCGTGTATGCAGGGACGTGGCTGCGTCTGTGCTGGAGCTCGGCCATGACTGCAGAGGATCACAGTGCCGTGTATGCAAGGACGTGGCTGCGTCTGTGCTGGAGCTCGGCCATGACTGCAGAGGATCACAGTGCCGTGTATGCAGGGTCGTGGCTGCGTCTGTGCTGGAGCTCGGCCATGACTGCATAGGATCACAGTGCCGTGTATGCAAGGACGTGGCTGTGTCTGTGCTGGAGCTCGGCCATGACTGCAGAGGATCACAGTGCCGTGTATGCAGGGACGTGGCTGTGTCTGTGCTGGAGCTCGGCCCGGACTGCAGAGGATCACAGTGCCGTGTATGCAGGGACGTGGCTGCATCTGGCTGGAGCTCGGCCATGACTGCAGAGGATCACAGTGCCGTGTATGCAGGGACGTGGCTGCGTCTGTGCTGGAGCTCAGCCCGGACTGCAGAGGATCACAGTGCCGTGTATGCAGGGACGTGGCTGCGTCTGTGCTGGAGCTCAGCCCGGACTGCAGAGGATCACAGTGCCGTGTATGCAGGGTCGTGGCTGCGTCTGTGCTGGAGCTCGGCCCGGACTGCAGAGGATCACAGTGCTGTGTATGCAGGGTCGTGGCTGCGTCTGTGCTGGAGCTCGGCCCGGACTGCAGAGGATCACAGTGCCGTGTATGCAGGGACGTGGCTGCGTCTGTGCTGGAGCTCGGCCATGACTGCAGAGGATCACAGTGCCGTGTATGCAGGGACGTGGCTGCGTCTGTGCTGGAGCTCGGCCATGACTGCAGAGGATCACAGTGCCGTGTATGCAGGGTCGTGGCTGCGTCTGTGCTGGAGCTCGGCCATGACTGCAGAGGATCACAGTGCCGTGTATGCAGGGTCGTGGCTGCGTCTGTGCTGGAGCTCGGCCCGGACTGCAGAGGATCACAGTGCCGTGTATGCAGGGACGTGGCTGTGTCTGTGCTGGAGCTCGGCCCGGACTGCAGAGGATCACAGTGCCGTGTATGCAGGGACGTGGCTGCGTCTGTGCTGGAGCTCGGCCATGACTGCAGAGGATCACAGTGCCGTGTATGCAGGGTCCCGGCTGCGTCTGTGCTGGAGCTCGGCCATGACTGCAGAGGATCACAGTGCCGTGTATGCAGGGTCGTGGCTGCGTCTGTGCTGGAGCTCGGCCATGACTGCAGAGGATCACAGTGCCGTGTATGCAGGGTCGTGGCTGCGTCTGTGCTGGAGCTCGGCCATGACTGCAGAGGATCACAGTGCCGTGTATGCAGGGTCGTGGCTGCGTCTGTGCTGGAGCTCGGCCATGACTGCAGAGGATCACAGTGCCGTGTATGCAGGGTCGTGGCTGCGTCTGTGCTGGAGCTCGGCCTGGACTGCAGAGGATCACAGTGCCGTGTATGCAGGGCCGTGGCTGCGCCTGTGCTGGAGCGCGGCCTGGACTGCAGAGGATCACAGTGCCGTGTATGCAAGGACGTGGCTGCGTCTGTGCTGGAGCTCGGCCTGGACTGCAGAGGATCACAGTGCCGTGTATGCAGGGTCGTGGCTGCGTCTGTGCTGGAGCTCGGCCATGACTGCAGAGGATCACAGTGCCGTGTATGCAGGGTCGTGGCTGCGTCTGTGCTGGAGCTCGGCCCGGACTGCAGAGGATCACAGTGCCGTGTATGCAGGGACGTGGCTGTGTCTGTGCTGGAGCTCGGCCCGGACTGCAGAGGATCACAGTGCCGTGTATGCAGGGTCGTGGCTGCGTCTGTGCTGGAGCTCGGCCTGGACTGCAGAGGATCACAGTGCCGTGTATGCAGGGTCGTGGCTGCGTCTGTGCTGGAGCTCGGCCATGACTGCAGAGGATCACAGTGCCGTGTATGCAGGGACGTGGCTGCGTCTGTGCTGGAGCTCAGCCCGGACTGCAGAGGATCACAGTGCCGTGTATGCAGGGTCGTGGCTGCGTCTGTGCTGGAGCTCGGCCATGACTGCAGAGGATCACAGTGCCGTGTATGCAGGGACGTGGCTGTGTCTGTGCTGGAGCTCGGCCCGGACTGCAGAGGATCACAGTGCCGTGTATGCAGGGACGTGGCTGCGTCTGTGCTGGAGCTCGGCCATGACTGCAGAGGATCACAGTGCCGTGTATGCAGGGACGTGGCTGCGTCTGTGCTGGAGCTCGGCCATGACTGCAGAGGATCACAGTGCCGTGTATGCAGGGACGTGGCTGTGTCTGTGCTGGAGCTCAGCCCGGACTGCAGAGGATCACAGTGCCGTGTATGCAGGGACGTGGCTGCGTCTGTGCTGGAGCTCGGCCATGACTGCAGAGGATCACAGTGCCTTGTATGCAGGGACGTGGCTGCGTCTGTGCTGGAGCTCGGCCATGACTGCAGAGGATCACAGTGCCGTGTATGCAGGGACTTGGCTGCATCTGGCTGGAGCTCTGCCCGGACTGCAGAGGATCACAGTGCCGTGTATGCAGGGACGTGGCTGTGTCTGTGCTGGAGCTCGGCCCGGACTGCAGAGGATCACAGTGCCGTGTATGCAGGGTCGTGGCTGCGTCTGTGCTGGAGCTCGGCCATGACTGCAGAGGATCACAGTGCCGTGGCTGCGTCTGTGCTGGAGCTCGGCCCGGACTGCAGAGGATCACAGTGCCGTGTATGCAGGGACGTGGCTGTGTCTGTGCTGGAGCTCGGCCCGGACTGCAGAGGATCACAGTGCCGTGTATGCAGGGTCGTGGCTGCGTCTGTGCTGGAGCTCGGCCATGACTGCAGAGGATCACAGTGCCGTGGCTGCGTCTGTGCTGGAGCTCAGCCCGGACTGCAGAGGATCACAGTGCCGTGTATGCAGGGACGTGGCTGCGTCTGTGCTGGAGCTCGGCCCAGACTGCAGAGGATCACAGTGCCGTGTATGCAGGGACGTGGCTGTGTCTGTGCTGGAGCTCAGCCCGGACTGCAGAGGATCACAGTGCCGTGTATGCAGGGACGTGGCTGCGTCTGTGCTGGAGCTCGGCCCGGACTGCAGAGGATCACAGTGCCGTGTATGCAGGGACGTGGCTGTGTCTGTGCTGGAGCTCGGCCCGGACTGCAGAGGATCACAGTGCCGTGTATGCAGGGACGTGGCTGTGTCTGTGCTGGAGCTCGGCCTGGACTGCAGAGGATCACAGTGCCGTGTATGCAGGGTCGTGGCTGCGTCTGTGCTGGAGCTCGGCCATGACTGCAGAGGATCACAGTGCCGTGTATGCAGGGACGTGGCTGCGTCTGTGCTGGAGCTCGGCCTGGACTGCAGAGGATCACAGTGCCGTGTATGCAGGGACATAAGAGTGGCTGTCCATCTGACCTCATTCCAGCGAGACTGATGCCGGTGGTGGGCGGCACACTCGGCCCTGGGATTCAGCGTTTTATCAATCTTTCGCTGACCGAAGGCCGAGTCCCGCTAGAGTGGAAAAAGGCTATGGTGAGACCTATCCGCAAAAACTCCGCAATTCCTTGGACGGATCTGTCCAACCTCAGACCAATATCTCTGCTCCCATTTTTGGGAAAACTCACAGAGAAGCATGTGAATAAACATCTTTCAAATTTCATCGAACAGTCAGGTAGCCTGGATTATTCTCAATCCGGCTTCAGGCCGAATTACAGTACGGAGTCAGCATTACTGTCAGTCATGGACGATCTCCACATGTACCAGGACAAGGGTTACTCCGTGGTCCTGGTACTGTTAGACTTATCGGCTGCGTTCGATACCGTATCACATAGTATCCTGCTCGGACGGCTTGCAGAGATTGGTCTTGAGAAGATGGCATTGGCCTGGCTGAGGAGTTTTTTTTATCTGATCGCACCCAATGTGTCAACATGGGGGCGTTACGTTCGGCTGAGGTAGAGATCACAAAGGGGGTGCCACAGGGCTCCTGTTTGAGCCCCACTCTTTTTTATATCTATGTGGCCCCCCTGGCTAGGATCATGAGATCATTTGGTTTCATTCTGGTATCATACGCAGATGATACACAGCTCCTTTTTCCTTTCAAATCCCTCACCACCGAGGTTAAAACAGCTTTTTCTAACGGCATGAAGACAGTTGCCCAGTGGATGTCTTTGAACTTCCCACAATGCAATGTTGCTAAGACTGAGGTTATGCTCTTTGGGGAGGCCACATTTTTATGGACCCCCGACTGGTGGCCGCAAGATCTAGGTCCGGTCCCTGATCCTAAACAGATCGTTAAGAACTTGGGGGTGCGCTTGGATCAGGAACTAACCCTAAAGCAGCATGGGAACAACATTACGGGGTCTTGCTTTCATGTTATAGGTCTTCTCCGCACAGTGTTCCCACTAATCCCGGATTACACCCAGAAAACCTTGGTGCAGGCCCTTGTTCTTAGTCGTCTTGACTACTGCAATGGACTGTTGGCATCGGCCAACGATGGAGTATTAGCCAAACTTCAAGTAATACAAAACACTGCTGCTAGGCTGGTCCCGAACGCCCCCTAGATCTCCATCCAAACCCCTTTTGGACAAACTTCATTGGCTATCCGTGCGCCAAAGGGTCAAATTTAATACCTGTTGTGTAATCCACAAGAGTCTTAGCGGTATTGGACCTTCATACATGAGGGATACATTTGTACCTTATAATCCTATCCGTTCCCTCAGGTCTAGCAACCGGCTCCTCCTTCGAGTGCCTATTGTGAAGAAGGCAAGACAAGGCGGCAAAGCTCTATCAGTGGTCGGCCACAGATTATGAAACAAGCTCCCTCTGTTTCTCAAGCAATGTCCAGACCATCTGAGCTTTCGGAAAAAGCTGAAAACCTTTTTGTTTCAGAACTAGCTCTCTCTATAGGCGACTGTTCTCCTAATCTGTGTTTCTGGGCACGGAGATCCTCCTTCAGGAGATTATTCTAGCGAGATATCAACCCATTGATGAATAAATAAATAAATCGCGGATTTTGAACAGTTCCTGTGGACTAGTGGAGCGGAAAGCGTGTCCACATCAAAGCCATCCGTTGCTTCCCCAGCGCGCTCGGCCTCACTTCTCCTCCCCCCTAATTAACTTCCCTGCTGTTTCACACTTCTTTCATGGCCGCAAGGCCGTGCTTCAAAGGGATCCGCTCCCCGCCCCTAAAAGCTTCTTTCGGTGATGTTCTTGTTCACAACTTGGTTTCTTTCCTTTTTCATCAGACCCTGCGTGCACGGGTGTTTTAAAATTAACTTTGTTTGTCTTTCTATGCTTGCAGCTCCACCTAGTGGCTTTTTTTTAAATATACGCTTTGTGATAATTATTTAAATATACACTTTGTGATAATTAAAACCCCGTAAATGAAACACCCACTATGTTCTGAGCTGCTCAGGTCAATCTGCGTAGAAATGCCATGATTGCGGACACTACACAAATGCTTAAACTGCCAGGAATACAGGGATGCAATAAGGCAATATCTACATTCTTGCCCAGTGGATTAGACTCGTTTTTTGTGCCCTTCTGCCCCTGTTAGACTCGTTTTTTGTGCCCTTCTGCCCCTTTTAGACTCCTTTTCCCTTGTTTTTCTGCCCCTCTGCCCCCTGTTAGACTCGTTTTTCCCTTGTTTTTCTGCCCTTCTGCCCTTTGTTAGACTCGTTTTTTGTGCCCTTCTGCCCCTGTTAGACTCGTTTTTAGCGCCTTGAGACCCTCCGGGTAAGTAGTGCGCTATATAAATGCCTGTGATTGATTGATTGATTGGTTTTTTTGTGCCCTTCTGCCCCCTGTTAGACTCGTTTTTCCCTTGTTTTTCTGCCCTTCTGCCCTCTGTTAGACTTGTTTTTCCCTTGTTTTTCTGCCCTTCTGCCCCTTGTTAGACTCGTTTTTTGTGCCCTTCTGCCCCTGTTAGACTCGTTTTTTGTGCCCTTCTGCCCCCTGTTAGACTCGTTTTTCCCTTGTTTTTCTGCCCTTCTGCCCTTTGTTAGACTCGTTTTTTGTACCCTTCTGCCCCTGTTAGACTCGTTTTTTGTGCCCTTCTGCCCCCTGTTAGACTCGTTTTTACCTTGTTTTTCTGCCCTACTGTCCCTGTTAGACTCGTTTTTTGTGCCCTTCTGCCCCTGTTAGACTCGTTTTTACCTTGTTTTTCTGCCCTTCTGCCCTCTGTTAGACTCGTTTTTCCCTTGTTTTTCTGCCCTTCTGCCCTCTGTTAGACTCGCTTTTTGTGCCCTTCTGCCCTCTGTTAGACTCGTTTTTCCCCTTGCAACCACAGCATCACTCAGCGCAACCCCAGCATCACTCAGCGCAACCCCTGCATCACGCAGCGCAACCCCTGCATCACTCAGCGCAAACCCCGCATCACTTAGCGCAACCCCTGCATCACTCAGCGCAACCATCACTCAGCGAAACCCCTGCATCACTCAGTGCAACCACTGCATCACTCAGCGCAACCCCTGCATCACTCAGCCCAACCCCTGCATCACTCAGCGCAACCCCAGCATCACTCAGCGCAACCCCTGCATCACTCAGCGCAACCCCTGCATCACTCAGCGCAACCCCTGCATCACTCAGCGCAACCCCTGCATCACTCAGTGCAACCCCTGCATCACTCAGCGCAACCCCAGCATCACTCAGCGCAACCCCTGCATCACTCAGCGCAACCCCTGCATCACTCAGCGCAACCCCTGCATCACTCAGTGCAACCCCTGCATCACTCAGCGCAACCCCAGCATCACTCAGCGCAACCCCTGCATCACTCAGCGAAACCCATGCATCACTCAGCACAACCCCTGCATCACTCAGCGCAACCCCAGCATCACTCCGCGCCTTCAAAGCATCAATCCCTGCAACCATTCAACAACAACTGGTTCAACTATGTTCTCTCAATGTTTCAAACTTTATTACAAATGTCACACAAATGTGTTAATATTTCACTTCTGTTCTTGGATTTTCATCACAATAAAATACACTGAACATAATCTTCACAAAAGTTATTTGCAAAAGTTTAAGCTATTGCCATTATAAATTACAATCACTTTTATTTAAGTATTAATTATTTAAAAAAATTAAAAGCCATTGTTATTTGTAATATCAATACATCTAAGTCACGTAAATACAAAACATGTTGCATTACAAATGCTATAGGTGTCACATTTGCGAAAGTTATAACTATTGGAATTGTAAATGACAAAGCTATTAATTTAGCTATTTTCAAAACCAACACATAAATAAAAAAAATTGTCATTTACAAGACCAATAGCTCAAACTTTCCTAATGCGAGACCTATTGCATTGCAAATGCTTGTTTCTGGTGCGGGGGACCACAGCATAGGGGAGCTGGACTGATCGTAAGGTTCTTTGGGGTTCGTGGAAGTTGAGTTGGCTGTTGAGGTATGCTGGTCCAGCGTCTGGAGTGCCTTATGTGCCCTCCAGGCACCGGGATACTCTCTGAGGTGAGCCGTGCACTTCACTAATACCTTTAACATAACAGAACACAAACTAAAGTTTGCCTCCGCATTCTTGCTGTGGTGGTGTTCATACAGCTCTCACTCGGGTGTCTCCCGTGTCACACTCTGTCTCTGTTCTTTTCCATCTCAGTCACACTCTCCACGTATTTCTTTCTCACCTTTCTGTCTATATTCACACACACACTTAGTTCTCTTTAACTATCAACCTTGTCTTTCTCTCTCTCTTCAATCAATCCTCTCTCACTGCCATCCTCCCACCTTCTACACCTCAGTCTCCTTTGATAGTCCCACAGAATATTCACTGGTCCTGGTTTCCCCGTTCCCAAAGGACCCCGGGTTTGACATTATAGGAATGATGTTGAAAGCGCCGAGCTCTGGCCGGGAACTGACTGACCTCACAGGGCCGGGCCCTGTCTGTAGTGGAGCTCAGCTGAAGCCTTGGATCAGCTGAGTTCTGTCTGCAGTGGAGTTCAGCTGAGCTCTGTCTGCAGTGGAGCTCAGCTGAGCTCTGTCTGCAGTGGAGCTCAGCTGAAGACTTGGACGAGCTGAGCTCTGTCTGCAGTGGAGCTCAGCTGAGCTCTGTCTGCAGTGGAGCTCAGCTGAAGACTTGGACGAGCTGAGCTCTGTCTGCAGTGGAGCTCAGCTGAGCTCTGTCTGCAGTGGAGCTCAGCTGAAGACTTGGAAGAGCTGAGCTCTGTCTGCAGTGGAGCTCCGCTGAAGACTTGGACCAGCTGAGCTCTGTCTGCAGTGGAGCTCAGCTGAGCTCTGTCTGCAGTGGAGCTCAGCTGAAGACTTGGACCAGCTGAGCTCTGTTTGCAGTGGAGCTCAGCTGCAGACTTGGACCAGCTGAGCTCTGTCTGCAGTGGAGCTCAGCTGAAGACTTGGACCAGCTGAGCTCTGTCTGCAGTGGAGCTCAGCTGAAGACTTGGACCAGCTGAGCTCTGTCTGCAGTGGAGCTCAGCTGAGATCTGTCTGCAGTGGAGCTCAGCTGAGCTCTGTCTCCAGTGGAGCTCAGCTGAGCTTTGTATGCCCTGAAGCTCAGCTGAGCTCTGTCTGCAGTGGAGCTCAGCTGAGTTCTGTCTGCTGTGGAGCTCAGCTGAAGACTTGGATCAGCTGAGCTCTGTCTGCAGTGGAGCTCAGCTGAGCTCATGCTGCAGTGGAGCTCAGCTGAGCTCTGTCCGCAGTGGAGCTCAGCTGAGCCCTGTCCGCAGTGGAGCTTAGCTGAGCTCTGTCTGCAGTGGAGCTCAGCTGAGCTCTGTCTGCAGTGGAGCTCAGCTGAGCTCTGTCTGCAATGGAGCTCAGCTGAGCTCTGTCTGCAGTGGAGCTCAGCTGAGCTCTGTCTGCAGTGGAGCTCAGCTGAGCTCTGTCTGCCGTGGAGCTCAGCTGAGCTCTGTCTGCAGTGGAGCTCAGCTGAGCTCTGTCTGCTGTGGATCTCAGCTGAAGACTTGGATCAGCTGAGCTCTGTCTGCAATGGAGCTCAGCTGAGTTCTGTCTGCAGTGGACCCTTGCTCATTGCACCATCAGGATTCAAGCAAACCGGGCCGAAGACGGCTGTAATGCCAGAAACCGGTCCCCGGGAGCTTGTTTCCTTCCCAGTGTAAGAATTGGCTTTTGTAGTTTGGTTTGCCCTGTTCCCATCATGCACTGGGACAGGAACAGACTAATTTGCATACAGCCAGGTTCTGAAACTGGGATGGTGCAGTGAGCTAAAAAACGGTGTTGGATCTAGCCCTGATCTCTTGACTGGGTGAGAGCTTTCTGTTTAATTCAGAGACTCTGTCCCTCACCACCCCTTGTTGTAAATATTTTTGTCCACCCTAAGCGTGGAAGGGTATTCTCAGATGTGAGACCCTTGCTCATTGCACCATCAGGATTCAAGCAAACCGGGCCGAAGACGGCTGTAATGCCAGAAACCGGTCCCCGGGAGCTTGCTTCCTTCCCAGTGTAAGAATTGGCTTTTGTAGTTTGGTTTGCCCTGTTCCCATCATGCACTGGGACAGGAACAGACTAATTTGCATACAGCCAGGTTCTGAAACTGGGATGGTGCAGTGAGCTAAAAAACGGTGTTGGATCTAGCCCTGATCTCTTGACTGGGTGAGAGCTTTCTGTTTAATTCAGAGACTCTGTCCCTCACCACCCCTTGTTGTAAATATTTTTGTCCACCCTAAGCGTGGAAGGGTATTCTCAGATGTGAGACCCTTGCTCATTGCACCATCAGGATTCAAGCAAACCGGGCCGAAGACGGCTGTAATGCCAGAAACCGGTCCCCGGGAGCTTGTTTCCTTCCCAGTGTAAGAATTGGCTTTTGTAGTTTGGTTTGCCCTGTTCCCATCATGCACTGGGACAGGAACAGACTAATTTGCATACAGCCAGGTTCTGAAACTGGGATGGTGCAGTGAGCTAAAAAACGGTGTTGGATCTAGCCCTGATCTCTTGACTGGGTGAGAGCTTTCTGTTTAATTCAGAGACTCTGTCCCTCACCACCCCTTGTTGTAAATATTTTTGTCCACCCTAAGCGTGGAAGGGTATTCTCAGATGTGAGACCCTTGCTCATTGCACCATCAGGATTCAAGCAAACCGGGCCGAAGACGGCTGTAATGCCAGAAACCGGTCCCCGGGAGCTTGTTTCCTTCCCAGTGTAAGAATTGGCTTTTGTAGTTTGGTTTGCCCTGTTCCCATCATGCACTGGGACAGGAACAGACTATTTGCATACAGCCAGGTTCTGAAACTGGGATGGTGCAGTGAGCTAAAAAACGGTGTTGGATCTAGCCCTGATCTCTTGACTGGGTGAGAGCTTTCTGTTTAATTCAGAGACTCTGTCCCTCACCACCCCTTGTTGTAAATATTTTTGTCCACCCTAAGCGTGGAAGGGTATTCTCAGATGTGAGACCCTTGCTCATTGCACCATCAGGATTCAAGCAAACCGGGCCGAAGACGGCTGTAATGCCAGAAACCGGTCCCCGGGAGCTTGTTTCCTTCCCAGTGTAAGAATTGGCTTTTGTAGTTTGGTTTGCCCTGTTCCCATCATGCACTGGGACAGGAACAGACTAATTTGCATACAGCCAGGTTCTGAAACTGGGATGGTGCAGTGAGCTAAAAAACGGTGTTGGATCTAGCCCTGATCTCTTGACTGGGTGAGAGCTTTCTGTTTAATTCAGAGACTCTGTCCCTCACCACCCCTTGTTGTAAATATTTTTGTCCACCCTAAGCGTGGAAGGGTATTCTCAGATGTGAGACCCTTGCTCATTGCACCATTAGGATTCAAGCAAACCGGGCCGAAGACGGCTGTAATGCCAGAAACCGGTCCCCGGGAGCTTGTTTCCTTCCCAGTGTAAGAATTGGCTTTTGTAGTTTGGTTTGCCCTGTTCCCATCATGCACTGGGACAGGAACAGACTAATTTGCATACAGCCAGGTTCTGAAACTGGGATGGTGCAGTGAGCTAAAAAACGGTGTTGGATCTAGCCCTGATCTCTTGACTGGGTGAGAGCTTTCTGTTTAATTCAGAGACTCTGTCCCTCACCACCCCTTGTTGTAAATATTTTTGTCCACCCTAAGCGTGGAAGGGTATTCTCAGATGTGAGACCCTTGCTCATTGCACCATCAGGATTCAAGCAAACCGGGCCGAAGACGGCTGTAATGCCAGAAACCGGTCCCCGGGAGCTTGTTTCCTTCCCAGTGTAAGAATTGGCTTTTGTAGTTTGGTTTGCCCTGTTCCCATCATGCACTGGGACAGGAACAGACTAATTTGCATACAGCCAGGTTCTGAAACTGGGATGGTGCAGTGAGCTAAAAAACGGTGTTGGATCTAGCCCTGATCTCTTGACTGGGTGAGAGCTTTGTTTAATTCAGAGACTCTGTCCCTCACCACCCCTTGTTGTAAATATTTTTGTCCACCCTAAGCGTGGAAGGGTATTCTCAGATGTGAGACCCTTGCTCATTGCACCATCAGGATTCAAGCAAACCGGGCCGAAGACGGCTGTAATGCCAGAAACCGGTCCCCGGGAGCTTGTTTCCTTCCCAGTGTAATAATTGGCTTTTGTAGTTTGGTTTGCCCTGTTCCCATCATGCACTGGGACAGGAACAGACTAATTTGCATACAGCCAGGTTCTGAAACTGGGATGGTGCAGTGAGCTAAAAAACGGTGTTGGATCTAGCCCTGATCTCTTGACTGGGTGAGAGCTTTCTGTTTAATTCAGAGACTCTGTCCCTCACCACCCCTTGTTGTAAATATTTTTGTCCACCCTAAGCGTGGAAGGGTATTCTCAGATGTGAGACCCTTGCTCATTGCACCATCAGGATTCAAGCAAACCGGGCCGAAGACGGCTGTAATGCCAGAAACCGGTCCCCGGGAGCTTGTTTCCTTCCCAGTGTAAGAATTGGCTTTTGTAGTTTGGTTTGCCCTGTTCCCATCATGCACTGGGACAGGAACAGACTAATTTGCATACAGCCAGGTTCTGAAACTGGGATGGTGCAGTGAGCTAAAAAACGGTGTTGGATCTAGCCCTGATCTCTTGACTGGGTGAGAGCTTTCTGTTTAATTCAGAGACTCTGTCCCTCACCACCCCTTGTTGTAAATATTTTTGTCCACCCTAAGCGTGGAACGGTATTCTCAGATGTGAGACCCTTGCTCATTGCACCATCAGGATTCAAGCAAACCGGGCCGAAGACGGCTGTAATGCCAGAAACCGGTCCCCGGGAGCTTGTTTCCTTCCCAGTGTAAGAATTGGCTTTTGTAGTTTGGTTTGCCCTGTTCCCATCATGCACTGGGACAGGAACAGACTAATTTGCATACAGCCAGGTTCTGAAACTGGGATGGTGCAGTGAGCTAAAAAACGGTGTTGGATCTAGCCCTGATCTCTTGACTGGGTGAGAGCTTTCTGTTTAATTCAGAGACTCTGTCCCTCACCACCCCTTGTTGTAAATATTTTTGTCCACCCTAAGCGTGGAAGGGTATTCTCAGATGTGAGACCCTTGCTCATTGCACCATCAGGATTCAAGCAAACCGGGCCGAAGACGGCTGTAATGCCAGAAACCGGTCCCCGGGAGCTTGTTTCCTTCCCAGTGTAAGAATTGGCTTTTGTAGTTTGGTTTGCCCTGTTCCCATCATGCACTGGGACAGGAACAGACTAATTTGCATACAGCCAGGTTCTGAAACTGGGATGGTGCAGTGAGCTAAAAAACGGTGTTGGATCTAGCCCTGATCTCTTGACTGGGTGAGAGCTTTCTGTTTAATTCAGAGACTCTGTCCCTCACCACCCCTTGTTGTAAATATTTTTGTCCACCCTAAGCGTGGAAGGGTATTCTCAGATGTGAGACCCTTGCTCATTGCACCATCAGGATTCAAGCAAACCGGGCCGAAGACGGCTGTAATGCCAGAAACCGGTCCCCGGGAGCTTGTTTCCTTCCCAGTGTAAGAATTGGCTTTTGTAGTTTGGTTTGCCCTGTTCCCATCATGCACTGGGACAGGAACAGACTAATTTGCATACAGCCAGGTTCTGAAACTGGGATGGTGCAGTGAGCTAAAAAACGGTGTTGGATCTAGCCCTGATCTCTTGACTGGGTGAGAGCTTTCTGTTTAATTCAGAGACTCTGTCCCTCACCACCCCTTGTTGTAAATATTTTTGTCCACCCTAAGCGTGGAAGGGTATTCTCAGATGTGAGACCCTTGCTCATTGCACCATCAGGATTCAAGCAAACCGGGCCGAAGACGGCTGTAATGCCAGAAACCGGTCCCCGGGAGCTTGTTTCCTTCCCAGTGTAAGAATTGGCTTTTGTAGTTTGGTTTGCCCTGTTCCCATCATGCACTGGGACAGGAACAGACTAATTTGCATACAGCCAGGTTCTGAAACTGGGATGGTGCAGTGAGCTAAAAAACGGTGTTGGATCTAGCCCTGATCTCTTGACTGGGTGAGAGCTTTCTGTTTAATTCAGAGACTCTGTCCCTCACCACCCCTTGTTGTAAATATTTTTGTCCACCCTAAGCGTGGAAGGGTATTCTCAGATGTGAGACCCTTGCTCATTGCACCATCAGGATTCAAGCAAACCGGGCCGAAGACGGCTGTAATGCCAGAAACCGGTCCCCGGGAGCTTGTTTCCTTCCCAGTGTAAGAATTGGCTTTTGTAGTTTGGTTTGCCCTGTTCCCATCATGCACTGGGACAGGAACAGACTAATTTGCATACAGCCAGGTTCTGAAACTGGGATGGTGCAGTGAGCTAAAAAACGGTGTTGGATCTAGCCCTGATCTCTTGACTGGGTGAGAGCTTTCTGTTTAATTCAGAGACTCTGTCCCTCACCACCCCTTGTTGTAAATATTTTTGTCCACCCTAAGCGTGGAAGGGTATTCTCAGATGTGAGACCCTTGCTCATTGCACCATCAGGATTCAAGCAAACCGGGCCGAAGACGGCTGTAATGCCAGAAACCGGTCCCCGGGAGCTTGTTTCCTTCCCAGTGTAAGAATTGGCTTTTGTAGTTTGGTTTGCCCTGTTCCCATCATGCACTGGGACAGGAACAGACTAATTTGCATACAGCCAGGTTCTGAAACTGGGATGGTGCAGTGAGCTAAAAAACGGTGTTGGATCTAGCCCTGATCTCTTGACTGGGTGAGAGCTTTCTGTTTAATTCAGAGACTCTGTCCCTCACCACCCCTTGTTGTAAATATTTTTGTCCACCCTAAGCGTGGAAGGGTATTCTCAGATGTGAGACCCTTGCTCATTGCACCATCAGGATTCAAGCAAACCGGGCCGAAGACGGCTGTAATGCCAGAAACCGGTCCCCGGGAGCTTGTTTCCTTCCCAGTGTAAGAATTGGCTTTTGTAGTTTGGTTTGCCCTGTTCCCATCATGCACTGGGACAGGAACAGACTAATTTGCATACAGCCAGGTTCTGAAACTGGGATGGTGCAGTGAGCTAAAAAACGGTGTTGGATCTAGCCCTGATCTCTTGACTGGGTGAGAGCTTTCTGTTTAATTCAGAGACTCTGTCCCTCACCACCCCTTGTTGCAAATATTTTTGTCCACCCTAAGCGTGGAAGGGTATTCTCAGATGTGAGACCCTTGCTCATTGCACCATCAGGATTCAAGCAAACCAGGCCGAAGACGGCTGTAATGCCAGAAACCGGTCCCCGGGAGCTTGTTTCCTTCCCAGTGTAAGAATTGGCTTTTGTAGTTTGGTTTGCCCTGTTCCCATCATGCACTGGGACAGGAACAGACTAATTTGCATACAGCCAGGTTCTGAAACTGGGATGGTGCAGTGAGCTAAAAAACGGTGTTGGATCTAGCCCTGATCTCTTGACTGGGTGAGAGCTTTCTGTTTAATTCAGAGACTCTGTCCCTCACCACCCCTTGTTGTAAATATTTTTGTCCACCCTAAGCGTGGAAGGGTATTCTCAGATGTGAGACCCTTGCTCATTGCACCATCAGGATTCAAGCAAACCGGGCCGAAGACGGCTGTAATGCCAGAAACCGGTCCCCGGGAGCTTGTTTCCTTCCCAGTGTAAGAATTGGCTTTTGTAGTTTGGTTTGCCCTGTTCCCATCATGCACTGGGACAGGAACAGACTAATTTGCATACAGCCAGGTTCTGAAACTGGGATGGTGCAGTGAGCTAAAAAACGGTGTTGGATCTAGCCCTGATCTCTTGACTGGGTGAGAGCTTTCTGTTTAATTCAGAGACTCTGTCCCTCACCACCCCTTGTTGTAAATATTTTTGTCCACCCTAAGCGTGGAAGGGTATTCTCAGATGTGAGACCCTTGCTCATTGCACCATCAGGATTCAAGCAAACCGGGCCGAAGACGGCTGTAATGCCAGAAACCGGTCCCCGGGAGCTTGTTTCCTTCCCAGTGTAAGAATTGGCTTTTGTAGTTTGGTTTGCCCTGTTCCCATCATGCACTGGGACAGGAACAGACTAATTTGCATACAGCCAGGTTCTGAAACTGGGATGGTGCAGTGAGCTAAAAAACGGTGTTGGATCTAGCCCTGATCTCTTGACTGGGTGAGAGCTTTCTGTTTAATTCAGAGACTCTGTCCCTCACCACCCCTTGTTGTAAATATGCTGTGGATCTCAGCTGAAGACTTGGATCAGCTGAGCTCTGTCTGCAATGGAGCTCAGCTGAGTTCTGTCTGCAGTGGAGCTCAGCTGAGCTCTGTCTGCAGTGGAGCTCAACTGAGCTCTGTCTGCAGTGGAGCTCAGCTGAGCCCTGTCCGCAGTGGAGCTCAGCTGAGCTCTGTCTGCAGTGGAGCTCAGCTGAGCTCTGTCCGCAGTGGAGCTCAGCTGAGCTCTGTCTGTAGTGGAGCTCAGCTGAGCTCTGTCTTCAGTGGAGCTCAGCTGAACTCTGTCTGCCCAGGGCCCCGGTTCGTGTGTGCAGGAACCCAGCTCCAGCTCCATGAAAGAAATGACGTCTGGGAACATGGTCTCTGCTCCGTCTGCGCATGGGTGCACATTATATATACAGGGACTTAGCTGCATCCGACTTGAGCTCAGCTCTGTCTGTAGAGATGGTGAGGCCTCTGTCTCCGCGGGCACCAGGGCCTGCCTCCCTCTGTGCAAGAACCCGTTCTCGTCTTCTGTCTTCAGCCGATCTCCAGAGGAGCCGTCCTGCTCTTCTTAATAAAACAGGCAACAAAATGAGCCTCTTGACGCCGAGCAGAACCTTTAAAGGCCAAGAGGGACACAGGGCCGGGTGAACAGGGCTCCGGCCAGCTGACGACCAACGTTCAAGTTCAAGTTCAGGAATTTGTATAGCGCACTACTCACCCAGAGGGTCTCAAGGCGCTTGAGGGAGGGTGGATGCATTACTTATCGAATAGCCAGGTTTTTAGTTGCTTTCTGAAGGAGAGGTGATTCTGTGTAAGTCGGAGGTGAGTGGGGAGAGAATTCCATGTTTTGGCCGCTAAGTAGGAGAAGGATCTTCCTCCCATGGTGGATCTGTGGATGCGCGGAATTGCGGCGAGGGCTTGATTGGATGAGCGTAGTTGGCGGGTGGGTGTGTAGAAGGACAGTCGTGTGTTGAGGCATTTGGGTCCTAGGTCGTAGAGGGCCTTGTGTGCGTGGGTGAGGAGACGGAACGTTATTCTCTTGTTGACGGGGAGCCAGTGGAGATCCTTCAGGTGACCGGAAATGTCAGCATGACGGGGAATGTCCAGTATGAGTCTGGCTGAGGCGTTTTGGATGCGTTGGAGTTTTTTCTGGAGTTTGGCGGTGGTTCCGGCGTAGAGGGTGTTTCCGTAGTCCAGTCGGCTGGTGACCAGTGCGTGGGTGACTGTCTTTCTTGTTTCGGTGGGGATCCAGCGGAAGATTTTTTTGAGCATGCGTAGGATATTGAAGCATGAAGATGAGACGGCGTTGACTTGTCTGGTCATCGAGAGGGAGGAGTCTAGGATGAAGCCCAGGTTACGTGCGTGATCTGTAGGTATGGGTGCTGTACCCAAGGCCGGTGGCCACCATAAGTCATCCCAGGCAGAGGGGGATGATCCTAAGATGAGGACTTCCGTTTTGTCCAAGTTCAGTTTTAAGCGGCTGTTCTTCATCCATTCGGCTACTTCTTTCATTCCTTCGTGTAGATTGGTTTTGGTGGTGTTTGGGTCTTTGGTGAGGGACAGGATCAGTTGGGTGTCGTCTGCGTAGGAGATGATGTTGAGGTTGTGTTGGCACGCGATGGATGCGAGGGGACTCATGTATACGTTAAAGAGGGTGGGGCTGAGTGATGATCCTTGTGGTACGCCGCAGATGACTTCGGTGGCCTCTGATCTAAAAGGGGGGAGGCGGACTCTCTGGGTTCTTCCGGCGAGGAACAAGATGATCCAATCCAAAGCTTTTCCTTGTATTCCGATGTTGTTGAGGCGTTGTATGAGGGTGCTATGACAGACTGTGTCGAAGGCTGCGGAGAGGTCAAGTAGGATGAGGGCAACTGTTTCTCCGTTGTCCAGTATCGTTCGGATGTCGTCTGTAGCTGCGATGAGGGCGGTTTCGGTGCTGTGTTTGGCTCGGAAGCCGGACTGTGAGGGGTCGAGGGAATTGTTTGATTCAAGGAAGACAGCGAGCTGACTATTGACGGCTTTCTCAATGACTTTGGCAGGGAATGGGAGGAGTGAGATGGGGCGGTAGTTCTTAAGTTCAGAGGGGTCTGCTGTGGGTTTCTTCAGGAGGGCGCTGAGTTCGGCATGTTTCCAGCTTTCCGGGAAGGTAGCGGAGTTGAAGGAACAGTTGATGACATCGCAGAGATGGGGTGCGATGATGGAGTCTGCTTTGTTGAAGATGTGATGGGGACATGGGTCGGTTGACGATCCTGATTGAATGGAGTTCATCAGGCGGATGGTGTCTTCAGTGGTGATTGGGTTCCAGGTGAAAAGGTTGTGAGAGTGCTGTTTTGGTACGGCGATGGGTGGAGTGGGCTGTTCATCGGACTGGTTTTCAAAGCTGCTATGTATGTCGGCGATTTTGTTGAGGAAGAAAGAGGATAACGAGTCGCAGAGGTCTTGGGAGGGAGTGATGTCGTTGGTGCCGGCGGTGGGGTTGGTAAATTCTTTGATGATGTTGAATAGTTCCTTGCTGTTGTGGGCGTTGTTGTCGAGTCGATCCTTGAATGCTGATTTCTTGGTGGATCGGATCAATTGGTGGTGTTTGCGGGTGGCGTCCTTGAAGGTGGTCAGGTTGTCAGAGGTTGGGTTTTTTCTCCAGGTTTTCTCGAGGGTACGACATAACTTCTTGGACTTCTTAAGGGCATCGTTGAACCAGGGGGTCTTTTTGTTACCTTGTTTGATCTGATGGTTTTTCAAGGGTGCTAATTAGTCAGCGCTGTGGGTGATCCATTGTGTGAGTTTGGTGGCAGCTTGGTTTGGGACCGATGAGAGGGCGGGTGGGTTTTGGTTTAGCGATGTGAAGAGTTGGTCGGTGGTGATTTTGTTCCAGTTTCTTCGAGGAATAGGTTGTGGGGGGTTGTGGGTCGTGCTCTTTTTGTAGCTGAAGTGAACACAGTTGTGGTCTGTCCAATGGAGAGCTGTGGTGTGATCGAAGGAGATGTGTTTGCTGGAGGTGAAGATAGGGTCGAGCGTGTGTCCTGCAAGGTGGGTGGGGGTGTCCACAAGTTGTTTGAGTCCGAGATTGGCTAGGTTGTCCAGAAGGGCGGTGGTGTTGCTGTCCTTTTTCTTTTCCAGGTGGAAGTTGAGGTCTCCCAGAAGAATGTAGTTCTCGGAGTTGAGGGCATGTGGGCTGATGAAGTCGGTGATCTCTTCGTTGAATTGTGTGCGGGTTCCTGGTGGTCTGTAGATGAGGGTGCCGCTAAGTGTGGTCCTGGGGTCGGTGTGGATCTGGAAATGAAGGTGTTCGGCGGTCGCGAGGTTATCGTCGGAGCTGGTCGTGATTCGGATGGTGTTCTTATGGACGATGGCGATGCCTCCTCCTGTTTGGTTGGTGCGATCTTTTCGGATGATCTTGTAAGCGTCCGGGATGGCTATGGCGATGTCGTGCCCTGATGAAGCGTTCATCCAGGTTTCTGTAAGGAAGGCGACGTCTGTCGATGCAGTGTCGAGTAGGTCCCAGAGTTCAGTGGCGTGTCTATGGACCGAGCGGGTGTTCAGCAGGATGCACTTCAGGTGGTTGGAGTTGGAGCTGTGTTTGGAGGTAGTGGATTTGGTGTGGGTCCTGGTGCAGGCGAACTTGCAGGAATGGCAAGCGAATGGACCATGGGTGTGTCCTGGGGTAGCTTCGCAGCATTGTGGTGTGCGTCCGGGGTTAAGGGCAAAGAGGATAGCGGCGTCATACGTTATGCGGGAGGAGTGGGTGTTGCGTGGACCAGGGGGTCTGGCGCTGGGTGCGGTCCAGGCGCGGACGGGCGTAGACGGGCTTACCTTTGGCTTACCTTCGGCGCGCATGGGGCGCAAACGCTGTGCGTGAACGCTGCGCGCAAAAGCATCTGACATATGTGGATAGTGGAGGGGGCGGGGGGAGGGAGGGTCAGCTGGGAGGCGGGAGCTGGGTGGAGGGGCGGGCTGGAAGGCACAACAAACAAGATGGCAGCAAAAAAAAACGAAAGGAAACACGACGAGATTGGGGTTTGCAGAGGCGCAGGCACTCAGGCACAGATAATCACAGAGTGCAATGCGAGCCTACACAAGCGCTACAGTAAGCAGCACACTTAGATTGGCACGATGTGGGCTGTTCCAATAATAGCGTTACGCTAAATTCAGCAATGCGGCAATGTTATGTGCTCAGGACGGAGCGCAGACACTAAAGGGCGCAATGTAGCAGTAACAACACAATGAAAGCAGGCTACGATACCAGCTGCTGGAAGCTGAAGCCAGGGAGCGAGGGGCACTCAACAGGCCTTAAACTGCAGCCCATGGGAAGGAGAGAGGCGGCCTGAACAAAAAGAAAGAACATCTGTCTCAGCACCAAGTCTGAGCCTTAAAACAGGCAGACTCTGGAAAGAGGGGAGTCAGGTGGACCAAGTCACTGAAGTAGGTGCGTTAACCCTTGGGACTGCATTTCCTGGTTTGGAGTCTGAAATGTGAATGTGTCTTGAATTTGGAAGAAAGCAAACACAAGGAATTGATGGCCAAGAGCTGAAACTTTTCAGACACTCACCCCCAGTCACCGATCTGGGTTTAATCCATCACCGTTCTTTAGCCCACTCTGCCACCCCAGTTCAGACATGGCCATATGCAAATCAGTCTGACCCTGTGCCTCATGGGAACAGTCCAGCCCGAACTGCCAAGCCATGTCTTCCCTGGACCGGAAACAAACATCCTGGGACCGGTTTCGGGTTCATAACCCTTCATTAGCCAGGCTATCTTGAAACCAGTGTCAAAGTGAGCAAGGGACTCACGTCTGAGCATACCCTGCCAACTTATGGCGAACCAAGCAAACACAAGGAGGTGATGGACGGAGGCACCGTTCTCCCTTTGGCCTAGTGTTTTCAAACCGACGGCCACTTGCAGAGATGGTTAGGATAGACAAGAGGTCGAGCACACGAAGGCGGAGCAGATTGGGGGCACTGTGCTTCTGAGGCAGAAACCTTTCGGGGGTAAGTGGCAGGCGCTGTCCATCCACGGTTTCATTCTGTTCGCCTCTTCAATATTATATGTGCACCCACCAGACGGAAAAGGCGAGAGACTACAAGGACGTTACTTAGGACACTAGTGCATGGGGTGTCCCTGTGGTGGTGCTCGTGTCCAGCCCGACTAAACTGAGAGAAACACTGGGACACCGTACCGGGGGAGAGCCAGGACACCGTACCGGGGGAGGGTCGGGACACTGTACCGGGGGAGAGCCAGGACACCGTACCGGGGGAGAGTCGGGACACTGTACCGGGGGAGAGCCAGGACACCGTAACAGGGGAGAGCCAGGACACCGTAACGGGGGAGAGCCAGAACACCGTACCGGGGGAGAGCCAGGACACCGTAACGGGTGAGAGCCAGGACACCGTACCGGGGGAGAGCTGGGACACCGTACCGGGGGAAAGCCGGGACACGGTACCAGGGGAGAGCCAGGACACCGTACCGGGGGAGAGCCAGGACACCGTAACGGGGGAGAGCCAGGACACCGTACCGGGGGAGAGCCAGGACATCATAACGGGGGAGAGCCAGGACACCGTACCGGGGGAGAGCTGGGACACCGTACCGGGGGAGAGCCAGGACACCGTACCGGGGGAAAGCCGGGACACCGTACCAGGGGAGAGCCAGGACACCGTAGCGGGGGAGAGCCGGGACACTGTACCGGGGGAGAGCCGGGACACTGTACCGGGGGAGAGCCGGGACACTGTACCTGGTGAGTGCCAGGACACGTCACCTGGGGAGTGCCAAGACACGTCACCTAGTGAGTGCCAGGACACGTCACCTGGTGAGTGTCAGGACATGTCACCTGGTGAGTGCCAGGACACGTGACCTGGTGAGTGCCTGTACACTACACCTGATGAGTGCCAAGACACGTCACCTGGTGAATGCCGGGGCACGTCACCTGGTGAGTGTCAGGACACGTCACCTGGTGAGTGCCAGGACACGTCACCTGGTGAGTGCCAGGACACGTCACCTGGTGAGTGTCAGGATAGTGCACCAGTTGAGTTCCAGGCTCAGGAGATCCACCCTAGGCCCACGCACGGAGTCTGCCAGGTCTGCTCACATACTGCACAGGTCAGCTAGCAGGTTGAAGTCAGAGCGGCACACCAGGCCTCTCACAGCCTGCCCTGGAGCTCCCTGCACAGTGCTGGGCGAGCTTTCTCCCTTCTCTTCGCTTCATTCTCAGCTTCTTCCCCTTCATCCTTCGAAGTCTCCTCCTCCCCTGTAAGTCTTCATGTACTTCCCTCTCCTTGCCCACCACAACGAAAGCAAAAGGAAGGGCTCCACCATATGACATCTTCTGGGGTTCAAGGGGTTAATGTTGTCATTCCCACCACTCTCACACTCTGCTGACTGAAGCACTTACCTCGTGACTCTGGGTGAGAACCGCCTTGTAGTCGGTGTCACTCGGGGCGTCCTAGGAAAAGGGAGAGATGGTCACTAGTGAAGGAGAAGAGGGCAAGCTGGAGAAAGACGAGAGAACAAGAAGAGAGACAAAGATTCAAGAGAGGAAGAGAATAAAGAAGAAGAGAGACACAGGTCCAAGAGAAGGAGAGAGGGTCACTAGTCAAGGAGAAGAGGGCGAGCTTGAGAAAGACGAGAGAACAAGACATGATAGACAAAAGTTCTAGACAGGGCAATGGGGAGAGAATAAAGAAGAAGAGAGACACAGGTCCAAGAGAGGGAGAGAGGGTCACTAGTCAAGGAGAAGAGGGAGAGCTGGAGAAAGACAAGAGACCAAGAAGAGAGACAAAGATTCAAGAGAGGGGAGAAAAAAGAAGAAGAGAGGCACAGGCCCAAGAGAGGGAGAGAGGGTCACTAGTGAAGGAGAAGAGGGCGAGCAGGAGAAAGACGAGAGAACAAGACATGATAGACAAAAGTTCAAGACAGGGCGAGGGGTGAGAGAATAAAGAAGAAGAGAGACAAATATTCAAGAAAGGGAGGAGCGAGAGAATAAACAAGAACTGAAAGACAGATTCAAGAGAGTGTAGAGAATAAACAAGAAGAGAGACGAAGTTTCAAGAGAGGGAGGGAGGGAGAGAATCAAGGTCTGCTTGGCTGGGTTGGGCTACATTTGAGAATACTTTTTAATATTGTCTCGATGTTTTTTAACTTTTAAATTGTTTATATTACCGTAAATGTAAATGTATGTAAATGTATTGGCATTTATATAGCGCACTACTTACCCGTAGGGTCCCAAGGCGCTTCGACCGCTGCGAAACCCTTCCTGGCTTCCCTGAGAGATGGTCCCTTAATGGGTATCTCCAGGGTGAGACCCGGCATCCCCGGCGGTCTGGTGGGGCCGTTAGTGAAGATGAGGCAAGCTAATGCCCAGAGTTGCCGAGTGTGATCGCTGATCAGAGTGGGCACCGAGGCGAGAGAATTATCGAGTCCGCTGACCCTGGTCCAGAAACCTGCCGCGCCGGGAATCGAACCCTGGTCCCGGGCCGTCCTCTGCTCTCGGGTCTGCCGCCTCTAACCAGTGAGCCACACTACCGTCTTTGCACTCCTTGCACTGCTCATTTGTTTACCTTCTATTGTCAGAGTTTCCGGTCCGTCGCGGCTTCCCTGTGCCAATTTTACGGAGAAACGCATTAGGGCACACCTCCTACCCTCCCAGACCACCCCTACTTCCGGCTGGTTGTCGGGCTGGTGGCGGGCTATCAGAAGAGATAAAAACAAGATGCCCTCCCGGACGCGCAGCGGGCGCGTCAAAGGCGCGCCAAAGGCAAGTCTGTCTGCACCTGTCCGCGGATGAACGGGGCTTGGGGCCACCCTATATGGCCAAATTTTTGGTACTCTTCCAACGATTTGAAATTGTTGGAGGGTAACTTTCAAATTGATTTTAATGCCAAAGTTAACCTAGACAAGGTGGGAATCCTAAGATAAAGACATACATTCCCTGGAATTTATCTAAAAGTCCCTTCTCCCAACAATACGTGCTCCTCCACCTCCGATACCCGCAAGGCTCAAGAGTTAATGGGAGCGACAGTCGGTTATCTGAATACCCGCTCTATGGTGAAACACCAGCTTGAAAACCCTGATACACTCCTTCTTACCGAAACGTGGCTTACTGAAGAGTCTGTCCCGGATACTTTAGCAGCAATTCCGAATGGCTATTACATCATTCAGGCTAATCGGTCCTCAGGAAAAACAGGAGGCGGGTTGCACCTATTATCCGCAAGGAACATCAGTTTACTTCCCTAGGGGTCACTGGTTTGCCCTCAGTTGGTCTTAAACTTTGAATCTTTCCGGTTGTCGTTCATCTGCGCCCTCTTCTATAGACCCCCCGGTAACATGGCGACCTGAAATACTGACCTTTGAGAGAGCGGTACTAGAGGATGCTGAGGTAATTCTCCAGACTAATTTCCAACAGTATCATAACCTTACCAAATGAGAACGGGTGGCACTCTCTACTTTGGCCAATGACGATTCTATCACTGTGAAACCCGCCGACAAGGGAGGCGCAACTGTGATTATGGACTCAGACACTTACACCGCTGAATGCAGACGGCAACTGGATAATAAGAGATTCTACCGGTGCCTGAAAATGGACCCTACACCAAGACTGACTGCGGCTATAAAAAACTAGTGGAAAAAGCTACCGAAGAGGGTTGGATCACAGACCAGGAAGCATCTTTCCTGATCGCTCTACATCCGGTGGTCCCATACTTTTATGTATTGCCAAAAATACATAAAGGGATCCCCCCCCCCCCTGGGAGACCCATCATTTCAGGTCCGGGTTCCCTCTTGGAACCCCTCTCTACCTTTGTGGACTTCTTTTTGAAACCCCTTGTCAAACTTATGCCTACGTATATACAAGACACAAAAGATTTACTACGGATTTTGCGTGATATGCCCTTCGACGGAGACCAGGACTTCCTTGTCTCATTTGACGTCGAGTCATTATACACTTGCATACCACAGAATGAAACCTTATCGGTCATTGAAACTCTTTTGAGCACTACTGATTGGGGTCACATGACTCCTATCCACTTCATCATGTCATGTGCGACCTTGGCGATGAAAGAGAATTTTTATCAAATTTGAGAATGATTTGTTTCTTCAAGTGTCCGACACTTCCATGGGCAGTGTTTTTGCTCCTTCGTTAGCGAACCTCTATGTCCACCAGTTTGAGCAAACTGAAGCGCTACTCGAGAGCAATCCATATGCGAGTCACATGGTGACTTGGAAACGCTACATAGACGACGGTTTCGTGGCCTGGAGGGGATCATCCACGTCCATTGATGAATTTCATGCATGGCTCAATCAACGCAATGCCTTTCTTCAGTTCACGTGTGAATATTCCAAGACTAGTCTGCCGTTTCTAGATTTGAGGATATATCCACACCAAGGATATCTCAACACTGAACTTTACAAGAAACCTATGGCAAGAAATTCATTACTACATTTCCAAAGTTACCATCCTCAGGCTCTACGAGAGAACTTGCCCTTTGGGCAATTCTTAAGAATCTGGCGTAATTGCTCAGAAACTACAGGCTTTAAGGAACATGCCAATCTTTTGTCAGCCCAACTCCGAGATCGACAGTATCCAAGGAAGTCAGTGAAAGCTTCCATGAAGAGGGCCTTTAACAACCATAGAGATGCCCTACTTGAACCTAAAGCCACACCTACAGTAGATTCCTCCACCCAGAGAATCACCTGTGTTAACACCTTCTGTGGCTACTCCAATGCCTTAAAGAAAAGCATCTTGAAGAACTGGAAAGTACTGAAAATTGATGGCAAGTCATTACCACCACCACTGTTTGCCTTCAAACGCAGTAATAACCTGAAGGATCAGCTGGTGCACACTCGCCCCAGAGATAAGAAATCCACCACTGAATTGAACCTCTGGGGACTCCCACCGGTAAAGGGACATTTCCCTTGTGGGAATTGTTCTGTCTGTCCTCTGACCAGTCATCAGACTGAGGTGGATATAGGCACCTCAATCCCCTGGGTACTTAATAAACACACCAATTGTAATTCTGACCATGTTATTTATTTGATAACATGTCCTTGTCACAAGAGATACGTGGGCATGACTTCACGCAGAATTAAAGTCAGAATCTCCGAGCATAGGAGCACCATACAGTGCAAAAAGAGTGCCACTAAGCTCACGAATCACTACATAGCAGCAGGACATTCCGACACCGATCTCCATTGGGTGGTTCTGGAGAAACCTTATATTCCCACTCATGTCACAGACATCCAACACTTTCTTTTTTTTATTTATTTTTTTTAATTTTTTTTATTGGGAATATTAGTGCAGTTACAGTTAATAAAAAAGAAACATTGTTCATATAAAATCCGGAGGAAGAGCAGCAATTCTTACAAAGTATACTAGCAGAAAAAACATCACACAACTAGACAAAACAATGAATGACATCCAACACTTTCTATTGCGTAGGGAGCAAAGATGGGTGTACAGACTGAAAAGGGATCCCTTTGGACTTAATGACGAGATACCTCGGTTATCTCTGTAAAGGTTTGTTCATTGGTACTGTCTAATAGGGATACTCTTGTTGCCTTCTGGCTATATGTGAGAGATTTGATGTCTCTAATGACTCTGTCTTATGCAGGGGGCTATGCCCATGCACATTTGATATTGCATCTGCCAAAATGACACCCATCTAATAATGGGTTTTATGGACACACAGACTAATACTTAAAGCGCTCCACAGCCATTTACTACCAATGTGATTAGTCTATATGGCACGATAATTGCTCATTGTTGTGTTCACTGTACGAACAAGAGTTTGTATAAATGTTTGGATGATTGCTGTTGCCGTTCCTTTCCCTTTTAGTTTACACTCAGTGCGCTTAATATTTGTCTTCTGACTCATTTTGTTAGTGAAAGCACGTAGACCTGATTGTTACTATGCAAACACCTTGTTGTTTTATTTCAATGCAGCCGAGATCGAGATTAGCATTTCAATACTGCACAATCTCAGCTGCTCTTGTTACCACCATGCGCGCACTCGGAACGCTTGGGTCTCCGACATGCGCAGTTGCTTTGATTGGGGAGCCGGCTTACAGGCAATAGGTCAGACGCCTCCTTGCAGGACCCCTCCATCTGGGACACATACACGCAAGATGGCCGCCGTCGGTACCTCCGGTCATTACTCATTGAGCGCCCCGGGGTACCGACGGATAGGTAAGGTCACTGCGCTTTTCTCCCGTTAACTTTAACCTACACGCAACGATTGAAATGACGGTGTGTGAATGTTTTCCGCATTCGTTCCGAATGACTGCATTTATCCCGTACGTGCGACTGGGTGTTTGTGACCCTCAATAATAAGCACCATAGCCAAAGCGAACAGCAGTGATATTACGACTAAGGTCACATTGTTTTCTGCTGGTCGCGATCGCTTTATACACCCATATGCATCACTCACTTTGTCGGCGTGTTTTGGCATTGTGAAAATGCCTGAAAATGATAGTTGTAGCGCTTGAGATCTTCTCACTTCTGTTAGTATTACAGCAGTTGACACGACAGTTTGAGGGACTCTCCACTGCTTCTATGTACAGAACGATAGCAGTGAGGGAGGCGTCTCCACTATCTGAGTAAACAACAACAATGTGATATTCCAACTGAGTTCCACGAGTCAACTCGAACCCAGGGAGCCGGCGGTCTGAACTGAGAGTGCTTATTGATGGTGCCAGAGGGTATCCTAGAGAATCAGGTGATGGAAACGTATACTGTGAGCAAGTGGATCATGGACTTTACTCATTTTTATTACAGAGCGGGCCCCCTTCCCTGAGTAGTTTCCAGGTAGAGGTGAGGGTGACAGCCAACAGTTGTGGGTAAGTGCACATACTGTATGCACTATATGGATATTTTTGAAATCACATGGGTTTAACTTCAGCCGTGCCTTTTCAAGAGAGGCCTTATGTGTGGTTAATTATGAGTGTTGTGACTAGCATTGCTTTCATATATGCATATTGTTTTGCAGGTAACCGATAATCTGTTCCACTGCTGCCAAGCGGGATATTATCGGTGGAGTATATGAACTGTTTATTTTGACATTTATCACTTTTTTGGTTCTTCACTTTTAGAGCAGCAGCTTTATATATTTCTAGCTCAATTGGTCCTGAGGAATGCCCCGATACTGTTAGATCCTTGTGAGGGCAGAAACATGTCGACCTATTTCATCGCTTAACATTTGACCTTCAATTGTTAGCATTCTGCTTTTTAACCATGGCAGGGGCACTCTGAGAATAAAGTTGGTGTGGAGCTCCCTTAGTCATTTTTAACTCACTTTTTCCGTATTATTTAGCGCTGCACTTGTTATTCTTTCTTTAGAAACCCTCTTCACTCAGCAAGAATATATGCCTATGGGTTTCATGGTGTACTCTGTGGAGTCATCGGCCATCCTCTGGTTTGGAAAACAGCTGAGGGCATCTTAGTCAATTTCCTAGACTGAGTACCCGAATGAGAGGAGGCCAGACCCAAATGATGATAACTCACAACTTGTGAATGATGGGTTTTGGCAACGATCTCTCCTCTCCCGATGAGGTGGCTGTTATCCTAACCTGTTGACATATTTTCATCCTAGCTGGTCTCTTTTTCGCTCATTTTTCACCTTTGTTCCTAGACCCAAGGTGTTGTGTGGTATATGATTGTTAATTAGGGGAAACACACCTTGCAGGTCTTTAAACTGTCCCTGACACCCTCCTTAATGTGTTGTGTTCCCCCGGTAACATGCCCACATTCCTCCGGTCTTTGAGTGAGATGGTATCCCACCTTGTCATCAATCATGCTAGAATTCTTATAATTGGGGATTCCAATTACTGGCCCAGGGATGAACAGGAGAGCACTAGCTGGAGGAATTTGCCGACCTTCCTTCTGGGATGAACTGTACCCTGCACGTGAGGGAAGCTACCCACATAAAAGGGCACATTTTAGATCAAGTTTGGACATCAAACTAGAAGATTTCCACTCCCCCGATAGCTCTGTGTGCCTGGTCAGACCACTATGTAAACAGATTCACTCTCTCATGGGCTTCTTTCTTGAAATCCCAACTAATAGAGAACCTAGGGGCATATTATCAAGGGCGATATCAACACTTTACCTGGAGTTTTTCCCGCAAAAGCGGCGATATTTTTATCGCCCTTTTAGCAAGCTGTAGCTAACAGCAGTTAGCGACAGCTTGTAGGCGATAGCTACAGGTTTGGGGCCCGCTTTGCATATCAGCGATATTTATCGCTAATAACATGCAAAGTGGGCGTACCCAACCTGTTAGCAACTGAAAGCAGTGGCTAACACAGCTATCGCCTATTATCAACGCAGGCGTATCGATAAAAAAACTTGCGCTAAGCGCGATTATCGCCGAAACCTAACGCCTGCTCAGACCACTTCTTAACCTGTATATCCAATGGGAGGTGGATATTCAGGTTAAGACCCCGTTAGCGATAATGCATGAATATCGCTGGATTTTCAGCAATATAAAAGCATTGAGCCGCTATCGCCGGATATGTTATTGCTATGGAGATAAACGTTACTAATAGCACGTTATCTCTGCGATAATATCCGGCGATAAAAAAAATTGCGTTAAGCGCATTTAGCGATAATTATCGCTAGTTGTTGCTAATATCCCCCAAATGTCCAGAAATTGGAGATGTGCGGACATCGACCACTTCTGCTCACTTTTAAGTAGCACGTCCCCCTCTACACTGGAAGCTTTCCAGTCTCAGGCAGAGAGTATTAAGACATAGCTTGAAACGGCCAGCATCAGCGTCACTCCTCTCAAAAAACAATGATCATGAGACCCCATGATGCTCAACGGTCGTTCTCCGATGATTTAAAAACAAAGAAACTTGCATTAAGACAAGCAGAACGCTGATGGTGGCGCCATTATCTACCAGATAAAAAGGTCCCTTACTTAACCTTGTTGAAAGAATATAAACATTTGATTATTCTAACTAAGGCAAACTATTTCTCCCAAAAAATTATCAACTCATCAAATACATTTAACGAGATCTTCTCTATAGTCGATGAACTCTCTAAACCAGATAGAGTTATGTTGAAACCTGCTCCATCATCGTCTCTATGTGATTCTCTTAATTCATGTTTCATTGAGAAAATAGCCGCCATTAAGGCTCGTTTCCCTCCTTATACAGGATTCGAATATTGGTGGGAATCCACACTGTCGTGATCAAATTCCTCCGATACCTGAGGAGATATTTTTGAATCTACTAAAAAGGTCAGCCCTGGTCCCCCCACTGATTGCTGTCCCCTCACATGCTCCGAGAAGCCTTCACTACTTGCCCAGACTCCCCCCGCCCCTCTCGTTTCTTAACAACTCGCTTACGCTTGGTCTTGTCCATGGCTCATTTAAAAGGGCAGAACTTATTCCAATTCAGAAGAAACCGGGCGCAGACCCCTCGGTCCTTAGTAATTACCGCCCCGTTCCTCTGCTGCTCTGCCTGGGTACAGTTTTAGAGGCCCATGGGGCCCATTGCCTCAGTTCCTTCGTTGAACACCCCCAGGTTTGGACTCCCATCAGGCCCTCCTGGATCTGCCAGCAGCATTTGACACGGTCGATCACGGGATCTTGATCGACCGTGTCAGCAATGCTGGAATTCAGGGTCTGCATTAAAGTGGCTCTCCTCCTTACTGGAGTGGTGTGCCTCTCTGGTTAGAGGCGGCAGACCCGGGAGCAGAAGTCGGCCCGGGACCAGGGTTCAATTCCCAACGCGGCAGGGTCGTGGACCAGGGTCAGCGGACTCGACAATTCTCGCCTCGGTGCCTACTCTAACCTGGGGTCCCACTCGGCAACTCTGGGCATTAGCTTGCCTAATCTCCACAACGGCCCCACCAACGCCGGGGATGCCTGGCTCCACCTTGAGGATTCCCAGTAGTGACCATCCCACAGGGAAAGCAAGGACGGGTTCCCCAGCGGTATACAGCGCCGGGACGCCCCTTTGCTGTGGCAGCTGTGCGCTTTACAAGTATACGACATTTAACATTTAACATTTTAACTTACTTAGCAACCGGTCTCCAGCGGTGTGTCTTGCCAACTTTTCATCCAACAAGAGGGAAATGACCTATGGGGTTCCCCAGGGCTCTTCTCTCTCTCCGCTGCACTTTAACCTGTATATTATCTAATCTGATCCCTGAGAGAAAGAAATGTTGGAATTTTTAACTATGCCATCGATCTTCAAATGGTGCTTGACATTAACTCATCGGCATCGTCAGTGGCTAACTTTCAAGACACTATGATTTTTGTAAGTGACTGGATGAACAATAACCAATTGAAGCTGAAGCCTGACAAAACTGAGCTGATTCTCACGGGTGGGTCAGCCAATCCGTGGCACACTAACTTTTGCCCCCTCCCCCCCCCTTACTGGGAAATCCCCGCGTGCCAGCTGCTTCCTCCAAAAGCCTGGGGATAATAATCAGTAATGATTTGTCCATGAAAGCCAAGATCAGTTCAGTTGTCTCCCGTCTGGACTACGCCAACTCACTGTGTGTTGGCCTCCCTGCGTACCAACTGAGACACCTCCAATTGGTTCAGAACCAAGCAGCGAGGTTGATTTTTCATCAACCAAAGTGGCATCATGTTAGTCCACTTTTGAAAAGCCTTCCCTGGCTTCCAGTGATCAAGCGCTGTGCTTTTAAGCTGGGATGCATCATTTTTAAAGCCCTTAATGGCAATAGTCCAGCTTTTATTTCAGCTAGACTTCAACGCTACACTCCTTCTCGAGACCTTAGGTCCCCCCACCTGAACCTGCTGGCAACTCCCTCGTCTAAACGTAAGAAGTATGGTGGTCTACGGTTTGCAGTTTTGGCCCCACAATTCTGGAACTCCTGCCCGGTCGAGATGAGGTCTTTGACCTCTCTTGTATGGTTTAGAAAACAGCTTAAGACCTGGTTGTTCGCCCAAGCATATGATGACTAAGCTATTTCCCTGCCTGTGCCTCAACGGTTATCCGAGCGCCATGAAACCGTATGGTGTACGCGTGCTTAATAAATGCTTTTAACATAACATAACATAACAGAATAAACAAGAAGAGAGACAAAGATTCCAAGTTAATCGAGAAATTTGTCTCAGCAAAGGGAGGGTCACTGTATATAGTCTATGTTGACTTGACAGCAGCGTTCGACTGCGTAAGTCATTCTAAACTCTGGGCAATAGTTTTAAATATGGGAGTCGAACCTTTGCTGGTAAACTTTTTGCGAGAACTTTATCCAAATGCATCAGAGAGGGAGAGATATGGGGTTGATGAGGAGCTCACCAAGCCCTTTAAGATAGAGAGGGGGGGTCAGACAGGGGTGTGTTCTGGCCCCCTTCGTATTCACACTATACATCAATAGGCTTGAATCAGAAATGGTTAAAAATAGCCAAGATCTGCCAGCAATTCGTCGTCGACCAATACTGGCATTATTGTATGCCGACGACTGCGTTATTCTGGCAAGAACCCCGGTCCAACTTCAGCGCTCGTTAAATAGACACTGTAACTATATGACCTCCCTGAACTTAAAAGTCAATATAATAAAGACTTTTACTATGTATGCTGGTCCGAGACAAAAAAGAAAAAAACAAGGATATATATGTTAACAACTCTACCTTAGCGACCACAACATATTACCCCTATTTAGGGATTTTGGTAGATAATAAGTTAAATTGGTCGAAAGCTATCCACGCTAGGAAGTTATCTTTCCTAAGGGCCACATCAGCACTGACGGCGTTTGCACAAAAACTAGGAAAGAGACCTCCTGAGGAAATGCTAAAGATCTTTCAAGCAAAATGCATCAGTGTTACTAGCTGTGGTTCAGGTGTATGAGGGTATTCAAATACAGACGATTTACAGAGAGTAGAGAATTATTTTCTTTACTATCTCCTCTCATGTCCCCAAAAGTACCATGACATATGGGTGTAACTTAGAATTAAGTTTGGATCATATTTCGGACATCTTAAAGATCCAACCAATAATGTTGTGGAGACGTATTTGGACCAATGAGCAGTGTCTACTAACCCTCGCCCTTATTGTGGACTGCATGGCACTAGATAATACCCATAAAATAAGATGGCTCGAGTACGTAAAATCTTTTTTTACTGACCTGGGTCTTTTGAGTTATTACACCCACCCAGGTACGATCTCTAAAGTTTCAAGAAGGGAGCTAAAAAAGCTGTGTCTCCTCCATTTGGAAGATCTTCGACTGGTTCAAGAAGCGGGAAAAAGCTCAGTTCAACATCTTTTGGCCATCCAAACCACTTTCTCGCCACAACCATATTTAAAATATAATCTGAATCAATACTAAAAATTCCTTCTTACACGATTCAGATTGGATCATTTTTTCCGGTTGATCTCGTTCCCAAAACAGAATGATTGGACGAGGATTCTGCCACCCTGCCCCTGTGATTCTAACTCCAGCCAATCTACAATTCATATAGTACTATTCTGCAAGTTCCACGCAATACCACGCAGACGCTGGATAATTCCAATAGTGAGAACAATGGGGCTTCGAACCTGTCGTCCAGCCTTTTTAGCCCCTGTAAATGTTGGAAAATGAATTGTATGCCAAATCTATTGTTCGTTTTTTAAACTTTTGTGTTAACCACGGTCCCTATCTTAATTCCGAGTAACTGGTATCGTTTCCTGAACTCTGTGTCAAATTATGAAACTTTTAAATAATTTTATTAAGAAAATATGTTCTACTGTGCTTTTATGGTTTTCTATGAATTATGAAAATCGAATAAAGATGGTTTTGATTTGATTTGAGACAAAGATTCAAGAGAGGAGAGAATAAAGAAGAAGAGAGACAAAAGGTTCAAGAAAGGGGAGAGGGAGAGAATAAACAAGAAGTGAAAGACAGATTCAAGAGAGGGGAGAGAATAAACAAGAATAGAGAAAGATTCAAGAGAAGGAAGAGAGGGGAGAGAATAAACAAGAATAGAGAAAGATTCAAGCGAGGGAGAGAATAAACAAGAATAGAGAAAGATTCAAGAGAAGGATAGAGGGAGAGAATAAACAAGAAGTGATAGACCCAGATTCAAGAGAAGGGATAGAATAAACAAGAATACAGAAAGATTCAAGCGAGGGAGAGAATAAACAAGAAGAGAGAAAGATTCAAGAGAGAGTAGAGAATAAAGAAGAAGAGAGACAAAAGGTTCAAGAAAGGGGAGAGGGAGAGAATAAACAAGAAGTGAAAGACAGATTCAAGAGAGGGAAGAGAGGGGAGAGAATAAACAAGAATACAGAAAGATTCAAGCGAGGGAAGAGAGGGGAGAGAATAAACAAGAATACAGAAAGATTCAAGCGAGGGAAGAGAGGGGAGAGAATAAACAAGAAGAGAGAAAGATCAAGAGAAGGATGGAGGGAGAGAATAAACAATAAGCGAAAGACATATATTCAAGAGAAGAGAGAGAATAAACAAGAAGAGAGAAAGATTGAAGAGAGAGGGGGAGGGAGAGAATAAACAAGAATTGGTACACAGGTTCAAGAAAGGGAGGGAGGAAGAGAATAAACAAGACGATTGAAAGATTCCAGAGAGGGAGGGAAGGAGAGAATAAACAAGAAGAAGTGATAGACATAGATTCAATACAGAGTAAACAAGAACAGAGAAAGATTCAAGAAGGGAAGGGAGGGAATAAACAAGAAGTGATAGACACAGATTCAAGAGAGGGAGAGAGGGGAGAGGATAAACAAGACACAATACATACATTTGCAGGAAAGGGAGTGAGGGATAAGGGGAAGAACAAACAGCAGATGACAGGCGCAGCTTCAAAGGGAGTTGGCAAGGATAAGATTCAAACTGTTCTAAAGAACAGCAAATCTGACCTTTCCTGTAAAACGTGAGCAGGTTAAAAAACCACATAAAATACATTATGTCTCTTCATTCTAGAGTTGCATCAGTGGGCTGCCTGGCTCTAGGAGAGAGGGAAGTGAGGGGAGTGCCTGGCCCAAGGGAGAGAGGGAAGCCTGTGGGGTGCCTGGCCCTAGGGAGAGAGGGACGTCTGTGGGGTGCCTGGCCCTAGATAGAGAGGGAAATCTGTGGGGTGCCTGGCCATAGGGAGAGAGGGAAGTCTGTGGGTGCCTGGCCCTAGGGAGAGACGGGAGTCTGTGGGGTGCCTGGCCCTAGAGAGAGAGGGAAGTCTGTGGGGTGCCTGGCCCTAGGGAGAGAGGGAAGCCTGTGGGGTGCCTGGCCCTAGAGAGAGAGGGACGTCTGTGGGGTGCCTGGCCCAAGGGAGAGAGGGAAGCCTGTGGGGTGCCTGGCCCTAGGGAGAGAGGGAAGCCGGTGGGGTGCCTGGCCCTAGGGAGAGAGGGAAGCCTGTAGGTGCCTTGCCCAAGGGAGAGAAGGAAGCCTGTGGGGTGCCTGGCCCTAGGGAGAGAGGGAAGCCTGTGGGTGCCTGGCCCAAGGGAGAGAGGGAAGCCTGTGGGGTGCCTGGCCCTAGGGAGAGAGGGACGTCTGTGGGGTGCCTGGCCCTAGATAGAGAGGGAAATCTGTGGGGTGCCTGGCCATAGGGAGAGAGGGAAGTGAAGGGAGTTCTTGGCCCTAGGGAGAGAGGGAAGCGAGGGGAGTGCTTTGAGGTGCCTGGCCCTAGGGAGAGAGGGAAGTCTGTGGGGTGCCTGGCCCTAGGGAGAGAGGGAAGCCTGTGGGGTGCCTGGCCCTAGGGAGAGAGGGAAGCATGTGGGTGCCTGGCCCTAGGGAGAGAGAGAAGTCTGTGGGTGCCTGGCCCTAGGGAGAGAGGGAAGTGAGGGGAGTGCTTGGCCCTAGGGAGAGAGGGAAGTGAGGGGAGTGCTTTGAGGTGCCTGGCCCTAGGGAGAGAGGGGAGTCTGTGGGGTGCCTGGACCTAGGGAGAGAGGGACATCTGTGGGGTGCCTGGCCATAGGGAGAGAGGGAAGTCTGTGGGGTGCCTGGCCCTAGGGAGAGAGGGAAGTCTGTGGGTGCCTGGCCCTAGGGAGAGAGGGAAGTGATAGGAGTGCCTGGCCCTAGACAGAGAGGGAAATCTGTGGGGTGCCTGGCCATAGGGAGAGAGGGAAGTCTGTAGGGTGCCTGGCCCTAGGGAGAGAGGGGAGTCTGTGGGTGCCTGGCCCTAGGGAGAGAGGGAAGTGATGGGAGTGCCTGGCCCTAGATAGAGAGGGGAATCTGTGGGGTGCCTGGCCATAGGGAGAGAGGGAAGTCTGTGGGGTGCCTGGCCCTAGGGAGAGAGGGGAGTCTGTGGGGTGCCTGGCCATAGGGAGAGAGGGAGTCTGTGGGGTGCCTGGCCATAGGGAGAGAGGGGAGTCTGTGGGGTGCCTGGCCATAGGGATGGAGGGAGTCTGTGGGGTGCCTGGTCCTAGGGAGAGAGGGAAGTGAGGGGAGTGCCTGGCCCCAGGCAGAGAGGGGAGTCTGTGAGGTTCCTGGCCCTAGGCAGAGAGGGGAGTCTGTGAGGTGCCTGGCCCTAGAGAGAGAGGGAAGTGAGGGGAGTGCTTGGCTCTAGAGAGAGAGGGGAGTCTGTTATGTGCCTGGCCCTAGGGAGAGAGGGAAGTGAGGGGAGTGCTTCTCTCTGTCTGTGCATGTGCTTTACTATTGCTGCTTTGAGAGGCAGTGACTCTTTCCTCTGCCGGGGACTCCAGAAGGTTCTACAGTCCTTGGTGGTGGCTCTCACCTACCCCAGACCCTGGCAGAAGATCCTGTCTGTGGCCACATCCTGTTCTGGATTGGATTCTCTTCACAGCCCTGAAACTATAGCACTCTGCATAAAAGACAGCACCTGGCATAAGGCTATTAACTCATCTTTATTAATTCATCAATTCGAATACAAGCCTACTGAGGTGGAGCTGCTCCCCACAATCCTCCTCTGTCTGCTTCCCTCGATGTAGTGAGAGGAAAACCAGTGTGAGAGGAGAGCCAGTGTGAGAGGAAAACCAGTGTGAGAGGAGAGCCAGTGTGAGAGGAAAATCAGTGTGAGAGGAAAATCAGTGTGAGAGGAGAACCAGTGTGAGAGGAAAATCAGTGTGAGAGGAAAACCAGTGTGAGAGGAGAGCCAGTGTGAGAGGAGAACCAGTGTGAGAGGAGAGCCAGTGTGAGAGGAAACCCAGTGTGAGAGGAGAGCCAGTGTGAGAGGAAAATCAGTGTGAGAGGAAAACCAGTGTGAGAGGAGAGCCAGTGTGAAAGGAAAACCAGTGTGAGAGGAGAGCCAGTGTGAAAGGAAAACCAGTGTGAGAGGAGAGCCAGTCTGAGAGGAGAACCAGTGTGAGAGGAAAACCAGTGTGAGAGGAAAACCAGTGTGAGAGGAGAACCAGTGTGAGAGGAGAACCAGTGTGAGAGGAGAACCAGTGTGAGAGGAGAACCAGTGTGAGAGGAGAACCAGTGTGAGAGGAAAATCAGTGTGAGAGAAAAACCAGTGTGAGAGGAGAACCAGTGTGAAAGGAAAACCAGTGTGAGAGGAGAGCCAGTGTGAGAGGAGAACCAGTGTGAGAGGAGAACCAGTGTGAGAGGAAAACCAGTGTGAGAGGAAAACCAGTGTGAGAGGAGAACCAGTGTGAGAGAAGAACCAGTGTGAGAGGAAAACCAGTGTGAGAGGAGAGCCAGTGTGAGAGGAGAGCCAGTGTGAGAGGAGAGCCAGTGTGAGAGGAGAGCCAGTGTGAGAGGAAAATCAGTGTGAGAGGAAAACCAGTGTGAGAGGAAAACCAGTGTGAGAGGAGAACCAGTGTGAGAGGAAAACCAGTGAGAGAGGCGAGCCAGTCTGAGAGGAAAATCAGTGTGAGAGGAAAACCAGTCGGCCATATTATCAAGAAAGGGCGATACATTATCACCGCTTTTATCTGCAGGAAACTGCGGCTAAAGCGGCGATAATGGGCTTGATGATATGTCCTTGTCAATTCCCATAGAAGCTAAGGTTCTGGTGTTAACCTGGGCTTCTATGGGAATTCACAAGGGCGTATTATCGAGACCATTATTGCCGCTTTAGCTGCAGTTTCCTGCAGGTAAAAGCAGTGATAATGTATCGCCCTTTCTTGATAATATGGACCAGTGTGAGAGGAAAACCAGTGTGAGGAGAGCCAGTGTGAGAGGAAAACCAGTGTGAGGAGAGCCAGTGTGAGAGGAAAACCAGTGTGAGAGGAAAACCAGTGTGAGAGGAAAACCAGTGTGAGAGGAGAACCAGTGTGAGAGGAAAATCAGTGTGAGAGGAAACCAGTGTGAGAGGAAAACCAGTGTTATGTTATGTTATGTTATGTTATGTTAAATATTCTTATATAGCGCACAGCTGCCTCAGCGAAGAGGCGTCCCGGCGCTGATAGCAGTGTCAGAGGAGGAGCAGGGGCTAAGTCAGAGAGAACAGTGAGTTTTGTTGGCCTTATGAAAGGACAGTAAGCAATCCATATGACGGATCTGAACGGGGAGGGAGTTCCTTAGTTTTGCTGCAAGATCCCGGAAAGACCGGCCACCCGCTCTGAGGCGTTTCACACAAGGGACCACAACCTGGTGTTGCTCGGCAGGACGTAGCTGCCATGTGGGGACACATGGCTTCAGGGGATTGGACAGGATTTCAGGGGAAGAAAGTTTTAATATTTTGAAGGCCACGCATAGCGTTTTAAATTGAATCCTTTTGGCTATCGGCAGCCAATGCAGACGGTATATTGCACCCGTCGGGGAACACATTCAGGGGAGCCTCAACCAAACTCGGGCAGCTGCATTCTTGACTCACTGAAGACGAGTCACTTCTGCCTTATTGGCGCCTAGCATGAGTGAGTTAGAGTAATCAAGCCTAGATAGAAAAATCACTTGGACTATTACTTGGCGAGTGGGCGGTTCGAAAAAACCCAGCATTGGTCTCAGACTCCGAAGATGGCCAAGACAGGTGCCTGCCTCCCTCTTAGTATATTGTGTGCTCCAAAACCCCTTATCTCTCCCCACCAAGCACTTTCCGACTTATTAGCATTAAACTGAAGGCAGTTTGTGGTCATCCAATGTGCAACCGCTGCCAGACCGTTCCTAAATTTGGTAGCGCCACGCGTGGGATCATCAGAGAGGGCCACCACCAGCTGCGTGTCATTGGCATACGAGACCATGGTCAAACCAGGATCTCTTGCCACCGCAGCCAGGGGTTGCGCATACAGATTGAAAAGTACGGCACTCAAGGCCGAACCTTGAATGATCCCTGATTGATAGAATGGACATGGGAGAGAAAGGGCGGGGCAGTGACCTGGAATGTTCTGTTAGACAGAATTGATCGAAACCAATCCAGGGCCAAACCCACCACCTTGGCCTCCTCTAAGCGATGTAGGACGATCCGGTGAGAGACTGTATCAAAAGCAGCGCTTAGATCGAGCAATATCAAGGCTGCAGTCTGTCCCTCGTCCAGAATGGTCCGCAGATGTTCGGTCACTGCCAAGAGCACAGTCTTAGTGCTGTGACCAGGGCAGAAACTCTCACTAGTGGCCCTCTGGAACCACCACCCACTTGCATTTACTGCACAACTGTAAGACAACTATCACCCCTTTGCCATTCTAGTAAACTGCTCTCTCTATGTCTTTCTCTCCCTTTTCCTCTCTAGGCTACAAAGGTTTACATTGTTTCGGCATTATCAATGTCCTGATGATGATCCCCATGACTATATAGTGGGATCGAAACGCCGTAGACTTTCCTCAGCACCATATACTTAAAACGTATACTATGTGTTACATGCTTGTAACGGTGTTACTTGAATTTCTCTTGCATTATTAACTACAGGAATCTGAAGCTCTTGCCTAAAAGCCTTGTTTTCTTTGTTTGTGATTCTCTTCACCATGCCAATGTGTATGTGTTAGGGTACAGGCTTGTGCCCCACTGCGAAGAATTGCTGAAGGAAATTCTTGTTGATTCTTTTGAAAAAGTAAAAGATTGCGACCTCTGTCCGGCTGGACATGTCATAACTAATATAGTATCCATTGTGACTATATTGATTATTAAAGACAGTTTAAAAGGTTGCACGATGGTTCCGTGCCCTGCCCCTGTGGCACGTGCAATAAATTCATCCCAACACTAGGGCACAACATTGTGCCCTTAACCACGGCACTGTAACAGCTGCAGGTTGCAGAAGTCATTTTTTTCTCTTGAAAACTTTTTCATCCTTAGTGAGCATCTTTCCATTATCTTTCTCAAATGTCATCTTGTTATTTTCTCTCTAGGTATATCCACCGGCAAGGAACTGCTTATTTACTGTGTTTTCTCATATTCCCAAAGGGCCATCCCTGCCTCTTCACTCAAGAATACGTATTGGTGCAGAATTCATAAAAAGCCGTTTATTAAAAACCCAATGCATTTCGGGCCTCCATGGGCCCTTCGTCAGGGGTGGCTGGAAAAATCAATATCAGTATGGGTACAATGCTTCATATTCTATGTACAGTTAACATATACTCACACATGTATCTCTCATCTAAAATAGTAATGCAGCAATACCAGACCTTATTCTCTATTGACTGTAGGCAGAAAGATGTACACAACCTATTTCCAGTCTTATGTGAGCCTCCGTGTTTTCTTCTTCCCTGCGCGCTGATCCCTTTCACCATCACTCCACCAATGTGTCCCACCCTTGTCCTCACACCTCCTCCCCAACTAAATTGCCCTGCCGCCTGTGTTATCTGACACCAACCTCTAACTCCCTTCTCACAATCCCCACTCTGGAAAATAGAATCCCTTCCGTCTTGTAAACCTATCGTGCACCAGATACATGTATAAACGTGCTTTCTCTATCTTAAACTCCGCACTTGCTTTCCTAAGCTGTCACTGCTCCGCTGCCAGAAGTAGTTACTAACAACATCCAAAACTCATTTCCCCTTTCGTACCCAACATGCTGCCTCATAAACCTGCACGAACCTTCAAAACCGGCTGTCACTTTCTCCCTTCCTTTAAACAGAGCAAAACTATTGAGACACCCCTCCCACTGGCTTTTTAAAGAAAAGAGCCCAGGTCACTCCCCCAACACCTGATCTAAACCTCCGGTTAACTCAGCATTGCTCACATCTGACATGATTCAAACGCCTGAATAGGCTACCCGCACTACAACTCCCAACATGCTAGGTTGCTGAATAATATCTCATCTACCTTGCCGGTGGATATACCAAGAGAGAAAATAACAAGATGAAATTTGAGAAAGATAATGGAAAGATGCTCACTAAGGATTAAAAAGTTTTCAAGAGAAAAAAATGACTTCTGCAACCTGCAGCTGTTACAGTGCCGTGGTTAAGGGCACAATGTTGTGCCCTAGTGTTGGGATGAATATATTGATTATTGTCAGTATTTTGTTTATGCATGGGTCCACTGTTGCTTTCATAAATATGTTCCCCGAGGCCCCTTGCTGACTCGTATGGGTGCCCTTGTTGACCTTTAAATACACCTTTCTGGAAGGCACCGCAACGTGAGACGTCAGCCTAGCATCGTCCGCATTGCACCCGCACATCAAAGGAAAGGTATTGTGCACTTCGCTTCCAAAACAGACTGTGCGCGGCGTAGGGCAGCATTACTAAGACCTGTACGCTTCGCATTTGGCATCGAGACTGTGCGCAGCGTACGGCGGCTTCACTGTGTTGGTCCGCCTCGCCCCCCTACGAACAAAAGGTACTGTACTTGTAGCCGTAGTGGGAGTCGCATTGAAGCTAGGCTTGCACCGCCCTTTGTGCCTCAGGAGCCCCTGGTACTCTCCGCATCTGTGATTGTAACCGGAGTACGCGTCGCACACCAGCAGTACGACTCGTACCCCTATTGCAAAGCCGGCCGCGGTGTACGCGTCTCACGCGAGATGCGTGAGATTCGATAGGGCCTGTTGCCGGTGATCGTACGGAGCGCACAGGAGCCTTCCAGAGGGCCCAGACCTGCAAAGAAAAGCGCAATCACAATAGTAACAGTGCCTGAAGCCCAGTGAGCCGGCTGTAGAAGTATTTAACCCCTTCTAGGCCCTGAACTTGGCAACTAAGGCCTATATCTTTCTGTTGAACATTGTGGCATCATTGTTAATGTAATTTAAACCATTTTAAAAAGTGACTGGAACCATTTTTGAGAACTTTGTACCCATGTTTAAGCCCTGAACAGTGCCAGAAGCACAGTGAAGTTGTGTTAAGAGGTACTTACCCTCTTTAAGACTGAACATTGAATATTAAGAACTGTGGCATCCTAAGAGTGACTGGAATCGCCCTGAAATCACTAAGACCGTATTTACAAGCCTGCTTAAGAGTATATATATAAATAATATATTTTTACAAAACAAACAGTCTTTTGTCCTTGTGTGGTGGGTTGATGATCTAACATGTGTTGCACTAAATGCTTACCCGTATGTGCTCTGGAGTTTAGCCTTGCCTACTCGCGCCACGCCACCTAGAGGGTGAGCAGGGGTTATTTTCTGAGAGTAATCCTTTTCCCTGCTTGTCGCAAGTACATACCTGCCCCAACCAGAGACCCCCAATTCTAACACTCAGGGTATCGATGGAGGCTCATGTTATCGATGGAGGCTTGGGGTATCGATGGAGGCTTGTGGTATCGATGGAGGGTAGGGGTATCGATGGAGGCTTGGGGTGTTGATGGAGGCTCAGGGTATTAATGGAGGCTTGGGGTATCGATGGAGGCTCGGAGAATCAGTGGAGCTCAGGGTATCGATGGAGGCTCAGGGTATTAATGGAGGCTCGGGGTATCGATGGAGGCTTGGGGTATTGATGGAGGCTAGGGGTATCATTGGAGGCTTGGGGTATCGATAGAGGCACGGGGTATCGATAGAGGCTAGAGGTACCGATGGAGGCTCGGGTATTAATGGAGGCTCAGGGTATCGATGGTGGCTAGGGTTATCTATGGACGATCAGGGCATTGAGGCTCAGTGTATCAATGAAGGCTCAAGTTATCGTGAATGATCGGGCATGGTTGGAGGCTCAAGGTATCAACAGAGGCTCGAGTTTTCATGGATGATCGGGCATGAGTGGAGGCTCGGGGTATCGATGGACGCTCGGGATATCGATGAAGGTTCGGGATATCGATGGACGCTCGGGGTATAGATGGAGGCTCGGGGAATCGATGGAGGCTCGGGGTATTGATGGAGGCTCGGAGTATCAATGGAGGCCTGCACTGGATCGCTCAGGCCCTCCTTCGGAATCCTGGTCCCACACAGGATACTCACCAAAGGACACATCGAGTGGGCACTCACCAGGCTGGACGCATCAATGGAGGCCTGCACCGCGTCCCTCAGGCCCTCCTTCAGAACACAGGTAAAGTTGTAAAACTCATGTTCCTGGTCGATTTCAAACAGTCCCAAGAGTTTCCACTTCTGCCGCAATCTCCAGAAGATCCTTCGCTTTGCGTTTCGAGACTTTCTGCTCACAGTGCTCCCCTGTGTCATGGCCTGTGAGGTAGAAACACAGAAGGCAGTGAGGCAAGAGGGGGTCCATGCTACAGGACAGGGAGAGAGAGACAAAGACAGGCAAGAGAGTCAGTGGGGCAAGGGGAGACATGCAGCAACACAGGGAGAGAGAGGCAAAGACAGGCAAAAGAGACATGCAGCAGGGCAAGTAGTAGGTAGTCAGACAAGAGAGGAACTCTTATCGCTAAGAGCCGCGTATGAAGCCTGGAGACCTGTGAGTCCCGGCTGAGCTCATTATCCATTATCTTTTATCTAAACAAGACTTGAATCACCATGTGGGGACTAAGGTCAGCCCGAAGTGCAATTAACAGGCCTTTGGTCTTAACAGTGTCCGTTTACCTGAACTACTACGTGTGGACATAGGTCAGCCCGAAGTGCGTTTAAAAGGCCTTTGGTCTTTACAGTGTCCTTTTACCTGAGGCAATTTTGGAACGGTACATCCCCCTTGATTTGGATTCGGTGTGATATATCGAGCTTTGTGAAATTCGCCACTTTGAGGGTGAGTTTTGTTGCCCCCTACTATTTTGATTGATGGGCTTGTGTACCACCAGTGGACATTAGAGCAGCAAGTTGGGAAAGATTGTCATCTTCCAAGAACCCATATATTTTTATCGATTAATCGTGGGGAGATTTTTCAAACACCTATTGTTAGCCTGAGGAAGGTGGAAAGTATCATATGCCACCGAAACGCGTCGCTTTGCTTGTCTAAATCATCAGTTGTTTTGACTCATATCAACATCAACACTAAGTAGATCCCTTGAGTATGTTTAAGCCTGTACTCACCAGGATTGATAAATTATAACTAAAGGGCTTATTGAATATTGATCGTCTACAGTGTGTTGACAAAAGATATAACCCTCCCTGTTTTTACTTATGCCTTTGTGTGTTATTCATTCTATTAGTAGAATTTTTATATTGTTTAACTTTTTGTGTATAAATTTGTGTATCACTTTTGTGTATTTTTTCATGTCTGAAAATAATGTATGCATTCTTATGTGATTATTGTATATGGTTTTAAATTTCGCAAATGAATTCATGTGGGCAAGAGGATCTTTTTAATAAATGCATTTTGTAACTGAATTTGACGTTGGATTCTTCAGCTCCTAAGGTGCTATTTAATTGCGGTACGTGTGGCTTTATGATTGCAAGTTGATTGATGTGGCATGCCAACTATATATAAAACACAAAGGTTTTCCTTGTTTTAAGTCAGACAAGAGAGACATGCTGCAAGACAGACAGTGAAGCAAGGGGGACATGCAGCAGGACATGGGGAAGGAGGTGAGGAGAGTAGCAAAGAGAGGCGTGAGAGAGGCAGTGAGGAAAGGGTAAGAGAGAAGGACAGAAAGACAGGGTGGGGACCGGAAGAGAGGCCATGATAAATGCAAGGAGAGGAAAGGGGTAGGGAGAGAAGAGAAGGTCAGGAAGAGAAGCAAAGAGAGACAGGAGAGGAGTGGGACAAGGAGGGAAGAGATTATACAATTCTGGGATCCCCAGATCTGGAGGGGTCAGATTTCTGATCCATAGGTGCAAGAACTTAGTTCAGTTCACTACTATGAGGAGGAAACCCCATTCACCTGTCGCCCTGTCCTTCACCCAGGAGCACATCTGCCTGGTTACTTCCCAAACAATCTTTCCTTCTTGAACAACACAATTAAGAATATTGAAAGGTACTAGGAGCAACTGGGATTTATTTAAAACTTGTATTTAAAAAGTGTTAATGTCATACTCAACATGAGCACAGTAACCACGCAGCATGAAAATATGAAAGCAGTTATGTGTCAAGAAGTTTCTAAACATGTTAGCAATGTTTATCTTATTTTCTCTGCTTCTGACATGCATAACTGCTTTCATATTTTCATGCTGTGTGGTTATATGTGTGTGTGTGTGTGTGTGTGTATATATATATATATATATACTAGCAGCCCGTCCCAACGTTGTCCGGGTATGAATTGCTGCCGGCCTGTAGTATATTGTTTTGTAGGATTTCGTTTTGATAGCATTTCTTATCTGTGACAGGCCTGTGAAACGCTCCGATTCACAGTGCACTGCTGATGCACTTAAGAGTGCGCGTTCAGTAGTGTGTGAAATCGAGTTTCCCTACTTTATTTTTCCCTGCAATATTATATAGCGCGAACTCGACAACATGGCATGAGCACAATTTACATTACAGAAGAACACATTCATTTGTGGTAGGCACGGGGAGACAAAGCGATTTGCCTGGAATCACAGGATGTTGAGCTGATGCCGAGATTCGAACGTAGCTCCCCAGCTCTAAAGTTCTCAAATCTAAAACTTGTGGCGGGAGGTGTGTCTAAAAGTGTATGTCGGTGCTGGCCATCAATGAGAGAGACCTGTGCATTTTTCAAATGGGTGGTGAAAAAATATGAGTATGTTGCTGGAGATGTGGGCCGCCGTGCCACCAATGTACTTACCGGGGGATTATTCCGCAACTTTCTTTCCGCATACCATCACTCCGCATACTTTCATTACGAAAGTACCATGACTCCGCAATGCCATTATAACTCATGGCATTACATTTTATATGCGTTTACCACGCATACATTTACAACGAAATTCGTTGTAAATGCATGAATGGTAAAAGCATGTTTTTTTTAATGTTTGGATAAGGTAAGTATGGGTATAGGGGTATATGTTTTGGGGTACTGAGGTATATGTTATGGGGTGTTTGGGTATTTTAAGGGTTCAGATATAGTTTTGGGTTATGGGGTACAGGGGTAGTTTTAGGGTTTAGGGATAGGTTTGTGTTTTGGGGTACAGGGGTAGTTTTAGGGTTTAGGGATAGGTTTGTGTTTTGGGGTACAGGGGTATTTTTAGGGTTCAGGGCAAGGTTTGGGTGTTGGGTTATAGGAGTATTTTTAGGGTTCAGGGGTAGGTTTGGGTTTTGGGGTACAGCGGTATTTTAAGGGTTCAGGGCTAGGTTTGGGTTTTGGGGTACAGGGGCATTTTTAGGGTTCAGGGCTAGGTTTGGGTTTTGGGGTACAGGGGTATTTTAGGGTTCAGGGGTAGGTTTGGGTTTTGGGGTACAGGGTTATTTTTAGGGTTCAGGGCTAGGTTTGGGTTTTGGGGTACAGGGGTATTTTTAGGGTTCAGGGGTAGGTTTGGGTTTTGAGGCACAGGGGTATTTTAAGGGTTCAGGGCTTGGGTTGGGTTTTGGGGTACAGGGGTATTTTAGGGTTCAGGGGTAGGTTTGGGTTTTGAGGTACAGGGGTATTTATAGGGTTCAGGGCTAGGTTTGGGTTTTGAGGTACAGGGGTATTTTAAGGGTTCAGGGATAGGTTTGGGTTTTGGGGTACAGGGTATATTTATAGGGTTAAGATGGGTTAGTGTTTAAGGGTGTTGGGGTATTTTAAGGAGTACGGGTGGGTTATGATTATGGGGTGCAGGGGTATTTAAAGGGAGCAGGGTGGGATTAGCACACGATATGAGACATGGCATGAAGGGCGGAACGTACCACACGCACCCAGCGTTTGTCACGCCCCCAGCACACACCCACAGCACAACGCAGACACGCCCACAAGGGACTACTTTGCTGGCACGGTTCTTTTACCTTTTGAATGTATATGGTGAGCGTCTGCATAGCCTATGTCCTTCTGCTGCAAATGCCCTTTCCAACGCTGTATTGGGTGTTGTGATTGGTGCTGTGGTTCCTGAGATTACCCGCCTCAACGGTTTGGGCTCTCTCTTTATTATATTAGTTTGGATATATATATATATATATATATATATATATATATGTGTGTGTTATTATATATATATATATATATATATATATATAATCACTGAAAAAACATAGTTTTCAGCGATGTTATAGTTAAAAATTTGCTTTTAAAAAACCGTAGCAAATTCACTGAAAAAAACACAGGTTTCTGGGATGTTATAGTTAGTTCGGACATTCACTCGTACAAAACCTGAGAAATTCGGTTGTTATAGTTAGTTGAGTTAACTATAACTCGCGCCCCCACATTGCACTGCTGATGATGTCACATATTACATCATTCATGACATGGTCAGTGACATCACTGATGACATCTCAAATGAATTTCAGTGCATTTCAAAGGTTTTTTAAATAATAATTTCTAACTATAATGTCCCTGAAATGTATAGTTTTTTCAGATAATTTCAAACGTTTTTTAAATGCTAATTTCTAACTATTCCTACAGAGGTAGGACATGTGCAGAAAGAGGAAGAAACATGCAGAAAGAAGCAATAGAAATACAGAAAGAGGCAACAGAAGTCCAGAAAAATGAAGAAAGGTGCAGAAAGAAGCAAGAGATATGCAGAAAGAACCAACAGAGGTGCAGAAAGAGGCCTTTTCGCAAAGTCATCATGTGCCCTCAACTTTTTCCAGACGGGTACTGGTGGTAACTGACTCTGACTAACCAGGCCCGGAGCCAGTGCTATCCTGAAAGACACTTAAAATACAGTGAAAATACCTACATACACTAAGGTACACTATGGGTTAGGGTACCCCTGTGATTGGCATGGCCCCCCCTGTAAGGCCCTAGTACATAATAAAAATCAAGCTATCCTGGCTGAAGACGGCTGATAGCCAGAAACCAGTCCGAGGATGCTTGATTCCGGTCCAGGAAAGACATGGCTTGGCAGTTCGGGCTGGACTGTTCCCTTGAGCCACAGGGTCAAGGCTGATTTGCATATGGCCATGTCTAAACTGGGGTGGTTTGGAGTGCAAAAAAACGATGGATTTAGGCCCAGGTGTCTGTACTGGGGTGAATGTATGACATTGTTCTGCATTCTGTCCATCAATTGTTGTTTTTGCACTAGTACATAATAAGGCAGGGGGATTAAAACTACCTCTAATCTGAGGTGCCAAAAGAAGCAAGAGCTGTGCAGAAACAGGCAAGAAAGGTCTAGAAAGAGGGAACAGGGGTGCAGAAAGAGACAAGAGGGATACATAAATTTGCAACAGAGGTACAGAAAGAAGCAAGAGCAGTGCAGAAAGAAGCAAGAAAATTTCAGGAAGAAGCAAAAGAGGTGGAGAAATAGGGAAGAAGGTACATAAATATACACCACCAACTAATCCGAAATGCCAAGAAAGCAGCCTTCAAGGACCGTCTAGATAACAACGCCCACAACAGCAAGGAATTATTCAACATCGTCAAGGAATTTACCAACCCCTCAGCCAACTCCAACGACATCACCCCCTCTCAAGCCCTCTGCGACTCCCTAGCCTCATTCTTCCACAACAAAATTGCAGACATCCACAACAGCTTCGACAACCAACCCGAAGACCAACCCACACAATCCCCTGCAGGACCCCCACCCCCCCTGAACATCCTCAATGACTGGAAGCCAATCTCCACTGAGGACACCATCCGTCTGATGAACTCCTTCCACTCAGGATCCCCCACAGACCCTTGCCCTCACCACATCTTTAACAAAGCAGACTCCATTATTACACCGCACCTCCGAGACGTCATCAACTGCTCCCTCAACTCCGCAACCTTCCCGGAAAGCTGGAAACATGCCGAACTCAGCGCCCTCCTGAAGAAACCCACAGCTGACCCCACCGAACTCAAAAACTATCGCCCTATCTCACTCCTTCCATTCCCGGCCAAAGTCATCAAGAAAGCTGTCAACAACCAGCTTGCCGCATTCCTCGAAACCAACAAATCCCTCGACTCCTCACAGTCCGGCTTCCGAGCCAAGCACAGCACCGAAACCGCCCTCATCGCAGCAACAGACGACATTCGAACTCTACTGGACAATGGAGACACAGTCGCCCTCATCCTCCTCGACCTCTCCGCAGCCTTCGACACAGTCTGCCATAGCACCCTTCTACAGCGCCTCAAAAACATCGGAATCCAAGGAAAAGCACTGGAATGGATCACCTCGTTCCTCTCCGGAAGAACCCAGAGAGTCCGCCTTCCACCATTCAAGTCAGAGGCCACTGAAGTCATCTGCGGCGTACCTCAAGGGTCCTCACTCAGTCCCACCCTCTTCAACGTTTACATGAGCCCCCTCGCGGCCATCGCACGCCAACATAACCTCAACATCATCTCCTACGCCGACGACACTCAACTGATCCTATCACTCACCAGAGACCCTAACACGGCCAAAACCAACCTACACGAAGGAATGAAAGAAGTAGCCGAATGGATGAAGCACAGCCGTCTGAAACTGAACTCAGACAAAACAGAAGTCCTCATCTTAGGTACCTCCCCCTCCGCCTGGGACGACTCTTGGTGGCCAGAGGCCCTTGGAAAAGCACCCATCCCGACGGACCACGCACGGAACCTGGGCGTCATCCTGGATTCCTCACTCTCAATGAACAGACAAGTCAACGCCGTTTCTTCATCTTGCTTCAACATTCTTCGCATGCTCAAAAAAACATTTCGCTGGATCCCTACCGAAACTAGAAAAACAGTCACCCACGCTCTGGTCACGAGCCGACTGGACTACGGAAACACCCTCTACGCCGGCACCACCGCAAAACTCCAGAAAAAACTACAACGCATCCAGAACGCCTCAGCCAGGCTCATATTAGACATCCCGCGTAAAGAACACATCTCTGATCACCTGAAAAACCTCCACTGGCTCCCCGTCAATAAGAGGATCACTTTCCGGCTCCTAACCCACGCACACAAAGCACTCTACGAAATCGGACCCGAATGCCTCAACACACGACTATCCTTCTACACCCCCTCCCGCCAGCTACGATCCTCCAACCAAGCCCTTGCCACTGTACCTCGCATCAACAAAACCACCATGGGAGGTAGATCCTTCTCCTACCTAGCAGCTAAAACTTGGAACTCACTTCCCACTCACCTGCGCCTTACTCAGAACCACCTAGCATTCAGAAAGCAACTCAAAACGTGGATATTCGACAAGTAACTCCCCACCCTTCCACAAGCGCCTTGAGATCCTCTGGGTATGTAGCGCGCTATATAAATCTTTTGACTTGACTTGACTTGACTAAATAGGCAAGAGGGATACAGAAATTAGCAAAGAGGTTCAGAAACAAGCAAGAGAAGTGCAGAAAGAGACAAGCGAATTGCTGAAAGAAGCAACAAAAGGTGTAGAAAGAAGCAAGAGAAGTGCAGAAAGAGACAAGTGAGGTTGAAGAAAGAAGCAAGAGCCGTGCAGAATAAACCAACAGAGATGCAAAAAGAGGCAAGAGGGGTGCAAAAAGAAGGAAGAGAAGTGCAGAAAGAGGCAAGAGAATTGCAGAAAGAGGCAACAGAGGTGTAGAAAGAAGCAAGAGAAGTGCAGAAAGAGGCAAGTGAGATGCAGAAAGAAGCAAGAGCAGTGCTGAAAGAACCAACAGAGGTGTAAAAAGACGCAACGGAGGTGCTGCAAGAAGTAGGAGAGTTGCAGAAAGAGGCAAGAGAGGTACAGAAGGAGGCAGAAAGTGTGCAGAAAGAAGGAAGAGAAGTGCAGAAAGAGGCACAAAGCGTGCAAAAAGAGACAAGACAGGTGAAAAAAGAAGGAACAGAGAACAGAAAGAGGCAAGAGTGGTGCAGAAAGAGGGAAGAGAGGTGTAGAAAGAAGCAAGAGACGTGCAGAAAGAGGCAAGTGAGGGGCAGAAAGAAGCAAGACCAGTGCAGAATGAACCAACAGAGGTGCAAAAAGAGGCAAGAGGGGTGCAAAAAGAAGGAAGAGAAGTGCATAAAGAGGCAAGAGAATTGCTGAAAGAGGCAACAGAGGTGTAGAAAGAAGCAAGAGAAGTGCAGAAAGAGACAAGTGAGGTACAGAAAGAAGCAAGCGCGGTATAGAAAGAACCAACGGAGGTGCAATAAGAGGCAAGAGGGGTGCAGAAAAAGGTAGGAGGGGTGCACAAAGAGGCAAGAGAGGTACATAAAGAGGCCAGATAGGTGCAGAAAGAAGGAAGAGAAGTGCAGAAAGAGGCATGAGAACTGCTGAGAGAAGCAACAAAGGTGTAGAAAGATGCAAGAGAAGTGCAGAAAGAGACAAGAGGGAGCAGGAAAAGGTAGGAGGGTTTCACAAAGAGGCAAGAGAGGTACAGAAGGAAGGAGAGGTCCAGGGGCAGAGTCAGCACAAGCGGAGAAATTGCTCTAACACGCGGCTCTGTGGTCCCCTGACGAAGTCCTTGATATTGAGTCATGGGTCAAAGAGAATAAGTGGTCATTGATTACCCAATATGTTATGTTATGTTATGTTAAAGTGCATTTTTATAGCGCTCGGCTACTCTAAAAGAGTGTCCCGGCGCTTTCCACAGGCAGCTACAGTGTATAATCAACATAACAAGAAAAACAGAACCCAAAAGAGAAAGAAAAAAGCCCACCTAAACAGAATGATTAAAAAGCCAAGTCTTCAAATTCTTCCTGAATTGAAGCAAGTTGGGAGTGCTACGGAGTACCAGTGGAAGCAAGTTCCACAGCTGGGAGGCCTTGAGGCTGAAAGAGCGCCCCCCAATGCGGGCCTTCCTCACGCGTGGAACCACTGCAGTGAAAAGGGATTCCGAACGCAGTGAGCGAGCAGGGCGATAGAAAGCTAATCTTTTCTTCAGATATCCTGCGCCTGAGCCAAACAGAGCCTTGTGCACCAGCGTCAGGGATTTGAAAACAATCCGCTTCCGGATCGGCAGCCAATGGAGCGTCTGCAGCAACCCAGAAGCCCGTGCTCGTCTATGCAGACCAAAGATTGCCCGGGATGCAGAGTTCTGTGCCACCTGCAAACGCTGAACCAAGTAATCCGGAAGGCCTAAGAAAAGGGCATTGGCATAGTCTAGCCTAGATCCGATGAGCGCCTGCACCGTAATCCGTCTGTGCTCCGCAGACAATAAAGGAAGGAACTTGCGGAGCATTCTGAGGATGCCGAAACAGGTGCCGGACAGGCCAAGGACGTGCGCTCTCAGAGAGAGTTTGTTATCGAGCTTAACACCCAGGTTCTTGGCAACCAAGGAGGATTGTGCCGGAGGACACATGGCGGCCGACCACCACTGCCGCCACTCGGGATCGAAGGCACAGCCGAAGAATAGAACCTCCGACTTACTGGAGTTGGCCTTCAGACTATTCCGCTGGAACCAGCTGAAGACCCTGTCCAGGCAGTCCCGAATTCTCTCCCCATCAAATGTCTGATCTTTTTCACATGTGAAGAGGAGTTGAGTGTCATCGGCGTAGGACACGATCTGGGCTCCGTAAGCCTCAACCGCAGCCGCCAGGGGGGACATAAAGATGTTGAACAATGTCGGGCTCAACACAGAACTCTGTGGAACCCTAACTCCCAATGGCGGCATCTCGGCGGAGCTCTGGGAAACCCAGACCGTCTGGCGGCGGCCCTCCAGAAAAGATGTAAACCATCTGAGCACCGTCCCCCTTAGGCCGATGTCGTAGAGCCTGGCGAGAAGCGCCTCATGGGGGACGGTGTCGAAAGCCGCCGACAGGTCCAACATGACTAGCATGGCCTTGCCACCCACATCCAAGGTCTCCCTGATGATCTCAGAGACCTCCACCAACGCCGTTTCCGTACTAAAATTCGGACGGAAACCGGATTGGGATGGATGGAGCAGATTGTTGGACTCTAGGAAGTTCGACAAGACGCCATGAACATGTTTCTCAGTGATCTTAGCCAAAGCCGGGAGAAGTGAAATTGGCCTATAATTGGCCAAGACCTCGGCATCAAGACCATGTAAGCTACCAATTCAAACTACACGAATTGTGTAAGTAATGATTCTATGTATGTATGTCTGTGAGTCCTGACGAAAGCCCCATAGACTCCGTTGAGCCAGAGGGGGCTGAAACATGTCGACACAATTCTTAATGCTACACTTCTAGATCTAGTAACACGATCTAGTACAAGTACTGTTTATGTTTTAACTACTAGATCCTCACCATTTATTAAAAATTTTCAGTTGTTGATCTATTTTTTACTTATTTTTTCACACACCCTTACCTAACGGGGGCGCATTTTTCATCTCTGGACACTGCAATCTAGACCAGAGGAGCCTCTGGATGAGGCAAGCACCCAGCACATTCTAAGGTACCCAATGATAACTGCCACAACTACAATGTAGGGGCAGATGAAAGATATATACCGCAAATCCAACGGACATTGAGTTTTTGAGGGTACCATAGTTATTCAATCCAATGGTTTAGAATTGTAACTAGTGTCCATTTTCTTGCACTTTGATTACCTCCATACTTACCCAGGGGAAATAAATGGACATTCATTCCTCCTCCCTACCCTTTTGATTATTGAGTACAGAAGGAGGCCAGGGGGGTGAAGAAAGAAGGCAGAGAAGTGCAGAAAGAGGCAGGAGAATTGGTGAAAGAAGCAACAGAGGTATAGAAAGAAGCGAGAAAAGTGCAGAAAGAGGCAAGTGAGGTGCAGAAAAAGCACGAGCAGTGCAAAAAGAACCAACACAGGTGCTGAAAGAGGTGCATAGGGTGCAGAAAGAGCAAGAGAAGTACAGAAAGAGGCAACAGAGGTACAGAAAGAGGCGAGAGATGTGCAGAAAGAGGCAGGAAAGGTGCATAAACAGAACCAGGGGTGCATAAAAAGGCATGAGAGGTGCAGAAAGAGAAAAGAGGGGTGCAGAAAGAGGGAAGAGATCTGCAGAAAAAAGCAACAGACGTGCTGAAAGACTCAAGAGAGGTGCAGAAAGAGGCAAGAGATCTACAGAAAAAAGCCACAGAAATGCTAAAAGAGGTAAGTGAGGTGCAGAAAGAAGCAAGAGAGGTGTGGAAAAATACAAAATAGAAGGGCAGAAAGGAGCAACAGAGGTGCAGAAAGGGGCAAGAGGGGTGCAGAAAGAGGAGAGAGAAGTGCATAAAGAAGCAAAAGAGGTGCTCAAAGAGGTAAGAGGGATGTAGAAAGAGACAATAGCAGTGCAGAAAGAATCAACAGAAGTGTAGAAAGGGTGCAGAAAAAGGAAGAGAAGTGCAAAAAGAAGCAACAGGTGCTGAAAGAGGTACGAAGGGTGCAGAAATAGGCAAGAGAAGTACAGAAAGAAGCAACAAAGGTACAGAAATTGGCAAGAGTAGTGCAGAAAGTAGCAAGAACAGTGCTGAAAGAAGCAACAGAGTTGAAGAAAGAAGCAAGAGAACTACAGAAAGAGGCAAGTGAGGTGCCGAAAGAAGCAAAAGTAGTGAAAACTGAACCAAAAGAGGTGCAAAAAAGTCAAGAGAAGTGATGTGCAGAAAGAGTTTGGAGAGGTGCACAAAGAGGAATGAGCGGTACAGAAAGAGTCAGGAGTGGTGCATAAAGAAGGAAGAGAAGTGCAGAAAGAGGCAAGAGAATTGCTGAAAGAAGGCACAGAGATGTAGAAAGGAGAGAAGTGCAGGTTGAGGCAAGTGAGGTGCAGAAAAAAGCATGAGCAGTACAGAAAGAACCAACAAGGGGCTGAAAGAGGTGGGAAGGGTTCCGAAAGAGCAAGAGAAGTGCAGAAAGAGGCAAGAGAGGTACAGAAAGAAGCAAGAGAGGTGCAGAAACAGGTAACAGGGATGGAGAAAGAGGCAAGAGATCTGCAGAAAAAGCAACAGAGGTGCTGAAAAAGGCAAGTGAGGTACAGAAAGAGGCAAGAGGTCTGCAGAAAAAAGCAACAGAGGTGCTGAAAGAGGCAGGAGAGGTGCATAAAGAAGCAAGAGTGATGCAGAAAGAGGCAATAGAAGTACAGAAAGAAGCAACAGAGGTGCAGAAAGAGGCAAGAGGCATGCAGAAAGAAGGAAGAGAAGTGCAGAAAGAAGCAACAGAGATGCAGAAGGAGGTACGAGGGGTGCAGAAAGAGGCAAGAGAAGTGCAGAAAGAAGCAACAGAGGTACAGAAAGAGGCAAGAGTGGTGCAGAAAGAGGGAAGAGAGATGTAGAAAGAGGCAAGAGAGTTAGACAAATAGGGAACAGGGGTGCAGAAAGAGGCAGGAGGGTGCAGAAAGAAGCAACAGAGTACCCCAAAGAGGCAGGAGAGGTACAGAAAGAAGCACGTGAAGTGCAGAAAGAGGCAAGAGAGCTACAGAAAGACGCAAGAGAGGTGCAGAAACAAGCAACAGACGTGCAGAAGGAGGCAATAGAATTGCTGAAAGAGGCAAGAGATCTGCAAAACAAAGCAACAGAGGTGCTGAAAGCGGCAGGAGAGGTGCAGAAAGAAGCAAGAGAGATGCAGAAAGAGGCAATAGAAGTCCAGAAAGAAGCAACAGAGGTGCAGAAAGAGGCAAGAGGTGTGCAGAAAGAGGGAAGGGAAGTGCAGAAAGAAGCAACAGAGGTGCTAAAAGAGGCACGAAGGGTGCAGAAAGAGGCAGGAGAAGTGCAGAAAGCACCAAGAGAAGTGCAGAAAGAAGCAACAGAGAAGCAGAAGGAGGCACGAGGGGTGCAGAAAGAAGCAACAGAGGTGCTAAAAGAGGCATTAAGGGTGCAGAAAGAGGCATGCGAAGTGCAGAAAGAAGCAACAGAGGTACAGAAAGAGGCAAGAGTGGTGCAGAAAGAGGGAAGAGAGGTGTAGAAAGAGTCAAGAGTGTTGGACAAATAGGGAAGAGGGGTGCAGAAAGAGGCAGGAGGGGTGCAAAAAGAAGCAAGTGAAGTGCAGAAAGAGGCAAGAGAGGTGCAGAAAGACACAGGAGAGGTGCAGAAACAAGCAAGTGAAGTGCAGAAGGAGGCAATAGAATTGCTGAAAAAGGCAAAAGATCTGCAAAAAAAGCAACCGAGGTGCTGAAAGAGGCAGGAGAGGTGTAGAAAGAAGCAAGAGAGATGCAGAAAAGGCAATAGAAGTACAGAAAGAAGCAACAGAGGTGCAGAAAGAGGCAAGAGGTGTGCAGAAACAGCGAAGAGAAGTGCAGAAAGAAGCACCAGAGTTGCTGAAAGAGGCACGAAGGGTGCAGAAAGAGGCAAGAGAAGTGCAGAAAGAACTAACAGAGTGCAGAAAGAACCAACAAAGGTACAGAAATTGGGAAGAGTAGTGCAGAAAGTAGCAAGAACAGTGCTTAAAAAGCAACAGAGTTGAAGAAAGAAGCAAGAGAACTGCAGAAAGAGGCAAGTGAGGTGTGAAAGAAGCAAAAGCTGTGCAAACTGAACTATCAGAGGTGCAACAAGAGGCAAGAGAAGTGCAGTGTAGAAAGAGGTTAGAGAGGTGCACAAAGAGGAATGAGAGGTACAGAAAGAGTCAGGAGTGGTGCAGAAAGAAGGAAGAGAAGTGCAGAAAGAGGCAAAAGAATTGCTGAAAGTAGGAACAGAGGTGTAGAAAGGAGAGAAGTGCAGGTTGAGGCAGGTGAGGTCCAGAAAAAAGCAAGAGCAGTACAGAAAGAACCAACAAGGGGCTGAAAGAGGTGAGAAGGGTGCAGAAAGAGCAATAGAAGTGCAGAAAGATGCAAGAGAGGTACACAAAGAGGCAAGAGAGGTGCAGAAACAGGGAACAGGGGTATAGAAAGAGGCAAGAGAGGTACAGAAAGAGAAAGAGGGGTGGAGAAAGAGGCAAGAGATCTGCAGAAAAAGCAACAGAGGTGCTGAAAAAGGCAAGTGAGGTACAGAAAAAGCAAGAGAGCTGCAGAAAAAAGCAACAGAAGTGTTGATAGAGGTAGGAGAGGTGCAGAAAGAAGCAAGAGGGATGCAGAAAGATGCAATAGAGGTACAGAATAAAGCAAAGAGGTGCAGAAAGAGAAAAGAGGCATACAGAAAGAGGCAAGGGAAGTGCAGAAAGAAGCAACAGAGATGCAGAAGGAGGCACGGGGTGAAGAAAGAAGCAACATATGTGCTGAAAGAGGCATGAAGAGTGCAGAAAGAGGCAGTAGAAGTGTATAAAGAAGCAACAGAGGTACATAAATAGGCAAGAGTGATGCAGAAAGATTGAAGAGGTATAGAATGAGGCAAGAGAGTTGGACAAATAGGGAAGAGCGGTGCAGAAAGAGGCAGAAGGGGTGCAGAAAGAAGCAACAGAGTTACCACAAGAGGCAAGAGAGGTACAAAAAGAAGCAAGTGAAGTGCAGAAAGAGGCAAGAGAGGTGCAGAAAGACACAAGAGAGGTCCAGAAACAAGCAAGAGAAGTGCAGAAGGAGACAATAGAATTGCTGAAAGAGGCAAGAGATGTGCGGAAAAAAGCAATAGAGGTGCTGAAAGAGGCATTGAGAGGTGCAGAATGAAGCAAGAGAGATGCAGAAAGAACCAATAGAAGTTCAGAAAGAAGCAACAGAGGTGCAGAAAGAGGCAAGAGGCATGCAGAAAGAAGGAAGAGAAGTGCAGAAAGAAGCCACAGAGTGCTGAAAGAGGCATGAAGGGGGCAGAAAGAGGCAAGAGATGTGCAGAAAAAACCAAGAGAAGTGCAGAAAGAAGCAACAGAGATGCAGAAGGAGGCATGAAGGATGCCGAAAGAGGAAAGAGAGATGTAGAAAGAGGCAAGAGAGTTGGACAAATAGGGAAGAGGGGTGAAGAAAGAGGCAGGATGGATGCAGAAAGAAGCAACAGAGTTACCAAAAGAGGCAAGAGAGGTACAGAAATTAGCAAGTGAAGTGCAGAAAAGGGCAAGAGAGGTGCAGAAAGAACCAACAGAGGTGCTGAAAGAGGCAACACAGGTGCAGAAGGAGGCACAAGGGGTACCCGTGAACTCATACCTTTGCCCTCAGCCTCAGACCCTGAACCACTCCACTGCCCTCAGCCTACCCCTGAACAACCTCCACTGCCCTCAGCCCAACCCTGAATTAATCCACTGCCCTCTGCCCACCCATGAACCCACTCCACTGCCCTCTGCCCACCACTGAACAACTCCACTGCCCTCAGTCCACATAAGCACTCCACTGCTCACCCCTGAACGACTCCTCTGCCCCCAGCCCACACCTGAACAACTCCACTGCCCTCAGCCCACCCCTGAACCCACTCCACTGCCCTCAGCCCACCCCGACCCACTTCACTGCCCTCAGCCCACCCCAGAACCCACTCAACTGCCCTAAGAAAACGCCCGAACCCACTCCACTGTCCTCAGACCACCCTTGAACCCACTCCACTGCCATCAGTCCACCCCTGAACCCCCTCAGCTGCCCTCAGCCCACCCTGTACCGACTCCACTGCCCTCAGTCCACCCCCTAAACCATCCCACTGCCCTCAGCCCATCCCTGACCCCACTTCACTGTCCTCAGCCCACCCCCCAGAACCCACTCCACTGCCCCCAGCTCACCCCTGAACCCACTCTACTGCCCACAGCTCACCCCTGACCCACTCCACCGTCCTCAGCCCACCTCTGAACCCACTTCACTGCCCTCAGCCTACCACTGAACCCACTCCACCGCCCTCAGCCCACTACTGAACCCACTCCACTGCCCTTAGACCACCTCTGAACCCACTCCACTGCACTCAGCCCACCCCTGAACCCTCTCCACTTCCCTCAGCCCAACCGTAAACCCACTCCACTGCCCTCAGCTGACCCCTGACCCAACTCCACAGCCTTCAGCCCTCCCTGGAACCCACTCAACCGCCCTCTGCCCACCCCTGAACCCTCTCCACCTCACTCAGCCCACACCTGTACCACTCCACAGCCCTCAGCCTAACCGGAATCCACTACACTGCCCTCAGCCCACCCCTGAACCCACTCCACCGCCCTCAGCCCACCCCTGAACCCAATCCACCGCCCTCAGCCCACCCCTGAACGCACACCACTGCCCTTGGCCCACCCCTGAACTCACCCACTGCCCTCAGCCGCCCACCCCTAAACCACTCCACTGCCCATAGCCAACCCCTGAACCAACTCCACTGCCCTCAGCCCACCCCTGAACCCATTCCACCGCCCTCAGCCCACCCCTGAACCCACTCCACTGCCCTCAGCCCACCCCTGAACCCACTCCACTGCCCTCAGCCCACCCCTGAACTCACTGGACTGCCCTTAGCCCACCCCTGACCCACTCCACTGCCCTCAGCCCACCTCTGAACCCATTCCACCGCCCTCAACCAACCCCTGAACCCACTCCACTGCCCTCAGCCCACCCCTGAACCCACTTCACTGCCCTCAGCCCACCCCTGAACCCACTCCACTGCCCACAGCCCACCCCTGAACCCACTCCACCACCCTCAGCCAACCCCTGAACCACTCCACTGCCCTCAGCCGACCCCTGAACCCACTCAACTGGGCTCAGCCCACCCCTGAACCCACTCCACCACCCTCAGCCCACCACTGAACCCACTCCACTGCCCTCATCCCACCCCTGAACCCACTCCACTGCCCTCAGCCCACCCCTGAACCCACTCCACCGCCCTCAGCCCACCCCTGAACCCACTCCACTGCCCTCAGCCCACCCCTGAACCCACTCCACTGCCCTCAGCCCACCCCTGAACCCACTCCATTGCCCTCACCCCACCCCTGAACCCACACCACTGCCCGCAGCCTCAGACCCTTAACCACTTCACTGCCCTCAGCCCACCCCTGAACCCACTCCACTACCCTCAGCCCACCACTGAATTAATCCGCTGCCCTCAGCCCACCCCTGAACAATTCCACGCCCTCAGTCCACCCCTGAAGCACTCCATTGCCCACCCCTGAACGACTCCTCTGCCCTCAGCCCACCCTGAACAACTCCACTGCCCTCAGCCCACCCCTGAACCACTCCACTGCCCTCAGCCCACATCTGCACCACTCCACTGCCGACAGCCCACCCCTGAACCCATTCCAATGCCCTCAGCCCACCCCTGAACCCACTCCACTGCCCTCAGTCTACCCCTGAACCCATTCCACTGCCCTCAGCCCACCCCTGAACCCACTCCACTGCCCTCAGCCCACGCCCGAACCCACTCCACTGCCCTCAGTCCACCCTTGAACCCACTCCACTGCCCTGAGTCCACCCCTGAACCCACTCCACTGCCCTCAGCCCACCCTGTACCCACCCCACTGCCCTCAGCCCACCCCTGAACCCACTCCACTGCCCTCAGCCCACCCCAAACCCACTCCACTGCCCACGGCCCACCCCTGAACCCACTCCATTGCCCTCATACACCCCCCAACACCCACTCCACTGCCCTCAGCCCACCCCTGAACCCAGTCTACTGCCCTCAGCTCACCCCTGAACCACTCCACCACCCTCAGCCCACCCCTGAACCACTCCACCGCCCTCAGCCCACCCCTGAACCACTCCACTGCCCTCAGCCCACCCCTGAACCCACTCCACTGCCCTCTGTCCACCCTTGAACCCACTCCACTGCCCTCAGTCCACCCCTGAACCCCACTCCACTGCCCTCAGCCCACCCTGTACCCACTCCACTGCCCTCAGCCCACCCCTGAACCCACTCCACCGCCCTCAGCCCACTCCTGAACCCACTCCACTTCCCTCAGCCCACCCCTAAACCCACTCGACTGCCCTCAGCTGACCCCTGAACCCACTCCACAGCCCTCAGCCCTTCCCGGAACACACTCCACCGCCCTCAGCCCACCCCTGAACCCACTCCACCGCCCTCAGCCCGCACCTGTACCACTCCACAGCCCTCAGCCCTAACCGGAACCCACTCCACCACCCTCAGCCCACCCCTGAACCCACTCCACCGCCCTCAGCCCACCCCTGAACCCAATCCACCGCCCTCAGCCCACCCCTGAACCCACACCACTTCTCTTGGCCCACCCCTGAACTCACCCACTGCCCTCAGCCCACCCCTGAACCACTCCACTGCCCTCAGCCAACCCCTGAACCAACTCCACTGCCCTCAGCCCACCCCTGAACTCATTGCACCGCCCTCAGCCCACCCCTGATCCCACTCCACTTCCCTCAGCCCACCCCTGAACCCACTCCACTGCCCACAGCCCACCCCTGAACCCACTCCACCACCCTCAGCCCACCCCTGAACCACTCCACTGCCCTCAGCACACCCCTGAACCCACTCCATTTGCCTTGGCCCACCCCTGAACCACTCCACTGCCCTCAGCTCACCCCTGAACCCATTCCTCTTCCCTCACCCCACCCCTGAATCCACTCTACTGCCCTCAGCCCACCCCTGAACCCACTCCACTGCCCTCAGCCCACCCCTGAACCCATTCCTCTTCCCTCACCCCACCCCTGAATCCACTCTACTGCCCTCAGCCCACCCCTGAACCCACTCCACTGCCCTCAGCCCACCCCTGAATCCACTCCACCGCCCTCAGCCCTAACCGGAACCCACTCCACTGCCCTCAGCCCACCCCTGAACCCAATCCACCGCCCTCAGCCCACCCCTGAACCCACACCTCTGCTCTTGGCCCACCCCTGAACTCGCCTACTGCCCTCAGCCCACCCCTGAACCACTCCACTGCCCTCAGCCCACCCCTGAACCACTCCACTGCCCTCGGCCCACCCCTGAACCCACTCCACTGCCCTCAGCCCAGCCCTGAACCCACTCCACTGCCCTCGGCCCACCCCTGAAACCACTCCACTGCCCTCAGCCCACCCCTGAACCCACTCCACTGCCCTCAGCCCACCCCTGAACCCACTCCACTGCCCTCAGCCCACCCCACCCTCAGCCCACCCCTGAACTCATTCCACCGCCCTCAGCCCACCCCTGATCCCACTCCACTTCCCTCACCCCACCCCTGAACTCACTCCACTGCCCTCAGTCCAACCTTGAACCCACTCCACTGCCCTCAGCCCACCCCTGAACCCACTCCACTGCCCTCAGCCCATCCCTGAACCCACTACACTGCCCTCAGCCCACCCCTGAACCCATTCCACCGCCCCCCGTCCTCTTCCCCAAATGGCAGTCTCCCGCTGCTTGGAGGGTCGAGCAGCACCTACCTCATCTGGCATGGCTCTCCCTGGGGGGGTCACTGCGGGTGGGGGGGTCTCCGTGGCGCCCCTACTAGGGAGGGGGGTCACTGCGGGGCGGTGCTTGGGGGGCCCGTGCCCCGGTCCCGCCGGTCCACCTGTCTGTTCAGCTCTGGCTCACCGCACCCTGGCCCAGCCCCCCTCTCCCCCCCCTCCCGCACCTCCCCCCCCCCCCACTCCCTCTCGTGTGTTCGGCTCCACTGTTCTCTCTGTCCCTGCCCTGCTCCTCTCTCCCTTCTCCTCTTCATGCGGTGCGGTGTACAGGGCAGTAGAGAGGGCGCCCTGCCTGCCACGGGGCCCCTCTGTGTCAGTGGAGGGGGGGGGGGGGGGCTATTCTGCCGTCTGAATGGGGATCTGTGGAGAAGAGCTGAGTCAGGAGGTGGGGGCGGGAGAGAGACAGAGAGAGAGAGGGAGAAGGAAGAGAGAGGGAGAGAGAACGATACGGGGAGTGAGGGAGAAATGGAGAGGATGTGTGAGGGAAAGAGGACGAGAGAGAAAGAGAGTGAGACAGGGGAGAGACAAGGGAGGGGGAGACGGGGAGAGAAGGAAAGATGGGGTGGTGGGAGGGAGAGACGAGGGAGGGAGAGACTGTGAGGGAGGGGCGTATGGGAGGGAGTGGGGGGCTTGGGTGAATACAATAAATGCTTAACACACCCTCTGGATATGCTTAACTGCTCGCCTACTCTAGCAGAGAGCTGTTAGTACATACCGAATTTAGCATCTACTATACCTCTGGGGACTCCCTGGACTCTGTAATCCCACCAGACCTCACTTTGGGACAGTATATACAGAGCCAGCTTCCTACACAAGCCCTTAGGTTTAAACCTCTAGAAATGCACATTCTAAACTAGAAGACAGAACCTGGCAGTAGGCATGGTATGCAGCTCACACCCGTACAACACCCGTACAGCCCAGCATGCCCGGACCCAACTCTCAGACACCCGGGAGGCTCTGGACAACCCCACTCATCTTTATGTCGCCACCCCTGCTTCGTCATGGCCCAACCCTGCTTTTTCAATGACCGTCCCTGCTTCTTCATGGCCAACTCCTGCTTCTTCATTGCGTACCCCTGCTTCTTCGTGGCTCATCCCTGCTACTTCATGGCTCGCCCTTGCTTCTTCATGGCCCACCCCTGCTTCTTCGTGTCCCGTTCGCTGCTTCCTCGTGGCCCACCCCTGCTTCTTCGTGGCACGCCCCTGCTTCTTCATGGCTCACCCCTGCTTCTTCGGTCCCGCCCTTGCTTCTTCGGGGCCGTCTCCCCTGCTTCTTCATGGCTCGTCCCTGCTTCTTCATGGCTCGCCCTTGCTTCTTCATGGCCCACCCCTGCTTCTTTGTGGCCCTCCCCTGCTTCTTCGTGGCCCGTCCCTGCTTCTTCGTGGCCCACCCCTGCTTCTTCATGGCTTGCCCCTGCTTCATCGTGGCCCTCCCCTGCTTCTTCGTGGCCCGTCCCTGCTTCTTCATGGCTCGTCCCTGCTACTTCATGGCTCACCCTTGCTTCTTCATGCCCCACCCCTGCTTCTTCGTGTCCCGTTCGCTGCTTCCTTGTGGTCCACCCCTGCTTTTTCAATGACCGCCCCTGCTTCTTTATGGCCAACTCCTGCTTCTTCATTGCGTACCCCTGCTTCTTCATGGCTCGTCCCTGCTTCTTCATGGCTCGTCCCTGCTACTTCATGGCTCGCCCTTGCTTCTTCATGGCCCACCCCTGCTTCGTCATGGCCCAACCCTGCTTTTTCAATGACCGTCCCTGCTTCTTCATGGCCAACTCCTGCTTCTTCATTGCGTACCCCTGCTTCTTCATGGCTCATCCCTGCTACTTCATGGCTCGCCCTTGCTTCTTCATGGCCCACCCCTGCTTCTTCGTGTCCCGTTCGCTGCTTCCTCGTGGCCCACCCCTGCTTCTTAGTGGCACGCCCCTGCTTCTTCATGGCTCACCCCTGCTTCTTCGGTCCCACCCTTGCTTCTTCGTGGCCGTCTCCCCTGCTTCTTCATGGCTCGTCCCTGCTTCTTCATGGCTCGCCCTTGCTTCTTCATGGCCCACCCCTGCTTCTTTGTGGCCCTCCCCTGCTTCTTCGTGGCCCGTCCCTGCTTCTTCGTGGCCCACCCCTGCTTCTTCATGGCTTGCCCCTGCTTCATCGTGGCCCTCCCCTGCTTCTTCGTGGCCCGTCCCTGCTTCTTCATGGCTCGTCCCTGCTACTTCATGGCTCACCCTTGCTTCTTCATGCCCCACCCCTGCTTCTTCGTGTCCCGTTCGCTGCTTCCTCGTGGTCCACCCCTGCTTTTTCAATGACCGCCCCTGCTTCTTTATGGCCAACTCCTGCTTCTTCATTGCGTACCCCTGCTTCTTCATGGCTCGTCCCTGCTTCTTCATGGCTCGTCCCTGCTACTTCATGGCTCGCCCTTGCTTCTTCATGGCCCACCCCTGCTTCTTCGTGTCCCGTTCGCTGCTTCCTCGTGGCCCACCCCTGCTTCTTCGTGGCATGCCCCTGCTTCTTCATGGCTCACTCCTGCTTCTTCGTGTCCCGCCCTTGCTTCTTCGTGGCCGTCTCCCCTGCTTCTTCGTGGCCCGTCCCTGCTTCTTTGTGACCCACCCATGCTTCTTCATCGTTCGCCCCTGCTTCTTCATGGCCCGTCCCTGCTTCTTTGTGGCCCACCCCTGCTTCTTCATGGCTCGCCCCTGCTTCTTCGTGGCCCGCCCCTGCTTCTTCGTGGCACGCCCCTGCTCCTTTGTGGCCCGCTCCTGCTTCTTCGTGGCCCGTCCCTGCTTCTTTGTGGCCCACCCCTGCTTCTTCATGGCTTGCCCCTGCTTCTTCATGGCTCGCCCCTGCTTCTTCATGGCCCGCCCCTGCTTCTTCGTGGCCCACCCCTGCTTCTTCTTGGCTCGCCCCTGCTCCTTTGTGGCCCGCCCCTGCTTCTTCGTGGCCCGCCCCTGCTTCTTCGTGGCACGCCCCTGCTCCTTTGTGGCCCGCTCCTGCTTCTTCGTGGCCCGTCCCTGCTTCTTTGTGGCCTACCCCTGCTTCTTCGTGGCCCACCCCTGCTTCTTCGTGGCACGCCCCTGCTCCTTCATAGCTCCTCCCAGATCACACATCCTGGTACAGGCATGCATGGAAGACACACACTCAATGACAGCTGGTAAGTAGGGTAGGAAGCCATACTTACCGACACCCGGCTCCTGCTGTGAGAGCCCGGCAGGCTCCTGCGCTCCATCCTGGCTTTGGAAAGACTTGACTAGGGTCCCATGATCTGATGCAGGTGCACGGCGGGGGCTCCTCCCAGATGTGCAGGGAGCTGCAACCGCTGGAGGCTGCAGGGAGGCGCACACGGATCCCTGTTCAAAAGAAGCAGAGAAGCATCATTCCTGCAGGATGCGAGCGCCGAGACTCCACGGAAGGCACTGGGGGAGGGGAGGGGGCAGCTCTAGCGTTTGAGGAGAGGTGTGATCTTGGGCTCACGGCAGCACTGAGGTGGGCTGGCCCCGGACCTCTAGGCCTCCCAGGGGTGGAGTGGAGGCAATCTGCCCCAGGAGGGGCAGTGCGCCAGAGGGCAAGCACCGCACCCTCCGGGTGAGAGGCCAGCCCCGCCCCCCTCCGAGCAGGTGCCTTGCTCCAGAGGGCAAGCACTGCACTGTCGGGTGAGAGGCCAAGGCCCCCCCTCTGAGCAGGTAGGGTGCTCCAGTTAAAGATGCAATAGACAGAGCACACATAAGAAACGTTCAGGAAAACAGAAAAGCACAAGACGGTACCGAAGCCCCCAAAAGCAGGTTAAACGTGGAGTAGTAAAGCCTTTTATTTAGGTTTCCCCATTCAGCTCACAATTGAACATGTTTCACAATGTAATATATAACCAGTGGAATCCAGCAGTTATGGTTAGCTGAGCTAACTATAACTCACGCTCCTGCAATGCACTGTTAAAGACCTCACATATTACAGCACTGATGACATTGTTAGTGACATCACTGATGAGATCTCAAATGACATCACTGATGATATAATCCAGTGAGTGTAAGGGCTTCGTAAACATTTCTGAGAGTCAAACATACATACTAAGCTTCTGCATTTGTTAAACTACGATTCTCCTTGTACTGCTAGTGAGTGCTACTGTTTCTAATATATGTCATCTGAGTGCACTGTGACCGTATCAGTGTGAGAGTGGGTGACTGAGTGTGTGAGCGACTGTATGGGTGAATTAGTGGGTGTGTGAGTAGCTGTATGGGTGTCTGAATGGCTGAATGGGTGGGTGAGTGTGTGTGTGAGTGGCTGTATGAGTGATTGTGGTGGCTGTGAGAGTGACTCTATAGGTGGGTGAGTGTATGTGTGAGTGGCTGTATGGGTGAGTGTGTGGCTGTATGGGTGGGTGAGTGTGTGTGTGGCTGTATGAGTGATTGTGGTGGCTGTGAGAGTGACTCTATACGTGGGTGGGTGAGTGTGTGTGTGAGTGGCTATATGAGTGACTGTGGTGGCTGTGAGAGTGACTCTATAGGTGGGTGAGTGTATGTGTGAGTGGCTGTATGGGTGAGTATGTGGCTGTATGGGTGGGTGAGTGTGGCTGTATGAGTGACTATGGTGGCTCTGAGAGTGAGTCTAAAGGTGGGTGAGTGTGTGTGTGAGTGGCTGTATGAGTAATTTTGTTGGCTGTGAGAGTGATTCTATAGGTGGGTGAGTGTGTGTGTGAGTGGCTGTATGGGTGACTGCGTGGCTGTATGGGTGGGTGAGTGTGTGTGGGGCTGTATCAGTGACTGTGGTGGCTGTGAGAGTGACTCTATAGGTGGGTGAGTGAGTGTGTGGTTGTATCAGTGACTGTGGTGGCTGTGAGAGTAATTCTATAGGTGGATTAGTGTGTGTGAGTGGCTGTATGGGTGACTGAGTGGCTGTTTGAATGGTTCTTTGGGTGAGTGACTGGGTGTCAGTGGATACATGGGTAAGTGAGCGGCTGTTTGAATGAATGGGTACATGAGTGCGTATGAGAATATCTGTTTTGCACAGTATGTGTTGGAAAGTGTCCCTTTTTGCATGGTTACCCCCCACACATTTTGCCTAACATCTGATGCAACTTGACTTGATGTGCCCTGTGTTCCTGCCACAGGTTCTCAGGACCCGTGCTCTTTCCCAAGATTGTACCTTTGTATCCACAATTGGCACATCCCTGGGCACAGGTAAGACCCTTGTAAAAGGCACCGTGGGTACCAAGGGCACTCTGACCAGGGAAAGCCTCCAAGGGCTGCAGCACCTATTAGAGGCCCTGTACCTTAACGCCCACACCCTGCCTTTGCAGGCTGAAAGTTTGGCGCAGAGAAAAGTGAAGAGTTAACATGGCACACATCTCTGTGTAGCACAAACAATTGGAGCATCCAGAATCCCGTTAAAATCATGCAATATAGAGTTATGAGACACAAACAGTGGCTTCTTCGATTGTGTTTTATCACAGGAGAGTAACACACAGCTTCCAGATTGTTTCATAATTCATCAATGTTAGAAAGATCTTGTCGGGACCCCTGTTAGGGTTGGACTACAAAGCCCAGACGCCCCTGCACGAACAAGGCTGCATCCCGTCTTACCTGAAACACGGACGAAGACCGATATCTCTCCTCTCTTTCCACAGCGTGAGGTAACGGCTAGAGGAGGCGCTATGGACAATGGACGAATAAAAACAGACGCCACACAGGAAGCGAGGTCGTCGCAGAACGTCGAGGAGGCGGGACCAGAGACGGACCACGAGGAGGACGCCGAATCTCGGAGCCGGGAGCCGGAGCTGAACGCCGAGAGTCAAGACAGCGTTGCTGAGCGTGAAGAAGAGGCGGGGGAAACCGACGACCGCTGGACGGAGGAGTGGTGGTGTCCCCCGGAGGAGGCTGGAGAGCGTGCCGTGACTCAGGAGAGTTACGGCGGGGCCGGTGAGTGACATTGAACCGAAGCCCATTTGGGGAAATTGTTGTGTGTTGTGGGAGGTGGGAGGTAGAGAGGAAACTGTGGGTGGTGGGTGGAATTTAGTAAGTGGGGAAACCGAAACGTACACTTGTGAGAGAACAGTACCCGACAGTATCACGTTAAGTTGTTTATCTTGGGATTAGTTGTAATTGGTCTATGACTCAACCTCCGCTATATTCTTATCCTCATTCCGTACCAATTCACTCCCTATCCCCTTACCTGCCACTCTCAATACCTTTACGCACTCCCCTTCACCATACCCATTTTCTGTGCACTACTTTCCGGTGTAGGAGCAAGGGTTTCGAAACAACAGTATCACTGATGGCCCCTTTCTCTTTTTCCCTCTCGGTACCTTCGGTAATCCAACACCACGGAGACTCTGCCGCCCCAGGATCAACGACCACTGGAAGAAGAGGAAGGAACATCGAATACCACGGCAAACCCTTTCAACACTGGAGAACTCGGTGCCGCGAGTGGAAGTGCAGAACCCGTCGTGAAACCTAAAACCTTGTTTCCTGACAATAAAAGTGCTGTTCGCCAATATATTCAGCCTCCGCGTCTGTATATCTGACCTGCCCTCCCACAATCAAGAATTGGAGTTACAGGGGGAGGAGCTACGCTAGCAAGCAAGATGGCCGCTTAAGCTCCCGGCTCCGCCGACCTCCGCCAGCAGCTCGTATATCCTGCAAGTTATCCTGATTTCACACCGGACTCCCGTATGTGTGAGGAGTAGCTGACTCTGAAGGCGCAATCCCGAACTTTTTATCATACCGGGTGACAGAGATATGCCGTGTTTCATTCTTGGCCTACCCCGGAGCTGAAGCCGGGGCCTCGATTTCCAACCCATCCGGGCTGGAATTGAACAACATCGGCTGGAACCTTGGGCTTTGTCCGGTCTCCCGAACGGAGATATAATCTTCCTGGTTTTTGACGGGGATTTTGTATCCTGCCTGCAATACAAACGCTACGGCGTGTCACATCGTTTGCTGGCCCCGTATCCGACGCCTGGAGACACAGTAAGCTTGCCGTGAGGGTGCGGACGGGAGCCCTTATCAGCGGCGAAGGAGCAACATCGTGAGGTGAGAGCGCCCGTTGGTGGTGTCCGCTCCAGATTTGCTTGCTACCCCGGAGAAGCCGGCCTCCGGGGGTTTGCATCCTGATCTGTTGCTTGCGGAAGGAGATGGAGGGGACAAAAGACACGCCACCGCTGCACGCCGTAATGGCGGCCATTAGAGCGCTCCATTCACAGATCATCGTCAACTACCGGGCACTGTCTGTAATGATGGACGACCTTTGCTGGAGACCGGACAGTGGCTTTTTGCCATCATCGCAGGCAGCGTTGCTATCGACGGAACATAGTATATCCGACTTCGACGTCCCTGTGCAGGAGCCGGATCCCTTTGGCGCTGCGGATTCCTATAATACAGATCGCGCGCCCGTGAACATTGTAAGCGTTCCCTGTTTGAGCCCTATCTCGCCGAACATCACTATGGACAACCTTGACTGCCTCAACAAGATCACCTGTGACTATTGGAGGGTTTTATCATCCTGCCACGCTTGTCCTCGCTTGCCTTGTGTAGACTGTGAACTTTTATCCTTTAATTGGCTTGTTCGTACTGACTTGCATTTCCATGAAAGCTTTACCATTCTCACTGCTGCTATGGCCTGGGTTACAACTACTCCAGTGAACACTTGTACTGGCCAGGGTTAACTTGTGGGGCTTTTCAGGACACGGGACAATAATGTAATCGGTTGCTGGGATTGTGACCTGTGAACTGCGGGAGTCGGGTGGTATGTTTGGTACTTCCCCGGATTGATTGTGTATTTCGCTGCTCTTTCTTTTGAATTTGGTTCCGGGGGGGTTGCATCTGGTGTGGGGGAGGGGAGCCCGGGAGTGTGTGTTTTTGTTTCTCCTCCTCCGTTGCTTTCTTCTTTTAGGGATGCTTCTAGGCGACAGGCACGCTGCTAGTGGGTTAGGCCGTAGCCGTTGCAGGGGTGCAGGGTGGTGGGGGGGTTTGTTATTTTGCCTTTGTTTTGTTCTATGGCCCCTTTTTCTTCTCTTCTCTCTCTCGGGTATTCCTCTGAGCGACAGGGGTGCTGCTAGTGGGTTAGGCCGTAGCCATTGCAGGGCAGCAGGGTGGGTGGTGTGAGGGGGGTTTGTTATTTTGCCTTTTGTTGTGTTCTATGGCCCCTTTTCTTTTCTCGCAGGATCCGGTCGCGATAACTTTCGGTTTCATCCTGATGTATACGAGTGGGCGGGGTATGGAGTGGGTGGCTGTGATGATAGATAGGTAGCTTAGTTCTTTACCTTTAGTGAACTTAATGGCGCTTGCGTTTTTACTGTTGGCCTATTTTGATCCACGACTGCTTTTAACACCTACCCGCATATTTTATACCTCCGAATGTGTATCTCCGGCTATCCTGTATTTTCTTATTCATCTCGTTTGGGGGGGGGGGGGGGGCGTTAAATATAAAATGAAACCTTATTCATATCCTTGATTCGAAATGTTTTCAATACATCGTCTATCCTTTACCGCTGCCGGACCCATGGGTTGTCGGCTGAAGAGCTGTGTTATTGGCATTACTGATCCGTGTTACATGCATGTGGTACCGGCCCCTGCTGTTGCAGGGCTACTTTTGTATCTTGTGTTGAACGATATAATAAAGGTTTAAAAAAAAAAAAGAATTGGAGTTACAGATTCGCATCTATAAACTACTCTGATGAAGGGACACATGTCCCGAAACGCATTGACCACGGAACAAAGGAATATATGTACACAATAGGGTGACCAACCGTCCGTAAATTTCACGGACAGTCCGTAATTTTGGCCGTCTGTCCGTTGTCCGTGAAGGATTCTTTAACGGACGCCATTTGTCCGTAATTTTAACCCCAGGCACCGGTCGCACTACCCTACAGCCGGCACAATTTCCACCCACCTCCCTTCTTGACTCTGTTCCAAAGCTCAGAAACCAGCAGCATTGGAGAGGCACAGCGGGATGGCAACCCTCACACCTTCAGCCCTTGATGACCCGTTAAGAGGTGCTTGAAGGTGACTGAGAGGGAGGGGCTGCAGCTTCAGGAGCAGGGGCATCTATTCAGATGCAAACAGCCCTGAATGCGCCATGTCTCTGCGATTTAGGAGGGCTTCACACATTTCCTTACTGCCAAGGCCCCAAACATCCTAGAACTGGCCCTGATTACACGGCGGCGCAGCACTGGTTCTCTTCACAGAGCTTAAATATTGTCACTACATTGTGAACAAACCTCGGTTCTTCAAACATGCAGTCTTAATTGTAATAAAATAAAGAAATGGCACAATCGCACCCACACTGATTAACAAAGTATGGAGGACCATTAGTCTCCTGGAGTATCTCCTGTAAGTACTGTACATCACAGTAGGGGGTGGCAAAACTAATATTTTGGAAAGAGCCCTACCCCACCCTGGAAGAGACCAAGATTATACTAGAATACTGCATGCCCACCCCTGTGCCCACCCTGGTGGATCCTGTTCCCCCTCCTTTGATGGCTCCTTCCCCGCCCCAGTGATGGCTCTACCCCGAGTGGTGGATCCCTGTCTCTGCCCTGGGTGGCTTCTGTCCGAATGCTGGAATGGCTCATGCAGCGCAGGTGAAGTTCTTGAGGGGCCTCTTGTCAAAAAGGCTCAGCTCAAAATGAATATGAAAAGGTGGGCGAGTGAGTAAGTGAAGGGATGGCTGGATGAATTAGTGAAAGGGTGAATGGATGAATGAAAGATTGAATAGATGGATAATGAGAGAGGATGGATGGATTGATGAGTGAGTGGAAGGATGGAAGAGAGAAAATGGAAATAGCTGGATGTATGGGTGGAAGGGTAGCTGGATGGGTAAAAGGGTGGATGGGTGAGTGAAAGGATGGATGAGTGAAAAGGTGGATGATGAGTGAATGAGTGGGTGGATGGATGAGTGACATGATGGATGGGTTGATGAATTGATAAGTGCAAGGGCGAATGGATGGACGAATGAGTGAAAGGGTGGATGCAAGGATGGATGAGTGAGTGAAAGGGAGGGTAGATGGACAAAAGGATAAATAGATGAGTGAAGGAGTGAAAGGATAAATGGATGAAAGAAAGGATGGAGGAGTGATAGGGTCAATGGATGGATTCATGAGTGGATTAGTAGATGGATGAGTGGGTGGATGGATGGAAGGAAGGATGGCTAAGTGAAAGGGTTGATGGAGAGAGAAAGGGAGGATGGATGGATGACTAAAAGGGTGAATGGGTGGAAGGGTGAGTGGATGGATGAGTAAGTGAAAGGATGGCTGGATGGGTAAAGGGTAAATGGCTGGATGGATGAGTGAATGGATGGATGGGTGGAAGAGTGGATGAATGAGTGTACAGATGGATAGGGTGAAAGCGTGGATGGATGGATAATGGATGGATGAGTGAAAGGGTGGATGGAGGGATGGATGAGTGAAATGATAGATGGAAGGATGCATGATGGATAGGTTTGCAAATTGTTGAATATGTTTGGATATGGCTGGGCTTACTTCTATACCATTGCGCGACCTCTGATGTATCTGTAAAACGTATCCATTTGTCCTGATGTTTTGTCCTGAATTTTGACCTCCTGTCCTGAATTTGTGTCCTGAATTTCGACCCTTTGTCCTGAATTTTTACACTCACCGTCCTGAATTTGCACCAATGCCAGTTGGTCACCCTAGTACACAAACAGTTTGAATATGTAACTCTGTGATGTGAAGAGAATAGACAGATGTATTTAATGTATATGTAGGAAAATAAAAAGAAAATTGCAATTGTATTTGTTTTATGAAATCTTGAGGTGAAATTATACCATTTGAAATATAAATTATTGAGTGGAAAAAAAGTAATAGATTGTTGGCATTTGTTTTTTGCAAAAGTGCACATTGGAACAAGTACAAGTACAAGTACTTGATTGTATAGTTACACATCTCTGTGTGCCATGCCTGCAGCCACTACCTAAGGCATGCAGCGCGAGGCGCCTGTGCGCGTCCCTACGGTGCGGCGGGGTGGTCGGAGATGCTGGGATTCGTGTAGCGGAGGATCAGCGGGCATACTGCTGCGCGCAGGCTAGGGAGCGGACCCCAAACTACAGGCTAAGGTTGATCCACTTCAAGTTTAACCATAGATTGTACAGGACTCTTAACGGCTACATGAAGCAGGCTTGAGTGAGGACGCAGACGCGGAGATGCCAAGCCCAGGATGCAACCTTCTTGCACCGGGCCTGGACCTGCCCAGGGATTGCACCATGCTGGGAATTGTTTTTTGATGTACTGGACAAGATGTTGGAGTACCAGATAGAGCTCTCCCCCTGATAGCGTTGCTTGGATACGTGCAAACAGGGCCGGCGACAGACAGAACATTAGTGGCTATGCTTCTGTTGCTGGCCAAGCGGCGGATAGCGATGTGTTGGGGCCGCCGCAGGAATCCACGGGCTCCTGACTGGCTTAAATACGCAGCGTTCTGCCACAGACAACTGTCTGATTGTTGGGAACTTATCCGCGCACAGGCTTGCCCTAGGGACCTCTGGGAATCACTACAGAGATATCTTAACTAAGGGTGGGCGGAGCTGGCGTTGTGCCTCTACACGGAGCTCAACGGAGTTTGAAAAAAACTCAGTGGAGCTCCGATCCGCCCCCTCCCCCTCCCAAAATATTTACAATTTTAAAAAGTAGGCACTTACCTGCTCGCCCACACTACCACAAAGAGAGCCATTAGTATCTAATGTAGCCTCTGCTATACCGCTGGGGATCCCCTGGACTCTGTGCGCACGATACCTTACTTTGGCATAGTATATACAGAGCCAGCTTCCTACAGTGTGTGAGTGGGTGTATGAGAGGCTGCATGGGGCTGTGTGAGTGGCTATTTGTATGATGTCATCAGTGATGTCACTGACCATGTCATGAGTGATGCATTGTCATAAGCAGTGCATTGTGGGGGCATATCTTATAGTTAGCTCAGGTGATCGTAGCTGCTGAAGTTCACTGTATGAATGAAATCTAAGCCGAACTATAACGTCCCTGCAACCTTTGTTTTTTTCAGAGAATTTCTGCGTTTTTAAAATTCTATTTCCTAACTATTAGAGCCCTGTAACCTTTGAGTTTTTTTTGTGAATTTCTGCGTTTAAAAAAAATGTTATTTCCTAACTATAATTCCCCTGTAACCTTTGTTTTTTTCAATGAATTTCAAAGTTTTTTACACGTTATTTTCCGACTGTAACCTGTAACCCTTGAGAGTTGATGAGTGAGTGCTATATAGGGAGGGGAATGGGTGTGTGATTCTTTGAGTGGAGGAGTGTGTGGGTGTGTGAGTGTCTGAGTGGGCATGTGAGTGGTTGTGTGAGTTTCAGAGTGGGTCTATGAGTGGGACCTTAAGTGTCCATAAGTGTCTGACTGGGACCATAGTGTCTGAGTGGGTCTGGGAATAGGTGTGTGAGTCTCTGAGTGGAATTGTGAGTAAGTGCATGAGTCTCTGAGTGGGTCTGTGAATGTGAACATGAGTGTCTGAGTGGGTCTGTGAGTGGATGGATGAGTCTCTGAGGGGGTCTCTGAGAGCATGCACGTCTCTGAGTATGTCTGTGAGTGGGTGTCTGAGTGTCTGAGTGGGTCTGTGAGTGGGTATCTGAGTGTCTGAGTGGGTCTGTCAGTGGGTGTTAGACCTGGTACCTTTGGTGTGGGTCTCCCTTCCATTTTTGTGCTGTTGCCTTTTTATGTTTTGCTGGTGTTAGCTGCTCAGAGCACTGTGCCACTGCCAACCAGTGCCACCGTGCAAGTGCTCCCTGTATAAAATGTATATGTTGATTGGATTCCATGATTGGCTTATTTGCTTTTCTGTCAGTCCCCAGTAAAGTGCACCAGGAGTGCCAGGGCTTGTAAACACAAATGCTGCTGGTGGGCCTGCAGCACTGGTTGTGCCACCCACAGAAGCAGCCTTTTAAAATGTGTCTAGGGTCTGCCATTGCAGAGCCTGCGTGCAGTCTGATACTGTCATGCTGGCTGGACAAGTGCACACACTTGCCAGCCCCTAAACCTTCCCTTTACTTCATGTGAGTCACCCCTATGGTAGGCCCATGGGCAGGGTGCATTGTAAGCATAAGGTAGGACAAGCCCTGATGTGTGTGGCATGTCCTAATAGTGAATTACAGCCATTTTCGTTTTTCACTATTGTAAGGCTACCTGCTCTCCATAGGCCAGAATGGGCTGCTGGAATTATTAAGTTATTATTATTATTATTATTAATTATTATTATTATTATTGTTGTTGCTGATCTTTATTTTGCCTCTCCCTGCTCGTTGCTGATCTTTATTTTGCCTCTTTCTACTCGTTGCTGATCTTTATTTTGCCTCTTTCTACTCGTTGCTGATCTTTTTTTTGCCTCTCCCCGCTCGTTGCTGATCTTTATTTTGCCTCTTTCTACTCGTTGCTGATCTTTTTTTTGCCTCTCCCTGCTCGTTGCTGATCTTTTTTTTGCCTCTCTCTGCTCGTTGCTGATCTTTATTTTGCCTCTTTCTACTCGTTGCTGATCTTTATTTTGCCTCTTTCTACTCGTTGCTGATCTTTATTTTGCCTCTTTCTGCTTGTTGCATGTCTGCGGGCAGGGAAAGAGATGAAATTCTGCTTCCAGTGGGCAGAAGCACTTTGACAGCTTACGCCCACTGAACCAGTGTTTGTTTTTTCTTGGCGGGAGCTGTCAGCTCCCACCAAGCAAAAGCAAACAGCTTTGTCCTAGGAGTGGAACCCCGAGACACAGCAGGAGCCAGTTCTGGGGGGTGGAGTTCCCCAAGGCAATTAGTGGCTCCAGAAGGGAGGGTTCAGGGCCCCCTTTTCTTTCACAGGCGAGGAGGTGGTGGTCCGCGGGCAGTATAGGGTCCTTGAGGGGGGCATTTCAGCCCCCTCCCACATGTATATTACTTGTGGCCCAGGGAGGTGGGGGTTCCCCGGGCTCAAAGGAGCCCATGACGTGTCCACATAGCCCCACTCCAATATTTTAAATTGAGCCCTGGAGAAATGGTGGTCCCCAGGGCTCAAGAGAGCTTGCGTATTACTAAATATGCCCAGCATTTAAACATTCGGTTTTTCAGAAGACCAATATAACAAGATTATTGGCCTCAGTGTCAGGTAATAAAATGACGGTGCTGACAGGTGATAATGATAAGTGGGGCAAGGCTTTCAATCTAAAAAAGAAGTTAGCACGTACGGAGCTCCATGCTGAGTTCCTCACTCAATATTTGAAAGCCGGAGTAATCCCTATTGGATTACAAATAAGAAATTAACCCGGCTTGTTTGTGGATAATCCAAAATTGCTTGAGATCTGGACGCATATTGCGGACAGATGCAGTCGCGACTGGATCGTTCTTATTGTCGAGACTGCCCAAGAAATGCTTATCATTGAGCAAAAAGAGATTGAGGAACTAGAAACATTTCTTAAAGAAAGTACAGCATTGGAAGGTGCTATAAAAAGATTAGAAGAACTAAATCTTGAGGTGAGTGGGTATAGGGAATACTTGATCAATAAGAAGACAATCAAACTTAAGAAAGATGTTAATAACTTTAGTTTGGAGTTGATCTACCCATATACTAGCAAAGATTATTGTTGAACTTGGCCCTTCTGGCAGGTTCACCCCTGAACTTTTTGCATTTGAACTCTGAAATAATTATAATGATTTCTGGTCTTGGCGCACTTTAGCACTGTGGCGCAGTGTAAAGTGCGTGCGCTCTGAGTGCTTGTGTGAAATTTGTCTGCCCTCCCACAGGAATGCATGGGGAATGTGTGTGTCCCTGGTAGTTCCTGATGCGTGGGGAGTGCAGGTGCGAACTCGTGTGATTAAATGCTGCACAATGGTGTATGCTGCGTGATTGTGTCTAGTGTGGAAGTGCCACTTCTAGAAGTTGGCATGTTTGTGCAATTTGTGTCTGGCGTGTGATTGGCTGGAGCTGGCTGGTGAGCCTGGCTCCAGGAGTCTGGATGGGTCTGCCCCGGTGGTGAGTGTTGAGATTAACATGCTGATGTGAGAGAGGGGCTGCACCTGGGACCTGAATAGGGCTGGGCTTTCCCCTCACAATGCTGGCTCCACCCCCTGTGGTGTGTCTGATGTCCCTGACCCATCCTGTGAATAGAGAGAGGGGCTGAGCAAAAACAAAGTGCTCAGGAACCAGTTGTATCTGGTTCGCCCGTTGCCTGCACCTTTAGACAAAGGAATTGTGTGTATAAAAAGAGGCTGTGACCTCTTGTAAAATGTTCTTGTTTTTCCTAACTATAATCTACCAGGGGCACGCTGCTGCTGGGGCCCAGGGGAATACCTGCCTCCCTGGGCCCTGCCCAGCCCCTGGATGCCCTGGAGGACTTCTTTTGGACCCTCCTGCCCTCTGCACCTAGGAGGACCTTGTTGCTGGGGCCCTGTTTTCTTAACGGGCCATTCCCGTGACCTTTGGGTGTTTGTGGTGCCCCCAGCGCCTCTGGGAGCACTTTATTTTAGCCTGGCAGCGCTGAGCTGCCTTTTGCCCTGAGGGAATCCCCGGTGTAGGGATTCCCCCAAATTGGCCGCAATTGCAGGTGCCCACCCTGCGCCACTCAGAGGTTTTATTTATTTAATTATGGGTGCCCACCCCGTTCCTACTTTTTACTTTAATATCGAGGGAGCCTAACCCTCGTATCCCCCCGAGAAAGAAAATGCCGGTGCCACCGCCGCGGCAAAAATCGGAAGCCAGGCTCGAGCCTGCCTGACTGTGGGCGGAGCCTGGATGATGTCACTTCCGCTTCCCCTTGCCTGGGGGGAAGCCATTGCCGCCTTGCCGGTCTCCCGGGTCAAAGAGGGAGACCGGAGATGCTGCCCGCCGCCCAACAAGGAGCTGGTGCTGCGTGGGGAGGCCGGGAGCCCACCCCGCCTCCCCGAGTTGTCGCAAGACATCCTGGAGCCTTGCTGGCTCCATTTTACAAGTCCCGGTCCCGATATGGGGGACCGGGTGAAGTGGGCCGGGTGCCTTGTTAAGGCGGGGCTCTCATGTGGTGAGAGAGCCCCGCAAAGCGCTACCGCCGCAGGAGAAGTAGAACCGCCCGGAGGAGCCCCTGCCAGGAAGTCCAGCCCGGTGAGTGAGAAAGGGCTGGGGGGGGCTCCGTGCAGGCGATAGATGGTGCCTAATTAAGGCACAGCGGTGCATCCATGGTTAGAGCTGCCCCGTCTTGCAGAGGGCCGCTCCCATAGGGGCCATAGATGTTTTAAGGGGCCAGAGAGGCCCAGGTCTTTCCCCCGTTTAAACTCAGAGTTAGGGCGGCCCCGGATGGCAGTGGGCCGCCACACCGTTGTACCGAGCCATGCATGGATCCAACAGGGGACACCTTCTGTTTTTGAGCCTTGAATAGGCCCACCAGCTGGCATGATTCTTTTAGGAGCTAGAGGGCCCTGGGGACACATTGTTTTTGAGCCTAGAGAGCTCCAACGAAGGGCAAGTGTTTATTTCTAGAGCCAAAGGGCTCCAACCCTTTGCACATTTTTGAGCAGTCTTTGTCCTAGTGTCAGTGAGAGCCCATATCACAGTTTTGAGTCTACAGCTGCCCAGCAAGTAGTGGGCAGCTGCGCCGTTTAGATTTTCCTTCCTAGGGACATGTTGTTTGGACTGAGGAGTGAGTCGCACTCCTTCATCCCTACCTTGGCCTTCCCCGGCTGCGCAGCACTTTGTGCCAGCTGCAGCGTTTAGGCCCTGTTCCTGTCCTCAGTTGCCCAGCAAGTAGTGGGCAGCTGCTACGTTTAGGTTGTGGCGCAGTGGCGCCACCTGGACCCTAATGTGATTCATGTGCTATTGCTTTTTGGGTGTTAGGAAATGTACTGTGTGCAGTAGGTTTTGCGCACCCTGTGTTCTGATACCTCTAGACATATGTTTATGCTTAGGAGGTTGTTTTATCTAGTATAGGTTATGCTAGTGTGTTCATGGTTCCCTGTGTGATATTTGCCTAAGGTGGTTAGGATTGCGTAGGAGGTACTTACCCTTTACCAGTGGTTACTGGTTGTGTGCTACATTTGTTATTTGGTGCTACAGTTATTATATGTGCTATGTGCTAAGCGTTATTCCGACCAAGTGCTAGTTCTAAAAGTGCTTATTCCTGACAGTGGTCCATGTGGCCCTGTCTTGCACATAATCCCCTGTAAATTCTGCCCGTGCCAGTGGCACAGGGTAAATTGTGTGTTTATTATCTAATGTGTTTGGTATAATACAAAGGCTATTTTTATATATAACCTTGTGTGGAGTTCCTTTTGTGGGGGGCCTGGGATGTTGTTGCTGGTGGGTGCGTGCGCAAATACTTAACTTACAATGCCTCCGGGATCAGCCTTACTGCTCGCGCCACGTTGCCTAGAGGGTGAGCAGGGGTTATCTTTGGCGTGTGACTCCCTTGCCCTGACTAGAGTGGTGGTCTCTGCCTGGCTTTGGCGCAAGCCTTAGCCAACCGGAAATCGCCATTTCTAACAATTATTTTCAACAATCCAGGGAACAGGGAGGTGGTGGACAATACGAACCAAGACCTATTTATTCGAGAGGTGGTAGAAAAGGAGTCACTTTTTCAGATACCTCCGGCTTTAGCAGTGAGGACCCTGGTAATGTTGATCAAGGAGTCCATACCCCTCACAATAACTATGGGTATTTTTTAGACTCACGCCAGAGAAAACGGACGAGGATAAATCAGGGACATGGGAGGGGCTAATACCAGCGGGCTCCCCCTCAAGAATACCAGCGGGCTCCCCCTCAAGAATTACAGCATGTTTTCCCCCATAATATCTGAAAACTCGTAACCAGCGATATTGGCGTCAGAATGCGAGGTAAACAAAGCCATCCCTATCATCCATTTGTCAGATAGAGTACTGACCAAAGACGAAATAGTGGTTCTATGTAGAGTGTTTACATTTGCACCCACATCCAAAGTGAATAAATTTAGTCTCGAAAAGGATTTGAGAGCCTTTTTTTAGAAAAATCAGATTAACCAGAATTATTTAAAAATAGGGAGTATGTAGCCCCAGAAAATGTTTCAGGATTGAAAGGTAAATTGACATTTACCCCCCTATAGGCTCTGTATGTAAGAGTGTAGATATTTCTGAACATGTTGTGGAGACTAAGGTAAAAGAGATTGTAAAGGATGCATTTCCAGATAAAAATAACATGTCAGGTGAACTTATAGCTGCCTTGAAAGGTTTAAAGGAGGACTTGAACCTTACCATGAAGCCCGCAGATAAGGGGGGAGGGGTTGTTGTTTTTAACACGAGTGACTACGATCAGAGGATGATGGCTTCATTGGGTGTAGCTGACCACTATTCGAGAGACCCCCATTCAAAACTGGAGGGACTTGAGAAACAAGTTAGCAGGATTCTTCCCGACGCTGAAGCGAATGATTGGGTGACGAGGCAGAGCTTGAATATTTGGAGAATGATAATGCCCTGACACCTGCAATTTAAGGTCCCCCAAGATCCATAAGCCTGCATCGCCACCACCAATGCGGCCGATAGTTAGTGGCATCGGTTCCCTCTTAGAACCTTTCGGCCAGTATGTTGATGCTTTTTGAAACCCATGGTGGCAAAACAGAAATCTTATGTTAGGGACTCTGCACATATAATATCCATGGTCGCGGGCACCGCTTCTGTGATCACAAACCGTGGCTGGTGACCCTCGACGTAGACGCATTGTATACCAACATCCCACAGGAGGTTACAGTCAAAGGCATCAGCGGTTTCTTGACCGTTGCGGTCGTTAAAGGTGCCAATAAAGAATGTATTATTCAGCGTATGACCCTGGTGCTGAAGAACAACCTGTTGTTATTCAAAGATGACCTCTACCTGCAATGCAAGGGCACAGCATGGGGGCAGCCTGTGCGCCTAAGCATGGGCGGAAAATCCGTTTCGCTCGCGGATTTTGCGGATTTTCGGGAAATTCGCAATCCGCGAGATTCGCGAATCTCCCGCAAAATCCGCAAATCCGCGAGCAGCGGATTTTGCTCGCACTGCTCGCACTGTTCGCGTGAGTTCGCGGCTTCCCAGTACAACTTCGCGCCCCGCGAATAAGTGCTAAATTGCAGAAATACGATCTTAGCAAAACTGAAACTACTTACCAGGTTCAAAAGTTCAGGCTCATCATTAGTAGCCATTTCCTGTAGTGCTTCCTGAGGGGCCCCTCCAGAGTTCAGTTGCCAGTTGCAACTATTATGTGACCCTGCTCTGAACCTCAGAATAGTTACACATATGCCACAAAGGTCCTGAATTACAGCTAAGGGAGACAAGCAGGAGCCAGGCTGGAAGTTAAAATCCATTAATCAGCCCCTAATTTATTATTGTCAGTTGGGGCAGGGCAGGTGTTGTAACTAATTTTGCAACAATGAAAGCACTTAGCAAGTGCAAAAGATCACTAATCAGGGCGCACTAAGGAAGCAGGTGCCAGCTAAAAAAATATTCTGTGACACATTAATCAGCCCCAAATTAATTCAGGTCACTTGAGGCAGGGAAGGTGTGCTTTGCTTTGCCGAAAATAATGTACACTGGACAACCAGAGGGTGTGGTGATGAAACAGAGGGTGGCATGGGTGGGCCAGAGGGTGGCATGAGTAGTCAGAGAGTGGCAGTGGTGACAGAGAGTGGCAGTGATGAAGAAGAGTGTCCCAAACAGGCTGGACACGTAGAAACAACAAGTTCGCAAAACTTGCGACCCGACAGGTAAGTTCGCAAATTGCGAAATTGTAAAAACCCTCGCGAACTGGCAGAAACACGGGCGAACACAAAAAAAAAAATCCGCAAATTCGCGGGAATTCGCGGATTTTGCGGATTGCGAGTTCGCAAATCCGCAAAATTCGCGAACGCGAGATTCGCAAAATTCGCCCATGCTTATGTGCGCCTCGTCTGGCTGGCCTGCACGTGGGCGCTTTGAGGACAGGCACATCTATAATGAGGCGGCGCCTTCTATGAACACATCTTGATCAGATGATGGGAGGGTGAAGAGGGTCTGCTTGTGGAGTTTGTGGGTTGGTTGAATCTGGGTGATCCCAACCTCAGACTCACAGCACAGTATGACAACACTTCAGTCAATGTTCTTGATATCACCATCAAAAATACATCAGGTTCCTTTTCTGTGTAATTATCACTAAGCCCACAGACACAAACACTCTGTTGCATCATGGGAGTTATCATCCCCGAGCTCAGAGGGATAATATACCCTCTGGCCAGGGGGATAATATACCCTCTGGCCAGTTCTTCCGCTTGCGGAGAAACTGCACGACTCTTGATGACTTCTATAAACATTCAGAAGTACTTAAGAGTAACCTCCTTGATCGGGGATACCCAAAAAGACTGATCAAACATGCATTTGAATGTGCAAGATACCACAACTGCGAAAGCATGCGAGAACAGAACCAGTTGGAGAACACGAGTCAGAAAGACACCGCTGACAAAGGCCTAGTTTTTGTGACACAATTTTCTAGTGTCAGCAATAGACTGAAGAATGTTGTCAATTCGAATTGGAACATCCTTAATGGGCCAGGAGTGCAACCTTCCTAAACCTTTGTTTGCCTTCAAACGAAATGATAACAAGAAAGGTCTGGTGAATCCCTACAGGACAAATGGGCCCCAAATCCAGGCAAATTTACAAATGAACAAAGTCCTGGGAAATGTTAAATGCGGTCCATGCAGTGTCTGTGAACACTGCACGGTGACGAAGCAAGTCACTCACAATGGCTTCACTACGACATCCACAACCCTGTGGGCTAGCATACGTGGGCGAGACTGGGAGAGAATGGAGGCTGCGTATGCTGGAGCACAGATCAGCTGTGAAAACTAAAACAAGGAATGCTTCGTTAGTGGAACATTTCGCCACAGCCGGACATAAACACACGGAAATTGAGTGGTTTATAATTGGAAAGATTACATGCAACATTAGGGGCGCAATACTGAAATCAAACGGAAAAACAGGGAGCAATGGTACATTCCCATTCTGGATACCATTGAGAGAGGAATGAATGCCAGAGAGGGCTGGATGACACTGATTGCCTTATTTCTTCAGTCCATCCAGCCTTGCTCTGGTTTCCATGTTTCCGTATTAGCTATGAGAGTGGGCATTTAGTCATCAGTCATGGAGGATAGAACTTGTCTACTGTGTGGGCCTCATTTATGAGGCAGTGCGTCACTTTGTAAACCCCTGCGTCACATTATACCTGCGCCAGGTATAATGTATGCAAGGGGGGCGTATTGACGCAAGGAAGGGTCGTAGAAGTGACGCAGTGAAATCTATGAGATTTCACTGCGTCACTTTTAGGAAGTCGTTGCGTCAAAATCTTGCGCCTGCCTCACAGCAGGCGTAAGACTGACGCAGGCCCTTTCACTTTGAAAGGATGCATTGCTGGAATTGCGTTACTTTTGTGACACACTCCAGCAATGCGTCACTTTTGCACTTACAGATACATCAGAATTACTGACGTATTTGTAAATCCTTGCGACATGATGCGTCATACTGTAAATATGACGCATCAGGAATGTCTCAAGGAGTGCGCACTGAGAAGTGACGCATCGTTGCTTTCACGCAGCGATGCGTCATTTCTCATAATTGAGGCCCTGTGTGTTTAGGCAGGGATCTAGAGACAGCAATTGGCTCTCTTCTGGTCTTTTAATCCTAGCTAGGCATTTTTGCTTTGCTATTTTGCTATAGTTTGGCTGGAGCATGACCTGCATTTTTGTTTTTGATACAATGTGATATTGCTTCATTGAGACATTGCTGTATTGCTACGAAAATAATGTTGATATGTTCTTCATGTCATTCTAATTAAGAAATATGTTCTAAAATATGTCCTTTTGTGTTATATCTTTGTTATATATTTTGAGTTGAAACAAAGGTGGAAGGAATTTTCTATGTTATTCGTACAGTTCCACCGAAACGCGTCAACGCAATGAATGTTGTTAAATCAGAAACAGGACTAGAAGCATAGAGGCCAAATATTACTGTCCCTTGCTCTGTCTTTAGTTTTCTCAGATTAACTACACAATGGCGGACAGATGCTGCCTTTCTTTTTTGTTCCTTCTGTGTGTTAGTTTGCTGCTATAATTGTATATTCATGCAATGTTCCTTAGTGATTATGGATTTTAACTGTAATTTTTATTGTGGGAACTCGTGTACCCATTCTTAGGTCTCGACCTAAAGCATTGCTTTAGCAATGCTTGTTTGTAAAGATTCTACTAAGCGGTTGGAAAAGTCTGCCAAAACGGCGGATTAGCCACAGTTCATGTGATCTATGCGCGTGCACAAACCAGCCATTTGTCTGTGCCTCGCATCAGACTTTAAAGGCATGCGCTCCCGTCCCACCCCTGCCACAGCAATGCTGAGAGCTTGTTCTAATGAGCTTTTCTTTCACAGCCGAGCAGCGTGCACGCACACCACTAGTTTGGTCATGCAGCCAAGAACACACAAGGGGATGCAGTGCGCGCGCACCACTTGCCGGCTTGTTTTTTTGCAGAAGACTGCATTTGATATTTCAGTCTTTGCAGCCCAGCACTCGTTAACGTCAGTCGATGTGTATGTCATTCAGAACACTGGCTGAAGAGGAGGAAAATCAGTTCTCCATACTGCTACTGCCTAGCGTTATTGTCAAAATACTGTGCGTCACTTCACTACGGGCTTCCTTTTTCAAAAGACTTTAATTTACATTCCAGCTTCATTAGACGCGTATCAGCTTTAACACCCAGCCTGCAGTGGAAGATACCATCCCCCGGTGCCCAGGGATTTCCCAGAAGCGTTACATGCGTGATGAATTGACTGACGCCCACATCGTTAGAGAATCCTTGTGGGTGGGACAGCAGGATGAGTTTTATTTTTAGCAGTTTCACATTACAGAACCATTTTGAAATAAATAAAAATCAGTGGCAAGTGGCAATCTAAAACCCCCACTAACGTTTTGCCAGCAATAATAACCAAAACGCCTGACCTGTGACCTGAAAACGGCATGTTTTCCCGATACTGTATGCAAATCACCAGGACTAGAACTCCGGCTACGTAAACCAGCTTCGAAGAGGCCCCGAATTAAAAATGCACGCAATTCTTTCTCCGGCCTGCAGAAACAGAGAGGATTGCGCGCAGGATGCAATTCCCACCACAACCCTTTCGAAAACTAAGCTGATCTTGTAATGTGATGTGTTGAGCATGATGGGAAACACGCGCCTGACATACCGATATTGCACTTAATTGTGACTATTTCAGTGACTAAAATTGCGCTATGTATACTGCACAGCTGTCACTATAAATCACTTTCAAATTGAGTTTTAGTCGAAATTGTCGTAGTTACTCATTAAAATGCAAGTATACATTTCTATCGATTAATCATTGTGGAGAACGTGAACAACATAAACGTTCAAATATGGCATGAGTATATGTAATAAGAAAGCTGTGTGATGGTTAGTCCGCTTTTTACTTGAAATTCGCTCGTTCATCGGGCAGAGAGAGAGAGACTTAATAATAGAGATCCAGATTCAAGGCCTGTATTTTGTAGTTGCGCACTTGGGTTGGCGCATAGGAAACGCCCTTTTCGCTTTCTCCCTGAGTTATTAACATCTACTTCTTATAATATCACACTCTGTACGAAACCGATTTTTGACTGCATTAGGCGCTCGCAGTTTGTACGGCGAAGAGCTTTCTGAGTCATCGCCACCCCCTCAGTTAACTATTTGAGCTTTCAACTCGGAGTTGCGTCCAAGGAAGTGGGAGGCGATGCCATTTGTGTATCAATAGCCCTTTTTATTATCCAGAATGTCATGTGGCCGTTCATTTCAAAAGACCGCTGTGCTATTTATCTTAGTGTGTTTCACCCACAGCTCTTTCTTATCACATCAGTATTGCCGGTGCCATTAGTAGAAGTTGGGTCTTCAGTTTTTTAGGTCTCGACCTGTTTTCATGTTTTACCCACACTGCCCCAAACCAGTGTCCTTCACTGCCCCATGCCTGCTCCCCTCAGTGCTCCGTGCGTATGTCCCTCAATGTCCAATACCTGTCCCTCACCCTCCCTTACCCCTTTACCCTCACACACCCTCTCACCCACCCTCATCCACCCTCACCATCACACCCCCTCACCCTCCCTCACACCCCCTCACTCACCCTCACACCCCCTCACCCTCACAACCCCTCACCCTCACACCCTCACACACCCTCTCACGCTCACCCACCCTCACACTCCCTCACACACCCGCACCCTCACAACCCTCTCACCCTCACACACCCTCACCCTCACACACCCTCTCACCCACCCTCACCCACCCTCAACCTCACAACCCCTCAACCTCCCTCACACACCCTCACTCACCCTTACACCTCCTCACCCTCACAACCCTCTCACCCTCACACACTCTCACTCACCCTCACACCCCCTCACCATCACACCGCCTCACCCTCACACCCCCTCACCCTCACACATCCTCACACCCTCCCACCCCTTCACCCTCACACCCTCAACCTCACACCCCCTCACCCTCACACCCCCTCACCCTCAGAACCATCTCACCCTCACCCTCACTCACCCTCACCCTCACTCAACCGCACCAGCAAAGCATAACAAAACATAGCATAGCATAACAAAACACAGCATAGCATAGCAAAACATAGAATAGCATAACAAAACAATGCACAGGATAGCAAAACAAAACATAGCAAAACAAAACATAGCATAGCAAAACACAACAAAGCATAGCATAGCATAACAAAACACAACAAAACATAGAATAGCATAACAAAACATAGCATAACAAAACAAACAAAGCATAGCATAACATGTCAAAGCAAAACAAAACATAGCATAGTATAACAAAACATAGCATAGCATATCAAAACACAACAAAACATAGCAGAACAAAACATAGCATAAGATAACAAAACATAACATAACAAAACAAAGCATAGCATAACAAAACATAGCATGACAAAACATAGCCAAACATAGCATAGCATAACAAAACACAACAAAACATAGCATACATAACAAAACATAACATAGCAAAGCATAGCAAAACATAGCACAGCATAACAAAAGACAACAAAACATCGCATAGCATAACAAAACACAACATAGTATAGCATAACAAAACAAAGCTTAGCATAGCATAGCATAACAAAACAAAGCATAGCATAGCATAACAAAACATATCATAGCAAAACAAAGCATAGCATAACAAAACACAACAAAACATAGCATAGCATAACAAAACAAAACATAGGATAGCAAAACTAAACATAGCATAACAAAACAAAGCATAGGATAGCAAAACAAAGGATAGCATAGCAAAACATAGCATAACATAACAAAACATAGCATAACAAAACACAACACATAGCATAACAAAACATAGCAAAACACAACAAAACATAGCATAGTTTAACAAAACAAATCAAAACATAGCATAGCAAAACAAAACATGTAATAGCATAGCAAAACATAGCATAGCATACCAAACACAAAAAAGCATAGCATAACATAAAAATAGCAATGCAAAACAAAGCATAGCAAAATAAAACATAACAAAACATAGAATATCATAACAAAACATAGCATAGCATAGCATAACAAAGCATAGCATAGCAAAACATGGCATAGCATAACAAAACATAGCATAGCATAACAAAACACAGCATAGCATAGCAAAACAAAACATAGCATAGCATACAGCATCACTCAGCACCACCACAGCATCACTCAGGGGCACCACAACATCACTATGCGCTACCACAGCATCACTGAATGCATCAGCATCATTCGTTCGCCATCACAACATCACTCAGCGCCACCACATCATCAATCTGTGCAACCATTTAACAACAACTGGTTCAAATATGTTCTCTCAATGTTTTAAGCTTTATTACAAATGTAACAAAAAAAAGTTAATATTTCACTTCTGTTCTTGGATTTTCGTCACAATAAAATACACTGAACATAATCTTCACAAAAGTTATTTACAAAAGTTTAAGCTATTGCCATTATAAATTACAATAACTTTTATTTAAGTATTCATTATTAAAAAATGTAAAGCCATTGTTATTTGTAATATCAATACATGTAAGTCACGTAAATACAACACGTATTGCATTACAAATGCTATAGGTTTCACATTTGCGAAAGTTATAACTATTGGCTTTGTAAATGACAAAGCTATTAATTTCGCTATTTTCAAAAACAAAACAGAAATAAAAAAATGTGTCATTTACAAAACCAATAGCTCAAACTTTCCTAATGCGAGACCTATTGCATTGCAAATGCTTGTTAATATTGAAATGTATTGATCTGCTATTGTGCACTTTTTAATATTTTCTGTTTTTGGAATAAAAGTAAAAATGTGTAATATCATTGACTATCCCCCTTTTGGAGATGTGCCAAGCGTGTGAGTGTGATAAATGAATAATTGAGGTGTAAGTCAAATTTCAAGTCCAAAGGGTAAATTATTTTTAGCTGCAGGGTATTCATTTACACAGGGCCTGCGATTGTTCCTCTAACAACTTATCCTGTCACCTGCAAGGTTCACCAGCTGCAGTGATTGATCCAATTTTTGGACAACTTTCAAATGGAAGTTACCTCATGTTGAACGATCACAGCTGCTGTGGCATGTTGCCAGGTATTCCATATCTAGTAACTGTGTCAGCCAGGGTCACTTGCTGTATGCAAGTATTGTTTCCACAAACCAAGACAGACAGGGAGTTGCCTCTATGGCCTTCACTGAACATCTCTTCTATACAAATTGATACTCTAAGCAGAATGAAAGCCATTCTTTTGCAAAAAACTGTGCTACTGACCTCGGCCAAAGAAACCTATGATCTACAAGTCGCAAGGACTTCTGCCGAGATACATGCCCTTTTGAATACAAACTGGCCTATACATCTCTCAGAAATGTTAGGTCATGTCTTAAACACGTCTGATACGAGCGGTATTGTACATCTATTTAAGAACGTATGTTCCGGACTGTTAAGCACCTTTTCAAGCAGTCCTAGGAATAATTCCAAACTTCATGCACTCTGTGTTTGGCGGACTGCCCCTCCTTTTAGGACTCCTTGCAGGGATACTATTTTTTCTCCTTGTGCTACGATATGGCAAGCTAAACCACCTGTGGAGAGAGCTCTGCAGGAGATGAAGTGTCGTGAGCGCATTGTTCAAATTCTGGGTTTACCTCATCTAGGAGAATTAAATACCCCAGGGTTTCTGTCATTCAGACCAATCTGGCAAGATTGCATCTTACCTGTTCTACGCTGCCTGCTTTGCGGTGAAAAATGCGTGCTAGACATCTGTCTAACACTCCCATCAGTCATGCTAATGGATGTTGATACTTTGCAGGAACTGGTAACGGCCCATACTCTGTGGTGTTGTCCCCAGCGGCTACCAATCCTGATGACGGCATTCATTGAAAACTCACAGACGCAAATTGCTGCTGCTGAGGTACGAAAGGAAATAACAGGCACGCAATTAACATCGGATATGAACATTGCTGATGCGACCAATGGTGAAGGCGATACTTCACATCTATGTGCGGTTAATCTTCTAAACGAGGTAATCCAACTTTCACTTACAATGGTAGAGAACTTTTTGTCTACAGAGATAGAAGATTTCATGTTTTCTCCCAGCCCTAACACTGACTTTTGATTTTGGTACACTGTGTTCTGAGAGACTTTGAATTTGACCTTCATTTTTCATAAACAAGGAACTAAGGGGCATATTATCAAGGAACGGCGTTAAAAGTATCGCCGCTTTAACGGCAGTTGGAAACTGCCGTTAAAGCGGTGATAATGGGCTTGATAATATGCCCTTGAGAATTCCAATAGAAGTCCATGTTCTGGTGTGAACACGGGCTTCTATTGGAATTCACCAGGGCATATCATCAAGCCCATTATCGCCGCTTTAGCTGTAGTTTTCTGCAGCTAAACCGGCAATTATTTTAACACCGTTCTTGATAAAATGCCCCTAACTTTAGAACTTTTTCCTATGATTCATTTTTTTTTTCTCCAAATTTGTATTTTTCATTCTTGACACAAGTAATCTGCTTATAGTAGAACTATTCATAGAGAACAAGAGTTATTTGAATACCGAAGACAATATGTGACCTTGTCCACAAACAAACAGTTTTATGTAATCTGACCTGAAATGGTTTTGGCCCTTTTCTTCTGCATTTACGAGCCATTTCATACATGTATATTTTTATGATTCATTCAATTTGCATTTAAAATGTCAACATTTGATTAGAATGAATATCTTGCTTTAATGTGTACAGCACCAATGCAATGTTATGCTTACAACTAGTTTGGATACATTATTTACAATGTGTTTGAAACATTCCTTTGGCACTTCGTGTGTAGATACATTTTAGATATGTCATCATGTTTAGAATTTATTAACGTCGTACATATGAAAGTGGAGCGGGTGTTGTGTTTTGATTTAGATTCCGTATGAATTTCCCGATTCATGCCCTTAGAAAGGTACAATTCACATTCCCCTATTAAGGCATAGAAACCCAGCCCTTATTTAGGCTTAGTCCATACTACCCAAATACAGGCATGGCTACTTACATCCGTTCATCTACGTCACAACGAGTTCCTGGAAAACCAGACTCTTAAGCCTTTAGGACTTCCCCTGCTTAAGTATTTATTTCTCCAAGAACTCATTTATTATGCATGAACATCTATTCCTTAGGGGTTCATTCATGACGTTCATATGCCCGACTTTTACGTCAATACTGGCATTCCTAAACATCTTCAAGGTATAAATATACCTTCACTTGCTATGGCAAGGAACACTGCGGTTCGACTACCTACTTGCACGCAGCTCGCCACAGAAAAACCCGAAGGAAGCCAAGTCCCCAACTGACGCACTGACCAGACACTGTCATACTCCTCGCCGAGAATACAGCTCCAGTGTTTCTGACTCCCCTTGCGGGCGGTTAGAACATCGAGTCCTGGGAAAGAGATACCAACCGCTCTCGTTCTAAGGTATGGAGCTCATTAGAACCTAGTGAAACTTTTGGCAATTCTTGGCAGAACTAAACTAAACTAGACTATAGCTAAAACAGCACCTACCTCTTCCCCTGTACTAGACTTAGGTTAGGTACACTGGGGTAGGATTATTTTAGAAGCACCAGTTGAGTATTTTAACCTGTGTTATTTATGTATGTATTTTTATATATGTCATAGCAACAGACCATGCTATTACAGTATTATTTTATATTACTGTTTACGCTTTACGCATTATACTTCGCATTCTGTCTTACGATTGTAGCAGTTCATATCTCTTGCATGAGAAAGAAAACTGTTCAATAAACCCTTTTATTGAAACGCCCGTCTCTCTATTTCTGTGCAACTCTATAGAAACGAAGAATGCACGATTGACTGAGTGAAAAGGTTATCTATTGTTTCCACGACTATGAAGATATTGTTCCGACTCTAAGAGAAACAAAGTTGTCATGTTTATGCGGTTGTCAGAAATGAATCCCTTCTTCTTCATTCGAGAAAGTTTCTAGTAAGCTCTGAGTTAGCTGTCACCCACATGTAATTAAGTTTAATGTACTCGATAGAGACATACTGACCTTAGTCCTATGTCAAAACGATAGTGTATATTATTCCAATGCGCAGAGCCTATCAGGGATATAGGAACTACACTACAACCTAGTCACAGCAAAAACGTGTGAGATCCCTCACATTTCTGCATGGGTCCTAAATTCCACTTCAGACCTGGCTATAGTCTCTTAATCATTTCCAAGCAAGCATTTAACGGGGAGGTCTGCACTTACCACAACTTTCGTGAGGCCAGTTCAGAGTCAATCAGGTGCTGCTGCAACAACTGATTCTGACAGTTATTAAGGATCTGCTCCCTCATGATCAAGGTATACAATCCTGTATAATCACACACCTTACTGTCAAGTAACCAGCCCTCCAGAACCCTAGTAGCACAATCAACAAAGTCAACCCAGTCCTGAGTCTGTGTCTTTTGGGTATCTCTTTACTGTATCCTATACTGCTCAGCGGTTAAGCCAAACCCATCTATCATTGCACTCTTCAGGACTTTGTAATTATCAGCATCCTCTTCTCTGACAGTGAGGAGCATGTCTCTACCTTTGTCTGCAAAGGAGAGCCACAATACTGCTGCCCACTGCCCCTGGGGTACCTTCTGTACTTTGCAGTCCCTCTCCAGTACAGTTATCCATTAGTGGATGTAATTCCCATTTTTGTAGGGAGGGACAATCTTCCTCAAGTTTTTATGGTCATAAGACCTATCCCTACCTCTAGAGACATTGCTGCCACCATGGGACTCTAGTCGCATCTTTTTCCTTGCTCTTTCAAGCTTTAGGGTCTCCCTTTCTAAGGCTACTCTTTGTCTCCTTATCTCCAGCTGGGCTTCTTCAAACTTCAGCCAGTTCTCTCTCTTCTCTTGGGAGGTGTCCCTACTATGAGAAGAGACAGAATACCCTATTGATGTTCCAGAATGGTTAGACTCCACTTACGGAGATCTTGGCCTTCTAGGCACACTCCCAACTCTTCCTGGAGGGACAAAGACAGGGCCACTTTGGCCTTCTTCATCTCCATTTGGAGCTGGATTGTCCAGGTTTAGGTCATTGTCACCTCCCTGGTCAACATCAGAGTCTGAGTCCTGTGGATTGGTACCATTGGCCTCTTCCCCTTCTGTTGTTTTCACCCCACTGGCTACCCTCTCGGGCTCTGTAACCTTCCTACGGTCACCCTGAACTAACGCTTCTCTGAGATGTTGGGTGGTTGCATTTTTGCCTGTCTTTAGTTTCCTCATAGTACACAGAACCCTTAGCTCTAGAAAAGGGAATTTGTCAGACTTGGATGTCTGTAACATACTGACATCTGGCAGGGACACACCGGTTCCTGCCCGTAAAGACATAACTAGTGAGGTGTGCCGTATGCACTACCTACACTAGTTGTTTACCTACTAAACTATCTTGAGTTGTAGAAAGGGTGTACTTAAGCCCTCGACACACAACTCTAAGTTCAGTACAACTTACTATATTTAAGCTTGTATTAAATGTACCTCTGGTACCTTTAGTGGTTGTCAAATGGTCAATCACTTGGGATTATCTGGTAAAACAAAAGCACACTGGAATCCCACACGCTGCACACCAAAGTGAGATTTTTGCCTGGCATATGCTGTCCACTAGTTCTAGTGGGCACCTTGCACCAGTCCAAACGACTCTTATTGATGGTAGGTTTAAAGACAACCTATATAGAAAGCTATCCTAGTGGTAGCTGTGGAGAGCAGCCTTCAAGCTAAGTCTTGAAGGAATGTAAAGCAGCTTGTTTTACCAGTCTATAATCTTGTGAATGACCAAATGAAAGGAGAACCACACCAGGTATATATATAAAATATATGTATTTATTCTAAACACATCCCTCTAGTCTCTTTATGAGGCTAGAAGCAAAAGTACATACAGTTATCATATTTAGCAGACAGTAAATTAGCACAATATACGTTAAGCCCTAGGGGTGTACCAAACCATATACTAAGAAAGTGGTATAAGAACCACGATAGACATAGAGACCAGGCCTAGAGCCTGTAGAACCGCTGGGGCCACCAGGAACCACCCAAGGTAGTGACACAGGGGACCGACGGGGATGCGTGCAGTGTTTAAACACAGACGCGAATCACCATTGACTTCTATAAAGAAAGTTGCGATTAGAATTTTAAAGATCAGGGACACTTAGAAGGAGCCTTGGAGTAAACTCCTTTAGAACTAGGCAGTTCTAGAGTCAATACCCACGGGAGCACCGGAGTACTCGAGTTACCTCACCCAGGGAAGCCGGGTACATAGGTGTCTTTTTGTGTCAGGTTTCGCCGTCCTTTTCCATGGCGAGCTGTTGAAAAGTGCTGCAGGCAGCCAAGTGGAAAGTGTCCAGATGAATCTAAGGGTGGATCAGAGATCTGAAGAACCTGAAAGCAGAGGGGACAGAGCCGGGGTCACTTGCCAGTGACCAGGAATTCAATGAGAAGATGCCCACCGATATTGGGTGATTTCAGGTGCAGAAGGTGAAGCTGGACTCTTTAGCCACGAGGACCAGGAGGCGTTGATGACAACCAAGAGCTGGATTTGAGCTGTCCCATAAAGGATGTAGAGTGCTGCGATGTTGGTATCTGGATTGGACCCAACAAGCCTTGGCAACAGCAACCCACGCAGAAAGCAAAGATTACCTTCGGTGCAGACCAGCAAGGTCTTAGGGACTCACCCTTTGGAGGTGAGTCAGAGCACGTCTCGAGCAACCAGGAAAGCCCAAGAAACAGAAGAGTTACCTTCGTGGGGACCCACCAGTCGACGGACCAGGGATCGCGAAGGAGCCTCGAGCGGAAATGCTAGAAGCGGGCCCACGGAACACTCGTGGAGTGTAGGCCCACAATCTTTGGTGTAAAGGATGCTCGGGGCTTGGACTACAAGTAGCCCAATGCACAACTGCAGGAAAGCTCGGGAAGTTGATGCACTAGCAGATGTGCACGGTGTCCAGGAGTAAGTAAGTAATGTATTTATCGTACAGTTAATTAAACCTTTACAAAAGTTTGCCATCTTTTATAAAACAGTAAAACATCAATTTAAAAGGTTAATAGCCACAGTTAAGAACACACTTAAAATTGCAGCAGAGATCCACTCCTGTGTCCAGGAGTTCCGGTCCCACGTCTCTCGTGAGGGTTGCGGGTCTCAGTTTTGCTGGGATCTCGTGTTAGCCTCTGAGAAATCTTGAAGTCCATGTTCTGAGTCCCAAATCCGTCGGGATCCGGCGGGAGCCTTGAAAATGCAGACCGGCAAGATGCTTCTTTGGTGCCTGTTTGAACAGGGGAGTCACTCCTTGACCCCAAAGGAGATTCTTCTGTCTTCTAGTCGAAATGGAATGTTGAAGTTCCAGGATATATGTTGCAGAGTTTTGTCCAGGTGTAATCTGAAGTCCTAAGGACTGGGTTCCTATAATTATACTAAGTTTAGGGGTTGGACTTACTCTAGGGTCCCACCTATGGGAGGACCCTGGGTGGGGGTGGTTACACCCCTTTGCCTTTGTCCAATTTTGCACCAGAGCAGGGATTGAGTGCCCCTGCAACCGGCTTGAACTGGGGAATGCACAGGGACACCAAGTGTGCCCCAACACTGTCTGAAAAGCATTCTATGAATGCACCCACCCAACCCCAATACAGTAAAGCCTGTCTGGGAGGTGGTCACACCCCCCTGCGACAGGAAACCTATTGTCCAGGCCTCCCCTGCCGGAGTTTCGTCCAGGAGCAGGAGGTCAGACCAGTGTCTGTGGCATCCATTTTGTGATGCTGGGGTTCTTTTAAACTATTACTGGTTAAGTAAGTATGTACATGTCTTCTCCCTCTAAAAGGGTGGAATTCTACCCCCACCACCAGGACTGGCGGGGGGGGGGGGTAGAATTCCAAAGTGTTTGACACCAAACACAACATGTTTCCATGCAGCCATTCCAAAGTAAATGTAAATGTAAATGTATTTGAGCTTATATAGCGCACAGCTACCCGCAGTGGGTGTCCCGGCGCTTGCTTAGGGAACCCGTCCTGGTATTCCCCTGTGAGATAGCCCCGGCAGGGTATCCACAAGGTGAAAGCCAGGGATCCCGCCGCGAGGGGCCGTTGTGGAGATTAAGCAAGCTATTGCCCAGAGTCGCAGAGTGTGAACCCGTGAGTCGAGAAGGCACCGGAGCGAGAATTATCGAGTCCGTGGAATTTTTAGCCCAAGACCTGCCGAGGAGGGGAATTGAACCCTGGTCCAGGGCCGATCTCAGCTTCCGGGTCTGCCGCCTCTAACACTTGAGCCACACTTCTCCACAGTTAGCATTTACAGTGAGTTTATAATGCACTTAAGAGTATATGGTGAGGCTGCATCACAGAACAGCCTCAGAGAATAGATTCCGAAAGCTGCAGAGGAGGCCTGCTCATGCATGGGCACCCTCTCACACAAAACCAAGCACTCTGCCTTCAGGATTGATAAGGCCTGCCATAAGAGTGACTTATAGGTTTATTTGTGTCAGTGATTAAAGGTAGATATAGGTAACCTATATCTTAGTAAGCGGTGCATGCACCACCTTACCCAGGCTGCAGTAGCAGACCTGTGGTGCCATTTTGGAAGGCTTCCCAGGGGTGGCATAATACATGCTTCAGCCCCTGATGGGCCTCTGGGGTACCTATGCCCTTAGTACCTAAGGTACCATATACTAGGGACTCACAAGAGTAACCCAGTAAACAATCTGGAGTGTACCTAAAGTACTTGCAATCATTTTAGAGAAGAAGCAGCTAGGCTGGGGTCCTGAATAGCAGGGCCTCAGCCAGACTAAAGTAAAAAAACAGTGAAACATCAGCAAAAAGTGGGGGTAACCATAGTAAGCAGATCCTACTCTCCTACAAACATATCCTGCGGGGTGTTCGGAATCAGTCTTGGCACCAAGCCCCTAGTTCACGGATTAGTAGGAACAACATGACAGGGGCAGCGACAGTTGTCGAAGGATACGAGCAGAGACGCTAAGGACAGGATCAGAGACAGCTAGCACGGATGGGGCAGAGACAGTTGTCTAAGAATAGGAGCAGAGATCGCTTGCACAGGGCACAAGTTTGGGGTACACGGTGTCCCCCCACTGTTTTCACAGGGTGGACGCCCCCCCAAGAAGTTGGGCCCCACAGAAATATGCTGAACTTGTCCCAGTGTCATTTTCAGACACCAGGTCACGTTCAGCAGCGCCTGTACGTTGTCTGCTTTCCGTTCCCAGCAGCAACGTGCAGGCAGCGAGGGACCTTTTTTTCACCTCCAGCTGGACCGAAGTTAAGGGGCCTCCTTTTGTTCGAATATCCTGACTGGAGGCGCCCTGGAACCTTACACCTAAACATAAATGCCACAGAGGATAAACAAAGGCACTTATGAGAGGCAGCTTTTGCCTTTGTTCAGTTCTTGTATATGATAGATTCATGCACTGTAAGATGTGTTTCAATTTCAATAGCACTATTTTATTTCTTTTATAGCGCTATGCAACCCAATGCAGGGTGTCAGAGCTCTTTACCAAACATACACATTATACATTGACAATAAATGATGTACATGAGTACATCAATGCACAAGATGAGTTACATGAGACAGTGAGTGTCAGGAACTGCCTAACTGCGCCTGCACTGCATAGAAAACTACATTGCCCATGATCCCTCCCATCACGTGCAGGATGTACTTTGGGACTCTGGGCACGCTTCCTGTTGCGTGTTATTCTGGGTATTATCGGACCTTGCTGATCGGCGTGAGGGAGGTCTTCTGCACGCCGTGTCCCTAGATTGCTGTTCGGGATTGCCGTGTTGCGTCGCTTCCGAATCCCAGGTAGGATTCGTGGTGTTTCTGGTGTTCGGCACGCGTTGCCATCGCCGCACAGCCGAACGGATTACTATTCTTTGGTCGGACGTTACGGAGTTCATTAGCGGGCTGCTAATGGTCTCCATTGTTTCCCCAAGCTGTGCTGTATGAAAGAGGGAGACCGCGAATCCCTGAGAACCCTTTCAGATTGTACAAAGACTGGGATTATTGGCTCTCTGTTATCTAACGCGGAGCGCGGTGGTGGTAGCAACTACGTGCTGCCGTGTTGGTGGATTTTCTGTTGAAGAGGGAGGAGGTATCAAGCGGAGTGCTGTAGTGGTCGCAACTACGCACTACCGTTTTGTTGGGAGTAAACATTTATATTGTGACAATAGAGACATGTCTTAAAAACGTGTTGTGAGTTCAACTACACGTATACTGCTTGCTTTTGCTTTTCGTTAGTAGTCCGGTCATTTAAGCAGAACTATAAGGAGCGGAGTGTTGTGGTTCTTGCCTCCTACACACTACCGTATCCTCTATGCTTCATCCAGGAACATTGGTCTACTTTGCTTGACGAACACCATAGGGTTCCTCGATGTTCTTTTCAGTTATACCTATTCTTTGGTATGTCTTGGTGTAGTATAAGTACAGTTTTGCTCATCATACACTAAGAGGTGTTCTAACTGTGTTGTTGTGTTTCATACAGGCATTAGTTTGTTTTCGTAAGAAGAGAGGAAGAAGAGGCTGATATCAGAGTGTCTTGGTTATTACCCTGAGCAGGTACACAAGGTTTCTTTAGCAAGAATTCATGAGAGTAGAATTATATGTGATTGTGGTTGCTTATGAAGATATCATTTGTCGTTTCAGGATTCCCTCTCCCTGCTGACCCCTTCCTTTCCCTCCCTGTCTTCTATCTTCCTATTTTTTCCCCTTGCCTAATGACTCGAGCACCCTGTGTTACATATTCAGGGTGCTGGTGACATTTGGAGGTGGAGCATTTTATACAACAGCTGGATTCCGTGGAGCTAAAACCTGACAGTGAGGTTTGCAAGGTGTAGTAGTCGCATGTCCTTCATACCTCACTGTGGTCTTTTAGAAGGATTACAATTTATGAACTGCAGATAACAACATGATGTCTGAGTTAAAAGCAGAAACCCACTTTAATATCTACATAAAATAAAAATCTGTCATCTGCGTGTTAGATGATGTGCTTTGCAGGAGACACATTGACTTTACAAAACACAGATTTCTCCAGTAAGTGCATTAACCACCAGAGTTATCTCATCATTATTACTATTCCCTGAGATTTACTGGGCACCTTCACAGCAGATGCCTTAACCCAATCAAATATTTCAAAACATAGACTTTGGGGCGTGGCCGGGCAAGATGGCTCGGTGGACGTAATCCACTCCAGCTCCTGTGACCCGTGCCGAGCGGAGCATGCAATTATGAGTTTAGTGCTCCAAAAATTATTGGAATAGGTCCATGACGACTTGGAGAGGTGGCGGAGGGCCCATGGACGCGAAGTATCTAGCGCAACAGTGAGTTTTCAAAGCTGTCTGGAGCCCAGGCCGGAGCCACCTGCAAACTCAAGATGGCGGCGGAGGCGGCGATCACAGGAGACCGGCGGAGAAAGTAAGCCCCAGAGCGCACTGCGACGTCAAGCAGGAACGCGGAACACCAGCATACACCAGGCAGCCTTGCAGTGGCAGTGGGAGTGAGACTGGCAGGAGTTGCCTCCCCAGCAGCACCGAGCCTGATCTGCTGCAGAGACTCCGGGCTATGGAGCAGAGCCTCGGGTATAGGAGAGCAGCAACGGAGGTAGGCGAGGCTCGCACAACCAGTGGCACAAAGGGTGGGAGTGGCCTGGGAGAGTGCCCAACCCCCTGGTAGAAAATCCGACACGGAGGCATAGGCTACTGGAGACCTCGATGGGGCAGAGTCGGCTTGCCTGACCCTAAGATGAAGCCGGGGAAATGACTGATTAGCAGCAGTAAGAGTAGTGAACTACTATGAAGAGGCACCGTAGCTTGACCACAGGATTAGTAGAGATACACTGAATCTCTACCCTCATCAACACAAACAATGATATCAGGGAGGTAACTGCCCTGCCACATCATCTGCCTGACTCTAAGATGGCGCCTGCAAATTAACGCCTGGAAAAAATGGGGGCCTTGATTTTTTGGTAAGAAGCATAGATCCTTGCTGGAGATATTAGCGGCGACACTCTGACTGCCTACACTGCCCAGCAAGGGCGCTGCCTTTGGGAGCGTAAGCATAGTGCCTTCTCACGCACCAGACATTAAAGAGGACTGCCACAGCCTACAGCTAACTCAAGATCCTAATGAGCCGGCCTCCGCATAAGCATAGATCAATAATAGAAATGTCCTCCCTACCCAGACGCCATATTCTGAAGGGGAGTCACCCGCTCTAGCGAGGGTAGCCCTCTGAGCTGCCCATATGCCACCAAAAAATGCGACAAATAAGGTCTCCACATATTTTGCTGTGACAGACAAGAGGCAAGAACAAGACAAAGACAGACAGACAAGAGGCGAGAACAAGACAAAGATAGACAGACAAGAGGCGAGAACAAGACAAAGATAGACAGACAAGAGGCAAGAACAGGACAAAGATAGACAGACAAGAGGCGAGAACAAGACAAAGATAGACAGACAAGAGGCAAGAACAAGACAAAGATAGACAGACAAGAGGCAAGAACAAGACAAAGATAGACAGACAAGAGGCAAGAACAAGACAAAGATAGACAGACAAGAGGCAAGAACAGGACAAAGATAGACAGACAAGAGGGGAGAACAAGACAAAGATAGACAGACAAGAGGGGAGAACAAGACAAAGATAGACAGACAAGAGGCGAGAACAAGACAAAGATAGACAGACAAGAGGCAAGAACAAGACAAAGATAGACAGACAAGAGGCGGGAACAAGACAAAGATAGACAGACAAGAGGCAAGAACAAGACAAAGATAGACAGACAAGAGGCAAGAACAAGACAAAGATAGACAGACAAGAGGCAAGAACAGGACAAAGATAGACAGACAAGAGGCAAGAACAGGACAAAGATAGACAGACAAGAGGCGAGAACAAGACAAAGATAGACAGACAAGAGGCAAGAACAGGACAAAGATAGACAGACAAGAGGCAAGAACAAGACAAAGATAGACAGACAAGAGGCGGGAACAAGACAAAGATAGACAGACAAGAGGCAAGAACAAGACAAAGATAGACAGACAAGAGGCAAGAACAAGACAAAGATAGACAGACAAGAGGCAAGAACAGGACAAAGATAGACAGACAAGAGGCAAGAACAGGACAAAGATAGACAGACAAGAGGCGAGAACAAGACAAAGATAGACAGACAAGAGGCAAGAACAGGACAAAGATAGACAGACAAGAGGCAAGAACAAGACAAAGATAGACAGACAAGAGGCAAGAACAAGACAAAGATAGACAGACAAGAGGCAAGAACAAGACAAAGATAGACAGACAAGAGGCGAGAACAAGACAAAGATAGACAGACAAGAGGCGAGAACAAGACAAAGATAGACAGACAAGAGGCGGGAACAAGACAAAGATAGACAGACAAGAGGCGGGAACAAGACAAAGATAGACAGACAAGAGGCGAGAACAAGTTAAGATAGACAGACAAGAGGCAAGAACAAGACAAAGATAGACAGACAAGAGGCGGGAACAAGACAAAGATAGACAGACAAGAGGCAAGAACAGGACAAAGATAGACAGACAAGAGGCAAGAACAGGACAAAGATAGACAGACAAGAGGCAAGAACAAGTTAAGATAGACAGACAAGAGGCAAGAACAGGACAAAGATAGACAGACAAGAGGCAAGAACAAGACAAAGATAGACAGACAAGAGGCAAGAACAAGTTAAGATAGACAGACAAGAGGCAAGAACAGGACAAAGATAGACAGACAAGAGGCGAGAACAAGACAAAGATAGACAGACAAGAGGCGAGAACAAGACAAAGATAGACAGACAAGAGGCGAGAACAAGACAAAGATAGACAGACAAGAGGCAAGAACAAGACAAAGATAGACAGACAAGAGGCAAGAACAAGTTAAGATAGACAGACAAGAGGCGAGAACAAGACAAAGATAGACAGACAAGAGGCGAGAACAAGTTAAGATAGACAGACAAGAGGCGAGAACAAGACAAAGATAGACAGACAAGAGGTGAGAACAAGACAAAGATAGACAGACAAGAGGCGAGAACAAGACAAAGATAGACAGACAAGAGGCAAGAACAAGACAAAGATAGACAGACAAGAGGCGAGAACAAGACAAAGATAGACAGATAAGAGGCGAGAACAAGACAAAGATAGACAGACAAGAGGCGAGAACAAGACAAAGATAGACAGACAAGAGGCGAGAACAAGACAAAGATAGACAGACAAGAGGCGAGAACAAGACAAAGATAGACAGACAAGAGGCAAGAACAAGACAAAGATAGACAGACAAGAGGCAAGAACAGGACAAAGATAGACAGACAAGAGGCAAGAACAAGACAAAGATAGACAGACAAGAGGCGAGAACAAGACAAAGATAGACAGACAAGAGGCAAGAACAAGACAAAGATAGACAGACAAGAGGCGAGAACAAGACAAAGATAGACAGACAAGAGGCAAGAACAGGACAAAGATAGACAGACAAGAGGCGAGAACAAGACAAAGATAGACAGACAAGAGGCAAGAACAGGACAAAGATAGACAGACAAGAGGCGGGAACAAGACAAAGATAGACAGACAAGAGGCAAGAACAAGACAAAGATAGACAGACAAGAGGCAAGAACAAGACAAAGATAGACAGACAAGAGGCAAGAACAAGACAAAGATAGACAGACAAGAGGCAAGAACAGGACAAAGATAGACAGACAAGAGGCGGGAACAAGACAAAGATAGACAGACAAGAGGCGAGAACAAGACAAAGATAGACAGACAAGAGGCAAGAACAAGACAAAGATAGACAGACAAGAGGCAAGAACAAGACAAAGATAGACAGACAAGAGGCGAGAACAAGACAAAGATAGACAGACAAGAGGCGAGAACAAGACAAAGATAGACAGACAAGAGGCAAGAACAAGACAAAGATAGACAGACAAGAGGCAAGAACAGGACAAAGATAGACAGACAAGAGGCAAGAACAAGACAAAGATAGACAGACAAGAGGCGAGAACAAGACAAAGATAGACAGACAAGAGGCGAGAACAAGACAAAGATAGACAGACAAGAGGCGAGAACAAGACAAAGATAGACAGACAAGAGGCGAGAACAAGACAAAGATAGACAGACAAGAGGCGAGAACAAGACAAAGATAGACAGACAAGAGGCGAGAACAAGACAAAGATAGACAGACAAGAGGCGAAAACAAGACAAAGATAGACAGACAAGAGGCGAGAACAAGACAAAGATAGACAGACAAGAGGCGAGAACAAGACAAAGACAGACAGACAAGAGGCGAGAACAAGACAAAGATAGACAGACAAGAGGCGAGAACAAGACAAAGATAGACAGACAAGAGGCGAGAACAAGACAAAGATAGACAGACAAGAGGCGAGAACAAGACAAAGATAGACAGACAAGAGGCGAGAACAAGACAAAGATAGACAGACAAGAGGCGAGAACAAGACAAAGATAGACAGACAAGAGGCGAGAACAAGACAAAGACAGACAGACAAGAGGCGAGAACAAGACAAAGATAGACAGACAAGAGGCGAGAACAAGACAAAGATAGACAGACAAGAGGCGAGAACAAGACAAAGATAGACAGACAAGAGGCAAGAACAAGACAAAGATAGACAGACAAGAGGCGAGAACAAGACAAAGATAGACAGACAAGAGGCGAGAACAAGACAAAGATAGACAGACAAGAGGCAAGAACAGGACAAAGATAGACAGACAAGAGGGGAGAACAGGACAAAGATAGACAGACAAGAGGCAAGAACAAGACAAAGATAGACAGACAAGAGGCGAGAACAAGACAAAGATAGACAGACAAGAGGCGAGAACAAGACAAAGATAGACAGACAAGAGGCAAGAACAAGACAAAGATAGACAGACAAGAGGCGAGAACAAGACAAAGATAGACAGACAAGAGGCAAGAACAGGACAAAGATAGACAGACAAGAGGGGAGAACAAGACAAAGATAGACAGACAAGAGGCGAGAACAAGACAAAGATAGACAGACAAGAGGCAAGAACAGGACAAAGATAGACAGACAAGAGGCGAGAACAAGACAAAGATAGACAGACAAGAGGCGAGAACAAGACAAAGATAGACAGACAAGAGGCAAGAACAAGACAAAGATAGACAGACAAGAGGCGAGAACAAGACAAAGATAGACAGACAAGAGGCGAGAACAAGACAAAGATAGACAGACAAGAGGCGAGAACAAGACAAAGATAGACAGACAAGAGGCAAGAACAAGACAAAGATAGACAGACAAGAGGCGAGAACAAGACAAAGATAGACAGACAAGAGGCGGGAACAAGACAAAGATAGACAGACAAGAGGCAAGAACAAGACAAAGATAGACAGACAAGAGGCGGGAACAAGACAAAGATAGACAGACAAGAGGCGGGAACAAGACAAAGATAGACAGACAAGAGGCGAGAACAAGACAAAGATAGACAGACAAGAGGCGAGAACAAGACAAAGATAGACAGACAAGAGGCGAGAACAAGACAAAGATAGACAGACAAGAGGCGAGAACAAGACAAAGATAGACAGACAAGAGGCGAGAACAAGACAAAGATAGACAGACAAGAGGCGAGAACAAGACAAAGATAGACAGACAAGAGGCGAGAACAAGACAAAGATAGACAGACAAGAGGCGGGAACAAGACAAAGATAGACAGACAAGAGGCAAGAACAAGACAAAGATAGACAGACAAGAGGCGAGAACAGGACAAAGATAGACAGACAAGAGGCGAGAACAAGACAAAGATAGACAGACAAGAGGCGAGAACAAGACAAAGATAGACAGACAAGAGGCAAGAACAAGACAAAGATAGACAGACAAGAGGCAAGAACAGGACAAAGATAGACAGACAAGAGGCAAGAACAAGACAAAGATAGACAGACAAGAGGCGAGAACAAGACAAAGATAGACAGACAAGAGGCAAGAACAGGACAAAGATAGACAGACAAGAGGCGAGAACAAGACAAAGATAGACAGACAAGAGGCGAGAACAAGACAAAGATAGACAGACAAGAGGCAAGAACAAGACAAAGATAGACAGACAAGAGGCGAGAACAAGACAAAGATAGACAGACAAGAGGCAAGAACAGGACAAAGATAGACAGACAAGAGGCGAGAACAAGACAAAGATAGACAGACAAGAGGCGAGAACAAGACAAAGATAGACAGACAAGAGGCGAGAACAAGACAAAGATAGACAGACAAGAGGCAAGAACAAGACAAAGATAGACAGCCAAGAGGCAAGAACAAGACAAAGATAGACAGACAAGAGGCGAGAACAAGACAAAGATAGACAGACAAGAGGCAAGAACAGGACAAAGATAGACAGACAAGAGGCGAGAACAAGACAAAGATAGACAGACAAGAGGCGAGAACAAGACAAAGATAGACAGACAAGAGGCAAGAACAAGACAAAGATAGACAGACAAGAGGCGGGAACAAGACAAAGATAGACAGACAAGAGGCAAGAACAAGACAAAGATAGACAGACAAGAGGCAAGAACAAGACAAAGATAGACAGCCAAGAGGCAAGAACAAGACAAAGATAGACAGACAAGAGGCGAGAACAGGACAAAGATAGACAGACAAGAGGCAAGAACAAGACAAAGATAGACAGACAAGAGGCGAGAACAAGACAAAGATAGACAGACAAGAGGCGAGAACAAGACAAAGATAGACAGACAAGAGGCGGGAACAAGACAAAGATAGACAGACAAGAGGCAAGAACAGGACAAAGATAGACAGACAAGAGGCGAGAACAAGACAAAGATAGACAGACAAGAGGCGAGAACAAGACAAAGATAGACAGACAAGAGGCAAGAACAAGACAAAGATAGACAGACAAGAGGCAAGAACAGGACAAAGATAGACAGACAAGAGGCAAGAACAAGACAAAGATAGACAGACAAGAGGCAAGAACAAGACAAAGATAGACAGACAAGAGGCAAGAACAGGACAAAGATAGACAGACAAGAGGCAAGAACAAGACAAAGATAGACAGACAAGAGGCAAGAACAAGACAAAGATAGACAGACAAGAGGCAAGAACAAGACAAAGATAGACAGACAAGAGGCAAGAACAGGACAAAGATAGACAGACAAGAGGCAAGAACAGGACAAAGATAGACAGACAAGAGGCAAGAACAAGACAAAGATAGACAGACAAGAGGCGAGAACAAGACAAAGATAGACATACAAGAGGCAAGAACAGGACAAAGATAGACAGACAAGAGGCAAGAACAGGACAAAGATAGACAGACAAGAGGCAAGAACAGGACAAAGATAGACAGACAAGAGGCGGGAACAAGACAAAGATAGACAGACAAGAGGCAAGAACAGGACAAAGATAGACAGACAAGAGGCGAGAACAAGACAAAGATAGACAGACAAGAGGCGGGAACAAGACAAAGATAGACAGACAAGAGGCAAGAACAAGACAAAGATAGACAGACAAGAGGCAAGAACAGGACAAAGATAGACAGACAAGAGGCAAGAACAGGACAAAGATAGACAGACAAGAGGCGGGAACAAGACAAAGATAGACAGACAAGAGGCAAGAACAGGACAAAGATAGACAGACAAGAGGCGAGAACAAGACAAAGATAGACAGACAAGAGGCAAGAACAAGACAAAGATAGACAGACAAGAGGCAAGAACAAGACAAAGATAGACAGACAAGAGGCGAGAACAAGACAAAGATAGACAGACAAGAGGCAAGAACAAGACAAAGATAGACAGACAAGAGGCGAGAACAAGACAAAGATAGACAGACAAGAGGCAAGAACAAGACAAAGATAGACAGACAAGAGGCAAGAACAAGACAAAGATAGACAGACAAGAGGCAAGAACAGGACAAAGATAGACAGACAAGAGGCAAGAACAAGACAAAGATAGACAGACAAGAGGCAAGAACAGGACAAAGATAGACAGACAAGAGGCGGGAACAAGACAAAGATAGACAGACAAGAGGCGAGAACAAGACAAAGACAGACAGACAAGAGGCAAGAACAAGACAAAGATAGACAGACAAGAGGCAAGAACAGGACAAAGATAGACAGACAAGAGGCGAGAACAAGTTAAGATAGACAGACAAGAGGCGAGAACAAGACAAAGATAGACAGACAAACACAATGCAATCAGTAGAGAAGGCCTGTTGGCCTCCCTCAGAGGGTTCAAGTCCGAATTGTGCGCTGAAATCAAACGGAATCTACGGGCCTCAATGAAACAGCTGAAATCGGACCTCTCTGAACGCAGGCCGACCCTTCAGCACGATATGGATGCTGTGGGGTCCCAGGTCCTTGAAAATGAGGAAGATACGCAAGAACTGGACACTTGCACCAACAGGATACAGGAAAAACAAGAGCCCCAGATGCAGCTCCAACTAACCATCCTGAAAGCGGAAGACATAGACAGCAGGTCTCGAAGGGAAAACATCTGCATAAGAGACCTGGAGGAGGGGTCAGAGGGACCGGACTTGGAGGCCTTTGTGGAGGGGCTCTTTGCAGAAATCATAGGCCCGCGTCAGTTGAGGATTAAAATAGGCAGGGTTCATGGTGCTGGAAATCAGCAGACGGGTGACTGTCCCGCACAAGGGACGTGTTAGTCAAGCTACATTTGTTTAAAACAAAAGAAACAATACTGCAAGCCGCAAGGAAAAAAGAGGAGAACTTGTTCCAGATGTACAAATGCCTGCTGTTCCAAGACCCAGTGCCCTCCACCCTGGCACGTAGGCAACAGCTAAGACCGATCACAACCAATATACGCTACTAATGGACATTTCCATTTGGCCTCGCCTTTGAATTTAACAACAAACCTCAACATGTCTCTTTTGTGATAACAGGAGGCAATTTGAAGATAAAAGTAGGTTGATTGTAAGATGTCCACAACGACCCCCAGAGCCCCCTCTCAGCTCCTCAGCCAGGCTTCTCTCTGCTGGATTCTACAATCCAGATTCCAACACAAGAACCTTGTTGCTAGGAGCACATTAAAAACTAACAAGATAAAAACATAACAGTCTCAGGACTAGAAGAGGGAACGTTTATTTGTCTTTTTCTATTTTGGGGGGAGCGGGTACCTGGTGGAGGGATCAGAAGAAGGTCTGTAGATCGATACCAGTGGGGAATGCTAGATTGCCTTTCAATGCTGGAAGACGGGAAGGTAAACAACTATCAGGGGAGACAATGGTGGCTCGGGGATATGCTTGGGAGGACATGGGAGGGACAAGGTTCTGAGGGTTGTAAAATGGTCTCAATAGCCTCCTGGAATTTAAAGGGCATGAATTTGCCTCTTAAAAGTCAAAATGTTTGGAAATACCTTACAGTTGAAAATACAGTAAATTAGGAACAGGTTAATTTATGGACTAAGACTGACATCGGACAAAAGTGAATGTATCTTAACCAAGTGTTTATTCTTTATTAAATCATGTTTGGTTTTTTTAAAAGAGCAATAGTGTTTGGCTGCTTCAAATATATGACAAACTTTCTACATATATGACATACTGTAAATTCTAATTCATGTGTGTTTATGGTGCATTACAGTAGTTATTTAAAACATGGCTATAAATTACAGTGTACTACGCGCGTTTCGGCTGTGAGCCTTCATCAGGAAGCCATGAGTATTTCCAGAGAACCTGAAAATGGATTAGGATTATCAAAGGCAGCTTTAAAGGGGATATGCTGGTATGAGGCAATGGAGTCTTGTATAAGGAAATAAGAGCTTGCCTAGGCCATTCACATAGGTGAGATTTTAGCTGGTACTGCGCACAGACTGTGTCGCGATGTCCAATAATGGAATCTGGTGAGATGGTAAAGCTGAATAGACAGTTTATCAGAGTAGAATGCAGAGAAGCTTCTATGATTGTAGGTATCTGGAAGGCAGTCTTGTTGTTGTTTCTCTGCGGGATTCTAAAGGTTAAGATCTGGGATCGCAGCATGTGCGAAGTCCGGAATCCGTTGTACCGTAATCTCTTCAGACGGTCCCGCAGGCGATCCTATGGTGGAGTCTGTCTGGCGCCTCGGATATGTATCCCGATGAGCCAAGGGTTGTAAAATGGTCTCAATAGCCTCCTGGAATTTAAAGGGCATGAATTTGCCTCGTAAAAGTCAAAATGTTTGGAAATACCTTACAGACCACCAGTTCAAAGTGGTCACATTGCAGAAAACGCATCTTAAAAAAAACAGTAGAGATTCGACTCCGCCATAAGAGTTATCCGCCGGTCTATAGATCCTCTGCTAACCCCAAACAAAAAGGTGCTGCTCTGTTGTTTCACAGCTCGACGAAATTCCAAACTGAGGCTATTAAATCCAATCAGGAGGGCAGATTAATAATGGTAAAGGGGAAACTGAGAGGCAAACTTCACGCTCATTTCTGTATATGTCCCCAATACAGGGCAAAATGCGTTCCTGACCTCACTTCTAGACCAGATAGGGGGGTTTGCGGAGTGTTCCACGATACTTATGGGCGACTTTAGTTGGACATGGCAAGCTGAGATGGTTAGCACACATTCTCAGAGGGCGGCCACATAACTATTTTCTAAGGGAACTAAGCAGAAAATACCAGCCTTGGGCTTACGAGACGCATGGCGATCGCTCTATACAACTGCCAAAGATTATACCTTCTTGTCACATGTACATGCGACATACTCTAGGCTAGACCACATTTTTATAAGTCAATCCCTCCTAGGTTCTTTAGAAGCTGCAAAGATACTCCCAATCACAATCTCAGACCACAGCCTGGTAACTATTAGCCTGTCATGAGGGCACGGTGTGGCGTGCACCCATAGATGGTACTTCCCAGTTTCAGTCGCCAGGGACAGACTTACGAGAGACGAGCTGAGGAAATTAATCTCAGAATTCTTTGAGCGTAATCATCCTCAGGCCACTTCAGCCCAGAATAACTGGGACGCATTCAAGGCAGTCCTCAGGGGCAAATGAATAGAATTAAACTCCACTATCAACACGCGGAGGGCTAAGGAACGATTAGCACCGGAGGAGGAACTGGAGAGAGTAGAAAGGGATCATAAGAAAACTCCATCACAAACACTGAAGCAGCAACTCACAGCATTGAAGGGGAAAATCAAAGCGATTTACACAAACAGGGCAGAATGCAGGCTCTTAAGGCTCCGGCAAGCATCCTATGCGCCGGGAGGCACCGTAGGGACTCATCTAGCACGGCAGCTATGCGAGAATAGGGAACGTGAGTACATAGGGGGCAGATGGGATAGGGACGGCGCTATAGCTCATAAAGACCACGTCAAAGCAAGCATTTTGGGTGGGATCTTTAGAGACCTATGCACAGGTACTCAGCCAGATGTTTCTCAGCAACAGCAATATTTGGATTCACTTGAGCTCACTCCGGTTCCACCGGCAGAAAATGACAGGATAAATGGACCTATCACCGAAGAGGAAGGGAGGACAACAATTCCTAAACTCAAATTACACAAATCACCAGGGCCTGACGGGCTCACGGCTCAATTCTATAAAATATTTGTGGCGGAAATTACACCACATCTCACCCTGTTATTTAATGTAATAGCAACAAAACGATCAGTTTTAAACTATATGGCTGAGGCTGTGGTCACGGTGATTCCCAAACCAGGGAAGAATCCACACGACGGTGCGTCTTACCGACCCATTGCACTGTTAAACCTCGATGCTAAACTCTACTCTGCCTTACTAGCCACGAGTCTAGACAGTTTAATGCCCCTACTAATCCACCCTGATCAATCAAGCTTCATAAAAGGTAGACAAATGCACAATAACATTCGCAGGACTATTCATTTGATCGAAAAAGTTACCAAATTCAAAATCCCAGCGCTATCGGTGGGCCTGGACGCTGAGAAGGCCTTTGGCAGGGTGGATTGGTCTTTCCTGTTTTTGACCATGCAAACATTTGGATTTGGGCAAAGCTTCATTCACATGGTTCGGGTGAATTATAGGCATCCGCAATCGAGAGTACAGGTCAATGGGTCACAGTCGCCCCCATTCACCCTGAGTAGGGGGTTCAAGGCAGTCGTACCTGCTATCCCCACTGTTGATCGCTTTGAGCTTTGAGCCTCTGGCAGTTCCGTTCAGAGCAAACCCTGAAATCAGAGGAATACAATTTGGGGGTACAGAACACGAGGCCTCGCTCTTTGCTGATGACATTTTAATGACGCTTACAGTTCGGGGCACATCCTTACTGGCTTTGCAGACAGAGTTAGATAAATTAGAAGAAGTAGCGGGCTTCAAGGGAAATACGTTGAAATCCTTCATATTGAATCTTACGGTTCCAGTGGGGGACGCCGTACAACTACACGGCCAGTCCACCTTTCAATGGGCCAAGCGCCCCATTCAATACTTAAACTTACCCCGAGGGTAGAGGACCTTTACAAAGCCAACTATGCCCCAATGCCGACCCAATTACAACAAGACCTCAGACGTTGGAAGTCACTATACATTTCTTGGTTAGGACTGATAAACGCGGTTAAAATGACGCTGCTCCTAAAACTACTCTACCTGTTTCAGGCACTCCCGGTCGATGTAGACCACGATCTGCTACCTAAGTTACGGTCGCTAATCACCAAATTAATGTGGCGAGGGGGAAGAGCACGTTTGCTGTTCCATGTTTTAAGACACCCAAAGAAGGAGGGAGGAGTGGCGCTACCAGGCTTTTCATTGTATTTTAAGGCGGCCCAATTGAGGGTGTTGGTGGAATGATCCATGAGAGAATCCGATAAGCATTGGTTACACAAGGACAGGGCAATAATAATGGGCAGGACGATCTGGGATATCCCCCGGAGATCGAAGAAAGAGAGACCGGCCAATCCATACATTAGCACCCGACACGCACCACGCTCAATGTTTGGGACGACATCACGAGGGAGGGAGAGATGACATCCTTTCCTTCACCATATACCCCCATCTACTTCAACTGCGACTTCCCAACCAGCTATGCAAGAAGGCTGTCCAGGGTTGGTGAGGGTAGGAGAGGGAGGAGGGGAAGGTGTGGTAGAGATCGAGTCTGAGACTTTAAAGAAGGTTTTTAGTGAAGGTTTTATTTTGATATAGGACTTTCTCCTCCTGCTGGTAATTCTCTCTCGTGCAAAGGCTGCAGGATCGATGGCCGGTTTTCTTAAGGACTCCAGCTTGTTCTCTGGTTAAGGGTCCGCTTGTCCCGCAGAATCCAATGCATCCACCGTAAGGAAAAACGAAAGGGAACGGATTTAGTGGAAGGGTTTGGGACTCGAGAACAGAAGGACCGGGAGTGAAGGTAACCAAGTGCACACACAGTGGGTTTCTACAGCCGTTGTGTAGGAGTGCTCGTACAGTACAGGGAAGAGGGTATCAGGACTGTACATGGGGCTATACAATTTTTACAAGCTACTCAGTAGGATGGACCCGACGTCCCACCCAGCCCGCCACTCTGCCCCGTACCTATTGTAACCACGCTCCTCCCGTGGGAGCGTGGCGGGCGATTCGTGGGAACGGTGGCCTCCTGGCTTCTCCGACTTCCCTCAGGTCTTCAGGTCTTGGTCTGCACAGTTTTCCTCGTTCGTCCTCTCTTCTGTGATGCGAAAAACTCCTTTCTCCTCCGGGAAAATGCCGTCCGTCGCTTCCGGGATTCTCTCTCCTTTTGACGTCGGGACGCCTGTCATGGGCGGGGCTTCATTTGTTGAATACTCCCACTTAAAGGAACAGGCACCTCTAGCTCCTTTTCTTGCCACCAGTATTCAGGGTCTCGTTCTGCCCACTCCTCACGCGAGCTGGACTCGGGCTGCTGAAATGAGGGAAGGGTAGTAGGTAAAAACGGGGTGGCTGACCACCAGTCCAATTCCGGTGCCTGTACCCCCACTGGTGAACCCACCCCGTCACAAAGGCCCATTCGACACTTGGCGGGAAGGGGGGGTGCTGGATGGTATCAGACATGTTCCACAACTTCGATGTACACACGTTTGAAAGTTGTCAAAGAGACTCCAGGTCCCCTGCAGTGGGCGACCTGGCGACGCCAAAGTTGTAAATGTTTCAGGAAGTGCCATTTCCCCAATATGAGTGCCATAAACCGCAGTTTTAGATACAAAGGGTATGTGCAGGGCAGGTATGTTGGAAGAGAAGCCAACTGATAAGAGTTGATTACTGCCCATGCATAGTTGCGTTTGGCAGGGAACACTTTATCAGAAGAATAGGAACACATTCGGATGCGCTTCTTCATACTTATTTTAAGAACTGTATTGCTTGGATTGAGGTTCCAGAGGTCGCTTGCTGATAATTGCTGTACGCATTCAAGTAAGAACCGACTGTATGACCCACCAGGATTACCAGAGCTGAGGTCTGACCATAACAGTGTCTCGAGGGAACCGGCTCTAGCCTGCCTTAACTTATGGCACATTTGTAAATAAGCACCTGCGCTTAGCATTTCGTCGTTTAGGAGGCCCAGTTCTAATCGGATCTGTGCAGCAGATGCAGATTTTGGCAGCTGAAGGACCCTTTTGTAAATCTTGGTCACATATTGGTTTAGTGTTGTACTGAGTTTGCCCAGGGAAATTTCGAAGCCGTACGACAATGTGGGGCTTATTTCGGCTCTCATGATGTCCAACCTGTCAATTTCTTTGAGAGTTTTCAACAGTTCACTTGAAGAGACATAGCTTTCATATCAATGTCACTGCGGTGTTTGGCAAAAGTGCCCCTAGAGTCGATGTTGATCCCCAGGTATTTATATGATTTTCCTACCGTGAGTCCAGAGTTGGTATACGACCAGCCACCACCTCCATGATACTTCCTACCAAATATGACCACTGGAGTTTTCTTTAGGTTTACCTCTAGGTTGTTCGTGGCAGTGGAACTATGTAATTTATTTAACAGTCATTGCAGCCCAACTCGCGTGAGGCTGAAGACGGCGAGATCATCGGCATACAGAGGGTTGCTTAACCGAACACCACCAATCTTAAGGGACGGCTATTTATTGCATCTAGCTCCGCTGAGAGATCGGCAATGAACAGATTGAAGAGCAGCGGGCTAGCACACATCCCTGTTTGACTCTCCTTGTCTTCATGATTTTTAGAGACAGATGTGAGCTAGTGCCAAGCTTGACTTGTATCGAGGTGTTGGTGTGCAGTTGGAGTATTGGCTCCAAGAGTTTGACCAGGAGTCCCCACTTTGTCAGCTTGGCACAAAGTGCTGCCCTTGGGACCCGGTCAAAAGCAGCTTTGAAGTCAACAAAACAACAGTAAACCACCTTGGATGAAACTGGTGCTTTATCGATAAGTATTGATAATAATAATAATAATAATAATAATACTAGTATTTATAAAGCGCGAACAGCTGCCTCAACTAGGAGGCGTCCCGGCGCTGTGAGGGCTTGACAAGAAAGCTAGCTGGGAGTCTGCGGCTTAGAGAGGCGCCGAGAACAGCCACGACTTAAGCTGTCTCCTAAAGCTTGTTTCTGATTGGGCCTTTCGCAGCTCAGGAGGTAAGGAATTCCAGAGACGGGTCACGTTGGCTGAAAAGGTCCGGCCGCCCAATCTAGCCCTTTTGACTCGCGGCACACTCAGTAGCACCTGATCGTTTGAGCGAAGGGAGCGGGTCTGTGTGTATCTGGGCAGACGGGCTCTCAGATAATTAGGGCAGGTGCCGTAGAGGGACCTATAGGCCAGAGTAAGAGTTTTAAATTTTACTCTACTGGCAATCGGGAGCCAGTGTAAGGCCCGAAGATGGGTGGAGATGTGCTCTTTAAAAGGAATATGCTTAAGCAACCTGGCTGCCGCATTTTGCACCGTCTGCAGCCTTTGAACCAAGTATTTCGGGAGACCGCTATACAGGCCATTAGCATAATCCAATCTCGAAGTGATGGTGGCATGGATCACGGTTTTCCGGCATGACTCAGGCAAAAGTTTCAGGACTGGACGGAGGTTCCTCATTTTGCTCAGGCAGCAACCTGTGACCTGATGGATCTGGGGCACAAAGGAGAGATTTTCGTCCCACTTGACCCCCAGATTTTTTGCCCCCCGAGAGGGGGAAGGTGGAGTACCCATCTCAGTCGGCCACCAGAGCTCAGCTGGAGGGTGACTGCCTTTACCAAAGAAGATCACTTCCGTTTTTCCCGGATTCAGTTTCAGCTTATTAGTATTCATCCAGGAAGCCACATCCTGAAGGCACCCCTTAAAGTTTGCAAAAGCCACATCTGTAACCTCCGAGTAGGGAAAAACCAACTGGGTGTCATCGGCATAAGATATTGCGGTGACTCCCCAGTTGGCAATGAGAGAGAAAAGAGGGGCAAGATAAACGTTAAACAAAAGGGGGCTAAGGGCCAATCCTTGCGGGACCCCGCATCTCAGCGGCTTACGCTTTGAGTCACAAGTGCCTAGAGTGATCCTCTGCGTTCGGTTTGACAGATAGGACTGCATCCAGCCGAGTGCTTGATCTTGTAGGCCGATGTCTGCCAGACGTTGGATCATCCTCGCATGATCCACCGTATCAAACGCAGCCGAGAGATCCAGGAGCATCAGCATAGCCGAGTCTCCTGAATCTAACGACCACCTCAAAGAATCAGCCACCTCAATCAGCGCTGTCTCCGTGCTGAAGCCGGGTCTGAACCCGGACTGAGTCTCATGAAGGATGTTATTAGATTCGACATGAGCATTCAGCTGGCGCTGAATTAGTTTTTCCAGCATTTTCCCGGGAGCTGCCAGCAGAGAGATAGGACGGAGGTTAGTTAAATCCTCCGCATCCCCGTTTGGCTTCTTCTTCAGAGGAAGGAGCGTCGCATGCTTCCAATTCCCCAGTGTCTATGGATGTGTTCCAGATGTGTTGAAGCATAGGTGCAATAGCGTCCGCTAAAGGTGCCCACAGTTTAGGTGGACATGGGTCCTCTGGGGAGCCTGACTTACACTGGGTTATCTCTTGCCTTGCCTCATCTAGCGGGATAGGTTGAAATTTCCTCAGGGAGACTGGGGGCCGGCCCCCACTCTCTCTATCCTCCTTGGCCGTAGGTTTATGCGGGCCAAAGGAGTCATAGACCATCTGTATTTTATTGTCAAAATAGATAGAGATCTTGTCACAGAGTGCTACGGATGAAGGAATATCCCTTTCAATACAGTGGGGCTTCAAAAAGTATTGAACCAGTTTAAACACTTCTTTGCTGGGGTTCTCTGCCTGTTGAACAACTGAGGCATAGTAGCTCTTTTTTTCTTTCCTAATATGCTTATGAAACAGCTTGGTGGCCTCTTTAAATTGTATTTTTGCTAGGGGGCAGTAGTTTAATCTCCATTGTCTTTCGAGTTTCTTACAGGCTCTTTTTTCCAATCGTAAATCAGCAGAGAACCATGGGGCTGTGGGAGAAGTTCTCTGCGCTGTCACCCTTTTAGCCGGCGCTAAAGCCTCTACCATGTTGCTAATCCAGTTATGTAGTGCCTGGGCATCCACGCTGGCATTCATAGAATGCTTAGGCGGATCATGGGACAAAATTGGGCTCATAATGGCCGGAGTGAGATTTTTCCATTGCCTCTTCATATAGGAGTGTTTGCTTTTCCTAGGTTCTACACCATTTAATGCTAGTGTGAATGGTATAAGCCAATGATCTGACCATGCTACTGGGAGTGCGTCATCCACTACTATGCTTTCTAATGTGGAGAAAATTAAATCCAGCGTGTGTCCAGATCTGTGTGTGGGACCTTTGTTATGGAGCATCAAGTTTACAGCACTCATTGCTGCCATCAGGTGCTCTGCCGCTGTATTGCCATCCCTATTAATGTGGATATTAAAATCACCCACAACCAGGAAGTGCTCGTGCTTCAGCGCGTTCAGTGTAAATTAGACATGGCGGCAGAGTTTGCGGTGAAGCCGTTTTTCTTTTTTTAATGTAAATTGATATTTGTATAGCGCACTACTCACCCGCAAGGGTCTCAAGGCGCTTGTACGAATATCGCTGTGGAACCCATCTTGGCTTTCCCTGTGAGGCGTCCACTCCTGGGCACCCCCAAGGTGGAGGCCAGGCATCCTTAGCGTTGTGGGGGCTGTTGTGGAGATTAAGCAAGCTACTGCCCAGAGTTGCAGAGTGGGACTCCATGATTGGAATAGGCACCGAGGCAAGAATTATCAGGTCCGTGGAATTTTGAACCCAAGACCCACCGAGGCGGGGAATCGAACCCTGGTCCCGGGCTAGACCTCTGCATCAGGGCCTGCCGCTCTAACCATTGAGCCCCACTTCTCCTTAATCAGTCCTTTCAGGTCAGCCCAAGAGCTCAGTTCTTCGAGTAGAATACTCGCAAAGTGCTTTGCCTGGTTGTCCAGTAAGGCAATCAGCCTGTAGTTGTTTGGGGACGAGTGGGAGCCAGACTTGTAGATTGGGTGGATTATAGCCCCTCGCCAGGAGTCAGGTATAACGGAACTCCTTAGTGAGTAATCGAAGAGGGCTGCTAGCTGCTCTGAGCAGAGAGGGATATTCGATTCAAACAGGAACTGTGGCTGTGGACATTTCGATCCGGTGCTCCATCTGATCTTGCTTTAGATAGTGTTTCCGCACCTTGTTTGGGTGATGGAGATTCTATCGCATAGATGTTGCTGCGACTCTTGTGGCCAATCCTGGCACTCCTTCGGGGCATCTTTAATCAGTATGGAATTGTTGATTGCTGTAGGATCTGCTCCCCATTGGCCTGAAAATGGCCAGTCAAACATATTACTCATTCTGCCCTTGCAATGTTTGCACTCCCCTGGCTGGTGTTTCCAGTGGTTTGCCTGTTCACTAGCGCCAAGAATGTTCTTGAGTTCCGATTCTCTCGTTCCCAGAGTAGCATGCACCAAAATTGTTCACGGTGATGTTGTTTGTCCTTTTGATATGCCCATCTGTCATTTGTTTGTGTGGTTTTGTACTTGTTCAATAGTTTTTTAGAGTCGGAGTGCTTCCTGGCTGCCCGTAGGGCGGTGTTTCTGATCTTCTTTAACACCATAGTTTGATTTGAGGTGGGGGTCTGGGTGCTGCGAAGATCGGTATGGCAAAGCAGCGGGGATGGAAATTGGCTTAACAGATGGAACAGAAGTTTGTCCAGTCAGCGATGGGAGAGGCTGGTAACAGGAAGAAACCTGCAGTGAGTAAGAGGCATTCCTTCATGATGTTTGTACTGACGTCATCGTTCCATCTCAAAGGTTTTAGGTTTTCGGTATGAACTGCTCTGTGAGTAGTTGGAGCCGGTAACAGAAACGACTTGTGGACGGTGGTCGGTGGACGGTGGACGGTGGTCGGTGGACGATGGACGGTGGACGGTGGACGGTGGACGGTGGTCGGTGGACTGTGGACGGTGGACGGTGGACGGTGGTCGGTGGACGGTGGACGGTGGTCGGTGGACGATGGACGGTGGACGGTGGTCGGTGGACTGTGGACGGTGGACGGTGGTCGGTGGACGGTGGACGGTGGTCGGTGGACTGTGGACGGGGGTCGGTGGTCGGTGGACGGTGGACGGGGGTCGGTGGTCGGTGGACGGTGGACGGTGGTCGGTGGACGGTGGACGGTGGACGGCGGTCACTCTCGGATCGTGCCCTGATACTGTAACTTTCTAAGTTTGGAAACAGAGCTCAGTTACAGATGGTATACTCGAAGTAAGAATGCTTTCGACCATTTGGCCATGTCCAATACTGTGGGATGTCCAGTGTGAACCTCCCGTTCATTACGATAAAACCGGCACTGTAAAGTTGCAACACACAGGGCTCCCTAAACCACAATATATTTGAAATGTGGGTTTCATCTGATCCTTAAATACCGGCGGAGGAGATGGTAGGAGACCTCCCAAACCTGCCGGGTGTCCCTGGAAAAGGTTGGTATTAAAGTCTCCGCATGGGGGAGTCCCCCGCCAGGTCACACAGAACGTTGAGCAATCGGTGTAGGTGAGACCTTTCTGTTTGTGCGCTTGGATTAATGTAAACCCTGAGAAGCAGCAGAGGGCGCTGTTGTCTCCACGAGTTGATTTTAACTCCAAGCAGCCAGTCCTCGTCAAAGTTTAGTAACTCAAATGGGCCTTTCAGGCTGCAAGAGATGTACATGGGTAGACCCCCCTGGGGACGTCCATAGTAGCAGTCCCTTACAGCGGGTTTCCAGTATTCGATGTATCCTGCTGTGGGGCAGTTGTGAGTAGCCCATGTTTCCTGGAGGGCGAGTAGGTTGTGTCTGAGAATAACATTTCACGTCTCTCCTGAGGCAATTTTATGCTGAAGATCGCTGATATTCCAGGAGTACAGAGATCAACGAGGCTGCGGGCTGGTAAGATTTACAGGTTGAAGATAGGGGTCGCCAAGTTTGATAACTTCCTTTTGTGTTGATTTTAGTGAGCGTTGTCCATCTGGTCAAGCTAAGCTTTTGTGGGACCGGGCTGCTGGCAGCCCTCCCCAATCTTGAGCTTTATTGAGATCCGAGGGTGAGGTCCATGATCTGTCTTTTGTGGCTGCATCGCCTAAGGTGGAGTACGGCTTGTTTCTGTCGCCATTCGGTGTCCGGCGAGACCTTGGCTGGTGACTGGTGATGTTATGTTACTGTGGGTTTTGTAGAGCGCTCGGCTGCTCCGAAGAGCGACCCGGAGCTGATGATTGGCCAGCACTGTAGGATCCCCTGCTTTATGATGTGGGTAGATTTGGATTCCCAATGACCGGACGATGGCTTTGCTACCCAAAAAGGCTTGAGCCCATGAAGAAGATTTAAATGTCACCAATGTTACTTCTGAGGGTTGTGACCCTCTTGGGGGGAGAAATTCGATGTACTCGCTGTCTTCAGATGCCAATGTATCGATCCCGGTCCTCCTTTCAATAATGTCATGGTGTCAGCTCTTCTGAGGGCATCACGCCGTGCTTTTGATTTGTATTCAAGTGTGAGGAGAGTTTTGGAGTCGATGATCGCTGGCAACTCCCTGCTGGCCCGGACCGGAGACGAATGGGGCATCATTCTCTGGTGGGGGCCGGAGGCCGTTCCTAGTTTAAGCAGGCAACTTTCTCGAGTCTCTTGCTGACTAGTCGGGGGATCCCCAGGTGACTTCAGTGCTTGCTCGATGGATACCTTTAAGTGGTAACAATAGATCAAACGGTCTGAGGACGAGAGTGAGAAGAAAATTGAGTTGGAGTAGTCAATTCTATTAGCGAATTTGTTTTCTCTTCTTGTGGTTGACCATTTGCTTTTTCCATGCCAACCAGAGACTGCCAAATCTAACAAGCAGCGACCCCTGTCTAAAGATAGGAGCAGCGACCCCTGTCCAAGGACAGGAGCAGAGACAGCTGTCTAAGGATAGGAGCAGAGACCCCTGTCTAAAGATAGGAGCAGCGACCCCTGTCCGAGGACAGGAGCAGAGACAGCTGTCTAAGGATAGGAGCAGAGACCCCTGTCTAAAGATAGGAGCAGCGACCCCTGTCTAAGGACAGGAGCAGAGACAGCTGTCTAAGGATAGGAGCAGAGACCCCTGTCTAAAGATAGGAGCAGCGACCCCTGTCCAAGGACAGGAGCAGAGACAGCTGTCTAAGGATAGGAGCAGAGACCCCTGTCTAAAGATAGGAGCAGCGACCCCTGTCCAAGGACAGGAGGAGAGACAGCTGTCTAAGGATAGGAGCAGAGACCCCTGACTAAGGATAGGAGCAGAGACCGCTGTCTAAGGATAGGAGCAGAGACAGCTGTCTTAGGATAGGAGCAGAGACCCCTGTCTAAGGATAGGAGCAGAGACCGCTGTCTAAGGATAGGAGCAGAGACAGCTGTCTTAGGATAGGAGCAGAGACCCCTGTCTAAGGATAGGAGCAGAGACCGCTGTCTAAGGATAGGAGCAGAGACCCCTGACTAAGGATAGGAGCAGAGACCGCTGTCTAAGGATAGGAGCAGAGACAGCTGTCTTAGGATAGGAGCAGAGACCCCTGTCCAAGGACTGGAGCAGAGACAGCTGTCTAAGGATAGGAGCAGAGACCCCTGTCCAAGGACTGGAGCAGAGACAGCTGTCTAAGGATAGGAGCAGAGACCCCTGACTAAGGATAGGAGCAGAGACAGCTGTCATAGATTAGGATCAGAGACAGCTGTCTAAGGATAGGAGCAGAGACCCCTGACTAAGGATAGGAGCAGAGACAGCTGTCTTAGGATAGGAGCAGAGACCCCTGTCTAAGGATAGGAGCAGAGACCGCTGTCTAAGGATAGGAGCAGAGACCCCTGTCCAAGGACTGGAGCAGAGACAGCTGTCTAAGGATAGGAGCAGAGACAGCTGTCTAAGGATAGGAGCAGAGACAGCTGTCTAAGCATAGGAGCAGTGACCCCTGTCTAAAGATATGAGCAGCGACCCCTGTCCAAGGACAGGAGCAGAGACAGCTGTCTAAGGATAGGAGCAGAGACCCCTGTCTAAAGATAGGAGCAGTGACCCCTGTCCAAGGACAGGAGCAGAGACAGCTGTCTAAGGATAGGAGCAGAGAACCCTGTCTAAAGATAGGAGCAGCGACCCCTGTCCAAGGACAGGAGCAGAGACAGCTGTCTAAGGATAGGAGCAGAGACCCCTGACTAAGGATAGGAGCAGAGACCGCTGTCTAAGGATAGGAGCAGAGACAGCTGTCTTAGGATAGGAGCAGAGACCCCTGTCTAAGGATAGGAGCAGAGACCGCTGTCTAAGGATAGGAGCAGAGACCCCTGTCCAAGGACTGGAGCAGAGACAGCTGTCTAAGGATTGTAGCAGGGTTTCCGTTCTCCCACAGAACTGTGCATAGAGATCTAGAACCTCAGTGAGTTAGGATGATCCAAAAACTCATCTCAGTGTCAGAAATCCCCTTACCTAGCTAGCTACAGTGTCTCATGGATCATTATGGAATGATCCATGTCTTAGACAAACCAGAACATGATCTTTAGAATACCTCAGGAATCGTGGAACACATGAACACTCTTTCGTTATATAATCATTTCAAACCAAAACTGAGAGTCAAAGAACACAAGTGCAAGTTTGAAATATTTATTATTCAATGCAAAGTTCTCAAACGCAGTATCTTGTATAATACCAAAATGCAGATTATAAAAATCAGAGTCAGCAGCATAGTCACTAATCCATAGTAAGCAAAAGGTGCTAGCATGTTATAATGCAATTTCTATAGAAATCTATATCACCTATATTTCGCGCACCCTATCTAGCATATTATTTTATATCTAAGAAGGTCTCATTCGGGCTTTAGCAGGGCGGCCCCATACCTCTCAATGTCAGTAGGAGCAGTTCACATCAACCGCTACCAGCTCTCTTCATGCGCAGCACCAAGTGTCTGCGTTCATTCCGTGTAACTCTATCTTAAACCCGCGTAGAGCCCAAAATGTTGGCATCAACATTATTTGTGTTATGTCTAATGTGGTGCGAGGATCAAGCCTCCCAGCAACCTTGTGTTAGGTTAATTTTAGAGTGTGCAGCTCTCAGTGTGCAGACAGTTGTACCAAGTGTACCAGGCAAAGCTGATAGCATAGAAATAACATATTATTCTCAAATAAACCACCTCACCGCTTCTAGGGTGAAGGCGACAACAACAAGTATGTGTCGTGTGCAAAACTGAAGCCGAAGGAAAAAAGGCTGTTTAAACATGTAATGCACTCATGCTAACTTAACGCAATATATGTAACGAAGTATCCATATGACAGGATAGGAGCAGAGACCCCTGTCCAAGGACTGGAGCAGAGACAGCTGTCTAAGGATAGGAGCAGAGACCCCTGACTAAGGATAGGAGCAGAGACAGCTGTCATAGAATAGGATCAGAGACAGCTGTCTAAGGATAGGAGCAGAGACCCCTGTCTAAGGATAGGAGCAGAGACAGCTGTCTAAGCATAGGAGCAGCGACCCCTGTCTAAGGATAGGAGCAGAGACCGCTGTCTAAGGATAGGAGCAGAGACAGCTGTCTAAGGATAGGAGCAGAGACAGCTGTCTTAGGATAGGAGCAGAGACCCCTGTCTAAGGATAGGAGCAGAGACCGCTGTCTAAGGATAGGAGCAGAGACCCCTGTCCAATGACTGGAGCAGAGACAGCTGTCTAAGGATAGGAGCAGAGACCCCTGTCCAAGGACTGGAGCAGAGACAGCTGTCTAAGGATAGGAGCAGAGACCCCTGACTAAGGATAGGAGCAGAGACAGCTGTCATAGAATAGGATCAGAGACAGCTGTCTAAGGATAGGAGCAGAGACCCCTGTCTAAGGATAGGAGCAGAGACAGCTGTCTAAGCATAGGAGCAGCGACCCCTGTCTAAGGATAGGAGCAGAGACCGCTGTCTAAGGATAGGAGCAGAGACAGCTGCCTAAGGATAGGAGCAGAGACCCCTGTCCAAGGACAGGAGCAGAGACAGCTGTCATAGAATAGGATCAGAGACAGCTGTCTAAGGATAGGAGCAGAGACCCCTGTCTAAGGATAGGAGCAGAGACCGCTGTCTAAGGATAGGAGCAGAGACCGCTATCTAAGGCTAGGAGCAGAGACAGCTGTCTAAGCATAGGAGCAGCGACCCCTGTCTAAGGATAGGAGCAGAGACCGCTGTCTAAGGATAGGAGCAGAGACAGCTGTCTACGGATAGGAGCAGAGACTGCTGTCTACGGATAGGAGCAGCGACCCCTGTCTAAGGATAGGAGCAGAGACTGCTGTCTAAGGATGGCAGCAGAGACAGCTGTCTTAGGATAGGTGCAGAGACAACTGTCTAAGGATAGGAGCAGAGACAGCTGTCATAGGATAGGATCAGAGACAGCTGTCTAAGGATAGGAGCAGAGACCCCTGTCTAAGGATAGGAGCAGAGACAGCTGTCTTAGGATAGGAGCAGAGACCCCTGTCTAAGGATAGGAGCAGAGACCGCTGTCTAAGGATAGGAGCAGAGACCCCTGTCCAAGGACTGGAGCAGAGACAGCTGTCTAAGGATAGGAGCAGAGACCCCTGTCCAAGGACTGGAGCAGAGACAGCTGTCTAAGGATAGGAGCAGAGACCCCTGACTAAGGATAGGAGCGGAGACAGCTGTCATAGAATAGGATCAGAGACAGCTGTCTAAGGATAGGAGCAGAGACAGCTGTCTAAGGATAGGAGCAGAGACAGCTGTCTAAGCATAGGAGCAGTGACCCCTGTCTAAAGATAGGAGCAGCGACCCCTGTCCAAGGACAGGAGCAGAGACAGCTGTCTAAGGATAGGAGCAGAGACCCCTGTCTAAAGATAGGAGCAGCGACCCCTGTCCAAGGACAGGAGCAGAGACAGCTGTCTAAGGATAGGAGCAGAGAACCCTGTCTAAAGATAGGAGCAGCGACCCCTGTCCAAGGACAGGAGCAGAGACAGTTGTCTAAGGATAGGAGCAGAGACCCCTGACTAAGGATAGGAGCAGAGACCGCTGTCTAAGGATAGGAGCAGAGACAGCTGTCTTAGGATAGGAGCAGAGACCCCTGTCTAAGGATAGGAGCAGAGACCGCTGTCTAAGGATAGGAGCAGAGACCCCTGTCCAATGACTGGAGCAGAGACAGCTGTCTAAGGATAGGAGCAGAGACCCCTGTCCAAGGACTGGAGCAGAGACAGCTGTCTAAGGATAGGAGCAGAGACCCCTGACTAAGGATAGGAGCAGAGACAGCTGTCATAGAATAGGATCAGAGACAGCTGTCTAAGGATAGGAGCAGAGACCCCTGTCTAAGGATAGGAGCAGAGACAGCTGTCTTAGGATAGGAGCAGAGACCCCTGTCTAAGGATAGGAGCAGAGACCGCTGTCTAAGGATAGGAGCAGAGACCCCTGTCCAATGACTGGAGCAGAGACAGCTGTCTAAGGATAGGAGCAGAGACCCCTGTCCAAGGACTGGAGCAGAGACAGCTGTCTAAGGATAGGAGCAGAGACCCCTGACTAAGGATAGGAGCAGAGACAGCTGTCATAGAATAGGATCAGAGACAGCTGTCTAAGGATAGGAGCAGAGACCCCTGTCTAAGGATAGGAGCAGAGACAGCTGTCTAAGCATAGGAGCAGCGACCCCTGTCTAAGGATAGGAGCAGAGACCGCTGTCTAAGGATAGGAGCAGAGACAGCTGCCTAAGGATAGGAGCAGAGACCCCTGTCCAAGGACAGGAGCAGAGACAGCTGTCATAGAATAGGATCAGAGACAGCTGTCTAAGGATAGGAGCAGAGACCGCTGTCTAAGGATAGGAGCAGAGACCGCTATCTAAGGCTAGGAGCAGAGACAGCTGTCTAAGCATAGGAGCAGCGACCCCTGTCTAAGGATAGGAGCAGAGACCGCTGTCTAAGGATAGGAGCAGAGACAGCTGTCTACGGATAGGAGCAGAGACTGCTGTCTACGGATAGGAGCAGCGACCCCTGTCTAAGGATAGGAGCAGAAACTGCTGTCTAAGGATGGCAGCAGAGACAGCTGTCTTAGGATAGGTGTAGAGACAACTGTCTAAGGATAGGAGCAGATACAGCTGTATAATGATAGGAGCAGAGACAGCTGCCTGAGGATAGGAGCAGAGACCGCTATCTAAGGCTAGGAGCAGAGACAGCTGTCTAAGGATAGGAGCAGAGACCCCTGTCTAAGGATAGGAGCAGAGACCGCTGTCTAAGGATAGGAGCAGAGACCGCTATCTAAGGCTAGGAGTAGAGACAGCTGTCTAAGGATAGGAGCAGCGACCCCTGTCTAAGGATAGGAGCAAAGACAGCTGTCTTAGGATAGGTGCAGACAGCTGTCTAAGGATAGGAGCAGAGACAGCTGTCTACGGATAGGAGCAGAGACCGCTGTCTAAGGATAGGAGCAGAGACTCCTGTCTAAGGATAGGAGCAGAGACCGCTGTCTAAGGATAGGAGCAGAGACCGCTATCTAAGGCTAGGAGCAGAGACAGCTGTCTAAGGATAGGAGCAGCGACCCCTGTCTAAAGATAGGAGCAGCGACCCATGTCCAAGGACAGGAGCAGAGACAGCTGTCTAAGGATAGGAGCAGAGACCCCTGTCTAAAGATAGGAGCAGCGACCCCTGTCCAAGGACAGGAGCAGAGACAGCTGTCTAAGGATAGGAGCAGAGACCCCTGTCTAAAGATAGGAGCAGCGACCCCTGTCCAAGGACAGGAGCAGAGACAGCTGTCTAAGGATAGGAGCAGAGACCCCTGACTAAGGATAGGAGCAGAGATCGCTGTCTAAGGATAGGAGCAGACACAGCTGTCTTAGGATAGGAGCAGAGACCCCTGTCTAAGGATAGGAGCAGAGACCGCTGTCTAAGGATAGGAGCAGAGACCCCTGTCCAAGGACTGGAGCAGAGACAGCTGTCTAAGGATAGGAGCAGAGACCCCTGTCCAAGGACTGGAGCAGAGACAGCTGTCTAAAGATAGGAGCAGAGACCCCTGACTAAGGATAGGAGCAGAGACAGCTGTCATAGAATAGGATCAGAGACAGCTGTCTAAGGATAGGAGCAGAGACCCCTGTCTACGGATAGGAGCAGAGACAGCTGTCTAAGCATAGGAGCAGCGACCCCTGTCTAAGGATAGGAGCAGAGACCGCTGTCTAAGGATAGGAGCAGAGACAGCTGTCTAAGCATAGGAGCAGCGACCCCTGTCTAAGGATAGGAGCAGAGACCGCTGTCTAAGGATAGGAGCAGAGACAGCTGCCTAAGGATAGGAGCAGAGACCCCTGTCCAAGGACAGGAGCAGAGACAGCTGTCATAGAATAGGATCAGAGACAGCTGTCTAAGGATAGGAGCAGAGACCCCTGTCTAAGGATAGGAGCGGAGACCGCTGTCTAAGGATAGGAGCAGAGACCGCTATCTAAGGCTAGGAGCAGAGACAGCTGTCTAAGCATAGGAGCAGCGACCCCTGTCTAAGGATAGGAGCAGAGACCGCTGTCTAAGGATAGGAGCAGAGACAGCTGTCTACGGATAGGAGCAGAGACTGCTGTCTACGGATAGGAGCAGCGACCCCTGTCTAAGGATAGGAGCAGAGACTGCTGTCTAAGGATGGCAGCAGAGACAGCTGTCTTAGGATAGGTGCAGAGACAGCTGTCTAAGGATAGGATCAGAGACAGCTGTCTAAGGATAGGAGCAGAGACCCCTGTCTAAGGATAGGAGCAGAGACCGCTGTCTAAGGATAGGAGCAGAGACCGCTATCTAAGGCTAGGAGCAGAGACAGCTGTCTAAGGATAGGAGCAGCGACCCCTGTCTAAGGATAGGAGCAAAGACAGCTGTCTTAGGATAGGTGCAGAGACAGCTGTCTAAGGATAGGAGCAGAGACAGCTGTCTACGGATAGGAGCAGAGACTGCTGTCTAAGGATAGGAGCAGAGACTCCTGTCTAAGGATAGGAGCAGAGACCGCTGTCTAAGGATAGGAGCAGAGACCGCTATCTAAGGCTAGGAGCAGAGACAGCTGTCTAAGGATAGGAGCAGCGACCCCTGTCTAAGGATAGGAGCAGAGACCGGTGTCTAAGGATAGGAGCAGAGACCGCTATCTAAGGATAGGAGCAGAGACCGCTGTCTAAGGATAGGAGCAGCGGCCCCTGTCTAAGGATAGGAGCAGAAACAACTGTCTACGGATAGGAGCAGAGACAGCTGTCTAAGGATAGGAGCAGAGACCCCTGACTAAGGATAGGAGCAGAGACAGGTGTCATAGAATAGGATCAGAGACAGCTGTCTAAGGATAGGAGCAGAGACCCCTGTCTAAGGATAGGAGCAGAGACAGCTGTCTTAGGATAGGAGCAGAGACCCCTGTCTAAGGATAGGAGCAGAGCCGCTGTCTAAGGATAGGAGCAGAGACCCCTGTCTAAAGATAGGAGCAGCGACCCCTGTCCAAGGACAGGAGCAGAGCCAGCTGTCTAAGGATAGGAGCAGAGCCACTGTCTAAGGATAGGAGCAGAGACCCCTGTCCAAGGACTGGAGCAGAGACAGCTGTCTAAGGATAGGAGCAGAGACCCCTGTCCAAGGACTGGAGCAGAGACAGCTGTCTAAGGATAGGAGCAGAGACCCCTGACTAAGGATCGGAGCAGAGACAGCTGTCACAGAATAGGATCAGAGACAGCTGTCTAAGGATAGGAGCAGAGACCCCTGTCTAAGGATAGGAGCAGAGACAGCTGTCTAAGCATAGGAGCAGCGACCCCTGTCTAAGGATAGGAGCAGAGACCGCTGTCTAAGGATAGGAGCAGAGACAGCTGCCTAAGGATAGGAGCAGAGACCCCTGTCCAAGGACAGGAGCAGAGACAGCTGTCATAGAATAGGATCAGAGACAGCTGTCTAAGGATAGGAGCAGAGACCCCTGTCTAAGGATAGGAGCAGAGACAGCTGTCTAAGCATAGGAGCAGCGACCCCTGTCTAAGGATAGGAGCAGAGACCGCTGTCTAAGGATAGGAGCAGAGACAGCTGCCTAAGGATAGGAGCAGCGACCCCTGTCTACGGATAGGAGCAGCGACCCCTGTCTAAGGATAGGAGCAGAGACTGCTGTCTAAGGATGGCAGCAGAGAAAGCTGTCTTAGGATAGGTGCAGAGACAACTGTCTAAGGATAGGAGCAGAGACAGCTGTCATAGGATAGGATCAGAGACAGCTGTCTAAGGATAGGAGCAGAGACCCCTGTCTAAGGATAGGAGCAGAGACCGCTGTCTAAGGATAGGAGCAGAGACCGCTATCTAAGGCTAGGAGCAGAGACAGCTGTCTAAGGATAGGAGCAGCTACCCCTGTCTAATGATAGGAGCAAAGACAGCTGTCTTAGGATAGGTGCAGAGACAGCTGTCCAAGGATAGGAGCAGAGACAGCTGTCTACGGATAGGAGCAGAGACCGCTGTCTAAGGATAGGAGCAGAGACTCCTGTCTAAGGATAGGAGCAGAGACCCCTGTCTACGGATAGGAGCAGCGACCCCTGTCTAAGGATAGGAGCAGAGACTGCTGTCTAAGGATGGCAGCAGAGAAAGCTGTCTTAGGATAGGTGCAGAGACAACTGTCTAAGGATAGGAGCAGAGACAGCTGTCATAGGATAGGATCAGAGACAGCTGTCTAAGGATAGGAGCAGAGACCCCTGTCTAAGGATAGGAGCAGAGACCGCTGTCTAAGGATAGGAGCAGAGACAGCTGTCTAAGGATAGGAGCAGCGACCCCTGTCTAAGGATAGGAGCAAAGACAGCTGTCTTAGGATAGGTGCAGAGACAGCTGTCCAAGGATAGGAGCAGAGACAGCTGTCTACGGATAGGAGCAGAGACCGCTGTCTAAGGATAGGAGCAGAGACTCCTGTCTAAGGATAGGAGCAGAGACCGCTGTCTAAGGATAGGAGCAGAGACCGCTATCAAAGGCTAGGAGCAGAGACAGCTGTCTAAGGATAGGAGCAGCGACCCCTGTCTAAAGATAGGAGCAGCGACCCCTGTCCAAGGACAGGAGCAGAGACAGCTGTCTAAGGATAGGAGCAGAGACCCCTGTCTAAAGATAGGAGCAGCGACCCCTGTCCAAGGACAGGAGCAGAGACAGCTGTCTAAGGATAGGAGCAGAGACCCCTGTCTAAGGATAGGAGCAGAGACCGCTGTCTAAGGATAGGAGCAGAGACCCCTGTCCAATGACTGGAGCAGAGACAGCTGTCTAAGGATAGGAGCAGAGACCCCTGTCCAAGGACTGGAGCAGAGACAGCTGTCTAAGGATAGAAGCAGAGACCCCTGACTAAGGATAGGAGCAGAGACAGCTGTCATAGAATAGGATCAGAGACAGCTGTCTAAGGATAGGAGCAGAGACCCCTGTCTAAGGATAGGAGCAGAGACAGCTGTCTAAGCATAGGAGCAGCGACCCCTGTCTAAGGATAGGAGCAGAGACCGCTGTCTAAGGATAGGAGCAGAGACAGCTGCCTAAGGATAGGAGCAGAGACCCCTGTCCAAGGACAGGAGCAGAGACAGCTGTCATAGAATAGGATCAGAGACAGCTGTCTAAGGATAGGAGCAGAGACCCCTGTCTAAGGATAGGAGCAGAGACCGCTGTCTAAGGATAGGAGCAGAGACCGCTATCTAAGGCTAGGAGCAGAGACAGCTGTCTAAGCATAGGAGCAGCGACCCCTGTCTAAGCATAGGAGCAGCGACCCCTGTCTAAGGATAGGAGCAGAGACCGCTGTCTAAGGATAGGAGCAGAGACAGCTGTCTACGGATAGGAGCAGAGACTGCTGTCTACGGATAGGAGCAGCGACCCCTGTCTAAGGATAGGAGCAGAGACTGCTGTCTAAGGATGGCAGCAGAGACAGCTGTCTTAGGATAGGTGCAGAGACAACTGTCTAAGGATAGGAGCAGAGACAGCTGTCATAGGATAGGATCAGAGACAGCTGTCTAAGGATAGGAGCAGAGACCCCTGTCTAAGGATAGGAGCAGAGACAGCTGTCTTAGGATAGGAGCAGAGACCCCTGTCTAAGGATAGGAGCAGAGACCGCTGTCTAAGGATAGGAGCAGAGACCCCTGTCCAAGGACTGGAGCAGAGACAGCTGTCTAAGGATAGGAGCAGAGACCCCTGTCTAAGGATAGGAGCAGAGACCCCTGTCTAAGGATAGGAGCAGAGACAGCTGTCTTAGGATAGGAGCAGAGACCCCTGTCTAAGGATAGGAGCAGAGACCGCTGTCTAAGGATAGGAGCAGAGACCCCTGTCCAAGGACTGGAGCAGAGACAGCTGTCTAAGGATAGGAGCAGAGACCCCTGTCCAAGGACTGGAGCAGAGACAGCTGTCTAAGGATAGGAGCAGAGACCCCTGACTAAGGATAGGAGCGGAGACAGCTGTCATAGAATAGGATCAGAGACAGCTGTCTAAGGATAGGAGCAGAGACAGCTGTCTAAGGATAGGAGCAGAGACAGCTGTCTAAGCATAGGAGCAGTGACCCCTGTCTAAAGATAGGAGCAGCGACCCCTGTCCAAGGACAGGAGCAGAGACAGCTGTCTAAGGATAGGAGCAGATACCCCTGTCTAAAGATAGGAGCAGCGACCCCTGTCCAAGGACAGGAGCAGAGACAGCTGTCTAAGGATAGGAGCAGAGAACCCTGTCTAAAGATAGGAGCAGCGACCCCTGTCCAAGGACAGGAGCAGAGACAGCTGTCTAAGGATAGGAGCAGAGACCCCTGACTAAGGATAGGAGCAGAGACCGCTGTCTAAGGATAGGAGCAGAGACAGCTGTCTTAGGATAGGAGCAGAGACCCCTGTCTAAGGATAGGAGCAGAGACCGCTGTCTAAGGATAGGAGCAGAGACCCCTGTCCAATGACTGGAGCAGAGACAGCTGTCTAAGGATAGGAGCAGAGACCCCTGTCCAAGGACTGGAGCAGAGACAGCTGTCTAAGGATAGGAGCAGAGACCCCTGACTAAGGATAGGAGCAGAGACAGCTGTCATAGAATAGGATCAGAGACAGCTGTCTAAGGATAGGAGCAGAGACCCCTGTCTAAGGATAGGAGCAGAGACAGCTGTCTTAGGATAGGAGCAGAGACCCCTGTCTAAGGATAGGAGCAGAGACCGCTGTCTAAGGATAGGAGCAGAGACCCCCGTCCAATGACTGGAGCAGAGATAGCTGTCTAAGGATAGGAGCAGAGACCCCTGTCCAAGGACTGGAGCAGAGACAGCTGTCTAAGGATAGGAACAGAGACCCCTGACTAAGGATAGGAGCAGAGACAGCTGTCATGGAATAGGATCAGAGACAGCTGTCTAAGGATAGGAGCAGAGACCCCTGTCTAAGGATAGGAGCAGAGACAGCTGTCTAAGCATAGGAGCAGCGACCCCTGTCTAAGGATAGGAGCAGAGACCGCTGTCTAAGGATAGGAGCAGAGACAGCTGCCTAAGGATAGGAGCAGAGACCCCTGTCCAAGGACAGGAGCAGAGACAGCTGTCATAGAATAGGATCAGAGACAGCTGTCTAAGGATAGGAGCAGAGACCGCTGTCTAAGGATAGGAGCAGAGACCGCTATCTAAGGCTAGGAGCAGAGACAGCTGTCTAAGCATAGGAGCAGCGACCCCTGTCTAAGGATAGGAACAGAGACCGCTGTCTAAGGATAGGAGCAGAGACAGCTGTCTACGGATAGGAGCAGAGACTGCTGTCTACGGATAGGAGCAGCGACCCCTGTCTAAGGATAGGAGTAGAGATTGCTGTCTAAGGATGGCAGCAGAGACAGCTGTCTTAGGATAGGTGCAGAGACAACTGTCTAAGGATAGGAGCAGAGACAGCTGTATAATGATAGGAGCAGAGACAGCTGCCTGAGGATAGGAGCAGAGACCGCTATCTAAGGCTAGGAGCAGAGACAGCTGTCTAAGGATAGGAGCAGAGACCCCTGTCTAAGGATAGGAGCAGAGACCGCTGTCTAAGGATAGGAGCAGAGACCGCTATCTAAGGCTAGGAGCAGAGACAGCTGTCTAAGGATAGGAGCAGCGACCCCTGTCTAAGGATAGGAGCAAAGACAGCTGTCTTAGGATAGGTGCAGACAGCTGTCTAAGGATAGGAGCAGAGACAGCTGTCTACGGATAGGAGCAGAGACCGCTGTCTAAGGATAGGAGCAGAGACTCCTGTCTAAGGATAGGAGCAGAGACCGCTGTCTAAGGATAGGAGCAGAGACCGCTATCTAAGGCTAGGAGCAGAGACAGCTGTCTAAGGATAGGAGCAGCGACCCCTGTCTAAAGATAGGAGCAGCGACCCCTGTCCAAGGACAGGAGCAGAGACAGCTGTCTAAGGATAGGAGCAGAGACCCCTGTCTAAAGATAGGAGCAGCGACCCCTGTCCAAGGACAGGAGCAGAGACAGCTGTCTAAGGATAGGAGCAGAGACCCCTGTCTAAAGATAGGAGCAGCGACCCCTGTCCAAGGACAGGAGCAGAGACAGCTGTCTAAGGATAGGAGCAGAGACCCCTGACTAAGGATAGGAGCAGAGACCGCTGTCTAAGGATAGGAGCAGACACAGCTGTCTTAGGATAGGAGCAGAGACCCCTGTCTAAGGATAGGAGCAGAGACCGCTGTCTAAGGATAGGAGCAGAGACCCCTGTCCAAGGACTGGAGCAGAGACAGCTGTCTAAGGATAGGAGCAGAGACCCCTGTCCAAGGACTGGAGCAGAGACAGCTGTCTAAAGATAGGAGCAGAGACCCCTGACTAAGGATAGGAGCAGAGACAGCTGTCATAGAATAGGATCAGAGACAGCTGTCTAAGGATAGGAGCAGAGACCCCTGTCTACGGATAGGAGCAGAGACAGCTGTCTAAGCATAGGAGCGGCGACCCCTGTCTAAGGATAGGAGCAGAGACCGCTGTCTAAGGATAGGAGCAGAGACAGCTGTCTAAGCATAGGAGCAGCGACCCCTGTCTAAGGATAGGAGCAGAGACCGCTGTCTAAGGATAGGAGCAGAGACAGCTGCCTAAGGATAGGAGCAGAGACCCCTGTCCAAGGACAGGAGCAGAGACAGCTGTCATAGAATAGGATCAGAGACAGCTGTCTAAGGATAGGAGCAGAGACCCCTGTCTAAGGATAGGAGCAGAAACCGCTGTCTAAGGATAGGAGCAGAGACCGCTATCTAAGGCTAGGAGCAGAGACAGCTGTCTAAGCATAGGAGCAGCGACCCCTGTCTAACGATAGGAGCAGAGACCGCTGTCTAAGGATAGGAGCAGAGACAGCTGTCTACGGATAGGAGCAGAGACTGCTGTCTACGTATAGGAGCAGCGACCCCTGTCTAAGGATAGGAGCAGAGACTGCTGTCTAAGGATGGCAGCAGAGACAGCTGTCTTAGGATAGGTGCAGAGACAGCTGTCTAAGGATAGGAGCAGAGACAACTGTCCTAGGATAGGATCAGAGACAGCTGTCTAAGGATAGGAGCAGAGACCCCTGTCTAAGGATAGGAGCAGAGACCGCTGTCTAAGGATAGGAGCAGAGACCGCTGTCTAAGGATAGGAGCAGAGACAGCTGCCTAAGGATAGGAGCAGAGACCCCTGTCCAAGGACAGGAGCAGAGACAGCTGTCATAGAATAGGATCAGAGACAGCTGTCTAAGGATAGGAGCAGAGACCCCTGTCTAAGGATAGGAGCAGAGACCGCTGTCTAAGGATAGGAGCAGACACAGCTGTCTTAGGATAGGAACAGAGACCCCTGTCTAAGGATAGGAGCAGAGACCGCTGTCTAAGGATAGGAGCAGAGACCCCTGTCCAAGGACTGGAGCAGAGACAGCTGTCTAAGGATAGGAGCAGAGACCCCTGTCCAAGGACTGGAGCAGAGACAGCTGTCTAAAGATAGGAGCAGAGACCCCTGACTAAGGATAGGAGCAGAGACAGCTGTCATAGAATAGGATCAGAGACAGCTGTCTAAGGATAGGAGCAGAGACCCCTGTCTACGGATAGGAGCAGAGACAGCTGTCTAAGCATAGGAGCAGCGACCCCTGTCTAAGGATAGGAGCAGAGACCGCTGTCTAAGGATAGGAGCAGAGACAGCTGTCTAAGCATAGGAGCAGCGACCCCTGTCTAAGGATAGGAGCAGAGACCGCTGTCTAAGGATAGGAGCAGAGACAGCTGCCTAAGGATAGGAGCAGAGACCCCTGTCCAAGGACAGGAGCAGAGACAGCTGTCATAGAATAGGATCAGAGACAGCTGTCTAAGGATAGGAGCAGAGACCCCTGTCTAAGGATAGGAGCAGAGACCGCTGTCTAAGGATAGGAGCAGAGACCGCTATCTAAGGCTAGGAGCAGAGACAGCTGTCTAAGCATAGGAGCAGCGACCCCTGTCTAACGATAGGAGCAGAGACCGCTGTCTAAGGATAGGAGCAGAGACAGCTGTCTACGGATAGGAGCAGAGACTGCTGTCTACGTATAGGAGCAGCGACCCCTGTCTAAGGATAGGAGCAGAGACTGCTGTCTAAGGATGGCAGCAGAGACAGCTGTCTTAGGATAGGTGCAGAGACAGCTGTCTAAGGATAGGAGCAGAGACAACTGTCATAGGATAGGATCAGAGACAGCTGTCTAAGGATAGGAGCAGAGACCCCTGTCTAAGGATAGGAGCAGAGACCGCTGTCTAAGGATAGGAGCAGAGACCGCTGTCTAAGGATAGGAGCAGAGACAGCTGCCTAAGGATAGGAGCAGAGACCCCTGTCCAAGGACAGGAGCAGAGACAGCTGTCATAGAATAGGATCAGAGACAGCTGTCTAAAGATAGGAGCAGAGACCCCTGTCTAAGGATAGGAGCAGAGACCGCTGTCTAAGGATAGGAGCAGAGACCGCTATCTAAGGTTAGGAGCAGAGACAGCTGTCTAAGCATAGGAGCAGCGACCCCTGTCTAAGCATAGGAGCAGCGACCCCTGTCTAAGGATAGGAGCAGAGATCGCTGTCTAAGGATAGGAGCAGAGACAGCTGTCTACGGATAGGAGCAGAGACTGCTGTCTACGGATAGGAGCAGCGACCCCTGTCTAAGGATAGGAGCAGAGACTGCTGTCTAAGGATGGCAGCAGAGACAGCTGTCTTAGGATAGGTGCAGAGACAACTGTCTAAGGATAGGAGCAGAGACAGCTGTCATAGGATAGGATCAGAGACAGCTGTCTAAGGATAGGAGCAGAGACCCCTGTCTAAGGATAGGAGCAGAGACAGCTGTCTTAGGATAGGAGCAGAGACCCCTGTCTAAGGATAGGAGCAGAGACCGCTGTCTAAGGATAGGAGCAGAGACCCCTGTCCAAGGACTGGAGCAGAGACAGCTGTCTAAGGATAGGAGCAGAGACCCCTGTCCAAGGACTGGAGCAGAGACAGCTGTCTAAGGATAGGAGCAGAGACCCCTGACTAAGGATAGGAGCGGAGACAGCTGTCATAGAATAGGATCAGAGACAGCTGTCTAAGGATAGGAGCAGAGACAGCTGTCTAAGGATAGGAGCAGAGAGAGCTGTCTAAGCATAGGAGCAGTGACCCCTGTCTAAAGATAGGAGCAGCGACCCCTGTCCAAGGAGAGGAGCAGAGACAGCTGTCTAAGGATAGGAGCAGAGACCCCTGTCTAAAGATAGGAGCAGCGACCCCTGTCCAAGGACAGGAGCAGAGACAGCTGTCTAAGGATAGGAGCAGAGAACCCTGTCTAAAGATAGGAGCAGCGACCCCTGTCCAAGGACAGGAGCAGAGACAGCTGTCTAAGGATAGGAGCAGAGACCCCTGACTAAGGATAGGAGCAGAGACCGCTGTCTAAGGATAGGAGCAGAGACAGCTGTCTTAGGATAGGAGCAGAGACCCCTGTCTAAGGATAGGAGCAGAGACCGCTGTCTAAGGATAGGAGCAGAGACCCCTGTCCAATGACTGGAGCAGAGACAGCTGTCTAAGGATAGGAGCAGAGACCCCTGTCCAAGGACTGGAGCAGAGACAGCTGTCTAAGGATAGGAGCAGAGACCCCTGACTAAGGATAGGAGCAGAGACAGCTGTCATAGAATAGGATCAGAGACAGCTGTCTAAGGATAGGAGCAGAGACCCCTGTCTAAGGATAGGAGCAGAGACAGCTGTCTTAGGATAGGAGCAGAGACCCCTGTCTAAGGATAGGAGCAGAGACCGCTGTCTAAGGATAGGAGCAGAGACCCCTGTCCAATGACTGGAGCAGAGACAGCTGTCTAAGGATAGGAGCAGAGACCCCTGTCCAAGGACTGGAGCAGAGACAGCTGTCTAAGGATAGGAGCAGAGACCCCTGACTAAGGATAGGAGCAGAGACAGCTGTCATAGAATAGGATCAGAGACAGCTGTCTAAGGATAGGAGCAGAGACCCCTGTCTAAGGATAGGAGCAGAGACAGCTGTCTAAGGATAGGAGCAGCGACCCCTGTCTAAGGATAGGAGCAGAGACCGCTGTCTAAGGATAGGAGCAGAGACCGCTGTCTAAGGATAGGAGCAGAGACAGCTGCCTAAGGATAGGAGCAGAGACCCCTGTCCAAGGACAGGAGCAGAGACAGCTGTCATAGAATAGGATCAGAGACAGCTGTCTAAGGATAGGAGCAGAGACCGCTGTCTAAGGATAGGAGCAGAGACCGCTATCTAAGGCTAGGAGCAGAGACAGCTGTCTAAGCATAGGAGCAGCGACCCCTGTCTAAGGATAGGAGCAGAGACCGCTGTCTAAGGATAGGAGCAGAGACAGCTGTCTACGGATAGGAGCAGAGACTGCTGTCTACGGATAGGAGCAGCGACCCCTGTCTAAGGATAGGAGCAGAGACTGCTGTCTAAGGATGGCAGCAGAGACAGCTGTCTTAGGATAGGTGCAGAGACAACTGTCTAAGGATAGGAGCAGAGACAGCTGTATAATGATAGGAGCAGAGACAGCTGCCTGAGGATAGGAGCAGAGACCGCTATCTAAGTCTAGGAGCAGAGACAGCTGTCTAAGGATAGGAGCAGAGACCCCTGTCTAAGGATAGGAGCAGAGACCGCTGTCTAAGGATAGGAGCAGAGACCGCTATCTAAGGCTAGGAGCAGAGACAGCTGTCTAAGGATAGGAGCAGCGACCCCTGTCTAAGGATAGGAGCAAAGACAGCTGTCTTAGGATAGGTGCAGACAGCTGTCTAAGGATAGGAGCAGAGACAGCTGTCTACGGATAGGAGCAGAGACCGCTGTCTAAGGATAGGAGCAGAGACTCCTGTCTAAGGATAGGAGCAGAGACCGCTGTCTAAGGATAGGAGCAGAGACCACTATCTAAGGCTAGGAGCAGAGACAGCTGTCTAAGGATAGGAGCAGCGACCCCTGTCTAAAGATAGGAGCAGCAACCCCTGTCCAAGGACAGGAGCAGAGACAGCTGTCTAAGGATAGGAGCAGAGACCCCTGTCTAAAGATAGGAGCAGCGACCCCTGTCCAAGGACAGGAGCGGAGACAGCTGTCTAAGGATAGGAGCAGAGACCCCTGTCTAAAGATAGGAGCAGCGACCCCTGTCCAAGGACAGGAGCAGAGACAGCTGTCTAAGGATAGGAGCAGAGACCCCTGACTAAGGATAGGAGCAGAGACCGCTGTCTAAGGATAGGAGCAGACACAGCTGTCTTAGGATAGGAGCAGAGACCCCTGTCTAAGGATAGGAGCAGAGACCGCTGTCTAAGGATAGGAGCAGAGACCCCTGTCCAAGGACTGGAGCAGAGACAGCTGTCTAAGGATAGGAGCAGAGACCCCTGTCCAAGGACTGGAGCAGAGACAGCTGTCTAAAGATAGGAGCAGAGACCCCTGACTAAGGATAGGAGCAGAGACAGCTGTCATAGAATAGGATCAGAGACAGCTGTCTAAGGATAGGAGCAGAGACCCCTGTCTACGGATAGGAGCAGAGACAGCTGTCTAAGCATAGGAGCAGCGACCCCTGTCTAAGGATAGGAGCAGAGACCGCTGTCTAAGGATAGGAGCAGAGACAGCTGTCTAAGCATAGGAGCAGCGACCCCTGTCTAAGGATAGGAGCAGAGACCGCTGTCTAAGGATAGGAGCAGAGACAGCTGCCTAAGGATAGGAGCAGAGACCCCTGTCCAAGGACAGGAGCAGAGACAGCTGTCATAGAATAGGATCAGAGACAGCTGTCTAAGGATAGGAGCAGAGACCCCTGTCTAAGGATAGGAGCAGAGACCGCTGTCTAAGGATAGGAGCAGAGACCGCTATCTAAGGCTAGGAGCAGAGACAGCTGTCTAAGCATAGGAGCAGCGACCCCTGTCTAACGATAGGAGCAGAGACCGCTGTCTAAGGATAGGAGCAGAGACAGCTGTCTACGGATAGGAGCAGAGACTGCTGTCTACGGATAGGAGCAGCGACCCCTGTCTAAGGATAGGAGCAGAGACTGCTGTCTAAGGATGGCAGCAGAGACAGCTGTCTTAGGATAGGTGCAGAGACAGCTGTCTAAGGATAGGAGCAGAGACAACTGTCATAGGATAGGATCAGAGACAGCTGTCTAAGGATAGGAGCAGAGACCCCTGTCTAAGGATAGGAGCAGAGACAGCTGTCTAAGGATAGGAGCAGAGACCGCTATCTAAAGCTAGGAGCAGAGACAGCTGTCTAAGGATAGGAGCAGCGACCCCTGTCTAAGGATAGGAGCAAAGACAGCTGTCTTAGGATAGGTGCAGAGACAGCTGTCTAAGGATAGGAGCAGAGACAGCTGTCTACGGATAGGAGCAGAGACCGCTGTCTAAGGATAGGAGCAGAGACTCCTGTCTAAGGATAGGAGCAGAGACCGCTGTCTAAGGATAGGAGCAGAGACCGCTATCTAAGGCTAGGAGCAGAGACAGCTGTCTAAGAATAGGAGCAGCGACCCCTGTCTAAGGATAGGAGCAGAGACCGGTGTCTAAGGATAGGAGCAGAGACCGCTATCTAAGGATAGGAGCAGAGACCGCTGTCTAAGGATAGGAGCAGCGGCCCCTGTCTAAGGATAGGAGCAGAGACAACTGTCTACGGATAGGAGCAGAGACAGCTGTCTAATGATAGGAGCAGAGACCCCTGACTAAGGATAGGAGCAGAGACAGCTGTCATAGAATAGGATCAGAGACAGCTGTCTAAGGATAGGAGCAGAGACCCCTGTCTAAGGATAGGAGCAGAGACAGCTGTCTAAGGATAGGAGCAGAGCCGCTGTCTAAGGATAGGAGCAGAGACCCCTGTCTAAAGATAGGAGCAGCGACCCCTGTCCAAGGACAGGAGCAGAGACAGCTGTCTAAGGATAGGAGCAGAGCCGCTGTCTAAGGATAGGAGCAGAGACCCCTGTCCAAGGACTGGAGCAGAGACAGCTGTCTAAGGATAGGAGCAGAGACCCCTGTCCAAGGACTGGAGCAGAGACAGCTGTCTAAGGATAGGAGCAGAGACCCCTGACTAAGGATAGGAGCAGAGACAGCTATCATAGAATAGGATCAGAGACAGCTGTCTAAGGATAGGAGCAGAGACCCCTGTCTAAGGATAGGAGCAGAGACAGCTGTCTAAGCATAGGATCAGCGACCCCTGTCTAAGGATAGGAGCAGAGACCGCTGTCTAAGGATAGGAGCAGAGACAGCTGCCTAAGGATAGGAGCAGAGACCCCTGTCCAAGGACAGGAGCAGAGACAGCTGTCATAGAATAGGATCAGAGACAGCTGTCTAAGGATAGGAGCAGAGACCCCTGTCTAAGGATAGGAGCAGAGACAGCTGTCTAAGCATAGGAGCAGCGACCCCTGTCTAAGGATAGGAGCAGAGACCGCTGTCTAAGGATAGGAGCAGAGACAGCTGCCTAAGGATAGGAGCAGCGACCCCTGTCTAAGGATAGGAGCAGAGACCGCTGTCTAAGGATAGGAGCAGAGACAGCTGTCTACGGATAGGAGCAGAGACTGCTGTCTACGGATAGGAGCAGCGACCCCTGTCTAAGGATAGGAGCAGAGACTGCTGTCTAAGGATGGCAGCAGAGAAAGCTGTCTTAGGATAGGTGCAGAGACAACTGTCTAAGGATAGGAGCAGAGACAGCTGTCATGGGATAGGATCAGAGACAGCTGTCTAAGGATAGGAGCAGAGACCCCTGTCTAAGGATAGGAGCAGAGACCGCTGTCTAAGGATAGGAGCAGAGACCGCTATCTAAGGCTAGGAGCAGAGACAGCTGTCTAAGGATAGGAGCAGCGACCCCTGTCTAAGGATAGGAGCAAAGACAGCTGTCTTAGGATAGGTGCAGAGACAGCTGTCTAAGGATAGGAGCAGAGACAGCTGTCTACGGATAGGAGCAGAGACCGCTGTCTAAGGATAGGAGCAGCGACCCCTGTCCAAGGACAGGAGCAGAGACAGCTGTCTAAGGATAGGAGCAGAGACCCCTGTCTAAAGATAGGAGCAGCGACCCCTGTCCAAGGACAGGAGCAGAGACAGCTGTCTAAGGATAGGAGCAGAGACCCCTGTCTAAGGATAGGAGCAGAGACCGCTGTCTAAGGATAGGAGCAGAGACCCCTGTCCAATGACTGGAGCAGAGACAGCTGTCTAAGGATAGGAGCAGAGACCCCTGTCCAAGGACTGGAGCAGAGACAGCTGTCTAAGGATAGGAGCAGAGACCCCTCACTAAGGATAGGAGCAGAGACAGCTGTCATAGAATAGGATCAGAGACAGCTGTCTAAGGATAGGAGCAGAGACCCCTGTCTAAGGATAGGAGCAGAGACAGCTGTCTAAGCATAGGAGCAGCGACCCCTGTCTAAGGATAGGAGCAGAGACCGCTGTCTAAGGATAGGAGCAGAGACAGCTGCCTAAGGATAGGAGCAGAGACCCCTGTCCAAGGACAGGAGCAGAGACAGCTGTCATAGAATAGGATCAGAGACAGCTGTCTACGGATAGGAGCAGAGACTGCTGTCTACGGATAGGAGCAGCGACCCCTGTCTAAGGATAGGAGCAGAGACTGCTGTCTAAGGATGGCAGCAGAGACAGCTGTCTTAGGATAGGTGCAGAGACAACTGTCTAAGGATAGGAGCAGAGACAGCTGTCATAGGATAGGATCAGAGACAGCTGTCTAAGGATAGGAGCAGAGACCCCTGTCTAAGGATAGGAGCAGAGACAGCTGTCTTAGGATAGGAGCAGAGACCCCTGTCTAAGGATCGGAGCAGAGACTGCTGTCTAAGGATAGGAGCAGAGACCCCTGTCCAAGGACTGGAGCAGAGACAGCTGTCTAAGGATAGGAGCAGAGACCCCTGTCCAAGGACTGGAGCTGAGACAGCTGTCTAAGGATAGGAGCAGAGACCCCTGACTAAGGATAGGAGCGGAGACAGCTGTCATAGAATAGGATCAGAGACAGCTGTCTAAGGATAGGAGCAGAGACAGCTGTCTAAGGATAGGAGCAGAGACAGCTGTCTAAGCATAGGAGCAGTGACCCCTGTCTAAAGATAGGAGCAGCGACCCCTGTCCAAGGACAGGAGCAGAGACAGCTGTCTAAGGATAGGAGCAGAGACCCCTGTCTAAAGATAGGAGCAGCGACCCCTGTCCAAGGACAGGAGCAGAGACAGCTGTCTAAGGATAGGAGCAGAGAACCCTGTCTAAAGATAGGAGCATCGACCCCTGTCCAAGGACAGGAGCAGAGACAGCTGTCTAAGGATAGGAGCAGAGACCCCTGACTAAGGATAGGAGCAGAGACCGCTGTCTAAGGATAGGAGCAGAGACAGCTGTCTTAGGATAGGAGCAGAGACCCCTGTCTAAGGATAGGAGCAGAGACCGCTGTCTAAGGATAGGAGCAGAGACCCCTGTCCAATGACTGGAGCAGAGACAGCTGTCTAAGGATAGGAGCAGAGACCCCTGTCCAAGGACTGGAGCAGAGACAGCTGTCTAAGGATAGGAGCAGAGACCCCTGACTAAGGATAGGAGCAGAGACAGCTGTCATAGAATAGGATCAGAGACAGCTATCTAAGGATAGGAGCAGAGACCCCTGTCTAAGGATAGGAGCAGAGACAGCTGTCTTAGGATAGGAGCAGAGACCCCTGTCTAAGGATAGGAGCAGAGACCGCTGTCTAAGGATAGGAGCAGAGACCCCTGTCCAATGACTGGAGCAGAGACAGCTGTCTAAGGATAGGAGCAGAGACCCCTGTCCAAGGACTGGAGCAGAGACAGCTGTCTAAGGATAGGAGCAGAGACCCCTGACTAAGGATAGGAGCAGAGACAGCTGTCATAGAATATGATCAGAGACAGCTGTCTAAGGATAGGAGCAGAGACCCCTGTCTAAGGATAGGAGCAGAGACAGCTGTCTAAGCATAGGAGCAGCGACCCCTGTCTAAGGATAGGAGCAGAGACCGCTGTCTAAGGATAGGAGCAGAGACAGCTGCCTAAGGATAGGAGCAGAGACCCCTGTCCAAGGACAGGAGCAGAGACAGCTGTCATAGAATAGGATCAGAGACAGCTGTCTAAGGATAGGAGCAGAGACCGCTGTCTAAGGATAGGAGCAGAGACCGCTATCTAAGGCTAGGAGCAGAGACAGCTGTCTAAGCATAGGAGCAGCGACCCCTGTCTAGGATAGGAGCAGAGACCGCTGTCTAAGGATAGGAGCAGAGACAGCTGTCTACGGATAGGAGCAGAGACTGCTGTCTACAGATAGGAGCAGCGACCCCTGTCTAAGGATAGGAGCAGAGACTGCTGTCTAAGGATGGCAGCAGAGACAGCTGTCTTAGGATAGGTGCAGAGACAACTGTCTAAGGATAGGAGCAGAGACAGCTGTATAATGATAGGAGCAGAGACAGCTGCCTGAGGATAGGAGCAGAGACCGCTATCTAAGGCTAGGAGCAGAGACAGCTGTCTAAGGATAGGAGCAGAGACCCCTGTCTAAGGATAGGAGCAGAGACCGCTGTCTAAGGATAGGAGCAGAGACCGCTATCTAAGGCTAGGAGCAGAGACAGCTGTCTAAGGATAGGAGCAGCGACCCCTGTCTAAGGATAGGAGCAAAGACAGCTGTCTTAGGATAGGTGCAGACAGCTGTCTAAGGATAGGAGCAGAGACAGCTGTCTACGGATAGGAGCAGAGACCGCTGTCTAAGGATAGGAGCAGAGACTCCTGTCTAAGGATAGGAGCAGAGACCGCTGTCTAAGGATAGGAGCAGAGACCGCTATCTAAGGCTAGGAGCAGAGACAGCTGTCTAAGGATAGGAGCAGCGACCCCTGTCTAAAGATAGGAGCAGCGACCCCTGTCCAAGGACAGGAGCAGAGACAGCTGTCTAAGGATAGGAGCAGAGACCCCTGTCTAAAGATAGGAGCAGCGACCCCTGTCCAAGGACAGGAGCAGAGACAGCTGTCTAAGGATAGGAGCAGAGACCCCTGTCTAAAGATAGGAGCAGCGACCCCTGTCCAAGGACAGGAGCAGAGACAGCTGTCTAAGGATAGGAGCAGAGACCCCTGACTAAGGATAGGAGCAGAGACCGCTGTCTAAGGATAGGAGCAGACACAGCTGTCTTAGGATAGGAGCAGAGACCCCTGTCTAAGGATAGGAGCAGAGACCGCTGTCTAAGGATAGAAGCAGAGACCCCTGTCCAAGGACTGGAGCAGAGACAGCTGTCTAAGGATAGGAGCAGAGACCCCTGTCCAAGGACTGGAGCAGAGACAGCTGTCTAAAGATAGGAGCAGAGACCCCTGTCCAAGGACAGGAGCAGAGACAGCTGTCATAGAATAGGATCAGAGACAGCTGTCTAAGGATAGGAGCAGAGACCCCTGTCTAAGGATAGGAGCAGAGACCGCTGTCTAAGGATAGGAGCAGAGACCGCTATCTAAGGCTAGGAGCAGAGACAGCTGTCTAAGCATAGGAGCAGCGACCCCTGTCTAAGGAAAGGAGCAGAGACCGCTGTCTAAGGATAGGAGCAGAGACAGCTGTCTACGGATAGGAGCAGAGACTGCTGTCTACGGATAGGAGCAGCGACCCCTGTCTAAGGATAGGAGCAGAGACTGCTGTCTAAGGATGGCAGCAGAGACAGCTGTCTTAGGATAGGTGCAGAGACAGCTGTCTAAGGATAGGAGCAGAGACAACTGTCATAGGATAGGATCAGAGACAGCTGTCTAAGGATAGGAGCAGAGACCCCTGTCTAAGGATAGGAGCAGAGACCGCTGTCTAAGGATAGGAGCAGAGACCGCTATCTAAGGCTAGGAACTGAGACAGCTGTCTAAGGATAGGAGCAGCGACCCCTGTCTAAGGATAGGAGCAAAGACAGCTGTCTTAGGATAGGTGCAGAGACAGCTGTCTAAGGATAGGAGCAGAGACAGCTGTCTACGGATAGGAGCAGAGACCGCTGTCTAAGGATAGGAGCAGAGACTCCTGTCTAAGGATAGGAGCAGAGACCGCTATCTAAGGCTAGGAGCAGAGACAGCTGTCTAAGGATAGGAGCAGCGACCCCTGTCTAAGGATAGGAGCAGAGACCGGTGTCTAAGGATAGGAGCAGAGACCGCTATCTAAGGATAGGAGCAGAGACCGCTGTCTAAGGATAGGAGCAGCGGCCCCTGTCTAAGGATAGGAGCAGAGACAACTGTCTACGGATAGGAGCAGAGACAGCTGTCTAAGGATAGGAGCAGAGACCCCTGACTAAGGATAGGAGCAGAGACAGCTGTCATAGAATAGGATCAGAGACAGCTGTCTAAGGATAGGAGCAGAGACCCCTGTCTAAGGATAGGAGCAGAGACAGCTGTCTTAGGATAGGAGCAGAGACCCCTGTCTAAGGATAGGAGCAGAGCCGCTGTCTAAGGATAGGAGCAGAGACCCTTGTCTAAAGATAGGAGCAGCGACCCCTGTCCAAGGACAGGAGCAGAGACAGCTGTCTAAGGATAGGAGCAGAGCCGCTGTCTAAGGATAGGAGCAGAGACCCCTGTCCAAGGACTGGAGCAGAGACAGCTGTCTAAGGATAGGAGCAGAGACCCCTGTCCAAGGACTGGAGCAGAGACAGCTGTCTAAGGATAGGAGCAGAGACCCCTGACTAAGGATAGGAGCAGAGACAGCTGTCATAGAATAGGATCAGAGACAGCTGTCTAAGGATAGGAGCAGAGACCCCTGTCTAAGGATAGGAGCAGAGACAGCTGTCTAAGCATAGGAGCAGCGACCCCTGTCTAAGGATAGGAGCAGAGACCGCTGTCTAAGGATAGGAGCAGAGACCGCTGTCTAAGGATAGGAGCAGAGACAGCTGCCTAAGGATAGGAGCAGAGACCCCTGTCCAAGGACAGGAGCAGAGACAGCTGTCATAGAATAGGATCAGAGACAGCTGTCTAAGGATAGGAGCAGAGACCCCTGTCTAAGGATAGGAGCAGAGACAGCTGTCTAAGCATAGGAGCAGCGACCCCTGTCTAAGGATAGGAGCAGAGACCGCTGTCTAAGGATAGGAGCAGAGACAGCTGCCTAAGGATAGGAGCAGCGACCCCTGTCTAAGGATAGGAGCAGAGACCGCTGTCTAAGGATAGGAGCAGAGACAGCTGTCTACGGATAGGAGCAGAGACTGCTGTCTACGGATAGGAGCAGCGACCCCTATCTAAGGATAGGAGCAGAGACTGCTGTCTAAGGATGGCAGCAGAGAAAGCTGTTTTAGGATAGGTGCAGAGACAACTGTCTAAGGATAGGAGCAGAGACAGCTGTCATAGGATAGGATCAGAGACAGCTGTCTAAGGATAGGAGCAGAGACCCCTGTCTAAGGATAGGAGCAGAGACCGCTGTCCAAGGATAGGAGCAGAGACCGCTATCTAAGGCTAGGAGCAGAGACAGCTGTCTAAGGATAGGAGCAGCGACCCCTGTCTAAGGATAGGAGCAAAGACAGCTGTCTTAGGATAGGTGCAGAGACAGCTGTCTAAGGATAGGAGCAGAGACAGCTGTCTACGGATAGGAGCAGAGACCGCTGTCTAAGGATAGGAGCAGAGACTCCTGTCTAAGGATAGGAGCAGAGACCGCTGTCTAAGGATAGGAGCAGAGACCGCTATCTAAGGCTAGGAGCAGAGACAGCTGTCTAAGGATAGGAGCAGCGACCCCTGTCTAAAGATAGGAGCAGCGACCCCTGTCCAAGGACAGGAGCAGAGACAGCTGTCTAGGGATAGGAGCAGAGACCCCTGACTAAGGATAGGAGCAGAGACCGCTGTCTAAGGATAGGAGCAGAGACAGCTGTCTTAGGATAGGAGCAGAGACCCCTGTCTAAGGATAGGAGCAGAGACCGCTGTCTAAGGATAGGAGCAGAGACCCCTGTCCAAGGACTGGAGCAGAGACAGCTGTCTAAGGATAGGAGCAGAGACCCCTGTCCAAGGACTGGAGCAGAGACAGCTGTCTAAGGATAGGAGCAGCGACCCCTGGCTAAGGATAGGAGCAGAGACTGGTGTCTAAGGATAGGAGCAGAGACCGCTATCTAAGGATAGGAGCAGAGACAGCTGTCTAAGGATAGGAGCAGCGGCCCCTGTCTAAGGATAGGAGCAGAGACACCTTTCTAAGGATAGGAGCAGAGACAACTGTCTACGGATAGGAGCAGAGACAGCTGTCTAAGGATAGGAGCAGAGATAGCTGTCTACGGATAGGAGCAGAGACCGCTGTCTAAGGATAGGAGCAGCGACGCCTGTCTAAGGATAGGAGCAGAGATAGCTGTCTAAGGATAGGAGCAGAGACAGCTGTCTAAGGATAGGAGCAGAGATAGCTGTCTAAGGATAGGAGCAGAGACAGCTGTCATAGGATAGGATCAGAGACAGCTGTCTAAGGATAGGAGCAGAGACCCCTGTCTAAGGATAGGAGCAGAGACCGCTGTCTAAGGATAGGAGCAGAGACAGCTGTCTACGGATAGGAGCAGCGACCCCTGTCTAAGCATAGGAGCAGCGACGCCTGTCTAAGGATAGGAGCAGAGATAGCTGTCTAAGGATAGGAGCAGAGACAGCTGTCTAAGGATAGGAGCAGAGACAGCTGTCTACGGATAGGAGCAGAGACTGCTGTCTAAGGATATGTTAGACCTGACATCCTTGGCATGGGTCCCGCATCCACTTTTACGCCCTCTTCATGTATGACCCCTTTTTTGTGCTGGACTAAGACGCGCTGAGTACTGTACCCTGCTAACCAGGGCCACGGTGCAAGTTCTCCCTTTCAAAGTATAACCACAAACAGTGTATCTGACCCGGAGTAAATGGTAGGAACTCCAAATTAGTGTCCCTAACATCAGGGGTATATGAGACATTCTTGTCGGGGAATGAAGGTTAGACCCGAAGCATAGAAATGTCCAGATTCCTAACCTCGTACTGGGCCCCAGATGTATAGTCGAATGTCTGGGTTATCTCCCACAGCCTGGGGGTAGCTGACTGTAACAACAACACGACGATCAAGTGGGACCCAAGGGAATATTTTAAGAACGAGCTCTGGGAACTTTCCCAACAGATACTAACAACAAAAGAGTACTAGAGGGTCTAAAAAGAAAGTGGGTTAACAGTGTGTGTAGCCATTCAACAAAAACCTATAATCTTTATAAATGACCTATAGAAGATGGTAATCAATGACACCCTGATAGATGGTCAAAGATACCCATCAGTCACCACTCGGAACCGCCCTTCATCATTTGGGATTCCTTCAAGACCATCTACTCAGATGTGTTATTCTCAGAAAGATGGAGACCAGAATGTTAATAGATCCCTTCGACTGAAATAACAGGTAGTATGGCGTACCACTTCTCTAAACTAATAAGTGGTAAAATGACTAGTGGGGTGCAGTGCAGAAAACTACGTGAAATAATAATAAAGTAAAGAGTGTGTTAAAATTGGATGAGGGAGTACAGAACAAAGTTTATTCGGGTGGTACTCACTCCACCAATATTAAAAATTTGTTAAGACAGTTTAAAGAATTAGCTGTCTAGAAATGGAACCAGGTCGACATGTTTCAGTATTTGGTGGATAAGGTTGTCCTTGCTTTCTTCAGGACCTTACAACAAATATATGCTACTGCAGTCATGAAAAAAATGATAAGTGAAAAAAGACAATACGAAACTAGATTTAAAGACATCTGAGTAGATGGTCTTGAAGGAATCGGGGGTGCCATCTGGCATAAAAAGACCCACAACCGAAATCTGGGTGGAGAGAAACACCCTACCTGATCAAAGACTTCAACGACCATCTGGGATATAACTAGAAGTGGAGACCAGATCGCTTTTTGGACAAGAGAGCCATGCTGACTTCGTCGCGGCTCATGGATCGTACCTCATGTACGCAAAGCATTACACCATCCTGAGCCCTGCAGACTTTGTTATGGCTCGGACCTTGAGAATCGTACCTCGGGTATGCCAAGCATTTCACCATCCCGAGCCCTGCTGACGTTGTCGCGGCTCAGACCTTGAGAATCGTACCTCCGGTGCACGAAGCATTTCACCATCCCGAGCCCTGCTGACTTTGTCGCGGCTCGGACCTTGAGAACCTTACCTCTGGTACATGAAGCATTTCACCTTCCCAAGCCCTGCTGATTTTGTCGCGGCTCGGACCTTGAGAATCGTACCTCCGGTACAGGAAGCATTTCACCATCCCGAGCCCTGCTGACTTTGTCGCGGCTCGGACCTTGAGAATCGTACCTCCGGTACACAAAGTATTTCAACATCCCGAGCCCTGCTGACTTTGTCGCGGATCGGACCTTGAGAATCGTACCTCCGGTACACAAAGCATTTCACCATCCCGAGCCCTGCTGACTTTGTCGTGGCTCGGACCTTGAGACTCGTACCTCCTGTACGCAAAGCATTTCACCTCCACAAGCCCTGATAACTTTGTCGCGGCTCGGACCTTGAGTTGTACTGTCATTGGGCCTTGTGATAAAACAATATATGAAGGATACTATGGGCCTCATTTATGAGGCTGTGCGTCACTTTTACGCTGCCGGTGCGTTACTTTTTGTGACGCACCAGTGGCGTAAAAAATGCGCCTTGTTGCGCCATATTTACAAAGTGACGCATCTAGGTAGATGCGTCAATTTGTAAACCCCAGCGCCACATTATACCAGCGCCAGGTATAATGTATGCAAATGGGGGGGGGGGGTATTTACGCAATAAAGGGTCATGGAAGTGACGCAGTGAAATCTATGAGATTTCACTGTGTCACTTCTAGGCCTCAAATGCGTCAAAATCTTATGCCTGCCTCACAGCAGGCGTAAGACTGACACAGGCCCTGTCACATGGGGCTTACCCCATGTGAAAGGACACATTGCTGGAGTTGCGTCACTTTTGTGACACACTCCACCAATGCGTCACTTTTGCGCCTACAGATACGTCAGAAATACTGACATATCAGTAACTCCTTGTGACATGATGCGTCATACTGTAAATATGACGCATCATTGGTGTCGCAAGGAGGGCGCAATGAAAAGTGACGCATCGCTGTTTTCACGCAGCGATGCGTTACTTTTCATAAATGAGGCCCTATATTTTCATAGAAAAACGGTGTGGTGTCCATTTGTAGTGTGGCAAGATATTACTGTATATGATCATAAATGCTTTACACTGGCCCTCGAGGTTCAGTCTGACTGCTTGGTGAAACTACTAAGGGGATAGCCCCCTATCCTAACTAGAAGAGGCAGGTCCCGACTGGGACAGAGGTACTCACCCCTGCCCACCCGAGACCACCCAATCTAACATTGGTGGCAGCGCTTGGGATCCGAACTTGCATTTATGATTTATGTACAGTGATTTGTTGACCCACTACCTAGTGAGTACAGGCCATAACAAAACCCCTTAATCTTTGGTCGAACAAGTGAAACTCCCCACGACAACATGAGTCTTACAGGACCAGCCACAAGTCCGAGCTTTGAGGAAGAGCAACTAGAGAATTACGCCCATAAGGAAATAAGACATTTTGGTAAAGAATTTAAGATCTCCACCACCGGCCTCAACACAAAAGAGGATCATCAGAAGGCGCTAAGGGCCTGGTTAGCATCCTGAGATAATCCACGTAGATGGAACTGGTATGGGAGATGGGCAGCGGGAAGGGCCAGGGGAGCAGGAGAGAGGGGGAGCAGCTTCCCCACGCGTAGCAGTGTGTCAGACAGAGGCCTGTCACCAGAGAAGCTAGCCGATAGAGAGAAAAGCAGAGCCCATGAGTTAGAACTCACCAAGTTAAAACTGGAAGGAGAACTGAAGCTAGCGGAAAGGAAGTTAGCCCTGGAGGAGATGAGGTTTCAAGGGAAGCAGGAAGAGAAAAGGCTGCAGCGGGAGCATGAGGGGAAGAGATTGCAGTTGGAACATGACACGAGTCTCTGGGAGCTAGAGCTCAAGGCTAGGAGTGGAGAGCCTGCTTCCCCTGGGGGGCAGCATGCCCCCCTCTAGTAGAAGGCAAGGTACACATCCCTAAGGATGTAGTAAAGGAGTACTATAGGACTGATGACATCCAGCAATGGTTCAAGGCGTATGAGGTAGCGATGACCTCCCACCGGGTCCCTGAGAAGGACTGGGGATCAGGGTTGTGGGGGAGATTCCTTAGTGAGGGGAGGGATACCTTGCTAGACCGACTGTCCTCCGTACTGAACTCCTACAGCCATATGAAGGACGCCTTAATGTCGAGGTATGGTCTGACCCCAGGGATGTATAGATAGAGATTCAGGGATTGAATGAAGATCCCTGGCACGACTTGGGTAGAATACGTGAACTACTACAGCAGAGTCTTATAGGGCTGGGTCAAGGGCAGCAAGGTCACCCCTTTTGAGGAGGAGTTTGATTTAATCGCATGTGAGCACTTCTATGTAAATAGCTTTTCAGAGCTGCGCCAGCATCTGGTAGACCGCTGACCTACTAACCCTAGGAAGCTTGCGGTGAAGGCAGATCACTGGGTGAGCACACGGGTCCAGAAAGGACCAGTGGGAGGCTACGCCTAGGGTGGGCAGGGTCCCTGACAGCGAGGAGGGGGGAATCAGGGTAAACAGCGGGAGAGTCCCCCAGGGCCCCAACGTAACACCCCTGGGAACCAACAGCGAGGTTCCCAGCCTCCCCCTAGGTCCACCGCTGAGGCCCCCACCAGTAGGCCAGTACCCAGGGCCCCCATCCTTTGTTATAAATGCCAACAACAGGGGCACTACACCAGTGACCCCCAGTGACCCTGTAAAAGCAACCAGCACCCTTGGGTGCCCCCACCCGCCAGGTAGCCAGTTTAGCACTGGGGGAGGAGTTAGACACACCGGAGGAATGGGGACCCGTGGCTATGTCCCTGGTCTCCTTAGGAGATGGAGAAATGGTTCCCTGAACCCAACTGCCTGCCAACACTAAAAAATACAGGCAGTGGGTGACCATCAAAGGGCAGAGGGCGGGATCCCTCCAAGTGTCACTGCGGTCAGCTGTCACCTGGTCTCTAAGGACCAAATTGTACCTCACGCTTTTTGTCCTGTGGTGGGCGCAGATAACTCGGAGAGTCTCTGCCGCATGGCCCAAATTCCCTTTGAGTGGGGGGGGTCTCCGGCAGCCTGCAAGTATCTGTCCGACCTGCCATGCCTGTGGATTGTTTATTAGGCAATGATTCAGAGAGCTCTCCGTGGGCTCGGGTGGAGAGAAAGGCTCACCTAGAGAGATGCTGGGATTACTCGAATGGGTGCGCGTCACCACCCGGTCCATGGCCACGAAAATAGATGCTCAACAGAGTCTGGAGCCTGGAAGAATGGCCCAGGGCCCTACCTCAGATGGAGATGAGGAAGGGTTTGGGAGCCTGGACCCCTTGGTTCCCTCGGACCAAGAAGTAACAGACCCTGAGGAGGATGCCCTGGGACCCACCGGGGAACAGGTAGCCGAAATGGGGGAAATACCTGAGCTGAACCAGTGGCAGCAGGACGAAGGACCCTCCAGGGAGGAATTCTGCCAGGAACAGAACTCCTGCCCCTCTCTCGTGGGTGAACGGCAGAAGGCCGTCACCCAGGCAACCGGTGATCAGTCCGGTTCCCACTGGGTCTACTGGGAGAACGGACTACTATATAGTGAGCTTAAGTCCGCTGAGCTGGGGTCCGCCCGGGTGCTGGTGGTACCCCTTCGCTACCGGGACTTCCTACTGGGCCTGGCTCATGATGTACCTTTAGCCGGGCATCTGGGGCAAGGCAAGATCTATCACAGGCTTGTCACGCATTTCTATTGGCCACGGATGCGCCAAAATGTTGAGACCCACTGCAGATCCTGCCAGACATGCCAGGCAAGTGAAAAAAGGGGGGGGAGCGCAAGGCTCCCCTGCAACCTTTCCCTGTGTTCGGTACCCCTTTTGAGCGAGTGGGGATCGACATTGTGGGGCTGCTGGACCCCAAGACCACTATGGGTAACAGGTTTATCCTGGTCTTGGTGGACCATCCACCCGGTACCCTGAAGCCATACCACTCCGAACATTGACGGCCCCCGTGGTGGGCCGGGCCCTGATGGGGATCTTCTCCCATGTGGGGTTCCCCAGTGTGGTAGTGAATGACAGGGGGACCAACTTCATCTCGAAGTATATGAAGTCCCTGTGGCAGGAGTGTGGCGTTACGTACAAATTCACCACTCCTTACCACCCCCAAGGAAATGGGCTGGTGGAACGTTTCAACCGGACCCTTTTTTTTTTTTTTTTTTTTTTTTTTTTAAAACCTTTATTGATCGTATGCATAGCACACAGCGTCTGCCTACAACCACTGCGGGCCGGCCGCTATGACAATGAACCACATTTCAGGCATCTTGAGCTGGGGAAAAAGCCAAATATGTAAACACTACTATGCACTGTCATGATACGTCAGGAAAAGGATAAAGTGGGTTTCATTTTATAGTTTTGTTGAAGTGTCCTACATTTACATCAGACTGCCGAGCGGGCGGGCCTTGCAACAGGATAGCAACTAGTGGAACGACAGAAACCGGGATGCTAGCGTGAAAAATTACAAACAGGATGCACAAGCGCGGAATTGGTTATCGCATCGGACAGTGCCCGCCCAGTCGGTATAAAACTCCAGGAGTTACATTCTAGCTTGTCCATGGTGTAGCAGGATGTAAGAGGATTCATTTTGCAATTTAAATGGAAGGATCCAGTGACATACTATAAAGCAAGACTCACGTGAAACAAGTCATAAACAGGATAGTCGCCCTCAAATAGAAGCATAGGTGGAACGTAAGAAGTAAGATATGTAAACATTCAGTGACTATGCGTTCGAATCAATGTCGTGTCCATAATACAGAGGGCAAAATACACCCCAGAAAGAACAGAACCCCAACCCCCCGTCTGATCTGAAATATATAAGATAATAAAGAGAAGGAAACAAGAGAAAGAACAAGAGAAAGACCATAGAAACAAGAAGAGACAAACTAGAAGATATATAAGAGCAAAAAGAAACAAACGAAGGGAAGAAAAAGAAAGAGGGCCATAGAAACAAAGAAGAAACACAAAATACAGCCCATCCCCCAACCCCCCACCCTGCATACCAGCGGAAGGCCACGGCCCACCCCCCCCCATAGGCATGCCTGTCGCCCCAAGAAACCCCAAAAGAGGGAAATAACGGAGGAGGGCCTTAGCTCCAGCCCCAGACTCACCCCCAACCTCCCCCACCCCAAAAAAGCGGAAATCCACTAAGAAGGAGCGTGGGCATTCAGTTTGTGATCATCCCAGCCGTACGCAGTCCCCAGTTCAAACAATGTTCCGTTTCGGCACCGAGGTCCCTTAGGAGATGTCGAAGCAGCGGTCAGCCCTGACCTGTCCGGAAAAAAGTCAGCATTCCTCCCACGCCGTGCACAAAGAGACGCAGTAAACCAAAAGCACCAGTTGGGGCCACACAGTTCCACATTGAAGACTCCAGTAATAACAAAGGGGCTTGTCTCCAGGAGATACCAACAGTCCATAGCGGTGTAGGGTGCCCACGATCAGGAAACAGATGAGCTGGCAGATCAAAAGGGGTAGCAGACGCATCGCCCGAGATATTATGTACCCTAGTCCCTTCATCAAGCATCACACACTCCTGTGGGTCAGCTACTGCGGCAGCCGGGGACAAGGTGGGCATACACTCCTTGCTGCGTGTGTCTAGGACCAGGTGCGCCATAACAGGAGAAGGTTCCAGCTGCGTAGGGCGTACATCTGTCCGCAAACTTTTCAGGGCATTGTGCAAGTCTTTAATGGCCAACCAAACATCGTGCACCGTGGGCTCCATTTCACCCAGACAGTCAATCGGGACCTCGGAACTCAGGCAACAAAGAGAGAGCCGCCTTAATAGCTGTCCGATTCAAACAAAGGATGTGTAGATCGTAGAGAGGTTGCTGAGAATTGCACTTAAGCCCTTTACAGTAACAGCGGTACACAATTCTTACCGCAATTCAGGTGTGATCTGACCCGGGCAATCGATTCTGTGTCGCATCGATCCGTCCCCGAAGTAAGGAATACCAGCCAAAAAACTTTGAAGGCAGACAGTAGGTCCGGCGCAGCAAGCGCACTCAATGCCTGCGGCAGAGGCGGTTTCGGTTTCACCTTCGGGGTCCCGGACTACCCTGGCCGATCGGGGCCGTTGTTTATCGCCTGCGAGGCGGCCATGGCGCAACCCGAGGTCCCGGCTCATCCGGACAGAAGGCCGGGAACTTCAGGACGACAATGCTCAGCCATCCGGGGTGATGCGTGGACCGGAGTCACACGGTCGGGCTCCGCCGCTGCTCCTCTGCACGGGGCCGCGGCTGGGGTGCAGGATCAGAGGCAGGATAGCAATGGAGTCGAGGGCGAGCAGCGGAGCTGGGCGTCCGCGCGGCCATCTTGGCCGCCGTCCTGGCTCCTCCCTCCTCAACCGGACCCTTAAAGGCATGATTATGGGCCTGGAGGAGCCCCTGAGGTGGAAGTGGGACGTCCTCTTACAATGCCTACTGTTCGCATATCGGGAGTTATCGCAGAAGTCCTTAGGGTTCAGCCCCTTTGAACTCCTCTATGGCCATTCCCGTCCGAGGACCCCTAAGTCTGATTAAAGAAGGCTGGGAGACGGCCCCCAGGAACCCACCCCAGGACGTGTTTAGATACATGTTGGGAATCAGACCCGAAAATTCAGGGAACTTGCCGAGGCAAACCTGGAAGCCAGCCAGGATGAAATGAAACGCTGGTATGACCAGAATGCCACGTTGGTCCAGTTTCAGCCTGGGCAGCAAGTGTGGTGGATGGCCCCAGTGGAGCCTTGTGCTCTCTAGGACAAGTGGACCGGTCCCTTCAAGATAGTGGAGCGCAAAAGCCAAGTCACCTATCTAGTGGACTTGCAGACCCCCCCGGAGCCCCCTACAGGTCCTCCATGTAAACCGCCTCAAGCCCACTTCGAAAGGTCCGAAGTGGGCATGCTCCTAGCCACCGATGATGGAGTGGAAGAGGAGACAGAACCTCTACCCAACCTCCTGTGTGCTCAGGAATAAGATGGGTCAGTAGACGGTGTTTGCCTTTCCACCTCCCTGACCCCAGAGCAACACCGAGGCTGTCGCCAGTTATTGAGCCAATTCTCAGACCTCTTTTCCCTGGTCCCCAGTGTCACCACTTGGTGTGTCCACGATGTAGACACCGGGGACAGCACGACTTTGAGGCACAAGGCTTACAGGGTCACAGACAGGGTCAGGTCCTACATTAAGGAGGAAGTCTCCAAAATGTTTGCCCTCAGAGTAATTGAGTCCTCTGACAGTCCGTGGGCCAGCCCAGTGGTCCTGGTCCCCAAGGCTGCAGCGCTCGGTGCCACCCCTGACCTGAGGTTCTATGTGGACTACCGTGGACTCAGTGCCGTTACCCGGACGGACGCTCACCCTATCCCCCGAGCCAACGAGCTCATTGACCACCTGGGTTCTGACCAGTACCTCAGTACCTTTGACCTCACCTCTGGGTACTGGCAGATTGCCCTCACAGAAGGAGCAAAAGAGCGGTCAGCCTTCTCCACCCCCGATGGGCACTACCAATTTCGGGTAATGCCCTTTGAAATGAAAAATACCCCTGCCACCTTCCAGAGACTGGTCAACTGTGTATTAGCAGGGCTGAAGCAATTCAGCGCCACCTACCTAGATGGCATTGCAGTGTTCAGTACCACCTGGGACGAACACCTGCAACATCTCTGGGAAGTATTGTTGTCCCTGCGCTGAGCGGGCCTCACAATCAAGGCTAGTAAATATCAGATTGGCCAAGGGTCAGTAGTGTACTTGGGACACCAGGTAGGGAGCGGCCAAGTGGCGCCCCTCCAGCCGAAGATTGCGGCCATCTTGGCCTGGGAACCTCCCACGACCCAAACCGAGGTGAGGGCCTTCCTAGGACTTACCCGCTACTATAGAAGGTTCGTCAAGGGATATGGCAGCATTGGAGGGCCCTTGACGGAACTCACCTCCAAGAAACAGCCCAAGAAAGTCCTTTGGACTCCCACCTGTCAGAAAGCGTTTGACGCCTTGAAGGCGGCTGTGAGAAGTTGGCCTGATAGGTAGTGTTTCCAATTCTGGAACCACTGGTTATCAGTCCAAACAAACCCCAAAGATGTCAGGTTGTAAGTCAACCTTATAGACAAGCTATCCTAGTGGTAGCATGGACTAAGCAGCCTTAAAGGCTTAACTTAAGAGGTCGTGTTAAGCGAGCTGTTTTACCACATACAATCCTGTAATCAAATGAAAGGACACCACACAAGTATATATTATAAAAATATATGTATTTATTTCTAAATTACTCCCCAGTACTCTTTATGAGGAAAGGGGCACAAGCGTTAAATCAAAAGCACTGTTACACATATAAAGTTGCACGTTTATGGATGAGGGCGGGTGGCCACTCAGACCATATATAAAAAAAGTGGTATAAGTAACACTTTACGAACAATGGTTAGGCCTAGGGCCTAGAGATTCGCTGGGAGCAGTCAGGACAAGCAATGAAGAAGTCGGGAGTAGCCCACAGGAGACGGGTGCAGCACGGAAAGTGCGGCGCGCACCAATGCACTGTCAATGGTGCGTAAAAGTCAGTTAAAGTGAATAAAAAGATACTTCCGCTGAACCTAGGAACACAAAACTTTAGACACAGACCCTAGAGGTGTGTACCAGTGTAAAGACACCGGCGTTGCAAAGTTACCTCACCCACAGGCCGTGGGTGCACAGGGTCGAAGTGGCGTCGGGTTCTGTCACGCAGGTTCTGGGTGCTTGGAGCTGTTGCAGCTGCAGGCGCTGTGAAGCAGAAGGGTCCGGTGCGATCCAAGGGTGGATCGATGTAGAAAAGTACCTGAAAGCAGAGGGGACAGAGTCTGGGTCACTCAGCAGTGACCAGGGTGGAACCAGGACGGAACCAGGCAATGTCGGGCGCAATCAGGCGGTTGTCGATAGGCTTCTCTCCGCTGTCACGTGGGCTCTGGGGCATCTGCGACGTCCAGGAGCAGGTCACGATCTGTCCCACGTAGGCTCTCGCCGTCAGCACCGTCGGCTTGAAGATTGTAGCAAACAGCACTTGGCAAAAGCAATCCACGCGGAACCGGGAGATTGCTTATCACTCGAACCAGGAGGGTCAGAGTGGGTGCTCCTTTTCACAGGAGCTGGTGCAGATCTGGAGCAACCAGAAAAGCAAGTCGGATTTCAAAGTTCGTCGGCACAGGGGCCACAAGCCAGCTGGCAAGTGACCGGGCCAACGCGTCGAGCGCACACAAGCAGAAGGGCCCCACGCAGCACTCAGCGAGTGTGGAGGGGTGAGCTTTGGTGCAAGTGGAGCTCGGGGCTGGGGCTTCTCAAACCCCGGTGTACAGCTTCGAGGGTCACTCGTGGGCCGCACGGTCAGCGTCTCGTGGCCTTTTCAAGATGGCGTGCCCCACGCTTCCGGTCGCCTCCACGGGTCTCAGCTCTGCAGGGACTGTGGATCGGGCAGGTAGAAGGCAGGCAAGCTTGATCTCGTCGATCTCTGTCGCTCGAGTTCCGGCGGGAACTGCAACAAAGCAAGGGTCGAGGGCTGGATGGTGCCTGTTTGCACAGGGTGGTCACTCCTTGACCACAAGGGAGATTCTTCAGTCTTCTCACGTCGTGTAGAAAGTCGAAGGGTCCAGATTTCGTTTCTTATGTTTCTTCAGGATGATCTGAGGTCCGTTGGGACTGCTCCCCCTCTTATTCGAATCTAGGGGGTTGGACATCCTGCTAGGTCCCCTCCTATGGGTGGGACCCAGGAAGGGGGTGGTTACACCCCTCTCCTTTGATCCTGGCCGCGCTGGGACAGGGGCTGGGAGGCCCCAGAACCGGTTTGGCCGGATCCTGCAAGGGGCAGCCTTGTGCTCCCCAGGCAGTGTCTGGTTTCATTGAAACCTCCCTACTCCAATCCACTATCTCCTGTCTGGGGTGGTTTGACACCGCCCTGTGACAGGAAACTCTTTGTCCAGGCCTCCTCTGCCGGGTTTCGGTCAGCAGCAGGAGGTCAGACCCGTGTCTGTGGCAGGGGCATCCATTTTGTGGATCTGAGGCTCATTTTAAATCAACCGCGTTTCAGTAAAGTAACATGTCTTCTCCCTCTAGAAGGGTGGAATGCTACCCCCGTCGCCAGAACTGGCGAGGGGGTAGTATTCCAGTTCGTATGACACCTTACACGACATGTTTTGATAAAGCCAAACCAAAGTTGCTATATAACCGCGAGGGTTATAAGGCGCTTAAGAGTATATGGTATGGCGTTATCCCGGATCAGCTTAGGGAGTTGTTCCCGACAGCTGCAGACAGGCTCAGCTCATGCCAGAGCACCATCTCACATAAAACCACGCACTCTGCCTCCAGGATTGATGAGGCCTTCCATAGGAGTGGCTTACAGGCTATATATGTGTCCAGATATAGGTTTAGATATAGGTATACTATATCTAAGCAAGGGGTGATTACACCCACTTGCCCCAGCTGAGTGATCAGCCAGTTGTGTCAATTTAAGAACCAGCCAGGGGTGGCAAAAGCTATGCTTCAGCCCCTGGTAGGCCTTGGTGGCACCTATGCCCTGGGCACCTATAGTGCATGGTACAGGGGCTGACAAGGAGTCCATTTCCAATTGTGGTATGTACCTATAGCACATGTATTATGAATTTAGAGAGAGAACAGCAGGCTGGGGGTCTGATTAGCAGGCCCACAGCCTCAGTAAGTCGAAAACCAGTGAAGCAAAAAGCAAAAATTGGGGTGACCATAGGATAGCAGACCCTACTCTCCTACATAACCCCCCCCCCAAACGCAGGGACATTAAACTTAACCTTGACCAGATAAGTCTTCATGTTCTAAGTGGAAGTACCTGGAGAGACCATCTGCATTACCATGGTCAGTCCCTGGGCGGTGCTCCACTGTAAAGTCCATCCCCTGTAGGGAAATGGACCACCTGAGCAGTTTGGGATTTTCACCCTTCATCTGATTTAGCCACAAGAGGGGCTTATGGTCTGTCTGAATTAGGAAGTGAGTACCAAACAAGTATGGCCTCAATTTCTTCAGGGCCCAAACCACAGCAAAGGCCTCCCTCTCAATAGCTGACCAACGTTTCTCCCTGGGGGTCAGCCTTCTGCTAATAAAAGCAATGGGCTGGTCTTGACCATCTTGATTAAGTTGTGAAAGCACAGCTCCCACCCCCAACTCAGAAGCATCTGTCTGTACAATGAACTGTTTGGAGTAGTCAGGACTCTTCAGGATAGGTGCAGAGCACATGGCCTTCTTCAGGTCATCAAATGCCTTTTGACAGCTAACTGTCCACTGAACCTTTTTGGGCATCTTCTTGGATGTCAAGTCATTCAATGGTGTCACAATGGACCCATAGTTCTTTACAAATTTTCTGTAATACCCAGTCAGGCCCAAGAAGGCTCTGACTTGTGTCTGGGTAGTTGGAGGAGCCCAGTCCTGTATGGTCTGGATCTTGCTCTCCAGTGGTTGAACTTGACCCCCACCTACTAGGTGGCCCAAGTACACAACCTTGCTCTGCCCTATCTGGCACTTAGTAGCCTTGATAGTCAGGCCTGCCTTTTGCAGGGCCTCCAGAACCTTCTTCAGGTGGATCAGGTGATCCTCCCAGGTGGAGCTAAAGACAGCAATATCATCTAGATATGCTGCGCAAAAGTCATCCAACCCAGCAAGGACTTGGTTCACCAACCTTTGGAAAGTGGCAGGTGCATTCTTCAAACCAAAGGGCATTACCACAAACTGATAATGCCCACTAGGGGTAGAGAATGCTGTTTTGGCTTTTGACTCTTCAGCTAGTCTGATTTGCCAGTAGCCAGCTGTCAAATCAAATGTGCTCAGAAACTTGGCAGAAGCCAATTTATCAATGAGCTCATCTGCTCTTGGAATGGGATGAGCATCTGTCCTAGTGACAGCATTGAGACCTCTGTAGTCCACACAAAACCTCATTTCTCTCTTCCCATCTTTGGTATGAGGTTTTGGCACAAGGACCACTGGGCTAGCCCATGGGCTCTCTGATGGCTCAATCACTCCAAGCTCCAACATCTTTTGCACCTCAGCCTTTATACAATCCCTGACATGGTCAGGTTGCCTGTAGATCTTATTCTTCACAGGCAGATTGTCACCAGTATCCACCTCATGGGTGCACCAGTTAGTCTGACTGGGTGTGAGTGAAAACAAGTGTCTGTGGGCCTGCAACACCTGTCTGCAGTCCACCTGTTGCTGCTCAGTGAGGCTGCCTGCCAAGGCTACTCCATCAACTGAACCATCATCAGGGTTCTGGGAAAGCAGGTCTGGGAGAGGGTCACTCTCTTCCTCCTGTTCCCCATCTGTGGCCATGAGGAGACTCATGTCCTCCCTGTCAACAAATGCTTTCAAACGATTGACATGGAGCACCCTGTGGGGGCTCCTAGGGGTGCCAAAGTCAACCAAGTAGGTGACTTCTCCCTTCTTTTCAATGATAGGGTAGGGTCCAGTCCATTGGTCCTGGAGAGCTGCTGGCCCCACTGGGTCCAACACCCACACCTTCTGCCCTGGCTGGTACTCAACCAGAACAGCCTTTTGGTCATGCCAGGCTTTCTGTAATTCCTGACTTGCCTCAAGGTTTTTGGATGCTCTCTCCATGTATTCAGCCATCCTGGAGCGGAGACCAAGTACATAGTCCACAATGTCTAGTTTAGGCTTTTTGAGAGGTAACTCCCATCCTTCCTTCACCAAACTCAATGGACCTCTTACAGGGTGGCCAAACAAAAGTTCAAAAGGGCTGTAGCCAACCCCCTTCTGTGGGACCTCTCTGTAAGCAAAGAGCAAGCAGGGTAAAAGGATGTCCCATTTCCGCCTAAGCTTCTCTGGTAAACCTTTTATCATTCCCTTTAGGGTCTTGTTGAACCTTTCCACAAGCCCATTGCACTGTGGATGGTAGGGTGTGGTAAACTTATAGTTTACTCCACACTCTTTCCACATTGCTTTTAAGTATCCAGACATGAAGTTGGTACCTCTGTCTGAAAGAACCTCCTTTGGAAAGCCCACTCTTGAGAAAACTGCAATGAGGGCTTTTGCCACCACAGGAGCTGTGGTGGTCCTCAGGGGAATTGCTTCTGGGTACCTGGTGGCATGATCCACTACCACCAGTATAAATCTGTGCCCAGATGCTGTTTGAGGATCCATGGGACCCACAATGTCTATTCCAACTCTTTCAAAGGGTACCCCCACCACAGGTAGTGGTATCAGGGGGGCCTTTGTTGTGCCACCTGACTTACCACTGGCTTGGCAAGTGACACAGGAGCGACAAAACTCCTTGACATTTTCTGACATGTGAGGCCAGTGAAAGTGTGGAACAAGCCTGTCCCAAGTCTTATTCTGGCCTAAGTGTCCTGCAAGGGGAATATCATGGGCCAAGGTAAGAAGGAAGCCCCTAAACTTCAAAGGTATAACCAACCTCCTGGTTGTGCCAGGCTTTGGGTCTCTAGCCTCTGAATAAAGGAGTCCTTCATCCCAATACACTTTATGGGTACCTTGAGCATTCCCTGCAGCCTCAGCAGCAGCTTGCTGTCTGAGGGGTTCAAGTGAAGGGCAATCTAATTGGGCCTGCCCCAGGTCTGCCCTTGAGGGTCCCCCTGTCCCCAGAAACTCAACCTGATCAGGTTCAAGCTCCTCTGAGACAGTCTCCTCTTGGACTGCAGAATCAGTTTCCTGTGAAACCTGATCCTCAACCTGGGGCAAGTGGGAAGGCACAGCCTTAACCCTCTTGCTCCTTCTCTTGGGTTGTGGTTGGTCTATTGTTTCAAGATCCACCACTGGTTCAGGAAGGCACTTCTTAGCCTGAGACCTTGTCACTGCAAGGACATGAGCTGAAATCCCTAGCATTTCTGCATGAGTCCTGTACTCCACTTCTGACCAAACTGAGCTTTCAAGATCATTGCCTAACAGACAGTCTACTGGGAGGTCTGCACTCACAACAACTTTCTTTAGGCCATCTACCCCTCCCCAGGAGAAGTTCACAACAGCCACACTATGGGAAGTAGTGGAGTTGCTTGCATTGGTCACTAGGTAACTTTCACCTAGTACAATTTGTCCAGGGTCCACAAAGCCAGGTGCCACCATTGTGACACTGGCACAAGTGTCCCTGTAGGCCTGAGCCAGTTTCTCATTAATTAAGGGAGTCTGCCTATATTTGCCCAGGTTACTGGGGCTTACTGCAGTGGGCAAAGATATGTCCACATCATATAGGAGAACTGCCTGTGTGGGGATTCTGACTAGGCCAGATTCCACCTCAGTACCCAGGGTCAACCCTACTAAACCCTTTGGCTGTGTACCACCACTGCTGACTGTACTAGGGGGTGCAGTTGCTTTAGGAGCTGCAGTGGTGGGGACTGGATTTTTCTTAGTGCATTCACTGCCCCAGTGTGAAACTGATTTGCAGGTATTACACCAAGGTTTCTTTGGGCCATCATTCTTCTTTTTCTTGTTTCCATTTTGGGAACCCCCCTCCTTATTGCTAGTTTGGGGGCCTGAAGACTTCTGGTCCTTTTCTTTATCTTTCTGATTCCCACCCTTCTGGTCTGTTTTCTTCTGGTCACCTTGGTTCTGGTTTTTCTGCTTAATCCTTGTTCTGACCCATTTGTCTGCCTTCTTTCCCAATTCTTGGGGAGAGGTCAAATCAGAGTCAACAAGGTATTGATGCAACAGCTGGTTCTGACAGTTATTAAGGATCTGTTCTCTCATTATAAGATTGTACAATCCTGTATAGTCTGAAACTTTACTTCCCTGCAGCCAACCCTCCAGAGCCTTAGTGGCACAATCTACAAAATCAGTCCAGTCCTGAGTCTGTGCTTTTTGGGTGTCTCTGAACAACAACCTGTATTGCTCAGTGGTTAGGCCAAACCCTTCAATAAGAGCACTCTTCAGAACAGAGTAGTTTTTGGCATCCTCAGGTCTAACAGTGAGGAGCCTGTCCCTCCCTTTCTCAGAAAAGGAGTACCATAAAATTGCTGCCCACTGATCCTCAGGGACCTGCTGTACCATGCAGGCCCTCTCAAGAGCAGTCATCCATTTGTGGATATCATCCCCTTCCTTGTAGGGGGGCACAATTTTTGTCAGGTTTCTATTGTCATAGGCCCTGTCTTTTTCTTTAGGAACTTTGCTGCCACCAGTGGCATCTAAGCCACACAATTTTCTCTCTCTTGCTAAAGCAAGTTTAGCTTGAGCCAAGGCTACCTCTTCCCTTTCTATTTGGAGTTGGACAGCCCTCATCCTGGCCCTATGCTCTTTTCTCTGGGAGGAAGTCATTCCTCTTTGAGATTCTCTTGAGGCACTAGAAAGGTGAGAGTCCCTTGACAGAGATCTCTCCCTTCTATTACCTGGGAGAATTTGGTTATGAGATCTGGAGTGGTGCTGGCCCCCTCCATTCCCATGTAGGTCCAAGTTGGCCTGGTTAAGCCTGGCAACCTGTACCTGGTTTCCCACCTGATCCTGATCTTCAGGCTCTTCTACATCAGAGCCTTCCTCTTCTTCTTCCTCCTCCACTACATCATCTTGAAGATCCTCATTCTCAGGGGAGTTTATCCCTTCCTCTGTTTCTAAGGGAGTCTGACTCACCTTATCTAGGTCATCCTTTTCTAGGAGAGCTACTAGGGAAGGAATGGTAGGGCCTCTGCCCTTTTTTAGCCCCCTGGCTGTGCACAAGGCACTCAGGTCTTTGTGGCTAAGGTTGTCATATCTGGATGTTGTCCCTATAGGATCAACTATTACAGGAGCAGAGCCTGAAGCTCTACCTGTATCAGACATGACTGCTAGTGAGGTGTAAGTGGTGCACTTACCTACACTAAGTGGTTTCCTACTGTACCTTGCTAGTGAGTTGTAGTCAGGGTGTGCTAATCCCTTTAATCTACAACTACTAAGTTCAGTAGAACTTAATATGCTAAGCTTTTGATTTATATGTACCTAGAGGTACTTGATGTGATCTTTCAATTTGATAAAGATTGCAATGGTAAAACAAACAGCAAGCTCAAATCCGCACCGCTGCACACCAATGTGAGAAGTTGGCCTGATAGGTAGTGTTTCCAATTCTGGAACCACTGGTTATCAGTCCAAACAAACCCCAAAGATGTCAGGTTGTAAGTCAACCTTATAGACAAGCTATCCTAGTGGTAGCATGGACTAAGCAGCCTTAAAGGCTTAACTTAAGAGGTCGTGTTAAGCGAGCTGTTTTACCACATACAATCCTGTAATCAAATGAAAGGACACCACACAAGTATATATTATAAAAATATATGTATTTATTTCTAAATTACTCCCCAGTACTCTTTATGAGGAAAGGGGCACAAGCGTTAAATCAAAAGCACTGTTACACATATAAAGTTGCACGTTTATGGATGAGGGCGGGTGGCCACTCAGACCATATATAAAAAAAGTGGTATAAGTAACACTTTACGAACAATGGTTAGGCCTAGGGCCTAGAGATTCGCTGGGAGCAGTCAGGACAAGCAATGAAGAAGTCGGGAGTAGCCCACAGGAGACGGGTGCAGCACGGAAAGTGCGGCGCGCACCAATGCACTGTCAATGGTGCGTAAAAGTCAGTTAAAGTGAATAAAAAGATACTTCCGCTGAACCTAGGAACACAAAACTTTAGACACAGACCCTAGAGGTGTGTACCAGTGTAAAGACACCGGCGTTGCAAAGTTACCTCACCCACAGGCCGTGGGTGCACAGGGTCGAAGTGGCGTCGGGTTCTGTCACGCAGGTTCTGGGTGCTTGGAGCTGTTGCAGCTGCAGGCGCTGTGAAGCAGAAGGGTCCGGTGCGATCCAAGGGTGGATCGATGTAGAAAAGTACCTGAAAGCAGAGGGGACAGAGTCTGGGTCACTCAGCAGTGACCAGGGTGGAACCAGGACGGAACCAGGCAATGTCGGGCGCAATCAGGCGGTTGTCGATAGGCTTCTCTCCGCTGTCACGTGGGCTCTGGGGCATCTGCGACGTCCAGGAGCAGGTCACGATCTGTCCCACGTAGGCTCTCGCCGTCAGCACCGTCGGCTTGAAGATTGTAGCAAACAGCACTTGGCAAAAGCAATCCACGCGGAACCGGGAGATTGCTTATCACTCGAACCAGGAGGGTCAGAGTGGGTGCTCCTTTTCACAGGAGCTGGTGCAGATCTGGAGCAACCAGAAAAGCAAGTCGGATTTCAAAGTTCGTCGGCACAGGGGCCACAAGCCAGCTGGCAAGTGACCGGGCCAACGCGTCGAGCGCACACAAGCAGAAGGGCCCCACGCAGCACTCAGCGAGTGTGGAGGGGTGAGCTTTGGTGCAAGTGGAGCTCGGGGCTGGGGCTTCTCAAACCCCGGTGTACAGCTTCGAGGGTCACTCGTGGGCCGCACGGTCAGCGTCTCGTGGCCTTTTCAAGATGGCGTGCCCCACGCTTCCGGTCGCCTCCACGGGTCTCAGCTCTGCAGGGACTGTGGATCGGGCAGGTAGAAGGCAGGCAAGCTTGATCTCGTCGATCTCTGTCGCTCGAGTTCCGGCGGGAACTGCAACAAAGCAAGGGTCGAGGGCTGGATGGTGCCTGTTTGCACAGGGTGGTCACTCCTTGACCACAAGGGAGATTCTTCAGTCTTCTCACGTCGTGTAGAAAGTCGAAGGGTCCAGATTTCGTTTCTTATGTTTCTTCAGGATGATCTGAGGTCCGTTGGGACTGCTCCCCCTCTTATTCGAATCTAGGGGGTTGGACATCCTGCTAGGTCCCCTCCTATGGGTGGGACCCAGGAAGGGGGTGGTTACACCCCTCTCCTTTGATCCTGGCCGCGCTGGGACAGGGGCTGGGAGGCCCCAGAACCGGTTTGGCCGGATCCTGCAAGGGGCAGCCTTGTGCTCCCCAGGCAGTGTCTGGTTTCATTGAAACCTCCCTACTCCAATCCACTATCTCCTGTCTGGGGTGGTTTGACACCGCCCTGTGACAGGAAACTCTTTGTCCAGGCCTCCTCTGCCGGGTTTCGGTCAGCAGCAGGAGGTCAGACCCGTGTCTGTGGCAGGGGCATCCATTTTGTGGATCTGAGGCTCATTTTAAATCAACCGCGTTTCAGTAAAGTAACATGTCTTCTCCCTCTAGAAGGGTGGAATGCTACCCCCGTCGCCAGAACTGGCGAGGGGGTAGTATTCCAGTTCGTATGACACCTTACACGACATGTTTTGATAAAGCCAAACCAAAGTTGCTATATAACCGCGAGGGTTATAAGGCGCTTAAGAGTATATGGTATGGCGTTATCCCGGATCAGCTTAGGGAGTTGTTCCCGACAGCTGCAGACAGGCTCAGCTCATGCCAGAGCACCATCTCACATAAAACCACGCACTCTGCCTCCAGGATTGATGAGGCCTTCCATAGGAGTGGCTTACAGGCTATATATGTGTCCAGATATAGGTTTAGATATAGGTATACTATATCTAAGCAAGGGGTGATTACACCCACTTGCCCCAGCTGAGTGATCAGCCAGTTGTGTCAATTTAAGAACCAGCCAGGGGTGGCAAAAGCTATGCTTCAGCCCCTGGTAGGCCTTGGTGGCACCTATGCCCTGGGCACCTATAGTGCATGGTACAGGGGCTGACAAGGAGTCCATTTCCAATTGTGGTATGTACCTATAGCACATGTATTATGAATTTAGAGAGAGAACAGCAGGCTGGGGGTCTGATTAGCAGGCCCACAGCCTCAGTAAGTCGAAAACCAGTGAAGCAAAAAGCAAAAATTGGGGTGACCATAGGATAGCAGACCCTACTCTCCTACAGCGGCCATGTGCACAGCACCAGTACTTCGAGCCCCTGACTTCTCAAATGAATTTGTTGTCCAGACAGACGCCTCAGAGCATGGCATAGGAGCGGTCCTCTCACAGCTGAATGAGGAAGGCCTAGACCAACCGGTAGCCTTCATTAGTAGGAGGTTACTACCCCGGGAACGGAGATGGAGTACCATTGAGTGGGAGGCTTTTGCGGTGGTCTGGGCACTCAAGAAATTAAGGCCATACCTATTTGGGGCTCACTTCTGGGTACAAACGGACCACCGGCCCCTCAGGTGGTTAATGCAGATGAGAGGGGAAAATCCCAAACTGCTGAGATGGTCCATTTTCCTACAGGGGATGGACTTCACCGTAGAGCACCGGCCTGGCACAGACCACACCAACGCTGACGGTCTGTCAAGATTCTTCCGCCTTAGCGAGGAGAACTCCCAAGGGGATGGGTAGTTCTTCCCGCCTTTCAGCTGGGGGGGACACGTATTAGACCTGACATCCTTGGCGTGGGTCCCCCATCCACTTTTTCAACCTCTTCATGTATGACCCCTTTTTTGTGCTGGACTAAGAAGCGCTGAGTACGGGACCCCTGCTAACCAGGGCCACGGTGCAAGTGCTCTCTTTCAAAGTATAACCCAGAGCAGTGTATCTGACCCGGAGTAAATGGTAGGAACTCCAAATTAGTGTCCCTAACATCAGGGGTATATGAGACATTCTTGTCGAGGAATGAAGGTTAGACCCGAAGCATAGAAATGACCTTTGCAGAGAAATGTCCAGATTCCTAACCTCGTAGTGGGCCCCAGATGTGTAGTCAAATGTGTGAGCTATCTCCCACAGCCTGGGGGTAGCTGGCTGCCACAAGATAAGTGAGGCGGGGTAGTTCTGTCAAGTGTCCTGCTTGCAACAATGCCGGCCCCACTTCCCACGGAGCGTCTGACTCGCCGGCCTTGCTCCTTCAAAGTACGGGGGGTGCCAACTGGCTGAAAAGACCCACAACAGAAACCTGGGTGGAGGGGAACACCCTACCTGATCAAAGACTTCAAAGATCTTCTGGGATCTAACTAGCGAACCCTTGAACTGGAGACCAGATCGCTTTTTAGAAAAGAGAGCCCTGCTGACTTTGTCGTGGCTCGCGTATCGTACCTAATGTACGGAAAGCATCTCACCACCCCGAGCCCTGCTGACTTTGTCGCGGCTCGGACCTTGAGAATCGTACCTCCGATACACTAAGCATTTCACCACCCGAGTCCTGCTGACTTTGTCGCGGCTCGGACCTTGAGAATCGTATCTTCGGTACACAAAGCATTTCACCATCCCGAGCCCTGCTGACTTTGCCGCGGCTCGGACCTTGAGAATCACACCTCCGGTACACGAAGAATTTCACCATCTCGAGCCCTGCTGACTTTGTCGCGGCTCGGACCTTGAGAATTGTACCTCCGGTACCGAAAGCATTTCACCATCCCGAGCCCTGCTGACTTTGTCGCGGCTCGGAACTTGAGAATCGTACCTCCTGTACGCAAAGCATTTCACCACCACGAGCCCTGCTGACTTAGTCACGGCTCGGACCTTGAGAATCGTACCTCCGGTACACGAAGCATTTCACCATCCCGAGCCCTGCTGACTTTGCCGCGGCTCGGACCTTGAGAATCGTACCTCCTGTACGCAAAGCATTTCACCACCATGAGCCCTGCTGACTTCGTCAGGGCTCGTACCTTGAGAAACGCACCTCCTGTACACCAAGCCTTTCACCATCACAAGCCCTGCTGACTTTGTCGCGGCTCGGACCTTGAGAATTGTACTTCCGGTACACGAAGCATTTCACCATCCCGAGTCCTGCTGACTTTGTCGCGGCTCGGACCTTGAGAATCGTACCTCCGGTACCCGAAGCATTTCACCATCCCGAGCCCTGCTGACTTTGTCGCGGCTCGGACCTTGAGAATCGTACCTCCGGTACACGAAGCATTTCACCACCTGAGCCCTGCTGACTTTGTCGCGGCTCGTACCTCGAGAATCGCACCCCTACTCTTGGACTGTGAGTACCCGAGTCGCCCTAGCTACTCGAACCCAACCCGAACTGACTTATTTTGTAGTTGTACTGTCATTGGGCCTTGTGATAAAACAATATATAAAGGATAATATATTTTCATAAAAAACCGGCGTGGTGTTCGTTTGTAGTGTGGCAAGATATTACTGTACATGATCATAAATGATTTACACTGGTCCTCGAGGTTCAGTCTGACTGATTGGTGTTACTACTAAGGACATAGCACCCCTATCCTAACTAGAGGAGGCAGGTCCCGACTGGGACAGAGGGACTCACCCCTGACCACCCGAGACCGCCCAATCTAACAGGATAGAAGCAGAAACCGCTGTCTAAGGATAGGAGCAGCGACCCCTGACTAAGGATAGGAGCAGAGACTGCTGTCTAAGGATAGGAGCAGAGACGCTGTCTAAGGATAGGAGCAGAGACAGCTGTCTAAGGATAGGAGCAGAGACTGCTGTCTTAGGATAGGAGCAGAGACCCCTGACTAAGGATAGGAGCAGAGACAGCTGTCTAAGGATAGGAGCAGAGAGAGCTGTCTAAGGATAGGAGCAGAGACCCCTGTCTAAGGATAGGAGCAGAGACCGCTATCTAAGGATAGGAGCAGAGACTGCTGCCTAAGGATAGAAGCAGAGACAGCTGTCTTAGGATAGGAGCAGAGACAGCTGTATAATGATAGGAGCAGAGACTGCTGCCTGAGGATAGGAGCAGAGACAGCTGTCTAAGGACAGGACAGGAGCAGAGACAGCTGTCTAAGGATAGGAGCAGAGACCGGTGTCTTAGGATAGGAGCAGAGACAGCTGTGTAAGGATAGGAGCAGAGACAGCTGTCTAAGGACAGGACAGGAGCAGAGACAGCTGTCTAAGGATAGGAGCAGAGACAGCTGTCTAAGGACAGGACAGGAGCAGAGACAGCTGTCTAAGGATAGGAGCAGAGACCGGTGTCTTAGGATAGGAGCAGCGACCCCTGCCTAAGGATAGGAGCAGAGACAGCTGTCTAAGGATAGGAGCAGAGACAGCTGTCTAAGGACAGGACAGGAGCAGAGACCGCTGTCTAAGGATAGGAGCAGAGACAGCTGTCTAAGGATAGGAGCAGAGACTGCTATCTAAGGATAGGAGCAGAGACAGCTGTCTTATTATAGGAGCAGAGACAGCTGTCTAAGGATAGAAGCAGAGACCCCTGTCTAAGGATAGGAGCAGAGACAGCTGTCTAAGGATAGGAGCAGAGACAGATGTCTAAGGATAGGAGCAGAAACAGCTGTCTACGGATAGGAGCAGAGACCGCTGTCTAAGGATAGGAGCAGAGACAGCTGTCTTAGGATAGGAGCAGAGACAGCTGTCTAAGGATAGGAGCAGAGACAGCTGTCTTAGGATAGGAGCAGAGACAGCTGTCATAGGATAGGATCAAAGACAGCTGTCTAAGGATAGGAGCAGAGACTGCTGTCTAAGGATAGGAGCAGCGACTCCTGTCTAAGGATAGGAGCAGAGACCGCTGTCTAAGGATAGGAGCTGAGACCCCTGTCTAAGGATAGGAGCAGAGACAGCTGCCAACGGATAGGAGCAGAGACCCTGTCTAAGGATAGGAGCAGAGACAGCTGTCTAAGGATAGGAGCAGAGACAGCTGTTTTAGGATAGGAGCAGAGACAGCTGTCTAAGGATAGGAGCAGAGACAGCTGTCTAAGGATAGGAGCAGAGACAGCTGCCAAAGGATAGGAGCAGAGATCCTGTCTTAGGACAGGAGCAGAGACAGCTGTCTAAGCAAAGGAGCAGAGACTGCTGTCTAAGGATAGGAGCAGAGACCCCTGTCTAAGGATAGGAGCAGAGACAGCTGTCTAAGGATAGGAGCAGAGACCCCTGACTAAGGATAGGAGCTGAGACCGGTGTCTTAGGATAGGAGCAGAGGCAGCTGTCTACGGATAGGAGCAGAGACCCCTGTCTAAGGATAGGAGCAGAGAGCTTCTGACCACCCAAAGTTCCACAAACCATCCAGAAACCTTTGTTCCACCTCCCTCACCCTCACACAGACACTGTGCCTCCCTCACACAGACACTGCTCCTCCCTCACCCTCACACAGACACTGTGCCTCCCTCACCCTCACACAGACCCGTGCCTCCCTCACCCTCACACAGATCCACGCCTCCCTCACCCTCACACAGACCGGCGACTCTCTCACCCTCACAGAGACCCGCGCCTCCCTCACCCTCTCACAGACTCCACGTCTCCCTCACCCTCACACAGACACTGCGCCTCCCTCACCCTCACACAGACCGGTGCCTCATTCACCCTCACACAGACCCGTGCCTCCCTCACCCTCACACAGACCCACGCCTCCCTCACCCTCATACAGACACTGCATCTCCCTCACACAGACACTGCGCCTCCTTCACCCCCACACAGACCCATGCCTCCCTCACTCTCACACAGACCCACGCCTCCCTCACCCTCACACAGAAAGGCACCTCACTCACCCTCACACAGACCCATGCCTCCCTCACCCTCACACAGACCCACGCCTCCCTCACCCTCACAGAGACCCGTGCCTCCCTCGCCCTCACACAGACTCCACGCCTCCCTTACCCTCACACAAACACCGCGCCTCCCTCACCCTCACACAGACCCGTGCCTCCCTCACCCTCACACAGACCCACGCCTCCCTCACCCTCACACAGACACTGCGCCTCTCTCACCCTCACACAGACCCATGCCTCCCTCACCCTCACACAGATCCACGCCTCCCTCACCCTCACACAGACTTCACGCCTCCCTCACCGTCACACAGACACTGCGCCTCCCTCACCCTCACAGAGACCCGCGCCTCCCTCACCCTCACACAGACTTCACGCCTCCCTCACCCTCACACAGACCCGTGCCTCCCTCACACAGACTTCACGCCTCCCTCACCCTCACACAGACCCGCGCCTCCCTCACCCTCACACAGACTTCACGCCTCCATCACCCTCATACAAACTCCGCACACACGCCACAGCCACAGCCGAGGCCCCACCTTCTCCCACTACGCTGCCAAGTCCTGGCACGGCCCCCCTCCACCTCCGACACCCCCGCGCTGCGGACTTCAGGAAGAGACTCCAGACCTGGCTTTTTGACTGAGCTCAGCATCCTAGCGCCTGGAGACCCGCACAGGGAATAGGCCCCGCCCTAGAAGCGCTGAATGAATGATTGATTGATTGAGTTAAACAACATTTCAGAGGGGGGTGGGAGGTGGTTCTGAAAATCTGACAATGGCCCCAACCCCCAAGGACCCTGCCCCCCACGAGCCCCCCCCCCCCCAGAATGGTGGGTCACTCACCTTCAGAGCAGCATCTCCCATCCGTGATCCCCCTGCGGAGGAGCTATCCAAGGCTCAGGATGGGGGGCCGGGGCTGATCTCAGGGGGCCCCCTCTCAGAGATTCAGGAATGGGGGACAAGGGGGACCTCAGACTCAGAGCCCCCCTTCAAAAATACAGGATTGAACGGGGTGGGGACACCTTTGAGGGAGATTGAGGGTGGGCTGAGTCAGGCCTCAGGGGCACCACCTGAGAGTGAGGGGTGCTCCTGCGGTGAGGGGTGCCCCTGCAGTGAAGGGGGGCTCCTGCAGTGAAGGGGGGGCTCCTGGCAGTGTGGGGTGCTCGTGCAGTGAGGGGGTGCTCCTGCTGTGAGGGGCTCCTGCAGTGAAGGGGGGCTCCTGCAGTGAAGGGGGGCTCCTGCAGTGAAGGGGTGCTCCTGGCAGTGAGGGGTGCTCCTGCAGTGAGGGGTGCTCCTGCAGTGAAGGGGGGCTCCTGCAGTGAGGGGTGCTCCAGTCAGTGAGGGGGGGCTCCTGCAGTGAAGGGGGGCTCCTGCAGTGAAGGGGGGCTCCTGCAGTGAAGGGGACCTCTGCAGTGAGGGGGTTCCTGCTCCTGCAGTGAGGGGGGAGCTCCTGGCAGTGTGGGGAGCTCCTGGCAGTGTGGGGTGCTCCTGCAGTGAAGGGGGGGCTCCTGCAGTGAAGGGGGGGCTCCTGCAGTGAGGGGCTCCTGCAGTGAAGGGGGGCCTCCTGCAGTGAAGGGGGGCCTCCTGCAGTGAAGGGGGGCCTCCTGCAGTGAAGGGGGGGCTCCTGCAGTGAGGGGTGCTCCTGCAGTGAGGGGCTCCTGCAGTGAGGGGGGGCTCCTGCAGTGAAGGGGGGCTCCTGCAGTGAGGGGGTGTTCCTGCAGTGAAGGGGGGCTCCTGTGCTCCCTCACAGGCCGCTGCTCCGATGAATTATGAAGGAGTTTCCTGCGAGTTGTTGTCGGTTGCCTGGAGACCTTCTTTTTCTGTCACACTCCGGGAGCTCCCAGTGCAGGGCCATGGGGAGGCAGGGAGGGGAGGGGTGAGGGGAGAAGGAGAGAGGAGAGGTGAGGGTGGAGGGAGGGACGGGGAGAGGGGAGGAGGAAGAGAGGAGAGGAGGAGAGAGGAGAGGAGGGGAGAAGGGGAGGAGGAGAGGAGGAGAGAGGAGAGGAGGAGAGGAGAGGGGAGAGGGGAGGAGGAGATGAGGGGAGAGGAGAGGAGGGGAAGGGAGAGAGGAGAGCAGGAGAGGAGGAGAGGAGGAGAGAGGAGAGGAGAGGAGGAGAGGAGGGGAGGAGGAGAGGGGAGGAGGAGAGGAGAGGAGGAGAAGAGAGGAGAGAGGAGAGGAGCAGAGGAGAGGAGAGGAGAGGAGAGGAGAGGAGAGGAGAGGAGAGGAGAGGAGAGGAGAGGAGAGGAGAGGAGAGGAGAGGAGAGGAGAAGAGAGGAGAGGAGGAGAGGAGGAGGGGAGGGGAGGGGAGGTGGGGAGAGAGGAGAGGAGGGGGGAGAGGAGAGGAGAGGAGGGGTGAGAGGGGAGGAGAGGAGGAGGGGAGGGGAGGAGGGGAGAGGAGAGGAGAGGAGAGGAGAGGAGAGGAGGGGAGGAGGGGAGAGAGGAGAGGAGAGGAGAGGAGAGGAGAGGAGAGGAGGAGAGGAGGAGAGGAGAGGAGGAGAGGAGGAGAGGAGGAGAGGAGGAGAGGAGAGGAGGAGAGGAGGGGAGGAGGAGAGGGGAGGAGGAGAGGAGAGGAGGAGAGGAGAGGAGAGGAGGGGAGGGGGGAGGAGGAGAGGAGGAGAGGAGGAGAGGAGAGGAGGAGGGGAGGGGAGGAGGAGAGGAGAGGAGGAGAGGAGAGGAGAGGAGAGGAGGGGACGAGGGGAGAGGAGAGGAGAGGAGAGGAGAGGAGAGGAGGAGAGGAGGAGGGGAGGGGAGGAGGGGAGAGGAGAGGAGAGGAGGAGAGGAGAGGAGGAGAGGAGGAGAGGAGGAGAGGAGAGGAGGAGAGGAGGGGAGGAGGAGAGGGGAGGAGGAGAGGAGAGGAGGAGAGGAGAGGAGGAGAGGAGGGGAGGAGGAGAGGGGAGGAGGAGAGGAGAGGAGGAGAGGAGAGGAGAGGAGAGGAGGGGAGGAGGGGAGAGAGGAGAGGCGGGGAGGGGAGGAGGGGAGAGGAGAGGAGAGGAGAGGAGGAGAGGAGGAGGGGAGGGGAGGAGGGGAGGGGAGAGGAGAGGAGAGGAGAGGAGAGGAGAGGAGAGGAGAGGAGAGGAGAGGAGAGGAGAGGAGAGGAGAGGAGAGGAGAGAGGGAGGGACAGGGGAGAGGTGAGGAGAGGAGAGGAGAGGGACGGGGAGAGAGTGAGATACACATGTGACGGGCACAGCGTATGACACACATGTGACAGGTAGAGCGTATGGCACACATGTGACAGGTAGAGTGTATGACACACATGTGATGGGCATAGCGTACGACAGACATGTGCCGGCAGAGCTTGTGACAGACATGTGACAGGCAGAGTGTATGACAGACATGTGACGCAGAGCGTATGACAGACCTGTGACGGGTAGAGTGTATGACACACATGTGATGGGCAGAGTGTCCGAGAGACGTGACGGAAGAGCGTGTGACAGACATGTGATGGGCAGAGTCTGTGACCGACATGTGATGGCAGACTGTATGACAGACATGTGATGCAGAGAGTGTGACAGACATGTGACGGGCAAAGCGTGTGACGACATGTGACAGCAGAGCATGTGTCAGACATGTGACGGCAGAGCGTGTGGCAGACATGTGACGGCAAAGCGTATGACAGACATGTGACTGCAGAGCGTATGAAAGACGTGACGGGCACAGAGTATGACACACATGTGACGGGTAGAGTGTATGACACACATGTGATGGCAGAGCATACGACAGACATGTGACGGAAGAGCGTGTGACAGACATGTGATGGGAGGTGCACATGAAAGACATGTGACAACAGAGCGTATGACAGATATATGACGGGCACAGCGTATGACACACATGTGACGCGTAGAGTGTATGACACACATGTGATGGCAGAGCATACGACAGACATGTGACGGAAGAGCGTGTGACAGACATGTGATGGGCAGTGCACATGAAAGACATGTGACAGTAGACCATATGACGGACATGTGACGGGTACAGTGTATGACACACATGTAACGGGCAGAGCATGAGACAGACGTGGCGGCAGAGCGTGTGACAGATATGTGACGGGCAGAATCTGTGACCGACATGTTATGGCAGAGTGTATGACAGACATGTGACGGCAGAGAGTGTGACAGACATGTGACGGGCAAAGCGTGTGACGGCATGTGACAGCAGAGCATGTGTCAGACATGTGACAGGCAGAGTGTGTGATGGACATGTGATGGCAGAGCATGTGACAGACATGTGACGGGTAGAGCGTGTGACAGACATGTGACAGGCAGAGCGTGTGTCAGACATGTGACTGGCAGAGCGTTGGACAGACATGTGACGGCAAAGCGTATGACAGACATGTGACTGCAGAGCGTATGACAGACCTATGACGGCAGAGCGTGTGACAGACATGTGATGGCAGAGCATATGACATATATGTGACAGCAGAGCATGTGACAGTCATGTGACGGCAGAGCATATGACAGACATGTGATGGCACAGCATATGACAGACATGTGATGGCAGAGAGTGTGACAGACATGAGACGGGCAGAGCGTATGACAGACATGTGATGGCAGAGGGTATGACAGACATGTGATGGCAGATCATGTGGAAGACATGAGACGGGCAGAGTGTATGAAAGAAATGTGATGGCAGAGCGTTTGACAGATATGTGATGGCATAGCATGTGACAGACATGAGATGGGCAGAGCATGTGACAGACATGTGAGGGGCACAGCATATGACACATATGTGAGGGGCAGAGCGTATGATACACATGTGATGGGTAGAGCGTATGACAGACATGTGATGGTAGACCATATGACGGACATGTGATGGGCAGAGCGTATGACACATATGTGACGGGCGGAGTCTGTGACCAACATGTGATGGCAGAGCGTATGACAGACATGTGACGGCAGAGCGTGTGACAGACATGTGACGGGCAGAGCGTGTGACGACATGTGACAGCAGAGCGTGTGTCAGACATGTGACAGGCAGAGCTTGTGATGGACATGTGATGGCAGAGCATGTGACAGACATGTGACGGGTAGAGCATGTGACAGACATGTGACGGGCAGAGCGTATGACAGATATGTGACTGGCAGAGCGTATGACAGACAAGTGACAGGCAGAGCGTATGACAGATATGTGACTGCAGAGCATATGACAGACCTGTGACAGCAATGCGTGTGACAGACATGTGACGGCAGAGAGTATGACAGACATGTGATGGGCAGAGTGTGTGATGGACATGTGACGGGCAGAGTGTATGACGAACATGTGATGGGCAGAGCGTGTGATGGACATGTGATGGGCAGAGCGTATGACAGACATGTGACAGGGAGAGTGTTTGATGGACATGTGACAGGCAGAGCATGTGATGGACATGTGACGGGCAGAGCGTATGACAGATATGTGATGGCAGAGCGTATGACACACATGTGATGGCCAGAGCGTGTGACAGACGTGACGGGCAGAGCGTATGACAGACATGTGATGGCAGAGCGTATGACAGTCATGTGACGGCAAAGCATGTAGACATGTGACGGCAGAGCATATGACAGACATATGATGGCAGGGCATATGACAGACATGTGATGGAAGAGCGTGTGGCAGATATGAGATGGGCTGAGTGTATGATAGACGTGTGATGGCAGAGTGTTTGACAGACATGTGATGGCAGAGCGTGTGACAGACATGTGACGGGCAGAGAGTGTGACAGACATGTGATGGGCAAAGCGTATGACAGACATGTGATGGGATTGCATATGACAGACATGTGACTGGCACAGCGTATGACACACATGTGATGGGCAGAGCGTATGTGTTAGACCTGGCACCTTGGCGTGAGTCTCCCTTCCACTTTTTGCTGATGTGCCTCAGATGTTTTTGCTGGTGTTAGCTGCTCAGGGCACTGCGCCATGGCCAATCCATGCCACCATGCAAGTGCTCCCAATGTAAAGTGTGCCTGTGATTGATTTCCATGATTGGCTCATTTGATTTACTGTCAGTCCCCAGTAAAGTGCACCAGGAGTGCCAGGGCTTGTAAATACAAATACTGCTAGTGGGCCTGCAGCGCTGGTTACGCCACCCACAGAAGCAGCCTTTTAAAATATGTCTAAGGTCTGCCATTGCAGAACCTGCGTGCAGTCTGGTACTGTCATGCTGGCTGGGCAAGTGCACACACTTGCCAGCCCCTAAACCTTGCCTGTACTTCATGTGAGTCACCCCTATGGTAGGCCCTAGGGCAGGGTGCATTGTAAGCATAAGGTAGGACAAGCCCTGATGTATGTGGCATGTCCTAATAGTGAATCACAGCCATTTGCGTTTTTCACTATTGTAAGGCTACCTGTTCTTATAGGCCAGAATGGGCTGCTGGAATTATTACACTCTATAATCCCAGCAGGCTCAGGGAACATGGTAGGAAGTCAAGTTTAGTATGCCTGAACTCAGAATAATAAAATACTTCTTTTAGTAAAGTTTATTTCAAACAGACATGTGATGGGCAGAGCGTGTGACAGACTTGCGAAAGGCAGAGCCTGTGGCAGACATGTGACAGCAGAGCATATAACAGACATGTGACGGGCAGAGCGTGTGACAGACATGTGATGGCAGAGCGTATGACAGACATGTGATGGCAGAGCGTATGACAGACTTGCGAAAGGCAGAGCCTGTGGCAGACATGTGACAGCAGAGCATATGACAGACATGTGACGGGCAGAGCGTGTGACAGACATGTGATGGCAGAGCGTATGACAGACATGTGATGGCAGACCGTGTGACAGACTTGCGAAAGGCAGAGCCTGTGGCAGACATGCGACAGCAGAGCATATGACAGACATGTGACGGGCAGAGCGTGTGACAGACATGTGATGGCAGAGCGTATGACAGACATGTGATGGCAGAGCGTATGACAGACATGTGATGGCTGACCGTGTGACAGACATGCGAAAGGCAGAGCCTGTGACAGACTAGTGTGGCTCACTGGTTAGAGGCGGCAGACCCGAGAGCAGAGGACGGCCCGGGACCAGGGTTCGATTCCCGGCGCGGCAGGGTCAGCGGACTCGATAATTCTCTCGCCTCGGTGCCCACTCTGATCAGCGATCACACTCGGCAACTCTGGGCATTAGCTTGCCTCATCTTCACTAACGGCCCCACCAGACCGCCGGGGATGCCTGGTCTCACCCTGGAGATACCCATTAAGGGACCATCTCTCAGGGAAGCCAGGAAGGGTTTCGCAGCGGTCGAAGCGCCTTGGGACCCTCCGGGTAAGTAGTGCGCTATATAAATGCCTATACATTTACATTTACATTTACATACATTACATGTGACGGGCAGAGCGTGTGACGGACATGTGATAGCAGAGCATATGACAGACATGTGACAGGCAGTGCGTGTGACAGACATGTGATGGCAGAGCGTATGATAGACATGTGACTGCAGAGCGTGTGACAGATATGTGATGGCAGAGCGTATGACAGACATGTGACGGCAGAGCGCCTGACAGGCATGTGACGGACAGAGCGTGTGATGGACAAAGAATGAATGAATAGTAGACTTATAGATCGGGAACAATGCCAAAGGCGTCAAGCCGCTGATAGAGGTGGAAATCAGTACTCAAGAATTAAAGGGAAAAAAGCAAGGTTTTTAATGATTTACGAAATGAGGGTGTGACTAGACAAGAAATTGATATCCGTAGAGTGTTCCAAACGTTGGATGCTGCCACAGCGAAGGCTCTTCCTCCCCACTTTGCCTTTCTGAACCTTGGTACTACCAGCCAGTTCTTATTGGCGGAACACAGCTGTCTGACAGGGACATAGCATTGAACAGATGTTTTATGCCTTCTGGGCCAAGGTTAAAAAGTGCCTTAAGATCGATTCATAAGGCATTGAACAGATTCGCTTTTCGGCAGAAAGCGAGTGCAGTTTGCGAATGGCAGAAGAGATCGATTGAAATTTCAGAAGATCTAAAATCACTCTCGCTGCAGCATTCTGAACAAGCTGCAGCTTATGAATGGATCCCGTGATAATGTCCAGATAAAGGGCGTTGCAAAGATCTAATCTGGGCAGAATGAGGACAACCGCTGCATGCTTTCGAGAAGGAAGAGATAAAGAAGGAAAGTTCTTCCTCAGGGTCCTAATGACCCAAAAATAAGAAGATACCGCTCTTTCCACCTGGGGGTCAAACGAAAGCTTCTTGTCAATTATGACCCCGAGATTCTTTGCCGAGGCAACAGGGCGAGGGCATGATCCAAGCATTCTGGCCACCAAGAATATGTCCATACATTTTGTTGGTGGCTGAAGACCAGCACCTCGGTTTTGTCCCCATTAAGTCGGAGCAAGTTGTTAGCCATCCAAGAGGCGGCCGCCTGCATGCAGCTGTTGAAATGAGCTGCTGAGGCCTCTAGACTTTTTGTAATGGACACAATTATTTGTGTGTCATCGGCATAAGATATGGCCTCCAATCCAAAGGATGGAATCACCTTGGCCAGGGGAGAGACATATATGTTGAACAGGGTGGGACTTAAGGAGGAGCCCGGGACAGAAAGCGGATATAGGATCAGAATAGAATGTGTCCATCTTTCCTTTTTGTGACCTGTCGGTAAGGAATGAGACCAAAAGCTCTAAGGCAGAGTCTAACACCCCAATTTCCTGCAGACGATCAGTCAGCCTTGCCGAAGAGATGTATCGAAGGCCGCAGATAGGTCTAACAGTATCAGCAGAGTAGTGTGCTCAGCATCCACTTGGGTACGAATGTTATTAACTGCGGAAGTTAATGCAGTCTCAGACCCGTGGCCTGTCCTAAACCCATATTGGGAATGGTCAAGCCGATGCAGTTGCTCAAGGTAGATGCTTAACTGGGTATTTAGGTGTTTTTCCAAAATCTTGGAGGGTGGAGGTAGCAGGGAAATGGGTCACCTGTTTTTGGGCTCGGAGGGGTCCAGGTTATGTTTCTTGAGTAATGGCTTAAAAACCGCTGTTTTCCTGCTATTAGGGTAATGTCTAGGCGCAGGCGGAGAACTATGCTCCGCCAGCGGAGTTTGCAGAGATTTCCCTACTCCGCGCTCCACTGAGAATGCAGAGTAGGGAAAACAACTCAGACTCCGCCGCGGAGCAGAGTTAGCCAGCCCCCGCTAAATTGGCTCCTGCCTAATAAAATAATAGACAACAACATAATTTAAAAGAAATAAAAGTAACTTACCTGTGTTGCGGAATCCCCGGGCTGCCCTCCTCCTCCTCGCCGTACATGCACATGCGTGCATGCTCAGTTCCTGCAAGATCTACGGCGAGGAGGGGGAGGGCAGCCCGGGAACGCCGCAATACAGGTAAGTGACTTTTATTTATTTTAAATTATGTTGTCATCTATTATTTTATTATGCGGGGTGGAGCGGGTGGCGCAGCGGAGTTCCACGGAGTTTCGCCCCAACTCCGTGTATCTCCGCATTGTTGCACTCTGCAAGCTCCGCCCGGGGTTAGTAATGTCCAGAAGACATAACTATATTAAGAATAGATCTTAAACAGGGGACAATAAGTTCCCTTCCGAGCTTCATAAGCTTCAGGGAACTGGGATCCAAGGGATAACCTGATGTAATTCCCTCTAAGAGAAGATCAGTGTGTTTGTGAGATAAAGGGAAAGCAGTGGCCAAACATGTGTCTCTTTCGAGTGTTGAGAGAGCTAAGAGGAGGAGAGTTTGTATGTTGGCCGGTAATAGAGAGTTCAGAGTTAAGTTGTACCAAAAAGGAATGGATCTCAAGGATTTTTGAGTGAACATAATTGGCATTTTATAGGCAAAATTCCAGTCATTACATAATGGGGCAGGATAGCAAATTAATCACCTTGAATAATTCCATAGGCGATCTGAGGAATTCAGTTTTGTAAATATAGAATGCTGATTTTTCTAATTTGATAGTCTCCTTATATTCAGATAGCTTCCTTTTGTGATTTATTCTTTCGATAAGATCCAGATAGGCTTGTCTGAGCTTTCTAAGTTTATCCAAAAGCCAGGGAGCAGTAGGCTTTTTCCTGCATATATAAAATACTTTGATAGGGGCCCGGGAGTAAACCGCTGCCATAAGCCAGTTAGAGTACTTGGTGGCCGCCGAGCCAGGCTCATGGTGCTCTGTCTAATTTTGGTTGCTAAGGGCACAGGTGAGAGATTCTTTACTGACATGTTTATAATCTCTTATTAACACCTTGTTGTTTCCCTTAGAAATGTTCTTTTGTAGTGCCAAGGATGAGAGGGAAAAGGGATGCAGAATGGTCCGACCAGGAAAGGGGACGAGGTTCCGTTACTGAAAGACGTGGATCGTTAGAAAAGACCCCGTCCAGTGAATGCCGCCCTCATGGGTAGGTCTTCTTACTAGTTGCTGACGCCTCAACAAGCCCATGTATCTTAAAGGTCTGAGACGCCTTGCTGGAAGGTTTCTCTAGATGAAAGTTAAAATCTCCCAAGAGTTCGTTTTTGTTTCCCCAGATAATGTAATGTAATGTAATAGCTCATTTATAACGCGCAACTATCGCTCCAAGGGGCATCTAGGCACCCATGAGTGACCAGAAGATGTAAAGTGGTCCCGCTGCGTAGTTTTCGCCAGTCCAATTATCACCCTAGTGCTCTAGCAGTGGTATCTTGTAGCTTAAAAATCCAGGTTTTTAGTTCTTTACGGAATTCTGTTTCTCCCTCTAGGGCCCTTAGGTGGGGTGGGAGAGCATTAGATGCTTTCGAGCCCAGCACTGACAGTGATTTACCCCCTCGCGTCCTAAGTCTGAACCCTGGGACAGTCAACAGATTGGCGTTTGAGGAGCGTAGGGTCCGTGTTGGATGATACCTTGAGAACTTGAAAAGGACCCTTTTGATTATTGGTAGCCAATGTAGGATATTTAATGCGTCCGTTGCTGACGATCTTTTCGGCCATTTCAGCACCAGCCTGGCTGCTGCGTGTTGCACCATCTGGAGTCTATGAGTGACCCCTTTGTTGGTGCCTTCGTATAGACAGTTACAATAGTCTATCCGTGATGTCACCAGGGCTACTGTAACCGTTTTCCTCGCCTCCAGTGGCAGTAAGTTAAAAAACTTCCTTAGTCCCTTTATGATACCGAAACATGCCCCTGCTACTTTCGATGCCTGTTGCTTAAAAGACAGGGTGAAATCAAAGTTGACCCCCAGGTCACGGGCCGAGTCGGTGGTATGAGGTGGTATTTCTGCTTCCTTTGGCCACCATAATCTGGGGATGAAATCGTTTTTTGGGCCGATTGGCATGATCTCAGTCTTGCCCGTGTTGCATTTAAGATGGTTTCTTCCGCATCCAGTCAAATGTAGCCGTCAGGCAACATTTGAGCTTTTCCTTCCAAACCTGATTTCCTTTATCCAGGAGCAGGATCAGTTGGGTATGTAATGTAATGTAATGTAAGGGACATTTCTAACGTGCAACTTTCACTCCAAGGAGTGTCTTGGCGCTCACACAACTCAGATGGAGGAGTTGGAAGAGAAAGGGAGGTCCTGCTTTCTACACCACAATTACACCAGAGTCTGACATGTAGCGTCGGGCAGAGAGAAAATCCAGGTTTTTAATGCCTTCCTAAAAGGGGCTTCTTGAGAGAAAGAGCGTAAGAAGAGAGGAAGTTTGTTCCAAGCCTTAGTGCCCAGTACAAAAAGGGATTTGCCCCCTTTAGTGGCCAGCTTGAAACGAGGAAGAGTGAGCAGGTTCTGGTTGGCGTGCCTCAAGCAGCGCGTAGGGTGGTATCTTCTAAACCCACTGTGTATCTAACTTGGGCCTCGTTGGTGAAATGCCCTGAAGGTAATTAAAAGAAGTTTGAACAAAATTCTTTTACCTATTGGCAACCAGTGAAGCGTGTTAAGTGCTGCTGAGGCTGACGATTTACGAGGCCAACGCAGTACAAGGCAAGCTGCTGCATTTTGGACCATTTGTAATCTGTGGAGGACAGTTTTATTAGCTCCAACGTATAGTCCATTACAATAGTCCAGCCTAGAACTTATTAAGGCAACTGCGACAGTTTTCCTCGCTGATAACGGAAGTAGATCGAAAAACTTCCTCAGTGCTCTTATGATCTGAAAGCACATGCCTGCTACTGCCACAGCCTGGGGCTTAAAAGATAGCTGATTGTCAAATTTAATGCCCAAATTGCGGGCAGAAGTGATTGTATTGGGGGGTGCTTCTGCTTCCGCAGGCCAACACAGATTTGGGGAAAAGAGATTGTGTTTACCTATTGGTAAAATTTAAGTTTTTCCGGCGTTGCATATTAAATGGTTAGTAGTCATCCATTTAAAAGTAGCTGCAAGACATTCCTTGAGATCTTCTTCGGCACCAGGCCGTTCCCTATCCAACACCAGAATGAGTTGAGTGTTGTCAGCGTATGAAATGGAACTGATCTGGAATGACGCGAACAGTTTCATAAGGGGTACCATATAGAGGTTAAAAAGGACAGGGCTCAAGCTGGAGCCCTGGGGAACCCCAGAGCTGACGTCTTTAGCCTCAGACTGGTATGGACCTAGCACTGTAACTTGGCGTCTATTGGTAAGGAAATTCCTACACCATGCCAAGACCTGTCCTCCTACCCCTGCGGCAGCCAACCGGTCCACTAAGATGTTATGTGAAACCGTATCGAAGGCTGCCGACAGGTCAATTATGGATAAGGACAGCCTTCTTTCCTTGATCCATTGCTGCCCGTAAGGTCTCTGCGGTGAAAAGCAGTGCTGACTCAGTAGAATGTTCTGACCGGAATCCTGACTGATTGGGGTGGAGAATGTTGTTATTTTCCAAAAAGTTAGTCAGTTGGCTATTGACAAACTTTTCAGTCAGTTTGGATATAATAGGTAACAAGGAAATAGGGCGTAGATTGGAGAGGGTGGTGGGATCGGCGAGGGCCTTTTTTTGGAGGGGCTTAACAGCTGCAAGTTTCCACTCATTAGGAACACTTGCCGTAGTTAGAGAGGAGTTAATGATCCTATTGATCATCGGGTTAACCGTCTCTACCAAAAGATGTAACACCGGAGGGGGACAGGGATCAAAAGGAGATCCCGATTTGCTTGCCAGGATTGCCTTAGCAGTTTCCTCAAGGGATACTGGAGCAAATTCATCAAAGCAGGGGGACATTGTCGTCTCCACTATCTGCTCAGCGTCCACCGTCACCGTTGTTTCTGATGGAAAATTCTTCGTGATAGCCAGGATTTTATTGTCAAAATATTCCGATATCGCATTACAGAGATCTTGAGATGGTGGAATCTCTTGCAATACGGCTGAGGGATTCATAAAATCCTTGACAATCTTGAAGATTGCTTTTTGTTCCTGGCCTGCCATAGACAAGGCCTGTAGATAGTGGGGTTTTTTTGTGGCTTTTATTCCTGCATGATACTTCCGTCTTGCTGCAATATAATTGTTGCGAGCGTCGGCATCATAATTTCGACGCCACCTCCGTTCCAGTGTTTTAACTTCCCCTAGTTCAATTTTTAAGGTAGTAGAAAACCAGGGGTCACTTTTTTTAATCTTACTAGATTTAGCATTATTATTTCTGGATGACTTTAGCAAGATTCCCGCACTGGCAATCCAGTTACAGAAAGCCTGATTGTCTATCGAGGTGGTGTCAACTAGGGACGGCATGCTATCTTTTAGATTATCAATCACATCAGGTCTGCTGGCTAGTGACTTCCAATCAGGAATAGATTTAGTTATAGGTTTATTTGTGCACTTCGTAGAATTAGAAATAGGTTTCAGATTCCCTACAATGTTAAAAGGAATAAAACAATGGTCTATCATCGGCATATGCCACCACATCAATGCCAAAAGATGATATCAACCTGATCAGAGGTGCGGTATAGACATTAAACAATGTCGGGCTCAGACTGGACCCTTGTGGCACTCCCGTCATCAGTGGTTTCTCCTTGGAGCGAAATTCACCCAAGGTGACCACTTGTCTCCTGCCACTCAGAAAGTTCTTGATCCATTCTAGGACTTTACCGCTAATGCCAGAGGTTATTAGCCGGTCAATCAAGATGACGTGTGAGACCGTGTCGAAGGCCGCCGACAGATCTAGTAAAATCAGGACGGCCTTCTTACCTTGGTCCAAAGCCAAGCGGATGGTATCGGTAGTGAACAGGAGAGCTGACTCAGTGGAGTGTTGGGCTCTAAAGCCTGCTTGATTAGGGTGCCACGCTTCACTGTCTTCCAGGAACTTGGTGAGCTGTTTGTTAACTCTGTGATCTTACACAATACTGGGAGTAATGAGATTGGCGTAGGTTGGACAAGGTAGTAGGATCGGGGAGTTGTTTTTTTTGCAACGGCTTGACTGCCGCTAGTTTCCATTCTGGGGGGATGTTGGCTGTTGCCAATGAGGTGTTTACAATTTCATTGATTACAGGATTGGCTACTTCCACAATCAAGTGTAGGAGCCCAGGCAGGCATGGGTCGAATGGTGAACCCGACTTAGTAGCCAATATTACCCGGTGTGTCTCCTCAAGACTAATTGGCTGGAAGGTCGCCAGCTGATCTACAACCTGGCCTCCCTTCCTGCTCCCCTCTCCTGACTCTAAAACAGGGACTGTGAAATCCTTCATGAGTCCTTGTACTTTTTCCTCGAAAAAAATCTGCGATAGTATCACAGAGAGTCTCTGAGGGTGGGATTTCCTGCACTAAAAATTTGGGCTTATTAAAATCATTTACGATCTTAAAAATGGCTTTATGCTTGTTATTGGCAGTTTCTATCGCTTCTATATAGAACTTCTTTTTCGCCTGTTTAATCAGTGCGTGGTATGCGCTCTTAGCTTATTTATATTTACCATGCTCCACAACGCAGTAGCTTTTCCGCCACCTGCGCTCAGCTCTCCGTAGTTCCCCTTGTTTGTCTTTAAGCACTCGGTCGAACCACAGGGCTGATTTTCTCCTTTGGCCAGGCCTAGTTTTACTTCTCCCGTGCCCTGCCATGCCTTTCAGTTCAATCATCCATTCCCTAAAAGTGTTATTGTCCGTGTCTGGGAGTCCTATCAGATGAGGCCTACAATCCCTGGCCATCCTTGCCAGTTCTGGGTGACCCACCGCAGCTTTCCATTCCTCCTGTCTAGCCTGATGGCATGTTTCCAATTGCTTGCCTTTTCTTATACCTTCTAGGGGTTCAGTAAAAGGTACCAACGCATGATCTGTCCAAGTTTGGACTCTGGGATGGTTGGTATTGAGTGTAATGAGGTTGGTGGCAATGCAATCGATAGTATGGCCTGCCTCATGAGTGGCCTGTGTGGTGCAAATGGCTAGCCCTAACACGTCCATGGTGTCCCTGAAAGAAACTGCTGACGTATCTGTGGGAGACTCTAGGTGGATGTTAACGTCACCTAACATCGTAAAATTTGAGAACCTGAGTGCCAGGGGACTCAGAACCTCCCCAATACTCTCAAGGAAGCCCTTGCATGGCCCTGGGGGGCGATAGATAAATGGCCCGGCAAAAGTGAAGGTGTCACTGATCTTAATACGAAAGCCCATCCCTTCTGCTTCCTTCAGATCTTGAAGTTTGACCATCGAGCAGTTGAGTGAGTCCTTGTAAATAATGGCCCCCCCTCCCCCCGTTTTTCTCCTCTCTCCACCCTTTGTATGCAGTATCCCGGCGGCAGAGCGTGCACTACGTCAGGGGTGCACCATGGTTTGAGCCATGTTTCTGTTAAAAATAAACAGTCTAAATTATCAACAGTTAATAGATCATAAATATGCTGAGCGTGTTTGGGCAAGGATCTAGCATCTATTAGCCCTCCCTTTAGGATGATTGGCAGCTCACAGGGCCCTTCCATAGGGAAAGATCTAATTGATGCCTACAACTGCAAGACTCTAACTGTAAATCCAACAGTTCTTGCCTACTGTATCCCTTGATTTCAGCGGTACCGGCAGCCCCTCTGGCCCTAGGCGCGACTAGAGCGCGGACGGGCGCAGACGGGCTTACCTTTGGCGCACCTTCGGCGCGCAATTGGTGCGCCCGCTGCGTGCGTCGTTTCCATAAGTGCTTTAAATGGAAGGCTGGGCTCGGTCCTGTCCAGCAACTGGACCGCCAACCCCAGCCAAGATGGCCGCCTCTAGTGTGCCCCAGGAAGTGAGGATCTCACTTCCTCTAAGCAGTGCTGTCTCCCTCCACAACAAACTGCACTTGCAGTGGTGGAACGGGGAGCAATGCGGCTATTGGTAATGGTACAAGAACAGGGTATTCACAACCACAATTACCAGGTATTATTTTAAAATAGCGAAGTGAAAATTAAAACAAATACAATTTAATCAAACGTGCAGGCTGCCAGGAATCTTAATCATTCGAGTAGCGAGATACACTCTATACCTCTGTTACAGCTTGCGAAGCCTCGTAATCAGTCAAGCTTGCAACAAAGCATCAGCGATTCTCTATAAGGCTCTATATGATTGGTAAAATCAAGAATAAAAGATGGCCGTGCCCCAGGAGGCCGATCAGTCAAAACTCCAGCAAAGGTTTCTGTGGGGAGTCCTTTTAGTGAAAAAAATAATGCTTCATGAATATCTGAGGGAGTATTAAGTGTCTCAGTGTAACAGGAGTAGGAGCCCTCGAAGATAATGCCTAAACCCCGCCCCATTTTTACCTATTCTATCGAATCGTACTAGAGTATATCCCGAAGGGGAAGCGTCCACCAGCTCAGGACCAGATGAGTCCTTGACCCAAGTTTCTGTGACAAACACTGTGAGAATGTTCCCTGGCATATGCTGTCCACTATTCTAGTGGGCACTGTTGGACAGGCCACATGAAGGGCCACTCTCCCCCGGCCCGACCAGGCCCGAGCCCGGTCACGCAGGTACCACACACCACCATTGCACGTCCTCCGTCCCCTCAGGGACCCCTACCCTCGAACATGTCGACCTCGTGGGCCTGATCCACTGCCGGCCTGCGCGCCCATCCTGGGCGCCATCTTGGACACTCCACCACGAGGCCGCCTGGCCCCCGATCGACCTCAACCCTGGGCCTGGCCAGGCCTCAGACATCCCGGCACCACCATCCACCCAGGAGGTGAGCGGGCTACTTGGCAAGTCAATGGGGGAAAGAGGTGTCGATGGCTCTCCCCCGCCAAGTGCCGCTCGCCCATCGCCTCCCCGGGCGCTGGCTCCACCCCCCTGCTGGGTGTCTGGACTCCCCCATCCCGGACCTCCCGACCTCCAAGTGCGAGGGTCCGGACATCAAAGAACACCAGCCCTATAACTGAGGCAGCTCCAGAGCAGGAAGGCAGTTGTATCTTGGAGTCGAGAGACGCAGAGAAGAACTCATCCTTGACGGACTACTGGCGCTGCCATAGCTCTGTCTCGTGCACCATCGTCTTGCCTGCTGGCGCTGCCGCAACCTTCGTAACCTTCATATCCTTCATCGTCGTCGGGACCTGCTGGCGTGGCCGCGGACCGTTTGTAACCATCATCTTCATCGGGACCTGCTGGCTCCGCCGCGGACCGTCGTTTCCTTCGTCCATCTCGGGACCTGCTGGCTCCGCCGCGGCCCGATCATCTAGAACGCTGAGCTCGAGGATTGAGAGCTATTTCCATCTTTTTGGTAACAAGACTGTCCCGCTACCCTTTTCCCAAACCAGAGACCAGAATCGAGGGGACCCCTGAGTCCAGACCTCCTTGTACCATTCCATCGTAAACTAAAGAATTGCCTATAAAGTCTCGTTGAACTTTAACCTTGTGTGGTGTCCGTCTGTGGGGGGGAAGTTACTTGTCTGTACGATCGCTGGAGACGGCTCTCCCCGGAGACCTCTCCCCCTATCCTCGGCCGACCCTCCCGGTCCGTCTAACATTGGTGGCCAGCGGCGCGATCCGAATCCCCGCATAACCGTACAGAGAGTAGCTCACCCCACGGCGAATCACGATGACAACTAAAGAAAGCGGATCAACCGAGAAATTCCAGATGGAGAAATTGGACGAGTACAACCATCGTGAACTAAAGCAGTTCTGCATCGAACTAGGTATCGCTACCACCGGACTAAGTACCAAAGACGATTTTAAGCATGCCCTAGAATCTTGGGCAGAAACGGGGGCTGCCGGAACCCCCGATCAAAGCATCGCAGCAAAAACCATCACGGCCCCGGAAGAGCGAAGAACGGGTCTCTCGCAAGACGAGATCCAGGAACGAGAAAAAACCCGACTACACGAGCTGGAAATGGCCCGGCTCAAAATGGACGTTGAACTTAAGTTGGCCGAACAAAAAATCAACCTAGAGCACCTGCGTCTCCGAGAAGAAAGAGAGGAGAAACAGAGACAAAGGGAGCTCGAGGAAAAGAAACTGGCATATGAACATGAACAGAAACTAGCTGAGATCGACCTACGCAAACAGAATAAAGAAGTAGGGGTGTCCGAGCAACCCCACACCCCAGGGGCAACAGAGAAAAAGGTACACATCCCCAAGGATGTCGTTCGAGAATACTTCCGAGAGGACGACATCCAGCAATGGTTTAAGGCCTATGAAATCGCTATGACTGCACACCGGATCGATAGAAGCGATTGGGGAGCCGGTCTATGGGGGAGATTCCTCAATGAGGGCCGCGACGCCCTGCTGCAACTCCCGGACCACCAGATGACCTCCTATGACCATATGAAAGCTGCACTCCTCACCCGCTATGGCCTCACACCCGAGATGTACCGTCAGAGGTTCCGAGACTGCACCCGCATCCCGGGTACAACTTGGGTGGACTATGTAAACTACTTCAGCCGAGCCTTCGAAGGCTGGATCAAAGGAAGCAAGGTCACAACCTACGAACAACTGTTCAATCTTATGGTATGGGAGCATCTGTCGAACAATTGCTTCATTGAACTCCGCCAGCACCTCCTCGACAGCAAGTTAACGGATCCCCGGCAGCTCGCAGCCGAGGCTGACCGGTGGGAAATCACCAGAGTGGGCCGGAATGGGTCCTACGAACAGAACCGGAACAACAATGGTCAGCACCGTCCCCGAGGAGGAGGAGGAGGCCAAGGACGCGGAAGAGACAACGCTCCGGTCGCCCCCGCTACCAGCACCACCCCCCCGGCCAACCGGGGCAGCACCCCGGCGCGACCGGGATACCGAGCCAATGTTACGTGCCATCGATGCCAACGAGTCGGCCACTATGCAAACGACCCAAGCTGCCCCCAGTACCAGAGCCCAAGACCCCGCCAAGTAGCCGCTGCTGCTCTGGGGGAAGAACAGATCTCAGAGGAACAAGAGGAATATGAACAGGAACACCAAGAATGGGAGCCAGCCGCCATGGCTCTAGCCTGCTTAGGGGGGAGAGACATGGTCCCGCGAGTCCCCCTACCCGCTAACACCCAGAAGTACAGCCAATGGGTGAGCATCAATGGACGCCGGGCCGAAGCCCTTCGTGACACCGGGGCCAGTGTAACAGCCGTCCGCTGTCACCTGGTGACCCCAGAACAATACCTACCAAACATTCTCTGCCCTGTACGTTCAGCCGATAACTCGGAAAGTCTGTGTCGGATGGCCTGCGTCCCCTTCGAATGGGGAGGGGTCTCCGGCATGTTGAAGGTAACAGTCCGAGACGATGCCCCCGTAGACTGCCTCCTGGGGAATGACCTTGAAAGCTCTCCGTGGGCAACCGTAGAACGAAGAGAACACCTGGGGATGTTAGGCGTCCCGGACTGGGCGTGCGTCACCACCCGGTCCATGGCCGCCCGTGCCAACCCCCGCCCAGAGGAACCCGAATGGCCGGCGCCACCGCCTCCGGTCGCCCCAGCCGAAACCACCGACCGTGACGTCCCCCCAGAACCAGCTCAACCTCCAGACCTCGCTAACCTCGACCAGTGGCCTCAAGAGGGGGGGCCCACGCAAGAACAATTTCGCCAAGAACAGAAGACCTGTCCCTCCCTCGAGGGACTCCGCCAGCAAGCGCTCGCCCAAAGCGCAGGGGATACCTCCGGAACTCACTGGGTCTACTGGGACAATGATCTGCTGTACAGTGAGCAAAGAATCGCGGAGCTGGGGGCCAGCCGAGTACTAGTGGTGCCCCTCCGTTTTAGAGACTTTCTGCTAAACCTGGCCCACGATGTCCCCCTGGCGGGACACCTGGGTCAAGATAAAACATACAGTCGTCTGGTGACCCACTTCTTCTGGCCCAAAATGAGGAACGATGTACACCAGCATTGCCGATCTTGCCCCACGTGCCAAGCCAGTGGAAAGAGCGGCCGCAAACTAAAAGTCCCCCTGCAACCTTTTCCCGTGGTCACCACCCCGTTCGAGAGGGTCGGGATAGACATCGTGGGGCCCCTGGACCCGCGTACAAAACAAGGCCATCGATTCATCCTGGTGCTAGTGGACCACGCCACCCGCTACCCCGAGGCTGTTCCCCTGCGAACTGTGACAGCCCCGGTAGTCGGCCGGGCTCTAATGGGGATCTTCTCCCGTGTGGGCTTCCCCCGAGAAGTCGTCAGCGACAGAGGCACAAACTTTATTTCTAAATATATGAAGTCCCTCTGGCAACAGTGCGGGGTTACCTACCGATTCACGACCCCCTATCACCCTCAAGGAAACGGACTAGTTGAGCGGTTCAACCGCACGCTCAAAGGGATGATCGGGGGGTTGGAAGAGCCCCTCCGTCGCCAGTGGGACGTGCTGCTGCCGTGCCTCCTCTTCGCATACCGAGAGGTTCCCCAGAAATCCCTGGGCTTCAGCCCGTTTGAACTGCTATATGGACACCCAGTGCGGGGGCCGCTCAGCCTAGTCAAGGAAGGCTGGGAGATGCCCCCTCTGAAGAACCCACCAGATGTCTTCCGGTACCTCCTAACCCTCCGCAACCAGACCCGGCGGTTCAGAGAGCTGGCAAAAGCCAACCTAGAAGCCAGTCAAGAGGACATGAAAAAGTGGTATGACCGGAATGCCTCCTCCATCGAATTTGAACCTGGGCAACAGGTAGGGGTGATGTCCCCCACCGAACCCTGCGCCCTGCAAGACAAGTGGACAGGGCCCTTCAAGGTAGTCGAGCGCAAGGGTCCTGCCACCTATCTCATCGACATGGAATCTTCCCGGAACCCCCTCCGGGTCCTCCACGCTAACAGACTGAAACCCCACTTTGTGCGTTCAGAACTCAGCCTCCTGATGGCCACAGACAATGGGGCTGAAGAGGACTCCGAGCCCCTCCCTGACCTCCTACGGACTCAGGAGAAAGACGGCTCCGTGGATGGGGTCCGACTCTCGGAGGCCCTCATCCGAGAGCAACGCCAGGGGTGTCGAGTCCTCCTGTCACAGTTCGCCAGCCTGTTCTCCCTCGCCCCAGGTGTCACTTCCTGGTGTGTGCACGATGTGGACACGGGGGACAGCCCCCCTATCCGCCACCGGGCCTACCGCGTGCCAGATCGGGTACGGGCCTGCATCCAGGAAGAGGTAGCAAAAATGCTCACGCTCGGGGTCGTCGAGCCCTCAGATAGCCCCTGGGCCAGTCCTGTAGTACTGGTCCCCAAAGCAGCCGCCCCTGGCACCACGCCGGAACTCCGGTTCTGCGTCGACTACCGGGGCTTAAATGCGGTCACCAGAACAGACGCGCATCCCATCCCCCGGGCAGATGAACTAATCGACCGCATGGGAGCTGCCCGCTACCTCAGTATTTTCGACCTGACGGCAGGCTACTGGCAAATCGGCCTCACACCCCGGGCCCAAGAACGTTCTGCCTTTTCCACCCCCGATGGCCATTACCATTTCAAGGTCATGCCCTTTGGCATGAAGAATGCCCCAGCAACCTTTCAGCGGCTCGTCAATCAGGTCCTGGCGGGGCTCGAAGGGTTCAGCGCCGCCTACCTAGACGACATCGCTGTATACAGCCACCATTGGACCGAACACCTCCACCACCTCCGAACAGTGCTACAAGCCCTTCAGCGAGCTGGCCTCACGATCAAGGCCAGCAAATGTCAAATTGGTCAAGGGTCTGTAACCTACCTCGGACACCAGGTGGGAAGCGGCCTGGTGGCCCCTCTGCAGCTCAAAATTGCCGCCATCCAGTCCTGGCAGCCCCCCATCACCCAGGCCGAGGTACGAGCCTTCCTGGGCCTCACGGGCTATTACCGAAGGTTCGTGAAAGACTATGGTACTATAGTGGGTCCCCTCACAGAACTCACGTCAAAAAATCAACCCAAAAAAGTCAACTGGACCCCAGAGTGTCAAACAGCATTCAAACAATTGAAAGCCGCCATGTGTTCCGCCCCTGTGCTCCAGGCCCCCGACTACAGCCGGGAGTTCGTCGTCCAGACGGATGCCTCCGACCATGGCATTGGGGCAGTCCTGTCTCAAGTGAACACCGAAGGCCTTGATCAGCCAGTGGCCTTCATCAGCAGGCGACTCCTACCACGAGAACAACGCTGGAGCACCATCGAGAGGGAGGCATTCGCCGTGGTATGGGCCCTCAAGAAACTCCGGCCCTACCTCTTTGGCACCCACTTTCGGGTGCAGACCGACCACCGACCCCTGCAGTGGCTGATGCAGATGCGGGGAGAAAACCCGAAGTTACTACGTTGGTCCATCTCCCTCCAAGGGATGGATTTCACAGTTGAACACCGGCCTGGGCCAGATCACGCCAACGCGGATGGCCTGTCCCGGTTCTTCCGCCTCGACGAGGAGAGTCCCCAAGAGGATGGGTAACTCTCCCCGCCTTCAGCTGGGGGGGACGCATGTTGGACAGGCCACATGAAGGGCCACTCTCCCCCGGCCCGACCAGGCCCGAGCCCGGTCACGCAGGTACCACACACCACCATTGCACGTCCTCCGTCCCCTCAGGGACCCCTACCCTCGAACATGTCGACCTCGTGGGCCTGATCCACTGCCGGCCTGCGCGCCCATCCTGGGCGCCATCTTGGACACTCCACCACGAGGCCGCCTGGCCCCCGATCGACCTCAACCCTGGGCCTGGCCAGGCCTCAGACATCCCGGCACCACCATCCACCCAGGAGGTGAGCGGGCTACTTGGCAAGTCAATGGGGGAAAGAGGTGTCGATGGCTCTCCCCCGCCAAGTGCCGCTCGCCCATCGCCTCCCCGGGCGCTGGCTCCACCCCCCTGCTGGGTGTCTGGACTCCCCCATCCCGGACCTCCCGACCTCCAAGTGCGAGGGTCCGGACATCAAAGAACACCAGCCCTATAACTGAGGCAGCTCCAGAGCAGGAAGGCAGTTGTATCTTGGAGTCGAGAGACGCAGAGAAGAACTCATCCTTGACGGACTACTGGCGCTGCCATAGCTCTGTCTCGTGCACCATCGTCTTGCCTGCTGGCGCTGCCGCAACCTTCGTAACCTTCATATCCTTCATCGTCGTCGGGACCTGCTGGCGTGGCCGCGGACCGTTTGTAACCATCATCTTCATCGGGACCTGCTGGCTCCGCCGCGGACCGTCGTTTCCTTCGTCCATCTCGGGACCTGCTGGCTCCGCCGCGGCCCGATCATCTAGAACGCCGAACTCGAGGATTGAGAGCTATTTCCATCTTTTTGGTAACAAGACTGTCCCGCTACCCTTTTCCCAAACCAGAGACCAGAATCGAGGGGACCCCTGAGTCCAGACCTCCTTGTACCATTCCATCGTAAACTAAAGAATTGCCTATAAAGTCTCGTTGAACTTTAACCTTGTGTGGTGTCCGTCTGTGGGGGGGAAGTTACTTGTCTGTACGATCGCTGGAGACGGCTCTCCCCGGAGACCTCTCCCCCTATCCTCGGCCGACCCTCCCGGTCCGTCTAACAGGCACCTTGCACCAGTCTAATCGACCCTTATTGATGGTCGGTTAAAGACAACCTTATGGAAAGCTCTCCTAGTGGTAGCTGTGGAGAGCAGCCTTCAGGCTAAGTCTTGAAGGAGTGTAAAGAAAGCTTATTTTACCAGATTATAACCTCTTGAATGACCAAATGAAAGGAGAACAACACCTGGTATATATATATAAAATATATGTATTTATTCTGAACACACCCTACTAGTCTCTTTATGAGGCTAAAGGTCAAAGCACATATGTTACACTTAATATATCACAGTAAATTAGCACAATATACGTTAGGCCCTAGGGGCGTACCAAACCAAATATTAAGAAAATGGTATAAGAACCATGATTTGACTTGACACAAGGCCTAGAGTCTTCAGAATAGCCGGGACCCCAAGGCACTACCCAAGGTAGTGACAAAGTGGACCCACGGGGGACACGTACAGTGTGAGAACACAGCCGCAAATCGCTGTTAGCTTCTATGGGAAAAGTCACGGTTGGAAATTTAAAGATTAAGGACACTTAGGAGAGGACTTTGAGCAAACCCTTTAGATTTAAGGGGTTCTAGGGCCAACACCCACGGGAACACCGGAGTACTCGAGTTCCCTCACCCAGGGAAGACGGGTGCATAGGTGTCTTTTGGTGTCGGGAATTGTCGTTGATTTCAATGGGGATCTGCTGCAAAGTGCTGCTGCAGTGGATAGTAAAAGTGTCCGGTGTGATCCAAGCCTGGATTGAAGATGTGAAGAACCTGAAAGTAGAGGGGGCGGAGTCTGAGTCACTTGCCAGTGACCAGGGGCACGATAGTCGAATGCCCACCGATGTCTGTGATTTCAGGTTGAAGAGGTGAAGCTCGACTCTGCAACCACGAGGACCAGGAGGCGTCAACGATGACCAGGAGCTGGATTCAAACTGTCCCACAAAGGATGTCAAGTGCTGCGGCGTCAGTGACTGGATTGGACCATACAAGCCTTGGCAACAGCAACCCACGCAGAAAGTGAAGAAATGCTTTGGTGCGACCCAGCAAGGTCCGAGGGACTCACCAAGTGGTGGAGAGTCAGGGGACGTCTGGAGCAACCAGGGAAACCCAAGGAAAGTCAAAGTTGCCTCCTAAGTGACCCACCAGCTAACGGACCAGTGATCGCAAAGGTACCTCGAGCGGAAACACAAAGGGCCGGCTCACGGAACACTCGTGGAGTGTAGGCCAGCAATCTTCAGTGGAAAAGGTGCTTGGGTCTAGGCTACAAGTAACCCAGTGCACAGCCTCAAGGAACGCTGAGAAGCTGATGCACTTGCAAATGTGCACGTGTCCAGGGATTCCGGTTCCACAGTCCCCACGAGGGCCACGGGTCTCAGCTTCGCTGGGGACTCAGTTCGGCCTCTGGAAAGTCTGGAAACCCACCTCCTGTGTTCCAAATTGTTTGGAGTCCGGTGGGAGCTTCGGAGATGCAAACCGCGCAGATGCGTCTTTGGTGCCTGCCAAGCAGGGGAGTAACTCCTTTACTCTAAGGGAGATTCTTCAGTCATCTAGTCAAATGTATGTAAATGTATTGGCATTTATATAGCGCACTACTTACCCGTAGGGTCCCAAGGCGCTTCGACCGCTGCGAAACCCTTCCTGGCTTCCCTGAGAGATGGTCCCTTAATGGGTATCTCCAGGGTGAGACCAGGCATCCCCGGCGGTCTGGTGGAGCCGTTAGTGAAGATGAGGCAAGCTAATGCCCAGAGTTGCCGAGTGTGATCGCTGATCAGAGTGGGCACCGAGGCAAGAGAATTATCGAGTCCGCTGACCCTGGTCCAGAAACCTGCCGCGCCGGGAATCGAACTCTCGTCCCGGGCCGTCCTCTGCTCTCGGGTCTGCCGCCTCTAACCAGTGAGCCACACTACTTCACTTCATCTAGTCATGTAGATCGTCGAAGTTCCGGGATTTCTGTAGCAGAGTTTCATCCAGGTGTAATCTAAAGTCCTGTAGTCAGGGGTTCCTTTCTTATGCCCACAAAAAGGGTTGGACTAACTCTGGGGACCTACTTATGGGAGGGATTGGAAAGAGGGGTGGCTACCTGTGTTCCCAGGAAGCTGCGCGCATGTGTGCGCGCCCACATCTCTCACTCAGAGCGCGCAGTGTCCTATTTAAAGCGCGCACACAGCAGAACCCTTGAAGCGTTCGCATCGCCGGGAGTGGCAGGAGGTATGTTTGCTTTTTAAGGGCAGCCTGTGCACGCATTTAGCAGTAAGAAACTTGCTGCATTTCATTTCCTAATGGGGCTCGGCTGGGGGCTGATTGTGGCCCATTGTGAAAATATTCCTGTTAATCGCAGCGCATGATGGTGCTGCAATCAACAGAAATACTTTCACAAGGGCTTCATTCATCCCTTAGCCGCGCCCCAAGAAGTCCTGAAAGAATAAAAGATGCTCTTAATGACACTGGGTACGAACATTAAATAATTGCGCTTGATGTTGAGCTACATATCATAAATAACACTGCAATCCATTAAGTCATCCATTTATTGATCTATTTACGTGCATCCATAGAAAATCATACCGTCAACAGTATGCTGTGGTGTTGCGCACTTAAGGACAGTGGTCCCAAGTCCTAGTGCTGGGGTATCTGCTTCGATAGACCCTCAGCAGATGCCTTAATCCTCATTGAGGGATCTCTTGACCAACCCCAAATGTCATGATGCCTGGAGTGGTGGGAGGTCCTTTTCATTTTTCAACGCCAAATTCTGTAATTTGTCGCAAATGCTGATCTCCTTTTGTTTGACACAAAAACATTTTATTTTTGGCAGATTGCTAAAGTCACTGTTCTTACACACCACTATTTAGAATCCTTCAAACTGGTGCATCTGTTTTTAAGTCGAGCCCAGGGCTTTAATTGGGCCGGGTCTCACCGGGACTGAGCACGGCAGTTTTTTTAAAGAGGCCTCGAAACGGGTCTCTATCGGGCTCTGTTTGGTGCACTGGCAAAGGCGGTCCGTTTTTTTTACACGTTATAGGGGAAGGGAAATCCTTTGAAGAGAGTAATTTTCTCTCTGGATTTCCCTTCTCTTTTTGAAACTCAGCAGCAGCAGCATTGTCGTGGTGTCACCGGGGCTTTAAGTGGAAGCTTTTTCAATATTGATACAAGCCACAGTTGCTGCTCATTTCTTTTATGCAACTAACAACCATTGACAAAGCCAATAGTCCTGACTTGTTGTAGGTATGATGTTGTTTGCGCTATATAAAACTTTATAAATAAATAAATAAATACTTATTTGTATCATATATCTGGATACAGTTACAGAAATAACACAATACCAGTCGGGCGGCAGACTATGCTAAGCACCAGGCGCGCAACGCCCATTGGGCTCAACGGGCTTCAGCCCCCCCCTCTCTCAGCCTGAGCCTTCCCGGGCACACTCACTTTTCAGTGCATTTCTGCTTATTAGTCTGTGATTTCATGGGACTCAATAAAGGGCATTTTTCACGCGCAGTGACTGAAAACGGACCATCTCATGTCTGCATGGGATTGAAAATGAATGCTTTTGTTACTTTGTGACTGGACCGATTCTCCGCTCCCCCACATACACATGGAATGAACGAGCAGCATTATCTGTAAAAAAATGGTTATTTTTTCAGTTATGTTTGAATTTGCGTCAATCTTGAATGGTCTATGAGACATCTATCAAACGTGTTTTATGAACCGTTTTTGCACCAGCCGCATGCTCACGAACCACGTTTGATTTACGTGAAAGAAAAAAGGACCTGATAGAAAGTTTGCTGATGGGTGTTTGAGGGCATGCGTGAAAGATATCCCATTCCATTATTTTAAGTGCATTAGCATTTAAAGCACTAATAACAAGGTGGAACAAAAAAAGGTACAGCTTTAGCAGCCATTTGTGGAGAACACCCTACGGACGGAGCTTTTGTGCTGAAGTATGTTATACCTACAAATGCAGGTGCCGTGCTTAAGCAAAGCGGGCGCCCGAGATAAACACAAGAAGAGTACACCAGCCTGGCGGAGGCCTCCCTCCTCCCTCCCACCGGAGCCTCCAGAGGCAGCAGAGGGAAGCGCGCCAGAACCATACAGCTGCCTGCGCTGTGAGATCTGCACGGATGTGAGCTGCAGGGGTGGGTATACCTGAGTAGGGCAGGCGAGGGGCCAGGAGCCCAACGGGGCAGGACATGGCGACCTAGGCAGGGCAAGGCGAACTGGTGGGGGTGCGCTGGAGGGCCTGGTTGAGTGCATCTGGAGGCGCTGGAGCATGACATCACGGTGCTTCAGAAGGCACTGCAATCTGTTGCAGAGCAGGGAGGGCTGTGACCAGCGGTCACCAAAATCACATCCATGGCCCACGAGCTGCAAGACAAGGAACAGCGGGAGGGGGTGGGAACAAAAGGAACACGGACAATGGGAGGGGGGTGGGAACAGTACACTAAAAAGAGAAGCGCTGGCTCAGGAGCGACCTAAACAAGCTGTCACCATTGCGCAAATAAAGAAAAGTGCTTACCGACTAATTTAAGAAGACAGTATAACGCCGCAAGTAAACGATCCAGTCCTGATGGGCGGTCCCAAAAGGAGACAGGGCGGTAACAGGAGCGACTAAGAAGCCTCATTATCAATCGGAAGCCAGTATTTAACATAGACGATGATGCCAGCCAATGAAAAATATGGGTGGGGCTTCCACACCACTTCTACAAAATACCCTGATAGAGCATGCCTCGCAAAGCGAGCACTGCTTTGCACTGCAATGCTAGGCAAGACCTAAAAACATGCATCAAGCCAAAAGCACGACTTGCACAGCTGCTATGGTTTCAGATTGCTATGTGTGACTTTTAATAATTTCAGTGATTCCTAGAGACTCTGTAGTTTGATGTGGTGTTTGTAAAGTGGCTGAAATGGTCTAGGCAGTTCCTTTCCTAGGGTGCGCTGTTGCTCGTCGGTCTTACCCATTAGATTGAAAGGCCTGGCTTTTATGAATGTCTACCATGTACAGTCTGATAATAACATATATTAAGGATGGATAAGCTTTATGTACAAAACATTTGCAGCCTCTGCTGAAAATCGGAACTTGATATATGAACGGCTGCATGGTGTTGGATTTATGGTTCAGAATTGAAGATATACTTGATATTCCTAAAGGGTCTACCTTTCTGTCAGATGCTCAGAAGGTTACTGATATTAAAAAAATAAGATCGCCGCGCCCCTTTCTTTAGATGCTGCACCCACGCGCGTGGTCTGGTTCCTGGTGCACATAACCATGGCTGCAGCGCACAGAGACCTTACACTGCCGCACACAGAGGAAACAAATTAGAGGGAACATTGGTGGCTACACCCATTTCCTTTGTCCAGTTTTGCGCCAGAGTAGGAGCTGGTAGCCCATGCAACTGGTTTGAACTGGGCTATGCACAGGGACACCAAAGGTGCCTCCAGAGCAGACTTCAAAGCACTCTTGGAGTGCACCCACCCATCCCCAATACACTAAAGCCTGTCTGGGAGGTGGTGACACCTCCCTGTGACAGGAAACCTATTGTCCAGGCCTCCCCTGCCAGAATTTTGTCGAGCAGCAGGAGGCCGGACTCGTGTCTGTGCCTGCAGCATCCATTTTGTGATGCCAGGGCTCTTTTAAACTGGCACCAGGTGTACCGGTGTGTACATGTCTCTCCCTCTAGAAAGGTGGGATCATACCCTAGCCGCCAGAACTAGCGTGGGGGGCATGATTCCAAAGTATTTGACACCAAACACGACTATGTATGGGTGAAATTTGCGAATTTGCGTTCCGCGAATTCACGCGAAAGCGAACTCGCAATTCGCAAAATCCGCGAATTCATGCGAATTTGCAAATTTGTTTTGTTCGCAATCAATCAATCAATCAATCAAGAAATTTGTATAGCACGCTACTCACCCGGAGGGTCTCAAGGCGCTTGGGGTAGAGGGGTCCGCTACTGCTCGAACAGCCAGGTCTTGAGTTGCTTCCTGAAGGAGAGGTGGTCTTGCGTCAGACGGAGGTGGATGGGGAGGGAGTTACAGGTCTTGGCTGCCAGGTAGGAGAAGGATCTTCCTCCCATGGTGACTCTTTGAATGCGTGGAACGGTGGCGAGGGTGTGGCTGGTCGATCGTAGCTGGCGGGTGGGAGTGTAGAAGGTCAGGCGGTTGTTGAGGTAGCTGGGGCCCAGGTCGTGGAGGGCCTTGTGTGCGTGGGTGAGGAGTCGGAACGTGATTCTCTTGTTGACGGGGAGCCAGTGCAGGTCTCTCAGGTGTCCGGAGATGTGGCTGTGACGGGGGATGTCCAGGATGAGTCGGGCGGAGGCGTTCTGGATGCGTTGGAGTCTCTTCTGTAGTTTGGCTGTGGTTCCGGTGTAGAGGGTGTTTCCGTAGTCCAGTCAGCTGGTGACGAGTGCCTGGGTGACCGTCTTCCTGGTTTCAGTGGGGATCCAACGGAAGATCTTTCGGAGCATGCGTAGGAGTTAAAACATGATGATGAGACAGCGTTGACTTGTCTGGTCATCGAGAGGGAGGAGTCCAGGATGAAGCCCAGGTTGCGTGCGTGGTCCGTCGGTTTGGGTGCGCTGCCCAGGGCAGGGGGCCACCAGGAGTCGTCCCAGGCAGAGGGTGATGATCCAAGGATGAGGACTTCCGTCTTGTCTGAGTTCAGTTTCAGGAGGCTGTTCATCATCCACTCGGCTACGTCTTTCATCCCTTCGTGTAGGTTGGTTCTGGCGGTGGCTGGGTCGTTGGTGAGGGAGAGGATCAGCTGGGTGTCGTCAGCGTAGGAGATGATGTTGAGGCTGTGTTGGCGTGCCATGGCTGCGAGGGGGCTCATGTAGGCGTTGAAGAGGGTGGGGCTGAGTGATGATCCTTGTGGTACGCCGCAGATGACTTCGGTGGCCTCGGATCTGAATGGGGGGAGGCGGATTCTCTGGGTTCTTCCGGCGAGGAACGAGATGATCCACTCCTGTGCCTTCTCTTGGATTCCGATGTTGCTGAGGCGTTGTACTAGGGTGGGGTGGCAGACAGTATCGAATGCTGCGGAGAGGTCCAGGAGGATGAGGGCCGCTGTTTCCCGGTTGTAGAGCAGGGCTCGGATGTCGTCTGTGGCTGCGATGAGGGCGGTCTCGGTGCTGTGGTTGGCTCTGAAGCCGGACTGCGAGTGGTTGAGGGATCCGTTCGTCTCGAGGATGGCGGCAAGCTATCTGTTGACGGTCTTCTCAATGACTTTGGCCGGAAACGGGTGGAGCGAGATAAGGCGGTAGTTCTTGGGTTTTTGCCAGTTCGCGAGGGTTTTTTACAAGTTCGGAAATGCGAACTTACTTGTGTGGTCGCAACGGTCGCGACCATGTTGTTTCTACGTGTCCAGCCTGTTTGCGACCCTATGGTTCATCGCGGCCACCCTCCGGTTCATCACTGCCACCCTCTGGTTCATCACTATCACCCTCTGGTTCACCACTGATACTCTCTGATTCATCACAGCACCCTTTGGTTCACCACTGCCACTCTCTGATTCACCACTGTCACTCTCTGGTTCACCACTGTCACCCTCTGGTTCACCACTACCACCCTCTGGTTCACCACTGCCACCCTCTGGTTCAGCACAGTACCCTCTGGTTCACCACTGCCACCTTCTGGTTCAATACTGCCACCCTCTGGTTCATCACTGCTATCCTCTGGTTCATCACCCTCTGGTTCACCACTGCCACCCTCTGGTTCATCACTGCCACCCTCTGGTTCATACTGACACCCTCTGGTTCGCCACTGCTACCCTCTGGATCATCACTGCCACCCTCTGGTTCATCACTGCCACCCTCTGGTTTGCCACTGCCACCCTCTGGGTCATCACTCTCCCCCTCTGGTTCATCACAGCACCCTCTGGTTCACCAGTGCCACCCTCTGGTTCACCAGTGCCATTCCCTGGTTCACCACTGCCACCCTCTGGTTCACCACTGCCACCCTCTGGTTCAACACTGCCACCCTCTGGTTCATTACTGCCACACTCTGGTTCGCAACTGCCACCCTCAGGATCATCACTGCCACCCTCTGGTTTGCCACTGCCACCCTCTGGATCATCACTGTCCCCCTCTGGTTCATCACTGCCACCCTCTGGTTCATCGCAGACCCCTCTGGTTCACCAGTGCCACCCTCTGGTTCATCACTGCCACCCTCTGGTTCATCACTGCTACGCTCTGGTTAACCACTGCCACCCTCTGGTTCATCACAGCACCCTCTGGTTCACCACTGCTCTGGTTCATCACTGCTATCCTCTGGTTCATCACCCTCTGGTTCACCACTGCCACCCTCTGGTTCATCACTGCCACCCTCTGGTTCATTACTGCCACCATCTGGATCATCACTGCCACCCTCTGGTTCATCACTGCCACCCTCTTGTTTGCCACTGCCACCCTCTGGATCATCACTGTCCCCCTCTGGTTCATCACAGCACCCTCTGGTTCACTAGTGCCACCCTCTGGTTCACCACTGCCACCCTTTGGTTCATCACTGCCACCCTCTGGTTCATCACTACCACCCTCTGGTTCATTACTGCCACCCTCTGGTTCGCCACTGCCATCCTCAGGATCATCACTGTCCCCCTCTGGTTCATCACAGCACCCTCTAGTTCACCAGTGCCACCCTCTGGTTCATCACTGCCACCCTCTGATTCACCACTGCCACCCTCTGGTTCATCACTGCCACCCTCTGGTTCACCACTGCCACCCTCTGGTTCACCACTGCCACCCTCTGGTTCATTACTGCCACCCTCTGGTTCGCCACTGCCACCCTCAGGATCATCAATCATCACTGCCACCCTCTGATTCATCACTGCCACCCTCTGGTTTGCCACTGCCACGCTCTGGATCATCACTATCCCCCTCTAGTTCATCACTGCCACCCTCTGGTTCATCACAGCACCCTCTTGTTCACCAGTGCCACCCTCTGGTTCATCACTGCCACCCTCTGGTGTATCACTGCCACCCTCTGGTTCACAACTGCCACCCTCAGGATCATCAATCATCACTGCCACCCTCTGATTCATCACTGCCACCCTCTGGTTTGCCACTGCCACGCTCTGGATCATCACTATCCCCCTCTAGTTCATCACTGCCACCCTCTGGTTCATCACAGCACCCTCTTGTTCACCAGTGCCACCCTCTGGTTCATCACTGCCACCCTCTGGTATATCACTGCCACCCTCTGGTTCACAACTGCCACCCTCTGGTTGATCACTGCCATCCTCTGGTTCATCACAGCACCCTCTGGTTCACCATTGCCACCTTCTGGTTCATCCCTGCAACCCTCTGGTTCATCCCTGCCACCCTCTGGTTCAGCACTGCCACCTTCTGGTTCATCACAGCACCCTCTGGTTCACCACTGTAGATTATGGGGGGAAAGCACACCTGCCCAGCCTCAACTGAAATGAATTAATTTGGGGCTGGTTAATGTGTCACTGAATTTGAGCTTCAAGTCTGGCACCTGCTTCCTTAGCTGTAAGTGCTTCCTGTTGCAGTTTACTTTTTTTTTACAGGAGCATTGTGCCATACTTGTAACTATTTCTGACCCTACTTTGAGGGTCAGAGCAGGGTAAGAGAATAGTTGCAAGTAGGCAACTAAACTTTGGCGGGCCCCTCAGGAAGCACTACAGGGAATGGTTATAAATTAGCTTTAACTTTTGCACCTGCTAAGTGCTTTCAGTTTTGCAAAATTCGTTTTTCTGCAATTTCGCAAGATTTGCGGGGCGCGAATTCGCGCTAAATCGAACTTGCAATCCGCGAATTCGTGCAAATTAGCGGATTGATTTTTTTTTGCGTGTTCGCGGGGTTTTTTGTGTCTTCGCAAGACGCTTGCAGCGCACCGACCGCGAAGTTACCCATGCAGTTGTACATGGGCGCGGCCATCTTGTGCGCGTTGCGTATTTCCAGTTCCGGGCGCTATTGGCAATCTCGCGTTGTGTGCGGCGCGCTATTACGAGTTTGCCTGTGTTTTTGCGTGCTCGCGGGGAAAATGTCGCGCAAACTTACTCACGCGGTCCTCTATTGGTGCAGCCATCTTGTTTTTCATTCATTGCTATGGTTTTTGGGCATGCTACCTTTCTATCCATCTTACATCTTTGTAATCCTATGTTTTTCTGAACTTTTTTTGCTTTTTTTTGCTTATTATCTATCTCTACAATTTCCTACATCTATATTTTGTGGGGTTTTTTTTACTTTTTGTTACTTTATTACCTACTTTATTTCTTTCGCTCTCTCTCTTATTTTTTTTCACACCTATTCTTCTTTCCTTTTTCTTGTGCCCAGGACCTTGGCAAAGGGAGCCGACAAGGGCAAGGGGAAGGGCCTAGCACCCCGAACCCGGCTCCCTTGCGGGCGTTTGAGGGGGGAGCAAGTCCTGGCCAGGGAGATCTCTGCGGTGGAGGTGGCCGTCTTGATGTTTTTTGTCCAAATCCACCTCCCTAAGACCGTGGCAGCAGGTGGGCGGATTGCTTCCGGTTAAGGCCTCCGGGAGTGTCGCCAGCTGTTGGAGAAGGTGTGCCGGGGCATGTGGAAGGAGTCTGGGGTCCCGCGCACCTACCAGCAAGCGACGCACCGGTGGACTGACATCCTGGACCGGGAGCATGACATGCTTGACCTGCTAGGATTGGAGATCCCTGGCCTTGGTAAGTAGCTATTTAATAACTACTATTTTTTCTTTTGCTCTGGTATATTGCTAATCTATTTGTTTCCTAAAGAGTACGAATGCTGCTGATTCGATTACATTGCAGGTAAATTAAGCTTTAAATAGCTTCTGCCATTGCAGGTGCTCACCTGGGTATTGGCGTTGCTACTATGCTTACTTGTTTGCAACTTTTTACTCATTTGAGAGCATTACTGCGTAATGGTAGAGACAGTAGACTCAAGTCTAGTCCTTCTTTGTACTCCTGCTGCTGCCACTTTGAAGAGATAGTGGTGGATTGATACGTTGAGTATATTATTTATTACTTGTTATAGGACATTTGTTAGTGGTCTGCAATCATGATGACGGACTGTGTCTGTCACGCAACGTCTCGTGCTGCTGAGTGATGGCAGTCGTAGTAGAACCTTTTTGTTGTTGGTGTAGTTAGTTAATTACATAACTTTCCTATTAGACGGTCTGCGAATCCTGCAATACTGTACTACTATCCTCCTAGTTGACCAGATCAGATGCAATTGTTGTTAATTTGTTTCCCCGACATAATTTTAGATTGTGTTCAAAGAAATCAAATATTTCCCAAAAAATAATCATCCATGTTGTGTTTCTTTATTTCATGTTCACCAGCACCTCCCAGGGGCAAGGCGGTGGCGGCGGCTGAGACTCCGGTGGAAGAAGGTGGACAGGATCAGTCCCTTGGAGGCTCTTCTGCTGGCCCCAGTAAGTTGTTCTATTGTTATATTAATACTTATACTTCCATAACTTTTACAGCTCCTATTCATTACAACCGGTTTCCTAATAATTCTATGTTTTACAAAATAGTCTTTGATCTTCTTCTAATGTAGACTACTTTCTACATTCTTATCCTGCCTCTACCATCACACTCTGTGCTACTACTATTTACGATTATGAGTCGGTCTGTGTAGGTAGCTAAGCTTGACAAGTCGGCAAACGGTGTGAAACAAAACTCTGATCCAGCAATAGCTCTAGGCACTGAGTGCAGTCCTCTCGGTTGCCCTTGCTGTCTATTCCAGTCTTCTTAATGTAAGTGCTTTGACAATTTCCAACAACAAAATGTCATTGTTTACACCAAGTAAAAGGTAGCAGTTGCCTTTTTGATTTGAGAGGAGCGCATTCCATACCGCTAGTGTTTCAGGGACTATTCTGCACACAAAGAAGTATGGACAAGAGAAATAGGACATTGTTGATGATAGGTGCAGTCCGACTTTCGACATAGCTCAGTCCAAACAGAAGTTGAACCCACAATCCCCTGACCGACTATCTAGTGTGCCTGACCAATGATTTTATGACCCAGAAGAACAGAAGAGACTACCGCCGAGTCCCCGCATATCTGAGTCACTGAAACATGACTGCCAAGTGCAGTAGTTCAAACCCTTCCGCTCACTCACTCGTGAACAAAAACCACACAGTGTTTGTTAGTTTTAAAGTTTCATTTTCAATTAAGATATGAAAACATTATTTCTTTATTTTTAATAGCGTAGTATTCGGAGCGAGCAATGGTGATGGATGAAGATGACGTTAAAGTTTAAACAACATTCCCATGAATGAAATTACTATGGCTCAAACTTAATAATAGTTAACAGACACATGAAATTATTAGAATAACTGTGCGGGAGCCCCCACCTTCTTTAAAGTACTTAAAGTACTGCTGGTGATGACTTACTAGTAGTTGGTGAATCGTCTGGCAGAAGGACAATGGAATCTTCTTTCTGTAATGAGAAAAATGGTGCACGTTAAGCAAGCATTCATCAGTTGTCATAAGAAGAAGTGTAGCATTTAATGGAATAAGCATATAAAAGGTTAACACTTCCTCCCCAAAACCGTTACTTTTTTTCAATCCCAGTATTAAAAAATGTGTTATTTAACATTTTATTCCATTACGAGACAAAATAGGGGGTTTTGTATGGCATCTGAAAATATGACATGTTTTTCCTAGACGTCACAACATCTGATGCTGCACAGATGACCACCAGTGCCGGGGCCAGCAGTGCGGAGGGGTCCACTCTGGATGCGGCAGGGCCAACAGGAGGAGCTGGGGGGGAAGACTCAGCCGTGGTGGACAGTGGTAAGTTATTATACTCCTTACTCATTGAAATGTTTTTGAGTAGGCTCGCAAAGGAGTGTATGATGTTCTGTACCATAGTGCACAGTACACTAGTATAAGTAGACTGTACTGTTAAGAACAGTTACTAATTTAGAACTACTTTATTTTGGGCTATCACGGAGAAGACAGTCAACCTTGACTTGTGATAGCATTAGATGCGGTACTTCTCGGGTAACCAATGGCCCCCTCTATTTCACTTCAACTCAGCTGGCAAATTTTTATTGTGAAGCCAAGTCATATCAGATGTAGTTTAGGGATGTGAAGAACGAAAAGTTAAAGAAGGGTGAAACGAAGGACGAGCGAGTCTTAATATTTATGACTGTAAAGAATGGTTTTGTTGAATGCAATTCAATATAAGAAGACGGAGGTTTCCAAAATATAATGAAACGGGTGTTAGTTGGTTGTTGACAAAAATAAATTTTGGTACATTTGAGACATTAAGAAGAATCATAGACGTACTTTCGAAGCCTGGATGTTATCTTCTTTATCCTCCTCGATAGCAGAGGTGTATGATGTAGTAGAGCAGACGCTGAGTGGATGAAGTATGGCCAGTGGCAGTGCCACCCCTATAGAAAAGTAAGACATTCCTATCCCCACCTGCATGTACTGCTTAAAGTACTGCGAGTCTGCGTCATCATGGCCTGTGTCTGTATTTCCTCGGTGAAAGCTGAGTGAGCTGCCATTATGGCGGCTACCCAAGTTCACGTACCAGTAATTTATTTTTCAACACAAGGGAAAAAAAGTAAAAAAGGCCTTTTTTTAGTGCTCTCTGACTATGTATGTAGTAGTGAGTCCACCTATAATGCTGCAAGTGGAATTCCTGAAACTCACAGTATCACAGGCTTACAAAGATGATGGAAAGATACATGCCAAAGTGTTATACTGTGTTTGCTACTTGCTGGTGTTACTGAGTGTCAACTTTCCGTTGAATTATTTTGACTTTATGTTAAAGACTATTGGCTACAGTATTTTTCTTTCTTTCTTCATAGATGCTACTCCAAAAAATCTCACCCGCAAGGAGATGACTGTCCAGGCCAGGCTCCTTAAGCTGGAGGCTATTTGTGCCGAGTATCGGCGGTTGTGGGCTTGGGAGCATGAGGACAGCCAAAAAGCAAAACCTCAAAAAGTGGGACTTAGCAAATTTCGGGCCTACCTGGAATTCAGTCCAAATGCGCTGTGCAGCTAGGCCCTACCTCCCCTTTTCCACCATGGATTTCCTGAAAAATAAATGCAATCAACATTAGACTGTGCCAGCAGTGCTCCCAGACCCCAAAAAACCCACCCACAAAAACCTAGAAACCCCCCAAATAGCACCCCAAAGACAGGCAAGTGAGCAAAAACGCAAAAACTTTTTCACCTCCGATTTTCTCCAAACCACTTTTATCCGGTATTAGACCTTCACAGCAATGCCCCGAGACCCATCAACCCAGGCGGAAACAAGTTTAACATCCCCCAAACAGCTAAAAAGCAAAACCCCAAAAAGTGACACAGAATTATTTAGCCCTCAATCCCAAATCACTCCGTGCGCGCTCTGCAGCTAGGCCCTAACTCCCCTTTGCCACCCTGGATTTTCTTCAAATCTCTTGCAATCAAAAGTATCCATACCCAGCGTTGCTCCAAGACCCCCAAATCCCCCCCCCCCACAAACACCAGGAAACCCCCCCAAGCAGGCCCCGAAAACACAAAAGTGAGCGAAATGTCTGAAAATGGAAAAACTTTTTCACCTCCGATTTTCTCCAAAGCACTTTTATCCGGTATTAGACCTTCACAGCAATGCCCCCAGACCCGTCAACCCAGGCGGAAACAAGTTTAACACCCCCCAAACAGCCAAAAAGCAAAACCGCAAAAAGTGAGACTTAGCAAATTTCTGGCCTACCTGGAATTCAGTCCAAATGCGCTGTGCAGCCAGGCCCTAACTCCCCTTTTCCACGATGGATTTCCTGAAAAACAAATGCAATCAACATTAGACTGTGCCAGCAGTGCTCCCAGACCCCAAAACCCACCCACAAAAACCTAGAAGCCCCCCAAACAGCACCCCAAAGACAGGCAAGTGAGCAAAAACGGAAAGACTTTTTCACCATGGATTTGGTCCAAAACACTTGATCCCGATATTAGACCTTCCGAGCTATGCCCCCAGACCCCTGCAGCCACCCGCAAAAAGCAGAACACCCCCAAAATGGCAAAAAGCAAAAATGGGCCTACCTTCAATTCAGTCCAAATACGCTCTGCAGCTAGGCCCTAACTCCCCTTTTCCACCATGGATTTTCTGGAAGAAAAAAAATGCAATCAAAATTAGACTGTGCCAGCAGTGCTCCCAGACCCCAAAACCCACCCCCAATAACCTAGAAGCCCCCCAAACAGCACCCCAAAAACAGGCAAGTGAGCAAAAACGGAAACGCTTTTTCACCATGGATTTGGTCCAAAACACTTGATCCCGATATTAGACCTTCCGAGCTATGCCCCCAGACCCTTGGAGCCACCCGCAAAAAATCAGAACACCCCTAAACAGGCAAAAAGCAAAAATGCAAAAACTCATACTGAGAAATGTTTTAGCCAACCAGTCAACATCGATCCAAATGCGCTCTGCAGCTAGGCCCTAACTCCTCTTTCCCACCATGGATTTTCTTCAAATCACTTCCAATCAAAATTATGCTATCCCAGCAGTGCTCCCAGACCCCCACACCATCCCCCACAAATCTAGAACACCCCAAACAGCCCCCCAAAAACGTACAATACTGGTATATTCAAAACATGGCAAATTGCGCTGTTCACAAAACATTGCTGTTTTCAGCACTTCCACTACTTCGATCCTCTTGAAACTTACCTGGACAGTCACTTGTTCCAGGGATTCACAAGAATCTCAGCAAGGCAGAACAAAATCGAACCACTGCGCTCTTTGAAGAAGAAGAAGAAGAAAAAGAAGAACGTCTACGACTAGTTTTCACTTAGTTTTCACCCAAACACACGTGCCCGCAAAACACCCAAAATGGCCAAAACTCTGCCAATTTTGGACCAAAGAACACCAACCCCCCCTCAAACATTGCCAACATCATTATGAACGAGCCTGCATCGGGCTCCGAGCCCTAGAATCAGCGTGAACCATACCAATTTAAACCCAAAAACCCTAGTAAATCGCACTGAACCCTAAACCGATATGCTTTGTCTGTCTGTGTCAAAGAGCCTAGGTATGCTACATCAGGAGGATGCTTCACTCAGTGGTGCCTGCCTTGACCGTCTGCATGGCCCTGCCGCAAGCATGGGACAAAAATCCGTTCTGCTCAAGAATTTGCGATTTTTCTGTACTTTTGCGAAATTTGCGAAATACCAAAAAACTGCAAATTTTGCAAACATAACAGATATTTGGCCCAAGCTTGAGGCAGTGCCATGCAGAGGGTCAAGGCAGGCACCCCTGAGTGAAGCAACCTGATGTAGCATACCTAGGCTCTTTGTCAGACAGACAAAGCATATCTAATTGTATGCAGCAAGCCACATAGCCCCAATGTTACATGAACTGCTGTCTGGAGTGGACTCTGCCTGGCATAACAACAACAGTACACTGCCTCGCCCTCGACCAATACATACCACGAATAGACAGACATGTAGTCCTGCTGTAGTAGTTGTTGTAGGCTGGTTTACCTGTTTTCCACTCATGAATTGGCCATATTTCTTCCGTAAACCGACGCTGATGATCCATCCATCCCAGTGAGTGACTGTAAAGAAAAAAGATATATTATTTAATCAATCATCATGGTATATTGGCAAGTGAGTCCGCTCCAAGGACATTTTACATATTTTGTGAAATGCAATATAGTGGCCCCTGAATTTGAAGTACAATTTTAACTAAACAAGGTAAAAAAAACAGAGTTGTTGACATGAGTTACAATTACTGTGTGAAAGATTAAATAATAACTAAGACAAGACATATGAATCATCATTTCATGCACAAAAAACAAACAGCAATTGGTTTCATCAAAGCCAGACAGCCATTGTTGTCCACTGCATGCCATCTTCTCAATTATTCATTACCTGTTCTACTTTTTGTCTGCATCTTCTTCGGAAAGTGAGGGCCCACAGGGCAGCCTCTTCTGTCAATATCAGAAGTAACTCTGTCAGCAATCAGCAAGCATGTAGTCAGTCAGTAATTTCAGTCCCACTTGAGGGGACTTGTCGTAATCCATCCATCTGCCTTGAGGGAAATGGATAGGGTGAGTCTGGAGGAGGGGTATAAAGGAGCATGATTGAGCTGTGAACTTGTGAACCTGAGGAATGCAGCCTGCGGCACCTTCAAATCAATAAGGAATATAAGATGAAGACAGTGCTGCTGATGGACTTGTTGCGATTAGGTGATTAGAGTTTTGTTGTGGTGAAAGTTGCAAAACAAAGAAAGACACACAGGAATAAAAGTGAATAAGGACGAAAAAAAGGAAGTCATTTTCAGGGCTCGGTGTCAGGGAAGTAGAGCTCGTCCTCAAACTCCATGAATTGAGACGGGAGTAAGTCAGGTAACAGAGAAGAAGTTCTGTCACCTAAGTCGGTGTCCTCTTCTTCCTGCGTGCATTCACGTACTTTGTAATATGGTGGTATCAAGTGCTGATTCATCTTGATCAGTGTTAACCTCTCCACATTTTTGGCCGAGAGGCGGGTCCTTTTTGAAATTACAATGGCACCAGCAGCACTGAAAACATGTTCAGAAGAGACGCTTGCGAGTGGGCAAGACAAATAATTTAGAGCCAGGTTGGTGATCAGTGGCCATAAAGCCATTTTCCTGTACCAATACAGCAATGGGTTCGTATTAACAAAGACCTGTGTTGGGTCATCCAGATACGCCTGCACCATCAACTCAAGGTTCTCCACGGTTGCTTCACTTGGCGTACCATCTGTGGCCTTCTCAGCACTGGAACGAGCAAACCCTTGATGAGTTAGCCAATCCGTTTCCGACAATATTATGGCTGGGCCTGGTGCAGGTGAGGATGATGATACGGTTGCTGCTGGTGTCGTTAACGGCTGTGAGGGAAAGTGACGCCCTTCGCCCACAGATTCAGAAGTGGAACTTGACGCTGGATGGCCTGCTGATTCAGTTGGACTTCTGACGGCTCCTTGAATTTTCTGCCGATCTTTTTCAACCCGACTGGCTGAAACAGCTAGCCGATGTTTGCACTTTGAAACATCTGCTTCATCAAAAGGAATGAATGCTTTGCTGGCCACTGCCTTTTTGTACCGTGGATCCAGAATAGTGGCACAAATGTAATGTTGTTCTGTAGGTATGTTTTTAAGCCTTTCATTGGCAACTAGGCGGCTTAATAACCTCTCCACCAACAGATATGCATCTTGCTTTCCAGCATCATCTCTGAACGTTGAAGACACTGCCTTCAGTTGGTGCTCTAGCATGACCAACAATGGGATAGCTTTGCTCAAAGAACAGTCCTCCCTGCTGACTTCACGCGTGAGGACCTCAAAAGGACGAAGCATGTCTATCAGGCTTTTAACTAGCTGCCATTCCCTCAACTCTAGCCTCATGTCTTTCATAGTAGAACCTAGTTGAAAGACATAGTCATTGATTACCATGCACTGCTCAAACATACGCTCAAGCATGTAAAAGGTTGAGTTCCAACATGTTGCCACCTCCTGGATGAGTCCTTTGACTGGCACTTTACGTTCATGTTGAATGCTCCTCAGCTCCTTCCGGGCCTTAAAAGAATAGCTGAAATGTGTGCAGATTCTTCGGCAGGTGGTCAGTAACTTCTTGACTGTGTTTTCATTTTTCAAGAAATCTTGAACAACCAGGTTTATACAGTGCGCCAAACACAGCACTCTGAAATATTAACCTTCCTGCATGGCCATAACTATATTACTGCCATTATCCGTGGAAACATAACCAACTATGCGATTTCTTGTTTGCAGCCATTCAGAGACCTTACTGTTAAACTCCTCCAAAATGTTTTTTGCAGTATGAGTTTTTTCCATGGCAAACATGGCTAATGTTGCATGTTTCCGAGTAGCTTGAAAAACTGTGTCCATGTCAACAACTGCACTTGACTTGTCTCTAACCCCTGCAAAAGACCCTGCAAAAGAGACCCAGTGTGCATTGATGCACATGTAATCAAGGGCTTGGCAACTGGTCCACATGTCTGTTGTCAAGTGGATAGTGTGAACAGCACTCTTCTGCAAAGCTGCCCCAATCACCTCCAGCACATCTTGATGTAGTGCTGGAACCGCAACTCTGGCAAAATAGGACCAGCTAGGAACCTTCCATTTAGGGCAGACTGTTGCCACTAATTCTAGAAACCCTACCCCTTCCACGAAAGAAAAAGGGAGAAGGTCCAGCGCTAGCATTTTAGCCAGCTTTGCATTATACAGACGTACCGTTGGGTGGTTGCCTTCAAATGGCTTCTCTGACCACAACATTCCGTGAATGGTGGGCTGGATCATTTTACGTGATGATGATGATGATGACGTCTTCAAACCAGTTAGGCCCAGTGATGTCGTTTTTTGCATTGGTGTCTGTCCCACACTCTTAGTGTGCCTCATACATGTTGCAGGTGTAGAGGGTGTGGGCGATACCACTGCAGTGCGGCTGCCAGCAGAACTGGGTGTACCAGAAAAAATGTCTGTCGCTTCTTCACTTCCCCCCTGCCCGATCAGCCTCTCGTCATCATCAGATGCAATATCAAGGGATACATTTGGATTTTTTTTTTTGCCTTCCTCGATCTTCCTCATGTGTGCTTCCCAAATGATAGTGTAGTGTTGCTTGAGATGACCTCTCTGGCCTCCGGTACCATAGTTGGTACCAAGCTTACCCCGACTAACGGATACTTTACAAATCGAACAAACGACCATGTTTTCTGCCTTTGCGCTAACAGTAAAGAAGTCCGAAACTGGGGACTGGTGATGTCTGCTGAAGGTGGAGGTGCTACTTTGACTTTCAGTGCCAGATGAAATGGAGGATGGGCGGGGCTGAATTTGTTTCTGTTGTTCACTTACAGCACCACTACTTGAGGTCGAGCTGGATGGAGGTCCGTGCCGGCCCTTCTGACTAAAAAAGATGGAAGCTGTAGGTCGTGTTGGTGTTGTAGTTAATGGTGGTGGTACCAGTGCCACGCCGCCCATATCCCGCTCAGCAGCCATTCGGGATAGGGTCAAAATGTGTGCCTGCTGCATGCCCGCTGGAGTGACGACTGTGATGACTGGGTCGTTGTCAGACTGTTCATCAGCAGCAGAAGACACCACTTCTTGTTCGTCGTCATCACCCATAAGTCAAAGCTTTGCGGGAGCCTTCCTTTTAGGCTTAGCTACCTTTGTCGGCTCATGGGGTGACTCACTCTCAGACTGCATGGCTGGGTTCCAATCACGATCAAGGTCATCAGAATGAAGGGGGCTTGAAGAAGAACTTGTAGTGGTAGTATTAGTATCCCTCCTTGACCTTTTTCTTGCTGGGGATTTGGAAGACAATGGATAATCATCATTAGGAGGAGTGGCTTCCTCGGATGATACCTCCTCTTGAATATCAATTTCCTGATATGCCCCTACTTCTGGAGGAACAAGCGTTGTAGGCAGTTGTGCCGCTCCATGAACCTCTAGTTGCACCTCTCCATGCACCTGTCCATGCGCCTCTCCTTGCGGCTCTACTTGCGCCTCTCCTTGCGGCTCTACTGCGGCTCTACTTGCGCCTCTCCTTGTGGCTGTACTTGCGCCTCTCCTTGCCCATGTACTTGCGCTTGTACTAGTTGCACCTGTGTTTGTGGCTGTGGTTGTTGAACACTCGTCAGCTGAGTTACATCTGGCGTTGTTTGGATGGTACTTTCTTGTGATGAGCGAAGATCACTGGTCAATGGTGATTGAACAACCAAAAGTGGCTGCCGCAGCAGCACTCTTTTTCTTGGACCTAACTTGGCGTGGTGGCACTGAGCCCAATGAAGCAGAGGTGCTGCTTCCAGCTTGGTCCCCGGCGGACACCGCTGCTGCTGCAGGCGTAGTTTTTTTTCCCCAAAAAGTTGTCGGTGGGCACACCAGTCTCCTTGGTAGGTGGTGCCACTTGCTTCTTCTGCTCCTTCTTACTGGCAGTAGCACTGGCAACTTTTTTCGCTGAGGCGCTACTGCCACCTTTTTTTGGGGCCATCTTCTTGAGATGTCAGAGCAGCAAGCCGCAGTTGCACGAGTTGCAGAGTTGTCTTGTCTGTGGCCACACGTGACGTCACATGACGTTGTGCTGCACACACCGCTGCAGGACTTCTTCCTGGCACTGGTGGTTCTCTTGTGCACCTAAAATCAATGGAAGCCAGAGGAACATCAGTTATACACCCCAAAAGTAAAAAAACACACAAAAATCACCACAATCCCATGCCGTCCATGCCCTCAATGATGTTTAAATTCAAGACACCCCACGGAAAGACTAGGCCTATGCACCACTGAGTACCCCTGGGCATAATGGTTAAAAGCAAGGCAAACTGGGTGCAGGCCTGAGCACACCGCCTGGCTTCAAAATGGCCCCTTGACCCCCACCACATGGCCAGGCCCTGCCTGTACCACGCCTCAAAATGGCCCCCACCCACATGGCCAGGCCCCAACACCAACCCAAAAAGTCAAAATACACTCAAAAATCACCACAATCCCATGCCATCCATGCCCTCAATGATGTTTAAATTCAAGACACTCTACAGAAAGACTAGGCCTATGCATCACTGAGTACCCCTGGGCATAATGGTTGAAAACAAGGCGAACTGGGTGCAGGCCTGAGCACACTGACTGGCTTCAAAATGGCCCCTTGACCCCCACCACATGGCCAGGCCCTGCCTGTACCAGGCCTCAAAATGGCCCCCACCCACATGGCCAGGCCCCAACACCAACCCAAAAAGTCGAAAAACACTCAAAAATCACCACAATCCCATGCCATCCATGCCCTCAATGAAGTTTAAATTCAAAACACCCCACAGAAGACTAGGCCCATGCACCACTGAGTACCCCTGGGCATAATGGTTGAAAGCTAGACAAACTCGGTGCAGGCCTGAGCACACTGCCTGGCTTCAAAATGGCCCCTTGACCCCCACCACATGGCCAGGTCCTGCCTGTACCAGGCCTCAAAATGGCCCCCACCCACATGGCCAGGCCCCAACACCAACCCAAAAAGTCGAAAAACACTCATAAATCACCACAATCCCATGCCATCCATGCCCTCAATGATGTTTAAATTCAAGACACCCCACAGAAAGACTAGGCCCATGCACCACTGTGTACCCCTGGGCATAATGGTTGAAAGCAAGGCAAACTGGGTGCAGGCCTGAGCACACTGCCTGGCTTCAAAATGGCCCCTTGACCTTACCACATGGCCAGGTCCTGCCTCTACCAGGCCTCAAAATGGCCCCCACCCACATGGCCAGGCCCCAACAACACCCCAACAAGTCGAAAAGCACTCAAAAAAATCACAATCCCATGCCATCCATGTCCTCAATGATGTTTAAATTCAAGACACCCCACAGAAAGACTAGGCCCATGCACCACTGAGTACCCCTGGGCATAATGGTTGAAAGCAAGGCAAACTGGGTGCAGGCCTGAGCACACTGCCTGGCTTCAAAATGGCCCCTTGACCCCCACCACATGGCCAGGTCCTGCCTGTACCAGGCCTCAAAATGGCCCCCACCCACATGGCCAGGCCCCAACAACACCCCAAAAAGTCAAAAAACACACAAAAATCACCACAATCCAATGCCATCCATGCCATCAATGATGTTTAAATTCAAGACCCCCTATAGAAAGACTAGGTCCATGCACCACTCACTACACCTGGGCCTACTGGCTAGTGAGGCTTTACAGGCACCCCAAAATTTAAAAAAAATCAACATATAACAGTGAGCTAAAATTCCATGACATAAATGAGAATTAAGTAAAAAATCACAGAAACAGTTGTATCATGCACCCATGACTAACCCTGGGCCTACTGGATACTGTGGCTACCCACCACAATATATATTTTGTTAAAGTTGTGAAAAAAGTTTTAGAACTGTAGTTGCCTCAACTGCAATGCCCCGAACAAACAACACCAACTTACTTGTAAAATCTCAAGTCCAAAAGTGATCCAAACTCCAAAGTCCAAAAAGTCCTCAAATACAAATCCAGCAGCAGTCACAAAAAGTAATCCTTCCAGCTCCACAGCCAAATGAAAAGTGACCAGGACATGGACAAAGCACTGGGAGGAGCTTGCTGGACAGGAACAGGAAGTTGGAGACTTTGGGGCACTTCCTTCCTCCCCCCACCCCAAAAAATAGATTCCTGCACCAAAAAGTGCAGCCAAATGTCAATCTGAGGAGTTATTCTGATCAAAATCATCATTTTCACAAGGTTTATGCTTCCTGCGGTGGATTTCTTGTGCAGAATTGCAATTTTTGCAATTTCGGGAAAACGAGCTGTTCAAATCTCTTGCCGGAAGTCAGCTGCGCGCTGCATCTACTTGTTCGGCATTGTTTACTCCCGCAATGCGTGATTGCGGGCCTTTATGACGTACTCGCGTTGTCAAACTCTCGCTGTGCAAGATGGCAAGCCGCAATAACGTAATTGCGTTCGAAAAACTCGCGCGCGATCACGCAGCAAGATCGAAAATGGCACAGCACACGCAAAACCGGGAGAAAAACAACTCGGCGGAATCAGAATCACGGTAAGTCAACGCCGCGCGCGCGATATTGTATTTTTCAAGCACGACCAAGCAAAATAATTTGTAGCTTGCGAATTTGTGGATTATTGGGCAAATTCGCGCGATTCGCGGATCGAGAAATTGTCAAAAACCCGCAAATTCGCCCGCGAAACGGATTTTACGCCCACGCTTAAACACAACATGTTTCGATACAGCCAGTCCAACGTTAGCATTTACCGCAATATTATAATGCAATTAAGAGTATATGGTCTGGTTGCATCACAGAACAGCCCCAGAGAATATATTCTGAAGGCTGCAGAGGGGCCCTGCTCATACATGGGCACCCTCTGACACAAGACCCAACACCCTGCAATTAGGAATGTTAAGGCCTGCCATAGAAGTGACTTATAGGTTTGTATTTAAAGGTAGATATAGGAAACCTATATTTTAGTAAGGGGTGCATGCACCACCTTACCCAGGCTGCAGTAGCAGTCCTTGGGTGTCATTTTGGAAGGCTTCCCAGGGGTGGCACAATACATGCTGCAGCCCCTGGAAGGCGTTTGGGGTACCTATGCCCTTGGTACCTAAGGTACCATATACTAGGGACTCATAAGGGGACCCCAGTAACCAAACTGGAGTGTACCTAAAGTACATGGAATCAATTTAGAGAGGAAGCAGCTAAGCTGGTGTCCTGGATAGCAGGGCCCCAGCCAGACTAAAATCGAAAAATAGTGAAACACCAGCAAAAAGTGGTGGTGACTACAGGAAGCCGACCCGACTCGCCTACAAACACCCGATCTGTAATGGGATAGGAAACAATTCAAAGAACTCTGTGTTGTTTTTAATAAGAGATCTAGCATTAATTAGAAATCCAGACAGGGTATCCTCGCTCGGGTCAAGAGGAGGAAATAACCCTGAAAGGGCGTGCAGCTCGTTATATCGGGTAAAAAGGGAAAATTACATACAGGGAAGGAAGGCACAGAGGTTTTCATTGAAATCGGTTCCCAAGTTTAAGTGGAAATGACAATCAGCATTTCACTGTCCTTGCTAGTCGAGGAGCTGGTCCTTAGAATAGGTGAGGGAATTACCGTTTTCCCCTTTGTTAGAGCCAGGGGTCCTGGCATAAGGCGCAGTCCAGGCACGGACGGGCGCAGATGGGCTGGCCTTTGGCAGGGCTGCGGCACGCCCGCTGCACATGCCTGGCCCAAGATGTCAGCTTTAAGGACTGCGTCACTTCCAACACTGGGCTGCTAACCCAGCCAGAAGTGTAGTGATGGGATGGAAGATCCAGCTTCCCTCCGCACAATCGGCAGAACTCCTGCAGCGGACCGGGGTAGCAAGAGGAGGGCAAGTATAATATTTTTTTTTAAACATTGCATATAATGAAACAGTGAACTTGTGTTTGGGTGTCTGAAACCTTTGACCAGTTCTGGTCTAATAACCAAAAAGGGTTAGTAATCTGGGACAGGAGGAGACTTCCCGTTATTCGTGCAGAACTATCTCTGGGTCCATTGAATGCTCTACAGGGTGTGTGAATGCTCTGGGCTGTGGCTAGTCTGGTGCTCATTCACATGGGGCCCGATTCACAGAACTAACTTAAGACAAAATCCTAAACTTACTACCATTTGGTATTCACAGAAGGCACTTACTCATTTTGGTATTCACAGAAGTTAGGAGTCTTAAATGTCTTCTGTGAATACCGAAAGTCTTAAAGTTAGGATTTTTCTCAGTTTAGGAGTCCTGACGCAAGGAGTCCTAAATTTACTACACCTAAACTGAGAAAAATTCTAACTTTAAGTCTTTCGGTATTCACAGAAGACATTTAGGACTCCTAACTTCTGTGAATACCGAAATGAGTAAGTGCCTTCTGTGAATACCAAAATGAGTAAGTGCCTTCTGTGAAAACCAAAATGGTAGTAAGCTTAGGATTTTGTCTTACGTTAGTTCTGTGAATTGGCCCCAGGGTGTGTGAATGCTATGGGTGTGGCTTATCCGGTGCTCATTCACAGGGTGTGTGAATGCTCTGGGGTGTGGCTTGTCCGGTGCTCATTCACAGGGTGTGTGAAGGCTCTGGGTGTGGCTTGTCCGGTGCTCATTCACAGGGTGTGTGAATGCTCTGGGGTGCGGCTTGTCCGGTGCTCATTCACAGGGTGTGTGAAGGCTCTGGGTGTGGCTTGTCCGGTGCTCATTCACAGGGTGTGTGAATGCTCTGGGTGTGGCTTGTCCGGTGCTCATTCACAGGGTGTGTGAAGGCTCTGGGTGTGGCTTGTCCGGTGCTCATTCACAGGTTGTGTGAATGCTCTGGGGTGTGGCTTGTCCGGTGCTCATTCACAGGGTGTGTGAATGCTCTGGGGTGCGGCTTGTCCGGTGCTCATTCACAGGGTGTGTAAATGCTCTGGGATGCGGCTTGTCCGGTGCTCATTCACAGGGTGTGTGAATGCTCTGGGGTGTGGCTTGTCCGGTGCTCATTCACAGGGTGTGTGAAGGCTCTGGGATGCGGCTTGTCCGGTGCTCATTCACAGGGTGTGTGAAGGCTCTGGGTGTGGCTAGTCCGGTGCTCATTCACAGGGTGTGTGAAGGCTCTGGGTGTGGCTTGTCCGGTGCTCATTCACAGGGTGTGTGAAGGGTCTGGGTGTGGCTAGTCCGGTGCTCATTCACAGGGTGTGTGAAGGCTCTGGGTGTGGCTTCTCCGGTGCTCATTCACAGGGTGTGTGAATGCTCTGGGTGTGGCTTGTCCGGTGCCCATTCACAGGTTGTGTGAATGCTCTGGGGTGTGGCTTGTCCGGTGCTCATTCACAGGGTGTGTGAATGCTCTGGGATGCGGCTTGTCCGGTGCTCATTCACAGGGTGTGTGAATGCTCTGGGGTGTGGCTTGTCCGTTGCTCATTCACAGGGTGTGTAAATGCTCTGGGATGCGGCTTGTCCGGTGCTCATTCACAGGGTGTGTGAAGGCTCTGGGTGTGGCTAGTCCGGTACTCATTCACAGGGTGTGTGAAGGCTCTGGGTGTGGCTTGTCCGGTGCTCATTCACAGGGTGTGTGAATGCTCTGGGGTGTGGCTTGTCCCGTGCTCATTTACAGAGTGTGTGAATGCTCTGGGGTGTGGCTTGTCCAGTGCTCATTCACAGGGTGTGTGAATCCTCTGGGGTGTGGCTAGTCCAGTGCTCATTCACAGCGTGTGTGAACTCTCTGGGGTGTGGCTAGTCCGGTGCTCATTTACAGGGTGTGTGAACGCTCTGGGGTGTGGCTTGTCCGGTGCTCATTCACAGGGTGTGTGAATGCTCTGGGTGTGGCTTGTCCGGTGCTCATTCACAGGGTGTGTGAATGCTCTGGGGTGCGGCTTGTCCGGTGCTCATTCACAGGGTGTGTAAATGCTCTGGGGTGCGGCTTATCCAGTGCTCATTCACAGGGTGTGTGAATGCCCCAGGGTGTGGCTTGTCCGGTGCTCATTCACAGGGTGTGTAAATGCTCTAGTCTGCGGCTTGTCCGGTGCTCATTTACAGGGTGTGTGAATGCCCCGGGGTGTGGCTTGTCCGGTGCTCATTCACAGGGTGTGTGAATGCTCTGGGGTGCGGCTTGTCCGGTGCTCATTCACAGGGTGTGTAAATGCTCTAGTCTGCGGCTTGTCCGGTGCTCATTTACAGGGTGTGTGAATGCCCCGGGGTGTGGCTTGTCCGGTGCTCATTCACAGGGTGTGTGAATGCTCTGGGGTGCGGCTTGTCCGGTGCTCATTCACAGGGTGTGTGAACGCTCTGGGTGTGGCTTGTCCGGTGCTCATTCACAGGGTGTGTGAATGCTCTGGGGTGCGGCTTATCCAGTGCTCATTCACAGGGTGTGTGAATGCTCTGGGGTGCGGCTTATCCAGTGCTCATTCACAGGGTGTGTAAATGCTCTGGGGTGTGGTTATCCAGTGCTCATTCACAGGGTGCGTGAAGGCTCTGGGTGAGGCTTGTCCGGTGCTCATTCAAAGGGTGTGTGAATCCTCTGGCGTGTGGCTAGTCCAGTGCTCATTCACAGCGTGTGTGAACGCTCTGGGGTGTGGCTAGTCCGGTGCTCATTTACAGGGTGTGTGAATGCCCCAGGGCGTGGCTTGTCTGGTGCTCATTTACAGGGTGTGTGAAGGCTCTGGGTGTGGCTTGTCCGGTGCTCATTCACAGGTTGTGTAAATGCTCTGGGGTGCGCATTGTCCGGTGCTCATTTACAGGGTCTGTGAATGCTCTGGGTGTGGCTTGTCCGGTGCTCATTCACAGGGTGTGTGAAGGCTCTGGGTGTGGCTTGTCCGGTGCTCATTCACAGGGTGTGTGAATGCTCTGGGGTGTGGTTTGTCCGGTGCTCATTTACAGGGTGTGTGAATGCTCTGGGGTGCGGCTTGTCCGGTGTTCATTCACAGGGTGTGTGAATGCTCTGGGGTGTGGCTAATCCGGTGCTCATTCACAGGGTGTGTGAATGCTCTGGGGTGTGGTTTGTCCGGTGCTCATTTACAGGGTGTGTGAATGCTCTGGGGTGTGGCTTGTCCGGTGCTCATTTACAGGGTGTGTGAATGCTCTGGGGTGTGGCTTGTCCGGTGCTCATTTACAGGGTGTGTGAATCCTCTGGGGTGTGGCTAGTCCAGTGCTCATTCACAGCGTGTGTGAACGCTCTGGGGTGTGGCTAGTCCGGTGCTCATTCACACGTTGTGTGAATGCTCTGGGGTGTGGCTTGTCCAGTGCTCATTTACAGGGTGTGTGAATGCTCTGGGTGTGGCTAGTCTGGTGCTCATTCACAGGGTGTGTGAAGACTCTGGGTGTGGCTTGTCCGGTGCTCATTCACAGGGTGTGTGAATGCCCCGGGTGTGGCTTGTCTGGTGCTCATTCACAGGGTGTGTGAATGCTCTGGGGTGTGGCCTGTCCGGTGCTCATTCACAGGGTGTGTGAATGCTCTGGGGTGCTGCTTGTCCGGTGCTCATTCACAGGGTGTGTGAATGCCACCGGGGGGTGTGGCTTGTCCAGTGCTCATTTACAGGGCGTGTGAATGCTCTGGGTGTGGCTAGTCCGGTGCTCATATACAGGGTGTGTGAATGCCCCGGGGTGTGGCTTGTCCGGTGCTCATTCACAGGGTGTGTGAACGCTCTGGGGTGTGGCTAGTCCGGTGCTCATTCACAGGGTGTGTGAATGCTCTGGGGTGTGGCTAGTCCGGTGCTCATTCACAGGTTGTGTGAATGCTCTGGGGTGTGGCTTGTCCAGTGCTCATTTACAGGGTGTGTGAATGCTTTGGGGTGTGGCTAGTCCGATGCTCATTCACAGGTTGAGTGAATGCTCTGGGGTGTGGCTAATCTGTACTCATTCACAGGGTGTGTGCATGCTCTGAGGTGTGGCTAGTCCGGTGCTCATTCACAGGTTGTGTGAATGCTCTGGGATGTGGCTAATCCGGTGCTCATTCACAGGGTGTGTGAATGCTCTGGGGTGTGGCTCATCCGTGCTCATTCACAGGGTGTGTGAATGCTCTGGGATGTGGCTAATCCGGTGCTCATTCATAGGGTGTGTGAATGCTCTGGGTTGTGGCTAGTCCGGTGCTCATTCACAGGTTGAGTGAATGCTCTGGGGTGTGGCTAATCCGGAGCTCATTCACAGGGTGTGTGAATGCCCCGGGGTGTGGCTAGTCCGGTGCTCATTCACAGGGTGTGTGAATGCTCTGGGGTGTGGCTTGTCCGGTGCTCATTCAAAGGTTGTGTGAATGCTCTGGGATGTGGCTAATCCGGTGCTCATTCACAGGGTGTGTGAATGCCCCGGGGTGTGGCTAGTCCGGTGCTCATTCACAGGGTGTGTGAATGCTCTGGGGTGTGGCTTGTCCGGTGCTCATTCACAGGGTGTATGAATGCTCTGGGGTGTGGCTTGTCCGGTGCTCATTCACAGGGTGTGTGAATGCTCTGGGGTGCGGCTTGTCTGGTGCTCATTCACAGGGTGTTTGAAGGCTCTGGGTGTGGCTAGTCTATTGCTCATTCACAGGGTGTGTGAATGTCCTGGGGTGTGGCTTGTCTGGTGCTCATTCACAAGGTGTGTGAATGCTCTGGGGTGCGGCTAGTCCGGTGCTCATTCACAGGGTGTGTGAATGCTCTGGGGGGTGGCTTGTCCGGTGCTCATTCACAGGGTGTGTGAACACTCTAGGGTGCGTCTTGTCCGGTGCTCATTCACAGGGTGTGTGAACGCTCCGGGGTGTGGCTAGTCCGGTGCTCATTCACAGGTTGTGTGAATGCTCTGGGGTGTGGCTTGTCCGGTGCTCATTCACAGGGTGTGTGAATGCCCCGGGGTGTGGCTTGTCCGGTGCTCATTCACAGGGTGTGTGAAGGCTCTGGGTGTGGCTTGTCCGGTGCTCATTCACAGGGTGTGGGAATGCCCCAGGGTATGGCTTGTCCGGTGCTTATTCACAGGGTGTGTGAAGGCTCTGGGTGTGGCTTGTCCGGTGCCCATTCACAGGGTGTGTGAATGCTCAGGGGTGCGGCTTGTCCGGTGCTCATTTACAGGGTGTGTGAATGCTCCTGGATGTGGCTAGTCTGGTGCTCATTCGAAGGGTGTGTGAACACTCTAGGGTGCGGCTTGTCCGGTGCTCATTCACAGGGTGTGTGAATGCTCTGGGGTGTGGCTAGTCCGGTGCTCATTCACAGGGTGTGTGAACACTCTAGGGTGCGGCTTGTCCGGTACTCATTCACAGAGTGTGTGAACGGTCTGGGGTGTGGCTAGTCCAGTGCTCATTCACAGGTTGTGTCAATGCTTTGGGGTGTGGCTAGTCCAGTGCTCATTCACAGGTTGTGTGAATGCTCTGGGATGTGGCTAATCCGGTGCTCATTCACAGGGTGTGTGAATGCTCTGGGGTGTGGCTAATCCGTGCTCATTCACAGGGTGTGTGAATGCTCTGGGATGTGGCTAATCCGGTGCTCATTCACAGGGTGTGTGAATGCTCTGGGATGTGGCTAATCCGGTGCTCATTCACAGGGTTTGTGAATGCCCCGGGGTGTGGCTAGTCCGGTGCTCATTCACAGGGTGTGTGAATGCTCTGGGGTGTGGCTTGTCCGGTGCTCATTCACAGGGTGTATGAACACTCTGGGGTGTGGCTTGTCCGGTGCTCATTCACAGGGTGTGTGAATGCTCTGGGGTGCGTCTTGTCCGGTGCTCATTCACAGGGTGTGTGAATGCTCTGGGGTGTGGCTTGTCCGGTGCTCATTCACAGGGTGTGTGAATGCCCCGGGGTGTGGCTTGTCCGGTGCTCATTCACAGGGTGTGTGAAGGCTCTGGGTGTGGCTTGTCCGGTGCTCATTCACAGGGTGTGTGAATGCCCCGGGGTATGGCTTGTCCGGTGCTCATTCACAGGGTGTGTGAAGGCTCTGGGTGTGGCTTGTCCAGTGCCCATTCACAGGGTGTGTGAATGCTCAGGGGTGCGGCTTGTCCGGTGCTCATTTACAGGGTGTGTGAATGCCCCGGGGTGTGGCTAGTCCGGTGCTCATTCACAGGGTGTGTGAATGCTCTGGGGTGTGGCTTGTCCGGTGCTCATTCAAAGGTTGTGTGAATGCTCTGGGATGTGGCTAATCCGGTGCTCATTCACAGGGTGTGTGAATGCCCCGGGGTGTGGCTAGTCCGGTGCTCATTCACAGGGTGTGTGAATGCTCTGGGGTGTGGCTTGTCCGGTGCTCATTCACAGGGTGTATGAATGCTCTGGGGTGTGGCTTGTCCGGTGCTCATTCACAGGGTGTGTGAATGCTCTGGGGTGCGGCTTGTCTGGTGCTCATTCACAGGGTGTTTGAAGGCTCTGGGTGTGGCTAGTCTATTGCTCATTCACAGGGTGTGTGAATGTCCTGGGGTGTGGCTTGTCTGGTGCTCATTCACAAGGTGTGTGAATGCTCTGGGGTGCGGCTAGTCCGGTGCTCATTCACAGGGTGTGTGAATGCTCTGGGGGGTGGCTTGTCCGGTGCTCATTCACAGGGTGTGTGAACACTCTAGGGTGCGTCTTGTCCGGTGCTCATTCACAGGGTGTGTGAACGCTCTGGGGTGTGGCTAGTCCGGTGCTCATTCACAGGGTGTGTGAAGGCTCTGGGTGTGGCTTGTCCGGTGCTCATTCACAGGGTGTGGGAATGCCCCAGGGTATGGCTTGTCCGGTGCTTATTCACAGGGTGTGTGAAGGCTCTGGGTGTGGCTTGTCCGGTGCCCATTCACAGGGTGTGTGAATGCTCAGGGGTGCGGCTTGTCCGGTGCTCATTTACAGGGTGTGTGAATGCTCCTGGATGTGGCTAGTCTGGTGCTCATTCGAAGGGTGTGTGAACACTCTAGGGTGCGGCTTGTCCGGTGCTCATTCACAGGGTGTGTGAATGCTCTGGGGTGTGGCTAGTCCGGTGCTCATTCACAGGGTGTGTGAACACTCTAGGGTGCGGCTTGTCCGGTACTCATTCACAGAGTGTGTGAACGGTCTGGGGTGTGGCTAGTCCAGTGCTCATTCACAGGTTGTGTCAATGCTTTGGGGTGTGGCTAGTCCAGTGCTCATTCACAGGTTGTGTGAATGCTCTGGGATGTGGCTAATCCGGTGCTCATTCACAGGGTGTGTGAATGCTCTGGGGTGTGGCTAATCCGTGCTCATTCACAGGGTGTGTGAATGCTCTGGGATGTGGCTAATCCGGTGCTCATTCACAGGGTGTGTGAATGCTCTGGGATGTGGCTAATCCGGTGCTCATTCACAGGGTTTGTGAATGCCCCGGGGTGTGGCTAGTCCGGTGCTCATTCACAGGGTGTGTGAATGCTCTGGGGTGTGGCTTGTCCGGTGCTCATTCACAGGGTGTATGAACACTCTGGGGTGTGGCTTGTCCGGTGCTCATTCACAGGGTGTGTGAATGCTCTGGGGTGCGTCTTGTCCGGTGCTCATTCACAGGGTGTGTGAATGCTCTGGGGTGTGGCTTGTCCGGTGCTCATTCACAGGGTGTGTGAATGCCCCGGGGTGTGGCTTGTCCGGTGCTCATTCACAGGGTGTGTGAAGGCTCTGGGTGTGGCTTGTCCGGTGCTCATTCACAGGGTGTGTGAATGCCCCGGGGTATGGCTTGTCCGGTGCTCATTCACAGGGTGTGTGAAGGCTCTGGGTGTGGCTTGTCCAGTGCCCATTCACAGGGTGTGTGAATGCTCAGGGGTGCGGCTTGTCCGGTGCTCATTTACAGGGTGTGTGAATGCTCCTGGATGTGGCTAGTCCGGTGCTCATTCACAGGGTGTGTGAACACTCTAGGGTGCGGCTTGTCCAGTGCTCATTCACAGGGTGTGTGAATGCTCTGGGGTGTGGCTAGTCTGGTGCTCATTCACAGGGTGTGTGAACACTCTAGGGTGCGGCTTGTCCGGTACTCATTCACAGAGTGTGTGAACGGTCTGGGGTGTGGCTAGTCCAGTGCTCATTCACAGGTTGTGTCAATGCTTTGGGGTGTGGCTAGTCCAGTGCTCATTCACAGGTTGTGTGAATGCTCTGGGTGTGGCTAGTCCAGTGCTCATTCACAGGGTGTGTGAACGCTCTGGGGTGTGGCTTGTCCGGTGCTCATTCACAGGGTGTGTGAATGCCCTGGGGTGCGGCTTGTCCGGTGCTCATTCACAGGGTGTGTGACTGCCCCGGGGTGTGGCTTGTCCGGTGCTCATTCACAGGGTGTGTAAATGCTCTAGTCTGCGGCTTGTCCGGTGCTCATTTACAGGGTGTGTGAATGCCCCGGGGTGTGGCTTGTCCGGTGCTCATTCACAGGGTTTGTGAATGCTCTGGGGTGCGGCTTGTCCGGTGCTCATTCACAGGGTGTGTGAACGCTCTGGGGTGCGGCTTGTCCGGTGCTCATTCACAGGGTGTGTGAATGCTCTGGGTGTGGCTTGTCCGGTGCTTATTTACAGGATGTGTGAATGCCCTTGGGTGCGGCTTGTCTGGTGCTCATTCACAGGGTGTGTGAATGCCCCGGGTGTGGCTTGTCCGGTGCTCATTTACAGGGTGTGTGAATGCCCCGGGGTGCAGCTTGTCCGGTGCTCATTCACAGGGTTTGTGAATGCCCCGGGGTGTGGCTTGTCCGGTGCTCATTTACAGGGTGTGTGAATGCCCCGGGGTGTGGCTTGTCCGGTGCTCATTTACAGGGTGTGTGCAATGCCCCGGGGTGTGGCTTGTCCGGTGCTCATTTACAGGGTGTGTGAATGCCCCGTGTTGCTGCTTGTCCGGTGCTCATTCACAGGGTGTGTGAATGCCCCGGGGTGTGGCTTGTCCGGTGCTCATTCACAGGGTGTGTGAATGCCTCGGGGTGTGGCTTGTCCGGTGCTCATTTACAGGGTGTGTGAATGCCCTGGGGTGCGGCTTGTCCGGTGCTCATTCACAGGATGTGTGAATGCCCCGGGGTGTGGCTTGTCCAGTGCTCATTCACAGGGTGTGTGAACGCTATGGGGTGTGGCTAGTCCAGTGGTCATTCACAGGGTGTGTGAATGCTCTGGGGTGCGGCTTGCCCGGTGCTCATTCACAGGGTGTATGAATGCCCCGGGGTGTGGCTTGTCCGGTGCTCATTCACAGGGTGTGTGAATGCCCCGGGGTGTGGCTTGTCCGGTCCTCATTTACAGGGTGTGAGAATGCCCTGGGGTGTGGCTTGTCCGGTGCTCATTCACAGGGTGTGTGAATGCTTTGGGTGTCACTTGTCCAGGACTCATTCACAGGGTGTGTGAATGCTCCGGGGTGTGGCTTGTCCGGTCCTCATTTACAGGGTGTGTGAATGCCCTGGTGTGCGGCTTGTCCGGTGCTTATTCACAGGGTTTGTGACGGCTCTGGGTGTGGCTTGTCCGGTGCCCATTCACAGGGTGTGTGAATCCTCAGGGGTGCGGCTTGTCCGGTGCTTATTCACAGGTTGTGTGAATGCTCTGGAGTGTCGCTAGTCCGGTGCCCATTCACAGGGTGTGTGAACGCTCTGGGGTGCGGCTTGTCCGGTGCTCATTTACAGGGTGTGTGAATGCTCTGGGGTGTGGCTAGTCCGGTGCTCATTCACAGGGTGTGTGAATGCTCTGGGGTGCTGCTTGTCCGGTGCTCATTCACAGGGTGTCTGAATGCCACCGGGGGGGTGTGGCTTGTCCGGTGTTCATTCACAGGGTGTGTGAATACCCTGGGGTGTGGCTTGTCCGGTGCTCATTTGCAGGGTGTGTGAATGCTTTGGGGTGTGGTTTGTCCGGTGCTCATTCACAGGGTGTGTGAAGGCTCTGGGTGTGGCTTGTCGGGTGCTCATTCACAGGGTGTGTGAATACCCTGGGGTGTGGCTTGTCCGGTGCTCATTTGCAGGGTGTGTGAATGCTTTGGGGTGTGGTTTGTCCGGTGCTCATTCACAGGGTGTGTGAAGGCTCTGGGTGTGGCTTGTCGGGTGCTCATTCACAGGGTGTGTGAATGCTCTGGGGTGTGGCTAGTCCGGTGCCCATTCACAGTGTGTGAATGCTCTGGGGTGTGGCTAGTCCGGTGCTCATTCACAGGGTGTGTGAATGCCCTGGGGTGCGGCTTGTCTGGTGCTCATTCACAGGGTGTGTGGATGCCCCGGGGTGTGGCTTGCCCGGTGCTCATTTACAGGGTGTGTGAGTGCCCCGGGGTGTGGCTTGTACGGTGCTCATTTACAGTTTGTGTGAATGCCTCGGGTGTGGCTTGTCTGGTGCTCATTTACAGGGTGTGTGGATGCCCCGGGGTGTGGCCTGTCCGGTGCTCATTCACAGGGTGTGTGAATGCCCCGGGGTGTGGCTTGTCCGGTGCTCATTCACAGGGTGTGTGAATGCTCTGGGGTGCGGCTTGCCCGGTGCTCATTCACAGGGTGTGTGAATGCCCCGGGGTGTGGCTTGTCCGGTGCTCATTCACAGGGTGTGTGAATGCCCCGGGGTGTGGCTTGTCCGGTGCTCATTTACAGGGTGTGTGAATGCCCTGGGGTGTGGCTTGTCCGGTGCTCATTCTCAGGGTGTGTAAATGCTCTGGGGTGCGGCTTGTCTGGTGCTCATTCACAGGGTGTGTGAAGGCTCTGGGTGTGGCTTGTCCGGTGCCCATTCACAGGGTGTGTGAATGCTCAGGGGTGCGGCTTGTCCGGTGCTCATTTACAGGGTGTGTGAATGCTCCTGGATGTGGCTAGTCCGGTGCTCATTCACAGGGTGTGTGAATGCTCTGGGTTGTGGCTAGTCCGGTGCTCATTCACAGGTTGAGTGAATGCTCTGGGGTGTGGCTAATCAGGAGCTCATTCACAGGGTGTGTGAATGCTCTGGGTTGTGGCTAGTCCGGTGCTCATTCACAGGGTGTGTGAACGCTCTGGGGTGTGGCTAATCAGGAGCTCATTCACAGGGTGTGTGAATGCTCTGGGGTGTGGCTTGTCCGGTGCCCATTCACAGGGTGTGTGAATGCTCTGGGGTGCGGCTTGTCCGGTGCTCATTTACAGGGTGTGTGAATGCTCTGGGGTGTGGCTAGTCCGGTGCTCATTCAAAGGGTGTGTGAATGCTCTGGGGTGCTGCTTGTCCGGTGCTCATTCACAGGGTGTGTGAATGCCCCGGGGTGTGGCTAGTCCGGTGCTCATTCAAAGGTTGTGTGAATGCTCTGGGATGTGGCTAATCCGGTGCTCATTCACAGGGTGTGTGAATGCCCCGGGGTGTGGCTAGTCCGGTGCTCATTCACAGGGTGTGTGAATGCTCTGGGGTGTGGCTTGTCCGGTGCTCATTCACAGGGTGTATGAACGCTCTAGGGTGTGGCTTGTCCGGTGCTCATTCACAGGGTGTGTGAATGCTCTGGGGTGCGGCTTGTCTGGTGCTCATTCACAGGGTGTTTGAAGGCTCTGGGTGTGGCTAGTCTATTGCTCATTCACAGGGTGTGTGAATGTCCTGGGGTGTGGCTTGTCTGGTGCACATTCACAAGGTGTGTGAATGCTCTGGGGTGCGGCTAGTCCGGTGCTCATTCACAGGGTGTGTGAATGCTCTGGGGTGTGGCTTGTCCGGTGCTCATTCACAGGGTGTGTGAACACTCTAGGGTGCGTCTTGTACGGTGCTCATTCACAGGGTGTGTGAACGCTCTGGGGTGTGGCTAGTCCGGTGCTCATTCACAGGTTGTGTGAATGCTCTGGGGTGTGGCTTGTCCGGTGCTCATTCACAGGGTGTGTGAATGCCCCAGGGTGTGGCTTGTCCGGTGCTCATTCACAGGGTGTGTGAAGGCTCTGGGTGTGGCTTGTCCGGTGCTCATTCACAGGGTGTGTGAATGCCCCGGGGTATGGCTTGTCCGGTGCTCATTCACAGGGTGTGTGAAGGCTCTGGGTGTGGCTTGTCCGGTGCCCATTCACAGGGTGTGTGAATGCTCAGGGGTGCGGCTTGTCCGGTGCTCATTTACAGGGTGTGTGAATGCTCCTGGATGTGGCTAGTCCGGTGCTCATTCACAGGGTGTGTGAACACTCTAGGGTGCGGCTTGTCCGGTGCTCATTCACAGGGTGTGTGAATGCCCCTGGGTGTGGCTAGTCCGGTGCTCATTCACAGGGTGTGTGAACACTCTAGGGTGCGGCTTGTCCGGTGCTCATTCACAGGGTGTGTGAATGCCCCTGGGTGTGGCTAGTCCGGTGCTCATTCACAGGGTGTGTGAACACTCTAGGGTGCGGCTTGTCCAGTGCTCATTCACAGGTTGTGTCAATGCTTTGGGGTGTGGCTTGTCCAGTGCTCATTCACAGGGTGTGTGAACGCTCTCGGGTGTGGCTTGTCCGGTGCTCATTCACAGGGTGTGTGAATGCCCTGGGGTGCGGCTTGTCCGGTGCTCATTCACAGGGTGTGTGACTGCCCCGGGGTGTGGCTTGTCCGGTGCTCATTCACAGGGTGTGTAAATGCATTAGTCTGCGGCTTGTCCGGTGCTCATTTACAGGGTGTGTGAATGCCCCGGGGTGTGGCTTGTCCGGTGCTCATTCACAGGGTTTGTGAATGCTCTGGGGTGCGGCTTGTCCGGTGCTCATTCACAGGGTGTGTGAACGCTCTGGGGTGCAGCTTGTCCGTTGCTCATTCACAGGGTGTGTGAATGCTCTGGGTGTGGCTTGTCCGGTGCTTATTTACAGGATGTGTGAATGCCCTGGGGTGCGGCTTGTCTGCTGCTCATTCACAGGGTGTGTGAATGCCCCGGGGTGTGGCTTGTCCGGTGCTCATTTACAGGATGTGTGAATGCCCCGGGGTGTGGCTTGTCCAGTGCTCATTCACAGGGTGTGTGAACGCTATGGGGTGTGGCTAGTCCAGTGGTCATTCACAGGGTGTGTGAATGCTCTGGGGTGCGGCTTGCCCGGTGCTCATTCACAGGGTGTATGAATGCCCCGGGGTGTGGCTTGTCCGGTGCTCATTCACAGGGTGTGTGAATGCCCCGGGGTGTGGCTTGTCCGGTCCTCATTTACAGGGTGTGAGAATGCCCTGGGGTGTGGCTTGTCCGGTGCTCATTCACAGGGTGTGTGAATGCTTTGGGTGTCACTTGTCCAGGACTCATTCACAGGGTGTGTGAATGCTCCGGGGTGTGGCTTGTCCGGTCCTCATTTACAGGGTGTGTGAATGCCCTGGTGTGCGGCTTGTCCGGTGCTTATTCACAGGGTTTGTGACGGCTCTGGGTGTGGCTTGTCCGGTGCCCATTCACAGGGTGTGTGAATCCTCAGGGGTGCGGCTTGTCCGGTGCTTATTCACAGGTTGTGTGAATGCTCTGGAGTGTCGCTAGTCCGGTGCCCATTCACAGGGTGTGTGAACGCTCTGGGGTGCGGCTTGTCCGGTGCTCATTTACAGGGTGTGTGAATGCTCTGGGGTGTGGCTAGTCCGGTGCTCATTCACAGGGTGTGTGAATGCTCTGGGGTGCTGCTTGTCCGGTGCTCATTCACAGGGTGTCTGAATGCCACCGGGGGGGTGTGGCTTGTCCGGTGTTCATTCACAGGGTGTGTGAATGCTCTGGGTGTGGCTTGTCCGGTGCTCATTCACAGGGTGTGTGAATACCCTGGGGTGTGGCTTGTCCGGTGCTCATTTGCAGGGTGTGTGAATGCTTTGGGGTGTGGTTTGTCCGGTGCTCATTCACAGGGTGTGTGAAGGCTCTGGGTGTGGCTTGTCGGGTGCTCATTCACAGGGTGTGTGAATGCTCTGGGGTGTGGCTAGTCCGGTGCCCATTCACAGTGTGTGAATGCTCTGGGGTGTGGCTAGTCCGGTGCTCATTCACAGGGTGTGTGAATGCCCTGGGGTGCGGCTTGTCTGGTGCTCATTCACAGGGTGTGTGGATGCCCCGGGGTGTGGCTTGCCCGGTGCTCATTTACAGGGTGTGTGAGTGCCCCGGGGTGTGGCTTGTACGGTGCTCATTTACAGTTTGTGTGAATGCCTCGGGTGTGGCTTGTCTGGTGCTCATTTACAGGGTGTGTGGATGCCCCGGGGTGTGGCCTGTCCGGTGCTCATTCACAGGGTGTGTGAATGCCCCGGGGTGTGGCTTGTCCGGTGCTCATTCACAGGGTGTGTGAATGCTCTGGGGTGCGGCTTGTCCGGTGCTCATTCACAGGGTGTGTGAATGCCCCGGGGTGTGGCTTGTCCGGTGCTCATTTACAGGGTGTGTGAATGCCCTGGGGTGTGGCTTGTCCGGTGCTCATTCTCAGGGTGTGTAAATGCTCTGGGGTGCGGCTTGTCTGGTGCTCATTCACAGGGTGTGTGAAGGCTCTGGGTGTGGCTTGTCCGGTGCCCATTCACAGGGTGTGTGAATGCTCAGGGGTGCGGCTTGTCCGGTGCTCATTTACAGGGTGTGTGAATGCTCCTGGATGTGGCTAGTCCGGTGCTCATTCACAGGGTGTGTGAATGCTCTGGGTTGTGGCTAGTCCGGTGCTCATTCACAGGTTGAGTGAATGCTCTGGGGTGTGGCTAATCAGGAGCTCATTCACAGGGTGTGTGAATGCTCTGGGGTGTGGCTTGTCCGGTGCCCATTCACAGGGTGTGTGAATGCTCTGGGGTGCGGCTTGTCCGGTGCTCATTTACAGGGTGTGTGAATGCTCTGGGGTGTGGCTAGTCCGGTGATCATTCAAAGGGTGTGTGAATGCTCTGGGGTGCTGCTTGTCCGGTGCTCATTCACAGGGTGTGTGAATGCCCTGGGGTGTGGCTAGTCCGGTGCTCATTCAAAGGTTGTGTGAATGCTCTGGGATGTGGCTAATCCGGTGCTCATTCACAGGGTGTGTGAATGCCCCGGGGTGTGGCTAGTCCGGTGCTCATTCACAGGGTGTGTGAATGCTCTGGGGTGTGGCTTGTCCGGTGCTCATTCACAGGGTGTATGAACGCTCTAGGGTGTGGCTTGTCCGGTGCTCATTCACAGGGTGTGTGAATGCTCTGGGGTGCGGCTTGTCTGGTGCTCATTCACAGGGTGTTTGAAGGCTCTGGGTGTGGCTAGTCTATTGCTCATTCACAGGGTGTGTGAATGTCCTGGGGTGTGGCTTGTCTGGTGCACATTCACAAGGTGTGTGAATGCTCTGGGGTGCGGCTAGTCCGGTGCTCATTCACAGGGTGTGTGAATGCTCTGGGGTGTGGCTTGTCCGGTGCTCATTCACAGGGTGTGTGAACACTCTAGGGTGCGTCTTGTACGGTGCTCATTCACAGGGTGTGTGAACGCTCTGGGGTGTGGCTAGTCCGGTGCTCATTCACAGGTTGTGTGAATGCTCTGGGGTGTGGCTTGTCCGGTGCTCATTCACAGGGTGTGTGAATGCCCCAGGGTGTGGCTTGTCCGGTGCTCATTCACAGGGTGTGTGAAGGCTCTGGGTGTGGCTTGTCCGGTGCTCATTCACAGGGTGTGTGAATGCCCCGGGGTATGGCTTGTCCGGTGCTCATTCACAGGGTGTGTGAAGGCTCTGGGTGTGGCTTGTCCGGTGCCCATTCACAGGGTGTGTGAATGCTCAGGGGTGCGGCTTGTCCGGTGCTCATTTACAGGGTGTGTGAATGCTCCTGGATGTGGCTAGTCCGGTGCTCATTCACAGGGTGTGTGAACACTCTAGGGTGCGGCTTGTCCGGTGCTCATTCACAGGGTGTGTGAATGCCCCTGGGTGTGGCTAGTCCGGTGCTCATTCACAGGGTGTGTGAACACTCTAGGGTGCGGCTTGTCCGGTGCTCATTCACAGGGTGTGTGAATGCCCCTGGGTGTGGCTAGTCCGGTGCTCATTCACAGGGTGGGTGAACACTCTAGGGTGCGGCTTGTCCAGTGCTCATTCACAGGTTGTGTCAATGCTTTGGGGTGTGGCTTGTCCAGTGCTCATTCACAGGGTGTGTGAACGCTCTGGGGTGTGGCTTGTCCGGTGCTCATTCACAGGGTGTGTGAATGCCCTGGGGTGCGGCTTGTCCGGTGCTCATTCACAGGGTGTGTGACTGCCCCGGGGTGTGGCTTGTCCGGTGCTCATTCACAGGGTGTGTAAATGCTCTAGTCTGCGGCTTGTCCGGTGCTCATTTACAGGGTGTGTGAATGCCCCGGGGTGTGGCTTGTCCGGTGCTCATTCACAGGGTTTGTGAATGCTCTGGGGTGCGGCTTGTCCGGTGCTCATTCACAGGGTGTGTGAACGCTCTGGGGTGCAGCTTGTCCGTTGCTCATTCACAGGGTGTGTGAATGCTCTGGGTGTGGCTTGTCCGGTGCTTATTTACAGGATGTGTGAATGCCCTGGGGTGCGGCTTGTCTGCTGCTCATTCACAGGGTGTGTGAATGCCCCGGGGTGTGGCTTGTCCGGTGCTCATTTACAGGGTGTGTGAATGCCCCGGGGTGTGGCTTGTCCGGTGCTCATTTACAGGGTGTGCGAATGCCCCGGGGTGCAGCTTGTCCGGTGCTCATTCACAGGGTTTGTGAATGCCCCGGGGTGTGGCTTGTCCGGTGCTCATTTACAGGGTGTGTGAATGCCCCGGGGTGTGGCTTGTCCGGTGCTCATTTACAGGGTGTGTGCAATGCCCCGGGGTGTGGCTTGTCCGGTGCTCATTTACAAGTTGTGTGAATGCCCCGGGGTGCGGCTTGTCCGGTGCTCATTCACAGGGTGTGTGAATGCCCCGGGGTGTGGCTTGTCCGGTGCTCATTCACAGGGTGTGTGAATGCCCCGGGGTGTGGCTTGTCCGGTGCTCATTTACAGGGTGTGTGAATGCCCTGGGGTGCGGCTTGTCCGGTGCTCATTCACAGGGTGTGTGAATGCCCCGGGGTGTGGCTTGTCCAGTGCTCATTCACAGGGTGTGTGAACGCTATGGGGTGTGCCTAGTCCAGTGCTCATTCACAGGGTGTGTGAATGCTCTGGGGTGCGGCTTGCCCGGTGCTCATTCACAGGGTGTGTGAATGCCCCGGGGTGTGGCTTGTCCGGTGCTCATTCACAGGGTTTGTGAATGCCCCGGGGTGTGGCTTGTCCGGTGCTCATTTACAGGGTGTGTGAATGCCCCGGGGTGTGGCTTGTCCGGTGCTCATTTACAGGGTGTGTGTAATGCCCCGGGGTGTCGCTTGTCCGGTGCTCATTTACAGGGTGTGTGAATGCCCCGTGTTGCTGCTTGTCCGGTGCTCATTCACAGGGTGTGTGAATGCCCCGGGGTGTGGCTTGTCCGGTGCTCATTCACAGGGTGTGTGAATGCCTCGGGGTGTGGCTTGTCCGGTGCTCATTTACAGGGTGTGTGAATGCCCTGGGGTGCGGCTTGTCCGGTGCTCATTCACAGGATGTGTGAATGCCCCGGGGTGTGGCTTGTCCAGTGCTCATTCACAGGGTGTGTGAACGCTATGGGGTGTGGCTAGTCCAGTGGTCATTCACAGGGTGTGTGAATGCTCTGGGGTGCGGCTTGCCCGGTGCTCATTCACAGGGTGTATGAATGCCCCGGGGTGTGGCTTGTCCGGTGCTCATTCACAGGGTGTGTGAATGCCCCGGGGTGTGGCTTGTCCGGTCCTCATTTACAGGGTGTGTGAATGCCCTGGGGTGTGGCTTGTCCGGTGCTCATTCACAGGGTGTGTGAATGCTTTGGGTGTCACTTGTCCAGGACTCATTCACAGGGTGTGTGAATGCTCCGGGGTGTGGCTTGTCCGGTCCTCATTTACAGGGTGTGTGAATGCCCTGGTGTGCGGCTTGTCCGGTGCTTATTCACAGGGTTTGTGAAGGCTCTGGGTGTGGCTTGTCCGGTGCCCATTCACAGGGTGTGTGAATCCTCAGGGGTGCGGCTTGTCCGGTGCTTATTCACAGGTTGTGTGAATGCTCTGGAGTGTCGCTAGTCCGGTGCCCATTCACAGGGTGTGTGAACGCTCTGGGGTGCGGCTTGTCCGGTGCTCATTTACAGGGTGTGTGAATGCTCTGGGGTGTGGCTAGTCCGGTGCTCATTCACAGGGTGTGTGAATGCTCTGGGGTGCTGCTTGTCCGGTGCTCATTCACAGGGTGTCTGAATGCCACCGGGGGGGTGTGGCTTGTCCGGTGTTCATTCACAGGGTGTGTGAATGCTCTGGGTGTGGCTTGTCCGGTGCTCATTCACAGGGTGTGTGAATACCCTGGGGTGTGGCTTGTCCGGTGCTCATTTGCAGGGTGTGTGAATGCTTTGGGGTGTGGTTTGTCCGGTGCTCATTCACAGGGTGTGTGAAGGCTCTGGGTGTGGCTTGTCGGGTGCTCATTCACAGGGTGTGTGAATGCTCTGGGGTGTGGCTAGTCCGGTGCCCATTCACAGTGTGTGAATGCTCTGGGGTGTGGCTAGTCCGGTGCTCATTCACAGGGTGTGTGAATGCCCTGGGGTGCGGCTTGTCTGGTGCTCATTCACAGGGTGTGTGGATGCCCCGGGTGTGGCTTGCCCGGTGCTCATTTACAGGGTGTGTGAGTGCCCCGGGGTGTGGCTTGTACGGTGCTCATTTACAGTTTGTGTGAATGCCTCGGGTGTGGCTTGTCTGGTGCTCATTTACAGGGTGTGTGGATGCCCCGGGGTGTGGCCTGTCCGGTGCTCATTCACAGGGTGTGTGAATGCCCCGGGGTGTGGCTTGTCCGGTGCTCATTCACAGGGTGTGTGAATGCTCTGGGGTGCGGCTTGCCCGGTGCTCATTCACAGGGTGTGTGAATGCCCCGGGGTGTGGCTTGTCCGGTGCTCATTCACAGGGTGTGTGAATGCCCCGGGGTGTGGCTTGTCCGGTGCTCATTTACAGGGTGTGTGAATGCCCTGGGGTGTGGCTTGTCCGGTGCTCATTCTCAGGGTGTGTGAATGCTCTGGGGTGCGGCTTGTCTGGTGCTCATTCACAGGGTGTGTGAAGGCTCTGGGTGTGGCTTGTCCGGTGCCCATTCACAGGGTGTGTGAATGCTCAGGGGTGCGGCTTGTCCGGTGCTCATTTACAGGGTGTGTGAATGCTCCTGGATGTGGCTAGTCCGGTGCTCATTCACAGGGTGTGTGAATGCTCTGGGTTGTGGCTAGTCCGGTGCTCATTCACAGGTTGAGTGAATGCTCTGGGGTGTGGCTAATCAGGAGCTCATTCACAGGGTGTGTGAATGCTCTGGGGTGTGGCTTGTCCGGTGCCCATTCACAGGGTGTGTGAATGCTCTGGGGTGCGGCTTGTCCGGTGCTCATTTACAGGGTGTGTGAATGCTCTGGGGTGTGGCTAGTCCGGTGCTCATTCAAAGGGTGTGTGAATGCTCTGGGGTGCTGCTTGTCCGGTGCTCATTCACAGGGTGTGTGAATGCCCCGGGGTGTGGCTAGTCCGGTGCTCATTCAAAGGTTGTGTGAATGCTCTGGGATGTGGCTAATCCGGTGCTCATTCACAGGGTGTGTGAATGCCCCGGGGTGTGGCTAGTCCGGTGCTCATTCACAGGGTGTGTGAATGCTCTGGGGTGTGGCTTGTCCGGTGCTCATTCACAGGGTGTATGAACGCTCTAGGGTGTGGCTTGTCCGGTGCTCATTCACAGGGTGTGTGAATGCTCTGGGGTGCGGCTTGTCTGGTGCTCATTCACAGGGTGTTTGAAGGCTCTGGGTGTGGCTAGTCTATTGCTCATTCACAGGGTGTGTGAATGTCCTGGGGTGTGGCTTGTCTGGTGCTCATTCACAAGGTGTGTGAATGCTCTGGGGTGCGGCTAGTCCGGTGCTCATTCACAGGGTGTGTGAATGCTCTGGGGTGTGGCTTGTCCGGTGCTCATTCACAGGGTGTGTGAACACTCTAGGGTGCGTCTTGTACGGTGCTCATTCACAGGGTGTGTGAACGCTCTGGGGTGTGGCTAGTCCGGTGCTCATTCACAGGTTGTGTGAATGCTCTGGGGTGTGGCTTGTCCGGTGCTCATTCACAGGGTGTGTGAATGCCCCAGGGTGTGGCTTGTCCGGTGCTCATTCACAGGGTGTGTGAAGGCTCTGGGTGTGGCTTGTCCGGTGCTCATTCACAGGGTGTGTGAATGCCCCGGGGTATGGCTTGTCCGGTGCTCATTCACAGGGTGTGTGAAGGCTCTGGGTGTGGCTTGTCCGGTGCCCATTCACAGGGTGTGTGAATGCTCAGGGGTGCGGCTTGTCCGGTGCTCATTTACAGGGTGTGTGAATGCTCCTGGATGTGGCTAGTCCGGTGCTCATTCACAGGGTGTGTGAACACTCTAGGGTGCGGCTTGTCCGGTGCTCATTCACAGGGTGTGTGAATGCCCCTGGGTGTGGCTAGTCCGGTGCTCAATCACAGGGTGTGTGAACACTCTAGGGTGCGGCTTGTCCGGTGCTCATTCACAGGGTGTGTGAATGCCCCTGGGTGTGGCTAGTCCGGTGCTCATTCACAGGGTGTGTGAATGCTCTGGGGTGTGGCTTGTCCGGTGCCCATTCACAGGGTGTGTGAACGCTCTGGGGTGCGGCTTGTCCGGTGCTCATTTACAGGGTGTGTGAATGCTCCGGGGTGTGGCTAGTCCGGTGCTCATTCACAGGGTGTGTGAATGCTCTGGGGTGCGGCTTGCCCGGTGCTCATTCACAGGGTGTGTGAATGCCCCGGGGTGTGGCTTGTCCGGTGCTCATTCACAGGGTGTGTGAATGCCCCGGGGTGTGGCTTGTCCGGTCCTCATTTACAGGGTGTGTGAATGCCCTGGGGTGTGGCTTGTCCGGTGCTCATTCACAGGGTGTGTGAATGCTTTGGGTGTCACTTGTCCAGGAGACTCATTCACAGGGTGTGTGAATGCTCCGGGGTGTGGCTTGTCCGGTCCTCATTTACAGGGTGTGTGAATTCCCTGGGGTGCGGCTTGTCCGGTGCTCATTCACAGGGTTTGTGAAGGCTCTGGGTGTGGCTTGTCTGGTGCCCATTCACAGGGTGTGTGAATCCTCAGGGGTGCGGCTTGTCCGGTGCTCATTTACAGGGTGTGTGAATGCTCCTGGATGTGGCTAGTCCGGTGCTCATTCACAGGGTGTGTGAACACTCTAGGGTGCGGCTTGTCCGGTGCTCATTCACAGGGTGTGTGAATGCCCCTGGGTGTGGCTAGTTCGGTGCTCATTCACAGGGTGTGTGAACACTCTAGGGTGCGGCTTGTCCGGTGCTCATTCACAGGGTGTGTGAATGCCCCTGGGTGTGGCTTGTCTGGTGCTCATTCACAAGGTGTGTGAATGCTCTGGGGTGCGGCTAGTCCGGTGCTCATTCACAGGGTGTGTGAATGCTCTGGGGTGTGGCTTGTCCGGTGCTCATTCACAGGGTGTGTGAACACTCTAGGGTGCGTCTTGTACGGTGCTCATTCACAGGGTGTGTGAACGCTCTGGGGTGTGGCTAGTCCGGTGCTCATTCACAGGTTGTGTGAATGCTCTGGGGTGTGGCTTGTCCGGTGCTCATTCACAGGGTGTGTGAATGCCCCAGGGTGTGGCTTGTCCGGTGCTCATTCACAGGGTGTGTGAAGGCTCTGGGTGTGGCTTGTCCGGTGCTCATTCACAGGGTGTGTGAATGCCCCGGGGTATGGCTTGTCCGGTGCTCATTCACAGGGTGTGTGAAGGCTCTGGGTGTGGCTTGTCCGGTGCCCATTCACAGGGTGTGTGAATGCTCAGGGGTGCGGCTTGTCCGGTGCTCATTTACAGGGTGTGTGAATGCTCCTGGATGTGGCTAGTCCGGTGCTCATTCACAGGGTGTGTGAACACTCTAGGGTGCGGCTTGTCCGGTGCTCATTCACAGGGTGTGTGAATGCCCCTGGGTGTGGCTAGTCCGGTGCTCATTCACAGGGTGTGTGAACACTCTAGGGTGCGGCTTGTCCGGTGCTCATTCACAGGGTGTGTGAATGCCCCTGGGTGTGGCTAGTCCGGTGCTCATTCACAGGGTGTGTGAACACTCTAGGGTGCGGCTTGTCCAGTGCTCATTCACAGGTTGTGTCAATGCTTTGGGGTGTGGCTTGTCCAGTGCTCATTCACAGGGTGTGTGAACGCTCTGGGGTGTGGCTTGTCCGGTGCTCATTCACAGGGTGTGTGAATGCCCTGGGGTGCGGCTTGTCCGGTGCTCATTCACAGGGTGTGTGACTGCCCCGGGGTGTGGCTTGTCCGGTGCTCATTCACAGGGTGTGTAAATGCTCTAGTCTGCGGCTTGTCCGGTGCTCATTTACAGGGTGTGTGAATGCCCCGGGGTGTGGCTTGTCCGGTGCTCATTCACAGGGTTTGTGAATGCCCCGGGGTGTGGCTTGTCCGGTGCTCATTCACAGGGTTTGTGAATGCTCTGGGGTGCGGCTTGTCCGGTGCTCATTCACAGGGTGTGTGAACGCTCTGGGGTGCAGCTTGTCCGTTGCTCATTCACAGGGTGTGTGAATGCTCTGGGTGTGGCTTGTCCGGTGCTTATTTACAGGATGTGTGAATGCCCTGGGGTGCGGCTTGTCTGGTGCTCATTCACAGGGTGTGTGAATGCCCCGGGGTGTGGCTTGTCCGGTGCTCATTTACAGGGTGTGTGAATACCCCGGGGTGTGGCTTGTCCGGTGCTCATTTACAGGGTGTGCGAATGCCCCGGGGTGCAGCTTGTCCGGTGCTCATTCACAGGGTTTGTGAATGCCCCGGGGTGTGGCTTGTCCGGTGCTCATTTACAGGGTGTGTGAATGCCCCGGGGTGTGGCTTGTCCGGTGCTCATTTACAGGGTGTGTGCAATGCCCCGGGGTGTGGCTTGTCCGGTGCTCATTTACAAGTTGTGTGAATGCCCCGGGGTGCGGCTTGTCCGGTTCTCATTCACAGGGTGTGTGAATGCCCCGGGGTGTGGCTTGTCCGGTGCTCATTCACAGGGTGTGTGAATGCCCCGGGGTGTGGCTTGTCCGGTGCTCATTTACAGGGTGTGTGAATGCCCTGGGGTGCGGCTTGTCCGGTGCTCATTCACAGGGTGTGTGAATGCCCCGGGGTGTGGCTTGTCCAGTGCTCATTCACAGGGTGTGTGAACGCTATGGGGTGTGGCTAGTCCAGTGCTCATTCACAGGGTGTGTGAATGCTCTGGGGTGCGGCTTGCCCGGTGCTCATTCACAGGGTGTGTGAATGCCCCGGGGTGTGGCTTGTCCGGTGCTCATTCACAGGGTGTGTGAATGCCCCGGGGTGTGGCTTGTCCGGTCCTCATTTACAGGGTGTGTGAATGCCCTGGGGTGTGGCTTGTCCGGTGCTCATTCACAGGGTGTGTGAATGCTTTGGGTGTCACTTGTCCAGGAGACTCATTCACAGGGTGTGTGAATGCTCCGGGGTGTGGCTTGTCCGGTCCTCATTTACAGGGTGTGTGAATGCCCTGGGGTGCGGCTTGTCCGGTGCTCATTCACAGGGTTTGTGAAGGCTCTGGGTGTGGCTTGTCTGGTGCCCATTCACAGGGTGTGTGAATCCTCAGGGGTGCGGCTTGTCCGGTGTTCATTTACAGGGTGTGTGAATGCTCTGGAGTGTCGCTAGTCCGGTGCCCATTCACAGGGTGTGTGAACGCTCTGGGGTGCGGCTTGTCCGGTGCTCATTTACAGGGTGTGTGAATGCTCCGGGGTGTGGCTAGTCCGGTGCTCATTCACAGGGTGTGTGAATGCTCTGGGGTGCGGCTTGCCCGGTGCTCATTCACAGGGTGTGTGAATGCCCCGGGGTGTGGCTTGTCCGGTGCTCATTCACAGGGTGTGTGAATGCCCCGGGGTGTGGCTTGTCCAGTCCTCATTTACAGGGTGTGTGAATGCCCTGGGGTGTGGCTTGTCCGGTGCTCATTCACAGGGTGTGTGAATGCTTTGGGTGTCACTTGTCCAGGAGACTCATTCACAGGGTGTGTGAATGCTCCGGGGTGTGGCTTGTCCGGTCCTCATTTACAGGGTGTGTGTTGGACAGGCCACATGACGGGCCGCTCTCCCCCGGCTCGACCAGGCCCGAGCCCAGTCACGCAAGCACCACACACCACCATTGCACGCCCTGCGTCCCCTCAGGGACCCCTGCCCTCGAACATGATAACCTCGTGGGTCCGATCCACTGCCGGCCCATGCACCCAGCCCGGGCCGCCATCTTGGACACCTCGCCACGAGGCCGCCTGGCCCCCGATCGACCTCAACCCTGGGCCTAGCCCAGCCTCAGACAATCCGGCACCACCCTCCACCCAGGAGGCGAGCGGGCTACTTGGCAAGTCAATGGGAGAAAGAGGTGCCGATGGCTCTCCCCCCGCCCAGTGCCGCTCGCCCATCGCCTCCCCGGGCGCTGGCTCCACCCCCCTGCTGGGTGTCTGGACTCCCTCATCCCGGACCTCCCGACCTCCAAGTGCGAGGGTCCGGACATCAAAGCACGCCAGCCCTATAACTGGGGCAGCTCCAGAGCAGGAAGTCAGTTGTATCTTGGAGTCGAGAGACGTAAGAGGAACTCATCCTGGACGGACTACTGGCGCTGCCGTAGCTCTGTCCTGTGCACCATCGTCCTGCCTGTTGGCGCTGCCACAGCCGTCGTAACCTTCATTCTTCACCGTCGTCCGGATCTGCTGGCGAGGCCGCGGACCGTTGTAACCATCATCTTCATCGGGACCTGCTTGGCTTCTCCACGGCCCGTCGACCATCCTTCATCCATCTCGGGACCTGCTTGGCTCCTCCACGGCCCGATCAGCAACCACGCCGAGCTCGAGGATTGAGAGCTATTTAACTCATTGGTAACTAAGACTGTCCCGCTACCCTTTCTCCTCAACCAGAGATCAGAACCGAGGGGACCCCTGAGTCCAGACCTCCTTGTATCATAACGACGTAACCTAAGAATTGCATATAAAGTCTCGTTAACCTTCAATCTTGTGTGGTGTCCGTCTGTGGGGGGGAAGTTACTTACCTGTACAGTCGTTGGAGACGGCTCTCCCTGGAGACCTCTCCCCGTAATCTCGGCCGACCCTCCCGGTCCGTCTAACATTGGTGGCCAGCGGCGCGATCCGAATCACCGCATAACGTACAGAGAGTAGCTCACCCCACAACGAACAACAAATGTCGACTAAAGAGAGCGGATCAACTGAGAAGTTCCAAATGGAAAAACTAGAGGAATACAGCCATCGTGAACTAAAGCAGTTCTGCATCGAACTAGGTATCGCTACCACCGGACTAAGTACCAAGGACGATTTTAAGCATGCCCTAGAATCTTGGGCAGAGACCGGGGATGTCGAAGCCCCTGAGCAAAGCACCGCGAAAAATACCAACACGGCCCCTGAGGGGCAAAGAACCAGTCTCTCGCAAGACGAGATCCAAGAAAGAGAAAAAGCCCGACTACACGAACTCGAAATGGCCCGACTCAAGATGGACATAGAACTCAAATTGGCCGAGCAAAAAATAAACTTAGAGCACCTTCGCCTCCGAGAAGAAAGAGAGGAGAAACAGAGGCAAAGGGAGCTCGAGGAAAAAAGACTAACGTACGAGCACGAACGGAACCTAGCCGAGATCAACCTGCGCAAACAAAATAAAGAGTTAGGGGTGCCCGACAGACCGTCCACCCCAGGGACCGCGGAGAAAAAAGTGCACATCCCCAAGGATGTGGTCCGAGAATATTTTCGAGAAGACGACATCCAGCAATGGTTTAAGGCCTATGAAATCGCGATGACTGCGCACCGGATCGATAGAGCCGACTGGGGAGCCGGCCTATGGGGCAAATTCCTCAATGAGGGCCGCGATACTCTGTTACAGCTCCCAGACCACCAGATGACCTCCTACGACCATATGAAAGCGGCCCTCCTCACCCGCTATGGCCTCACGCCCGAGATGTACCGTCAGAGGTTCCGAGACTGCACACGCATTCCAGGTACAACTTGGGTGGACTATGTAACGTACTTTAGCCGAGCCTTCGAAGGCTGGATCAGAGGGAACAACGTCACGACCTACGAGCAGCTGTTCAATCTGATGGTATGGGAGCATCTGTCCAACAATTGCTTCATTGAACTACGCCAACACCTCCTCGACAGCAAGTTAACCGATCCCCGGCAGCTCGCAGCCGAAGCTGACCGGTGGGAGATCACCAGAGTGGGCCGGAATGGGTCCTACGAGCAGAACAGGAACAACAATGGTCACTACCGACCCAGAGGAGGAGGAGGGGGCCAAGGACGAGGAAGAGACAATACTCCGGCCGCCCCCGCTACCAGCACCACCCCCCCGGCCAACCGGGGCAGCACCCCGGCGCGACCGGGATACAGAGCCAATGTTACATGTCACCGATGCCAACGAGTCGGCCACTATGCAAACGACCCAAGCTGCCCGCAGTATCAGAGTCCAAGACCCCGCCAGGTGGCCGCCGCGGCACTAGGGGAAGAACAGATCTCCGAGGAACAAGAAACAGGCGAGCAAGAGTATCAAGAGTGGGAGCCAGCCGCCATGACTCTCGCGTGCTTAGGGGGAAGAGACATGGTCCCGCGGGTCCCCCTACCCGCTAACACCCAGAAGTACAGCCAATGGGTGAGCATCAATGGACAACGGGCCGAAGCCCTTCGAGACACCGGGGCCAGTGTGACAGCCGTCCGCTGTCATCTGGTGACCCCAGAACAATATCTACCGAACGTTCTCTGCCCTGTGCGATCAGCCGACAACTCGGAAAGTCTGTGTCGGATGGCCTGCGTCCCCTTTGAGTGGGGAGGGGTCTCCGGCATGTTGAAGGTAACGGTCCGAGACGACGCCCCCGTGGAATGCCTCCTCGGAAATGACCTGGAAAGCTCCCCGTGGGCAGCCGTGGAGCGAAAAGAACACTTGGGGATGTTGGGCGTCCCAGACTGGGCGTGCGTCACCACCCGGTCCATGGCCGCCCGTGCCAACCATCACCCGGAAGAACCCGAATGGCCGGCGCCACCGCCTCCGGTCGCCCCCGCCGAGACCCCCGACCATGGCATCCCCCTCGAACTTGCTCAACCTTCCGACCTCGCTAATCTTGATCAGTGGGCTCAAGAAGGGGGACCCACACAAGAACAATTTCGTCAGGAACAGAAGACCTGTCCCTCCCTTGAGGGACTCCGACAACAAGCGCTCGCCCAAAGCGCCGGGGATACCTCCGGAACTCATTGGGTCTACTGGGACAATGATCTATTGTACAGCGAGCAACGAATCGCCGAGCTGGGGGCCAACCGAGTACTAGTGGTGCCCCTCCGCTTTAGAGACTTCCTGCTAAACCTGGCCCACGATGCCCCCCTGGCAGGGCACCTGGGACAGGATAAAACCTACAGCCGCCTAGTGACCCACTTCTTCTGGCCCAAAATGAGAAACGATGTGCACCAGCATTGCCGATCTTGCCCCACGTGCCAAGCCAGTGGGAAGAGCGGCCGCAAATTAAAGGCTCCCCTGCAACCCTTTCCAGTAGTCACAACCCCATTTGAGAGGGTCGGGATAGACATTGTGGGACCCCTGGACCCGCGTACAAGACAAGGCCATCGCTTCATCCTGGTACTAGTGGACCACGCCACCCGCTACCCTGAGGCTATTCCTCTCCGGACCGTGACAGCCCCAGTGGTCGGCCGGGCCCTGATGGGGATCTTCTCCCGTGTGGGGTTCCCCCGGGAAGTCGTCAGTGACAGAGGCACGAACTTTATTTCTAAATATATGAAGTCCCTCTGGCAACAGTGTGGGGTCACCTACCGCTTCACGACCCCCTATCACCCCCAAGGAAACGGACTTGTTGAGCGGTTCAATCGCACGCTAAAAGGGATGATCGGGGGATTGGAAGAGCCCCTCCGTCGCCAGTGGGACGTGCTGCTGCCGTGCCTCCTCTTCGCCTACCGGGAGGTCCCACAGAAGTCCCTAGGCTTCAGCCCCTTCGAGCTGCTCTATGGGCACCCAGTACGGGGGCCACTCAGCCTGATCAAAGAAGGCTGGGAGATGCCTCCGGCCAAGAGTCCTCCAGATGTCTTCCGGTACCTCCTCACCCTCCGCAACCAGTCCCGGCGGTTCAGAGACCTAGCAAAAGCCAACCTAGAGGCCAGTCAAGAGGACATGAAGAAATGGTATGACCAGAACGCCTCATCCATTGAATTCGAGCCGGGGCAACAGGTCTGGGTAATGTCCCCCACAGAACCGTGCGCTCTCCAAGACAAATGGACGGGACCCTTCAAGGTAATCGAGCGCAAGGGTCCTGCCACCTATCTGATCGATATGGAGTCCGCCCGGAATCCGCTCCGAGTCCTCCACACCAACAGACCGAAACCCCACTTTGCACGAACAGAACTCAGCCTCTTGATGGCCACAGACAATGGGGTTGAAGACGACTCCGAGCCTCTCCCTGACCTCTTGCGGACCCAGGAGCAAGACGGCTCCGTGGATGGGGTCCGACTCTCGGAGACCCTCACCAGAGAACAACGGCAAGAGTGCCAAGCCCTCCTATCACGGTTCGCCAGTCTGTTCTCCCTCACCCCGGGTGTCACTTCCTGGTGTGTGCACGATGTGGACACCGGAGACAGCCCTCCTATCCGCCACCGGGCCTACCGCGTACCTGATCGGGTACGGGCCTGCATCCAGGCGGAAGTAGCTAAGATGCTCACGCTCGGGGTCATCGAGCCCTCAGACAGTCCATGGGCCAGCCCGGTCGTACTGGTCCCCAAAGCAGCCGCCCCCGGGACCACACCAGAACTCCGGTTCTGTGTCGACTACCGGGGCCTGAATGAAGTCACCAGAACGGACGCACACCCCATCCCCCGGGCAGATGAACTGGTCGACCGAATGGGCGCTGCCCGCTACCTCAGCATCTTCGACCTGACGGCAGGTTATTGGCAGATCGGCCTCACACCCCGAGCACAAGAACGCTCTGCCTTCTCCACCCCCGATGGCCACTATCACTTTACGGTCATGCCCTTCGGCATGAAGAATGCCCCGGCGACGTTCCAACGGCTCGTCAATCAGGTCCTGGCGGGGCTCGAAGAGTTCAGCGCCGCCTACCTGGACGACATCGCTGTGTACAGCCACCATTGGACCGAGCACCTCCACCACCTCCAAGCAGTGCTGCAAGCCCTTCAGCGAGCTGGCCTCACGATCAAGGCCAGCAAATGCCAAATTGGACAAGGGTCGGTGACCTACCTCGGACACCAGGTGGGAAGCGGCCTAGTGGCCCCCCTACAGCTGAAAATTGCCGCCATCCAGAACTGGCAACCCCCTATCACTCAAACTGAGGTGCGAGCCTTCCTGGGCCTCACGGGCTACTACCGAAGGTTCGTGAAAGACTATGGTACCATCGTGGGGCCTCTCACCGAACTCACGTCAAAAAATCAGCCCAAGAAGGTGAACTGGACCCCAGAGTGTCAAGCGGCGTTCGAACAGTTAAAGGCCGCCATGTGTTCCGCTCCTGTGCTCCAGGCCCCAGACTACAGCCGGGAGTTCGTCGTCCAGACGGACGCCTCCGACCAGGGCATTGGGGCGGTCCTGTCCCAAGTGAACACCGAAGGCCTCGATCAACCGGTGGCCTTCATCAGCCGGAGACTCCTACCCCGGGAACAACGCTGGAGCACCATAGAGAGGGAAGCCTTCGCTGTGGTATGGGCCCTCAAGAAGCTCCGGCCCTACCTTTTTGGCACCCACTTTCGGGTGCAGACTGACCACCGACCCCTGCAGTGGTTGATGCATATGCGGGGGGAAAACCCAAAATTGCTACGCTGGTCCATCTCCTTACAAGGTATGGACTTCACAGTCGAACACCGGCCTGGGTCCGACCACGCCAACGCCGATGGCCTGTCCCGGTTTTTCCGCCTCGACGAAGAGAGTCCCCAAGAGGATGGGTAACTCTCCCCGCCTTCAGCTGGGGGGGACGCATGTTGGACAGGCCACATGACGGGCCGCTCTCCCCCGGCTCGACCAGGCCCGAGCCCAGTCACGCAAGCACCACACACCACCATTGCACGCCCTGCGTCCCCTCAGGGACCCCTGCCCTCGAACATGATAACCTCGTGGGTCCGATCCACTGCCGGCCCATGCACCCAGCCCGGGCCGCCATCTTGGACACCTCGCCACGAGGCCGCCTGGCCCCCGATCGACCTCAACCCTGGGCCTAGCCCAGCCTCAGACAATCCGGCACCACCCTCCACCCAGGAGGCGAGCGGGCTACTTGGCAAGTCAATGGGAGAAAGAGGTGCCGATGGCTCTCCCCCCGCCCAGTGCCGCTCGCCCATCGCCTCCCCGGGCGCTGGCTCCACCCCCCTGCTGGGTGTCTGGACTCCCTCATCCCGGACCTCCCGACCTCCAAGTGCGAGGGTCCGGACATCAAAGCACGCCAGCCCTATAACTGGGGCAGCTCCAGAGCAGGAAGTCAGTTGTATCTTGGAGTCGAGAGACGTAAGAGGAACTCATCCTGGACGGACTACTGGCGCTGCCGTAGCTCTGTCCTGTGCACCATCGTCCTGCCTGTTGGCGCTGCCACAGCCGTCGTAACCTTCATTCTTCACCGTCGTCCGGATCTGCTGGCGAGGCCGCGGACCGTTGTAACCATCATCTTCATCGGGACCTGCTTGGCTTCTCCACGGCCCGTCGACCATCCTTCATCCATCTCGGGACCTGCTTGGCTCCTCCACGGCCCGATCAGCAACCACGCCGAGCTCGAGGATTGAGAGCTATTTAACTCATTGGTAACTAAGACTGTCCCGCTACCCTTTCTCCTCAACCAGAGATCAGAACCGAGGGGACCCCTGAGTCCAGACCTCCTTGTATCATAACGACGTAACCTAAGAATTGCATATAAAGTCTCGTTAACCTTCAATCTTGTGTGGTGTCCGTCTGTGGGGGGGAAGTTACTTACCTGTACAGTCGTTGGAGACGGCTCTCCCTGGAGACCTCTCCCCGTAATCTCGGCCGACCCTCCCGGTCCGTCTAACAGTGTGTGAATGCCCTGGGGTGCGGCTTGTCCGGTGCTCATTCACAGGGTTTGTGAAGGCTCTGGGTGTGGCTTGTCTGGTGCCCATTCACAGGGTGTGTGAATCCTCAGGGGTGCGGCTTGTCCGGTGTTCATTTACAGGGTGTGTGAATGCTCTGGAGTGTCGCTAGTCCGGTGCCCATTCACAGGGTGTGTGAACGCTCTGGGGTGCGGCTTGTCCGGTGCTCATTTACAGGGTGTGTGAATGCTCTGGGTGTGGCTTGTCCGGTGCTCATTCACAGGGTGTGTGAATACCCTGGGGTGTGGCTTGTCCGGTGCTCATTTGCAGGGTGTGTGAATGCTTTGGGGTGTGGTTTGTCCGGTGCTCATTCACAGGGTGTGTGGAGGCTCTGGGTGTGGCTTGTCGGGTGCTCATTCACAGGGTGTGTGAATGCTCTGGGGTGTGGCTAGTCCGGTACCCATTCACAGAGTGTGTGAATGCTCTGGGGTGTGGCTAGTCCGGTGCTCATTCACAGGGTGTGTGAATGCCCTGGGGTGCGGCTTGTCTGGTGCTCATTCACAGGGTGTGTGGATGCCCCGGGTGTGGCTTGTCCGGTGCTCATTTACAGGGTGTGTGAGTGCCCCGGGGTGTGGCTTGTACGGTGCTCATTTACAGTTTATGTGAATGCCTCGGGTGTGGCTTGTCTGGTGCTCATTTACAGGGTGTGTGGATGCCCCAGGGTGTGGCCTGTCCGGTGCTCATTCACAGGGTGTGTGAATGCCCCGGGGTGTGGCTTGTCCGGTGCTCATTCACAGGGTGTGTGAATGCTCTGGGGTGCGGCTTGCCCGGTGCTCATTCACAGGGTGTTTGAATGCCCCGGGGTGTGGCTTGTCCGGTGCTCATTCACAGGGTGTGTGAATGCCCCGGGGTGTGGCTTGTCCGGTCCTCATTTACAGGGTGTGTGAATGCCCTGGGGTGTGGCTTGTCCGGTGCTCATTCACAGGGTGTGTGAATGCTCTGGGGTGCGGCTTGTCCAGTGCTCATTCACAGGGTGTGTGAAGGCTCTGGGTGTGGCTTGTCCGGTGCCCATTCACAGGGTGTGTGAATGCTCAGGGGTGCGGCTTATCCGGTGCTCATTTACAGGGTGTGTGAATGCTCCTGGATGTGGCTAGTCCGGTGCCCATTCACAGGGTGTGTGAATGCTCTGGGGTGCGGCTTGTCCGGTGCTCATTTACAGGGTGTGTGAATGCTCTGGGGTGTGGCTAGTCCGGTGCTCATTCACAGGGTGTGTGAATGCTCTGGGGTGCTGCTTGTCCGGTGCTCATTCACAGGGTGTGTGAATGCTCTGGGGTGCGGCTTGTCCGGTGCTCATTTACAGGGTGTGTGAATGCTCTGGGGTGTGGCTAGTCCGGTGCTCATTCACAGGGTGTGTGAATGCTCTGGGGTGCTGCTTGTCCGGTGCTCATTCACAGGGTGTTTGAATGCTCTGGGGTGTGGCTTGTCTGGTGCTTTTCCCTCCCAGTTATCAGGCTGGTGGTGTGCAGAGCAGGCTCCTGAGGCACAGGGGGTGATTGATATAGGAGTGTCAGGGCCCTCCACCACCTTTGCATGGGGGCGGCATCATGCAGCTCTGGAGTGCCTGCTGAGGTGTCAACGGGGGGCTCTTTGCAGTAACTCATGGCCTCCGACGCCCTTATGTGATGCAACGGGTCCTTCTGTGAAGCGCTCCGACGGGTCCTTCTGTGAAGCGCTCCGACGGGTCCTTCTGTGAAGCGCTCCGATGGGTCTTTCTGTGAAGCGATCCGACGGGTCGTGAAGCGCTCCGACAAGAACCTTTTGTGAAGCGCTCTGACGGGTCTTTCTGTGATGCGCTCCGACGGGTCCTTCCGTGAAGCGCTCCGACGGGTCCTGAAGTGCTCCGACGGGTCTTTCTGTGAAGCGCTCCGACGGGTCCTGAAGTGAAGCGCTCCGACCAGTCGTGAAGCGCTCCAACGGGTCCTTCTGTGAAGCGCTCCAACTGGTCTTTCTGTGAAGCGCTCCGACGGGTCCTTCTGTGAAGCGCTCCGACGGGTCCTGAAGTGCTCCTGATGGAGCTGGGATTCGCATGTAAGCGCCCTGCTCTCATACAAAACCCTTGCCTAAACCGTATAATCATATTAACCCCATTGTTCGTCATTTATTAAGTGTTTTCCCAAACACGCGGGTGTCCCCAGGATGCTTGCTTGTATGTCTTTTCTCATACTAACGAAGCTTGCACTAAACACGGCTGCTTCGCTGAAATTCAGTCTGCGCATGCGTCGGTCATACCCATGTGATGTGACGCACTCGCATTCTGGAGGGAATTTGTGCTCATGCGCACTGTTGCTGTAGGAAGGTACCTCCTGACTATGGTTGCCCCCAACTTTTTTGCCCTGTGTTTTAGCTGGTTTTTGACATAGTCGACCTGGGATCCTGCCAATCAGGACCCCAGGCCCACTGCTCTCTCTGTAAAATGGATTCCATGTACCCTAGGTGCATTTCCAATTGGTACTGGGCCACCCTATCAGACCCTGTAACTCAGGGCATGGGTGTACCCAGGGCTGCCAGGGGCTGAAGCATGTATTATGCCACCCCTGGCTGGCCTCCTAAATTTGACACAACTGGCTGCATGACAGCTGGGGCAAAGTCGTGTAATCACCCTTTGCTGTAGGTGTAGTACACCTATACCTAACCCTAAAATGGACACACAGATTCCTATCAGTCACTCCTATGGCAGGCCTTGACAATCCTGAAGGCAGAGTGCTTGGAATCGTGTGAGATGGTGCTCTGGCATGAGCTGAGCCTGTCTGCAGCTTGCGGAACCAAGTCCTAATAGCTGTTCCATGATATCGCATACCATATACTCTTAAGTGCATTATAATCCTCGCGGTTAAATGCTAACTTTGGTATTGCTTTATCAAAACATGTCGAGTAAGGTGTCATACGAATTGGAATACTAACCCCTCGCCAATTCTGGCGACGGGGTTAGCATTCCACCCTTCTAGAGGGACACAACATGTATGTAACTGTGAACCCCGGTTAAAGTTAACTGAAGCCTCAGCTCCACAAAATGGATGCTGCCACCACAGACACGAGTCTGACCCCCTGCAGCTGGGAGTCCTTCCAGCGAGGGGAGCCTGGACAAAGGGTTTCCTGTCAGGGGCGGTGCTAGCACCGTCCCAGACATGGTTTTGTGTATCCTGGGTAGGCAGGGCTTTACAGGAAGGTGACTGCTGAGTGGCACCCCGGTGCTCACTACGCATAGGCCGGTCTGAACCAGTTCCAGGGGCACACCAGCCCCTGGCCTGGGGAAGTCCGGCATGGCTGAGGGGTGTAACCACCCCCCACCTAGTCCCACCCATAGGCAGGACCTAGTCACCGGGTCAGCCCCCTTTTTTAGTATAAAGATGGGAGCGGGGCCCCTGTTCAAATTAGATCATCTTTGGAATCAAGACACGACTTTCTGCGAAAGGACTTCAAGATTTCTTCATCAAGATTCTCCCTTGTGGCTAAGGAGTAGTCACCCTGCATCCGCAGGCACCATCCTAAAGAACACTGCGGTCTGCTGCAAGTCCTTCATCACGAATCCGACGACCCAGCTCGACGAGACCCGGCTTCCCTGGCACCTCTGACCTCTACTCACCTCTACAGCCAAGCTGAGAACCGTGAGTGCGACGAGACCTCGAGGGACCGACGATCGCCAAGACTGCACGACATCTTTACTGCAAGCCCACCGTGTCCTCCACGGGTGAGTGCTTTGGGGTCCAAGAAGCCCCGACCCTGCACAGCTCCAGCACCCAAGATCAGCCTCCCTGCATCTCCACGATCTGCGTGGGGCCCTTCTGCTGTTTGCTGTGCACCGCGTTGTTTGGCTACTAGCCGGCTGGCTTGTGGCCTTCTGAACGACGCCCAACGACATCACTGCTGCTGGTCTGGTTGCTCCAGACTGGCCCTTGCTTCCTTCTTGAAGAGAGGCACCCCGGACCCTCCTGGTCCACTCCAGACGCCATTTTAGGTCCACCGCGTGGGCTTGAATTTGCCAAGGCTTTGTTGCCCAATCCTGGGTCCAGCGACGCTGACAGCTTCTATCTTCGTGGGACAGCTCGATCCTCCTTCCTGGTCGCCGACAACGCCTCCTGGTCCGTGAGATCTCCGAGCCCAGCGTCACCCACACGCCTTGTCGAGGTGGCTACCATCCGGTGCCCTCCTGGTGCCCACTGACTACTGGCTAGTAGTCTCGAACTTGGTCCCCTCTGCTTTCAGGTGTCATCTTCCATCGATCCAGGCTTGGATCCACCGAACTTTCTTCACTGGTCGCCTGCCAGCAACTTCTTTCTTCCAGGCTCCTGGTCCGTCAACGAGGATTCCCGACGTCTTTTGAGTCCTATGCAGCTGCAGCCCCTGGGCTAGGTAACTTCGGCATTTCGGTGCCCCAGCATAGCCTCACTATCCAAGGGTCAGAATCTACTTTCGTTTTCTCCCTACCAGGTCGGGTTCGCCCGAGAACACTAACTTTGCAAATTCTAGCTACCATAGACTTTGTCCCGCATCTCGCATGAGAGTGCACACACTGCACCCGAGTCCCCTGGGTCTCCTAGAAGTAATCTAATGATTCTATAGTCAAGTCCTAGCGATTCCAAAGCCTATTAGTACTGTACTTACCTGCTAGTAATTTCGCATTCCACTTTTCAAGTATATGGTTTTCCGTGCCCCTCGGGCATTTGTATATACTGTGCTAACTTAAGTATTTTTGTAAGAGTTTTGACTTGTGCTTAGTACCCTGTCCTCATAAAGAGTACAGGGCTGTTGTGATCTTTAATAAATAACTGTTTATTTTCATAAAACTTGTGTGGTGTCCTTTCACTTGGTGTTCAAGGGGTATATGTGGTATAACAGCTGGCTTAACACGCCCTCTCGAGTCTTTAGCCTTCGACTGCTCGTATCCACGCTACTAGGATAGCTGGTCTATAAGGTTGACTTACAACCAATCATCAATAAGGGTTGCTGGACTGATACATAGTGTTCACTAGAATAGTGAGCACTGCATATCAGGCCACCTTCTCACATTGGTGAGCAGCGGTTGGGATTTGAGCTTGCTGTTGTTTTACCACACGTATCCTAAGAATATCTTGTTGAAAGATCACATAAGTACTGTTAGTACATATAACTAAGCTTAGAATACTCTGAGTTCTACTGAACCAGCTGTTGCAGCTCCTCAAGGCTTAGCACACCTTGGCTGCAACTCTTAGCAAGGGATCAGTAGGTAAACACATAGTGTAGGTAGGTGCATCACTTACACCACACTAGAAACAGTATGTCGGACAAAGGAGGAAACTCTGAGTATCCCCTTGTGTCAGTGGGCCCTCCACAGGTCACTTCTAAATATGCTGCTCTTAGCTTCCATGAGATGAGACAAGTGTGTACTCTCAGGAAACTAAAACAGGGGTCTAACCCCACCACTTCCTTTCTGATTAGTCTCTTAGAGGCTTATGATGCCAGTAGGGCTGGTAACCCAGACCCTTCTAATCCAGAAGGAAGTTTGCCCTCCTTACAGGGACCCTTTGATAGCCAGGACCATCCCCTCCAGGAAGCAGATGATGCTGAGGATGAGGATGATGACCAGTTGTCAGGGGAAGAGGCAGATAAGGGACAGGTAGAAGTCATTAGACTAACCAGGTCCAACTTAAGCAGACATGAGCTTGGTACTGGGGGACTCCTGGGCCCACTCTCAGGTCAGCTTAACATTGGGAATGGACGAGTTAGGTCTCTATCAAGAGGCTCTAACAGATCCTTTCGAACCAATGGCTCTCTCAACTCTTCTCACAGAGGGATGTCTTCCCCTAAAAGGAGAGTGTATGAAGCTGAAGAAAGGGCAGTCAAACTGAGGATTGAAAGGGAAGAACTTGCCCTGGCCAAAGAGAGACTTGCCCTTGCTAGAGAGCAAGAATTATGTGGGCTACAGCCCACTGGTGGCAGCAATAAACCTAGCAATAGGGAAAGGAGTTTTGATACAAAGCACCTGAATAAGATAGTGCCCCCCTTTAAAGAAGGGGATGACATCCACAAATGGATTACTGCTTTGGAGAGGGCCTGCACTGTGCAGGGTGTTCCCCAAAGTCAGTGGGCAGCTATCTTGTGGCTCTCCTTTGATGGTAAAGGTAGAGATAAGCTCCTCACCACAAGGGTGGAGGATGCTAACAATTACACAATCTTGAAGAATACACTGGTTGATGGGTTTGGTTTAACCACTGAACAATACAGGATGCTGTTCAGAGACACCCAGAAAACTCAGTCTCAAGATTGGACTGACTTTGTTGATTGTGCCACTAAGGCTTTTGAAGGCTGGCTACTGGGTAGTAAGGTTACTGATTTTAAAGGATTGTATAATCTAATTATGAGGGAGCAAATCTTAAATAATTGTCAGAACCAGTTATTACATCAGCACCTGGTAGACTCTGATCTGACCTCTCCACAGGAATTGGGTAAGAGGGCAGACAAATGGGTCAGAACCAGGGTTAGGCCTAAAAACCAGGGTGGTGACCAGAAAAAGGAATCAACCAAGCCTCAAGAGAAGGGTGGGGATAAATCCACAGAGAAGACTTCCCAAGGGCCCCAAAACTCCAACAAGGGTGGTGGGTCCCAGAACACTCCTTCAGAACAGAAGAAACCTTATTGCCATACCTGTAAACAGGTGGGTCATTACAAAAGTGATGCCAGTTGCCCTAAAAGTGGTAATAAGGGAAATATACCCCCAGGTAATACTCCTAAACCTCCTGTTACCACTAGTGGTAATCCCCCAGGTGGTGGGAGTGCCCCCAAGAATGTGGTGGGCATTACTTTGGGCAATCAGGAGGACTATGGCCTAGCCAGGTTCCCTGACCACACTCTTGTCTGTGAGACTGGCATGGGGTTTGCCAACTTCACTACTGGACCCCACATTTTGGGAAAGTATAGACAAGAAGTTTTAATGAATGGTCAGAAAGTTGAGGCATTCAGAGACACAGGGGCCAGCCTCACCATGGTGAGTGACCATCTGGTCCCCTCTGCTCAACTGACCCCTGGTTTTACTTATCAGGTGACAGACATTCATGGAGTGAAGAGAAGGCATCCCATGGCAGTAGTCAAGCTCAGCTGGGGTAATGTCACAGGGCCCATGAGAGTGGCAGTGACAGATAACCTACCTGTAGATTGCTTACTGGGGAATGACCTGGAACTCTCAGCATGGGCTGAGGTGGAGCAAGAAACTCACTCCAGAATGATAGGCCTATCCAGACAGGTTAGTGGGCAGTAATAGCTACAGCCCCAGTCCCAGCACCATTCCTCCCTGAAAAGGTTGGAGGGGCAGTGGTAGCCACTGCCCAGGCTCAGACAGACTTCCCTGAACAGGATAGGAAGGCTGTGACAGTCACAGCCCAAACACAGACTGAGTGCCCTCCTGAAAAGGTTGGCAAGGTTGAAATGGTCTCAGCCTCTACTCAAACAGATAGTGAGGTTGTGAAGCCTGAAACAATGGATCACTCCACTCAAACAGAGAGCATTGAGGAGGAAGAAGAGTCTTCCCCCTCCCAGACACTAGGTGAGAGCCAGCCTCCTCAGGGAACTGACTCTACCCCTGTTGAAGGAACTGCCCCAGAGGTAGTCAGGCCTAGCCTGGCAGTGCCCCTGATGGCAGGGGACCCTTCCCAGGTGGGACCCAGTCTGGAGCAGGTAACCTGCACCTCTCTACCCTGCCTCAGTCAGCTCAGGGCTGAAGAGATCAGGGAGGCCAGTGGTGGACCCCAAAGGGCCCCCTGTCCAAAAGAACCCCTTAATCAGCAGATTAGGATCACTGAAGCTGGTAAACCCAGCCAAGTGAAAGTAGAACGGACTCCTGAGGGATCCCCCTTAAAAGTAGTTAGGGAACTCCCCCAGCTGGACACTGTTGGGCACAGCCAAACATGGGGCCTAAAAACCCCAGACCTGATCTGTCCCTCCAGTAAGCCAAACAGAGGGACTCAGCCTCCAGCTTTAGGTAGCCAGAGACTGACCCTGAGAGCTCAGTGCATCTCAGCTAAAGAAAGGAAGGCACACATGATGGATGGTGATTGGAGGAAGTTGAGCCCAAAGGTAGAGGAGCCTCACTTCAGTACTCCATCCCAGCATCAGCCTTCTACTTTCCCAAGACACACCAGAGACAGAGATTCCCTATGGTGGAGACCCTCAGATACCCTTAGGGTGAGGGGTTGCCTAGTGGACCATGACACAGGGGGAAACCAAGCCAGAGCTGGTACTTCCTTATATGGCCACTTAGGTAATAGAGGCTTACCTGGACAAGGATAGCCTTATCTCCTTTCGTTTGGGGGGGGGGGTTGTGTAGGAAGGTACCTCCTGACTATGGTTGCCCCCAACTTTTTTGCCCTGTGTTTTAGCTGGTTTTTGACATAGTCGACCTGGGATCCTGCCAATCAGGACCCCAGGCCCACTGCTCTCTCTGTAAAATGGATTCCATGTACCCTAGGTGCATTTCCAATTGGTACTGAGCCACCCTATCAGACCCTGTAACTCAGGGCATGGGTGTACCCAGGGCTGCCAGGGGCTGAAGCATGTATTATGCCACCCCTGGCTGGCCTCCTAAATTTGACACAACTGGCTGCATGACAGCTGGGGCAAAGTCGTGCAATCACCCTTTGCTGTAGGTGTAGTATACCTATACCTAACCCTAAAATGGACACACAGATTCCTATCAGTCACTCCTATGGCAGGCCTTGACAATCCTGAAGGCAGAGTGCTTGGAATCGTGTGAGATGGTGCTCTGGCATGAGCTGAGCCTGTCTGCAGCTTGCGGACCCAAGTCCTAATAGCTGTTCCATGATATCGCATACCATATACTCTTAAGTGCATTATAATCCTCGCGGTTAAATGCTAACTTTGGTATTGCTTTATCAAAACATGTCGAGTAAGGTGTCATACGAATTGGAATACTAACCCCTCGCCAATTCTGGCGACGGGGTTAGCATTCCACCCTTCTAGAGGGACACGACATGTATGTAACTGTGAACCCCGGTTAAAGTTAACTGAAGCCTCAGCTCCACAAAATGGATGCTGCCACCACAGACACGAGTCTGACCCCCTGCAGCTGGGAGTCCTTCCAGCGAGGGGAGCCTGGACAAAGGGTTTCCTGTCCGGGGCGGTGCTAGCACCGTCCCAGACATGGTTTTGTGTATCCTGGGTAGGCAGGGCTTTACAGGAAGGTGACTGCTGAGTGGCACCCCGGTGCTCACTACGCATAGGCCGGTCTGAACCAGTTCCAGGGGCACACCAGCCCCTGGCCTGGGGAAGTCCGGCATGGCTGAGGGGTGTAACCACCCCCCACCTAGTCCCACCCATAGGCAGGACCTAGTCACCGGGTCAGCCCCCTTTTTTAGTATAAAGATGGGAGCGGGCCCCTGTTCAAATTAGATCATCTTTGGAATCAAGACACGACTTTCTGCGAAAGGACTTCAAGATTTCTTCATCAAGATTCTCCCTTGTGGCTAAGGAGTAGTCACCCTGCATCCGCAGGCACCATCCTAAAGAACACTGCGGTCTGCTGCAAGTCCTTCATCACGAATCCGACGACCCAGCTCGACGAGACCCGGCTTCCCTGGCACCTCTGACCTCTACTCACCTCTACAGCCAAGCTGAGAACCGTGAGTGCGACGAGACCTCGAGGGACCGACGATCGCCAAGACTGCACGACATCTTTACTGCAAGCCCACCGTGTCCTCCACGGGTGAGTGCTTTGGGGTCCGAGAAGCCCCGACCCTGCACAGCTCCAGCACCCAAGATCAGCCTCCCTGCATCTCCACGATCTGCGTGGGGCCCTTCTGCTGTTTGCTGTGCACCGCGTTGTTTGGCTACTAGCCGGCTGGCTTGTGGCCTTCTGAACGACGCCCGACGACATCACTGCTGCTGGTCTGGTTGCTCCAGACTGGCCCTTGCTTCCTTCTTGAAGAGAGGCACCCCGGACCCTCCTGGTCCACACCAGACGCCATTTTAGGTCCACCGCGTGGGCTTGAATTTGCCAAGGCTTTGTTGCCCAATCCTGGGTCCAGCGACGCCGACAGCTTCTATCTTCGTGGGACAGCTCGATCCTCCTTCCTGGTCGCCGACAACGCCTCCTGGTCCGTGAGATCTCCGAGCCCAGCGTCACCCACACGCCTTGTCGAGGTGGCTACCATCCGGTGCCCTCCTGGTGCCCACTGACTACTGGCTAGTAGTCTCGAACTTGGTCCCATCTGCTTTCAGGTGTCATCTTCCATCGATCCAGGCTTGGATCCACCGAACTTTCTTCACTGGTCGCCTGCCAGCAACTTCTTTCTTCCAGGCTCCTGGTCCGTCAACGAGGATTCCCGACGTCTTTTGAGTCCTATGCAGCTGCAGCCCCTGGGCTAGGTAACTTCGGCATTTCGGTGCCCCAGCATAGCCTCACTATCCAAGGGTCAGAATCTACTTTCGTTTTCTCCCTACCAGGTCGGGTTCGCCCGAGAACACTAACTTTGCAAATTCTAGCTACCATAGACTTTGTCCCGCATCTCGCGTGAGAGTGCACACACTGCACCCGAGTCCCCTGGGTCTCCTAGAAGTAATCTAATGATTCTATAGTCAAGTCCTAGCGATTCCAAAGCCTATTAGTACTGTACTTACCTGCTAGTAATTTCGCATTCCACTTTTCAAGTATATGGTTTTCCGTGCCCCTCGGGCATTTGTATATACTGTGCTAACTTAAGTATTTTTGTAAGAGTTTTGACTTGTGCTTAGTACCCTGTCCTCATAAAGAGTACAGGGCTGTTGTGATCTTTAATAAATAACTGTTTATTTTCATAACACTTGTGTGGTGTCCTTTCACTTGGTGTTCAAGGGGTATATGTGGTATAACAGCTGGCTTAACACGCCCTCTCGAGTCTTTAGCCTTAGACTGCTCGTATCCACGCTACTAGGATAGCTGGTCTATAAGGTTGACTTACAACCAATCATCAATAAGGGTTGCTGGACTGATACATAGTGTTCACTAGAATAGTGAGCACTGCATATCAGGCCACCTTCTCACAGTTGCAAACATGGCCGCTTGTCTCTCACCACGCTTTCTGCTTGCTACTGCTGCTTTAGCCTATCTGTCTTTTCGCACTAAACAATAATGCTATAGTCATTATGAAGTAAGGGTTGGTTAGAATTTCATCATGGTATACAGTGTGATCAATTTTTTTTGTGATTTTAATTTGTTCTCGCTTACTTTTCATGTACCGCGTCTCTGGGGCTGGGAAATCGTGAGCGGAGCCATACTTGAAGCTCTGCTGGGCACCGTCACATGACCGGAGAGAAAACTCCATTGCGCAGAAGCTGAAACAAGCCAGCTGGCTCCTGAAGCACAATGCGCCTGAGAACTTCTCTGGGAAAGCAAAATCTTACCTTGGACGATGCAACTCTGTTGCTACCTATTGTGAACTGTATTATGCTGTTGTATTCTATACATGGGAACGTGAACCCAAGGGGCGGGTAGGAAAATTTTAATATTTGGGATGAGAAAGTTGAATTCTAGGAGGTGGTAATGACCGCACCACCTCTCCTGACCAATCATAATGTGGGAAACTGTCACTTGCAACATTAGAGGGTGGTCTAAGGGCCCCCAAAACAGTATAATTGCCCTAGTTTAGCTTAGGAAAATTGTCCGACTTGTCCGAGTAGCAGACCTGTCACTGACCCTACGAACTCTATAGGTGCTCAATCTGAAGTGCTGCGGGGCACTCTGTCCATACTTTCCACAAACTCCTAAGGGGTGGAAATAATCCTAAGTGCTGGCGAAGCACTTTGCTGGGAAATTCGAAAAACCCAATCGGGGTTACTGGCGGATTACTTGCGGAGAGGGGTAACGCTGGCGTTGCTTCTGAAACTGTGGGTGTTGGTCGTACCTTGGTGAGCCCAGTCCTGATCCCAAATCCTGAGGGGTATCCTGTCCTTACTGTCCGTGAGCTGTACCTGCTCGCATTCTGGCATTCCTTCCTGAGGGTCCTTGTCCCCGTCCTTCCAACTGACCCGTGGCCAGGGTTAGTCTTCTTTCAGAACTAGGTAAATATCAACCTGTGGGTTTGCGTCTCTCTCTCTCTCTCTCTTTCTCGTCTTCTCTCTCTATTTCTTAATAAAGCACTCTTGCCTGTGATATTGCTCTATCACCTTGAAAGCAAGTTATATGCAATTGTTTTTAGAATTGTTCCACTTCTCTCCCCTCCCTTAGAAAATTGCCAAACTGTTATATTTTATTAGTATGTTCCAATTTTTCCCTTTCCTTTAGTATGGTTGCGGTGAACTTAGTAAAATAGTTTAAAGCACTTAGGTTAAGTACATGTTCTAGGTCCCATCCACATCCTATGTCCTAGTATAAAGTTGCAGTGACTAGCTCTGTTCTAAAAGTCCTACCTTTTAGTCTTCCCATATACTCAATGGTCCTAGTGTTAATCTATAGCTATTTTATGGTGTTAATTTTGATGTTTGATGCATTGCTCTGCCTATCACTTATTGCCTTGTCATACTCTCTTTGAACTTTATATAAAACTTTGAACATCCTCAGGTGTCTGTGGTCATTTTACAGAAATTGTGGATAAGTATTGTACGGATTATAAAGAGTATTTGTTCTCAGGCCTGTCTGCTGTTTCCCTGATAGCTCCAGATCTGTCATAAGAATTGTGCCTGTGGTAAGTCAGGTGCATGGTAAGCAGAGGTGAAACCAAACCTTAATTACTCATAGCAGCGTGCAGGAGGAGAAACCAAGTAATCCTCACCCGGATCACCCAAATTAGTAGTGTGGTATTGAAAATTTGCACGCCAGGGCCCAGTGCGTGTAAAGAATTGGTAACCTCGGTGACCCGGGAGGACTGCGCGCTCTATCACTCCGACGGGTCTTTCTGTGAAGCGCTCTGACGGGTCCTTCTGTAAAGCGCTCCGACGGGTCGACGGGTCCATCTGTGAAGCGCCCTGACACCTGCGGTACAGTTTGAGCCATATGAAAATGCATTAAATGAACAAATAAAAGTAAATAAAGACAGTGTCATATATGCATGTAACCCACTGAAAAGTCACCCACACGCACAGCGACCCGTGTCAGCCGTGACACTAAGACGTGGCGTAAGGGCCGGATCTGTGCCCAGTCCGAGTCCCGGCGCTGCCTCCCTCCGCAGCCTGTGATCGTGGACGGATCCCTGCTCCTCCCGAGGCTTCAGACAGAGAGTGACCCTGGGTGATTCTATTACAGGACCGGAGGCTTCGGATTATGCTTCTCTTTCTTATATTTGCCACTCACAGCAGCCAATGAAAAACATTTTGTATGCAAATAAAACTACATTTCCCATGATGCTTGTACATACATCACATCCTGTATAGCCCCATAAGAGCTGCTGTATCCTGTGTCTCCTCCTCTTTCTTTGCTGCTCACGCAGACAGTTAAGTGCTCACAACATTGTGCCATGATTAATGTCTTAATTGACTGTTAGATTACCTTTGATGTTATTACTTAATTGACTGTTAGATTACCTTTGATGTTATTGCCTGTATGTTTGCGCTTATATCGCGCTATTTTGAATGCTTTGCGCTCATATCGCGCTATTTTGAATGCCTTGCGCTCATATCGCGCTATTTTGAATGCTTTGCGCTTATAACGCTCTATTTAAAATGCTCTGCGCTTTTATCGCGCTGTATTTACTGCTTGTGGCACGAAGGTGTTTTTTGTTGCTACACGTGTGTGTTTGACAAATTAAATCGGGATTGCCAGGACTGTGTCTTGAACCAACTCTCACGGGCGCCTTTGGTGTTAGGGTTAAAGCGAAGCGGCTCCCGCTGGGAACGGCGTGCTCCGTGGACGCTTTGGATTATTTGACGGTTCGGCCTCTCCGGTCGAGTTTTCCGTCCCCCGATGGCCTGCAGGCATGGCAGTGTTTTATCGCGGGGAGCGGCGTACGGGTGTTGAGCCTCCTCCCGCAGCGAGTCTGTGGATTGCTCTGTTGGCCCGTTCGGGCGCGGCTTCAGTCCCTGTTGGTTGCGGCGGTGTAGCCGCTACGCGGGTGGCCTTATCAGGCGTTCTGTACTCCCGCTGATTCTCAAATGCCGCGCTTCCCTGCCGGGGTCTTCAGGCCTCATCAGCTTTGCCATGATTGGTTTACACGTGGCCTAGGGGGAAGGCTGTTGCCTCTCATATCCATGGTGCAGGGTTCGAGCCCAGGAGCCCCGAGTCATGTTTTTTCCATTTGTAAAATAATATGAAATGTTAATAATTTCTATTTTCGTACTTTACTACAATTTAGGTTTCATATTCTCCTGGTGCATGTTTTCATTTTATACTGGAAAGCAGTAGTGTGCTTGGTAGCGTTTTTTCTTTCACACACCGATACAAGTTCAGATCGCTCCTGCAGGAGTGGTGAGGTCGCTCTGCTCTTGCTGGTGACATTAAACCTCATGGGAGGCCTGGACTCGGCCACAAACTGAATCAATCGCTCCCTCCGGAGCTGAAATGCGGCGCTGGCATGGCGCCATGATGAACAATGGTTGTGTCTAGATTTTTTTGCTCCTAGATTAGGTTCCAACGTTGCTGTTTCCACATTGCAATGGATTTTCCTGTCACTTCCATAGGGTTGGTTGAATTATTGCGCGGTCTCGCGCTTTCTCCGCCAAAGGCTTTCCCTAGTAGCCGAGTGCGGTTATGGAGTCATAACGCTCCGGTGTGCGTAACCCACTTGGGCACAATTTTGGGCTTAATTTTGGGCACTTTGGCCTACGCACGTCGCATGCGTCCCCTGTTTTGTTTTGTTTCGAGGTCTCAATGCCTCGTGCTTTACCTGAGCAGATTGCCTGGTAGCCTCCAGGTTTAACAATAGGCTGGCCCTCGGAGTGCGCACACGCTCCTTGTATTTTACAATGACTCCGACGCCCTTTGGGCTGGTATAATGACTACAGCTTTGCTGAGGAGCCGATACATTATTCATTCTCTGTTTTAGTGTGCATAGGGTTGGCTCCCCCTCTACTCCTCCATTGCACTGTGCTTTGCACTACCAGATATATTGAATACTGATATCCCGTAAGGGTGATGATGGGATATATATATATATTGGAGGATGACAACTAACTGATAGGAGCGCAAGAGCCTCCTGACCTAATTATGTTGACACCCAGGTTCTTCCCGTTCTTGTGTGGTCAACAGGGCCTCTAGTATGACGTTACCTAACTCAGGGTGACAGGGCTGGATTGACGCCCATTTTCGTTCTGCTACCACAAATCCTTGAGCATGATTTTGTTTTCTATGTACTTATTATCTTTATTATTTTTCTTTATTATTTTTCTTTATTATTTTGATTTCGTATTTCCTTTTCGCCAACACGTAAGGCAGCCGCGCGCGTGTGATGGGATTTAGCCTAGGGCGTTGCGACCCCCTTTTTGGGGTATAGCTGAGGAATTGCCCGACGGCGTCGCCAGGCTTCTTCTTTTCTAGTCGTCTCAGAAAGGGATTCCCAGATTTGACAGGCTGCAAATCAATGTCGTAGTCAGCGGCGATAGGCGTCGGCATGACGCCATTTGCGCCAGATCGTCCGACAGGCGCAAAGCCTTTCATAAGGTTGGACGCCAGATCCAGGTAGGCCTTTTGCGACAGGCCCCTATTGGACAGGTTTATTATCGTTGAATGTATAAAGGGTAGACGTTTTTTGCTTGTGGTCACATTCATACTAGTTGGTCAGTTCTTTTTCCATCGTTTTTCCGCAGCTTCTGGTGCTCTCCTCCCCTACAATGGCAGTTGTGGCGGTTCTAATGGTTGATGAGAGGTATAGGTTATCCCTAAGCTCTCAGCTCTCTAGTACCCTCCGAGTACAGAGTTATTTTACCTTTCAAGTTAATTGGATACATTTATGTATGGATAGGTCTATCTTAACAGGCCTTGGCCTCACATTTCCAGACATCGGATTGATGTGCTGGAATGGACCGGTTATAACCTTCATACATTGGTGGCTCTTAGTTTAGGTTTCCAGGTTTATCTCAATCCTACGCGACTCAGTGGTTGTACGACCCAATCTACAATGCGAGGATGACTTTCCGATGGTATCAGTACAAGAGTTTCCCTTCATGGGAGGGCCACGGTAGCGGTGTGTTGGGCACCGTCATTCAAACAGTTTTTTACGAGCCTTCGGCCATTCGGACTTCTTATCGTGCACGCCTCTGGAGGCTTATGGTTCACCATGCGCAATACCTCGACGGCGTGAACGATCAGCGGATATGGGCATGTAGGTCATCTTCTTGGTGGACTTGTTCCAGGACTCAGGCCATTCTGCCGAAACGTTCACATTTAGGTTGTTGCGGTATACCTCCTTAGCCTACTTGGCAGTAAAGGTTTGTTCCATCCGGTTTCCTTGTATTTCTGGCGACTGGGTCGCAACTTTCGTGCAGGGTGGACTCCATTTTTGAAATTCCAATGCCCCTTGGGTCGGCGGAGGCCGGCTCGGTTTCCTGCCTTACCTTACAATTTTCCCTTTTCTCATGAAGTAGAACTCATGTAGTTCAAGGCAGATGCCTTTATGGTTCACCAGGGAGCTACGACCCGCAGATTCTTTGTTACCGTTTAGTAAGCACGGGTCTGGGTCTGACACATGGCAATGTGGTAAGTACAGTTTTCACTAGGTGTATGTATTCCGACTTTGCTTTATTTACGATCAAGTTCTGGTATTCTACAATACTTCCTGGTTTTCGAACGCGCTGAGGGCGTTCATTTCGTATTCTGGGTCCTTCCATTATCGACATACGTTTCGGCGATAGAGGGTCGCTTTGTTGATATGTACGCCATTGGCGGCTTTGTGAGGACTGATTTCTCTACTTGTGAATTATTTACCAAATAATGTACGGGGTCTTCAGTAACGTTCATCTTATACCATCCGTTTTGGCCGTTTTTCTGCGGCTCATTCTCGGTTCAGGGCAGGTTGCTGAACTTGCGTCGGGTTTTCTTTCGAATTCTTTTTGGTGGCATAAATATTCCAAACCGGACTATTTCTCGTGATTTCCTTTTTATTATTAGTCATATAATGGTAGGTCGACTGGACATTAAATATTGTCAGGCTGTGTTACGAAGCATTCCACCTTCGGGTGTTCCTATGGCGAGGCAAGTCCGCCTTTTACAGGTACAGTATATACTTTAGGAAGTTGCTCTGTCAGCGAGGTCTGAACTGCATGTGGTCAGGGCCTGGTCACACAAATTCGAGATAATGCACTTTATGGGTTTCTTCACATGCCTCATGGCTTACAACGATGATTCTCGGATTTACTATCTGAGGTTTACGCATATATGTTCATATGATTGTTGATGATTAGTGACATTTATATGTGAGTATGAGGCTATTACAGCCGATGGTTGAGGGCCTTTGGCCGGAATGGGTGTTAGAACCAATTGTGAGATGTAGTTTGCTCAAGTACCATACTTATCATTCTTGTTTTGATAATTACCATTGTTGTGAAAGTTTTAATTCTTCTGATGGAGTTTTCTCTGACTCTATTTAAACAGTGTATTATGTACCGGTGGGAGATTTAAGACTGTAGTTGTGTTTAATAAGCGTTGAACTAGCATAATCCGAAGCCTCCGGTCCTGTAATAGAATCAAAAATTAGCTAGCATTCGCGCCAAGAATTTTCAATTCTATTAAGGACACGGAGGCGAGGATTATCCCACCCGGTTTATTACAGTATTGGTAATAATTACCCACCCGCATGTACTTGATATTCTGTATCAGCAGAAGTTACGGGTTTTTTCCTCTCATTCCTTTCAGCTTCGAGTAAAGAAGAAGGAACAGGTGTTCTTCTGGCTTAGAAGACGTGATCTTTCCAGTTGACGATGGTTCTCCATGTTGAAGGATGTTTATTGAGACTCATACTCCGTGAAAAGGACTGGATTTATTAATTTTGGTTCTCCATGTTGAAGGATGTTTATTGAGACTCATATTCCGTGAAATGGACTAGATTTATTAATGTGTGGACTGTATATGTTCGAGCAAAGAAAGAGGAGGAGACACAGGATACAGCAGCTCTTATGGGGCTATACAGGATGTGATGTATGTACAAGCATCATGGGAAATGTAGTTTTATTTGCATACAAAATGTTTTTCATTGGCTGCTGTGAGTGGCAAATATAAGAAAGAGAAGCATAATCCTCGCCTCCGTGTCCTTAATAGAATTGAAAATTCTTGGCGCGAATGCTAGCTAATTTTTGATTCATCTGGCTGCAAAGCCTCCAGGGCCCAGCGTGCGCTACACAAAGGGTGGCACAGGTACAGACAGCGCAGGCGCACGCGCTGCATCACGAGGCATCACACGCCCTCCCAGGGCTCCTCATCATTGATGCCCAGAGGCAGATGGTGGCCCGAGAGCACAGGGAGGAAGGGGTGCGGTCTTGAAAGGGAGTGTGTGGAGTGAAGCTGGTCTAAAGAGAGGCGTGGTCTTGAAAGGGAGTGTGGTCTATAGAGGGGCGTGGTTCAAGAGGGGTGCGGTCTATAGAGGGCGTGGTCTTGAAAAGGAGAGTGGGGAGAGAGGCGTGATCTATAGAGAGGCGTGGTCTATAGAGGGGCGTGGTTCAAGAGAGCCGTGGTCTATAGAGGGGCGTGGTCTTGAAAGGGTGTGTGTGGAGAGAAGCTGGTCTAAAGAGAGGCGTGGTCTATAGAGGGCGCGGTCTATAGAGGGGCGTGGTTCAAGAGAGCCGTGGTCTATAGAGGGGCGTGGTCTTGAAAGGGAGTGTGGTCTATAGAGGGCGTGGTCTATAGAGGGGCGTGGTTCGAGAGGGGTGCGGTCTATAGAGGCGTGGTCTTGAAAAGGAGAGTGTGGGGAGAGGCGTGGTCTGCAGAGGGGCGCGGTCTATAAAGAGGCGTGGTCTATAGAGAGGCGCGGCCTATAGAGCGGCGTTGTCTTGAAAGGGGAGCGGTCAACAAAGGGGCGTGGTCTAGCGGGAGTGGTTTGCAAGGGGTGTGGTCTTGAGAGGGGGTGGCCTCTCTAAGGTACCCCGGGGGCGCTTTCGAGCTGTCACCTCGGTGGCCGGCTGGGCGGCATTAATTGTCCGTCGTTTGTGTCTATGGTCAAAGCCGCGCTTCTCTTCCCCGCTTGGCAGAAGACGCGAGCGAGTCCTTCCTCTCTTTCTACTCCTCTAATTACCAACCCTTGTCGTCACGCGCCCAGTCGTTCCCAGGCTCGCGCCTCTCTCCCCTCGCACTTTGATTGGCTCCTGAGCTCGAGTCCGGAAGTGGAGCCCGACGCCATCTGGAGAGCCGTGGAGTGGAAGGAGGGAGACATGGTGAGTGGGGGGCGTGGGGCAGGAGAGAGGAGGGGGGGCGTGGGGCAGGAGAGAGGAGGGGGGGCGTGGGGCAGGAGAGAGGGGGGGCGGAGGGGGGCAAGAGAGAGGAGGGGGGGCGGAGGGGGGCAAGAGAGAGGAGGGGGGGCGGAGGGGGGCAGGAGAGAGCAGGGGGCAGGAGAGAGGAGGGGGTGCGTGGGGCAGAAGAGAGGAGGGGGGGCGGAGGGGGGCAGGAGAGAGGAGGGGGGCAGGAGAGAGGAGGGGGGCGGAGGGGGGCAGGAGAGAGGAGGGGGGGCGTGGGGCAGGAGAGAGGAGGGGGTGCGTGGGGCAGAAGAGAGGAGGGGGGGCGGAGGGGGGCAGGAGAGAGGAGGGGGGCAGGAGAGAGGAGGGGGGCGGAGGGGGGCAGGAGAGAGGAGGGGGGGCGTGGGGCAGGAGAGAGGAGGGGGGGCGTGGGGCAGAAGAGAGGAGGGGGGGCGTGGGGCAGGAGAGAGGAGGGGGGGCAGGAGAGAGGAGGGGGGGGCAGGAGAGAGGAGGGGGGGCGTGGGGCAGGAGAGGAGGGGGGGTGTGGGGCAGGAGAGAGGGGGGCAGGAGAGAGGAGGGGGGGCGTGGGGCAGGAGAGAGGAGGAGGGGGCAGGAGAGAGGAGGGGGGGCGTGGGGCAGGAGAGAGGAGGGGGGGCGTGGGGCAGGAGAGAGGAGGGGGGGCGTGGGGCAGGAGAGAGGAGGAGGGGGCAGGAGAGAGGAGGGGGGGCGTGGGGCAGGAGGGCGGAGGGGGGGCGTGGGGCAGGAGGGCGGAGGGGGGGGCGTGGGGCAGGAGGGAGGAGGGGGGCGTGGGGCAGGAGAGGGGGGCGTGGGGCAGGAGAGAGGAGGGGGGGTGGGGCAGGAGAGAGGGGGGGCGTGGGGCAGGAGAGAGGAGGGGGCGAGGGGGCGGGGGGGCAGGAGAGAGGAGGGCGGAGGGGGGCGTGGGGCAGGTGAGCGGAGGGGGGGCGTGGGGCAGGAGCGGAGGGGGGGCGTGGGGCAGGAGCGGAGGGGGGGCGTGGGGCAGGAGAGAGGAGGGGGGCGTGGGGCAGGAGAGAGGAGGGGGGGCGTGGGGCAGGAGGGAGGAGGGGGGCTTGGGGCAGGAGAGAGGAGGGGGCGTGAGGGAGGAGGGGGGCGTTGGGTAGGAGAGAGGAGGGGGGGCGGGGGGCAGGAGAGAGGAGGGGGACCGGGGGGGGCAGGAGAGAGGAGGGGGACCGGGGGGGGCAGGAGGGAGGAGGGGGGACGTGGGGCAGGAGAGAGGAGGGGGGCGTGGTGCAGGAGAGAGGAGGGGGGCAGGAGGGAGGAGGGGGGGCGTGGGGCAGGAGAGAGGAGGGGGGGCGTGGGACAGGAGAGGGGGGCGTGGGGCAGGAGAGAGGAGGGGGCGTTGGGCAGGAGAGAGGAGGGGGGCGCGGGGCAGGAGGGAGGAGGGGAGGCGTGGGGCAGGAGGGAGGAGGGGGGGCAGGAGGGAGGGGGGGCGTGGGGCAGGAGGGAGGAGGGTGGCGTGGGGCAGGAGAGAGGAGGGGGGGCGTGGGGCAGGAGGGAGGAGGGGGGGCGTGGGACAGGAGAGGGGAGTAGAGTGGAGGCGGGGCGTGGGGCAGGAGAGAGGAGGCGGGGCGTGGGGCAGGAGAGAGGAGGTGGGGCAGGAGAGAGGAGGGGGGCGTGGGGCAGGAGAGAGGAGGAGGAGGAGGAGGAGGAGAGAGGAGGGGGGCGTGGGGCAGGAGAGAGAAGGGGGGCGTGGGACAGGAGGGGGGGCGTGGGAGAGGGGAGAAGAGAGGAGGCGGGCGTGGGGCAGGAGAGAGGAGGGGGGGCGTGGGGCAGGAGAGAGGAGGGGGGGCGTGGGGCAGGAGAGACCAGGAGGGGGGCGTGTGGCAGGAGAGAGGAGGGGGTGCGGGGGCGTGGTGCAGGAGAGGGGGGCCAGGGGGGGCGTGGGGCCGGAGAGATGAGGGGGGGCGGGAGAGAGGAGGGGGGGCGTGGGGCAGGAGAGGAGGGGGGCGTGGGGCAGGAGAGAGGAGGGGGGGCGTGGGGCAGGAGAGAGGAGGGGCGGCGTGGGGCAGGAGAGAGGGGCGGCGTGGGGCAGGAGAGAGGGAGGGGGCAGGAGAAGGAAGAGGGACACATTTATTTTTTTATTTTATTTACTTTATGCATTTTTATATAGCGCAGGCTTTTCCCGAAGGTGTCAGAGAGCTTCAGAATAGGAACAGTAATGATACATGAGGAAAACATTACAAGTGAACAAATTACAAAAGCAAACGTAAGTTACATGAGACAAAAGTGACAATTGTGAGCAAACAAAATACAAGAGGTAGAAAACGGTACATTACAGGAGGAAAAAGTGACGTGTGCATGTTACAAATGCTTACAAAGTACAAGTAGCGGTATAATACTGCAGTAAATGGCAGACACTCAAGCACAAGAACAAACGTTACGTAGGCAATGGTGGCACTTGTGCAAGTACCGGAAGCAAACAAAATGTAAGAGGTAGCAAACAGTGTGTTACAAGAGAAAAGTGACGTGTGCATGTTACAAAAGAGAACCAGACACAGGTAGAAGGATAATACTGCAATAAATGGCAGACACTCAAACCACAAGAACACACTGGGAAGGCACTTCTATAGTCATGGAGAAGAGAATTACCTATAATGGAAGGACTTCCTTCAGATAATAGAGAGGGCGTGAATTACATTTGGAAGTGTCTTTGAAAGAGGAGAACTTTGAGGTCCGTTTTGAAGGCCTGGGAAGAGGTGGTGGTCCGGAGCTGAAGCGGAAGTAAGTTCCAGATTCTCACCGCGTTGCCTGAAAAGGATTGAGCCATCGATCTTTCCTTCTTAAAAGTGGGAGGTTCAAGCAGTACATTTTCCGCATTACGTGATGGTCTGGAGCCTCCAGAGAGTTTGTTTATTCACCAGGTAGCGAGGAGAGGAGGAGTGCAAGGCTTTGTGGGTGATGCAGGCAGTCTTGTAGATAGATCTTGCCTCGATGGGAAGCCATCGGAGGGTGGATAACATGGGTGTGATGTGGTCGCTTCTTTTGGCCCCAAAAAAAAACGAGCTGCTGAATGGAGAACAGATTTAAGGGGGGGCGGATGGGATTTGGGAAAGCCAGTAAGAAGAGAATTGCAGTAGTCCAGTCTGGAGAGGACCAGCGATTGGACCAGGGTTTTAAGGTCTTGCTCCGGGAAGAAGCAACAAATTCCCCAAAGAAGTCGCAGTTGTTATCGAGCAGACTTTGCAAAGGAATTGATGTGGGAGATTAGATTGAGTTTTTTGTCGAGTATGACACCAAGTTATTTTGCGCTTTCGACAATGATGGGTTTATTGTTAAGTAGATTCATCTGATCCATCCATGATTGAACTGGGGGAGGAGAAAGCGAGGAGGAGAGGAGGAGGAAATCAGTTTTGGAGGGATTCAGAATCAGTTGATGAGTTGACATCCAGTTTTGAATGGAGTCGTGAGTAGAGCTTAGGATGGAGAGATCGTGAGTGGAGGCAACCTTGAGGTAGATTTGAGTGTTGTCTGCATAGAGATGATAGTGGATTAGAAGACAAGACCCCCCTGAATCAAGTATCCACAGCGCTTCATCAATCACTTGCAGCAGGGCTGTTTCAGTGCTACAGTTTTGGATGAAGCCAGACTGAAAATTATCAAGAGATCATTGTCCTTGATATGACAAGAGTTGTTTTGCTACACATCTTTCTGTGATCTTCGCAAGAAAGGGTAAGTTAGTGATGAAGCGGAAGTTGTTGACGTCATTCGCATCCGCAATGGAACACCTTTCCACTGGAAATCCGTCTCTGCCAAGATTTTCTTTCTTTTCGGAAAGCACTGAAGACCTAGCTTTTTAGACAGGCGATTTAACCTTCTTCCCTCACCTTCGTTGTGTTACGTTCAAACTTAGCGCCAAGAAACTAATCAGTGTTAGTGCGCTCAATAAATGACTTAATAACATAACATAACAATGGGTTTTTTAAGCGGAGGGGTGACCTGCCCAGTTTCGAAGGGGACTGTTGGACAGGGCCTCGTGGCGTGGCCCCACTCCTCCCGCATGGCGGGTCCCGGACTACTTCGACCCCTGTTCTACGACCAAGAGCGGCACCTTCCACCCTCCACGAGTGCCGCCCCTGCGGGCCGTTCCCCAGCTCTCCCCCGACGTAACGACCTCATCTCCTCAACTCTCCTGGCTGGCCTGGACCATTTTCCCGGACCATCGTCTCCGGCCCAGCTGCCATCTTGGACCCTCCACAACCAGGCCTCGTGGCCTCGGCCCGACCCCAGCCGCAGGCCCAGCAAAGCCCCGACATCGAGGCACCACGATCTGACCAGGGGGTAAAGAGACCACTTGGCGAGTCAATGGGGGAAGGAGTTTCGATGGTCCCCCATCCGCCTAGTTTCGATCGCCCACAGCCTCCCAGGGCGCTGGCTCCACCCCCCTGCTGGGTGTCTGGACCCGCACATCCCGGACCCCCCGACCTCCAAGTGCGAGGGTCCGGACATCAAAGAGCTCCAGACCTATAACTGGGGCAACTCCAGAGCAGGAAGGCAGTTGTATCCTGGAGTCGAGAGACACCGAGACAAACTCATCCTTGGAGTCCTGCTGGCGCTGCCGCGGCTCATCTTCGTGAACCATCCTTGGAGTCCTGCTGGTGCTGCCGCGGCTCATCTTCGTGAACCATCCTTGGAGTCCTGCTGCCGCGGCTCATCTTCGTGAACCATCCTTGGAGTCCTGCTGGCGCTGCCGCGGCTCATCTTCGTGAACCATCCTTGGAGTCCTGCTGACGCTGCTGCGGCTCATCTTCGTGAACCATCCTTGGAGTCCTGCTGACGCTGCTGCGGCTCATCTTCGTGAACCAGCCTTGGAGTCCTGCTGGCGCTGCCGCGGCTCATCTTCGTGAACCATCTTGGAGTCCTGCTGGAGCTGCCGCGGCCCATCCTCTTGAACCATCTTGGGAGTCCTGCTGGCGCTGCCGCGGCCCCTACCGAAGAAACCTCCAGCTCGAGGATTGAGAGCTGTCTGTAAGATATCCCTGTACCGGACCGGTACCAAGACTGTCCCGCTACCCCCTTCCCACAGAGACTAGATTCAAGGGGATCCTCGAATCCCAGTTCTACTGTATCGTACGATAGCCTGCCAAAGAATACTGATAAAAGAGTTAAGAACCTATCTTTGCGTGGTGTCCTTCTGTAGGGGGGTGGTTGCTCGTCCGTACGATCTAAGGAGAGGGCCCTCGCCAGGAGGCCTCTCCCCCTTACTCGGCCGACCCTCAGGTTTCCCGTCTAACAGGGACAGGAAGGGAGCCTTGAACAGAGGGAAGAGGTTGAACAGAGTGGTCCAATAGGAAAGAGAATGGGTATAGAAGTCCAGGGCACTGGGGATGGGGTCCAGAGTATGGTTGGAGGGCTTTGTTTCGCGGGGGCAGGAGAGGGAGGAGAGTGGGGGGCGGGAGGAGGGGGGCAGTAAAGGGAAGAGGGGGGGCAGGAGAGGGGAGAGGGGGGCAGGAGGGAAGAGGGGGGGCTGGAGAGGGAGGAGGATGGGTCAGGGTGTAGGGGAAAGAGGAGCATGAAGCAGGTAAGAGTAGGTGGTAGGCATGGTGCGAGGTAGGAGAGGGAGGACGTAGGCATGGTGCTGGGCATAAGAGGGAGGCATGATGCAGGGCAGGAGACGGGGGAGAGAGTCATGGTGAGGTTGGGCCAGGTGAGAGGAGGGGGAGAAGCATGGAGAGGGGGAGCAGAGAGGGAGGAGGGAGGCATGGTGCGAGGAATGAGGCATGTGGAGGTGTGGAGCAAGAGAGGGGAGGCGGGAGACGGTTAGGAGAGGGAGGGGGCTGCAGGTGCTGGGATCGAACAACTCTGACACAAACAGGTCACAAAGGAAACGTTTAGCCGTGAGGGAGCCCAGCAGGCGCAGACTTTGTGGTCAACTGAAGAAAGAGCTTTCTTCAGTACTACAGAGGGGGGCTTCGTCTCCATTCACATGTTGGTGGACGTACATGTTTTTATTGGGAAGATGATGTGTGCTTCCGCAAAATTGGCTACCTGAGCCAAGAGCAGTGTTGTTTTCTTAAGGGTTCCACTAATGGCAGTGTGATGATGTTAAAATGTCCGATAAGTATATTATTTACTGTGTTTGTTTCTCTGGCAGCAGTACAGTCACTAGGTATGTGCTGCTGTTTTCTAGTCCCAGCGCTCTCCCGTTCCACCATTAACTTTGGACTCAAGTGCAGGGGTGTGTTTGAGAGCAGTATGGGAAGCCCAGGGCTACACTAATATACATGGATTTTTAGTGGCCTTATGTTATCAATAAAAAAGAGGTTCTAGAGCACTAATGAGGGAGAGGCTTAGACTTGACCCACTTGTTGGTTTTCCTGAGTACAGGATTTGATTGGGCTGAATTTGTGCTTTTCCACTAAAAAGAGCGCTTGTGTGACACTTTGACTTCTGTAAAAGTATGTACTAGATACAGCAGGTTTTAGTTGGCTATGATCAAGGCAATAGGCTTGACATATTGATTGTGAAAAGCATGTATTAAAGTTGATAGGCAATTCAGGCTGGATTATTATTTCTCCACATTAAAGCACGAGTATAGGTATTTAGTTACCTAAATTAACAACGATTATCTTTGTACGGAAAACATTTGGTGTTGGTTACCGCCTCTGACAAATGTTTGTGGTAGAAGATTTGCACTATAAAAAAAATCTGCTAGAATCTCTTCAGAAGTCATTACACGCTCAGCTGTCTGCCTGGATCGTGTAAAAAAAAAAAAGGTGTATATATACATTTTTTCACTGAGAAAAAACAAAGGTTACAGGGGCGTTATAGTTAGGAAATCGCATTAAAAAAACTTGGAAATTCACTGAAAAAAACAAAGTTTAAAGGGACTTTACAGTTAGTCTGACATTTTCCCCGTACAAAACTAGAGAAATTCAGCAGTTATACTATAACTCGCGCCCCCTCAATGCACTGCTTATGACCTCGCATATTACATCACTCATGAAGTGGTCAGTGACATCACTGATGACATCTGAAATGACGCTGTCTGGGAGCCCAGGGAAACACAGCTGGTGTAGGCTTCGTCTGCTCCATTGGCCTGGTCAAGTCCCCAAGCTCCATCGCCGTGTAGGGGGGCTGATGCGGACACCTCCTGCAAAGTGGAGCAGCAACCGGCAGCTCCCGCGTCCACCACTGCCCACCAGATGCTGAGCAGCATCTGGGCATCGGTCATCAAAGACAGCTAAAGGTAGGGGGGTGAGCGTGGGCATGAGCACGGCAGCCTTAGTAGTCTGATGCTGAGTGCGAGCCCAGGACCCTGCGGAAGCGGCCCAGCTAGGTCTGGGTGTGGCATGCATGGGGCCTGGTGAGCTCCCGCTCGGGCACTGCTTTACGACCCGGCCACTTCACTCCACACCTAGTACCCTCATTCCCTGGGAACTCAGATCCTGATTTCAGGGGAAAACTTGTCAGCAGAAGGAGTGGTGGCAGGGGGTTGGGTGGTGCAGCACCCAGGCAGCAGGTCCAACCCAGCCCCCCCCCCCCCAACCCCTCCCTAGTACCTGCTGTCTATCCAGAGTGGGTCAGCCCTGAAACCACTGCCAGGTCTGTCAGGGAGTTGGACCACAGACCACATTGCCCTTTGTACCCGCCTTCCACTGGAGTACCAGAGAGGGTGGAGTCTGGTAACCCAGAGGAGTTGGACCACAGACCACATTGCCCTTTGTACCCGCCTTCCACTGGAGTACCAGAGAGGGTGGAGTCTGGTAACCCAGAGCTGCGAGCAATGTGTTGGGGAGCGCTGTGCACCAGGTGCTACGAGGCCTAAAACCTGCTGCATCTTCTCCCTGTGCTGTCTCCTCTCCACCCCACCCACCCCACATTGACAAAACAATTCAAGCGGAGGGTATGGCAGCGCGAGGTGATAGTGGCCTCCCCAGGCGGCCAGCTCACTGAATTGCCCGGTCTTAAAGGGATGAGCCCTAAAAAAAAAGATATTGGCTGCCCAAATATGACCCCAGTGGAACCGATTAGTACCCAATTGCAAAGAAAAAGGTTCACAAGGAGTACCATCCAGCCTCTGAGCCCGAACTAAATCCCCTAGCCCACCCCACAAAGATGCTCAATTACGCATTTCTTCAAAAAAACAGCTAACTCCAGCAACTTCAGTACCTCCCAGGGTGACCAAAAGGACTGCTCTCAAGAGGAAGCCTTTCCTTACTTGGACACGTCCACCCCACAGGCAACTACCAACACAAGTGCGGGAGGAGAGACCTCCCAGCGCCCAGAAACTCCCAAACGGAGGTCGCTATTAAGCCCAGCAAGCCGAAGAGAACAGGAAGGCGACTCATCACAAGCTTTTTCTGGGGCGCTCACTGGCGACATCACATCTACAATGAAAGAAATGGCGCTTGGCCCTTTTATCAATAGGAACAAAGAGACTGCACTGCCAAACAAGCATTTACAATGCAACGGTCTCGCCTTTGCAAAAGTTAGAGCTATTGGCATTTTAAATGACAACATTTTTATTTATGTGTTGGCTTTGAAAACAGATAAATAATGGCATTGTCATTTACAATGCCAATAACCTAATCTCTCGCAAATGCGACACCTATTGCATTTGCACACACACACCAAGCATTTGCAATGCAATAAGTATCGCATTAATTAAGTTTGAGCTATTGGCATTGCGAAATATTGCTACACCAATTGCAACAAAAGTCTATAAATTGTAAGGCAAAAAAATGTATATTTATTTTTGTAGCAATGGTGACATGCTGCGCTTTAGATGAATATGTTTTTTAAAAGTAAAGTGTGCCATACTGCGATTGCTACAATAGTTAATTGTGGATGCGTTAACAATTGATGTGTGCACTGATGGCTGGTGGTGTGTGGGCCTGGTGGAAGTGTGCACTGACAGCTGGTGGTGTGTGTGCCTGGGCAAAGCGTGCACTGATGGCTGGTGGTGTGTGCCTGCTGAAAGCGTGCACTAACGGCTGGTGTGTGTGTGTGTGTGTGTGTTGAAAGCGTGCACTGATGGCTGGAGTTGTGTGTGCCTGGTGGCAAAGCGTGCACTGACGTCTGGTGGTGTGTGTGTCTGGAAGCTTACACTAAAGGCTGGTGGTGTGTGCGCCTGGTGGAAAATAGTGCACTGACATGTTTAAAAGTAAAGTGCACCATACTGCGATTGCTACAGTAGTTAATTGTGGATGCCTTAACAATTGACGCGTACACTGGCAGCTGGTGGTGTGTGCCTGGTGAAAGCGTGCACTGACAGCTGGTGGTATGTGTGTGTGCCTGGTGAAAGCATGCGTGCCTGGTGAAAGCATGCACTGACATCTGGTGGTGTGTGCCTGGTGGAAGCGTGCACTGCCGGCTGGTGGTGTTTGTGCCCGGTGAAAGCGTACACTGACGGCTGGTGGTGTTTGTGCCTGGTGAAAGCGTGCACTGATGACTAATGGTGTCTATGCCTAGTGAAAGCGTGCCCTGATGACTAATGGTGTCTGTGCCTGGTGAGTGTGCACTGACGGCTAGTGGTGTATATGCCTGGTGAAAGCGTGCACTGGCGGCTGGTGGAGTGTGCCTGGTGAAAGCGTGCACTTACGGCTGGTGCTGTGTGTGTGTGGTGGAAGCATGCACTGACGGCTGGTGGTGTTTGTGCCCGGTGAAAGCATGCACTGACGGCTGATGGTGTCTGTGCCTGGTGAGTGTACACTGATGGCCAATGGTGTGTATGCCTGGTGAAAGCGTGCGGCTGGTGGTGTGTGTGCCTGGTGAAAGCCTGCACTGACGGCTGATGGTGTGTGCCTGGTGAAAGCATGCACGGACGGCTGGTGGTGTGTGTGTTCACCTGGTGAAAGCGTGCACTGACGGCTGGTGGGGTTTGTGCCTGGTGAAAGCGTGCACTGATGACTAATGGGGTCTGTGCCAGGTGAGTGTGGACTGACGGCTGGTGGTGTGTATGCCTGGTGAAAGCGTACACTGACGGCTGGTGCTGTTTGTGTCCCTGTGAGGAAATATAAATTTTATGGTCAAGTTGTGTTCCCTAGCGTGTACCCCACCGTCTCCATTTACCAGCTTAAAGTGCATGTAACTTCCCTCCTGTGCCAGCTATGAAGACGCAAATACATTTGCGTCCAACGTTAACATGTCCTCTTTCAGACCCACCCTGAATGGGTTGAATATTCCGTTTCTAAGTATGCTATGCCAACGTCTTTATGTGGTGTACTTTACACGTTTTTCAGCTCTGGCGAAGTAGGCCCTGAATTCTGCCATCAAGCCTTTTTTCTGCCTTCTGACTCTGAAAGCCTCAGCCCAGGCTGTCTCTGTACCCGTGACCTCTGCCTTACTCCCTGTGCGGCTCATGGCGCTTAGCTCAGCCTGCTGCCTGCCAAGACTGACTTCAACCTTCGAATTATCTGTTCCGCTCTTCGAAAATGCATTCCTGCCTACTAGTTTAAGTAAACATCCCCCCAGCTGCAGAGCAAAGGGCCCGGCCTCACTGTCTCCGTGCAAGTAATTCATAGCCTCTGTTACCATGGTAGGCCCATGCCCCTCGCATTCTCATGTAGACACTTAGGCGCTTATACACGCACTCACAGTCAGTATAGAATAGCTTCTGCCCCAGAGACCTTTTCCGTTTAGATAATATGGTTCCCAAACATCAGATATCAGATATGATAGAGTACGAGTTGATCTGACATGCCAGACTTCTGTCTCTTTCCGCCAGTGTAAATGTCAAGTCCCCTGCACCCTCTGGTTTCACGTCAATCACACGTCATGCAGCTGCGCGCGCATCCAGGCCTCTGATTTCTGCTGACATTGTAACATTCTGCTTTGTGCCACCCACTTGTGACACCTACCTGTGACGTTTCTAGCACACACCTCTATGTTCACGCCTAGTTCACGCCTTCTAATTACGTATCACTACCACGTGTGTGCTCTTATCTTGCTTCTCTCAGCTGTTACGCCTACTGTATTGGTTTCTACTGTACGATTTAAGTATATAAGCTATGTATTGTCAATAAAATATTGCTCTATCCCTTCCTGAACCCCTGTGGTTGCAGGAACATGATATCCAGTTCTAGAACCATTCCTTTTTAAGGAATAAAACCCCAAAGAACTCTAACACCACGGACTCTGCCTCTTTCTTTCCGATTGAGTTATTATTGATTAAGTACTTACCTGCATAGAAATTAGGACGGTAAATCAAATATTTACCACACCTGCTGAAAGCGTGCACTGACGGCTGGTGGTGTGTGTCTGGTGAAAGCGCGCACTGACGGCTGGTGGTGTGTGCGCGCCTGGTGAAAGCGCGCACTGACGTCTGGAGGTGTGTGTTTGTGGTGGGAGAGTGCACTGACGGCTGGTGGGGTTTGTGCCCGGTGAAAGAGTGCACTGATGACTGATGGTGTCTGTGCCTGGTGAGTGTGCAGTGACGGCCGGTGGTGTGTATGCCTGGTGAAAGTGTGCACTAACGGCTGGTGCTGTTTGTGTGCCTGCTGAAAGCGCGCACTGAAGGCTGGTGGTGTGTGTGCCTGGTGGCAAAGCGTGCCCTGACAGCTGATGGTGTGTGTGTGTCTGGAAGCATGCACTGAAGGCTGGTGGTGTTTGCCTGATGGAAAAGTGTGCACTAGCATTTGTTGGTAGGCGGATATGTAGACAAAAACAATGGCCAATTGAGTCTCGAGGTAGGCGCATTTTATGAAGCAAACCGAGCTGAGGATCCAATTAACGACAGTTGTGATCAGGAAAAGGGGAATATCATAGGTTTGGTGGACTTCACTGGCTAAAGGTTCGATACCGACTGGTCTACTACAATGATAATTTGATTCACCGTTTTGCTGTAGAAAGTGAAGAACAGGAAATGGAAAACTATGTAGGTGGAGTGTTTAAGCAAGGTGAACATCATTACTGGAAGAGAGCTGAATGTACAGTACGAGTGTGGTTGGGGAGAAAGGGAATGTGTACAAAGATCTCCACAGCCTTTCAAATGTACTACGTTTTTCATAATTACAAATGAGGCTACCATGCTCCCTGCCCCCAACAATTTGATGTCTCAAGTCACAAGCCTGGGCCAAATGGGAAAGCTTAAAAAATGTAAATAATTTCCAAGGAAATGTGAAAGGCATAATATACAAAACAGCACGGTTTCTCAGCTTTCACCAGCAGCTCCACAATAGGTCTAGACCTACATATCGCTTTAGATGTCTATTGTCAACAACCTACCCTACAATACCAGATCTGTAGAAATTAAGCATGGTGCCAAGTATGCAGTGACAATGGTGAGCTCACAAATTACGCACTATAAATGAGCGCTGTAGAAACAAGTGCACAACATCTGCGCAGTGCTTGAAGACCAGCGGTAGCAACGTGCTATGTGAATACGAAAGCTTACAAACTGCCACCCCACTACCCCCAAATAATGTTTCCATCATTTGCAGGCTATCCATTATTTTGCTCCGAGGGGCGCAATTCTGCAAAACTGTCCATGGGTATCTGCTTTCCAAACGTTTGATACCAAACGGGAAGAAGAAGCAAGACTCATCACTTGTATAACCAACCCCGCTGGCTGTGTAAAGTCAACACAAAGCTCGCATGTCAAAGTGCATGTGAACAGTGTGCTGCGCGTGGCCATCTCTTGTCTGAATGCTGGTTTACCTGCGGGACAGGAGATGTGCACGCGGGCGTGCCTGTACGTGCTCGTCCAAAGACCAGAATCGCTGCGCGTGCACTGCTCTGTGTCCCTTGAGAGCTAACTTGGCGACAATAGGTCTCGATGCCGAGATCTAAAAAGAACCATGGTTCATCTGTTCCATTGTCCAGTTGGCCTTATCTTCAGCAAAGCAGTTTGTTCCGTCATGCATTTAGTCCTTCACCCTGAGGGCCTGTGCTCCATGCTACCCCAGGGGCAGTTTTTGGACGGGATTATGTGACGCTAACGACATGAATCTAACCAATCCCGCAGCTTCTCTTATGATGTTTTCAGCATGATGAGAGAAGCTCCATGATTGCACGGAGCAGGTTAACCCAGTGCTCCTTGTGTGACTGGGAGCCTGTGTCTGCAATCCACCGCTGTTATTACAGATGCTGAATTGATGAAGTGGGCAAGGTGCGCATGCCGGGCTGGCCGACGCAAGACAGCCGGCCAATCTAACATGTGCACTCCGCACTTTAGGTGTCATCCCTGCTGCAGTACTGCTGCTAATCATTCAGCAGGAAGGAGTCCTCCCCGCCCTCATGAACCCAGTGGCACACACTGATGCAGATCATATTGAATAGTTGGTTTACTGTTGCACTTGCAGCAGGTGGGGCGAGGCTCCTACGGCCAAAGGTAGGAACCACTGCTGAGCTGTACTCTAAGAGACGTAAGTGCTTTTGAAGGTACATCATTCAAACCTCTGTGGGGCTCGATCAGCGGACTAGCTAGTTCTCCTTCACTCAGGCAGAGGTCTTTCTGATCCTGAATTTGGAGAAATGTTAGAACTTTTATAGATCTACCAACCACAACACCCACAGTGACGTCTGAGGATCCCTGCCACAGGAACCCTGCGATTCTCTGAGTGCGGGGCTGCCTACTGCAGTAACACAAGCACTATTAAAGGGACAGGCTCTCAGATGTTCTGCATTGAAAGGTAACGGTGGTGGCCAAGGGCTTGTTACTGTATGTAAACACATCTTCTCTGTTGGGATCTCTAGTTCAAACTCCTCAGAATTGGCATACATAGCGCTATAAAAAGCAGGTGATGCGATTACCCAAACCAATGGTGTTGAATAAGGACCTCCTGCCTGTACAAAGAACCCTTCTACAGGTTCTGTCGCCACAGACTCCAAGTTACCAGGACACCAGGTTCTGGCTGTTCCTCTTCTGCAAGCCATTCTAAGTCAGTCCAGTGGGTTCACCTACAGTGAATTATGACTCCACCCCCTGGGGTGCATTACAGAGACTGATCTGAATGGAGCGGCCTAGTGGCTGCATTTTCCAATTCCGGTTTGACTACAGACAGCATTGCCTACTTGCCAGTCCTCATGTTATCAGTACTTTAAAACATGCATAGTGGGCTCTGGGTCATCCACAGAGAAGCCCTTCTTGCTCACCTCATGCTATTATCTCTGTAGTGTATTGTTCCACCTCTTAAGGCGTACTTCATTGCAATGCAGCTATACAATTTTCCCACTACATGATCATTACCACCATAATTATCTTGATCACAACTAACATTGTGCCTACCACAGTTACCACCACCATTAATCATATCACCACAAACCACTACCATTACTACCTCTATTTATACCTCCAACAGCATTTCCACAATCACGACTATCGGCACCTCCCCCATTACCACCAGCATTACCAGCACCACTAGGACTACCATCATTACCACCACTACCATTCCATTCACCACCTTTAACACCAACCCCAATTCCACCACCACCACTGTGTGCAGTGATAAAACAAACATTGGCAACGTTTCTTTTTGGTTTAAGAGAGAAAAGGCAAACCAGAGCTACTCACTTTGCCAGTGCTTGTTAAGGCTGCCGGTGCTTCAGCTGCAAGGTTACATGTGGAAAGAGTAGCTGTGTGTTTCTGCAGGCACTGTGCGGTGAGGTCCTGTTGAGTCGAGTAGTAATGCTTTACACACTCAAATGTGGATGAATAGCAATTTATCATAAAGTAAATCAATGACATTCAGAAGTTAATTCACACACAAGCATCGATTGCATTTTCAGAGAAGGAATATATATATATTGTCCTAGGTAAGTTAACAACACTTCATAAGGAATATAGCTTAAACAAGGCGGTCTGTGCGCAGGGAAGAGGTGCTCTTGCAGTGTGAAATAATATGATAAAAATTAAAGCATAATCTAACTCCCTGGTTACACAGTGCACAGTGCTTTGGCCCGATATAGTCGTGCAGTACTGGAGATGTGATATTCAGTCATCTAGTCATGTCGTCCTCAAGACTGCATTAAGGAGACGCCCTATTGTTTAAGAGTGTAAAATGACAAAGTCAAAGGGAGTCTTATCGGGGCTTCGGGTGGTCGCTCTGAAATCCTAAAAGAAGCTCCCGCTGAGCGCCTCGGTTTGATTAATTGTAGATGCTCACATAAAGAGGCCGCTGACTAGATGATTGAATGTCGTAAAGAGATATATATACGTGTCGAAATGTTAACAAACTATATGAACTCACCTGCACTACATGGCTGGAATGAGGCAAAACAAATTGACCCTAGTACTGACCAATGAAATACATGTATGTGCTGTGCAGCCAGGCTGTATCAACTGTGTTTAATTTTTGTTGTATTCTTTCACGCGCGTCTACACACTGCACAAGCACTCCGTCCATCTTTCATTGCACGTGGAACACTCGTTTGAGCTATATTACTTATGAAGTGGTGTTGGGGCGGTAACTATAGCAAGAACGATCTATGTGTGAGTGTGAATTCACTTTTGAAAGCAATTGACTTAGCGCGGGACACTCCGGGTGGAGTGACTAAAAGTGTCAACATAACATAACCTACTCATGACAGATTGCTCGACAGGTTCCATCTGAGATTGCGCAACATTACTACCTGATCCAACAGAAGCAGATGTATTTGTATAGTGTAATACGCCGAAGTTCTGGTGGACACAGGGTAGCTAACCCTGTCGATTGTTACTTGCTGTGACCATCAGGGCACACCTTTCCTGGAGGGCAATGCTCATAAAAGGCCAGAGTGGAGGAGATCTGCAGAGCAGGCAGCAACCTTTAAAGTGATCGCAGTAGAATCAGGCAGGAGAACAGGGGCTAACGGGACAGGAGCCGCGGGTCTCCGCGGACCCCCTTCTCGATGGAAAGGCAGCTGCATGGGTCCTTTGTCCGTGCAGAGATGGGCAAAACATGCAGGCGAAAGTTTTGATGCTACTTAACTCAGCCCTTTATCCTTGCAGGGTCGACATAAAGAGTACCGCATACATAATACTGTTTGGAGTGTTGTGCATAATTCCCACCCGTCCCTTATCTGTGTGCTCGCACACGGTGCGCCCCCCTCGGTCCCCAGCCTGTGCCCCGCCCCTCGGAGCCCTATTTGGCAAGCCGCTGGTGTCTGCACCAGACTCTGGGGCTGTGGGGGGTGAGCAGTGTCCGCTTCCTAGCGCTGTGTAGCGGCTGGCGCAGTGGCAGCCCGAGGGGTCAATGCACTCGAGGAGGGAGAGAGCAGCCGGGCGTGCCCTCCGTTGGAAGAGGTAAAGCGCTGCGAAGGGCTAGCACGTAGGAGGGGGAAGTGCAGGAACAAAAGAGCGCTCACATTCACAGCTGATACAGGAGGCTTGGGGCCGCCTCAGACAGACGTACAGCTGCGTGGGGGATGACAGGGAGGTATCCAAAGATTTGCCACAGTTCTGGCCACCTTTTCCCCTCACTGAAACCGGGGCCTCTCTGAGCTGTCTCCGAAATATCTCCATACAAGGCCCGCTGCAGAGGCGCAAGGCGGGGGGCACTGCTGTGGGCCGGGCGGGGTGTGAAATACAGGGCAGTACTCTTCCCCCGCCCAAAAAAACGGTTGGGACTGCCCCATTAAAACCCCTCTGAGAAGTGCTGGTACTGCCCCCTGACACTGCTCTGTCAGAAAGTGGCGCAGTCCTGTTTAGAAGTGCAGATGCTCCTGTTACGGGAACTATCGCTTCCCCACAAGTACTGCTGGTGCCGATAATGCACCGGTTTTAGCTCCACTGTACAGCCTCCCCGTGACTCTCTGCCTCGTTGACCCGAAAACGAATTGCTCCGTTCCATTATCACAACGGCACGTAACAGTGGGCATGCACATATAAAATTTTCAAAGCTACAAACTCAAAATAAAACGCGGTAATGTGGGCATGTTGCTTTTGTAGCGAACATTCACAGCTTACCTCCCACACAATAAAGGAAGTAGTAAACGAAGGGCTGCATGGCATATTTAAAAACAACGCCACTGACGAGATGCAGTGAAATGCAAAAAGTGACCCAGGAACAGAACTACGTGGTTTGAAGCGGACGCCGGAGCACTGACGTCACATGCCGATTCCCTGTTGAAGAGACTATTCCACGGACTCGTCTCCCGCTTCCTACTCCCTGGTCCGTATTCCACGAGGGCAAGACGTGGGACTCAGGGACGCTCTGCCCTGATCCCACCCTTTTTAATATTTCCATGAGACCTCTGGCGGAGGTGGTCCATCCTTTTGGCGTCAAAATTGTCACCTATGCAGACGACACCCAGCTTGTGGTTTCATTAAACCAGGCAGGGGGGTCGTCTAGCACCCTGGGCCCCTGTCATGAGGTGGTCGCCAAATGGATGGAGCTCTCCTGCCTTAGACTCAACGGGTAAAAAACGGAAATTATGTTACTAGGCAACCCCGCACCCAACATTCCGGTCCCTTTTTGGCCGGAATGTATGGGACCCCCTCCCTCCTCAAAAACACAGATAAAAAGCCTGGGAGTCTGGCTAAATAGCTCCCTGGATTTTATGGTCCAGGCCACTAAGACCTCATCTACCTGTTACGGTCTGACGAGGATGCTCCGTAAGATCCTCCCTCTTCTTCCGTTCCAGGCGAGGAGAGTCATGGTTCAGGCCCTGATACTCTCTCGCCTGGATTACGGCAATGCTCTCTATCTGGGAGCCCCAAAGGCCACAATTTATAAACTTCAGGTCACACAGAATTGTGCCGCCCGATTGCTCTACCAAATCCCACGGAGGCAATCTGCTAAGCCTGTACTTAAGAAGTTACACTGGCTGCCCATAACAGCTAGGATTCAGTTCAAAGCTATGTGTCTTACGCAGAAAGCAATCTGGAGGACCGTTCCTGCCATAATGCACCCTTTGATTACCCCTTACCTCCCCCACAGAGCCTTGCGCTTCAGTTCACTCCACTTGGCCACCTCGAACAAGATAAACAAAGCCCGTTGGGGAGGCCGCTCATTAACACTCAACGCTGTAAAGCTGTGGAACTCTCTCCCCCTCTCGCTTCGAAGGACCAATAACTTGCTGGCATTCGGAAAGCTTTTAAAAACCCACCTATTTGGTACATCCTGCTAGCACGAATTCCTGTACTCTTCTGATTCAGATTCTAGCGCTGCGAGGCCTCGGGGTAGTATATGCGCTATATAAATGTCATTTTCATTTCATTTCATTTCAACAGCTTCGGTGCCCATTTTAATTTAAACTTCGAAATACAGTATGCATGAATTATATTTGCTCTTCCTTGTACGACGTGAAACTCTTTAGCCCGTTCTCTGCAGCTGTCCTTCTTTTGAGCCTTTGTATAAGTTACATGGTCTCTGGCAGCCACATTTACTCACCCACCAGTCGCATGTCAGGGTCAGTCGTTTGGGGCCAAATGAAGCGGTGAAAGGGGACTAAATTACAACAAATGCACGTAATATTTACAGCTTTTTATTCTAAAAGTGTACTTCTTGGCCCCCTCTTTATTCCTTTTCCCCTCACTCAGCGATGGGGTCCATAGTGAGCAGCTCTTACTGTGATTCAGTTTCTAGTCCTTTGAGTCGGCAGCTCACATCACGTTTCCTGATCCTTTCGTTGACTGCAGTCAAAGTACCCTGATGTTAAACTATCAACTCATCTTTTGTACAGCGCAGACTCTCCTGTTGTCCCGGCACATCGCTTGAGCCTGGTTTACTGTAACAGCACGGGTTGGACTCTCGTGCTAGAGATCTCTTGACATCCTTGAGGTGAAATGGACTCCAGACAATTTTCTAACAAGTTTTCACATGGGTTTCAGATTGCCTGAGTAATGCACCCGACGTCACACAAGCCTTCCCCGTGTTTATCATAATATCTAACGATTCTAATCCTGCGTGATAATTAGTGAAAATATGGCGAGCCAGGCATAAAGAAAGGCTTGCGGCCGCAAGGCATGCCACGCTGGTATTAAAGCAGTAAAAGGGCAGCATGGCGCTGGGAGGCCGTGGGCACATGATGTTTTCACAGCGCGGCTGTCCTATCCGCCCTACACATGCGCTCATTGGTGTGGGGACGGCGGGCACAGTTAAAGCGAGAAAACGAGCATGCATGCCACATATGCTAAAAAGTATAAATCCTTACCATAAGCTTATTGTTGGCCCTGCGTTTGTAAATGGAGGAAGTAAGAGGCAGCTGCAGCTGAAGAGAGAGAGCGAACAGGGAGCAGGAGGAATCAGCTGCAGCCCGGTAGAGGGAGCAAGTGTGGCGCATGCAGTTTCTGAGCGTAAAGGAGAAAAGAGTGCGCTGAAACACATAAATAACATAGCGAGTAACAGGACATGTAACAGTGGCAGTCTTTATGGGAGGTTACAATAAGAGAGAAGGCTGTACTAAGGATGGACTGCTAAGCCTGTTAACCAATGAAAAGCCACCATTTACAAAGAACAGCAACAGGAGCCAATTAGAAAGATGTGTGGAAAGTGGGCAGAGCTAAATACCCATATCCTGAATACAGCATGTCACGGTGAGACAGTGCAAGTACTGCTTAGGCGAGACCTAAAAAGGACAAGCTCTGAGGTCTTTTAGATTCGAACAAAAATTCTCAAAAATGGGGTGATGAGTGAATTGAAATAATAATATAATTTAATTTTTTATATCCGTATATCAGGTGAACATCTTAGGCCAGAACGCGTTTCACGACAACTAATCTCTTCATCAGGGCCAAAAGGCATACACGATGTTGCATACACTTGACGTGTACATGGTTATACATATGTAGATTCACAAATCGGAAAGAAATAATCAAAGAAAGATCAGACACAAGAGAAATGAAAAAATAGAACAAAGTGGAGAAAATGAGATGAGACAACTTTGATTAATATAATAACTTTCAATATAACATGGCCAACTAAAATCAGAAAATGCAAGAATGCACTGGAGGCACACCAGAAATAAAGAAACACAATTGTCATAGTTTGTAACCTAGTGGGTAATAGGATTGTACACAAATAAGACTGTGTGCATTTTGCATTTTTACTGTTGCTTTGAGAACAATGATTTAGTCATCACATGGGTATGATCAGTTTTTTGTAAAATTATATTTCTCTTATCATATCTGTCACCACAAGAAACAGTTTTTACTGATCTTTCTCTTGTACAGAGCTACAGGGTTACGTCCGCTCTCCCCCCGCCCCCCCCAACCCCCCCAGCACAAAGGAATTCGCATTTCCCGGCCGCTTGCATTTCCCGGCTGCTCTTCATTATTTCTTTCACATTTTCCAGCCGCTTTTCATTATTTCTTTAGCATTTCCAGGCTGCTTTTCATTATTTTTATATATATTATGCCCTCTGTTAGACTCTTTTTTTTTTTTTTTTTTTTTTTTTGTGCCCTTCTGCCCTGTTAAACTCGTTTTTTTGTGCCTTTCTGCCCCCTGTTAGACTCGATTTCCCCTTGTTTTGTGCGCAGCCCACCGCGCGCGCAGCCAATGCTTGTTTTCATTGTTACTGTTTGACTTTGTGGGCCTGTTATAAAATGTGACTCCGCTAGCACGCGCTGGTATAGGACTTCGTGACACAGAAGAGTCTGTCCGTTGTGACACTCGTGCTGGTGAACACGCAGCCATTGTTCTTTGCCGGTGGCAGATGCGAAGCTGAAACCAATTGACGTAGGAAAACTTCTACATTCCTCTTAGTAGATAATGAGACCTACATTCATTGAGGCTGATATGTAACACATTTAGCTCTTCTTGGTATTCATTCACGTTCTTAGTTTTTCCCCTCTGCTAACCTCATAATAACACTCATAGTATTCTGAAACACGTGCAGCGTATGAATCTCGCCATTTCCTCCTTTCATTGTTGTTGATAAATTGAATGCATTAGAGCCGGTGATAATGACTAGCACAGTACTAGGCGCTATGTGAAACACGCAGCACTGCTCTTCTGATATATTCGCTCTGCGTCACTGTTCAAAATGACCAAGTCACGAAGAAGGCCATGGATAAGGATCAATTATTTGACTAACAGTTCAATCCAGCACTGCACTAAAAACACGAGACGCAGACTGTAGCATCGGTAACATTTACATGTATGTGCGATCTCAAAATAAATCTCTGCTCTTTAGTACTGTGTCAAGTACATGCCCCCCTCCCGCACACAGGTTTAAACCATCCACACCACACGATATAGTTTTATGTACAGCACTTACAGTTTATAAAGCTCATGCTACAATAAAATAGCGCTTTGTAGAGCCCCGCTGCTGTTTGGAAGCGTCTCTGGGTTATGTCAAACCTCGAAATTAATTAAAGAAACACGCGCCCTGAAGCAGCCTGGTCTCGCAGCACAGCGCTGTAAAAGCACGTGATTACATTATACTGTGGGATAAAAGCGGATTCAGCTCCTCCTTTTTTTCTTTTCCTAATCATATTCGGATGCACCTCCCCGTGAAAAATCATTGTTTAATAGTTAATTATTTGACAAAAAGCTCCCTTCGTTTGGTGTACAATAAAGTTTATTAAGATAAAACAAGCGCCAAGAAATCAGAGCATCACGGAAAAGCTTGTGTGTTCACTAGTTTCTGGTGATGCTCGCACTTTAGAAATATGGGCCACTTTCACAAAACTTTCTTCCCATCTAAGGGTCACTCATCGACATAAAACCCGAAGTTCCAACCGGAAAGCGGGAATACGGATTCATTTCTGGGTTTTTCCAACAGTTGCATTGCAAACTGAACACAAACGCAAATGTAATGCTGGGGCGTGCAGAAGCACAATTGGCGCCAGCACAGGCTGCCAAAATGCTGGGGTGAGAGTGCAAAACAGTGCAAATGGCCAAACTGGACACACAACAAAAACACCCCATTATGTAATCATTCATCAGCACCACCACATTCACACAGCACCACTCAGCACCAGCACAGCACCACTCGGCACCACCACAGCAGCACTCGGCAGCACCACTCTGCACCACCACAGCACCACTCGGCACCACTCAGCACCACCCCAGCATCACTGAGCGCCACCACAGCAGCACCACTCAGCATTACCACATCATCACTCAGCGCTACCCCATTATCAATCAGCACCACCACAGCATCACTCAGAACCACCACAGCATCACTCAGCTCCACCACAGCATCACTCAGCTCCACCACAGCATCACTCAGCACCACCACAGCATCACTCTGTACCACCACATTATAACTTAGCCCCACCACATTATCACTCCGCGCCATCACAGCATCAATCTGTGCAACCATTCAACAACAACTGGTTCAAATATGTTCTCTCAATGTTTCAAGCTTTATTACAAATGTCACAAAAAGATGTTAATATTTCACTTCTGTTCTTGGATTTTCATCACAATAAAATACACTGAACATAATCTTCACAAAAGTTATTTACAAAAGTTTAAACTATTGCCATTATAAATTACAATCACTTTTATTTAAGTATTAATTATTTAAAAAAATTAAAAGCCATTGTTATTTGTAATATCAATACATCTAAGTCACGTAAATACAAAACATGTTGCATTACAAATGCTATAGGTGTCACATTTGCGAAAGTTATAACTATTGGCATTGTAAATAACAAAGCTATTAATGTAGCTATTTTCAAAACCAACACATAAATAAAAAAATTGTCATTTACAAGACCCAATAGCTCAAACGTTCATAATGCGAGACCTATTGCATTGCAAATGCTTGTTTGTTGTTTTAGCTCTAGGTTTCAACCTATGACACTTTTGTTTGTTTCTTTCTGGGGTGCCTTCACTGCATTCTGTAGAACAGTGAAGGTTTTGGATCCTACGTCTGCCCAGCCCGGATCTCAACAATGGGGAAAAAACAGAACAGGGTGGCTGGACAGGATTATTATCAACGACACCTTTTAGCCACGTAGTCAAAGAAATACCACGCGACCTCTGGGAAAGAATCCCAAAACAAATTTATTTTCTACTGAGACTCAAATTTTTAAGGAATCTAGGACATGAACGCAAACAAAACAACTGTTATGACAGTGAATAAGTGATGGCAATATCTACAAATTTACAGAATTTACAAATATACAATACATACAAAAGTGAATGAGGCCACATTGGTGAACGAGACACACAAAAAACAATGCAAAATTCAGTGAACAAAATTAATTGCGATTATATACAGTGCAAAACTTTGGAGTGTAAAGTAAATGTGAACCAGTCCTACAGACTGTGAAACCATGGGACAGGCGGGGAGGTGGAATGGAATGCCTGCCTGTCAGCCAAGCCTGTGGTTAGTTTATTTAAAGCGGGTTGCACAACTAGGGTCCAACGGAATCGATGTAATTGTGTCCTAGTGGCACCCTTGGAGGTTTACCACAGGGTGGAGGTGTCGACGCGTTTCGAACCGGGGTTGTTTCAGGTTCTCTTCAGGACAGGGACTGGGGATAATGATTCTGCTCAATGGCGTGAGAGTGGTCGTAGTACCGGTAACACTCGACCGGGCAGGATTTCTGTGCTTCAACCAGCTATTAGGCTGGAAATAGGGGTGCCCACGAATCGGTGCACAAACGGTGCTCACATGTTCCAACGTCTGAGGGTGGGAACTGAAATCCCAGTCAAAGGAACACTGTCTGTAATTTCTAGTCTAGTCCGAGTCAGCAAGGGGTTAATGGTTCGCGCTGACTTTCCGTTCGGAATCAATCCGGCGTTTGCGTGCAGAAACACAGCCTCGGAGTGCAGCTTTGTTTTGGGATTCTTTCCCAGAGGTCGCGTGGTATTTCTTTGACTACGTGGCTAAAAGGTGTCGTTGATAATAATCCTGTCCAGCCACCCTGTTCTGTTTTTTCACTGCATTCTTGCATTTTCTGATTTTAGTTGGCCAGGTTATAGGACAAGTTATTATATTAATCAGAGTTTTCTCATTTTAATTTCTCCAATTATTTTCTCTTTTCATTTTAATTTCTCTTGTGTGTGTGTGGTGTTTCTTTTATTATTTATTTCTGATTTGTCGTGAAACACGTGTTGCGCTGTGATTTTCATGTGCATATAGAAAATAAAATTCCTATTTAAATTCATTCATCACCCCGTTGTGGAGAATTTCTGTTGGAATCTAAAGTACCTCAGAACTCTGTCCTTTTTTTGCACAATTATTTATGGGATTGGAGGGTTTTGTCCTATAAACATTTCTAAGGTCAGTGTGTCGGGCCTTTGAAGAGCCTCTGTTCCCCTCCACCTCTATTTATAACTGTAACTGCTAAATTTCTGGTTTTGTGTCTGTAAAATCTTAACCTAACTATAACGTCCCTGTAACTTTTGTTTTGTTGGTGAATTTCTAAGGTTCAGTAAACATCAACTTTTTAATGCTATTTCTTAACTATAACGTCCCTGTAACCTGGGTATGTGAGTGGTGTGGGGGTGTGTCAGTGTGTGTGCGCGACTGGCTGTTTGGGTATTTGAGGGGACCTTATGGGTGTATGAATGTGAGTGAGTGTTTTTTTTAATTGTGATCTGGATCCGTCGCAGATAGTGTCTTTGTGGGTCTGTGAGTGACTGTGTGAGTGGTTCTCTGGTGCTCTGAGTGAATGTTTAAGTGACTGGGAGTGTGAGTGACTATGGGTGTGTGAGTGGGTGTATGGATATGTGAGTGAGCGTGTGAGTGGTTCTGTGGGGGTCTGAGAGTTGGTCTGTGAGTGAGTGTCTTTTCCTATTGAGATCTGGATCTGTCGCAGATTCACCCCTGGGCAGTGTGTGTGTCTGTGTGAGTGCTTGTGTGGGTCTGTGAGTGGTATCAGTGACTGTATGGGTGTGTGTGAGCGGGTGTTTGCATGTGTAAGGGTATGGGAGTGGTTGCGTGGGTGTGAGTTGGTGTATTATTTCTTTTTTATTTATCTTTTTTTTTAATTGAGGTTTGGCTCTGCAAATCCGTTGTGAATTCAAACTGGGTCCACGTAGAGCACCACAGTGGATCCGTGAATCCTCACATGCCACAAAAACCCAGTTTTTGGGCTATTTCTTCAACCACGAGAGGTCCTCACAGGCTCCTCCATTAGTTCCATGGAGTCAGGATACCTCTATCCTGACCCCTTATATCCTTCTTAGATTTTATTCCCCTTCCCCTGGAACCTGTATCTTGATTCACAAAATGGTAGCCGCAACTTTTCAATCATGGCATTGTTGTTGGCGCGTGGATCTGCAGATCCACGGTGGTGGATCCACATCTCTAGATATACATAGATCTTTTTTCTATAATAACTCCAAAACTACCTAACTTATTTACACAAATTACAACAAGCATTGGCATAGCCAAAAGGTCTCTCTTTTGGAACCTTATAAGTATTTAGTTATGCAGTATAATATCCTTGGTGCAACATCAACTGTTGCATGTTTAAACACTTATACGGTCCCAAAGGCGAGGCCTATTGGCTATGCCAATGCTTGTCCTTACTTTCAGCCATCCTGAACGGCAACTTCTCTGCAGTACAATAGAGCTAAAACACTGAAAAATCCAATAGATCACGCATAGGCATTACCTATTGGCCTTGCCAGTGCTTGTTTTAACTTTACACTCTATTCAACTACAAACACACTGAAGAAAACCGGATCTGAACGGTGCACAGTAGCTATTTATCTTTAGCACGGCCTTGCCCCTGCTGTTGTACATGTGTGTTCAGTGTCTGCATTCTCCGTGACCCAGCCATGCCTGCTGCTGTTGTACATGCCTGTTCAGTGTCTGCACTGTCCGTGACCCAGCCATGCCTCCTGCTGTTGTACATGTGTGTTCAGTGTCTGCATTCTCCGTGACCCAGCCATGCCTGCTGCTGTTGTACATGCCTCTTCAGTGTCTGCACTCTCTGTGACCCAGCCATGCCTCCTGCTGTTGTACGTGTGTGTTCAGTGTCTGCACTCTCCGTGACCCAGCCATGCCTCCTGCTGTTGTACGTGTGTGTTCAGTGTCTGCACTCTGTGACCCAGCCATGCCTGCTGCTGTTGTACATGCCTGTTCAGTGTCTGCACTCTCCGTGACCCAGCCATGCCTCCTGCTGTTGTACATGTGTGTTCAGTGTCTGCACTCTGTGACCCAGCCTTGCTTCTGCTGTTGTACATGTGTGTTCAGTGTCTGCATTCTCCGTGACCCAGCCATGCCTTCTGCTGTTGTATATGTGTGTTCAGTGTCTGCACTCTGTGACCCAGCCATGCCTCCTGCTGTTGTACATGTGTGTTCAGTGTCTGCATTCTCCGTGACCCAGCCATGCCTCCTGCTGTTGTACATGTGTGTTCAGTGTCTGCACTCTGTGACCCAGCCTTGCTTCTGCTGTTGTACATGTGTGTTCAGTGTCTGCATTCTCCGTGTCCCAGCCATGCCTCCTGCTGTTGTACATGTGTTCAGTGTCTGTATTCTCCGTGACCCAACCATGCCTCCTGCTGTTGTACATGTGTTCAGTGTCTGCACTCTCCGTGACCCAGCCATGCCTCCTGCTGTTGTAGTACATGTGTGTTCAGTGTCTGCATTCTCCATGACCCAGCCATGCCTCCTGCCGTTGTACATGTGTGTTCAGTGTCTGCATTCTCCGTGACCCAGCCATGCTTCCTGCTGTTGTACATGTGTGTACATGCCTGTTCAGTGTCTGCACTCTCCGTGACCCAGCCTTGCTCCTGCTGTTGTACATGTGTGTTCAGTGTCTGCATTCTCCGTGACCCAGCCATGCCTCCTGCTGTTGTACATGTGTGTACATGCCTGTTCAGTGTCTGCACTCTCCGTGACCCAGCCTTGCTCCTGCTGTTGTACATGTGTGTTCAGTGCCTGCATTCTCCGTGACCCAGCCATGCCTCCTGCTGTTGTACATGTGTGTTCAGTGTCTGCATTCTCCGTGACCCAGCCATGCCTCCTGCTGTTGTACATGTGTGTACATGCCTGTTCAGTGTCTGAACTCCCCGTGACCCAGCCTTGCCTCCTGCTGTTGTACATGTGTGTACATGCCTGTTCAGTGTCTGCATTCTCAGTGACCCAGCCATGCCTCCTGCTGTTGTACATGTGTGTTCAGTGTCTGCACTCTGTGACCCAGCCATGCCTCCTGCTGTTGTACATGCCTGTTCAGTGTCTGCACTCTCCGTGACCCAGCCATGCCTCCTGCTGCTGTGCATGTGTGTTCAGTGTCTGCACTCTCCGTGACCCAGCCATGCCTCCTGCTGTTGTGCATGTGTGTTCAGTGTCTGCACCATTCCTAACCCAGCTTTGTCCCCTGCTGTTCTACATGCGTGTTCAGTGTCTGTACTATCCCTAACCCAGCCTTCTCTTCCAGGCCACAGGCACCGACCAGCTAGTGGGAGCCGGCTTGGTGGCCCTCAGCTCTGTCCTGTTCATCTACTACACGCTGTGGATCATCGCTCTGGTACGTTCGACACGCTGCTCACTCTCACAAGTATTTCTACCTAATATTCCTTGCTTTTTCCTCTCCTTGCTTTTTCTGCATGTGTTCATTTAGTGATATAAGGTATTTTGTGCACGCTTTCTGTTACTTTTTATGTCTTGTGTACAGTCAGCTTTTAGCGTCTGTTGTTGAGGACCTGTTTTGGACATTACTGATGCTTACAGTGGACTTTTGGGACATTCTTTGCTTACCATTGGTTGATTTTCTTCTTATCCTTGCTTCTTATTTGATGGTTTCCTTTCTCTTCTTCTGTTGGTTCTTCCCCCTGAGCTTAGCGTCTACCATCCTTTTGATTGGATGACTTGCATCCTTCCACTACTCAAGCTCCTTTTTTGTTTGTGGTTTTTATCTGTTTTCCTGCTCACTACCCTATGTGCTGCTTGCCCTCTCAAATCCTCTATCTCCCCCCCCCAGCTTGCTTCTACCACCCCAAAGTCCAGTTTTTTGTTTGTTACTTTTTCAGCCTCTGAAGCTCCTCTTTTCTCCTTTGCGTAGTTTAAGATCTCCTCCCCTGCTATGCGTCCTCTAAACACCAACACCGAAGCTAGCTTCCTTTTCCAGCTCAGTCGCTGCTCCTTCCTTGCATCCTTTTCCCCGCTATATCTTTCTGCTTCACTGCACTCCCCCGATACCTACGTATTTGTCTCCCTGCAGCCTTTCATTGATGCGGAGCATATGGATCCTTTTCCCCCCCAGCATCTTTCTGCTGTGAATCCTTTCTCCCTCTGCATCTTTCTGCTGTGAATCCTTTCTCCCTCTGCTGTGAATCCTTTCTCCCTCTGCATCTTTCTGCTGTGAATCCTTTCTCCCTCAGCATCTTTCTGCTGTGAATCCTTTCCCATCTTTATCTTTCCGCTGTGAATCCTTTCTCCCTCTGCATCTTTCCGCCGTGAATCCATTGCCCCCTGCATCTTTCCGCTGTGAATCCTTTCTCCCTCTGCATCTTTCCGCTGTGAATCCTTTCTCCCTCTGCATCTTTCTGCTGTGAATCCTTTCTCCCTCTGCATCTTTCTGCTTTGAATCCTTTCTCCCTCTGCATCTTTCCGCTGTGAATCCTTTCTCCCTCTGCATCTTTCCGCTGTGAATCCTTTCTCCCTTTGCATCTTTCCACTTTGAATCTTTTTCCCCCTGCATCTTTCCACTGTGAATCCTTTTCCCCGTGCATCTTTCTGCTGTGAATCCTTTCTCCCTCTTTCTGCTGTGTGTTGGACAGGCCACATGAAGGGCTCGCTCCCTCCCCGCACGACCAGGCCCAAGCCTGGCTCCTCCAGTGTTACACACCATCACGACCCGTCTGCCATCCCCTCCGGGACCCCTGCCTCTGAACATCTCGACCTCATGGGCACGATTCCCTACCGGCCTGCTCGCCCGACCTGGGCGCCATCTTGGACACAGCACCACGCGGCCGCGTGGCCTCCGATCGACCCTAACCCTGGGCCTGGCCAGGCCCCGACATTCCGGCACCACCATCCACCCAGGAGGTGAGCGGACCACTTGGCAGGTCAATGGGAGAAAGAGGTGTCGATGGCTCTCCCCCGCCAGGTGCCGATCGCCCCCAGCTCCCCCAGGCGCTGGCTCCACCCCCCTGCTGGGTGTCTGGACTCCCTCATCCCGGACCTCCCGACCCCCAAGTACGAGGGTCCGGACATCAAAGGGCGCCAGACCTATAACTAGGGCAGCTCCAGAGCAGGAAGGCAGTTGTATCCTGGAGTCGAGAGACGCAGTGAAGAACTCATCCTTGACGGACTACTGGCGCTGCCGTAGCCCTGCCTTGCGAAACTATCGTCCTGCCTGCTGGCGCTGCCGCAACCTTCTGAAACCTTCTTCGTCGTCGGGACCTGCTGGCGTGGCCGCGGACCGTTTGTAACCACCACCTTCATCGGGACCTGCTGGCTCCGCCGCGGACCATCGCTACCTTCAACCATCCCGGGACCTGCCGGCTCCGCCGCGGCCCGATCATCTAGAACGCCGAGCTCGAGGATTGAGAGCTATTTCCACCTAACCAATTGGTAACAAGACTGTCCCGCTACCCCCTTTTCCCATCCAGAGACCAGAACCGAGGGGACCCCTGAGTCCAGACCTCCTTGTACCATTTTATCGTACTTAAAGAATTGCTATAAAGTATCGTTGAACCTTATCCTTGTGTGGTGTACGTCTGTGGGGGGGAAGTTACTAGTCTGTACGATCGTCGGAGACGGCTCTCCCCGGAGACCTCTCCTCCTATCCTCGGCCGACCCTCCCGGTCCGTCTAACATTGGTGGCCAGCGGCGCGATCCGAATCACCGCATAATCGTACAGAGAGTAGCTCACCCCACGACGAGTTCACAATGACAACCAAAGAAAGCGGATCCACCGAGAAATTCCAGATGGAGAAATTGGAAGAATATAGCCATCGTGAGTTGAAACAATTCTGCATCGAACTAGGTATCGCTACCACCGGTCTAAGTACTAAAGACGATTTCAAACACGCCCTTGAGTCCTGGGCAGAAACCGGGGCCGTCAGACCCCCGGACCAAAATGTCGCAGCAGCAGAAAAAGACACCACGGCTCCCGAAGAGCGAAGAACGGGTCTCTCGCAAGACGAGATCCAAGAACGAGAAAGAACCCGACTACACGAACTAGAAATGGCTCGGCTCAAAATGGATGGTGAACTCAAGTTAGCAGAACAGAAACTAAACCTGGAGCATCTACGGCTCCGAGAAGAACGGGAAGAGAAACAGAGACAAAGGGAGCTCGAGGAAAAGAGACTGGCATATGAACATGAGCGTAAATTAGCTGAGATAGACTTACGCAAGCAAAACAAAGAAGTAGGGGTGCCCGAGCAACCTCGCACCCCAGGGACAACAGAGAAAAAGGTACACATCCCCAAGGATGTCGTCCGAGAATATTTTCGAGAAGACGACATCCAGCAATGGTTCAAGGCCTACGAAATCGCTATGACCTCCCACCGGATCGATCGAAGCGACTGGGGAGCCGGACTATGGGGGAGGTTCCTCAATGAGGGCCGCGATGCCCTGCTGCAGCTCCCAGACCATCTAATGACCTCCTACGACCACATGAAGGCTGCCCTCCTCACCCGCTATGGGCTCACACCCGAAATGTACCGCCAGAGGTTCCGAGACTGCACCCGAATCCCGGGTACGACTTGGGTGGAATACGTGAACTATTTCAGCCGGGCCTTCGAGGGTTGGATCAAAGGAAGCAACGTCACAACTTATGAACAGCTCTTCAATCTCATGGTATGGGAGCATCTATCAAACAACTGCTTCGTCGAGCTCAGGCAGCACCTCCTCGACAGTAAAATGACTGATCCACGGCAGCTCGCCGCCGAGGCTGACCGGTGGGAAATCACCCGAGTGGGCCGAAATGGGTCCTATGAACAGAACCGGAACCACCACGGTCAGCACCGTCCCCGAGGTGGAGGAGGGGGCCAAGGACGAGGAAGAGACAATGCTCCGGCCGCACCCGCTACCAGCACCCCACCCCCGGCCAACCGGGGCAACACCCCGGCGCGGCCGGGATACCGAGCCAATGTCACGTGTCACCGATGCCAGCGAGTCGGCCACTACGCAAACGACCCAAATTGTCCACAGAACCAGACTCAGAGGCCCCGCCAGATGGCTGCCGCCGCCCTGGGGGAAGAACAAATCTCCGAGGAACATGAAGAATATGAGCAAGAACACCAAGAATGGGAGCCAGCCGCCATGGCTCTAGCCTGCTTAGGGGGGAGAGACATGGTCCCGCGGGTCCCCCTCCCCGCCAACACCCGGAAGTACAGTCAATGGGTGAGCATTAATGGACGCCGGGCCGAAGCCCTACGTGACACCGGGGCCAGTGTGACAGCCGTCCGCTGTCACCTGGTGACCCCAGAACAGATCCTGCCGAACATTCTCTGCCCTGTCCGTTCAGCCGACAATTCGGAGAGTCTATGTCGGATGGCTTGCGTCCCCTTCGAGTGGGGAGGAGTCTCCGGCATGTTAAAAGTGACGGTCCGAGATGACGCCCCCGTAGACTGTCTCCTGGGGAATGACCTGGAAAGTTCCCCGTGGGCCGCCGTCGAAAGAAGAGAGCACCTGGGGATGTTGGGCATCCCGGACTGGGCGTGCGTCACCACCCGGTCCATGGCCGCCCGTGCCATCCCCGTCCCGAAGAACCTGAATGGCCGGCACCTCCTCCACCGGTTGCTCCAGTAGAAGACGCCGACAGTACTGCCCCACCAGAACCAACTCCCGAGGGGCCCGTTCAGTCTCCGGACCTCTCCGGCCTGGATCAGTGGCAGCAAGAGGGGGGGCCCACCCAGGAACAGTTTCGCCAAGAACAGAAAACCTGTCCCTCCCTCGAGGGACTCCGCCAACAAGCCCTCGCTCAGAGCGCAGGGGATACCTCCGGAACCCATTGGGTCTATTGGGACAATGACCTGCTGTACAGCGAACAGAGAATCGCGGAGTTAGGGGCCAGTCGAGTGCTAGTGGTGCCCCTCCGCTTTAGAGACTTCTTGCTAAACCTGGCCCACGATGTCCCCCTGGCCGGCCACCTGGGTCAGGATAAAACCTACAGTCGCCTAGTGACCCACTTCTTCTGGCCTAAAATGAGAAATGACGTACTCCAACACTGCCGGTCTTGCCCCACGTGCCAAGCCAGTGGGAAGAGCGGCCGCAAACTGAAAGCCCCCCTGCAACCATTTCCAGTGGTCACCACCCCGTTCGAGAGAGTGGGGATAGACATTGTGGGGCCCCTCGACCCCCGTACAGCACAAGGACATCGATTCATCCTGGTACTAGTGGACCACGCCACCCGCTACCCTGAGGCTGTTCCCCTGCGAACTGTGACTGCCCCGGTAGTCGGCCGGGCCCTGATGGGGATCTTCTCCCGTGTGGGCTTCCCCCGAGAAGTCGTCAGTGACCGAGGCACAAACTTTATTTCGAAATACATGAAGTCCCTCTGGCAACAGTGTGGGGTCACCTACCGATTCACGACCCCCTATCACCCTCAAGGAAACGGACTCGTTGAGCGGTTCAACCGCACGCTCAAAGGGATGATTGGGGGGTTGGAAGAACCCCTCCGTCGCCAGTGGGATGTGCTACTACCGTGCCTCCTCTTTGCCTACCGAGAGGTCCCCCAGAAGTCCCTCGGCTTCAGCCCGTTTGAACTCTTGTATGGACACCCGGTACGAGGGCCACTCAGCCTGGTCAAAGAAGGCTGGGAAATGCCTCCTCTAAAGAACCCTCCAGATGTTTTCAAGTACCTCCTAACCCTCCGCAACCAGACCCGACGATTCCGAGAGATGGCAAAAGCAAACTTGGAGGCTAGTCAGGAAGACATGAAAAGGTGGTACGACCAAAATGCCTCCTCCATCGAATTTGAACCCGGTCAACAAGTATGGGTGATGTCCCCCACCGAACCCTGCGCCCTGCAAGACAAATGGACGGGGCCCTTCAAAGTAATCGAGCGCAAGGGCCCTGTCACCTATCTCATCGATATGGAATCTTCACGGAACCCTCTCCGGGTTCTCCACGCTAATAGACTGAAACCCCATTTTGTGCGTTCAGAACTGAGCCTCCTGATGGCAACAGACAATGGGGCCGAGGAGGACTCCGAACCCCTCCCCGACCTCCTACGGTCCCGGGAAAAGGACGGCTCCGTGGACGGGGTCCGACTTTCAGAGGCCCTCACCCTGGAACAACGCCAAGGATGCCGGGACCTCCTGTTGCAGTTCGCCAGCCTGTTCTCCCTCACCCCAGGGGTCACCCCCTGGTGCGTACACGATGTAGACACTGGGGACAGTCCCCCTATCCGCCACCGGGCCTACCGCGTACCAGATCGGGTACGGGCCTGCATCCAAGAGGAGGTGACCCGGATGCTCACGCTCGAAGTCATCGAGCCCTCCGGCAGCCCCTGGGCCAGCCCAGTAGTACTGGTCCCCAAAGCAGCCGCCCCCGGCACCACCCCAGAACTCCGGTTCTGCGTCGACTACCGGGGCCTGAATGCGGTCACCAGAACAGACGCACATCCCATTCCCCGGGCAGATGAACTAATCGACCGCATGGGAGCTGCCCGCTACCTCAGTATCTTCGACCTGACAGCGGGCTACTGGCAGATCGGCCTCACACCCCGGGCCCAAGAACGATCTGCATTTTCCACTCCGGATGGGCACTATCACTTCAAAGTCATGCCCTTCGGCATGAAGAATGCCCCAGCAACGTTCCAGCGGCTCGTAAACCAGGTCCTGGCGGGACTCGAAGAATTCAGCGCCGCCTACCTGGACGATATCGCTGTGTACAGCCACCACTGGTCCGACCACCTCCACCACCTCCGAGAGGTGCTACAGGCCCTCCAACGAGCTGGCCTCACGATCAAGGCCAGCAAATGCCAAATTGGCCAGGGGTCCGTGACCTATCTCGGACACCAGGTGGGAAGCGGCCTGGTGGCCCCTCTGCAACTCAAGATCGCTGCCATCCAGTCTTGGCAGCCCCCCATCACCCAGACCGAGGTCCGCGCCTTTTTGGGACTCACAGGCTACTACCGGCGGTTTGTGAAAGACTATGGCAGTATTGTGGGGCCCCTCACGGAACTCACATCCAAAAATCACCCGAAGAAGGTCAACTGGACCCCAGACTGTCAAGCGGCCTTCGAGAAGCTGAAGGCCGCCATGTGCTCCGCCCCGGTGCTCCAGGCCCCCGACTACAGTCGGGAATTTATCGTCCAGACGGACGCCTCCGACCATGGCATTGGGGCAGTCCTTTCCCAGTTGAATACCGAAGGACTTGACCAGCCAGTGGCTTTCATCAGCAGGCGTCTCCTGGCCCGAGAACAACGTTGGAGCACCATAGAGAGGGAGGCCTTCGCCGTGGTATGGGCCCTCAAAAAGCTCCGGCCCTACCTCTTCGGCACCCACTTCCGGGTCCAGACCGATCATCGGCCCCTGCAGTGGCTAATGCAGATGCGGGGGGAAAACCCGAAACTACTACGCTGGTCCATCTCCCTGCAGGGGATGGACTTCACTGTGGAACATCGACCTGGGCAAGACCACGCCAACGCAGATGGCCTGTCACGCTTTTTCCGCCTCGACGAGGAGAGTCCCCAAGAGGATGGGTGACTCTCCCCGCCTTCAGCTGGGGGGGACGCATGTTGGACAGGCCACATGAAGGGCTCGCTCCCTCCCCGCACGACCAGGCCCAAGCCCGGCTCCTCCAGTGTTACACACCATCACGACCCGTCTGCCATCCCCTCCGGGACCCCTGCCTCTGAACATCTCGACCTCATGGGCACGATTCCCTACCGGCCTGCTCGCCCGACCTGGGCGCCATCTTGGACACAGCACCACGCGGCCGCGTGGCCTCCGATCGACCCTAACCCTGGGCCTGGCCAGGCCCCGACATTCCGGCACCACCATCCACCCAGGAGGTGAGCGGACCACTTGGCAGGTCAATGGGAGAAAGAGGTGTCGATGGCTCTCCCCCGCCAGGTGCCGATCGCCCCCAGCTCCCCCAGGCGCTGGCTCCACCCCCCTGCTGGGTGTCTGGACTCCCTCATCCCGGACCTCCCGACCCCCAAGTACGAGGGTCCGGACATCAAAGGGCGCCAGACCTATAACTAGGGCAGCTCCAGAGCAGGAAGGCAGTTGTATCCTGGAGTCGAGAGACGCAGTGAAGAACTCATCCTTGACGGACTACTGGCGCTGCCGTAGCCCTGCCTTGCGAAACTATCGTCCTGCCTGCTGGCGCTGCCGCAACCTTCTGAAACCTTCTTCGTCGTCGGGACCTGCTGGCGTGGCCGCGGACCGTTTGTAACCACCACCTTCATCGGGACCTGCTGGCTCCGCCGTGGACCGTCGCTACCTTCAACCATCCCAGGACCTGCCGGCTCCGCCGCGGCCCGATCATCTAGAACGCCGAGCTCGAGGATTGAGAGCTATTTCCACCTAACCAATTGGTAACAAGACTCTCCCGCTACCCCCTTTTCCCATCCAGAGACCAGAACCGAGGGGACCCCTGAGTCCAGACCTCCTTGTACCATTTTATCGTACTTAAAGAATTGCTATAAAGTATCGTTGAACCTTATCCTTGTGTGGTGTACTTCTGTGGGGGGGAAGTTACTAGTCTGTACGATCGTCGGAGACGGCTCTCCACGGAGACCTCTCCTCCTATCCTCGGCCGACCCTCCCGGTCCGTCTAACACTGTGTCCTTTCTCCCTCTGCATCTTTCTGCTGTGAATCCTTTCCCATCTTTATCTTTCCGCTTTGAATCCTTTTCCCCCTGCATCTTTCTGCTGTGAATCCTGTCTTCATCTTTCCGCTGTGAATCCTTTCTCCCTCTGCATCTTTCCGCTGTGAATCCTTTCTCCCTCTGCATCTTTCCACTTTGAATCCTTTGCCCCCTGCATCTTTCCGCTGTGAATCCTTTGCCCCCCTGTATCTTTCCGCTGTGAATCCTTTCTCCCCCTGCATCTTTCAGCTGTGAATCCTTTCTCCCTTTGCATCTTTCCACTTTGAATCCTTTGCCCGCCTGCATCTTTCTGCTGTGAATCCTTTCTCCCTCTGCATCTTCCTGCTGTGAATCCTTTCCCATCTTTACCTTTCCGCTGTGAATCCTTTCCCCCTGCATCTTTCAGCTGTGAATCCTTTGCCCCATTGCATCTTTCTGCTTCACTCCACTCCCTTGATACCTAAAATGTGTCTCTTTACAGCCTTTCATTGATGCTGAGCATGTGATCCACAAGTATTTCCTGCCACGGGAGTATTCTGTGATTATTCCTTTGGTGGCTGGCCTCGTCCTGGTGTTCTGTGTAGGTGAGTATGTATGTATGATGGGTGCCTGGTGTCTCCTATAGTAGTAATAGCAGCAGCAACACGTTCTTCGAAAGCCTCATGGCAGTACAGCATCTAAACTGTAGCAGCCCACAGGGCCTGCATCAAACATGTGTGTGTTACTCGGAGCAGACGGCGCTGCTTCTCATAGCAGCAGCACTTACCAAGTACCCTTCTAAACCTACAATGCACAACACCACACTGTGCTCCAATACTCAGTTGGTGACACGGGCTGCACTACACTCTTCTGCAGGCACAACACCCAGATGAACTACAAGTGGGCCTAGCTTACAGATAACTACCAACAACTGACAACACCTTCTGGTGGATTCCTTGCATACCTGAGAGCCGTCTCAGACCAGTACTGCACTCACAAGACCACTCTTTAGCTACACTACCCTGTGTGTGCAGTGGCACTCTGTGCACTGCGCACACCCATCCATCTCCGAGCTAGACTCCACTCGTGTGCAGTGGCACACCATGCACTACGCGCACCCATCCATGTCCGAGCTAGACTCCACTCGGTGTAAAGCCCAGTGTGTGCAGTGGTACACTATGCACTGCGCGCACCCTTCCCTCTCGAAGCTAGACTCCACTCGTGTGCAGTGGCACACCGTGCACTACGCACACCCATCCATCTCCAAGCTAGACTCCACTCGTGTGCAGTGGCACACCGTGCACTGCGCACACCCATCCATCTCCGAGCTAGTCGCACACCGTGCACTACGAACACCCATCCATCTCCAAGCTAGACTCCACTCGTGTGCAGTGGCACACCGTGCACTACGAGCACCCATCCCTCCCCAAGCTAGACTCCACTCGTTTGCACTGGTACACCGTGCACTACGAGCACCCATCCCTCTCCAAGCTAGACTCCACTCGTGTGCAGTGGCACACCTTGCACTACGAGCACCCATCCATCTCCGAGCTAGACTCCACTCGTGTGCAGTGGCACACCGTGCACTACGCGCACCCATCCCTCTCCAAGCTAGACTCCACTCGTGTGCAGTGACACACCGTGCACTACGCGCACCCATCCCTCTCCAAGCTAGACTTCACTCGTGTGCAGTGGCACACCGTGCACTACGCGCACCCATCCATCTCCGAGCTAGACTCCACTTGTGTGCAGTGGCGCACCCATCCCTCTCCAAGCTAGACTTCACTCTGTGTACAGTGGCACACCGTGCACTACGCGCACCCATCCCTCTCCAAGGTAGACTTCACTCGTGTGCAGTGGCACACCGTGCACTACGCGCACCCATCCCTCTCCAAGCTAGACTCCACTCGTGTGCAGTGGCACACGTGCACTACGCGCACCCATCCCTCTCGAAGCTAGACTCCACTCGTGTGCAGTGGCACACCGTGCACTATGCGCACCCATCCCTCTCCAAGGTAGACTTCACTCGTGTGCAGTGGCACACCGTGCACTACGCGCACCCATCCATCTCCGAGCTAGACTCCACTCGTGTGCAGTGGCACACCGTGCACTACGCGCACCCATCCCTCTCCAAGCTAGACTCCACTCGTGTGCAGTGGCACACCGTGCACCCATCCCTCTCCAAGCTAGACTCCACTCGTGTGCAGTGGCACACCGTGCACTACGAGCACCCATCCCTCTCCAAGCTAGACTCCACTCGTGTGCAGTGGCAAACCGTGCACTACGCACACCCATCCATCTCCAAGCTAGACTCCACTCGTGTGCAGTGGCACACCGTGCACTGCGCACACCCATCCATCTCCGAGCTAGTCGCACACCGTGCACTGCGCACACCCATCCATCTCCGAGCTAGACTCCACTCGTGTGCAGTGGCGCATCCATCCCTCTCCAAGCTAGACTCCACTCGTGTGCAGTGGCACACCGTGCACTACGAGCACCCATCCCTCTCCAAGCTAGACTCCACTTGTGTGCAGTGGTACACCGTGCACTGCGTGCACCCATCCCTCTCCAAGCTAGACTCCACTCGTGTGCAGTGGCACACCGTGCACTACGCACACCCATCCCTCTTCAAGCTAGATTTCACTCGTGTGCAGTGGCACACCGTGCACTACGCGCACCCATCCCTCTCCAAGGTAGACTCCACTCGTGTGCAGTGGCACACCGTGCACTGCGTGCACCCATCCCTCTCTGAGCTAGACTCCACTCGTGTGCAGTGGCACACCGTGCACTGCGTGCACCCATCCCTCTCCGAGCTAGACTCCACTCGTGTGCAGTGGCACACCGTGCACTACGAGCACCCATCCCTCTCCAAGCTAGACTCCACTCGTGTGCAGTGGCACACCGTGCACTACGCGCACCCATCCCTCTCCAAGGTAGACTTCACTCGTGTGCAGTGGCGCACCCATCCCTCTCCAAGCTAGACTTCACTCGTGTGCAGTGGCACACCGTGCACTGCGCACACCCATCCATCTCCGAGCTAGTCGCACACCGTGCACTACGAGCACCCATCCCTCTCCGAGCTAGACTCCACTCGTGTGCAGTGGCACACCGTGCACTGCGTGCACCCATCCATCTCCGAGCTAGTTGCACACCGTGCACTACGAACACCCATCCCTCTCCAAGCTAGACTCCACTCGTGTGCAGTGGCACACCGTGCACTACGAGCACCCATCCCTCTCCAAGCTAGACTCCACTCGTGTGCAGTGGCACACCGTGCACTACGAGCACCCATCCCTCTCCAAGCTAGACTCCACTCGTGTGCAGTGGCACACCGTGCACTACGAGCACCCATCTCTCTCCAAGCTAGACTCCACTCGTGTGCAGTGGCACACCGTGCACTACGAGCACCCATCCCTCTCCAAGCTAGACTCCACTCGTGTGCAGTGGCACACCGTGCACTACGCACACCCATCCCTCTCCAAGGTAGACTTCACTCGTGTGCAGTGGCACACCGTGCACTACGCGCACCCATCCCTCTCCAAGCTAGACTCCACTCGTGTGCAGTGGCACACCGTGCACTACGCACACCCATCCCTCTCCAAGGTAGACTTCACTCGTGTGCAGTGACACACGTGCACTACGCGCACCCATCTCTCTCCAAGGTAGACTCCACTCGTGTGCAGTGACACACGTGCACTACGCGCACCCATCCCTCTCCAAGGTAGACTTCACTCGTGTGCAGTGGCACACCGTGCACTACGCGCACCCATCCCTCTCCAAGCTAGACTCCACTCGTGTGCAGTGGCACACCGTGCACTACGCGCACCCATCCCTCTCCAAGCTAGACTCCACTCGTGTGCAGTGGCACACCGTGCACTACGCACACCCATCCCTCTCCAAGGTAGACTTCACTCGTGTGCAGTGACACACGTGCACTACGCGCACCCATCTCTCTCCAAGGTAGACTCCACTCGTGTGCAGTGACACACGTGCACTACGCGCACCCATCCCTCTCCAAGGTAGACTTCACTCGTGTGCAGTGGCACACCGTGCACTACGCGCACCCATCCCTCTCCAAGCTAGACTCCACTCGTGTGCAGTGGCACACCGTGCACTACGCGCACCCATCCCTCTCCAAGCTAGACTCCACTCGTGTGCAGTGGCGCACCCATCCCTCTCCAAGCTAGACTTCACTCGTGTGCAGTGGCACACCGTGCACTGCGTGCACCCATCCCTCTCCAAGCTAGACTCCACTCGTGTGCAGTGGCACACCGTGCACTACGCGCACCCATCCCTCTCCAAGCTAGACTCCACTCGTGTGCAGTGGCGCACCCATCCCTCTCCAAGGTAGACTTCACTCTGTGTACAGTGGCACACAGTGCACTACGCCAGCCCTCTCTAGGATAGACTCCACTCTGCATAAAACCTAGTGTGTGCAATGCACACTGTGCACTACGCGCACCCATCCCTCTCCGAGCTAGACTCCACTTTTCATTAGGCCCAGTGTGTGCAGTGGCACACTGTGCACTGCGCACACCAGTCTTCCTCCAGGCTGGGCTCCCCGCCGCATAAATCCCAGTGTGCGCAATGCATGTTGTGCACTATAAACACCCATCCCTCTCCAGTCTAGTCTCCACTCTGCATAAAGCTCCAGAAGCATGTTGAATTTCGTGTATTAAGTGACGCACAACGTACACGGCCATAGTAATGACAAATGTGCACTACTCAAATGCCACTTACATGACATGGCACCCTAGCAGTGGTTCATCTGTTCTGTAAGACCCAGGTTGTGCCTCGCCTGTAGTCTGAACCACCAGTCATGACTTGTTTTTTCTGTGAAGTGCCCAGAGGTGCCTTGTTTGTGATGTCAACACTAGCAGTGCCAATCAATGCTTTATTACCCAGCAGCTCTTTATATCTGCTGTAAGACCCCAGCAGCACCTTAGTTGTGCGATAAGGTCCCTTTAGTTCTGTCTGTGCGTCCACATCCTTGGGGTGCCTCTCTCTGCTGCAAGAACTGTGACTTGGTGTAGGAAAGTGCCTCTTTTGACATGGTTAGCCCCCACTTTTTGCCTGATGCATGATAAGATTTAGAACTGTAAATGCACAGGGTCCCTGCAAACCAGGTTCCCAGTGCCAGATCTCCTTCTCAAAAACTGCACCATAATTGGCACCACTTCAGATACCCCTGAACGTACCTAGTAAATGGTAATTGTTCCACCCCAGGGGCCCATTACCAAAGCTATGCACTCTGCCATTGCAGGCTGCGTGTCTTGGTGCAGAGAAATCTGAAGAGTCGATATGGTACACAGCCCTGTGTGCCATGCCCCCCCCCCCCTTTCACTGCATGGGATATAGGTGAGGCACTCCTACTGCATGCCTTTAGCCCTAAGGCAGGGTGCGCTACATCCTATGTGTGGACTGGTCAGCATGAGCAGATATGCCCCTACAATGTCCAGTCCGTTCTGCAATGTTGTGAGTGAACAGGGAAGCCATGCAGAGTACATGGGCTGGATACTTGTCAACACGGGTTTCCTAGCTCCATGATGGCTCCATTGATTTCTAAGGTATTTGGTACCAAAAATCTTGTCTTAATAAATCCTCACTGATGCCAGTGATGGATTTAGTGTTAAATTCACCCAGCAGACCCTTTTAGAGGGTCCCCTGAAAACCTACCAAACCCTGGTGGGGTCTCTGACTTATTTTCAACAGTCTGCCGCCACCAGACATGTTTCTGACCTCATGGGATGAGACCCAGTGCTCTCCGAGGACAAGACAAAGCTTGATCAGGGTGCTCCCTTACATGGACCAGAGCCATGCTCCGTGTAGGGCCCTTTGTAAGGACTATGGCATCGAACCAGGCAAAAGTCCAAGGAAGGACTATCTCAGACAACTGATAGCTCAGTTTGAGAAAGATCACCCAGAACTGGTAGCTCAGTCTGAGGATGATGACCTTACGAATCATGATGAGTCTGGATGAGAATGCTAGAAAGAATGACCAGGCGACTGAACTGAGAGGCTCAGCTACGGACATTGAAAGGGAAAGAGGTGGGCCTAGAGCCCATCTCTGGTGGCGGCACACAAACAGATCGGGAAGGTTCTTATGACTCTAAACTCCCCAAAGGGATTGCCCCTTACTACTCCGATGGTGATGGCAGCACCAAATAGTTCCCTGCATTTCAGAGGACCTTCATAGCAAGACGAGTTGCTCAAAACATTTGAGTTCCTCTCTTGTGGGAACTATTCTCAGGGAATAGCAAGGATAGACTCCTGACATTGGCTGAAATAGATGAGTATTATGACCTCATGAAGAGTACCCTGATTTAGGGCTTTGGACTCCCCACCGAAGAATACAGAATAAGATTCAGGTAGACTCGGAAACCCCAGAGTCAGTCCTGGGTGGTTGGTTAACAGGTAACAATCTGAATGACTCTGAAGGGATTTACAATTGAATAATGAAGGAGCATCTTTTAAGTAATTGTTACTATGAGAAGTTATATCAGCAAATAGTAGACCTAGGTCCACTCTCTCCTCTATAGTAGGAGAAGAAGGCAGACCACGGAGTCAAACCAAGGGTGACTAAATCTATCACAAAGACCCCCCAAGGAAAAGATGGTGATCCAAAAGAGAAAAACAAAAATTAGTCTTCCTCAGGCCCCCAAAAATCTGTTTAGCAAGGTGGGCCTAGAAACTTGTCACAGCCTAAGGGTAAGAACTTGGATCAAAAAAAGTGTCATTACTGTAGGTAACTGGGATACTGAATTAGAGACCCTGGTTGTAAAATTACGAAAAATGCCTTTAGTCCACCTGCAGTAAATGTAGCGGTTAATCTCCAGATTGGATCTCAGGAGAGCTCTGGCCATATCGGAGAGCTCATAGAGGTGATTTAAGTAGGGGATGTGGATGTAGCCACCTTAGCTGTCTGGCCCACTAACATGCAAAAATACAGACCGCATCCTGTTATTGATGGGGTTAGGGTGGAGGCATCGAGAGGTACTGGTGCTATTGTTACCGTGGAGACCAAGCACCTGCTGGCCTCTGCACTGTATCTGCCTGGAAGGACCTATCCAGTCACCAATGCAGACAATATGACAACAAACCATCCCATGGCAATGGTGTCCTTTGACTGGAGACGGCTCGCTGGCCAACAAGAGGTAGCAGTATCTTCATCCATTCCAGTTGATTGCTTGGAAATAATTTGGAGTCCTCAGCCTGGGCTGAGGCAGAACTAAGAAACGCAGAAATGCTTGGAATACCACACTGGGTGTGTGTTATACTAGAGCACAGAGCAGAGCCCAGAGTGAAAAAATGTGCTGGAGTCTGGAAGAATGACCCAGCCCTCCAAGAAAAAAGGCAAGCAGACTCTGGAGCCAACTGCAAATCAGACACCAGACCCTTCTCCTCAGGGGAAAGAGTCAGCCCTAGCGGGAACTGAGCCTCAGGAGTTGGAGCCTTACCAGGCTGGGCTCTTGGACCCGTGGGACTCTCTAGGGAAGAGAGTGTAGTGTCTCAGGCGTTTAGGGAATTCCTCGTCATTTTGGCCCATGACATCCCCCTAGCTGGACACATTGGCCAGATCAAAACTTAAAGTTGAGTATTTAGCCACTTCCACTGGCCAACAATGCACCAGAACTTGCAGGAGTTTTGTAACTCCTGTGCCACCTGTCAAGCCTGTGGCAGGACAAGTGGCCACCCAAAAAACCCCTTATACCACTCCCAGTGGTTGGGGTTCCCTTTTGAAAGGGTAGGGATCAACATTGTTGGTCCCCTTGACCTTCCTACATCACCGGGAAACAGATATATTCTGGTGGTAGTGGATCATGCCACTAGGTATCCTGGGGCCATTCTTCTTAGGACTACCACTGCCCCTGCAAGGATTAGGGCCCTGATTGGTATCTATACCAGGATGGGCTTCTCTAAGGAGGCGGTATCAGACAGAGGTACAAACTTCATGTCTGGCTCCCTGAAACACATTTGGAAGGAGTATGGCGTGACCTACAGATTCACTACCCCCTACCATCCGCAGTGTAATGGCCTTGTTGAAAGATTCCTCAAGACCATGAAAGGTATGATTTGTGGACTCCCTGAAAAACTCAGAAGGAGATGGTATATCGTACTTCCAAGCCTGCGTTTTTGCCAACTAGGGGAATGCCAAAGAACTTCTGTTTGATCATCCTGTTAAGGAACCATTGTGCCTTGTGAAGGCACAATGGATGACATATGAATACACAGAGGGGAAAAACGCACATATTTATAGTCCAGTCCCAAATGCTAACATAACCCTCTAACAGGGATTATAATTTCCTGTTTGATTCAGGGGAATTGTGTGGACTTAATGATGGCTGTACCGTCTACGTTTTTCCCCCCTGTGGGGCCAGAGGCAACTTGGTGAGAGGACCGGGCAGGCCTTGAGGGATGTGAAGAGCCACCACCTGTGTTGCTGAGTCTTTCGTAGTCCGTGAGAGCCCAGGATCAGCCGACCGGTCAGCTTTGTTGCAGTGCCTGCAGGTGCAGGAAAGTGACACCTTCACTTCAAGGGAGATTCCTTCAGGTGCTTTGGATGCCCACAGGCCTTGGAAGGTTCCTTTATGGTGCAAAGGCACAGATGATGCAGCAGACGAGCAGAGCGGCGAGATCAGGAGCAGCAGGCGACTTCTCAATTGTAGCCTTGACGCCCAGAGTGAAGTCCTGCGTAATCCAGAGTGCCCAGACGTTTGAAGAAGTGATGTCTGAAATTAATCTTGTCCCAATCTTTGTCCAGTTTTGCACCAGCGCAGGAGCCAATGGCTCCCTGAACTGGTTTGAGCTGGACTATGTGGTGCTGGCAAGCGCTCCCACCCTGTCCCAATACACTAAACCCTGTCTGGGAGGGGTTCACACCTCCCTGTGACAGGATACCTATTGTTCTGCCTTCCCCTGTCCGAGCTTGGCTCAGTAGCAGGAGGGCAGAAACGTGTCTCTGGTCGGCGGCAGCCATAGCTTGCTGTTCGGGTCTCGAAGACTGGTACCTGAAGCACAGAGGGCCTCCCAAAAGAGCTTTATGGTACATGGAATCATTCCAACATGTTTGATACCAAACATGATAGGATTTGTTACATGCAGTTTCAAGATGGTAATCGCATAATGACTCAGTGCCCTCTATATGTCATACAGCTGTCTCGCTTCCAACATGGGAGAATGGACTCCACAGGCTGTAAGGGTGTCCTGCTCATGCAGGGGCACCCTCACACTTAAAAGCAAACACCCTGTCTTCAGAGTTGAAAGGCCTGCCTTAGCCCTTTCATGCTCATGACAAGGTCAGCTAGTCATGAGGCACAGTGGAGCTGTGCTTATGACGAGCTGACCTTGTCATGAACAATGGTATATCTTACTTTCCAGCACAGGAGGGGAAAACCCTAGGCAGCCAAGGTGTTAAGTGCATTGGCCTTAGATATAAGGAAACCTATATCTTAAATAAGTGATGCTAGCACCAGCTTACGCAGGCTGCAGTGGCAGGCCTGTAGTTCCAAATTGAGTGGTCTTCAATAGGTTGCATAATACACGCTTCAGCCCGTGGGGGACCCCTGGTGTACCTATGCCCTGGGTATCTTGGTACCATATGCTAGGGGCTGATAAGTGTACACCTGTGTCCAATCTGGAATGTACTGAGGTACTTACCATACTCATTTAGGGGAGAAAACACAGTGCCTGGGGTCCTGGTTAGCAGGATCCTAGTCAGAAACAGCATTACATCAAGCAAAAAGTGGGGGTAACCATAAAAGCAAATCTTACTTTCCTACAATTGTGCCTCTGAGCATGGGATAGGAGCGGTCCTATCCCAAATAAATGGCCACGGTCAAGACCAGCCTGTGGCTTTCATCAGTAGATTACTCCCCAGGGAACAGCGCTGGAGTGTCATTGAGAGGGAAGCCTTTGCTGTAGTCTGGTCCCTCAGGAAGCTGAGAGCATACCTGTTTGGTTCTCACTTCATTGTTCAAACTGACCACAGAGATGAGATGGTTCATGCAAATGAAAGGTGAAAATCTCAAACTGCTAAGGTGGTCCATATCCCTACAAGGAATCAACTTTGAATTGAACACAGACCTGCCCATGCCTATGCAGATGGCCTTTCCTGGTTCCTCCACTTAGAAGATGAAGAGTCTCTAGTTAAAGGTTATTCTCATCCTCTTTCATTTAGGGGCGCCTCTCTCTCTGCTGCAAGAACTGACTTGATGTAGGAAAGTGCCTCTTTTGACATGGTTAGCCCCCACTTTTTGCGTGATGCATAATATGATTTCAAACTGTAAGTGCAACAGGTCCCTGTTAACCAGCTTCCCAGTGAGAGATCTCTTTACCAAAACACGGTACCATGATTGGCACAACTAGAATTACCCCTGAAAGCCCCTCGTAAATGGTGCCCCTGGTACCTGGGGCATGAGTACTGAAGAGGGTCCGCCGGGGCTGCAGCAGTGGTTGGTCCACCCCAGGGACCCCTCACCAAGGCTATGCACTCTGCCAATGCAGGCTGTGTGTCTTGGTGCAGAGAAATCCGAACAGTCAACCTGGCACACAGCCCTGTTGCTATGCCAACCATACACTGCATGAGGTATAGGTACGTCAGCCCTACTGCAGGCCATTAGCCCTAAGGCAGGGTGCACTATATCCTATTTGAGGGCATATCGGCATGAGCAGGTATGCCCCTACAATGTCCTGTCTATTCTGAGCTGTTGTAAGTGCACAGGGACGCACAGGCTGGATACCGGTCAACACGAGTTTCATAGCTCCATGATGGCTTCGCTGATTTCTAAGTTGTTTGGTATCAATCTTCTTATCTTAATAAATCCTCACAGATATCAGTGTGGGGATTTATTAATAAATGCAAACAGAAAACCCTTTTAGAGGGTCCCCTGAAACCCTAACAAGCACGGGTGTGGTCTCTGACTTGTTTGCACCAGTCTGCCACCACCAGACCTGTTTCTGACCTCAGGGGGTGAGAGCCAGTGCTCTGAGGACAGAGACCAAGCCTGCTGTGGGCGGAGGTGCTTCACACCTCCTCCAGGACAGGATGCTGTTCCTAGACGGGAAGCTTCAGAGGCAATTCCGCCTTTGAAATTCAATCAAGGAAACTCCAGATAGTGGGGGAGGCCAAGCCCTCTTTCCTGCTCCTCTTTTGAAAATTAGTTAGATTAGGAGGAGGGTCTAGACTTAGCCTACATTACCTTCAGGGCTGGGCAGGCGAGGTGAACTCTCCTGAAGTTCTACCTTCTTGGGATGGTGCAAAAAGAACCTTTCAGGGCTATGGTAGTGCCCCTTCCCACACAAAGTGATCACTAGAGGGTGTGGACACCCTAAAGGTAGGTAGCCCATTGGCTACTACCTGTCTCTGCTTGTAACACCCCCAAATTCAATATTTAGGTGGCTGCCCATGACCTGAACATCATTTTCGACTTACAAAAGAAGACCAGGAAAAAGAAGATTTGCGGCTTGAGAACTCAAGCCCTGTGGCAGAAGAAAAAGTGCCCCCCCTCCCCTCACCACCCCCACAGCCTGATGCTCCAACAGTTGCTACTGCTATATTGTCCTGAAACCCGTAAGGACTCGAAGAACCCTGGAGCACCTCCAGCATTCATGAAATCGCCAAGAAGCTCCAGTGGAGTGAAGATATCAATCCTCTGCAGGCACCGATCCTGTGAAATCTGTTTTTTTTCAACTTGCTGCTCCCTGGCGACCTTGACGCAGCAACAGAGCAAGGAAAGGTACAACCTCTCCTGAGAATCGGATTTGCCTCTCCACCAAGATTGGAGGCACCAGGACCTACCGGAGCTGTGGCGTACTAATACCCGGGCTACCAGATCCCCCAGCTGTAAACACCGAGAAGAAGAGTCCACACCGGGCGCCCGAAGAACCAGAAGAAAGCAGACTTCAAAACACCCGAGACCCACCTCCTAAGGGGCCCAGCTGTCACAAGATCACCTCCCCAAGTTGCCTGCTCCTGATCGTGAGGCCCTCAAGTTGCACAACGCACAGCTGACCTGTTCGCTCTGCACCCGGCCCCACGGGTCCTGGCATCGACTAACCTGCTGTGCTCCCATGGTCCCCATTCCCTTGTGGAATCCTCCCTCCAAGGAGAACCACTGAACTTACAGGTAAGTCCTCCTGTGCAGTGTACTTTCAATTGGCCCCCTTCTTTTCTGCGCGTCAGTTTTCAAGACGCTAAGCACTCTGCTCCCCGACAGTCCGGAACGTTCCTGAACTTCTGCTGAACTTTGGACCTGGTCCCAACATCAACCTTCAACAAGAAAGTGACCTTTGTGAAAGCATTGCCTGATTTTACATGCATTTTTCTGCTTTTTAGGTCTCGCCTTTTCCATTCCGAAGGAATGGGAAATGGCGAGAATTCAAGTGCTCAAAATACTCGTGAAACCACTGTTTTTTTCGTGAGGTTTTCTTCGAGTTCACGTGGCCACAGGCACGCGCTTTTGGGCCATAAACTTTCACGGCCATCTGTTCCCCAATGTCCCTCCCACCCTTCCTTTGATCTTGCCGCGAGTTCTTACAGGCTAATGGCCCTCCCCCTCCCCCAGCACAGAGCGTGCATCGCTTGTTTACTCCTGTCTGTCTATCCTCGATCACGCCGCTGCTCTCTAGCTATGCTTGTTATTTATTCCTTTTCGTGTCCGTCTGTTCTCCATGTTACGCTCGCCTTCGGCTGCCTCTCTGCTGCCCTCTTCTGTGGCTCACCCCCTTATCTATTCTCCTCTGTGCCTCTTTCTCATGTGTGCTTCTCGTTCTGCCCCATCTCTCCCCCACTGTATCTGTCACTCCTGTCTGTCTATCCTCGGCCCCTGTGTCTCCTCTCCACTGCTGTCCCCCCCTATCGTTTCTCCTCGTGTCCATCTGTTCTCCATGTTACTCTCGACTTCGGCTGCCTCTCTGCTGCCCTCTTCTGTGGCTCACCCCCTTATCTATTCTCCTCTGTGCCTCTTTCTCATGTGTGCTTCTCGTTCTGCCCCATCTCTCCCCCACTGTATCTGTCACTCCTGTCTGTCTATCCTCGATCACTCCGCTGCTCTCTAGCTATGCTTGTTATTTATTCCTTTTCGTGTCCGTCTGTTCTCCATGTTACTCTCGGCTTCGGCTGCCTCTCTGCTGCCCTCTTCTGTGGCTGCCTATCCTCGATCACTCCGCTGCTCTCTAGCTATGCTTGTTATTTATTCCTTTTCGTGTCCGTCTGTTCTCCATGTTACTCTTGGCTTCGGCTGCCTCTCTGCTGCCCTCTTCTGTGCCTCACCCCCTTATCTATTCCCCCTCTGTGCCTCTTTCTCATGTGTGCTTCTCGTTCTGACCCATCTCTCCCCCACTGTATCTGTCACTCCTGTCTGTCTATCCTCGATCACTCCGCTGCTCTCTAGCTATGCTTGTTATTTATTCCTTTTCGTGTCCGTCTGTTCTCCATGTTACTCTCGGCTTCGGCTGCCTCTCTGCTGCCCTCTTCTGTGGCTGCCTATCCTCGATCACTCCGCTGCTCTCTAGCTATGCTTGTTATTTATTCCTTTTCGTGTCCGTCTGTTCTCCATGTTACTCTCAGCTTCGGCTGCCTCTCTGCTGCCCTCTTCTGTGCCTCACCCCCTTATCTATTCCCCTCTGTGCCTCTTTCTCATGTGTGCTTCTCGTTCTGCCCCATCTCTCCCCCACTGTATCTGTCACTCCTGTCTGTCTATCCTCGATCACTTCGCTGCTCTCTAGCTATGCTTGTTATTTATTCCTTTTCGTGTCCGTCTGTTCTCCATGTTACTCTCGGCTTCGGCTGCCTCTCTGCTGACCTCTTCTGTGGCTGTCTATCCTCGATCACTCCGCTGCTCTCTAGCTATGCTTGTTATTTATTCCTTTTCGTGTCCGTCTGTTCTCCATGTTACTCTCGGCTTTGGCTGCCTCTCTGCTGCCCTCTTCTGTGGCTCACCCCCTTATCTATTCTCCTCTGTGCCTCTTTCTCATGTGTGCTTCTCGTTCTGCCCCATCTCTCCCCCACTGTATCTGTCACTCCTGTCTGTCTATCCTCGGCCCCTGTGTCTCCTCTCCACTGCTGTCACCCCCTATCGTTTCTCCTCTCTCCGTGCAGCCGCTCCTCTGTGCCTGTCTCTCTTCTGTGCCTGTCTTTCTCTCATCTGTGCCTGCCTGTCTGTCTCTCCTCAGTTCTGCTCCTCACACTGTTACCCTGCATGCTTCGAGTGCAGCACTCAGCACGCCGCTCGCTTCCTCATTCCTCCAACAGAGTTTACCCAGAAAGGTGCTGAGGAGAGGGTGTCTCAAGAACTTGTACGACATCAGCGTTCTCTCTATTTCTCACACTTCTTGCCTTTACACCTTTCCCTCCCTTTTCACCTCTCCTTTTTTCTTCTTCCTTTTTCCCCCTCCATCTGTTTCTTTATTTTTCTGTTTATTTCATTCTTTTTTGTTTCCTACTCCTATTTCTTTGGCTTGTGTTTCTTTCTCTTCGTCCCCTATTTCTTCCTACCTTCTTCCGTTCCCTCCCTTCCCTTCTTTTGTGTAGCACACTTTTACAATGAATTTTTTCCTTGTTTTGTGCCAGGGCTCTCTTTGTGTAGGGGTCGTCCTCAATAATCAGCATTCTACCAATTTGTTTAAAGTGAGTTGCACTATGAGTGAAATTTTAAAGAGGAGAGGGAGGTGGCTACTTAGAACTCGCTAGATTGTGTACAAACGCAACAGAGCAAAGAGACTGAAAGATTCAAACCTGGATGTGGTGCCTCGCAGCTTGGGAGTGGATAGTTAACAAGATTAACAAGCATTGGCATAGCCAATAGGTCAAGCATTTGGGACCTTATAAGTGTTTAGCCATGCAACAGTTGGTGTTGTTGCACCAAGGATATTCTGCTGCATAGCTAAATACTTATAGGGTCCAAAAAGCGAGACCTATTGGCTATATTTATACAGGCACGCGCTTTTGGGCCATAAACTTTCACGGCCATCTGTTCCCCAACTCCAGCACCTCCCCTCTCTCCCCCGCGCACAGCCTTACTTGCATTTCTCCTCCCCCTCCCCAGCCTGCTTCCCCCAGGCCGTGTTCCCTCCCACCTTTCCTCCTCTCTCCCTGCTGGCATCCCCCCTCCCTTCTCGCCCAGTCCTTCTTGTTTGAGTCTGTCTTGCCCTTTGCCCTCTTCCTTCCTCCTCCATTTGTCCTGGCGCTTCCATTTCTCACCCCGCTTGGCTGCACCTCTTGACACCTCCCGGCTCCTGCTCATATCTCTGCTGTAACGCATTAGACCCACGATGGGTATTCGCCGATTCATCGCTTTCCTGCCTCTTAGACTTCCAGTTCCAGCGCTTAAAAGCCTCTTTTCCCCCCAACACCGTCTTGTCACGCCTCCATCGCGTTCTTTCTATTGTCACTGTTATGACTCCATGGCGTCTTTCCACATAGGTGTCCTTTCAGTCAGAATCTCTGCCTCCAGTTTTTCCCCATCCTCCGAGTCTATTTTACGTTTTTGTCTTTTTGCCGATCTCAATTCATCCCCCGTAGCCCGTCTCCTACCATCTGTTTACTTCCATTCCTCTTCCTGTAGTCCCTTCACTTCCATCTGCCGTGGCTCCCCCTCGTCTCTTTTCACATTGTTTGCTCTCCCTTGTGCTTTTCTATCCTTTTCTTTGTCCACTTCCATCCCACCCCTGGTCACTCATCTAAACCCAATTCTTTTGTTATGTTTAATCCCCTTCTATCTCGCCGAAATTTCCCATGTCTTCACCTTTACTCGCATTCCGTTCACGTCAGACTAAATTCTCCCCTCATGCTGATCTAGAAGTCCTGTCTCCGCCATCTAGGTTTCAGTTCTATCGCCACCCTCGTTCACTGACTAATATCTCTCCCAGGAGTTGAGTTCCTTGAAGTAAGTGGGCGGTCATGTGGGCGCTATCTGCCAGCACCAAATGTGCACACCAGGGGCCGTGGATGCTAAAACACCACGGTGAAATTAAGTCCCCACAGTACCCTCGTGAGCCTTCTGCCTCCTCCCGCGTGCACGACCTGACCTGCCGGTGACTCACGCGCCACGCACTCCCTGAATCTCGGCCGGTCATACTCTGAGCCGAGACGCGTGCCTTTATTCCCTCATTCTACCCGAGCTGCGCTGTCTTCACAGCCGGGTGATTGACGCTGTAAGGACTTTCCCAAGGAGAATGCCTTTGAGTGCCCCAATCGATCACCGCTGCCTCTGGGGGTGTCTAGTTACACTGGGCTGTACTCGCCGCTCAGCTGCCTCATTGTATTGGTGACCCTTCTTTAGTTCAAGGCCTCTGTTTGGTGCATGAACGAAGCAGGCACTAATATTTCTTTAGGTGTTTTTTAAAGCACCTTTTGTAGATTTATACAGTTTAAGTGCCAGGTCGTTCATAACAATACATCTTGGCTTTGGGGATAGATGCTCCACTGTGGAGGTGCACGTGTGTTCTTTTACATCTAAACCAGCGTACGGTGTACATTTATCAGCAATCCCCATACAGACAAGCATTTGCAATGCAATAGGTCTCGCATTCACAAGAGTTTGAGCTATTACAATTGCAAATAACAATGCCTTTTATTTTTGTTTTCATTTTAAAAACATAAAGGGCTTTGTCATTTACAAAACCAATAGCTCCAACTTTCCTACTGCGAGACCTATTGGCAACGCCTTATGCTTTTTATGCTAAAAATGCTTTTTCTCCATTACTTTCAATGGTGCGTGATTGCGCACTAAAGTGATATCTTTTCGGAAATTTGAAAAATCGTAACTCTGAAATTAATTGCCTTAAAACTGTGTTCATGGTCTCAAAAATTGATTTTTATGTTTCGTTTCAAATTGGGTCTCGGATTTATTCTTGTATGTGTGCCAGTATTGTGTCTGTGAGTACAACAAATGCTTACCACTACACTCTGATGTGCGTAACTGCTCTCCCACACTACCACAAAAAGAGTTAGTATTATCTACTTATACCACTGTATACCATTTGGGGATTCTCTGAGCTCTCTACATAGTGTACTTCATTTTAGTGCCCTGTACAGAGAACCAGCTTCCTACACGTGGTCAGAGTCATGGCAGCAGATGGTTTCCACTGTTTCACTCTTGTCTGCCGATGCATTTTGGATGTTAGATGTTTTGGTGACACACTCTTTTCATATTTAGGACTCTTTGTAGTGTTCGTGATGTGGAAGAGCAGAAATCCTAAGAAGAAGACGGATTAATGGAGGACCAGATTTGAAATGCCATTTTACCTGGCGGAGAGTTCCAGCAGAGAGGCCTCCTTGGATGTGCCCGAGTTGCTGTGAGATGGGAGACTTCCTTTGACATTCTAGTGTTGCTCCGAGGCAGAGTGCCGGTTTCACTGACCCTTCCCTTCTTCCATCCTGCCTGCTTGGATGCACCGCCCTGGGCCTGCACTGTGGTGGGTGTAACTGGTTCCCTGGGGCTGTGCAGGAGCAGCTTGCACACAGGTCGGATGATGGCGGATCACAGAAGCTATAGGATGCAGTGTACACCTGCTCGCCACCTTTCGATGGTTCTCCGGAGACATGCCGTGTAGGCCCACCACCTTCTAGCTAGATTGATTCTACTCAGTGCTATAGAGGTAATGACATTCACTCCCTGGCACCTGCTCAGTGCTTGGCCTCCTCTTGTGAAATCTCTTCAGCCTAAAAAAAAAAAACACCTGCCTGTCATCTTCCCCTAAGACGTGCAGGCCCCCAGAGAAACATTTTTAGAGAACTTGTGATAAATAAATACAATAATCCTAAATGTCTGTCTTTGGTCGCCCCTCAGTAAGTGTTCAGTGCACATCTTTGCCCAGATTTCTGTGCCTCATGTGAAGTAAAGGTCCGAGTTCCCAGAGGCGGGAGGCACCCAGGAGGGGGTTTAATGCGGATTGTCTTGTGGAGTGGAGGCAGAGGACAAACATTTCCAGGTGAGGTGGGGGGGGGACAGGCTTGGTGGGAAGGGATGGGGCTTCTGTTGTGGGGTAGGAGGTGGAGATTTGAACTGTTTATGAAGCACTTGCAGCTAAGGAGGATTTCTTGACAGTCCCACATTAATCAGCCAGAACATGGTCAAGAGCGGCCAGGGCCAAGTAACTTCCTAAATCCTAGATGATGACATCACATTGAGGGTGAGATGGGTGTCAAGGGAAACCTTTTCCATCCTCCAACACCCTCCACCGCAGAAGAAGCGTGCCCAGCTTTGAGGTCCCACAGACCCAAGAAGGATAAACAGATTTCATTCATCCCAGCCGAGTGAGTGCCTTTAGTGATGATGCAGCAGTGGGTGAACCAGAGTGGTTTAAAATAAGCCCCTCCTTTGGAGGACAGGGAGCCAGTCAGACCCTAGAGGAGGAGTACCATGAACGACTTATGAGCATCAGGTGGCTGCCACACTACAGACCATTCAGAACATGAGCATCAGATGCCTGCCACACAACAGACCATCCGCAACATGAGCATCAGGTGCCTGCCCCACTACAGACCATCCACAACATGAGCATCAGGTGCTTGACAAGCTACAGACTATCCGCAACTTGAGCATCAGGTGCTTGACAAGCTACAGACCATCCACAACATGAGATTCAGGTGCTTGACAAGCTACAGACCATCCACAACATGAGCATCAGAATAGGAGAATCAGGCGCCTGCCACACTACAGAGCATCCACAACATGAGGATCAGACCATCCGCAACATGAGCATCAGGTGCCTGCCCCACTACAGACCATCCAGAACATGAGCATCAGGTGCCTGACACACAACAGGCCATCCAGAACATGAGCATCAGACCATCCAGAGCATACATGAGCATCAGGCGGCTGCCACTCTACAGACCATCCAGAACATGAGCATCAGGTGCCTGGCACTTTACAGACCATCCAGAACATGAGCATCAAGTGCCTGCCACTCTACAGACCATCCAGAACATGAGCATCAAGTGCCTGCCACTCTACAGACCATTCAGAACATGAGCATTAGGCGGCTGCCACACTACATACCATTCAGAGCATGTCGGGTGCCTGCCCCACTACAGACCATCCAGAACATGAGCATCAGGTGCCTGCCACTCTACAGACCATCTAAAACATGAGCATCAGGCGCCTGCCATGCTACAGACCGTTCCCAACATGAGCATCAGGTGCTTACCAAACTACATACCATCAAGAACATGAGCATCAGGTGCCTGACACACTACAGACCATCCAGAACATGAGACTTCCTGGGGGCAGCAAGCAGGAAACGACCCAAAAGAGAGCACGACAGGGAGAGGCTATAGAAGACATACACAGTACTCTTCGATCTGGGAGCTGTCGGACTGCAGGGCTGGGGAAGAAAACTGCCATGTTTCTTGTCGCCAGTAAATCAAAGAGTGCCAATTTAGGCACCTCAACAATGGAGGAGGACGCTCTGTTGCTGCAATGTGATGAGGTGAGCGGCGAGAACATAGGGGGCACTGGCAATGATAGTGCGCCAGAAACAGGAATAAATGAGGGGAGCTATACTGGCCAAATGGACCATGATTTTGCTATATCTACCCATGGGGTCGCTGGTGGGCAAAATAACCAACATGTCTTAACTCGTGCGATAGGGTGAACAAAACCCTGTCTTAATATAGCGAAAGCACTTCTGGAGACTTGGGGCTAGACAAAAGCAATAATATCAGCGGTCTAGCATCTGCAGTGGGAGGACAAGTCGGAGATCTAACTGAACAAGTTTAACAAGTGGATTGTAACAAGACACAGGCCCCAATTGAGGGGGACTTGGTTGAACACTTCTTCTCGATGTCTGATCAATCGAATTCATCAGGCGAACAATCTGTCCAACTGTCTGATGGTCCAACTAGCTCGCCGAGCGGTCAGTGGAGCAACGTATTACCTCAAACTGAGTGGAGACCTGGTCAGAGAGCCAGAAAACGCAGGGGGTCTGCCATAAATTACAAAACACACTCCGTCGTGTTGTCAAATTCTGCTCCGAATTTACTGAGCGGATAACAGAGGCTGAGAATCATATTTCTAATTTAGAGAATGTAACAACTGCTCAGAAGATGGTGATAGGCGACCTGGCAAGGCAACGCAGTGATATGGTGTGGAAGCTTGAAGATATGGAAAATCGTTCTAGGCGCAACAATTTAAGAATCCTGGGAGTCCCGGAGGGCATTAAAGGGAATGACCTGCAGAAGTTTGTGGTGGAACTATTCACTGAAGCCTTTCCTGAACTGAAGCAGTGTGCATGGGACAACAAAGTACAAAGAGCCCATCGGTTAACAGAACTCCAGTCGGGGGGCCAGTAAACCGGTGCAACCAAGAGCAATTCTTATATGCTAATCTAATTTTTTATCTAGACAAGCGTTGTACGACCTAGCTAGGCCAGACAGGAAAAGAAAGGGCAACGGGGTAGAATTTATTGTACGTCCGGACTTCTGCCGTCAAACAGTGGAAAAAAGGTGGCAATTGAGGCAGCTAATTTCTCAGTTTCAAGCTAAAGGCGCCTATTCCTCATGAACCCCGCTTAGCTCAAGATTATATACAAGGATAACACCCGGATTTTTACATCAGCAGTTGAGGCTAAAAAGTATCTACATTATATCAAAGTGTAATTTATGGTATTTTTAAAATGGATGTATAATATGAGGTAGTACCCCCTTTTTGGCTTGGAAGGGGACTCCCAGCCGGTATGCAGGGTCGGATCCAAGGATGTCCAGGGTCTCAGATCTTTCCTAGAAGTCTCTGCTAAGTTTTCACAATTTCGGTGTCTCACTGCATAGCAAAGGGGAGTCCAAAAGACAAAAAGCAGTGTGTTCAAGTACATTTTCAATTCACTGGAGGGAAATAAAAGTAAAAGGTACAACTATGTACTAGCGGCCAGTGCTACAAAGAGTGAAAAAGAGCTCTCTCTTACTGAAACTGCATTCTTCAACGCCGGAGCAGCCATTTACCTTAAAGTAACAGTGCCTATTGCTTTAGTTGTATCCTAACACTGCCATTTGTCTAGTTACAAGAATTCAAGTGATCTTTGCAGCCTACTTGTTTCAGAAGCTTTATTTGTTATTCTAATATCTACATCACCAAAAGAAACAACTTCATGTTGCTCATTCACGCCAAGACCGTTGTCAAAGGAGTCCACATGCAGCAGCTTTCCACCCTTCTGAAAACCATCTACTGGGCGGGGCTCACAAGAGCACTTGTCACAGCAAACTATCACTACTGCAGCATTGTCTACACAGGGTAAAAGGTCATGCCACGATTACTGCAGTGGTGCCTTCACAGGAATCACTGGTCATGCCACGCTTCCTACAGCGGCATCCATATCGAGCCCCCTGGTCATAACACGATTACTGCAGCATCATCTATACAGGGTTCGCTCACCATGTCATGATTACTGCAGTCCTCTACACAGGGCTCCCTGGGCATGCCATGATTAGTACAGCGAAAAACCAAAGGTGGTGATGGACGGGGCGTTGACAATACAAGCTCTCACCCCCAGTCAACTGATCTGGGTTTAATCCATCACTGTTTTTCAGCTTACTCTGCCACCCCAGTTCAGACATGGCCATATGCAAATCAGTCTGACCCTGTGCCTCATGGGAACAGTCCAGCCCGAACTGCCAAGCCATGCCTTCCCTGGACTGGAATCAAGCTTCCCAGGACCGGTTTCTGGCATTACAGCCGTCTTCAGCCGGGCTTGCTTGACTCCAGTAGCAAAGTGAGCAAGGGACTCACGTCTGAGCATACCCTGCCAACTTAGAGCGAACAAAGAAAAACCGAAGGTGGTGATGGACGGAGCGTTGACAATACAAACACTCACCCCCAGTCCACTGATCTGGGTTTAATCCATCACCGTTCTTTAGCTCACTCCGCCACCCCAATCATTTCATCAAAGACTGTGTACCGAATACTGAATGCTACATACGTGTTAGTATGCACATGATCAATATAATAGAGGAGTATCCTTTTGACTCCACGTTCAGTGTACTTTGTAATCTGGATGTGGAGTCATTGTATACCAATATCCCCCAAAATGACTCTATTCTCGTCATTCAGGATGTTCTTAACAAACGCCCTAGGCCTCATCGGATGCCAACCTTTTTTATCTTACAACTACTTGAGATATGCTTGACAAAAAATTACTTCCTGTTTGATGGCCAATATTTTGGCCAGATCAAAGGTACTTCCATGGGGGCAATTTTTGCCCCCACTTTGGCCATTCTATACATGGACAGTCTAGAATGCAGACGCATTCTGTCGTCGAGCAATCCCTTCCATAGTGGCATCACACTATGGAAGCAATACATCAACGACATTTTTATGATTTGGACTGACTTGGAAGAGTTACTCCCTTCATTCCTACATTGGCTTAATAGCAATTGCCGTGGTCTAACTTACACGTTATCCCCCAGTCATTTTAGTATTCCTTTTTTAGACCTCAATATACAGGAGAAGGATGGCCTTCTTATTACAAGTTTATATAGGAAGCCCACCGAACGAAATTCTCTTCTAAGTTATCAAAGCCACCATCCACATGCTCTTCGTGATTCATTACCATACTCCCAATTTCTCAGATTACGAAGAAATTGTTATCTGAAGGAGGACTACTTTAAGGAGGCAAAAACACTGAGCGCCAAGTTGAGGGCAAGAGGCTATCCACGTAAACTAGTCCATTCCTCCCTTAAACGTGCTTGATACTGTCCCAGGGATGTGTTACTGGAACCTAAAACTTAGAGGACACAGAACCGGCTGGTTTGTGTCACCACCTTTTCGCCTGCATCCAATTCCATAACCAAAAGTATAAAGAAACATTGGCCTGTGGTCAACGCAGGACGCCTCCAACTTGAGAAAAACCTCTTTGCCTTCAAGAAGTTTAAAAATATTATGGACCATCTTGTACGTGCAGCATTGCCCACCCCAGATAAAAATGGCACACTGGATAACCTATGGGGACTTCCCCGCCTTACTGGGCATGTTAAGTGTGGCAATTGTTCAATGTGTGACACTACTATTGAAGGTAAAGACTTTGGGGCAGATTTATGTTAACTGGCGCATCCCAAGGGATGCGCCAGTTAACATGCGCCACATTGCGCCACTTCTCCGCCACCCATGGTGCAAGTTAGTGAAGATGCGTGACGCATCTCTCGGCGTACGGGCGGCGCATTGCAGGAGTCATGTCGCAAGTGCGACATGACTCCTGCAATGCACAGGACCCACCTCTTCAATGCATGGTGTGTCACCCTTACGCCTGCTTCAAGCAGGCGTAAGGAATTGAGGTAGAAAGTGACTGAGTGAAATCTCATAGATTTCACTCAGCCACTTTTAGGAGGCGTTCCTGCGCAGGAACACCCCCCCTGCGCAGGAACGCCTCCTTATGGCGCAGGGCTTTACAACGTGACGAATCTCCTAGATGCGTCACATTGTAAATAGGGCGCATTGTTTGCGCCGCCGTTGCGTCACATTAAGTGACGCAATTGCGGCGCAAGGAGGCGCAAGGGCCTCATAAATCTGCCCCTTTGTTTTCAATGATGTTAAGCTTGCACGCAAACAATTTTCCAATTGTGACAGTGTAAATGCCATATATGCCATCATATGTCCCTGTTCAAAGATTTATATAGGGCAAACAACCCAGAAAGTGAGATTGAGAATGTGTCAACATAGGAGGATACGCTCTAAGACTCTAAATGCTCCCTTGGTGGAACACTTCACTGAATTTTCACACACTGAGTTGGACTTCAAGTGGATAATCATCTCTCTGATCAGGTTGCCACCACGTGGTACGGACCTACAACATCTCCTGAATAAGGAAGAACTCCATTGGATCCTGAAGACTAAAAGCCTCCATAGTGGCCTTAACAGGATGGAGGACTGGACTTCCTTGATCTGAATGTCAAAGCTATAAAGTGCTTTGTTACTGTATTTTTAATATTGTGATTTCCTCATGTATTAGGCCTTGTCTTGCCTTGCAATAATGTTCCTATTCACACTGTCATTGGCTACTTGTCACCTCTTTTCACTTCTTCATTCAATAGCAATAATGTTCTTATTCACACTGTCATTGGCTACATGTCACCTCTGTGTTTCTCTTTCACTTCTTCATTCATTACTTGCATCACTTACTAATGGCCTACTTTTTAACCTCAACAACCGTGCTAATATGGCCACCATTCTCAATCCGAAGTTCCATTGGCCCCACCGATACCATGTGACGCGGAATGGCTTCATTTCCGGCATCACCATGGTTTTTCGCTGATCGCGAGGTTTTCCCATTACTCACAAGGACCCCCATTGAGGACCGTTGTTCTGACTAGATTTGGTAAGCGTAATTTGCACCCTGTCCGCTCCCATATCGCTATAATCCCCACAGGTGTCGAGCGAGCTTATCATTATTCCCTGTCTTCCGATTCGCCCGTTATTGTGATACCGCATCAGCGGTTCCCAGGTAAGTTTACACTCCTTAGAGCATGCATGCTGGTAATATCACCCCACGCTCTATTCCTAAATCCTTTGTCTTATTTATCTCTTTAGGATTGTTAATTTGCCATTTTAATCTCGTCATCACTGAGCCCAATTTGGTGTTTCCCGGTAAGCTTTGCGAAATGCGAGCAACTTGCATGCTTGAGGTCCACCCTCCCCGGCCGTATTTCTCACTCAATATGTCACTTTAGTTTAATTCTGGTCCTTCGGCCTTCTATTCAAGACTTAGAATCATTGCGTATTAATTATTCTGGGCACTTCATTGGTACCTCTTTACTGCTTGATGCAGCCCGATGTTTTGCAAGCTAGGCTTTGGTTCTGGTAATTGTACTATTACATTCACTTCATATCGTCGCTTGGCTCTTATTCACTTCATATCGTCTCTTGACTTTCTAATCACCTTTTGGATTTTGCATGCACAGTCACTAGCGGTTTTCAATCACTCTTTGGTTATAAGTAATTCTCGAACAGGCCGCTTACCCTAATTTTGTCCCATACACTTTTGAGCACATGTGGATGTTGTTTTAGGACTTGCTTGACAGCGTTTTAACATGACTTGACTTGCTTATGTGCATAGTATGGTTGACATGCCTATATATGTTTTTTAATCAGTTTCTTATTTCCCTTCCCCCTTTTCTTTTCCCTCAACTTTTTATATTGGCAATATAACTCCATAGTGTGGGTATTATTCATAGTTGTGTCACTAGGCAATGTATTGTTGTCCTGAGGATTAACCTTGTATTTTAATTGGGTTTGAAAAGTCGTCAACCTAAATACACTAAATGCATAACTATCTTGTGATTTACCACTTGCATATGTGTGTAACTTGTATTGTCTGTGTATGATTTATGATATTCAGACCGTCACAATTTGCCTATAAATCCCCTTGTCTGTTTTCCCTTGAGTGTGTTAGTTGGGCACCGGCTGGTTGGTGTCCCACTGGTATCACACCGATTTTATATGTATTCTATTCATTGAAAATTAAACTGTCCGGCTGGACATATGATATAGAACTATTTAGTCTATATTTATTTTGGATTCATTGTTTTTTGTCTTGGGACCATTGTCTCTGTTGATGCACCTTCTTTTCCAATCATACTTTGTAGCATGTGACTGAGACTCCATAATCTACACTATTTTCACAATCCCAAAATTGAGTGGGATTGACAACAGATTAACTTTACTTCCACCTTTTGTGTGAAACACTGTTTTTCAGCCCAGATAAATCTAAGGAATTAGTTGTTAACCTGTTTCACCCTGCAACAATCCCTATTTGCTGACCATGAAGGAACCAAGATGGTTGAAAATTCTATTCTTGCACTATATAGAGTTCACCAATGCATTCAACAAGAAAGAAGCTGATTCCCTTCCTCCACACAGAGAATATAACTGCCAAATCAACATGATTTGTAGAGAAGCAATTCCACATGATGGTATCTACTTCTTAACCCCAAAATATGACATTTTGCGACAATATCTGCAAGAGAATCTTGATAAAGGAATTATTTGGTACTCAATTTCAGTGGCAGCAATACTGATTTTGTTGCTAAAGGCTGTGGCGAATTCAGACACTGTATCGATTACTGTGAACTGAATACCATCACAATTGATAATCGATATCCCCTCCCCTCATTTTCATTCTTCTCGACCATATTATGTCGGCTAAGATCTTTACAAAGTTGGATCTCAGGGTTGCTTACACCCTAGTATGTATTTGTGAGGGGAGGAGTAGAAAAGGGATTTCAACACTTGATATTGCCACTTGTACAGCTTGTTCACCTTTGCAATGTTTCTGCTACCTTACAATACTGTAGTGTAGTTCCTAGTTTCCCACTAGGCCCTGCGCATTGGAATAACAAACAGTAGTATCGACGTGGAACTGCGGATATTCCAGGCCTCCACTGACTATGCTAAACTTAATTGGGTTGTGTTACCAACTAGCTCAGAGGTCACTGGAAACTTTCTTCTCTGCATAGGAAGTGATCAGCTTCCCTGGCACAGACAAGAAGGGATTCAGTTTTCCAACAACCGTGCAACATGACAACTTTGCTCCTCAGATCAAGAGTCGATCTCTAGGGTCGTGTGAAACAATAGACATAGATTTCACTCAGTCAGTCTAGTGCAGTTTACTTTCACAGTATGTAGAGAATAGAGAGACGGGCGTTTATCAATAAAGGGTTAACATTTATTGAACAGTCTTTCTTCTCGTACAAGAGAAATGTATTGCCACAATTGCAATAATTGTTATTATAAAAAGTACGTACAGTAAGATAAGTATTGCAAAATAGAACTGTAAAAGCATTGATATGGTTTCTTAGCCATACAATGGTTTAAAAGTAATAAAACATATATACAGTCATATATACATTAGGCTAACATACTCAACTGGTGCTTCTAACTAAGCCTACCCCAGTGTGCCTGACCTAAGCCTAACACGTGAAAGGGGGAGTAAGTAAGTAGCTTAAGTTAAGTTGGTTTTGCCAAGGTTTGTTTCAAGAATTCTCGTCTAAGGGTTTAGTCAACACCATACCTCTGAATAGAATGATGGAGGATTGGTATCTCCTTCAGGGGTCTCTCTCGATATCCCAGTCACCCGCGAGGGTAAACCGGAAGCGCCGGGACTGGATTTCTCTGCACGAGAAATGCAGCGGCTTCTCTTCAGCGCGTCGAGGAAGGAGGGGTGACAGCGTCCGCGGGCAGCTGGAATCTGCTGGATGTCTTCGCAGAGGACGGCTGTTCAGCTCCTCAAGCGTACTGCACCATAGTTCGCGCTGTAGCGGCGATAATGGTAATCAGCAGCTTCACCACCACAGGATAGCAGGCTGCAGCGACAGAGTGCTAGTTTTTACCAACACAGGGTCATGCAGGCAGCTGGCATCAGCAACAGGCAACGAACTCACAGCTCGTATCTCTCATTGCTTAAGGCAACGTTGGTAATATTTATACCTGACAGGTGCCGGGTTTGACGCAAGTTTGCTGGACATAAGACGTCAATTAAAGATGTCACTAGGAAGTGACAGTTATCAGTTGCTCATTAGAGTTCCATTACTAATCAAAACATAGCAAGCGGGGATTTCCAGGTTTGCTAAGTTTTTATCTTGTTGAAGAACTCGGAGTGTTATCTAGGAATATCAGATAGTGACTGCTGCACTGTCATTGCACTAATTGGTCGCAAAGGAAGTAGCAGAGAGTCATGCTGGAATGTGGCTCTGTTCGTGTGAGGCCAGAGATGACTTTTCAGAAAATCGCACTTGAACGGTTATGCCAATATAGGGAATAAATGGATTTATAGCCGAATAGGGGCATATGGTCACAGTATCGATCAGGAACCTAGATAAGCACGCAACACCCACTCCACGTTTTCATGTCCATCAAAATTACTAAAACTAAGCAATAAGATGCATGTGTAACATTGCCCACCCCAAAATACATAAATGCATTCGAAATAGGCGTACTTGTAATACATGGAATTTAGGCACTGTACGTTTTTTTAAAGCATAGTAATCATTCAAAAAATTATTGGATATGAAATCAATGAACGATTATGCAAAAAGAATTACACATGAAGTATCTCTGACAGAAGAAATGCGAGATAAATCATCACATAAAAATGCATTGTAATAACATGTGTGCTAGAGGCTGGTGTTATGTTGTTATGTCTCTAGATTGTTTAGAAATAGAAGTGCGAAGCTTCTGTTCTCTAAGAATAGTTTTAACGTTAAGCAAAGAATTGTTCGTGCCAAAAAGGGTCAATATTAAAAAAATTGTCCAATTCAAAGAAAATAGATTTCCAAAGCTCCTGGCAGTTTTTGTGGATCAAAACTGAAGGCCGAATTCAGAGTTCATGGGAACGCTGTGTGTCGGAAAGCTTCTCAAAAAAGTTATTGTTTCTCTATGGGTGAGAACATCGTATCAGACAGGCTCGCAAAGAATTGGTCTACAAAATCTCCACGAATGCCGTCATCAGGATTGGTAGCCGCTGGGGACAACACAATGCGTGAGCCGTTATTGGACTGAGCAAAGTATCGACGTCCATTGGTACTGCTGATGGAAGTGAAAGACAGATGTCCAACACGCATTCATCGCCGCAAAGCATACACCGTAGCACAGGTAAAATGCAATTTTGCCATATCGGTCTGAATGAAAGGAACCAGGTCATGTTTAGATCTCTCAGCCTGGCCAATCCGAGGACGTTAGTTATCCTGTCCCTGTAGCGCATTGCTAGGATTGTCTCTTCCATTCCCATGGGAGCTATGTCTGAGCCGAGGCTTGCCATAACGTAGCAGGATGGTCAAAAATAGAATCCCTGCAACGAGTCCCAAAAATAGTGCAATGCCGCCAAAAATGGAGTGCACAAAATTAGGAAAGATTCCCAAAATTGCCTGGAAGGGTGTTAGCTGTCCCGTAAAGACTGTCTTAAATATGCCTGGGATGCTTGTTGCACTAGACATGTTAAGGAGTTGGCTGAACATTTCTACGAAATGCACGGGGCAATTTGTTGATAAAAGGTCATGGACTTCAGTAGCCGTCCTTGCGACTAGAAGATCATACGTCTCTTTAGATGACGTTATAGGCACTGTTGTCTGTAAAAGCACAGATTTCATTTTGCTTAATGTATCAATTCGTATAGAATAGAGATTCAGACGAGGCCAGAGGGGAGTCACTATGTCTGGAGGCCCGCTCGGGAACAATGCTTGCATACAACATTTGACCATGGACGTAACTTGTATTAGATAACTTTTCCCTGGCGTCAGGCCACAACATCTGTGATCCGTTCTAAGAATGTAACTCCCGTTTGCGAGTTGCATAAAGAAGGGCTCTATCTGAGTTGCAGGTGTGACTAGCTGGTGGCATGAAAGGTTGTTTGAATTTCCATCACATGCTCCGTGTAAATTAATACCCTGACACAAAAGTATACCGCTTAGTGAGTGTTTACAGTTGTCACCACTAAGAAATACATTTTTGTCACTGTCACTATAGCAAGAATGAGTCTATGGTAATTTCCATTCGGATTTTACATATCCTTTACCCAATTGTTCATATTGGCCAGCAGGTATGTACTCAAGGCATTTATGAAATCGGAAAGTTGTTATCGGAATTGTGATAATTCCGTGTATTATCCATTCAATGACAGGACTCTCTGACATTGTCAATGGTAATCTCTCGAGTTTTTCGATGCTCAGGATTGTATAGTCTGCTCCTTTCTGTGCCAAACTGATCTGTTTATCAGTAAGGTAAAAACTGGAAAATAATGACGTTGTGTTGATTAAACGCCAAGGCACATAGCCTGAACGAAGATTTTGCAGCGTCCAGCCTAATTCTATAATAGAGCGCAATTGAGACTGGCCATGTTGTAACATTAGCAAATCTCTGTCTATCACATCAAAGGCAGAGGATACAATATTGTCCAAAGAATATATTCTGGAAGACAGAGTCATTAACCCATTGTCTACCACAGAAAGTGATTTCTCCAAATTAATACGATCAATTTCTCGTATTTTTTCAGCAGTTTCAATTTGCTTTACTTTACAAGCCTCGTTGTAAGCAGCATAGATACTGGTCGCTATGAAACGCTTTTGACGCTGTTTGCGTGGTCCAAGAATGAAATCGCGCAAATCAGCACCATCTTTTAATAAAGACAAGTGTTGCTTAATTTCAGCCAGTGTGGATGTAGTTAGCCATTCTAGGCAGAGTTTCCCTACACTGTATGTTGTTATAATCCCTGGATGTTGTCTCTGGGAGTATCTAGGGTCTAATCTGGTCATTTTTAACCCCTGTGTTTTATTCAGGAACCTATCTTGACAGCTATTTGTGTCTGTAGGCCAGATTAACCACTTTTTCCAATCAGGATGTGTTCTGTTGAAATGTAAAATTTGTGACACGTCTAACTCAATATCTGTGGTTGCATTCTCAGGTATTGGCTTTGGTATAGACGGTGTTTTAAGGTCTTTGATCTTAGCTAGGCCAAGACAAGATGTTTGGTGTATTGTGTCATTTAAAAACAACATTTGTTCTGGTATCATGCAGGTTCTAAATAGTGCTTCAATGCCTTGCACCTGCCAATCTTTTGTACCCCAAATTGTTTTCGTTTCAATATTATTTTTCCAATAATCAAAACCAAATGTCATCATTTTGTCATAAAATGCTTCTGAATATATCAATTTAGAATTTGTCAGCATTGTTTTCATTCCTGTTTTATCTAACAGTTTATAATAAAACGTTTCTGCATCACTGGTGTTAAACCCTGAGAAGTATTTGAATTTCTCAAAAAATGCTTTAGAACTGCTTTTAGGTGGTGTAGAACAATGTTCCCATTGATTATACATAAAAACATTTCTAGGCTGTGCAGATTTATGCAAGTAATGATCCCTATAGTGGGTATAACAGAATAACTGCTCATAACTAGATGAACCTTGTAAATAATCATGATCTGTGAATCTAGCTGACATTACTAAATCAGACATCATGTCATTAATACTGTTAAAGTCCCAATCATCAGAGAATGTACTTGGTGTCACTTAAGGAAACCTTTAGTTGATGAGGATACTTCAGGATTTCGACCGGACCATAGATCTCATAGTCTGTTTTCTCCCATACTACCCCACCAGGTATTGGAATTGCTGTGACATTTACTGTTGACAGTTCTCTTTTCTTCACGTGGGACGATCTGTGTGGTTTCAGGACTAGGTTGATGTTCTGACTTGCTGTGTCCATTGTAATATATTTTCCTTCAATGAATTTTCCCAAACAAAGTACCATGATGAGCCAAAGCAGGAGGAAAAATACACCTAGACCGAACCAGAACTCTAGCCAAGGGGAAATAAGGTAGATTTCCTTCAGTTGATGAAAGAGTTCCGTTGCTTTTTCTTTAAAAGACTTTTTAGTTTCTGGCATCACTTCGGGGTCGTTTAAATCTTCAGAGAAGTTGTCGAAGTTGATGAAATAACCAGAGGCAGTTCTGTCAATTGATGGGATTGTTCTTTCAATCTGTCTCTCGGTAGCACTTTCTGATGCCACATCATTGTAGACTGGTGTTGTTTCTTGACGAACTGTTTCAATCTGTGTTTCAAGAGGCACGAGTTCCATGGCATTATTGCATAGTCCTTCATTGTGCACTGCAGGCTGATCGAATGTGATTAGTCTTTCAGTTTGAACCTCTTGGATTGTTGCAAGTTTGGGTATTCTGTTGTTTCTTGGGAGTCCACTGGGCCTACTGTTGATTATAGGCCACATGCTTGTGGTTTTACCAGATCGATAGACACGACTCTGTTCTCCTTTTTACCAGCAAGGGGCGGTAGCACAACTGATCTTGTTCCGGTGACTGCCAAGACAGGTACTGCTTTTCTGTAAGAAGGCCCAAATTCCTTCTTCACCGCGATCTTTTCTCTGACTAGATCCCCAATCTTTGGAATCCAGACAGGCCTTGCTGGGGCTGTTGCGGGTGGTGCCTCGTCAGTGGTACTTGGCTGTTGCTTTAACTTTATGTTGCTTAATGATTTTCTTGTTTCATTCAGTTCCTGTAAAACAGCCAAACGATCCTTTACATCAAAGTGCGTTGTTTCTTCTTGTACCACTGACATCTGACTATCGAGGTCCTGAACGCGCATTCTAATTCCGAACAATAGTTCGTATGGGCTGAAACCTTTTAGAGAATTTCTTGGCATGTTGTTAAGACTAGTCTGGACACTTATTAAATGTTTGACCCACCCAGCGCCTGAACCTAATACCTTCGCTGTTATAGATTGCTTTATGTCACGGTTTTTTTCTTTCTACCACACTATTCCCTTCCGGGGTATGACGGACAAGAATACCGCAACCCAATTCCCATGCTGGCCATGGCCTCCTTATAAGCTCGAGAGCTGAAAGCAGGACCCTGGTCAGAATGGAACGTGGTAATTGCGTATGTGCCGATAAAGACTCGCAAATCTTTTATAACCGTTCTAGCGTCAGCCGAGCGCTGGAGGCCTCATTATTTTAAGTGCTTTTTGTCTTAACTGTTAATAGGACGCAGGATGGGGTGTAGGCAGCGTTACGCTCTTTCTGACTGGTAGCCGGTAACCAGGTTCGCTACTGCGATCCCTATTGCAGTTTTCACAGTTGTTTGCATATATTTGGTGTTCTACACTCATTCCCGGCCACCAGAATACTGATTGTAATTCAGTCAGTGATTCCTTGATCTCTCTGTGCCTTAGACCCAAACCCATGTGTGCGTCTGCTATTAAAAATATTCTCCTGTTCATGTTTGGAATTACTCTGTCCCCCACTCCAGGGATTCGAGCAAAAGGAACGGAGTTTGCATCGATTATGTATGCATAATTGAGTGGATAGTTTACGGGTAGTGCTGCACAGTCGCCTTTTACGGTCGTTTTTACTGCCAGCATGGTTTCCCCGTCTATGTACTTATCTGTACGCTTTTTTGTGGCTACGGAAGCCGGTTTAGTTGCTTCCGCTTTGGCTGTATTAGCCAATGAATTCCCTGCAACGTGAACGCCATCACGTTGAAGACTCTGTGCGTGAATCACGTGAGTCTTTTGTAGTTCTTTGTATAAAAGAGCTACCTCGTTCCAGAGCAATTTATGCTTTATTGTGGCACCTGTGTCATCTTTGTAGTCGTTTTCGATCCAACTCTGCAGTTTATTGTTGTAAGAGTTGACGCAAAAATGAGAATCGCACACTATAAGTGTCGGGAATTCACGTTCTGCATTTTCGAGCGCCATCTTTAAAGATCTGATTTCAGTTCTCTGAACCGAACAGTTTCTTACAGATTCAGTTTTTGTTACTTTCGGTCTGAATTTACCGCACAGCCAACGACCTTTAATGATCGCACACGCTGCATTGTAGGATTTGCTCTCTACGTTGAAATGCTGTACAAAGCTATCTGTATAGATTATACAGGTGTATTGTGGGAGAGGCAGAATTTCGATTGGCAGAGGATATTCTTCTTCATATTCTAAATCATTCAGTTCTTCGAATTGCGGGGCGAAATAGTATTTCACATCTTCCGCTCCTAGAGAATCTACACACTGTATCCATTTCGGATCCAGTGACACTGTTGGCAGGTTTACTGGGCTGAATAGCGCCTCGAAGGCGGATTCCGCTGTAAGGATATTAATCCGTTTGCCGTGTGCTAGTTCTCGTTCATTTGCTAATGCGATTTGCACTGCTTTCACAGTTCTTTCTGTGCGACTGAATGCTTTTTCTGCTTGTGTGTACAAGTGAGATTTAATTGAAATAGGTACCTTTTCTCCCTCATTAGAGGTTAGGTATGTGAATCCGCATCTTCCTGGGATGACTCGGATTACAAGATCACGTGTGTTGTCACGTGTATCTAATTTAGTTTTTGCTAACATGTCTGTTTGCAGTGATCTCAAAATTTCTGTGGGTTTTTGAGTCCAATTGATTTGTTTAAAATCAGGTTTTATTAGTTCGTAGAGAGGTTTAACCCTCTCTGCGTAATTTAGTATGTAAGTTCTTCCGAAATTCAGAAAACCTAGAATGGATTGTAAATTCTTCAGCGTTTTTGGAGCTTGGAGTACAGCGCACTTCTCTAAGAAGTTGTCCACTAGGCTTTTCCCTTCACTTGATAATTCGTACCCTAAAAATAGTACTGTCAGGTGGGCAATTCGGGACTTTTTAAAGTTGAATTTGTAACCCTCTGCTGCGAACCCAAGTATAATGGTGTTCACTCTTTTCAAGTGAGTATCCAAGTCGTCGTCTGTGAGATAAATATCATCTACGTAAGATAATGCTTCATCATCATAGATTTGTAGTAACTCTGTTACCCTAGCTGAGAATAGTCCTGGGCTGTTCTTGAACCCCTGTGGGAGTCGACAGAATTTTTTCTGTGACCCAAATGCAGAGAAAGCGGTCAAATATCTGCTTTCTGGTGCAATGTTTTGACAAAAGAAACCATTAGATATGTCTAATGTCGTTTTATATTTTTTCCTAACTATGTTATTCATTAGGGCTGCACTATGCGAGTTTTGTACTGCAAAAGTTTTGCAACATGTATTAAGGTGTCTGTAGTCCAAAACTAGACGATATGAATTGTCTGGCTTGGAGACAGGAAACAAAGGATTGTTCATTTGAGAGGTGCATGTTTCAATCACCCCCTGGTACTCAAGTTGATCTAAGATCTCCCTGACCTGTTTCTTAGCTTCTTGCTTTATGGGATACTGCCGTTGGGCAGTTGGTTCACTTTTTAATTGGATTTTGTGAGGAGGTGAATCCTCATCCCATCCTACATGATTTTTATATAATGCAGGTGCCTGGGCCACTGCCCATTTCCTTGCATATGTATATTTTTTGTGAATCGGAATGTGATTCGAGAAGGCAGGCATAATCACTTCTTCGCCACGAGGGCACTCCCTGACAAACTCCGGGGGCCAATCTTTTTCAGCTAACAGAATATCATAGCCTTTTGAGAGCTTATCCCAAAATAGACCCTTAATTTTCCTAGTCTTATCACCCTCTATACGCAATGTTATTTCGTATATTTTATGGGGCTCGCTAAGCCTGGCGTCGGCAGTTTCAACCTGAATGTATTCATTCGTGTCCACTGTCTCCAGATGACTCATCAAGATCTTGCGCGCTATACTGATTTCTGCTGCACTGTCCAACATTGTCAATGCCCACTCCCCGTTTTTCAACTGTGTCCTCAGTATTCTCGGCATGGTTGATTACTCTAATACTGGCTACCTTCTTTTTCTGAAATTGAGATTTTTTACTCTGAGCAGGTTCCTTGTCTTTGAACTTGGTGTGCTCTCCTGGGTCTGACCGTCCTCTTCTTTCCGAATTCTGTGGAAGAGATCGAGAGGGACGTGTATCAATACTTTGATATCTATCAGGTTTTTTCAGATTATCCCTATTTCTAAAGTTATATCTTTTCTCAGAGGGCTCCCGTTGGGGAGACTGGCGTTCTCGAGTCGGAGTTCTTTCCCTCCGTCGAGGAGACCTTCCTCTGGACTGGAAAACTTTTTCCTTGGGAGTGGATTGTTTATTTCCATCCCAGCTCTTTTTAGGAGTATTTGAATTATTTTTAATAAATAATTTTTCAGGATTTTCGAGCAGTTGGGGCTTTACTGGTTTCCCACCCAAGCTGTCTCTACCTAATTCTTCATAGCATTTTTCTATGATTTTTGCAAGCTCAACAGGATCTTTTATATCTGTTTCCTTCAACTTCTGGCGGATCGCCACAGATGCTGCTTCTCCTTTAATGTTGGCTAATAATATAGCCGTGACCTGCTTGAAGTCTTTCAGTAATTTCATACCTAGATTTAAAGCGGGCTCTGGACCGAATTCATTTTGAATCTGTTTTAGCACTTCTGGTATTACCGCCATAGACGGAACACCGTGTGTTTTTGTGTAAATGGAAGCAAAGACTGTACCCCAAGTGTCGCAGTCCTCCACGTGTGGTGCGATTCCCATAGGAAGGCAGATGGTCAAGATTCTGTGTTTCTCAATAGGGGTAGTATCAGGAAATACTGCCTCTATTTGAGTGATTTTCTGTGCTAACCAGAAAGGAATTTGTTCCCGTTTTACCAAGACATGACTGTATGTTCTGTGGTGTAATTTTATTAGTGTTCCCCTGATGAGGGGTCAGCTGTGGTGTATTAACAGCTGGCTGGACTGTTGCAGTCCGCATTACATATTGGACTAATTGCCTATGTATTTTTATTAATGTTTTTAGCTGTACTAACAGCTCTTCTCTAGACATTTTTACAATGTCAGGATGTGGTGTGTAGCTGGCTAGAACCGGCCACGTGGCTCCTGGTCTACCTAGTGGACCGAGCCTGGTAATGTGATCATTGTGTTTTAGGGCGCCATTAAACCAGAGCAGGTGCTCTTGAAATTTAAGTGGAATTTCAATCTCCTCGAAAGGAGCGTACTCTTCCGGAGGTTTCTCTATTTTGTAATAGTGAAACTCTTTTGTTATAGCGTTTACCGCTGGAAAGTTTATCCATGAATAGAATACCTCTGTCTGCCGATACTCGTGAGCCTCTATCACGAAAATTACTGTACCACCTTGAGGTGTCAGTCCGTTATCTATAAGTTTTAAAGTTATAGATCTTCTTAAGTGGACCGGGATGATAATAGCATCCGGGTCTGTGTATTCGGGACCTTGCTGAGTCGCATCTGCTGCGGCCCCAGAGGTTCCGTTTTCTGGCATTGTAAAAATGCGAGGTTTGCAGAGTAGGTCTCCAAGGAGACAAAGATTAGATGCACAATATTTTGGAACACTGTATCCTTCAACGTTGAATAAACCAGAGCTTTACATAGGAATCTCTTCCTACTAAGGTCGGGCGGATTTTAACCTTTCACCCACTCCAGACGTCTATTGGAGTATTTACGGGAGAAAGGGGTGTGAAATATGCACGACTGAGTTACTCTACAAGTCTTGCGTTAGTTTATCGCCTTACCAAACGTTAGGGCGCCATGTAGTGTAGTTCCTAGTTTCCCACTAGGCCCTGCGCATTGGAATAACATAAACAGTAGTACTGACGTGGAACTGCGGATATTCCAGGCCTCCACTGACTATGCTAAACTTAATTGGGTTGTGTTACCAACTAGCTCAGAGGTCACTGGAAACTTTCTTCTCTGCATAGGAAGTGATCAGCTTCCCTGGCACAGACAAGAAGGGATTCAGTTTTCCAACAACCGTGCAACATGACAACTTTGCTCCTCAGATCAAGAGTCGATCTCTAGGGTCGTGTGAAACAATAGACATAGATTTCACTCAGTCAGTCTAGTGCAGTTTACTTTCACAGTATGTAGAGAATAGAGAGACGGGCGTTTATCAATAAAGGGTTAACATTTATTGAACAGTCTTTCTTCTCGTACAAGAGAAATGTATTGCCACAATTGCAATAATTGTTATTATAAAAAGTACGTACAGTAAGATAAGTATTGCAAAATAGAACTGTAAAAGCATTGATATGGTTTCTTAGCCATACAATGGTTTAAAAGTAATAAAACATATATACAGTCATATATACATTAGGCTAACATACTCAACTGGTGCTTCTAACTAAGCCTACCCCAGTGTGCCTGACCTAAGCCTAACACGTGAAAGGGGGAGTAAGTAAGTAGCTTAAGTTAAGTTGGTTTTGCCAAGGTTTGTTTCAAGAATTCTCGTCTAAGGGTTTAGTCAACACCATACCTCTGAATAGAATGATGGAGGATTGGTATCTCCTTCAGGGGTCTCTCTCGATATCCCAGTCACCCGCGAGGGTAAACCGGAAGCGCCGGGACTGGATTTCTCTGCACGAGAAATGCAGCGGCTTCTCTTCAGCGCGTCGAGGAAGGAGGGGTGACAGCGTCCGCGGGCAGCTGGAATCTGCTGGATGTCTTCGCAGAGGACGGCTGTTCAGCTCCTCAAGCGTACTGCACCATAGTTCGCGCTGTAGCGGCGATAATGGTAATCAGCAGCTTCACCACCACAGGATAGCAGGCTGCAGCGACAGAGTGCTAGTTTTTACCAACACAGGGTCATGCAGGCAGCTGGCATCAGCAACAGGCAACGAACTCACAGCTCGTATCTCTCATTGCTTAAGGCAACGTTGGTAATATTTATACCTGACAGGTGCCGGGTTTGACGCAAGTTTGCTGGACATAAGACGTCAATTAAAGATGTCACTAGGAAGTGACAGTTATCAGTTGCTCATTAGAGTTCCATTACTAATCAAAACATAGCAAGCGGGGATTTCCAGGTTTGCTGAGTTTTTATCTTGTTGAAGAACTCGGAGTGTTATCTAGGAATATCAGATAGTGACTGCTGCACTGTCATTGCACTAATTGGTCGCAAAGGAAGTAGCAGAGAGTCATGCTGGAATGTGGCTCTGTTCGTGTGAGGCCAGAGATGACTTTTCAGAAAATCGCACTTGAACGGTTATGCCAATATAGGGAATAAATGGATTTATAGCCGAATAGGGGCATAAGGTCACAGTATCGATCAGGAACCTAGATAAGCACGCAACAATACTTTGTGAATTAAATATTCAGAGATCTACTAGATGGTCATATAGCTGGATGATATCTTAATTTAGTCAGACTTTGGAAGAACATCAAAGCCAAGTCAAAGTCAAACCCAAAAGCAAACTCAGGAAACATTTGCTTCTGCCAAAGCCAAAAACTGTTTATATGAGGTACTGAATATCACCTTTCTAGGTTTTGAGATGTCAGGACCAGCATCAGTATGGGCCATTTGCAGGTAAAAGTAGAGTTAGAATGGCATCCTCCATGAACACTGAACAAAAATACAGAGCATCATTGGATTTGCCAATGTCTACAGTTTATTCAGAACTTTCCCATCATCATACACCCACAGCTCAGATGTCTTTAAAATAAGTGACATCTTTTGGGCGGGGGTGGGGTAGAGGGTGAGGTGGGGGAGTTGGAACAGGACCAAGGAGTTTCTTGACTTAGCAGCGTATTCACCTCTGCTCCTATTTTAAGACACCATGATGGGAGCATTTTAGCACTGAAACAGATGCCTCTTCCTTCACCATTGGAGCAGCATTCTCACTCCATGCACCAGATACGAAAAAACTTCAACCTGTTGCTTATTATTTCGGGCCTTGACCGATTCCGGGATACCATGTTCTACAACCGAGAACTACTAGACATTAAAAAAGCCTTCTCACACAACAGACATCCTTTATATTGGACACTTAATACCACTCAAGAAATGCTCAACTGCTGTTAAATTGGCGGGGATCTTCATATTTTCCAACTTATTGGCTTTTCAGGAATCATCTTTACTGATAGACATAGTTCACAGCACTTTTCTGGAAGGAACAAATCAAAAGACTAGGTACAATGAGTTTTAATTCAGTAGTCATCATCTACAGACTGCATTCACTAGAACAATACTTACAATGCTTCCTCTTGAACCAGCGAAATGCCTTGTACCAATTGGCGGTTTTATTAGAATTTGTCTACAACTCCTTGAATGTGTCTTTGGGATGATCACCCTTCTGCTCTCACAGATATCCTCAGCAGATGCAGCCAAGACATATACCTACTTCCTCTGTCCGCGCGTTGACTGACGTTTTGCTTAAATTGCAGAATATACAGGGAGTGTCATACTAACATCTGGTGCAGGCAACAAAAGAGAATAAACCTTTACCCGATAAACATAGAAGAAATGCATCAGACTATCAGAAGGGGGAAACAGTTTGGTTTCCAACAAATAGTTAACCATCCCTGGGTCACAAACTAAATTAAATCCTAATTTTGTTGGATAATACTATATCGATGAGGGTCAGACCCATGCGCACTGGTGAGTGATTTCTTAAATTATAGATGTACTCCTGCCTCCTACGCTCAACTCTCACCGTTAAACTACTACAATTACAATGAACAAACCATATGGAAGGAGCGCAATTTTAACACCAAAAATCCTCAACCAAATATTGAAGTCCATTAATAATCAAGTTCCACTGCAAGCTTCTGTTTAGATCCAGTCTTTTATTTCTTTCTCTTTATTTCTCAATTAATTCTTCAAAAAGACATTAACAGGATATATTATCAAACGTACACTCCACAGCCTACGAGTTTCGTCCCTCATGGACATCATCAGGGCTGTGAAGAAAAAAACATGATAAGAAAATCCACACTCCAAATCCTTGATTCTAAGAGTACATTCTTATAACTAACATCCTCCATCTGTTACATAAGTATATATGCAAGTATAAAAACACTGGAAGCCTGCCTATAGAACACACTAAAAGCAACTTCTTTATATTGATATACCTGCCTATATTACATACTACTTCACAAATGTCCATTAATGTTCCAAGCATGGTTAGAAGCACAGTTCTTAATCTACATTGAAACATAATAATAATAATCCACATTTTGTAAAGCGCACAATCACCCGTAAGGGTCTCTAGGCGCTGGGGGCCGTCGGGAAGATTAAGCAAGCTATTGCCCAGAGTCACATGGTGCTGGGCTAATCTGCCGCCGGTGCCGGGGATCGTACCGTGATCCCCAGATTCTGGTGTCAGTCACCCTAGCCGCGGCGCCACACCTCTTCCGCCTATTGACGTGATCCCTAGCAATGTGGAATTCTAGAAAGGTGAAGTAGTGTGTATTATAGGCAGGTATATCAATATAAAGAAGTTGCTTTTAGTGTGTTCTATAGGCAGGCTTCTGGTATTTTTATACGCTACGCAGGAGACTTAGGCGGTAGGGCCTAGTCAGAGACCTATGCCACTGGGCGTGACAGGGTTTAGGCGCTTCCCACCAAGCTGTGTGAGGAACACTGAACTAGCCCACTGATCTGGCCCGGCGGGAGGGGAACCCAGGGACCACCTACAGTGACCTGCTGAGGAAGCCTGTCGGCAGCCTTCAACTCAAACCCCCCCTCTTCAAGCAACCAAGAATCTGCTTCCACAAAAAGGGCGCCAGAACCACCAAGCGCCAAGAAGAAACCTAACTGACAAGACTACTGGGGATCAACCAGGTACTGGGCTGTGCCATCTCTGCCTCCTCTGTTTGCACCTGTGGCCCCTGCGCTGTCCTGCCTTCACTGCCTACCCAGCGCTCCCCTACTGTGCCCCCTTGAGAAGCGCTGATGTCCTGGAAGCTATTGTGCCTTGAAGCGCTGTACCTGAGAAACGCTATTACTCAGAGTGCCTGTCCTGCTAGAACTGCTGTGACTGCCCCCATAGCGCATGTCACCCAAGCGCTTGGCCCCCAGGAGAAGCGCTGTCGTCCCCAAGTGCGTCCTGCCTTTCATCGTGCCGATTTTCCCCCCTGAGAAGCGCTGCGAAGCCCTGCTAGCTCTGTGCTTTGAAGCGCTGGTGGCACCACTCCCCGCCGCGGCCCTTGCCACCCCGCCAGAGCCTCAGGCACCATTGCATAGGAACTTGTCCTGTTCAGAATTCGGGGCATATATTGAACCCCATACTATTGGTTGGCCATCCAAGGTGCCCCTAGCTAGGATATACCTCCCCTGCTGGTCAACTCTGCTCTAACAGCGTGAAGGGCACACCATGCCTGATCCAGAGTGTAGCGCCCGTACAAACCCCGAACACTTAGTCGAAAGCACCTGCCCTCTCCACTTTTTGCGGAGCTTCCCAACATCCAATTCGACTAAATTAGACTCCTGCAGGAATACTATCTGCGCCTTGCGTCTTAATAACTGCGCATGTACTCTATGCCGCTTTTGGACGGACTCCAGACCCCTGGCATTCCACGTTATTATGGTGTATTTATTCTGTGTCTGCATCTCGTATCTAGATGCGGCCATCGTGCAGCCGGCGGAGCCGTAGCAGTGCTGCGCCAGTTCAAAAACATGCACCCCGCAGGACCAATACCCTCCCCAGCAAATCCCAATACACGGTCCGGTCATGAAACTATACCGGACCACCCAACTAAACAGGAAACATATAACGTGAGTGTTTTGGGCGTGTTTTACTGTGTGCTCATAAAGCTGCTGCCCATGCACTGGGCTTTTTAAAAATTACTTTTTTGTTGCCTTATTTCATTTTCCTGCGCCGTAACTCCTAGGACATAGATTTTTAAATTAATTGTTTGCTGCTCATCTTGCTCTGTTCGTCCCCTTATCCCGCCCTTAGCTTTTCACTTCTAGAGCGCTAATGCGGGGACAGGAACTTTACCCTGACCCGCCTGAAGATTAGCACTCTAGTTGTTTAGGGTGTTGCACATTGCTGGCTTCCCCCCTCACTTCCTGCCGCCTACTTAGGCACGGATGTGGCGAACGCGCAGCGGACGAGCGCAGCGGGCGCGCCGGCGGCGCACCGAAGGCGCGCCACAGGCAAGCCTGTCTGCGCAACGTCCGCTCCAAGTCTGTGACAGGCGGAGGCCACGCTGGACAAAACCCGCCAAAGTTGCCCTATCATGCAGGTGACCTTCGCAAGCTCAATTTATCAAGTAAGTGTTTGTGCTATATCCCCATGGAACAGATATGGGGCCCTTTTTCCTGTCGATCCTGTAGATGGACTACACCTTGGTCCGCATCCGACCCCCTACCCCATTTAGATACCATTCTTACCAGTCTTCTCAATTTTAAAGGGGGGCTCATAAATGCACGTTCTATGTGCTGTCATAGTCAAGATATCAAGGAATTAATCCTTGACCACCACTTAGACTTTCTTTTCATAACCGAGATGTGGCTTAATGACTCCAGCAACCCTGACCTGGCGATTGCCCTCCCGCCCGGCTACGTCATCTTTAGACTGGACAGGCCAAGCGGTAGAGGTGGCGGAGTGGCTATAGATATTAGAAGCTCCTTGAAATGCTATACATTCAATTTAGGCTCCCTCAAAGGCGCTGAAGGCATAGGTTTTTCTATCATGCTCAATGCGGCCTCGTCCTTCACGGGAGGCATAATATATCGTCCCCCCGATATTGCAACCATGTTTCTGGAGTCCCTGGGAGAATCCTTAGGCCAACTTCTACTGCGTTATCCTACATTCGTGCTCCTGGCCGACTTCAACCTTCAGCTGGAATCTAAAACTGACCCCCAGGCTACCACTTTTCATCAGACACTCTATATCTTCGGACTCCACCAAAGAGTGGCCCAGGCCACTCACGTGCAGGGCACACTCTCGATGGGGTCTGTTCTAACCTCCCCATAATGGTTACACATGCGCCAATTCCGCAAATTTGGACGGATCATTGCTTTATTCCGTTCAATATCACCGTGCCCCGTCCCTTGAAAACAGTAAAAGCAATTCAGCAGCCTCTATCCAATCCAAACTGGATGGCGGTCGCTGCAGCCTCAGGCCCCCAGCCTGTCTGGTGAAGTGGTCCAGGACTCGAAAACCTTTCACACTTGGCTGCAACAAGCTATCAAAGACCTTGTTCCCCCAAAGCGCCCCTCTTCAAAGGAGAAAAGGAAAAAGATTAGTGCCCACTGGTATACACAGTCCCTTGCTGAACTACATCTATTGTGCAAAAAAAGTGAACGCAAATGGAGGAAAACCTATGACCCGATAGCTAAAGCTCTCTATCTAAAACATAGGAATGCATATTTTTCTAGCATTAAATCTGCCAAAAAGGACTATTATACTAAAGCCATTAAAGAGGCTCAACAAAAACAAAAAACAGTTTTCTCCATAGTGAAATCTTTTACCCACCCGAAAGCCCTTCAATCTGTAATCCCGCCGTCTCAAGGTCTATGCAACCAGATCGTTGATTACTTTGAGGAGAAAATTAAATTTCTTCAGGTGGATTTCCCGCCCATCTCCCTACCCTCCCCGCAAGGTCCCAATGACACTATGGAGACAACGGCTCACACTTTGAGTAGGTTTGAACCAGTTTCTCGTTTATGAACTCGCGAAGCCATTATGGTCTGCAAATCGGGGGCGCCTTCTGACTCCTGCCCCCGGCTGATCCTTCTCCAAATAATTGATGTAGTCAATCCCATCATAAATGACATAGTCAACGCCTCACTTAGCTCAGGCCCTGTTCCTCCTGATTGGAAAAAAGCAATAGTTAAACCGCTAATGAAGAAACAAAATAAAATTACAACTGATCTCTCCAATCTACGACCAATATCTCTCCTCCCAGTTCTTGGGAAGATAACAGACTATATGGTCCACCAAGAGCTAAAGAACTTCGTCGAAATGCACAATATGCTACATCCTCAGCAGTCGGGCTTTCGATCAAGGCATTCCACTGAAACGGCCCTCATTGAACTTACCGATTCCATCAAACTTTTACAGGATGAAGGTAAAAACGCCGTCTTGATATTATTAGATCTATCGGCGGCGTTCAATACCATTTCCCATAAAGTTCTGATTGGTAGGCTAAGAGAAAATGGCACCACAGAGGCTGCCCTTGACTGGTTAAGCTCTTTCTTATCTGAGAGAACACAAACCATTTCTTTGGTCCCTTCCTCTCAAAGGAAAAAAAGGTTACATCTGGAGTTCCGCAAGGCTCCATTTTGAGCCCATTGTTATTTAATATTTACATGGTGCCCCTCATCACTTTAGTTGAATCTTATGCGATACTAGTAACATCGTACGCCGATGACACGCATTGATTGTATCCTTAGATAAAAACACCACAAATGCTGAACAGAACTTTCAGAACTGTCTGACGGACATTTTTCTGTGGATGGAAAATAACCACCTGAAATGTAACGCCAACAAGACGGAAATACTGCCCATGGGTAAAAATGTAAACTTCAGCCCAAGTAAATGGTGGCAGGAGGGTACCTCCGCGCCGCCCAGTTCGGTAGAATTAGCCAGAAATCTGGGGGTCCTTTTTGACTCCTCAATGTCCTTTGACCATCATGTAAGGAACGTTGCCGGAAGTTGCTTTAGTATTAGAAAATCTATGAAGAAATGTTTTGATTTCCTCCCTACTGTATCTAGAAAGGCGGTTGCAGTGGCCCTCATACTCTCCCGTCTTGATTATTGTAACAGTCTTATGGCAGAGGTTAAAAAGGCCACGTTGAAAAAACTGCAGAGCGTGCAACACGCTGCTGCAAGATTGGCACTTAAATTGCCTAGAAAATCCTTCGCATCCACAGCTCTAAAGACCCTGCACTGGTTCAATCAATCAATCAATCAATCAAACAATTTATAAAGCGCACTGCTCACCCGCTAGGGTCTCGAGGCGCGGGGGGTGGGGAGTGGGGGGGGGGGTCCGTTACTGCTCGTACAGCCAGCTCTTGAGTTGCTTCCTGAAGGAGAGATGGTCCTGGTTCAGCCGTAGGTGGATGGGGAGGGAGTTCCATGTCTTGGCCGCCAGGTAGGAGAAGGATCTTCCTCCGGCAGTTGCTCTGCGAATGCGTGGTACGGTGGCGAGGACGAGGCTAGTCGAACGCAGCTGGCAGGTGGGCTTGTAGAAAGTGAGGCGGTTGTTGAGGTACTTCGGGCCCAGGTCGTGGAGAGCCTTGTGAGCGTGGGTAAGGAGTCTGAACGTGATCCTCTTGCTGACGGGGAGCCAGTGCAGGTCTCTCAGGTGGGCGAAGATGTGGTTGTGGCGGGGAATGTCCAGGACGAGTCGTGCGGAGGCGTTCTGTATGTGCTGGAGTCTTTTCTGTAGTTTGGCTGTGGTTCCCGCGTAGAGGGTGTTCCTGTCGGCTGGTGACGAGTGCCTGGGTGACCGTCTTCGTGGTTTCGGTGGGGATCCATCAAAAGATCTTTCGGAGCATGCGCAGGGTGTTAAAACAGGATGATGAGACGGCGTTGACTTGTTTGGTCATCGTGAGGGATGAGTCCAGGATGAAGCCCAGGTTTCGTTAGTAGTCCGTTGGCTTGGGGGTGGTGCCCAGGGCAGGGGGCCACCAGGAGTTGTCCCAGGCGGAGGGGGATGAACCCAGGTTGAGGACTTCCTTCTTGTCCGAGTTCAGTTTCAGGCGGCTGTTCTTCATCCACTCGGCGACGTCTTTCATTCCTCCGTGTAGGATGGCTCTGGCGGTGGCGGGGTCGTTGGTGAGGGAGAGGATCAGCTGGGTGTAGTTGGCGTAGGAAATGATGTTTAGGTTGTGTTGGCGTGCGATGGCCGCGAGGGGGCTCATGTAGACGTTGAAGAGGGAGGGGGGACTTCGGTGGCCGCGGATCGGAACGGGGGGAGGCGGACACTCTGGGTTCTTCCGGCGAGGAACGAGATGAATACTCCAGTGCCTTCTCTTGGATTCCGGTGTTGCTGAGGCGTTGTATTGGTGTGCGCAGGCAAACTGTGTCGAACACTGCAGAGAGGTCCAGGAGGATGAGGGCAGCTGTTTCCCCATTGTCGAGCAGGGATCTGATGTCATCGGTGGCTGCGATGAGGGCGGTCTCAGTGCTGTGGTTTGCTTGGAAACCGGACTGTGAGGGGTTGAGGGCTCCGTTCATCTCGAGGAAGGTGGCAAGCTGTTTGTTGACGGTCTTCTCGATGACCTTGGCAGGAAAAGGGAGGAGGGAGATGGGACGGAAGTTCTTGAGGTTGGTGGGGTCCGCTGTTGGCTTCTTCTGGAGGGCGCTGTGCTCGGCATGCTTCCAGCTCTCCGGGAAGTTGGTGGTTGTGAAGGAGATGTTGATGATGTCCCGGAGTTGGGGTGCGATGATGGAGTTGGCCTTGTTGAAGACGTGGTGGGGGCAGGGGTCGGTAGGGGATCCGGAGTGGATGGTGTTCATTGTGCGGGTGGTGTCTTCGGTGCTGACCGGGGTCCAGTTGCAGAGGGTGGTGGTGGGGGGCGTTGGTTTGGTATTTGGGTGCGTGGTCTGTGCGCCAAAGCTGTTGTGTATGTCAGCGATCTTGCGGTGGAAGAATGAGGCGAGTGAGTCGCAGAGGTCTTGCGAGGGTGTGATGTCGTTTTTTCCAGTGCTGGGGTTGGAGAGCTCTTTGACGATGCTGAAGAGTTCCTTGCTGTTGTGGGTGTTGTTGTCCAGTCGTTCTCTGAATGTTGTTCTTTTGGTGGTGCGGATCAGCTGGTGGTGTATGCGGGTGGCGTTCTTGAGGGCTGTCATGTTTCTGTGGTTTGGTCGTGGCGCCAGGCTTTTTCGAGGGTGCAGCAGTTTTTCTTGGATGTTTTGAGTTTGTTGGTGAACCACAAGGCTTTCTTGCTGCCGGGTCTGCTGGGTGGGTTCTTCAGAGGTGCGAGGTCATCGGCGCAGTTGGTGAGCCACTGTGTGAAGTTGAGGGCTGCTTCGTTGGGGTCCATTGCGCTGGCGGGAGGGTTCTGGCTGAGGGAGGTGGTGAGCTGGTCGGCGGTGATCTTGTTCCAGCTCCTGCGGGGAACCTGTTGCGGGTGGTGGTGGGTCATGGTTCTCCTGAAGTTGAAGTGGACGCAGCTGTGATCAGTCCAATGGAGTCCGGTGGAGTGGCTGAAGGAGATGTGCTTGCTGGAGGAGAAGACGGGGTCAAGCGTGTGGCCGGCGTAGTGGTTGCCCCTCCATAAAATAATTTTGTTCAAAATCCTTGTGACCACCTTCCGAGCTCTCAGTAACATCGGCCCTAGGTATCTCTCAAGAAGATACACCTGTTACAATCCAACTAGAGTTTTGAGATCAGTAGGCAGTAACTTGATCACAATCCCCAAATTCCACTACAAAACCAAGGGGGGGAAAAACCCTTACTGTTCTGGCCTCTAAAGCTTGGAATGCCATGGCTATAGAACTTAGACTCCTAAATCTAGAGAGCTCTTTCAGGAAACAACTAAAAACCTGGATTTTCAATATGTCGGATGCCTATGTAATGGCTGCCATTTAATTCTCACGGTTGTTGTCTCAGATGCCCCGTAGCGCCAGGATGCTCCTTCCGGAGCGGCAGTTCGCGCTTTACAAATACCAAATACAAATAAACCTGTATAACATCCTTGAAAAGCTTTCGCATCTTGGGGTACGTGGCCAAACCTACCCATGCAGTGCTCTTTCCTAGTCTTCGTTACTGTAGGACTCTGACGGGTCCCCAGGCCTTCATTACAAGTAACACAATGCCTTTATAGTAAATATATTCACAGCATGAACGCAGCCATATACATTACTGTTCAGTTGCTAGTCCATAATACTGTTCGCTCATTCAGGGAATCAGTCCGTCCGCAGTCTGCGGGGTCACAGAGGGAAACAGGGCCATGCTCCCATCTGTGTCAGATTTCTGGGTGTCAACTTCAGACATTGTGTCACCGATCTGTGCCGTAGTCTGGAAGGAGGAGACCACGAGGATCGCCGTCTCCCTAACACTCTGCTTCTGTTGAGGTGTCGGCCGGAGTTGTGTGTTCCTTTTGTGCAGTCTCTTTGAGATGCGGCGTCCCGCCGTGTGGCCATCCTGCATGGTGGATGTCTAGGTCTGGGAGTTAGCCCTCGATTGTCTCCCCAGCTCCATCACCTCCAGTCATTCCTGTATGTCCCCAGGACACCCCAGGACTCTCAAAGAAATAAGTTTTCCGTTTGTCGATGATCCTCAGCCGCGCTGGGAAGAGGAGGGCATACTGTAGGTGCAGGTCCTGTAGTTTCCTCTTTATCAGCAAAAAGGAAAAGTGCTGTTTCTGAACCAGCAAACGTGTAGTCCGGGTATAGCCACACCTTTTCTCGAAGTTAATTTGTGGCTCTTCTCTCGATTTCTGTAGCAGCGGGTCACCTCTCTGTAGTTCAACAACTTAATTATAAGTGGCCTCGGCGGAGCCTCCGGTTTCGGGCGGCCCGTGGGTATCCGGTGCGCACGTTCAATGCAGAATTGGTCCTACAGGCCCTCTGAAGTGACATGCCCCTTAAGCCAGCCCTCCATATATCGAGTCGCGTCTGACCCTTCGCTTCTCTCGGTAGGCCTATGACCCGGATGTTGTTCCTCCTCGCCCTCCTCTCTGTGTCCTCCACACAGTCCATAAGGGTGGCTACCTGGGACTGCAGTTTATATCAGTGTTTCGGCTTAGCAGCAGGGACGAGGCTTTCAATTCCATTGTAAAGTCCTTTACCTTGTCAGCAAATTTGGCATGGTCCGCCCGCAGTAACGACAATCCAGACGTTAGGGTGCCTATCTGTGCCTCTATGGACTTCCTGGAGTCGCGCACCTCCTGTAGCATTAAGTCTAGTTTATCCATTGCCTCCCCTGTGTGGGTAAGTGGTACTCAGCTGACCTGTTGGGATCCATCCAGCAATATCGCAGTGTCAGGGACGAGGTCAATCCCAGACTCACCGTCCCATTGCTTACCCTTCACTCGCCCCATTGCTGCATGCGTCTCTTCCTCTATAGTGAAGGTGGAGGGACACTCCTCTATTCCGCGGGGTACAGCTCCTATGGTAACCAGTAGTCCCCTCTCTGCAGTAGGCTCGACCGTTCATGCCCAGCACAGCCCGTAACACACTCAGGCAGACAGCGAGCTGTGGTCCTCCGGGCTATAACTCCTATAGCGCTGCAATCACCATCCTCCAGCCACCGCCACGCTGTGCCACCCGACCATGCAGGTCCCAGGGAGGACCAGGGGCGGAGGGGCTCTCTTGGGTTCCCAAACAGCTGTTGGGCGAGCTGCTCTGGGGGGGGCTCACTGTCGCTAGCACAAATGGCCTCTATGGCTTCACCACGCAGCGCCTTTCTATCAGCCTCTGTGCTGTCTCCAGGCGCTTCTCAGTCCTCTTGTGCAGGCGCCCACATACCCTCTAAGGGCAGCCCGCAGGTCGCCATAGTTTCTCCTCCCCCGTGGGCCCATAAGACAGCCCACACTTCGGAGAGACGTCTACTCCCCTGGCTCCCTCTCTCTATCGGGCAGGCCCGGGCAGGCAGCTCCGAATCCCCGGCACTTGCGTAGCCATGTTTCAGGTCACGCACCTCGGACCAGCCCACCTGTTGCACAGCGGACACGTTGTCTCTCTTGTGGCTCCCCGCTGTCCGCTCGTGGCGTTGCCCGGTCTTCGCGACTCCTTTTAGGGCCTCCGATCACTTTGCCCCTGTGATATTTCCAGCAGCAGGCGGCCCCCATCTTGTCACCCCGCAGTGATGGCCCAGGCTGCTTCAAGCCTCGAAGCGCACCACAGGCCTTGCCAGCAGAGATCCCCACTTTGACAGAACTCAGCCCCCGCCAGGACTACAGGAGGGGCACGGAGGTCGGCGTCCAGTAGCCCCAGTGGCAGCTGAGCTCAGCACACGGCAGGGAACTCGGAGTACGGCAAATAGTCAGGATTATTATCGCCCGGGTCCGGAGCTCCCTCACAAGGCGACTGCCATGTTTGGCAGTTGGCCATGCCCCCTCAGCTCCTGCGAGACTTCACGCTCACTTGCGCGACTTCTGGCCACAATGGCACCAATTTAGCATTCTTAGAGCTGATTGCAATCGCAAACGAAGCGCTCAAAACAGCTATTCAGCTTGAGAATGCAGCTGAGAGGCATTTAGAGGGGATTTTCTTTTGAAACTGGCTGTTGGAGTTGTTTTTTTGTGTGAGAAGCCATTCTTTTTAAAGCTTGTTTTTTTTCAAACAGAAGGAAGTGCTCCAGAGACTCCAACTTCATGTTCCTGTCCAGCAGGCTCCTCCCATTGTGTTTTCCCTCGCCTGGTCACTTTTATTTGGGATCTGGAGCTAGAAGGATCGCTCTCCATTTCTGCTGCATATATACCATTGGAGTAAAGGACTTTGTTTTTGAGATGTCACAAGTAAGTTGAAAAACTGGTGTATAAGGGTGTTGTTTGTTTGACTGGGACATGCACCTGGATTTATTTGTACATTTATTCGATTTGTATAATTTATTGTGGTGGGTTGCCTGCAGTTTTAGTAGGGGCCTATGTTTTCTTGTGCATGAAATGTATCTCCTTTTGTAAAGGAAAAATGTTGCACAGTTCAGTAAATTTTGTTTCTTCTTTTGCATGTTTTTCAATAAGTTTGCAATATTGATTGATTTAATTAAATTGACTATGTGGCCCAATTTGCCAATGAGCCTTCCAGCCAGTAGGCCTTGTAATATTCATGGGTGCATGAAACAACTGTTTCTGTGGTGACTGTAGAATTGAAACATCATTTAGGCCATGGATGGCACTGGATTAAAATACAAAATGTGGATTTTTTGTGGTTCCTTACGTTTTTTTCTACGCACACAGTGTTTAGGTGGGGTAATGTCTTTGGAGGATGTGTGTTGTGAACATTTTTAGCCCTGTTAATTTTCGTTTTAAGCATTGCTAAATTTATGCTGTGATCTCTGTGTTACCATACCTATTTTGTCTGGCCACTGTGTGTGTCTGTGTGTGTGCGTGTGCATGTGTGTTTGGGATAGGCCACCATTTGCCTCTGTTGTTCAAGAATCAGTATGCCATGTGGCCTGGGGCCATTTTGAATAGTCGGTGTCCACCGTAGGCCTGCCTGTGTTCTTTGTTTTCCAGGCCTCAGGCTTGTTGTTGCTGTGACTATGTGGCTGACGGCCATTTTGTGTAGCCAGCCAGTGTGCTTTCCACATAGGCCTCCATTTCTTCTTTGCGACTATGTGGTTGGTCCGTAGCCATTTTGTATAGGTAGCCAGTGTGCTTTTGCCATAGCCCTGCATGTCTTCTCTTTGTTCCCAATGCCTTTTTGCTCTGTGTTGTTGTTGATGATCATGTGGCAATGGCAGGCAGCCATTTTATGTGTCCAGCCAGTGTGGCCCTTTGCCATATACATGCATGGGTTGTTGAGCAATGAGATAGCAGTTTAATCAATAAAAACAAATGATCTGCTTGAGAATAATGTCCCTTATTCATAATTTTCTTACTTTTTAAAAAAAAAATAGTTTTTTTTTAATTTACATATTTTATTTACATTTTTTTTACCATTTTCATAGCATCTGGCATTAATTAATCAACCCCCATGTCTGCTATAAGTGCCCAACAGCAATCTTTGTGTAAGGATTACTCAATTGTCAATGCATTTGTCAGCAGCAACTCCCTACGTGCCACATCCCATGTGATGCATTGCAGATAAAGCGAACAGTTACAACTGTATTGTTTTGTTGCTGTTGTTGCTCTTTCTAATCCATCCTGAGTGTACAATCACCATGAAAGTTTATGTTGGTGTAGTTTTCCATTTTAGGAATGAACACTGTAAACTATTGTTAATTATTTATAATAACTTAAGTAACCACACTGAATTATATTGTTTGTTTGTACTACTACTTGAACTGCAACAATGCCACGTTTCACTGATGTTTTTCTTGCTTTTTTGCTTTTAGGTTCACAAGAGAAGAGACGACCCCCTCAGTACTGCCAGACAGAAGGCCTCTGCATGACATGACGTGTGACTTACTGTGAAACATGGTCATCTCTTCAGCTTGTTGTGAAGCTAAGTGCCACTGCCAACTGGCAGCTTCAAGATGTCCCCAAAACAGGGGCGGCCAAAAAAGTGCCTAATAGGGAGCAGAAGAGGCATACCAACCACAAACATTTTCAGCAAAGTTGTGCCTGCGGCACTGGCCTCTGGGGAGCACGTTGAGAGCAGCACTCCTGTATCAACAGCACCGCCTCCCTAACCTAAGCCCAGGACCATGTCTATCAGTAAAACAGCCAGTGCAATCATGTCAACGCCGATGAGTAGTGATGTTGAATTGGATTTGTCCCTTTTGCAAAGTAGTACTCAGTCTTTTCAGGAAACACAGCAAAGTGGACAGCAGCCCCAGTCAGCAATGGATTTTTCTGGTGTTGGAGCAGAACAGGAGGTTGAGCTTCCTTTAGAGGAAGAATTTGAACCTCCTCTTTTAGAATCATTTGCTCCCACACCTTCAGCAAGGAAAAGGAAGGGTACTGCAGCACTATCTTCTCCAAGCACCACTTCTGGTCATGATGATAGGGTCATGGAGCAGTTCACGACAGACCAGGAGACAACACAAAAGACAAGGGAAAAGAAAAGTTCCTGAAAGACTTAGACTTATGGAAGGGGATTTAGAGGAGGATGAAGATGACAAGGTAGTCATGGTGGACATATTTGCAAAGCCCCAGCAGAGACCTGCACTAACCCTTGCCTCAGGAAAAGCAGAGGCAATCGACAACATGCCCACCTACCTGGTGGGGGAGCTGGGGACCATCAGCTACAAGTCTAAACATGGCAGAAGGTGAAGGAAGGAAGAAGAGGGTGACATCTTCACACAAAGCAGCCTTGTCCCCAGCAGTGCACCAGCAGAATCTCCCACCTCAGCGACTTCACAATGGCACAAGAAGACTCAGAGTGTGATGATGGAGACACTGCGGCATACAGTGACTTCCCAACCACCCCCACGCACACGGAGTCTACCACTAGCATCTACTAAGACGCCTGTGTCAGTGCCTCAAGAAAAGAAGAAAATCCAGGCTACTATTACAGGCATGTGTAGGCAGGAGGGGCCCTACGAGCGAAACCACCCAACCGCACATTTGTACAATGGGAAACTGGCAAAAATGTTAGCGCTGGACCTCCTCCCTTTTTCATTTGTGGAAGGAGTGGGATTTTTAGAATTTTTGTCAGCCATCTACACAAAATAGAAGGTACCAAGTAGGACCTATTTTGCCTGAGTGGCTGTTCCAGCACTGCATCACGATGTGCTGCAGTTGGTTGAACAAGCTTTGCAGCAAAATGTTGTTCACACCATCCACCTGACAACAGACAGACAGACAACAGACATGTGGACCAGTTGTCAGGCAACTGATTACATGTGCATCACTGCAAACTGGATCTCTTTTGCTGGGGTAAAGCACATGATATCTTCAGGTCTTGGCCCTGAAGAAAATTTAAAGAGCGTTCGGTGGCATGCAACAGTGGCCATGTAAACATCTTGGAGGAATTGAACAACGAGGTGTATGAATGGCTGTGACCCAGAGGTCTTAGAATTGTATTTGTTGCCACAGACAATGGCAGGAACATAGTTAAGGCCATGTCAGATGGAGGCTATTCCAAGGTCCTGTGTTTAGCCCATTGCATCAACCTGGCGGTGCAAGACTTCCTCAAAAATAAAGACATAGTCAGAAACTTACTGACCACCTGCAGAAGAATCTGTGCCCATTTTATCCATTCTTTAAACGCTTGGAAGTAGCTGCGGATTATTCAACGTAATAATAGAGCACCAGTTAAAGCCCTGATACAGGAGGTGCCAACACGTTGTAACTCCACCTTTTACATGTTGCAATGTCTCTTTGAGGAGTACAAACAGTTAAATTACTATGTCATTCAAAGAGGAGGGGATGCAGTTGGGAAAGCAATGACCATGGATGCAGACAAATGGGGCCCAGTTTTGTAGGGAATATTGCTGGAAAACCAGCGATGTTCCCTGCAAAACGGCGATAACCTTGCTATCTCTGGAATTTTTATCGCCCTGGATAAAAGCTTTGTTAATAACACGCTACCAGGGCAATAAATTCCAGAGATAGCCTGCGATAATAAAATTCTCGCTAAGCACGGCCAGCGATAATTATGGCTGGCCATTGATAGTATGCCTCCTAGTTTGACCTTTAGCCAATACTTTCAAGGTGGCTGGATTCAACAGGAACACTTGTGCCCCTTTTACCTGAAACGGTGAATTAGCTGGCGCAGCCGCCATCTGTGTTCAACGGTGTAATGACCGTAGTTGGGCCTAACAAAAAATTGTACCCCCTTTCCCATCCTCTTTTTATCTGGTCGTGCCAGATCATCTATGGCCTGTCTAGCCAAAAAATTATTCAAAGAGATCAGGATTGCACGTGGCCGCTGTTCCAGTTGTCCTCCTTTAGCCAGTTTCTGCTTAAAAGGAAACCTAATCACCCTTTGTACTTTGGTGGTCCAGTTCCAGTCCTTAAGTTCTGGGAAGGCTTCTGAAAACAGTTCTGCCACAAACTTCCGAACATCCTGTCCCTTAACTCCCTCTGGTATTACTAAGATCCTAAGATTGTTTCTCCAAAGTCTATTTTCCAAGTCTACAAGTTTGGTCTGAACCTCCTCTTTGTGGGCATTTGTTGCTTCTATAGCTTCCTTTTGTGCCTCTATTAGATCCTCTATCGTAAATATTCGAGTCTTGACTTCAGAGATTCTCTCCGTAATTTAATTACATACTTCCGCCATCCTTCTGACTGTATTTTGAAGCTTTTGTCAGGCAGTATGAGTTTTCAAATTCTCAGCCCGAGTCTCTACCCTATGGTCATGCATACACCGATATATTGCTTCCAGGAAGATTTCTTCTTCCAGACCTTTCTGATACGATTCACAGGGTCGTATCAGCATAATCCACCCCAATGTTAGGGATAGGTAAGTCTGCATTTTAGCAGACGTTCGTTTTTGGAGAAAACAGCAGTTTTCTCCAAAAACTAAAGTGTGCTAAAATGCTGGGGCAGCCTTGTAAATATTGCGATGTGAACATCAGCGATATTTGCGAGGTTGTCCATCCGGGATGCACCCAGTGACGCCCACTTTACATCTCATTAGAGATGCAAAGGGAGGCGTTGGGAAAAAGAGTGCTAACATGCGGTTATGCATGTTAGCACCCTCTTGTAAATAGGGTGGTAGTTTTATCTCCGCTTTTTTAGATAAAGCCCTTGTAAATATGCCCCTTGGTTTTTTATTTCAGAGGTATAGGCTAAGGAATATCTGACAACACTGACATAAGATCTGCTACAAATGAATTGAGGGTTGTCTTTTTTCTTTTTTACTGCCTGGTAATTATAGCCATATATGGGGGACCAGAAGGTTGTATGGATGTTTCTTGTTTGTATTTTATGCAGGATTAGTTAGACCGTCTCCTTTTATAAGGCTTGAATATTTTACTTTGCTTAGTAACAAACAGGTATATGAATGCGGGTGGTTTATCACTAGGTGGTATACTCACCTTCCATCACAGGGCTATTCGCCCTCCTGCCATTGTTTTGGGGGATGGAGGGGGGTTGGTGTTGGGGGTAGAGGAGGCCACGGGGTGTTGAGTTGGGTAGATAGGTTGGGACACAGGGGTGGGAAGTGTAGGAGGGGTGGGGTGTCAAAGGTTACAGTTGGATGATATATGCAAATACAATCAAGATTCAAACGTTTGTAGAAAGTAGGAACAGGCTGACAGTGAAATTGGTAATTTTTTGAGGGTATAATGGCAGTTAGTGGAGTACATATATGCTCATTTAATGTTTGTGGCCTAAATAATCCCAATAAAAGGAGAAGGGTTGCGGCAGATTTCCGTTTAATGAAACCGGATATACTGTGCATTCAAGAAACGCATATAGCATGGGCTAAGTGAAAGGTGCTAGAAGAGCTGGGTTACACGCTTCTGACTGCAACAAGTCAGACTATTACTAATAGGGGGTTGCTATTCTTGTACAAGGAGGTATCTCAGGGACGGTTAGGGAAAGGTCAGATAAATATGGTAGATGGGCGATTGCTGAGTGTATTATTGGTGGTGCTATGGTGACAATATGTACAATATATGGATCAAATTTTGATGAGACCCTTATATTAGAGAACTTGAATATGGAATTGGCTTTGTGGGATACTCCTTTGATCATTTGTGGGAATTTTAATATACATATAGAGGGAGATCATTTAGAAGATGACAACTATAAATACCTGGGTCGTAAGCCGAGAGTCTTTAAAGCATTGAAACAACTGATAAAAGACCATGGATTAGTAGATGCTTGGGCGGCCTTAAATGATCCGGACCCGGGTTACACCTTTTATTCATATCTCCACCATAAATTAGTTAGACTTGATTATGTGTTCATGTTCAAGCTAATGATTGCTGGAGTGAAAATGCAGGCCTGACTTAGAATAACAGCAGATCACAGCCAACTATTATTAGATGTAACTTGTTTTTGGCAGGTTAAAAGTCATAGGGCATTACATTTGATAGGAAGCTCGATTATATATCGATTTGGATCTCTCAATTTTTGGAGATTAATAGGGAAACGTCTTCTACTGCAATTGTATGGGATGCCCTTAAGGCAGAAATAAGGGGTAAAGTACTTAGCTATGGGCTGGCTAAACAGAAATCAGCACACATTTTGATGCAGCAGCTTCTGGAAGACTTAAGGAGGCAAGAACAAGAGCTGATAAAGGTACTTAAACAGGGACTAGAGCTTAGTGATATACAAAATAAGATTGCATGTTGTAAAGCCAAAACCAATGCTATCTGGTGTAAGGAAATAGCATATAAATATAAGCTGTATAAACAAGATAGATATGAATATGGGGAAGCTACAGGAAGATGTCTAGCACAAAGGATAAGAGTTACAGTCCTCACAAAAAAATAACGACAAAAGTGGACGCTGTAGGCAACTCGGTTCAAACGGGGGAGGAGATATTGGGGGTATTTTATCATTTTTATCAAGAGTTATATACGCAAAGAGTTGATAATGAACAGGAAATATACTTTTTTGCCCACTATTGAATGCAACTAAACTTAGGCAAGAACAGCAATTGTTATTAGATGCGACAATTACTATGGAAGAGATGGAGGAGGCAATCGGCTCATTGGCGAGGGGTAAGGCTACAAGGCCGCTGTAGCTTGAAGCTTCTGCTTCAATTTTATCAAACATTTTTTCAAGCTTTGAAAATAGATATGTTAGCCACATTTCAGGAGTGTTGAGTTTGAATGGGATCTACCCTTAAAACTGCCTGACCTGGGTCATTGGTTAAGTACAAAGGAGAAACGGTCAGTGTTTGATCATTCAAGTAAGAAATGACTTACACACATTCAAATAGTAAATGAAATAGCAAAAATTCATCACATAATCATCATATAACTTTAGCAAAATGTGAATTTAATGAGCATAAAGTTAGTGGAGACTCAAAATCAATTATGTAGCTCCAAAAGTATTACTCACAATATTAGGTCAACAAAATACATAAATAACTCTTGTTAGTCAAAGTTATCTGTATACTATTAAAATTGAGCGTGCTCTCAGTGGGGGAAAAGAAAAGTGTATTTGGGTAAGATGGGGGTGATTGGGTAAGTGGGGGACTGGGTAAAGGTGGTGTGAAAATAGCACAATCACAGTACAATTGGAGGAAGACCTTCACAGTCTAGAAAGATCAATAGTTCCCTAAATTTCTTCACACATGGGATGGATTCCTCAATTCTAGTTAAGTCCCATAGTGTGAGGTGATGGTGTAGTCTACGTTTCGACCCCGCTTGCTACAAGAGTTATTCGTGCCTCATTCTGGGGTCTTCATCAGGACGATGTATAGTGAGAGCACCTAAAATCAATAACATGTGTTCAGTTTGTTGGCTGGTTATGGTGAATGCTAACATAGTTATTGGGTATCAACATGCTGGAAACCTACTTCATGTACGGTCTGCAAATGACCTACAGTCCAGGACCTTTAGTAAGTTCCACGCTTGTTAGCTTGATCTATAGGAATAGAAAAGGAAGGGTCCCTTGATTACATAAGGGGACAAACCTGGGTTATCATGACTACGGAGTATTTTCATTAGGGGCAAGACTTACTCAGGAGGGGGCAGGTTGAAACCGGTTGAGAATCACCGTATTCCAAAGCTTCTAATCACATCCGAACCCACGGGGTAGTCAATCTGCCGTCTTAGGTGCCCGAACAATCAGGCCACATGGGTGAATCTGAGAAAGGTAAAAAAAAAAGAGCGGTAAGTGAAAAATCACCAATTGGAGGTTGGGTCAGCGTGCGCACAACAGTTCCTGAATTAGCAGGGTGTAGAAGTGTTCCGTACTAATTCTAGCATAGTTACGTCCACATTTGTATGTGGAAACGTCATTTCCATGGACTGAGCAGAGAAGGTGCAGCATTGTGGGTAACATTAAGTAAGGACAGAGATCATTTGTGTAGAGCTTAGCAACCTGTGCCAGGGTATCAGGGGGGACTGCGTCTAAGAAAAAAGTCCATCTCTGTAGTAAATAGCGGTACCCAAGGCTGATGGTACTGCCCGTGGTGCGCTGTGTCGTGTGAAAGTTAAAAAACCCCAGAAGGTGTAGGGGTACAAATATACTCAATAAATCGCTGTGATTACCGGCGGGGACAAATCTAGATATAAAGTGGTTTAGGGTACCCTTTGGTTTTCATTACTTTTTCCTCCCCGCTGCCCCTCTATCCATTATCGTTTCTGCTCCTTATTTGCCGATTAGCGCCAAGAAACCGTTGGGTGTATGTGCGCTCTATAAGTCCTTTTACATAACATAACATAGAAGCGCGTATAGTGCACTCATTGTTAAATTATAATTTCCTAATGTGCCCCGAGTTACAGATGAGCCTGGGAAGAACAAATTCATGCGGGCGGGAAATTCAACTAAACGTCGGGTCTGTCATTTAATTACTAAAAGGTAAGAGAGGCATCGCGTCTATTTAAAAAGAACGTGTGACACCACAGGGGTGTCGTTCTTCGCGTTATTAGCCGGAACTTGAATACAAAGGAACGCTCAGATTGGGCTTCTCCCTACCTGTGGACCTCCACCTTCGCCTTCACTGCCTTCCATCAGAGTGAGCCCGCCCGACTCCTGCAGATAAATACCTCGGTGTGCGAGGCGCAGCCGCTAAATGCTGCTCGGGGGCTCGTCTCCTAACTGCCTATCAGCTCGTAGTCATGCCTGGGCCATAAGGGAGCATCGTTAAAGGAAAACACTGGAGCCTCGTTTGCGTGTCTCTGGTATCGCCAGATTATAAAGTTCAAAGACAAATATCGTAGTGACATAACCGATGTATTATAGTTTGATGACACTCATCACAGTGAACAAAAGTTATGCTTTAGCTGTGTAATAGAAAAAATTAGAACAGATGCTAGATGCTGCTCAGGGGCTCGTCTCCTAACTGCCTATCAGATCGTAGTCATGCCTGGGCCATAAGGGAGTGTCGTTAAAGGAAAACATTAGAGCCTTGTTTGCGTGGTTCTGGTGTCGCCAGATTATAACGTTCAAAGACAACTATCGTAATGACATATCCGATGTATTCTAGTTAGATGACAATCATCACAGTAAGTGAAAGTTCTGCTTAAGCTGTATAATGGAAAAAATTAGAGCATACATGGATAATGTGACATACATTCATATGATCATATCAGCAGCACTTACTTGTGTCATTATTCGGAATGTGTACATATGGGTTCACTTAAATGCACATTTCTCTAAATAAGTACAGAATTCACACCTGTAACAACTGCCATATCCTTGTCTTACTGAAACATTTTTGGTAATACAGCATGCAGACCCACAAAACTTTATTATATCCACGAGGGACTGATCGTTAGGTGGTCAAGGACATTAAGCCTTAGATAATAAACATGATTGTTAAGGCAACATGCAGATCCAGACATTATGCTGTTATTTGATCCTAACGTGGTCAGAGACATCAAGAATTAAATAAACAATAGTAAAGCAGGCTATGGAGCCCTAATGTCTTGCTTGGTTGAGTCATGGTTAATTGCCAAGGCAGATCTCAGTGGTTCACTATTAACTATTCAGGGTCAAGACCTGCCATCTGTGCATACGTAGCGTCTAATTAATTAAGTCCATTACAGACCGTGTCGAAAAAATGCATCCATTTGCATTCCCTGATATTCATGGTAGAGCTCATGTTGCCACCCCAAGGCCCTAGGGTAATTTTATCAATAACCAACCATTTCATGGATTCAGGTGTATTGTTATATGTTGTATAATGCTCTACTAGGGGGGCCCCCTGAGTGTTACATCTAATCCTACTGCAGTGTTGCAGAATACGGGTTTTTCACCTTTTGCTTGGTTTGGCCGATGTACATAGAGCCACAAGGGCAGATAATGGCATATATGACTTCGCTGGTATTACAGTTAGTGAATGATTTCAAGGTTATTGTCTTGTTGTTATGTGACAATGTTTTAGTTAATTGGCATGTAGAGCACACTTTGCATTTCTTACATTTGAAGTGTCCTAACACCCTAGGTAAGTTCCATAGGTCGTGAATAGTGGGTTTCGGCGGAGTGTCCAGCAAGGAGCGAACTACAAAGTCTCTAATATTTTTCGCCTTCTTGAAAGCATGCATGGGTGGTTTAGGCATCTCAATTGTATCTCCGATTATATCCCAATGTTTGATTATTTTCCGTATCTCGTTACTTTTGGTGCAGTGAGTTGTTACACAAATCATCCTGTCATCCGTTGGTGTGCGTTCTCTGGGTGTTAGTAATGCTTCCCTGTCACTATACCACACACTTTTCCTGGCCCTTCTGACTAGTCTCCTAGGGTAACCCCTCTCCAAGAGGCTCTTGATGAGGTTGTCTGATTCTATGAAGAAATCATCTTTCCAGGTACAATTCTGCCGGATGCGGAGGAACTGGCCATATGGTAGATTGTCCCGTAATCCTCTGGTATGGTGGCTCGAGTACCTCAGAAGGGTGTTCCATTTGGCTGATTTCCTGTACAATGTGGTGTACAGTTTGCCATCCTTCTCTTTTATGCTTATGTCGAGAAAGTCAATTGATTCTTTGGCAGCCAGCATAGTAAACTTAATGTCAACTGATTGTGTATTGAACCATAATGTGAATGAGGTCAGTTCTTCTTCGTTCCCAGTCCAAATCAGGACGTCATCAATGTACCTCTGCCATTCAGAAATCATACTGAGGTAAGGGTTGTGGGGTGAGAGAATACATTGTTGCTCGTAGTCGTCCATAAACAAAATTGCTAAATCAGGGGCGTAGGCTCTCCCCATCACCACACCTTTGCATTGGATATAGAAATTGTTTTGGAATACAAAGAAATTCTTTGACATTGCGATTTCTAATATATCAATTATGAACTCCGTGGGAACTCCTGCAGGTAATGGTCTCCTTTGTAGGGCTCTTCTCATTGATTGTAGTGCCTGTGCCTGCGGGATATTCGTATACAACGAGACAATGTCCGTTGTAACTAGTAGCTGTCTGTCTTTGTCAAGAGGTTTATCGTACACTAAGTTTATGACTTGCATAGTATCTCTTAGATAGGAGGATGTGGCTTCAGCAAGTTGCTTTAAGAAAACATCCACATATTTGCAAACCGGTTCAAGCAGTGAGCCACAACCCGATATGATGGGTCGGCCAGGTGGTTTCTCAGGATTTTTATGGACTTTGGGTAAGATGTAGATGGTTGGTACCCTCGGTTGTTTCACATTTAGATATTCAAATTCCTTATCCGTGAGAAAACCCTCTTCTTTACCTTTCTCAGTGATGGCCAGGTTCTCAAGTCTAATCTCTTTGGTGGGATCGGTCCTTATTGGTCTATAGGTTACACCGTCTCTTAGTTGCGAGTAGATCTCCTTTTTGTAGTCCTCTACATCCAGGCTCACTATGGCACCCCCCTTGTCTGTCGGTTGTATTACCACCATATTGTTCTTTTTTTAGTGAGTCGAGTGCTGTGCGTTCTCCTTTTGAGATGTTATGTCTCACAAACGGTCTTGTATCACATGTCTTCAGCACATCCCTCATCACCATACTCTCGTAGGTCAAAACCCTATGCAAGACTGCTGCCATGGTTGGTGTGAAGGTTGATGGTGGTCGTAGCCCAGTGAAGGAGGTATTGCTTGGCAATGTTTTATGTAGGAAGAAGTTTCTCAGTCTGTGCGGAAAAATCTCGCCAGTTCTGCCTTTATGTTGAACTTGTTGACGCGTGTAGTAGGCACAAAGGATAATCCTTTACTCAATACACTTATTTCGTCCCTGGATAAATTGTGGCTGGATTGGTTTTGTTTACCACCTGTAGGTTCTCCTCCTGGTGCTGATCTCGCCGTGATTCTCCTGCTGGAACCTCACCTGTTTGATGTTCTAGCCTTGTTGTCTCCCGTCGTCCCAATTCTGTTGGTTTAGGCCTCTGGTCGGGCGCCTGTTCCATCCGCCCCCTCTGCCTCTCGGGCGTGTCTCCAGGTGGTATCTTCTAAAAAAGTCTGTTGAGGTCTGGTTGTGCGGTCTTGGGGGGCTGATACCATTGGTCCTGGTACTGATAACTCCCGCTTGGTCCCGCCTGTTCGTTGTCACTACCACCACTATACGACGAATCAGAAAAATTGGTGAACCTTCTTCCTCCCCGGTATCCCCCTCTTCGCCTGTAGAAGAAACGTCCCTGATTGTTTTGCATAAAATAGTCCTCTTCCAAGTAGGGTGCAACTTTTTGATGTTTTTTAATGGCTTGTCGAATTATGACATTTAACGTTTGTGGCTTAAATGATCTGCAGAAGAGGTTGCGGGTGTTGGCACTGTTGAAATCAATGAATCCTGATCTGGTTTGCCTACAGGAAACTCATGTTGAGGGAGGGAAGGGGTACTTGTTGGAACAGCTAGGATTTGTTGTTTTAGCTCATACAAAACAAGGGTCAAAGACTCGAGTAGTAGCAGTATTAGGGAGAGGAAGGGAGTGTACAGTGCATAGGAAGGAAGAGGATCAATGGGGGAGGTGGGTTATATTTAAAGAAGGATTCAAGGGAGATAGATTTACTTTGGTTTCTGTGTATGGCTCCACAGGAGATGACCCCGATATATTCGAATTTCTGGACTTCGAACTAGCAAGGTGGCGTGAGCCGGTGATATGTTGCGGGGATTTTAACATTAACAGTCTTTCTGGGGTGGAGATTCAGAATAGGCATGGTTATTCTGGGAGTAAAAGGAGAACGCACAGAGCCGTGTCTGACATGGCTCTGCATAATGCACTGACAGACCTTTGGGCCAACCTCCATCCTCAGGTGGATGGCACTACATTTTTTTCAGCTCCCTATATAGTCACGGTAAGATTGGATTATTTTTTGATATCTAACTCATTGCTCTCAAGATCACACATTAGGAAACTACCTCGTATGATTTCAGACCATAACCCATTAATTTTGTCAATTAATTTAGGAGGCGCAAGTGTTAAACCATACTGCTGGACGTTTGAGAGAGCCCTTCTAAAGGATGTGGGATATTGTAGGTATATGGACAACTGGATTAGGAAATTTTGGATTATAAACAAGGGGAGCACGGCATCAGGCAATGCCTGGGATGCGTTTAAAGCAGGAATTCGTGGGGAGACACTTAGTTACACAGCATATAGGCAGAAAGCAGAGAGGGAAAGAGTGGAGGATCAAGTTAACACCCTTTTGGAGGCAGAGGAAGAACTGGGCAGGTTAATCCGTCTTGGGAGGCCTTTGGAACAGCAGTTGTTGGAAATTGTGGCATTAAAGGCTGAAGTAATTGAAAATATAGCCAGTACAACGGCGGCAAATTATCTGGCTAGGAAGGAGCAGGCGTTTAAGTTGAGCAAGAGAGTTGGGCATATTTTGGCTGTTAGGATGAGACAGAAGGCCGCCGCTGGCGATATTAAGAGTATTGTAGATGGGCAAGGCGACCTGATTTCAGATCCTGAGGGAGTTAGAGAGGTTTTTAGGAAGTTTTACTCCGAGTTGTATGATATAGAAGGGGGAGGGGAGAGCAATGAGATTAGGGAGTAGTTAGAGCAATTTAATCTTGTAGATTTAGAGGCGGTGGAGATAGAGCGATTAGAATCTACAATCACGCTCGAAGAATTGACAACAGCTCTAGCGGATCTCCCATCAGCAAAAGCTGCAGGACCAGATCAGATCCCCGTTTAATTTTATAAGACATTCTAGGAATTCCTTAGGGCGGAACTGCTAGACACGCTCATTCAAGCACAGCGGGGGCTTTCGATTCCAGACTCTTGGGGGGGGGGGACAGAAGTTATAGTTATTTTGAAGAAAGGTAAACCCCCTACATCCCCTGGGTCCTATAGGCCTATTACGCTAATGAACTCATATGCGAAATTATATTCTAAAATTTTAGCAACAAGATTGGCCTCGATTATTGAGAATATGGTCTCTTCAGTCCAACACGGATTTATTCCAGGGAAGGGCACCACAGAGCATGTTAGACAGGTGATTACTTCGTTTGACGCCATGGAGACCCCGGGCGGCCCTATTGCAGCCCTCTTTCTTGATGCAGAGACGGCATTTGATAGGGTCGCCTGGGAGTATCTTTGGGAGGTGTTGAGACGGTTTGGTATTGGAGAAGACTATATCAGAGTGGTTCAGGCATTGTATAAGGCCCCAACTGCTAGGATTAGGATTAATAGGGGGCTTACCTCAGTGGTGCAGATAAAAAGGGGAACAAGGCAGGGCTGCCCATCATCTCCCCTCCTCTTCGTGTTGTATATGGACCCCTTTTTGCGTAGTTTAATTAATAACACCAGAATTCCCCCCTCAGCATAAACGGACTGCAGATTAAAGTGCTGGCCTACGCAGACAACGTCGCTATAATTACCGCTAATCCTTCAATGGCGATAGGGGAGGTAGAGCGGGAGGCCCTTAGCTTTGGCAAAATTTCAGGATACAGGCTTAATAGCAACAAAACGCAAATAATTAAGAATTCACACCTCATTTGTAATGATGTACGGGTGGTCCCCGCGGCAGTCTATCTGGGGGTAGAGATTGGGGCCGAATTAGAGACGGTTGTAGAGCGGAATATGACCCCGCTGCTCTCAAAAGTGAGCCTGGACCTGGTTAGGATGAATAACCTTAGACTTTCTCTCGTAGGATGTACCAATGTTATTAAGATGTTAATACTCCCTAAGTCTCTTTATTTTTTTAGAACAATTCCCTTATTGTTTGAGGTTTCCTGGTTTAATAAGCTAGAGGCAATTTTGAATAAGTTTATTTGGGCACACGGAAAGACCAGGAGGGCTTATAAATTAATGACATTACCTAGGGCAAGAGGGTTGGGGGGTCCCTGATTTTAGATTGTATTATTGGGCTTCTCCTCTGCAGTATATGCAGGGTTTAATTGGTGCTGGTGGGGTAGATCCAAAAATTACTGCTTTTTCGACTAGGGTGTACTCCACTATATTGGGTTCAGGGACAGAGAATGCTTTTCTTAGTTGCACTGACTCCTCCTACTTTAAACTAACATGGTTTAAGACGGTTCTGGCCGCCCACAATATCTGGTCGGCTTTTTTAAAGAAATGTGGCTTGGGGAGATTCAACAGGTATACCCGGCTGCATAAGAATAAGTCTCTACCCCCTTCAATTTTCGCTGATGCAACTATGGCCGAGTGAGCAAGGAAGGGGATTGTTAAGATAGGGGATTTATTGGGCCCGAATGGGAGAATAGTGCAATTCTCTAACCTAGAGGCAAGATTTAACATCTGCAGACGATGCTTTTTTAATTATTCGCAGGTTAGGAGTTTTCTAAGCAGGAAGAAAGGCGGAGTGGCTGGATTTGCTAAAAATAATATTTTGGGAGCTATAGGGGGGGGAGGGGGTTCTATCCGCAGTTTTTATGCCACCCTGGTAGGGTTGAAGTTGGATGACATAGAAAAGCATGCAAGTAAGTGGGCTACAGAGTTAGAAATTGATGCAAGGTATTTTCCTGAGTCTTTAGAACTAGGGTGTTCCAGCTCTCTGCTCAGCCTCACTACAATCTCAGCACTACAAGACACTTTATTCACTTTATTATACCCCAGCACGAATTGCGCAATGGGGGGGACTGCTGGGATTACCTGTCCACGCTGCAGCGAATTGGAAGCAGACAGCATACATATCTTTGCTGCCTGTCCCCAACTCCACATTTTACTGAAAGGCATGGATGACTTCTTGGGTCGAACACTTGGTTTGAATGTTACGATAACGCCCCATTTGATTTTGTTGGGGTTTGGGGCGGAAGGGGTTAGCGAGCATCGGGAATTCTTGTTTGCAGCAATGGTGGTTTACAGATTGGTGATCGCAAGGTCCTGGCTGGATAAAGCACCCCTAGCATTGCAACAGTGGCTGGCTACGCTTATGGGGGTCTTTAATTTAGAAAAAGGCATTTATGTCAGGAAGGGCATAAGTGCAAGGGGGCTTGGGAGGAAAATTTGGGAGCCAATCCGATGGAAGGAGAGGATGAGGGAAAGATGAAGGATATTTCCCTGGCGAGAAGGTTAGATTTATGGAGTCCTTGTTTAAACCAGGATAGATGAGTTTTTTTCTGTTATTTATTTTTTTTGTCTTGATTTGTAAAGTATTTTGTAAAGTATTGTGATTACGGTTCTTTATTTTGTATTCTTCTGGTTTGTTGATGTTGCCTTTGTGATGTGCTATGTGTGCTTAAGAAAAATCTAATAAAAAATATATTAAAATTTTTTTTAAAAAAGATTAGCTAGTACATTTGGTAAGGTTTCAGGATATAAATTAAATGCCTCCAAAACACAGATTATATGTTCTAAGCTGGCATGCCTGGGCGATGTATGGGTAAGGGAAGAAGCTATGTACTTAGGTATTAGAGTTAGAATGTCATTGCAGGACTTGATCGAAGTGAACTGGTCTAGCATTGTTTATGGGATTCAAAAGCAGTTAGATCGACTAAAATGTCTGCATCTTACAATAGTGGGAAGATGCAATGTATTGAAGATGATTATTCTTCCTAGAGTTATGTATTATTTTAGGTCGGGCCCATTGGAAATAACTAAAAAACTTCAGGGAGTGCAATCTATCTGTGATAGGTTTATTGGGGGACAAAAGAAAGCACAACGGGTGTTTAAATATATGATTCTACCACGTAATCGGGAGGGGGTATGGTCTGTGCCTAATTTTATTTTTTATTATTATGTATGCTTCAAAACACGGATATTGTTGACAGGTGAAGATGAATCGATAGCGGAAACACCATCAATATACCAAATGCTCGCAGGCAGGTTGCTCCACACGCTGCTGCACGGCTCCACCTAACTGTGCCTGCCTCGCCGCCGTACCCGCATTGTATTGCCTGAATTGCCTTAACTGTGTTGTTGTGTGCCTAATTGTTCCCTCTGTGCCCATATTGCTTCTTCCTTGTGCCTAACTACTGTTCCCGGCCTTCCTTGCCGCCCGCAACCGCTTTGCTCTGCACAATTCTGTTCTCTTCTATTTTTTCTATGCCCAACTCACTCTCTACTCTCTCTGTGCCTTTTTTGATTCTCCTCTTTTCGCCAATTTGGTGCCCCTAGCCCATTTCCTGCTGCTGCGTCCCTGCATCCACGCCCCCGCACTCCCATTCACCGCCCGCTCCCGCCTCCCAGCTGCTCCTCCCTCCCACTTCTCCTCATGTGAAGGCCGTGCTGAAGGCGCCCCTAAGGCAAGCCCGTCTGCACCCATCCGCCCCTGGACCGCGCCCAGTGCCAGACCCCCTGGCTCTCGCAAACACCAAGATGCCCGACTCTGCTACAATTCCAGCACCCTCGCGCACTCAACGCCGGACGATCACGCACCTGCTGCCTGGCTGCCCCGAAGCGCACCCAAGGACCCTTCTCCTGCCGGATCTGCAGCTTCACCAGCATCCAGCCGCCAACCCACCTACCAAGAACCCAACTTCCTCAGATGCATCCTGCTTAACGCCTGCTCTGCCCGCAAACACGCCGTCGAACTCTGGGACCTATTCGATATCAAGACCCCAGACGTTGCCTTCCTGACGGAGACCTGGCTGAACCCCTCCTCGGCACCCGACATCGCCATAGCCTTCCCGGAAGGCTACAAGATCACCCGCAAGGACCGCACCAACGGAGTAGTAGGAGGAATTGCCATCATCCACAGGAACACTCTCAAAATCACGACATTCACCGATGACTCCCTCAGCACCGCCGAATACCTGCACTTCCAGATCCACACCGACCCCAACACCACCCTCAGAGGTACCCTCGTCTACAGACCCCCCTGGACCCCGGCCCCAGTTCAGCGACTCAATCGCCAACTTCATCAGCACACACGCCCTCGCCTCCACAGACTACATCCTCCTCGGGGACCTGAACTTCCACCTCGAGGACAACAACTCCAACTCTTCCACCCTGTTCACCAACCTCGCCAACCTCGGACTTAGACAACTCGTCACAGCACTCACCCACTCCACCGGCCACACGCTTGAACCCCATCTTCTCAGGAAGCTCCTACATCGTCTTCAACCGCACCACCAAACTCCACTGGACCGACCACCGCTGCATCCACTTCACCTTCTGGAAACCCACCACGCACCACTGCACCCAGCAGATGCCTCTCCGCCGCTGGAGCAACGTCACCAAAGACCAGCTAACCACCACCCTCGCCCAGAACCCACCCGCAGACCCGACTGACCCCAACGCCGCAGCCCGTAACCTCAGAGTGGATCAGCGACTGCGCCAACACCCTCGCCCTGCTCAAGAAGCCCTCCAACACCCACACCAGCAAGAAAGGCAGCTGGTTCACCGAAGACCTCCAGGCCTCCAAGCGAACCTACAGAAAACTCGAAAAAAGCTGGATCCGTGAACGAACACCGGAAAGCTACACAGCCCACAAGAACGCCACCCGCAGACACCACCACCTCATTAGATCCACCAAAAGGACCTCCTTCAACGACCACCTAGACAACAACGCACACAACAGCAAAGAGCTCTTCAACATCGTGAAAGAACTCTCCAACCCCTGTTCCAACACCAACAACAACTCACCTTCACGAGACCTGTGCACCTTGCTGGCCACCCTCTTCCATCGCAAGATCGCAGACATCCACGACCGCTTTGATGCCGTCACCACCCCGGCAATCACTGAGACCCCCGCTCCCACAACCACCAACTGCCTGCTCTCCTGGACCAACATCAACGACAAAGACACCCTCAAGATCATGAACACCATCCACTCCGGATCCCCGGAAGACCCCTGCCCACACCAGATCTTCAACAAAGCCAGCAGCACCATCGCACCCCATCTTCGGAAAACCATCAACATCTCCTTTGAGATAGCGACCTTCCTGGAGAGCTGGAAGCACGCAGAGATCAACACCTTACACAAGAAACCCAAGGCTGACCCCAAGGACCTCAAGAACGTCCGACCCATCTCCCTGCTTCCGTTCCCGGCGAAGGTCATCGAAAAGGCCGTCAACAAATCACTGACCAGCTTCCTCGAGGAGAACAGCATCCTGGACCCGACCCAGTCCGGGTTCCGCAGAAACCACAGCACCGAGACTGCCCTCATCGCTGCCACCGATGACATCAGGAGGCTGCTTGATAACGGAGATACCGTGGCCCTCAGCCTCCTGGACCTGTCAGCCACCTTCGACACGATCTGCCACCGCACACTAAAAACACGCCTCTACGATGCCGGAATCCAGGAGAAGGCCCTGGACTGGACCACCTCCTTCCTCTCCGGCAGATCACAGAGCGTCTGCCTCCCTGTTTAATATTGGACGGATTTGTTAGCATGAGCTGAAAGCCATTTTGTATTTCTGGCAGCCATTTTAGTTAGCCATAGGCTGCCACATGCTCGCCATGCGTTCTGTCCTCCCTCAGTGTTGACTGCTCTTGTAATCTGCCTAGAACCTAACTATATTCAGCATCTTCCACCTTCGCACATGCTCAGTTGAGCTTGTAGCTGTCCTTGCAACTGTTTCTAGTCTGTAAATATCAGGATGTGTTTGCAAAAAACAGCCACTGTTAGCTCCTCCCATGTTGTTGAGCAAGCAGATCTTGTATGCCCCTATTAGTCATTTTGCATGCTTACATGTGCCAGGACCTCCCCTTGGTCTTATGTTGACTATGTAACCCTAAGCATATATAAGGCCCCAGTGTTTTGTACTCTTTAGACTGCCTCATTCAGTTGCTAAGGCTTCTGTGTGATATAGTCTCAACTCATTTGAGTTTAATAAAGATGTGGCATATTATCAAGGACAGGCGATACATTATCGCCGCTTTTATCGGCAGGAAACTGCCGATAAAGCGGCGATAATGGCCTTGATAATATGCTCTATGAATTCCAATCGAAGCCCATGTTAGATGTGTTCACATCTAACATGGGCTTCGATTGGAATTCATAGAGCATATTATCAAGGCCATTATCGCCCCTTTATCGGCAGTTTCCTGCCGATAACAGCGGCGATAATGTATCGCCTGTCCTTGATAATATGCCCCAAGGTTCTTTTATATTTCAGCTTCTGTGCCAATTTCTTCTTTGTTGGATTAAAAGGACTAACTATCAGTGAGACCCCTGAGAAGGATTTTGATTACTTCAAATGGCGCCCTCGTGGGGCTAATCAGAAGTGGCTATCTGAGGGAGTGATCTTGTCAGGAGACAGAAATCTACTGTGGAGGACACGACAGGACTCTACTAAGGAGGTACTCTGTGCACGGAGATTCTGGGGATTCTCTGTCTCTGCAGCCCAGTATATTTCTGATCTTCCTGATTTTGATCCTCCACATGATGCCATCCCTGACTGAGAACCTTTTTGGCATGAGTATTCTAAAAGACCGTTAGGTCATTCAGAACTTGCCAGTTAGAATTTGGACAACCATTTGTTTGGTAAGAGTCGTTCTGCTGCCCTTGCTGTTGGTTTGATACCTTGGATTGGTAAAGTAGTTTAGTAACACTTACTGTGGCTTTGGAATCTTGGAATTTATGTTGGCCAACTTTGGAATTGTATGGGATAGATATACGAATTGCAATTTGTGTAGGCAGGTAATGAAGAGATTTTTCTCTGTTTGAATTTGTTTGAACGGTGCAACGTACGAAGAGTACCTTAAGCACTACTTTGATTATAATATTTGCATATTCTGCAATATTTTTGGCATGCCTGTTTCAAGCACACATCGAAGAATATGTTGCTTTTTGGAGGTACCATAGTGAGATGTGAATTAAATTAGCCGGCTCCCCTAGAGGGAATGCCTAAATAGGTTTAGGTATAAAAACATTTCTTCCTTGGTGATTCTGTATCCCCAGGTAATTAAAATATGACAAAATACAAACAAGGATCCTTTTTCTGTGCAATTGTATGAATTGCGAAATGTAGAGCGATTTTTGGTGTTCTGCCAACCTAAGCTAGTGAATTGAGTGTATTTTGGCTTCTTGGAAATAAAACAGTCTGTTGGGCTGTTTTTTTTTGCAGTCTTTTGGAATAATATTGAGAAGCTCTTCTTGTAAATATGACTTACAACTAGTATTTACAAATGGTTTGGTTTAAGTACAGTCTGTGGGCTGTCCTTTGTTTCTGTCCTAAGTGTTGATCTGTGGGTTGAATGTGTGTTTAAATGTCTATGTGGTTCGTGGTTTTACATTGCAACTTCTGTGAGTAAATAGCAATTGCGCTCTTTGTGTAAGGATTGCTAGCCTTAAGCGCTCTGTATTATGTGATTCTGAGTGTATGACCCCTTCTGTATATGTCTGGAATGAGTTCAATGTGTGTGTTTGTGTCTTTTGCGGTCATCAGTCTGTTATACAAAATGTCATTTAATTAATATTAAATAAAAATTAAATAAAAATCCAGAAATGAACCATATGCTATGCTAAATAATTATATGTTACTATTTAATGTATAGAGTAAGCAACTATGCACATGTACAAATTGCCAATGCTTAAAAGATAAAATTAGAATTCACATTGAATAGGAATAAAATAGGCCTCAAAAACGAAATTGTGTATTTTGCAATAAATGAACAATTATAAAAATGTTACACCATTTTCCTTAGATACATTGTGTTAGATATTAGCAGGCAAATACATCATCTGAGTACATTTTTGCTGAATTAAAACACATATTATAGAACATGCATTGAAACGCCTCAGTTTTAAATAGACTGTCCCGACGCTTACATTTCAACACTGAGAGAAGCTTTCCACCAGCTGTGTTTTTACTGCTGCTGAGCAAACAGCTGTCGTCTTGATTGTAGGCCACGGAGAGACAGGAATGTTGACTCAGCCAGGATTTTGTCACAACAGAACATGGTGTAAAACCCTGCATTTCAGACTGCTGTTTTAAAAAGTTACAAAAATCAGGTTCATTATTTTAGATACCAGGAAAACATTTAGGTAGGGATTTTCATTCTTAAAGCCTTTTACATAAGCACATTCTTGGTTCTGATGTTAAATAATAACTGTTCTTTTAAAAAAGTGGCGCAAAAATTTGTCATGTTTCAAGTTAGGCTTCTGTGCTTAGGCTTATGAATGAATGCGTCTAAATATGATAGGCAAGGAATGAAGCTTGCTTTTCTTTTGTGGAATTATCAAAATGATTGGTTTTATTATTAACTTTTTTTATTATGAAAAAACTATTATAAAAAATAAGTGCTTTTAAATTCGCTTTTTAATATTTATAAAGCTTAATACTCATACTGTGACCTAGCATCAAAATTTAATTTAAGTTGTGTTGTACCACATAATGAGGATATTTGCAAATGAAATTTCACTCTGCGCAGGCGTAAAAAACTCAGTTTTATAAGGGTAAACATGAGATATCACTGATGCCCAATCACTGGAATATGTAGAGAACATTTTGATAATGAATATTATGCAAAAAAATGATTGGCTATTCATTTTTAAGTACCCCAAATATCAAAGTCGAAATTGAGTAAAGTTCACTATTAAACAGCATTTTTTGCCATTTAGAGCAGCTTTTAAGGTGCCTTAGGCTTCAGTAAATGCATACATTAGATATAATACAAACAGCTGACTTCTATATTGTTACACAAGTATATTGCACACTGATTATAATTGAAAATGTGTATAGAAAACCAGCAGAAGTTATTAAACTGACAAACAGGGGAATGGGTCAGCTTTCTGTTTTCAGGGTGATTTTGAATAGGGAAAGCTGCATGGAATACTTTGCACACAGAATAGGACAGCTGGGAAAAGTTAAAAGTCAGTTCTATATTTAGAAGCCTGGCAGGTTTCCCAGAGCAAGGTCTGCGTTGCCATTTTGACCTCTGAATCTTTTTGAAAGACAAGATGGCAGCGCAGGAGAAAAGGAGAAGTTTAACTTTTTTTAGTTAAAAAAACCCAAGCACTTTATGCACTCATGTGATAGAAAACAATATAATGATATATGTGAACTTTGATTAACAGATAAGCTTTGGCATATTTATACAGCACTAATGCTTAAAAACCGAGGCAATGAAATTTTGTTTGACTTCATGTGCCCTCATGTTTCATTTGTACATTTGCTAAAGGGATTGGGGTTTGTGTATTCATGTTTTTTTAGCCCTCTCAAAAGTGCTATGCACCTCCTATAACTTTGTTTATGCCCAGTTGCTACAAATAGGGGTTGATAGTGCTGACAGAAGTGAAACCTGTTTCAGGTTTCCTACTGTCAAAATGGGGGATGGAGGCTCGCTCCTCTACAAATTAAGGCTAGGTAATATGTATGTTGCTATCTCCTTTTCTCAATTTTTTTAGCCTGTCTAAACTGTCTGTGAAATAGCAATAAGATATTGAATTGGCTATTCAGTAATACTGTTTTAAACATTGTTAGCATTAATAAAATGAATAAATATATGTTATGTTACTGCCCATCCTGTTTGATGAAATTATGACAGGCTCAGTAGTCTAGATTGTTGTTCCCTTATTTTTACCTTTAAGGGGAGCTAGATGTGGGTAGTTTTTGTTCTAAAATTCTTAAGTGATAACATCATTATTGTATGTTATTCCATGCTACATAGTTTTGCAAGGGTATTGCTAGTTTTTTATTAGCTAGTCCGTGTAAATAAACTGACAGTTCTTATTAGAGCTGATGTTGCATAGTTTGGATCATGAAAAGTAGAACGCAGGGAAGATGCCGATGTGATCCTTAGCAAAAATGTTCTGACGAAAATGTTGTTTTATGGATACGAAACCCTGGTAAATTAGCAGCTTTAGATTTTCCTGCTGCCCCTATAACATGAGAGCATGATCCTAAGCGTACAATGTAGGGATAGCCCACAAATCTGTCACACCTATCTCAGTTCTGAGCACCAAAGCTGACTATGATTGTAATCATTACATGTAGGAGTAAGGGTAAGATGTGTTAGTATTTCTCTGCATTTTATAGTGGTTTGTAGACCTTGTATACCCTGTAAAGCGCTCTGATACCCTCACAGGTCAGGTTTGCGCTCTATCAGACACTAAAATAAATAAATAAATAAATAAGAAGAATCATTTTAGAAGTGTCTGCAGTCCTGTACAAGTAATGTAAAATTTATGAGCAAAAGTGTAGAACATTTCCTTTTTTTGAGGGTTTTCAGATTAGCACACAGGAATACACCAATGTAAGGATTTAGGCTATGTCTGTGTTGTTTTTCTCTTTTCCTCACAATTTAGTAAATAAATACAGACTTCCTTTTGAGACTATCCTCTCTGTTGATAGACTGTTTCTGTGCCTTGTCTAAAGAACTTTTGTTCTGTCCACCAATAGATATTTGCTGCTTTACAACCATTGCCAGAGGGACCTGGACATCAGATTCAGCCTGGGGAGTCAGCGTCAGTACCAGTCCAGCTTGAAGCCAAAGTGACGGAAACCAGCACAGGCATTGCTGGCAACTAGGACCTCAGTGAAGGCGGAAGCCCTGAAATGAATTGTGTACCCCTGCCACTGTCTTGGGCGAAATACGGGGTCACAAATCAGAAAGGAGAAATATTTGATGCCGTGCTGAGAGTCACGGACCGACCAGAATGGCGAAGAGGCTTTGCTTGAGGTGACCCCTTTTGAAACAAGGGTTGCTTCAGAGATCCTAGCATCAGTTAATGCAAGTTTGCTCCTTTGTTTGTTGGTCAAGAGATACCTAGGTACACTGGATGCAATGTGTGGCCCCAACAAATGAGCAGTGCGCCAGCAGAGCAATACAGGAGTTAGGGAAGGACTTGAGTTTAAGGTACAGGTGCTGTGTCTCTGGTGGTTGTTAAATTGAAGTGAAGAAAACTGGTGCACTGCCTGAGACACCTGACAGGATCGCTGAGAGCATTTGCCTGGTGGGTGACTGCCCTATCCTGAAAGAAGAGACTTTTCCCTTGAAACTGGGCTGTGATTCTTGAGTTGCGAGTTGTGACACGGGGAGAAAACTCCCCTCTGGCTTGGTTGTACAGCAGCTTCAATTTCCCTAAGGACTTCTTCTTTTTCTTGTCAATAATGTAACCCTTTAGTCGTCCATTTTTAAGGAGGAGCAGCCCTTTGCAGATTTTTGTCCTAATTCTTATGGCCCTGTGTGGTCCTCCTGGTCCCTTGGAGCCAGGAACGTTTTTGTAATAATATGTTTAGTCACTTTAATATTTGCATTAGTTATACTTATTATGCACGAAAAACATTTTTCTGAGCAATTGAAAAATGTGACTTTGCCCTTTCCTTGAATGTATTAAATTGATGTTCTAGCCCTCATAAAAGGAACATTGAACAGTCTAGTGAAGATGTTTTTGTTAGATATGTGCTGTTGGCTATTCTGAAATTAAAATGAATAGTCACTGAAATGCATAGGAGCCCTGAAAATGTTTACTAGATGATTCTAGGATTTGCTTTTGCTTAGGACTAGGAAAAATGATAATTCTGTTTATAATAGTGGTCATTACTCTCTCCTGCTATCTGTATGTTAATTATGACCTGATGCTCCGTTCCCTTTGTATTCCTGCTTATACCCGCTTAATGAAATATTTAGAATGGAAAATGCACACCTAGCAATGAATTAGGATATTGATAAAATGTATGAAAATGAATGTGCAAATATTTTCTATGTTCCTACTGGATCATAGGAATGTCTTTAGCTCATGCTAAAAGGAGCGTCTGTTAAATATTGGATGGATTTGTTAGCATGCGCTGAAAGCCATTTTGTATTTCTGGCAGCCATTTTAGTTAGCCGTGTGCTGCCACGTGCTCTGTCCTCCCTCAGTGTTGACTGCTCTTGTAATATGCCTAGAAACAAACTATATTCAGCATCTTCCACCTTCGTACATGCTCAGTTGAGCGTGTAGCTGTCCTTGCAACTGTTTCTAGTCTGTAAATGTCCGGATGTGTTTGCCAAAAACAGCCCTTGTTAGCTCCTCCCACTTTGTTGAGCAAGCAGATCTTGTATGCCCATATTAGTCATTTTGCATGCTTACATGTGCCAGGACCTCCCCTTGGTCTTATGCTGACTATGTAATCCTAAGCATATATAAGGCCCGTTTTCTGTACTCCTTAGACTGCCTCATTCATTTGCTAAGGCTTCTGTGTGACGTAGTCTCCCTCATCTAAGGTTTAATAAATATATTACAGCTTCTGTGCCAATTTCTTCTTTGTTGGTTTAAAAGGACCAAGTATCAGTGGGACCCCTGAGAAGGTTTCTTCTTTTCTTCATCCCCCGCATCTGCTCCAAAGCCACCGTCATCTGCGGCGTACCCCAAGGCTCATCCCTCAGCCCAACGTTGTTCAACGTCTACATGTCACCGCTCACCCACTGTTAGATCTGGGGGTCTCTAGTTGGCAGAGGTAAGTACCTTAGACCAAGTAGGGACCCTTACTTCTAGTCAGGGTGAAGGAATACACACAGTAGATAAACTCCGCTCTCCCTCTAGGTAGCTTGGCGCGAGCAGGCAGGCTTATCCCCAAGGCAATGTGTAGAATAATTGCACTCAACACAATAATCCCCAATCCACCACAAACTGAGACCACACAGGTAAGTATATTTTTGTAAAAATATATAACTTTATCTAGTTTCAGCAGCAAGAATCATCAATATACATTAATTACTTCTTCAGGTAAATGTTGCACATAATCTTAGTGGTTGCACTGGTAAATAGGAAGTTTCTTTATCAAGACTAATAGTCTCAAGTCTCTAACATCAGTAAAAAGGTATGCAACTGATTTGTAATTAAAGCGCTCTCAAAACGAGCAGTTAAACAATGCCAGCATTGAAGAAATAGACCACCATGAACCCCTGGCGTCAGTGACTCCAAGCGCTTCAAGCGCGTCTCACCCGGAGGCTGGAGGGAGGGGGACTTCCTTCCCCGTGCTCGCGGTGACGTTGGGCCCCCAGGCGCACCTAGCGGGTGAATGCTCAATAGCGCTCCAGCCCGGCCGGTCTCAGGACGCTCTCCGCCCGCTCTCGGTTCTCCAGGGAGCAGCGGGGAGCAGAGACGGCAGGCCGGGGGCTGGAGCACTCTGCAGGATCCCTCGGAGAGGACGGGTCGCACGGCGGTCGGCTCCTAGCTGGGGCTTCAGTGCTGCGGGCCAATCCGGTCGCGGCGAAACGGGCGAGCCTCCAAAGCACCCGGGAGTCAGTTCAGTTCAAAAGCTTTTATTCGATTTGTACATACAAATCATACAAGCAAAAATACATAATTGAAATATTAAAATCACCATATAAACTCTCCTAAAAGGGGAAAAAAGGCTAAAGTGCAGAAAGTAGTAAATAATCATGCCTCTTTAGGTCAACCTATTAGTATAAAATACGAAGCATTCTTACATGGACAAACTGGGGATCAGAAGGAGTTACTCACTAGGCATTTCCTGGGAACTGTACATTAAAATTATTAAATAATCATTCAATACTGTGGACCTCTACATATATAATGATACCTTAATTACAGAAATTGATATAAAGTTTACAAATTTAAGAACATATATATACAGACAGGAGTGTAAACGGTAATATCATAAACAGTTCCTGGCAGCTGTATAACATAAGTACAGACAGGTAGGTAAACATTATTATAGTACAATACTTTTCCTGGCAGCTGTACATTTTAAAATAAAAGTGGCCAAGAAGAAACAGATCTCCTCGTTCTCTAATACAGATAAAAATATCAATGCTGTTTGTGTGGTATAAATGTTATATTTAATAAAAATTGGTTTAAGGTACTTTATCCTGAGGGACTGAAAAAATTTACAAAAAAGTAAAAAATGGCAACTACTCTGCCGGGAGGTACTATCACACGGACAGGGTATGTTTGAACTGGTTTTTGTGTTTGGAAAAGCAACCAAGTGGTGAACAATGCCCAATCTAACCCGTGTTAAAACATACTGGTGAGAGGGGCGAGTCACATATACAAGATAGGATTGGAGTCCAGGAGCTAGATTTAAATCTTTGTAGAATTTCACGGTGACAAGGTTGCCAACGGCTTTATCTCGCTCAGCTTTACGAAAATTTAAAAATGTTGTCTTAACTTCTTTTTTTGAAATGGAGACAATCTTTTCGGGCTCACGGAACACATCAATGTTAAAAAGAAGGAGATACCAGCGATGGATGTATCTTAACCAGGATATACGTGAGGAGTGGTCCAAACCTATACAGTCAAGGATAATATCCTGAGTGAATCGAGTCTCTGGCTTAGCCCAAATAGAACGCCACAATAAGAGTGGCCGAACTGCTGCTAAGTCAGAAATATACTCGATCCCAACTTCTTTATGGATCAATTGGATGGAGGCAGAAGGGGGAACACATAACAATCTCCTTAAGAACTTGTTTTCCTCCTTCTGCAGGGAAGTACCCTCGCAGTGTCCCCACACCCCTGCCCCATACAGAGCAGAGGAAACACAACATACATTGTAAATGTTCATCATATCTAAGATACTTCGTGAGCCAAGTTTAGAGGCAAAGCGAAATATGCTACTAGTAGACCGTAGCATCTTTAGTTTTACAGCATCAAATTCCACGTTCCAGGACCCACTATTATTATATGTTATTCCCAGATAACAAAAGGACTTAACAGAGGTCAACTTTGTCTTATCTAGGAAAAAGGTATGCTTTACCTGCTTGGTTGCCTGACCACATGACATTACATACGTCTTTGTTTTATTTACACAAAGCCGCCTAGCTTGAATGAACTGCATGAAATTATCAATTAGGCGCTGTAGGCCCATCTGTGTTCGAGATAGAAGAACAGCGTCATCCGCATAAAGTAACAGCGGAACAGGTTTACCACCAATCAGGGGGGCATCTGCTGGGATGTCGGTCAGGGTTCGGTCGACACCGTTAATAAAAAGGGAAAATAGAAGCGGGGCTAAAACACAACCCTGGCGTATGCCCCGAGACACTCTAAAGAACGGGGTACATTCACCAAGGGTGCCATAGCGAACTTTACATGAAAGTTTTTCGTACAGTCTAGCTAAAAAATAAACTATTTCCCTTGGGGCCCCTGCATCAAGCAGAACCTCCCATAGAATATTATGGTTAACCAAATCAAAAGCGCTGCTCAAATCAGCAAAACATAAAAAGAGGTTGCCACTTTTAGCCACAGTATATTTACTAATTAAAAGGTCCAGATTTACGCATTGGTCCAGTGTGCCCAGGCCTTTGCGAAAGCCATATTGGACTCTAGTTAAGATGTTAAAATCAGTTGCCCAGTCTTCTAGCCTCTTCAGCAAAATCCTACTCATCACCTTTACAGAGGCGTCCAGTAGTGAAATTGGACGATAATTAGAGGCCTCTGATTTGTCACCTTTCTTATGTAAAGGAATGATAATCGATTGACCCCACGTGGATGGAAATTCATTTTCAACCGCACAATTAAAAATCCTCATCAAAATGGGAGCCCATAAAACTGTTTCATCTTTGTATAAATCCAGCGGGACCCCATCGGGACCAGGGGCCTTGCCTCCTTTACTTAAAGAGATTGCTTCATGGCATTCTTCTAGTGTTATAGCCATTGGAAGGGGCAACCATGGGTTTATATCTGATGGTGGTAACTCAGAAGTTAACCCTTCTGGATTAAATATTTTGGAAAAATGATTAACCCAATCGCTACATGCCACATATGAGGTCAGTTCTGGGACATTTTCTTTATTGAAAAACGGGCTATTAATTGTTTCCCAATAGAGTTTACTATTTTTAGTCTCAGCAGCCTCCCTCAACTTATCCCACGCTTCAGTCTGTAATACCCTTTTCCTTTTATTGATAGCTGTTTTGTAACTGGCCCTGAGGTATTGTATGTCCGCCTTAACACGTGGTTTGGTGCCTAAAGCACTCTTTAGGTCGCGGAGGGCAACTATACAGGTCTTATCGAACCACCCCTGCTTAGGACCACTATTGGCTGGCGGGGTCTTAGTAAAAATACCATCGATAGTACTATTCATAGATACAAAGTAATCTATTAAGCAGCCAGAATCACAGTCATCGTCCAGGCAATAACTAATTTGTTTCTTACATTGAATAAGGACCTCCTTCTGCTTAACTTTAGAATTTAAACCAGTCCATTTGATCCTTAGGCCCTTTGGTCTGGTAGGCACTATGTCGGTTGTACATTTACCACCTGGAACTAATGAGGTACCATGCCCCAAAAGGGTAACGCGTAGGCTATTGTGGTCACTAAGACTTTCTTCGTTTACGTACAAATCAGTATAGTTTCCACTGCTAGACAGCAAAATGTGATCTATAAATGAACCTGCATCTCTGCCCGTAAATGTAGGGCATATTATTGCCCGATTATCAACATTGCAGTTTAACAGGGTCATGTCCAGCGTGACTAGCATATTATTTAACGTGGAACCATAACTGCAGTGTTGGAAGTGGGGAGAATCCTCCCTCACCCCCAAGTCTCTCCAATGGCTATTTAATGCTGCATCAAAGCCACAGATGTTCCCATTAGACAGGTGGCAGGGCTGCAAATTGAAATCGCCAGCCCAAACCACCTCAGCCCTTCCCTTCGAAATATCAAGGGCCTTAATAATTTCCCTTTCCAGAGGCAGTAAAATATCCCCCCTAGTAGCATCAAAAATATTGTTATAGAAATTAACAATGACTAAATCAATATTCTTCCTACACTCCATCCTTATAACTTGGCTGTGTGTCCCTACGGTCGTACTATATTTGACCGTACAGTCACGCAGCTTGGTTGACACAAGCAATAAAAGGCCCCCCTTAGCCCTGCCCGAGCTGGATTTGGTTGCTCTAAGGCAGAAGGATGCATACCCTTCGATATAAATAGGGTCTGGACACCAAGTTTCCTGTAATAGAATTAGGTCAAATCCCTCACCTAAAAAGCTGGTCCAAAAGGGTGTACCTAATTTGCCGGAAAGGCCAGCGATGTTCCAGGAAATAAGAGAAATTCCTGCTGGTTTACCTAGATCACCGACAACAGACAACTCCGACTGATTTGCTGGTGGTAGTAAGGCAGGACCATCTTCCCGAAGGATGGTAACTGGGCTTATGCTGGGGCTAGCAGTGGTTATACATGTGTCAGAGCTACCCTGATTACCTGTATGCTGGGGAGGTGTTAGGGATGTCAATATAGTGGATTCGGGAAATACGGCTAGGGGCGTGACAGGGGAAAGAGAACACCCCATATCAAGAGAGGGCGTAGGAATGTTTGGATCCAGTGCTTCTGGAGGGCTGAGTCAGTCTACCTCATCTAGCACGGCATATCTATTTGGATGGGCGAATTGTGAGGACATAGGGTCTTGGGAGTGGGGCAGGTCCTGCCATGGTTGTTGCCACGGATGTTTATCTAATTGTGGTGGCTGAAAAGATTGCTGCCATTGATAAGCAGACTGGGGTAAAGGTGGCGGGAAATGAAATGGATGTTGCCAGGGGGCTTTAACTTGGTGCATAGGAAAAGGTGAGGCGTTTGGTAACTGCTGTTGTAAATTAACATAATGTGGGAAAAAAGGAGGCGGATAAGGTGGTTGCAGCCAAGGTTTGGCAGCTTGCTGTGGAAAATACCCAGGTCCTCTGTTACTTTGAAAAGCAGGACATGGAGGGTTGGGTCGTGCTGGCTTTGATAAGAAATAAGACAAAGGGAGTGGATTGATTTGGGTCGCAGGACCACTATTGGGTGCATTACATATATAGCTTGCTGCCCCTACATCCCTAAAATTAACTGTGATTACGTCCCCTACTATTGTTTTCTTGCTTCTGCCCACCCAATCCCCTCTACGCACGGTAAGGATTTCACCGTTCATGTTATTAGGTAGAGGTTTATGTAAGTGGAGCCATTGAGCACATTTATTTCTAAGCTCAGTAAACGTTTCTTTTACTCCCTCCTTCAATGGAGGAACTGCTGTCAACACAACAACAAAAGGGGAAACCTCTGGTGGTAAATTAATGGACCTAAAACGCGCCTGCTTTAGCTTAGGCCCTTCTGGTTTATTTGTATTTGTAGGGAGGGATGCAGATATTGGATTGGGTTTTCCTGCAACATCTTTAGCTTGAATAGAAGAGGTGGTAATATTATCAGCAACAGGGTGTTGATTCGCCTGAACAGGAGCCTTCTCCTTCGAAACCAGTACAGTTGTTGGTTGGACAGAGTTGTTCCCTGTTTGCGACACAAGGGATATAACTGGGTTCCCAGGGGCTGCAATAACTTGACCCTTATTTAATACGTCTTTAGGGGGCTGGGTGCTCGATAAACATTCAGGGGCTAATTCTATGGACCCTTGTAGCTGATCAGGCCCTTGTCCCTGCTTTTTGTGTGGCCATTTAGAGTGTATTAACGAAGTAAGCCTGTCCACTTTAGAAATTAAAGGCTTGATTTGTGCTGCTAAAGTGGCTTCAAGATCTAGTTTTAAATCTATTACCATGTTTTGTACCCAGCATGGAATACCTGATGTCATTTGTGGAGTGGGGGAAATCAAATTGTGATTCCTAACTGGTGCTTTTACTTTATTTTTGCCCTTCGATGTAACCTTGGGGGGGTTAGGAGCCCTTCCCCGGGGAACAATAGGTACGGGAGCTGTTTCCGCATCGTTAGACCCGCTCAGACTCGGCACCGCTTTGTCAGGTGACTGACAGGTTTCTAGGTCTGGTGTAACCTCCAGGTCTTCAAAAGACGGGTCTGAGTCTGATGGGGCAACCGATAGATCGACAGTATTTGGTACAGTCGAAACACTACTAGTAGGCATGTTTATGGGTAAGGAGCAATTATTCATAGTCTGCGGAGCAGGTGATTTAACCTTTGCCAAAGGGCCCAAAGATGAGCGCCTAGCGTTTGCAAGGTCCATAGAGACTCTTTTTTCCAATAGAACAATACTTTGGTCAATAGTCTCATGGACTCGTGAAATAAAAAGATCAATAGGTCCAGTCACCTGTGCTACCGCCGTAGCTTTTTTCGCGCAACTTCGAGTTCTGTTGCGTATAGTCGACATCTTGGGTGTTATGATTATCAAGAGCGAAGAAACAGGAGTACTGGGCCAGGGCCGTCCTTTGCCGTCCTTGAACGGCCTTAAACGGCCCGCTCTTTGCCCGGTCTTCGCCCCAAGCTGCGTCCCGCGCGCGTCCCGCGTCGCGGTAGATCTGAGCCCAGCAAAGAAGGAGGAGGCTAGGGGCGTGGCCGCCGGGGGAAGAGGCAGCAGCTGTGTGCAGCTGAGGCTGCTGGACCTCGCAGTCCCCCGGTAGGCTCCACGCACAATCTGGTGATGATTCAAACCTCAACCTGGGAGCGCGTTACTCTCCACGGACTGTGGAGCCGCTCACACCAGGGAGGACGGGGCAACGAAGCGGTGAGCGGCACCCGCGAAGCGGGTGTCGCGAACAGTTGAAGAAAATGCCAGGAAGGCAGGGAAACACACAGCACGAGTCTGGCTCCTCACAGGTAGCAGGTAGTAAGCCCAGAAAGCGCCAGTTCAGCCAGAAACCCAGGCGATGTTATGTGCAGAGGCTGGGGGCGTGGCCGCCGGGGGAAGAGGCAGCAGCTGTGTGCAGCTGAGGCTGCTGGACCTCGCAGTCCCCCGGTAGGCTCCACGCACAATCTGGTGATGATTCAAACCTCAACCTGGGAGCGCGTTACTCTCCACGGACTGTGGAGCCGCTCACACCAGGGAGGACGGGGCAACGAAGCGGTGAGCGGCACCCGCGAAGCGGGTGTCGCGAACAGTTGAAGAAAATGCCGGGAAGGCAGGGAAACACACAGCACGAGTCTGGCTCCTCACAGGTAGCAGGTAGTAAGCCCAGAAAGCGCCACCCGGGAGTCAGCCAATGGCAGTGCGGCTCCCGGGTCAAGCCTGCGATGACGCGCTTCTCAATAGCCAATCGCAACACGGCAACAGTGGTGACGCTACGCCGCACGGGCCAATCCCGTCGCGGCGTTGGTGAGGGGGCTCGGCTCTCTCGTCCAATCGGAGAGCAGCGGGCTCGATCTCAGTCGCGTCGGTACCAGCAAGGTACGGGGCACTTCGTCAGGGGTTTACTGACCCCGGGCCGCGATGGTGAAGCTGCACACAGGTCGATTTAGTGCGCTCTGCTCGGGAAGGCCCACAAACCTTCGGTCTGCACATAACACGTGTCGATGAACACGGCGACCTCACAGCACGGCACAGCAGCCGGTTGGGCAGGCAATGCACAGCGCGGCACCCTCCAGCCAAACAGAGGGCAGCCAGCGCTCCACACGGACAGATGGGCGACGGTCAGGCAAACAGCAGGGCTCACGATCTCTTCAGCCCACAGCAGCTTCAGGGGACACAGCAGAGGCTTGTAGTCCTTGGGCAACCTTTATGTTCCTGGGTTGCAGACAGGGAGCCAGCTCTTCTCAGGCCCTTGGAGATTCAGGTTGCAGACACAGCACACAGCAAAGTCTTAGCAGTTTCAAGCAGGCAGGGTCACAGCTCACAGCAAAGTCCCTTTCTTCTCCTCTCCTTCAGTTGGATAGCAGGATAGGTCAGCCCTTAAAGCCCACAGCAAGGCAATCTTCCATCAGCTCCTTCAGCAGTCCTTCTTCTGGCAGAGGTTCCTCTTGATTGTAGAATCTGATTTTCTGTAGTCAGGGGTCCTTCTCTTATACCCCAAAAAGGCTTTGAAGTCTTTTGAAGTCTTTGTGCAAGGGGGGCCCTGAGCCCGGTCCAAACCAGTTCTGGGGTGTTTCTGGTTTCCTTCTTCCTCTCAGTCCCAGGGACAGAGGTGACAGTCGCCCAGCAGGAGGTGGAGCCAGCTTTGAGGTTAGGCAGGCACAGCCCTTCACTATCAGGTGCTATCTCCTCCCACTTCCCTGGCAGCAGATGCTGCCTTTCATCCACGGGGCTGGCTCAGATAACCCCCTGGGGCTCTGCAGACCCTGTCATCCTCAACCCAGACAGTCAATCCACAAACAGTCCCAGGCACACAGAAAGGTTCAGACAAGAGAACAGCCACTTTCTAAAAGTACCATTCTCAAACACAGAATTTAAAAACAACCTTTACTAAAAGATGTTATTAAATTCTGAGTTCAGGGATATCTTTCACTTATGTCCCATCTTGTTCCTATGGGAAGATTGGCTGGGATCCAATGGGACCAGCCTCCCCCATCTTACTCTATGGAGCAAGATAGCCTTACAGCAGTGAGCACACAAAATGGCTGCTGCTCACTACCAGAGCATGTTACCTGCACTAGTACATGCTCTACCTTATCCATGCACTGCAACCTGCCCAGGGGGGTACCTTGAGCCTTCCATAGGGGTGACTGGTGTGCACAGACAGGGAAGGGTTAGGCCCAGCCAGTGGGGATACTGGCCAGGCGGACATGGCAGTCCACTGACTGCACACAGGCCCTGCGCTGGCAGGCCTGAGACATCATTTTAGGGCTACTCATGTGGGTGGTGCAATCTGCGCTGCAGGCCCACTAGTAGCATCTGTCATCACCAGCCCTGGCACACACAGTGCACTTTACTAGGGACTTCATGGTGATACAAATATGCCAATCAGGTATACCCAATCAATATGACAATTTACAGAGGGAGCACTTACCCTCTGACACTGATCAGCAGTGGCAGAGGGTCCAAAGCATCTAAACCAGCAAAAACGAAATCCAGCACAGCATCAAAAATACATGAGTCAGAGGCAAAAAGATGGGGGAAAAACCACGCCAAGGATGTCAGGTCTAACACCCACATCGCACGACGGCACAACCTCAACATCATCTCCGAAGCAGACGACACCCAGCTGATCCTCTCCCTCACCAAAGACCCCCACACCACCAAAACCAACCTCCACGCAGGAATGAAGGCCTTTGCCGGCTGGATGAGAAACAGCCGACTGAAGCTGAACTCGAACAAGACGGCGGTCCTCATCCTCGGACTCACCCCCTTGGCCTGGGACGACTCCTGGTGGCCGACTGCGCTAGAGGCACCCCCTACACCTACCGACCACGCACGCAACCTAGAGGTCATCCTCGACTATACCGTTTCCATGACGAAGCAGGTCAACGCCATCTCCTCCTCCTGCTTTAACAACCTCCGCATGCTTCACAGGATCTTCAAGTGGATCACCAACGAAACGAGAAGGACGGTCACCCAGGCCCTCGTCAGCAGTAGACTGGACTATGGAAACACCCTCTACGCAGGAGCCCAGGCCAATCTCCTGAAACAGCTCCAACGCATCCAGAACGCCTCCGCATGTCTGATCCTCGACATCCCTCGTCGCAGCCACATCACACCCCACCTGAAAGGCCTGAACTGGCTCCCTATCAACAAGAGGATAACCTTCAAACTCCTCACCCACGCCACAAGGCACTCCACAACACTGGACCAGCGTACCTGAACAGCTTACTCAGCCTCTACACCCCCCCACTCGCCAGCTCCGCTCCGCAGACCACGCACTCGCCACCGTCCCCCACATCCAAAGAGTGACTGCCAGCGGCAGATCATTTTTCCCACCTCGCTGCAAAGACATGGAGCACCCTCCCCTTTCACCTGCGGCAGACCGAAGACCTCCTAACCTTCAAGAGACTTCTCAAGACCTGGCTCTCTGAACAGTAGAAGCTTCCTCCCCCCTAGAGCCTTGAGACCCTCATGGGTATGTAGTGCGCTTTATAGATACTATGATTGATTGATTGGAAGCTAGAAACTTCTTAGTTCAGTTCTATGAACCAAGTTATTTAAAAAAAAACTAGGTTCAAGGTAGTGCTCGCAGCTTACAAAGTTCGGAAAGTAGTACGGAAAGTGTTAGCTGTTCCACGGTTTAGCTATTATACACCGCTGGATGCGGCAGCTATTTTTCCTCCCATTTTTTGGGATATTAGGATGTTGAACTGGAGGGCTAAAGGGATTAGACTATTATGAGATCTTTTTGAGGGTGGGACATTAGATTCATTTATAGGGCTAGTAAATAGATATGGTCTTAAAACAAAAGGATTTTTTAAAATATTTACAGGTTCAGGATTTTTTGCTTAAACATCATATAGGCGAGGGAATAATTTAGCTCCTGATAGTCGAGGCAATCAGAAGGAGGGTACGGCTAGGTGGTTTGTATACTAAACTAATCGAAACCCAACCTGATGACATGGATGCACAAACAGCTAAATGGAGGGAACGGTTGGGATTGGAGGGGGCTATGTGCAACAATCAATTGATATGGCGGAGAAGATTTCATTGTCTGCAAATCTGAAAGCACAACATTATAAGATGATTTTTGATTTATATCCCACACTTGTGAAGATGATGAAGTGGGGGAGGGGTTTCTAATGATGGCAAATGCTTTAGATGCAGTACGGAAAAAGCTGGGATGGTTTCCATTTTTTTTAAATTATAATGTGCTTCAGCAATTAAGTCGTCAATGTGACTATTTTATGTCAGACATTCTTGGGCAACAAATTTGCTTGACGAGAGATATAATGCTGACAGATATAGGTGAAAATGTACAATTAGGCCAGCCAACATATACTTTTAGATATATTATTTTCATAGCAGCAGCGGTGGTACTCTTATGTATTACTTCAGCATGGTTGCAGCGAGAAGCCCCTAAGTTCGAGATGTGACGGGCTAAATTTTATAATATTTTTAATTTAGAATATAGGGGCATATTACCAAGCAATAGCGATAATTATCGCTATTGCTTGGTTAGAGACAAACATTTACCGCAGCGCTGCGGCGATTTTTACCGCAAATAAACCTTGGTATTACCAAGGTTTAACGCAAATGCGGTAAAAATCGTCGCAAAGCATGAATATCGCTGAAAAGTCAGCGATATTCCTGCATTAGCGAGCTAATGCTCTTAGCCATGTTATCCACCTCCCATTGGATAACATGGCTAAGAACTGCTCAGGGCAGGTGTTAGCTTTTGGAGATATTCCCGCTTAGCGCGAATATCTCCAAAAGTTGGTAATAGGAGATAGCGATGTTAGCGACTGTTTTCAGTCTCTAACATCTTGGCACGCCCACTTTGCATCTCATTAGTGATAAATATCACTGACATGCAAAGTGGGGCCCAAGATGGTCGCTATCTCCTACTAGCTGTCGCTAACTGGTGTTAGCGGCAGCTAGGTAATAAGGAGATAATTTTATCTCCGCTTTCTTGGCTTTTAAAGCCAAAAAAGCGGAGATAAACCCCCTTGATAATATGCCCCATAGTCTCTTAAATCATCGAAGCGTAAAAAGCTAGGTATACAGATTTGGGGCCTGAACATTCGAATTAAATGTATGGCTTAGGTAAAATGTATTATTTGTATAACTCCTCTTTTCTGCTTTCCTGGCTATAGTATCTGGCTTTGTGTCTTGACCTGATATATTGTGTTACAAATCTGCATAATGGGTTATGCAATATGCAATAAGTTTTGCTATTTGATACGGACTGAGCAATATTGTCGGATCGCAGTTGGACCAGTGTGCATTGAAGAAGGTTCAGAGAAGACCTGGCTTGGCAGTTCGGGCTGGACTGTTCCCATGAGGCACAGGGTCAAGACTGATTTGCATATAGCTGGGTCTGAACTGGGGTGGCGAAGTGAGCTAAAGAATGATGATGGATTCAGCCCAGATCTGTGACTCGGAGTGAGTGTCTGAAAAGTTTAGGGCTCTGTCCATCATCTCCTTGTGTTTGCTGTGATCAAAATTAAACAACATTTTATACCACACAATTGCGCCGTTCCTGAAACAGCAGCACAGGGGGAGGAAGAGGGTGACTGGTCCAAAATTGAATCAAATGTGTTAGCTGACCGACTTCTGGGTGAACCGCATGAGTTGGAGGACAAACTCTACTTCCTGGATTAAGAATGCCAGTGCCCCAATAGAACTTTTTTAATTTTCTCATTGAACTTAGTTTTTTCTTTGCAAAAAAACAATAAAAATTAAATGAGCCCGGGGAACATTATTATTTCTGTGTCAGATTCATGCAGCCCCATATTGCTTTGTATGTGTCACATATATATTGCTGGATCGCAGTTGGACCAGTGTGCATTGACGAAGCCTCCACAATTCCTTCATGACATTGGGGACAATGCCTGCCCCCCCCCCCCCTTGAATGCCTATTGCCTAATGCCTACCCCTTTTTGCATCACTTAGTACTAGAACGGCTGCCTCATAAAATCATCAAGGGCCTTATCTCCACTTTTCTGGCTTTAAAAGCCCGAAAAGCAAAGTTAATGTTTTAGCCCTATCACCAAGAGGGTGCCAACATGCATAATCACGTTAGCACTCTTTTTTTCCTACGCTTCCCTTTGCATCTCTAATGAGGTGCAAAGAGGACTTTATTCCCAGAATAACTGGAGAAAAGTTGCTAACCGACATTTCTCCAATTATCAATGGGCACGCTAACAAGCATAGCAATAAGAAAAGTAGCACTAACCACGGTTATCGCTACTTTCCTTTCGCCTGCTTGTAGTTTGACTTAACCATGATTTCCAATGGAAGGTGGATATCATGGTTAAGTCTGCCCTGCCCGATCACCAACGTTTCGGCAATCATTGTGCGATAATCGCACAATATGTAGCTATCGCTGATATTTCTATCGCTTTTGAGATAAGCGTCGCTGATAGCGCGCTATCTCATAGATAGAAACCAGCGATGGGCGGCGATCCTAGCGCTAAGTGCACTTAGTGATTTTTATCGCCGGTTCTTGGTGATATGCCCCTTAGTATGGACTGCCTCCCCATACCAATTTCCAATGTGTTGCCTGTATCAAAGATGATTGAATAGCCAATATCTAAACTACCCGTGCTTGCCTTGGATTGGATGAGGTAACTTCAACTATTGCAATGGTGAGGGACTGATTGCGTCAGTGATGATTTAAGTTGATTGATGATTCATGTGGGGGCAGACACCCAGGGAGGGTGCGTGCTGAACTGTAATATGGTACATTTCTTGAGATGATTATTGATTTGCATTGTTTGCGCTCGAGTGACGGGTGCCTATTTTATTTTGCCTGTAGGTGATGATCAGCCCTTTCACACTTGGCCAGATTTAATTAATTGCAGGGGTGCTCTCCTTTTTTTCTGGTTCTTCAGACACCAGAACAGTCGCTTTAGTTATCAAACAAAAACCTATGCAAAGTACTGTAATTCTGTTTAATTCTCTACTTGTTCTTCAACAGCTGTGCTCTGCACTTCACGTCCATCTTGCTCGGGTCCTGGTGATTCATGATGATGACTGGTCTGGTACTGGTAAGGGGTTACCCTGAGTCACTCAGGACTGGAGGCGAATCATGGAAGACTAACTCAAGGCGGGACTGGGAGCTGCAGGTCTACTTCATCAACACACAGCAAGAGGTTATTGCGTATCGGTTTCAGTTCAACGGTAAACCAAGAGTCTGAGGCTTAGTAATGCTCAGCTATTTGGAATGGAGAGAGAGGTGTGTTTGTGAAATGCTGTTGTGTGCGTGTTGGACTTTGGCAAAAGTGTAACTCTGTGCACCCCCTCATTTGTTTTGCTCTGAGTCTTCTTATCTTGATACACTCCCTTCCTGAAGCTTACCTTCCTTGTCATTCTCCTAGGCTCTAAAATAGAGTTTCTCTTTTACAATCCGCAGGCCTTCTTCCAGACTCCTTCACAAACCTAAGGCGAAAGCTAGATGAGCTCAACAACACTCCTGCTTACCTACCAGACCAGAGGAGAATGCAGACACACCACCTCATTTTGCAATACAGTATCATTTTTCTTTTAACAATCATATTAATACAATCGTATATAATTTATTTATTTAGGAGTTTTATATAGCGCTAGCCAGACCCGAGGGTATCAGAGCGCTTTACAACACGTATCAAAGATGCAATCAAACATAGGAAGTGACCGTTGTAGAGCATAGTGATTCATTACAAGTATAGTTTAAACACAAAGATAAGCAGATAAAGCGTAGGGATTATATATGATTGTATTAATATGATCCCTACGCTTTATCTGCTTCTCTTTGTGTTTGAGCTATACTGGTCATGAATCACTAGGCTCTACTACTGTTACTTCCTATGTTTGATTGCATCTTGATACGTGTTGTAAAGCGCTCTGATACCCTTGAGTCTGGCTAGCGCTATATAAAACTCCTAAATAAATATTAACTAAGAGAAGTGGGTGATTGTGTTCACTCCCTAACCTAGAAGACAGAACATTTGGATATATGGTCAATTGGGTCTAGACCCAGGGCAGACGGACTGTTTGCAGTGCATGTGTCTGTGCGCTCTCATAATCATTCCTTTGTTTCCCTCTAACAACAGTCTGATGGCGCATGGTGTGCTGATGCTTATTGCCCAGATCAATGGGGCCTTGTTGCGTATTGCTTGTCTTTGTCAAACATTTCCTCAAATGCACAGGCACACATCAACACAGACAGACACACTCACACACACACGCACGCACAGACACACACTCACAGGCAGGTCCTCCTTACATTTAGGAAACAACTCAAAAATCTACTAGGGAGATGTTAGTCACAGTGTGATTTCTGTTGCTGTCTCGTGTTTCCAGCTGCAGTCAGTGACTCTGGTCACTCTCTCTAAAAGCACTGAAGCTATATAAAATACATAAAGACCTCTGACCCTGCTCAAGGGCCGGGTCGCTCCCCTGCCGCCGAACAGCACCACCTGTCCGCGTTCTCCCCGCTGCTGCCACTCCAAGTGTGGGTTCGATCCTCCTGTGCCCAGGATCACCGTTCAGACAGTGTTTGGTTTGTGTTTTTCTCCCACTTGACTGCTGTATTTTGTTGTATTTGGTATTCTCTCTGCTATAGTATTTATCGTTTTTAGCCCACCTGCTAACCCCCACCCCCCCTTCTTTGCCTTCTGCGACCGTTGTTTTCCCGTCGCTGTCCCCCGCGGCCACGGCCCCTCACCGCCCTGCTCCCGCCTCCCAGCTGCTCCTCCCTCCCTCCATGCCTCGAACCAGTCTTCTCCACAAGCACCCACATCGCCTTCAACCCCACCACCGAACTCCACTGGACTGACCACCGATGCATCCACTTCACCTTCAAGAAACCAACCACGCACCACCGCACCCAACAACTGCCTCGCCGCTGCTGGAGCAAAGTTACCAAAGACCAGCTGACCTCCACCCACACCCAGAACCCACCCACCGACACAGATGCTTCCGCCCGAAATTTCAGATAGTGGATTGACGACTACGCCAACACCCTCGCCCCGATCAAGAAACCCTCCATCAACCACCCCAGCAAGAAAACCGCCTGGTTCACCGAAGAACTCCAGATCTCCAAACGAACATGCCGAAAGCTGGAGAAGATATGGCTCCATGACCACACACCAGACAGCCACGCAGCCCACAAGGACGCCATCCGCAGACATCACCACCTCGTCAGAACAGCCAAGAGATCGTCCGTCAAAGCCAGACTGGATAACAACGCACACGACAGCAAAGAACCTTTCAATATAGTAAAGGAACTCTCCAACCCCAGCGAACACCAACGACATCCCGCCCTCGCAGGATCTGTGCGACTAACTGGCCACCTTCTTCCACCGCAAGATCGCCGACATCCACAACAACTTCAACTCCTCATCCGCCCCAACCACAACGGACCACACCCCGAACACCACCTGCACCAAGCAGCTGACCTCCTGGTCCCACGTCAACGACGAATAGACAGGCAAGGCCATGAACACCATCCACTCAGGATCCCCATCAGACCCTTGCCCACACCACGTTTTCAACAAAGCCGATGTAACCATCGCACCCCGACTGCGAAAGATCATCAACATCTCCTTCGACACAGCGACATTCCCGGAAAGCTGGAAACACACTGAAATCAACGCCCTCCTCAAGAAGCCCAAGGCGGACCCCAAAGACCTCTAGAACTTCCGTCCCATCACCCTGCTCCCTTTCCCAGCGAAGGTCATCGAGAAAATCGCCAACGTACAGCTGACCCACCACCTCGAGGACAACAGCATCCTAGACCCATCCCAGTCCGGATTCAGATGCAACCACAGCACAGAGACTGCCCTTATCGCCACCACAGACGACATCAGGCGCCAGCTAGACAACGGCGAAAGTTCAGCCCTCATCCTCCTGGATATGACAGCCGCTTTCGACACGGTCTGCCACCGCACACTAAGAACACTCCACCAAGAAGCCGGAATCCAGAAGAAGGCCCTGGACAGGACAACGTCCTTCCTCTCCGGCAGAACCCAGAGAGTCCGTCTCCCGCCCTTCCGATCCGAAGCCACCGACATAATCTGCGGCGTACCCCAGGGCTCATCCCTCAGCCCGACCCTGTTCAATGTCTACATGGCCCCCCTCGCACAAGTGGCCCGCCAACACGACCTGAACATCATCTCCTATGCCGACGATACCCAGCTCATCCTCTCCCTCACCAAGGACCCGCACACCGCCAAAACCAACCTCCATGAGGGAATGAAGGCCGTCACCAAGTGGATATGGAGCAGCCGCCTGAAACTAAACTCAGACAAGACGGAGGTCCTCATCCTAGGCACCACCCCCTCTGCCTGGGACGACTCCTGGTGGCCGACCTCACTGGGAGCAGCCCCTACACCCACGAACCACGCTTGAAACTTAGGATTCATCCTCGACTCTTCCCTCTCCATGTCGAAGCAGTTCAACGCCATCTCCTCCTCCTGCTACAACACCCTCCGCATGCTTCGCAGGATCTACGAGTGAATCCCGACCGAAACAAGAAGAACAGTGACTACGGCAGGCTCGACTACGGCAACACACTCTACGCAGGAATCCCGGCCAAACACCTGCAACGACTACAACGCATCCAAAACGCCTCAGCCAGACTGATCCTCAACGTTCCCTGACGCAGCCACATCTCCCCCCACCTTAGAGACCTGCACTGGCTCCCCATCAACAAGAGGATCACCTTAAAACTCCTCACCCATGCACACAAAGTACTCGACAACACTGGACCAGCCTACCTGAATGACAGACTCCGCTTCTACACCCCCGCCTGCCAGCTCCGTTCTGCCAGCCTCGCCGTTGCCGCTGTCCCGCGCATCCAACGAACGACCCATCTACGGCAAACCCAGGATCTGCTAACCTTCAGAAGGCTCCTCAAGACCTGGCTCTTCGAGCAGTAGCAGAACTATCCCCCCCACCCTCCCACCCCCCTTCAGCGCCTTGAGACCCTCACGGGTAAGTACGGGGCTCAGGTATCAGTTCGCCTCTTAAAATTTTTCATTTGAGTGTCAGGTCATTGGCCTGCCACTCGCAAGAAGTTTTCTCATTGATTACTGATGAAAATCCGGACATTTTCTTTTTTACCGAAACGTGGCTCCATGACAATTCTATGGCTGTGATTAACTTAGCCCTCCCAGTAGGCTATATCATGCATTCATTCCATCGTAATGGTAGAGGTGGAGGCATCGCAGTCGCGGTAAAAACTTGCTATTCGTGTGCCTGGTCTCCCACCAATATAGCTGGATGCGAGAGTGCGCACTTCAACATCACTGTAAGTCCCCATTTCACCTTCGCGGGACTCTTAATCTATAGGCCTCCTGGTCCCGATGGAGCGTTCCGTGTCAGTCTTCCGGAAGTGGTCTCCTCTTTAGTTTTGAAAAACAATAATTCTACGGTCATTGGTGATCTTAACCTTCATATGGATGCCCCACTTTCCAATTCAGTCCAAAGCTTGCTCTCTGATCTCGAGGCATTTCAATTAGTCCAACTGGTTGATCTCCCGACCCATATCGGCGGACACCTGTTGGATCCCTTTCTGACGAACATCTCCCCTAATATTGAAGTACTCCAGCCAAAGCCTATGGCCTGGACTGATCACTATCTGATCGAAACGCACATTACTATCAATATCCCTCCAGCCAATAATAACTTGCCTAAGATTCTCAAGCGTCCTTGGAGAAACTTGAACCTAGAGCACTTTCACCATCTTCTGCTGCAGCACCATCCTCAACCTCCTGAGGAAGTTTCCCGTGGTTATGACAACTTTTGCAAGTGGCTTGAGCATTCTCTGGATACCCTTATACCAGCTAGGTGGAGCAAGGCCAGGTCTAGCTCCCCCAGTCCCTGGTATGATGAATCCCTTAGGTTGTTGAAATCATCTTGTAAAAAAGCAGAACGTGCTTGGCGCAGAAACTATGATACAGATCTTAAAGCAGCCTACAGATCCTGCACCAGGACGTACCATAGGGCCATATGTTCAGCTAGGGCTGCCTTTTATTCACAGGAGATAAAAAATAGTACGAACCCCACCAAGACCATTTTTAGGGTGTGCAAAGACCTCACTAATAAAAGAACTGCCTCCACGTTCATTGCTTCTATGACACACTGCGAAGATTTGGCCTCGTTCTTCGTTGAAAAAGTGGAGGCCATATACAGGTCGTTTGCTCTGCCTTTTGTCAGGGAAATTAATAGTGCCCCTCTGGTTTCTAAATCCCTGTTAGCCATTCCAGGTCCCACCCAAGAGGAGTTTATAACTCTGACGATCAAAGTTAAATCTGGTTCTCCGGATGACCCTATGAGACCCATGCAATTCCGCGATTTCGCCGATTGCTGTTACCCGGCGATGCAGAGCTTAATTGATCTATCTTTTAGAACTGGTAGTGTTCCCACTGCTTGGAAGCAGGCGACTATTATACCAATCCTTAAAAAACCTTCTCTTGACCCTTCCAAATCAGAGCATTACCGACCTATTTCCCTCCTTCCTTGGATGGCTAAAATAGCCGAAGCTCACGACAATAGGATTTTATTCTCCCACCTGCAAGAAGCAAACATACTGGACAACTCCCAGAATGGGTTTCGAGCCGGCCATAGTACCGAGACTGCCCTCTTGGCTGTGGTGGAACACATCAGGAAAATATTAGACCAAGGTCAGACGGCGGCACTGATCCTATTGGATCTAAGTGCCGCCTTCGACACGGTCTCTCACCAGATCCTTTTACATCGCCTCGAGGAGGCAGGAGTTGGAGAACAAGCACTTGAATGGTTTCAATGATTTCTTACGGATCGAACCTTTAAGTTTCTACACCTCCCTATATTTCTGCCCCACGCCCCATTCTGCAGGGTGTCCCACAGGGTTCAGCTCTTAGCCCCACCCTTTTTAATTTGTATGTTGCACCGCTGGTGCAGGTAGCTGCCAGTTTTGGTCTCACAATGGTGTCATACGCCGATGACACACAGTTGGCTGTGTCACTTAATGGTGATTCCAATATGAACGCCCCCACCTTTCAGGCAGCCCTCAAAGCTGTGGCCGGCTGGATGGCGAATAATTGTTTACAACTTAACGCCACCAAGACGGAGGTCATTATCTTCGGTAGGGACAGCGGGCTCTGGGGAGACCAATGGTGGCCTTCTGAACTGGGTCCTGCTCCCACTCCTGTAGCTGAAGTCAGAAATCTGGGCGTATGGCTTGATGATCAACTGTCTTTTATTCCTCACATCAAGCGTGTCGCTGGAACTTGTTTTGGCGCTCTACAGTGCCTACGGCCTATTTTAAAATTCTTTGACGCGGACACCAGGCAGATCATAGTCCAAGCTCTGGTGTTGACCAGATTGGACTATGCCAGCTCCCTGTTTCTGGGTGTGAATCAAGCTGAGCTAGCCCGCCTTCAGCGGGTACAAAACGCAGCGGCCAGGATGCTGGTCGGCCTTCCTAAATTTGTCTCTGCTCGCCGCACTATCCACGACCTCCACTGGCTCCCAGTAGGCCAAAGAATTAAGTTCAAGGCTTTGTGCCTTACTTTTAAAATTCTCAATTTGGCCTCCCCTCCTATTCTCACCCAGACTATTCTCCACTATGTCCCCTCAGGATCCCTTCGGTCTGCAGGGTCTAATTTAGCCATTATTCCTCGCTTTAAAAAGTCCAGAATGGGCGGACGTTCCTTTTCGGTGATGGCGGCTACACTATGGAACTCTTTGCCTGCATCACTTCGTTCCATCCCAGATCTGTTTCAGTTTAGGAAACTATTAAAAACTCATTTATTCTCCTCTGCTTAGCTTCAGTGTTACCTGGTCCTCTCTGTTGTGTTGTGTGTTTCATCTCCAAAAGCGCCGGGACGCCTCTTGGATGCGGCATCTGTGCTCTATATAAAATAAAATAACATAACATAACATAACATAGCGCGCGTTACAAATTCACTGACTGATTGATTTATACTATCCGTAGGTGCTCAGCGCTGGGCTGCCTACGGGTAGTCATGCGCTTAACAAGAATTAATTATTAATAATAAGATAACATAACAGGCACACAAGCACACAGGCACACAAACGCCCGCACACACATGCACGCGCACACACACATCCCTGGATGCATTCATCAAACCCCTAACCCTCTTCCCATGAGCTGTTTGATTTATTGCGCTGTGGCTTAAAATTACACCATCAATGGATCACATACTTGTTTGGACAGATGTGGTGAAAGCCACACTAACGTACTGTAGAATATTCGAAGCAGTAGCCCACACCAGCCATTACCAACCCGTACATTAAAATGATCCATAGATTTTTAGATATAGAATGGAGAACATCAGTCGTCAGCATTGCCATCATTAAGGCATCGTGTTGCCTAACCGTAAACGCCTAACCTAAGCTTGTCCACTCCAGACTTGAGTACATTTTTCATGACTTGTGGATTTCACATATGATGCTGCTAGCTCCACATTAGCCAAAACTTACTTGCATTGGTATTTTTTCTATTTTAGCACAATTAGCAATCTCATTGTGTCATCATCATCACGTACTACTCAGGTGATGTCACTTGGTTGTAAATCTTTGATAAATATATATAACCCACTTACCCCATCTCTCTACTTCCAATCAGTTGCCTTACGGTGGATAATCATCAATCAATCAATCATTTAGAACAATTCTACAGTTGGATCCCACCTGGGTGGAACTGGAAGTGGGACCTCGTTGTGAAGCCTCTCCCGTTATTGCTGCACGTATATTCAAGTAAGACAACTAGTATGAATGTAATTTAACTTAGTAAGAAATAAATTAACTGCTACTGTTTTTATCTAGATAGTTCAGACCCTTGACACAATATAGCCTAGGCTATCTCATCATGGCAGTTTTCCCCATAATGATCAAGATAGTTACAGAAGTATAAACCTAGACTCTGTAACTAAGTGTTACAACATTTCTAGTCTTAAGTTACAGGCACATAAACAGGCTGCACAAAACTTCTGGAAGGCAGCAGTGCAAAGTAAAATAAACTACCTCAAGCATAAATTTAGATTATAAAAAGTATATTCCCCCTTCATTTAGCTACAAAGCAACCCACTCTCTCCACCCAAACATGCCCACCCCTCTCCTAAACAAAACTGACCCAAGCCCCAAAACTCAAAATGTTGATCATAGTCTCTAGAGTCCCACGCACAACTCCCTTCCCACACTCTCCACCCAGCCCCAACAAACAACAAATCCCTCCCACCAAAACATAATATTTGAAAAAGGGTTCGATGAGGGCATTATGAACATCGGTCCGGAGCTGGTCCATGCTCTGCTCCATTGAGGTGAACCAGCCCTTGATGGTGCCAGCCGCTGCAGGATGCGGTGTAGCAATGGCCTGTTATTATTCTGGTGGGGGGTGGCAGCAGTTGGCTAGCGGCGGTGCCGGTGATGGGACGGCCGGGACCTGGAGACACTGGGGCCTGGCTGCTGGGCATTGACCTCCTCCTCTTCCAGGACCACCAGCCGCCGGTATTCAAGCTGGATACACTCCAGCCTCTGCAGCCGCAAACAGGCCGCTCTCTCCTGCCTGCCACACACACTTCTATGCATCAGAAGGACTGGCAGTGCTTACAACTACCACTGGTCACATCAAAGAGCACACACATGCACACTCGCGCACACACACACACACAGAGACACACATGCACACTCGCACACACAGGCAAACAGACACACACTCCTATCCATCATGGACTTAAGTGGAAACAGGCAGTGGTTATGCCCATTCTGAAGAAGCCGTCTCTGGACACCAGCAAACCGGAGAACTATCGCCCGATATCGCTCCTTCCTTGGCCGGCTAAAGTCGCGGAGGCGCATGTCAACATTGCCCTCACAGACCATCTTACGCGCACTAACATCCTGGATGCCACGCAGAATGGATTCCGAGCCGGGCACAGCACGGAGACAGCCCTCCTATTCATGGTGGAGCATCTGCGCTCTGTGCTTGATGCGGGTCAAACGGTGGCGCTTGTTTTATTAGATCTGAGCGCCGCCTTTGACACCGTCTCGCACGGGATTCTTCTGCAGCGCTTGGAGGAAGCGGGTGTTGTCGGCTCCGCTCTTCAGTGGTTCCGCTCTTTTCTTGCCAACCGATCTTTCTGCGTGGCCGTCCCGCCCTATCAGTCCAAATCACATCCCCTGGCCCTTGGGGTCCTTCAAGGATCCTCGCTGAGTCCCACGTTGTTCAATCTTTACGTGAGGCCGCTGGCTGAGGTCGTCAAGCAGTGGGGTATGACCATGGTGTCATACGCTGACGACACTCAGCTGGCGGTCACGATCAGCGGGGATTCAGGGTTGGAGGCCCCAAGATTCCAGAATGGACTTCGGGTGGTTGCCAGCTGGATGACCTCCAACTGTCTCCAGTTAAACGCAAAAAAGACAGAAATTATGGTCTTCGGCAAACAAGCGGAACTCTGGGGCGACGTGTGGTGGCCCTCAGAGCTAGGTCCCACTCCTACTCCGGTTTCGGAGATAAAAAACCTAGGGGTGTGGTTAGATCCTACTCTTAGCTTTGTCTGCCACACTAAACGCACTGCTGCCTGCTGCTTCGGCATCCTGCGCAGCATGAGACCTGTGCTTAAATTTTTTGACGCCGTGACTAGGCAGCTCGTGGTACAGGCGACAGTGATTTCTCGGCTTGATTATGCCAGCTCCCTCTTGGTAGGGATAAATCAGGCCGAACTCACTCGCCTCCAAAGCGTGCAAAATGCGGCCGCCAGAGCAGTCGTAGGCTTACCCAGGTTTTGTTCTGTCTCCAATACCCTGCGCTCTCTTCATTGGTTACCGATTAAGCAGAGGATCCAATTTAAAGTGCTTTGTATGTCGCACAAGATCCTTAAGGGTTCTCCTGCTCAGATTCTTCTGAATCTTTTGTCTCCCTACGTTCCAAGCCGCTCACTACGCTCATCGGACCTAGACCTTCTTGTTTCCTTAGATCTTTTTCTTTCATTAGTCAACCCTTTTAAGCTTGTGTTATGTTGTTCCCTTGTTAGGCGCCGGGACGCTCCTTCGCTGGAGCAGCTGGGCGCGTAATAAATGTTCATAACATAACATAACATAACATAACATAACATGACTGCCAGTGCTTACAACTATCACTGAAGTCACACCAGGGAGCACACGGAGGCCGGAGTGACTGAAACAGCAGCCTTGTGATTGGTGACATATGCAGCATCTTATTTCACCCAGGAATGTATGAACATAAAGGAAGACAAAGGAAGAAACAGACTTTAAAGTACCAAAATCTTTTATTTTCCCAAAAGCCTGTGACATTTCATTTACTCAATACAACTTTTTTTACTCAACATCTGGAATTGGGTACAAAAATACCAACAAATCACTGACGGTATACAGGAGGAACCAAAATATATGCCGGGACTTACACGTACCAGCTCCAGTCCCACAAAGGCCCAATAACCAACAAATACCCCAAAATAGGCCCCCAAATGAGGGTCAGCTTCCCAGAATCAGAGTTAAAAGACCATATTTAATAGATTTCAAACTGTCTCCATAGAGGTTTGAATGTTGATTATTCACTCCCTTTGCAAAAATATGTGACATATATCTCTCCCTTCCCATATAGATCTATATATTTCTATATCATTCAATATAAAGACTCTTGCAGCTTTCAGACACATTTTTTGAGCTCCGAAACATATTTAAAAAGAAAATAACATTTTATAAACCGTTTTAATGGCATTTAAGGGTGATAAGGAGGACGGGAATGGATGAGGCAGGTCTGCTGTCGGCCAGTGAGCCAAGGCCAGGCAAGATCTCCTCCATGTTTGTGCTGCATACAGACTACTTGTGCCTATGAGCAGCAGAACCACCCCCACAAGGGCAGCAATGAACTATATATCCTTTCAGCTCCGTAGAACACCCCATCAGGGGAGAGGTGTGGCACCGCGGCCAGGGCGACTGACGCTGGACGCTGGGGATCACGGTTCGATCCCCTTCTCCGGTGGCAGGGTCTGCTCAGCACCATGCGACTCTGGGCAGTAGCTCGCTTAATCTTCCCAATGGCCCCCAGCGCCGAGACACCCCTTCGAGGGTGATTCATGCGCTATACAAGTCCTGGATTTAAACAGGAAGTTAAGGACACACTGGCCTTGGGGGTGCGCATGAACACTCCAAACGAGTGCAGCAAAGGACTATTTACCAAAATGTGCCACTCTCTTCTATAAAAGGTCCCATGTGATTATTTCAGTTTAAAAAGAACATATAAAAAAGAAACAAAAATACTGGAAATAAGAAACCATTGGAAACATAAAAAGAAATTGAGTAGATAGGTAAGGGAACGGTTAATAGATTAATGAAAAAATATATATTTAGAGAAAATGGGAAGAGATGATATAACAACCTATTGGCTTTGGCAATTGTTTTTAGCCATGCTGCAGAACATATGCAAAGCCGTACAGATTGGCCAAAATAAAAAAATGGCTTTGATGCAGCCGCTCAGCAATCAGAGTTCGATCAGAAACTAAAAAGAAAACAAAACACGCAGAAGCTTTATTTTCAAGTGGGTAGATTGTGGGAGGTGAGCCAAAAGAATATGGGAGTGGCAAAGCAACTCTGGGGAGGGTGGTGGGAGGACGGGAAAGCAACATAGGGGAGGGTGGTGGAAGGACGGGAAAGCAACATAGAGGAGGGTGGTGGAAGGACGGGAAAGCAACATAGGGGAGGGTGGTGGAAGGACAGTAAAGCAACATAGGGGAGGGTGGTGGAAGGACGGGAAAGCAACATAGAGGAGGGTGGTGGAAGGACGGGAAAGCAACATAGGGGAGGGTGGTGGAAGGACAGTAAAGCAACATAGGGGAGGGTGGTGGAAGGACGGGAAAGCAACATAGGGGAGGGTGGTGGAAGGACAGGAAAGCAACATAGGGAAGGGTGGTGTGGGTATTGCAAAGCAGCACACGGGTGGGTTTTGGGAGAATGGGAAAGCAACATGGGAGGACCCTTGAAAGCAACAGAGGGAGGAGGTCTGGAGGGGATAAGAAAGCAACGGAAGGGTGGGCAGAAGCGAAAGCAGCACAGGGGTTGGGGAAAGCAACACAGAGGGTGCTGATGGGCACAGCATTGTGGAGAAGAACACAGGCGAGCACAAGAGGGAGGGGGCAGGGAGAAGTAGTCGGGCAACGGAGAGCAACAAGGAGTACAGTGAGATAGATACATGAGGAAGCGGCTCAAAAAACAAGCAACTTACCTTTGGTAATGCTCTTTTTGGTCGCGACTAGCTAGCAACAGATTCCTCAGCTTTCGAATGTTCCCCAGGCGTCGGACTGGAGCAGGAAACTTTGCCATAGTATTTCTGTGCGACAAAAGGTGGAGCTGTGCTGCCCTGCACGGACACTGTTCCGCTCTGGTTGTGATGTGCTGGGCCTATATTGGTGCCACCCCCAAGCGCTGCAGTAACTTTTCTTTCAGGACTGTCCATATCCCAGGCGCGGAGTCCCAAAAACGAACTGATAGACCAGTGTGCAGATTCCTAAACTTGGGATTAACTATTATGTAGAGCCCAATCACAGACCGTGCAGCAGGGGAGGGTCCTTGAGGAATCTGCAGGTAGAGGTTCGACCAGAAAGAGCGCTACCAAAGGAAACCAAAGCACTACTTTTGGAGGTGGGCTGTGAATGGACTCAAACCAGAAAGTCTGCAGAACGGAGTGGAGGAAGTGCCCTTCTCTGCGGACTTGGCTGTCCTGACGATAGTGCTTTGTGAACGTATAGAGGGACGCCCAAGTAGCTGCCTAGCAGATATCCCGGACACAGACTCCGCATGCTAATGCAATAGTAGCAGTTTTGGCCCCGGTGGACGGACTCACAAGCCTTCTGGGGCGGCTTCTGTGCCAATGCTTAGCAGGATTTAATGAAGAGCAGCTCCAGCTGGAGATGGCATACTTCTGCACAGACTTACCTTTTTATGCTCCAGTGAACCCCCCCCGCCCCAGAGAGCTGATCAACCACCTGGCATTCTTTGGTACGATCGATATAGAAAGTGAGCGCTTTTTGGGGGGCCAAGTGATGGAGTCTGCCTTCTTCAGAGGGGTAAGGCAGAGCATGAACGCTGGCAGGGTGATGGCTTGACTGATGTGAAATGGTGCCACAACTTTTGGTGAAAAGTAGACTCTAGTTCGCAGAACCAGTTTACTGGGGAAGTGGTGCTGTGTGGTGGGGTGGATGAACACAGAGCTTGAAGCTCACTCACATGCTGCGCAGAAGGGATGGCAATCAGAAAGACGGTTTTAATGGTGAGGAGTTGCAAAGGATAGCTCTGCAGCGGGTCGAATGGAGTACACATTAAATCAGTAAGGATAAAATTGAGGTCCCTTTGGGGCATCACAAACAGAAAATGGGGAAACATGTTGTAGCCACTCTCAAAAATCGCATCACAACTAGCAATTTAATGACAAGGGGCTGATGAAGCAACTGCTAAAACGTTGAGAGGGCAGAGATAACCCTTAGCTGTGCCAGGAGCAAGGCCTTGCCGGTGGGAAACCGAACAAATAAAACATCAGGCAGCTAGACCTGGAGGGGGTCAACCTGTTGAGTGCAGCACCAAACCCAAACATTTGGCCCAACCGCAGGCATGTGCAGTTTTTGTCAAGGGACATCTGGCTGCCAAAAGGTTATCAACCAGCTTCGGAGGAAAGTGTAAGGTGCTCAGCTGTCGTCACTCAATCTCTATGCATGAAAGTGCAGGTTGCGAGAATCCTGACCTGTTGGTGCGACAGCAGGTCCTCTCGGAGGGGCAGCCTGATCAGAAGACATATACTCAAGCCCAGAAGTTCAGGATACCAAACTCTTCATGCCCAATCCACAAAAAACAGGATGACTTGTGCCTGGTTGGTCCTGATCTTCGGCAGAAAGGCATACAGGAGTCCTAAGTTCCACTTAAGGTGGAAAGTGTCTCGGAGCGAGAGACTCCTTGGAAGCTCGAAAGTGCAGAAATGCGGACATTGCTCATCCTAGGTGGTGGCGAATACATTGAGCCAAATTACTACCCTTTTGTAGAAGAGACCATGCGCTACTTTTAAGTGTAACTGCCACTCGTGATCTGCTGGTCGCCAACGGCCGAGTTTGTCTACCCTGGCGTTCAGCCAACCCACCAGGTGGTTCCCCACCAGGAAGTACCTTGGTGGTCTAGGTATTTTCATAGGCACACGGCCTCCTGGCAAAAGGTTGATGACCCCACCCCACCTGGTTTGTTGCAAAACCACATGGTACCTTGCCACCTGTACGAGCCCCCCCTTGATGGACTGCTGGAAGGCTATCAGCACCAAACGGAGGTCCTCAGCTCCATAAAACTGATATGGAGCCGAGACTTTGATGGAGACCAGAGACCTCTGATCTCCACCTCTCCCAGGTGGCTGAACTAGACAAGAAGCAAAGCATCGGTCACCACTGTGAGCTCTGGGTGATGAAGGGAGAGGGGTCTGCCGCTGACTCAATCGCTGTCCAGCAGCCATCACTGCTGATATTTCGTAGTCTCCTCTAAAATCTGAACATGGGCGAAGAGGTGCCCTTGATGTTGGGCCCACTGGGAGTTCAGATCCCACTGCGGGCATTGCAGAGCCCGCATAAGCCACCTGGTGTGCTCTCGATCAGCAGGAAGCCATCAGTCCCAGCAGCATCGGAGTCGACCTCACTAAAATCCAGGACCAAGGCTGAAAGATCGGGATCATAACCTATATATACTGGACTCTCTTTTCCGGGGGTAAGGCATGAAACCGAACCGTGTCCAGAATGGCCCAGAAGAAGGGGAGCGTCTGGAAAGGAGTCAGGTGAAACTTTTGTATGTTTATAGGGAACCCAAAAGAAGGCTTGAGGTTCACCGTAGTATGGAGGTGGTTGACGACTGCCTGGGGTGAGCCCACCTTCAACAGCCAGTCATCGAGATAGGGGAAGACGAGCACCCCTGAAGTTGGACTGCAACCACCGCCATCACTTTCATGAACACCCGAGGGGCACTGGTGGGAACTGAAAATGCTCCTTTACCACCATGAACTGCAGGTCGCACTGATGAGCAGGAAGAATGGAGTATAGACATCGGCTCCGCTCAAGTCCAACGCCACCATGAACGGCAGGTAGCACCGATGAGCAGGAAGAATGAAGTATAGACATCGGCTCCGCTCAAGTCCAACGCCACCATGAACTGCAGGTCGCACCGATGAGCAGGAAGAATGGAGTATAGAAAGAGGCTCCGCTCAAGTCCAACGCCACCATGCAGCCTTCAGGGTCAAGAGCAGCCAAGACTTGGGCCAGGTTGAGCACTTCGAACTACTACTTTCGGAGGAAGGTGTTGCTCGGGCGCATGCCCAGAATGAGCCTAACAACTCCATCCTTCTTGGGCACTAGAAAGTAGTGGGAATAGCAACCATGTAATATTCTGGCATTGGCACAATCTCAACAGCCCATTTGACCAAAAGGGCTTACAGATCCTACCGCAAAATGGAAAGATGGCCTTCTGTCAGTTGCTTGGTCGCTGCTGGAAGATGCGGCGGGGAAAAAAGGAAGGGTAAGCCATCACCTTTCAGCTACCCTACACAGAACCATGGCATAAGATGCACATTCTTCCGTGTCCAGGCCAGAGGAGAGAAAAGGGCTGACTCTGGGGAAGTGTCTAGCCCACTAACATCTTGCAAGTCCTCACACCAATTGTCATGAGCATAGTGCTGAGCAAGCTCAACACCCAGGTCATAATCGTTATCAGAGTCCATTCTAAATGAGAGTGTAAAGCCTTGTGGTAAGGCAAGTGCAGGAACCTCGGTCGTGTTCGGTTGTGACGTCGATTGATTTCGGACCAGAGTCAAGTAGGTGTCAGAAAGGACAACTGGGGCCACCTGTTTGAATGGCGAAGTTGGCATCAGTGTTGACATACCTGGGCTTGGAGCGCATATGGGTGCCTGGGGAGGCGTCATGGCAGGAGGCGGGGGCAGAAGCGGCTCAGAGGGTACAGCTGGTGGTAATCAAGGTGGAAGGCCTCTTGGCTCCGTGGGGCCTGAAGCCACACCAGAGAGAGTCGGTTGAGATCCGAACAGCCGGAAGATAACTGATCAAAACTCTTCCATCTGGCACAGTGTGGCTTAAGGGCTCGGAAAATCAGGTTGTGCCGAAGCCATCTGCATGATTGTCTCTGAAGTCAGCCGACATGGGGCCTTATTATCAAGGTACGGCGTTAAAATTATCGCCGCTTTAGCGGTAGGAAACTGCTGCTAAAACGGCGACAATAAGCTTGATAATATGCCGTAGAGAATTCCAATAGAAACCCAGGTTCACACCAGAACATGGGCTTCTATTGGAATTCTCTACGGCATATTATCAAGCCCATTATCGCCGCTTCAGTAGCAGATTACTGCCGCTAAAGTGGCTTTAAGTTTAACGCCGTTCCTTGATAATATGCCCCTTCGAGAGCAGGAATAGGACCATTGTTGCTGCCTGCACGCTTCATCAGGGGAGCGGGAATGGTGCGAACGAGCAGACGTTTGCTTCGACTTATGTTTCTTGTGCTTACCGGAGGACTTGGAGCGGGCCAAAGACTGGCCTCAAGAGTGACTACATGCACTCCAGGAACTGGAGAGGCACCAGGGATGTGCTTTGTACTTCAAGCAAGACTTGGAGCGGTGCCAGCGCTGCATCTTCTTGTGGCACCTCACGTTCGCTAATGGCCTTCGGGTTCATCAAGGCAGTCTCTGCAGGCCTTGGGAGTCGTGGCTCAACCACAGGCAAACCTGTTGGGGATCTGTCACAGACTTCTGTTTGCGACAGTCCTTATAGGGCTTAAACCGGTCGTCTTAGGGGCGGGACATCCATTGAACACTGCTGAAAATTATTGAGGAAAAAATCCCCAAAAGTGGTCTCTGAGAGACAAGAGAAGCTCCAGATCCACATCTAGAGGCACGGAAAGAAAGGAAGTGACATCAGCGCACGGAGAAACCTATATCTATAGGCACGGAAAGAAAGGAAGTGACATCGGTGCACGGGGAAGTCTATATCTAGAGGCACGAAAAGAAAGGAAGTGACATCAGCGCACGGAGAAACCTATATCTATGGGCACGGAAAGAAAGGAAGTGACATCGGTGCACGGGGAAGTCTATATCTAGAGGCACGAAAAGAAAGGAAGTGACATCAGCACACAGCGAAGTCTATATCTAGAGGCACGGAAAGGAAGTGACATCAGCGCACGGGGAAGCCTATATCTAGAGGCACAGAAAGAAAGGAAGTGACATCAGCACCCGGGGAAGCCTATATCTAGATCCCACAAGTCACTTCCAGAGCGGAATGGCCTCAGGGCGGAGCTGCAGGGCACTACCCTCCAGCGCACATAGGTACTATGGAAAAGTTCCCAGATCCACTCTGATAAATGCTTAATATTCGAAAGGTGAGGAATTTGCAGCTATAAGTCTTTATCAGAAACACACGCACTATAATGAAGTGTTTCATACAAAAGAAAAATGTTGTGCCTGAAAAGGAAGAAGGGAAGCAAACCAATCAAAGTGACTATAAAGAGGCACTGCTCCATAGGAGGGACACACACAAAATTGACAAGCTAGGGCACAAATAAGAAGCAGCCAAATGAGTGAGAAGCAGAGGCACCAATGGTAAGCAATGGGCGGGCTCTGAGCCTGAGAGTGACGATGAAGCCAACCAATGGTAAGCAATGGGCGGGCTCCAAACCCCTCTTTGTCATCTGTAAATGAAACTATGTCTCGCAACAGACAGTGCACACTCGGCCTACTTGGCTTGACCTAAAGAAAAGAGGGATGCCGTTTGTGTAAACCAAAAGTTTAACAAAGATTACAAAAATAGGAAAACACTACTAATTACTATCAGATTAATCCCCCGAGTTAATCCTGAAGTAATTAATTGTTTTGAAATAATCACATGGGCCCTACAAAATAAACACACAAGTGGCAACTATGGACGGACAACTCTGCTGTGCCCTCCCTTGCTCTATAAATCATGGAATATCCACATATGCAGCTATGGATCAGTACCCTCGTGCATACCATCGTCCTGCATAGGTACTACACAAGCACAGCTCTGGCCTAACAACCCTTTGTGTGCTGCACCCCTCCATAAATCTATGACAGACACAGCTCAAGACTAACACATCTTCTGTGTGCTGCACCCCTCCATAAATCTATGACAGGCACAGCTCAAGACTAACACATCTTCTGTGTGCTGCACCCCTCCATAAACCTATGACAGACACAGCTCCAGACTAACACATCTTCTGTGTGCTGCACCCCTCCATAAATCTATGACAGACACAGCTCAAGACTAACACATCTTCTGTGTGCTGCACCCCTCCATAAATCTATGACAGACACAGCTCAAGACTAACACATCTTCTGTGTGCTGCACCCCTCCATAAATCTATGACAGGCACAGCTCTAGACTAACATTGTCTGTGTGCTGCACCCCTCCATAAATCTACGACAGACACAGCTCAAGACTAACACATCTTCTGTGTGCTGCACCCCTCCATAAATCTATGACAGGCACAGCTCTAGACTAACATTGTCTGTGTGCTGCACCCCTCCATAAATCTATGACAGACACAGCTCAAGACTAACACAATCCAAGGAAAGGCACTGGAATGGATCACCTCGTTCCTCACCGGAAGAACCCAGAGAGTCCGTCTCCCACCATTCAAGTCCGAGGCCTCTGAAATCATCTGCGGCGTACCACAAGGATCCTCACTCAGTCCCACCCTCTTCAACGTATACATGAGCCCCCTCGCGGCCATCGCCCGCCAACACAACCTCAACATCATCTCTTACGCGGATGACACTCAACTGATCCTATCTCTCACCAGGGACCCCAGCACTGCCAAAACTAACCTACACGAAGGAATGAAAGAAGTCGCCGAATGGATGAAACAAAGCCGTCTGAAACTGAACTCAGACAAAACAGAAGTCCTCATCTTAGGTAAATCCCCCTCTGCATGGGACGACTCCTGGTGGCCGGAAGCCCTCGGAAATGCACCCATCCCGACAGACCACGCACGGAACCTTGGCGTCATCCTGGACTCTTCACTCTCAATGAACAGACAAGTCAGCGCCGTATCCTCTTCCTGCTTTAACATTCTTCGCATGCTCAGAAAAACATTTCGCTGGATCCCCACCGAAACAAGGAAAACAGTCACCCACGCTCTAGTCACGAGCCGACTGGACTACGGAAACACCCTCTACGCAGGCACCACCGCTAAACTCCAGAAGAAACTACAACGAATCCAAAACGCCTCAGCCCGGCTCATATTAGACATCCCACGCAACGAACACATCTCTGGTCACCTTAAAGACCTCCACTGGCTACCAGTCAATAAGAGGATTACTTTCCGACTGCTTACCCACGCACACAAATCACTCTACGACATCGGACCAGATTGCCTCAACTCTCGACTGTCCTTCTACACCCCCTCCCGCCAACTTCGCTCTTCCAGCCAAGCCTTCGCCACTGTTCCTCGCATCAACAAGTCCACCATGGGAGGCAGATCCTTCTCATACCTGGCTGCCAAAACATGGAACTCCCTCCCCGCTTACCTTCGCCTCACCCAGAATCACCTAGCTTTCAGAAAGCAGCTTAAAACGTGGATATTTGACAAATAATCCTCCTCCCCTTCCTAAGCGCCTTGAAACCCTCTGGGTGTGTAGTGCGCTATATAAATGTTTTGACTTGACTTGACTTGACTTGACTTGACTAACACATCTTCTGTGTGCTGCACCCCTCCATAAATCTACGACAGACACAGCTCAAGACTAACACATCTTCTGTGTGCTGCACCCCTCCATAAATCTATGACAGACACAGCTCAAGACTAACACATCTTCTGTGTGCTGCACCCCTCCATAAATCTATGACAGGCACAGCTCTAGACTAACATTGTCTGTGTGCTGCACCCCTCCATAAATCTATGACAGGCACAGCTCCAGACTAACACATCTTCTGTGTGCTGCACCCCTCCATAAATCTACGACAGACACAGCTCAAGACTAACACATCTTCTGTGTGCTGCACCCCTCGATAAATCTATGACAGGCACAGCTCTGAACTAACTACCCATGTGCATGTTTCCTCCTCCATGCACCCGGCAGAAATGCAGCTGAGGACTTAGGGCCTCATTGTGCGTCACTTTTACGCCGTCGGTGCGTCACTTTTTGTGACGCACCAGTGGCGTAAAAAATGCGCCTTGTTGCGCCATATTTACAAAGTGATGCGTCACTTTGTAAACCCCTGCGCCACATTATACCTGCGCCTGGTATAATGTATGCAACGGGGGCATATTGACGCAAGAAGGGTCGTAGAAGTGACGCAGTGGAATCTATGAGATTTCACTGCATCACTTTTTTGACGCCGTTGCGTCAAAATCTTGCGCCTGCCTCACAGCAGGCGTATGACTGACGCAGGCCCTTTCCCATGGGGCCTGCCCCATGTGAAAGGACGCATTGCTGGTGTTGCGTCACTTTTGTGACACACTCCAGCAATGCGTCCCTTTTGCGGTAACAGATACGTCAGAAATACTGACGTATCTGTAACTCCTTGCGACATGATGCGTCATACATTAAATATGACGCATCAGGAATGTCGCAAGGAGTGCGCACTGAGAAGTGACGCATCGCGGCTTTCACGCAGCGGTGCGTCATTTCTCATAAATGAGGCCATTAGAACCTTGCACATGAGCAGCTATGAACTATCTTTGCTCTACAGACAACTACACTTGTATGTGCTGTGGATGACCTACCTTTGTGTGCCCTCTGAATTAACATGCTTCTTCCCAGATGAACCCTTCACATGAGTAGCTATGGACTACCTGCCCTTGTGTGCGCTGTGGACCAACTGCCCTTGTGTGCGTTGCGGACTAACTACATTTGTGTGTGCTGTGGATTAACTTCCATTGTGTGCTCTGCAGAAGAACGACCCTTGTGTATCGTGCAGACTACCTGCCCTTGTGTGAGCTGCAGACTGCCTACCTTTGTGTGCACTATGGATTAACATGCTTCTTCCAACATGAATCCTGCACACATGTAGCTATGGACTACCTGCCCTTGTGTGCGCTGCAGAAGAACTGCCCCTAGCTACTGACCCACTCCCTTTGTGTGCACTATAGGCTGCCCAGGTGCACACTTTCTTCCTCCATACATTGTATACACAGGTAGCTCTGCAATGACTGCCCTTGTGGGGAGTGGTAGTATGCCCTGGCACACAGACAGGATGAAAGAAGTAGCCCTGGCAGAAGGCTCGGGCTTCATCCAGCAGCCTGCAACAATAAACATGTGCTGAGGATGCCCTGGCAGGTACAGTGGCGGAGGCCGGCAGCTTGCTGTAACAGATGGGTGGGCAGTTGCACCAGCAACCTCCAGGCATGGCCAGGTCATTGTAAGTGCATCATAGGACATACCTGGAAATCTGTGGCTACAGCCGCATGTATCTGACCTGGCTGATTCATGCCCTTTGACCTCTTCTCTGGGCAACTTCTGGCTCAGAAAAATGTTTCTTATATGAGAAGCCCATAAACACCCCAACATTTAGAATTCACAAAATCTGATTTAAATCTGCCCAATTCAACATTGCGGGCACCAGCCCGCACTTTGTGCTATAAGAAGTTGTCAGTGAAAACTAAATGTTGATGAACTCTAGATGACACCAAGTCTCCTGCACATTACAGCTGCAGCCCCATGTCTGTGCACATTCAAGGACAGGGAAGAGGCTTCTACTGCAGACCCCATGTCCGTGCACATTCAAGGACAGGGAAGAGGCTTCTACTGCAGACCCCATGCCCGTACACATTCAAGGACAGGGAAGAGGCTTCTACTGCAGACCCCATGTCTGTGCATATTCCATGACATGGAAGAGGCTTCTACTGCAGACCCCATGTCGGTGCGCATTCAAGACATGGAAGAGGCTTCTACTGCAGACCCCATGTCCGTGCACATTCAAGGACATGGAAGAGGCTTCTACTGCAGACCCCATGTCTGTGCAAATTCATGGACATAGAAGAGGCTTCTACTGCAGACCCCATGTCCGTGCACATTCAAGGACAGGGAAGAGGCTTCTACTGCAGACCCCATGTCTGTGCATATTCCATGACATGGAAGAGGCTTCTACTGCAGACCCCATGTCGGTGCGCATTCAAGACATGGAAGAGGCTTCTACTGCAGACCCCATGTCCGTGCACATTCAAGGACATGGAAGAGGCTTCTACCGCAGACCCCATGTCTGTGCAAATTCATGGACATAGAAGAGGCTTCTACTGCAGACCCCATGTCTGTGCACATTCAAGGAGCTGGAAGAGGCTTCTACTGCAGACCCCATGTCCCTGCACATTCATGGAGATAGAAGAGGCTTCTACTGCAGACCCCATGTCCGTGCACATTCAAGGACAGGGAAGAGGCTTCTACTGCAGACCCCATGTCCGTGCACATTCAAGGAGATGGAAGAGGCTTCTACTGCAGACCCCATGTCCGTTCACATTGAAGGACAGGGAAGAGGCTTCTACTGCAGACCCCATGTCCGTGCACAATTAAGGACAGGGAAGAGGCTTCTACTGCAGACCCCATGTCGGTGCACATTCAAGGACAGGGAAGAGGCTTCTACTGCAGACCCCATGTCCGTGCACATTCAAGGACAGGGAAGAGGCTTCTACTGCAGACTCCATGTCTGTGCACATTCATGGACAAAGAAGAGGCTTCCACTGCGGAACCCATGTCCCTGCACATTCATGGACATAGAAGAGACTTCTATTGCAGACCCCATGTCTGTGCATATTCCATGACATGTAAGAGGCTTCTACTGCAGACCCCATGTCCGTGCACATTCATGGAGATAGGAGAGGCTTCTACTGCAGACCCCATGTCCGTGCACATTCAAGGACAGGGAAAAGGCTTCTACTGCAGACCCCATGTCCGTGCACATTCAAGGACAGGGAAGAGGCTTCTACTGCAGACCCCATGTCTGTGCACATTCATGGACATAGAAGAGACTTCTATTGCAGACCCCATGTCTGTGCATATTCCATGACATGTAAGAGGCTTCTACTGCAGACCCCATGTCCGTGCACATTCATGGAGATAGGAGAGGCTTCTACTGCAGACCCCATGTCCGTGCACATTCAAGGACAGGGAAAAGGCTTCTACTGCAGACCCCATGTCCGTGCACATTCAAGGACAGGGAAGAGGCTTCTACTGCAGACCCCATGTCTGTGCACATTCAAGGACAGGGAAAAGGCTTCTACTGCAGACCCCATGTCCGTGCACATTCAAGGACAGGGAAGAGGCTTCTACTGCAGACCCCATGTCCGTGCACATTCAAGGACAGGGAAAAGGCTTCTACTGCAGACCCCATGCCCGTGCACATTCAAGGACAGGGAAGAGGCTTCTACTGCAGACCCCATGTCCGTGCACATTCAAGGAGATGGAAGAGGCTTCTACTGCAGACCCCATGTCTGTGCATATTCCATGACATGTAAGAGGCTTCTACTGCAGACCCCATGTCCGTGCACATTCATGGAGATAGGAGAGGCTTCTACTGCAGACCCCATGTCCGTGCACATTCAAGGACAGGGAAAAGGCTTCTACTGCAGACCCCATGCCCGTGCACATTCAAGGACAGGGAAGAGGCTTCTACTGCAGACCCCATGTCTGTGCAGATTCATGGACATAGAAGAGACTTCTATTGCAGACCCCATGTCTGTGCATATTCCATGACATGTAAGAGGCTTCTACTGCAGACCCCATGTCCCTGCACATTCAAGGACATGGAAGAGGCTTCCACTGCTGACCCCATGTCCGTGCATATTCCATGACATGGAAGAAGCTTCTCCTGCAGACCCCATGTCCTCACAATAGCCCAAGATGCCCAGTGTGGCCATGGGGCACTACAAACAGCAGGTCGTAAGACCATGGACAGACTTCTACAGGGCCCAGGGTGAGATCTGTGCACTCATTCACTGAGGAGTAAGCTACCCATAGATGGATGCTTCCGTCGAAAGGCCTGCCCCAGAGACCCCCACCAGAATTATGACCCCTCTTTCTGAAATACTAATAGTACTTTTGAAAGTGTCCCAAGCAGCTAATCGCTCACTGACTTCAGTCATCAGGGTCCATGGCCTCATGGACTGAGTGTGACCCCTTGAGGATGATGGCTCATGGGGCAGTCCCCGATGTCACCTTTAGGGGTGTTTGAGGATACAGGAAGCTGGGGTGTCCCATACACTCTGCGTTGTATAAGGGATTCCACCCCTCAGGGGGTCACATTCAGACCAAGGCCTTCGTAGATTTGTGCGATAGTGAGTCTAAGTGACACTTCAAGGGGCCCTCATAACATTTTGCAGGGGGTTCGTTATTTTGCTTCGTGCCACTGAAGATAGCCCCAGCCTGGGGTACTAAACATTAGGGAGTCAGATCCCACTGACAGGAAGGAAGGTCTCTTCAGTAAAGTCTGGAACATGAACCCATTCACACCATTTTCTAAAGTGCTTACAATGTACAAGTGGTTGGGTTTAAGACTGGGAGTTCTCCAAAACCTCCATTCCCTGCTTCTGGATAAAGGTCTACGGCACCCCTTAAACCTGTGCAGTTTGTGACTTTTCCACATATTTTAACAGCTTATTCTTTTTTTATTTTATTACTGCAGTGCAAATAGATAACGAAGCTTAAACAGGAATGCAAGGAAATATTGGATCTGGGAAATGCAGCGGCTACAGGAACAAGCCTCTCAGTCATCTCCAGTGGCAGCAGAGTGGCCACTTCGGTGGCTATCCTTGGCTCAGACAATGTCCAGTTCATCGAGGGGTCAGAAGACACCAGGGATACAATCACCACTTCAGCCAACCTCTGCATTTATCCCCAGGCTGGGTGGACTCCCCCCACAGCCACTCAGCTGTAGGAGACATGTATGTGAGAGGGCAGGGGGCACCTCCTACCATGTGGCACTGTAGGGGTGCTTGTCAGGGGTGGGAGAGCACATACAAGGGGTCAGCATGGGTCTGACACTGCTTCTGTAGAAGTGCATATAAGGGGGTGGAATGATGCTTCGGAAAAACTGGTTTGAGGGGATGCGAGGGATACCCCTCACACACTGCCCCAGTCGGGGTGGGTTTGAGGGGGCGCGAGGGATACACTGACACATTGCCCCTTTAGGAGTGGGTTTGAGGGGGCACGAGGGATACTCCTCACACACTGCCCCTGTAGGGGTGGGTTTGAGTGGGCGCGAGGGATACTCCTCACACACTGCCCCTTTAGGAGTGGGTTTGAGGGGACGTGAGGGATACTCCTCACACACTGCCCCTGTCGGGGTGGGTTTGAGGGGACGCAAGGGATACCCTGACACACTGCCCCTTTAGGAGTGGGTTTGAGGGGACGTGAGGGATACTCCTCACACACTGCCCCTGTCGGGGTGGGTTTGAGGGGACGCAAGGGATACCCTGACACACTGCCCCTTTAGGAGTGGGTTTGAGGGGACGCGAGGGATACCCTGACACACTGCCCCTTTAGGAGTGGGTTTGAGGGGACGTGAGGGGTACCCTGACACGCTGCCCCTGTAGGAGTGGGTTTGAGGGGACGCTAGGCATACCCTGACACACTGCCCCTTTTGGAGTGGGTTTGAGGGGACGTGAGGGATACCCTGACACACTGCCCCTGTAGGGGTGGGTTTGAGGGGGCGCGTGGGATTCCCTGACACACTGCCCCTTTAGGAGTGGGTTTGAGAGGACGTGAGGGATACCCTGACACACTGCCCCTTTAGGAGTGGGTTTGAGGGGACGCGAAGGATGCCCTGACACACTGCCCCTGTAGGGGTGGGTTTGAGGGGACGCAAAGGATGCCCTGACACACTGCCCCTGTAGGGGTGGGTTTGAGGGGGCGCGAGGGATACCCTGACACACTGCCCCTTTAGGAGTGGGTTTGAGGGGATGCGAGGGATACCCTGACACACTGCCCCTTTAGGAGTGGGTTTGAGGGGACGTGAGGGATACCCTGACACACTGCCCCTGTAGGAGTGGGTTTGAGGGGACGCTAGGGATACCCTGACACACTGCCCCTTTTGGAGTGGGTTTGAGGGGACGCGAGGGATACCCTGACACACTGCCCCTGTAGGGGTGGGTTTGAGGGGGCGCGAGGGATTCCATGACACACTGCCCCTTTAGGAGTAGGTTTGAGGGGACGTGAGGGATACCCTGACACACTGCCCCTGTAGGAGTGGGTTTGAGGGGACGCTAGGGATACCCTAACACACTGCCCTTTTTGGAGTGGGTTTGAGGGGACGCGAGGGATACCCTGACACACTGCCCCTGTAGGGGTGGGTTTGAGGGGGCGCGAGGGATTCCCTGACACACTGCCCCTTTAGGAGTGGGTTTGAGGGGACGTGAGGGATACCCTGACACACTGTCCCTGTAGAGGTGGGTTTGAGGGGACGCGAAGGATGCCCCGGAGCAACTGCCCTTAGTGTGTCCTCTTCCCGCCTCATACACCTACTCCAGCCTGCTGCAAGAACATCTTTATAGTGAAATAGAGTACATAAAGAATAAAGATATTATTTGAAGCAGGAAATGGACAACTCTGAACTGACAGTCATAAAGGAGATGTTTGCAAACACAACAGAACCAACCTTAGCAGCCCAGGCTGGAAGCGCCCCTTATCCATTCCCACCCCCAACCACCGTCCCAGAGAAGCTCCTGTATCTTCCCACCACCCAGTCCCTGCCCTTTGCTCTTCCAAAAGCTTGGGAAGGAGATTCATGAGGCAGAAACACCTCAAACTAAAGGCAACAATGGACTCCAGCTTTTACAGACCTGCGTTCTTCTATAAGGTACCTTCAGGGGCCGCTCCCCCGCGGTCTCAAGTGATCAATATGTAGGGTCTATACAGCACATTCTGCACTGCCCATGAGTCTGTGTACACCATTTGCTTCTCTGTACTGCCCCCATAGAAGCCATATTCTATTCAGAAATCCTGCTGTCTGACTCCTGAGACAACATACATGAAGCACAGTCCCGCTGTGCCTCATCCTATATGGGTCCCATGGATTACATACAGTCCTGTTGATGCATCATATACATTATGCACAGCCCTGCTGTGCCTTATTGATAGGGAACATATGCAACACAACAATCCTGTTGTTACGTTGTACAGGAGCCCTTTTAAGCACAGTCCAGCTGTGTCTGGTACAAGAGGTACCTGTAGGTTATGCAATGTCTTACGGTGTCTCCTTTTGTAGCCTACTGTACAGCCCTGCTTTCTGATTCCATATGGGTCATATACATCATGACAGCCCTGCCGTCCAATGAAAGAAAGCTCTATTCACATAAAGCACAGTCCAGCTGTGTCCGCTTGTATAAATGCCCATAGTTTACGCACAGTCCAGCTGTGTCCGCTTGCATAAATGCCCATAGGTTACCCACAGTCCAGCTGTAGCGGCTTGCATAAATGCCCATAGGTTACGCACAGTCCAGCTGTGTCCGCTTGCATAAATGCCCATAGGTTACCCACAGTCCAGCTGTAGCGGCTTGCATAAATGCCCATAGGTTACCCACAGTCCAGCTGTGTCCGCTTGCATAAATGCCCATAGGTTACGCACAGTCCAGCTGTGTCCGCTTGCATAAATGCCCATAGGTTACGCACAGTCCAGCTGTGTCTCATTCTAAAGGGGGCTTACAGATACAGTTCTACAGATTGAGTAGTGTTACTGTCATTCTATAGGAACCCCAGAGAATGTGCAGTTCTCCTGGGTCGTGTCTATAGGAAGATGCACAACACACAGTCGTACTGTGAATGATTCTATAGATACCCTACAGAATATGCTTAGGTTCTATAGGGACCGTACAGATTTCCACTGTGTCCATGTAGTTTATCCACAGTTCTACTCAGCCTGACTCTACTGAATTGCTACATATCAGGCGTAGGTGTGCTGTCCTCCTGTAGGAACCCCTGTGGCTCTTTCTACAGTTCTACTCTGCCTGACTCTAAGGAGGTCCCCTCATATCAGGCGTAGGTGTGCTGTCCTCCTGTAGGAACCCCTGTGGCTCTTTCTACAGTTCTACTCTGCCTGACTCTAAGGAGGTCCCCTCATATCAGGCGTAGGTGTGCTGTCCTCCTGTAGGAACCCCTGTGGCTCTTTCTACAGTTCTACTCTGCCTGACTCTAAGGAGGTCCCCTCATATCAGGCGTAGGTGTGCTGTCCTCCTGTAGGAACCCCTGTGGCTCTTTCTACAGTTCTACTCTGCCTGACTCTAAGGAGGTCCCCTCATATCAGGCGTAGGTGTGCTGTCCTCCTGTAGGAACCCCTGTGGCTCTTTCTACAGTTCTACTCTGCCTGACTCTAAGGAGGTCCCCTCATATCACGCGTAGGTGTGCTGTCCTCCTGTAGGAACCCCTGTGGCTCTTTCTACAGTTCTACTCTGACTGACTCTAAGGAGGTCCCCTCATATCAGGCGTAGGTGTGCTGTCCTCCTGTAGGAACCCCTGTGGCTCTTTCTACAGTTCTACTCTGACTGACTCTAAGGAGGTCCCCTCATATCAGGCGTAGGTGTGCTGTCCTCCTGTAGGAACCCCTGTGGCTCTTTCTACAGTTCTACTCTGCCTGACTCTAAGGAGGTCCCCTCATATCAGGCGTAGGTGTGCTGTCCTCCTGTAGGAACCCCTGTGGCTCTTTCTACAGTTCTACTCTGCCTGACTCTAAGGAGGTCCCCTCATATCAGGCGTAGGTGTGCTGTCCTCCTGTAGGAACCCCTGTGGCTCTTTCTACAGTTCTACTCTGCCTGACTCTAAGGAGGTCCCCTCATATCAGGCGTAGGTGTGCTGTCCTCCTGTAGGAACCCCTGTGGCTCTTTCTACAGTTCTACTCTGCCTGACTCTAAGGAGGTCCCCTCATATCACGCGTAGGTGTGCTGTCCTCCTGTAGGAACCCCTGTGGCTCTTTCCACAGTTCTACTCTGCCTGACTCTAAGGAGGTCCCCTCATATCAGGCGTAGGTGTGCTGTCCTCCTGTAGGAACCCCTATGGCTCTTTCTACAGTTCTACTCTGCCTGACTCTAAGGAGGTCCCCTCATATTAGGAGTAGGCGTGCTGTTCTCCTGTAGGGACCCCTGTCTCTCTTGCTACAGGGGCGATAAAGACCCCACAGTGCATTTGTGTCTTCTTCTTTGGGGCCCTAGAGATAAGTCTTCAAGAGGCTGCAGCTGAAAGGCCACAGGTGTCCTCTGCAGACTATAGGTGGTCGTTTAAGGGTCGCATATGGGGTTTGTAAGGCAGCAGCGGAGTCCTTACGGGATGTGAGCATTGCTATTGTGCCCCTGACCTGTTCAATAGGGTCCTCTATCAGGATGCTTTTATAGGATAGCTGTCATACTGCACAGTACAGGGACCTACAGGACCTAACAGAATGAGCACATGATGCCAGATTAGGGATTATTTAAGCTATTCTTATAGGGCGAGAGAAGGAGTCGGTCCACAATAGCACCATCTCTACTGGAACTGAGTCATAAACTTAACTCTAGAGTGACAGCGACTCCTGCTCCAAAGTATTCTGATTGCAGAAATAACATCTTTTCATGTAGTGTTTAATTCTGCAGTTTTGCCTGGTTTGACCACTGCAACAGGTTTTAGGATACTGAAATCGTCGACTTTAGAAGGATGAGAGCATGTTTCGGCCTTGAGGGATCAGAAATCCAGACCTGCAGAACTGGAGAGATGACAAGAGCGAGCTCTTGACTCTCGAACACTTTGCGAGAAAGGCAGATTGTGATTCTGGTACCAGCCAAGAACCTGGGACAGGCTCCTAGCAGTGCTGGCTTCCTCTCTGCCAATCCTGAATCAATATGCTCAGAATAGTCTACTCACCCTGGACCAACTTTCGAAGATCGATTCCCTGATCCGGATCAACAGACCCTTCTGCTGATCGAGAACGAACATTTCCAGATGCCGCTGTTGATTTCAGGTCAAGATCCGTGGCTAGCATTATGCATAAGTCCTTTAGTGCAATTCCAACGCGGCACTTCAAGGAGGACAATAGCCACACTTTAAATCCAGAGTTAGAATGTGACTGTAGTCCACAGAAGCCTCAACCTAGCAGCCATCTCCTTCTTTGTTTGCTGCTTCTTTCCTGCTACCTGTCTTGTGTGCCGAGAGTTTTAAGTTTGGGCTTATAATATTCTAGAGTAATTTTTTCTGTTTGGAGTTGAATATCTTTAATTAGAATAAGGAAGATATTTACCCATGTTATGATATGTTTTACTTTCCCAATTTATGAGAATTATTGTTATGTCGTTTTTTTGGAATTTTGTATGTTTTAGGCAACAGTTAGGTGAGAAATGTGAACTGTTTTGTTTGTTTTCTTAATAAAGAACTGTTTGCCGTGGTCTTACCGTTTATTAGGTGGGGGGGAACAGCGCGAGACGTCTCGAGGCCTCTGGAGCGTGTGAGGTTGCTGGTTGAGAGAGCGAGACCTGTTTATTGAGAGTGATGTCACACGCATAGTGCGTGTGAGAGTCACATTACTGGCGGCCATTTTGGGTTTACCGAACTCATTTTATATGCACTGCGGGCCTCTGGCGGACATTTTGGTAAAGTTTTGTGGCACACGACCGGCTCGCAGGAAGGAATTCTGTTTATTTAAGGGATGTTTCACTATGCAAGTGTCGCAGGTGAAGTACTGTGAAAAATAAGTGAGTTTACTACTAGGACATACATTTTGTCTACTAAGGGCTTATATTTGTTTAGTAATTAGAATGAGTGAGGAAGGAGTGTTCTCTGGTGCATAAGTGCAGAGACCTCCTTGAAAGAGATGGTGCAGGAAGAGTGAGAGCCTCTGTGAAAGAAGCGCGCAAGTCCGTTTTGAAGAGAAAAAAGAATACGGTTGATGAGTATTGGTCCTTGGACGCGGATGGTGAAAAGAAGAATAACAATTCTGATAAGAGAACTATGAAGAGAAAGAATATTGAATTGGATGACAGATTTCTGTCTTGGGACAGAGGTGGACTTAGAGCTGCAGAGGAGGAGGGTGCCCCCGCGGGACAAGGGAAGGTGTCCTTAGTGGCACTAAAGGGATTTAGGCACGACCTGATGATGATAATGTCGTTGCCATGGTGATGATAATTATGATGAGAGTATTTGAGATGATTATGACAAAGATGATCTATGATAACATAAAGAAGTTAAGGAAGGAGAAAGGGATTGTGAAGGATCCTCAGGGTGTAGACATGTCCAGTCCAGACACGATCACCCCGCCCCCCCCCCCGCTCCACAAGTGTAGATTGGTGGCCTAAGCCGCATGTGGCTGATTTTATAAAATTAAGACGCCTTCGGAAGAGGAGTCAAGGGCCGAGATGAGAGCGGACTGTTCTCATCCGGCAGTAGGGGATAAGGCTTGGCTAACCCCTGATTTGGATCTATGCCTTATTAGTTTTTTTTATTAAGTTGAGTTGTAATCCCAGGAAGGCCCTACAGAGGGCGCTGAGACAGCCCCAAGATAGTCTCTTTGATGTAATGAGACCTTTAGCTAGGATTTTGGATATGGCTGAAGAAGCCAAATCAAAGTCGGTCCAGGTGGATACAGAATGACTGCGTGGATGGTAGCAGAGGGAGATATGTTTCCTAGGAAATGCTAACGCAGCTTTGATGGTAGTAAGGAGGAAAGCAGTTCTAATACGGACAGGTTCTAAGTTAGGGAACTTTGGGAAGAAAGAAACATCAGAGGATCCGAAGGAGCATCGTTTTGGAGATGGTTTGGTGAAGGGTGTGGGGAAATATGTTTCAACGTTCACCAGCAGAGATAAGGCACAGTCCTCACTGAGAAGAGTTTTTGGGAGCCGTGTTTTTGACTGGGCTGGAGCAAGTGGACGCTTCTGTGGCCGGTCTTTTTCAAGGTCCCAATATCAGTACCAGTCCCAAGGAGCCGGCTCTTTAGAGGGTTTCAGTCCGCAACTGAATGTTACCCTCAGAGACGAAAAGGTGGCAGGAGTCGTCAGGCCAGAGGAAGGGCACTGTTCTTGCAAGTGCCCTTCGATGGGTCCTAGAGGCTACACAAGGATTCACAATAGAATACAGGGAATTTCCCGTACAGACGGTGGAACCAACACAGATGGTATTTCAGTAAGACCAACAGAAGTTGGTTGTTGGCCGAGGTTCAAGAGGAGGTGTTGAAGAAGGGAGCTAGAGAGAGGGTGTTAGAAGAGGAAGTGAGTTTTGTAAGCACAATTCTATGGGACAAGAAAAACGACAAGGGCTGGCGGCCCATGATAAATTTGAAATAGTATGAATTGCAATGTTCTGTTAACAATGGACAATGTTTAGGCGGTACAGTACTTAAACCGATTAAGCGACGGCAATTTGAGGAACCTATCTCAGATTGCAAAGGAGATTTTGAATTTTTTTTCTGGAACAGAGAACAGGATTACAAGCGGAGTATTTTCCATGTCTGTTCGATCCAGCGGCAGATTGGAATTTGAGGTATCTCAGGGACTACAGTGATTGGAAGCTGTATGTAATGAGAGAATACAGAAAGTTTGGGGTTCCCTAGAGGTTTATTTGTTTGCGTCAAGGCGGACACTTCAGTTTCCCCGATAATACCGTTGAAGGCCAGATCCCCAGGCGGAAGCAGTGGATGCCTTTCAGCAGGATTGGATTGGACTTCGGGGGTACGCGTCCCCTCCTTTTTCACTGATACGGAAAGTGCTGTTGATGGTGAGGAGGCGGAGAGCTCAGGTAGTTCTGTCACTCCTTTTGGGACAGCTCTTCCGCTCTCCAGGGTTGTTGGTGTTAGTGGTGGAGGAGCCATGTTTGATTTCGAAGAAATGTTCACAGGGCCAGAAGGAGAGGCGCATCCCTTGGTGGACGGGGCTTTGAGGCCGCTTGTTTGGAAGATTTCAGAGGAGGAAAGCATTCTGCAGGACTTTGACAACAGGCTCAGGAGCTGCTCAAAGAGTCAGGAGCACCAGGCACTGGAAAGCGCAATGTTGGAACAGGAAAAAACGGGTATGTTGGTGTTTGGAGCAGAACTTGGATCCCTTGGGGGCATCTGCCAAAGAACTTTTGAATTTCTTATCTTTATTGTTTGTAAAAGGCCTGGGTTATAGGACAATTAACTGTTCTAGGTCAGCGGTGGTGGCAGGCCATGCTCCTGTAGGGGGTTCAATGGGGAAAGATTCTTTCATTTGTAGAGCAATGAAAGGCATGAAGATACAGAGACCCCCTAGAGCTGGGTGTAATTGCTTATGTGATCTAAATCTGATACGTCCGTTATTGGAGAGTTGGCCTGCCAATAGGTATTTATCTAAGCATCAGCGGGCTTATAAATTGTCAACATTTCTAGGTTTCATTTCTTTTAGGAGAGTTTCGGATGTGAGAGCTTTGGAGGCGGCTAAAGGTTCTTATAACGCAGATGGAGTTCTGTTTCAAATTACGAGGCGGTCTAAGACTATGTCTGATTCGATATTCTATCCAAGGTTTCATGCGCATCCAGAGTTGTGTGTAGTGCGCCCTTTTAGATAGTACGAGTGGGACGGAAGACCTTTTAATCGGGTACATTGAGCAACATTAGCTCATTGGGTGAGAGATGGAGATGCAATGGTTTGGTGCACATTCAGTCGGAGGTGCAGTGGTGAGTAAAGTTTTTTCTTCCGGAGGACTTTGGGAGGAGATATTGAAAGTGGCAGATTGGTCTAATGCTGATGTGTTTGCAAGGTTTTATTTGAACCCAATGGAACATGTTTCATCTGTTGTGATATCACAGTTTTGAACAAGCAGAATGCTAGCCGGCGGTCTTGACATGAAATGTAGATTCTCCAAGTTTGAGAGAGAGAGTCTGGACTTCATTAGAAAGATTTGGAGGCTAGCATTATCCCACCTCCCTTCCCAGGTAAGGATGATTTGGAAGGGAGAGTGGACAGTTTTGTGTGTAATAAATTCCGCGAGTTCAGTTTACATTTTCTCCAATGCTATTTTTTCAGACACTCAATAAGAAGTGAGACTTTCCGTAAAGGAGGAGTTGCGAGGATTCTCTACATGGGGTTATTATTGTCAAGTTCGACTCAGGATGTGTTTGTGACGGAGGAAGATAGCTGCTGGGTTTAGACTTACATAGACCCTAGTGACATTCTAGTTCTGGAATTCTAAGTGCATTTATTGTTTTCTTTGAAGTGTTGCATTGGAGTGGCAATAAAAGACTTATGCATGGTGAAGAGGTGTGGTGCAGCGGCCACGGCGGCTGACTCTGGAACACGGGGGCTCATGGTTCGATCACCGGCTCCGGCGGCAGGTTAGCCCAGCACCATGTGAGTCTGGGTAATAGCTCGCTTAATCTTCCCGATGGCCCTGAGCGCCTCGACACCTCTCCGGAGGTAGCTGAGCACTTTACAAATGCTGGTATACATATCCATTATTCATTCATATTCATAATGCTAGCCACGGTGTCTTTAATAAAATCCAGGTTGTCTCTTCCCAAACTTGGAGAATCTACATTCTCCATCAATTTCAAGGCTCGGAAGTTACTTCCCCTCAGTGATAGTATCTCGGTGGGTAAATAATCTCCTGGCACATTTCTCACCTCATGAATTCCCTTTCTAGACTTCAGACTGACACAGAGGTCTCTCTTCCCAGCATTCCCAGATGGAGCCTTGTAACTCCTGCCAGGACGCCACCTCTGGACATGACCTGATGATGCTTGGACCAACCTGCGTGCTGGTGTGGGTTTCTGTGCTCCACTGAGGCAAGTGGAAAGGAAACACAGAGAGCTGCGACAGCCACAAACACACCACATGTTCGCAGACCTTGGAACTTATTCACAGCACCAGCTTGTTAGGATGGAGCCAGCTGCTGAGGAATGTGTAGGAAAATGATATCCACCACAATTATTGTTACCCAAAGTAAATAACTCAATTCTGACAAATACATCTTCCTGCAGATTTCTCACCCTAATAATCAGTTACAAAGCAAATGATGCAGCACAGACTTGGCAGTCCATGCATGCTTGAAATGTGAGGCTGTGGCGTTGGCAAAAGTGGATAAAGAATTACTGCGTGGATGGTAGTCACAGGGCGGTCTGCCTCTCAGACCAGCTCTCACCACTGTGACCCATGTGTCACTGCCCCCATTGACCAGAAGGTTTACATGCACTTTGTTTTCTACACACACTTTCTCTCCAGCCCTGAGAGAGTTCAAACAGTCTTTATCTGCCAAGGAGGACACTGCGCTCTCCTGTCCAGCAGGAGGGCTCAGGCGTTCCCCCACCATGGCTGACAGATGTATCCAATGTTTGACCACTCCCAGGCGGTGGAAGAGCGCACCTCTACCCTCACGCAGGGGGCGTCCGTGCTCACATGGGGAGAGCAGAGAGTTCAATCCCAATACAAAAAGCTGAAGTCCCATTGGTGCTACCAACCTCACATAGGTCCATTCCCAAGCTCAGCTGAAAGAGCAAACTCTGACCTCTTCATGGGGCGATCGGTTGTGTGAGATGAAAAAAGGAGCGGGGAAAGCCGGGTGCAGGGCGGAAGGGTTCCTTGGAATGTGACGAGGGCTCAGAAGGTACAGACCTCACAAGACAGAGGATCTGAGACCCTGAAGGTTGGAAAGAGGTTCAAACCGCAGTGATGGCGAGGGCAAACCGGAATCATCTGGTGTCATTATTTGGTCTCTTAGAACAGAGTCTGGACCCCGCCCGGTCATATCCAAGGGGATCCGGAGCCCAGGCCTCCCTGGGGCAGGGGACCTGGAGCCCAGTCCACCCTGGGGCAGGGGATCAGGAGCCCAGTCCTCCCTGGGGCAGGGGATCAGGAGCCCAGTCCTCCCTGGGGCAGGGGATCAGGAGCCCAGTCCTCCCTGGGACAGGGGATCCGGAGCCAGTCCTCGTCCTGGTCCAAGGAGCTCTAACTCACAATCTTTCAATCTTCCTTCTGCTCCAGAGATATGTTTTCTGCAGCCAATTCTCTCAGGATTCAGGGGATCCGGAGCCCAGGACTTGAAGAGTTCACCGGCTTCCAATCACCACAGGCTCAAAGATTCCAGCAGAAACCCTGTGTGAGGAAAGATGAATATGTGTTAGTGGCACGTAAACGAGACCAGTATCTCCCCTGGGGGAACAGATCGAACAAGAAGGGGCGCAGCTCAGCCGATGCCTTGTACAGAAGCCCGTCTAGAGTACAGTTCAGATAATCCTGTCTCAGTTCACAAGAGCAACAGAAGACAGAAAATGAGAACCCATCAACGCCACCACAGGGGGGACTACAGCAGCTCAACCATGCACCTGACCCACTGCACAATGGGTGGATTCCCAGCAGTAACAATCTACTTTATGCGTTTCTGCAGATTCCCTTCACTCCTAGAATGCTGTGCCAAGGGAAGAGGGACAGATTCCCTTCACTCCTAGTATGCTGTGCCAAGGGAAGAGGGACAGATTCCCTTCACTCCTAGTATGCTGTGCCACGGGAAGAGGGACAGATTCCCTTCACTCCTAGAACGCTGTGCCAAGGGAAGAGGGACAGATTCCCTTCACTCCTAGAACGCTGTGCCAAGGGAAGAGGGGCAGATTCCCTTCACTCCTAGAACGCTGTGCCAAGGGAAGAGGGGCAGATTCCCTTCACTCCTAGAATGCTGTGCCAAGGGAAAAGGGACAGATCCCCTTCACTCCTGGAATGCCGTGCCAAGGGAAGAGGGACAGATTCCCTTCACTCCTAGAATGCTGTGCCAAGGGAAAAGGGACAGATCCCCTTCACTCCTAGAATGCCGTGCCAAGGGAAGAGGGACAGATCCCCTTCACTCCTAGAATGCCGTGCCAAGGGAAGAGGGACAGATCCCCTTCACTCCTAGAATGCCGTGCCAAGGGAAGAGGGACAGATTCCCTTCACTCCTAGAACGCTGTGCCAAGGGAAGAGGGACAGATTCCCTTCACTCCTAGAACGCTGTGCCAAGGTAAGAGGGACAGATTCCCTTCACTCCTAGAATGCTGTGCCAAGGGAAAAGGGACAGATCCCCTTCACTCATGGAATGCCGTGCCAAGGGAAGAGGGACAGATTCCCTTCACTCCTAGAATGCTGTGCCAAGGGAAGAGGGACAGATCCCCTTCACTCCTAGAATGCCGTCCCAAGGGAAGAGGGGCAGATTCCCTTCACTCCTAGAACGCTGTGCCAAGGGAAGAGGGACAGATTCCCTTCACTCCTAGAATGCTGTGCCAAGGGAAGAGGGGCATTTGTATGATGATCCCAAGAGCGTTGGGTGGCCTTCGCAGCGCTGGCTCTCGAGGAGACGCAGATTCACTTCAGGCCACCTCCTCATCTGCTGCCCCCCGACCCGCAGTCCTTGCATCTTACCCACTCAAAAGTGGGCAAGAATCAAGGGTGGCCTTCTACCCATAAGAATGAAATGACGACATGGACACACTTCCAGCAGGGCAAGGTCCAGCCTGCTTAATCCACTCTTGCCTTCTCTTGCCTTCTGCACATGGCTAACACAGGCCTCAAACATTCTTCTACGGGGCTACATTTATCGGACTGTTCTAGTCACAGAGCGCCTCGGCTTAGGAACAGTTTAGGAAAAGCTTAAGACGTGTCAGTACCATACTCCCCTTCAGACTGCTTTCAGCTCATAGCCTTTCAAATCAAGCGCCTCTTCAGCACGGGTAATTTCATAGATTCACACACCACCTTCCCTCCAGAGTCGCGACGCTGCAGGGATCATGGGCTAAAGATGACCTCTGGACACTGCGGGTCGGAGCCTTGAGGGGAGTTTATTTATTGACTTGTTTATCAGGCGCACAAATCATCCCCAGGGGATCTCTTGGCGCCTTAGAATTCAAGCTTGTGAATCTACTAAAGATCCCACACTGAAAAGGTGCATTTTGGGGAACACCACGAAGAAACTTGTTTCCAAAGAAACCTAGGTTCCTGCTAACATTATTAAATAAATCCATCTGGACTACTGTAGAATCTCTACACAATCTGGTGGAAACAGAGAGGCCAAAATACTTGAATTTAGGAGCCGTGTTTCAGGAAATCCAGTCAGTGCCCCCAAAAGGATTGCTCAGGAAGCGGCTTCATGCCATAAGGAAGAAGCGAGGTGAAAGAAGTTTGGGTCAAAGGTTAGCTGGGTCCTTCTATGTAAGCACTAGGGGAAGAGTTGTTTGTTGATTGTTATTGATCAACAAAACGAATAAGGTTGTGCAGCACATTTATCCAATATCCTCCCCCTGCCTGGAGCACTCACTTCCTGAACGGGTGCTGGGCCACGGCAGGGATTCTCCCCTCAGATCTGCTGCTCAAACCCCGGAGCGCAGCCGCGGAGAGCTATGAAATATACACGGCAGCCACCTTGCATGCACAGTAAGGTCCTTTTATTTTTCGGGGGTGTACTGTCATGTTGCTGGGGCTAAGAGGAGCTGCAACCACAAAATATAAGGGCACCCCTTGTTTCAAGTGGATGCATAATATTTCTGGAGATTCCTCAACTTAGGAATGTCCTATCAGGCATCATGGTGGTCAGAAGGAAAATGCTTCTTACCAGTATGCATCTGTTCTTGGCATGTAGAGCAGCAGAATCCTATATTTAGCATTAGATCGCCACCTGGTGTTGGGCTCGGTTGATTGCAGGTTGTTGTCTTCTTGGAAGAAGTCTTTGTAGTCACGAGATAGGTGACTCCTCCCTTGGACAATACTGTGCATGGGCATCGGCTCCATCCTTAGATTGTTTTTCGCCATGATGGGAAATGATGGAGTTAGTAGAAGTAAAGAGAAAGGATGTCCATGCGTGTGCATCTAAGTAAGATAAAACTGGAACAGATACAAGTACCGGGGAGGCGGGAGGGCGTGTACGACTCTGCAGCTCTACATGCCAAGAACAGATGCATACTGGTAAGTAGCATTTTCCGTTCGAGGCATATGAGCTGCAGAGTGTACACTTAGCATCGATTGTGCAGCAGTGTCTCCCCTAGCGGTGGTCGCTTGTATCCGTTGCAGCATATTGAAAGAGTGTTTTAAGGACAGCTTGGCCTACTGCAGCTTGCTGCTTGGCTTGCACATCAACACAATAGTGTTTAGTGAAGGTGTGTAGTGTGGACCATGTTGCTGCCTTGCACATGTCCTCTAGTGGTATGTTTCCTAAGAAAGCCATAGAGGCTCCTAGTTTGCGAGTGGAATGCGCTCTTGGAGGAACCGTTAGTGTACGTTTAGCCTTTTGATAGCAGATTTGTATACACTTTACAATCCATCTGGCAATTCCTCCCTTAGAGATGGGGTTGCCTTTGTGTGGGGGAGAGAAAGATACAAATAGTTCTTTTGTCTTTCTGAAGGATTTAGTCCTGTCTGTGTAGTATAACATGTTTCTTCTAACATCTAAGGTGTGTAAAGCCCTTTCTGCAACAGAGTCCGGGTTTTGGAAAAACACTGGTAACTCTACTGATTGGTTAAGGTGAAAAGGAGTACTCACTTTTGGCAGGAATTTTGGATTGGGTCTAAGAACCACTTTGTTCTGATGTATCTGAAAAAATGGCTCTTCTGTTGTGAACGCTTGGATTTCACTAACTCTTCTGAGAGAGGTGATGGCAACAAGGAAAGCAGTTTTCCAAGTTAGGAATTGCAACTCAGACTTATGTAAAGGCTCGAAAGGGGGCCGCATAAGTCTTGTAAAGACCACGTTTAGGTTCCATACTGGAGCAGGTGGTAACCTAGGTGGGATTATTCGTTTTAATCCTTCCATAAATCCTTTGATTGCAGGTACTCTAAATAGAGATAGATGTTGCCTATTCTGTAAATAGGCTGCAGTTGCTGCCAGATGCAGGCGTAGGGAAGAGTAAGCCAAATTGGACCTTTGTAGGTGTAGAAGGAAGCAAATAATATTTTGGATGGAAACATCCAGTGGATCAATGTGAGTATTGTTACAATATATTGCAAATCATTTCCACTTAGCGGCATAACATGCTCTGGTAGTGGGTCTTCTAGCTTCTTTAATTATGTTCATACAGTCTGGTGATAGGTTTAAGTAACCCAACTCTAAAAGTTCAGGAGCCAGATCGCCAAATTCAGTTGGCTTGGTTCTGGGTGCCTTACTTCTCTATGGTTCTGTGTTAACAGGGATGGTGTGAGCCGTAATTTCTGATGTGGAACCAGTGAGAGATCTAGTATCGTGGTGAACCACGGCTGGCATGCCCATGTGGGGGCCACTAGTATTAGTTTCAGAGACTGTTGTCTGAGCTTGCGTACTACTAGTGGAATGAGTGGGAGAGGCGGAAAAGTGTACGCAAATCTGCCTGACCAGTTCATCCATACTGCATTCCCCTCCGACCGTGGGTGTGGAAACCTGGCGGCGAAGGTTGGGCATTTTGCATTCTCGTGGGTGGCAAACAGATCTATCTGTGGATGCCCCCACCTTTAAAAGAATGGTTGAAGTACTTGTGGGTGTATCTCCCATTCGTGAATCTGTTGTGACTGACAACTCAACAGATCTGCTATCTGATTGTGAATTCCTGGACGTTGTTCTACTGTCAGGTGTATGTTTTGAGGAATGGCCCATCTCAAATGTTCTGTGCAAGCTGGGACAGTTCCAGAGAGTGTCCCCCCCTGTTTTTGTATTTAATACATGGCTGTCATATTGTCAGTCCAGATTAGGACAGCTTTGTTTCGTACCTGTACCTGAAACATTTTGAGTGCTAGAGTGGAGTGGAGTAGTGTGGCTCACTGGTTAGAGGCGGCAGACCCAGAAGCAGAGGTCGGCCCGGGACCAGGGTTCAATTTCCGACGCGGCAGGGTGTTGGGTCAATGTCAGCGGGCTCGATAAATCTCGCCTTCGGTGTCACTCTAACCATGTGTCCCACTCAGCAACTCTGGGCAATAGCTTGCTTAATCTCCACAAACAGCCCCATCAACGCCGGGGATGCCTGGCCTCACCTTGGGGGTGCCCAATAGGGACCATCTCACAGGGAAAGCCAGGACGGGTTCCCCAGCGTTATACAGCATCAGGAAACCTTCGGGTAGCAGTGCACTTTACAAGCTCAAATACTTTTACATTTAGAAAAATTGCTAGCAGCTCTAGATGGTTGATATGGAACTGTCTTTGTTGATTGTTCCACAGACCTTGTGTGGTATAATGCAAGAGATGGGCTCCCCATCCTGTGAGGGATGCGTCTGTCGTGAGCACTATCTGTGGAACAGGGTCTAGGAACGGCCGTCCCTTTGTCAAGTTTTTGGTGTTCCACCATTGCAGAGAGCGATATGTACGGCTGTCTACCAACACCAGGTCTGTGAGCTGACCTTGAGCCGGAATTCATTGTTGTGCTAGACATTCTTGTAATGGGCGCATTTGCAGTCTTGCGTGAGGAACTATGGAGATGCAAGACGCCATCATGCCTAATGAGCACTCTGGCTGCAGAGAGTGCTGGTGTTGAAAAAGGGAGACTAAGGTCTGAATACTCTGAATCCTGGCTGGACTGGGATACGCTAGAGCTGTAGATGTGTCTATGGAAGCTCCTAGATATTGATGAACGTGTGAAGGCTCTAGGTGCGCCTTGGTGTAGTTCATCGTAAACCCTAAGTTGTGCAGTGTTTCAATTGTTTGCTTTGTGTGTTGTGCACACTGGTTGAACGATTTTGCTTTTATGAGCCAATCGTGGAGGTAAGGGAAGACATGTATCTGTGGTCTTCTGAGATGTCTTCTGAGATGTGTCACTACTACTGCTAAGCACTTTGTAAACACTTGTGGTGCTGTTGTGACCCCGAATGGGAGGACTTTGAACTGAAAGTGCTGTCCTTGTATGATAAACCTTAAATACTTCCTGTGTGCAGAATGTATTGGAACGTGAAAATAGGCGTCCTTTAGGTCTAGTGTGGACAGAAAGTCCCCCTGCTGTAGTAGTGGGAGTACTTGTTGTAAAGTGATCATGTGAAAATGATCTGATTGTATGTAATGGTTGAGGGGCCTGAGGTCGAGAATTGGTCTTAAAGTCCCGTCCTTTTTGGGAATTAGGGAGTACAGGGAGTAGACTCCTGTTCCTTGTTCCTCTAAAGGAACTACTTTAATAGCATATTTCTATAGGAGTGCTAGAACTTCCTGTTGAAGTAGAGTTATGTGTTCTGCAGACATTGGACGCTGCCTGGGTGGTATGTTTGGGGGTTGCTGTGAGTTCTAGGCAGTAGCCATGTTGGATAATTTGTCTTACCCACCTGTCTGTTGTGATGGAGTTCCAGACAGGTAGGAACTGTGAGAGTCTGCCCCCCACAGGAGTGGAATGCTGTAGGGGAGGCAGAGGGACGTCACTGTTTGGGAGTGGAAGAGGAGAGGTTGTTGTTATTACCTCTACCTCTTCCCTTGTTATTATTGCCTCTGTATCCTCCTATCAAGTAGCCTTTGTTAGAGGAGGTCTGTGTGTGCGTTTTAAAAGATGATGTTGTATCTATGCCGGTTTGCTTGGAGCCTCCTCTATAAAAGGAGCGGCGAAAATAACTTCTAGTCTGTGTGGATTGTAATGCACCCATAGACTTAGTGGTGTCTGTGTCTTTCTTCATCTTTTCGACTGTGCTATCTACTTCCGGCCCGAACAACTGGTTCTGTTTAAAGGGCTGGTTCAAGATGGTAGTCTGAACCTCTGGTTTAAAACCTGAGATGCGTAACCACGCATGTCGTCTGAGTATGACACTAGTGTTGACTGCTCTGGATACTGTGTCAGCTACATCTAGTGCACATTTAATTGAGGCATTGGATATTAATTTGCCTTCTTGTAAGAGCTCTGCTGCCTGATCTTTGTATTGATCTGGGAGGTGCTTCGTGAGTTTTTCTAGCTGGTCGTAGTGAGCCATGTCGTAGCGTGAGAGTAAGGCTTGTGTGTTTGCTATGCGCCATATGTTTGTTGCTTGCGCAGCAATCCGTTTCCCTGACGCATCAATAACTTTAGATTCTTTCTCAGGCGGGGCGTGTCACCAGAGGTCTGGGAATTGGCTCTTTTACATGCATTAGACACTACCAAAGAGTCTAGTGGCAGATGTCCCTTAATATAGACCGGATCAGCTAGTGCTGGTCTATACTTCTTTTCTATTCTGGGATTTAATACCGTACATCGTACCGGGTCTTTAAATATGTCTGGAGCATGTTTAATGATTCCTTTGATCATGGGTAGTATTTGCGTAGACCTTTGTGACTGCTTAAAAGTGTCCAGTAAAGAATCCTCCTCAATGGCATCAGAGTGCATTGAGACCCCGTGGTAAAGGGCAGCTCTATTTAAAAGATGATTAAACCCAATACTATCTTCTGGAGGGGAAGGTTTCGTTGGGTAGTACTGAGGATCAGGAATGTCTGGCACATTGTGTGTTGGAAAACCATATATGTCGTCATCCTTAGGATATTCTGGATTGACATCTTCATCTACAGGGTCTGCGTGTGGCTCTGGTACGTCATTCCCCCCACCTAGATCATACTCCTCGTCAGTGTGGTGTGATGATGCAGGAGATTGAACAGGAGAAGCTATAGGTTCAATATAAGGAGGGATAGGAGAGGAAGAAGGTGAAGGAGAGGAAGGGTGCATTGGAGAAGTTGCACAATCCTTCTTTTGGTGTGTCTGCTAGTTGCTTTCACATGTCCAGTTTTTGGGTTGATATGGACCTTTTTTCTGTTTAGGATCTGGTCTAAACAGTTCTTCCTCTACTACAGTCTTTTTCGGCATCGATTTTTTCGGTGCCGATAGTGGTCGTCTAGTGTTCTTTGCTTTAGGAGGAGTCATCGAGTCCTGTGGCAAATTCTTCGGTGCCGAAGGTGGTTTGGCTTGGTAGGCTTGTTAGAGGGTTTAGGCGTCTCTGTATCAGGCCTTGGAGTCTTTGGTACCGATGTTGGAGATTTCGGCGTGGAGACAGGTTTTATTGAGCCTGCGGCGCCGGACTCTGGCTTTCCATCTTTATTTTTGGAACCGGAAGGTTTCGGAGTCGAAGCTTTCGGATCCGGCAGTTTTTGGCTTTGGCGCCGATGTATCCTTTGGTGTGGGTGCCGAAGGGTCTTTGTCTTTGGGCACCGAAGGGCGTTTGGCCTCGGTGTTGAAGAGTCCTTCGGTGTCGAAGGATGTTTCGGTGCCAATGGAGGAGGTGGAATTGGCACATGTTGTTTTTTCGGTGCCCAGGCACCGGAAGGCGTAGTCTTTGTCCTCGGAGTCGAGCCCGAAGGCGGGGCGTCAGAGGGTAGATTTCAGTCTCGACTGGGCCCCATGGGCGGAGTGCCGACCGCTGCCTTTGGCTTGAGTAGTGTATGTTGTGCAGGGGCAGGGGTACTCACGGGCTGTCGAGATGGAATCGAGTCGTCTAGGTCCTCTGCCCACGATATGATCAGGAGATCAGGCGAGTCTTCCTCGGCGACGAGTGGAGCCTCGTCCTCTGAGATATCTTCGAGTGGAACTTCGTCCCCGGAGACGTCCTCTCCGACGATCTCCTCCTCAAAGATGGCCTCCGGTGCTGGTGCTGATCTCCTCATTTCATGTCGACGGGCCCTCCGATCCCGAATGGTCTTCTTCGATCGGAAGGAGGCACAGGCTGTGCAGGTCAACTCGTCGTGTTCCGGCAATAGACAGAGGTTGCAAACCTCGTGATGGTCGCTATGAGGGAATTTTGCTCGACTTACCGGGCATCTCTTGAATGGAGTTCTTTCCATGAGTCGTAGGCCGTACGGCGTCGATAGGCCCAACGGCCCGCGTTGACGCACCGGAATGTAGCTGTTGATGTCGAAAAAGTCTATTCGATGTCAAAAATGTTTATATAAAGTTTCACGCTTCGAAGTTGCTGAAAAAGTCTTTTCCAGCCGAAGCGGAAAACTTTCATCCAAACCCAGTGGTGGAAAAAAACAATCTGAGGATGGAGTCGATGACCATGCGCAGTATTGTCCAAGGGAGGAGTCACCTATCTCGTGACTACAAACAATTCCAAGAAGATAGCAACCTGCAATCATCCGAGCCCAACACCAGGTGGTGATCTATTGCTAAGTGTTCGATCTGCAGCTTGAACACACTTTTTCCCCTACAGTAGCTCTTAGGTGCCATTAGCAGGCGCCACACAGCTTCAGCGATGAGTCTGCCCACTGAACATGGCCAGAATGTCGTATAAGAGACGCCAACCTCTGCTTGGATATCAGTTCCTGCCCTATCTAGGTGTCTGGAGGAGAACCAGAAGGGCATACATTTTGTGACAATAACAGCACATAACACGTTTCGGCACCTCAGGATTTATACACAGCATCAACTAATCAGCAGAGTGGTGGGAGGGCTGAGGAATCTGTAGGCGCATGAGAGATCCACCTCAAATATCATTACAAAAGGTAAGTAGCTTTTAATTCTGATGGATTCATCTTCCTGCAGATTCCTCATCCTAAGAACGAATCCCAAAGCAATGCCCTCGGTGAGGTAGAGTGAGCAGCGCCTATTCACTAAGGAAGTCAAGCCGCACATCCCTGGAGAAGTACCTGCCACTACATGGCTGGGCAACTGCATGCTGGGGTGCCCACGTGGCTTCCCAGCAGATGTCAGCTTCTAGGAAGTCTCTGAGAAGAGCTGCCCAAGCAGCATCGACTCTGGTGGAGTGAGACCAAAGCCCTTCAGAAAGTATCTCTCGGACAAGACGAAGGTGATCTTGACACATAGGAGAATGCAACGTGCAATGGTGCATTGGGTCGCTGCCATGTGTTCTTGGATGACCAGCCCACAAAGAGACAGTTAAGCGCTCTGTCCTGTTGTAGGAAAGTAGGATCTGCTTTCATGGTTACCCCACTTTTTGCTGGTGTCATTATGGTTTTATTTGACTAGTCTGACTGGGATCCTGTTAATCCGGACCCCAGTCACGGTGTAAGTACTTCTGGACATCCACAATTGGCTACTGGTGTACTCTTGTATATGGCACTAACGTTCCCAGGGCATAGGTACACCAGGGGTGTCCCATGGCTGGTGCATGTACTGTGCCACTCATCAGAGTCCACTCAAACTATAAAAGGCCTGCCATTGCAGCCTGTGTGAATTGGTGCATACACCTCTTATGAAAGATATACACTTAAAAACTATGTCACCCCTACAAACCCCGGAGTTGATTCATCATACTTTGTAAATGCGGTCTGCTATTTTAATACGTATAGTGGACATCGGTCTTTACGAGATCTCTAACTATATAGTGGCTGCACCGAACCCGGTCATGTTTAGTATCAAACATGTTGGAACATACCCCAACACCAATACCAGTTCGAAGCCGGGCCTTTATGCGGGGCTGTAGAACGAGTCTGTAGATCTCGGGTAAGGCCTTGTGTTGATCCCTCGACCTGAGCCTTATCGAGTGCTTCATCGTGGGCCCCCGTATAGCCGGTTGGGCCTAGCTCCTCGCCTGAGCTATCTTCTACGGCCGCAAGGGCCTCTGCGTCATCTCCTACCTCATCGACGACGTTTTCTTCTTCTTCTAATATTTCTTCATCTTCGGCGTCATACTCAGAGTCATGGCCCGAAACGAGATCTGAGTGTTCTTCCCGATTCTCCAGATCAACAACCTCTTCGTCTTCGGTCCCGAAGATGTTTTCTGGATTAGGCGCTGATCTCTGCGACTCTAATCGAGCCGCGCGTCGAATCCAAAGAGTTTTCTTCGACCTGAACCGGGCACAGGCCATACAGTTGACTTTGTTGTGATCCGGGGACAGGCACTTGTTGCACAACCGGTGGACATCGATGTGCGGGTATTTTGCATTACAAAGTGGACACCTTTTGAATGGGCTTCTTTCCATCGTAGATCGAAGATCGGGTCGAGTTTGGAAAAAAAACATCTGATTTCTCGATGTCCTCTTGAAGCAAAGTTATCGGTACCGAACGAAACTATACCAACGCTGTCGAAAGCCTTTTGGCTTTGTAGAAAGTTTTCCTTACTTGAGCTAAGATGGTAACATCCGAACCCAATGGCGGAAAAAAACAATCTGAGGATGGAGGGGATGCCCATGCGCACTGTAGTCCAAGGGAGGAGTCACCTATCTCGTGATACTTCGAAGACTCTTCCAGGACAACAATGTGCAATCATCCGGACCCAACACTAGGTGGCGATCTATGCACAGATATGAATTCAGCAGCCCACATGCCTCGAACATGGGAGTATCCTCCCCTCTGTCCAGCTGCTCCTCTCGGAGGGTCCCCTGAGTTGTCCTAACCCCCTTCCTAGGGTATTTAAGGGATTACATGTAGGTGGGTCCTCAGATTTGTTGTGTAACAAGACTCAAGCCTGAAACCACATCACTCTTCGACCGTCTAGACTCTTGGACTTCGCTGATCTTTGCCTGGAGCCGAGACTGCATCAAGGAAGACTCCCGCTGCTCCTGGTTTGGCGGTTCTCCAAGTCTTCTCATGCGTCTGTGCTTCTTCCAGGATCTTCTCCAGGCCTGTGGGCATCAAGGACATCTGAAGTAATCTCTCCTGGAGTGAAGGAGTCACTCCCCTGCATCTGCAGGCACCCCAACAAAGCTGACCGGTCTGCTGCTCCTGACGTCTCACAGACTTCAAAAGTCTCAGCAACACAGGTGGTGGATCTGGAACTCCCTCGAGGCCTGACCTGTCCTCTCTGCAATTTTGAGGTCAGTATCCCTCGTTGGAACTGCTGGGACCAAACCTCTGTGCACCGCGAGGAGTTGCTCAAGGCTTGTTGGTTCTGCACTCCAGAGATATTTGGGCCACAAGAACCTCCAGCCTCCAGCATCTCTTCCTGCCAATTAAAGCATCCTCACCACATCCTCTGCACATGGGCCTTCCTCCTTGGTGAGCTGCTCGAGGTCCTCTTACGACTCCTGTACCTCCACCCTGTGGGTCCTCTTGAGGGTCTTCGTCTGCTTCAGTGGGCTGCCCTGCTTGCTCGGGCCTGCTCTGACTCTTCTGCTCGTGGTGAGTCCTTTGGTCCTTGCAGGTACCAACGTTGCTGTTTCTTTGCTTTCCACAACTTTTTCAGCTGCCAAGTCTTATTGGTGCTCCCACCGGACACCGACCTCCTGGTTCTCAACTTCCGACGTGAGACAGCTCCTGGTCTTCCTCGTCGTCACCTGGTCCCCAGAGCTGCAGCGACAAGGTCACCGTCAACTCACTTGAACCGTCCGTCATCGGTGGGCATTGCTCTTCCGTGCCTCCTGGTCACCACCATTTGGCAAAGACACTGTCCCCTCTGATTTCAGGTTCTTCACCAACAGAATCCACCCTTAGATTCCAATGGACTCTTGCACAGTCTTCTGCAGCAGCATCTTTGTTGAAGTCCTCCATTTATCTATCTATATCTAATATATATATCTATCTGTTTATCTGTCTATCTGTCTATCTATATATATATATATACACACTCTGACAGTGTATGCAGCATACTTAAGCATCTCTTTTAGCACTGGAAGGAATCGCATTGAGCATTCCTACTTTGACGTTGCCTCTAGCAGGGAGTCGTCGTCCTCAGGGACGGTACGCACGTCTATCTTGTTATATGAACCAATGGTTTGTGAGGGCATCATCTGGGGAACAGGCTCAAGGTCTGGATCCACTGGAGGGTCTACAGCCTAATCCTCCCTTGAGTCGTCTGTGGAATGAGGTGAGAATGGGGTCTCATAGTCTGGCAGGGCGTAAGAGCCGCCGCGCTAGTGCCGGGTGTTGACTTGGTTGGAGGTCCATGGTAGTAGAGGTGCAAGGAACATCCTGATCTTATAGTTCCTCTGGCTCAAAGGTGCCAGAGTAGTAGCTGGCCTTGGCATTCAACGTTCTCCCATTCCTCCTCCTCAGCACCGAGCAGTTCTGCTTAACCATAAGTGTTGGGTGTGATGTCTGCGGACTGCTGTTGCTTGCTGATGTTCGCCAAGTGTCTGTCTGCGCTGACAAAGAGTTTTTGCACTGAAAAGCTGGGCAGAAGCGCACTTGGTGTCTTTGTGGTCCGGAGCGAGGCACATGTTACACACTCTGTGGAGGTCAGCCCAGGGGTATTTGGTATGGAAATGAGTGCACATTAAATGGCGTCCATTCCATCACCTTCTACCTCACTTGATTCTCCAGAGCGTACGACAGGAAGGGAAGTTGAGCCCGAAGGGGCATAAACGCTCCAAAAGTCGGCGACCCATTCTTCTCCAACGTCCTCCAAAGCATACGAAAAAAAAAAACAGAAATCATGATACGGGTGCCCATAGGAGGTGGAGTTTTATAGTGCAGCAATGAACGCGGGACCCGTCAAATCTGGGAGCATTGCCGGCATGTGCCTGAACCCGATGGCAGAGAAAAACAATCTAAAAATGGAATGCATGCGCAGTGGCAAACAGAGGAGGAGTCAGAGGGTACCTCATAACTCAAAAATACGTTTATGAACAAAAACAACTTGCAACATCTGATTCAACACCAGATGGCAGGGGTATGCATGCCTAAGGATCTACAGCCACATATGCTACCAACATCGTGGTTCACGTGACTTCTTCAAGCCCCACAGCTCACCATCCAGTCTGCCTTTACGTTGCTACGAGTACCTGTGCGCTGCTCCTTGACGCTCCCATCAACGACGCTCCCTCTTTCAGTGTCTTGTGAAGGCTGTAGAGCGGCACGATCCTATACATCATTAGCGGTTTCCCGCCGCCGGCAGCACTGCGCACTCCTGTCAGCACCCAGTCTTTTCTATCCCTGCCTCTCTGCATGGCAACAGCAGGAGGCAGGCTTTCTGTACACTGCATCAATATGAAGTACACTATGTAGAGAGTCCGAGATCCCCATGAAGTGGTTTAGTACTGAAAATAGATAGCACTAACGCTTTATTTTTGTGATAGTGTGGGCGAGCAGTTAGGCTTATCCTGGGGCCGTGCTAAGCACTCGTGTCATACACGGAGGCACTAAGCGAGACACACTCAAGAATAAATCTGAGGCTAATGATGTATAAACATAACACAATCTTTATATATACTGCAGAAGCAAGACTTCAACTCGGAATATACTTGTTACACTGCAGCATACGTCAATAAACACTATGCAGACTGTAGGAATCGGAATAAAGACCATGCAGTTCAAAGTATGCAGTACTTTCAGTGTTTACGTCTCGGAGGTCCATACCGTTAAATATTTACCATCTTGATCGATGCAGAAATCTATAGAGAAGTTTAGGCTTTAGTCAGGTTCAGTAGACCGCCCACACAGTTACTGTCATGGTAGCCTCGGCTGGTCGCTGGAGTTCTATGGGAGCACCACCTACCCAGCGATCGTGGTTGCGCTTACTGGAACAAGGACTCTGTTGGGGAGATTCGGACGACCATGCGACCTAGGGAGGTTTGGGCTCTTCTTTACCGGCTGGATAAAGATGGTTAAAGGTTCAGCACTCGGGCACCACAGGAGTAGAGCTGGGCCTGTAGCAGGAGCACAGGATTCGAGGAGACTAATTACAGAGGGTTCACTGGTGAGTTTGTAGGGCAGACCGTCACGAAGGAGAGGCGGTCGTGCTGGCGCTGCATAGGTTGTCGGGGACACCAGCAGGAGGGTACAGGCTCACGGGGACGGGCTGTTACCAGTGTTGGTTGTCGTGCTGCAAGGATCCCTCAAGTTGGTGGAGGCCTTGGGCTGCAACATTTTTTTGGCTGTGGAGAGTCACGTTGACACAAGTGCCGGCCCTCAACCACTGTAGTTTTGTTGGCAATGGCGAGTTGCGCCGACACAAGTGCTGGTCCTCGACACTGCAGTTTCCTTACCGACGCCAGGGACTAGAACCTCTAGCCCAAAGGGAGGTCTGGGGCGACTGGTGAAGGCTGGAAGGGCTTCAGGGGTTCTTGGAGGCTTTGCAGTTCTCAGGAAAGACGGCAGGTCTAGCTGTCGAGCCTTTTGCAGTTGGCAGGGTTTTCGGGAGATCTGCAGGTTCAGTTCCTGGTTCATCAGCGCTCTTTTTCCGTCGTCGCCTTTTAGTTTGTCAAATCTGAATCTTGGGGAGCAACCTAAATACTGAATTTAGGCGCGTTTTAGGGGAGGCCAGAAAGTAACCAATGGGTTGCCTACCTGTAGGGTGCCTACACCCTCATTGTGTTCACCCTAGGTGGGAGGGTGGGTATACCCTGACTCCTAATAGGGTACTATCACCAGCCTCAAGGTGGTGGATAGTGAAAAGTGGGATCTATCTCGCCTGTCCCACCTGAGGGATGCTGTAGAGGGGAGGTAGACCCACATCCTAATTTACTTAACTTTCCTTCCAATTCTCACACCAAAAGTGAAGCAGGACTGGGGGGTCGCCGCCTGCTTCTAACAGAGGCTGGGGGCCGGATTGAAAGGCGGCAAGGCCTTTGAAGCTCCCGCTTCTGCTGAGGCGGATCCTGCAGGGTAGAGGGGGATCACCTCTGCCCAGAGCCAGCATTATTTCTGAATCCGGCTCTCCCTCTCTACCCAGGGGTCTAGAAACATGTCTGGTGGTGGCAGGCTGGCTACAACCAGACAGGAACCACACAGTGGTCGGTTGGTTTCAGGGGATCCTCTAGAAGAAACGCCTGTCGTGAAATTAATAATAAATCCAACACTGGGGTCAGCCAGGATTCATTATCAAAAGATGTTTGGTACCAAACATCTTGGGATTCGGTGAAGCCATCATGGAGCTGTGGAACTCGTAATGACAAGCTCCCGTCCCATGCACTCAGTATGGTTTCACTGTGTTCTTATAATGGCATTGGGGCCGAATCACAGAACTAATTTACGACAAAATCCAAAACGTACTACTTGCGGTATTCGCAGAAGGCATTTAGTGGTCTTAAATTAGCATTTTGTCCTAAATTATGATTTTGTCCTAAGTTAGGATTTTGTCCTAAATTATGATTTTGTCCTAAATTATGATTTTGTCTTAAATTAGGATTTTTTCTTAAGTTAAATTTAAGACAAACTTAAATTAATTTAAAACAAAATCCTAATTTAGGACAAAATCCTAATTTAGGACAAAATACCAATTTAGGACAAAATACCAATTTAGGACAAAATACCAATTTAGAACAAAATACCAATTTAGGACAAAATACCAATTTAGGACAAAATTCTAATTTAGGACAAAATTCTAATTTAAGACAAAATCCTAATTTAGGACAAAATCCTTAATTAGGATAAAATCCTAATTTAGGACAAACTCCTAATTTAGGACAAAATCCTAGGACAAAATCCTAATTTAGGACAAAATCCTAATTTAGGACAAAATCCTACTTTAGGACAAAATCCTAATTTAGGATAAAATCCTAATTTAGGATAAAATCCTAACTTAGGACAAAATCCTAATTTAGGACAAACGCCGCCTCTTGATGGACCCAGTATTTTCAAAAAGGTCATCTCTGGGGGCAATCCAGAATACACGTAGCCCTAGTAGACACTGTGAGGACAATACAGTCACTTCGCAGGAGGAGCTCACAGGTACAGCTGCGACCCCTGCCCCTCCGGTACAATGGAGCATAGGGCTGCATTCGCCTATAAATGTAATGTATGGAGTAACTATACTATCTACCCCCGAGGAGCGACAGTCACCAGGGGAATATCTGAAGGGCGCAAGGGCAAAAAGAAAGAGAGGAGCTAATGGGGCAGTGTCACTACAGAAAGGGAAGAAGTTTAGAACAAAATCCCAATTTAGGACAAAATCCTAACTTAGGACAAAATCCTAACTGAGGACAAAATCAGCTCTCCCTCTCTTACCCACCTTTACGAAGAAACAAATTCCTTTAAAGTTTTACCTGTTCGCCAGCTGCGTCCCGCTGAGGGTGGTGGTTCCATCCCTGCTTACAAAGAGGCGCAAGTTACTATCTGCAAAGGAAGAGAGAGCTGAGTGAGGCCAGAAACAAGCTGCAGGTGACAAGGTGCTGTAGATGGAAGTGCCTTTGCTTTCAGAAGCACCACACTCAGAAAGAGCTACCTGTGGCCCTCTCAGACTGCCTTGTGAATGGCAGTGCTTCACGGCTGTGCCTGGCGCTCTCACACTTCACTGCATCTGGTCCTATCAGACCACACAGCACCTGAGTAACTTAGACAGCACTGTACCCAGCGCTCTCATAAAGCACTGCACCTAGCACGCTCAAAGCACTGCACCTAGCGCTCTCATAAAGCACTGAAAGTAGAGCGCTCATAAAAGCACTGCACCTAGAGATCTCATAAAGCACTGCACCCAGCGCTCTCAAAGCACTGCACCTAGCGCTCTCTTAAAGCAGTGCACATAGAGTTCGCATAAAGCACCGAACCTAGAGCTCTCACAAAGCCCTGCACCTAGAGCTCTCACAAAGCACTGCAACTAGAGCTCTCACAAAGCACTGCAACTAGAGCTCTCACAAAGCACTGCACCTAGAGCTCTCACAAAGCACTGCACCTAGAGCTCACACAAAGCACTGCACCTTGCACACTCAAAGCACTGCACCTAGAGCTCTCATAAAGCACTGCACCTAGAGCTCCCATAAAGCACTGCACCTAGCACTCTCATGAACCACTGTACCTAGCGCTCTCATGAACCACTGCACCTAGTGCTCTTCGAAAGCACTGCACCTAGAGCTCTCACAAAGCACTGCACCTAGGGCTCTCATAACGCACGGCACCTAGAGTTCTTATAGGGCACTGCACCTAGCACTCTCATAAAGCACTGCACCTAGAGCTCTCATAAAGCACTGCACCTAGCGCTCTCATAAAGCACTGCACCTAGAGCTCTCACAAAGCACTGCACCTAGAGCTCACACAAAGCACTGCACCTAGCACTCTCATGAACCACTGTACCTAGCGCGCTCATGAACCACTGCACCTAGCGCTCTCCGAAAGCACTGCACCTAGAGCTCTCAAAAAGCACTGCACCTAGAGCTCTCATAACGCACTGCACCTAGAGCTCTCATAACGCACTGCACCTAGTGCTCTCCTAAAGCACTGCACCTAGCGCCCTCAAAGCACTGCACTTAGCCCCCTCATAAAGCACTGCACCCAGAGCTCTCATAAAGCACTGCACCTAGACCTCTCATAAAGCACTGCACCAAGCGCTCTCATAAAGCACTGCACCTAGCACCCTCATAAAGCACTGCAACCAGAGCTCATAAAGCACTGCACCTAGAGCTCTAATAAAGCACTGCACCTAGCGCGCTCATAAAGCACTGCAGGTAGCGCTCTCAAAGCACTGCACCTAGCGCTCTCATAAAGCACTGCACCTAGAGCTCTCATAAAGCACTGCACCTAGCGCTCTTATAAAGCACTGCACCTAGCACTCTCATAAAGCACTGCACCTAGCGCTCTCATAAAGCACTGCAGCTAGTGCTCTCATAAACTCATAAAGCACTGCATCTAGAGCTCTCAAAGCACTGTATCTAGAGCTCTCCTAAAGCCCTGCACCTAGAGTCCTCATAAAGCACTGCACCAAGCGCTCTCATAAAGCACTGCACCTAGAGCTCTCAAAGCACTGCACCTAGAGCTCTCATTATGCACTGCACCTAGCGCTCTTACAAAGCACTGCACCTCGTGCTCTCACAAAGCACTGCACCTAGCGCTCTCATAGAGCACTGCACTTAGCCCCCTGACAAAGCGTTCACCTAGCGCTCTCATAAGTACTGCACCTAGCGCTCTCATAAAGCACTGCACCTAGCGCTCTCATAAAGCACTGCACCTAGCGCTCTCACAAAGCACTGCACCTAGAGCTCTCATAAAGCACTGCACCTAGCACTCTCACAAAGCACTGCACCTAGCGCCCTCATAAAGCACTGCACCTAACGCTCTCAAAGCACTGCACCTAGCGCTCTCACAAAGTACTGCACCTAGCGCTCTCACAAAGCACTGCACCTAGCGCTCTCATAAAGCACTGCACCTAGAGTTCCCATAAAGCACTGCACCTAGCACTCTCATGAACCACTGTACCTAGCGCTCTCATGAACCACTGCACCTAGCGCTCTCCGAAAGCACTGCACCTAGAGCTCTCAAAAAGCACTGCACCTAGAGCTCTCATAACGCACTGCACCTAGAGCTCTCATAACGCACTGCACCTAGTGCTCTCCTAAAGCACTGCACCTAGCGCCCTCAAAGCACTGCACTTAGCCCCCTCATAAAGCACTGCACCCAGAGCTCTCATAAAGCACTGCACCTAGACCTCTCATAAAGCACTGCACCAAGCGCTCTCATAAAGCACTGCACCTAGCACCCTCATAAAGCACTGCAACCAGAGCTCATAAAGCACTGCACCTAGAGCTCTAATAAAGCACTGCACCTAGCGCGCTCATAAAGCACTGCAGGTAGCGCTCTCAAAGCACTGCACCTAGCGCTCTCATAAAGCACTGCACCTAGAGCTCTCATAAAGCACTGCACCTAGCGCTCTTATAAAGCACTGCACCTAGCACTCTCATAAAGCACTGCACCTAGCGCTCTCATAAAGCACTGCAGCTAGTGCTCTCATAAACTCATAAAGCACTGCATCTAGAGCTCTCAAAGCACTGTATCTAGAGCTCTCCTAAAGCCCTGCACCTAGAGTCCTCATAAAGCACTGCACCAAGCGCTCTCATAAAGCACTGCACCTAGAGCTCTCAAAGCACTGCACCTAGAGCTCTCATTATGCACTGCACCTAGCGCTCTTACAAAGCACTGCACCTCGTGCTCTCACAAAGCACTGCACCTAGCGCTCTCATAGAGCACTGCACTTAGCCCCCTGACAAAGCGTTCACCTAGCGCTCTCATAAGCACTGCACCTAGAGCTCTCATAACGCACTGCACCTAGAGTTCTTATAAAGCACTGCACCTAGCACTCTCATAAAGCACTGCACCTAGAGCTCTCATAAAGCACTGCACCTAGCGCTCTCATAAAGCACTGCACCTAGAGCTCTCACAAAGCACTGCACCTAGAGCTCACACAAAGCACTGCACCTTGCACACTCAAAGCACTGCACCTAGAGCTCTCAAAAAGCACTGCACCTAGAGTTCCCATAAAGCACTGCACCTAGCACTCTCATGAACCACTGTACCTAGCGCTCTCATGAACCACTGCACCTAGCGCTCTCCGAAAGCACTGCACCTAGAGCTCTCAAAAAGCACTGCACCTAGAGCTCTCATAACGCACTGCACCTAGAGCTCTCATAACGCACTGCACCTAGTGCTCTCCTAAAGCACTGCACCTAGCGCCCTCAAAGCACTGCACTTAGCCCCCTCATAAAGCACTGCACCCAGAGCTCTCATAAAGCACTGCACCTAGACCTCTCATAAAGCACTGCACCAAGCGCTCTCATAAAGCACTGCACCTAGCACCCTCATAAAGCACTGCAACCAGAGCTCATAAAGCACTGCACCTAGAGCTCTAATAAAGCACTGCACCTAGCGCGCTCATAAAGCACTGCAGGTAGCGCTCTCAAAGCACTGCACCTAGCGCTCTCATAAAGCACTGCACCTAGAGCTCTCATAAAGCACTGCACCTAGCGCTCTTATAAAGCACTGCACCTAGCACTCTCATAAAGCACTGCACCTAGCGCTCTCATAAAGCACTGCAGCTAGTGCTCTCATAAACTCATAAAGCACTGCATCTAGAGCTCTCAAAGCACTGTATCTAGAGCTCTCCTAAAGCCCTGCACCTAGAGTCCTCATAAAGCACTGCACCAAGCGCTCTCATAAAGCACTGCACCTAGAGCTCTCAAAGCACTGCACCTAGAGCTCTCATTATGCACTGCACCTAGCGCTCTTACAAAGCACTGCACCTCGTGCTCTCACAAAGCACTGCACCTAGCGCTCTCATAGAGCACTGCACTTAGCCCCCTGACAAAGCGTTCACCTAGCGCTCTCATAAGTACTGCACCTAGCGCTCTCATAAAGCACTGCACCTAGCGCTCTCATAAAGCACTGCACCTAGCGCTCTCACAAAGCACTGCACCTAGAGCTCTCATAAAGCACTGCACCTAGCACTCTCACAAAGCACTGCACCTAGCGCCCTCATAAAGCACTGCACCTAACGCTCTCAAAGCACTGCACCTAGCGCTCTCACAAAGTACTGCACCTAGCGCTCTCACAAAGCACTGCACCTAGCGCTCTCATAAAGTACGGCACCTAGCGCTCTCATAAAGTACAGCACCTAGCGCTCTTAAAGCACTGCAACTAGAGCTCTCATAAAGCACTGCACCTAGAGCTCTCATAAAGCTCTGCACCTAGCGCCCTCATAAAGCACCTCACCCAGAGCTCTCATAAATCACTGCACCTAGCGCTCTCAAAGCACTGCACCTAGAGCACTCGTAAGCACTGTACCTAGAGCTCTCATAAATCACTGCACCTAGCGCTCTCAAAGCACTGCACCTAGCGCTCCTACAAAGTACTGCACCTAGCACTCTCACAAAGCACTGCACCTAGCGCTCTCATAAATTACGGCACCTAGCGCTGTCATAAAACACTGCACCTAGCGCTCTCATGAACCACTGTACCTAGCGCTCTCATGAACCATTGCACCTAGCGCTCTCTAAAAGCACTGCACCTAGAGCTCTCACAAAGCACTGCACCTAGAGCTCTCATAAAGCACTGCACCTAGCGCTCTCACAAAGCATTGCACCTAGTGCCCTCAAAGCACTGCACTTAGCCCCCTCATAAAGCACTATACCTAGCGCCCTCAAAGCACTGCACTTAGCCCCTTCATAAAGCACTGCACCCAGCCTTCTCACAAATCACTGCACCTAGCGCTCTCATAAAGGAAGGCACCTAGGGTTCTCATAAAGCACTGCACCTAGAGCTCTCAAAGCACTGCACCAAGCACTCTCATAAAGCACTGCACCTAGCGCTCTCATCAATTACTGCACCTAGAGCTCTCAAAGCACTGCACCTAGCACCCTTAGAAAGCACTGCACCTAGCGCCCTCATAAAGCACCTCACCCAAAGCTCTCATAAATCACTGCACCTAGAGCTCTCACAAAGCACTGCACTTAGCGCTCTTAAAGTACTGCACCTAGAGCTCATAAAGCACTGCACCTAGCGCTCTCATAAAGCACTGCACCTAGCGCTCTCATGAAGCACTGCACATAGCGCTCTCATAAAGCACTTGTTGGACAGGCCACATGAAGGGCTCGTTCCCTCCCTGCACGACCAGGCCCAAGCCCGGCTACCCCAGTGTTACACACCACCACGACCCGTTTACCGTCCCCTCCGGGACCCCTGCCTCTGAACATCTCGACCTCATGGGCACGATTCCCTACCGGCATGCCCGCCCGACCTGGGCGCCATCTTGGACACAGCACCACGCGGCCGCGTGGCCTCCGATCGACCCTAACCCTGGGCTTGGCCAGGCCCGCCATCCCGGCACCACCATCCACCCAGGAGGTGAGCGGCCCACTTGGCCGGTCAATGGGAGAAAGAGGTGTCGATGGCTCTCCCCCGCCAAGGGCCGATCGCCCCCAGCTCCCCCAGGCGCTGGCTCCACCCCCCGCTGGGTGTCTGGACTCCCTCATCCCGGACCTCCCGACCCCCAAGTACGAGGGTCCGGACATCAAAGGGTGCCAGACCTATAACTGGGGCAGCTCCAGAGCAGGAAGGCAGTTGTATCCTGGAGTCGAGAGACGCAGAGAAGAACTCATCCTTGACGGACTACTGGCGCTGCCGTAGCCCTGCCTTGCGAACTATCGTCCTGCCTGCTGGCGCTGCCGCAACCTTCTGAAACCTTCATCGTCGTCGGGACCTGCTGGCGTGGCCGCGGACCGTTTGTAACCACCACCTTCATCGGGACCTGCTGGCTCCGCCGCGGACCGTCGCTACCTTCCACCATCTCGGGACCTGCCGGCTCCGCCGCGGCCCGATCATCTAGAACGCCGAGCTCGAGGATTGAGAGCTATTTTCACCTAACCAATTGGCAACAAGACTGTCCCGCTACCCCTTTCCCAATCCAGAGACCCGAACCGAGGGGACCCCTGAGTCCAGACCTCCTTGTACCATTTTACCGTACTTAAAGAATTGCTTATAAAGTATCGTTGAACCCTATCCTTGTGTGGCGTACGTCTGTGGGGGGGAAGTTACTTGTCTGTACGATCGCTGGAGACGGTTCTCCCCGGAGGCCTCTCCCCCTGTCCTCGGCCGACCCTCCCGGTCCGTCTAACATTGGTGGCCAGCGGCGCGATCCGAATCACCGCATAATCGTACAGAGAGTAGCTCACCCCACGACGAAATCACAATGACAACCAAAGAAAGCGGAGCCACCGAGAAACTCCAGATGGAGAAATTGGAAGAATACAGCCATCGTGAGTTAAAACAATTCTGCATTGAACTGGGTATCGCTACCACCGGCCTAAGTACTAAAGACGATTTCAAGCACGCCCTTGAGTCCTGGGCAGAAACCGGGGCCGTCAGACCCCCGGACCAAAATGTCGCAGCAGCAGAAAAAGACACCACGGCTCCCGAGGAGCGGAGAACGGGTCTCTCACAAGACGAGATCCAAGAACGAGAAATGTAAGAAATGAGACCCCCGGCCGGCCAGGACTTGCACCCCAGCCAGTCAGAGACCACCACTCCTATGTAAAATCGACCCCTGCTCGCCCTCTAGGTAACGCGGCGCGGGCAGCCAGGCCTAACTCGGAGGACATGTGAAGCATTTGCGCACGCACCCACTAAACAACAACATCCCCGGCCTCCCACAAAAGGAACTCCACACCATATATATATATAAAAATAGTTTCTGTATTAAGCAGGACACATAGGAACATACATTGTACAAGGTGCCAGGGGCACGGGCAGGGGCTACAGGGAAGAAGGTACAGCGCAGGGCCAAGGGACCACTGCTAGGAATCACATACAGGGGACATCTGGTATTCAGAGGGGGGCGAAGGAGGTCAAGGTACACAACATACAGGAGCACCGGTAGAGGTGCAACATAGACTACTTGTAGGGATCACTTTAGTCTTAGTCCATAGCCATCCACAGGCCAGCGGGCCTTTCTGGGGCAAGGGGCCCAGAGTCTCGATGTTCATGGCAGGGAGCCCAGGGCAAACCTAAACGTAGCAGTTGCCCACTAAGTGCTGGGCAACTGAGGGACGTCGTGTGGGCTTCGCCGACCCTGGGGACAAGGAGTGCCAACTGGAGGAGCCACTCGGGCTCGAGAACGAGGGGGGGCGTTGGCACGGTGGAGCCTCTCAGGGCTTGGAAGTAAAGGGGGGCCAAAGGGGGAGCCTCGCCGGGCTCAGAGATGAAGGGGGCCCAAGGCGGAGCCTCGCCGGGCTCGGAAGTAAAGAGGGCCAAAGGGGGAGCCTCGCCGGGCTCAGAGATGAGGGGGGGGCCCAAGGCGGAGCCTCGCCGGGCTCGGAAGTAAAGAGGGCCAAAGGGGGAGCCTCGCCGGGCTCAGAGGTGGAGGGGGCCAAGAGGGAGCCTCTCTGGGGCTCAAGGAAGGAGGAGCCGTAGGCGGAGCATCGTGGGAGTCCTTCCGGACTCTGGGGCCCAGGGAGGAGGCCTCGCGGACCCACAGCACTCCCCAAGGCAGAGGAGCGTCCCGTAGCCCGCCCGCACTCACCAGTTGTTAGAGGCGGCGGCTCCACGGGGCCTCAGCTCTTCGTCGTGGCGATGGCGGCACTCCCTCCTCCGGGAGAGCCCTAGACTGCCGGGTGCGCCTGGGGAAGCCCTCCACGGTCGGGCCAATCCCTGCGCGGCCCCGCAATGACGCGGTAGGAGTCCCGGCGGCCAGGACCAATGGCGGGGCGGCAATGCTTTCTCCGGGGCCGCCAATGGCAGCGCGGCCCTGGATAGGGAGGCGGGCACAGCGCCTCCACAGCCGACTCCGGGCTGCAGCGGTGAACTCGGGGAGGTGGCGAGGAGTAGGCTCCCTCGTAAACATGCCACGCAAGGGGGTAGGCGAGGTAGGCACTCGCTGGGCGTCTGGCAACTCCGTGGGGCAGGGCAAATGCCGGGTGGCACCGGCTCGATGAATCCAGCGCTCCCAAGCGCTAGGGTATAGATGCCGCGCTCTCAGCGCTAGGGATCAGGAGAAAAGCGCTCCCCAGAGGCCAGATGAAGGTTGCAAAAGTCCATAGGGAGTCTAGGACCTCAGGTGGAGCGTAGCCGCTCCTCGGAGGGGGAAAACCATCAGGAGTCCAGGAGTAGGGCAGGGCCCAGGGAGGCAAACCAACCCTGAGCCCAAGCAGCAGCAGCTCCTGGTAGATTCAAGTTTGAGAACAAGAACAAGTCCAGAGTGTCACAGCACCCTTTTTATACACACATTCTTGGTCTGAAGGGGCAGGCAGGGGGAGAACCAGCTGGAACTGGTTATGGGGGGATTCTTTACACTGGCCAGGCTAGGAACATCAGCCGCACCCCAGGGGGTGGAGCCAGCATTGTCTGGGGAAAACCCAGCCTCATTCATGACACTCAAACCAGACAGTCAATCCACAAGCAGACCCAGGCTCACTCCTCCCCTCACATCAGTATGCTAAACACTCCATTCACCACCGGGGCAGACCCTCCCAGATCCTGGGAGCCAGGCTCACCAGCCAGCCCCGGCCAATCATACGCCAGGCACATATTCCACAAATATGCCAACTTCCAAAAGGGGGACTTCTACACTAGACACACTCATACCTCATATACCGTTGCGCAGCATTCAATCTCACGAGTTCATACATACCAGACTTGACCCTGCACACCCTACGCATCGGGAACTACCGAGGACTCATCCATTCCCCATGCATTCCTATGGAAGGGTGGGTCGCTCTCTCCTCACACTCACTCAGAGGGGAAATCATCCTCCCCAGGTTACATATACCATAAAAACTTCAGGGGCGGACCTGCCAGATGGGCCACGTCCAACACATGCCCCTCCCAGCCCAAACGCAGGGTAGACCAATCACTACCGTGATGGACTTCCCTGCTGCAGGGCGGTAGAACATGGACGTGGCTCGCGCTACCGAGACACCCTCCAGTTCGATGCCTACCTGGGCCGATAGACATACACAGGCTAAAAATCAAGAAAAATAATAAAAAAAATAACAAAAATAATAAAGACATAGGTCCAACCAGGCCACCCCCCTGGCACGCCTTAGTTGTCCGTGACTAGGACCAGGCCCTAGGCCACCCAGATACCACTGGTCCCTGCAAATCCGAAGTGGGGGGTGGTAACCCCGGGCCCACAATAGCCCTTCTCCACTCCCTTTCTCAGGGTAGCCACGACTACCACTGTTCCTTCCACCTAGGGTCCACACCCTCAGGCTTGCCAGAGGTCACGGGCAAGAATGCCCCACCCTACCTCTACTTCTGAGGTTCCGCGTTCTCCCAGGAGAAACACCCTCAGAACACACTTTCCTAACAGTCTTGGAACTTCCTTCCTCCACTGGTCTTCCACCTGGGAACTAAGCGTTCAGCTCTCCCCAAGGCAAGCCGCGGCCGAGCCAGCAGGTCTTCCTTGTCCGGGATACAACTCAACATAAATTCGACAAAACGAGCCGCGGCAGTACTAGCCGGTCTCAAGGTTCAGCTCTCCCCAAGGCAAGCCGCGGCCGAGCCAGCAGGTCTTCCTTGTCTGGGATACAACTAACATGAATTCAACAAAACGAGCCGCGGCAGTGCCAGCAGGTCTCGAGGTTCAGCTCTCCCCAAGGCAAGCCGCGGCCGAGCCAGCAGGTCTTCCTTGTCCGGGATACAACTACCATAACTTTAACAAAACGAGCTGCAGCAGCGCCAGCAGGTCTCAAGGTTCAGCTCTCCCCAAGGCAAGCCGCGGCCGAGCCAGCAGGTCTTCCTTGTCCGGGATACAACTTAACATAAATTCAGCCAGGGCGACACCTGACGCCTAAACCACATTCAGCGGGGTACGGAACGCATGATGCATCAAACACAATTAGCAGGGCAAAAAGGGGGGGGGACACCTGACGCATCAACCACATTCAGCGGGGCACGGAACACATGCTGCCTCCAACACATTCATCAGGATAAGGAAGGACAAGATTAACGTTGATTCAGCAAGCTCCCCATCCCAGAGAACTCATACTCCATTACTCAGCATACCTCAACATTCATGCACATACCGTTCCCTAGACTGGTAGGACAGTTTTCCACCGCCCCTGATTCCTCAGCCTGACCCTCGGGGCACAGGTACCATTACTCTAGGGCAGGGACAAGGACCATACATATTTGAACACAATTTTGCAACCACCACTGGATCCCACCCTTCTGGTGAATCCAAAAAAACCATATTACACTAGGGAGATGATTTACCCTCCCAAGCTAGGGACACCTAACTCTCAGCATACATGTACATTTTTTTCTACAGAACAGATATTTAAGTAACCCTTAAAACTTTCCACAGGACGGGTATTTCTAACAATCTTTAACATTTTTCACAGACATTTTTTAGCAACCTGACCTGACCCTATGTGGCACAGGTATCATTATTCTAAGGAATGGACAGGGACCATATACATTGAACATAATTATGCTGCCACCACTGGATCCCACCCTTCTGGCGAGTCCAGAAAACACATTGTACTAGGGAGTTGATCTACCCTCCCTAGCTAGGGCCATCTAACCAGAACACATCTTTCATAGGACGGACATTTACGTAAACTCTTAAAACAATAATCTCTTTTCTTTGCGACCATTTACAATACAGAGTTTTGTAGGGAGGCCAGTTATCATTGTGGTACTGCGCAAACACAAGTCCGGATCCCACCGCTAGCCACCAGTGTAAGAAATGAGACCCCCGGCCGGCCAGGACTTGCACCCCAGCCAGTCAGAGACCACCACTCCTATGTAAAATCGACCCCTGCTCGCCCTCTAGGTAACGCGGCGCGGGCAGCCAGGCCTAACTCGGAGGACATGTGAAGCATTTGCGCACGCACCCACTAAACAACAACATCCCCGGCCTCCCACAAAAGGAACTCCACACCATATATATATATAAAAATAGTTTCTGTATTAAGCAGGACACATAGGAACATACATTGTACAAGGTGCCAGGGGCACGGGCAGGGGCTACAGGGAAGAAGGTACAGCGCAGGGCCAAGGGACCACTGCTAGGAATCACATACAGGGGACATCTGGTATTCAGAGGGGGGCGAAGGAGGTCAAGGTACACAACATACAGGAGCACCGGTAGAGGTGCAACATAGACTACTTGTAGGGATCACTTTAGTCTTAGTCCATAGCCATCCACAGGCCAGCGGGCCTTTCTGGGGCAAGGGGCCCAGAGTCTCGATGTTCATGGCAGGGAGCCCAGGGCAAACCTAAACGTAGCAGTTGCCCACTAAGTGCTGGGCAACTGAGGGACGTCGTGTGGGCTTCGCCGACCCTGGGGACAAGGAGTGCCAACTGGAGGAGCCACTCGGGCTCGAGAACGAGGGGGGGCGTTGGCACGGTGGAGCCTCTCAGGGCTTGGAAGTAAAGGGGGGCCAAAGGGGGAGCCTCGCCGGGCTCAGAGATGAAGGGGGCCCAAGGCGGAGCCTCGCCGGGCTCGGAAGTAAAGAGGGCCAAAGGGGGAGCCTCGCCGGGCTCAGAGATGAGGGGGGGGCCCAAGGCGGAGCCTCGCCGGGCTCGGAAGTAAAGAGGGCCAAAGGGGGAGCCTCGCCGGGCTCAGAGGTGGAGGGGGCCAAGAGGGAGCCTCTCTGGGGCTCAAGGAAGGAGGAGCCGTAGGCGGAGCATCGTGGGAGTCCTTCCGGACTCTGGGGCCCAGGGAGGAGGCCTCGCGGACCCACAGCACTCCCCAAGGCAGAGGAGCGTCCCGTAGCCCGCCCGCACTCACCAGTTGTTAGAGGCGGCGGCTCCACGGGGCCTCAGCTCTTCGTCGTGGCGATGGCGGCACTCCCTCCTCCGGGAGAGCCCTAGACTGCCGGGTGCGCCTGGGGAAGCCCTCCACGGTCGGGCCAATCCCTGCGCGGCCCCGCAATGACGCGGTAGGAGTCCCGGCGGCCAGGACCAATGGCGGGGCGGCAATGCTTTCTCCGGGGCCGCCAATGGCAGCGCGGCCCTGGATAGGGAGGCGGGCACAGCGCCTCCACAGCCGACTCCGGGCTGCAGCGGTGAACTCGGGGAGGTGGCGAGGAGTAGGCTCCCTCGTAAACATGCCACGCAAGGGGGTAGGCGAGGTAGGCACTCGCTGGGCGTCTGGCAACTCCGTGGGGCAGGGCAAATGCCGGGTGGCACCGGCTCGATGAATCCAGCGCTCCCAAGCGCTAGGGTATAGATGCCGCGCTCTCAGCGCTAGGGATCAGGAGAAAAGCGCTCCCCAGAGGCCAGATGAAGGTTGCAAAAGTCCATAGGGAGTCTAGGACCTCAGGTGGAGCGTAGCCGCTCCTCGGAGGGGGAAAACCATCAGGAGTCCAGGAGTAGGGCAGGGCCCAGGGAGGCAAACCAACCCTGAGCCCAAGCAGCAGCAGCTCCTGGTAGATTCAAGTTTGAGAACAAGAACAAGTCCAGAGTGTCACAGCACCCTTTTTATACACACATTCTTGGTCTGAAGGGGCAGGCAGGGGGAGAACCAGCTGGAACTGGTTATGGGGGGATTCTTTACACTGGCCAGGCTAGGAACATCAGCCGCACCCCAGGGGGTGGAGCCAGCATTGTCTGGGGAAAACCCAGCCTCATTCATGACACTCAAACCAGACAGTCAATCCACAAGCAGACCCAGGCTCACTCCTCCCCTCACATCAGTATGCTAAACACTCCATTCACCACCGGGGCAGACCCTCCCAGATCCTGGGAGCCAGGCTCACCAGCCAGCCCCGGCCAATCATACGCCAGGCACATATTCCACAAATATGCCAACTTCCAAAAGGGGGACTTCTACACTAGACACACTCATACCTCATATACCGTTGCGCAGCATTCAATCTCACGAGTTCATACATACCAGACTTGACCCTGCACACCCTACGCATCGGGAACTACCGAGGACTCATCCATTCCCCATGCATTCCTATGGAAGGGTGGGTCGCTCTCTCCTCACACTCACTCAGAGGGGAAATCATCCTCCCCAGGTTACATATACCATAAAAACTTCAGGGGCGGACCTGCCAGATGGGCCACGTCCAACAAGAAAGAACCCGACTACATGAACTAGAAATGGCCCGGCTCAAAATGGATGGTGAACTCAAGTTAGCCGAACAGAAACTGAGCCTAGAACATCTGCGGCTCCGAGAAGAACGAGAAGAGAAACAGAGACAAAGAGAGCTCGAGGAAAAGAGACTGGCATATGAACATGAGCGCAAATTAGCTGAGATAGACTTACGCAAGCAGAACAAAGAATTAGGGGTGCCCGAGCAACCTCGCACCCCGGGGGCAACAGAGAAAAAGGTACACATCCCCAAGGATGTCGTTCGAGAATACTTCCGAGAGGACGACATCCAGCAATGGTTCAAGGCCTACGAGATCGCTATGACCTCCCACCGGATCGATCGAAGCGACTGGGGAGCCGGTCTATGGGGGAGGTTCCTCAATGAGGGCCGCGATGCCCTGCTACAGCTCCCAGACCATCTGATGACCTCCTATGACCACATGAAAGCTGCCCTCCTCACCCGCTATGGGCTCACACCCGAAATGTACCGTCAGAGGTTCCGAGACTGCACCCGAATCCCGGGTACGACTTGGGTGGAATACGTGAACTATTTCAGCCGGGCCTTCGAGGGTTGGATCAAAGGGAGCAACGTCACAACTTACGAACAACTCTTCAATCTCATGGTATGGGAGCATCTATCAAACAACTGCTTCATCGAGCTCAGGCAGCACCTCCTCGACAGCAAATTGACTGATCCACGGCAGCTCGCCGCCGAGGCTGACCGGTGGGAAATCACCCGAGTGGGCCGAAATGGGTCCTATGAACCGAACCGGAACCACCACGGTCAGCACCGTCCCCGAGGAGGAGGAGGGGGCCAAGGACGAGGAAAGGACAACGCTCCGGCCGCCCCCGCTACCAGCACCCCACCCCCGGCCAACCGGGGCAACACCTCGGCGCGGCCGGGATACAGAGCCAATGTCACGTGCCACCGATGTCAGCGAGTCGGCCACTACGCAAACGACCCAAATTGTCCACAGAGCCAGACTCCGAGACCCCGCCAGATGGCTGCCGCCGCCCTGGGGGAAGAACAAATCTCCGAGGAACATGAAGAATATGAGCAAGAACACCAAGAATGGGAGCCAGCCGCCATGGCTCTAGCATGCTTAGGGGGAAAAGACATGGTCCCGCGGGTCCCCCTACCCGCCAACACCCGGAAGTACAGTCAATGGGTGAGCATTAATGGACGCCGGGCCGAAGCCCTACGTGACACCGGGGCCAGTGTAACAGCCGTCCGCTGTCACCTGGTGACCCCAGAACAGATCCTACCGAACGTTCTCTGCCCTGTCCGTTCAGCCGACAATTCGGAGAGTCTATGTCGGATGGCTTGCGTCCCCTTCGAGTGGGGAGGGGTCTCCGGCATGTTAAAAGTGACGGTCCGAGACGACGCCCCCGTAGACTGTCTCCTGGGGAATGACCTTGAAAGCTCCCCGTGGGCCGCCGTCGAAAGAAGAGAGCACCTGGGGATGTTGGGCATCCCGGACTGGGCGTGCGTCACCACCCGGTCCATGGCCGCCCGTGCCATCCCCCGACCCGAAGAGCCTGAATGGCCGGCACCTCCTCCACCGGTTGCTCCCGTAGAAGACGCCGACAGTGCTGCTCCCCCAGAACCAACTCCCGAGGGGCCCGTCCAGTCTCCGGACCTCTCCGGCCTGGATCAGTGGCAGCAAGAGGGGGGGCCCACCCAGGAACAGTTTCGCCAAGAACAAAAAACCTGTCCCTCCCTTGAGGGACTCCGCCAACAAGCCCTCGCTCAGAGCGCAGGGGATACTTCCGGAACACATTGGGTCTATTGGGACAATGACCTGTTGTACAGCGAACAGAGAATCGCGGAGTTAGGGGCCAGTCGAGTACTAGTGGTGCCCCTCCGTTTCAGAGACTTCTTGCTAAACCTGGCCCACGATGTCCCCCTGGCTGGTCACCTGGGTCAGGATAAAACCTACAGCCGCCTAGTAACCCACTTCTTCTGGCCTAAGATGAGGAACGACGTACTCCAACACTGCCGGTCTTGCCCCACGTGCCAAGCCAGTGGGAAGAGCGGCCGCAAACTGAAAGCCCCCCTGCAACCATTTCCAGTGGTCACCACCCCGTTCGAGAGGGTGGGGATAGACATTGTGGGGCCCCTCGACCCCCGCACCGCACAAGGACATCGGTTCATCCTGGTACTAGTGGACCACGCCACCCGCTACCCTGAGGCTGTCCCCCTGCGGACTGTGACAGCCCCGGTAGTCGGCCGGGCCTTGATGGGAATCTTCTCCCGTGTGGGCTTCCCCCGAGAGGTCGTCAGTGACCGGGGCACAAACTTTATTTCGAAATACATGAAGTCCCTCTGGCAACAGTGTGGGGTCACCTACCGATTCACGACCCCCTATCACCCTCAAGGAAACGGACTCGTTGAGCGGTTCAACCGCACGCTCAAAGGGATGATTGGGGGGTTGGAAGAGCCCCTCCGTCGCCAGTGGGATGTGCTACTACCGTGCCTTCTCTTTGCCTACCGAGAAGTCCCGCAGAAGTCCCTCGGCTTCAGCCCGTTTGAACTCTTGTATGGACACCCGGTGCGAGGGCCGCTCAGCCTGGTCAAAGAAGGCTGGGAACTGCCCCCTCTAAAAAACCCTCCAGATGTTTTCAAGTACCTCCTAACCCTCCGCAACCAGACCCGACGATTCCGAGAGATGGCAAAAGCAAACTTGGAGGCCAGTCAGGAAGACATGAAAAGATGGTACGACCAAAATGCCTCCTCCATCGAATTTGAACCCGGCCAACAAGTATGGGTGATGTCCCCCACAGAACCATGCGCCCTGCAAGACAAATGGACGGGGCCCTTCAAAGTAATCGAGCGCAAGGGCCCTGTCACCTATCTCATCGATATGGAATCTTCAAGGAATCCTCTCCGGGTTCTCCACGCTAATAGACTGAAACCCCATTTTGTGCGTTCAGAACTCAGCCTCCTGATGGCAACAGACAATGGGGCCGAGGAGGACTCCGAACCCCTCCCTGACCTCCTACGGACCCGGGAGAAGGACGGCTCCGTGGACGGGGTCCGACTTTCAGGGACCCTCACCCTGGAACAACGCCAAGGATGCCGAGACCTCCTGTTGCAGTTCGCCAGGCTGTTTTCCCTCACCCCAGGGGTCACCCCCTGGTGCGTACACGATGTAGACACTGGGGACAGTCCCCCTATCCGCCACCGGGCCTACCGCGTACCAGATCGGGTACGGGCCTGCATCCAAGAGGAGGTGACCCGGATGCTCACGCTCGGAGTCATCGAGCCCTCCGACAGCCCCTGGGCCAGCCCAGTAGTACTGGTCCCCAAAGCAGCCGCCCCCGGCACCACCCCAGAACTCCGGTTCTGTGTCGACTACCGGGGCCTGAATGCGGTCACCAGAACAGACGCGCATCCCATCCCCCGGGCAGATGAACTAATCGACCGCATGGGAGCTGCCCGCTACCTCAGTATCTTCGACCTGACAGCGGGCTACTGGCAGATCGGCCTCACACCCCGGGCCCAAGAACGATCTGCATTTTCCACTCCGGATGGACACTATCACTTCAAAGTCATGCCCTTCGGCATGAAGAATGCCCCAGCAACGTTTCAGCGGCTGGTAAACCAGGTCCTGGCGGGACTCGAAGAATTCAGCGCCGCCTACCTGGACGATATCGCTGTGTACAGCCATCACTGGTCCGACCACCTCCACCACCTCCGAGAGGTGCTACAGGCCCTCCAACGAGCTGGCCTCACGATTAAGGCCAGCAAATGCCAAATTGGCCAGGGGTCCGTGACCTATCTCGGACACCAGGTGGGAAGCGGTCTGGTGGCCCCTCTGCAACTCAAGATCGCTGCCATCCAGTCCTGGCAGCCCCCCATCACCCAGACCGAGGTACGCGCCTTTTTGGGACTCACAGGCTACTACCGGCGGTTTGTGAAAGACTATGGCAGTATTGTGGGGCCCCTCACGGAACTCACATCCAAGAATCACCCAAAGAAGGTCAACTGGACCCCAGACTGTCAAGCGGCCTTCGAGAAGCTGAAGGCCGCCATGTGCTCCGCCCCGGTGCTCCAGGCCCCCGACTACAGTCGGGAATTTATCGTCCAGACGGACGCCTCCGACCATGGCATTGGGGCAGTCCTTTCCCAGTTGAACACCGAAGGACTTGACCAGCCAGTGGCCTTAATCAGCCGGCGTCTCCTGGCCCGAGAACAACGCTGGAGCACCATCGAGAGGGCCTTCGCCGTGGTATGGGCCCTCAAAAAGCTCCGGCCCTACCTCTTCGGCACCCACTTCCGGGTCCAGACCGATCATCGGCCCCTGCAATGGCTAATGCAGATGCGGGGGGAAAACCCGAAACTACTACGCTGGTCCATCTCCCTGCAGGGGATGGACTTCACTGTGGAACATCGACCGGGGCAAGACCACGCCAACGCAGATGGCCTGTCACGCTTTTTCCGCCTCGACGAGGAGAGTCCCCAAGAAGATGGGTGACTCTCCCCGCCTTCAGCTGGGGGGGACGCATGTTGGACAGGCCACATGAAGGGCTCGTTCCCTCCCCGCACGACCAGGCCCAAGCCCGGCTACCCCAGTGTTACACACCACCACGACCCGTTTACCGTCCCCTCCGGGACCCCTGCCTCTGAACATCTCGACCTCATGGGCACGATTCCCTACCGGCATGCCCGCCCGACCTGGGCGCCATCTTGGACACAGCACCACGCGGCCGCGTGGCCTCCGATCGACCCTAACCCTGGGCCTGGCCAGGCCCGCCATCCCGGCACCACCATCCACCCAGGAGGTGAGCGGCCCACTTGGCCGGTCAATGGGAGAAAGAGGTGTCGATGGCTCTCCCCCGCCAAGGGCCGATCGCCCCCAGCTCCCCCAGGCGCTGGCTCCACCCCCCCGCTGGGTGTCTGGTGTTGGACAGGCCACATGAAGGGCCGCTCTCCCCCGGCTCGACCAGGCCCGAGCCCGGTCACACCAGCACCACGCACCACCATTGCACGTCCTCCGTCCCCTCAGGGACCCCTGCCCTCGAGCATGTCGACCTCGTGGGCCCGATCCACTGCCGGCCCACGCGCCCAGCCCGGGCCGCCATCTTGGACACTTCACCACGTGGCCGGCTGGCCCCCGGCCGACCTCAACCCTGGGCCTGGCCAGGCCTCAGACATCCCGGCACCACCCTCCACCCAGGAGGTGAGCGGGCTACTTGGCAAGTCAATGGGAGAAGGAGGTGTCGATGGCTCTCCCCCACCAAGTGCCGCTCGCCCATCGCCTCCCCGGGCGCTGGCTCCACCCCCCTGCTGGGTGTCTGGACTCCCTCATCCCGGACCTCCCGACCTCCAAGTGCGAGGGTCCGGACATCAAAGCACACCAGCCCTATAACTGGGGCAGCTCCAGAACAGGAAGGCAGTTGTATCTTGGAGTCGAGAGACGTAAAGAGGAACTCATCCTGGACGGACTACTGGCGCTGCCGTAGCTCTGTCCTGTGCACCATCGTCCTGCCTGTTGGCGCTGCCACAGCCGTCGTAACCTTCATCCTTCATCGTCGTCGGGACCTGCTGGCGTGGCCGCGGACCGTTGTAACCGTCATCTTTCACCGGGACCTGCAGGCTCCGCCGCGGACCGTCGTCCTTCCTTCATCCATCTCGGGACCTGCTTGGCTCCTCCACGGCCCGACCAACTAGAACGCCGAGCTCGAGGATTGAGAGCTATTTTGTACTCATTGGTAACTAAGACTGTCCCGCTACCCTTTTCCTCAGCCAGAGATTAGAACCGAGGGGACCCCTGAGTCCAGACCTCCTTGTATCGTACCATCGTAACCTAAGAATTGCATATAAAGTCTCGTTAACCTTCATCCTTGTGTGGTGTCCGTCTGTGGGGGGGAAGTTACTTGTCTGTACAGTCGTTGGAGACGGCTCTCCCTGGAGACCTCTCCCCGTAATCTCGGCCGACCCTCCCGGTCCGTCTAACATTGGTGGCCAGCGGCGCGATCCGAATCACCGCATAACGTACAGAGAGTAGCTCACCCCACGACGAACCACAATGACAACTAAAGAGAGCGGATCAACTGAGAAGTTCCAAATGGAAAAACTAGAGGAGTACAGCCATCGTGAACTAAAGCAGTTCTGCATCGAACTAGGTATCGCTACCACCGGACTAAGCACCAAAGACGATTTTAAGCATGCCCTCGAATCTTGGGCAGAGACCGGGGATGTCGAAGCCCCTGAGCAAAACACCGCGAAAAAGACCAACACGGCCCCGGAGGGGCAAAGAACCAGTCTCTCACAAGACGAGATCCAAGAAAGAGAAAAAACCCGACTACACGAACTAGAAATGGCCCGACTCAAGATGGACGTAGAACTCAAGTTGGCCGAACAAAAAATAACCTTAGAGCACCTGCGTCTCCGAGAAGAAAGAGAGGAGAAACAGAGGCAAAGGGAGCTCGAGGAAAAGAAACTAGCGTACGAGCACGAACGGAACCTAGCCGAGATCAACCTGCGCAAGCAGAATAAGGAGTTAGGGGTGCCCGACAGACCACACACCCCAGGGACCACGGAGAAAAAAGTACACATCCCCAAGGATGTTGTCCGAGAATATTTTCGAGAAGACGACATCCAGCAATGGTTTAAGGCCTATGAAATCGCGATGACTGCACACCGGATCGATAGAAACGATTGGGGAGCCGGCCTATGGGGCAAATTCCTCAATGAGGGTCGCGATACCCTGTTACAGCTCCCAGACCACCAGATGACCTCCTACGACCATATGAAAGCGGCCCTCCTCACCCGCTATGGCCTCACGCCCGAGATGTACCGTCAGAGGTTCCGAGACTGCACACGCATCCCGGGTACAACTTGGGTGGACTATGTAACGTACTTTAGCCGAGCCTTCGAAGGCTGGATCAGAGGGAACAACGTCACGACCTACGAGCAGCTGTTCAATCTGATGGTATGGGAGCATCTGTCCAACAATTGCTTCATTGAACTACGCCAACACCTCCTCGACAGCAAGTTAACCGATCCCCGGCAGCTCGCAGCCGAAGCTGACCGGTGGGAGATCACCAGAGTGGGCCGGAATGGGTCCTACGAGCAGAACCGGAACAACAATGGTCACCACCGACCCAGAGGAGGAGGAGGGGGCCAAGGACGAGGAAGAGACAACGCCCCGGTCGCCCCCGCTACCAGCACCACCCCCCCGGCCAACCGGGGCAGCACCCCAGCGCGACCGGGGTACAGAGCCAATGTTACATGTCACCGATGCCAACGAGTCGGCCACTATGCCAACGACCCAAGCTGCCCGCAGTATCAGAGTCCAAAACCCCGCCATGTGGCCGCCGCAGCACTAGGGGAAGAACAGATCTCCGAGGAACAAGAAACAGACGAGCAAGAGTATCAAGAGTGGGAGCCAGCCGCCATGACTCTCGCGTGCTTAGGGGGAAGAGACATGGTCCCGCGGGTCCCCCTACCCGCTAACACCCAGAAGTACAGCCAATGGGTGAGCATCAATGGACAACGGGCCGAAGCCCTTCGGGACACCGGGGCCAGTGTGACAGCCGTCCGCTGTCATCTGGTGACCCCAGAACAATATCTACCGAACATTCTCTGCCCTGTACGATCAGCCGACAACTCGGAAAGTCTGTGTCGGATGGCCTGCGTCCCCTTTGAGTGGGGAGGGGTCTCCGGCATGTTGAAAGTGACGGTCCGAGACGACGCCCCCGTGGACTGCCTCCTCGGAAATGACCTGGAAAGCTCCCCGTGGGCAGCCGTGGAGCGAAAAGAACACTTGGGGATGTTGGGCGTCCCGGACTGGGCGTGCGTCACCACCCGGTCCATGGCCGCCCGTGCCAACCATCACCCGGAAGAACCAGAATGGCCGGCGCCACCGCCTCCGGTCGCCCCAGCCGAGACCCCCGACCATGACATCCCCCTCGAACTTGCTCAACCTTCCGACCTCGCTAACCTTGACCAGTGGGCTCAAGAAGGGGGACCCACACAAGAACAATTTCGTCAGGAACAGAAGACCTGTCCCTCCCTCGAGGGACTCCGACAACAAGCGCTCGCCCAGAGCGCAGGGGATACCTCCGGAACTCATTGGGTCTACTGGGACAATGATCTGTTGTACAGCGAGCAACGAATCGCCGAGCTGGGGGCCAACCGAGTACTAGTAGTGCCCCTCCGCTTTAGAGACTTCCTGCTGAATCTGGCCCACGATGTCCCCCTGGCAGGGCACCTGGGACAGGATAAAACTTACAGCCGCCTAGTGACCCACTTCTTCTGGCCCAAAATGAGAAACGATGTGCACCAGCATTGCCGATCTTGCCCCACGTGCCAAGCTAGTGGAAAGAGCGGCCGCAAACTAAAGGCCCCCCTGCAACCCTTTCCAGTAGTCACGACCCCATTTGAGAGGGTCGGGATAGACATTGTGGGACCCCTGGACCCGCGTACAAGACAAGGCCATCGCTTCATCCTGGTACTGGTAGACCACGCCACCCGCTACCCTGAGGCTATTCCTCTCCGGACCGTGACAGCCCCAGTGGTCGGCCGGGCCCTGATGGGGATCTTCTCCCGTGTGGGGTTCCCCCGAGAAGTCGTCAGCGACAGAGGCACGAACTTTATCTCTAAATACATGAAGTCCCTCTGGCAACAGTGTGGGGTCACCTACCGCTTCACGACCCCCTATCACCCCCAAGGCAACGGACTTGTTGAGCGGTTCAATCGCACGCTAAAAGGGATGATCGGGGGATTGGAAGAGCCCCTCCGTCGCCAGTGGGACGTGCTGCTGCCGTGCCTCCTCTTCGCCTACCGGGAGGTCCCACAGAAGTCCCTAGGCTTCAGCCCATTCGAACTGCTATATGGGCACCCAGTACGGGGGCCGCTCAGCCTGATCAAAGAAGGCTGGGAGATGCCTCCGGCCAAGAGTCCTCCAGATGTCTTCCGGTACCTCCTCACCCTCCGCAACCAGTCCCGGCGGTTCAGAGACCTAGCAAAAGCCAACCTAGAGGCCAGTCAAGAGGACATGAAGAAATGGTATGACCAGAACGCCTCATCCATTGAATTCGAGCCGGGGCAACAGGTATGGGTAATGTCCCCCACGGAGCCATGCGCTCTCCAAGACAAATGGACGGGACCCTTCAAAGTAATCGAGCGCAAGGGTCCTGCCACCTATCTGATCGATATGGAGTCCTCCCGGAATCCACTCCGAGTCCTCCACACCAACCGACTGAAGCCCCACTTTGCACGAACAGAACTCAGCCTACTGATGGCCACAGACAATGGGGTTGAAGACGACTCCGAGCCTCTCCCTGACCTCTTGCGGACCCAGGAGCAAGACGGCTCCGTGGATGGGGTCCGACTCTCGGAGACCCTCACCAGAGAACAACGCCAAGAGTGCCAAGCCCTCCTGTCACGGTTCGCCAGTCTGTTCTCCCTCACCCCAGGTGTCACTTCCTGGTGTGTGCACGATGTGGACACCGGAGACAGCCCTCCTATCCGCCACCGGGCCTACCGCGTACCTGATCGGGTACGGGCCTGCATCCAGGCAGAAGTAGCTAAGATGCTCACGCTCGGGGTCATCGAGCCCTCAGACAGTCCATGGGCCAGCCCAGTCGTACTGGTCCCCAAAGCAGCCGCCCCCGGAACCACACCAGAACTCCGGTTCTGCGTCGACTACCGGGGCCTGAATGAAGTCACCAGAACGGACGCACATCCCATCCCCCGGGCAGATGAACTGGTCGACCGAATGGGAGCTGCCCGCTACCTCAGCATCTTCGACCTGACAGCAGGTTATTGGCAGATCGGCCTCACACCCCGAGCACAAGAACGTTCTGCCTTCTCCACCCCCGATGGCCACTATCATTTTACGGTCATGCCCTTCGGCATGAAAAATGCCCCAGCGACTTTCCAACGGCTCGTCAATCAGGTCCTGGCGGGGCTCGAAGAGTTCAGCGCCGCCTACCTGGACGACATCGCTGTGTACAGCCACCATTGGACCGAGCACCTCCACCACCTCCGAGCAGTGCTGCAAGCCCTTCAGCGAGCTGGCCTTACGATCAAGGCCAGCAAGTGCCAAATTGGACAAGGGTCTGTGACCTACCTTGGACACCAGGTGGGAAGCGGCCTAGTGGCCCCTCTACAGCTGAAAATTGCCGCCATCCAGAACTGGCAGCCCCCTATCACCCAAACCGAGGTGCGAGCCTTCCTGGGCCTCACGGGCTACTACCGAAGGTTCGTGAAAGACTATGGTACCATAGTGGGGCCTCTCACCGAACTCACGTCAAAAAATCAGCCCAAGAAGGTGAACTGGACCTCCGAGTGTCAAGCGGCATTCGAACAGTTGAAGGCCGCCATGTGTTCCGCTCCTGTGCTCCAGGCCCCAGACTACAGCCGGGAGTTCGTCGTCCAGACGGACGCCTCCGACCAGGGCATTGGGGCAGTCCTGTCTCAAGTGAACACCGAAGGCCTTGATCAACCAGTGGCCTTCATCAGCCGGAGACTCCTACCACGGGAGCAACGCTGGAGCACCATAGAGAGGGAAGCCTTCGCTGTGGTATGGGCCCTCAAGAAGCTCCGGCCCTACCTTTTCGGCACCCACTTTCGGGTGCAGACCGACCACCGACCCCTGCAGTGGCTGATGCACATGCGGGGGGAAAACCCCAAGTTGCTACGCTGGTCCATATCCTTGCAGGGTATGGACTTCACCGTCGAACACCGGCCTGGGTCCGACCACGCCAATGCGGATGGCCTGTCCCGGTTTTTCCGCCTCGACGAAGAGAGTCCCCAAGAGGATGGGTGACTCTCCCCGCCTTCAGCTGGGGGGGACGCATGTTGGACAGGCCACATGAAGGGCCGCTCTCCCCCGGCTCGACCAGGCCCGAGCCCGGTCACACCAGCACCACGCACCACCATTGCACGTCCTCCGTCCCCTCAGGGACCCCTGCCCTCGAGCATGTCGACCTCGTGGGCCCGATCCACTGCCGGCCCACGCGCCCAGCCCGGGCCGCCATCTTGGACACTTCACCACGTGGCCGGCTGGCCCCCGGCCGACCTCAACCCTGGGCCTGGCCAGGCCTCAGACATCCCGGCACCACCCTCCACCCAGGAGGTGAGCGGGCTACTTGGCAAGTCAATGGGAGAAGGAGGTGTCGATGGCTCTCCCCCACCAAGTGCCGCTCGCCCATCGCCTCCCCGGGCGCTGGCTCCACCCCCCTGCTGGGTGTCTGGACTCCCTCATCCCGGACCTCCCGACCTCCAAGTGCGAGGGTCCGGACATCAAAGCACACCAGCCCTATAACTGGGGCAGCTCCAGAACAGGAAGGCAGTTGTATCTTGGAGTCGAGAGACGTAAAGAGGAACTCATCCTGGACGGACTACTGGCGCTGCCGTAGCTCTGTCCTGTGCACCATCGTCCTGCCTGTTGGCGCTGCCACAGCCGTCGTAACCTTCATCCTTCATCGTCGTCGGGACCTGCTGGCGTGGCCGCGGACCGTTGTAACCGTCATCTTTCACCGGGACCTGCAGGCTCCGCCGCGGACCGTCGTCCTTCCTTCATCCATCTCGGGACCTGCTTGGCTCCTCCACGGCCCGACCAACTAGAACGCCGAGCTCGAGGATTGAGAGCTATTTTGTACTCATTGGTAACTAAGACTGTCCCGCTACCCTTTTCCTCAGCCAGAGATCAGAACCGAGGGGACCCCTGAGTCCAGACCTCCTTGTATCGTACCATCGTAACCTAAGAATTGCATATAAAGTCTCGTTAACCTTCATCCTTGTGTGGTGTCCGTCTGTGGGGGGGAAGTTACTTGTCTGTACAGTCGTTGGAGACGGCTCTCCCTGGAGACCTCTCCCCGTAATCTCGGCCGACCCTCCCGGTCCGTCTAACATCTGGACTCCCTCATCCCGGACCTCCCGACCCCCAAGTACGAGGGTCTGGACATCAAAGGGCGCCAGACCTATAACTGGGGCAGCTCCAGAGCAGGAAGGCAGTTGTATCCTGGAGTCGAGAGACGCAGAGAAGAACTCATCCTTGACGGACTACTGGCGCTGCCGTAGCCCTGCCTTGCGAACTATCGTCCTGCCTGCTGGCGCTGCCGCAACCTTCTGAAACCTTCATCGTCGTCGGGACCTGCTGGCGTGGCCGCGGACCGTTTGTAACCACCACCTTCATCGGGACCTGCTGGCTCCGCCGCGGACCGTCGCTACCTTCCACCATCTCGGGACCTGCCGGCTCCGCCGCGGCCCGATCATCTAGAACGCCGAGCTCGAGGATTGAGAGCTATTTTCACCTAACCAATTGGTAACAAGACTGTCCCGCTACCCCTTTCCCAATCCAGAGACCCGAACCGAGGGGACCCCTGAGTCCAAACCTCCTTGTACCATTTTACCGTACTTAAAGAATTGCTTATAAAGTATCGTTGAACCCTATCCTTGTGTGGCGTACGTCTGTGGGGGGGAAGTTACTTGTCTGTACGATCGCTGGAGACGGTTCTCCCCGGAGGCCTCTCCCCCTGTCCTCGGCCGACCCTCCCGGTCCGTCTAACAGCACTGCACCTAGCGCTCTAATAAAGCACTGCACCGAGAGCTCTCATAAAGCACTGCACCTAGCGCCCTTAAAGCACTGCACCTAGAGCTCTCGTAAAGCACTGCAACTAGCCCCCTCATAAAGCACTGCACCTAGCCCCCTCATAAAGCACTGCACCTAGCGCTCTCATAAAGCACTGCACCTAGCGCCCTCATAAAGCACTGCACCTAACACCCTCAAAGCACTGCACCTAGCGCCCTCATAAAGCACTGCACCTAGAGCTCTCAAAGCACTGCACCTAGTGCCCTCATAAAGCACTGCACCTAGCGCCCTCAAAGCACTGCACCTAGCGCCCTCATAAAGCTCTGCACGTAAAGCTCTCACAAAGCACTGCACCTAGTGCTCTCATAAAGCACTGCACCTAGTGCTTTCATAAAGCACTGCACGTAGAGCTCTCACAAAGCACTGCACGTAAAGCTCTCACAAAGCACTGCACCTAGCGCTCTCACAAAGCACTGCACGTAGAGCTCTCACAACGCACTGCACGTAAAGCTCTCACAAAGCACTGCACCTAGTGCTCTCATAAAGCACTGCACCTAGTGCTTTCATAAAGCACTGCACCTAGAGCTCTCACAAAGCACTGCACCTAGCGCTCTCATAAAGCACTGCACCTAGAGCTCTCACAAAGCACTGCACCTAGAGCTTTCACAAAGCACTGCTCCTAGTGCCTATATAAAGCACTGCACCTAGCACCCTCATAAAGTGGAGAAGTGTGGCTCACAGGTTAGAGCAGGCAGACCCTAAAGCAGAGGTCATACCCGGGACCAGGGTTCGATTCCCGACGCGGCAGGTTGTTGAGCTCAAATGTCCACGGACTCGATAATTCTCACTTTGGTGCCTGACCTAATCACGGGTTCACACTCTGCAACTCTGGGCATTAAGCTTCCTTAATCTCCACAACTGCCCCCCCGCGGCGGGATGCCTGGCTTTCACCTTGGGGATGCCCTGTAGGGGCTATCTCACAGGGAAAAACTAGGACGGGTTCCCAAGGCAAGCGCGGAGATACCCCTTCGGGGGTCGATTCTGGCGCTATATAAGAAATACAATAATAATAATAAAGCACTGCACCTAGCACCCTCATAAAGCACTGCACCTAGCACCCTCAAAGCACTGCACCTAGCACTCTCATGAACCACTGTACCTAGCGCTCTCATGAACCACTGCACCTAGCACTCTCCGAAAGCACTGCACCTAGCGCTCTCACAAAGTACTGCACTTAGCGCTCTCACAAAGCACTGCACCTAGAGCTCTCAAAGCACTGCACCTAGCACCCTCAAAGCACTGCACCTAGAGCTCTCATAGCACTGCACCTAGCACCCTCATAAAGCACTGCATCTAGCGCCCTCATAAAGCACTGCACCTAGAGCTCTCATAAAGCTCGCATCTTGGGGCGATCGACGTTTTTGGTGGCTGCCCCAAAGCTCTGGAACACGCTACCCCTAAACATCAGGGAGAGCTCCTCCCTCCTTCAATTCCGCAAGCTCCTAAAAACTTGGCTTTTCGATCAATGACTGCCCCCTCCTCACGCTAACCATCACAAATAACTGGTTTTATTAGCGCCAAGACGCCTGAGGGTATATGATGCGCTTTACAAATATCAAAAATAAATAAATAAATAAATAAAGCACTGCACCTAGCACTCCCATGAACCACTGTACCTAGCGCGTTTATGAACCACTGCACCTAGCGCTCTCTGAAAGCACTGCACCTAGAGCTCTCACAAAGCACTGCACCTAGAGCTCTCACAAAGCACGGCACCTAGCGCTCTCACAAAGCACTGCACCTAGTGCCCTCAAAGCACTGCACTTAGCCCCCTCATAAAGCACTACACCTAGCGCCCTCAAAGCACTGCACTTAGCCCCTTTATAAAGCACTGCACCCAGTCATCTCACAAATCACTGCACCTAGCGCTCTCATAAAGGAAGGCACCTAGTGTTCTCATAAAGTACTGCACAAGAGCTCAAAAAGCACTGCACCAAGCACTCTCATAAAGCACTGCACCTAGCGCTCTCATAAATTACTGCACCTAGCTTCCTTATAAAGCACTGCACCTAGCGCCCTCCGAAAGCACTGCACCTAGCGCCCTCCGAAAGAACTGCACCTAGCGCTCTCAAAGCACTGCACCTAGCGCTCTCAAAGCAGTGCAACTAGAGCTCTCATAAAGCACTGCACCTAGAGCTCTCACAAAGCACTGCACTTAGCGCTCTTAAAGTACTGTATCTAGCGCTCTCATAAAGCACTGCACGTAGAACTCTCATAAAGCACTGCACCTAGAACTCTCATAAAGCACTGCACCTAGACCTCTCATAAAGCACTGCATCTTGTGCTCTCATAAAGCACTGCACATAGCGCTCTCATAAAGCACTGCACATAGCGCTCTCATAAAGCACTGCACCTAGCGCTCTCATAAAGCACTGCACCTAGCGCTCTCATATAGCACTGCACCTAGCGCTTTCATATAGCATTGCACATAGCGCTCTCATAAAGTACTGCACCTAGTGCACACATAAAGCACTGCACCTAGCGCTCTCATAAAGCACTGCACCTAGCGCTCTCAGAAAGCACGGCACCTACAGCTCTCATAAATCACTGCACCTAGCGCCCTTAAAGCACTGCACCTAGAGCTCTCGTAAAGCACTGCAACTAGCCCCCTCATCAAGCACTGCACCTAGCCCCCTCATAAAGCACTGCACCTAGCGCTCTCATAAAGCACTGCACCTAGCACCCTCATAAAGCACTGCATCTAGCGCTCTCATAAAGCACTGCACATAGCGCTCTCATAAAGCACTGCACATAGCGCTCTCATAAAGCACTGCACGTAGCGCTCTCATAAAGCACTGCACCTAGCGCTCTCATAAAGCACTGCACCTAGCGCTCTCATAAAGCATTGCACCTAGCGCTCTCATAAAGCATTGCACCTAGCGCTCTCATAAAGCACTGCACCTAGCGCTCTCATAAAGCACTGCACCTGGGCGCTCTCATAAAGCACTGCACCTAGCGCTCTCATAAAGCACTGCACCTAGCGAGCTCATTAAGCACGGCACCTACAGCTCTCATAAATCACTGCACCTAGCGCCCTTAAAGCACTGCACCTAGAGCTCTCGTAAAGCACTGCAACTAGCCCCCTCATCAAGCACGGCACCTAGCCCCTTCATAAAGCACTGCACCTAGCGCTCTCATAAAGCACTGCACCTAGCACCCTCATAAAGCACTGCACCTAGCGCCCTCAAAGCACTGCACCTTTCGCCCTCATAAAGCACTGCACCTAGCGCTCTCAAAGCACTGCACCTAGCGCACTCATAAAGCACTGCACCTAGCGCCCTCAAAGCACTGCACCTACAGCCCTCATAAAGCTCTCACAACGCACTGCACCTAGAGCTCTCACAACGCACTGCACCCAGCGCTCTCACAAAGCACTGCACCTAGCGTCCTCATAAAGCACTGCACCTAGCGCTCTCACAAAGCACTGCACGTAGAGCTTTCACAAAGCACTGCACGTAGAGCTCTCACAAAGCACTGCATCTAGTGCTCTCATAAAGCACTGCACCTAGAGCTCTCACAAAGCACTGCACCTAGCGCTCTCATAAAGCACTGCACCTAGTGCTTTCATAAAGCACTGCACCTAGCGCTCTCATAAAGCACTGCACCTAGTGCGCTCACAAAGCACTGCAACTAGCACCCTCAAAGGACTCCACCTAGAGCTCTCATAAAGCACTGCACCTAGAGCTCTCATAAAGCACTGCACCTAGTGCCCATATAAAGCACTGCACCTAGCACCCTCAAAGCACTGCACCTAGAGCTCTCAAAGCACTGCTATTAGCATCCTCCTAAAGCACTGCACCTAGAGCTCTCAAAGCTCTGCACCTAGCGCTCTCATAAAGCACTGCACCTAGCACCCTCATAAAGCACTGCACCTAGCACCCTCAAAGCACTGCACCTAGCACCCTCAAAGCACTGCACCCAGCACTCTCATGAACCACTGCACCTAGAGCTCTCATAAAGCACTGCACCTAGCGCTCTCACAAAGCACTGCACCTAGTGCTCTCATAAAGGAAGGAACCTAGCACTGCACCTAGAGCTCTCAAAGCACTGCACCAAGCACTCTCATAAAGCACTGCACCTAGCGTCCTTATAAAGCACTGCACCTAGCGCCCTCCGAAAACACTGCACCTAGCCCCCTCATCAAGCACTGCACCGTGCCCCCTCATCAAGCACTGCACCTAGCCCCCTCATAAAGCGCTGCACCTAGTGCTCTCATAAAGCACTGCACTTAGCGCTCTTAAAGTACTGCACCAAGAGCTCATAAAGCACTGGACCTAGAACTCTCATAAAGCACTGCGTCTAGCGCTCTCATAAAGCACTGCACGTAGCACTCTCATAAAGCACTGCACGTAGCGCTCTCAAAGCACTGCACGTAGCGCTCTCATAAAGCACTGCACCTAGAGCTCTCATAAAGCACTGCAACTAGCGCTCTCATAAAGCACACCTAGCGCTCTCATAAATCACTGCACCTAGCGCTCTCATAAATCCCTGTACCTAGCGTCCTCATAAAGCACTGCACCCAGCCCTCTCACAAATCACTGCACCTAGTGCTCTCATAAAGGAAGGAACCTAGCACTGCACCTAGAGCTCTCAAAGCACTGCACCAAGCACTCTCATAAAGCACTGCACCTAGCGTCCTTATAAAGCACTGCACCTAGCGCCCTCCGAAAACACTGCACCTAGCCCCCTCATCAAGCACTGCACCGTGCCCCCTCATCAAGCACTGCACCTAGCCCCCTCATAAAGCGCTGCACCTAGTGCTCTCATAAAGCACTGCACTTAGCGCTCTTAAAGTACTGCACCAAGAGCTCATAAAGCACTGGACCTAGAACTCTCATAAAGCACTGCGTCTAGCGCTCTCATAAAGCACTGCACGTAGCACTCTCATAAAGCACTGCACGTAGCGCTCTCAAAGCACTGCACGTAGCGCTCTCATAAAGCACTGCACCTAGAGCTCTCATAAAGCACTGCAACTAGCGCTCTCATAAAGCACACCTAGCGCTCTCATAAATCACTGCACCTAGCGCTCTCATAAATCCCTGTACCTAGCGTCCTCATAAAGCACTGCACCTACAGCTCTCATAAATCACTGCACCTAGCGCCCTTATAAAGCACTGCACCTAGAGCTCTTGTAAAGCACTGCACCAAGAGCTCTCATAAATCACTGCACCTAGCCCCCTCATCAAGCACTGCACCTAGCCCCCTCATCAAGCACTGCACCTAGCCCCCTCATCAAGCACTGCACCTAGCGCCCTCATAAAGCACTGCACCTGGCGCCCTCAAAGCACTGCACCTAGCGCCCTCAAAGCACTGCACCTAGCGCCCTCAAAGCACTGCACCTAGTGCCCTCAAAGCACTGCACCTAGCGCCCTCATAAAGCACTGCACCTAGCGCCCTCATAAAGCACTGCATCTACAGCTCTCACAAAGCACTGCACCTAGCGCTCTCACAAAGCACTGCACCTAGCGCTCTCACAAAGCACTGCACCTAGCGTCCTCATAAAGCACTGCACCTAGCGCCCTCATAAAGCACTGCACCTAGAGCTCTCATAAAGCACTGCACCTAGAGCTCTCACAAAGCACTGCACCTAGTGCCCTCATAAAGCACTGCACCTAGCACCCTCATAAAGCACTGCACCTAGCGCTCTCACACAGCACTGCACTTAGCCCCCTCACAAAGCACTGCACTTAGCGCTCTCACAAAGCACTGCACTTAGCCCCCTCATAAAGCACTGCACCTAGCCCCCTCAAAGCACTGCAACTAGCCCTCTCATAAGGCACTACACCTAGCACTCTCACAAAGCACTGCACCTAGCGCCCTTAAAGCACTGAACCTAGCGCCCTCATACAGCACTGCACCTAGCACTCTCACAAAGCACTGCAAATAGCGCTCTCAAAGCACTGCACCTAGAGCTCTCATAAAGCACTGCACCTAGCACTCTCATAAAGCACTGCGCCTAGCGCTCTCAAAGCACTGCGCCTAGTGCTCACAAAGCACTGCACCTAGAGCGCTATAAAGCCCTGCGCCTAGCGCTCTCACAAAGCACTGCACCTAGAGCTCTCTAAAGCACTGCACCTAGAGCTCTCATAAAGCACTGCACCTAGAGCTCTCATAAAGCACTGCACCTAGAGCTCTCATAAATCACTGCACCTAGCGCTCTCACAAAGCACTGCACTTAGCCCCCTCACAAAGCACTGCACTTAGCGCTCTCACAAAGCACTGCACTTAGCTCCCTCATAAAGCATTGCACCTAGCCCCCTCAAAGCACTGCAACTAGCCCTCTCATAAGGCACTACACCTAGCACTCTCACAAAGCACTGCACCTAGCGCCCTTAAAGCACTGAACCTAGCGCCCTCATACAGCACTGCACCTAGCACTCTCACAAAGCACTGCGCCTAGGGCTCTCAAAGCACTGCGCCTAGCGCTCACAAAGCACTGCACCTAGAGCGCTCTAAAGCACTGCACCTAGAGCTCTCACAAAGCACTGCACTTAGCTCCCTCATAAAGCATTGCACCTAGCCCCCTTAAAGCACTGCAACTAGCCCTCTCATAAGGCACTACACCTAGCACTCTCACAAAGCACTGCACCTAGAGCGCTCTAAAGCACTGCACTTAGCGCTCTCACAAAGCACTGCACTTAGCTCCCTCATAAAGCATTGCACCTAGCCCCCTCAAAGCACTGCAACTAGCCCTCTCATAAGGCACTACACCTAGCACTCTCACAAAGCACTGCACCTAGCGCTCTCAAAGCACTGCACCTAGAGCTCTCATAAAGCACTGCACCTAGCACTCTCATAAAGCACTGCGCCTAGGGCTCTCAAAGCACTGCGCCTAGCGCTCACAAAGCACTGCACCTAGAGCGCTCTAAAGCACTGCACCTAGAGCTCTCATAAATCACTACACCTAGCGCCCTCATAAAGCACTGCACCTAGCGCTCTCTAAAGCACTGCACCTAGAGCTCTCATAAATCACCGCACCTAGCGCCCTCAAAGCACTGCACCTAGAGCTCTCATAAAGCATTACACCTAGAGCTCTCACAAAACACTGCACCTAGCGCTCTCACAAAGCACTGCAACTAGCGCTCACAAAGCACTGCACCTAGAGCTCTCTAAAGCACTGCGCCTAGCGCTCTCACAAAGCACTACACCTAGAGCTCTCATAAATCACTGTACCTAGAGCTCTCTAAAGCACTGCGCCTAGCGCTCTCACAAAGCACTACACCTAGAGCTCTCATAAATCACTGCACCTAGCGCTCTCATAAAGCACTACACCCAGAGCTCTTATAGGGGAAAGCACATAAAACACGAATAAAGCACTGCATCTGGCAGCCTCACAAAGCAATGCGCTGTCTCTCACTCTGTAGTAAAGAGCTTCTCTGCTGTCTCTCTGCAGTAAAGAGCTTCTCGACGGTCTCTTTTTCTCTCTCTGCAGTAGAGAGCTTCTCTGCTGTCTCTCACTCTGCAGTAAAGAGCTTGTCTGCTGTCTCTCTCTCTGCAGTAAAGAGCTTCTCTGCTGTCTCTCACTCTGCAGTGAAGAGCGTCTCTGCTGAGCCTCTCTCTCTCTCTGCAGTAAAGAGCGTGTCTGCTGTCTCACTCTCTCTGCAGTAAAGAGCTTCTCTGCTGTCTCTCTCTCTCACTGCAGTAAAGAGCTTCTCTGCTGTCTCTCACTGTAGTAAAGAGCTTCTCTGCTGTCTCTCTGCAGTAAAGAGCGTGTCTGCTGTCTCACTCTCCTGTGGCTTGTCTCACCTCCACTTCAGAAGGGAAGGAGTACCACTGCCCTCACCCCCACCTCCAGGCCCTCACACCTGGCTGAGCCCCCCCACCTCCAGGCCCTCACACCTTGCTGACCCCCCCACCTCTAGGCCCTCACACCTTCCTGACCCCCCCACCTCCATGCCCTCACGCTTTGCTGACCCCCCCACCCGCCTCCAGGCCCTCACACCTTGCTGACCCCCCCACACTTCAAGGCCCTAACACCTTGCTGACCCCCCTCACCTCCAGGCCCTCACACCTTGCTGACCCCCCCCCCCCACACTTCAAGGCCCTAACACCTTGCTGACCCCCCTCACCTCCAGGCCCTCACACCTGGCTGACCCCCCCCCCCTCACCTTCCTTGTCACCGACATCAGTAAAATCTTGGCTCTGGACGATCTTTTCCACAATATCATCAGCGTCCATCCGAGTGTCATCGACCCAGGAGGGGCGGCTCTCCACCGAGTCGGTCTTCCTGCTACAAAGACACAAGCATGAGCAGCATCAGCACCAGCCGTAACGAGCAGCATCAGCACCAGCAGTAACGAGCAGCATCAGCACCAGCAGTAATGAATAGCCTCAGCGCCAGCAGTAAAGAGCATCATCAGCACCAGCAGTAACAAGCATCATCAGCAGTAATAAGCATCATCATCAGCGGCAGCCGTAATGAGCAGCATCAGCGCCAGCAGTAACGAGCAGCATCAGCACCAGCCGTAATGAGCAGCATCAGCACCAGCCGTAACGAGCAGCATCAGCACCAGCAGTAATGAGCAGCATCAGCACCAGCAGTAATGAGCCGCATCAGCACCAGCAGTAATGAGCACCAGCAGTAATGAGCAGCACCAGCAGTAATGAGTAGCATCAGCGCCAGCAGTAACGAGCATCATCAGCAGTAACCAGCAGCATCAGCACCAGCAGTAACGAGCAGCATCAGCGCAGGCAGTAATGAGCATCATCAGCACCAGCAGTAACGAGCAGCATCATTAGCGCCAGCAGTATCGAGCAGCATCATCAGCGCCAGCAGTAACAAGCAGCATCATCAGGCTAGCAGTAATGAGCAGCACCAGCAGTAATGAGCAGCATCAGCACAAGCAGTAACAAACAGCAGCATCAGCGCCAGCAGTAACAAGCAGCATCAGCAGTAACAAGCAGCATCATCAGCACCAGCAGTAATGAGCAGCATCAGCACAGGCAGTAATGAGCAGCATCAGCGCCAGCAGTAACGAGCAGCATCATCAGCGCCAGCAGTAACGAGCATCATCATCAGCGCCAGCAGGAATGAGCAGCACCAGCAGTAATGAGCAGCATCAGCACCAGCAGTAATGAGCAGCATCAGCATGAGAAGTAACAAGCATCATCATCAGCGCCAGCAGTAATGAGCAGCATCAGCACAAGCAGTAACGAGCACCATCAGCAGTAACAAGCAGCATCATCAGCGCCAGCAGTAATGAGCAGCACCAGCAGTTACAAGAAGCATCAAAAGCGCCAGCAGTAATGAGCAGCATCAGCACGAGCAGTAACAAGCAGCATCATCAGCACCAGCAGGAATGAGCAGCATCAGCACCAGCAGTAACGAGCAGCATCAGCACCAGCAGTAACGAGCAGCATCAGCGCCAGCATTGCTGAGCAGCACCAGCAGTAACAACCAGCACCAGCAGTAATGAGCAGCATCATCGCTAGCATTATTAGCACCAGCAGTAAAAACCAGCATCAGCACCAGCAGCCGTGTAACAAGCAGCATCAGCACCAGCAGTAATGAGCAGCATCAGCACCAGCAGTAATGAGCAGCATCAGCACCAGCAGTAATGAGCAGCATCAGCACCAGCCGTAATGAGCAACACCAGCAGCCATGTAACGAGCAGCATCAGCACCAGCAGTAACAACCAGCATCAGCGCCAGCAGCCATGTAACGAGCAGCATCAGCACCAGCAGTAATGAGCAGCATCAGCACCAGCAGTAATGAGCAGCATCAGCACGAGCAGTAACAAGCAGCATCATCAGCACCAGCAGGAATGAGCAGCATCAGCACCAGCCGTAACAAGCAGCATCAGCACCAGCAGTAACAAGCAGCATCAGCGCCAGCAGTAATGAGCAGCATCAGCGCCAGCATTGCTGAGCAGCACCAGCACCAGCAGTAACAACCAGCACCAGCAGTAATGAGCAGCATCATCGCTAGCAGTAACCAGCATTATTAGCACTAGCAGTAAAAACCAGCATCAGCGCCAGCAGCTGTGTAACAAGCAGCATCAGCACCAGCAGTAATGAGCAGCATCAGCACCAGCAGTAATGAGCAGCATCAGCACCAGCAGTAATGAGCAGCATCAGCACCAGCCGTAATGAGCAACACCAGCAGCCATGTAACGAGCAGCATCAGCACCAGCAGTAACAACCAGCATCAGCGCCAGCAGCCATGTAACGAGTAGCATCAGCACCAGCAGTAATGAGCAGCACCAGCAGTAATGGGCAGCATCAGCAGCATCAGCAGGAATGAGTAGCATCAGCACCATGAGTAATGAGCAGCATCCGCACCAGCAGTAATGAGCGGCATCCGCACCAGCAGTAATGAGCAGCGCCAGCAGTAACGAGCAGCATCAGCACCAGCAGTAACGAGCAGCATCAGCAGCAGCATTGCTGAGTAGCATCAGTGCAAGCAGTAACGAGCAGCATTAGCAGTAACGAGCAACGTCAGCACCAGCAGTAATGAGCAGCATCAGCAGGAATGAGCAACATCAGCACCAGCACTCTATCCTTCCCCAGAGCTCCTGCACTGGATCCTTCCCTTCTGCCCAGAACCCTTCCTCCTGTACTGGATCCCTCCCTCCTGCACTGGATCCTTCCCTCCTGCACTAGATACTTCCCTCCTGCACTGGATCCCTCCCTTCTGCACAGGATCCTTTCCTCCTGTACTGGATCCCTCCCTCCGGCACTCGATCCCTCCCACCTGCACTTGATCCCACCCTCCTGCACTTGTTCCCTCCCTCCTGCACTCGATCCTTCCCTCCAGCACTGGATTCCTCCCTCCCTCCTGCACTGGATCCTTCCCTCCTGCACTGGATCCTTTCCTCCTGCACTGGATTCCTTCCTCCTGCACTCGATCCTTCCCTCCTGCACTGGATCCTTCCCTCCAGCACAGGATTCCTCCCTCCCTCCTGCACTGGATCCTTCCCTCCAGCAATCGATCCCTCCCTCCTGCACTGGATCACTCCCTCCCTCCAGCACTGGATCCTACCCTTCTGCACTGGATCCCTCCCTCCCTCCCTCCTGCACTGGATCCCTCCCTCCTGCACTGGATCCCTCCCTCCCTCCTGCACTGGATCCCTCCCTCCCTCCAGCACTGGATCCTTCCCTCCTGCACTGGATCCCTCCCTCCCTCCTGCACTGGATCCTTCCCTCCTGCACTGGATTATTCCCTCCAGCACTGGATTCCTCGCTCCCTCCTGCACTGGATCCCTCCCTCGTGCACTGGATCCTTCCCTCCATCACTGGATCCCTCCCTCTAGCACTGGATCCCTCCCCCTCCTTCCTGCAAGGGATCCCTCCCTCCTGCACTGGATCCCCACCCTCCCTCCCTCCTGCACTGGATCCATCCCTCCCTCCAGCACTGGATCCATCCCTCCTGCACCGGATCCCTCCCTTCCTCCAGCACTGGATCCTTCCCTCCAGCACTGGATCCTTCCCTCCAGCACTGGATCTTTCCCTCCTGTACTGGATCCTTCCCTCCTGAATTGGATCCCTCCCTCCGGCACTGGATCCCTCCCTCCCTCACTGGATCCTTCCCTCTGGCACTGGATCCCTCCCTCTGGCACAGGATCCCTCCCTCCCTCCTGTACAGGATCCTTCCCTCCAGCACTGGAGGATCTTTCTCTCCTGCACTGGATCCTTCCCTCCTGCACTGGATCCTTCCCTCCTGCACTGGATCCCTCCCTCCAGCACTGGATCCCTCCCTCCTGCACTGGATCCTCCCTCCAGCACTGGATCCCTCCCCCTGCACTGGATCCCTCCCTAGAGCACTGGATCCCTCCCTCTTGCACTGGATCCCTCCCCCAGCACTGGATCCTGGCCACCAGCACTGGATCCTTCCCTCCGACACTGGATCCCTCCCTCCAGCACTGGATCCTGGCCACCAGCACTGGATCCTTCCCTCTTGCACTGGATCCCTCCCTCCAGCACTGGATCCCTCCCTCCAGCACTGGATCCCTCCCTCCAGCACTGGATCACTCCCTACAGCACTGGTTTGTTCGGGTAAGAATCACAGACTTTCCATGGTAAGTCCCGCAGACGGTTCTGTAGGCAGCGGTGAATCATTCATTCATCCTTACCGGAGCGCGCGGTCACTCAGGAGTGGAGGTCTCGGTGGACGAGGTGGCCTGTCCGGCTTGTGCTCCTTCTCGCCCTCGGTGGCCTCAGGGTTCAGGCCCCCCGAGGCGGAGGCGCTGCTGCTCGTCGAGGTGTTCCGCCGGTGGGTGAGGTCTGAGAGGCTGGAGGAGTGTGAGTGCTCCGTACTGTACCCTACAAGGAGGAGGGGCAGAGGAGGAGGGGTGAGCCTGACACATGGACAGAGGGCACACAGGGTGAGAGGTCAAGCATGGCATATGGACAAAGGGCACACAGGGTGAGAGGTGAGCCTGGCACATGGAAAAAGGGCACACCGTGTGAGGGGTGAGCCTGGCACATGGAAAAAGGGCACACATGGTGATGGGGTCAGGCATGCCACATGAACAGAGGGCACAGGGTGATGGGGTCAGGCATGGCACATGGACAGAGGGCACATAGGGTGAGGGGTGAGCCTGGCATATGGACAGAGGGCACACAGGGTGAAGGGTGAGCCTGGCACATGGACAGATGGCACACAGGATGAGGGGTGAGCCTGGCACATGGACAGAGGGCATACAGGGTGATGGGTCAGGCATCGTACATGGACAGAGGGCACACAGGTTGAGGGATGAGCCTGGCACATGGACAGAGGGCACAGAGGGTGATGGGTCAGGCATCGTACATCGACAGAGAGGGAGCGGAGAGTCATGGGAGGGAGCGGAGAGTCATGGGAGGGAGTGGAGAGTCATGGGATGGGAGGGAGTGGAGAGTCATGGGAGGGAGTGGAGAGTCATGGGAGGGAGCGGAGAGTCATGGGAGGGAGCGGAGAGTCATGGGAGGGAGTGGAGAGTCATGGGAGGGAGCGGAGAGTCATGGGAGGGAGCGGAGAGTCATGGGAGGGAGCGGAGAGTCATGGGAGGGAGCGGAGAGTCATGGGAGGGAGCGGAGAGTCATGGGAGGGAGTGGAGAGTCATGGGAGGGAGTGGAGAGTCATGGGAGGGAGTGGGGAGTCATGGGAGGGAGTGGAGAGTCATGGGAGGTAGTGGAGAGTCATGGGAGGGAGTGGAGAGTCATGGGATGGGAGGGAGTGTAGAGTCATGGGAGGCAGTGGAGAGTCATGGGAGGGAGTGGAGAGTCATGGGAGGGAGTGGAGAGTCATGGGATGGGAGGGAGCGGAGAGTCATGGGAGGGAGTGGAGAGTCATGGGAGGGAGTGGAGAGTCATGGGAGGGAGTGGAGAGTCATGGGAGGGAGTGGAGAGTCATGGGAGGGAGTGGAGAGTCATGGGATGGGAGGGAGCGGAGAGTCATGGGAGGGAGCGGAGAGTCATGGGAGGGAGTGGAGAGTCATGGGAGGGAGTGGGGAGTCATGGGAGGGAGTGGAGAGTCATGGGATGGGAGGGAGCGGAGAATCATGGGAGGGAGCGGAGAGTCATGGGAGGGAGTGGAGAGTCATGGGAGGGAGTGGAGAGACATGGGAGGGAGTGGAGAGTCCTGGGATGGGAGGGAGTGGAGAGTCATGGGAGGGAGTGGAGAGTCATGGGAGGGAGTGGAGAGTCATGGGAGGGAGCGGAGAGTCATGGGAGGGAGTGGAGAGTTATGGGAGGGAGCGGAGAGTCATGGGAAGGAGCGGAGAGTCATGGGATGGGAGGGAGTGGAGAGTCATGGGAGGGAGTGGAGAGTCACAGGATGGGAGGGAGTGGAGTGGAGAGTTATGGGATGGGAGGGAGCGGAGAGTCATGGGATGGGAGGTAGTGGAGAGTCATGGGATGGAAGGGAGCGGAGAGTCATGGGATGGGAGGGAGTGGGGAGTCATGGGATGGGAGGGAGTGGAGAGTAATGGGAGGGAGCGGAGAGTCATGGGATGGGAGGGAGCGGAGAGTCATGGGATGGGAGGGAGTGGGGAGTCATGGGATGGGAGGGAGTGGAGAGTCATGGGAGGGAGTGGAGAGTCATGGGAGGGAGTGGAGAGTCATGGGAGGGAGTGGAGAGTCATGGGAGGGAGTGGAGAGTCATGGGAGGGAGTGGAGAGTCATGGGATGGGAGGGAGCGGAGAGTCATGGGAGGGAGCGGAGAGTCATGGGAGGGAGTGGAGAGTCATGGGAGGGAGTGGGGAGTCATGGGAGGGAGTGGAGAGTCATGGGATGGGAGGGAGCGGAGAATCATGGGAGGGAGCGGAGAGTCATGGGAGGGAGTGGAGAGTCATGGGAGGGAGTGGAGAGACATGGGAGGGAGTGGAGAGTCCTGGGATGGGAGGGAGTGGAGAGTCATGGGAGGGAGTGGAGAGTCATGGGAGGGAGTGGAGAGTCATGGGAGGGAGCGGAGAGTCATGGGAGGGAGTGGAGAGTTATGGGAGGGAGCGGAGAGTCATGGGAAGGAGCGGAGAGTCATGGGATGGGAGGGAGTGGAGAGTCATGGGAGGGAGTGGAGAGTCACAGGATGGGAGGGAGTGGAGTGGAGAGTTATGGGATGGGAGGGAGCGGAGAGTCATGGGATGGGAGGTAGTGGAGAGTCATGGGATGGAAGGGAGCGGAGAGTCATGGGATGGGAGGGAGTGGGGAGTCATGGGATGGGAGGGAGTGGAGAGTAATGGGAGGGAGCGGAGAGTCATGGGATGGGAGGGAGCGGAGAGTCATGGGATGGGAGGGAGTGGGGAGTCATGGGATGGGAGGGAGTGGAGAGTCATGGGAGAGAGCGGAGAGTCATGGGATGGGAGCGAGCGGAGAGTCATTGGATGGGAGGGAGGGAGCGGAGAGTCATGGGATGGGAGGGAGTGGAGAATCATGGGATGGGAGTGGAGTGGAGAGTCTTGGGATGGGAGGGAGGGAGTGGGGAGTCATGGGATGGGAGGTAGTGGAGAGTCATGGGATGGGAGAGAGCGGAGATTCATGGGATGGGAGGGAGCGGAGAATCATGGGATGGGAGGGAGTGGAGAGTCATGGGATGGGAGGGAGTGGAGAGTCATGGGATGGGAGGGAGTGGAGAGTCACGGGATGGGAGGGAGGGAGTGGAGAGTCATGGGATGGGAGGGAAGGGAGACTCATGGGATGGGAGGGAGTGGAGAGTCATGGGATGGGAGGGAGTGGAGAGTCATGGCATGAAGGGAGTGGAGACTCATGGGATGGGAGGGAGCGGAGAGTGATGGGATGGGAGGGAGTGGAGAGTCATGGGATGGGAGGGAGTGGAGAGTCATGGCATGAAGGGAGTGGAGAGTCATGGGATGGGAGGGAGTGGAGAGTCATGGGATGGGAGGGAGTGGAGAGTCATGGGATGGGAGGGAGCGGAGCGGAGAGTCATGGGAGGGAGTGGAGAGTCATGGGAGGGAGTGGAGCGTCATGGGAGGGAGTGGAGAGTCACGGGATGGGAGGGAGCGGAGAGTCATGGGATGAAGGGAGTGGAGAGTCATTGGATGGGAGGGAGCGGAGAGTCATGGGATGGGAGGGAGCGGAGAGTCATGGGATGGGGGAGCGGAGAGTCATGGGAGGGAGTGGAGAGTCATCGGAGGGAGGGAGGGAGGGAGTGGAGAGTCATGGGATGGGAGGGAGCGGAGCGGAGAGTCATGGGAGGGAGTGGAGAGTCATGGGATGGGAGGGAGGGAGTGGAGAGTCATGGGAGGGAGTGGAGAGTCATGGATGGGAGGGAGGGAGTGGAGAGTCATGGGAGGGAGTGGAGAGTCATGGGAGGGAGCGGAGAGTCATGGGATGGGAAGGAGGGAGTGGAGAGTCATGGGAGGGAGTGGAGAGTCATGGGATGGGAGGGAGCGGAGCGGAGCGGAGAGTCATGGGATGGGAGGGAGCGGAGAGTCAGGGGATGGAAGGGAGCGGAGAGTCATGAGATGGGAGGGAGCGAAGATTCATGGGATGGGAGGGAGCGGAGAGTCATGGGATGTGAGGGAGCGGAGAGTCATGAGATGGGAGGGAGCGAAGATTCAAGGGGTGGGAGGGAGTGGAGAGTCACGGGATGGGAGGAAGGGAGTGGAGAGTCATGGGATGGGAGGGAGCGGAGAGTCATGGGAGGGAGTGGAGAGTCATGGGAGGGAGTGGAGCATCATGGGAGGGAGTGGAGAGTCACGGGATGGGAGGGAAGGGAGAGTCATGGGATGGGAGGGAGTGGAGCGGAGAGTCATGGGGGGAGTGGAGAGTCATGGGATGGGAGGGAGGGGAGAGTCATGGGGGAGCAGAGAATCATGGGATGGGAGGGAGCGGAGAGTCATGGGGGGGAGCGGAGAGTCATGGGATGGGAGCGAGCGGAGAGTCATGGGAGGGAGCGAGCGGAGAGTCATGGGATGGGAGGTAGCAGAGAGTCATGGGATAGGAGGGAGCAGAGAGTCATGGGATGGGAGTGGAGCGGAGAGTCATGGGATGGAAGGGAGTGGAGGGGAGAGTCATGGGGGGAGTGGAGAGTCATGGGATGGGAGGGAGCGGAGAGTCATGGGAGGGAGCGGAGAGTCATGGGATGGGAGGGAGCGGAGAGTCATGGGAGGGAGCGAGTGGAGAGTCATGGGATGGGAGGTAGCAGAGAGTCATGGGATAGGAGGGAGCGGAGAGTCATGGGATGGGAGTGGAGCGGAGGGTCATGGGATGGAAGGGAGTGGAGTGGAGAGTCATGGGATGGGAGGGAGCGGAGAGTCATGGGATGGAAGGGAGTGGAGCGTAGAGTCATGGGGGGAGCGGAGAGTCATGGGATGGAAGGGAGCGGAGAGTCATGGGAGGGAGCGGAGAGTCATGGGATGGGAGGGAGCGGAGAGTCATGGGAGGGAGCGAGCGGAGAGTCATGGGATGGGAGGTAGCAGAGAGTCATGGGATAGGAGGGAGCGGAGAGTCATGGGATAGGAGGGAGCGGAGAGTCATGGGATGGGAGGGAGCGGAGAGTCATGGGATGGGAGGGAATGGAGAGCCATGGGATGGGAGGGAGCAGAGAGTCATTGGATGGGAGGGAGCGGAGAGTCATGGGAGGGAGCGGAGAGTCATGGGATGGGAGGGAGTGGAGAGTCATGGGATGGGAGGGAGTGGAGAGTCATGGGATGGGAGGGCAGTGGAGAGTCATGGGATGGGAGGGAGTGGAGAGTCATGGGATGGGAGGGAGCGGAGAGTCATGGCATGTGAGGGAGTGGAGAGTCATGGGATGGGAGGGAGCGGAGAGTCATGGGATGGGAGGGAGTGGAGAGTCATGGGATGGGATGGGAGGGAGTGGAGAGTCATGGGATGGGAGGGAGTGGAGAGTCATGGGATGGGAGGGAGTGGAGAGTCATAGCATGGGAGGGAGTGGAGACTCATGGGATGGGAGGGAGTGGAGAGTCATGGCATGGGAGGGAGTGGAGACTCATGGGATGGGAGGGAAGGGAGACTCATGGGATGGGAGGGAGTGGAGAGTCATGGGAGGGAGCAGAGAGTCATGGGAGGGAGTGGAGAGTCATGGGATGGGAGGGAGCGGAGAGTCATGGGATGGGAGGGAGTGGAGAGTCATGGGATGGGAGGGAGTGGAGAGTCATGGGAGGGAGTGGAGAATCATGGGATGAGAGGGAGCGGAGAGTCATGGGATGGGAGGGAGTGGAGAGTCATGGGATGGGAGGGAGTGGAAAGTCATGGGAGGGAGTGGAGAGTCATGGGAGGGAGTGGAGAATCATGGGATGGGAGGGAGCGGAGAGTCATGGGATGGGAGGGAGTGGAGAGTCATGGGATGGGAGGGAGTGGAGAGTCACGGGATGGGAGGGAGGGAGTGGAGAGTCATGGGATGGGAGGGAGCGGAGAGTCATGGGATGGGAGGGAGTGGAGAGTCATGAGATGGGAGGGAGCGGAGAGTCATGGGATGGGAGGGAGCGGAGAGTCATGGGATGGGAGGGAGTGGAGAGTCATGAGATGGGAGGGAGTGGAGAGTCATGGGATGGGAGGGAGTGGAGAGTCATGGGATGGGAGGGAGTGGAGAGTCACAGCATGGGAGGGAGTGGAGACTCATGGGATGGGATGGGAGGGAGTGGAGAGTCATGGGATGGGAGGGAGTGGAGAGTCATGGGATGGGAGGGAGTGGAGAGTCATAGCATGGGAGGGAGTGGAGACTCATGGGATGGGAGGGAGTGGAGAGTCATGGTATGGGAGGGAGTGGAGACTCATGGGATGGGAGGGAAGGGAGACTCATGGGATGGGAGGGAGTGGAGAGTCATGGGAGGGAGCGGAGAGTCATGGGAGGGAGTGGAGAGTCATGGGATGGGGGAGAGCGGAGAGTCATGGGATGGGAGGGAGTGGAGAGTCATGGGATGGGAGGGAGTGGAGAGTCATGGGAGGGAGCGAAGAGTCATGGGAGGGAGTGGAGAATCATGGGATGAGAGGGAGCGGAGAGTCATGGGATGGGAGGGAGTGGAGAGTCATGGGATGGGAGGGAGTGGAAAGTCATGGGAGGGAGTGGAGAGTCATGGGAGGGAGAGGAGAATCATGGGATGGGAGGGAGCGGAGAGTCATGGGATGGGAGGGAGTGGAGAGTCATGGGATGGGAGGGAGTGGAGAGTCATGGGATGGGAGGGAGCGGAGAGTCATGGGATGGGAGGGAGCGGAGAGTCATGGGAGGGGAGGGAATGGAGAGTCATGGGTTGGGAGTGGAGTGGAGAGTCATGGGAGGGAGCGGAGAGTCATGGGAGGGAGCGGAGAGTCCTGGGAGGGAGTGGAGAGTCATGGGATGGGAGGGAGTGGAGAGTCATGGGATGGGAGGTAGTGGAGAGTCATGGGATGGGAGGGAGTGGAGAGTCATGGGATGGGAGGGAGCGGAGAGTCATGGGATGGAAGGGAGTGGAGCGGAGAGTCATGGGATGGGAGGGAGCGGAGAGTCATGGGATGGGAGGGAGCGGAGAGTCATGGGATGGAAGGGAGTGGAGCGGAGAGTCATGGGATGGGAGGGAGCGGAGAGTCATGGGATGGGAGTGGAGAGTCATGGGAGGGAGCGGAGAGTCATGGGAGGGAGCGGAGAGTCCTGGGAGGGAGTGGAGAGTCATGGGATGGGAGGGAGTGGAGAGTCATGGGATGGGAGGTAGTGGAGAGTCATGGGATGGGAGGGAGTGGAGAGTCATGGGATGGGAGGGAGCGGAGAGTCATGGGATGGAAGGGAGTGGAGCGGAGAGTCATGGGATGGGAGGGAGTGGAGAGTCATGGGATGGGATGGGAGGGAGTGGAGAATCATGGGATGGGAGGGAGTGGAGAGTCATGGGATGGGAGGTAGTGGAGAGTCATGGGATGGGAGGGAGTGGAAAGTCATGGGATGGGGGGGAGTGGAGAGTCATGGGATGGGAGGGAGCGGAGAGTCATGGGATGGAAGGGAGTGGAGCGGAGAGTCATGGGATGGAGCGGAGAGTCAAAGAGGGAGAGGGTTGGGATGGGAGCAGAGTATTACAGGATGGGGTGAGTTGCTGAGACAAATGATGGTCAGGAGCAGCGTCGTGGCATCGGAGGGTTAAGGATAGTAGGAGGCCCAAGAGTGAAAGGACAGGCCAGAAGCAGGGGAGGGAGCCAAGAAACACATCCTTACTCACCGGATACTCTGGAGTGCTGACTGGCATAGCTGGAGTTGCGAGAATGCCCCGAATGAAACACTTCTTCTGGGCTCGACAGGTGGTGATCTGGCTCTTCGGGGACGCCTGTTAGAAAACACAAGACAGGGATGGCTGCAAGGAGGATATTCATAGGAAGGGGGGCATCTGCACCAAGCCCCAGTCTGGGCCACGCTTGTGCGACGAAACCTTGGTGGAAAAAGAGGGGAGACAGTGGGATGGATACCTGGGGCTTCAGAGGAACTAGCAGACTTGACCATAAGAAGGCTCTCCTACAGCACAACCCTGGCTCACGAGGGCTTGTCCTCCCACGCGGCTCTAGCTCAGGAGAGGACGACCCTAGAAACATCATAGGCTCATGAAGGCACCTTTCCACATATCTCTGACTCACGAGGCACTGTCCTAGCACATACATCACTGACGTATGAGGGGGTGGCTCTCCACACACCTCTGGCTCATGAGAGGCCTCTCTATCACACAATGCTGGCTCATGAGGCTACCCCCATCCACACACCACCAGTTCATAAGAGACTGTCCTACGCATAGCCCTTGCACATGAGGCTACCTTACCACATACTACAGGCCCATGAGGGGCGGTCCTATCACACACTACTGGATAAATAGAAGACATCCCTAACATCATTCCGGCACACAAAGGGCTCCCTTTACACACACCTCTGCCTTCCACCCACCTCTGACGCACGAGAGACTGGCCTCTTAAACACCATGAGAAGATGCCCTATCACACAGGACTTGCTCATGAGGGGCTGTCCTACCACACACACCTCTGGCTCATGTCCTACCACACACACCTCTGGCTCATGCCCTACCACACACACCTCTGGCTCATGTCCTACCACTTACATCTCTGGCTCATATCATACCACACACACCTCTGGCTCATGTACTACCACTTAAACCTCTGGCTCATGTCCTACCACATACACCTCTGGCTCATGTCCTACCACAGACACCTCTGGCTCATGTCCTACCACACACACCTCTGGCTCATGTCCTACTACACACACCTCTGGCTCATGTCCTACCACACACAGCTCCGGCTCATGTCCTACAACACACACACCTCTGGTTCATGTCCTACCACAAACACCTCTGGCTCATGTCCTACCACACACACCTCTGGCTCATGTCCTACCACACAAACCTCTGGCTCATGTCCTACCATACACACCTCTGGCTCATGTCCTACCACTCACACCTCTGGCTCATGTCCTACCACACACACCTCTGGCTCATGTCCTACCACACACACCTTTGGCTCATGTCCTACCACACACACCTCTGGCTCATGTCCTACCACGCACACCTCTGGCTCACGTCCTACCACACACACCTCTGGCTCATGTCCTACCACATACACCTGAGAGGGTTAAGCTACTACAAAAAATTGGCTCATGATAGGATCGCCTTATCACATGCTGCTGCCCTCTCCTCCCACTGTGACTGTCAATTCTATGGCGTGGGCTACAGCTCCCTTCTATGTGCAAAAAGCAGGAGATGGGAGGACACTTGGGAGAGTGTTTCTAGAAGGGGTGATGGCCCTTTGAGATCTTGGTATGGGTAGGGTAAGAAGAGTGCAAAGTGCACGTGACGAGCAGGATGAAACTGCCTCATGGTGGACTAATTAAATGTCCCAAAACGCAGATTAAAACTCAGTGCGGAGGGAATTCCTTCAAACCAATTAGCACAAAATGATCACACTGCTGGCTCATGAGAGAGCTGTGCTGCGACACACCTCTGGTTTGTGCACAACCTGCCCATCACACACCGCTGGCTCATGAGAGAGCTGTGCTGCGACACACCTCTGGTTTGTGCACAACCTGCCCATCACACACCGCTGGCTCATGAAAGAGCTGTGCTGCGACACACCTCTGGTTTGTGCACAACCTGCCCTTCACACACCGCGGTTTCATGAGGGGTTGCGCTGCGACACACCTCTGGTTTGTGCACAGCCTGCCCTTCACAAACCTCAGGCTCATGAGGGGATGTGCTACAAAATACCTCTGGTTTGAGCACAGCCTGCCCTTCACACTCCACTGGATGATGAAGGCCAGCTATTCGACGACATTCCGCTGGCTCATGAGGGGCTGTCCTGCCGCACTGCTGACTTATAAGGCGCTCCCTTGTCACACAGTGTTAGCTCATAAGTGGCTTCCTAACACATTCTACTGGCTTTCAGAGTGCTGTCCAACCAAATACAAGATCATAAGAAAGTTCTCTTACCACACACCGTGGGCTCAGGACTGATTTACTTCCACGCACTGTGGGCTCAGGACTGATTTACTGCCACGCACTGTGGGCTCATGACTGATTTACTTCCACGCACCGTGGGCTCATGACTGATTTACTTCCACGCACCGTGGGCTCATGACTGATTTACTTCCACGCACCGTGGGCTCAGGACTGATTTACTTCCACATACCGTGGGCTCAGGACTGATTTACTTCCACATACCGTGGGCTCAGGACTGATTTACTTCCACGCACCGTGAGCTCATGACTGATTTACTTCCACGCACCGTGGACTCATGACTGATTTACTTCCACGCACCGTGGGCTCAGGACTGATTTACTTCCACACACTATACATCTGGGACCCTCGCACAAAGAAATATAGAAGGAATAAGAACTTAATGAAGAAGTAACATAGAAATTGTCCTGACTGATTTACTTCCACATGCCGTGGGCTCATGACTGATTTACTTCCACGCACCGTGGGCTCAAGACTGATTTACTTCCACATACCGTGGGCTCATGACTGATTTACTTCCACATACCGTGGGCTCATGACTGATTTACTTGCACACACCACATACCGTGGGCTCATGACTGATTTACTTCCACACACCATGGGCTCAAGACTGATTTACTTCCGCGCACCGTGGGCTCATGACTGATTTACTTTCACATACCACGCACTGTGGGCTCATGACTGCTTTAGTTCCACGCACGTGGGCTCATGACTGATTTACTTCCACACACCATGGGCTCAAGACTGATTTACTTCCATGCAACGTGGGCTCATGACTAATTTACTTCCACATACCACGCACCGTGGGCTCAGGACTGATTTAGTTTCACGCACGTGGGCTCATGACTGATTTACTTCCACACAACGCACACTGTGGGGTCATGACTGATTTACTTCCACACACTGTGGGCTCAAGACTGATATATTTCCACACACCGTGGGCTCATGACTGATTTAGTTCCACGCACGTGGGCTCATGACTGATTTACTTCCACACACCGCACACTGTGGTGTCATGACTAATTTACTTCCACACATCGTGGGCTCATGACTGATTTACTGCCATGTTCCATGGGCTCATGAATTATTTATTTCCACGCACCATGGGCTCATGACTGATTTACTGCCAGGCACTGTGGGCTCATGACTGATTTACTTACACGCACCGTGGGCTCATGACTGATTTACTGCCACGCACTGTGGGCTCATGATTGATTTACTTCCACACACTGTGGGCTTAAGACTGATTTAATCCCATGCACCGGGGGCTCATGACTGATTTAGTTCCACACACCGTGGGCTCATGATTGATTTACTTTCACACACCGTGGGCTCATGACTGATTTACTTCCACACACCACACACCGTGGGCTCATGACTGATTTACTTCCACGCACCGTAGACTCAGGACTGATTTACTTCCACATATCCTGGGCTCAGGACTGATTTACTTCCACGCACCGTCGGCTCATGATTGATTTACTTTCACACACCATGGGCTCATGATTGATTTACTTTCACACACCGTGGGCTCATGACTGATTTACTTCCACACACCACACACCGTGGGCTCATGACTAATTTACATCCACACACCGTGGGCTCATGACTGATTTACTTCCACGCACCGTAGACTCAGGACTGATTTACTTCCACATATCCTGGGCTCATGACAGATTTACTTCCACGCACCGTCGGGTCAGGACGGATTTACTGCCACACACCGTGGGCTCAGGACTGATTTACTTCCACGCACTGTGGGCTCATGACTGATTTACTTCCACACACCGTGGGCTCATGACTGATTTACTTCCACACACTGTGGGCTCAAGACGGATTTACTTCCATGCAACGTGGGCTCATGCCTGATTTACTTCCACATACCACGCACCGTGGGCTCATGACTGATTTAGTTCCGCGCACGTGGGCTCATGACTGATTTACTTCCACACACCGCACACTGTGGGGTCATCACTAATTTACTTCCACACATCGTAGGCTCATGACTGATTTACTGCCATGTTCCATGGGCTCATGACTGATTTACTGCCAGGCACACTGGGCTCATGACTGATTTACTTACACGCACCGTGGGCTCATTACTGATTTAGTTCCACGCATGTGGGCTCATGACTGATTTACTTCCACACACCACACACCGTGGGCTCATGACTGATTTACATCCACACACCGTGGGCTCATGACTGATTTACTTCCACGGACCATCGGCTCAGGACGGATTTACTGCCACACACCGTGAGCTCAGGACTGATTTACTTCCACGCACTGTGGGCTCAGGATGGATTTACTGCCACGCACCGTGGGCTCAGGACTGATTTAGTACCACGCACCGCCGGCTCAGGACGGATTTACTGCCACACACTGTGGGGTCAGGACTGATTTACTTCCACACAATGTGGGCTCATGACTGATTTACTTCTACACACCGTGGGCTCATGACTGATTTACTGCCACACACCCTGGGCTCATGACAGATTTACTTCCACGCACCGTGGGATCAGGACTGATTTACTGCCACGCATCGTGGGCTCTTGACTGATTCACTGCCACGCACCGTGGGCGCATGACTGATTTACTTCCACATACTGTGGGCTCAAGACTCACTTACTTCCATGCACCGTGGGCTCAAGATTGATTTACTTCCGCATACCGTGGGCTCAAGACTGATTTACTTCCACACACCACACAGCGTGAGTTCAAGACTGATTTACTTCCACGCACCGTGGGCTCATGACTGATTTACTTCCACACACCACACACTGTGGGCTCAAGACTGATTTACTTCTACACACCGTGGGCTCATGACTGATTTACTTCCACACACCGTGGGCTCAAGACTGATTTACTTCTACACACCATTGGCTCAAGACTGATTTACTTCCACACATCGTGGGCTCATGACTGATTTACTGTCATGTTCCATGGGCTCATGACTGATTTACTTCCAAGCACCGTGGGCTCATGACTGATTTACTGCCACGCACTGTGGGCTCATGACTGATTTACTTCCACACACCGTGGGCTCATGATTGATTTACGTCCACACACTGTGGGCTCAAGATTGATTTACTTCCATGTACCGTGGGCTCATGACTGATTTACTTCCACATACCATGCACCATGGGCATATGACTGATTTAGTTCCACGCACCGTGGGCTCATGATTGATTTACTTCCACACACTGTGGGCTCAAGACTGATTTACTTCCACACACCGTGGGCTCATGACTGATTTACTTCCACACACCGTGGGCTCAAGACTGATTTACTTCCACGCACCGTGGGCTCAAGACTGATTTACTTCCACGCACCATGGGCTCATGACTGATTTACTTCCACACACTGTTGGCTCATGACTGATTTACTTCCACACACTGCACACTGTGGGGACATGACTAATTTACTTCCACACATCGTGGGCTCATGACTGATTTACTGCGATGTTCCATGGGCTCATGACTGATGTACTTCCACTGAGGAACCGGAATTGATTTCCGGTTATGTGAAGCATATAATCGATGTTTAAGAATTAGCACGATGTATCTAGATTACTTACCGCAAGTACGCAAACACTAGCATACACCCGAATTGCAGTAACTTAGGGTTCTAACATACACGGCTTTGCACGTTTTACACTTGCTTGACTTGACCGACGCTATTTTGTGGCCTCGCTCGAAGCCCTACATTAGCAGACCTTATTCAATTTTTGCACCGAAGTCCTTCCCCTGAGAAATAGCCCAACTGTTGCAAAAACTGCTGTCTCTGCTCGTTAGGCGTGTCAAGGTTATAGGTAGAAGGAGGAGGCCCGATAGGCACATTCCGGGAGGGGTGCGGGGCGGACTCTCTCAAAGTTAGCAGGAGGGAGTCACCCGTATGACCTTGCTAATCTAGGATGAGCTAAACCAAGAGCGCTTTGTCTCCCATACATGGTCTTTCCCTCTGCACCAACCTGTACCAACTTGTATTTTTCCATCTTAGGCAACGGTTTCGAAAATCTAACAGTATATATTTGATGTTCTGACAATGTGCCAGCAGTCTTCTTGGCGGACCTCGTGGGGTTAGGTCGCAAGGAGCTCCTCTGGCAGAGTTTGTTTGTTATAATAAACGATTGGACCTTCTACACTGCCAACTGACTGATTATTGGTAATGGGAATGGGATTGGTTGTAAGTATAACTCTAATTGGGTGGTGGTAAATATTTTTCGGTACTTCACCACGCACCGTGGACTCATGACTGATTTACTTCCAAGCACCGTGGGCTCATAACTGATTTAGTTCCACGCACCGTGGGCTCATGACTGATTTACTTCCACACACCGTGGGCTCATGACTGACTTACTTCCACACACCGTGGGCTCATGACTGACTTACTTCCACACACCACACACCGTGGGCTCATGACTGATTTACTTCCACACACCGTGGGCTCATGACTGACTTACTTCCACACACCACACACCGTGGGCTCATGACTGATTTACTTCCACGCACCGTGGGCTCATAACTGATTTAGTTCCACGCACCGTGGGCTCATGACTGATTTACTTCCACACACCGTGGGCTCATGACTGACCTACTTCCACACACCACACACCGTGGGCTCATGACTGATTTACTTCTACACACCGTGGACTCATGACTGATTTACTTCCACACACCACACACCGTGGGTTCATGATTGTTTAACCAGTAATGGGTTCCTCTTTCAGACTCTGCCACCCTCAGAAAAAACCTATCTGGTATTCATAGCGCCAAGACGCCCGCGGGCATATGTATGCACTCTATAAATTGTATTAATAAATAAAAAAAATTGTATTAATAAATAAATGATTGATTTACTTCCACGCACCGTGGGCTCATCACTGATTTACTTCCACATACCGTGGGCTCAGGACTGATTTACTTCCACACACCGTGGGCTCATGACTGATTTACTTCTACACACCGTGGACTCATGACTGATTTACTGCCACACACTGTGGGTTCATGATTGATTTACTTCCACGCACCGTGGGCTCATGACTGATTTACTGCCACACACCTTGGGCTCATGACAGATTTACTTCCACGCACCGTGGGCTCATGACTGATCTACTTCCACACACCATGGGCTCAGGACTGATTTACTTCCTCATACCGTGGGCTCAAGACTGATTTACTTGCACACACCACATACCGTGGGCTCATGACTGATTAACTTCCACATACCCTGGGCTCAGGACTGATTTACTTCCACATACCGTGGGCTCATGACTGATTTACTTCCACACACCATGGGCTCATGACTGATTTACTTCCACACACCACACACCATGGGCTCAAGACTGATTTACTTCCACGCACCGTGGGCTCATGACTGATTTACTTCCACATACCGTGGGCTCAAGACTGATTTACTTCCACATACCGTGGGCTCAGGACTGATTTACTTCCACACACCGTGGGCTCATGACTGATTTACTTCTACACACCGTGGACTCATACCTGATTTACTGCCACACACCGTGGGTTCATGATTGATTTACTTCCACACACTGTGGGCTCATGACTGATTTACTGCCACACACCTTGGGCTCATGACAGATTTACTTCCACGCACCGTGGGCTCATGACTGATCTACTTCCACACACCATGGGCTCAGGACTGATTTACTTCCTCATACCGTGGGCTCAAGACTGATTTACTTGCACACACCACATACCGTGGGCTCATGACTGATTTACTTCCACATACCGTGGGCTCAGGACTGATTTACTTCCACATACCGTGGGCTCATGATTGATTTACTTCCACACACCATGGGCTCATGATTGATCTACTTCCACACACCATGGGCTCAGGACTGATTTACTTTCACATACCGTGGGCTCATGACTGATTTACTTCCACATACCGTGGGCTCAGGACTGATTTACTTCCACATACCGTGGGCTCATGATTGATTTACTTCCACACACCGTGGGCTCATGACTGATCTACTTCCACACACCATGGGCTCAGGACTGATTTACTTCCTCATACCGTGGGCTCAAGACTGATTTACTTGCACACACCACATACCGTGGGCTCATGACTGATTTACTTCCACGCACCGTGGATTCAGGACTTATTTACTTCCACATACCACGCACCGTGGGCTCATGACTGCTTTAGTTCCACGCACGTGGGCTCATGACTGATTTACTTCCATACACTGTTGGCTCATGACTGATTTTCTTCCACTCACCGTGGGCTCATGACTGATTTACTTTTACGCACCGTGGGCTCATGACTGATTTACTTCCACGCACCGTGGGCTCAGGACTGATTTACTTCCATACACTGTTGGCTCATGACTGATTTTCTTCCACTCACCGTGGGCTCATGACTGATTTACTTCCAAGCACCGTGGGCTCAGGACTGATTTACTTCCACGCACCGTGGGCTCATGACTGATTTACTTCCACATATCCTGGGCTCATGACTATGCAAGGGTCACCATCATGAACCTCTTTTTCTTGGCGAATCAGTTCAGATATCTGAGGTCTTAGGTCAGCCTCAGCCTGCAGGAGTAGCAGCCCCTTCTTAATTCACCTCAAATACCAGCTCGAAAGGTCCCTTGGCAGCAACATTAACACTTCTTTAGCAAATACTCTGCTGAGGTCGGCCAACGCCTGGGGGAGAGCAGGAGGAATGTGAGGATGGAGTCCAGAAAGTGAAGCCAGAACCAGCTTGGATAATCTTCAGGGCCTATAGGTCTGAAGTGATGGAGTGGCTGTGGGGGTGGGCAATGTCTGATATGCCCCCCCCCCCCCCCCTATTGTACGTGTGAGGATCGGCAGACCAGTTGGGCATTTGCAACGGCAGGGTACATCATCTTATATCCATCTACATTGATAATATACTCCTATATTTACGAGATCTAACGGCTGATAATGCCCCTCTCCCGGGTATATTTGCTGTCTTTGAACGATTGTCAGGACTGGCCATTAACCCCGAGAAATCTAATGGTTACTTCTTCCAGGAAACGCAACACATATCCTGCTTGCTATTTGGTACTTGTACCCAGCCAGTAGCTCCTGCCACCTTTAAATATCTTGGTATACAGGTATGCAGGGCACCAGAGGATCAATATTATGCGGGCCATAGCGGGACTCCGTGCAAGTGTGGGGTCCTGGTCCTCCTTACCCCTGTCAGTAATGGGACAGATCGCTATCTCTAAAATGGTGATGTTTCCTCGCCTAGTGTATTACTTTGTGAATCTGCCCGTGATCCTCCCACAATCCATTTTTAACTCACTTACCACCATACTGACTACTCTCATTTGGGGGCGGCCGGAGGCGGATAAGTCTCCGGAAGCTACAGCTGGAGTCTCAGAACGGCGGTCTAGGAGTTCCTGACTTCCGGGGATACAATTATGCCAGCAATCTCCAGTGGTTATCCTACTGGACTGCGGGACATCATTTGAATGAGATTGGATTCACGCCGCAAAGTCTGGATCAAGGGGAACTCCAGACTCTTCTATTACCAAAGGGTAAGATCCCCACGATTGCACTCCGCTGTTGCGGACTGCTTTGCTCTGCTGGAGGAAAGTCCTTTCGTACACGTCTGCGACTACCCCAAATACTGCAGATATCCCTCTGCTCGGCATCCCCACACCACAGGGGGGACTCACACGGACTAGAATTCAGGCCTGGACGGACAGCGGTATTGAAGAGATAGGGGGCTTCTTTGGGGATGGCACGATGCTAGATCATGACGCTTTCACGCAAGCTACCGGGGCGCCACCACGCCTGTACCTTTTACACGCTACTGTGGCGCATTATATCAGAACCATGTGGGCCCGCAGCAGATCGAACCGCCACAACACACCTTGGTACATCTTCTATATTATAGAAACAGAATGGAGGCAGCACCAAGGATAAAGTAGACCAGGACCACGTAGTATCAAAAATAAATTCAAGGGTGTTATCAGATCTTGAAGCGACGGAATGACGTCAATGAAATCGTTTGATCAAAACAGTACGGATGCCTATATCAAAATTCCGATATCCGGATAATGTTTTAAACACGTCAAGGGTTTATAAGTAAAAAACACAATTTATCCAAGAAGGTGATGTTCCAAAGATTAATGTAAAGTTTTTTGGCATCCAAAGACAAGCACATGCGCAGACCATAATAAGCTGCCACCACAAATGCTAAAAGCGTCCTGTTAGTCGATCGAATCCGTCATGGGGACACCGCACTAACAGGACGCTTTTAGCATTTGTGGTGGCAGCTTATTATGGTCTGCACATGTGCTTGTCTTTGGATGCCAAAAAACTTTACATTAATCTTTGGAACATCACCTTCTTGAATAAATTGTGTTTTTTACTTATAAACCCTTGACGTGTTTAAAACATTATCCGAATATCGGAATTTTGATATAGGCATCCGTACTGTTTTGATCAAACGATTTCATTGACGTCATTCCGTCGCTTCAAGATCTGATAACACCCTTGAATTTATTTTTGATACTACGTGGTCCTGGTCTACTTCATCCTTGGTGCTGCCTCCATTCTGTTTCTAAAGTCTTTGTCTGGATTTCCAGTAGGACCAAACCGCAGCAGGTCCTGGAGGTTATCAGCACAACAATAAATTGGACATTAGAGGGACATCGGAAAATAGAGGTGCTGGCTGCAAGATCCGCTGTGGAACTTTTTTCTTTACATCTTCTATATTATATGGGACCGGGTGGGCATCTGGTGCGCTGGCTCTACACTGGGATACGGGCACATGCGGCAATCACACTCACGTCCCTTAGAGCACGTTGGGTAGAGGACTCAGGGATGGAGATTACAGACCAAGCAGGGAAACGCATGTTGGAGCACCCCAAAAAAGTGTCCTGTAATGCGAGGCTCAAATTCATACAGGCAATGATTCTCCATAGATCGTACCTCACTCCACATAAGATACACCGCATGTTCCCAGATGCTCCCCATTGTTGCCCCCATTGTCGGGGAGACAAAGCGGACTTCATTCACATGCTGTGGTCTTGCCCTCGCCTGCGGGATTACTGGGGGGGGGGGGGGGTGCTCCTTAGTAACAATAACACAACTGCCAGTCCCGGACGAGGCCCTGACCTGCCTTATGGGCCTCCGTAGACGCTCGAAGGTCCAGAAGGTGCGGTTGAAGTTTCTTGACCTAGTGCTCATATTGGCGATCAGGGCGCTCAACATGAGATGGAAGTCGTCTCGGTGTCCAACGGTGGCTGTTTGGCAGTCAGACATGCTCCAGTTTGGGAGGGAAGAGGGCGCAGCCCTTCGGAGTGAGGAGGAGAGAGGGCAGAGAAAACAACACATTTCCTTAGAGTGGGAGGCTATGAGACTCAAGTTGGAGGCACTGGACTTATCTCCCCCACACACCACAGCGTCTCAGTAATTAGAAGGGGCCCGGCTACTGTCAGTACTTATTCCCCATTCACTAGAGACATTGTGCCATTATCTTGCTCATTGTACCCTCTGGGAGGGTGTTTTCATTGTTAATTCTTTGTAATCACTGTGGTAGCTGGAGTAGGATTGGCCAGGAGAGGGTTAGGGTGGGATTAGGGGAGGGAGGGAAAATGAGTGTTTTGAGTTTAACTAGTTGAATATAATTCTACACTACTTTATAGGGCCGCTGATGATACCCCATGTATTCTGTCCGTTTGATCATGTGTCCATCTCGAAACTGACCTCTGTGACACTGTTACCATCTGACACGCTGTAAAAAAACTGGTTATGTATATTTGTGATGAGTCTGTTACTGTGGGACGGGGTTAAAAATCCCAAAAAACTGTATCTAGTAGAACATCGTTTGAGCACCGCCCGACCTTTCTTAGCGCCTGCGTAACCAACAAAGAGTTGGTCATCCACCCGGAACTGACGTGTGCGATCCAGATAGTATGAGAGCGCACGTTTTGGGTTCAGACAGTGGAGCCTCTCTTCCTCTTTCGAGGGAGGCGGAAAGAAGGTGGGCAAGGTGATGGACTGCCCGATGTGGAAGGCTGTGACTACCTTGGGCAGGAAAGAGGGTCGCGTCCGCAACACAACTTTGTCCAGATGGACAGAAAGGAAAGGAGGTTTAGAGGAAAGAGCCTGGAGCTCTCTCACTCTCCTGGCAGAGGAGATGGCAACCAGGAATGCAGTCTTGAGAATTAGAGGACCAAGAGGACAGTTATGAAGTGGCTTGAAGGAGTGCACATCAGATAAGTCAGAACAAGCTTCAAGTCCCACTGAGGCCTCACGAAAGGATAAGGAGGAAACATATGAGTGATGTCCTTCAAAAACCTATTTACAACTGGGGACTTGAACAAAGAGGGCTGATCAGGGAGCCTTAAGAAGGCGGAAATGGCAGAGAGGTAGCCCTTTAGAGTGCCCAGAGCAGAGCCCTGCTGGGCAAGAGAAAGAAGAAAGGGGATCCACAGCCTTTGCTGTGCACCATGCCACAAATCTGTTCCACCGGCAGGCGTATACCGACTTTGTGGAGGGGCGCCTGGCTGCCAGAATCACATTACAGACTTCAGGAGGCAAGTCAAATGGCCTCAACTGTCGCCGCTCAATCTGCACGAATGTAGGTGGAGACTGGGCAGGTTCGGGTGGAGGACCGTCCCCTGCTGCTGCGACAGAAGGTCCTCCTGAAGAGGCAGACGAATCGGGAGATCGACAAGACATGCTGAGTAGCTCGGGATACCAGTATCTTCGTGCCCAGTCCGGAGCCACAAGGATGACTAGGGTTCGGTCGCGCTTGATCTTCTTCAGCACTCTGGGCAGAAGTGGTATAGGCGGAAAGGCGTACAACAGACCGCAGCTCCACTCGCGAGGAAAAGCGTCTCAGAGCGAGTGCCGCCTTGGAAATTCCAACGCGCAGAACTGATGACATTGCGTGTTCTCTTCTGTGGTGAATAGATCTAACCAAGGCTCTCCCCACTGCTGAAAGAGGCCTTGCGCCACGTCCGAGTTCAGACGCCATTCGTGATCCATCATGCACCGACGGATGAGTTTGTCCGCCCTGGCGTTCAGGGAACCTGCCAGGTGTTGAACCACCAGGGTCACGCCCTGATGTTCCAGCCACTGCCAGAGGCGCAGAGCCTCCTGGCATAGGGTCCACGACCCCACCCCGCCCTGTTTGTTGCAGTACCACATGGCGGTGGTGTTGTCCGTGAACACCTACACTACACTCCCCCGGACAGAGGGGAGGAATGCTTTCAGTGCAAGCCGGATCGCACGCAGCTTCAGAAGGTTGATATGGAGCCGGGACTCCGCCGGAGACCAGAGGCCTCTGATCTCTGCCTCTCCCATGTGGCCTTCCCAGCCCTGGAGGGACGCGTCAGTCACAACTACGTGCTCTGGTTGGGGTAGGGAGAGGGATCAGCCGCTGACACAATCGCGGTCCGTGAGCCACCACTGCAACTGTCTTGCAGTGCCCTCCGAGATCAAGACATGGTCGGACAAGTTGCCCTGATGCTGGGCCCACTGAAACTTCAGGTCCCACTGCAGAGCCCGCATCCGCCACCTGGCGTGATGCACCAGAAGGATGCAGGAGGCCATCAGCCCCAGAACCCGCAGCGTCAACCTGACCAAGACTCGGGATAACGGCTGAAAGATCGGAATCAGAGCCTGAATATCCCAAACCCGCTGTTCGGGAGGATAAACCCGAAACTGCGCCGAGTCTTGAACCGCTCCGATGAAGAGGAGCTTCTGAGAGGGACGCATGTGCGACTAGGAGAACCCCAGCAGGTGCAGGAGGTCGGCCGTAGTCAGGAGGTGGCTGACGACTGTCTAGGGGGAGCCCGCCTTCAACAACCAGTTGTCGAGGTAGGGGAAGACTGAAACCCCTAACCTGCGTAGATGAGCTACGACCACCGCCATCACTTTCATGAACACCCGTGGGGCGCTGGGAAGGCCGAAGGGGAGCACGGTAAACTGAAAGTGCTCGTGGCCTACCGTGAACCGCAGGTAGTGCCGATGGGCCGGCAGGACGGGGATGTGAAAATAAGCGTCCTGCAAGTCCAACGCTACCATCCAGTCTCCTGGGTCCAGGGAAGCTAAGACCTGAGCCAGTGACAGCATCTTGAACTTCTTCCTGAGGAAGCCGTTGACGTTCCGCAGGTCCAAGATAGGGCGTAGGCCCCCTTTACCCTTCTTGGGAACCAGAAAGTAGTGGGAGTAACAACCACACCCTACTTCTGGCCCAGGAACATGCTCGATGGCCCCCTTGGCCAAGAGGGTCGTAACGTCCTCTCGCAGAAGATTCAAGTGATCCCCCGACACGCAATGGTACTGCGGTGGCATGGCTGGAGGGGTCGCCTCGAAGGGGAGGGAGTAGCCCCTTCGGACGATCTGCAGCACCCACCTGTCCGAAGTGATGGTGCGCCAGTGAAGGAGGTGATGGCAAACCCTGCCCCACACTGGCGTCCTGTGGGCCTGAAAGATCGGGCTAGGAGGGCTTTGAGGCGGATGCTGAGGGGGTAGATGTGGACTGGCCTCTCTGTTGTACCCGGGCACCGCCACAGCGGTTACCACGTCCGCCACCGCACTGGATGTTAGTCTGTGGCCCGTGGCTGGCAGGACATGTGGGGACGCCCCTTCCTTGGCCACGAAAGGAGCGAAAGGCAGCTGTTTGCCGGTGCGGGCTGACAGGCCCAAGGACTTGGCCGTAGCCCTGGAGTCCTTAAAGCGCTCAAGCGCACTGTCTGCCTTGTCGCCAAAGAGGCGACGGCCACCAAACGGCATGTCCATAAGGGTGTTTTGACCATCAGCCGAAAAGTTGGCGGACCTCAGCCAGGCGTGGCGACGAATCGCCACCGTCGTTGCCATCGCTCTGCCTAGCGAGTCCGTTGTATCCAGCCCACATCGGATGGAATACCGTGCCGCATCTCGACCCTCCGCAAGGGCTTGGGCGAGTTTAGTCCGGGCCTCCTCCAGACATTGTGGCAGCACGTCCGCGACCATGTCCCACAGAGAGTGGGAATAACGGCCCAAGAGGCGCGCGGTTTTAAGTGACCGCAACCCCAAACTCAGTGAGGAGAACATCTTCTTACCATACTGTTCGTACCTCTTGGATTCCTGGTCAGGGGAGCTGTCGGGAATGCGGTCTGGGAATTAGAGGCCTGTATGACCAGGCTCTTGGGAGTGGGGTGGGTGGACAGGAAGCAAGGGTTGCCCGGAGCCAGGTGGTGGCGTCTGGCAACGTTCCTATCCACAGAGGAACCTGTAGCGGGCCTGGACCAAGTGCCCACAAGAACGTCAGACAAGGCCTCATTAAACAGCAACAGAGGCTCCGAAGAGCTTGCTTGCGGTTTAAGGACCTCAGTGAGGAGGTTAGTCCTCACGGCCGCAACGGGGAGCTCAAGAGCCAAGGCCTTGGCCGCCCGTGTCAACACGACACTATAGGCAGCCCCCTCCTCCGTAGCCAAGGTAGGAGGGGAGAAAAAACCAGTGTCTGGCGAAGTGTCCAGACCACTGGTATCCCCTAGCTCACCTGCTCAGTCCTGATAAGACTGGCACTCACTGCCAATCCGCCTCGCCACCCATCTCCTGGTACTCAGGGTCAAATGATGGGGCCGGATCATAGAAGTAAAAGTCTCCTATCGGCGTCGAATGCGGCGTCGAGCAGCGCCGCTCCGGCGTCTGAACCGTGGTGTTGACTCTCTGAGCGGTGATGACTTCGGGCCCGCGACCAGTCCCTCGACCTCCTTTCGGACCAGGACCTAAAACGGCGCAGGCCGACTGCCGGAGCTCGAGGCGCTTTCAAGACCGCTCCCGCCTAGGCTTCGACGTCAAGGCCCGGCAGTCGGGACACGACTTGTCATCGAGGTCGGGCCCCAGGCAATGTAGACACCGGTGATGGGGGTCGGTAACCGACATCAGTCGGTTGCAGTCGACGCAGGGTTTGAAACTGGGCATCCCTACAGGCACCGTCGGAGTCGTTCGACTTCGAAAATTGATCAAAAATTATCGAAAAAGTTAAGTAAAAAAATGACTAAGAGTACCACTTTTTCCGGATCAGCGCTTGCTGGCGTGGAGAAAAGAAGAACTGACGTCAGCGCGCGAGGGCGGCGTCTAAGTACTCCGGCGATGTCATCCCAGCGCCAACGATGCTGACGGCGGACGCGGAGCCGCAGACGACGCCTACCAACGCGCAGGGGTACTGCTACGCAAACGTTTCCGGAGCCAGTCTGACGCCTGGGGATATTCTAAGGTAAGGAATCTAATACTAACCTGTTTCTTTCAGATTCTGCTGTCAGACCCAGTGAAGACCTAGCTGGCTTGCGTGTTGGTGTGGTACCTCCCCCGTAACCTCGACTCATCCGCTTCCCAATCCCCCGGCTCTCTGGGTTATGGTATGTGTATTTGTGAAGCGTACTCTCGTCCGCGAGTGTATCCTGACACTTCGCATGTGTTGTGCCTAGTCCAGCCAATGCCTTCTTGAACTTCAAGACGAGAAGAAGATGCTCTCATGTGAAGTGGGAGGTCATTCACGCTTTAGGTGGGATGTAAGAGAGCGTCCGCAATTCTGTGTATGTGTGGGATGTGTGTGAGTAGGAGTCCTGCAGAGCGAAGGTGTCTAGGTGGTCTGTGGAGGGAGATGCAACTGTTTAGGTAGGTGGGGCCTAAGTTGTGTAGTGCCTTACACATGTGAGTGAGAAGATTCAAATGAGTGCATTCATGTATTGAAAGCCAGTGGAGACCCAAGGTGCAGAGTCAGTTCCGCGTGGGGGGCTGAGGATGAGTCTGGCTGCTGAGTTCTGGACGGGTTGCAGTATTCTGATGAGTTGCTTGGTGATACCGGCATAGAGGGTGTCCCCGTAGTCCAACTTGCTGGTGTTAGGTCGGCAACCAGTTGGAGTCGCATGATGAAGTGGTCTTGCTGAAAATCACTACTTCTGTCTTATTGGTATTGAGTTTCAGGCAGCAGTACTTCTACTATGAAGGCTGTGAACTTGTTTCTTGAGTTGGGGCCTTTTCTGACAGGGAGAGAATGATTTGATTGTTGTCGGCGTAGGAGAGGGTGTTGACGTTCTGTGCACGGATGACGTTAGCTAGAAGGATCATGCATGTGTTGACGCGGGCGAGGCTCTAGGATGAACCTTGAGTTGAGGGTGCGTCTCATTTAAGGACTCTAATACTACCCTCGGATAAGCCTAAACAGCTAGTCAACACTACCACGAATAGAGCAACTGGAATTATTCATTTAAGCCCTGAAAACCAATAAGGGTCGTATGAACGGTTTGCATGGTGTGCCCAACTACATAAAAAGGCAGCTTCCTACAAGGGATGGTCTCTATTTTTGTTAACATTAATTGTTTATGGGCATTGCTGTTAACTACATTTACTTTGGGATGAATAATGATGCAGATGGGAACGGCCATGTTTTGGACATATAAGGTGGTTGGTTGGGTAGGAGCTCTCGAGTGAATGGACTTCATGTTAAAGGCGGTTTCGCCAGCGATTTTGCCAGGCCATTAGTTCAGGTTTCGTTCTCCGGCTGTGATGGTGAGTCCAGTTGTGAGAGTGATGGGCTGCGGTTGAGGGTCGAAAATGCTGTATATAGAGGTGAATTTGTAACAAAAGAACTCAGAGAGCTTGTTGCAGAGGTCTGTGAGTGGGTGATGTTGCTAGAGGCACTCTGAAATCTTGATTGGTGGCGAAGATTTCTCTGCAGCTCTTTGTTATGGCATCGATGTAGTCTGTGAGAGCTATGCGCTTGGCCATCTGGATCTGCGGGTGTTAGCGTCTTAGGAAGGATTTGAAGATCTCTTTGCCAGTGCCGGATTCATTCTCCAGTTGTTTGCAGTGGTTTTTTCTACGCCTGAAGTCTTCGGTGTACCAACTGACATGTGATCGGCCTCTGGTCGTTGCGGTGTACTCGACGGGAGCCAGGGTGCCGTCACATGCAGTGATCTAACTGTTGAAGTACTTGACGGTTGTCAGTATGCTACTGGAGTGCATAGGCCAGTGTGCAGAGGCGACGGAAGGCCAGCCCGGGCGGTCTGGTGGTGGTGATGCGGGATGGGGATGTTGAAGCTGATGAGGACATGGTATGTTCAGGTCATAGGTGCCGGCTTGACAACCTGGCTGTTTGATGGGAAGACGAAATTGGGTCTAACAGGAGCCCAACGGAGAGGGTGAATATGGTAATGTGCTGAGTGAGGCAGAGATTTCTGAGGTTCTCTAGAAGGGCAGTCCTCCAGAAGAAAGTTCAGGTCTCCAAGGAGGATGACAGTCATGGAGCTGATGATGAGGGGTGCGACAAAGTCCCTGATGTTGCTGGGGAAGGTGGTGGGTTGTATATTAGGGTTCTGCACAGGGAAGTGTTGGCTGGGATGCATAGCTTGAATGTGAGGTGCCCATTGGAGCTGGTGTGGGTATCTGCGGAGGTGATGCAACTAATGTCTTTGAATACGAGGGCGACACTGCCTCCGGACTTGTGCAGACGGTCTTGCTTGGCGGTCTTGTAGCCAGCTTTCAATTTTTTTTCAATTTCACATTTATTGTTTGATTACCAAAAATCACAACAAAATATTAAAACCATGTAACTCATATATACGTGTACACATTTTTTTAAAAAAAGGAGAGAAAAGGACTTTGGTTAGTGCAATGATAATGCAATAAAAATGGATAAAATGTCCGCTTATGTATTTTTCTTTTGCGGATCAAGCTCATTAAGTAACATGGCCGTCGCGGAGTTGTTTTGAGAACAGCTGGTTTTAAAGTGCTGAAAACAGTGATCTATGTGCCTTGCTGATGGGGGCCGGCGGCCGCTAAAGTTTTTGTTGCAAAGAGTTAGCTGGGCCGGCCAGCCGGCAAAGGAATTGCTGCCCTTTCTTTCACCAGCGTTGTTGCTGCTCTGGCAACAAATTTGGTGAAGCGAATGTTCAGTTTTGTGTTTTCTTGATTCATAGCTGCCATTATGGCCTGACGGCATGTACGATCGCCTAGTTTGATCCAGTCCACTCTCAATAAGGTCCTTCTATCATGTAACAGAGCTGGGCATGTGCAGCCTAGGTGCTCCAAGCTTTCGGAGTGGTAGCCGCATTCCCTGCATTCGATTTTGTGACTAAGACGCCGCCATTGTGGCAAGTACTTTGAAAAGGGCCAGTCGCCTAGCCTTAGGGCCATGAATTTGACCTTCCAGAAGAGTGAATAAATACTTGATAAGTATGATGACTCAACCCCTGGTTTGTAATCGAAGACAATGGCCCAAATGTGCTTCCTTCTGGATAATTTTGCTCTGTCAGAGTGGAAAGACCAGAGCCGAACGCTTCGCTTGATTACGCTCTTCAAAGCTTGTTGTGATGGATTTGTCCCCCAATATTCCGAGACTCCGAGGAGCCATAGGGATTGGTCCAAGTGGTGCTGATATTTTTTGGCGAGATGCGCTGGTCGATATTTCGTTCCAGAGTTTAACCTCAAGACTGTTGTCCCGGTAATTACGCAGTCTAGTGCAGAACTTGATAAAAGTGCCAGCCTCGACGCCATTGTGATCTAACAGGCCAAGTTCTAATCTCACTTGTGCCAGGGATGAAGACTGTGGCAGACGCCATGCTCGCTTGAAGATTCTGATGGTTGATTTGTTTAGTAAGATGTTAGTTGAGCCCATCATAATCTCGTGTCCATATGATAAAGAATTTGTGATCTTGGCTTTCATCACTTTGAGCAGGGGGGCTAGGCTTGGTCCTAGTAGGTGTTTTGAGAGTTTTGCTGACGCGACCTCCAGCCACAGTGCTTTTTGCCTTGATAGTGTCTTTTTGTTTCGAGAGAGAAGCTCTGGAGTCAAGAAAAACGCCCAAATATTTATAGTGTGGCACTGTGTCGAGGCTTTTGTTATTGAAAAACCACCTGCTATTCCCCTGCTTCTGTTTACTAAAATGAATTATTTTTGTTTTTGACAGGTTTAATTCGAGAGCGTTTTCAACTGTATGGGGAAGGAGTTCGGCAAGAAGCCTCTGCAGGCCAACCTTTGTGTGGCTCAATAATACGAGGTCGGCGGCGTATAACAGATTCCTGATGCGGGTCCCATCCAGTTGGGGCGGATGAGAATTAACCTTGTCGAGTAAAGTTGATAGATCAGAGATAAACAGGTTAAAAAGGAGAGGCACTAAGACGCAGCCTTGTTTAACATCACTTCCTGCTGGATCTTTGAGACATGGGACCGGTTCCCCAACTTTATCCTTAGCCAGGTCTGTGTGTGGAGTTGGGATGATAGCTTGTGAAAGGCCTGGGGTATACCCCAACAGACTCATTTTTGCCATAGACGGCCACGTGGCACTCGATCAAAAGCCACCTTAAAGACAACAAAGCAGCAATAAAGTTGCGTGCGACGGATGTCGGCCTTCTCAATCAATACAGATAATGCCAATAGATCGCTGGTTGGGCCTGACTTGGCTACGAAGCCAGTCTGGTTGAAGGGGAGGCGCTGTGTTGATTCAACCCAGGTTGTCAGTTCTTCTTGTAAGATACTGGCATCATATTTGGATTCAATGTCAAGGAGGGCTATCATTCTATAATTTTTTGGGTCGTTCTTTTGTCGCTTTTATAGATGGGATGAATGACGGCACATTTCCAGGAATCCGGGATGTCGTCGTTGAACCTACAGTGTGAGAACAGTGGTGCAAGATGACCTGCCCACAACGTTTCATCTGACTTAAACAAGGCCTGGGGGAGTCCGTTGGGGCCAGGTGCTCCGTCAGTTGGGTTGGCTGTAGCGATGTCCAATGCAGAGGTGGGGTTAAGCCATATTTCTTTGCGGAACAGCAGGTCAAGAAGGTGTGGTCGGCAGGAGATCCCATATCTGTGGGATATTTGGTAAGAGAGAGAGTGCTGAGGAGCATACAGGTGAGTGTGGCGTGCTGGGTGGGTGAGGGTTGGTTTGTGTGGTTGTGAGCAGCTGCGGTGCTGGGGGCTGTAGGTCCAGGAGAGGTGGATGTAGGGTGTTGGCGAGTGCATGAGAGCTTGCAGGAGGCGCCGTTGGAAGCTGCCTCCGTGAGGTTTGGTGCGCAGCAGTGCAGAGGTTTATTCTTACTCATTGCTTGTTACCAGCGAGTCTTGACTGAGAGCCTGATAAGTCCTGCACTGGAGCAAAAGTTGAGGCTAGAGGTGATTCCACCTTGCACTATCTCCTATGTCCTTTATTTAGGCAGTACTGGAAGGACATGTGCAAGTAGATGCGTGTAGGAAAGGAGGATCTGCTTTCATGTTTACTCCCACTTTTTGCTTGTGTCATAGTGTTTATCTGACTGGGATCCTGCTAATCAGGACCCCAGTTACTGTGCTTCCTCCCTAAATTGGCCATGGTGAGTACCTTGGTACATTCCTGATTGGCTACTGGTGTACCCTAGTAAATGGTACTTAGGTTATAGGTACACCAGGGGACCCCCATGGGCTGCAGCATGTACTGTGCCACCCATAAGGGACCCTCCAAACCCTGACTACAGGCCTGCGATTGCAGCCTGTGTGACCTGGTGCTTGCACCTCGCACAAAAAATAGAAGTTTCCTTATATCTAACATCACTCCACTTAAAACATCTAAGTCACCCCTCTAGTAGGCCTTTCAGTCCCAAAGGCCCGGTGCGTGGTTTAAGTGTAAGGGTGCCCCTGCATGAGCAGGACACCCCGGCAACCTTCGGAGTCCATACTCCTTCGCTGGCAGCGAATCAGCCATTACGATATATGGCGTGGCCGGGCATCATGACACGATGACCATCTCTAAACTGGCTGTAACAAACCCTGTCATGTTTGGTATCAAACATGTTGATATCATACCCCTCACAAGGTTTCCATGCACTGTAACTCTCCCTCGGGAGGCCCTCAGTGCTCCGGGTACCAGTCTTTCAAAACCACACAGCAAGCAAGGGCTGCTGCCGACCTGAGACATGATTCTGCCCTCCTGCTGCTGAGCCAAGCTCGAGCGGGGGAAGGCAGGACAATAGGCATCCTGTCACAGACAGGACAGGAATGTGGTAATGTTGGGTCTGTCGGGTACAGAATTGATTCTAAGTCAACTGAATAATAACAAATAGAAAACAGTGCTCAAACTTTTCAGTAATAATCACTGACAAGGTAAGAGAAGGAAAGACAAAAAACACACCACAAATGAATAGAGCTAAAGTTGTATTGAGGGATAAATCAATATATTCTTTTACATTTTACGGTGTCAAAATAACATTAGAAGGCTGTCACAGTTCATGAACATATGAATTGTTCAAACGGCGCAAGCGATATGGTGAAAAAAGTGCGAAGAAAGTGCTGAGCGTGAACGAGATATATACAGTGCTGTATGGATGGTTAAAACTGGTCATTCATAGAACATCCATCCCTAGGGACATAAATCTACACGTCGCTTGGGATTTAAATTTCCATTTCAGGGGGGGCGGAGAGAGTAGGGTCAGGATTATGACAAGCACGTCGAAGTTTCGACCCAGAGAAGTGCGTGATTGACTAGTAGGCACAGCGGGTCTTCCTCAGGACCAGACGAAGCAAAGGACAGCCTGCAGTCTTCCAGAACCGGACAGCAAGCTAGGGCTGCTGCCGTCCTGAGACAGAATTCTGCCCTCCTGCTGCTGAGCCAATCTCGAGCAGGGGAAGGCAGGACAATAGGTATCCAGTCACTTGGAGGTGTGATCACCTCCCAGACAGGGTTTAGTGTATTGGGACAGGGTGGGGGCACCACTCAGACTGCATACTCCAGCTCAAACCACTGCGTGGAGCCGTGGACAAAGGACATGGGAGTATCCTCCCCACTGTCCACCCCTTCTTTGGGAGGGAACCCTGATTCGTTTCCAACCTTCACCTGAGGGTGGGTCCCTAGGTTCATCATGGGATTCGATTCAGATCAAACTCTGCGTCCTCTTCAACTGTCTGGACATTGAGTGAGTCATGCAGACCGCGTCAGACTGACCGCATTGGACTTCACCTTTGGAAGCGAGACTGCAACCTGGAAGACTCTGTCTGCTCCTGATCTCTTTGTTCTGCGAGCCCGCAGCACCGTCAGTGTCTGTGCTTCATTCTGTCTGCTCCTGATCTCTTTGTTCTGCAAGCCCGCAGCACCGTCAGTGTCTGTGCTTCATTCTGTCTGCTCCTGATCTCTTTGTTCTGCAAGCCCGCAGCACCGTCAGTGTCCGTGCTTCACTCTGTCTGCTCCTGATCTCTTTGTTCTGCGAGCCCGCAGCACCGTCAGTGTCCGTGCTTCATTCTGTCTGCTCCTGATCTCTTTGTTCTGCGAGCCCGCAGCACCGTCAGTGTCCGTGCTTCATACAGGTTCCATCCAGGGTCTGTGGACATTCAAAGACACCCGAAGGAATCTCCCTGCCTCCGAAGGCACCCCCACACAGCTGAACGATTGCTGATCCTGGTCTCCAACCGGGTCGGTAACACAGGTGACGTTCTACAACTCCTCGAGACCGGCACTGTCTTCAGACCGAGCATGAGGCCAGGATCCCTCGGCACTGTCTTCAGACCGAGCATGAGGCCAGGATCCCTCCTCGACACCGCCGGAACCGAGTCCCTGTGCACCATGTCGGCTGGGCAACTCTAGTCTCCAGAGATCTTAAGGCTCCATCAAGGGTCTTCTTTGATTCCAGTAGGCTGCCCTGCTTGTTTGGGGTCTATTCTTACTTGCTTGAAAGTGGCGAGTTACTTGGACCTTGCTGGTCCAAACACTGTCGTCGTCTTCTACATATTGCTGTTGCCAAGGCCTGTTGGTGCTCCTGCCAGACACCAAACCCCTGGATACCGACATTCGGTGTGGGAATGCTAGTACCCCATTCCTGGTCGTCTCAGCATCATCTGGTCCACATAGCTGCAAAGCCAAGGGCACTGTCAACTCTCGTGAAACAGCCAACATTGGTGGGCACTCCTGGTCGGTCCTGAGTGACTTAGACTCAGTTCCCTCTGCTTGCAGGTACAACTCATCTTGAATCCACCCTTGGATTCCACCGGACTCTCCCAGCTTCTTCACCAGCAGCATCTTGCTTGAAGTCCTTCATTGGGGTCTATGGTGGTTCCCGACGTCACTTCGTACCTCTGCACCCAGCTTCCCTAGGCAGGTAACCTAGTCTCCTGGGTATCCACGGGTGGGGTGACTCTTGAACCGTCCATCTTCTGCTGGATGTCTTCCAAGTCCTCTGGAAAGGGTCCTTGTTCCTAAGAATTACAACTGCGACTTTCCCATTGACTTAGCTTGAGCACGCTGTCAAATATTCACTTAACACGCGGCCTCGTGGGGTTCTTGGGTCCTAACCTCGGGTGGTTCCTTGGTCCCTAGCACCTCTAAGTCTTCTGGGTCCACTCCCAACTTTGGTCGTTAGTCGCATTACACTGTTTTTGTATATGGTTTGTTCTCTTTTGGGAGGCCACTGTCTTTTTGTACTACTTACCGGTCGTATTATCAAAGTATTGTGTGTATTGTGGTTATATCTTCGGGCAGGATATATTGTGTTAGTAAGCGTCTGTAATAAATAATTATTTTTATAACTACACTGTGTATTTTTTTCACTTAATCGCCACTATAAGATTGTAGACTGGTAAAACAAGCTGCTTTACACTCGTTTTGGACTAAGCCTGAAGGCTGCTCTCCACGGCTACCACATAGAGAGCTTTCTAAGGTTGTCTAAGACCTCTTTATTCACCATAAGGGTTGTCTAGATTGGTACAGGGTGCTATACTTGAGCAAGTGTGCACCATAACCAAAGTCAGCCTCCTACAATGCGCGTCTGATGCTGGTATCGTACCACCGAAGAGGACTCCAATGTTTCTCTAACCAGAATCCCCACTTTCCCCAGCTGTGAGAGTGGTCTCTGAGCTTCTGTCCCTTAGAACTGGAACACTTTCCAAAGGTGGAATCCCGTCTATTGGCAAACAAACCTGACAACTACAGGTAGACGGTTGAGAATGTCGCTCCCCAAGGAGTGGCGTCCCTTTCATGCACCGCCGGGTTCCACATGGAGGACGGTATTTGCGTTATTCTTGATTTCTAATTACGCCATTATCGATCATTTAGACACACTTCTGATCAGAAAGCGCTACCTTCCTGCACGCGACTAACAGACAGCAACGTGATACCGGCAGCACCCTTCAACCATGGACGACCCAAACAAGGAGTCAAGCTCCATTATTCAACTGCAGGTCGACGTCATGCTGATCCATAACTGACAACTGCTTGTGACGAAAGCAACAGTGTGAAAGAAACCTGTCCACTCTGGGGGGGGGGGGGGGGGGGGGGGGGGGGAGGCTCCCCACACCTGACAACGAATGTTAGAGAAGTCCAAAAAGGTTTTGCTAAAGAACCGAGATCCGCATGAATGGAGCAGCCCAGATGCTTGTCAAAGGGTGCAGGAAAAGAGGGGCTGAAGTGAGCGCCCCGGGGTGACGCATGCAGCTGTGTCTCCCTGACCTGGGGTGGAGTTCCGACGGAGGCCGATGGTGCCGCCTACTGGAGCACAGGAGCTATTACAAACCTTTTCAGATCCAGTCTGGCGCCTGGGAAGATTTACACGCGCTTATGTATTACTGGTATATGCAGGGCTGACGTACCACGCACCTTAGGCTCAGAGGGTACGTCCTTCCTTACACTGCTGGCTCAGTGGGACGTCGTACCCCACCAGCCACAGCCTATGCTGCAGACTGATGAGAGCAGTCCTGCACACACCACTAGCTCATGAGGGCCTGCGGGCTCCTGAACTGAAGCGCTCGCACACACCTATGGCTCATTAAGGGTCATGCCCTGCGACATGATTTGTGCTCATGACGGGGCGGGCCTTAATGTAGTCCCATGACACACACAGCTGCCTTGAGTGGGAAATGCATTACCATACACACCTGGCCCGTAAGGGTCTTCCCTACCACAGACCACACTCTGACTGAAGACCCTTCCACACAACACATGACTGGCTCATAAGGGGCTCCTGTGCAGCACATTGCTGGCTCATGAGGATGGTGGCATACCACATACCGCTGGATCAGGACACTATGCCACCACACAGTGCTGGCTCATGAGAATGGTGCATACCACACACCGCTGGATCATGACACTATGCCACCACACATTGCTGGCTCATGAGGATGGTGGCATACCACACACCGCTGGATCATGACACTAGGCCACCACACAGTGCTGGCTCATGAGAATGGTGCATACCACACACCGCTGGATCATGACACTATGCCACCACACATTGCTGGCTCATGAGGGTGGTGCATACCACACACCGCTGGATCGTGACACTATGCCACCACACATTGCTGGCTCATGAGAATGGTGCATACCACATACCGCTGGATCAGGACACTAGGCCACCACACATTGCTGGCTCATGAGGGTGGTGCATACCACACACCGCTGGATCAGGACACTATGCCACCACACATTGCTGGCTCATGAGGGTGGTGCATACCACACACCGCTGGATCAGGACACTATGCCACCACACATTGCTGGCTCATGAGGGTGGTGCATACCACACACCGCTGGATCTGGACACTATGCCACCACACATTGCTGGCTCATGAGGGTGGCGCATACCACACACCGCTGGATCAGGACACTATGCCACCACACATTGCTGGCTCATGAGAATGGTGCATACCACACACCGCTGGATCAGGACACTATGCCACCACACATTGCTGGCTCATGAGAATGGTGCATACCACACACCGTTGGATCAGGACACTATGCCACCACACATTGCTGGCTCATGAGGGTGGTGCATACCACATACCGCTGGATCAGGACACTATGCCACCACACATTGCTGGCTCATGAGAATGGTGCATACCACATACCGCTGGATCAGGACACTAGGCCACCACACATTGCTGGCTCATGAGAATGGTGCATACCACATACCGCTGGATCAGGACACTATGCCACCACACATTGCTGGCTCAGGAGAATGGTGCATACCACACACCGTGGATCAGGACACTAGGCCACCACACACTGCTGGCTCATGAGAATGGTGGCATACAACACACCGCTGGATCAGGACACTATGCCACCACACAGTGCTGACTCATAAGCATGGTGGCATACCACACACCGCTGGATAAGGACACTATGCCACCACACATTGCTGACTCATAAGCATGGTGGCATACCACACACCGCTGGATCAGGACACTATGCCACCACACATTGCTGACTCATAAGCATGGTGGCATACCACACACCGCTGGATCAGAACACACTATGATACCGCACATTCAAGAGTCAAGTTTCTGCCCCATCCTCATACCATGGTCAGATCCCTACTTTATCCCTTTTACACGACTTAAACCAAGCAGACGCACCAATTCAAAGGTTCCGTCTAATCCAACGAGAAGCTGAAGCATGGATCAAATCACTGGCGGCCTTGACTCCAAATCTAAAGGGCAATTTAGATGAGGTTTACATGCAATGGGAGGACTACATTGCACAATCACTTGATGAGTGTATGCCAAAAATGGGAACAAAACCTAAAACAAATACTAGAAGAATACTAGGCATAGCACTACGTTACGCTCGCGTAGTTTGCGAAGTTTCCTCTACTTCGCACTACGCAAACTGCACGTAGCACAGTGCAAACACGCGTAGAGTCGCGCAGCAGTCATTTTTTGCTTGCTCGCGGTCCTCAACGTCAAGTTGGCGACCGCGAGCAAGCAAAATGACATCCCGGCGAGACTATTTCCTCGTTCGCGATCAGCAACATCAAATTGCCGATAGCAAGCGTGGAAAATAAACCTCCCGGCGAGATTCTCAACGCGGGGAGATCAGGTTTCTCATTGCGTGTGGTCATGTATGCTCACGACCAGTGGCGATGAGAAACTACCAGTCACGTTGAGAAAGCTGCCGCTCGAGTAAAAATCTACTCTAGCTGCAGAAAACTACAGCTTGCACTGTGCAAGACGCCATTTTCAAAGATTGCACAGTGCCGGATGCTTGTCCGCACTGTGCAATCATTGCAAACGGCATCTTGCACAGTGCGAACAGGGTACTTCGCAGTTCACGTAGTGCTACACGTAGCTCGCGAAGTGCACTACGCGTAGCATAACTTCGCGAACTACACCCAGGGTTAACTTCCCAGAAAAAAACTGTAAGAAACTTGAGGGAAAATGCAGGAAGTATTACGAACCAGCTTTACAAACGGAATATAAAACAACCATTACACTCTACCATAATGAAATCAAGAAAGCCCAGGCCAAATTCAATGAAGATAAGATCAAGCAGGCCTCAAACTTCCCAAGGGACTAGTCAAGGTTATTAAAGCATTGACAACAGTACATCAGGGTAATACTCTTCCGCAATCCACCAAAGGAAGATACAACGAGTTAGCGGCCTTCTTCCAGGAAAGTGTTCTATATTCATGATTTGTTTCAGGGCAATACAGAAAGAGACCGCAGTTGCAGAGAAGATATTAGTGAGACTCCAACTTCATCAGTTTTAACAATGTTTTCAGTGTTGAACGAGGATGATGTGTACATCCTCATAAATGAGATTAAATCAAGATCCCCTCGAGAGCCAGCACCCCCTACATTTTATCCAAAGGCAAGGATGCCATCCTTCCATCGTTAGATGACCTACTCAACCACTCACTAGACTCATGAGGATGGTGGCATTCCACACACCGCTGGACCAGGACACACGATACACATTGCTGACTCATGAGGATGGTGGCATTCCACACACCGCTGGACCAGGACACACGATACACATTGCTGACTCATTAGGATGGTGGCATTCCACACACCGCTGGACCAGGACACACGAAACATATTGCTGACTCATGAGGATGGTGGCATTCCACACACCGCTGGACCAGGACACACTATACACATTGCTGACTCATGAGGATGGTGGCATTCCACACACCGCTGGACCAGGCCACACTATACACATTGCTGACTCATGAGGATGGTGGCATTCCACACACCACTGGACCAGGACACACTATACACATTGTTGACTCATGAGGATGGTGGCATTCCACACACCGCTGGACCAGGACACACTATACACATTGCTGACTCATGAGGATGGTGGCATTCCACACACCGCTGGATCAGGAGACACAACACACATTGCTGACTCATGAGGATGGTGGCATACCACACACCGCTGGATCAGGAGACACAACACACATTGCTGACTCATGAGGATGGTGGCATTCCACACACCGCTGGACCAGGACACACTATACACATTGCTGACTCATGAGGATGGTGGCATTCCACACACCGCTGGACCAGGACACACTATACACACTGCTGACTCATGAGGATGGTGGCATTCCACACACCGCTGGACCAGGACACACTATACACATTGCTGACTCATGAGGATGGTGGCATTCCACACACCGCTGGACCAGGACACACTATACACATTGCTGACTCATGAGGATGGTGGCATTCCACACACCACTGGACCAGGACACACTATACACATTGCTGACTCATGAGGATGGTGGCATTCCACACACCGCTGGACCAGGACACACTATACACATTGCTGACTCATGAGGATGGTGGCATTCCACACACCGCTGGACCAGGACACACTATACACATTGCTGACTCATGAGAATGGTGGCATTCCACACACCGCTGGACCAGGAGACAAGATACACATTGCTGACTCATGAGAATGGTGGCATTCCACACACCGCTGGACCTGGAGACAAGATACACATTGCTGACTCATGAGGATGGTGGCATTCCACACACCGCTGGACCAGGACACACTATACACATTGCTGACTCATGAGGATGGTGGCATTCCACACACCGCTGGACCAGGACACACTATACACATTGCTGACTCATGAGGATGGTGGCATACCACACACCGCTGGATCAGGAGACACGACACACATTGCTGACTCATGAGGATGGTGGCATACCATACACCACTGGACCAGGACGCACTATACACATTGCTGACTCATGAGGATGGTGGCATACCATACACCGCTGGATCAGGACTGTTGGACTTGACTAGCAGGGTCATCCCGGAACTTTTTTTGCCTTCCGCCTAGCCTTTTTGCTGTTATGGAATTGGTGGTTTACGGACTCTGAGCACTTTGGCCCTGGAGTTTGGTGTGAAGTGCATGTGCTCTCTGCCCCCCTTAGGCTAGCATTGGGAACTTCCTCCCCCCCCTATGGATAACTCCTAAATGAAACAAAATAAATATGTTATGTTTGGTGTGGTTGAACTGAAAATAATAAAGGATGTGCCTATGGTGGACGCAGGTTTATTTTCACTATTGTAGAAAGGTCACTTATAACAGTCGCCATTTCTGTGTGCTTTGTGCCTGACTGCCTGAGGTGGGTTGCAGGTCTAGTTCTCGAAGTGGCCGGGGCTGAAAAGGCTGGCTCCGCCCCCTGGGTGTGTCTGTCTCCCAGACCCTCCTTTCCTGAAGGGAGGAGGGAAGTCTGGCAGACAGGGTGCTCTACAGCTCCCCCAAAGCCGGTTGGGATTGGTTTCCCCAGAGACCCTTCCAGAAGCTTATGGCCCTTTCTGGTAGGTGGGGTGAGGGGTGTATATATAGAGAAGCTGAGACTCCATGGGGGGCTGCTGTGTGTGCTGACATAGAGGGGACACTCTGCCAGGAGGAACCGCCACTGGACCCTGTGTGCTGGCCCCTGTGCCCCACTGTGGCCCTCTGCCTTTCTACTGGATCCAGGAGAGACTCTACTGGAGTGTTGATCAAGTTTGACTGTTCCCAGGAACTGGTACTTCATTTCTTTGGTGAGCTGCCCTTCTGCATCGCTGATCTTGCCCGGCCTGTACGGTGTTCTCCTGGCCCCTAGCGCCTGGTGAGCGCTACATTTAAAGTGCCAGGAGGAGAGGAGCGCTATTTTTCAACCCTGAATCTTTGTCAGCTACCTAGCGACTCGTGGGCGCTACATCCAGACCCTGCCCAGGAGAAAAGGAGCTGACGACTGCAGCTCTGGGCTGCCGAAGCGCCACTAGGCAATGCCGACGTGTGGGACTCCCCCTGCCTGCTTGCTGGAAAGCGGGAGCTCACCCCGCGTGCTGCCAGGGATAGCGGCTTCTTTAAAAATACAGCTGGAACCTACCCCGAATCTTGCAGACTTTGGCGGGTGCCCACACCGCAGTTGTATTTCGTTTGAGCGAGTGCCCACCCCGCTTTGTTTTACAAATTAAGAGGGAGGCTACCCCTTATTGCCGCCAATGGAAAGAATCCACCGCCACCAGCCCAGGAGTCCCCGGAATCCCGCGCGGGCTTCCCCACTGACGTCGGAGGGGAGCCGCACCCTGATTGGTGCTGACCACGGGAGGGACTCGGAAGGAGACGGGAACTCGGCCGAGCAAAGAGGCTCCCGGTGTAACGAGGGATCCCCGTGCGGCCGAAGGAGGAGGAGCCCAGAGGCCTGCATGCGCCAAGCGGTGCTCCCGTGTGCCTTTGAAGAGCTCCGGGAGCGGCAGCCACAGCAGAAGCTGACCGGCAAGTGGGGGCCTACCCCGCTGTGAGGAGCCTGCCAGCCAGAGAAGGAAGTACCACCAGAGATGACGGGAGCCTCGTGGGCCCCAGTGATCGCCACCCAAGAGTCCCATGAGTGTGGGGGCTCTTAAGAGGGATCGAGGGTGCAGGTAGTGGCACGATGAGAGGCCGTGTCCAGGCTGGATTGTACAAAAGCGGCCAGCTGCAACCCTCGTGGGCACAGTGTTGGTGCTCAGGAGGCACCGGAGCAGTCGTGCCGGTGGTTTCTGAGCAGCCTCGCAGGACAGCGGACTGCTCCAACGTTGGGGGCAGTATCTGTTTCTTTAGGATTTCGGGGTGCGGGCTGCCCTCACCGCACAAAGGAGTGCTCCAACCCTAATGGTTACTCAGTGGCGCCGCTGTTGCGGGCCGCTGCAATGTTTTTTTCTCCCATCATTTTTTGCTTTGGAAGTCCCAGAAGAGCTTAATGGAGGGGGGGGGTTGGTAGAGGCACATCGTCGGTGTCTTCTCCCCGGTGCTCCCCAGCCCCAAGTAAGAGAGGGGGTCCGGGGGGGCGTGGCCAAGATGGCGGCGGAGTAGGACGTGCTCTCGAGTCCCTCTGGCGCAAAGCCACATATAAGCATTGTTTTGCAACCTCTTGGGCTACCAAACACCCGTGGTCCACTGCCGCTTGTCCCCCTGGGCCCCGGTGCCGAGCCTGGGGAAGCCTGGAGTTCCTGCGGCGGCTTAATCGTCGGCGGCGTGACGAGACCCGAGTTCCGGCGCGGGCCTCGCCGGGGAGTGAGCAGTTGGGCTGCCCCTTGCTGGGGTCATCGGAGCCAGTACTTCGCTTCCTTGCCCTTGGTCGTGTCCTGGACGGACCCCGGACGACGCCGGAGCAGCGACTCCGCCAGCGGCAGTGGGACAGCACCCCCTGGGCCCCGCAAGTGCTCTGCGACCGGAGAGCCGGGGCGGCAGCACAGGCGTCGGCAGCGTGAAAATTGAGCCCGGGGATCTCGGGCCTAAGGCACAGTGATATCAAGGCTTCCCCCGCGATACTGCTGAGACCCCCGACGGACTGGAGGAGCGGAGCGCCTGTGCCGGAGCTGGGCTCGCAGTGGGGAGCCTAAAGCTACCTAAAGCCACTGCAGAGACTGGTGGGTTTGACCGTGAGTCCCGCGTCCAAGGGCCCGCAGAGGAGTAATCGACGGCTGCTGCAGCCTGCTGCGGCCTGCTGTGGCCTGGTGTCTGATCCGGACGGAGAGGTGATTGGACCTGGCCGCGGACGCCTGAGCACGAAGGTGAGCTTCGACGGGGGCAGGGGGATCGCCAAGCCTGAAGGGGGAGCGACTGGACCACAGTGCACGACCCCCCTGGTGACTCACCCCATCTGCGCTGTCGGCCTGGCCGGGGGCCCCCCGAAATCACCAGACAGGTATTGGCGGGGTAGGAACGATGGGGCACGACGTGTACAGGAGCTGCCCGTTCTGTGAGAGCTGTGCCCCCCCCCCCTCCTGATTCATCGGACCGCTTGGAAGCGCGCGAAGAGTGCCCATTGCTGACGGCGGCACCCGGGGTTTGGACCGCTTGCAGGCATTACCTTACCCTATAGCCTGGAGGTATAGCACAGGAGTGCGACCCACCTGCGGCATCTCGCGGACCCTCGGTGCGGACGACGCTGACCGGGGCCCCCACCCAGGGTCTCGGTGGGAGGAAGAGCGACAACGCTGAGCGGACTGAGGTCACTGGACCCGGGCTCTGGACTCGCAGCCGCGCTTGGGGCGAAGTAGACGATAGCCTGCCCGGATTGGGAGCGACGGTCCCCGGGTGGTGCTCGCTGCCTGCCGCCGTGGTTGGAATACGTCCACCGAACCGGGAGCGATGTCTAACAGGAACCGCAAGGACAAGCTGGGCAAGGAGGGGCCTCTAAAAGGAGCACAGCCAACGACGTCCCCAAGTACCAGCACTTCTCCCCGGCTGCGAGACGAGGAGGCGCCTGCCACCAAGGCCTTTATGCTGGATCTCTTATCAGCCATCAAGGAGGACATGTCGGAGCTCCGCTCCCACTACCAACTCGCTTCCGATCTCAGAGAGGTGAGAAGGGACGTGGATGGTATCGGCGAGCGGGTGGCGACGCTGGAAGAGCACGACCTAGGGTTGGCGGGCGACGTGCACTAGCTCCAACAGGATGTGCTTAGGCTGACGGAGCAAAACCTGGATCTCCAGGCCCATGCGGAGGACCTGGAGAACCGTTCCCGCCGGAATAACATCCGCGCGGTGCCCTGGGACGGAGAGGCGGGAGACCTGCGTAGCTATGTGGAGGCTCTCTTTCTGCAGATCCTGGGTGAAGACGACCTTCAAGAGGTCAGAATGGACAGGGTCCATAGAGTTGGGCTACCGAGAGGCACAGGGGCTCCGCCTCCCGACATCCTGGTCTGCGTACATGATTTTCAACTTAAGGAGCGTATCCTTCGGAAGGCGAGGGGAATCACTGACTTGCAGTTTAGAGAGCATCGCCCCCAGCTCTTCCAAGACCTGGCGGCGTCCACGCTTCAAAAGAGGCGGGACTTCAAGCCGGTGACATCTTTCATGAGGGACCATAATGTGGCGTATTCCTGGGGCCATCCTTTTCGCCTCATCTTCCGGTGGCAAAACAGGCTGGTCAGATTCGATCCCTGCAGGCGGCCAAAGATCTCCTGGGCCTGGACGACGCTGCCCCCTCCCCGAGGAATGGCCAATCACCAGCGCGGCGACGACGGCGCTCTTCCTCCTGGCAGAGAGTGGGGCACCCCGTGGCACAGAATAGGCCGGATCCTACGGCCAGCCAGAAAGAAAGAGACGGTGCAGTGGCCTCCGTGGTGAGTGTGACGGAGGCGCAGTCGCAGGACAGCTCGGGGGCTGCATGACCGCGGAGAGAAGGCTGGCAGGCGTCGGAGGGACCCCCCCCTCCGCTCAGGTACAGTGGGTAACTATGTACTTTTGGGGAAGGAGCCCCGATCCGAGGAGCGTGTGAGACACTGACTGGTACCTCAACCACCGTTCTCAGAGGGAATCAATGACAGCCCTCATGGTGGTTCACTGTTCTCTATATTTTTTCCTTCTCTTTGCCCACTTGGGGCCTTTTCAGTTTCGGGGGGCGGAGGAGGCACTCCTGTTGAGGTTCTCCAGTCCTGGGGTTGGGGGGAGGGGGGAGGGGTGGGATGGGGAGTTGGGAGGGGAGAAGGGGGGGGGGGTGGTGGTAGCAAATGTGTGAGTGGATGCGTGATACTGGCCTTGCAATCTGTGCTGAGAGAGTTGACTGCCCTCCGGAGGGGAAGGCTTGCTACTCCGGGGCCTTATGGGGGTGCTGGAGCTGTGAGGGCGGATGGGGTGTGGCGCACTGTGGAGGACTGGCAGGGATACCGAGGAGTGGGGGGGCTGGTGCGGAGGGTGGCGGGAGGGGTGGGTGTATGTTGGATCAAGGGACGCTGGCTGGAGGGGTGTGCGTCCGGCGTGTGGAGGTGGGACGCTGAGCTGAGTGGGAGAATATGTCTGTGATGCCGGTCACTGTGGGCACATGGAACTTAAAGGGGCTGAACTCCCCTCAAAAACGCCAGAAGATATGGAAAAACATTCTGGACCATAGCCTTGATGTGGTGGGTCTCCAGGAGACGCACCTAGCTCGGAAAGACGAAACCCGCCTTAAGCACCGACAATACCCACTTATTTATAGGTCCTCTGCCCTTACTAAGCACAGGGGGGTGGCTCTTATGTTTCATTCAGCGTTGCGCTTTCAACCGCTGGGGGTTCGGAGCGATAAAGAGGGTAGATGGATCACGGTCAAGGGTACACTCCGCTGCAAATTATGCACCTTTCTAGTACTGTATGCCCCCAATGCGGGACAGAATAGGTTCCTCCAGGACCTACTGACCATTGTCGAGGACTTTGCTGAGGGGGCCCTCTTTGTGATGGGCGACTTTAATCTGATATGGAACCGAGAATTGGACTGCTCCCGTCCTCAGAGGGCCGAAGCTGGGGTCTTTTCGGCTGAGACGCGTCAACGCTTCGAAGACCTGGGGTTGATCGACAGTTGGCGCTCCCTTCATCCCCTTGCGCAGGATTACACTTACTTCTCCCACGTTCATCATTCTTATTCCCGTCTGGACTAGGGGTTTCTGAGCCAATCCCTCCGGGGATCCCTGAGAGATGCCACGATCTTCCCCCTTTCCGTCTCTGATCATGGCCTGTTGGCCCTCTGTTTTCACTGGGCCTCAGACAGTGCTGGACCCCGCAAGTGGTATTTTCCAGCCTCACTGGTAAGAGATGATACCTCCTGTAAGGCATTGCGGACGGCGATCCAAGACTTTTTTTTACCTCAATCCTGTCCAGGACACTTCGGTCTTTGTCACCTGGGATGCCTTCAAGGCGTCGCTCAGGGGTAGCTGCTTGGCTCTCAACGCGGCTCTCAAACTGCGGCGGGGGAGCGGGAGGGGTTGGAGGAAGAGCTGGCCAGGTTGGAGCAGACCCACAAACAGAACCCCACCAGGCAGAAGCTCTGCTCGTTGACAGCGGTCCGGGGTAAGCTCAGGGCCCATTATAGTAACCGGGCGGAGTTCACTCTCCTGAAATTGCGCCGCCTCTCTACTCGCAGGGAAATAAGATAGGGAAGCACCTTGCGCGTCAGCTGAGAGACAAGAGGGAGAAGGAATATATCGGCGGCATTCAAGACCCCGGAGGTGAATGTAAATGTATGTGTCTTGTAAAGCGCACTGCTGCCCTGAGGCGTCGTGGCGCTGTAGACCGCTAGGGAACCCGTCCTGGCTATCCCTGTGAGATGGTCCCTACTGGGTATCTCCAAGGTGAAACCAGGCATCCCCGGCGAATGTGGGGGGCCGTTGTAGAGAGGAGGCAAGCTAATGACCAGAGTTGCCGAGTGTGATCCCTGGTTAGAGTAGGCACCGAGGCGAGAATTATTGAGTCCGCGGACCCTGGTCCACGACCCTGCAGCGTCGGGAATTGAACCCTGGTCCCGGGCCGTTCTCTGCTTCCGTGTCTGCCGCCTCTAACCAGTGAGCCACTCCACTCCACTCCACTCCACTCCACTCCACTCCACTCCACTCCACTCCACTCCACTCCACTCCACTCCAGGTGAGCTGATGTACCGTGACGAGGCCAAGACGGAACTCTTTGGGGCATTCTACGCAGCATTGTACTCAGGGGACGCCCTAGACCCCGTGGCTCAACGTGATTATTTGAGTGCACTTCCACTCCCTCGCGTCTCTACCGAGTAGAACGAGTTGCTCGCCGCCCCCTTCACTAGGGAGGAGGTTTTGACTGCTATCAAGGCACTGAAACTCAACAAGGCGCCTGGGGCGGACGGCTACACAGCTCTCTTTTATCGGATCTTTGCAACGGAAGTGAGTGACTTCCTGGTGCTCCCTTTTAACGCCATGGCTGAGACGGGTACGACCTCGGGTTCCATGGCGGAGGCTGTTATATCGGTCATCCCCAAGCCGGGGAAAGATCCCACCCAGTGTTCCTCATATAGGCCTATAGCCCTTTTGAACATTGACGGTAAGTTATATTCGTCCATATTAGCGTCCAGGCTACAGGACCTCATGCCCGCTCTCATTCACCCCAATCAATCGGGTTTCATTAAGGGACGCCAGACCCACGATAACGCCAGACGGGTAGTCCACCTTATTGAGAAGGCTAATCGCTTCCGCATCCCTGCTGTCCTGGTGGGTCTTGATGCGGAGAAGGCCTTCGACCGGGTGGATTGGGGATTTCTGTTCCAGACCCTGACGGCTTTTGGGTTTTCACCCAAATTCCTGTCCATGGTGGGGGCGAATTACAGCTGTCCCCGTTCCATAATCTCGGTCAACGGCCACCTGTCGGCCTTTTTTCCACATTCAAGTGGCACGAGGCAAGGGTGCCCACTCTCTCCCTTGCTCTTTGCCCCGAGCATCGAACCACTGGCGATGGCCGTGCGGGAACACCCGGACATTCGGGGACTGCCTTTCACTGGCGAGCAACATAGAATTTCCCTGTTCACGTATGACGTCCTGCTCTCCCTCTCCGACGCCGCGCACTCCCTCCCCCACTTTCAGACGGAACTGGCACGTTTCGAGACAGTGGCTGGCTTTAAAGTCAACTACGGTAAGTCCTTTATTCTTAACCTCACGCTCCCTTTAGCGGAGGTGGACCGCCTTCACGCGCTGTCACCCTTGCCATGGACCCTTTCTACTCTACTGTACCTGGGGATCCACCTTACCCCTACAGTGGGGAAACTGTACCCCGCCAACTTTCCCCCTCTACTGGCGCATATCCAAACAGATCTGCGGCGCTGGCTGCCATTGTATATCTCGTGGCTAGGGAGGATACATGCGACTAAAATGACACTCCTCCCCAAGCTTCTGTACTTGTTCCAGGCGCTCCCCATTGTGTTGGATACTGACTTCTTTCGACGCGTTAAAACTCTTATGCTTCGCTTTGTTTGGCAGGGAGGGCGGGCTCGCTTTTCCTTTACCTCTCTCAGGCGCCCGCGTGGGGAGGGGGGGGGGGGGGGGGGTCGGACTTCCTGACATGCTTCTCTATTACAAAGCGACGCAGCTCCGGGTATTGGTGGAGTGGTCTCAGCCTATGTCAGAAAAACATTGGCTACATATGGATAGAAGCATGGCGGGGAGATCGATTTGGGATCTGGTATGGAAGCCCAAGAGAGATAAGCCCAGGAATGCGTATATTAGCACTCCCACCGGCACCACCCTGAAGGTATGGGATTCGGTCTCTAGTGATGAGGTGGACAACATTTCCTTCCCCCTTTACGCCCATCCATTTCAACCCTGCCTTCCCGCCAGCATTATGCGAGGGGCCCTTTGATGCCTGGAGGAGGGGGGGCTGCTTTGCCCTTACCCACCTGTTCCATGGGGATGCCCCGCTCACATTTGACAACTGCAGACGGGACTATGAGGTCCTCCAAACGGAGCAGTACCATCATGCCCAGCTGCTCCATTGGGCGCTTTCCCCTGCTGTTCGAGACGCGGCCACTCGAGCTCTTACCCCCTTTGAGGCCTTCGTCTCCCGGGCCACTGCCATGCGGGGCGTCATCTCCTTCCTTTACTGTCACCTCTTGTCTACGGCTCTTTCCCCCAGACCGCGGTACATGGGCCTCGGGGAAGAATTGTTAGATCGCGATATCTCGGAGGTGGAGTGGTCACATCTGTGGAGCGACTTGGCGAAACGCAATCATTCAATTGAACTTCGGGAGGCACACCTCAAAACAATGATGGACTGGTATCTCTCTCCCGCTAAGCTACATCGCATATACCCTGGCACCTCCGACAGGTGTTGGCGCGGCTGTGGCCTACTTGGTGACTTCCGCCACATCTGGTGGGACTGCCCCACTATCCGCCCCTACTGGGAGGAGATCCTCTCCCACATTAAGGATATCTTGGGATACCCCGTAGCGGACTCAATGGCGCATGTGCTGTTAGGCCTCCGAGATCCACTGCTGAAACACCAGACCCGGGCTGACAAGAAAATTCTCTGGGTGTTTATTGGGGCAGCCAAGGTCACCCTGGCGGCGGCTTGGAAGAAGAGGGAGGCCCCGGCGATCTCTTTGTGGCATGCTAGACTGTGGAGATTGTTGAGCATGGAACGTATGGCCGAGGTCTTTCTGGGCAATTTAAAAAACTTCACCTTTCGTTGGGGGCCTCTGGTCCCCTTCCTCTCCAGGAGATTGCCATCCGCAGTATACCCACCTACGCTACGGAGCCTACATCTCTTTCAGGTTTGAGTGCTGTACGCATGGCTGAAGTATGAATGTGGGATGCTGTCACCACCGGGAGGGGGAGTGGGAGGGGGGAGTTCCTTGTTTTAACTTCTTGTGACACTCTTCACTCATCTGCGGCGGGAGACACCCAGCTGTTCGTCCAGGGGGGGATCCTCTGGATGTAGTTTTCCATGATTCTTGTGGTGCAGTGGACCCACGCTTCTATTTGCCGGTGGCTTACCGGGCTTGAACTGCACTTTCTGTGACTTTCTAGCCTAGAGCCCTGGTGGGTCCGGTTGTTTGATCTGCCCATGCCCTTGGTGTTCTCCCGCCTAATTTGCTTAGTCCCCCGCGTGGGATGTTGTGCGAGATTGTCGCAAATTTCTCTGTTTTTTTTCAATAAAATACACCTTTGACAATAAAAAAGAGAGGGGGCCCCAGGTGCCCCGGGGACTACCCAGCGACGACGCCTTTGTGGGTCGTTGCAATCTTTGCGTCATTTTTCTTTTGGAGTCCCAGAGTAGTGGCTCCCCCGGCGCAGAGGCGCCAGAAGCTGATCTGCACCATTTGGGGCATTGTTAATTTGAGAGCCCCAGAAGGGGGGCTCCCCCGCTCCAAATTGGCCAGGACTGACTTTACTCTATACAACTGCCCCGCTGGACAGTGGGCAGTTGCTACGTTGTGGGTATAACTACTTGGTTTCAGAGTCTCAGAGCAGGTGCTCCCCTGGCGCCGTGGCGCCAGGGACTAATCTGCAACGTGGGCATATTTGAGTTCTGTAGCCCTGGGGATCTGCGCATTGTTGGGGTCACTATGTTTGCCCTGCTGATTTTGGGTGGAGTGCATTTATACTAATGGGGATACCTAATGCTGATATGATGATGCCTCATGGTTCGCCCCTAGTGCTTACATTGCTGGTTGTATGCATAAAGTGCTTCTACCTGATCTGAGGTGGCCTATGCCTAATTTAATGTGATTTATGTTAATGATGACGCCCAATGTTCACATGTTTATGCCAATGCTAATATGATTAGGCCTAAGGTTACGCATAAGGTGTTATTTAGGCCCATAAGATACAGCTGTGACTATGCATGTTGCATTTTTATGCCTGACCTGATGTTTCCATCCTAGGCCTACTGCAGATATAAGTTAGGCTAATGAGGTCTGCCTAATGCTAGGCCTAAAGGGTTGCTCGTGCTTTGATGCTAGTGATGATACCTCTATGTTCACAGGTTTCTGCCATGATGACGCTCAGTTCCTGTTCTTGCCAGTAGGTACTGGCTGTTGCACATTATTTGCGGATGGTCTTTCATTTATCCCTTGTGCCTTGTGATGGCCCTGGCAGCGGCCCGATTGGTCCTGCCTGTACATAATCCCCTGTAAATTGCTACCCCGTGCAGGTTGGCACAATGTATTTGTACCTGTGAGGGTTCTACAAAGTGTTTTACTTAATACACAAGTTATTTTTCTACAACCTGGTGTGGAGTCTCTTCTGTAGTGTGCCTAGTGTGTCGCCTGTGAGCGTGTGCTGCACAGATGCTTTACACATCGCTCCGGAGTTTAGCCTACCCGCTCCGCGCCAAGCTACCCAGTTTCTAAAAAGGACACACTATGCGACCACACTGTTAGACTTGGCATCTTTTGGCGTATTTCCCTGTGTTTTTGCTTTCTAACCTCCCAGTTTTGACTCTGTTTTTGCTGGAATAATGTTTCCGCACACTTTTCTTACTGCTGATCAGTGGTAAAGTGCAGGTCTTCTGTGTAAATTGTGCTATGGATTGGTGTTTCCATGATTGGATATTTGGCTTACTTGTTAGTCCCTAGTAAAGTGTACTGGGTGTGCCAGAGCCTGTGAATCAAATGCTACTCGTGGGCCTGCAGCACCTATTGTGCCACCCACATGAGTAGCCCTGAAAAGGTAACTCAGACCTGCCATTGCAGAGTTTGAGCAGAGTTTGTAACTGCCATGTCGACTTGGCCAGTGCACACACTTGCCAGTCCCTAACCTTCCCTTTTCTTACATGTCAGCCACCCCTTAGGTAGGCTCAAAGGTTCCCCTGTGGGCCGGGTGCAGGTAGGACATGCCCTGGTGTGTGTGGCATGTCCTGATAGCGAAGTACGGCCAATTTCGTTTTTCGCTATTGCATAGGACAGAATGGGGAGTTTGTTTATAACATCTTATTAACATAACTGGCCCGGGGGAATTAGATAGGAAAATAAAGTTTAGTATACCTGAACTCAGAATCTAAAGATTAATCTTTTAGTGAAGGTGATTTTTACATTTTGTTTGAAAATACCACTTTTAGAAAGTAGGTATTTTCTTGCTCAGTCACCCCTTGTGCCTCTGCAAGAATGTGGATTGCCCGTCTGGGTTTTTGATGACAGAAGGCTGGGGAGCAGCAGTGGCTCCAGATAGTCTAGGTGTGTCAGGAAAGGACTGAATAGACCTGGACTGCATTTAGAGTAAGCGGAGGAGATTTCCTTTCACCTGAATGGACCTGGTCTGCCTCTGACAAGGCCATCTCCACCTCCTGCCAGGAAGCCACACCAGAGAAGGCAGAACTGGTTTTGGCTGGGCACAGACACTCTCTGCCTAAGAGATCAAAGGATTTTGGGATATAAATATTGGAGCCCAAACCCCTGAACTTTAGAACTCTTTTGGATCAAGAAGGCTGCCAAGAAGAAGAGGTGGAGAAGCTGTGAGGAGGAACCACCCCTTTGCTGTGTTGGCCTGCAGTGGCTGCTCTGCTTCTGTCTTGGGCATTGAAAGGACTGGACTGAACTTTCTGCAATCTACTTTGTGAGTTTCTCCAAGAGCTTGAGGTAGAGCTTTCCACCCTGTTCAAGAAGTCTCAGGAAGAGCAAAGACTTCAAGCTCTTCTGCCCTTAGCACTGGGGACTGTGTGTTTTGTGCTGGAACAGAGGAAAAAGAAACCCGAGACGGTCTACGATACCGCTGCTGATTCCGTATCCTGAAGGCACCGCAGAGGGCACCGCTGCAACGCTACCATGGTCTCACCGATGACACCTGCTGACGCCGCCACCGAGCTGCTACTCGCACCGCCACCTGTGGGCACCGCACTCCGCCTCGCGACGACGGCTTGGTATCTTCAAAGCCGTCGCTCCATGCCGAAATCTACGCCGTTGCTTGCACGGTGGTTCGAGGGCACCGCTCCTAAGTTACACGACGCACAGCTCTCATCCCGGACCGCAGCCTTGGCCTACCAACGCCGGCACCATCGACTCCAGTTCATCAGCTGACAGCGCTTCAGCCACAATGACGATGCTGCTTGCACTGTGACCTGCCAGCATCGCGACGAGCACCGGCTTCACCTCGCACCGCAACCCTGGTCTCACCGATGACCCCATCTGACGCCGTCACCGAGCAGCTGCTCATACCGCGACCTGAGGGCCCCGCATGCCGCACCGTTGCTCTTCGGACCGCAGCACCCGACGTCTGCCGACGCCAGTGCTCCTGACTTCAACAGAGGAGAGTTCGGCCTGCAACGTGTGTGACTTCAAGAGCCCCGAGGGCTCCTGCACTGACCTCCGGAACAGATGCCTGTGGACGCTGCGATTTCGGAAGCTCAACAAGAGGTCGCCGATGCCCTGCATTTCTAAAAGGTACCAGACAGCTTAGCTGGCCCGCAACGCCGCGGTCATCCAGAAATGTTTGGATTTGTTTGCTTACGATGCCGGGATAGCCCCGGACGGAGCTATCGTCACCAAGGAACTATTTTTCAAGCATATTTTGATAACTGAAGATTTTTAGGTACTGTATTGAGGATTTTTTATCGTTTTTGGTCTTGTCTTAAAAATATTGGATATTTTTCTAAACTGGTGTTGTGTCCTTTTGTAGTGCTTACACTGTTTTGCTGTTGGTAATGTGAAAGTGCTTTACACATTGTCTTTAAGATAAGCCTGACTGCTCGTGCCCAGGGGGTGAGCAGGGGTTATTTTAGGAGTGTAACTCCCTTATCCTGACTAGAGTGGTGGTTTCTGCCCGACTTAGGCACATGCCCTAGCCAACCAAAAATTCAATTTTTAACACACACTTTTCAGGCTCATGAGGATGGTGGCATACCACATACTGCTGGATCAGGACACACTATGAAATGAAAAAGGGTATTTGTAGAGTGCACGGCTACTCCACGGAGTGTCCCGGCGCTACAGGACCAAATGAGACAAATAAGAATGAGACTATGCAACCACACATTGCTGACTCATGAGCATGGTGGCATACCACACCCCTGGATCAGGACACTCTGCTAACACACATTCCAGGCTCAGGGGGAGGGTGGCATACCACACCCCTGGATCAGGACACTCTGCTAACACACATTCCAGGCTCAGGGGGAGGGTGGCATACCAAACCCCTGGATCAGGACACTCTGCTAACACACATTGCAGGCTCAGGTGGAGGGTGGCATACCACACCCCTGGATCAGGACACTCTGCTAACACACATTGCAGGCTCAGGAGGAGGGTGGCATACCACACCCCTGGATCAGGACACTCTGCTAACACACATTGCAGGCTCAGGTGGAGGGTGGCATGCCACACCCCTGGATCAGGACACTCTGCTAACACACATTGCAGGCTCAGGGGGAGGGTGGCATACCACACCCCTGGATCAGGAGACACTCTGCTAACACACACTGCAGGCTCAGGAGGAGGGTGGCATGCCACACCCCTGGATCAGGACACTCTGCTAACACACATTGCAGGCTCAGGAGGAGGGTGGCATACCACACCCCTGGATCAGGACACTCTGCTAACACACATTGCAGGCTCAGGAGGAGGGTGGCATACCACACCCCTGGATCAGGACACTCTGCTAACACACACTGCAGGCTCAGGAGGATGGTGGCATACCACACCCCTGGATCAGGACACTCTGCTAACACACATTGCAGGCTCAGGAGGAGGGTGGCATACCACACCCCTGGATCAGGAGACACTCTGCTAACACACATTGCAGGCTCAGGAGGAGGGTGGCATACCACACCCCTGGATCAGGACACTCTGCTAACACACACTGCAGGCTCAGGAGGATGGTGGCATACCACACCCCTGGATCAGGACACTCTGCTAACACACATTGCAGGCTCAAGAGGATGGTGGCATACCACACCCCTGGATCAGGACACTCTGCCAACACACATTGCAGGCTCAGGTGGATGGTGGCATACCACACCCCTGGATCAGGACACTCTGCCAACACACATTGCAGGCTCAGGTGGATGGTGGCATACCACACCCCTGGATCAGGACACTCTGCTAACACACATTGCAGGCTCAGGAGGAGGATGGCATACCACACCCCTGGACCAGGACACTCTGCTAACACACACTGCAGGCTCAGGAGGATGGTAGCATACCACACCCCTGGATCAGGACACTCTGCTAACGCACATTGCAGGCTCGGGAGGATGGTGGCATACCACATCCCTGGATCAGGACACTCTGCTAACACACATTGCAGGCTCAGGAGGATGGTGGCATACCATACCCCTGGATCAGGACACTCTGCTAACACACACTGAAGGCTCAGGAGGAGGGTGGCATACCACACCCCTGGATCAGGACACTCTGCTAACACACATTGCAGGCTCAGGAGGAGGGTGGCATGCCACACCCCTGGATCAGGACACACTGCTAACACACACTGCAGGCTCAGGAGGATGGTGGCATACCACACCCCTGGATCAGGACACTCTGCTAACACACATTGCAGGCTCAGGAGGAGGGTGGCATACCACACCCCTGGATCAGGACACTCTGCTAACACACATTGCAGGCTCAGGTGGATGGTGGCATACCACACCCCTGGATCAGGACACTGCTAACACACATTGCAGGCTCAGGAGGAGGGTGGCATACCACACCCCTGGACCAGGACACTCTGCTAACACACACTGCAGGCTCAGGAGGATGGTGGCATACCACACCCCTGGATCAGGACACTCTGCTAACACACATTGCAGGCTCAGGAGGAGGGTGGCATACCACACCCCTGGATCAGGAGACACTCTGCTAACACACATTGCAGGCTCAGGAGGAGGGTGGCATACCACACCCCTGGATCAGGACACTCTGCTAACACACATTGCAGGCTCAGGAGGAGGGTGGCATACCACACCCCTGGATCAGGAGACACTCTGCTAACACACACTGCAGGCTCAGGAGGAGGGTGGCATACCACACCCCTGGATCAGGACACTCTGCTAACACACATTGCAGGCTCAGGGGGGAGGGTGGCATACCACACCCCTGGATCAGGACACTCTGCTAACACACATTGCAGGCTCAGGAGGAGGGTGGCATACCACACCCCTGGATCAGGACACTCTGCTAACACACATTGCAGGCTCAGGAGGAGGGTGGCATACCACACCCCTGGATCAGGACACTCTGCTAACACACATTGCAGGCTCAGGAGGAGGGTGGCATACCACACCCCTGGATCAGGACACTCTGCTAACACACATTGCTGACTCATGAGCATGGTGGCATACCACACCCCTGGATCAGGACACTCTGCTAACACACATTGCTGACTCATGAGCATGGTGGCATACCACACCCCTGGATCAGGACACTATGCTAACACACATTGCAGGCTCAGGAGGATGGTGGCATACCACACCCCTGGATCAGGACACTCTGCTAACACACATTGCAGGCTCAGGAGGAGGGTGGCATACCACACCCCTGGATCAGGAGACACCCTCCTCCTGAGCCTGCAATGTGTGTTAGCAGAGTGTCTCCTGATCCAGGGGTGTGGTATGCCACCCTCCTCCTGAGCCTGCAATGTGTGTTAGCAGAGTGGCATACCACACCCCTGGATCAGGAGACACTATGCTAACACACATTGCAGGCTCAGGAGGAGGGTGGCATACCACACCCCTGGATCAGGACACTCTGCTAACACACACTGCAGGCTCAGGAGGATGGTGGCACACCACACCCCTGGATCAGGACACTCTGCTAACACACATTGCAGGCTCAGGAGGATGGTGGCATACCACACCCCTGGATCAGGACACTCTGCTAACACACATTGCAGGCTCAGGAGGATGGTGGCATACCACACCCCTGGATCAGGACACTCTGCTAACACACATTGCAGGCTCAGGAGGATGGTGGCATACCACACCCCTGGATCAGGAGACACTCTGCTAACACACATTGCAGGCTCAGGAGGAGGGTGGCATACCACACCCCTGGATCAGGAGACACTATGCTAACACACATTGCAGGCTCAGGAGGAGGGTGGCATACCACACCCCTGGATCAGGACACTCTGCTAACACACATTGCAGGCTCAGGAGGAGGGTGGCATACCACACCCCTGGATCAGGAGACACTATGCTAACACACATTGCAGGCTCAGGAGGAGGGTGGCATACCACACCCCTGGATCAGGACACTCTGCTAACACACATTGCAGGCTAAGGAGGAGGGTGGCATACCACACCCCTGGATCAGGACACTCTGCTAACACACATTGCAGGCTCAGGAGGAGGGTGGCATACCACACCCCTGGATCAGGAGACACTATGCTAACACACATTGCAGGCTCAGGAGGAGGGTGGCATACCACACCCCTGGATCAGGACACTCTGCTAACACACACTGCAGGCTCAGGAGGATGGTGGCATACCACACCCCTGGATCAGGACACTCTGCTAACACACATTGCAGGCTCAGGAGGAGGGTGGCATACCACACCCCTGGACCAGGAGACACTATGCTAACACACATTGCAGGCTCAGGAGGATGGTGGCATACCACACCCCTGGACCAGGAGACACTATGCTAACACACATTGCAGGCTCAGGAGGATGGTGGCATACCACACCCCTGGATCAGGAGACACTCTGCTAACACACATTGCAGGCTCAGGGGGAGGGTGGCATACCACACCCCTGGACCAGGACATTCTGCTAACACACATTGCAGGCTCAGGAGGAGGGTGGCATACCACACCCCTGGATCAGGACACTCTACTAACACACATTGCAGGCTCAGGAGGATGGTGGCATACCACACCCCTGGATCAGGACACTCTGCTGACACACACTGCAGGCTCAGGAGGATGGTGGCATACCACACCCCTGGATCAGGACACTCTGCTAACACACATTGCAGGCTCAGGAGGAGGGTGGCATACCACACCCCTGGATCAGGACACTCTGCTAACACACATTGCAGGCTCAGGAGGATGGTGGCATACCACACCCCTGGATCAGGACACTCTGCTAACACACATTGCAGGCTCGGGAGGAGGGTGGCATATCACACCCCTGGATCAGGACACTCTGCTAACACACATTGCAGGCTCAGGAGGATGGTGGCATACCACACCCCTGGATCAGGAGACACTATGCTAACACACATTGCAGGCTCAGGAGGATGGTGGCATACCACACCCCTGGATCAGGAAACTCTGCTAACACACATTGCAGGCTCAGGAGGAGGGTGGCATATCACACCCCTGGATCAGGACACTCTGCTAACACACATTGCAGGCTCAGGAGGATGGTGGCATACCACACCCCTGGATCAGGAGACACTCTGCTAACACACATTGCTGACTCATGAGCATGGTGGCATACCACACCCCTGGACCAGGACACTCTGCTAACACACATTGCAGGCTCAGGAGGATGGTGGCATACCACACCCCTGGATCAGGAGACACTCTGCTAACACACATTGCTGACTCATGAGCATGGTGGCATACCACACCCCTGGACCAGGACACTATGCTAACACACATTGCAGGCTCAGGAGGAGGGTGGCATACCACACCCCTGGATCAGGATACTCTGCTAACACACATTGCAGGCTCGGGAGGAGGGTGGCATACCACACCCCTGGATCAGGACACTCTGCTAACTCACATTGCAGGCTCAGGAGGATGGTGGCATACCACACCCCTGGATCAGGACACTCTGCTAACACACATTGCAGGCTCAGGAGGATGGTGGCATACCACACCCCTGGATCAGGACACTATGCTAACACACATTGCAGGCTCAGGAGGATGGTGGCATACCACACCCCTGGATCAGGACACTATGCTAACACACATTGCAGGCTCAGGAGGATGGTGGCATACCACACCCCTGGATCAGGACACTATGCTAACACACATTGCAGGCTCAGGAGGATGGTGGCATACCACACCCCTGGACCAGGACACTCTGCTAACACACATTGCAGGCTCAGGAGGAGGGTGGCATACCACACCCCTGGATCAGGACACTCTGCTAACACACATTGCAGGCTCAGGAGGATGGTGGCATACCACACCCCTGGATCAGGACACTATGCTAACACACATTGCAGGCTCAGGAGGAGGGTGGCATACCACACCCCTGGATCAGGACACTCTGCTAACACACATTGCTGACTCAGGAGGAGGGTGGCATACCACACCCCTGGATCAGGACACTCTGCTAACACACATTGCAGGCTCAGGGGGATGGTGGCATACCACACCCCTGGATCAGGAGACACTCTGCTAACACACTTTGCAGGCTCAGGAGGAGGGTGGCATACCACACCCCTGGATCAGGACACTCTGCTAACACACATTGCAGGCTCAGGAGGATGGTGGCATACCACACCCCTGGATCAGGAGACACTCTGCTAACCCACATTGCAGGCTCAGGAGGAGGGTGGCATACCACACCCCTGGATCAGGACACTCTGCTAACACACATTGCAGGCTCAGGAGGAGGGTGGCATACCACACCCCTGGATCAGGAGACACTGCTAACACACATTGCAGGCTCAGGAGGAGGGTGGCATACCACACCCCTGGATCAGGACACTCTGCTAACACACATTGCAGGCTCAGGTGGATGGTGGCATACCACACCCCTGGATCAGGACACTCTGCTAACACACATTGCAGGCTCAGGAGGAGGGTGGCATACCACACCCCTGGATCAGGAGACACTCTGCTAACACACATTGCAGGCTCAGGGGGAGGGTGGCATATCACACCCCTGGATCAGGAGACACTCTGCTAACTCACATTGAAGGCTCAGGAGGATGGTGGCATACCACACCCCTGGATCAGGACACTCTGCTAACACACATTGCAGGCTCAGGAGGATGGTGGCATACCACACCCCTGGATCAGGACACTATGCTAACACACATTGCAGGCTCAGGAGGATGGTGGCATACCACACCCCTGGATCAGGACACTATGCTAACACACATTGCAGGCTCAGGAGGATGGTGGCATACCACACCCCTGGATCAGGACACTCTGCTAACACACATTGCTGACTCAGGAGGAGGGTGGCATACCACACCCCTGGATCAGGACACTCTGCTAACACACATTGCAGGCTCAGGGGGATGGTGGCATACCACACCCCTGGATCAGGACACTCTGCTAACACACATTGCAGGCTCAGGTGGAGGGTGGCATACCACACCCCTGGATCAGGACACTCTGCTAACACACATTGCAGGCTCAGGGGGATGGTGGCATACCACACCCCTGGATCAGGACACTCTGCTAACACACATTGCAGGCTCAGGTGGAGGGTGGCATACCACACCCCTGGATCAGGACACTCTGCTAACACACATTGCAGGCTCAGGTGGATGGTGGCATACCACACCCCTGGATCAGGACACTCTGCTAACACACATTGCAGGCTCAGGAGGAGGGTGGCATACCACACCCCTGGATCAGGAGACACTCTGCTAACACACATTGCAGGCTCAGGGGGAGGGTGGCATATCACACCCCTGGATCAGGAGACACTCTGCTAACTCACATTGAAGGCTCAGGAGGATGGTGGCATACCACACCCCTGGATCAGGACACTCTGCTAACACACACTGCAGGCTCAGGAGGATGGTGGCATACCACACCCCTGGATCAGGACACACTATGCTAACACACATTGCAGGCTCAGGAGGATGGTGGCATACCACACCCCTGGACCAGGAGACACTATGCTAACACACATTGCAGGCTCAGGAGGATGGTGGCATACCACACCCCTGGATCAGGAGACACTCTGCTAACACACATTGCAGGCTCAGGGGGAGGGTGGCATACCACACCCCTGGACCAGGACATTCTGCTAACACACATTGCAGGCTCAGGAGGAGGGTGGCATACCACACCCCTGGATCAGGACACTCTACTAACACACATTGCAGGCTCAGGAGGATGGTGGCATACCACACCCCTGGATCAGGACACTCTGCTGACACACACTGCAGGCTCAGGAGGATGGTGGCATACCACACCCCTGGATCAGGACACTCTGCTAACATACATTGCAGGCTCAGGAGGAGGGTGGCATACCACACCCCTGGATCAGGACACTCTGCTAACACACATTGCAGGCTCAGGAGGATGGTGGCATACCACACCCCTGGATCAGGACACTCTGCTAACACACATTGCAGGCTCGGGAGGAGGGTGGCATATCACACCCCTGGATCAGGACACTCTGCTAACACACATTGCAGGCTCAGGAGGATGGTGGCATACCACACCCCTGGATCAGGAGACACTATGCTAACACACATTGCAGGCTCAGGAGGATGGTGGCATACCACACCCCTGGATCAGGACACTCTGCTAACACACATTGCAGGCTCAGGAGGAGGGTGGCATATCACACCCCTGGATCAGGACACTCTGCTAACACACATTGCAGGCTCAGGAGGATGGTGGCATACCACACCCCTGGATCAGGAGACACTCTGCTAACACACATTGCTGACTCATGAGCATGGTGGCATACCACACCCCTGGACCAGGACACTCTGCTAACACACATTGCAGGCTCAGGAGGATGGTGGCATACCACACCCCTGGATCAGGAGACACTCTGCTAACACACATTGCTGACTCATGAGCATGGTGGCATACCACACCCCTGGACCAGGACACTATGCTAACACACATTGCAGGCTCAGGAGGAGGGTGGCATACCACACCCCTGGATCAGGACACTCTGCTAACACACATTGCAGGCTCGGGAGGAGGGTGGCATACCACACCCCTGGATCAGGACACTCTGCTAACTCACATTGCAGGCTCAGGAGGATGGTGGCATACCACACCCCTGGATCAGGACACTCTGCTAACACACATTGCAGGCTCAGGAGGATGGTGGCATACCACACCCCTGGATCAGGACACTATGCTAACACACATTGCAGGCTCAGGAGGATGGTGGCATACCACACCCCTGGATCAGGACACTATGCTAACACACATTGCAGGCTCAGGAGGATGGTGGCATACCACACCCCTGGATCAGGACACTATGCTAACACACATTGCAGGCTCAGGAGGATGGTGGCATACCACACCCCTGGACCAGGACACTCTGCTAACACACATTGCAGGCTCAGGAGGAGGGTGGCATACCACACCCCTGGATCAGGACACTCTGCTAACACACATTGCAGGCTCAGGAGGATGGTGGCATACCACACCCCTGGATCAGGACACTATGCTAACACACATTGCAGGCTCAGGAGGAGGGTGGCATACCACACCCCTGGATCAGGACACTCTGCTAACACACATTGCTGACTCAGGAGGAGGGTGGCATACCACACCCCTGGATCAGGACACTCTGCTAACACACATTGCAGGCTCAGGGGGATGGTGGCATACCACACCCCTGGATCAGGAGACACTCTGCTAACACACTTTGCAGGCTCAGGAGGAGGGTGGCATACCACACCCCTGGATCAGGACACTCTGCTAACACACATTGCAGGCTCAGGAGGATGGTGGCATACCACACCCCTGGATCAGGAGACACTCTGCTAACCCACATTGCAGGCTCAGGAGGAGGGTGGCATACCACACCCCTGGATCAGGACACTCTGCTAACACACATTGCAGGCTCAGGAGGAGGGTGGCATACCACACCCCTGGATCAGGAGACACTGCTAACACACATTGCAGGCTCAGGAGGAGGGTGGCATACCACACCCCTGGATCAGGACACTCTGCTAACACACATTGCAGGCTCAGGTGGATGGTGGCATACCACACCCCTGGATCAGGACACTCTGCTAACACACATTGCAGGCTCAGGAGGAGGGTGGCATACCACACCCCTGGATCAGGAGACACTCTGCTAACACACATTGCAGGCTCAGGGGGAGGGTGGCATATCACACCCCTGGATCAGGAGACACTCTGCTAACTCACATTGAAGGCTCAGGAGGATGGTGGCATACCACACCCCTGGATCAGGACACTCTGCTAACACACATTGCAGGCTCAGGAGGATGGTGGCATACCACACCCCTGGATCAGGACACTATGCTAACACACATTGCAGGCTCAGGAGGATGGTGGCATACCACACCCCTGGATCAGGACACTATGCTAACACACATTGCAGGCTCAGGAGGATGGTGGCATACCACACCCCTGGATCAGGACACTCTGCTAACACACATTGCTGACTCAGGAGGAGGGTGGCATACCACACCCCTGGATCAGGACACTCTGCTAACACACATTGCAGGCTCAGGGGGATGGTGGCATACCACACCCCTGGATCAGGACACTCTGCTAACACACATTGCAGGCTCAGGTGGAGGGTGGCATACCACACCCCTGGATCAGGACACTCTGCTAACACACATTGCAGGCTCAGGAGGATGGTGGCATACCACACCCCTGGATCAGGACACTCTGCTAACACACATTGCAGGCTCAGGAGGATGGTGGCATACCACACCCCTGGATCAGGAGACACTCTGCTAACACACATTGCAGGCTCAGGAGGAGGGTGGCATACCACACCCCTGGATCAGGACACTCTGCTAACACACATTGCAGGCTCAGGAGGATGGTGGCATACCACACCCCTGGATCAGGAGACACTCTGCTAACCCACATTGCAGGCTCAGGAGGATGGTGGCATACCACACCCCTGGATCAGGACACTCTGCTAACACACATTGCTGACTCATGAGCATGGTGGCATACCACACCCCTGGACCAGGACACTCTGCTAACACACATTGCAGGCTCAGGAGGAGGGTGGCATACCACACCCCTGGATCAGGACACTCTGCTAAAACACATTGCAGGCTTAGGAGGAGGGTGGCATACCACACCCCTGGATCAGGAGACACTATGCTAACACACATTGCAGGCTCAGGAGGATGGTGGCATACCACACCCCTGGATCAGGACACTCTGCTAACACACATTGCAGGCTCAGGAGGAGGGTGGCATACCACACCCCTGGATCAGGACACTCTGCTAACACACATTGCAGGCTCAGGAGGATGGTGGCATACCACACCCCTGGATCAGGAGACACTATGCTAACACACATTGCAGGCTCAGGAGGATGGTGGCATACCACACCCCTGGATCAGGACACTCTGCTAACACACACTGCAGGCTCAGGAGGAGGGTGGCATACCACACCCCTGGATCAGGACACTCTGCTAACACACATTGCAGGCTCAGGAGGAGGGTGGCATACCACACCCCTGGATCAGGAGACACTCTGCTAACACACATTGCAGGCTCAGGAGGAGGGTGGCATACCACACCCCTGGATCAGGACACTCTGCTAACACACACTGCAGGCTCAGGAGGATGGTGGCATACCACACCCCTGGATCAGGACACTCTGCTAACACACACTGCAGGCTCAGGAGGAGGGTGGCATACCACACCCCTGGACCAGGACACTCTGCTAACACACATTGCAGGCTCAGGTGGAGGGTGGCATACCACACCCCTGGACCAGGACACTCTGCTAACACACATTGCAGGCTCAGGGGGAGGGTGGCATACCACACCCCTGGATCAGGACACTCTGCTAACACACATTGCAGGCTCAGGAGGATGGTGGCATACCACACCCCTGGACCAGGACACTCTGCTAACACACATTGCAGGCTCAGGAGGATGGTGGCATACCACACCCCTGGATCAGGACACTCTGCTAACACACACTGCAGGCTCAGGAGGATGGTGGCATACCACACCCCTGGACCAGGACACTCTGCTAACACACACTGCAGGCTCATGAGCATGGTGGCATACCACACCCCTGGACCAGGACACTCTGCTAACACACACTGCAGGCTCAGGAGGAGGGTGGCATACCACACCCCTGGATCAGGACACTCTGCTAACTCACATTGCAGGCTCAGGAGGATGGTGGCATACCACACCCCTGGATCAGGACACTCTGCTAACACACATTGCAGGCTCAGGAGGAGGGTGGCATACCACACCCCTGGATCAGGACACTCTGCTAACACACATTGCAGGCTCAGGAGGAGGGTGGCATACCACACCCCTGGATCAGGAGACACTCTGCTAACACACATTGCAGGCTCAGGGGGAGGGTGGCATACCACACCCCTGGATCAGGACACTCTGCTAACACACATTGCAGGCTCAGGAGGAGGGTGGCATACCACACCCCTGGATCAGGAGACACTATGCTAACACACATTGCAGGCTCAGGAGGATGGTGGCATACCACACCCCTGGATCAGGAGACACTCTGCTAACACACATTGCAGGCTCAGGGGGAGGGTGGCATACCACACCCCTGGATCAGGAGACACTATGCTAACACACATTGCAGGCTCAGGAGGAGGGTGGCATACCACACCCCTGGATCAGGACACTCTGCTAACACACATTGCAGGCTCAGGAGGAGGGTGGCATACCACACCCCTGGATCAGGACACTCTGCTAACACACATTGCAGGCTCAGGAGGATGGTGGCATACCACACCCCTGGATCAGGAGACACTCTGCTAACACACATTGCTGACTCATGAGCATGGTGGCATACCACACCCCTGGACCAGGACACTCTGCTAACACACATTGCAGGCTCAGGGGGAGGTGGCATACCACACCCCTGGATCAGGACACTCTGCTAACACACATTGCAGGCTCAGGAGGATGGTGGCATACCACACCCCTGGATCAGGAGACACTATGCTAACACACATTGCAGGCTCAGGAGGATGGTGGCATACCACACCCCTAGATCAGGAGACACTATGCTAACACACATTGCTGACTCATGAGCATGGTGGCATACCACACCCCTGGATAAGGACACTATGCTAACACACATTGCAGGCTCAGGGGGAGGGTGGCATACCACACCCCTGGATCAGGAGACACTATGCTAACACACATTGCAGGCTCAGGAGGATGGTGGCATACCACACCCCTGGATCAGGACACTCTGCTAACACACATTGCAGGCTCAGGAGGAGGGTGGCATACCACACCCCTGGATCAGGACACTGTGCTAACACACATTGCAGACTCAGGAGGAGGGTGGCATACCACACCCCTGGATCAGGAGACACTATGCTAACACACATTGCAGGCTCAGGAGGATGGTGGCATACCACACCCCTGGATCAGGACACTCTGCTAACACACATTGCAGGCTCAGGAGGAGGGTGGCATACCACACCCCTGGATCAGGACACTCTGCTAACACACATTGCAGACTCAGGAGGAGGGTGGCATACCACACCCCTGGATCAGGACACTATGCTAACACACATTGCAGGCTCAGCAGGAGGGTGGCATACCACACCCCTGGATCAGGACACTCTGCTAACACACATTGCAGGCTCAGGAGGAGGGTGGCATACCACACCCCTGGACCAGGACACTCTGCTAACACACACTGCAGGCTCAGGAGGATGGTGGCATACCACACCCCTGGATCAGGAGACACTCTGCTAACACACATTGGAGGCTCAGGAGGAGGGTGGCATACCACACCCCTGGATCAGGACACTCTGCTAACACACATTGCAGGCTCAGGAGGAGGGTGGCATACCACACCCCTGGATCAGGACACTCTGCTAACACACATTGCAGGCTCAGGAGGAGGGTGGCATACCACACCCCTGGATCAGGACACTCTGCTAACACACATTGCAGGCTCGGGAGGAGGGTGGCATACCACACCCCTGGATCAGGACACTCTGCTAACACACATTGCAGGCTCAGGGGGAGGGTGGCATACCACACCCCTGGATCAGGACACTCTGCTAACACACATTGCAGGCTCAGGAGGAGGGTGGCATACCACACCCCTGGATCAGGACACTCTGCTAACACACATTGCAGGCTCAGGAGGAGGGTGGCATACCACACCCCTGGATCAGGAGACACTATGCTAACACACATTGCAGGCTCAGGTGGAGGGTGGCATACCACACCCCTGGATCAGGACACTATGCTAACACACATTGCAGGCTCAGGAGGATGGTGGCATACCACACCCCTGGATCAGGACACTATGCTAACACACATTGCAGGCTCAGGAGGATGGTGGCATACCACACCCCTGGATCAGGACACTCTGCTAACACACATTGCTGACTCAGGAGGAGGGTGGCATACCACACCCCTGGATCAGGACACTCTGCTAACACACATTGCAGGCTCAGGGGGATGGTGGCATACCACACCCCTGGATCAGGAGACACTCTGCTAACACACATTGCAGGCTCAGGAGGAGGGTGGCATACCACCCCCCTGGATCAGGACACTCTGCTAACACACATTGCAGGCTCAGGTGGAGGGTGGCATACCACACCCCTGGATCAGGACACTCTGCTAACACACATTGCAGGCTCAGGAGGAGGGTGGCATACCACACCCCTGGATCAGGACACTCTGCTAACACACATTGCAGGCTCAGGAGGATGGTGGCATACCACACCCCTGGATCAGGACACTCTGCTAACACACACTGCAGGCTCAGGAGGAGGGTGGCATACCACACCCCTGGATCAGGACACTCTGCTAACACACATTGCAGGCTCAGGAGGAGGGTGGCATACCACACCCCTGGATCAGGAGACACTCTGCTAACACACATTGCAGGCTCAGGAGGAGGGTGGCATACCACACCCCTGGACCAGGACACTCTGCTAACACACATTGCAGGCTCAGGGGGAGGGTGGCATATCACACCCCTGGATCAGGAGACACTCTGCTAACACACATTGCAGGCTCAGGGGGAGGTGGCATACCACACCCCTGGATCAGGACACTCTGCTAACACACATTGCAGGCTCAGGAGGAGGGTGGCATACCACACCCCTGGATCAGGACACTCTGCTAACACACATTGCAGGCTCAGGAGGAGGGTGGCATACCACACCCCTGGATCAGGACACTCTGCTAACACACATTGCAGGCTCAGGAGGATGGTGGCATACCACACCCCTGCATCAGGACACTCTGCTAACACACATTGCAGGCTCAGGGGGAGGGTGGCATACCACACCCCTGGATCAGGACACTCTGCTAACACACATTGCAGGCTCAGGAGGATGGTGGCATACCACACCCCTGGATCAGGACACTCTGCTAACACACATTGCAGGCTCAGGAGGAGGGTGGCATACCACACCCCTGGATCAGGACACTCTGCTAACACACACTGCAGGCTCAGGAGGAGGGTGGCATACCACACCCCTGGATCAGGACACTCTGCTAACACACATTGCAGGCTCAGGTGGAGGGTGGCATACCACACCCCTGGACCAGGACACTCTGCTAACACACATTGCAGGCTCAGGAGGAGGGTGGCATACCACACCCCTGGATCAGGACACTCTGCTAACACACATTGCAGGCTCAGCAGGAGGGTGGCATGCCACACCCCTGGACCAGGACACTCTGCTAACACACATTGCAGGCTCAGGAGGAGGGTGGCATACCACACCCCTGGATCAGGACACTCTGCTAACACACATTGCAGGCTCAGGAGGATGGTGGCATACCACACCCCTGGATCAGGACACTCTGCTAACACACATTGCAGGCTCAGGAGGAGGGTGGCATACCACACCCCTGGATCAGGACACTATGCTAACACACATTGCTGACTCATGAGCATGGTGGCATACCACACCCCTGGACCAGGACACTCTGCTAACACACATTGCAGGCTCAGGGGGAGGTGGCATACCACACCCCTGGATCAGGACACTCTGCTAACACACATTGCAGGCTCAGGAGGATGGTGGCATACCACACCCCTGGATCAGGAGACACTCTGCTAACACACATTGCTGACTCATGAGCATGGTGGCATACCACACCCCTGGACCAGGACACTCTGCTAACACACATTGCAGGCTCAGGAGGAGGGTGGCATACCACACCCCTGGATCAGGACACTCTGCTAACACACATTGCAGGCTCAGGAGGAGGGTGGCATACCACACCCCTGGATCAGGACACTCTGCTAACACACATTGCAGGCTCAGGAGGATGGTGGCATACCACACCCCTGGATCAGGACACTCTGCTAACACACATTGCAGGCTCAGAAGGATGGTGGCATACCACACCCCTGGATCAGGAGACACTATGCTAACACACATTGCAGGCTCAGGAGGATGGTGGCATACCACACCCCTGGATCAGGAGACACTATGCTAACACACATTGCAGGCTCAGGAGGATGGTGGCATACCACACCCCTGGATCAGGACACTCTGCTAACACACATTGCAGGCTCAGGAGGAGGGTGGCATACCACACCCCTGGATCAGGAGACACTATGCTAACACACATTGCAGGCTCAGGAGGATGGTGGCATACCACACCCCTGGATCAGGAGACACTATGCTAACACACATTGCAGGCTCAGGAGGATGGTGGCATACCACACCCCTGGATCAGGACACTCTGCTAACACACATTGCAGGCTCAGGAGGAGGGTGGCATACCACACCCCTGGATCAGGACACACTATGCTAACACACATTGCAGGCTCAGGAGGAGGGTGGCATACCACACCCCTGGATCAGGAGACACTATGCTAACACACATTGCAGGCTCAGGAGGATGGTGGCATACCACACCCCTGGATCAGGAGACACTCTGCTAACACACATTGCAGGCTCAGGAGGAGGGTGGCATACCACACCCCTGGATCAGGGCACTCTGCTAACACACATTGCAGGCTCAGGAGGATGGTGGCATACCACACCCCTGGATCAGGACACTCTGCTAACACACATTGCAGGCTCAGGAGGATGGTGGCATACCACACCCCTGGATCAGGACACTCTGCTAACACACATTGCAGGCTCAAGCTGTGACAAAGCTTCTTGCCTCATAAACATCAGGTCATGTTGGTGGACATGGGCAAGGATTAGACCCACAGGCTCTAAAGCATTACCTGTCATCTCCTGCCTTGAGAGCTGGGTGGATGTTCCGCACCTTCGCCCCGGGTGAAGCAGTTAGTGGGTGGCACTGAGTGCGGTCGGTGCTGGGTGTGGGAGCTCAACATCTCTACCATGGGACATACTGGGTGCGGAAGCTTCTGATATGTTTTGTTAAACTTTCTTATAAAGCGCACATACACAGATTGGTTTCTTGGCGCTGAACTTATGGTATTGCTGGGACCCCATTTATTTAGTTGTCAGCAGAATCTTGTTATAACCTTGGGTAAATAGCCAAGTCTTAAGAAGCCTGCGGCATCTAGAGAATTCAGTGCAGGTTCTTATGTCTAAAGAAAGAGTGCTCCAGAAGCTGGGTGCCCATACTGCAAACCTGCAGCCACCTGTTGCTTCCGTTCGTAGGACGGAATGGTTAAAAACTTCAAGTGGGCAGAGCATAAGCTACGTGCAGGTAAATATTTCTGAACAAGTCCGGATATAAATTTTGGGCTAGCCCCATGCAGGGTTTTGAAAATAAGGCAACCGACTTTAAATGATACGAGTATGTGGTCATATGATCACGAAGGGCGTGCTCCTTTAACGTGAAGCCAGCATGGTTTCTTCTTACATTAGAAAATTTGGATTTGTTGATTTTAATTTCACATAAATTGATGAGTCTTCAAAGTTATTGAATCCACAATTTCTTTATTGATTGAATATTTCATACTTTTTTTCCGCTTTGAATGCTAAGGTCCTGTACGTTTTCATTCGCAGGCCCCTGATGAAGGGTTTTTCTGTTCAAAATCGAAATGCATTGGGCATAATGTAACGCTATGAAGTATTCATGAGTATAATGAATACCTCAACACATTTGAACAAAGAAGTATGATCACGCCCTTCGTGATCATATGACCACATACTCGTATCATATTGCCAGGCACTGAAAGACACAGTGTAACAAGGACTGCGCCACTAAGAACTTGTTCTATCAACAGTATAAACTTTAGGAGCGCACTGAGATAACAGCATAACCGACTTTAAATGCACATCTTTGTGGGACGGGAAGCCAGTGTAGCCCTTTCATAGGAGAGAAGAAGAGATGAGTTCCCATCTGGGTTGTTGGCATATTAGTCTGGCTGCCTGGTTCTTTTGGTGAGATAGAGCGGGATGGCAAAGTATACAGAGTTGGCATAATCCAGGTGTGATATCACCATTGCTAGGACCACCTGGATTAAGGCTTCCTGAGTGAGTAATCTCCTAATCTTCCTCACCTTCCTCAGTTGAAAGAAACAGGTGGAAGGTGGAGGTCACAGCTGCTATCTGAGATTTCAGGGTGAGGTCGCTACTGATGATCACTCCCAGGCTTTTAGCTGAGGAAGAGGGGTTAGGTGGGGAGCCGAGGTCACTTGGCCAGAAATGTGCATTCCAGGGGTTCAGGGGACCACCTATCAGAATCATTTCTGTCTTATCTGGATTTAATTTTAACTGTTTTTTATTCATCCAGTCACGGATGTGCAGCATTGTTGTCTGGAATTCAGATATCGAATCAGGTGAATTATTGATAGAAAACACCAGTTGCAGATCATCTGCATAATTATACCTGCAGACCTTCCTGCTTTCAGGGAGTGGAGTAAGGGAAGAAGGTAAAGACTGAAGAAGTGAGGGGACAACGAGGAGCCCTGCACATGTCGTTGACATTTTAGGTGCAGAAAACTGGGAGAGACGCGCTGACTGACTAGGTTCCTCAAGAAATGACTCAACACAGCTGGACGCCACCCCCTTCAGACCGGCCACCCTGACACGGTCGATCAGGATGCCATGGTCGACTGTGTCAAATGCCGCGGACAGGTCCAACAGCACCAAGGTGTGGGGGGATCCCTTATTGGCTTTCTTTCGAAGCGTGACCAGTACAGTGAGTATTACTGCCTCGGTAGAATGGGCTGGGCGGAACCCTGCTTGGTTCGGGTCGAGGTAATGCAACTGCTCAATGAAAGCACAGAGACATTTGGTCACGTGAGATTCCAATATTTTGGCGTAATAAGGGAGCAGGGAAATGGGCCGATAGTTAGTCAAGGTCCCAGGATCCACACCTGATTCTTTTAGCAGGGAGACGACTGGTGCTTCTTTAAAAGCTCTCTGCACACAGCCCTGTTCTAGAGTCGTTACTTTGGACCGAAGATTCAAAAAAGTCTGACTGTCTTTTGCTGAGAACTGTTCAAGGGAGCACAGCATTGAGGGTAAACCCTCGGGTGCGGGGAGGCGGGGAATACTGGCTTTTATTGTGACAATTTTGTCAATAAAGAACACATTGAGGGAGTTACAAAAGGCTTGGTTGGGAGTAGATTTTAATTATAAATTATAAATTATCAGGATTGGATAATTTGTTCACAATGGCAAATATTCCTTTAGACCTGCCGGTAGAACTCATGCTTTTTGAAGTAAAGTAAACAGCCGTAGATGAAGAAATTGATTTTTTTATACCAAAAAGCTCTCTTTTTTATATAAAGAGTAGCTAGTTCTCCATTTCCTTTTGGATTGACTAAGTGCTAGTTTTTGGCTTTGTAAGTCAGGAGAGAGCCATCTTTGTGCCTCGTGGCGTCTGGCTGATCGGATTGTTCTTAGTGGAGCGTGTTCATTGCTGGCCGCAGCGAGGCACGCCGGGAGATTTTTCTCACTTGAATTAATGGACGTCCGGCGGGTGGGGACTGTATCTGCTACGGGGGCATGGAAATGGCTTCTATTCATATTGTTCCCGTTCCTGCTACTGATCTTTTTAGACTTTGGGGTTTTACTATAGCAATGTTGTTGATAGTAAACTGAATGAAGGAGTGATCAGACCAAATGCAGGGAGAGACCGTCAGTGCAGATACTGTAATGTTAGCGGTCCACACCTGGGCCAACGTGGGCCAACGTGTGTCCCTTATGTGTTGCCGTAGTTATTTGCTGAGTAAGGTTTAACCCACTAAGAAGATCGTTCGGTTCTGTGGCGTAGCGTCCGCCTTGTGTGTCGTTGGCCCAATAATTAAAATCACTAATAAGCAAAATGTATGCGTTGTTGGTAATTAGCTGAGCCAACTGTTGAGCCAGGGCATGAGGAAACGAGGACTTATTCTTGGGTGGTCTATACAGAAGCACACAAATTAAAGGGGTCGAGACCGACTCCAGCTTAAGGACTAAACTGTCTACCGAAAGGTAGATCAAGTGGGATTAAGTTTGTGAATTTTAGATCTTGGCGAATAATGGCCGCTACTCCCCCACCTACATTCCCTGATGTGAAATTGCCTGTAAGATATAGTAATCGTTAGGGAGGGCTAATAGAATGTCTGGGGCTGAGTCCTGTGACAGCCAAGTTTCCGTTAGGAATAGGATGTCAGGGTGGCTTGAATCCAGAAGGTCAAGTCAAGTCAAGTCAAAGTCAAGTCAAAGAATTTGTATAGCGCACTACATACCCAGAGGGTTTCAAGGCGCTTAGGAAGGGGGGGGATTACTTGTCAAATATCCAAGTTTTAAGTTGCTTTCTGAATGCTAGGTGGTTCTGGGTAAGGCGAAGGTAGGCGGGGAGTAAGTTCCATGTTCTAGCAGCTAGGTATGAAAAGGATCTGCCTCCCATGGTGGTCTTGTTGAAGCGAGGTACAGTGGCGAGGGCTTGGTTGGAAGAACGTAGTTGGCGGGAGGGGGTGTAGAAGGACAGTCGTGAGTTGAGGCATTCTGGACCGATGTCGTAGAGTGATTTGTGTGCGTGGGTAAGCAGTCTGAAAGTGATTCTCTTATTGACGGGAAGCCAGTGGAGGTCTTTAAGGTGGCCAGAGATGTGTTCGTTGCGTGGGATGTCTAATATGAGTCTGGCTGAGGCGTTTTGGATTCGTTGGAGTTTCTTCTGGAGTTTTGCGGTAGTACCTGCGTAGAGGGTGTTTCCATAGTCCAGTCGGCTCGTGACCAGAACGTGGGTGACTGTTTTCCTTGTGTCGGAGGAGATCCAGCGAAATGTTTTTTTGAGCATGCGAAGAATGTTGAAGCAGGAAGAGGATACGGCGCTGACTTGTCTGTTCATTGAAAGTGAAGAATCCAGGATGACGCCTAGGTTCCGTGCGTGGTCTGTCGGGATGGGCGCTTTTCCGAGGGCTTCCGGCCACCAGGAGTCGTCCCATGCAGATGGGGATGTACCTAGGATGAGGACTTCTGTTTTGTCTGAGTTCAGTTTCAGACGGCTTAGTTTCATCCATTCGGCAACTTCTTTCATTCCTTCGTGTAGGTTAGTTTTGGCGGTGCTGGGGTCATTGGTGAGAGAGAGGATCAGTTGCGTGTCATCCGCGTAGGAGATGATGTTGAGGTTGTGTTGGCGTGCGATGGCCGCGAGGGGGCTCATGTATACGTTGAAGAGGGTGGGACTGAGAGAGGATCCTTGTGGTACGCCGCAGATGACTTCAGAGGCCTCTGACGTGAATGGTGGAAGACGGACTCTCTGGGTTCTTCCGGTGAGGAATGAGGTGATCCATTCAAGTGCTTTTCCTTGGATTCCGATGTTATTGAGGCGTTGTAACAGTGTTTTGTGGCAAACTGTGTCGAATGCTGCAGAGAGGTCAAGGAGGATGAGGGCGACGGTGTCATCATTGTCCAGTAGAGTTCGAATGTCGTCTGTAGCTGCGATGAGGGCGGTCTCAGTGCTGTGTTTTGCTCTGAATCCGGATTGTGAGGGGTCGAGGGATTTGTTGGCTTCGAGGAAGGCGGCGAGCTGGTTGTTGACAGCTTTCTCGATGACTTTGGCCGGGAATGGTAGGAGCGAGATGGGGCGGTAGTTTTTGAGTTCGGTGGGGTCCGCTGTGGGTTTTTTCAGAAGGGCGGTGAGTTCAGCGTGTTTCCAGTCTGCCGGAAAGGTGGCGGAGTTGAAGGAGCAGTTGATGACGTCTCGGAGGTGCGGTGCTATGACGGAGTCTGCTTTGTTGAAGATGTGGTGAGGACATGGGTCTGTGGGAGATCCTGAGTGGATGGAGTTCATTAGGCGGATGGTGTCTTCAGTGGAGATTGGGTTCCAATCGTTAAGGGTGTTCGCCGGGGGAGGATGATCAGCAACTGGTAGGGTGGGTTGGTTTCCGGGTTGGTTGTCAAAGCTGTTGTGGATGTCTGCAATCTTGTTGTGGAAAAATGAGGCTAGGGAGTCGCAGAGGGTTTGAGAGGGGGTGATGTCGTTGGAGTTGGCCGAGGGATTGGAAAATTCCTTGACAATGTTGAAAAGTTCCTTGCTGTTGTGAGTGTTGTTGTCAAGTCGATCCTTGAATGCTGTTCTTTTGGCCTTTCGGATTAGTTGGTGGTGAATGCGGGTGGCGTTTTTGAAGGCGTCCTTGGTGCTGGTGGTTGGGTCTTTTTTCCAGGTCTTTTCAAGGGTGCGGCAGAGTTTCTTGGACTTCTTGAGATCATCGTTGAACCAAGAGGCCTTCTTGCTGCCAGGTTTGTTTTGACGTTTTTTCAGTGGCGCTAGGGTGTCAGCGGTTTTGGATAGCCAGATGGTGAGGTTGGCGGCGGCTTCGTTAGCGTTGGATGAGAGGGCTGGGGTGTTTTGAAGGAGCGAAGCGGAGATTTGGTCCGTGGTGATTTTGTTCCAGTTTCTTTGCAGGGTAGGTTGGAGGTGGATGCTGGGTTTTGGTTTGTTGTAGGTGAAGTGGACGCAGCTTAGTTTTAGGGAAGGAGGCCCGTGCTTCCATGATTCCTTCTTTAGTTCGTCTAATATTCGTCAGGGGAGTGAGAGAGTAGTTACCAGAGTGCAGGAGTTTTCATTCTTGTGAGGAGTAAGAGAAAATGTGGGCATGATGGCTGGCCCCTAGTCCTGTTCAGGCACAAACGGGCGCAGACGGGCTTGCCATTGGGGCGCCAGCGGCGCACGTCCGCACCATCAGGCGTTTTAAAGTTAATTCCAGTGGACACGTCCCAACCGGATGTGAATTGCGGGCAGAAGTGAGGCAGAGAATGGTGGTGATGTGTCCGCCCTCCGTTCAATCGGCACAACAGCCGTGACGGACTGGGGTCGGCACTCACTGAAGACGAAGGACTGAGCAGATGGTGTACAGGCTATCGGTAGGAACGAAGATCTTAAAAAAAATTGCAGCAATTATTTTTTTTAAATACAGCAATATCAAAAAAAAATTCTAAAACATGACACAAGTAAAATAAATCAATTAAAAGAGGCGAGAGGCAAGCTGCATGTAGCGAGCGGCAGCAGGGCTTACTTAAGTCTCACTTCCTCTGGGTGGGGATGAGTGAGGGAGTTCTTTGCTATTTCTCCGGGTGGTGATGGGTTTGGGAGCTCCTCGCCTCTTTCTTTGGGTGGTGAGGAGTGAGGGAGTTCTTTGCTATTTCTCCGGGTGGTGATGGGTTTGGGAGCTCCTCGCCTCTTTCTTTGGGTGGTGAGGAGTGAGGGAGTTCTTTGCTATTTCTCCGGGTGGTGATGGGTTTGGGAGCTCCTCGCCTCTTTCTTTGGGTGGTGAGGAGTGAGGGAGTTCTTTGCTATTTCTCCGGGTGGAGATGGGTTTGGGAGCTCCTCGCCTCTTTCTTTGGGTGGTGATGAGTGAGGGAGTTCTTTGCTATTTCTCCGGGTGGAGATGGGTTTGGGAGCTCCTCGCCTCTTTCTTTGGGTGGTGAGGAGTGAGGGAGTTCTTTGCTATTTCTCCGGGTGGAGATGGGTTTGGGAGCTCCTCGCCTCTTTCTTTGGGTGGTGATGAGTGAGGGAGTTCTTTGCTATTTCTCCGGGTGGAGATGGGTTTGGGAGCTCCTCGCCTTTCTTTGGGTGGTGATGAGTGAGGGAGTTCTTTGCTATTTCTCCGGGTGGTGATGGGTTTGGGAGCTCCTCGCCTCTTTCTTTGGGTGGTGCGGTCTGTGCGAACCTCACACTTCTTCCCTACATGGCATTGAGTGTGAGTGGAGCTGGAGCTGGAGTGGGAGCTGCTCACTGTTTCTGCTGGCAGCTGCTGAGGCTTTCCTTGCAGTGTAGGGGCCACCTCTGTCTTTAGAGCCAATGACCGCTGCTTCCCCCCCCTCCTCATGTGCTCTGGTGGTGAGAGTGAGTGTAGGGGAAGTGGGGAGTTGACTATGGAACCTCTTCAGTGAGAGGGAGCAGTGATTACAGCTGCTGCTAGGGCTGTGCCTCAGGAGTCGAGTCTGAAGTACCTACCCACGCTGAGCATTGCAGGGCGGCTCCTGGCCAGGCGGAGGGTGCCCGAGGCAGCTGGAGAGGTCCCCTCTCCCTTAGAGGTCATTTGCAGGGAGGAGTCCTGTCCAGGGTTCGAGACAGACTTGGCTGTTGAGGGAGGCCTGGAAAACAAAAAACACACATTTGGTAACTTTCCTAATGCACTTAACGTCAGACACCAACGTTGTCTCTCCAAAATCCTCTCCCTTTTATTATGACACACCCAGGAATAAACAAGAAAGCTACCTTTGGTAACACTCTTTCTGCTGGAAACTCTATTTATATTTGCAGGTCCTCAACGTGTGAGGCTCTCCAGCTCTCAGACTGGATTGGGAAACTCTTGCAAAGTTCTGGCATGATGGCTTGGGCTCCACCAACCCCCATCGTCACTGGACACGACAACACAAATCTGCATGCAGGCGCCACTCCTGCTAGCCTTCAGACGCAGAGAAAAGCGGACAGATTGAATCTCAGCAGGCCGCGTGTCACCCTAACTTGGGGTTCATACATCACGGAATAGGAAGTGGCAGGGATTGTCCACTAGAAAGAGCGTTACCGAAGGGAAGTCACTTGTCCTTCTGATGGACACTTCAAGCACAGGTTCCTTACCTGGTGACTCAATACCAAAGAAATGTCCTTCTGAGGAACAGCTGCTAGACCGAGCACGTGAAATGGACCTCGCTGTGGACTTGTGAATCAATGTATTAGGGCCTGCTGAAAGTATGCACCAATGCCCGCGTCTGCCTGGTGAAAGTATGCACCAATGCCTGCGTCTGCCTGCTGAAAGTATGCACCAATGCCCGCGTCTGCCTGGTGAAAGTATGCACCAATGCCTGCGTCTGCCTGCTGAAAGTATGCACCAATGCCCGCGTCTGCCTGGTGAAAGTATGCACCAATGCCTGCGTCTGCCTGGTGAAAGTATGCACCAATGCCCGCGTCTGCCTGGTGAAAGTATGCCCCAATGCCCGCGTCTGCCTGGTGAAAGTATGCCCCAATGCCCACGTCTGCCTGGTGAAAGTATGCACCAATGCCTGCGTCTGCCTGCTGAAAGTATGCACCAATGCCCGCGTCTGCCTGGTGAAAGTATGCACCAATGCCCGCGTCTGCCTGGTGAAAGTATGCCCCAATGCCCGCGTCTGCCTGGTGAAAGTATGCCCCAATGCCCACGTCTGCCTGGTGAAAGTATGCACCAATGCCTGCGTCTGCCTGCTGAAAGTATGCACCAATGCCCGCGTCTGCCTGGTGAAAGTATGCACCAATGCCTGCGTCTGCCTGGTGAAAGTATGCACCAATGCCCGCGTCTGCCTGGTGAAAGTATGCCCCAATGCCCGCGTCTGCCTGGTGACAGTATGGACCAATGCCCACGTCTGCCTGGTGACAGTATGCACCAATGCCCACGTCTGCCTGGTGACAGTATGCACCAATGCCCACGTCTGCCTGGTGACAGTATGCACCAATGTCCACGTCTGCCTGGTGACAGTATGCACCAATGTCCACGTCTGCCTGGTGACAGTATGCACCAATGCCCACGTCTGCCTGGTGACAGTATGCACCAATGCAAACGTCTGCCTGGTGACAGTATGCACCAATGTCCGCGTCTGCCTGGTGAAACTATGCACCAATGTCCACGTCTGCCTGGTGACAGTATGCACCAATGCAAACGTCTGCCTGGTGACAGTATGCACCAATGCCCGCGTCTGCCTGGTGAAACTATGCACCAATGTCCACGTCTGCCTGGTGACAGTATGCACCAATGCCCACGTCTGCCTGGTGACAGTATGCACCAATGCCCACGTCTGCCTGGTGACAGTATGCACCAATGCCCACGTCTGCCTGGTGACAGTATGCACCAATGTCCACGTCTGCCTGGTGACAGTATGCACCAATGCCCATGTCTGCCTGGTGACAGTATGCACCAATGCCCACGTCTGCCTGGTGACAGTATGCACCAATGCCCACGTCTGCCTGGTGACAGTATGCACCAATGTCCACGTCTGCCTGGTGACAGTATGCACCAATGTCCGCGTCTGCCTGGTGAAACTATGCACCAATGTCCACGTCTGCCTGGTGACAGTATGCACCAATGCCCACGTCTGCCTGGTGACAGTATGCACCAATGCAAACGTCTGCCTGGTGACAGTATGCACCAATGCCCACGTCTGCCTGGTGACAGTATGCACCAATGCCCACGTCTGCCTGGTGAAAGTATGCACCAATGCCCACGTCTGCCTGGTGAAAGTATGCACCAATGCCCACGTCTGCCTGGTGACAGTATGCACCAATGCCCACGTCTGCCTGGTGACAGTATGCACCAATGCCCACGTCTGCCTGGTGACAGTATGCACCAATGCAAACGTCTGCCTGGTGACAGTATGCACCAATGTCCGAGACTGCCTGGTGAAACTATGCACCAATGTCCACGTCTGCCTGGTGACAGTATGCACCAATGCAAACGTCTGCCTGGTGACAGTATGCACCAATGTCCGCGTCTGCCTGGTGAAACTATGCACCAATGTCCACGTCTGCCTGGTGAAAGTATGACCAATGTCCACGTCTGCCTGGTGACAGTATGCACCAATGCCCACGTCTGCCTGGTGACAGTATGCACCAATGCCCACGTCTGCCTGGTGACAGTATGCACCAATGCCCACGTCTGCCTGGTGACAGTATGCACCAATGCCCACGTCTGCCTGGTGAAAGTATGCACCAATGCCCACGTCTGCCTGGTGAAAGTATGCACCAATGCCCACGTCTGCCTGGTGACAGTATGGACCAATGCCCACGTCTGCCTGGTGACAGTATGCACCAATGTCCACGTCTGCCTGGTGACAGTATGCACCAATGTCCACGTCTGCCTGGTGACAGTATGCACCAATGCCCGCGTCTGCCTGGTGACAGTATGACCAATGTCCACGTCTGCCTAGTGACAGTATGCACCAATGTCCACGTCTGCCTGGTGACAGTATGCACCAATGTCCACGTCTGCCTGGTGAAAGTATGACCAATGTCCACGTCTGCCTAGTGACAGTATGCACCAATGCCCACGTCTGCCTAGTGACAGTATGCACCAATGCCCACGTCTGCTTTGTGACAGTATGCACCAATGTCCACGTCTGCCTGGTGACAGTATGCACCAATGCCCACGTCTGCCTGGTGAAAGTATGCACCAATGCCCACGTCTGCCTGGTGACAGTATGCACCAATGTCCACGTCTGCCTGGTGACAGTATGCACCAATGCCCACGTCTGCCTGGTGACAGTATGCACCAATGCAAACGTCTGCCTGGTGACAGTATGCACCAATGTCCGCGTCTGCCTGGTGAAACTATGCACCAATGTCCACGTCTGCCTGGTGACAGTATGCACCAATGCAAACGTCTGCCTGGTGACAGTATGCACCAATGTCCGCGTCTGCCTGGTGAAAGTATGCACCAATGCCCACGTCTGCCTGGTGACAGTATGGACCAATGCCCACGTCTGCCTGGTGACAGTATGCACCAATGTCCACGTCTGCCTGGTGACAGTATGCACCAATGTCCACGTCTGCCGGGTGACAGTATGCACCAATGCCCGCGTCTGCCTGGTGACAGTATGACCAATGTCCACGTCTGCCTAGTGACAGTATGCACCAATGTCCACGTCTGCCTGGTGACAGTATGCACCAATGTCCACGTCTGCCTGGTGAAAGTATGACCAATGTCCACGTCTGCCTAGTGACAGTATGCACCAATGCCCACGTCTGCCTAGTGACAGTATGCACCAATGCCCACGTCTGCTTTGTGACAGTATGCACCAATGTCCACGTCTGCCTGGTGACAGTATGCACCAATGCCCACGTCTGCCTGGTGAAAGTATGCACCAATGCCCACGTCTGCCTGGTGACAGTATGCACCAATGCCCACGTCTGCCTGGTGAAAGTATGCACCAATGCCCACGTCTGCTTTGTGACAGTATGCACCAATGTCCACGTCTGCCTGGTGACAGTATGCACCAATGCCCACGTCTGCCTGGTGAAAGTATGCACCAATGCCCACGTCTGCCTGGTGACAGTATGCACCAATGCCCACGTCTGCCTGGTGAAAGTATGCACCAATGCCCACGTCTGCCTGGTGAAAGTATGCACCAATGCCCGCGTCTGCCTGGTGACAGTATGCACCAATGTCCACGTCTGCCTGGTGACAGTATGACCAATGCCCGCGTCTGCCTGGTGAAAGTATGCACCAATGCCCGCGTCTGCCTGGTGACAGTATGCACCAATGTCCACGTCTGCCTGGTGACAGTATGACCAATGCCCACGTCTGCCTGGTGAAAGTATGCACCAATGTCCACGTCTGCCTGGTGACAGTATGGACCAATGCCCACATGTCTGCCTGGTGACAGTATGCACCAATGCCCGCGTCTGCCTGGTGACAGTATGCACCAATGCCCGCGTCTGCCTGGTGACAGTATGCACCAATGTCCACGTCTGCCTGGTGACAGTATGGACCAATGCCCACATGTCTGCCATGCAAATACCAACAACAAAACAATTGGCAGTGTACTGGAAAAGAGCTCTTCCAGTACAAGCTAAGAGCGCATAGCGGGTCGAACCAATGCAGCCTCTGTGCCTACTATGACTGATATGGAAGAAAAAACAGTGAGGGAAGAAAGGTGAACCGCTGCTCATGGAAAGTAAATACGCAAACAAATGCGCTGGGTATGCCCAGACGTGGGTCCCTTGCTCACTTTGCCACTGGATTCAAGCTAGCCTGGCTGATGAAGGGTGTTACTCACAAACAGGTCCAATGATCTTTGTTTCCGGTCCAGGGAGAACCTGGCTTAGCAGTTCGGTCTGGACTGTTCCCATGAGGCACAGGGTCGAGACTGATTTGCATAAGGCTGGGTCTAAACTGGGGTGGCAGAGTGAGCTAAAGAATGATGGATTAAACCCAGATCCCTTGCCTGGGGGTGAGTGTTTTGAGTTGTTCTGCACTCCGTCCATCATTTGTGTGTCTTTTCCTTTCTCTGCTGCCAGACACAACTTACATCCAAAGACACTTCTGCCAGACGCAGCTTATATCCAGACACTGCTGCCAGACGCAGCTTATATCCAAAGACACTGCTGCCAGACGCAGCTTGTATTCAAAGACACTGCTGCCAGACACAGCGCATATCCAAAGACACTGCCAGACTCAGCGCATATCCAGACACTGCTGCCAGACGCAGCTTATATCCAAAGACACTGCTGCCAGACGCAGCCCATATCCAGACACTGCTGCCAGACGCAGCGTATATCCTAAGACACTGCTGCCAGACGCAGCTTATATCCAAAGACACTGCTGCCAGAGGGAGCTTATATCTAAAGACACTGCTGCCAGACACAGCGCATATCCAAAGACACTGCCAGACTCAGCGCATATCCAGACACTACTGCCAGACGCAGCATATATCCAAAGACACTGCTGCCAGACGCAGCTTATATCCAAAGACACTGCTGCCAGACGCAGCTTACATCCAAAGACACTGCTGCCAGATACAGCTTATATCCAAAGACACTGCTGCCAGACGCAGCTTATATCCAAAGACACTGCTGCCAGACGCAACGTGTATCCAAAGACACTGCTGCCAGACGCAGCTTGTATCCAAAGACACTGCTGCCAGACGCAGCGTATATCCAAAGACACTGCTGCCAGACGCAGCGTATATCCAAAGACACTGCTGCCAGACGCAGCTTATATACAAAGACACTGCTGCCAGACGCAGCGTATATCCAAAGACACTGCTGCCAGACGCAGCGTATATCCAAAGACACTGCTGCCAGATGCAGCGTATATCCAAAGACACTGCTGCCAGACGCAGCTTACATCCAAAGACACTGCTGCCAGACACAGCGTATATCCAAAGACACTGCTGCCAGACACAGCGCATATCCAAAGACACTGCTGCCAGGCGCAGCGCATATCCAAAGATACTGCTGCCAGACGCAGCTTATATCCAAAGACACTGCTGCCAGACGCAGCTTGTATCCAAAGACACTGCTGCCAGATGCAGCTAATATCCAAAGACACTGCTGCCAGACGCAGCGCATATCCAAAGACATTGCTGCCAGACGCAGGACATATCCAAAAATACTGCTGCCAGACGCAGCGCATATCCAAAGACATTGCTGCCAGACGCAGGACATATCCAAAAATACTGCTGCCAGACGCCGCTTCTTAAAAAACCCTCCCTTGACATTGCGGACCCTAACAGCTATAGACCAATATCCAGGTTGCCATTGCCGGCGAAACTGGTTGAGAAAATTATGAATTCCCAACTCTGTTCCTTCTTGCGTAATTCAAAAGGCCTTGACTCAGCCCAACACGGATTCAGAGAGGGTCACAGCACTGAGACAGCTCTGATTAAATCCACAGAGGAGATCCGGAAGGTACTTGATGAAGGGGGCCAGGCAGTGCTGACCCTTTTGGACCTGTCAGCGGCCTTCGATACTGCCCACCATGCACTGTTGCTGGATCGGCTGGAGGGCTGCGGGGTCCGCGGTCAAGCACTTAAGATCTTGAAGGCCTTTTTAACTGATCGGGTACAAGTGGTGGCCATGGGGGAGTACGAATCAAGACCTTTCGAGCTCCCGGGGGGGGGGGGTCCCGCAGGGGTCCTCTCTAAGCCCCACTTTATTCAACATCTACGTAGCCGCTCTCGCCCCAGTAATCAGATCCTTCGGGTTCGAGCTAACATCATACGCCGATGACACCCAGATTGTGGTCTCGGTGCTCCCGGGGACCGAGGGGGAGGTGGCAGGCAGGTTTCAGGATTGCATGTCTGCAGTCAGCTCCTGGATGGCAAAAAGCTGTTTAAAATTGAACTCAAAGACTGAGGTGATCATCTTTGGCACAAGTACTAATCTTTGGAGCCCTAACTGGTGGCCCACTGATATGGGGTCTCCTCCTCTCCCTGTTTCAAAGGTGAAGAATTTGGGGGTCGTTATTGACAACCTACTCACCTTTAAACCACAAGTCAATGCGCTGAGTTCCTCTGTACACTGCACCCTGAGAATTATCAGAAAGGTTTTGCCCTTCCTTCCTGAGGGCTGTAGAAAGACGGTGGTGACAGCCCTTGTTCTCTCACGCATCGACTACTGCAATAGCCTTTTTCTTGAGGCACAACAGGGGGTGCTCAATAAGCTTCAAGTTTTACAAAATGCGGCCGCCCGCCTGATTGGGGGATTGCCCAAGTTCTCCTCAGTCTCCAAGGAGTTGGATAAGCTGCACTGGCTTCCGGTGCGGAAGCGGATTATGTTCAAGGCCCTCTGTATTGTCTTTAAGGCACTACATGGTCTTGGTCCAGCGTTCCTTCAGGATCTTTTTCAATGGTATAGACCTGGTAGACAACTGAGGTCGGCCATTCTTGGGCTGGTTAAAACCACTCGGATCAAGAAGGCACGCTGGGGTGGAAGGAGTTTTGTCATGGGAGCTGCGACGGCGTGGAATTCCCTCCCTCTCTCCCTCAAACTTAATAAAAATCTCATGACTTTCAGGAAAGATCTAAAGACATGGCTCTTCTCCCATTAAGTACCCATATCTTCCGCTTCTTTGGAATTATCACTTCAGTGCCAGGACGCCGACTGGTATCAGTGCGCTCTATAAGTGTTAAAATAAATAAATAAATAAATATCTAAAGACACTGCTGCCACACGCAGCGTATATCCAAAGACACTGCTGCCAGACGCAGCTTATATCCAAAGACACTCCTGCCAGACGCAGCTTACATCCAAATACACTGCGGAAAGACGCAGCTTATATCCAAAGACACTGCTGCCAGACGCAGCTTACATCCAAATACACTGCGGAAAGACGCAGCGTATATCGAAAGACACTGCTGCCAGACGCAGCTTATATCCAAAGACACTGCTGCCAGACGCAGCCCATATCCAAAGACACTGCTGCCAGACGCAGCTTACATCCAAATACACTGCGGAAAGACGCAGCTTATATCCAAAGACACTGCTGCCAGACGCAGCGCATATCCAAAGACACTGCTGCCAGACGCAGCTTATATCCAAAGACACTGCTGCCAGATGCAGCGCATATCCAAAGACACTGCTGCCAGACGCAGCTTATATCCAAAGACACTGCTGCCAGACGCAGCGCATATCCAAAGACACTGCTGCCAGACGCAGCTTATATCCAAAGACACTGCTGCCAGACGCAGCTTATATCCAAAGACACTGCTGCCAGACGCAGCCCATATCCAAAGACACTGCTGCCAGAGGGAGCTTATATCCAAAGACACTGCTGCCAGACTCAGCGCATATCCAGACACTACTGCCAGACGCAGCTTATATCCAAAGACACTGCTGCCAGACACAGATTATATCCAAAGACACTGTGCCAGACGCAGCTTATATCCAAAGACACTGCTGCCAGATGCAGCGTATATCCAAAGACACTGCTGCCAGACACAGCGTATATCCAAAGAGACTGCTGCCAGACACAGCGCATATCCAAAGACACTGCTGCCAGGCGCAGCGCATATCCAAAGATACTGCTGCCAGGCGCAGCTTATATCTAAAGACACTGCTGCCAGACACAGCGTATATCCAAAGACACTGCTGCCAGACACAGCTTACATCCAAAGACACTGCTGCCAGACGCAGCGTATATCCAAAGACACTGCTGCCAGACGCAGCGCATATCCAAAGACACTGCTGCCAGACACAGCGTATATCTAAAGACCCTGCTGTCAGACGCAGCTTATATCTAAAGACACTGTTGCCAGACGCAGCTTATATCCAAAGACACTGCTGCCAGACACAGCGCATATCCAAAGATACTGCTGCCAGACACAGCTTATATCCAAAGACACTGCTGCCAGACGCAGCTTATATCCAAAGACACTGCTGCCAGACGCAGCTTATATCCAAAGACACTGCTGCCAGGCGCAGCGCATATCCAAAGACACTGCTGCCAGACACAGCGTATATCTAAAGACCCTGCTGTCAGACGCAGCTTATATCTAAAGACACTGTTGCCAGACGCAGCTTATATCCAAAGACACTGCTGCCAGACACAGCGCATATCCAAAGATACTGCTGCCAGACACAGCTTATATCCAAAGACACTGCTGCCAGACGCAGCTTATATCCAAAGACACTGCTGCCAGACGCAGCTTATATCCAAAGACACTGCTGCCAGGCGCAGCGCATATCCAAAGACACTGCTGCCAGAAGCAGCGTATATCTAAAGACACTGCTGCCAGATGCAGCGCATATCCAAAGACACTGCTGCCAGGAGCAGCTTATATCCAAAGACACTGCTGCCAGACACAGCTTATATCCAAAGACACTGCTGCCAGACGTAGCTTATATCCAAAGACACTGCTGCCAGATGCAGCGTATATCCAAAGACACTGCTGCCAGACGCAGCTTATATCTAAAGACACTGCTGCCAGACACAGCGCATATCCAAAGACACTGCTGCCAGACGCAGCTTATATCCAAAGACACTGCTGCCAGACGCAGCGCATATCCAAAGACACTGCTGCCAGACGCAGCTTATATCCAAAGACACTGCTGCCAGACGCAGCTTATATCCAAAGACACTGCTGCCAGACGCAGCCCATATCCAAAGACACTGCTGCCAGACGCAGCTTACATCCAAATACACTGCGGAAAGACGCAGCTTATATCCAAAGACACTGCTGCCAGACGCAGCGCATATCCAAAGACACTGCTGCCAGACGCAGCTTATATCCAAAGACACAACTGCCAGATGCAGCGCATATCCAAAGACACTGCTGCCAGACGCAGCTTCTATCCAAAGACACTGCTGCCAGACGCAGCGCATATCCAAAGACACTGCTGCCAGACGCAGCTTATATCCAAAGACACTGCTGCCAGACGCAGCTTATATCCAAAGACACTGCTGCCAGACGCAGCCCATATCCAAAGACACTGCTGCCAGAGGGAGCTTATATCCAAAGACACTGCTGCCAGACTCAGCGCATATCCAGACACTACTGCCAGACGCAGCTTATATCCAAAGACACTGCTGCCAGACACAGATTATATCCAAAGACACTGTGCCAGACGCAGCTTATATCCAAAGACACTGCTGCCAGATGCAGCGTATATCCAAAGACACTGCTGCCAGACACAGCGTATATCCAAAGACACTGCTGCCAGACACAGCGCATATCCAAAGACACTGCTGCCAGGCGCAGCGCATATCCAAAGACACTGTGCCAGACGCAGCTTATATCCAAAGACACTTCTGCCAGATGCAGCGTATATCCAAAGACACTGCTGCCAGATGCAGCGTATATCCAAAGACACTTCTGCCAGATGCAGCGTATATCCAAAGACACTGCTGCCAGAAGCAGCTTACATCCAAAGACACTGCTGCCAGACGCAGCTTATATCCAAAGACACTGCTGCCAGACACAGCGTATATCCAAAGACACTGCTGCCAGATGCAGCGTATATCGAAAGACACTGCTGCCAGACACAGCGTATATCCAAAGACACTGCTGCCAGACGCAGCGCATATCCAAAGACACTGCTGCTAGATGCAGCTTATATTCAAAGACACTGCTGCCAGATGCAGCGTATATCCAAAGACACTTCTGCCAGACGCAGCGCATATCCAAAGACACTGCTGCCAGATGCAGCGTATATCCAAAGACACTGCTGCCAGACACAGCGTATATCCAAAGACACTGCTGCCAGACACAGCGCATATCCAAAGACACTGCTGCTAGATGCAGCTTATATCCAAAGACACTGCTGCTAGATGCAGCTTACATCCAAAGACACTGCTGCCAGACGCAGCGTATATCCAAAGACACTGCTGCCAGACGCAGCGCATATCCAGACACTGCTGCCAGACGAAGCTTATATCCAAAGACACTGCTGCCAGACGCAGCTTATATACAAAGACACTGCTGCCAGACGCAGCTTATATCCAAAGACACTGCTGAGACAGCGTATATCCAAAGACACTGCTGCCAGACGCAGCTTACATCCAAAGACACTGCTGCCAGACGCAGCGTATATTCAAAGACACTGCTGCCAGACACAGCGTATATCCAAAGACACTGCTGCCAGACGCAGCCCATATCTAAAGACACAGCTGGCAGATGCAGTGCATATCCAAAGACACTTCTGCCAGATGCAGCGCATATCCAAAGACACTGCTGCCAGACGCAGCGCATATCCAGACACTGCTGCCAGACGCAGCTGATATCCAAAGACACTGCTGCCAGACACAGCGCATATCCAAAGACATTGCTGCCAGATTCAGCGTATATCCAAAGACACTGCTGCCAGACACAGCGTATATCCAAAGACACTGCTGCCAGACGCAGCGCATATCCAAAGACACTGCTGCCAGATGCAGCGCATATCCAAAGACACTGCTGCCAGATGCAGCGCATATCCAAAGACACTTCTGCCAGACGCAGCGCATATCCAAAGACACTGCTGCCAGACGCAGCCCATATCCAAATACACTGCTGACAGACGCAGCTTACATCCAAAGACACTGCTGCCAGAGACAGCGTATATCCAAAGATACTTCTGCCAGATGCAGCATATATCCAAAGACACTGCTGCCAGATGCAGCGTATATCCAAAGACACTTCTGCCAGATGCAGCGTATATCCAAAGACACTGCTGCCAGAAGCAGCTTACATCCAAAGACACTGCTGCCAGACGCAGCTTATATCCAAAGACACTGCTGCCAGACACAGCGTATATCCAAAGACACTGCTGCCAGATGCAGCGTATATCGAAAGACACTGCTGCCAGACACAGCGTATATCCAAAGGCACTGCTGCCAGACGCAGCGCATATCCAAAGACACTGCTGCTAGATGCAGCTTATATTCAAAGACACTGCTGCCAGATGCAGCGTATATCCAAAGACACTTCTGCCAGACGCAGCGCATATCCAAAGACACTGCTGCCAGATGCAGCGTATATCCAAAGACACTGCTGCCAGACACAGCGTATATCCAAAGACACTGCTGCCAGACACAGCGCATATCCAAAGACACTGCTGCTAGATGCAGCTTATATCCAAAGACACTGCTGCTAGATGCAGCTTACATCCAAAGACACTGCTGCCAGACGCAGCGTATATCCAAAGACACTGCTGCCAGACGCAGCGCATATCCAGACACTGCTGCCAGACGAAGCTTATATCCAAAGACACTGCTGCCAGACGCAGCTTATATACAAAGACACTGCTGCCAGACGCAGCTTATATCCAAAGACACTGCTGAGACAGCGTATATCCAAAGACACTGCTGCCAGACGCAGCTTACATCCAAAGACACTGCTGCCAGACGCAGCGTATATTCAAAGACACTGCTGCCAGACACAGCGTATATCCAAAGACACTGCTGCCAGACGCAGCCCATATCTAAAGACACAGCTGGCAGATGCAGTGCATATCCAAAGACACTTCTGCCAGATGCAGCGCATATCCAAAGACACTGCTGCCAGACGCAGCGCATATCCAGACACTGCTGCCAGACGCAGCTGATATCCAAAGACACTGCTGCCAGACACAGCGCATATCCAAAGACATTGCTGCCAGATTCAGCGTATATCCAAAGACACTGCTGCCAGACACAGCGTATATCCAAAGACACTGCTGCCAGACGCAGCGCATATCCAAAGACACTGCTGCCAGATGCAGCGCATATCCAAAGACACTGCTGCCAGATGCAGCGCATATCCAAAGACACTTCTGCCAGACGCAGCGCATATCCAAAGACACTGCTGCCAGACACAGCGCATATCCAAAGACACTGCTGCTAGATGCAGCTTATATCCAAAGACACTGCTGCTAGATGCAGCTTACATCCAAAGACACTGCTGCCAGACGCAGCGTATATCCAAAGACACTGCTGCCAGACGCAGCGCATATCCAGACACTGCTGCCAGACGAAGCTTATATCCAAAGACACTGCTGCCAGACGCAGCTTATATACAAAGACACTGCTGCCAGACGCAGCTTATATCCAAAGACACTGCTGAGACAGCGTATATCCAAAGACACTGCTGCCAGACGCAGCTTACATCCAAAGACACTGCTGCCAGACGCAGCGTATATTCAAAGACACTGCTGCCAGACACAGCGTATATCCAAAGACACTGCTGCCAGACGCAGCCCATATCTAAAGACACAGCTGGCAGATGCAGTGCATATCCAAAGACACTTCTGCCAGATGCAGCGCATATCCAAAGACACTGCTGCCAGACGCAGCGCATATCCAGACACTGCTGCCAGACGCAGCTGATATCCAAAGACACTGCTGCCAGACACAGCGCATATCCAAAGACATTGCTGCCAGATTCAGCGTATATCCAAAGACACTGCTGCCAGACACAGCGTATATCCAAAGACACTGCTGCCAGACGCAGCGCATATCCAAAGACACTGCTGCCAGATGCAGCGCATATCCAAAGACACTGCTGCCAGATGCAGCGCATATCCAAAGACACTTCTGCCAGACGCAGCGCATATCCAAAGACACTGCTGCCAGACGCAGTCCATATCCAAATACACTGGTGACAGACGCAGCTTACATCCAAAGACACTGCTGCCAGACGCAGCTTACATCCAAAGACACTGCTGCCAAATGCAGCGTATATCCAAAGACACTGCTGCCAGACGCAGCCCATATCCAAATACAATGCTGACAGACGCAGCTTACATCCAAAGACAGTGCTGCCAGACGCAGCTTACATCCAAAGACACTGCTGCCAGATGCAGCTTGTATCCAAAGACACTGCTGGCCATCATTCTGGTGGAAAGGCACAGTCCTATTCAGAGCCCAGGTGCACTTCTCCCACTCATTTGGATGTAAATCTCTCTATTCACCACCAGGCCACCTAGCCCTGCCCTCTGGAATTCCCTAACTCTGTCATTCACAGAACCCAGACAGCAGATACACATCCTAGCAGAAGCGGGCTGAAATGGTTAGGCAAGCAAATACCTACTTTCTAAAAGTGGCATTTACAAACACAGAGTATTAAAATAAACTTTACTAAAAGATGTATTTTCTTATTTTGAGTTCAGGCATACTAAAGTAGAATTTCTACCATATTCCCAGAGTCTGTTAGGATTATAGAATGTAACAATTCTAACAGTCCATTCTGGACTATGAAAACAGGTAGCCTTGCAAAAGTGAACAAGCATTTACAATGCAATAGGTCTCGCAGCATTAAAGTTTGAGTTATTGGCATTGTGTATGACAATGCGGTGCATACATTTTTTAGCAAACTTTGAATTTGTGAGCAGTGAGAGTGTGTGCAAGAGTATGCTGTTGCTCACAGCTGTTATTTTTCACACAGATCTTATGATGCACCTTAAGCACGGGGCTGACACAGTTATTATTCACACAGCTCTGATGATGCACCTCATGCACGGGCTCACAGCTGTTATTATTCACACAGCTCTGATGATGCACCTCATGCACGGGGCTGACGCAGTTATTATTCACACAGCTCTGATGATGCACCTCAGGCACGGGCTCACAGCTGTTATTATTCACACAGCTCTGATGATGCACCTCATGCACGGGGCTGACGCAGTTATTATTCACAGAGCTCTGATGATGCACCTTCGACCATGGGCTCACAGCTGTTATTATTCACACAGCTCTGATGATTCACCTCACGCAAGGGGCTGACGCAGTTATTATTCACACAGCTCTGATAATTCACCTCAGCCACGGGCTCATAGCTGTTATTATTCACACAGCTCTGATGCACCTCAGCACGGGGCTGACGCAGTTATTATTCACACAGATCTTATGATGCACCTCACGCACGGGCTCACAGTCGTTATTCACACAGCTCTGATGATTCACCTCACGCAAGGGGCTGACGCAGTTATTATTCACACAGCTCTGATAATGCACCTCAGCCACGGGCTCATAGCTGTTATTATTCACACAGCTCTGATGCACCTCAGCACGGGGCTGACGCAGTTATTATTCACACAGATCTTATGATGCACCTTAAGCACGGGGCTGACACAGTTATTATTCACACAGCTCTGATGATGCACCTCAGCACAGGGCTCACAGCTGTTACTATTCACACAGCTATGATGATGCACCTCAGGCACGGGGCTGACACAGTTATTATTCACACAGCTCATACGTCCCCGACTTCACCTGCACCACACAGACTCGACGCTCAGATGGGACGGAAAGAAAAAACAAGTGGCAACCCCCCCTAATCCGATTGGTGACGGATGAAAGTACCTGTGATTCTTGCGCTCGGTGTTAGAGCCTGATGGCTGCCTGTGAAGGATTCAGTGTCCCGGGCTCCTACAGCCGCCCTCCATAGCAAGGTCTTGACAAGACGTGAGCGAAACCGAAACCTTCCGTGGGGTGGGACTTCCGTCTTCAGAAGCCCGCGCACGTGCCCACGGAGTGCCACGGAGAGAAGCAGTGCTGGTGACGCAGATCTCCCATGCCCGAGGGAAAGCCCCGCGGAGGCTGCAGAAGTCCAGAATGGCGGAAAGTGGCGCTTAGTTGTAGGGGGGAGGGGGGTGCGCGTGTGTGTGTGTGTGTGTGTGTGTGTGTGTGTACGCCTGTGTGTATGTGTGCGGCGGCAGGGGGGTCTCTGTGTGTGTGCGTGCGTGTGTGTAGGTGTGCTCGTGTGTGTGTGTGTATTTGTGTGTGTGCAGCGGGGGCGGGTGTCTATGTATGTGTAGGTGCGCTTGTGTGTGTGTCTCTGTGTGTGCGCATGCGTGCAGGGGGAGGCGTGGCAGTGTGTTTCCGGCTTTCCAGGAGACAGGAGCTGGCCACAGCGAGCGCGTTCTCGTGCGCTTGGCCCGCTCAAATCGCCTTCTGGCAGAGGAAATGCGCGCGGCCAGGTGCTGTCTCCTGGAAAGCTGCGTCGCTCACAATAGGTCTCTGGCGTGACAGCGCTTTGCGCTGTAAATCGCCACAAGACCTACACAGTATAACCATAACCGCAATACTTAGGGTAGTAAGAAAGACTTACCAGTGAGTGTTCTGTAAGTAGTTAGTTTAGTTACCTCAGGGGGCTGATCTTTTAGCATAGGTGTCAGGGGAAGGTGCCTGGGGTCTCTGTACATGGTGCATACATCTTACAGCTCATCCATAATCTCTTACAGACACAACTTGACAAACCTAAATATTTTTAATCAAAATAATAGTTTTTTCTCTTAAGCACTTATGCAGAGTGTTTTGTTTCCTACAGGGCTTTGTCCTCGAGGTGTTAAGTTTCAGCTACCTCCCCTAGCCAGGATAAGACCTGAACAGAGGGGGTGCTGCTGGCACTTTAAGGGAGGCATTTGTGTGAGGCCCATAGCTCAAAAGGACAAATTCCACAGAGGAAGGTGTGCGTTCCTTGGACAATTGAACATTCCATCCTGTCCTTTGTTCGAGTACATTCCGATGCCCCCTCTATTGGGAACAATCTATCGATTCTGTACTTGACTGCAAACGATCTTACTTCAGCGGCAAGAAGACTAGGTGCAAGGCCCTCAAACAATTCTGGGGGTCTATTTATAAAAAAAAAGGGTGTCAGAGGATGGTGCCTGGAGTCTCTGCCCATGGTCCCTACTCTCAAGATCCGTCCCGACGTCAGGGGCCCCGAGCAGGAGTTGTTTTATCACAGATACATTAAATTAGACCGCCTAACACGTCGTAGCGCTTAGAAACCGCCCAGGGTTTTCTCTCTCGATATATTCACTTATTATGATCTTTGCACATTGGTTCCGCCTTCCAGCCAGTGTGTATTCACAGTTGTTTGATGGAAATGTCGTGCAGATTTTGGCAGATGTACTGTTAAAAAAACCTCAAAAGTTTTGGGCCAATGTTTTGTTCGTTGGAAGTAGTAACAGACCAACTGCAGTTATATACGTCAAATGTACTTACGAGATTTGGTGCTTTAATGATAACTGCATGCAGGGCATTGGCATAAACTGCACGAGTCCGACGTGAGGCTGGTTTTGGCCCAGGCCTGACTTTCGAAAGCATCGGCCTATCTCGAAATCTTTGCGGTTTTACCACAGCGCAGGTCACCTCTAGCGGGGACGGCACTGCCAAGAAATGCACTCTGCTAAAACGGATGTGACCTCTCCCCACAGTTTATTAAAACCCCTGCCCTGCCATGCAACCAAGCAGGCGAGGGCCACGGCTCGAAGCGACCGAGGCTGCACTATACTTTGTGAATACAAACCTGTGTCAGAGTCTGCTTGATTGTGAATAAAGCCCTTTATTGTGAGCCCCCGTGCCAGAGTAGCATGTCTGTGAATCAAAACCTTTATTGTGAGCCCCCGTGCCAGAGTAGCATGTCTGTGAATCAAAACCTTTATTGTGAGCCCCCGTGCCAGAGTAGCATGTCTGTGAATCAAAACCTTTATTGTGAGCCCCCGTGCCAGAGTAGCATGTCTGTGAATAAAGCCCTTTATTGTGAGCCCCCGTGCCAGAGTAGCATGTCTGTGAATCAAAACCTTTATTGTGAGCCCCCGTGCCAGAGTAGCAGGTCTGTGAATCAAAACCTTTATTGTGAGCCCTCGTGCCAGAGTAGCATGTCTGTGAATCAAAACCTTTATTGTGAGCCCCTGTGCCAGAGTAGCATGGCTGTGAATCAAACCCTTTATTGTGAGCCCCTGTGCCAGAGTAGCATGGCTGTGAATCAAACCCTTTATTGTGAGCCCCCGTGCCAGAGTAGCATGTCTGTGAATCAAAACCTTTATTGTGAGCCCCCGTGCCAGAGTAGCATGTCTGTGAATAAAGCCCTTTATTGTGAGCCCCCGTGCCAGAGTAGCATGTCTGTGAATCAAAACCTTTATTGTGAGCCCCCGTGCCAGAGTAGCATGGCTGTGAATCAAAACCTTTATTGTGAGCCCTCGTGCCAGAGTAGCATGTCTGTGAATCAAAACCTTTATTGTGAGCCCCCGTGCCAGAGTAGCATGTCTGTGAATCAAAACCTTTATTGTGAGCCCCCGTGCCAGAGTAGCATGGCTGTGAATCAAAACCTTTATTGTGAGCCCTCGTGCCAGAGTAGCATGTCTGTGAATCAAAACCTTTATTGTGAGCCCCTGTGCCAGAGTAGCATGGCTGTGAATCAAACCCTTTATTGTGAGCCCCCGTGCCAGAGTAGCATGTCTGTGAATCAAAACCTTTATTGTGAGCCCCCGTGCCAGAGTAGCATGTCTGTGAATCAAAACCTTTATTGTGAGCCCCCGTGCCAGAGTAGCATGTCTGTGAATAAAGCCCTTTATTGTGAGCCCCCGTGCCAGAGTAGCATGTCTGTGAATCAAAACCTTTATTGTGAGCCCCCGTGCCAGAGTAGCATGGCTGTGAATCAAAACCTTTATTGTGAGCCCTCGTGCCAGAGTAGCATGTCTGTGAATCAAAACCTTTATTGTGAGCCCCCGTGCCAGAGTAGCATGTCTGTGAATCAAAACCTTTATTGTGAGCCCCCGTGCCAGAGTAGCATGTCTGTGAATAAAGCCCTTTATTGTGAGCCCCCGTGCCAGAGTAGCATGTCTGGGAATAAAGCCCTTTATTGTGTGCCCCCGTGCCAGAGTAGCATGTCTGTGAATAAAGCCCTTTATTGTGAGCCCCCGTGCCAGAGTAGCATGTCTGTGAATCAAAACCTTTATTGTGAGCCCCCGTGCCAGAGTAGCATGTCTGTGAATCAAACCCTTTATAGTGAGCCCCTGTGCCAGAGTAGCATGTCTGTGAATCAAAACCTTTATTGTGTGCCCCCGTGCCAGAGTAGCATGTCTGTGAATCAAAACCTTTATTGTGAGCCCCCGTGCCAGAGTAGCATGTCTGTGAATCAAAACCTTTATTGTGTGCCCCCGTGGCAGAGTAGCATGGCTGTGAATCAAAACCTTTATTGTGAGCCCCCGTGCCAGAGTAGCATGTCTGTGAATAAAAACCTTTATTGTGAGCCCCCGTGCCAGAGTAGCATGTCTGTGAATCAAAACCTTTATTGTGAGCCCCCGTGCCAGAGTAGCATGGCTGTGAATCAAAACCTTTATTGTGAGCCCCCGTGCCAGAGTAGCATGTCTGTGAATAAAAACCTTTATTGTGAGCCCCCGTGCCAGAGTAGCATGGCTGTGAATCAAAACCTTTATTGTGTGCCCCCGTGCCAGAGTAGCATGTCTGTGAATCAAAACCTTTATTGTGTGCCCCCGTGCCAGAGTAGCATGTCTGTGAATCAAAACCTTTATTGTGAGCCCCCGTGCCAGAGTAGCATGTCTGTGAATCAAAACCTTTATTGTGTGCCCCCGTGGCAGAGTAGCATGGCTGTGAATCAAAACCTTTATTGTGAGCCCCCGTGCCAGAGTAGCATGTCTGTGAATAAAAACCTTTATTGTGAGCCCCCGTGCCAGAGTAGCATGTCTGTGAATCAAAACCTTTATTGTGAGCCCTCGTGCCAGAGTAGCATGTCTGTGAATAAAAACCTTTATTGTGAGCCCCCGTGCCAGAGTAGCATGTCTGTGAATCAAAACCTTTATTGTGAGCCCCCGTGCCAGAGTAGCATGTCTGTGAATCAAAACCTTTATTGTGAGCCCCCGTGCCAGAGTAGCATGGCTGTGAATCAAAACCTTTATTGTGAGCCCCCGTGCCAGAGTAGCATGTCTGTGAATAAAAACCTTTATTGTGTGCCCCCGTGCCAGAGTAGCATGGCTGTGAATCAAAACCTTTATTGTGAGCCCCCGTGCCAGAGTAGCATGTCTGTGAATCAAAACCTTTATTGTGTGCCCCCGTGCCAGAGTAGCATGGCTGTGAATCAAAACCTTTATTGTGAGCCCCCGTGCCAGAGTAGCATGTCTGTGAATCAAAACCTTTATTGTGAGCCCCCGTGCCAGAGTAGCATGTCTGTGAATCAAAACCTTTATTGTGAGCCCCCGTGCCAGAGTAGCATGTCTGTGAATCAAAACCTTTATTGTGAGCCCCCGTGCCAGAGTAGCATGTCTGTGAATCAAAACCTTTATTGTGAGCCCCGGTGCCAGAGTAACATGTCTGTGAATCAAAACCTTTATTGTGAGCCCCCGTGCCAGAGTAGCATGTCTGTGAATCAAAACCTTTATTGTGAGCCCCCGTGCCAGAGTAGCATGTCTGTGAATCAAAACCTTTATTGTGAGCCCCCATGCCAGATTTTAGTCGAGTATAGTGTGCATGTTTGTGAATAAAATACTTTCTTGTGTACCCCGTAAGGCCCGTACTATTGACAAGCCTACGCTTGTCAATATATAAGATTGTTTGTGAGTATAAACCTTTGTGTGCCCTGTACCACAGAGGAGTGTAGTGTACATGGTTGTACCTAAAATACTTTATTGTGAGCCCCCGTGCCACAGAGAGGTAAATTGAGCATGTTTGTGAATAAAAACCTTTCTTGTGACCCTGGTGCCAGAAAAGTCGAGTGTGCATGTTTGTGAATAAAAACCTTTCTTGTGACCCTGGTGCCAGAGGAGTACGGTGTGCATGTATGTGAATAAAATCCTTTCTTGTGAGACCCCCCCCCCCCCTCCGGTCCAGAGAGGAGTGTATTATACTTGCTTGTGAGTATAACCTTTCTGAGTGACTTGTGCCAGAGGAGTACGGTGTGCATGTATGTGAATAAAATCCTTTCTTGTGAGACACCCCCCCCCCCCCCCTCCGGTCCAGAGAGGAGTGTATTATACTTGCTTGTGAGTATAACCTTTCTGAGTGACTTGTGCCAGAGGAGTACGGTGGGCATGTAGGTGAATAAAAACCTTGTTTGGGAGCCCCCTCTGCCAGAGAGGAGTGTGGTGTGCATGATTGTGAATAGAGGCTTTGATTGTGAGCCCTCGTGCCACAGAAGCATAGCGTGTATGTGTGTGACTACAAACCGGTCCTCTGAGCCCCACAACCCATCTCCGAGACGAGTGGGGTGTAAATGTCTGAATATAAGCGGTGACCCCAGTGCCAGTGAGTAGTGCAGCGCGTGTGTCTGTGAACAGAAACCTTTCTTCGAGCCCACGTGTCAGAGATGAGTGTAATGTACATGTTGTCTCTCCTTGTTTCTTTTCTTCCTTGGAAGGCTGGCAGTCGCCTGGCACTGCCTTTCAGCTGAAGAGCCGGGACAAGAACCAACGGATTGATCTAACCCAGATGGGCCCCGGGGGGAGCGGTGGCTTGCACGCCCTCCCAGCTGAAGAGGCAGCCTAGTGGTATGGATGCGACGGGCCCTCAAGCGAGCACTACAAGGGCCCCTCCTGGCCCTCGGCTCGGCAGTAAAGTCGAGGTGCCATGGCCCTTGGTGCCGGCTGCTGCTTGAGGGATGGCGGTGCCAATAGAAGTGGTGGTGAAAATGAGTAACTGATGATAACGCTGAAGCGACACAACGCACGCATCAATCACTCGCCGACCTCTAGGTGGGATTTACAGGTTAAATGCAATTCATGCAAGGGGCGGACTTGTCACTTACCCCTTCTGATGTCGATTAACTGAATGCTAGCTAACCGCAACATCTTTTATTTACAATGATCATAAACCGTCGCAAGTACAGTAAAGAAAATTAAGGTACCACTGGGTGGCACCTTTAGGGCTCATTGGGGACCCTACCTGGAAACAGAAGTGGCTGCACGTGTGCACGCGATGAAACGAGCAAAGGTGACCACGGTTAACGTCCTAGCACAGAAACCGGAGTGAGACCAGGACAAAGCAGGAGGCACTGAACTGTAAGTGCCACAGGCCGCTGGCATCCACTCCACCACAAGAGATGCAAAAATACAATGAATGCACTTCATTAACGTGTAAAACTGAAGTAAGGTTCACGAGGACAGGTTGTAGCTGGAGATGGGGCACAAAAAGCAAGGAAGCTGCTGGCGCTGCTTACTGAGGGAAACTGTGGTGTCAGAAACTCACTAAACACAAACAGAATGCCAGCCGCTCCCTTGTTAGTGCAAACTCTCTCAGGCTTCCGTGGGGCGGGACTTCCGTCTTCGGAAGCCCGCGGCCGCGGAGTGCCACGGAGAGAAGCAGTGCTGGTGACGCGGGGCTCCCATGCCCGAGGGAGAGCCCCGTGGAGGCGGCTGAAGTCCAGAATGGCGGTAAGTGGCGCTTAGTTGTAGGGGGGTGCGCGCGTGTGTGTGTGTGTGTCTATCGGTGAGGCGGCAGGGGGGCTGGGGTCTCTGTATGTGTGTGTGCGTGTGTGTGTAGGTGTGCTCGTGTGTGTGTGTCTCTGTGTGTGCGCATGTGTGCAGGGGGAGTTGTGGCTGTGTGTAACGGCTTTCCAGGAGAGGAGACAGAAGCTGGGCACAGCGAGCGCTTTCGCGTGCGCATGGCCCGCTCAATTCCGAGCGCGCGGCCAGCTCCTATCCCCTCTCCTGGAAAGAAGAATCCCTAACAATAGGTCTCTGGCGAGACCGCGGTTCAACGCCACGAGACCTAAAAAATGGCTTTAATTCACTATTAGGACATGCCACACACACCAGGGCTTGTCCTACCTTACACTTACAATGCACCCTGCCCTTGTGCCTACCATAGGGGTGACTAACATGAAGTTAAGGGAAGGTTTAGAGGCTGGCAAGTGTGTGCACTTGCCCAGTCAGCATGACAGTACCAGACTGCACGCAGGCTCTGCAATGGCAGACCTTAGACACATTTTACAAGGCCGCTTCTGTGGGTGGCACAACCAGTGCTGCAAGCCCACTAACAACATTTGGAGTTACAGGCCATGGGTACTTCTGGTGCACTGTACTAGGGTCCGACAGTAAACCAAATAAGCCAATCATGGAAACCAATCACATATAACAATTTACACATAGGGAGCAGTTGCACTGTGGCACTGATTGGCAGTGGCACAGTGCTCTGAGCAGCTAACACCAGCAAAACATATGAGGCACAGCAACAGAAAGTGGAAGGGAGACCCACGCCAAGGTGCCAGGTCTAACAATTCCTAACCTTGTAGTGTGCCCCAGAGGTGTAGTCAAATGTCTAAGTTGTCTCCCACAGCCTGGGGGTAGCTGGCTGCCGTCAGATAAGAGAGGCGGAGTAGTGCCGGCCCCACTTCCCGCTGAGCGTCTGACACCCGGCCTCCCTCCTTCAAAGGACAGGGGTGCCATCTGGAAAAGACGAGGAACAACAGAAACCAGGGTGTAGGGGAACACCCTACATGATGAAAGACTTCAAAGACCTTTTGAGATATAACTAGGGAACCCTTGAACGGGAGAGCAGATAGTTGTTGGACACGAGAGAGCCCTGCAGACTTCATCGCAGCTCACGGATCGTACCTCCGGTACGCAAAGCATTTCACCATCACAAGCCCTGCTGACTTTGTCGCGGCTCGTACCTTGAGGATCGTACCGCCTGTACGCAAAGCATTTCACCATCACAAGCCCTGCTGAATTTGACGCGGCTCGTACCGTGAGAATCGTACCGTCTGAACGCCAAGCATTTCACCGTCCCGAGCCCTGCTGACTTTGTTGCAGCTCGTACTATTTGAAAAACAGGGGACCCCTACAATACTAGGTTTGCTATACGCAGGGAAATAAGCAATGTAGGAAAAGTACAATTATAGCAAACATTCAATTAATAAGTGCCATATCTCTCAAACCAACAAACATTTATACTGTATGAAAAAGGAGAAAAGCAACCTGGCTGTTATTTCTATAATTATTGCAACACAAATTGCTTTGATGTAAACATTTTATTTCGTAATTTTAAGTCAGACATAATTAATTCTCAAATAATTTTTCATTTTATAGTTCATTAAATTGTGAAATCTATAAGCATAATAAACAATTAACACATTACATAACGGGGGACTGAAAAAACACACAAAAATTACAAAAATGTCACACTGGACCGGTCTATATTGTATTATTGTAGGCAAAGCGGTTGGATTTTACTACGCGCGTTTCGGCAATCTGCCTTCATCAGGTGACCGTTGTGAGAAGTTGGCCCGATATGCAACGTTCGCTATTCTGGCGACCGCTATGTATCGTTCCAACGACCCTTATGGTGTTTGGTTGTAAGTCAACCTATAGACCAGCTATCCTAGTAGCGTGGATACGAGCAGTCTAAGGCTAAAGACTCGAGAGGGCGTGTTAAGCCAGCTGTTTACCACACATGTACCCCTTGAACACCCAGTGAAAGGACACCACACAAGTGTTATGAAAATAAACAGTATATTTATTAAGAATCACAACAGCCCGGTACTCTTTATGAGGACAGGGTACTAAGCACAGACCAAATCTCTTTAGCAAATACTTTAAGTGCACAATTAGAAACAAGTGTCCGAGGACACGGAAAGATTAAGGTCTCGGGCGGACCCGATAAGGCAAGTCGGAAGCGAGGGACTCGGGACCCTAGAGTAAGGAGGCTATGCAGGCACCGAAATGCCGAGTTACCTAGCCACGAGGGCTGCGGCTGCACAAGTCTTTACAGGCGTCGGGGTCTTCGCTGACGAGCCAGGAGCCGGAAGAAAGGAGTTGCTGGCCGGCGACCAGTGCTGAATAGTTCGTAGAGATCCAAGCCTGGATCGGAGATTGATGAAACCTGAAAGCAGAGGGGACCAAGTTCGTACTACTAGCCAGTAGTCAGAGGGTACCAGGAAGGCACCGGTTGGCCGTCACCTCGACCAGGTGAGTGGGCGACGCTAGGCTCTGCAGTCTCACGGACCAGGAGGCGTTGTCGGCGACCACGGCGGAGGTGCGAGCTGTCCCACGAAGGATGATGCTGTCGGCGTCGCTGGGCCCAGGATGGGGCAACAAGCCTTGGCAGTTCTCAGGGCCACGTGGTGGGCCTAAGAGGGCGTCTTGAGTGGACCAGGAGGGTCCGGGGTGCTTCTCGCAAAGATGGAAGCAAGGGCCAGTCTGGAGCAACCAGACCAGCAGTGATGATTCTCGGATGTCGTCACAGAAGGGCACAAGCCAACGGCTAGTGACCAGACAACGTGCTGAGCAGCGAGCAGAAGGGCCCCACGCAGATCGTGGAGATGCTGGGAGACTGCACTTCGGTGCTGGAGCGGCTCAGGGTCGGGGCTTCTCGGACCCCAGAGCACTCACCAGAGAGTTACCTCGATGGTCGTGCTGGTTTTTAAGAGCGTGCAGGTTCTGATGATGGCCGGTCCCTCGAGGTCTCGTCGCACCCACAGATCACAGCTGAGCTGATGACGTGGGTAGAGGTCAGAGGTGCCAGGGAAGCCGGTTCTCGTCGAGCTGGGCCGTCTGATTCCTTGAGGAAGGACTTACAGCAAACCGCAGAGTTCTTAGTTGGTGCCCGCTGATGCAGGGTGACTACTCCTTAGTCACAAGGGAGAAATCTTGAGAAGAGTCTTGAATGTCCTTTCGTAGAAAGTAGTTCTTGAATCAAAGATGATCTAATTTTTGAAGGGTCCCCGCTCCGGTCTTTATTCTAAAGAAAGGGGTGGGTACATGACTAGGTCCTGCCCTAAGGGTGGGACCAGGAAGGGGGGTAGTTACGCCCCTCTCCCCTGCCGGACTTTCCCCAGGCCAGAGCTGTCGCCCCTGGAACTGGTTCTAACCGGCAGATGCGTAGTGAGCACCGGGGTGCCACTCCGCAGTCACCTTCTCGCCAAAGCCCTACCTACCCAGAATACACAAACCCTGTCTGGGACGGTGCGAACAGCGCCCTCGACAGGAAACCCTTTGTCCAAGTGCTCCTCGCTGGAAGGACTCCCAGCAGCAGGAGGTCAGACTCGTGTCTGTGGTGGCAGCATCCATTTTGTGGAGCTGAGGCTTCAGTTAACTTTAACCGGGGTTCACAGTTACGTACATGTCGTGTCCCTCTAGAAGGGTGGGATGCTAACCTCATCGCCAGAATTGGTGAGAGGGCAGCACCCCAATTCGTATGACACCTTACTCGACATGCCTGGATAACGCGACACCGGAGTTACCGATGGTACGCGTTATCATGGAACAGCCATTGGGTCTTGATTCCGCAAGCTGCAACCGGGCTCGGCTCGGGCCTGAACCTAGTTCACACGAGCCCACGCACTCTGCCTTCAGGATCGTTGAGGCCTGCCATAGGAGTGACTGATAGGAACTCGGGTGTCCATTGTATGGTTAGATATAGAGCTACTATACCTAAAGCGAAGGGTGGTTACACGCCTTCGCCCCAGCTGTCGTGCAGCCAGTTGTGTCAAATTTAGGAGGCCAGCCAGGGGTGGCATAATACCTGCTTCAGCCCCTGGCGGCCCTGGGTACACCTATGCCCTGCGTTACGGGGTCTGATAAGGTGGCCCAGTACCAATTGGTAGATGCACCTAGGGTACATATCGTAATTTAGAAAGAGAACAGCCAGGCTGTGGGTCTGATTAGCAGGCCCACAGCCAGAGAAAGTCGTAAACCAGTGAAACAAAAGCAAAAAAATCTGGGTGATCATGGGATCGCAGACCCTACTCTCCTACATGACCCCCCCCCAAACGTCGGAACAATAAGCTAACCTTGACCAGGTGAGTCTTCTTGTTCTAAGTGGAAATATCTGGAGAGCCCATCGGCATTGCCATGATCAGTACCAGGTCTATGTTCCACGGTAAAGTCCATCCCCTGTAGGGAAATGGACCACCTAAGCAGTTTGGGGTTTTCACCCTTCATCTGATTTAGCCACAAGAGGGGCTTATGGTCGGTCTGAATCTTGAAGTGAGTACCAAACAAGTATGGCCTCAGCTTCTTCAGGGCCCAAACCACAGCAAAGGCCTCCCTCTCAATAGCTGACCAATTCTTCTCTCTAGGGGTCAGCCTCCTGCTTATAAAAGCAATGGGCTGGTCTTGACCATCAGAATTCAGTTGAGAAAGAACAGCTCCCACACCCAACTCAGAAGCATCTGTTTGGACAATGAATGGTTTGGAGTAGTCCGGACTCTTGAGGATAGGCGCCGTGCAAATGGCCTGCTTTAGGTCATCGAATGCTTTTTGACAGCTCGCTGTCCACTGAACCTTTTTTGGCATTTTCTTACTTGTCAGTTCGTTTAATGGTGTCACAATTGAACCATAGTTCCTGACAAACTTCCTATAGTAACCAGTCAGGCCCAAGAAAGCTCGAACCTGAGTCTGGGTGGTTGGAGGAGCCCAGTCCCTGATCGACTGTATCTTGCTCTCCAGTGGCTGAACCTGACCTCCACCTACAAGGTGGCCCAGGTATACAACCTGTGTCTGCCCTATCTGGCACTTGGTGGCCTTGATAGTGAGACCTGCTGCTTGCAGTGCCTCTAACGTCTTCCGCAGGTGGACCAGGTGATCCTCCCAGGTGGAGCTAAAGACAGCAATATTGTCAAGATACGCCGCACAGAAGTCATCCAGCCCAGTAAGGACTTGATTCACCAACCGTTGGAAGGTGGCAGGTGCATTTTTCAGACCAAAGGGCATCACCACGAACTGGTAATGCCCACCAGGGGTTGAAAATGCGGTTTTAGGCTTGGCGTCCTCAGCTAACCTGATTTGCCAATACCCAGCTGTCAGGTCAAACGTACTTAAGTAGTTGGCCGAAGCCAATCTATCGATAAGCTCGTCTGCCCTTGGTATTGGGTGGGCGTCAGTCTTAGTGACTGCATTGAGACCCCTGTAGTCTACGCAAAACCTCATCTCTCTCTTACCACCCTGGGGGTGAGGTTTCGGCACTAGAACTACGGGACTAGCCCAAGGGCTATCCGAGGGTTCAATGACTCCCAACTCCAACATTTTCTGCACTTCACTTTTGATGCAGTCTCTAACGTGATCAGGCTGCCTGTAGATTTTACTCTTGACTGGCAAGCTGTCACCAGTGTCAACCTCATGGGTGCACCAATCGGTCTGACTGGGTGTTAGAGAAAACATATGCCTGAACGACTGAAGAACCTGTTTACAGTCGCTCTGTTGATGTTCGGAGAGGCTGCCACAAAAGACAACACCATCTACCGAGCCATCGTCAGGATTCTGAGTGAGCAGGTCGGGGAGAGGGTCACTCTCCTCTTCCTGTCCCTCATCTAGGGCCATGAGCAAACTCATGTCCTTCCTGTCGACATATGCTTTTAGCCTGTTGACATGAAGCACCCTGTGGGGGCTCCGGGGAGTTCCCAGGTCGACCAGGTAGGTGACCTCTCCCTTTTTCTCCAGGATGGTGTAGGGCCCGGACCATTTGTCCTTGAGTGCTGCTGGGGCCACTGGCTCCAACACCCACACCTTCTGTCCGGGCTGATAAACAGTCAAGACAGCCTTTTGGTCATGCCAAGCTTTTTGGAGTTCTTGGCTGGCCTTAAGGTTTTCAGATGCCTTTTCCATGTACTCAGCCATCCGCGAGCGGAGGCCAAGCACATAGTCCACTATGTTGGCTGCAGGCTTTTTGAGAGGTCTCTCCCATCCTTCCTTCACCAAACACAGGGGTCCCCTTACAGGATGCCCGTACAGAAGTTCAAAAGGGCTGTAGCCAACCCCCTTCTGTGGGACTTCTCTGTAGGCGAACAAGAGGCAGGGGATCAGGACGTCCCATCTACGCCGAAGCTTTTCCGGTAGTCCATGAATCATCCCTTTTAGGGTCCTGTTGAATCTCTCAACAAGCCCATTGCATTGTGGATGATAGGGTGTAGTGAACTTGTAGTTAACACCACATTCCTTCCACATAGCAGTTAAGTAGCTCGACATGAAGTTTGCACCTCTGTCGGAGACGACCTCCTTAGGGAAGCCCACTCTGGAGAACACTCCAACTAGGGCTCTTGCCACAACAGGTGCTGTAGTGGTCCTAAGGGGAATAGCTTCAGGATACCTGGTGGCATGATCCACTACCACCAGTATAAACTTGTGCCCTGATGCTGTAGGTGGTTCCATGGGACCGACGATGTCGATCCCCACCCGTTCAAAGGGCACCCCCACCACAGGCATTGGTATAAGGGGGGCCTTTGTCGTGCCACCTGACTTACCACTGGCTTGGCAAGTGACACAGGAGCGGCAAAACTCCCTGGTATCCTCGTTCATGTGAGGCCAGTGAAAGTGTGAGACAAGCCTGTCCCACGTTTTCGTCTGGCCTAAGTGACCTGCTAAGGGAATCTCGTGGGCCAAGGTAAGTAGGAAACCACGCTGAGACAAGGGTACAACCAGCCTCCTGGTCATGCCAGGCTTGGGGTCTCTTGACTCAGTGTACAGGAGTCCATCTTCCCAGTATACCTTGTGGGTACCTGTGGCGTTCCCAGCAGCCTCAGCAGCAGCCTGCTGTCTGAGGGGTTCAAGAGAAGGGCAGTCTAACTGGTCCTTCCCCAGGACTTCCCTTGAGGGTCCCCCTGAACCCAAGAATTCAACTTGATCAAGTTCGAATTCCCTAGGCTCAGTTTCCCTCAATTCCTGTAGGTCAGCCTCCTCTGAGACTTGATCCTCGACCTGGGGCAAGGGGGAAGGCGCAGCCTTAACCCTACTGCTCTTTTTCTTGGGAGGTGTCTGGTCCGTTGTTCCAGGATCCAGCACCTGTTCAGTGGGGCATTTCCTGACCTGTGACCTAGTCACAGCGAACACATGTGCTGGCAAACCTAACATTTCCATGTGAGTCCGGTGCTCCACTTCTGACCATTGTGACGACTCCAAATCATTGCCCAACAAACAATCCACTGGGAGGTCTGGAATAACTACAACTTTCTTGTGGCCCGTTACCCCTCCCCAGGAGAAAGCTACAATTGCCATACTGTGATTGGTAGTGACATTGCTCGCATTGGTCACCAGGAATTCTGTACCTGGCATGATCTGTCCAGGGTCCACAAAGTTAGGCGTCACCATGGTGACGCTGGCACAAGTGTCCCTATAGGCCTGAGCCATTTTTCCATTTATGAAAGGCGTCTGTCGGTATTTGCCCAAAGTATTGGGGCTTACGTCAGGGGATACGTCTGCGTCCCCTGTACTGACAAGGACAGCCTGAGTGAGTGTGCCAACTAAGTTGTCACGCCCCTCAGAACCCAGGGTTAACCCTACTAAACCCTTGGGAGGCGCACTACCACTGCTGACTGTACTAGGGGGCACAGGTGCCTTAGGGGCTGCAGTGGCAGGAGTCTGCCCTCCTCCTTTCTTGGTGCACTCACTAAACCAGTGAGACTTACTTTTACAGTACTGGCACCATCTTTTGGATTGGCCTTCTTTCTTCTTTTGGGGAGCCTGACCCCCACCCTCTTTGGGTTGTTGGGGACCTGTCGAAGACTTCTGGTCATTTTGTTCCCCTTTAGAATCTTTACCCTTCTGGTCTGCTTTCTTCTGACCACCTTGATTCTGGCCCTGGTTCTGCTTAACTCTTGTACGAACCCATCTGTCTGCCTTCTTTCCCAATTCTTGGGGAGAGGTCAGATCCGAGTCGACAAGATGCTGATGCAACAACTGGTTCTGACAATTATTTAAAATTTGTTCTCTCATCATCAAATTATACAATCCTTGATAATCAGTAACCTTACTGCCCAGCAACCAGCCCTCAAAAGCCTTAGTGGCACAATCGACGAAATCAGACCAATCTTGAGACTGCGTTTTCTGGGTATCCCTGAACAGCACCCTGTACTGTTCAGTGGTTAGGCCGAACCCTTCAACGAGTGTATTTTTCAAGATTTGGTAATTGTTAGCATCCTCCACCCTTGTGGTGAGGAGCTTGTCTCTTCCTTTTCCTTCAAAGGAGAGCCACAAGATAGCTGCCCACTGACTCTGGGGAACACCCTGCACAGTGCAGGCCCTCTCCAAAGCAGTAATCCATTTGTGGATGTCGTCCCCTTGTTTAAAGGGGGGCACTATCTTACCAAGGTGTTTTGTATCGAAACTCTTTTCCCTATTACTAGGTACATTGCTGCCACCAGTGGGGACTACCCCACTTAACTGTTGCTCTCTAGCAAAGGCAAGCCTTTCTTTGGCCAGGGCAAGTTCTTCCCTTTCGATCCTCAGATTAGCTGCCCTTTCCTTAGCTTCGTACACTCTCCTCTGAGGGGACGTCATCCCTCTCTGAGAAGAGTTGTGAGAGCCATTGGTTCGAAGGGATCCGCCAGAGTCTCTTGACAGAGATCGGGCTCGTCCATTCCCAATGTTAAGCTGACCTGATAGTGGCCCCAGGGGTCCCCCAGTACCGCTATCATGTTTGCTTAAGTTGGACCTGCTTAGTCTGACGACTTCTACCTGTCCCTTATCTGCCTCATCCCCAGAGAGATCCTCATCCTCATCCTCCTCCACATCCTCGTTCTCAGTTGCGAGGTGAATGAGGTCAGGATCGTCTCGGGTTCCCTCGAGGGGAGGCATGTCTCCTTCTGGATTAGAAGAGCTACGAAGTTTCTCAGCTCTCCTGGCATCATAAGTCTCCAAGAGACCAATCAGAAAGGACGTTGTGGGGTTAGACCCCTGCTGAATCTTCCTGGAGTGACACAGTCGTCTTAACTCCTTGAAGCTCAGCACAGTATATCCTGAAGGGATGACCTGTGGAGGGTCAACTGACACAAGGGGAGACCCAGAGTTTCCTCCTTTGTCCGACATACTGGTTCTAGTGTGGTGTAAGTGATGCACCTACCTACACTACGTGTTTACCTACTGTACCCTTGCTAAGAGTTGTAGCCAAGGTGTGCTAAGCCTTGAGGAGCTACAACAGCTGGTTCAGTAGAACTCAGAGTATTCTAAGCTTCTAAGCTTTTAGTTATATGTACTAACAGTACTTTGTGCGATCTTTCAACAAGATATTCTCAGGATACGTGTGGTAAAACAACAGCAAGCTCAAATCCCACCCGCTGCTCACCAATGTGAGAAGTTGGCCCGATATGCAACGTTCGCTATTCTAGCGACCGCTATGTATCGTTCCAACGACCCTTATGGTGTTTGGTTGTAAGTCAACCTATAGACCAGCTATCCTAGTAGCGTGGATACGAGCAGTCTAAGGCTAAAGACTCGAGAGGGCGTGTTAAGCCAGCTGTTTACCACACATGTACCCCTTGAACACCCAGTGAAAGGACACCACACAAGTGTTATGAAAATAAACAGTATATTTATTAAGAATCACAACAGCCCGGTACTCTTTATGAGGACAGGGTACTAAGCACAGACCAAATCTCTTTAGCAAATACTTTAAGTGCACAATTAGAAACAAGTGTCCGAGGACACGGAAAGATTAAGGTCTCGGGCGGACCCGATAAGGCAAGTCGGAAGCGAGGGACTCGGGACCCTAGAGTAAGGAGGCTATGCAGGCACCGAAATGCCGAGTTACCTAGCCACGAGGGCTGCGGCTGCACAAGTCTTTACAGGCGTCGGGGTCTTCGCTGACGAGCCAGGAGCCGGAAGAAAGGAGTTGCTGGCCGGCGACCAGTGCTGAATAGTTCGTAGAGATCCAAGCCTGGATCGGAGATTGATGAAACCTGAAAGCAGAGGGGACCAAGTTCGTACTACTAGCCAGTAGTCAGAGGGTACCAGGAAGGCACCGGTTGGCCGTCACCTCGACCAGGTGAGTAGGCGACGCTAGGCTCTGCAGTCTCACGGACCAGGAGGCGTTGTCGGCGACCACGGCGGAGGTGCGAGCTGTCCCACGAAGGATGATGCTGTCGGCGTCGCTGGGCCCAGGATGGGGCAACAAGCCTTGGCAGTTCTCAGGGCCACGTGGTGGGCCTAAGAGGGCGTCTTGAGTGGACCAGGAGGGTCCGGGGTGCTTCTCGCAAAGATGGAAGCAAGGGCCAGTCTGGAGCAACCAGACCAGCAGTGATGATTCTCGGATGTCGTCACAGAAGGGCACAAGCCAACGGCTAGTGACCAGACAACGTGCTGAGCAGCGAGCAGAAGGGCCCCACGCAGATCGTGGAGATGCTGGGAGACTGCACTTCGGTGCTGGAGCGGCTCAGGGTCGGGGCTTCTCGGACCCCAGAGCACTCACCAGAGAGTTACCTCGATGGTCGTGCTGGTTTTTAAGAGCGTGCAGGTTCTGATGATGGCCGGTCCCTCGAGGTCTCGTCGCACCCACAGATCACAGCTGAGCTGATGACGTGGGTAGAGGTCAGAGGTGCCAGGGAAGCCGGTTCTCGTCGAGCTGGGCCGTCGGATTCCTTGAGGAAGGACTTACAGCAAACCGCAGAGTTCTTAGTTGGTGCCCGCTGATGCAGGGTGACTACTCCTTAGTCACAAGGGAGAAATCTTGAGAAGAGTCTTGAATGTCCTTTCGTAGAAAGTAGTTCTTGAATCAAAGATGATCTAATTTTTGAAGGGTCCCCGCTCCGGTCTTTATTCTAAAGAAAGGGGTGGGTACATGACTAGGTCCTGCCCTAAGGGTGGGACCAGGAAGGGGGGTAGTTACGCCCCTCTCCCCTGCCGGACTTTCCCCAGGCCAGAGCTGTCGCCCCTGGAACTGGTTCTAACCGGCAGATGTGTAGTGAGCACCGGGGTGCCACTCCGCAGTCACCTTCTCGCCAAAGCCCTACCTACCCAGAATACACAAACCCTGTCTGGGACGGTGCGAACAGCGCCCTCGACAGGAAACCCTTTGTCCAAGTGCTCCTCGCTGGAAGGACTCCCAGCAGCAGGAGGTCAGACTCGTGTCTGTGGTGGCAGCATCCATTTTGTGGAGCTGAGGCTTCAGTTAACTTTAACCGGGGTTCACAGTTACGTACATGTCGTGTCCCTCTAGAAGGGTGGGATGCTAACCTCATCGCCAGAATTGGTGAGAGGGCAGCACCCCAATTCGTATGACACCTTACTCGACATGCCTGGATAACGCGACACCGGAGTTACCGATGGTACGCGTTATCATGGAACAGCCATTGGGTCTTGATTCCGCAAGCTGCAACCGGGCTCGGCTCGGGCCTGACCCTAGTTCACACGAGCCCACGCACTCTGCCTTCAGGATCGTTGAGGCTTGCCATAGGAGTGACTGATAGGAACTCGGGTGTCCATTGTATGGTTAGATATAGAGCTACTATACCTAAAGCGAAGGGTGGTTACACGCCTTCGCCCCAGCTGTCGTGCAGCCAGTTGTGTCAAATTTAGGAGGCCAGCCAGGGGTGGCATAATACCTGCTTCAGCCCCTGGCGGCCCTGGGTACACCTATGCCCTGCGTTACGGGGACTGATAAGGTGGCCCAGTACCAATTGGTAGATGCACCTAGGGTACATATCGTAATTTAGAAAGAGAACAGCCAGGCTGTGGGTCTGATTAGCAGGCCCACAGCCAGAGAAAGTCGTAAACCAGTGAAACAAAAGCAAAAAAATCTGGGTGATCATGGGATCGCAGACCCTACTCTCCTACAACCGTCATTAGCACATACATTGGACAGGACAAAAACTGAAAGAAAAATACACAATATATATATATTTTTTGTACAGTGGTTGCATATAAATTATTACAGGTTCTATTTACAAATATTTACAAGAGAGACAAGATCACTATTTACATTAAAATCTGTATAAAAAACAGTGGAATTATATACAAACATAGCAGCTCAATTATTGTAATCAATGTTTTTAATCAAAAGTTGTTACTTTTGAGGTTTAAATAGACACTCTAAATCATTTCCATGTTCAAATTATCCATCATATCTCATTTCCAGGAACAAATACTCTATACCGCAATTGTATACATCCGTATTTTTCTTAAACAGAAAAATTGTTTCTTAAATACAGTCTGAGTAGACAAACTATGTCCTATCGGAGTTATATCTAGCTCTATGATGCTACTCTCATGGTGTCAGTAAATTACCTATGGTTTCCCCAAGAGGATGTTAAAAACATGAAACATAAACAAAAGATGAAAATAAGAGGAAAAACCGATGAAGATATCCTATCGCAAGATCCACAATTCGAGTTTGACTGAGACGATAGGCGATAGATATATATAGCACTAAAGTTGGGACCTAGGACAAAGAAAATCTATTTAGATATGTTCTTAAAGATACTTACATAAATCTGGTGTTTAGATGAATAACGAAGTAACTGATATTTCTTCTTTGGCGGCCTCTAGCGTTTATATATCGATTGTTTCTTGCTGCGACTTATGAATGACCTGTATCTGATCAATAGGGACAGCATTTTAATCATTTATACTTATTTATCAATGTAAAACTCTTATTATATCCCTAACTTGTAAGTAAATAGCTGCAATCTGTAGATAACGCAGCTAGAGGTGATGACGGTATTGACACATGCCACATGTAAACTAAAGATATAACAGTTATTTACCGGATATGACGCAAACTATGACTTGAATGAAGTCGAGGATAAAGATGGCAGACATGGAGAACCATCTGTGGTCTAAGTAGGTGATCGCGTATTTTGATCGGAGACCCAAATATCCCAGATAGACAACACAGGTAAACATCTCGCTGTACATTATGTAGCCATAATGTCCACTAATCTAACAATGACGGAATTCAAATGGTGCTTTTTACCGTATAGTTGCACCGGTGGGGATTTATTATATGTCGGGCCGAAGAATAAATACATGTATCGGGCTCAAGGAAGGCGAGCGACAAATTGCTGCATCAAGAGAAATGCAAATATAGATCCCTATTCGGATTGTCCTAAACCTAGCTGGATTGCATATTCTGTATACCTGACTCTAGTTCGAAAAGTACATGTGCTCCGCACCTTTTTGATTCGACATGTTCTTTTTGGGAGTCTGGTCGGGTTCTGGACAAGGCATACAGAGGCTTAGTACACGGTAGAGCAGAGCTAAACCGCCGAGAAAATAAAGAAAATTGCTATTTAAATTACCGCTGCTTAACAGTAATATGCCGAAAAGGGGAGGAGGACGGGGGGGGTCGGGGGGGACACGAGGGGGGGCCGGGGGAGGGAAGGGAAGTTTGGAAAGGGAAAGAAACACGCCTTCCCGATGCTATTCTTACCTTAATGTTGGTTGCTCAATCAAAACGCCAGAGCCAATGTTCCCTCTAATTATTTTCCTCTGTGTGCGGCAGTGGAGGGTCTCTGTGCGCTGCAACCATGGCTATGTGCGCCAGGAACCGAACCTCGCGTGTCTGCGGCGCCAAATGCCACTCGTTTTTGGTGCCCTCCTGCCCTCTGCCCCACTCGCTTTTGGTGCCCTCCTGCCCTCTGTCCCACTCGCTTTTGGTGCCCTCCTGCCCTCTGCCCCACTCGCTTTTGGTGCCCTCCTGCCCTCTGCCCCACTCGCTTTTGGTGCCCTCCTGCCCTCTGCCCCACTCGCTTTTGTTGCCTTTCTGCCCTCTGCCCCACTCGCTTTTGGTGCCCTCCTGCCCTCTGTTCCACTCGCTTTTGATGCCCTCCTGCCCTCTGCCCCACTCGCTTTTGGTGCCCTCCTGTCCTCTGCCCCACTCGCTTTTGGTGCCCTCCTGCCCTCTGCCCCACTTGCTTTTGGTTAGCGCATTTCAACCGGATAACTCAGGCGACAGACCGGCAGAACATTTAATATTACTACTCAATGGACTCGTGTACAGTTAGTTGACTTGAACAAACTCTGAAGGATGTCAGGCAGAGTTGGAAGTCCGCGATTCGACCCCCTCCCAAGGCTCCCTCCCGCGAAATTGGAAAAAGACAAACAGCGAGATAAACTTCCAGAAATCACTGAGAATCAGCGAACCCACCGTGCCCTACTAGGCAATTATATCTAGTTTTGTATATGTATCATACTTAGTTCTCTCTATATTTTAGGCTTCTCGTAGCATTTATATGTTAAAGCCTCAGTCTTCCCTCCGAGTCCATTTCATTGTGGAAATTATTGTCGGTAAGTCAACCAGCTTATTTAAAAAAAACTCTCACATTCAAATCAATACATTTGAAGCACATTCTTACCCTTTCTACATGAGGGAGAAAAATCCAAGCTGGGGCATCTATGGTATTCAGTAAGTTTCTTCAGTCTCATACATCTTAGTCCTAATGGGGTATGTCAGGAGATATTATTGTATATTAGTGATCTGTTTGTTGGGCCTGTGCTAATAGATAATAGCTGATCAGATCTATTTACCTCTCTTTTTCAAGAAAAGCTCCTTGTATTGGGTTGTCCTTTCCTGTTATTCCAATCTTTTAAGCAGCATGACTGTATATCTACCTAGACAGAAGAAAAATTAAATTTATTTTGTCACTACCCTCTTTCAAAATAGGGGCTGTTCTTGGGTTTTCACTGACTTTCCTTTTTAGACCTCTTACCTTAAAATTTTTTAAAACTTTCTTCGAACGGGCATAGGATAGTGGGTCTCCTTCACAGAACTGGATATGTTCTATTGGATCAAAATGAACATAAACATGTGTTTTAATAGTAACCAGGTTCGGATACCTCCTTGTCTATTCAGCTTTAGTTATATGTGGTCTTGACGTGTTTATGTTAACGTGTTTAAGTTCCCCCTTCTTTATGTGTATATATGGGTGCTGTGCACTTCTATTTCTGTTGTCTGTTACTTTATCATGATTTTACACATAAGTATAAATGTAGTTCTTATCTGTTCCTATATTAAGGCATTCACTGCATTAATTCAGACATTATTTCACCTCCTCTCCTTATTTAAAGAAAAACGAGCGTGTATGAATTCTCTCAGTGAGGTCCCCTGTTTTAAAATGTGATACGGTAGCCCCGTCATTTGTGTGGTTTAGCCATCTCATTTTTTTTGTGGTACCCACAACTATTAGCGGGGGACTTAACGTTTGTTATTTAAGGGCAGACCCATCGCATCAAGTGTCCGATTAACAGTAATACTTAAGCAAAATGCCAGAGTCTTCCCCGCGCTTTCCTAACAAAAGCGTAGGCAGTTTCCAAACACAGCGTGTGTTTGGAAACTGTCTACTCTTTTGTTAGGAAAGCGCGGGGAAGACTCTGGCCTTTTGTTTAAGTATTACTGTTAATCGGAGCCCGTGAAGGGGCTCTGATTAACAGCATTACTTAAACAAAAGGCCAGAGTCTACCCCGCCCTCCCTCATAGCCTCAAGCGCCACAAGCCCTCCCCCACCTCCTTACCTGCACGCCTAACGACCGCTCCGCCGCATTCGCGCCGCTCGCTTCTTTCAAAGCGGCCGGCGGCGCGACTTCCTGACTGTGTGCGCGCTCCACGCTAAGTGGTGCGCGGTGAGGTCAGGAGCGGTGCGCGTGCGCGCGCGCGCGCCTTAGAGGGAACGTAGGCCAGAGCTCCCGATAGTCTTCCGTGGTAGAGGCTCCTCGCAGATCTGGGAGGATCTCGGAGTGTATATATATATATATATATATATATATATATATATATATATATATATATAATATATATATATATATATATATATATACCGAAACCTTTCCCGCGTTATTGCTGACCGATTACAGCCACCTGTGTGTAAGCACAGGCGCACTACTGCGACAGATGGGCATAGTAATAGAAAACAGACATGCCGCTAAATATGTAGAACACATCTTAATATTTATTAATCGTGTCTATCCAGCTGGATTATAGATATTTTTTTGAATGGGAGTTTGAACAATGTTTTTCAGGAAAAAGACGACATTGGCAACACTGAAGCAGACGCAATGGCCAATATATTAACCGCATGCGGCTAGCGGGTTTTCCCGCTGCGCGCTGAAAATTTTAAAAACCCGCGTTACGTGACAAAGCCAGCTCGTCATGCGCGCAGCGCAGGTAACGCCCATGACGAGCTGGCTTTGTCACCAGCATCGAAGGGGTTAAGCGCCAAAACGTGCTGGATAATAATAGATCGGCATTTGGAACTTGCCCTCCAACATTATTTCTTACGAACATATTTTGTTTATCATTCCATATTTGTTAAGTGTCCACAAACAGTGTGATCAATGGAACATTGATGACATCGCTTAGGCACTCAATCTGGTGTATTCCTCCTGAATTAGTCACAAAGAAGTAAATACGTTTCATCCGTTATTTATTTTCACTTCAGTAAATGGTATTCATTTCATATCCATTTGCAAAGTTTTTCCAAAAACAATCCAAATTCAAAGATACATGTTATTGCATCCAGCTCCAATGCATTTCGGGCAACCGCCCTTCATCGGGGAGCATCTAGGATAAAGACGATATCAGGTTGTAACCCTCATACAAAAAATAAGCAAAAAATAAGCAATATCAAAGACGAAGAGTGAGAAAATTCCTTAACCTGGTTGGGACACCAAGGTGCTAGTGGGCGAGGTGTGATAGACTCAATAAAACTTGACAGTAAAAATGGTGACTAAACTGTGGTGTGTGGTAATTCCAGATATTACCGGGTGAAAAGAAATAGCGTGTAAGTAGAAAGTTAAAAAATAGCAGGGCTAAAAAACGGATTATAGCATAGTGAACTCGTATCTAGTTAACATGTGTACTAGGCAAGGGGTGACAGTGCGCCGAATGCGGTGCTCAGAGTTAGCAATTACTTACGATATTGGAAGTTTCATAGGATTCCGGACGCCGAAGACGGCAAAGTTTTAACCGGAAGCGTGAATCCGGTCTTCATAAACAGAAGCCGGGGAAAGTGTAGGTCATGTGATCGGGAAGTATAAAACTAGAAAGAGGACTAGAGTAAACGTGAAGGTGACTGAAGTAAACGTGAAAAAAGGGAAATAGAAGATTAAATCGGCAGGATGATGCATATGTAAAGCAACAATAAAATAACATGAAATTACATGAATAACAAATTCAAAGTATGCGGTTAAAGATAATAATCCACATGAAGGAGTCAAATCAGAACCATATGGCACAAAAATGTGCTGTCATTAAAAATTACAGTGAGTCTATAGATAACATGAAAACTCAATACGTTCATTTAAGCCGTATGGCTTAATTGAATTAAGTTTGTAAATCCAGTGATTCTCTCGTTGTAATAACATCCTGTTATTGTCTCTTCCCTCTGTCTTTTTAATGATTTCCAATGCCATAAATGTAAGTTGGGCTATGTTGTGGTTCATTTCCAAAAAGTGTGACCCTACTGATGATTTTAAGTTCTTAGTTCGGATGTTAGATTTGTGTTCATTAAGACGGGTCTTTAACTGGCGTTCCGTCTTTCCGATATAAACCTTCCCACATGGACATTTGAGAAGGTAAATAAGATTGTTAAAATCACAAGTGGCCGTGACATTCAGGTTGATGTTATAACCTTTCATCGGATGAGTCAGTTAATTACCGGGAATTATGTTGTGACAGTTATTGCAGTTGTTGCAGGGTCTGGATCCATTTGAAATGGAAAGCTGTTCGGTGAGTTGTTTTAAAATCTCGCCCAAGTTTTCCCCCCTGGTATGGGCAAATATAGGTCTAGCTTTAAACATGTCTTTAAAGTCTGTCTCCAACTCTAACATTGGCCAATGCTTTAGTATGATGTTTTTAAACATCATGCTGACGTTAGAATATTTTGATACTATGTCCATTCGGTCACTCTCCTTTTTCTTGTTAGATTGTTGTAACAAATTGAGTCGATCCAGTTTGTCCACCTCCTTTTTCGCTTGTTCATTTGTTAAGTGGACACCAGGGTCTAATTTAATTGTTATTGTCGAATAGGCTCAAGAAATGGACCAAGGTTTCGAATCTGTGTTTTATTGGTCACGATATATTGATGATGTCATCTTTATATGGGATGACACAGAAGATACCTTAAATGAATTTATTCTTTGGCTCAATGCCTGTGACGCCACTCTGAAATTTACTGCACACATAAGCAATTCAGAAATGGAATTTCTGGATGTTACTGTTAAACTACTTATGGACCTTTATGTAAAACCAACAGCACGTAATACCATCCTTCATTACGATAGATTCCATCCGGTTACACAGAAAAACAGTATCCCCTTTAGCCAATTTTTACGGCTAAGAAGAAACTGCACGAAACTACAAGATTATGATGCAAGATCTGTAGTAATGAGCAATAAATTTGAAGAGCGTGGTTATCCGCACAGATTGGTACGCCAAGCTTGTAAAAGAGCTAGATTCTACGATCGCCAGCATTTACTGCTTGGAAAAACATCGAAACAAGAAACTAACCTCGTGTTTGTCTCTCGACACTCCATGTTAAACAATCAAATACAGCAAATTCTGTATTCAAATTGGCATATTCTGAATGTCAATAAGACAGACCAAGACCGTTTTCCAAAACCTCGTTTTGCATACCGGAAAAATAAAAACATTAAGGATCTGGTAGTTCGATCGTGCATGCCGGCAACCATAGAATGCTATCAAAGAAGCATTACCACTCAGAATCCTATAAATGTGGAGTATGCAAGGTTTGTCCTCAAGATATTGAAGCGAAAGAACTGACCCATAATGGAGTAAAAATTCAGATTAAAGGTATGAACAACTGCAAAACCAAAAATGTTGTGTATCTATTGATATGCCCATGTCATTTGGGCTATGTTGGTGAATCATCCAGGTCCCTTAACACTAGGGTAACTGAACACAAATCTGCAAGAAGTACCAAAAACCTCAATGCACCTTTGATATCCCATTACATAGAATGCAATCACAACCAGAAGATACCCTTTGGATAATTCTGGAAAGAATCCAAGTAAGAGATGGTCTATGCCCTGACAAGATCTGTAGGAAACGTGAAGTATTCTGGATATTTTCTTTGGATACGGTAAACAGAGGTCTCAATTTGGACATTCCGTGGGAGCGGGCGATTATATAGGACTTAACATAACACCCATCTGGTCTCTACCAAATCTTATGAACCTTGGTTTTAAATGATGCCCCGACTAGGTCCCCATACCGCTTTGAATGGATGAACTACATTGGAGTAACTATCTTCTGTCCTGTAGTACATATATGTTCAATAATTTGAACTTGACATGCATTTTTATAACCATCAGATCATGGTTGTCAGCGGTCTATCTGGAAAATATATATACATCTACTATGTGCACCTAACCAGCCATCACATGGGGCACCCTTGGTAACCTTGGTCCATTTCTTGAGCCTATTCGAGAATAACAATTAAATTAGACCCTGGGGTCCACTTAACAAATATGGAATGATAAACAAAATATGTTTGTAAGAAATAATGTTGGAGGGCAAGTTCCAGATGCCGATCTATTATTATCCAGCACGTTTTGGCGCTTAATATATTGGCCATTGCGTCTGCTTCAGTGTTGCCAATGTCGTCTTTTTCCTGAAAAACATTGTTCAAACTCCCTTTCAAAAAAATATCTATAATCCAGCTGGATAGACACGATTAATAGATATTAAGATGTGTTCTACATATTTAGCGGCATGTCTGTTTTCTATTACTATGCCCATCTGTCGCAGTAGTGCGCCTGTGCTTACACACAGGTGGCTGTAATCGATCAGCAATAACGCGGGAAAGGTTTCGGTATATATATATATATATATATATATATATATATATATATATATATATATATATATATATATATATATATATATATATATATATATAAAATATATATATATATACACTCCGAGATCCTCCCAGATCTGCGAGGAGCCTCTACCACGGAAGACTATCGGGAGCTCTGGCGTTTTGATTGAGCAACCAACATTAAGGTAAGAATAGCATCGGGAAGGCGTGTTTCTTTCCCTTTCCAACCTTCCCTTCCCTCCCCCGCCCCCTCTTGTCCCCCCCGCCCCTCCCCCCGTCCTCCTCCCCTTTTCGGCATATTCCTGTTAAGCAGCGGTAATTTAAATAGTCATTTTCCTTATTTTCTCGGCGGTTTAGCTCTGCTCTACCGTGTACTAAGCCTCTGTATGCCTTGTCCAGAACCCGACCAGACTCCCAAAAAGAACATGTCGAATCAAAAAGGTGCGGAGCACATGTACTATTCGAACTAGAGTCAGGTATACAGAATATGCAATCCAGCTAGGTTTAGGACAATCCGAATAGGGATCTATATTTGCATTTCTCTTGATGCAGCAATTTGTCGCTCGCCTTCCTTGAGCCCGATACATGTATTTATTCTTCGGCCCGACATATAATAAATCCCCACCGGTGCCACTATACGGTAAAAAGCACCATTTGAATTCCGTCATTGTTAGATTAGTGGACATTATGGCTACATAATGTACAGCGAGATGTTTACCTGTGTTGTCTATCTGGGATATTTGGGTCTCCGATCAAAATACGCGATCACCTACTTAGACCACAGATGGTTCTCCATGTCTGCCATCTTCATCCTCGACTTCATTCAAGTCATAGTTTGCGTCATATCCGGTAAATAACTGTTATATCTTTAGTTTACATGTGGCATGTGTCAATACCGTCATCACCTCTAGCTGCATTATCTACAGATTGCAGCTATTTACTTACAAGTTAGGGATATAATAAGAGTTTTACATTGATAAATAAGTATAAATGATTAAAATGCTGTCCCTATTGATCAGATACAGGTCATTCATAAGTCGCAGCAAGAAACAATCGATATATAAACGCTAGAGGCCGCCAAAGAAGAAATATCAGTTACTTCGTTATTCATCTAAACACCCGATTTATGTAAGTATCTTTAAGAACATATCTAAATATATTTTCTTTGTCCTAGGCCCCAACTTTAGTGCTATATATATCTATCGCCTATCGTCTCAGTCAAACTCGAATTGTGGATCTTGCGATAGGATATCTTCATCGGTTTTTCCTCTTATTTTCATCTTTTGTTTGTTTCATGTTTTTAACATCCTCTTGGGGAAACCATAGGTAATTTACTGACACCATGAGAGTAGCATCATAGAGCTAGATATAACTCCGATAGGACATAGTTTGTCTACTCAGAAAGTATTTAAGAAACAATTTTTCTGTTTAAGAAAAATACGGATGTACACAATTGCGATATAGAGTATTTGTTCCTGGAAATGAGATATGATGGGATAATTTGAACATGGAAATGATTTAGAGTGTCTATTTAAACCTCAAAAGTAACAACTTTTGATTAAAAACACATTGATTACAATAATTGAGCTGCTATGTTTATATATAATTCCACTGTTTTTTATACAGATTTTAATGTAAATAGTGATCTTGTCTCTCTTGTTGTTACATAACTCAAGGAAAACACGCCCTATAAAGGGAGGAACCTGGAGGTACAACGCTGTCGGATATTGTGTTTACACCGACGTACCTGCTTCGTGAAGAGCAGCGTTCCGGAGTGGTGCTCCAGTAAGGCAAGAACGGAGGTAGGTCGAGTCGTTACTCCCTGGGCCGTGTCTTGCCCCATCGTCACCTGTGAAGGACCCGGAAGCTCTACCGGTCAACCATTGAGCTTCGCTTTTTGACTCGGCTGAGTCAAGGCGCAGTGGCGCTTATGCTGGTTGGAGTCGTAACTCCCAGCCCGACCAGAGATACAGGGACTGCCAGCTGTAACGCACACCAGGAGGTGTTTGCCGCGTTACAGACTCGGAAGTCCACAGGATCGATCGAGCGGCTGCTCTCGGTTCAGTCTTCTTGCTTTTGATTGGGGTATCGGTGACGCATCACCAGGAGGTGACTCCGCGTCCCGGTGCAGTCTGAGGAAGAGGTTGAGCGGCTGCTCCCTTCAGGTAGAGACCCCGGCTGGGTGTTTCCCTGGCTCCTCGATTCTCCCCAACACTCTTCGTGCCCCTCACAGCCTACCGATTGGCATTGTCGGCCATTTCATTTCTGCCCTCTGTTGGCATACGCCGGGATCGGCGTATATGCAGAGGACGGTTAGGACCATCCGTGCTGTGGGCTGGTAACGTACTTAGCCTGGAGGATTCCAGTGACTATAACTTTTGTTTACTCTTTGTATTATTTGTGCCTTCATTAAAATAACTAACCCTTCACAAGTGGTTGCGTCCTCATTATCGTGTCTGTTAAACGATCCTGAGACGTTCAGGGCGTTACACTTGTAAATATTTGTAAATAGAACCTGTAATAATTTATATGCAACCACTGTACAAAAAATATATATATATATTGTGTATTTTTCTTTCAGTTTTTGTCCTGTCCAATGTATGTGCCAATGACGGTCCCCTGATGAAGGCAGATTGCCGAAACGCGCGTAGTAAAATCCAACCGCTTTGCCTACAATAATACAATATAGACCGGTCCAGTGTGACATTTTTGTAATTTTTGTGTGTTTTTTCAGTCCCCCGTTATGTAATGTGTTAATTGTTTATTATGCCTATAGATTTCACAATTTAATGAACTATAAAATGAAAAAATATTTGAGAATTAATTATGTTGACTTAAAATTACGAAATAAAATGTTTACATCAAAGCAATTTGTGTTGCAATAATTATATAAATAACAGCCAGGTTGCTTTTCTCCTTTTTCATACAGTATAAATGTTTGTCGGTTTGAGAGATATGGCACTTATTATTTGAATGTTTGCTATAATTGTACTTTTCCTACATTTCGTTGCGGCTCGTACCTTGAGAATCGTACCACCAGTACGCAAAACATTTCACCATCAAGAGCCCTGCTGACTCTGTTGCGGCTCGTACCTTGAGAATTGTATCTCCTGTACGCAAAGCATTTCACCATCACGAGCCCTGCTGACTGTCGAAGCTCGTACCTTGAGAATCGTACCTCCTGTACGCAAAGCATTTCACCATCACGAGCCCTGCTGACTGTCGAAGCTCGTACCTTGAGAATCGTCCCTCCTGTACGCAAAGCATTTCACCATCATGAGCCCTTCTGACTTTGTCGCGGCTCGTACCTGGAGAATCGCATCCCTAATCTTTGACTGAGTACCCGAGTTGCCCTAGCTTCTCGAACCCAACCTGAACTGACCCCATCCCCATGTTCAATCCCCAAACAGTCGCCCCAACCTTCCTACCTTATTGTGAATTTGCGCTGTTATTGGGCCTTGTGATAAATCAATATATATGAAGGATACTATATTTTCATAGAAAACCGGTGTGGTGTCCGTTTGTAGTGTGGCAAAATATTACTGTACATGATCATAAATGCTTTACACTGGCCCTCGAGGTTCAGTCTGACTGCTTGGTGTTACTACTAAGGGGATAGCCCCTTATCCTAACTAGAGGAGGCAGGTCCGGCTGGGACAGAAGTACTCACCTCTGCCCACCAGAGACCGCCCAATCTAACAGAGACACACAGAGCAAGCCATATGGGCATGGATGAAAAAGCAGCAAGCAGCCCTCGGAATCTACCTCCAAGGAACGCCACAATAGATATTTGATTACTCACCTTTTGAAGCAAGGATCTCCTGAGAGAAGGGACATTCCAATTGTGACCTGTTGGAGAAGAGATATAGTCAGAGATACAAGAAGAGACCACAGGATGAAGAAAAGTTGATGAAGGGACCGAAGGGATAAAATGAAGCTGATGAAGGGACCACAGGGATAAAACAAAACTGATGAAGAGGCTGCATGGATAAAACAAAGCTGATGAAGGGACCACAGGGATAAAACAAAGCTGATGAAGGGACCGCAGGGATAAAACAAAGCTGATGAAGGGACCACAGGGATTAAACAAAGTTGATAAATGGACCACCGTGAAAAAACAAAGCTAATGAAGAGAGTGCATGGATAAAAGAAAGCTGATGAAGGGACCTCAGGGATAAAGTAAAGCTGATGAAGGGACCGCAGGGATAAAGCAAAGCTGATGAATGGACTGCATGGATAAAATGAAGCTGATGAAGGGACCTCAGGGATAAAGCAAAGCTGATTAAGGGACCTCAGGGATAAAACAAAGCTGATGAAGGGACCGCAGGGATAAAGCAAAGCTGATGAATGGACTGCATGGATAAAATGAAGCTGATGAAGGGACCTCAGGGATAAAACAAAGCTGATGAAGGGACAGCAGGGATTAAACAAAGTTGATGAAGGGACTGCATGGATAAAATGAAGCTGATGAAGGGACCTCAGGGATAAAGCAAAGCTGATGAAGGGACCGCAGGGATAAAACAAAGCTGATGAAGGGACGGCAAGGATAAAAAAAAAGCTGATGAAGGGACCTCAGGGATAAAACTAAGCTGATGAAGGGACCGCCGGGATGAAAACAATACTGATGACGGGACTGCAAGGATAAAACAAAGCTGATGAAGGGACCTCAGGGATAAAACAAAGCTGATGCAGGGACAGCAGGGATAAAACAAAGCTGATGCAGGGACAGCAGGGATAAAACAAAGCTGATGAAGGGACGCAGGGATAAAAGAGGGCCTACAGGCTGTTAGAGAGGTGAAGGAGGCAGTACTTGCAGGATGTCAGAGAAGGGATCAATGCTGTGAGAAGAGACAGGTGCTTTAGAAGAGGAGAGGTGATGCTGGAAACAGACAGACCTTGTAGGATGTTAGAGGGGAGGGCAGAGGAGGCATGAGTTGCAGGATGTCAGAGGGGAGTGAAGTGCTGGGGGAGGAGGTTGGACCTAGAGAATTTCAGAGAATGGAGGGATGCTGGGAGAAGACTTCTAGGAGATCAGAGTGCAGAGGGGAAAGGAGGGGTGCTGGGAGAGAAGACACAATATGCAGGGAGTCCTGAGAAAGGAGGCAGGGCCAGCAGACTGTCAGAGAGGGAATAGAGGCGAGGCAGGGACTGCAGCTTGTCAGAGAGGTAAGAGGGGTGAGGCAGGATTTGCAGGATGTCAGAGAAAGGATGGGCTCGGACAGTAGGGAGACAAGTGAAAGAAGCTGTGGGTATGCTCACACCTTGAGGATGGAGTTGTCCTGGCGTGTGTTCTTGGTGTCGTATCCCTCCAACAGGCAGCACCGGGCAGTAAATCCAGCACCCGCAAATTCTGCCAGATTAAGGTCAGCGAATCCAAGCTGTGAGGGGCAAAAGAGATCAGGGCATCAATGCTGCGAGTCAAGACAGGACCCCAGGTTAGGAGTCCATGGGAGGGGGGGGTCTAGTCTGGGGGATCTTGTGTCGATGGGGTGCGGCCCAGGGGGGTCCCCGGTCCACAGGGTGTAATGACAGGAGTGCATCTACAAACAGGAGGAAGGGCACATTCTTGCTGAGGGCTTTGAAATGTCTGCGGGGGGAGCGGACCCCCCGCTTCCTGTAGGCTGCCAAGACGGCGGTGGGGGTCATCAAGCAAGAGCTCTTCTACAGGGATGATGTTCCCTTCGGCACATACTCGGAAGAAGAAATTGGCAAACTGCTCAGAACCATGAAATCATCCAATCACCTCACGGAACCCCTCCCTGCCTCCGCAGTGAAAGACTTTAACCCTTTGCGTCTCCCTCTCTGGACTAAAATTATCAACAGCTCTCTCCAACAAGGAAGCATACCTGACTCCCTCAAAGTTGGTCTGGTCACACCTCTACTAAAGAAACCTACAGCCGACCCCTCTGATCTCAACAATTACCGTCCCATCACCAATATCCCCACTCTCGCCAAACTCCTGGAAAAATGCGCACAACTAGAACTGACCAAACACATTGAGCAATTTCATCTCCTCAACCCTCACCAGTCAGGCTTCCGAGCAGGACACAGCACAGAAACTGCGATGACTCACATAATTGACGACGCACTTCAAATGCTAGACCAAAACGACACCTGCCTCCTCATCCTTCTTGATCTCTCTTCAGCATTCGACACCGTTAAACATGAGAATCTACTAGAACTACTAAACACAATAATGGGTTTATCTGGAACTGTTCTCAAATGGTTCCCTTCCTTTCTTCACAACAGGTCGCAGAAATTCAAGAGCAACAACTTGATGTCCTCGCCAATACCTGTAACGCTAGGCGTCCCCCAAGGATCCTCTCTATCCCCAACTTTATTCAACCTAGTCATGGAACCTCTCACCACCTTGCTACAAGCATCCAATGTACACTTTCACATGTACGCCGATGACACCCAACTTTATCTCAAATTACAATCCCCCAATTGCAGATAATCACCTCAAACTCAATGCCCTGAAAACAGAGTTCCTTCTGATCTCACCTCCAGCGAAGATATCCACCACTCAAATCTGGCTTAAACACCTAACCGCACTCAATGTGGACTCAGCAAAATCAACGTGGACTCAGCAAAATCCTTAGGCATAACACTTGACACCAATCTCAACATGCAGCAACACATCAGCAAGGCAACAAAGGGAGCGAACTTCCAGATCAATACTCTGAGGAAACTTAAACCCTACCTCCCAGCCAAAGACTTCCAAACCGCAGTACAAGCACTAGCCATCCCACGAATTGAATACAGCAGCACCCACTAACTACAACCGCACCACTAAAAGCGTCTCTAAATGCTGCAGCGAGACTCATCACTGGGTCAAAAAAGCACTCCCACATTACCCCTGACTTGAAATCCCTGAACTGGCTGCCTTTTGAAGCCAGAATACATCTGAAAATCGCCTGCATGACACACAAGGCGGTACACCTAAACTCACCCGGCTACCTCGCTCAGAAATTGACAATCTCTGGGGGAATCAGAAACACGAGAGGCACAAACAATCTTCTGCTGAAACCGCGAAGATTCCGGAAGGAAAAAACATACAAGCGCTCCTTCTCAGGAATGGCGCCTAGGATTTGGAACTCACTCCCTCCCGAAACCAGGCTTATCTCCTCCACTACACTCTTTAAAAAAAGAAGTAAAAGCTATCCTCATGGCTAAATACACTTGAATTATTATCTCGAACTCTGTTAACACCCTGCACCGATCTGTACCACATGTTTGACCCCTTTACTTATCTGTATGAGTTGTCTTATTACTCACAGGATTGGCCTTGCAGCCACCTATTTGTACTGTGTGATCTTTTGAGTTATTTGTTTGACTATGTTCCCTCATGTACCCCTCTATGTAAAGCGCTCTGATATCTGCGAAGATCTTGTTCGCGCTATATAAAACTTTGAAAATAAAAAAATATAAAAATAAAAATACAATAAAAGGGGCGATTGTTGGATGAGGACCATGTGGTAGATCGGATACAGGAAGATGCAAGTCCTGTGATTTCATCCAAACGCATGGGGATTGGTTTTCAGCCAATGTAAGAGCGCTGGGACCACTGCAGGTGCAGCCGGCTCATGTACACCCCCTCCCCGAGACCACTGCAGGTGCAGCCGGCTCATGTACACCCCCTCCCCGAGACCACTGCAGGTGCAGCCGGCTCATGTACACCCCCTCCCTGAGACCACTGCAGGTGCAGCCGGCTGATGTTCACCCCCTTCCTGAGACCACTGCAGGTGCAGCCGGCTCATGTACACCCCCTCCCCGAGACCACTGCAGGTGCAGCCGGCTCATGTACACCCCCTCCCCGAGACCACTGCAGGTGCAGCCGGCTCATGTACACCCCCTCCCCGAGACCACTGCAGGTGCAGCCGGCTCATGTACACCCCCTCCCTGAGACCACTGCAGGTGCAGCAGGCTGATGTACACCCCCTCCCTGAGACCACTGCAGGTGCAGCAGGCTCATGTACACCCCCTCCCCGAGACCACTGCAGGTGCAGCCGGCTGATGTTCACCCCCTTCCTGAGACCACTGCAGGTGCAGCCGGCTGATGAACACCCCCTCCCCGAGACCACTGCAGGTGCAGCCGGCTGATGTACACCCCCTCCCTGAGACCACTGCAGGTGCAGCAGGCTGATGTACACCCCCTCCCCGAGACCACTGCAGGTGCAGCCGGCTCATGTACACCCCCTCCCTGAGACCACTGCAGGTGCAGCAGGCTGATGTACACCCCCTCCCTGAGACCACTGCAGGTGCAGCCGGCTCATGTACACCCCCTCCCTGAGACCATTGCAGATGCAGGAGGCTCATGTACACCCCCTCCCTGAGACCACTGCAGGTGCAGCCGGCTGATGAACACCCCCTCCCTGAGACCATTGCAGATGCAGGAGGCTCATGTACACCCCCTCCCCGAGACCACTGCAGGTGCAGCCGGCTCATGTACACCCCCTCCCCGAGACCACTGCAGGTGCAGCCGACTCATGTACACCCCCTCCCCGAGACCACTGCAGGTGCAGCAGGCTGATGGACACCCCCTCCCTGAGACCACTGCAGGTGCAGCCGGCTGATGAACACCCCCTCCCTGAGACCACTGCAGGTGCAGCCGGCTGATGTTCACCCCCTCCCTGAGACCACTGCAGGTGCAGCCGGCTCATGTACACCCCCTTCCCGAGACCACTGCAGGTGCAGCAGGCTCATGTACACCCCCTCCCTGAGACCACTGCAGGTGCAGCAGGCTCATGTACACCCCCTCCCTGAGACCACTGCAGGTGCAGCCGGCTGATGTACACCCCCTCCCTGAGACCACTGCAGGTGCAGCCGGCTCATGTACACCCCCTCCCCGAGACCACTGCAGGTGCAGCCGACTCATGTACACCCCCTCCCCGAGACCACTGCAGGTGCAGCAGGCTGATGAACACCCCCTCCCTGAGACCACTGCAGGTGCAGCAGGCACATGTACACCCCCTCCCTGAGACCACTGCAGGTGCAGCCGGCTGATGTTCACCCCCTCCCTGAGACCACTGCAGGTGCAGCCGGCTCATGTACACCCCCTCCCTGAGACCATTGCAGATGCAGGAGGCTCATGTACACCCCCTCCCTGAGACCACTGCAGGTGCAGCCGGCTGATGAACACCCCCTCCCTGAGACCATTGCAGATGCAGGAGGCTCATGTACACCCCCTCCCCGAGACCACTGCAGGTGCAGCCGGCTCATGTACACCCCCTCCCTGAGACCACTGCAGGTGCAGCCGGCTGATGAACACCCCCTCCCTGAGACCATTGCAGATGCAGGAGGCTCATGTACACCCCCTCCCTGAGACCACTGCAGGTGCAGCAGGCTGATGTACACCCCCTCCCTGAGACCACTGCAGGTGCAGCCGGCTGATGAACACCCCCTCCCTGAGACCACTGCAGGTGCAGGAGGCTCATGTACACCCCCTCCCTGAGACCACTGCAGGTGCAGCAGGCTCATGTACACCCCCTTCCTGAGACCACTGCAGGTGCAGCAGGCTGATGTACATCCCCTCCCTGAGACCACTGCAGATGCAGCCGGCTCATGTACACCCCCTCCCCGAGACCACTGCAGGTGCAGCCGGCTCATGTACACCCCCTCCCCGAGACCACTGCAGGTGCAGCCGGCTCATGTACACCCCCTCCCCGAGACCACTGCAGGTGCAGCCGGCTCATGTACACCCCCTCCCTGAGACCACTGCAGGTGCAGCCGGCTCATGTACACCCCCTCCCCGAGACCACTGCAGGTGCACAGGCTCATGTACACCCCCTCCCTGAAACCACTGCAGGTGCAGCCGGCTGATGTACACCCCCTCCCCGAGACCACTGCAGGTGCAGCCGGCTGATGAACACCCCCTCCCTGAGACCACTGCAGGTGCAGCCGGCTGATGTTCACCCCCTCCCTGAGACCACTGCAGGTGCAGCCGGCTCATGTACACCCCCTTCCCGAGACCACTGCAGGTGCAGCAGGCTCATGTACACCCCCTCCCTGAGACCACTGCAGGTGCAGCAGGCTCATGTACACCCCCTCCCTGAGACCACTGCAGGTGCAGCCGGCTGATGTACACCCCCTCCCTGAGACCACTGCAGGTGCAGCCGGCTCATGTACACCCCCTCCCCGAGACCACTGCAGGTGCAGCCGACTCATGTACACCCCCTCCCCGAGACCACTGCAGGTGCAGCAGGCTGATGAACACCCCCTCCCTGAGACCACTGCAGGTGCAGCAGGCTCATGTACACCCCCTCCCTGAGACCACTGCAGGTGCAGCCGGCTGATGAACACCCCCTCCCTGAGACCACTGCAGATAAAGCCGGCTGATGAACACCCCCTCCCTGAGACCACTGCAGGTGCAGCAGGCTCATGTACACCCCCTCCCTGAGACCACTGCAGGTGCAGCCGGCTCATGTACACCCCCTCCCTGAGACCACTGCAGGTGCAGCCGGCTGATGAACACCCCCTCCCTGAGACCACTGCAGATAAAGCCGGCTGATGAACACCCCCTCCCTGAGACCACTGCAGGTGCAGCAGGCTCATGTACACCCCCTCCCTGAGACCACTGCAGGTGCAGCCGGCTGATGAACACCCCCTCCCTGAGACCACTGCAGGTGCAGGAGGCTCATGTACACCCCCTCCCTGAGACCACTGCAGGTGCAGCCGGCTGATGAACATCCCCTCCCTGAGACCATTGTAGATGCAGGAGGCTCATGTACACCCCCTCCCTGAGACCACTGCAGGTGCAGCCGGCTGATGAACACCCCCTCCCTGAGACCACTGCAGGTGCAGGAGGCTCATGTACACCCCCTCCCTGAGACCACTGCAGGTGCAGCAGGCTCATGTACACCCCCTCCCTGCGACCACTGCAGGTGCAGCAGGCTGATGTACATCCCCTCCCTGAGACCACTGCAGATGCAGCCGGCTCATGTACACCCCCTCCCCGAGACCACTGCAGGTGCAGCCGGCTCATGTACACCCCCTCCCCGAGACCACTGCAGGTGCAGCGGGCTCATGTACACCCCCTCCCTGAGACCACTGCAGGTGCAGCCGGCTCATGTACACCCCCTCCCCGAGACCACTGCAGGTGCACAGGCTCATGTACACCCCCTCCCTGAAACCACTGCAGGTGCAGCCGGCTGATGTACACCCCCTCCCCGAGACCACTGCAGGTGCAGCCGGCTGATGTTCACCCCCTCCCTGAGACCACTGCAGGTGCAGCCGGCTCATGTACACCCCCTTCCGGAGACCACTGCAGGTGCAGCAGGCTCATGTACACCCCCTCCCTGAGACCACTGCAGGTGCAGCAGGCTCATGTACACCCCCTCCCTGAGACCACTGCAGGTGCAGCCGGCTGATGTACACCCCCTCCCTGAGACCACTGCAGGTGCAGCCCGCTCATGTACTCCCCCTCCCCGAGACCACTGCAGGTGCAGCCGACTCATGTACACCCCCTCCCCGAGACCACTGCAGGTGCAGCAGGCTGATGAACACCCCCTCCCTGAGACCACTGCAGGTGCAGCCGGCTGATGAACACCCCCTCCCTGAGACCACTGCAGATGCAGCCGGCTGATGAACACCCCCTCCCTGAGACCACTGCAGGTGCAGCAGGCTCATGTACACCCCCTCCCTGAGACCACTGCAGGTGCAGCAGGCTCATGTACACCCCCTCCCTGAGACCACTGCAAGTGCAGCCGGCTGATGTACACCCCCGCCCTGAGACCACTGCAGGTGCAGCCGGCTCATGTACACCCCCTCCCTGAGACCATTGCAGGTGCAGCCGGCTCATGTACACCCCCTCCCCGAGACCACTGCAAGTGCAGCCGGCTGATGTACACCCCCTCCCCGAGACCACTGCAGGTGCAGCAGGCTGATGTACACCCCCTCTCTGAGACCACTGCAGGTGCAGCCGGCTGATGTACACCCCCTCCCTGAGACCACTGCAGGTGCAGCCGGCTGATGTACACCTCCTCCCTGAGACCATTGCAGATGCAGCAGGCTGATGTACACCCCCTCCCTGAGACCACTGCAGGTGCAGCAGGCTCATGTTCACCCCCTCCCTGAGACCACTGCAAGTGCAGCCGGCTCATGTACACCCCCTCCCCGAGACCACTGCAGGTGCAGCCGGCTCATGTACACCCCCTCCCCGAGACCACTGCAGGTGCAGCCGGCTCATGTACACCCCCGCCCTGAGACCACTGCAGGTGCAGCCGGCTCATGTACACCCCCTCCCTGAGACCACTGCAGGTGCAGCCGGCTCATGTACACCCCCTCCCTGAGACCACTGCAGGTGCAGCCGGCTCATGTACACCCCCTCCCCGAGACCACTGCAGGTGCAGCCGGCTGATGTACACCCCCTCCCTGAGACCACTGCAGGTGCAGCCGGCTGATGAACACCCCCTCCCTGAGACCACTGCAGGTGCAGCAGGCTGATGTACACCCCCTCCCTGAGACCACTGCAGGTGCAGCAGGCTCATGTACACCCCCTCCCCGAGACCACTGCAGGTGCAGCCGGCTGATGTGTACACCCCCTCCCTGAGACCACTGCAGGTGCAGCAGGCTCAAGTACACCCCCTCCCTGAGACCACTGCAGGTGCAGCCGGCTCATGTACACCCCCTCCCTGAGATCACTGCAGGTGCAGCAGGCTCATGTTCACCCCCTCCCTGAGACCACTGCAGGTGCAGCAGGCTGATGAACACCCCCTCCCCGAGACCACTGCAGGTGCAGCAGGCTGATGTACACCCCCTCCCTGAGACCACTGCAGGTGCAGCAGGCTCATGTACACCCCCTCCCCGAGACCACTGCAGGTGCAGCCGGCTGATGTGTACACCCCCTCCCTGAGACCACTGCAGGTGCAGCAGGCTCATGTACATCCCCTCCCTGAGATCACTGCAGGTGCAGCAGGCTCATGTTCACCCCCTCCCTGAGACCACTGCAGGTGCAGGAGGCTCATGTACACCCCCTCCCTGAGACCACTGCAGGTGCAGCAGGCTCATGTACACCCCCTCCCCGAGACCACTGCAGGTGCAGCCGGCTGATGTACACCCCCTCCCTGAGACCACTGCAGGTGCAGCCGGCTGATGAACACCCCCTCCCTGAGACCACTGCAGGTGCAGGAGGCTCATGTACACCCCCTCCCTGAGACCACTGCAGGTGCAGGAGGCTCATGTACACCCCCTCCCTGAGACCACTGCAGGTGCAGCCGGCTGATGTACACCCCCTCCCCGAGACCACTGCAGGTGCAGCCGGCTGATGAACACCCCCTCCCTGAGACCACTGCAGGTGCAGGAGGCTCATGTACACCCCCTCCCTGAGACCACTGCAGGTGCAGCCGGCTGATGAACACCCCCTACCTGAGACCACTGCAGGTGCAGCCGGCTGATGTACACCCCCTCCCCGAGACCACTGCAGGTGCAGCCGGCTGATGAACACCCCCTCCCTGAGACCACTGCAGGTGCAGGAGGCTCATGTACACCCCCTCCCTGAGACCACTGCAGGTGCAGCAGGCTCATGTACACCCCCTCCCTGAGACCACTGCAGGTGCAGGAGGCTCATGTACACCCCCTCCCTGAGACCATTGCAGATGCAGGAGGCTCATGTACACCCCCTCCCTGAGATCACTGCAGGTGCAGCCGGCTAATGTACAACCCCTCCCTGAGACTACTGCAGGTGCAGCCGGCTGATGTACACCCCCTCCCTGAGACCACTGCAGGTGCAGCAGGCTGATGTACACCCCCTCCCTGAGACCACTGCAGGTGCAGCCGGCTCATGTACACCCCCTCCCTGAGACCACTGCAGGTGCAGCCGGCTGATGTGTACACCCCCTCCCTGAGACCACTGCAGGTGCAGCAGGCTCATGTACACCCCCTCCCTGAGATCACTGCAGGTGCAGCCGGCTGATGTGTACACCCCCTCCCTGAGACCACTGCAGGTGCAGCAGGCTCATGTACACCCCCTCCCTGAGATCACTGCAGGTGCAGCAGGCTCATGTACACCCCCTCCCCGAGACCACTGCAGGTGCAGCCGGCTCATGTACAGCCCCTCCCCGAGACCACTGCAGGTGCAGCCGGCTCATGTACACCCCCTCCCTGAGACCACTGCAGGTGCAGCCGGCTGATGTACATCCCCTCCCTGAGACCACTGCAGATGCAGCCGGCTCATGTACACCCCCTCCCTGAGACCACTGCAGGTGCAGCAGGCTGATGTACACCCCCTCCCTGAGACCACTGCAGGTGCAGCCGGCTGATGAACACCCCCTCCCTGAGACCACTGCAGGTGCAGCCGGCTCATGTACACCCCCTCCCTGAGACCACTGCAGGTGCAGCAGGCTCATGTACACCCCCTCCCTGAGATCACTGCAGGTGCAGCAGGCGGATGTACATCCCCTCCCTGAGACCACTGCAGATGCAGCAGGCTGATGTACACCCCCTCCCTGAGACCACTGCAGGTGTAGCAGGCTGATGTACACCCCCTCCCCGAGACCACTGCAGGTGCAGCCGGCTCATGTACAGCCCCTCCCCGAGACCACTGCAGGTGCAGCCGGCTCATGTACACCCCCTCCCCGAGACCACTGCAGGTGCAGCCGGCTCATGTACACCCCCTTCCTGAGACCACTGCAGGTGCAGCCGGCTCATGTACACCCCCTCCCCGAGACCACTGCAGGTGCAGCCGGCTCATGTTCACCCCCTCCCGAGACCACTGCAGGTGCAGCCGGCTCATGTTCACCCCCTTCCTGAGACCACTGCAGGTGCAGCCGGCTCATGTACACCCCCTCCCCGAGACCACTGCAGGTGCAGCCGGCTCATGTTCACCCCCTTCCTGAGACCACTGCAGGTGCAGCCGGCTCATGTACACCCCCTCCCCGAGACCACTGCAGGTGCAGCCGGCTCATGTTCACCCCCTCCCTGAGACCACTGCAGGTGCAGCAGGCTCATGTACACCCCCTCCCTGAGACCATTGCAGATGCAGGAGGCTCATGTACACCCCCTCCCTGAGATCACTGCAGGTGCAGCCGGCTAATGTACAACCCCTCCCTGAGACTACTGCAGGTGCAGCCGGCTCATGTACACCCCCTCCCCGAGACCACTGCAGGTGCAGCCGGCTCATGTTCACCCCCTCCCTGAGACCCCTGCAGGTGCAGCAGGCTCATGTACACCCCCTCCCTGAGACCATTGCAGATGCAGGAGGCTCATGTACACCCCCTCCCTGAGATCACTGCAGGTGCAGCCGGCTAATGTACAACCCCTCCCTGAGACTACTGCAGGTGCAGCCGGCTCATGTACACCCCCTCCCCGAGACCACTGCAGGTGCAGCAGGCTGATGTACACCCGCTCCCTGAATAGAACAGAGCCTGGATTTGCAGCAGCTATGGTGTGATGAGGACAAAAAAGAGAGTAGCTTTACAACTGTGGAGTCTACGCACATGAAAAGATAGGACTGACCTATCTTCTATGTGCAGAGCCTCCCTAGTCATACATTTACTCATATTAAAATACCTTTGTGTATATCAATCAGCCATAAACTTACACAAAAGAGTACGTTTACCTTTGTGACTTAGGCCCCTGATTTAATAAACATCCATTATGCTACGAGTAAAAACAAAGGCACATTGAAATACAAATACAAACCCCTCCATTAGGCCAAAGGTGGAATATTGTGATGAAACTCAAGTAGACAAGATATAGTTCATAAATGATTTATTCCACCTTATTTGCAGGTTAGTAAATCCAATGAGAGCAGCAGCCCCGCCAGGAGCCGCAGCCGCTGCTGCTCAGCCCATACGCAACTCACACTCCTCACCGCACAGGTTCCCAAGCATTCCATTCATCACCACCACCCCAACATTCCACACAATCCATCCATCAACATTCCACACATTCCATCCATCAACATACCACACATTCCATCCATCAACATTCCACACATTCCATCCATCAACATTCCACACATTCCATCCACCAACATTCCACACATTCTATCCATCAACATGCCACACATTGAAATGAATGAAATGAAATGAAAATGCGTCTTATAAAGCGCGAAATAGTTGCCCGGAGGCATCCAAGCGCTAAGATTGCACGATGTTCTAAGCAGTGAAACCAATTGACACAGAGAGAATTTATTTTTTTTATTTATTAAACAGAAAAGTTTTCAAGTGTTTCCTGAAGGAAGTCAGATCTGGATTAGACCTTAGTTGAAGGGGTAAGCTGTTCCACAGCTTAGCAGCATTCAAGGAAAAGGAACGGCCTCCTGATCTAGCCCGGTTAACTTTGGGCACCGTAGCCAGGAAGGCACTAGCTGAGCGCAGCGGTCTGCTAGGGAGGTATGGGGTGATTAAGGGACGATTAATCAGAGGGCCAGTTGACCAGAATGACTGGTGGGCAATACAAAGGGATTTAAAAGCAATCCTGTCTCTCATGGGAAGCCAATGCAATCTTGTTAATCCAGGTTTAGCGGAGGACCTACGAGGGATTTGAAGTAGAGTCCAGGCTGCACAATTTTGGATCACTTGTAGCTTCCGCAATGTGAAGTCATGGGCTCCAAAATAGAGAGCATTTCCGAAATCCAACTAGAGTGGATCAGTCCCTTTACAACAATTTGCTTCGCTTGGAAAGGTAACAGGGGGAGAATCTTCCTCAGCATTCTAATAATACCGAAACAGGTAGCAGACAATTTAACAGCCTGGTGGTCTAGCGTTAGAGCCCTGTCCAACCAGATGCCCACGCTCTTAATGGTATCTTTTGGTACTGGTGGGGGTCCCAAACAGGCCGGCCAGATGGAGTTCAGCGAGGTCGGGCCGAGCGTCCCAGCATCATAACCTCTGTCTTGCCTCCATTAAGTTTGAGGCAAGACAGGGTCATCCAGCTGTTCGCTCAGACAGCCAGCCAAGTCTACTGTGGCCGTGGGGTCCTCAGCACGCGTCAGAGAGATCACCAGCTGGGCATCGTCCGCATAGGTAACGATCTTAATACCATATGAACGGACGATACCCGCCAGTGGCCTCATAGACATTAAACAATGTCCGGCTGAGCGAGGAGCCCTGCGGGACTCCACAGCTCAATGGTCTGCTGGTTGAGATGGTGTTTCCCTCGAAAACCTGGAATGTTCTATTGGACAAGAATGACCTGAGCCACTTCAGTGCTCCTCCTCGGATCCCGATATCATGGAGACGCTGCAATAGGATCTCGTGGTTCACAGTGTCAAAAGCGGCACTCAGATCGAGGAGGATGACTGCCACCGATCCTCCGCGATCCAAGATGCCTCTTGTTCCTTCCAGAACTGACAACAAAGCTGATCCTGTCCCATGTTTGGGGCGAAAACCGGTTTGTGATGGATCGAGCAGTTGATGGTTTTCCAGAAAATTGGTTAAAAGGTTGTCAATATATTTTTCCGGTATCTTGCTGATCCAGGGGAGCAGGGAAATGGGACGGTAGTTGTTAAAGTCATTCATGTCCATATTAGGTTTCTTTGCGTGTGCCCTCACCCGTGCCTGTTTCCATGCTGGTGGAACCATGTTGGTGGAAATTGAGGCATTAAGTACCTCCAAGATGACCGGGAGGATAATGTGATTAACTGCCTTTAAGGAGCTCGGAGGGGCAGGGTCACTAGGAGAGCCCGATTTGACCTGCGCCGTTAAAGTGGCCAGAAGGTGCAAGTGAAGCAAAGGAAACTCATCCAACACGGGTGACGAGTTGTCTGTAATATCCTGCTTGAGATGCTCCTGGATGTCAGCGGAGGCATTAGGGGAAATGATTGGGAAGGATGAGTAAATAAGATCCACTTTTTTGTAAAAGAAATCGGCTAACTCGTTGCATCGGACTCGTAAGTCATCACTATTTATAGCGGACTGGGGAAGTTTAGTGAGACATTTTACGATCCTATAGATCTCCTTAGGATTCGAGCTGGCTTCAGAAATTTTTTGTGAGTAGTACTGGGTTTGCGCTTTCTTTATTTCAGTCTTATAGTCCCTAATTGATTTCCTATACAAAATGTTGTCTGGGTCAGTATAGGCCAAGCGCCATTTCCTCTCTAGCCGTTTGCAGTTACGTTTAATATCCCTGAGCTCCTCCGAGTACCAAGGAGCCGAGGTCCTAGATCTCTTTGCCCGAGTTGTCTTGGTTGGGAGTATGGTGTTCAGCGTTCTTGTTATCCAATTGCTAAATTCCTCGTTAGCTAACAAAGGATCTGCACTAATCGATGGTATAGTGGTTTGTAGCTCGTCTGTCCATTTCTCTAATGGAAGTTTGGACCAGTTTCGGGCGTCCCGTGATCCTGGCATCAAAGCAGGGGGTTTGTGCGTGTGCCAGGGTAAAAGGACTAAACAATGGTCTGTCCATGGAAGCACGATGGGATGTTCTACCTCTAGATCTGGGCAATTACTGAATATAGGATCAAGCAAGTGCCCTTTCACATGTGTGGAGGATCGGACAAGCTGCAATAACTGCAGTGCGGACAGATCGGCGATGAGCTTTTGCACCGTATAATCGCCCGGATCCTCAAAATGCATGTTTAGATCTCCCAGTAATGTATTATTGGCAGAGGTGGAGGCTAGGTCTGCAGCGGCCGAAGGTAGAGAATATGCAAACTGTCTAAGCGGAACCGGAGGGCGATAGATCAGTGCTCCAGCAAAGTTAGTGTTGGGCGAGAGTTCCAGACTGAAGGACAAGCTTTCACAGTCTAAAAAGGGGCTAGGGAAGCAGCGGCAAGAGTAGGTGTCTTTGAATATTGCTAGACCGCCTCCTTTTCCCGAGGAGTGATCTAACCTTGCTATTTGGTATCCTTGAGGCAGAGCTTGTATTATGTCAGGCTCTGAAGACGGAGTTAGCCATGTCTCAGTAAGAAATACTATATCTGGCGTGAGCTCGTCGAATAGCAGAGATAATTCTATTTGGTGCTTGGGTAAGGACCTACAATTAAGAAGGAACATCTTAAAGGAATGCTGAGGTCTCGAGAAAGGAGTGGCTTTGAGAAGAGAATAGCAGTGCGGACATTGGATGGCCAACTTCAAGGGATGGTAGAAATGGTTGCATGCTGTCTTAGCAAGTGATCTTAGGTTCAACAGTTCACTGGAGCTGTATCCCTTTGGGTTTCCTGGTGGAGGGGCAGGGGTTACGGCCCCTGGTCCCGTGTGGTCGCGGACGGGCGCAGACGGGCTTGCCTTAGGCGCGCAAGCGGCGCGCCCGCTGCGCCCGTCCGCTGCGCTTCTGGAGGAAGCACATTTCTATAGGGGGTGGTCGGGGCGTGGCCTCGTGTGAGTGGGCGGGGCCTGTGGTCAGGCCCGGTGATGGCACCGAGGAGTGATTCCCTCGCCCGCAGCAGCGTTTACCTCGGCTGCGCAGGGGTACCTGAGAGAGAGAGCGCCCAGAAGTGCAAAGAGCAGGGTAGGGAATGGTATCTAAAAACAATTTAAAAGTTTCAAGAGATATTTTTAAAATAATGCTACACACAACAAACAATGCTCCCGGCTGTGCCTCAGGAGTGTGTCACGATCTAAGATGACACATTCTATCCATCAACATTCTATTCATCACCACCCCAACATGCCACACATTCCATCCATCAACATGCCACACATTCCATCCATCAACATGCCACACATTCCATCCATCAACATGCCACACATTCCATCCATCAACATGCCACACATACCATCCATCAACATGCCACACATTCCATTCATCAACATTCCACACATTCCATCCATCAACATTCCACACATTCCATCCATCAACATTCCACACATCCATCTACATTCCATCCATCAACATGCCACACATTCTATCCATCAACATTCCATTCATCACCACCCCAACATGCCACACAATCCATCCATCAACATGCCACACATTCCATCCATCAACATGCCACACATCCATCAACATTCCACACATTCCATCCATCAACATGCCACACATTCTATCCATCAACATTCCATTAATCACCACCCCAACATGCCACACATTCCATCCATCAACATGCCACACATTCCATCCATCAACATTCCACACATTCCATCCATCAACATGCCACACATTCTATCCATCAACATTCCATTCATCACCACCCCAACATGCCACACATTCCATCCATCAACATGCCACACATTCCATCCATCAACATGCCACACGTCCATCAACATTCCACACATTCCATCCATCAACATGCCACACATTCTATCCATCAACATTCCATTAATCACCACCCCAACATGCCACACATTCCATCCATCAACATGCCACACATTCCATCCATCAACATGCCACACATTCCATCCATCAACATTCCACACATTCCATCCATCAACATTCCACACATCCATCAACATTCCATCCATCAACATGCCAAACATTCTATCCATCAGCATTCCATTCATCACCACCCCAACATGCCACACATTCCATCCATCAACATGCCACACATTCCATCCATCAACATGCCACACATTCCATCCATCAACATGCCACACATTCCATCCATCAACATGCCACACATTCCATCCATCAACTTTCCATCCATCAACATGCCATACATTCCACCCATCAACATGCCACACATTCCATCCATCAACATTCCACACATTCCATTCATCAACATGCCACACATTCCATCCATCAACATGCCACACATTCCATTAATCACAAATATCCCAACAGTCCACACATTCATCAACATTCCATCACCAGCACCCCAAGAGCACCGCGGGGCGCTCCTGGGCTTGCTGTCTTGTTCTAAGAGTCCCGGGGCTGAGACGGCCTCAGGGTCTCACCCCACGCGTGCTACTGTCTGAGACTTCCATCTCATGGCGAGAGCTGCTGCCTCTCTCCAGGTGTGGCAGGGACAGCCTCGCCTCTCTTCCTAAAGCGCCTCGACACACCCAGGCAGCTGGTTGAAGCGCACTGGTCCGGCTTCGAAGCCAGGGGTGGGATGACAGCTCTGCAGCTCATGTCAAGAACTCTCTTCCAGGGGGGGGGGGGGGGGGGTGAATGATGCATGCAAGCTCGGCCAGGGCCAGGCCTCTGCCCTCTGACATCTGACCTTCCTTTTCCTCGTTTCCTGCCCAGCTGCTGACACTTCCTGGCAGGCTCAGCATTTTTTTATTTTATTTATTTATGCATTTTTATAAAGTGCGGACTTTACCCGAAGGCGTCAGAGGCTTCACAGTAGGAACAGAACTGAAACATGAGAACATTACAAGTGAACAAATTACGAAAGCAAACGTTGTTACATGAGGCAAAAGTGACAATCGTGAGCAAACAAATACAAGAGGTAGCAAACGGTGCAAAACAGAAGGAAAAGTGACATGTGTGCAGGTTACAAAAGCGCACAAAGTACAAGTAGAGGTATTAGACTGCAATAAATGGAGGACACTCAAAACACACGAACAAACGTTACGTAGGCAATGGTGACATGTGCATGTTACAAAAGAGAACCAGACACAGGTAGAAGGGTAATACTGCAATAAATGGCAGAACACACTGGGAAGGCACTTCCATAGTCATGGAGAAAAGGATTCTCTATAAAGGAAGGTCTTCCTTCAGATAATAGAGAGGGCGTGAAATAAATCTGGAGCCGCCTTTGGAGGAGGAGAACTTTGAGGTCAGTTTTGAAGGCCTGGGAGGAGGCGGTGGTCCGGAGCTGGGGCGAAGTGAGTTCCATATTCTCACTGCGTTGCCCGAGAAGGATTGGGCCAACATGCCCCATGTTTCCATTCAGGATGTCCTGTGGGGGGATTGAGGGGGGGACGAGGGGGGGTCACGGGTCAGCATCCGAGAGGCTTTGATAAGAGGGAGTCTTCATCAGGTCTGAACACACGAGCATCATCCATGTCTGAAGACACGGGCACCATCCATGTCTGAACACACGGGCACACCATCCATGTCTGAACACACACGGGCACCATCCATGTCTGAACACACACGGGCACCATCCATGTCTGAACACGCGGGCACACCATCCATGTCTGAACACACACGGGCACCATCCATGTCTGAACACACGGGCGCACCATCCATGTCTGAACACACGGGCACCATCCATGTCTGAACACACGGGCACCATCCATGTCTGAACACACACGGGCACCATCCATGTCTGAACACACGCGGGCACACCATCCATGTCTGAACACACACGGGCACCATCCATGTCTGAACACACGGGCGCACCATCCATGTCTGAACACACGGGCACCATCCATGTCTGAACACACGGGCACCATCCATGTCTGAACACACGGGCACCATCCATGTCTGAACACAAGGGTACCAACCATGTCTGAAGACACTGGCACCATACATGTCTGAAGACACGGGCAGCATCCATGTCTGAAGACACGGGCAGCATCCATGTCTGAAGACACGGGCAGCATCCATGTCTGAAGACACGGGCAGCATCCATGTCTGAACACACGGGCAGCATCCATGTCTGAACACACGGGCAGCATCCATGTCTGAACACACGGGCAGCATCCATGTCTGAACACACTGGCAGCATCCATCCATGTCTGAACACACGGGCACCATCCATGTCTGAACACACGGGCACACCATCCATGTCTGAACACACGGGCATACCATCCATGTCTGAACACACGGGCATACCATCCATGTCTGAACACACGGGCAGCATCCATGTCTGAACACACGAGCAGCATCCATGTCTGAACACACGGGCAGCATCCATCCATGCCTGAACACACGGGCAGCATCCATCCATGTCTGAACACACAGGCACTATCCATGTCTGAACACACGGGCACACCATCCATGTCTGAACACACGGGCACACCATCCATGTCTGAACACACGGGCAGCATCCATGTCTGAACACACAGGCAGCATCCATGTCTGAACACAGGGGCAGCATCCATCCATGTCTGAACACACGGGCAGCATCCATCCATGTCTGAACACACGGGCAGCATCCATCCATGTCTGAACACACGGGCAGCATCCATCCATGTCTGAACACACGGGCAGCATCCATGTCTGAACACACGGGCAGCATCCATCCATGTCTGAACACACGGGCAGCATCCATCCATGTCTGAACACACGGGCAGCATCCATCCATGTCTGAACACACGGGCAGCATCCATCCATGTCTGAACACACGGGCAGCATCCATCCATGTCTGAACACACGGGCAGCATCCATCCATGTCTGAACACACGGGCAGCATCCATCCATGTCTGAACACACGGGCAGCATCCATCCATGTCTGAACACACGGGCAGCATCCATCCATGTCTGAACACACGGGCACACCATCCATGTCTGAGAAACGCCTGTTGTGTCTGCAGTGACAGCAATGTCCCAGATGACAGCATGGCCGTCCTTTCCTAGCTGACAGTCCTCCCTAGAGGGTGGCAAGGGGTCTAGTGATCAGGGGAGGAGCAGTGTCACTTACCTTGGAATAGGTTTTTCCGCCCTTCAGTTCCTGCAACAAAAACAGGAAAAGTGAGTCATTTCCACTGAGACCACAGAGCCTTCCCCCCAAACTCCGCCAACAAACTAACTGTACATGCCAAACTCAAACCTCTGCACCCCAAACCTGCCTCTGGACAGACCCTGTGATCACCACACCCAGGCCCACAGTCGAATTGAACCCAATTCTTGAGTCAGCACACCTCCAAACTTACTAACCCACAGTTACCTAACCCACTTGAGTCAGCACACCTCCATACTTATCCAAACCAGTTATCTAACCAGCTTGGGTCAGCACACCTCCAAACTTATCTAACCCACAGTTATCTAACCCACTTGAGTCAGCACACCTCCAAACTTATCTGACCCGAAGTTATCTAATCCACTTGAGTCAGCACACCTCCAACCTTATCTAACCCAGTTATCTAACCCACTTGAGTCAGCACACCTCCAACCTTATCTAACCCAGTTATCTAACCCACTTGAGTCAGCACACCTCCAAACTTATCTAACCCACAGTTATCTAATCCACTTGAGTCAGCACACCTCCAAACTTATCTGACCCACAGTTATCTAACCCATTTGTCTCAGCACACCTCCAAACTTATCTAACACACTTGAGGCAGCACACCTCCAAACTTATCTAACACACAGTTATCTAACCAGCTTGAGTCAGCACACCTCCAACCTTATCTAACCCAGTTATCTAACCCACTTGAGTCAGCACTCCTCCAAACTTATCTAACCCACAGTTATCTAATCCACTTGACTCAGCACACCTCCAAACTTATTTGACCCACGGTTATCTAACCCATTTGTCTCAGCACACCTCCAAACTTATCTAACACACTTGAGGCAGCACACCTCCAAACTTATCTAACACACAGTTATCTAACCAGCTTGAGTCAGCACACCTCCAACCTTATCCAACCCAGTTATCTAACCAGCTTGAGTCAGCACTCCTCCAAACTTATCTAACCCACAGTTATCTAATCCACTTGACTCAGCACACCTCCAAACTTATCTGACCCACAGTTATCTAACCCATTTGTCTCAGCACACCTCCAAACTTATCTAACACACTTGAGGCAGCACACCTCCAAACTTATCTAACACACAGTTATCTAACCAGCTTGAGTCAGCACACCTCCAACCTTATCCAACCCAGTTATCTAACCAGCTTGAGTCAGCACTCCTCCAAACTTATCTAACCCACAGTTATCTAATCCACTTGACTCAGCACACCTCCAAACTTATCTGACCCACAGTTATCTAACCCATTTGTCTCAGCACACCTCCAAACTTATCTAACACACTTGAGGCAGCACACCTCCAAACTTATCTAACACACAGTTATCTAACCAGCTTGAGTCAGCACACCTCCAACCTTATCCAACCCAGTTATCTAACCAGCTTGAGTCAGCACACCTCCAAACTTATCTAACCCACAGTTATCTAATCCACTTGACTCAGCACACCTCCAAACTTATGTAACCCACAGTTATCTAACCCACTTTAGTCAGCAGACCTCCAAACTTATCTAACACACTTGAGGCAGCACACCTCCAAACGTATCTAACACACAGTTATCTAACCAGCTTGAGTCAGCACACCTCCAACCTTATCCAAACCAGTTATCTAACCAGCTTGAGTCAGCACACCTCCAAACTTATCTAACCCACAGTTATCTAATCCACTTGACTCAGCACACCTCCAAACTTATGTAACCCACAGTTATCTAACCCACTTTAGTCAGCAGACCTCCAAACTTACTAAACCAGTTATCTAACCCAGTTGAGTCAGCACCCCTCCAAACGTATCTAACCCACAGTCTTAACTGAACACCACCCGCCCTGCCCTCATACCTCACAGTACATAACAAGCCCTGCCCTCATACTCTCAGAGCCCCACAGCAGGAAGGAGGGCTCCGTGACCTCATGTAAGCATGGAGGGACCTCAGAGCCCCACTGCAGGAAGGAGGGCTCCGTGACCTCATGTAAGCATGGAGGGACCTCAGAGCCCCACTGCAGGAAGGAGGGCTCCGTGACCTCATGTAAGCATGGAGGGACCTCAGAGCCCCACTGCAGGAAGGAGGGCTCCGTGACCTCATGTAAGCACGGAGGGGCCTCAGCGCCCCACAGCAGAAAGGAGGGCTCTGTGACCTCATGTAAGCATGGAGGGACCTCAGAGCCCCACAGCAGGAAGGAGGGCTCTGTGACCTCATGTAAGCATGGAGGGACCTCAGAGCCCCACAGCAGAGCTGCTCTGGGAAGGAAGGAGGGTTCAGTGACCGCATGTAAGCACGGAGGGACCTCAGAGCCCCACAGCAGAGCTGCGCTGGGAAGGAAGGAGGGTTCAGTGACCGCATGTAAGCATGGAGGGACCTCAGACCACACAGCAGCGCTGCCCCTGGAAGGAAGGGGGGCTCCGTGACCTCATGTAAGCACGGAGGGACCCTCAGCAGCGCTGCCCCTGGAAGGAAGGAGGGCTCAGTGACCTCATGTAAGCATGGAGGGACCTCAGAGCCCCACAGCAGGAGGGAGGGCTCAGTGACCTCATGTAAGCATGGAGGGACCTCAGATCCCCACAGCAGGAAGGAGGGCTCAGTGACCTCATGTAAGCACGGAGGGACCTCAGAGCCCGACAGCAGAGCTGCGCTGGGAAGGAAGGGGGGCTTCTTGACCTCATGTAAACACGAAGGGGCCCTCAGCAGCGCTGCCCCTGGAAGGAAGGAGGGCTCAGTGACCTCATGTAAGCATGGAGGGACCTCAGAGCCCCACAGCAGGAAGGAGGGCTCTGTAACCTCATGTAAGCACTAAGGGGCCCTCAGAGCCCCACAGCACCGCTGCCCCTGGAAGGAAGGAGGGCTCTGTAACCTCATGTAAGCACGGAGGGGCCCTCAGAGCCCCACAGCACCGCTGCCCCTGGAAGGAAGGAGGGCTCTGTAACCTCATGTAAGCACGGAGGGGCCCTCAGAGCCCCACAGCACCGCTGCCCCTGGAAGGAAGGAGGGCTCAGTGACCTCATGTAAGCACGGAGGGGCCCTCAGTGCCCCACAGCAGGAAGAAGGGTCCAGTGACCTTATGTAAGCACAGAGGGGCCCTCAGAGCCCCACAGCACCGCTGCCCCTGGAAGGAAGGAGGGCTCTGTAACCTCATGTAAGCACGGAGGGGCCCTCAGAGCCCCACAGCACCGCTGCCCCTGGAAGGAAGGAGGGCTCTGTAACCTCATGTAAGCACGGAGGGGCCCTCAGAGCCCCACAGCACCGCTGCCCCTGGAAGGAAGGAGGGCTCTGTAACCTCATGTAAGCACGGAGGGGCCCTCAGAGCCCCACAGCACCGCTGCCCCTGGAAGGAAGGATGGCTCCGTGACCTCATGTAAGCACGGAGGGACCTCAGAGCCCCACAGCAGGAAGGAGGGTCCAGTGACCTCATGTAAGCATGGAGGGACCTCAGAGCCCCACAGCAGGAAGGAGGGCTCCGTGACCTCATGTAAGCACGTAGGGGCCGTTAGAGCCCCACTGCAGGAAGGAGGGCTCAGTGACCTCATGTAAGCATGGAGGGACCTCAGACCCCACAGCAGCGCTGCCCCTGGAAGGAAGGGGGGCTCCGTGACCTCATGTAAGCACGGAGGGACCCTCAGCAGCGCTGCCCCTGGAAGGAAGGAGGGCTCAGTGACCTCATGTAAGCATGGAGGGACCTCAGAGCCCCACAGCAGGAAGGAGGGCTCCGTGACCTCATATAAGCACGGAGGGACCTCAGAGCCCCACAGCAGAGCTGCGCTGGGAAGGAAGGAGGGTTCAGTGACCGCATGTAAGCATGGAGGGACCTCAGACCACACAGCAGCGCTGCCCCTGGAAGGAAGGGGGGCTCTGTGACCTCATGTAAGCACGGAGGGACCTCAGAGCCCCACAGCAGGAGGGAGGGCTCTGTAACCTCATGTAAGCACGGAGGGGCCCTCAGAGCCCCACAGCAGAGCTGCGCTGGGAAGGAAGGAGGGCTCCGTGACCTCATGTAAGCACGGAGGGACCCTCAGCAGCGCTGCCCCTGGAAGGAAGGAGGGCTCAGTGACCTCATGTGAGCACGGAGGGACCTCAGAGCCCCACAGCAGGAGGGAGGGCTCTGTAACCTCATGTAAGCACGGAGGGGCCCTCAGAGCCCCACAGCAGAGCTGCTCTGGGAAGGAAGGAGGGTTCAGTGACCGCATGTAAGCACGGAGGGACCTCAGAGCCCCACAGCAGAGCTGCGCTGGGAAGGAAGGAGGGTTCAGTGACCGCATGTAAGCATGGAGGGACCTCAGACCACACAGCAGCGCTGCCCCTGGAAGGAAGGGGGGCTCCGTGACCTCATGTAAGCACGGAGGGACCCTCAGCAGCGCTGCCCCTGGAAGGAAGGAGGGCTCAGTGACCTCATGTAAGCATGGAGGGACCTCAGAGCCCCACAGCAGGAGGGAGGGCTCAGTGACCTCATGTAAGCATGGAGGGACCTCAGATCCCCACAGCAGGAAGGAGGGCTCAGTGACCTCATGTAAGCACGGAGGGACCTCAGAGCCCCACAGCAGAGCTGCGCTGGGAAGGAAGGAGGGTTCAGTGACCGCATGTAAGCATGGAGGGACCTCAGACCACACAGCAGCGCTGCCCCTGGAAGGAAGGGGGGCTCCGTGACCTCATGTAAGCACGGAGAGACCCTCAGCAGCGCTGCCCCTGGAAGGAAGGAGGGCTCAGTGACCTCATGTAAGCATGGAGGGACCTCAGAGCCCCACAGCAGGAGGAAGGGCTCAGTGACCTCATGTAAGCATGGAGGGACCTCAGAGCCCCACAGCAGGAGGGAGGGCTCAGTGACCTCATGTAAGCATGGAGGGACCTCAGAGCCCCACAGCAGGAGGGAGGGCTCAGTGACCTCATGTAAGCACAGAGGGGCCTCAGAGCCCCACAGCAGCGCTGCCCCTGGAAGGAAGGGGGGCTCTGTGACCTCATGTAAGCACGGAGGGGCCCTCAGAGTCCCAGAGCAGGAAGGAGGGCTCCCTGACCTCATGTAAGCACGGAGGGGCCCTCAGTGCCCCACAGCAGGAAGGAGGGTCCAGTGACCTTATGTAAGCACAGAGGGGCCCTCAGAGCCCCACAGAAGGAAGGAGGGCTCAGTGACCTTATGTAAGCACGGAGGGGCCCTCAGTGCCCCACAGCAGGAAGGAGGGTCCAGTGACCTTATGTAAGCATGGAGGGTCCCCTGGAAGTGACTTACCTTTCGCACAGAGACGCGACAGGCGCAGGGGTCAAGCACGCCTGTGGCAGGGTTGGCGCTCATTTTACAGATGAAGGAGAACTTGTTGCTCTTCCAACGCACACAGTTTTCTTGAACCTCATCCCTGCAGAGAGGAAAGAACATGGTGAGCAAGAAGGACCGACCACCCCCCCTCCATCACATGTCCATGTTTGTAGCACATGCGCCAGAATCACCGCAGCCACCCAGCGCGAGCCTGTAGGAACTGCTGCAGGAAGAGATCTGAAGCTTCCAACCTGCGGATGACACCCCCTGTTCGACAGAACCCCTATAGGCTCGCACTTCCCTCGCATCCCTCTAGCCTCGCACCCCTTAAGGCTCGCACCCCTATAGCCTCGCACCCCTATAGCCCTGCACCCCTATAGCCCCGCACCCCTCTCGCGTCCCTCTAGCCTCGCACCCCTTAAGGCTCGCACCCCTATAGCCTCGCACCCCTATAGCCCCGCACCCCTATAGCTTCGAACCCCTATAGGTTCGCACTTCCCTCGCATCCCTCTAGCCTCGCACCCCTTAAGGCTTGCACCCCTATAGCCTCGCACCCCTATAGCCTCGCACCCCTATAGCCCCGCACCTCTATAGCCCCGCACCCCTATAGGTTTGCACCCCCATGCACCCCAATAGACCCGCACCCCTCTCGCGTCCCTCTAGCCTCCCACCCCTATAGGCCCCCTATAGGCTCGAATATTCGATGATGCCCTCCAAATCCTTGATCGCAACGATTCCTGCCTCCTCATCCTTCTTGATCTCTCCTCAGCTTTTGATACTGTCAAACATGAGAATCTACTGGAGCTGTTAAACACTAGAATGGGTTTATCTGGGACTGTTCTCAAATGGTTCACTTCCTTCCTACATAACCGGTCTCAGAAGTTTAAGATCAACAACGTGTTGTCCTCATCTGTGCCTGTAACTTTAGCCGTCCCACAAGGATCATCCCTATCCCCACATTGTTCAACCTCGTCATGGAACCACTCACCACCTTGCTTCAAGCATTGAATGTACACTTCCATATGTACGCCGATGACACTCAACTTTACCTCAAGCTACAATCCCCGGAAGACATCAAACTTCTGAACTCCACACTCAGAAACACCCAATCATGGTTGGCCGATAATCACCTCAAACTAAATGCTCTAAAAACTGAGTTCCTTCTGATCTCACCTCCTGCGAAAATCGCCACCACCCAAACCTGGCTCAATCACCTAACTGCACTCAATGTCCAGCCCACCATCGTGGAATCCACGAAATCCTTAGGCATCACACTTGACGCCAATCTCAACATGCAGCAGCATATTAGCAAAGCAACTAAGGGAGCTAATTTCCAAATCAACACCTTGAGGAAATTTAAACCCTTCCTCCCAGCCAAGGACTTCCAAACTGCTGTACGGAATCGTGGCTCTCAGCGGACTCCCCCTTTCAACAACCGCACCCCTAAGAGCCTCCTTGAACGCTGCCGAGACTCATCACTGGTTCAAGAAAACACTTGCATATATCCCCTGACTTAAAATCCTTGAACTGGCTGCCCTTTGAGGCCATAATACAGCTGAAAATTGCCTGTATGACACACTCGGCCGTACACCACAAGTCTCCCAACTACCTCACTCAAAAGCTGACTATATCAGGAGGTTCGAGATCCAATAGAAGCACAAAAAACCTCCTCCTGAAACCTCGAAGATTCCGGAAGGAAAAAACATACAAACGCTCCTTCTCAGGAATGGCACCCAGGATTTGGAATGCACTCCCTCCTGAAACCAGGCTTATCTCCTCCACGGCACTTTTTAAGAAAGAGGTAAAAGCCATCCTTATGGCCAAGTTCACCTGAACTCTTCTGTTGCTGGAACAGAGACTTTGCACGGCTTTTGTACTAATGGTTACCTGATTGTTTATTGGTATTATATTTTTTACATGATTGCTATCCTATTTTGCTACTCACTTACTACCGACTATTATATTGCTTCCAATAGTTTGTTTAATCACCCTCTTGTTGCCCCTACCCTTTGTTTCTGTAAAGCGCTCTGATATCTGCAAAGATCTTGTTTGCGCTATATAAAACTTTGAATAAAATAAATAAATAAAATAGACTCGCACTCCTATAGACTTGCATCCCTCTAGCCTCCCACTCCATAGGCTCGCACCCCTACAGGCTCAAACCCCTATAGGCTTGCACCCCTATAGGCTCGCAACCCCCACACACCCCTATAGCCTCGCACCCCTATAGCCTCAAACCCCTATAGCATCGAACCCCTATGGAGTCGCACCCCTCTAGGCTCCCACCTATCTAGGATCCGATCCCTATAGGCTTGTGCCCCTACAGGCTGGAACCCCTCTAGGCTCACACCCATCTAGGCTCGCACCCCCCTCACACACCCCATAGGCTTGCACCCCCCATGCACCCCTGTAGGCTCGGATCCCTACAGTCTCTCACCCCTACAGCCTCGCACCCCTACAGCCTCGCACCCCTACGCTATAGGCTGCAACCCCTTTAGGCTCACACCCCACTAGACTCGTAGCCCCCTCACACTACCCATGGGCTCGCACTCCCCACGCACCCCTGTAGGCTCGGATCCCTACAGTCTCACACCCGTATAGTATCGCACCCCTACAGCCGCGCACCCCTATAGGCTCCAACCCCTATAGGCTCCCACCCCTATAGGCTCCCATCCATATAGGCTCCCATCCCTATAGGCTCCCACCCCTATAGGCTCCCACCCCTATAGGCTCGCACCCCTATAAGTTCCCACCCCTCTAGGCTCGTACCTCCCTTGCACTCCTATAGGATTGCACCCCTATACACTCGCACCCCTTTAGGCTAGAACCCCTATGGGCTCATACCCCGATAGGCTCGCACCCCTATAGGCTCGCACCCCTGTAGGCTTGCATCCCCCATTGGCTCGCACCCCCCATTGGCTCGCACCCCTATAGGCTCGAACTCCTCTAGGCTCGAACCCCTCTAGGCTCGAACCCCTCTAGGCTCGAACCCCTCTCGGCTCGCAACCCTCTCGGCTCGCACACCCCCACGCACCCTTCTAGGTTCGCACACCTGTAGGCTCAGATCCCTAGAGTCTCGCACCCCTACAGCCTCGCACACCCCTACGGACTCCAACTCCTACAGGCTCCCACCCCTATAGTCTCCCACCCCTATAGGCTTGCACCCCTATAAGCTCCTACCCTTAAAGGCTCGCACCTCTATATGGCTCGAACCCCTATGGGTTCGCACCCCATAGGCTTGCACCCCTATGGGCTCGTACCCCTATAGGCTTGCACCCCTCAATGGCTCACATCCCTATAGACCCGCACCCCTATAGGCTCGTACCCCTATAGGCTCGCACCCCTATAGGCTCAAACCCCTATGGGCTTAAACCCCTATGGGCTTGCCCCCCTGTGGCTCAGATCCCTACAATCTCGCACCCCTACAGCCTCACACCCCTACAGCCTCGCACCCCTATAGGCTCCCACCCCTCTAGGTTCGAACCCCCCTCGCACCCCTATAGGCTAGAACCCATATGGGCTCGCACCACTATAGGCTTGCACCACTATAGGCTTGCACCCCTATAGGCTTGCACCCCCACCATTGGCTTGCACCCTTAGGGGCTCAAACCCCTAGGGGCTCGTACCCCTATAGGCTTGCACCCCTATGGGCTCACACCCCTATGGGCTCGAACCCCTATAGCCTCGCAACCCTATAGGCTTGCACCGCAATAGGCTCGCAGGCAGAATGCAAGAGATACAAATGGTAATTTCTGGAAAACTAATTACCTTAAAATCCACCGTGAAATCTAAAGTGATGACTTTCAAAAGAAATAAAGTATAGAGAGGACACCCTGGCTCACGCTCCGAGAGGGGACACCCTGGCTCACGGTCTGAGAGGACACCCTGGCTCATGCTCCAAGAGGACACACTGGCTCACGCTCCCAGAGAGGACACCCTGGCTCACGCTCCCAGAGAGGACACCCTGGCTCACGCTCCCAGAGAGGACACCCTGGCTCACGCTCCCAGAGAGGACACACTGGCTCACGGTCCTAGAGAGGACACCCTGGCTCACGCTCCCAGAGAGGACACCCTGGCTCACGCTCCTAGAGAGGACACACTGGCTCACGCTGCGAGAGGACACCCTGGCTCACGCTCCGAGGGGATACCCTAGCTCACGCTCCGAGAGGACACCCTCTCTCACGCTCCTAGAGAGGACACACTGGCTCACGCTCCTAGAGAGGACACACTGGCTCACGCTCCTAGAGAGGACACACTGGCTCACGCTCCTAGAGAGGACACCCTGGCTCACGCTCCTAGAGAGGACACACTGGCTCACGCTCCGAGAGGACACCCTGGCTCACGCTCCCAGAGAGGACACCCTGGCTCACGCTCCCAGAGAGGACACCCTGGCTCACGCTCCCAGAGAGGACACTCTGGCTCACGCTCTGAGGGGATACCCTGGCTCACGCTCCTAGAGAGGACACCCTGGCTCACGCTCCTAGAGAGGACACCCTGGCTCACGCTCCGAGAGGACACCCTGGCTCACGCTCCGAGAGGACAGCCTGGCTCACGCTCCCAGAGAGGACACCCTGGCTCACGGTCCGAGAGGACACCCTGGCTCACGCTCCTAGAGGGGAGGGCTGGCTCACGCTCCTAGAGGGGAGGCCCTGGCTCACGCTCCTAGAGGGGAGGCCCTGGCTCACGCTCCTAGAGAGGACACCCTGGCTCACGCTCCGAGAGAGGACACCCTGGCTCACGCTCCCAGAGAGGACACACACTGGCTCACGCTCCTAGAGGACACACACTGGCTCACGCTCCTAGAGGACACCCTGCCTCATGCTCCTAGAGGACACCCTGGCTCACACTCCTAGAGCGGACACCCAGCCTCAACCTCCAAGTGGACACACCCTGACTCATGCTCCTAGAGAGGACACCCAGGCTCACGCTCCAAGAGAGGACACCCTGGCTCACGCTCATAGAGAGGACACCCTGGCTCACGCTCCGAGAGGACACCCTGGCTCACGCTCCTAGAGAGGACACCCTGGCTCACGCTCCTAGAGAGGACACCCTGGCTCATGCTCCTAGAGAGGACGCCCTGGCTCACGCTCCTAGAGAGGACGCCCTGGCTCACGCTCCTAGAGAGGACACCCTGGCTCACGCTCCTAAAGACGACACCCTGGCTCATGCTCCTAGAGAGGACACACTGGCTCACGCTGCGAGAGGACACCCTGGCTCACGCTCCTAGAGAGGACACCCTGGCTCACGGTCCGAGAGGACACCCTGGCTCATGCTCCGAGAGGACACCCTGGCTCACGCTCCTAGAGAGGACACACTGGCTCACGCTGCGAGAGGACACCCTGGCTCACGCTCCGAGGGGATACCCTAGCTCACGCTCCGAGAGGACACCCTGGCTCACACTCCTAGAGAGGACACCCTGGCACACGCTCCGAGAGAGGACACCCTGGCACACGCTCCGAGAGAGGACACCCTGGCTCACGCTCCTAGAGAGGACACCCTGGCTCACGCTCCTAGAGAGGACACCCTGGCTCACGCTCCTAGAGAGGACACCCTGGCTCACGCTCCTAGAGAGGACACCCTAGCTCACGCTCCTAGAGAAGACGCCCTGGCTCACGCTCCGAGAGGGGACACCCTGGCTCACGCTCCTAGAAAGGACACACTGGCTCACACTCCTAGAGAGGACACCCTGGCTCACGGTCTGAGAGGACACCCCGGCTCACGCTCCTAGAGAGGACGCCCTGGCTCACGCTCCTAGAAAAGACATCCTGGCTCACGCTCCTAGAGGGGACACCCTGGCTCACGCTCCGAGAGGGGACACCCTGGCTCATGCTCCGAGAGGGGACACCCTGGCTCACGCTCCTAGAGGTGAGGCCCCGGCTAACGCTCCTAGAGAGGACACCCTGGCTCACGCTCCGAGAGAGGACACCCTGGCTCACGCTCCCAGAGAGGACACACACTGGCTCACGCTCCCAGAGAGGACACACACTGGCTCACGCTCCTAGAGGACACCCTGCCTCATGCTCCTAGAGGACACCCTGGCTCACGCTCCTAGAGAGGACACCCAGGCTCACGCTCCGAGAGAGGACACCCTGGCTCACGCTCCGAGAGGACACCCTGGCTCACGCTCCTAGAGGACACCCTGGCTCACGCTCCTAGAGGACACCCTGGCTCACGCTCCTAGAGAGGACACCCTGGCTCACGCTCCTAGAGAGGACACCCTAGCTCACGCTCCTAGAGAAGACGCCCTGGCTCACGCTCCGAGAGGGGACACCCTGGCTCACGCTCCTAGAAAGGACACACTGGCTCACGCTCCTAGAGAGGACACCCTGGCTCACGCTCCTAGAGAGGACGCCCTGGCTCACGCTCCTAGAGAGGACGCCCTGGCTCACGCTCATAGAGGACACCCTAGCTCACGCTCCTAGAGGGGACACCCTGGCTCACGCTCCTAGAGGGGACACCCTGGCTCACGCTCCTAGAGGGGACACCCTGGCTCACGCTACTAGAGGGGACACCCTGGCTCACGCTCCTAGAGGGGACACCCTGGCTCACGCTCCTAGAGGGGACACCCTGGCTCACGCTCCTAGAGAGGACACACTGGCTCACGCTGCGAGAGGACACCCTAGCTCACGCTCCTAGAGGACACCCTGGCTCACGCTCCCAGAGAGGACACCCTGGCTCACGCTCCTAGAGAGGACACCCTGGCTAGAGAGGACACCCTGGCTCACGCTCCTAGAGGGGACACCCTGGCTCACGCTCCTAGAGGGGACACCCTGGCTCACGCTCCTAGAGGGGACACCCTGGCTCACGCTCCTAGAGGGGACACCCTGGCTCACGCTCCCAGAGAGGACACCCTGGCTCACGCTCCTAGAGAGGACACCCTGGCTCACGCTCCGAGAGAGGACACCCTGGCACACGCTCCGAGAGAGGACACCCTGGCTCACGCTCCTAGAGAGGACACCCTGGCTCACGCTCCTAGAGGGGACACCCTGGCTCACGCTCCGAGAGAGGACACCCTGGCACACGCTCCGAGAGAGGACACCCTGGCACACGCTCCGAGAGAGGACACCCTGGCTCACGCTCCTAGAGAGGACACCCTGGCTCACGCTCCTAGAGAGGACACCCTGGCTCACGCTCCTAGAAAGGACACCCTGGCTCACGCTCCTAGAGAGGACACCCTGGCTCACGCTCCTAGAGAGGACACCCTAGCTCACGCTCCTAGAGAAGACGCCCTGGCTCACGCTCAGAGAGGGGACACCCTGGCTCACGCTCCTAGAAAGGACACACTGGCTCAAGCTCCTAGAGAGGACATCCTGGCTCACGGTCTGAGAGGACACCCTGGCTCACGCTCCTAGAGAGGACGCCCTGGCTCACGCTCCTAGAAAGGACATCCTGGCTCACGCTCCTAGAGGGGACACCCTGGCTCACGCTCCGAGAGGGGACACCCTGGCTCATGCTCCGAGAGGGGACACCCTGGCTCACGCTCCTAGAGGGGAGGCCCTGGCTCACGCTCCTAGAGAGGACACCCTGGCTCACGCTCCGAGAGAGGACACCCTGGCTCACGCTCCCAGAGAGGACACACACTGGCTCACGCTCCTAGAGGACCCCCTGCCTCATGCTCCTAGAGGACACCCTGGCTCACGCTCCTAGAGAGGACACCCAGGCTCACGCTCCGAGAGAGGACACCCTGGCTCATGCTCCGAGAGGACACCCTGGCTCACGCTCCTAGAGGACACCCTGGCTCACGCTCCTAGAGAGGACACCCTGGCTCACGCTCCTAGAGAGGACACCCTGGCTCACGCTCCTAGAGAGGACGCCCTGGCTCACGCTCCTAGAAAGGACATCCTGGCTCACGCTCCTAGAGGGGACACCCTGGCTCACGCTCCGAGAGGGGACACCCTGGCTCATGCTCCGAGAGGGGACACCCTGGCTCACGCTCCTAGAGGGGAGGCCCTGGCTCACGCTCCTAGAGAGGACACCCTGGCTCACGCTCCGAGAGAGGACACCCTGGCTCACGCTCCCAGAGAGGACACACACTGGCTCACGCTCCTAGAGGACCCCCTGCCTCATGCTCCTAGAGGACACCCTGGCTCACGCTCCTAGAGAGGACACCCAGGCTCACGCTCCGAGAGAGGACACCCTGGCTCATGCTCCGAGAGGACACCCTGGCTCACGCTCCTAGAGGACACCCTGGCTCACGCTCCTAGAGAGGACACCCTGGCTCACGCTCCTAGAGAGGACACCCTGGCTCACGCTCCTAGAGAGGACACCCTAGCTCACTCTCCTAGAGAAGACGCCCTGGCTCACGCTCCGAGAGGGGACACCCTGGCTCACACTCCTAGAAAGGACACACTGGCTCACGCTCCTAGAGAGGACACCCTGGCTCACGCTCCTAGAGAGGACGCCCTGGCTCACGCTCCTAGAGAGGACGCCCTGGCTCACGCTCATAGAGGACACCCTAGCTCACGCTCCTAGAGGGGACACCCTGGCTCACGCTCCTAGAGGGGACACCCTGGCTCACGCTCCTAGAGGGGACACCCTGGCTAACACTCCTAGAGGGGACACCCTGGCTCACGCTCCTAGAGGGGACACCCTGGCTCACGCTCCTAGAGAGGACACACTGGCTCACGCTGCGAGAGGACACCCTAGCTCACGCTCCTAGAGGACACCCTGGCTCACGCTCCCAGAGAGGACACCCTGGCTCACGCTCCTAGAGAGGACACCCTGGCTCACGCTCCTAGAGGGGACACCCTGGCTCACGCTCCCAGAGGGGACACCCTGGCTCACGCTCCTAGAGGGGACACCCTGGCTCACGCTCCTAGAGGGGACACCCTGGCTCACGCTCCTAGAGGGGACACCCTGGCTCACGCTCCTAGAGGGGACACCCTGGCTCACGCTCCGAGAGAGGACGCGCTGGCTCACGCTACTAGAGAGGACACCCTGGCAAACGCTCAAAGAGAGGACACACTGGCTCATGCTCCGAAAGGACACACTGGCTCACGCTCCTACATCTGCACCACAGAGGCCACTTCCAACACACAAACCAGCAAAGAGAAAGCTAGGGAGGACGTTGTCTTCTATAAAATGCTTCAGGAATTCCTCAGCGGAGGAAGCATTCCTCCCCTGCAGGCAGGCTTCCATGGAAACGTGGAGAATGCCCAACACTTACATTCTGCACACTCCACTTGGTGGGAAGAGGGAACCCCAGCTCAGGAATGTGAAAAGGAACTAAACGAAGAGGGACTCCCAGACCCACGGGTAGAGACCCAGCAAGGCTGGGGAGAGAGGCTGTGAAGGCTTCCTGGGGTGAGAGAGAGGCCCACTGGGTGGAGGGGCAAACCCTGCAGGAGAGAAAGAAAAGACACTGGTGCGAGAGAGGCCCACTGGGTGGAGGGGCAAACCCTGCAGGAGAGAAGAAGAGGCACTGGTGAGAGAGAGGCCACTGGGTGGAGGGGCAAACCCTGCAGGAGAGAAAGAAAAGACACTGGTGAGAGAGAGGCCCACTGGGTGGAGGGGCAACCCCTGCAGAAGAAAAAGAAGAGGCACTGGTGAGAGAGAGGCCACTGGGTGGAGGGGCAAACCCTGCAGGAGAGAAAGAAGAGGCACTGGTGAGAGAGAGGCCACTGGGTGGAGGGGCAAACCCTGCAGGAAAGAAAGAAGAGGCACTCGTGAGAGAGAGGCCCACTGGGTGGAGGGGCAAACCCTGCAGGAAAGAAAGAAGAGGCACTCGTGAGAGAGAGGCCCACTGGGTGGAGGGGCAAACCCTGCAGGTGAGAAAGAAGAGACACTGGTGAGAGAGAGGCCCACTGGGTGGAGGGGCAAACCCTGCAGGAGAGAAAGAGGCACTGGTGAGAGAGGCCCACTGGGTGGAGGGGCAACCCCTGCAGGAAAGAAAGAAGAGGCACTCGTGAGAGAGAGGCCCACTGAGTGGAGGGGCAAACCCTGCAGGAGAGAAAGAAGAGGCACTGGTGAGAGAGAGGCCCACTGGGTGTAGGGGAAACCCCTGCAGGAGAGAAAGAGGCACTGGTGAGAGAGAGGCCCACTGGGTGGAGGGGCAAACCCCTGCAGGAGAGAAAGAGGCACTGGTGAGAGAGAGGCCCACTGGGTGGAGGGGCAAACCCCTGCAGGAGAGAAAGAGGCACTGGTGAGAGAGAGGCCCACTGGGTGGAGGGGCAACCCCTGCAGGAGAGAAAGAGACACTGGTGCGAGAGAGGCCCACTGGGTGGAGGGGCAAACCCTGCAGGAAAGAAAGAAGAGGCACTCGTGAGAGAGAGGCCCACTGGGTGGAGGGGCAAACCCTGCAGGAAAGAAAGAAGAGGCACTCGTGAGAGAGAGGCCCACTGGGTGGAGGGGCAAACCCCTGCAGGAGAGAAAGAGGCACTGGTGAGAGAGAGGCCCACTGGGTGGAGGGGCAAATCCTGCAGGTGAGAAAGAAGAGACACTGGTGAGAGAGAGGCCCACTGGGTGGAGGGGCAAACCCTGCAGGAGAGAAAGAGGCACTGGTGAGAGAGGCCCACTGGGTGGAGGGGCAACCTGCTGGTTCCGGTAATGCCTAAATGACATTAGGGTTTCTCTGCAAACGAGCCTCGTTTATTATGCGTGAGGATTCTTGGAATCACAGCAGGGCACCACCTCCTGCATAATAACTATGTACAAGTACTAGTCCGACATGACACAGCAAGGTATATCCCCTGTGGGTACCAATTAGGGTCTATATACACCATATCTTCCTGAGGCGGGAGAGGTGAAAAGGACTCCCATGCCAACACACTGATGTGAGATGCTGAGGTTCCTGCACACAGACGCTCCAGCTCGCAGTGGTCTGACATCCCTTGCGGGGTGTTCACCTCGAGACAAAGACGGGTTCCCACAGTCTCTCACTTCAGGTAATGGGGTTGACTTTATTCTAGAGGGATTCTTGGCTTTACACCCACTAACATGCGAGGTTCATTCAGGTACTTCTAGTTAGGGTTGCATCGTAGGAGTACGCATTACCACTGTCATGTATTTTATATACTTGCCTGTATTCGTCGTTTTAGCACGATGGTAGAAATCTACCATCCTTTTACTCTGTTAGTGCTTATTATAATTTATATCTGTTGCTGTCTAATGGTTGTTTCAGCACACCTATTTTACCCTATAATGACGCTGGTTCAATAAATGCTTATTGAAAAACGTCCCACCGTTTATTCTGTGTATCTCTCTCAGACGAAGTGAGCACATCGTGAAAGAGCTCTCCAACCCCAACGCAGGAAGCAACGACATCACCCCTTCGCAAGACCTCTGCAACTCCCTCGCCTCCTACTTCCACAACAAGATCGCGGACATACACAACAGCTTCAGCATCCAATCGACGCACGCCACGACCACAGCAACGCCGCCCACCACCACCCTCCGCGCCTGGACTCCGGTCAACACCGAAGACACTGTCCGCATGATGAACTCCGTCCACTCCGGATCCCCGACCGACCCCTGCCCCCACCACGTCTTCAACAAGGCGGACGCTGTCATCGCACCCCACCTGCGGGACATCATCAACACCTCCTTCGACACCGCCACCTTCCCTGAGAGCTGGAAGCACGCCGAACTCAGCGCTCTACTCAAGAAACCCACAGCGGACCCCACCGAACTCAAGAATTACCGCCCCATCTCGCTCCTCCCGTTTCCAGCCAAAGTCATCGAGAAGACCGTCAACAGACAGCTTGCCGCCTTCCTCGAGACGAACGGATCCCTCGACCCCTCACAGTCTGGGTTCCGAGCGAACCACAGCACCGAGACCGCCCTCATCGCCGCCACCGACGACATCCGAGCCCTGATGGACAACGGAGAAACAGCGGCCCTCATCCTCCAAGACCTGTCCGCGGCCTTCGACACTGTCTGCCACCGCACCCTAGTGCAGCGCCTCAGCAACGTCAGAATCCAGGAGAAGGCACTGGAATGGATCATCTCCTTCCTCGATGGAAGAACACAGAGAGTCCGCCTACCACCGTTCAAGTCAGAGGCCACCGAAGTCATCTGCGGCGTCCCCCAAGGATCCTCGCTGAGCCCCACCCTCTTCAACGTCTACATGAGCCCCCTCGCGGCCATCGCACGCCAACACAACCTCAACATAATCTCCTATGCCGACGACACCCAGCTGATCCTCTCCCTGACCAACGACCCCGCCGCCGCCAGAGCCAATCTGCACGAAGGGATGAAAGATGTAGCCGAGTGGATGACAACCAGCCGCCTGAAACTGAACTCAGACAAGACGGAGGTCCTCATCCTGGGCTCCTCGCCCTCCGCCTGGGACGACTCCTGGTGGCCCCCCGCCCTGGGCACCGCACCCAAACCGACGGACCACGCACGGAACCTGGGTTTCATCCTGGACTCCTCCCCCTCCATGACTAGGCAAGTCAACGCTATCTCCTCATCGTGCTTCAACATCCTACGCATGCTACGGAAGATCTTCTGGTGGATCCCCACCGAGACCAGGAAGACCGTCACCCAGGCCCTCGTCACCAGCCGACTGGACTACGGCAACGCCCTCTACGCCGGTACCACCGCCAAGCTCCAGAAGAGACTCCAGCGGATCCAGAACGCCTCAGCCAGACTCATCCTCGACATCCCACGAACCAGCCACATCTCCGGACATCTGAGAGACCTGCACTGGCTCCCCGTCAACAAGAGAATCACCTTCCGTCTCCTCACCCACGCACACAGAGCCCTACACGATCAAGGCCCGAGCTACCTCAACAACTGAGTCAACTTCTACGCTCCCAAACGCCACCTCCGCTCGGCCAATCATGCCCTCGCCGCCGTCCCCCGCATCCGAAGAGCGACAACTGGAGGAAGGTCCTTCTCCTACCTGGCCGCCAAGACCTGGAACTCCCTCCCGACCGACCTGCGCCTGACCCAAGACCACCTCTCCTTCAGGAAGAAGCTCAAGACCTGGCTGTTCGAGCAGTAACGGCTCCCCCCCCCCCCAAGCGCCTTGAGACCCTACGGGTAAGTAGTGCGCTTTATAAATGTCTTTGATTGATTGATTGATGTGACTGAGCAAAAAGTATTTGTTGGACTTGGCCCTTCTAGCAGGTTCACCCCTAAACTTTTTGCTTTGATATGTGACTTGGTGTTGGTTGTTTTTGGCTTCTGCGCACTTTACCACTGTGTCCCAGTGTAAAGTGCGTGCGTGTTGTGAGATTGGCCTGCCCTCCCATAGGAATGCATGGGGAATGTATGTGTCCATGTTAGTTCCTGATGTGTAGGGAGTGCAGGGTCGAGTTTGGTATGTGCGAATTCGTGAGACTGAATGCTGCGCGATGATGTGTGCGGCGTTAATGTGTCTAGTGTGGAAGTGCCACTTCTAGAGGTTGGCATGTCGGTTTAATAAAGGTGCAGTGACTGTCTGGCTTGTGATTGGCTGGAGCTGGCTGGTGAGCCTGGCTCCAGGAGTCAGGATGGGTCTGCCCCAGTGGTGAATAGAGAGATTGACAGCCAGATGGGTGGGAGGAGTGCACCTGGGACCTGAATAGGGCTGGGCCTTCCCTACACAATGCTGGCTCCACCCCCTGTGGTGTGTCTGATGTCCCTAGCCTGGCCAGTGAATGGGGAGAGGGGCTGAGCACAACAGAGTGCTCCAAAACCAGCTGCGACTGGTTTTTCCCCCACCCTGCACCCTCAAACAAAGGATAAGTGTATATAAAAAGGGGCTGTGACCCCATACAAAATGTTCTCTTCCCTGATCCTACCTTGAGGGGGGCCTGCTGCTGCTGGGCACCAGGAGGACCGCCACTGGGGACTGCCTCCCTGCCTGGAGGGGCTTGTGAGCTGGCCCCTGGGCCCAGCCTTTGCCCCCCCCCCCCCACCTTCTACTAAGACTTTTTGCTGGACTTTTGCCTGGATTTGTGGTTGTGTTGGCTAAAGCGCCTGGGATGCGCTTTGTTCCTACTTTCCAGGAGCGCTGTTGTGTTCACTTGCAGCCCGGAGCTGCAATCCCCTTCCTTGGTCTTCCGTCTGGATTCTCTCCATTACGGTCGCTCCCCCAGCACTCCATCCGCAAAACAGAAGCCTTCTCCTCGCTGCCTGCCTCGCTTGCCCTGATACCTGCTGCCTGCCGCCCTGTTACAGCGCTCATTCCTCAGCGCTTGGTATCGTTTTGTTTTGCTCTGCTCGCACTGATTTCATCTAATTAATCACATAGCTGTTGTGCGCTTAGCTGCGTCTTTGCTCGCATTGATTTAATCGTAATTAATTAATTAGCTGTTGTGCGCGCTTAGCATCGTTTTTACCCGCATTTCACTCGTATTGAATTGAATTGAATTCACAGTTTGCTCACACTGCCTCTTTGTGATCTACTGTATAGCGGCGGATGTTACAGTTATTGAAGCGTCTCTTTGGATACTTTATATCAACATTTATTGACTGAAGCTCCGGCTGTGCCCCAGTTTCGATTTCTCACCGGGCGGCCATTTGAGTTTGTTTGTACTTTTAACGTGACTCCTCCCAGACCCCGCCTCCCAGCTGACCCTCCCAGGCTCCGCCCCCTCCACCATCCATTTATGGCCAATGCCCCCACGCGCAGCGTCCACGCGCTTCGGCCGCGCCGAAGGTGCGCCAAAGGTAAGCCCGTCTACGCCCGTCCGCGCCTGGACCGCGCCCAGCGCCATACCCCCTGGTCCTCGTAATGCCCACCCCTCCCGCATTTCTTACGATGCCACCACCCTCCTAGCCCTTAACCCCGGCCGTTCCCCCAACTGCGTCCAAGCCGCTCCTGGACACACCCATGGACCCTTTGCCTGCTACTCCTGCAAGTTCGACGGCGCCAAGAACAACTCCTCATCCACGAACACACAACAGATATCCGATCCCAACCACCTACAATGCTTCCTGCTCAACACCCGCTCGGTCCACAGACACGCCATTGACCTCTGGAATCTACTCGACACCATCTCTCCGGACGTCGCCTTCCTAACAGAAACATGGATGAATGCCTCTTCAGCCCCAGACATCACCATCGCCATCCCGGAAGGCTATAAGATCATTCGCAAGGACCGTACCGGCCACACAGGAGGAGGCATCGCTATCGTCCATAAGAAATCCCTCCGCATCTCAACCAACTCAGACGTCAACCTCGCCAACTCTGAACACCTTCACTTCCAGATCCACATCGACCCCAAGACCACACTCAGAGGCACCCTCCTTTACAGGCCACCAGGACCCCTCGCACAATTTAGCGAAGACATCACGGACTTCATCACTCCACACGCGCTCCCCTCCGAAGACTACATTCTACTGGGAGACCTCAACTTTCACCTTGATAAGAACAACGACCGCAACACCACCACCCTTTTGGACAACCTCGCAAACCTCGGACTTAAACAACTTGTCTCTACCCCCACCCACATCGCAGGTCACACACTCGACCCTATCTTCACCTCCAGCAAGCATGTTTCCTTCAGCCACACCACAGCTCTCCTTTGGTCTGACCACAGCTGCGTTCACTTCACCTACAACAAGCCCTCATCCAACAACCACCCCCAACCCACTCTGCAAAGAAACTGGAACAAAATCACCATCGACCAGATCTCCTCATCACTTCTTCAAAAGCCCCCCGCCCACTCCTCAAACCCAGACCAAGCAGCCACCAACCTCACCCAATGGTTATCCAACAGCGCCGACATCCTAGCACCACTGAAAAAACGACAAATCAAACTAGGCAGCAAGAAGGCCTCCTGGTTCAACGTTGATCTTAAGAAATCCAAGAAACTCTGTCGCTCCCTCGAGAAGGCCTGGAAAAAAGACCCAACCGCCAGCACCAAGGACGCCTTCAAAAACGCCACCCGCATTCACCACCAACTAATCCGAAATGCCAAGAAAGCAGCCTTCAAGGACCGTCTAGATAACAACGCCCACAACAGCAAGGAACTATTCAACATCGTCAAGGAATTTACCAACCCCTCAGCCAACTCCAACGACATCACCCCCTCTCAAGCCCTCTGCGACTCCCTAGCCTCATTCTTCCACAACAAAATTGCAGACATCCACAACAGCTTCGACAACCATCCAGAAGACCAACCCTCCCAATCCCCTGCAGGACCTCCACCCCCCCTGAACATCCTCAATGACTGGAAGCCAATTTCCACTGAGGACACCATCCGTCTGATGAACTCTATCCACTCAGGATCCCCCACAGACCCCTACCCTCACCACATCTTTAACAAAGCAGACTCCATCATTGCACCGCACCTCCGAGACGTCATCAACTGCTCCCTCAACTCCGCAACCTTCCCGGAAAGCTGGAAAGATGCCAAACTCAGCGCCCTCCTGAAGAAACCCACAGCTGACCCCACCGAACTCAAAAACTATCGCCCTATCTCACTCCTTCCATTCCCGGCCAAAGTCATCGAGAAAGCTGTCAACAACCAGCTCGCCACATTCCTCGAAACCAACAAATCCCTCGACTACTCACAGTCCGGCTTCCGAGCCAAGCACAGCACCGAAACCGCCCTCATCGCAGCAACAGACGACATTCGAACTCTGCTGGACAATGGAGACACAGTCGCCCTCATCCTCCTCGACCTCTCCGCAGCATTCGACACAGTCTGCCATAGCACCCTTCTACAGCGACTCAAAAACATCGGAATCCAAGGAAAAGCCCTGGAATGGATCACCTCGTTCCTCTCCGGAAGAACCCAGAGAGTCCGCCTCCCACCATTCAAGTCAGAGGCCACTGAAGTCATCTGCGGCGTACCTCAAGGGTCCTCACTCAGTCCCACCCTCTTCAACGTCTACATGAGCCCCCTTGCGGCCATCGCACGCCAACACAACCTCAACATCATCTCCTACGCCGACGACACTCAACTGATCCTATCACTCACCAGAGACCCAAACACAGCCAAAACCAACCTACACGAAGGAATGAAAGAAGTAGCCGAATGGATGAAGCACAGCCGTCTAAAACTGAACTCAGACAAAACAGAAGTCCTCATCTTAGGTACCTCCCCCTCCGCCTGGGACGACTCTTGGTGGCCAGAGGCCCTTGGAAAAGCACCCACCCCGACGGACCACGCACGAAACCTGGGCGTCATCCTGGATTCCTCACTCTCGATGAACAGACAAGTCAACGCCGTTACTTCATCTTGCTTCAACATTCTTCGCATGCTCAAAAAAACATTCCGCTGGATCCCTACCGAAACTAGAAAAACAGTCACCCACGCTCTGGTCAAGAGCCGACTAGACTACGGAAACACCCTCTATGCCGGCACCACCGCAAAACTCCAGAAAAAACTACAACGCATCCAGAACGCCTCAGCCATGCTCATACTAGACATCCCGCGTAAAGAACACATCTCTGATCACCTGAAAAACCTCCACTGGCTCCCCGTCAATAAGAGGATCACTTTCCGGCTCCTAACCCACGCACACAAAGCACTCTACGAAATCGGACCCGAATGCCTCAACACACGACTATCCTTCTACACCCCCTCCCGCCAGCCACGGTCCTCCAACCAAGCCCTTGCCAATATACCTCGCATCAACAAAACCACCATGGGAGGTAGATCCTTCTCCTACCTAGCAGCTAAAACTTGGAACTCACTTCCCACTCACCTTCGCCTTACTCAGAACCACCTAGCATTCAGAAAGCAACTCAAAACATGGATATTCGACAAGTAACTCTCCACCCTTCTACAAGCGCCTTGAGACCCTCTGGGTATGTAGCGCGCTATACAAATCTATTGACTTGACTTGACTTGAGGGATTCCCCGGCGTTGGGATCCCCCATTTGGCCAATCTTCGGCGCAGGTGCCACCCCACTCATTTGCCAGGTTAATATCCCTGGCGGGTGCCCTCCCCGCCACGGACTTGAGGCTGAAGTGCTTATTATTTTTTATGTAGCCCCCCCCACGTAGGTGCCCACCCCACCAGGGATGTTATACTTTACCGGGTGCCTACCCCGGATTGCCGCCGACAAAGAGATCCACACTACGGGCCGCCGCTCTGCCCACGGCGACCCGGAAGTGCCCCAGCAGGAAGCAGCAGGAGCCTACCCCGCGCTCCTGTGAGTGGCCGAAGGAAACGTGTGGGAGAGACTGCTGGAGCGGAAGGTCCCAGCTGTCAGAGAAGGGCTGTTGCCAGCGAGGTTCCCCGAGTGAAGGGAGAGCCCCGCAGCCCAGCAGAAGAGCCACTCCAGGAAGCAGCGCCGGAGGAGGAGCCCCCGCCACAGGTCCCGGTGAGTGGGGCTGTGTTGTGCCACTTGTCGGGGTCTCCATGCGCTCCGTAGTGCAGCTGGCCCCAGTGGGTGACCCGGCCCCTCTCCAGAGCGGGCCGGCCATTGCGGGCCGCTCCCGCGTTTAGGGGCATTTGGTGCTGAGACCCCCGTGGCTCCCACGTCTGAGGGCCATTGTCTTTCGAGTCCCCCGAGAGTGACTCCAACGACGCGGGCATTTGTAAGTCGAGCCCGAAAGGCTACTGGGGGCATTTGCTGATTTTGAGTCCCTCAAGTGGGACTCCAACAATTCCGGGCATTTCCTCAGAGCCCACGAGAGGTTCCTGGGGGCATTGTTGTTGCAAGCCCACAAGGGCTCAGAGGGGCCATTATTTTGCGAGTCCCCCGAGCGGGACTCCAACGATTCGAGGGGCATTGTAGAGGGTAGAGCGGCCCCGGTTGGCAGCGGGCCGCTCCCCCAGTTTGAAGGGCACCTTTCTTTCGAGCCCACAAGGCTCCTGAGGCCCAGTCATGGTGGAGAATGACTGGGCCAAATATAACTACAGATACACGAAAATTGGAAATTAATATTTGTATCCTCTCTCTTCCCCACGAGAATCCGAGGCCGATGGAGCAGTCTTTCAAACACAGCAGGTAGTCCCAATAGAAGAGGGACAAAGAATTCTGGGCTGTAGATGCAGCTAAGGTTCCCCAAATGAACGTCCGTACATAGTCCTGGCGCAGCAACACGTCTCTTGTGTATCTGTAGTTATATTTGTGAAGTAGTGTGGCTCACTGGTTAGAGGCGGCAGACCCGAGAGCAGAGGACGGCCCGGGACCAGGGTTCGATTCCCGACGCGGCAGGTTTCTGGACCAGGGTCAGCGGACTCGATAATTCTCTCGCCTCGGTGCCCACTCTGTTCAGCGATCACACTCGGCAACTCTGGGCACTAGCTTGCCTCATCTTCACTAACGGCCCCACCAGACCGCCGGGGATGCCTGGTCTCACCCTGGAGATACCCATTAAGGGACCATCTCTCAGGGAAGCCAGGAAGGGTTTCGCAGCGGTCGAAGCGCGGAGGTACCCCTTCGGGAGTGATTCCTGCGCTATATAAGCACACAATTAATCAATTTTTTTTAATTAATTTGGCCCCGTCATCCTCCACTATTTTTCACACCTCAGACAATTGATATTCCTGGTGTGCCCCCGAGCTTACCCATGTGGGCTCAACCTCTTGGACAACAGATAGTGACCGGCTACACGGAACTGAGCGGCACGCCTTTCCCCCTATTCTCTGGATTGTACTTATACTTGCTATCCAGAGTCTCAAGATATAGCCCCTATGATTTTTTGTATCTCGCCTTCAATAACAAGATTGTTTCTGTGAAAACTCAAGAGATTCAACACTGTGAAGAAACTTATATGAATTTCCTTGCGCCCTGACGAAGGAACTGTGGATATTTGTCCTTTCCGAAATGCGCGTCAGCGCCATGTTTTTGCTTGTGTTATTTTTGTCCTTGTTTCTTTTTTTGTAATCCTTTATCTTGTTTATTGTGCCTTGCTTTTTTCTCTTGGTGTATGACAGATGTGGATAATTGAGTGGATGCCTGTATGTATGAACTTGGTTGGGGCTATCTGGATGGGTTTCTTTTGATCAATATGCATTGCATAGATATTTATATGGAGTGTTTTTCTATGAAACTATTACGTTTTGACTCTAAATAATAAAACTATATGTTTTTCTAAATAACGTTTTCTGTGTGGGACAATGATGGTATGTGAAAATTAATGGATATATTAACTACAGTTATTTAATGTTTGGAAGAGGTTCCTGTTTTTTTTTTGAACGAGTGAGTAGAGACAGGGGGGGCTGAAGGTGCACAGGAGAGAGGGAGGCCCTTGGTTTGACTACCAAGAGCCTCGGCCGACCTAGTCTGGATGTTTTGGTCTCGCCTAGGCAGCGCTTGCACTGTCTTTTCGAGACATGCTGTATTCAGGTATGGAATTGAAGCTCTGCCCATTTTCCACTCATCTTTTCAATCGGCTCCGGTTAGTGTCCTTTCTAAATGGCTGCTATTGATTCGTGAATAGGCTTAGTAGTCCCTCTTTAGTACCTTATTTTCTCATGTTGTAACCTCCCACGAGAACTGGCCCTTTTATGTTATGTTTTAATTACAGTCGGTGAGCTCTCTTTTCTTAAAGGGCTTTCTCCCATTGCATGCACGGCATTCTTTCCTGCAACTGTGCCCACTTTTCAACTCTCTACTGACTATCTGTTCCTCATTGCTAGGCGCCGCGCTTTAGGTTTCAGCACGACGCCCACTTTCAAATTAACAACACAGGAGCCACGCTTAATATTCTAGGAGGCGCCCGCTTTTATAAAGCACGAGCACGCAGCTCCTAATTAGCAACAGTGGCAGCCACACCTTTAGCTCTCACAACTTCCCTTCGCCTTTACATTCACAGGGGTGGTGTGCACGCCCTCCATGACTCTAGGACTTGTCTGCTGTTGATGGTTGCTCCGTGCCGACCTCCTGTTTGTGTGGGTGTGATTGATGGCTCTTGGGTTTGGAGGAATGAAGCGGGTGCCGCCTTTCCTTTGTTTTGCCCCTTCAAGCTCTTTTGGCTCCCCCCCACTCAGCACAAACGCAATTGTTCCCTTAATGAGGCGGCAACCCCTCATCAGTACTCACTCCTCGTCTACTGCTCTGCCCGACCTCCTCCCTCCGCTCCCGGGGTCTCCCCGCCCCACCATGGAACAAATGTACAGCCCGCAGTTTGTAAGTGCTGGAACCCGCAGACACCGGCATAGATGTATAAGTCTCACCCGCCTCAAGAGGTCCCGCTGGGGCCAAATGCTTGTTTTAAGCATGTTCATGTTATTGAATGGATTTCCTCTATTTACATTGCCTTCTTTTTGTATCTCTGTCTGTTTTTTTGTTGTCTTCGCTATGTACGTATGTTGTTGATTGACCGCACTCGGTTGGTGTGTTATTTAACGTCTTCCCTGCTCTGGAGTATGTATTTTGTTTCTGTATAGTGTCTTTGTGTGTGCGTGTTTGATGCTAATTTCTTTTTGTGTATGTGCAGGTTTTGTGTCTGATGCCGATTGGTTTCCGTGTGTGTTTTTTTGTGTTTGTGTTTGCAGCTTATTCGGTTCGGCGTGTGAGAGACTGTGTGTGTGTGTTTGGCACATACGACCTTTCATATTTGTGCCAGTCGGCTATGAACTTTAGTTTGCGCCCGTTCCTTTAAATTAGGAGCAGACACCCAGTGCTGTGTTAAAGGGCAGTGAACCGGTCCTTTTTGGTGGATTTATTTTAAGCTGAGCTGTCGAACATCCAGTTGCTTGGCACCGGTTGACAGAGTTAATTTGTTCTATCCAGCAGACATTTCGCATTCCTGGTTGCAGGTCACAGTAGCTGCAGCATTTCGGATAAAACGCCTGTGGATGTCCTGTACACCTGTGCAGGGACCCAATCCTATTTTACTTTATCTGGATCAGACATTTTGGTGCTCTTCCCCTGGTTCCAAAGGATAATGTGAGGGATTGAGCTCACCTCTGATGTCGATGTAGTTGGAAAAGGCACAATATACCTCAGGGCTCTAAAGTCCCTCGTGTGCGCCGCCTGCTTGCTGCCGGGATCCGTTCCACAAGTTTAGTTGGTCTTTCATCGCGGCTAGGCTGATATAATAAGCCCCATTGAATTGAGTAACACGAAACCTGTTGTATACAGTACTGCCTCAAGAATGTAGCAGCGGAAGAGCTCTAAAAAAGCTTTTGCAATGCAATAGGTCTCGCAATACGGACTTTTTGAACTATTGGCCTTGCATTATTATCTGCAAAGGCAATAGCTCAAACCCTTAGTAACGAAAGACCTATTGTATTGCAAATGCTTGTTTTAATCAGGAGGGAGACAGAGATTGGGAGGCGGATCTTCATATTCTGGGTGGGGTAGATCTTCATGAAGTAGTCCCCTCTCCTCTGACATGTCAGGCACTGGTCTGTAATCCGTTTCTTCAACACAACCCAAGACAAGCCAGGCCGCAGCATGCTGGGCCGTTGTAGCTGAAGTCCAGGGGTGAGGGTGAGCGCCATAATCATGGTCATCTTGGAGGATGGAGGGGGGCAGGGCTGGTGATAACTGATTAATACGAGGTACGAATGAGTCCAGACTCAAACAGCACCCCAAGATGTCTTTCCAAGGGTCACTACTTCCATGACCACCATTGCTGGTCCTACAAAGAAGGGCGTTTGCCCGTATCCAAATGAAAAGTAAGTTCCACCAAACATAGTGACAGGCGCCCTAGGTCCCCCTTCACTCTGAGGATGACCTTCCTGTGGTCCAACTGGCCAAAGGAGGAAGATACAGATTGGAAAGTTCTGGGCTCAGTGCGGACCCCTCGGGACCCCTTCACTGGTAGGTTTTGTGGACGAACAAACATTCCTCAATCTAGGGGATTGAGTCCGGTTGGATATGAAAGTAGAGAACCACTCAAGGAGTGACCCACCGGTCCCCAACCCCGCCAGATATATCTCAAGTCGAGAGAGTAAAGTTCAGAGGAATTAGGGTAGGGCGTTAAAAGTGCCTGAGCTGTGGCCGTGTGACTACCTGCTCCTCATTTTATCAATCTGACAGACCTGCTATGCTTTGGCATGCAGCGAGGCTAGTGTAACAAGTTTCCTGATGTCAGCATGTTACTCACTAGAAGAGCGCTGGACTCTGCTGGCCAGTGTCGCCTTCATCACCCTAGGACTGAGGGACCAACACAGTCACCCCGACGACCACACCTCAACTGGGGCATCTTTTCCCTTTGCCTGTATCCTCAGCATCAGGACCACTCCATTGAAGTCAATGGCGGTCCATCCATAGGACCTTCAGCCTCCTGCATCCCTTGCATCAGGACCGCTCCATTGACCTCTATAGCGGCCCATCCATAGGACCTTCAGCCTCCTGCATCCCTTGCATCAGGACCGCTCCATTGAAGTCGATGGCGGTCCATCCATAGGACCTTCAGCCTCCTGCACCCCTTGCATCAGGACCACTCCATTGAAGTCGATGGCGGTCCATCCATAGGACCTTCAGCCTCCTGCATCCCCTGCATCAGGACCGCTCCATTGAAGTCGATGGCGGTCCATCCATAGGACCTTCAGCCTCCTGCATCCCTTGCATCAGGACCACTCCATTGAAGTCGATGGCGGTCCATCCATAGGACCTTCAGCCTCCTGCATCCCTTGCATCAGGACCGCTCCATTGAAGCCTATGGTGGTCCATCCATAGGGCCTTCAGCCTCCTGCATCCTTTGCACCAGGACCCCTCCATTGACCTCTATGGCGGTCCATCCATAGGACCTTCAGCCTCCTGCATCCCTTGCATCAGGACCACTCCATTGAAGTTGATGGCGATCCATCCATAGAACCTTCAGCCTCCTGCATCCCTTGCATCAGGACCGCTCCATTGAAGTCGATGGCGGTCCATCCATAGGACCTTCAGCCTCCTGCATCCCTTGCATCAGGACCACTCCATTGAAGTCGATGGGGGTCCATCCATAGGACCTTCAGCCTCCTGCATCCCTTGCATCAGGACCCCTCCATTGACCTCTATGGCGGTCCATCCATAGGACCTTCAGCCTCCTGCATCCCTTGCACCAGGACCCCTCCATTGACCTCTGTGGCGGTCCATCCATAGGACCTTCAGCCTCCTGCATCCCTCCCATCAGGACCACTCCATTGAAGTCGATGGCGGTCGTCTAGTGATGTTTGCAGCTTGTGGCCAGGTAACAGCCCAATGTATCCTCTCCGGCCCCCAGACCTCCGTCCTGCTCGAACTGGTGGCCCAACCCAGGCTGGAATAAAAACTTTTCAAACGTTGACAAACTTTTTGTTTATTATTGCTTGTTCGCAGTTGCACTTAAAAGTATTTAAAAGTTCTAAAACCTTTATCTCCGGAATCCTCCCCAAGGTCTTTAATATTCAAATAAATATGCCTGCTGTTAATAGATTGTTGTTGCATCTCCTTCGTGTTGTGTGACTTTCTTGTTTGGTGCTAAGTAGTAATTGCTCATTCGCAGGTCTGGGGGCTCTGCATCCAGTCCAGGGGTTTGGAATGCGCATTATATTAATGGGTGGAATCTGCAGCGGTTCATTTGGGGAAAGGCCCCCTTCTTCATTCTGTACAGTAAGTAAAGTGCATCGCCTCACACCGTGACCTCCCCAACGGGGACCCATCGTGTACCTCTACTTCGCTATGCACACACGGAGGGGCTCCACAGGCCTGCGAAGTGTCAGGGTTGGGGATGTTCCTCTGTGGTGTTGCCTCGCTTTGCTCGGTCTGCACTCTGACGACATTTCGGATCAGCTCAGCCTCCATAGAACTTCGTCTGGCCTGTGGGGTTCTCTCGGGTTGTACTGCCTCTGCACTAGTACAAGGGGGCCGATTCCTCCCTCCGTTTCATGGTACAGGGGCTCACATGTGTGGTGCGTGCATGCGTGGCGCGCGCATGCGTGGCACGTGCATACGTGGCGCCTGCATGCGTGGCGCGTGCATGCGAGGCACATGCAGACAGTTCCACACCTCAGCCTTTCCAATACAATCTGCAATCATGAAACCTCCGTTCAAGGGACTAGTGTGGCTGTTCCCCCAAGAGGTGACCATGGGAGGTATCAACACCAGCCTCGCTCCTCAGGGATTACGGTTACCTCGGAGAAGGACCTCAGAATAGGCATTGAAGGGCCCACTTCATCACCACTCGTCTAAAATTGATAACTGTGGAACAACAATTTGGTTTGCTGTTACTACCAAACTGTAAATATTCCAGAGGACTTATCTGCTGGAACCTTTTACTTCTATTTGTCTCTGCAACTGCTTTTTCATTCCTGATTATTTGAATTCTCTTTTCTTTCTGCTGACAATGACTGGTGCTCTTTGTCCTTCTGATTTCATGTCTTGAAGCATTCCCTTCATTCTGACTTTAAATGCTGCCCTCTGAGACTGTCCCTGTAAATACAATGGGCAGTGATGTCTGCTAAGGCAGAAGTGGAGGTGGCTCCGCCCACTGCTGCAGAGGCGGCATGTTACATACGAACACATGTTACATACGAAGCAGCAGTCCTGAGAGAGGCGCTCCGCAAGATCAGACCCTCCTCACATGACGGGTGAACAGCATGAGGGACAGAGCAGCCCACAATAATCAATCGAAAACATTGATCACCTCAGCGTCCTCTCTGAACTGACACAGGAACAGGCCCCGACATGGCTCACCAAAACACCAATTCCAACTTCACCCCAGGCTTCCGTCAAAAACATAAATCGCATTATAACTTCACTATATAAGTCTGCCATTCTGTTCCGCTGAGTCGTACATTTTTTCGTTGTTTTTTATTTTACAGAGTTTTATATCGTGCAAACTCGACCTGAGGGTATCAGAGCCCTTTACACGGGACACATTCATTTTTGTTGGGGACGAGGAAATTACGGGATTTACCCAGAATCACAGGATGTTGAGCGCCTTTGCCGAGACTCGAACCCGGTTCCCCAGCTTGGAGGTCGACCGCCCTAGCTGTTAAGCCAACTCCTCTCCCAAATATATACACATACAGTTTTCACACACACAAATATGATATATATATATATATATATATAAAGTTCCACAAGAAGAGTTTTCAAAGCGCAGGGACACCTTTAAATGAAAGACAAATTCAATCTTCTCGCATGCCTCGCCTGATGCGTTTCAGAGACAGACTCTTTCCTCAGAGGCCACATGCTCTGCAGTGATTGTTTCAAAACTTCACCAACTGATTATCCCCTCTTTAAGTATCACGCCCATCCAGCATTTGAAATGTTGCATCACGGGAGTTGGAGTGCAAATTAAACCCAGGCATGCGAGAAGATTGAAAGGAAAGGCAACTTGTGGAACTATTATATATACACAGAAAAAAAACATAGATTTCAGGGGCGTTGTAGTTAGCTGGACATTTCACTCAGACAAAACCATTGAAATTCCCCCACAATGCACTGCTGAGACGTCACTCAGGGCTCGAAAAATCCCAAAAATGGTACTAGTCCTGCAGGACTAGTACCATAAAAAATGTCCTCGACCTAACTGCAACCTACTTGACCTCCGTCTGTGAAAGCGGAGCAAATGCAACAAGATAACCAGATTTAAAGGCATCTTTATTGCCCGTATGTCATAGTGTTTCATATCCTATTTACACAATGAAGCTCAATTGGGCATAAAGCGATGCATATGCAGTTTTCACACTCACACACACATATATGTGTGTAGATTTATACATATATATATATATATATTCACTGAAAAGACCATAGGTTTCAGGCACGTTATAGCTAGAAATGAGCATTTAAAATACAATTGAAAATCACTGAAAAAACATAGGTTTCAGGGACGTTATAATTAGTTGGACATTTCACTCATACAAAACCAGATGTATTTGGCCATTATAGTTAGTTCAGCTAACTATAACTCGCGCGCCTGCAATGCACTGCTGATGACGTCACATATTACATCACTCATGACATGGTCAGTGACATCACAGATGACATCACGGATGACATCTCAAATTACATCACTGATGACATCATCCAGTGACTGTCTGTTTCTATAAAGTTTAAGTATGTTTTATATATATATTCCAAGGTGTATTGAAGAATGAGTGGGTGTATAAGTGTCTGGATGGAGGATTAAGTGGGCGAGTGACTGACTGTATAAGTCAGTGTTTAATGGGTCTTACTGAATGCATGGGTTAGTGACTAAACTGTGCGAATGTCTGTATCAGTCTGCCAATTGTTGTAAAAGCTGCTGCATGGGTTGGTCAGTAGCTACATAAGTATCTATATGGGTTTTTGATTGGTTGCCTGGGTATTTGTATGGGAGACTGAGTTTGTGTGTGGGTGAGTAGGAGGTGTGTGACTGTGCATAGATGTGTGAGTGGTTGATTCACTGGGTGTATGGGTTCAATAGGGCATGTGGAAACAGCTGTATGGGTGCATGAGTGTGTGTATGGATGTTTTGGTGGGTTAAGGGATGTATCAGTGGTACATGTCCAAGTAACTACATATGTAAAAGGCAGTGTATGTGAGAGTTGGAGTATATAAAGAACTATACGTGAGTCAGTGATTGTGAGCGTGGCTGTATGGATGAGTGTGTACTTGTATCAGTGATTGTATAAGAGAGTAAGTATGTGTTAATATATGTTTGAATAAGTGAGGTGTTGTGTGTATAACTGTATAGTTGAGGAAATGGAAGTGTGATTGATTCTTTGCATGACTGTGTGTGAGTAACTCTGGATGAGTGGTGGTGTTTGTGTGTCTGTATAGGTGTATGAGTGCATATGACAGTAATGTACTGATGAGCGACTGCATGTATGAGTGACAGTATGGGTGAATGAGTAGACGTGTGTGTAGATCTAGGAATCAGTGAGTGCGTATGTAGTAACTGGTATTGGTGTGTCGATGGTTTCGAAAATGGTAGTCTGTATTTTACAGTAGGTGTATCAAAGGTTAGAGTGTGAGAAGGTGCATCAGATTATCACGTGGATGATGTCATCAGTGATGTCATTTGAGATGTCATCAGTGATGTCACTGACCATGTCATGAATGATGTAATATGTGACGTCATCAGCAGTGCATTGCGGGCGGGCGCTGATAGTCCTATGCCACAGTTGTCTTGGTACAGGCGCACACATCTTGTTTGCACTTGGGTTTATGTACTAGAAGCATAATCATTAAAAAAACAAGCACTGGCAAAGTCAATGGTCTTAGGAATCTAGTGAAATGGCCATTTTTTTATTGCAAGCCTTGACCATAAAAAGAAAATAAAAACAAAAAAAGGCCACAACCTAAATGTGGTGGCCAAATGTTTGAAATAAAAAATTCTAATTGAAACAACATTCACTTTTATGGCTGTTTACTTTTTCATGCTTTTAACTAAAAACGCACACATTTTATTGGGAGTGTTAAATTTTGAATGCGACGAGGTTAAATCACAACCTAACCAAGCACTCTTTGTTCAAAGTTACAATGCTACACTGTAACCTAAACATTGCATAAAGGCAACTCCAACAAACACTGGCAAAGTCACTAGGTCTCACCTTTGTGACGTTTTGGTTTTGGCAATGGTTGCATACCACACTGTGCAGTATCATTGAAGCTGTGCAGCATGGCTGAAGCCGTCTGCAACCTCTCTACAAAAAGAGGAGTCAGATTTTGTTTTTTTTGTTACTGTAGAAATTCAAATCAATAACTAAAAACAAAACAGTTTTTTTTAAGTGGGTTAAATGGAGTGGAAGCAACAGGAGCAGAAGTAATGGGGTGAAGCAACAGGGGGATCAGACGCAATATGGGGGCTGGTGAGGTCACGGAAGCAACATGGGTAGGGCAGAGGGGCACGGGAGTATCACAGGGAAGGCGGGGAACATGGATTCAACAAATGGAGGGTTCGACACAAGGAAGCAACACGCGGGAGGGCAGGGGGGCACAGAACGACAGGGGAGGGTGGAAGCAACATGGAAGGGGGTGGGGAGGCGCACACGGGAACAAGCAGCCGCACAAGAGGAGAGATACACAATGGAGAATGTCAAAACAAGGAAGAATGCAGGCTTTCTGCAGCGGATAGCTAGAAGGAAAGTCAAATACTATAAATAACATGCTACAAATTAAATCAAATTATCAAGCAATCAGTGTCTTCAGTTCCCAAGCTCACAAAAAACAAGCATTGGCCGCGCGGCTGTGAAAGTGACGCGGCCGCAAAAAAGTGAAACTGGCGTTCAGAACAAGCAGTAAATGCAACAGGGTCGTCTCCATTCACCCCCTTTGATCGGCCTCTTTATTTTCCCATGGCAGTTAAGAAAATAAACAAGTGATTGTAAGTAGAGCCGAGGCTTGTTTCTGTGAAGCAGCCAGCATGAGGAGCCGGTGGGTGGAACTTCAGCAGGTTGCAGATTTCATGACTAGGCTGCGATGCCCAGATTGGGTGGAAGGGCCAGCACGTGCTGTGCTCGAGGCTACTCATAACAGAGACCGTTCAGTGCCCGAAGCTGCAGATCCGACATTGTGCGTTTCATTAAATTGCCTATCCCTGCATGTTGGTTTTACTGTGTTGTGTACTGCTATTTGCAGACGTCCCTTCCAGTCCAGTGATTGTAAGTAGAGCAAGAGGGGCTTTTACATGAAGCACCCCGCTGGAAGACCTGGGGAGGCGAGCTTCGTCGGGACGTGAATTCCACAAGTAGGGTGCAAAGGCCAGACCAGGAGTTGTTGCCATCGTGCGCTGTTCTCGAGGCTTCTCATGCCGGAGTACTTGAATGCTGATAAGCAACCGTGGGGCACATTTCTGAGCTAATAAAAGGTGCGCAATGATTAACAATGAAAACGAGTCCTGTGATAACATTTACAGCCCTATTTTCACTTGCGCTCAAAATGATGTGAAAGAGTAGCAGGGGAGGAGGCGTGAAAGAGCAGCAAGGGAGGGGGCGGAGAGGAGGTTCTGAGGGAGAGCGACGACTAAAGGCCGACAGGAAAGCCAGCTGGCAGCTGCGTGCACACGCAACCGCAAGTTTGAGGCCAGCAAAAAAGTGTGGTAGGGCTTTTAAAAGCCGACTCACTAAATGCCTCGCCAGAGTAGCGCATGCGCTGGCTCAGACTAGACCTCAAAATGTGTGGGGATGCCCCAATACCTCCCACACTGCCCCCGGGACCGCCACCTCCCCGGGCAAGATTATTGAGTGGCGGGGGGACGCAGTCCCCCCAGAGCCCCGGAGAGCGCCACCCCGGGCTTCTTTTTTAATGTGTGGGGCCTCAGATGTGGTGGTGGTGGATGTGGTGGTGGTGGATGTGGTGGTGGTAGTGGATGTGGTGGTGGTGGATGTGGTGGTGGAGGATGTGGTGGTGGTGGTGGTGGTGGTGGTGGATGTGGTGGTGGTGGATGTGGTGGATGTGGTGGTGGATGTGGTGGTGGGGTTGGTGGTGGATGTGGTGGATGTGGTGGATGTGGTGGTGGTGGATGTGGAGGATGTGGTGGTGGTGGATGTGGTGGTGGATGTGGTGGTGGTGGTGGATGTGGTGGTGGTGGATGTGGTGGTGGTGGTGGTGGATGTGGTTTTGGTGGATGTGGTTTTGGTGGATGTGGTGGTGGTGGTGGATGTGGTGGTGGGGGTGGATGTGGTGGTGGGGGTGGTGGATGTGGGGGTGGTGGATGTGGAGGTGGATGTGGTGGAGGTGGATGTGGTGGATGTGGAGGATGTGGAGATGGATGTGGAGGTGGTGGATGTGGTGGTGGTGTATGTGGTGGATGTGGTGGTGGATGTGGCGGTGGAGGTGGTGGATGTGGAGGATGTGGTGGTGGATGTGGTGGTGGAGGATGTGGTGGAGGATGTGGTGGTGGTGGAGGATGTGGTGGGGGTGGTGGATGTGGTGGTGGGGTGGTGGATGTGGTGGATATGGTGGGGTGGTGGATGTGATGGTGGGGGTGGTGGATGTGGTGGTGGATGCGGTGGTGGTGGATATTGTGGTGGATGTGGTGTTGGTGGGTGTGGCGGTGGGGGTGGCGGTGGTGGTGGTGGATGTGGTGGTGGGGGTAGTGGATGTGGATGTGGTGGTGGGGGTGGATGTGGTAGTGGGGGTGGATGTGGTGGTGGGGGTGGATGTGGCGGCGGGGGGTGGATGTGGTGGTGGGGGTAGTGGATGTGGAGGTGGATGTGGTGGTGGTGGATGTGGTTGTGGATGTGGCGGTGGAGGTGGCGGTGTTGGTGGGTCTGGAGGTGGTGGTGGATGTGGAGGTGGTGGTGGTGGATGTGGAGGATGTGGTGGTGGATCTGGTGGTGGATGTGGTGGTGGAGGATGTGGTGGTGGATGTGGTTTGGGTGGTGGATGTGGTGGTGGTGGATGTGGTGGTGGGGGTGGTGGATGTGGTGGTGGGGGTGGTGGATGTGGTGGTGGGGGTGGTGATAATGGTGGATGTGGTGGTGGTGGTGGAGGTGGTGGATGTGGTGATGGATATGGTGGTGGGGTTGCTGGTGGATGTGGTGTGGTGGATGTGGAGGGTGTGGTGGTGGTGGATGTGGTGGTGGGGGTGGATGTGGTGGTGGATGTGGTGTTGGATGTGGTGGTGGATATGGTGGTGGTGGTGGTGGATGTGGTGGTGGTGGTGGATGTGGTGGTGGATGTGGTGGTGGTGGATGTGGTGTTGGTGGATGTGGTGGTGGATGTGGTGGTGGATGTGGGGGTGGTGGACGTGGAGGTGGATGTGGTGGTGGGGGTGGATTTGGTGGTGGTGGATGTGGTGGTGGATGTGGCGGTGGTGGTGTTGGTGGGTGTGGCGGTGGAGGTGGCAGTGGATGTGGAGGTGGTGGTGGTGGTGGATGTGGAGGATGTGGTGGTGGATGTGGGGGTGGTGGATGTGGTGGTGGATGTGGTGATGGTGGATGTGGTGATGGTGGATGTGGTGATGGTGGATGTGGTGATGGTGGATGTGGTGATGGGGGTGGTGGATGTGGTGATGGTGGATGTGGTGATGGTGGATGTGGTGATAATTGCTTCACTAATCTCCTGAGGCACAGCCGGGAGCTACGTTTTTCTTGCTCTTTTAAAATTGAACTGTCTGAAATACTTTTAATCTTTGTTTACTCACCAGCCACTCTAGACCCCTGATCAGCGGATTTAGCGCTGCAGCGGGCGAGGCTGGGCTTGATTAGAACTGCCGCCTTCCTCGCGGTGCACAGGCCACGCCCACTCAGGCCACGCCCATTTCGACAGAGTATTTAAAGCGCTGACAACTAGCGCTGCTGGATTCACTAATCTCCTGAGGCACAGCCGGGAGCTACGTTTTTCTTGCTCTTTTAAAATTGAACTGTCTGAAATACTTTTAATCTTGTTTACTCACCAGCCACTCTAGACCCCTGATCAGCGGATTTAGCGCTGCAGCGGGCGAGGCTGGGCTTGATTAGAACTGCCGCCTTCCTCGCGGTGCACAGGCCACGCCCATTCACTTAGGACACGCCCATTTCCAACTCTGCTCTTCCATCAGCATATAGGATGTGTCCATACCGGAAGCGCAGCGGACGAGTGCAGCGGGCGTGCCGTTTGCGCGCTAAAGGCGCGCCTAAGGCAAGCCCGTATGCGTTCGTCCGCGACCATACGCGGCCCAGGGCCCGTCCCCCTGGCCAGACCACCATAGACCGGTGCGGGATGGTAACCTATACGAGGCAGGCGTTACTACATCTGCGCAAGGTGCTTCCGCCGGAATGCTCACACACGCTGCACGTGGAGCAATGGCCTCTGAAGTGTGAGGGTTGCGGCTACACTATCCTCAGAGACCGAGAGACGAGTAAGGAAGGTAATTAACTTTCTGCATTACTACTGAACTGTCGATCGTTGAAACGTCATAGCTTGAACATTTATGACATGCTGATAGATGACAACCCTGACTTGGTCTTCTTGACAGAAACATGGTTGGATGAGCAATCCCTCCCTGATATTATAGAGGCCCTTCCCTCTGGCTATAACATTCTCCAAATTAATAGAGGGATTCAGAGGGGAGGGGGGATAGCTATTGTCCATAAAATCGAGCTGCCATGTTCTCTTGTACCGGCTGCCATTAATAACTGTGAAGCTGGGCTATTTTCCATCTCGGTTGGCCCTAACTGCACCATTAAGGGTTACCTTATCTATCGCCCTCCTGGTGTGGCTACCGCGTTCATTGAGAGCCTCCTGGAGGCTCTAACGCAATCTGCTCTACGCCATAATAAGTTCACGATTGTAGGAGACCTCAACGTACATTTGGATGATGTCAACTGCAGAGAGGCTGTATCCCTGATCAATTCGCTTAGAGCTCTGATGTTTGTTTTGGCCGATAACAGAGCCACTCATCAAGCGGGGCATTTGCTGGATCCAATCTTTGTAAATTGGGAAGATATAAGCGTATCTGCCCCGATTAAGATCCTGTGGTCGGATCATTATTTGATCCCTTTTAAACTTAGAAGACTGCCCAAAAGGGGGCCTATACAGAAACCCCCCGCTATTAGGCGCAGGGACTGGAGGAAATTCAGTCACGATGTCTTCAGTCAAGCCCTAGGACAGGAACCCCCAAAGCTCAGCGACAACTTGGTTGAGGCATGCAGGATGTATGATGAATGGGTTGGGGGTGCACTGGATAAAGTTGCCCCCTGGACTCAAAAAGCCATGGCACGGAGCACGAAATCCGCTCCGTGGTTTACCGCTGAGCTGCGCGCCGCCAAAAACAAATGTAAGACTCTGGAGCGTAGATGGAGAGTGGAATATGCCCCCTCACTACGTGAAGTCTATAAGAGTGAATTAAGGTCTTATCACAGCCAGATTAGGAAATCTAAAAGAGATTACTATAATAAGAGGATTGACTGTTCAGATAACACATCTAAAGAGCTCTTTATGATTTTGAAGGAACTCTCCGCCCCTCTAGCGAGTTCAGGGGAAGTCCCCCCTCGACAGAGTCATGCAATGAGATTGCAGACTTCTTTATAGGGAAGGTAGAAAAGATCTACGCATCTTTTCAGATTAACTCAGAACCCACAAATTCGCCAGATCCTAACTGTGAGAAACAGGTTATGAAAAAACTTAGGGAGTTTGTGGTCCCCCGAGCAGAGGAGCTAATTAACATCTTATCGGACATTCACTCTGGCTCTCCCTTAGATGCGGTCCCAGCGAGGATTCTTCGCAGTCATCTTCCCCAGGTAGCGGAGCACATAGGTAACATGGCCTCTCTTTCCTTCCATGAATGTCTAGTTCCGGACATCTGGAAATTGGCCCAAGTTGTCCCGATAAAAAAGAAAGCCCACATTAGCATAACACAACTGGACAACCTTAGACCAATCTCCCTCCTTCCCTATTGTGCGAAGGTAGTAGAGAAGTTGGTTAACCGACAGCTGGTGAGCTTTGTGGAGGAAAATAAGCTCCTCCACTCGTCTCAGTCGGGATTCAGGGCCAAACATTCGACTGAGACCGCCCTCCTTCTATCTACGGAACTGTTGCGGTGTAGAGCGGATGAGGGTCACACGGCCGCACTGGTCCTATTGGACTTAAGTGCGGCGTTTGACACCGTATCGCACTCCGTATTACTGGACCGTCTGAGTGAGAAGGGAATAACCGGTCCTGCTCATGAGTGGTTGGTTTCCTTCCTTAAGAACAGGAGATTTCAAGTGCATTGTCCACCATGCAAATCCAGTATAAGATGTCTTAGACAAGGGGTTCCACAGGGCTCGATTCTGAGCCCCACGTTATTCAATCTGTACATGGAACCTCTTGCCAAACTGGTGGAGTCATATGGTGTTGCCATAGTCTCTTATGCAGACGATACACAACTGGTGATCAACCTGTCCCGTGATCCAGTTGTGGATGCTGAGAAATTCTCGGCCTGCTTGGTGGCACTTGATGGGTGGATGAAGCAGAACTATCTCCGCCTCAATGGTAATAAGACGGAAGTTCTTATCGTTGGTCCCTGTCCTTCCATCTGGACATCTGCATGGTGGCCCATAGAACTGGGCTCTGTCCCTGCCCCGGTGGACACAGTAAAAAACCTTGGCATACTTCTTGATTCTAATCTAGCCTACACTAATCATGTTGGTAATGTTGCCGGTAAATGCTATGGCATTTTGAAGGTCCTGAGGAAAATCCTTGACCTACTGCCTCCCAGCACCAGAAAAACAATGGTACATGCCTTGGTCACCTCCCATTTAGATTATGGGAACTCCCTCCTATGTGGACTCAGTAAAAAAGGCCTAATGCAGTTGCAACACGTCCAGAACGCAGCTGCCAGGCTTGTCCTGAACCTCCCTAGGAGGGCCTCTGGGAAACATGCATTGCGTTCCCTGCATTGGCTTCCATTAAAGGAACGAATTAAATTTAAAACTATGTGCATTACCCATCGCATAGCTCACAAAAAAGCACCTTCATATCTCCAGGATTTGCTTCCAATCTATCGTCCTTCACACCTTCTTAGGTCGATGGGCAGCATGCTATTAGTGGTTCCACGGATCCACAGAGCAAGGATGGGAGGACGGTCCTTTAGACACCTGGCCAGTAAAGACTGGAATGACCTGCCCATCGAATTGAGGATGGAACCGTCTGAAGCAAGGTTCAGACAGAGGTTGAAAACCCATCTTTTCCCCAAGACATAATCAGTTTAGTTTCCCCTGGCCCTAGTGCTCCTCCTCTGTGAGCTAAGCTGAAGAGATGATTAGTGGGATTTCCAGCGCGGGGACGCACTGTTCCTTGTGCAACCGTGCGCTTAACAAATGTCATTAATAATTAATAATAATAATGGTGGATGTGGTGGTGGTGGTGGATGTGGTGGTGGATGTGGTGGTGGATGTGGTGGTGGATGTGGTGGTGGGGTTGCTGGTGGATGTGGTGGTGGTGGATGTGGAGGATGTGGTGGTGGATGTGGTGGTGGTGGTGGATGTGGTGGTGGTGGATGTGGTGGTGGATTTGGTGGTGGATGTGGTGGTGGGGGTTGATGTGGTGGTGGGGGTTGATGTGGTGGTGGATGTGGTGGTGGGGGTTGATGTGGTGGTGGGGGTTGATGTGGTGGAGGGGGTTGATGTGGTGGTGGATGTGGGGGTGGTGGACGTGGAGGTGGATGTGGTGGTGGGGGTGGTGGTGGATTTGGTGGTGGTGGATGTGGTGGTGGATGTGGCAGTGGAGGTGGTGGTGTTGGTGGGTGTGGCGGTGGAGGTGGCGGTGGTGGTGTTGGTTGGTGTGGCGGTGGCGGTGGATGAGGAGGTGGTGGTGGTGGATGTGGAGGATGTGGTGATGGTGGATGTGGTGGTGGTGGTGGTGGATGTGGTGGTGGGGGTAGTGGATGTGGATGTGGAGGTGGATGTGGTGGTGGGGGTGGTGGATGTGGTGGTGGTGGATTTGGTGGTGGTGGATGTGGTGGTGGATGTGGTGGTGGAGGTGGTGGTGGAGGTGGTGGTGTTGGTGGGTGTGGCGGTGGAGGTGGTGGTGGAGGATGTGGAGGATGTGGTGGTGGATGTGGTGGTGGTGGATGTGGTGGTGGAGGATGTGGTGGTGGGGGTGGTGGATGCGGTGGTGGATGTGGTTTGGGTGGTGGATGTGGTGAATGTGGTTTGGGTGGTGGATGGGGTGGTGGATGTGGTGGTGGATGTGGTGGTGGATTTGGTGATGGTGGATGTGGTGGTGGGGGTGGTGGATGTGGTGGATGTGGTGGTGGGGGTGGTGGATGTGGTGGTGGATGTGGTGGTGGATGGGTGGTTGATGTGGTGGTGAATGTGGTGGTGAATGTGGTGTTGGATGTGGTGGTGGATATAATGCTGGATGTGGTGGTGGACGTGGTGGTGGTGGTGGATGTGATGGTGGTGGTGGATGTGATGGTGGTGGTGGATGTGATGGTGGTGGTGGATGTGGTGGTGGTGGTGGATGTGGTGGTGGATGTGGTGGTGGATGTGGTGGTGGATGTGGTGGATGTGGTGGTGGATGTGGTGGTGGATGTGGTGGTGGATGTGGTGGTAGTGTATGTGGTGGTAGTGTATGTGGTGGTGGTGGTGGATGTGGTGGTGGTGGATGTGGTGGTGGTGGTGGATGTGGTGGTGGTGGATGTGGTGATGATGGATGTGGTGGTGGATGTGGTGGTGGTGGTGGATGTGGTGGTGGTGGATGTGGTGGTGGTGGTAAATGTGGTGGTGGTGGTAGATGTGGTGGTGGATGTGGTGGTAGTGGTGGTGGTGGATGTGGTGGTGGTGGATGTGGTGGTGGTGGATGTGTTGGTGGTGGTAGATGTGGTGGTGGTGGATGTGGTGGTGGATGATGTGGTGGATGTGGTGATGGATGTGGTGGTGGATGTGGTGGTGGATGTGGTGGTGGATGTGGTGGTGGATGTGGAGGTGGTGGTGGTGGTGGATGTGGTGGTGGTGGTGGATGTGGTGGTGGTGGTGGATGTGGTGGCAGTGGTGGATGTGGTGGTGGATGTGGTGGATGTGGTGGTGGTGGTGGATCTGGTGGTGGTGGATGTGGTGGTGGTGGATGTGGTGGGGGTAGTGGTGGATGTGGTGGGGGTAGTGGTGGATGTGGTGGGGTAGTTGTGGATGTGGTGGTGGTGGATGTGGTGGTGGTGGTGGTGGTGGTGGATGTGGTGGTGGATGTGGTGGTGGATATGGCAGTGGTGGATGTGGTGGTGGTGGATGTGGTAAATGTGATGATGGTGGATGTGGTGGTGGATGTGGTGGTGGGGGTGGTAGATGTGGTGGTGGATGTGCTGGTGGGTGTGGTGGTGGATGTGGTGGTGGATGTAGATGTGGTGGTGGATGTGGTGGTGGATTTGGTGGTGGATCTGGTGGTGGATCTGGTGGTGGATGATGTGGTGATGGATGTGGTGGTGGATGATGTGGTGATGGATGTGGTGGTGGATGTGGTGGTGGATGTGGTGGTGGATGTGGTGGTGGATGTGGTGGTGGTGGATGTGGTGGTGGTGGATGTGGTGGTGGTGGTGGATGTGGTGGTGGATGTGGTGGTGGTGGTGGATGTGGTGGTGGTGGTGGATGTGGTGGTGGTGGATGTGGTGGTGGTGGTGGATGTGGTGGTGGTGGATGTGGTAGATGTGATGATGGTAGATGTGATGATGGTGGATGTGGTGGTGGATGTGGTGGTGGATGTGGTGGTGGATGTGGTGGTGGTGGATGTGGTAGATGTGGTGGTGGATGTGGTGGTGGATGTGGTGGTGGGGGTGGTGCTGGGGTGGTGGATGTGGTGGTGGATGTGGTAGATGTGGTGGTGGATGCGGTGGTGGGGGTGGTGGTGGGGGTGGTGGATGGGGTGGTGGATGTGGTGGTGGGTGTGGTGGTGGTGGATGTGGTCGTGGTGGTGGATGTGGTGGTGGATGTGGTGGATGTGGCAGTGGTGGATGTGATGGTGGTGGATGTGGTGGTGGGGGTGGTGGATGTGGTAGATGTGGTGGTGGTGGATGTGGTAGATGTGGTGGTGGATGTGGTGGTGGGGGTGGTGGATGTGGTGGTGGATGTGGTGGTGGATGTGTGGTGGATGTGGTGGTGGATGTGGTGGTTGTGGATGTGGTGGTGGTGGATGTGGTGGTGGATGATGTGGTGAAGGATGTGGTGGATGCGGTGGTGGTGGTGGATGTGGTGGTGGATGTGGTGGTGGATGTGGTGGTGGATGTGGTGGTGGATGTGGTGGTGGTAGATGTGGTGGCGGATGTGGTGGTGGATCTGGTGGTGGTGGATGTGGTGGTGGTGGTGGGGGTGGTGGATGGGGTGGTGGATGTGGTGGTGGTGGGTGTGGTGGTGGTGGATGTGGTGGTGGTGGATGTGGTGGTGGATGATGTGGTGGTGGTAGATGTGGTAGATGTGGTGGTGGTGGATGTGGTGGTGGATGTGGTGGTGGATGTGGTGGTGGATGTGGTGGTGGATGTGGTGGTGGATGTGGTGGTGGTGGTGGATGTGGTGGTGGTGGTGGTGGTGGTAGTGGATGTGGTGGTGGTGGATGTGGTGGTGGTGGTGGATGTGGTGGTGGATGTGGTGGTGGATGTGGTGGTGGGGGTGGTGGATGTGGTAGATGTGGTGGTGGTGGATGTGGTAGATGTGGTGGTGGATGTGGTGGTGGGGGTGGTGGATGTGGTGGTGGATGTGGTGGTGGATGTGTGGTGGATGTGGTGGTTGTGGATGTGGTGGTGGTGGATGTGGTGGTGGATGATGTGGTGAAGGATGTGGTGGATGCGGTGGTGGTGGTGGATGTGGTGGTGGATGTGGTGGTGGATGTGGTGGTGGATGTGGTGGTGGATGTGGTGGTGGTAGATGTGGTGGCGGATGTGGTGGTGGATCTGGTGGTGGTGGATGTGGTGGTGGTGGTGGGGGTGGTGGATGGGGTGGTGGATGTGGTGGTGGTGGGTGTGGTGGTGGTGGATGTGGTGGTGGTGGATGTGGTGGTGGATGATGTGGTGGTGGATGATGTGGTGGTGGTAGATGTGGTAGATGTGGTGGTGGTGGATGTGGTGGTGGATGTGGTGGTGGATGTGGTGGTGGATGTGGTGGTGGATGTGGTGGTGGATGTGGTGGTGGTGGTGGATGTGGTGGTGGTGGTGGTGGTGGTGGTAGTGGATGTGGTGGTGGTGGTGGATGTGGTGGTGGTGGATGTGGTGGTGGTGGTGGATGTGGTGGTGGTGGATGTGGTGGTGATGGATGTGGTGGTGGATGTGGTGGTGGTGGATGTGGTGGTGGTGGTAGATGTGGTGGTGGATGTGGTGGTAGTGGATGTGGTGGTGGTGGATGTGGTGGTGGTGGTGGTGGATGTGTTGGTGGTGGTAGATGTGGTGGTGGTAGATGTGGTGGTGGATGTGGTGGTGGATGATGTGGTGGATGTGGTGATGGATGTGGTGGTGGATGTGGTGGTGGATGTGGTGGTGGATGTGGTGGTGGATGTGGAGGTGGTGGTGGATGTGGTGGTGGTGGTGGATGTGGTGGCGGTGGTGGATGTGGTGGTGGATGTGGTGGATATGGTGGTGGATGTGGTGGTGGTGGTGGATCTGGTGGTGGTGGATGTGGTGGTGGTGGATGTGGTGGGGGTAGTGGTGGATGTGGTGGGGGTAGTGGTGGATGTGGTGGGGTAGTGGTGGATGTGGTGGGGGTGGTGGTGGTGGTGGATGTGGTGGTGGTGGATGTGGTGGTGGTGGTGGTGGTGGATGTGGTGGTGGATGTGGTGGTGGATATGGCAGTGGTGGATGTGGTGGTGGTGGATGTGGTAAATGTGATGATGGTGGATGTGGTGGTGGATGTGGTGGTGGGGGTGGGGGTGGTAGATGTGGTGGTGGATGTGCTGGTGGGTGTGGTGGTGGATGTGGTGGTGGTGGTAGATGTGGTGGTGGATGTGGTGGTGGATTTGGTGGTGGATCTGGTGGTGGATCTGGTGGTGGATGATGTGGTGGATGTGGTGATGGATGTGGTGGTGGATGTGGTGGTGGATGTGGTGGTGGATGTGGTGGTGGTGGTGGATGTGGTGGTGGTGGATGTGGTGGTGGTGGTGGATGTGGTGGTGGTGGTGGATGTGGTGGTGGTGGATGTGGTGGTGGTGGTGGATGTGGTGGTGGTGGATGTGGTAGATGTGATGATGGTAGATGTGATGATGGTGGATGTGGTGGTGGATGTGGTGGTGGATGTGGTAGATGTGGTGGTGGTGGATGTGGTAGATGTGGTGGTGGATGTGGTGGTGGATGTGGTGGTGGATGTGGTGGTGGGGGTGGTGCTGGGGTGGTGGATGTGGTGGTGGTGGATGTGGTAGATGTGGTGGTGGATGCGGTGGTGGGGGTGGTGGTGGGGGTGGTGGATGGGGTGGTGGATGTGGTGGTGGGTGTGGTGGTGGTGGATGTGGTCGTGGTGGTGGATGTGGTGGTGGATGTGGTGGATGTGGCAGTGGTGGATGTGATGGTGGTGGATGTGGTGGTGGGGGTGGTGGATGTGGTAGATGTGGTGGTGGTGGATGTGGTAGATGTGGTGGTGGATGTGGTGGTGGGGGTGGTGGATGTGGTGGTGGATGTGGTGGTGGATGTGTGGTGGATGTGGTGGTGGATGTGGTGGTTGTGGATGTGGTGGTGGTGGATGTGGTGGTGGATGATGTGGTGGTGGATGATGTGGTGAAGGATGTGGTGGATGCGGTGGTGGTGGTGGATGTGGTGGTGGATGTGGTGGTGGATGTGGTGGTGGATGTGGTGGTGGTGGTGGTAGATGTGGTGGTGGATGTGGTGGCGGATGTGGTGGTGGATCTGGTGGTGGATCTGGTGGTGGTGGATGTGGTGGTGGTGGTGGGGGTGGTGGATGGGGTGGTGGATGGGGTGGTGGATGTGGTGGTGGTGGGTGTGGTGGTGGTGGATGTGGTGGTGGTGGATGTGGTGGTGGTGGATGTGGTGGTGGATGATGTGGTGGTGGATGATGTGGTGGTGGTAGATGTGGTAGATGTGGTGGTGGTGGATGTGGTGGTGGATGTGGTGGTGGATGTGGCGGTGGTGGTGGATGTGGTGGTGGTGGTGGTGGTGGTGGTGGTAGTGGATGTGGTGGTGGTGGTGGATGTGGTGGTGGTGGATGTGGTGGTGCATGTGTAGGGGATGTGGTGGTGGATGTGATGGTTGTGGATGTGGTGGTGGTGGATGTGGTGGTGGATGATGTGGTGAAGGATGTGGTGGATGCGGTGGTGGTGGTGGTGGTGGATTTGGTGGTGGTGGATTTGGTGGTGGTGGATGTGGTGGTGGATGTGGTGGTGGTGGTAGATGTGGTGGTGGATGTGGTGGTGGATGTGGTGGTGGATGTGGTGGTGGATCTGGTGGTGGTGGATGTGGTGGTGGTGGGGGTGGTGGATGTGGTGGTGGTGGGTGCGGTGGATGTGGTGGTGGTGGGGGATGTGGTGGTAGATGTGGTGGTGGTGATGTGGTGGTGGTAGATGTGGTGGTGGATGTGGTGGTGGATGTGGTGGTGGATGTGGTGGTGGATCTGGTGGTGGATCTGGTGGTGGATCTGGTGGTGGATCTGGTGGTGGATCTGGTGGTGGATCTGGTGGTGGTGGATGTGGTGGTGGTAGGGGTGGTGCATGTGGCGGTGGTGGGTGCGGTGGATGTGGTGGTGGTGGGGGATGTGGTGGTGGATGTGGCAGTGGTGGATTTGGTGGTGGTGGATGTGGTAGATGTGATTATTTATTTTATTTTATTTGCATGTTTTTATGGCGCTGCGAATCGACTCCCGAAGGAGTATCTCCGCGCCTTTGGCAGCAAACTAAAGAGCAGCAACTCATCAAGATCTAATTCAGAGCCCTAAACCAGCTAATGATTGGAAAAGGAAAGTTTTGAGTTTCTTCCTAAAAGGGAGATGTTCCCTGCATACCCTGATTTCCTTAGGGAGTTGGTTCCACAACTTCGGGCCGGCTACAGAAAGGGCCCTACCCCCCTTTCTAGCTTTCATGGCCCTAGGAACACATAACAATTCCTGATCTCCTGATCTCAAAGATCTAGATGGAACATAAGGGATGAATTTTTCAGTGAGGTAGCCAGGACCATTACCCATAAGGCATTTATGGATGACACAGCAGATCTTAAACATCACCCTCTGCCTTACCGGAAGCCAATGCAGTTTGGCCAACAATGGTTTTGAGGGAGTACGAGGCGGGGCGTTTAAAACTAGTCGTGCAGCAGTGTTTTGCACAACTTGTAATCTATCCAAAATACCCTCATTAGCACCCAGCAACAGACTATTGCAGTAGTCCAGCCTACTTAGCACTAGTGACTGGACCAACGTTCTCCTGGTGAAATCTGGTAGCAGAGGGAATACTTTCCTGAGAAGACCAATTACATGAAAACATGAACCCACTACTTGATTGGTTTGTTGTGTTAGGGTGAGCTCATGATCCAGTTTCACTCCTAGATCTTTAACCACCGTTTTGGGCTCAGGGACGGGGCCAAGATCTTGAGGCCACCAGTCAGGAGTCCATAGACGTTTGGCCTCTCCGAAGAGCATCACCTCGGTCTTGGAGACGTTGCACTGCAAAAAGTTGGCTGCCATCCAGCGTGCTACCTCCTTCATCCCCCGGGCAAAGGAGTCACGCACCTCGGGAGTCATGATTTTAAAAGGGAAGAGGAGTTGTGTATCATCTGCATATGATACAGGAATGAACCCGTGGGATCTCATGATGTTAGCTAGGGGTGCCACGTAGATATTAAATAACGTGGGGCTCAAACACGAGCCCTGTGGCACCCCCTTTGAGATCACCACCTCCTCTGATTGGTATGGTCCCAAAATGACTCTCTGGGTGCGTTCACTGAAGAAACTCCTTAGCCAGGCCAGAGCCTTGCCTTCCAGACCGATGTCAACTAGTCTGGAGGTCATGATTTCATGTGACACAGTGTCAAACGCCGCTGACAAATCCAGAAGTACCAGGACGACGGAGTAACCCTGGTCCTGTAACATCTGGAGATTGTCAGCGGCGGACAGCAAGGCGGTCTCCGTACTTTGCCTTGGCCTGAAACCCGAATGAGAGGGGTCGAGTCCGCCAGTTTGTTCAATAAATTTTGACAAATACTGATTCACATATCTCTCAGCAAGCTTCCCTATAAAAGGGAGAAGAGAGATCGGTCTCAGATTTGACAAATCCGACCAGGGGATTGAATTATTTTTACGGAGAGGTCTGACCTGAGCCTGTTTCCAGGCTGAAGGGACTTCCCCCGTACACAAAGATAAATTGACTATATGTCGTATTCCAACCCCCAGATCATCAAGCAGAAGTGGCATAATACGTGCTGGAATGATATCTGTCGGGCACCCACTTTTTGTTTGCATAACAAGAGCAGTCAGCTCTTCAGTGGAGATGGGTGGGAAAACGGCAAGCTTTTTGGCCTCATTATCTGTGGTCATAGTATGCAGTCGGACTCCACAGTCCGTTGCAACTGGATAGTTGGAAATGGAATTGGACGCAAGTATTTTATTATATATGGCGTCGATTTTCCTGACGAACAACTGTGAAATATTGTCACAAAGTTCTTGGGATTCAATCCCCTCAGTGTCACAGGCAGTGGGTTTAGTGAACGTCTGTAGAATGTTATACAGGGTTTTTGCATTAGAACCCGCAGCAGATAATTGAATGGATGGTGGATGTGGTGGTGGGGGTGGTGGATGTGGTAGATGTGGTGGTGGTGGATGTGGTAGATGTGGTGGTGGATGTGGTGGTGGATGTGGTGGTGGATGTGGTGGTGGATGTGGTGGTGGATGTGGTGGTGGGGGTGGTGGTGGGGGTGGTGGTAGATGTGGTGGTGGATGTGGTGGTGGATGTGGTGGTGGATCTGGTGGTGGTGGATGTGGTGGTGGTGGGGGTGGTGGATGTGGTGGTGGTAGGTGCGGTGGATGTGGTGGTGGTGGGGGATGTGGTGGTGGATGTGGTGGTGGATGTGGCAGTGGTGGATGTGGTGGTGGTGGATGTGGTAGATGTGATGATGGTGGATGTGGTGGTGGGGGTGGTGGATGTGGTAGATGTGGTGGTGGATGTGGTGGTGGATGTGGTGGTGGATGTGGTGGTGGATGTGGTGGTGGGGGTGGTGGTGGGGGTGGTGGATGTGGTGGTGAATGTGGTGGTGGGTGTGGTGGTGAATGTGGTGGTGGGTGTGGTGGTGGGTGTGGTGGTGGGTGTGGTGGTGGATATGTTGTGATGGATGTGGTGGTTGTGGATGTGGTGGTGGATGTGGGGGTGGATGATGTGGTGGTGGATGATGTGGTGGTGGATGATGTGGTGGTGGATGATGTGGTGGTGGCGGATGTGGTAGATGTGGTGGTGGTAGATGTGGTGGTGGTGGTGATGTGGTGGTGGTGGATGTGGTGGTGGATGTGGTGGTGGATGTGGTGGTGGATGTGGTGGTGGATGTGGTGGTGGATGTGGTGGATGTGGTGGTGGATGTGGTGGTGGTGGTGGTGGTGGATGTGGTAGATGTGGTGCTGGGGTGGTGGATGTGGTGGATGTGGTGGTGGTGGATGTGGTAGATGTGATGATGGTGGATGTGGTGGTGGATGTGGTGGTGGGGGTGGTGGATGTGGTAGATGTGGTGGTGGTGGATGTGGTGGATGTGGTGGTGGTGGATGTGGTGGATGTGGTGGTGGTGGATGTGGTGGATGTGGTGGTGGATGTGGTAGTGGGGGTGGTAGTGGGGGTGGTGGTGGGGGTGGTGGATGGGGTGGTGGATGTGGTGGTGGGTGTGGTGGTGGATGTGGTGGTAGTGGTGGTGGTGGATGTGGTGGTGGTGGATGTGGTTGTGGATGTGGTGGTGGATGTGGTGGTGGTGGATGTGGCGTGGATAAGTGATTCTGAACAAGCAGATGTGTAACAAACGCCCTGACAGCCCTCACCCAAACTAAGATCATATATGAAGACTGGTAGATTCAAATTGAAGCTGCCCCCCACCCCACACACACTTCAATACTCTTCAATTGCCCCCCACCCCAATTATTTTTAAAAAAATATTCCTCTTCCCTGCTTTCAAATGTTGGTGTGTACACAAGTAAGTGACATACAGGAATCTTAGGGCCCCCTTGGTATATTTCGCAAGGGATCTGTCATTTTAAGCTGTGCCAATGCGGGTAGAAATGACATCATTAAATCTTAAATGTTGCGGAGCCTGCAGCTGGTATCTATTGACCCACCTCAGTGAACCAAATCGGAAAAATACATTTAAGAAGTTAAAAACTGAAAAATAAAACAACATTTTTTTCATTTAAATTACTAAACAATGCACCGGTCAACTTGAACTTTGGGAGAGATATGGATGGCTTCAGTTCACAATCCAACGTCTTTCATGCCCCTTTCCTTATTGGCGCAATTACGGTAGGTATAACGCACAAGCTCTGCCTTGCTGCCTGTTAGCGCAGGGTTTCGTAACCTTCAAACCGGAAGAAACAACAGTGAGTGGAAAACGACAGGCTCCTCGTTGGAAGGTAAAAGGACGGAGCAACAACATTTGCACCTTTTCCTCACAAACAAGGAAGCTGCAATCACATTAGTACGGCCACAGACTGACAGATCAGAATGAGCAGACTGTGTTTTTTTCCTGAGCTTAAAAAACAAGCGCTCGAGGGGCGTGGCTAGCAGCCAACCATGGCGGCTGCTTGAGAGACTAGCTCCGTAGTCTAGGCGGCCTCTCCGTAAATCCGACAAAGTATCCGACTGTTTTGGGATCTCCAAAGGAGAGATCCGACGCCCAGGACCGGGCGGAACGGAAGGCGGGAACTCCTGTGGAAATCCGACGCCGGGTACCAGAGCTCGGACTGTGCTCCCTTGAGGCCTGCGGCGGGGCTAAGAGCCGGGACATTTCCTTCTGGAGCGACCCGGCAGGAAGTGGCGCTGACCCGGGGGAAGCTCGCCGGAAGTGCCCATCCGGGGTCCGAGGAGCCAGCGGATCCCCCCGAAATCCGGTAGGATTATTCCGACATTTCTGACGGTGGAGCTGAGCGCATGCAGGGAGCGGAGGTGACGCACGGGACACGGGAGCCGGACTGCGGGCATAGAGGACCTTAAGGGGAAGCGCGTCCTGAAGGCAACCGCCATCTTGGGGCTGACCGACTGACGCGGACCCCGAGGAACAACGGGGCTGAAGAGAGGGGGCGAGCGCCACCTCCATCGTGAAAATACAGCAGACCTGGGACTGGACCGCCATCCTGCTGAATGTCCCGGGAGTGCAGCCTACGAGAACGCGGGCCTCGGCGGTAGCAAGCTTCGATCGCCGTCCACGCAGCTGAGTACTGTGAGGCAAACTCTATGCACGCCACAATTGCAGGCCACAACAGAGGCTTGGTGCTGCGGTTTGCCGATGCGCTTAGGCCCCCACTACTGATGACATTGCACCGTCATTGACGGTGCCCCGCCACACAGCCGGTGCTTCCATAAGGCGCATAGTGCTCCACACGAAGCAGATGCCATCGCAGAACCAGGAGCTCCGGCAGGTTATGCGAACTTCTTGGCGCCATAACCCCCTTCAGTAAGTGAAACTGCATGAGCTGTCCGCTCCCCCCTATAATAGCACGGGCTGGGGACCGCCCTGGGTAACTATAACTGCTCCACCCGCCCAGGAAGATCACTTTAGTAGGCACTGCCGACTCCGCTGCAACCCCATGGACTGATACTTGATGCAGTCACTGTGGATACTGAGTGACCTCCCTTAAAGAAAGTGCACAAAGGACCTTATAGCCAGATTGGAAAGGCGCAGTACACCACTGTGGCGATTGGTGTGACCTGGGCTGGACGCACAGAACGGACTCGGCCACTAGCCTGTGATCGCGGCGATACGTTGGGCACTCCTCACCCTCCAGACCGGCAGGATTGGTCGTAACGGGTCCGGCACTGCGGACCACGTTGGTGCAAGACCGAACAGCGAGCGAAGAAGACCACAGCAGCCAGCGGAATGGCGGACAGGGGCCCCAAGAAGGGTGCGACACAGACCCACATGGATAAATTCACGTATGAAAAGGACTCCTCCTCCCCGGCTGGAAGCAAGACGACAACTGGAAAATCCACAGACGGAAACGGGGGGAAAAAGGCGACGCTCGACGATGTTATGCAGGCGCTGTCGCAAATGCAGGCAACAATAGGCACGATCTCTACCGAAATCACTTTGATCAGGGCGGACTTTCACAAAATGTCAGAAAAGGTCAGCTCCATGGAAGTGGTCACTAAATCTCTGGTGGAAGATGTGTCAGAGCTACAAACAGCTATGGAGCGGTTATCAACAGAAAACAAGACACTGAAGGAAAGGTTGGATGATCAGGAAGGACGCTCGAGGCGAAACAACGTCCGCATAATTGGAATACCAGAATCCGAAGGCGCCAGAGCGACACACCTGTATGTAGAAGACCTAATTAAAAGAGAGCTTCAACCCAAAGGCCTGTCCACCTTCTTCTCTGTGGAAAGAGCTCATCGTGTCCCGTGGGGTCGGCCTAAACCAGGGGCGGCCCCACGGCCTATCATAGCACGCCTATTCAACTTTCGAGACAGAGACGTAATCCTGCAGGCGGCGCAAGTCTCCCCCCCTGTCAAGGTCCTAAATTCTACGCTGTCCTTCCCGGACTACACGGTGGAGGTCGCGCGCAGAAGGAGGACGTTCACCGATGTGAAGAAAGAACTTAGGAGGAGGGAAATTCCGTACTCGATGCTCTTCCCGGCCAGGCTGCGGATTGTGGCTGACAATAAAACCTGGTTCTTCGATACCCCGGAGATCGCCCAGGACTGGTTGGAGGGCTGGCGACCGGCTGATCAGCCCCGCAGACCGCACAGGACAAATGGGTCACAGGATACTGACCGACACCAACACTCTCAAGCATCGGGAGGAATGACGGAGAATGGGTCGCCGCCAAGAGGAGATGGACATGCAGGGGACACCGAGGAACAATGAACAGCCGGTGACTGTACAGTGATGTCATCCTATTAGACTGCCTGAAGAACCGCCAATGGACACTGGGCGGAGGTCCTCCGAGGAGGGAGAGAGGGGCCGCTGACTCCGGGGAGTCCTCTACCCCAGCGAGCAAGTATATTGTGTTAGGAATGGGTTAAGCACTCTGCTAAGTTGGGGGGGGCGGGCAGTTCAGGGTCCGTGTAGCAGGGGGGCAGGGAGGGGGGGGAGTGGGGGGGGATGTTATTTAGTCTTTTTCACTGTTTGGCTCAGATGGGTGGGAGGTGGGGTGAAGAAACAGATAAACAAGCAGATACGCACCCATCACAGCGACAACGGCTCATGCTGATCACGGGTCCTTCGAAACCCGAGGGCAATAACACAAAGAGACATGGCACAGAATTCACAGATTGATGCTAGGGACAGAGGACCTAGCGCAGGGCCAGTACCATTACTGCTTCTGATGTCTTGGAATGTTAGAGGTCTGGGGGACAAGATTAAGCGGGGACTGGTTTTGCAAAGCATTCGGAGATTGGGCCCTGCTTTGGTCCTACTTCAAGAAACACACCTAGTGGGCACGGCTAGTCAGGCATTAGATAGACGGGGCTACCCTATGATAGCACATTCAGCCTTCACCTCAGGTTCGCGCGGAACGGGCATTCTAATGCGGAGATCGTCCAACTTCATACTACACACCACTAAAACAGACTATCAGGGCCGTTTCGCGGCAGTGCATGGACACTGGGAGGGTAGGCCGGTAAATATAGTGTCAGTGTACATCCCTCCAGCACTCCACACAATTGCCTTTCCAGAGCTAGGGAAATTCCTACTTGAATTGCCGGAGGGCGACCTTCTTATAGGAGGAGCCTTTAATGCAGTGGTACACAACACACATGACAGGCTCCCGACGCGGACAGCGCCCACAGGCCCCTCCAAGCTACATGACTTTCTAGAGGTGCAAGGGTTGGTGGATGTTTGGCGGCAGCTGCACCCGGGAGAACAGCAATACACATACTACTCCGCGGTGCACAATAGTCTGTCCCGTATTGACTATTTCTTCACCTTGGGGGGAGGCCTTCTTACCATAGACGACATCCAAATTAAACCCAGAGGCATTTCTGACCATTCCCCGATTGTGCTGACGTTGTCCTGTTCGGAAAGGGCCCGTAGGAGGGTGTACCCGATTTTCCCGGGTTACTTGCAGATACCACACATCAGACAGGAATTAAAGAAAACGACCCAACACTACTTTGCCGAGAATGTAACCTCAGTAACATCACCAGCGATTGTGTGGGAAGCTTATAAAACAGTTGAGAGGGCAGGCCAATGCAACCATAACGGGGCACAAGCGGACGCAAAAAGAGGTTCTAATAGAGCTAGAAACACAACTAAACAGGGCAAATCTGGCCCATATGGCCAACCCAACGGTAGACACACTACACTCACTGCAGCTTTCTCAGCGGCTCCACAATGACCACCTGAGACGGGGAGTGATCGGAAATATAGAGCTCAACCAACTCCGGGCGACAACTCGCACAAATATACCTTGGTGACTTCAACCTCCACTGGAACGATCATAATGATGCGGTGGTAAAAGGTCTGAAGAATTTCCTTAACGCCCTTGACCTTACTCAAATTTGCAACAGTCCAACACACGAGAAAGGCTCTATCCTTGACCTTATCATCTCCAAAGAGGCCTCTATCCAACTCGAATCTATCCAAGCCTGTGACTGGTCGGACCATCATATTATCACGTTCTTCATCAATGAAAAAGTTAAATTTAACCCTGTTCAATCCGCCAGGCCCAAAGTCTGGAAAAGAGACATGAAAAAACTAAACTCAAACTCTCTGCCCCCCAACAGCTGCAACTTACTACTTCCTCCTGCTGGCGTTAAGGACGTCCAATCCTTGACTGATCACTATCTTAACACTATGACCTCAATAATTAATGAAGTCGCACCCTTGCAGCTAAAAAAAGCCAAGCAAAAATCTCCAATCCCTGGTACGACGGGAGTCTCAATGACGATAGACGCGCCATGTGAATGGCAGAGCGCACCTGGAGATCAGCTCCCTCTGCACTGAACCTAAAAAACCTGAAGAAAAAGAGAAATGCCTACTTCAGGAAAATAAAACGATAAAAATCAGACTTCTTCAGCCGTCAGCTCAACCAAGCCAAAAATCGTCCGAGAAAGCTGTTTGAGCTTATCCGAACACAATCCAAAGAACAACCCCAACCTCTCAACACTATGTGCGAAGCTCCCTCCTGCGAAGACTTCGCCTCTTTCTTTAACCAAAAAACTGACAACATAAAGAATGATCTCCTCATGGACGCAAGCCTCTACCCCAAACCCCACCGCATAGCACCCACTAAACCAAAAAACAATGCCACCTGGTCAACCTTTGTCATCTACACGGAAGAAGAAATTGGCAAACTGCTTAGCACTCTGAAACCATCCAATCACCTCACGGACCCCCTTCCTGCTAACGCTGTCAAAGTCCTTACCCCGTCGCTCCTTCCACTCTGGACCAAAATCATTAACAGCTCACTTCAACAAGGGATCATTCCCGACTCCCTCAAAGTCGGACAAGTCACACCTTTGCTAAAGAAACCTACAGCCGACCCCTCTGACCTAAACAACTACCGTCCCATTACCAACATTCCGACTCTTGCCAAACTGCTGGAAAAATGCGCACAAATACAATTGACTAAACAGATTACTCAGTTTGATCTCCTCAACTCTCATCAATCAGGCTTCCGAGCAAATCACAGTACTGAAACTGCTATGACCCACATAATCGACGACGCCCTCCAAATCCTAGATCATAACGACACCTGCCTCCTCATCCTCCTTGATCTCTCCTCCGCATTTGACACCGTCAAACATGAGAACTTACTCGAACTATTAAACACAAGAATGGGCCTATCTGGAACTGTGCTCAAATGGTTCACGTCCTTTCTGCATAACAGGTCGCAGAAATTCAAGAGCAACAACTTGATGTCCGCGCCAAGACCTGTATCGCTAGGCGTACCACAAGGATCCTCCCTATCCCCAACTTTGTTCAACCTAGTTATGGAACCTCTCACCACCTTGCTGCACGAATCCAATGTACACTTCCACATGTATGCTGATGACACCCAACTTTATCTCAAACTACAATCACCCAAAGACATCACGCTCTTGAACTCAACGATCAGAAGCACCCAATCTTGGTTGGCCGCTAATCATCTCAAACTCAATGCCCTTACAACAGAGTTCCTTCTGATCTCACCACCCGCGAAGATCACTACCGCACAAATGTGGCTTAAAGACCTAACGGCACTTAATGTTCAACCCACCATCGTGGACTCAGCGAAATCTTTGGGCATAACACTTGACACCAATCTCAGCATGCAGGAACACATCAACAAAGCAACTAAGGGAGCGAACTACCAAATCAACACCCTTAGGAAACTTAAACCTTTCCTTCCAGCCAAAGACTTCCAAACTGCGGTACAATCACTAGTCATACCTCGAATAGAATATGGCAGCACCGCCCTCTGCGGTCTCCCCCTAGCTACTACGGCACCCATAAGAGCCTCTTTAAACGCCGCAGCGAGACTTATCACTGGATCAAAAAAACACTCACACATTTCCCCTGACTTCAAATCCCTGAACTGGCTGCAGTTTGAAGCCAGAATACACCTGAAAATCGCTTGTTTGACGCACAAGGCTGTCCACCTGAGCTCACCTAGATACCTCGCTCAGAAGCTGACGATTTCTGGAGGCTCCAGAAACACTAGAGGCACAAACAATCTCTTGCTAAAGCCTAAAAGATTCCGCAAGGAAAATACCTATAAACGCTCTTTCTCGGGAATGGCTCCCAGGATTTGGAACTCGCTCCCCCCTGAAACCAGGCTCATCACATCTACCATACTTTTCAAGAAAGAAGTAAAAGCGATCCTCATGGCTAAATACACTTGAACCACTACTGGGGAAAAACTACAAAGACTCGATACTCATCTGTACTACTTGTTCGAACCCTTTGTATTTTTATTTTGACTCTGAAATTGACTTACTTGATTGTTTTATGATATCACTTCAATGTACTTTTAACATGATTGATGTATCTGCGTATACATGCTCCCCTCCTCTGTAAAGCGCTCTGATATCTGCGAAGATCTTGTTCGCGCTATATAAAACTTTCAAAATAAAATAAAATAAAATAAATAAACGGCGCATAGAGTGTACAACATAGGGGACAAAGCGAGCAAGCTCCTGGCATGGCTGGATAAAAAGAGGACAGGAGGCAGACACATTTTACAACTGCCGGGCTCCGATGGAGAACTGCACACATGTCCGTCCGAAATTGTAGATGCCTTAGCAGATCACTACCATAGGGTTTACACGCCAGATGTCGAAATAACACCAGAGATGGCAACTGTGGCACTTCATACGGTGCCGACCCAAACCCTAACACGAGAGGACGCGGAAGAGCTAGACACCGACTTAACGCCGGAAGAGATACAATTGGCAATCGGTGCACTCCACTCGAAAAGGCTCTGGGGCGGAATGGGATCCCCGTGGAATGGTATAAGATAATGTTAGAGATGTTAAGTAAGCCACTGCTGGCAATGTATAACGATAGTCTAGAAAGAGGGATTCTGCCCCTCGACCAGAGAATGGCGACAGTTGTGGCGATTCCGAAACCTGACAAACCACTTGTAGAATGTACATCATACCGCCCAATATCGCTCCTTAACGTAGAGGCAAACATTTTAGCAAAGCTGTTAGCTAACAGACTGATGCCCCACCTCGCTCATCTAATCCACCCAGATCAGTCCGGGTTCATGCCACACAGGAGCACGGCATTGAATCTTAGACGGATACACGGAGTGTTAGCTCGAGCCCCTTTGTTAACTGAACCAGCAGCCATCCTATCATTAGACGGCAGGATGGCGTTTGATATGGTGGAATGGCAATATCTCTTTGCGGTACTAGCGCACATGGGTTTCGGCCCCAAGTTTATTTCATGGATACGACCCCTATACGCTAGTCAGGTGGCCCATGTGGCAACGGGCATATCTCCCGGGAGCTACCACTGGCTAGAGGGACAAGACAGGGGTGCCCACTCTCCCATTTGCTATTCGCCTTGGTCCAGGAGCCACTTGCCGCCACGATACCGGCTTCCTCGCTCTTAAAGGGGATTTGTTGGGGAAATAACTGGGAAGACAGTCTCCCTTTATGCTGACGATATGCTCATTTATTTGTCGGATCCCGAAAGGAGTGTACCGATACTCCTAATGCTATGTGATGAACATGTCCGAACATCCGGATACACTATCAACTGGTCGAAGTCCATCATCTACGACCTAAAAGATGCCTTACCGACTTTCCCCGCGGATTGCCCACTAAAGGTAGCGGACTCCTCCTTTAAATACCTGGGGATCTTTATCACCCGTGATGACCGGGCCTTTTACGAACTGAATCTAGTACCACTCTTAGATCGCCTGAAGGCTGATGTGAGACATTGGAAAGCACTCCCACTGACTATGCTAGGAAGGGCGGCGCTGTTCAAAATGATGGCACTGCCGCGATTCCTCTATGTACTAGAAAATTCACCGGTTCTGGTGTCGCCTGACTACTTCCGGAAGGTGACGGCTCAAATAACTGGGTTGCTGTGGGGCAATCGTCCAGCTCGCATAGCAAACGTTAAGCTTGTTCGGGGCTGGTACGATGGCGGGATAGCCCTGCCCGATGTGCAAATGTACTACTGGGTGGCACAACTTAAAGTTATAAACCAGTGGCTCCATGCCCCGCAGGACGACCCGGCTTACCTAGCGGATAGGGCACAGCTGGGTACTCACAGTTTACTGGCCCCGCTATACCATAGAGGTGCTGCGGCAAAACTAATAGGTCCAACTAGACACACAGTGGCACTGTGGCATAGAGCACAAACTAGACTCAAGTGGGGGGGTGTTATTACCAAACTTACACCCCTATGGGACACCAAGGCCCTGGGACAACTAAGGCATAGCAAAGGTTTCACAAGGTGAGATGATATAGGAATCTCCACTGTGGGAGACCTATGGACAAAGGAAGGGGTGATACCGTTTGAGCGCCTTCAACAACAATACCACTTGGGCCCTAACGAAACCTACCGCTATGTACAGATAAGACATGCGCTAATGGCAGCCATAGAGGTAGGCACGGAGGTACCAGAATCATCTCCTCTGGAAGACCGCCTCCTAACTGACTACATGGAAGCTAGTGCCACTTCCCTGACCTGCCGGAAGTTGATAAACAACTTACCGGACCCACTGTGTAAATTGCGAGACAAATGGGAGGGCGAACTGGGGACAATGGACGACACAGCGCTGGCGTCCCCCAGGGAAGCGGGTATTTCATCACGATTCAGACTGGTGCAGTTTAAAATATTACACAGAGTTTACTTTACAAGGACCGCGCTACATAAAATACATAGAGCCGACCACCCATATTGTCTCAGAAACTGCGGGGAGGAGGGTACACTGTTACACACACTTTGGGATTGCCCGGTTATTGCCGACTACTGGCGACAAGTGTTGCGTACCATTTCCCAAACTATGGAAGTCTCCCTTACACCCGATCCGCGCGAATGTCTGTTGAACGTGTGGGGTCTGAATGATTTGACACGCCAGGGGCAACAATGGGCTACTGTGGGGATGATGGTGGCTAAACGGGATATAGCACAGAAGTGGGGGGCTATGGAAACACCGACTCAGGCTCAGTGGTGCAGAAATATGGACATGCTTCTAGTGATTGAAAGAGCAGTGTATAAAATGAGAGCTAACCCTCGCAAATGGAATAAGGTGTGGATGCCATGGAATAATTACCGGGGAGATATATGTGAACCCCTACCGGAGGACGACATTGATAGCTCAGAGGATGAAGAAGACAGACTAAAGACAGCACGGCGTGGCTGATCAGGCATACTGTGGTTAATGTGGGCTTGTTCGTTGAATCAACTCCCTCACCTGTAGGACTCTGGGACTTTTTAGACTTGGGTTGTGAGTATGAGCTATTCTGCCACTGTATTGGATAGGATAAGAGTGTGAGACAAAAAAGGTTGCTTGATACACCTATAGAGCCACGAGTTTTATTCAAGGTTAAAAAAAGAAAAAATATATAAAAGAAAGACGCACACACTTTTTTCAAGCATGTGAAATGGACTTCCTGCAACAACGTTGCTGAATGGTTACTGACCGGAACTGCCGGGTGGGGAAAATTGTTTATTTATTTTGATAAAGTATTAAAGTAAATGGCAGCCGGCCTCAGGGTTGTAGGCAAAAGCTGTGTATGTGTTCCAAACCCCAATAAACGTCTTTACCAAAAAAAAAAAAAAAAACAAGCGCTCGAGTGAGACGCTCTAGATGAAACTTTATGAAGGGACACCCTCCGTCCGCCCTGAGCCTGTAGAAAGCGCTAGAGTGAGACAACCTGAAAAGGGCGCACCCTCATCGGATGGCTGGCGTCGGGCGAGCTCAGTCTAACACGATCATATCTAATGCCCGAATCAGTCACTCGAGAGCCTTTAGAACTGTGCTCGGACGGATGTTGTTAATCTGCCACAACGGGAATCAGCAGCGAGGCAGGAAATATCTTAGCCAGCTCATGGGTGCTCCGTAAGATGAAGCAAAGTGGAGGAGGAGGATGACACAGGTTTCCTTTAAACAGGAGCTCAGATGACACCACAGGCATCTGTTGCACAGAGCGAGTCAAGAACACCCTACAGCCCGTGGCGCGTGCAGCAACTCATGGCCGCCCGTGCCGATAGAGGAGAGGTGTGTTTACCTCTCTACTGCAGGGGGCGGCTCTGATGTGAGGAGGGGGAGCCTGTTGCGCAGCCTACATTGTGCCACCCAGCTGGTGTATAGGTGCCCCTGTTGACTGTTTGGTGCTTCGGAGGAGTTAGGTGCTTGATGCATGACTGAGATTCTCCCTAGAGTATTTAGCAAACTGCTGTTTAAAAACAAGCGCTCGCCATGAAGCTGAGGTTTCTCTTCCAGGTCTTCAACAACAAAGTTGTGCGACCAGACCGGAAAACGTAATCAGATGAGCTGGGCTTTGAAGCTGTGAACAGCCGATGTCCGCCCGGTGCCACCGGTAACTAAAGCACAACGAGGGGGTGGTGGGGGGGGGGGGGGGGGGTGTACAAGCAAGCACAACGAGGGGGGGGCGGAAAGCACGAGGGAACAGACGCACAATGAGGGAACAGAGCCCCAAAAACTTACCTGCTCAGGGGGGTGGGGGGGAAGAGTCTGTCTGTTGCGCGGCCAGACAACGCCATGATACCACCATCTTTCTCCGAGGCTTAGCAGAAATGCCTCGAAGAAAGCCTCGTTATTTTTTGGATTTGGGCGTGGTTTTCTTTCTCTCCTCTTCCCATTGGTTGGAAGGTAAAATTCCAGCCAATGGGAAGAGGAGAGAAAGAAAAGAGAGAACGTAAAAAAACACCTGAGGGCGGGTTCAAACCCCCATACTGTAAATATAAAATTTCGGCTGCGCAGTGTACGCTAGGCCGAGACCTAAAAACCTTAGAAATTCACTTAAAAAAACATAGGTTTCAGGGGCGTTATAGTTCGTTGGACATTTCACTCATACAAAACCATAGACATTCCCCTGTTATAGATAGTTCAGCTAAATATAACTCGTGCCCCCGCAATGCACTGCTGATGACGTCACATATTACATCATGATGACATCACTGATTACATCATCCATGTGATACTTTCATGCATCTTCTCTCACCCTGATATAACTTTTGATACACCCATTCTAAATTACAGACTTACATTCTCAAAATCATAGACAGTCCAACACGGTTGTATGACATTACAACGCATGCTTTTACTACGCATGCCTTTACATCGCAAGTTTTACAACGCATGCTGTTACAACGCATAGTGTTGAGGGGTGCTGGATAGTGAATAGTTTAATTTACTATTCCAACTCCAGTCCCCGTGGATAGTAGGGAAGGTGTTGGATAGTAAATTAAATGTATTCCCTATCCTAGAGAGCCCACCAGCAAAATGCATTGTAATGACATGCGTTTGTAAAACTTGTGATGTAAAGGCATGCATCGTAAAAGTTGCGTTGAAAAGGATGTTCCCCGTCCAACACCAATAACTACATACCTACTCACTGATTCTTAGGTCTACACACACATCCACTCACTCACCCGTACAGTCACTCATACTTACGGTCACTCAGTACAGGACTACCATATGCACTCATACACCTATATAGACACTCACACACCGCCACTCATCCATAGAAGTACTCACACACCTAGTCAGTCATGCAAATAATTATTCACACTCCCATTTGAATTGGATTGGAATGGAGTAGGTTTTTATAAAGCGCAATAGTTACCAGCAGGCGTCCTAGCGCTAGTGGATGACAGGAGTGTATAATGGAAAGGGACCTGCGTTATCTGCTGAACAGGAACGTCGTCAATTTTTTCCGAAAGAGGAGGAGGTTGGGCTCAGAGTGAAGGGGTAGGGGGAGGGAGTTCCAGAGTCTGGCCGAATTTACAGAGAAAGTTCGACCTCCACACCTCGCTCTTTCAAACCTGGGATTACTTACTCGGAAGGCATGCGTCGATCTAAGCTGTCTGGTGGGATTATATGGACTGATCAGGGTGTGATTTAAAGCTGCTCCTTTCCTCCAGAAGGCACGGTGGGCAATACACAAGCTTTTGAACTCGATTCTTTCCCTGATAGGAAGCCAGTGGAGATTTTTTAGTTTAGCTTCCACCGACTGGCGGCGGAGAATGCCTAGGAGGGTGCCAGCCGCGCAGTTCTGAATTACCTGGAGTTTTTTGAGGGTTGATTTGGGTGCTCCCAGGTAGAGGGCATTCCCGAAGTCTAGACGGGACAGAATTAGCCCCTGAATCATAATCTGTTTTGCCTTTGGAGGGAGGAGCGGAAGGATCTTGCGGATAAGCCTGAGAATGCCCAGGCAGGTAGCAGAAAGTTTTACTGCTTGTTGGTTGAATGTAAGTGTTTTGTCCATCCAAATTCCCAGGCTTTTCATGGTGTCTTTAGGTTCAGGAGCGGGACCCAGTGAGGATGGCCAGATGGAGTCGATGGATTTTGACGGAGAGTTGCCTAATATCATTAGCTCGGTCTTATCTCCGTTTAATTTTAAATATGACTGGGTCATCCGGGCACAGACTGCTTCCATGCAGCCCCTGAGATCATTTGGCTGGGTTGATGGATGATTCAGCGTTACCACCAGCTGGGTGTCATCAGCGTATGATATAATTTGGACACCAAAAGGGCGGATAATCTCAGCAAGGGGGCGCATGTATTTATTAAACAGTGTGGGGCTCAGGGAGGAGCCCTGAGGAACCCCACAACTGAGTGGTTTGCTGGGCGATGTGACGTTACCCTCACAGACTCGGAAGGATCGGTCTGACAAAAAGGATTGAATCCAGACTTTTACCCTGGAACCAATTCCGAGACCTGAGATCCTCTGAATAAGGATGTCATGATTTACGGTGTCAAAGGCGGCACTGAGGTCCAATAAAATGATGGCCGCAGTGCCGCCTTGATCCACAATCATTCTTGCTCCCTCTGTCACAGCCAGAAGCGCGGTTTCTGTCCCATGCATGGGTCGAAACCCAGTCTGCGATATGTCCAGTGAGTTGTTACTTTCTAGGAATTCTGTAAGGATGTTGTTTACATATTTCACCGCGATTTTACTTATCCAAGGCAGTAAGGAGTTTGGACGGTAGTTTCCAGGATTCGTCTGGTCCAAGTTAGCTTTTTTTAAGAGGGCTCTTACCGTTGCTTGTTTCCACCTTGGTGGAAAGATGCCTAAAGATAGGGAGGCGTTAATTAGATTAGAGATGGTGGGCAAGATAGAGGGAGTAACAGACCGCAGAGACTGTGCTGGGGCTGGGTCATCAGGGGATCCAGATTTCACCTGGAGCATGATGGTTTCAAGCATCGTGGGTTCTAGTGTTGGAAAAGCTTGCAGGAAGACCGAGGGATGTGAAACTGTCTCCGTTGGACCCGTTTGGGTAGTGGAGACTTGTGGGAAGGATGCGTAGATTGTGGCTATTTTACTACGGAAGTATTCTGCCTGTTCCTTGCAGCGGGTCTGAGCATTATGAGGGTCTGGCAGTTTGTCCGGTAGTTTTAAGAGGGATTTAGCAATTCGATAAATTTCTTCTGGTTTTGATGCCGCTGCGTTTATTTTGTTATCATAGTAGATGGATTGAGCGTTTTTTATGTTGCTGTTATAGAGTTTTATAGCCAATCGATAAGCATCTTTATTTGTTGATGAATAATCGATGCGCCATTTTCTTTCAAGTTTTCTACATTCCTTCTTCATGTCACGGAGATCTTGAGAGTATCGGGGTGCATTTCTTGGATTGTGTTTTGGTTCAAGATCTGTGATTGGAAGAATACTGTCCAATGAGTGAGAGATCCACCTATTAAAGTTATTATTGCTAACTGTGGGGTCGGGGTTGCATACTGGAGTAGAAGTTTCTAGAACGGTGGCCCACTGTGTGTAATTAAGCTTTGACCATTTGCGGTCCCTATGGGGTACCGGAGGTGGAGCGGTGTATGGAATTAGCGGTGACCAGGTAAATGGAATCAGAAAATGATCAGACTAGGGGAGAGGAGTGGGTGAATCGACCTTAAACTGTGTGCAATTGCTAAATATGGGGTCTAGGAGATGTCCCCTAGAATGGGTAGGTTCTAAAACTCGCTGCGAGAGCCCTAGTGCCTCTAGGCAGTTTAGTAATTCTGTGGCAGCAGAGTCCAAGGGATCGTCCAAATGGAAGTTCAAATCCCCCAGCAGAGTGTAATTTGGAAGACTGCAGACTCCAATAGCTATGGAGGAGGGAAGACTGTTAATAAAGTTACCTGGACTGCCAGGTGGTCGGTAGATAAGAGTCCCTGAAAATGTGCATGTGGGGGACCGGTCTAGTAAGAAAGAAAGGTTTTCGCAGCTAGAGAGATAATTGGGAGTGCTACGGCAGCTATAGCGTTTTTTATATATAATTGCAATACCGCCACCTTTTCCGATTGGGCGGTCTACTCGATGTATCTGAAATCCTGTCGTCAGTGTTTGTATGATAACAGGGTCCGAGTCTATATGGAGCCATGTTTCCGTGAGGAACAACGCATCTGGTTCCATCTCGGATAAAAGTAAGGAGATCTCCATGGAGTGCTTAGGAAGGGACCTACAATTTACGAGGAGCATATGGTACTTAGGCGCAGAGGTAAGAGAAGGGGACCGGAATGCACAATGTTGACAAGAAAAATGTTTTGTGGTAGAGTTCCATGAATTGAGACAAGGAGTGGCGACGTGGTCTCGTAGCTGCCGTAGGGAGGTGGAACTGTCAACGAGGATATGTTTTTGGCCAGGGGTTATGGCCCCCCCATCGCGGACGGGCACAGACGGGCTTGCCTTTGGCGCGCCGCCGGCGCGCCCGCTGCACCGTCGGAAGATGGTGGTCATTTATGACCGGATAGGGAGGGAGGGGCGAGAGGCAGCCAACAGCTAGAGTGCTGCTCTTCCGTACCCCCCAAGATGGCGTCCACCCCTCTCTCGTCGCAGCCCTGAATCGGTTGTGCAGAGAGTAGGGAGCCAAAGTGGTGTGAATGAGGTAGGAATTTTCTAGTGCAAATTTAAGTAGTCTAAAAAAGCACATACAGTTTCTACACAGACTATGCTAAAATATCGGTTAAAATACATATAGCGCCGCAGATAAAATTTTGCTCAAGTTAATGCTGTCCCTTGCGGTTTAAACAGCCCCCGGCTTCCGCCTCAGGGGTAATACAGCTCACGCGTCCAAGGGATTTTACACTGTGTGTTCAGCGTGTTTAAGTAGTCTATCGGGGCGGGAGGCAGCCAACAGCTAGAGCGCTGCTCTTCCGTACCCCCCAAGATGGCGTCCACCCCTCTATCGTCGGAGCCCTGAATCGGCTGTGCAGGGAGTAGGGAGCCAAAGTGGTGTGAATGAGGTAGGAATTTTCTAGTGCAAATTTAAGTAGTCTAAAAAAGCACATACAGTTTACATTTACTCACCTATACAGTTATATACACACACACACCACCTCACTTACTCATACAAATACTAGCACATTCTTACGCTATTATACAATCACTGATACAAGCACACACTCATCCATGCAGCCACTCTCACAATCACACACTATCACTTATAGCCATTTATATACTCCAACAGACATATATACTGCCCTTCACATATGTAGTTACTCACACATGTACCACTGAGATATACATTCCCTCACTAACACACCCAAACACACACTCACCCACCCATACAGTCCATCACAGATGCACTCTTGAAACCATGCACCCAGTGAATCACCCACTCACACATCTATGCACAGTCACACACACACCCCACTCACGCAAACACTCAGGCACCCATACAGATACCCAGACAACCAATCAATAACCCATATAGACACTCATGTAGCTATTCACAAACCCATGCAGCCGCTTACACACCAACACAGACTGATACAGACATTCACACAGATTAGTCACTAACACATGCATTCAGCAAGATACGTTTAATCACTCACTTATAGTCAGTCACACACCTACTAAATCATCCATTCAGACACTCACTCATTCTTCAATACGCCTTTCCCTATATGACTGGTTATAATGTATGTTTGAATCGTAACATGCATAGAGTTGATTACATCTTTGGAATAACATACCACTCTAAGATGGCGCTGGTGAATGTCAGCAAGCCAGCAGTCCTTCCTTTATTGTGAGGATATTGTTTAAAAACATGCAGATGTCTAGTGGCTACTGACATCGAGAAAGGCTGTCTGCCGAAACGCGAGGGCGTCTGTCTTGTCTGTAAATAAAGCAACCTTTGGAAAATTAACCCCGTAAGTGTGGATAATTCTTTGGTAACGGAAGAATTGGAGCACAATATATATATATATATATATATATATATATATATATATATATATATATATATATATATATATATATACACATTTAAACTTTACAGAAACACACAGTCACTGGATGATGTCATCAGTGATGTCATCAGTGATGTCCCTGACCATGTCAAGAGTGATGTTATATGTGACGTCATCAGCAGTGCATTGCGGGGGCGTGAGTTATAGTAAGCTGAACTAACTCTAACGGGGGAATTTCTACGGTTTTGTACGAGTGAAATGCCCAACTAACTATAACGCCCCTGAAACCTATGTTTTTAGGTCTCGCCTATTAATCCTGCAAGGGATAAATAGAAGAGAGTATAATGGGCAAACCAAGGTCTGAAACGATCGCGGATTTCGGACAGTTCGTGTGGTGCACTCGTGTGGAAAGCGCGTCCACATCAAAGCCATCAGACTCCCTCCCACAGGCATCTGTTACTTCCTCAGTGTGCGCTGTGCGGTCTTGGCCTCACTTCTCCTCCCCCCTAATTACATCCCTGCTTTTACTTTCACGGCCGTGAGGCTGTGAGCTTCTCTTCAAAGGGATCTGCTCCCCCGCCCCCTGCTTCACAGTACAAAGGAATGCGCATTTCCCGGCCGCTTGCATTTCCCAGCCGCTTTTCATTATTTCTTGTAGTAGTACACGTATATTTCCAGGAACTACTATTTGTCCTTCGTTCATTCTGCTGCCTTCGCATCGTGGATAAAGTAACTCATCGCGACCACGTTCATGTGGTTTATACAAGATTAGTCTTACCAGCGGTTGCACGATCAGTAGATCTCTTCTTTTATTTTTCATCATCTAATCTTTACACACATTATCCTTCAATCCCAGTAGTTTTCTGGACGTTCTTCTGAGAAACTACCAACAGTCAGTTCTTTCTTTTCCCCTCTTGTCACGTGACCCAGACTCTTCCGGCAGTCGCTTTGCTTAAATGCCATTACCGAGTTTCCAACTTTTTGAATAGAAAAGTATGGCTGGAGATTGACCGTGCATCTTGCTTGCCAGTACGCTATCCTGGTAAGTGGTATTTCCTCTTTGACCCTTGTACTACGTAAAATTGAGTTCTCGGCACTAGAACATTTCTCGTCTCCCGGCCGTGATGTTACCAATATTATGTATTTCCCTGTAACCCGTAGTTTTCTAACTCGTCAGCACCTTTTATTATTACTTCACTGAGTTGCTCAGGCAGTTCTTTTCATTAGTTATTTTCATTTTAATTCTAGACCTTGCCTGCATTTGTCTAAGTGCCTCAGTCTAGCATTGTCGCCAGAAACGTTTATTTCACCTTTGAGGGTAAGAGTTTCTTTTAACAATTTCTTCCATGTCCATTGCGTATGTTTTTGTACCTTTCTGCCCTCTGTTAGACTCGTTTTTTGTGCCTTTCTGCCCTCTGTTAGACTCTGTTTTCTCTTGTTTTTCTGCCCTTATGCCCTCTGTTAGACTCGTTTTTGTGCCTTTCTGCCTCGGTTAGACTCGGTTTTTGTGCCTTTCAGCCCTCTGTTAGACTTGTTTTTTGTGCCTTTCTGCCCTCTGGTAGACTCGTTTTTCCCTTGTTTTTGCATCTTTCTGCCCTGTTAGACTCGTTTGTGTGCCTTTCTGCCCTCTGTTACTCGATTTTCCCTTGTTTTTCTGCCCTTCTGCCCTGTTAGACTCGCTTTTTGTGCCCTCCTGCCCTCTGCATCACCACATCTTCACTCAGCGCTACCCCACCATCACTCAGCACCACCACATTATCCCTCAGCACCACCACATTATCCCTCAGCACCACCACATTATCCCTCAGCACCACCACATTATCCCTCAGCACCACCACATTATCCCTCAGCACCACCCCACAGCATCACTCAGCACCACCACAGCATCACTCAGCACCACCACAGCACCACTCAGCACCACCTCAGCACCACCACAGCACCACCACAGCACCACCACAGCACAACTCGGCGCTACCCCAGCATCACTCAGCACCACCACAGTACCATTCAGCGCTACCCCAGCTTCACTCAGCACCACCACAGCTTCACTCGGCACCACCACAGCTTCACTCGGCACCACCACAGCATCACTCAGCACCACCACAGCATCACTCAGCACCACCACAGCATCACTCAGCACCACCACAGCATCACTCAGCACCACCACAGCATCACTCAGCACCACCACAGAATCTCTCAGCACCACCACAGAATCTCTCAGCACCACCACAGAATCTCTCAGCACCACCACAGAATCTCTCAGCACCACCACAGTACCATTCAGCGCTACCCCAGCTTCACTCAGCGCCACCCCAGCTTCACTCAGCACCACCGCAGCATCACTCAGCACCACCGCAGCATCACTCAGCACCACCGCAGCATCACTCAGCACCACCGCAGCATCACTCAGCACCACCGCAGCATCACTCAGCACCACCGCAGCATCACTCAGCACCACCACAGCATCACTCAGCACCACCACAGCATCACTCAGCACCACCACAGCATCACTCAGCACCACCACAGCATCACTCAGCACCACCACAGCACCACTCAGCACCACCACAGCACCACTCAGCACCACCACAGCACCACTCAGCATCACCACAGCATCACCACAGCATCACTCACCACCACCCCAGCATCACTCAGCACCACCCCAGCATCACTCAGCACCACCCCAGCATCACTCAGCACCACCCCAGCATTCACTCAGCACCACCCCAGCATTCACTCAGCACCACCCCAGCATTCACTCAGCACCACCCCAGCATTCACTCAGCACCACCCCAGCATTCACTCAGCACCACCCCAGCATTCACTCAGCACCACCCCAGCATCACTCAGCACTACCCCAGCATTCACTCAGCACCACCCCAGCATTCACTCAGCACCACCCCAGCATTCACTCAGCACCACTCCAGCATTCACTCAGCACCACCCCAGCATTCACTCAGCACCACCCCAGCATTCACTCAGCACCACCCCAGCATTCACTCAGCACCACCCCAGCATTCACTCAGCACCACCCCAGCATTCACTCAGCACCACCCCAGCATTCACTCAGCACCACCCCAGTATTCAATCGGCACCACCCCAGCATCACTCAGCACCACCCCAGCATCATTCAGCACCACCCCAGCAACACTCGGCACCACCCCAGCAACACTCGGCACCACCCCAGCAACACTCGGCACCACTCCAGCAACACTCGGCACCACCACAGCACCACTCGGCACCACCACAGCACCACTCGGCACTACCACAGCACCACTCGGCACCACCATAGCACCACTCGGCAACACCACAGTACCACAGTACCACTCAGCAACACCACAGTACCACTCAGCAACACCACAGTACCACTCAGCAACACCACAGTACCACTCAGCAACACCACAGTACCACTCAGCAACACCACAGTACCACTCAGCAACACCACAGTACCACTCAGCAACACCACAGTACCACTCAGCACCACCACATCATCACTCAGCGCCACCACAGCATCACTCAGCGCCATCACAGCATCACTCAGCGCCATCACAGCATCACTCAGCGCCATCACAGCATCACTTAGCGCCACCACAGCATCACTTAGCGCCACCATTCAACAACTGGTTCAAATATGTTCTCTCAATGTTTCAAGCTTTATTACAAATGTCACAAAAAGATGTTAATATTTCACTTCTGTTCTTGGATTTTCGTCACAATAAAATACACTGAACATATTCTTCACAAAAGTTATTCACAAAAGTTTAAGCTATTGCCATTGTAAATTACAATCACTTTTATTTAAGTATTAATTATTTTAAAAAATTAAATCTATTGGAATTTGTAATATCAATACATCTAAGTCACTTAAATACAAAACATGTTGCATTACAAATGCTATAGGTGTCACATTTGCGAAAGTTATAACTATTGGCATTGTAAATGACAAAGCTATCAACTTAGCTATTTTCAAAACCAACACATAAATAAAAAATTTGTCATTTACAAGACCCAATAGCTCAAACTTTCCTAATGCGAGACCTATTGCATTGCAAATGCTTGTTTTTCAATGAATTTCTAAGGTTTTTTAAATGCTCATTTCTCACTATAACGTGCCTGAAACCTATGGTTTTTTCAGTGAAAAAATAAATATATATATATATAACCTATGTAGCAGCTCTGATACTAATAAACTGCTGCCGTTCTACCACCTCGACCTGCTTGTATGCTGTAGTTGACGGGTAGGAGAAAGGAGGGACGGCTTGTGCAGCCAGGGGTGGTTTCATTCTCGGTGCCTGAAGGAACAGACAGGGGACCAGGTGCTGCGGTCTCCTGGCCAGGCGCCGTGGGGCTCCTGGCTGGGGGGGCTCCTGGCCGGGGGTCGGGGGGCTCCTGGCCAGGGTCTCAGGGAGAGGAGTCAGGAGGCTCAGGTGGTGGCATAAGGAAGGAGGAAGAGGAAAGGGCCGACAAGGCTTCATGTCACCTGAGCACACTGCTCTGCTCCTGACAAGTGGAAAGAGGCCGAATAAAGGGAAAGGAAGGCGAGAGAGGGAAAGGAGGGAGGGAGAAGGAAAGGAAGGAGGGAGAGGGAAAGGAGGGAGGGAGAGGGAAAGGAGGGAGGGAGAGGGAAAGGAGGGAGGGAGAGGGAAAGGAGGGAGAGAAGGAATGGAAAGGAGGCAGAGGCAGAAGTAATGAAAAGGGAGGGATAAAGGGAATGGAAAGGTGGGAGAGAGGGAAAAGAGGGAGAGAGGGGGAATGGAATGGAGGGAGAGAGGGGGAATGGAAAGGAGGGAAAGAGAAGGAATGGAAAGGAGGGAGATGGGGAATGGGGAGGAGGGGGAGAGGGAATGGGAAAGAGGGAGAGAGAGGGAATGGGAAGGAGGGAGAGAGAGGGAATGGAAAGGAGGGAAAGAGAAGGAATGGAAAGGAGGGAGATGGGGAATGGGGAGGAGGGGGAGAGGGAATGGAAAGGAGGGAGAGAGAGGGAATGGGAAGGAGGGAGAGAGAGGGAATGGGAAGGAGGGGGAGAGAGGGAATGGGAAGGAGGGGGAGAGAGGGAATGGGAAGGAGGGAGAGAGAGGGAATGGGAAAGAGTGAGAGAGAGGGAATGGGAAGGAGGGAGAGAGAGGGAATGGGAAGGAGGGAGAGAGAGGGAATGGGAAAGAGTGAGAGAGGGAATGGGAATGGGAAGGAGTGAGAGAGAGAGAATGGGAAGGAGGGAGAGAGAGGGAATGGGAAGGAGTGAGAGAGAATGGGAAGGAGGGAGAGAGAGGGAATGGGAAAGAGTGAGAGAGAGGGAATGGGAAGGAGGGAGAGAGGGAGACAGAAGCAAAAGGCTTCCAAGGACGGAAACGAGGCGTAGGGCCAGGCGAATGGGGGGGGAGGGGAAGAGACGGAAGGATGGCGGGCAAGGGTGAAGGCAAGGGGAAGGAAGAGGGGGGCAGGAGGAGGGAGAGGAAAGGACATGGCAACAAAAAGAAGACACTGACATTCCAGAGATAAGCTGTTTCCAGGGGGGATGGGGGGCCACTGCGGAGCTCATGAACCCTTTGCTTTGCAGAGATCTGCTAAAGGCTGTGGGGGGGCACCAAAAAAGAACCAGACACAGCAGGTCTATATACAGCGGGGGGGCAACAAGGTAGGGGGGGCATCCCAGCACACTCTGGCAGAAGAGGACACCCAGGCAGAGGGGGGCACCCCAGCACAACCGGGCAGAAGAGGACACCCAGGCAGAGGGGGCACCATAACCAGGGGGGGGGGCACTCCAGCACATCCAGGCCGAAGAGGGCAACCAGGCAGAGGGGGGCCCCTCAGCACAACCAGGCAGAAGGGACACCCAGGCAGAGGGGGGCACCAGACCCATAGTGGGGCACCCCAGCACACACCCAGGCAGAAGAGGACACCCAGGCAGAGGGGAGCACCAGTCACGGGGGGCTCTCCAGCACAACCAGGCAGAAGAGGACACCCAGACAGAGGGGGGCACCCCAGCACAACCGCGCAGAAGAGGGCACCCAGAAGAGGGGGGGGCACCAGACCCAGGTGGGGCACCAGTCACGGGGGCACCCCAGCACAACCAGGCAGAAGGGACACCCAGGCAGAGGGGGGCTCCCCAACACAACCAGGCAGAAGAGGGCACCAGACAAGGGGGCACCCCATCAGAACCAGGCAGAAGAGGGGGGCACCAGACCCGGGGGGGCACCCGAATACAACCAGGCAGAAGAGGACAACCAGGCAGATGGGGCACCCCAGCACAACCAGGCAGAAGAGGGCACCCAGGCAGAGGGGGGCACCAGACACGGGGGCACCCCAGCACAACCAGGCAGAGGAGGGCACCCAGGCAGAGGTGGGCACCAGTCACGGGGGCACCCCAGCACAACCAGGCAGAAGAGGACACCAGACACGGGGGCACCCCAGCACAACCATGCACAAGAGGGCACCCAGGCAGAGGTGGGCACCAGTCACGGGGGCACCCCAGCACAACCAGGCAGAAAAGGACACCAGACACGGCGGACAACCCAGCACCAATCAATCAACCAATCAGGACATTTGTACAGCGCACTACTCACCCGTGAGGGTCTCAAGGCGAGGGAGTGAGGAGTGTTAATACTGCTCGAAGAGCCAGGTCTTCAGAAGCCTCCTGAAGGTTAGTAGGTCCTGGGTCTGCCGTAGGAGGATGGTGAGGGTGTTCCAGGTCTTGGCGGCGAGGTGGGAGAACGATCTGCCGCCGGTGGTAGTTCTTCGGATGCGCGGGACGGTGGCGAGGACGAGGTCAGCGGAGCGGAGCTGGCGGTTAGGGGTGTAGAAGGTGAGTCGTTGGTTGACGTATGCTGGTCCGATTTCGTGGAGTGCCTTGTTTGCGTGGATGAGGAGCTTGAAGGGGATCCTCTTGTTGACGGGGAGCCAGTGCAGGTCTCTCAGGTGTGGTGCGATGTGGCTCTGGTGCGGGATGTCGAGGAACAGGATGAGCAGAGGCGTTCTGTGTGCGTTTCTGGAGTTTGGCTGAGGCTCCTGCGTAAAGGGCGTTACCGTAGAGCAGCTTGCTGCTGACGAGGGCCTGGGTGACCGTTCTTCTTGTTTTGGGGGGGATCCACCTGTAGATCTTGAAGAGCATGCGGAGGGTGTTGAAGAAGGAGGACGAGACAGCATTCAATCAATCAATCAGTCATTTGTTAAGCTCACTACATACCCGCGAGGGTCTCAAGGCGCTGGGGAGGGAGGTGGGGGCAGCTACTGATTGAACAGCCAGGTCTTTGGTGTCCTCCTGAAGGTCAGAAGGTCTTGGGTCTGTTGTAGGCTCAGTGGGAGGGTGTTCCATGTCTTGGCGGCAAGGTGGGAGAAGGATCTCCCGCCGTTGGTGGTTCTTCGAATGCGCGGGACGGCGGCGAGTGAGAGGTTGGCGGAGAGTAGCTGGCGGTTGAGGGTGTAGAAGTAGAGCCGTCTGTTGAGGTAAGCTGGGCCGGTCTTGTGGAGTGCCTTGAGAGCGTGGATGAGGAGCTTGAAGGATATCCTCTTGTTGACGTGGAGCCAGTGCAGGTTTCTCAGGTGGGGGGTTATGTGGCAGTGTCGTGGTACATCGAGGATCAGTCGTGCCGAGGCGTTTTGGATGCGTTGTAGTCAATTGATGAGCTTGGTCGGGGCTCCCGATTAGAGGGCGTGTCCGTAGTCGAGTCTGGTGCTGACGAGGGCCTGGGTGACTGTCTTTCTTGTATCTGTCGGGATCCATCTGTAGATCTTGCGGAGGGTGCTGAAGCAGGAGGAGGAGACGGCGTTGACTTGCTTGGTAATGGAGAGCGTTGCGTCGAGGATAATTCCAAGGTTGCGTGCGTGGTCTGGGGGGGATCGGGCAGCCCCCAGTGCCGTTGGCCACCAGGAGTCGTCCCAGGCTGACAGGTTGGAGTCGAGGATGAGGACCTCCGTCTTGTCCGAGTTCAGCTTCAGACGGCTGATCTTCATCCAGTCGGCGACGGCCTTCATTCCTTCATGGAGGTTGGCTTTGGTGGTGATGGGCTCATTGGTGAGGGAGAGGATCAGTTGAGTGTCGGCGGCGTAGGAGATTATGTTGAGGTTGTGCTGTCGGGCGACATGTGCAAGCGGGGCCATGTAAATGTTGAACAGTGTCTGGATGAGGGAGGATCCTTGGGGTACGCCGCATATGATCTCGGAGGCTTCGGAACGGAACGGGGGAAGGCGAACGCTCTGGGTTCTGCCGGAGAGGAAGGAGGTGGTCCATTCCAGAGCCTTCGGCGTGGAGGCGTGCGCGTAGTGTGTGGTGGTAGACGTGTTAAAGGTGGCGGAGAGGTCTAGGAGGATGAGGGCTACAGTCTCCCTGACGTCCAGCAGGGTCGGGATGTCGTCGGTGGCGGCGATGAGGGCGGTCTCGGTGCTGTGGTTGCTGCGGAGGCGGTCTTTGAAGGTCTTCTTGGCAGCCCTGATGAGGTGGTGGTGGTTGCTGACGGCGTCCTTGTGTGCTGCGTGGCTGTCCGGAGTTTGTTCACTGTGACATTTCTTCTCTAGTTTCCGGCAGGCTTACTTGGAATCTAGGAGTTCTGCGGTGAACCAGCTGGCCCTCTTGCTGGTGCCTCTATGGGGGGGGGGTTCTTCAGCGGGGCGAGGGTGTTGGTATTGAATAAAAAAAAAAAAAAATTTTACCATATATATATCCCATGTAGATTAAATCTAGGGGGACCCAGATGTATTATTTAAGAAACAACCATGTTCATGGAAAGGGTACAAAGTCACAGGCAGCACGGATGCAGCAATGGACATCTGAATCGCGGCATTTTTACAAAAGTCGTGGCAAACCGCGAAATCCTGGAGGGTCTGTATAGTTTCCTTGTCCATTGCATTGACATCTTATAGTTGTTCTCTTATTGTGTCCTGGGTTCCGGAAGTTTAGTTAATTATTAGCTTATCAGCACATATCTGCTCTAGAGTGTGCCACTTGTCAATATTAGTCCTGTCCAGCCTCTTTTAGTGATTAATTTTATGTATATGCTCCTTGACTAAATGCTCGCCGCTGAAATCTATGGTTTTTGTGTGTCAACCATGTTGATTTTGCCATGTGATTGTGGCTACCCTCGTCTTCCGCGGTCTCATTGTGCACACTGTAAAGTCGACGGCCCTAAGCCCACATACTCAGTAAATCACAACACAGAGACTGGGGTGGTGTTAACTTAACTGACTACTGCCACCCCCCACCCCCTTGTTGCCTCGTGCTCGCTTTTCTGCCCCCACCCCCACCCCCCCTTTTCTGTCCCCCAACCCGCCGCATTGGGGGTGCAGGGACTGTATTCGTATGAACTAATAATGGATTGTGGAAACTGCACGTATGATGCTCGAGTCTCGCACTTTGAATGAAGCTCGTCATAGAACAGTCTTCAGCTCTGCCAGTTTCATTGGGGCACCATTAGAACTCTCATTTTGATCGCTCATATCTGTGAGTATTCGCTTTTCGCTTTAATCTTATGGACTCTGATGGTACAGGAGAGTGGATTGTTTTTTTTTTAAGTAATGTGTCTCCTGCCTGTTCTGTGTCTGTGCATCATGGAGGGGGGAGGGTCCCCACATACACTGTGCTCCATAAACCACAGTGTGTGTGTGGGACAGTGAGTGTGTGTGGGACAGTGAGTGTGTGTGGGACAGTGAGTGTGTGTGGGACAGTGAGTGTGTGTGGGACAGTGAGTGTGTGTGGGACAGTGAGTGTGTGTGGGACAGTGAGTGTGTGTGGGACAGTGCGTGTGTGTGGGACAGTGAGTGTGTGTGGGACAGTGAGTGTGTGTGGGACAGTGAGTGTGTGTGGGACAGTGAGTGTGTGTGGGACAGTGAGTGTGTGGGACAGTGTGTGTGTGGGACAGTGTGTGTGTGGGACAGTGTGTGTGTGGGACAGAGAGTGTGTGGGACAGAGAGTGTGTGAGACAGAGAGTGTGTGGGACAGAGTGTGTGGGACAGAGTGTGTGGGACAGAGAGTGTGTGGGACAGAGAGTGTGTGGGACAGAGAGTGTGTGGGACAGAGAGTGTGTGGGACAGAGAGTGTGTGGGACAGAGAGTGTGTGGGACAGAGAGTGTGTGGGACAGAGAGTGTGTGGGACAGAGAGTGTGTGGGACAGAGAGTGTGTGGGACAGAGAGTGTGTGGGACAGTGTGTGTGTGGGACAGAGTGTGTGTGGGACAGAGAGTGTGTGGGACAGAGAGTGTGTGGGACAGAGAGTGTGTGGGACAGAGAGTGTGTGGGACAGAGTGTGTGGGACAGAGTGTGTGTGGGACAGAGTGTGTGTGGGACAGAGTGTGTGTGGGACAGAGTGTGTGTGGGACAGAGTGTGTGGGACAGAGTGTGTGGGACAGAGTGTATGGGACAGAGTGTATGGGACAGAGTGTATGGGACAGAGTGTGTGGGACAGAGTGTGTGTGGGACAGAGAGTGTGTGGGACAGAGTGTGTGTGGGACAGTGAGTGTGTGTGGGACAGAGAGTGTGTGGGACCGAGAGTGTGTGGGATCGAGAGTGTGTGGGACAGAGAGTGTGTGGGACAGAGAGTGTGTGGGACAGAGAGTGTGTGGGACAGAGAGTATGTGGGACAGAGAGTGTGTGGGACAGTGTGTGTGGGACAGTGTGTGTGTGGGACAGTGTGTGTGTGGGACAGTGTGTGTGTGGGACAGTGTGTGTGTGGGACAGTGTGTGTGTGGGACAGTGTGTGTGTGGGACAGTGAGTGTGTGGGACAGTGAGTGTGTGGGACAGTGTGTGTGTGGGACAGTGTGTGTGTGGGACAGTGAGTGTGTGGGACAGTGAGTGTGTGGGACAGTGTGTGTGTGGGACAGTGTGTGTGTGTTGGACAGTGAGTGTGTGAGACAGAGAGTGAGGCTCTGTGTGTGTGTGGCTCTGTGTGTGTGGCTCTGTGTCCGCGAATACTCTCTACTACTCTCGAATGCTCACCTATTGCCATTGTAAATGACAATACCATTTATTTATGTTTAAAAAAAGAAAAATGAAAAGTAAATGTCATGAGCAATGCCAATAGCTCTATCTTTTAATAATGCCGAGACCATTGCATTGTAAATGCTTGTTTACCCATATGTCTTGCATCATCCCGGTTTACTTTTTTAGGTCTCGCGACCTGCGTTGCACTGCGCAGCATTGATCGCACAGGTGGCAAGTCGTTTAGTAAGTGAAAAACGGGGAAATCAAGCTGACCTAGGAATCGCACACACTCGTGCATGTGCGTTTGCTTTTCAGCTCCCCCATTAGCCTTTGGGTGCGTCTTATTCTAATAAACTGCATGCAATTGGCCCGAGGCGCACGCATAGCTCCTCCCTTGGCCTATTGGTGTCAATTACGCGCACCAAGCAGGTTGCTTCATAAATCTACTTGTCCAGTAACAAAATCCACATGTCCCTTTGGTTGCATGTAGTGCAGCGACAAATTATGGCACTATATAAGAGCTCCGATATAGTCTCTCTTGATTCTGCCAGGGCTCCTACCATCGTAGTGTTTAAATACTTGCAGTCCCCTTATGTTGCCATGTTTCCGCAGATCTACATACTGGGGCTGAAGGTAGTGGTCAGCAATAGTTCCAGGGTTAGAAAGCCCTTTTGAGTCTGTGCAAACCTACTAACTTGCATGTTTTAAGGGTTTTGAACAACTCCTCTCTAATCTTTTCCTATACTGACAAATGTTGGAAATTTACTCCTGACAATGACAGATATAAACCTTCTTCCAGAGTTGGGAAAAAAGTGGTTGGAGGGAAAGTGAACTTCAAACACTTACATTTTCACATGAGCAAATCTACACATGCAAATTTGCTCATGCTAAAATGCTGTTCACAAATATTTTCTAGGAGTACTATTTCTTGATCTACTTCTGTAAATTTTGGAGAATTCACGAAAGCCATATAGCTGCACTTAATGCAAGGACAAATACCATGGGTGCCCTTTTGAGAATTTCTTTAATAATTGGGCCCCTAATTTGGTCTAGTGTTGATCATGACCTTTTGCTTTTATTAAAAGTCTGTCTCTCTCTCTGTATTGGCTGGCTTCACCGTTAGTGACAGCATTCTGTTTTTTCAGATGGAGCATATCGGCACACAAAGTAATGTTGTTCAGTGTGAGTAACTACTGTGGCAGTGTGTGCTTTTAAAGACCCAAAACAATTTTTGCTTTTGCCAATGTTTGTTATAATGGTGAGGGCCCGGCAGCTACCCCACCAATAAAGGTTTACAAAAACCATGCCAAAACAAGTCACACATTGACAAAACTAAAAAGCTGTCCAACAATTTCAGACCTACTGTCTTTGCCAATGCTTGTTTATTTTTGTTTCCCATAATCTTATTGGAACTGGTTACACTGATTCTCCATTATGAATATTTTTGGGAAATACTAGCATGCATCAAAAACATGTTACTAAATGATGCTGCAAAGAAATGGTAGCAGACATTTTACAGTAGTTTCGCAAAATGTTTTTTTTCCTGCTTTCATTTTTTTTAAGAACATTTTATTTTGAAAGCAAAGTATCATCAATCTTGCTTTCAAGTTTCTTTAAATATTTGAATCAAATCAGAGAGCATTCTGGGAGGATTATACATAGCCTAATATTGCTAAACCTTAAAAATGGGTGTGCACTTTTTTATACTGGAACCACGGTCAGTAGTGCAGTCAGAATTTACATTTACTTAGCGCGCTTACCCTAATAATAAAGGATTTCAATTAATGAACCATAAATACAAGAGCAGCATAAACATATGAACAAAAAGATTACCTTAACTGCAGGCAGTGCCCTTCCCTGATCCTTAGTGTGGTACTGCAAACTGGCAGCCAAAGGGTTTGCGCTAATGGGGTGGGCCTACTTGTCCCAAGGACAAAATACACATGAAAACTTGTTGCCCTTGACCCCAAACAATATGTCCTGGGGAGTCGGGCTATAAGAATTCCACATCCCTGCTCAGTGCCTTGACAGGTAAGTAATGCGCTTTACAAATTATTTGATTGATTGGTCTGACGATGCATTATGCATGTAATCGGTTTATATTAACCCCTTAATTGCTGCGAACGTTCGGCGGCCGACGGCACCACTACCTCCGTAGTGCTGCCGTCGGCCATTGAACGTTCGAACCTCACCTGCACAATGGAACGTCCAGCACTGGAGCTGGACGTTCCATAGCTTCTATGAGGTTAATGCACTATGCGTTTTTATTTATTGTTTTCACTTACTTTTGTGACCACTAACTATACCCATGTTATTATATGTCAATGTATTAGCGTGCACTTTTTCGTAGTATGTACCTTTTTTAGCTAGAAACATGAAAAGTTTTCTATGTCTATGATGGTGACATTGCATAAATGGTTAAAGAACAAGCATTTGCAATGCAATAGGTCTCCCATTATTAAAGTTTGAGCTTTTGGTGTTGTGTTATTTAGCAATGCCAATAGCTCAAACATTAATAAGGCGAGACCTATTGCAATACAAATGCTTGTTGTTTTTTACCTTTACTACTTCACTCTACAAGATGAGGAAACAACAGTACAAACAAGCATTAAACATGCAATAGGTCTTGCCTTTTATTAAGTTAAAGCTATTTGCTTTGCTATACAATACCATTAGCAAAGCAAATGGCTTTAACTTAATCAAAGGCGGGACCTATTGCATTTTCAATGCTTGTTAAACTTGTTCACACAGCGAGTATTGGTTGCCCCTCACCTGTACCAGTGTAACACCTGTTAGACCTGGCACCATTGGCGTGAGTCTCCCTTCCACTTTTTGCTGTTGTGCCTCATGTGTTTTGTTGGTGTTAGCTGCTCAGAGCACTGTGCCACTGCCAGTCATCAGTGCCACAGTGCAAGTGCTCCCTATGAAAAGTGTATACATTGATTGGTTTCCATGATTGGCTTATTTGGTTTACTGTCAGTCCCCAGTAAAATGCACCGGGAGTGCTAGGGCTTGTAAACAGAAATGCCGCTGGTGGGCTTGCAAAACACACAAGATGATGGATGGAATGTTGCACAATGGCAAAACATTCACCCCCAGTCACACATCTGGGTTTAATCCATCGTTATTTTGCTCACCAAACCACCCCAGCTCAAACATGGCCATATGCAAATCAGTCTTGACCCTGTGCCTCATGGGAACAGTGCAGCCCGAACTGCCAAGCCATGTCCTTTCTGGACCGGAATCAAGCATCCTAGGACCGGTTTCTGGCTATCAGCCGTCTTCAGCCAGGATAGCCTGACTCCAGTGGCTTAGTGAGCACGGGACCCACGTCTGGGCATACCTTTCCCACATAGGGTGAACAGCAAAACATACAAGATGATGGATGGAATGTTGCACAAAGGCAAAACATTCACCCCAGTCAGAGATCTGGGTTTAATCCATAGTTATTTTGCTCACCAAACCTCTCACCCACCCTGACCGCCGAGCAACAGAATGACTGTCGCCAGCTGCTGGGGCAGTTTCCAGATCTGTTCTCCCTGGTGTCACAGATTGGTGCGTCCAAGATGTGGTCACAGGAGACAGCTTACCTGTAAAGCACAAAGCTTACAGAGTAACTGTCAGGGTCCGGGCCTGCATCAAGGAGGAGGTCTCAAAGATGCTTGCTCTTGGGGCGGTTGAGTCCTCCAGCAGTCCTTGGGCCAGCCCAGTGGTCTTGGTCCCGAAGGCTGCAGCGCCGGGTGCCACACCCGAACTCCGGTTCTGTGTGGACTACAGAGGACTCAATTCAGTCATGAAGACTGACGCACACCCCATCCCCAGAGCGGATGAGCTCATAGATCGGTTAGGGGCTGCACAGTACCTCAGAATGTTTGATTTAACGTCTGAGTACTGGCAGATCGCCTTGACTGATGGGGCCAAAGAGAGGTCAGCATTCTCCACACCAGATGGGCATTTCCAGTTCCAGGTTATGCCATTTGGGATGAAGAATGCCCCTGCCACATTTCAGAGGTTGGTCAACCAGGTGTTGGTTGGGCTGGATGAGTTCAGTGCCGCCTACCTGGATGACACTGCAGTGTTCAGTGTCACCTGGACAGAACACCTGCGCCACCTCTGGGAAGTGTTGAGGGCACTGCGCAAGGCAGGCCCCACGATCAAGGCAAGCGTCAGATCGGGCAGGGTTCCGTGGTGTACTTGGGACACCAAGTGGGGAGCGGCCAGGTGGCGCCCCCCCAACCCAAGATTGAAACCATCCTGGCTTGGGAGCCCCCAAAGACCCAGACGGAGGTGAGGGCCTTTTTAGGACTCTCAGGGTACTACAGGAGGTTTGTCAAGGGGTATGGCACCATTGTGGCCCCCTTGACAAAGTTGACTTCTAAGAAGTAGCCCAGGAAAGTGATTTGGACTGACACCTGTCAGAAAGCTTTTGACACCCTGAAAACTGCCATGTGCACGGCGCCCGTGCTCCTGGCTCCTGATTTCTTCAAGGAATTCCTAGTGCAAACAGACGCTTCAGAGCATGGCGTAGGGGCTGTTCTCTCACAGATGACTGAGGAGGGCTGGGACCAACCTGTAGCCTTCATCAGAGGATGTTACTTCCACTGGAACAAAGGTGGAGTACAATTGAGAGAGAAGCATTTGCTGTGGTCTGGGCACTGAAGAAGCTAAGAACCTACTTGTTTGGGTCCCACTTCCGGGTTCAGACAGACCACAGGCCCCTCAGATGGTTGATGCAAATGAGGGGTGAGAACCCAAAACTGTTGAGGTGGTCCATTTCTCTAAAGGGTATGGACTTCACGGTGGAACATCGCTCTGGCATAGATCACACCAATGCTGCCGGTCTATCCAGGTTTTTCCGCCTTAGTGATGAGGAACTCCCTGGGGGAGGGTAGTTCTCCCCACATTTCAGCTGGAGGGGACTCGTCTTGAACCTGGCACCTTGGCGTGAGTCTCCCTACCACTTTTTGCTGTTGTGCCTCATATGTTTTGCTGGTGTTAGCTGCTCAGGGCACTGTGCCACTGCCAATCAGTGCCACAGTGCAAGTGCTCCCTATGAAAAGTGTACATGTAATTGATTTCCATGATTGGCTGATTTGGTTTACTGTCAGTCCCCAGTAAAGTGCACCAGGAGTGCCAGGGCTTGTAAACACAAATGCTGCTGGTGGGCTTGCAGCACTGGTTGTGCCACCCACAGAAGCGGCCTAGTAAAATGTGCCTAAAGTCTGCCATTGCAAGACCTGCGTGCAGTCAGGTACTGTCATGCTAACTGCGCAAGTACAACTACTTGCCAGTCCCTAAACCTTTCCTTAACTTCATATTAGTCACCACTATGGTAGGCCCAAGGGCAGGGTGCATTGTAAGCATAAGGTAGGACAAGCCCTGATGTGTGTGGCATGTCCTAATAGTAAATTACAGCCATTTTCGTTTTTCACTATTGTAAGGCTACCTGTTCTCATATGCCAGAATGGGATGCTGGAATTCTTACACTCTATAATCCCAAAAGACTCAGAGAGCATGGTGGAAAGTCAAGTTTAGTATGCCTGAACTCAGAATAACAAAATACTTCTTTTAGTAAAGTTTATTTTAATATTCTGTGTTTGCATATACTACTTTTAGAAAGTTAGTATTAGCTTGCCTAACCATTTCAGCCGTCTCTGCTCTGATGTGTATCTGCTGTTTGGTTTCTGTGTGTGACAGGGCTTGGGAAATCCAGGGGACAGGCTGGGGTTGACAGGTGGTGAATAGAGAGATTACAGCAAGGATGGGTGGGAGTGCCCTTGACTCTGAATAGGGCTGTGCTCTGCCACCACAATGCTGGCTCCGCCCCTGGGGAGCGACTGATGAATCTGCTCTGCACCTGGTCCAGGAAGAGGGAAGACTGTCAACAGAGTGCTCCTGACTGTACTTGTCATCACAATGCTGGCTCCACCTCCTGCGGAGCATGTGATGTCCCTGCCCTGCACACTGAAAAGAGAAGCCAGGGCTTGAAAAACAAAGTTCTCAGAGACTGACTGGATTAGGCAAAGGCCTCCCTGGCCTGCGAGAACAAAAGAAATGGTGTATAAAAGTAGGAGTCCTGCTCCTAAGAAATTAGATCCTGTTGACGCCAAGAAGAAACTCTGCCTGAAGAGAAGGACCTGGGAAAGCTGCATGGAGGACTACTGTCTCTAATCCTGAGAGACTGGCCTGTGGTGGGTGCCTTGCTGCAAGAAGGAGAGAGGAAGAAAAGACAGAGACTTTTGAAATTCAACTTGTGCATCTTGACAATCTCCAAGGGCTTGCTTGTGAACTTGCCCCCTGAACTGCGCCCAAGGAACAGTGGGCGCTACCCCCCCCCCCCCCCCCCCGAAGAAGGAAGCTGCTGCTAGTGTTATTTTCCCCTTCAGCGCTGACTCCAGAGACCTGAGTGCGACTGGGAATCTGTCCCGCACTCTGAAGAGCCTGTGCGCCCCATCCCGCCGAGCAAAGTGACCTCTAAACCATTGACCTCTGGTAGGTCGCCCCCCTTCTCCTGCAGCTCCGCCAGCAGCCTGCCTACTGTTTCTCCTGCTCTTCAGGCGGTCCCTCCGCCATTTCGCCGCTGCTTCTTGCTGCGGTCACCTGATTTCCCGCCGCTGCTCCCCTGCGGCCCCCCCCCCAGCTCCTCATTGGTCGGCCTTGTCCCCCCTTCTCCCAGCTGAGCCTCCCTCCCTCACCTGCGCGTCATTTAAGGCGGCCGCTGCGAGGTGTAGGAGCGACCCTTGACCTCTGGTAGGTCGCTCCCCTTCTCCTGCAGCTCCGCCGCAGCCTGCCTACTGTTTCTCCTGCTCTTCAGGCGGCCCCTCCGCCATTTCGCAGCTGCTTCTTGCCGCCATCCCCTGATTTCCCGCCGCTGCTCCCCTGCGGCCCCGCTCCCCCAGCTCTTCATTGGTCGCCCTCGTCCCCCCGCATCCCAGCTGAGCCTCCCTCCATCACCAGCGCGTCATAAATGGCGGCCGCTGCGAGGACCCTCTGCACCCGTCCGCGCCTGGACGGCGCCCCACGCCAGGGACCCCTGGCCCCCAACGATACCAGCCCACACGACGGACTTACGACGCCTGCACCCTCCATGCACTCAACGCCGGCCGGAACCCCGCCTGCTACCGAGCCATCCCGAAACGCACCCACGGACTTTTCACCTGCCAAGACTGCATATTCTCCTGCCTCCGAACCGGCACCACTCCCGCCAAGCGAGGCACCAGCAACACTCACCTCAAGTGCATCCTGCTCAACACCCGCTCCGTCCAGACACGCCGTCGAACTCTGGAACCTCCTCGACACAACATCACCAGACGTCGCCTTCCTCACAGAAACCTGGATGAACGCCTCTTCAGCCCCCGACATCGCCATAGCCATCCCGGATGGCTACAAGATCACCCGGAGAGACCGCGTCAACCAAACCGGAGGAAGCATCGCCATCGTCCACAGAAACACCATCCGAATCACGACCAACTTCGACGACACCCTCACCGCCGCCGAGCACCTTCACTTCCAGATTCACACCGACCCCAAGACCACCCTCAGAGGCACTCATCTACAGACCACCGGGACCATGCACATAATTTAGTGAAGCCATCACAGACTTCGTCAGCCAACACGCCCTTACCTCCTTGGACTACATCCTCCTAGGGGACCTCAACTTCCACCTGGAGAACAACAATGACAGCAACACCACCGCCCTGCTGGACAACCTCGGACTCAAGCAACTGGTGAACACCCCCACCCATTACCCCAGCCACACACTAGACCCTATCTTCTCATCCAGCAAGCACATCGCCTTCAGCCACTCCACCGGACTACACTGGACTGATCACAGCTGCGTCCACTTCAACTTCAGGAGAACCACGACCCACCACCACCCGCAACAGGTTCCCTGCAGAAGCTGGAGCAAGATCACAGCCAACCAACTCACCACCTCCCTCAGCCAGAACCCTCTCACCAACACGAGGGACCCCAACGAAGCAGCCCGCAACCTCACTCAGTGGCTCACCAACTGCTCAGACGACCTTGCACCACTGAAGAACCCTCCCAGCAGACTCGGCAGCAAAAAAGCCTCATGGTTCACCAACGACCTCAAAGACTCCAAGAAAACCTGCCGCACCCTCGAGAAAGCCTGGCGCCACGACCACACATCAGAAAACATGACAGCCCTTAAGAACGCCACCCGCAAATACCACCAGCTGATCCGCACCACCAAAAGGACAACTTTCAAAGAACGCCTGAACAACAACACCCACAACAGCAAGCAACTCTTCAGCATTGTTAAAGAGCTCGCCAACCCCAGCGCCTGCAACAACGACATCACACCCTTGCAAGACCTCTGCGACTCACTCACCTCGTTCTTCCACTGCAAGATCGCCGACATACACAACAGCTTTGGTGCACAGACCACACACCCGACCACCGAACCAGCGCCCCCCACAACCATCCTGGGCACCTGGACCTCGGTCAGCACCGAAGACACCACCCACCACCCGCATGATGAACACCATCCACTCCGGCTCCCCAACTGACCCCTGCCCACACCACATCTTCAACAAAGCCGACTTCATCATCGCACCCCAACTCTGGGATATCATCAACAAACCTTTGCATCCGCCAGCTTCCCGGAGAGCTGGAAGCATGCCGAGCTCAGCGCCCTCCTGAAGAAACCCACCGCAGACCCCACGGACCTCAAGAACTTCTGCCCCATCTCGCTCCTCCCATTTCCTGCCAAAAGCATCGAGAAGACCGTCAACAAACAACTCTCCGCCTTCCTCGAGACTAACGGATTTCTCGACCCCTCGCAGTCCGGCTTCCGAGCAAACAACAGCACCGAGACCGCCCTCATCGCTGCCACCGATGACATCAGGTCCTTGCTCGACAACGGGGAAACAGCTGCCCTCATCCTCCTGGACCTCTCCGCAGCATTCGACACCGAATGCAACCAGAAACATATACAGCGCCTTAACAACACTGGAATCCAAGGGAAGGCCCTGGAGTGGATCATCTCGTTCCTCGCCGGAAGAACCCAGAGAGTCCGCCTCCCCCCCACCGATCCGCGGTCACCGAAGTCATCTGCGGCGTGCCGCAAGGATCCTCGCTCAGCCCCAACCTCTTCAACGTCTACATGAGCCCCCTTGCAGCCATCACACGCCAACACAACCTAAACATCATCTCATACGCCGACGACACCCAGCTAATCCTCTCCCTCTCCAACGACCCCGCCACCACCGGAACCAGCCTCCTCGAAGGAATGAAAGACGTCGCGGAATGGATGAAGTCCAGCCGTTTGAAACTGAACTCGGACAAGACGGCAGTCCTCATCTTAGGACCATCCCCCTCTGCCTGGGACGACACCTGGTGGCCCTCGGCCCTGGGCACCGTCCCCAAGCCAACTGACCACGCAGGTAACCTGGGTTTCATCCTGGACTCCTCCCTCACGATGACCAAGCAAGTCAACGCCGTCTCGTCATCCTGTTCAACACCCTGCGCATGCTCCGAAAGCTCTTCAGGTGGATCCCCACCAAAACCAGGAAGACGGTCACTCAAGCCCTCGTCACCAGCCGACTGGACTACGGGAACACCCTCTACGCAGGAACCACAGCCAAACTCCAGAAAAGACTCCAGCGCATACAGAACGCTTCTGCACGACTCATCCTGGACATACCCAGTCACAGCCACATCTCTGCCCATCTGAGAGACCTGAACTGGCTACCCGTTAGCAAGAGGATCCCGTTCAGACTCCTCACCCACGCACACAAGGCTCTCCACGACATGGGCCCCAAATACCTCAACAGTCGCCTCACATTCTACACACCCACCCACCAGCTCCGATCCGCCAGCCTCGCCCTCGCCACCGTACCACGAATTCGCAGAACCACCGTCGGAGGAAGATCCTTCTGCTACCTAGCGGCCAAGACGTGGAACTCCCTCCCCACCCACCTACGGCTAATTCAGGACCATCTCGCCTTCGGGAAACAACTCAAGACCTGGCTGTTCGAGCAGTAGCGATTCCCTTCCTCCCGCCAGCGCCTTGAGACCCCAGCGGGTGAGTAGCGCGCTATACAAATCTGCTGATTGATTGAACGACTGTCGCAACTAGCTTCGTAAAGGCCTGCCCCGCCTGGCCTGAGCACTGTGAACTGCTGCAACATCGAGCCGGAGCTCGCACCACAAGAACGGACCGTCCGGTCCAAGCAATGTGAGTCTGTGGCCCCCGAGCTGTTGAGCACACCGTAAAGATTGACTGCACCCGAACTCGCCTCTCCAGAACGACACCCTGTTGACAGCGCCTCGCCGCTGGATAACCTCAAGCCGCTGCCCCCTCCCTCTCCAAACGCGGAACGGACAGTGAGATCAAGAATCCCCAACGCAGGGGGGCGTGGCCAGCTGCATGGCTGAGTGAGACGTGCCTCGGCGCATCTAACGGCAAGACTGTATGTGATCCGACGTAAATAAACTACCTAACAGCTAAGAAACCTACAGAAATCAGCTGGGGAGTCGGCGGAGGGCGTGTGGCACCTGGGGGGAACACCGGACCCGTCCTACATCCGAGCGGAGGCGAGAGAACAGGTGGCATACCTCTGGAGACGGTGGCCCTGGCTACCTAAGATGGCGGCGCCCGGAGACACTGAGGCCCCAGCCTGAGGTGCAGGTGAGGCGGTGGGACATCGGGAGGCGCCCCCCCCCACCCACGCGGGAGTGGAAGACCCTGAGCCTCGCCTCGCTATTGGGGACTCCCCCCCCAATCCCCCTCCTCCAACGCCCTAGAAGACCCGGGAGCAGAGACGGGCTGGGGCCTGTGCAGCCGGCGCCTGGATTTGCTGCTCCCTGCCCGGATTGTGAGTCCTGCGCAGGGTGGCCCCCCTGGGCCCGACGCAACTCTGCGGGGACTGTGGAGGGATCGGAACTCCTGGGGTGACCTCCGAGCCGGAGCGTGGTGGATGTTCTCCCCCCCCACCTCCAACGCCCTAGAAGCCCCGGGAGCGGAGACGGGCTGGGGCCTGTGAAGCCGGGGCCGGGATTTCCTGCTCCCTGCCCGGCCTGTGTGCCTTGCGCAAGGTGGCCCCCCCTGGGCCCAACGCAACTCTGCGGGGACTGTGGAGAGACCGGAACTCCTGTGGTGTCCTCCGAGGCCGGAGCGTGGTGGATGCTACCCCCCCCACCTCCGCTGCCAATGACGCCGCGAGCCTGCGGAGCACCGGCCTGGACACAGTGGTGACGAGAGGATCTGAGGCCCTGCATTGTGAACTTGGGCTCCCTGCTCCCCCCCCCCCCCCTCCCTCCTCACCTCCAATATGCGCTGGGGCCCCCCCGGAGAGCTCACACTGTGACGGAGACCTGTGTACAGCGTGAGCAGGGCCTGGCCCAACGGACTGGATCTGGTTGCCTCACTGCGGTGGGCCCACTGCATCAGAAATAGTGTCGGAGAGACCCGATGGGCGGTGGGGACGTGAGGCTTGTACGACACCCTGTCCTGATACCACATTGGGGGCGCTGAGACCACTGCCCCCTCCCCACGCCAGCTCCAGGACACCAACAGCGAGGGGACCTCTGAGAGGCAGCATGGGCAAGAGAGATCCGGCGCCAAGGTCTGCCAGGCAGGAATCCATTGAGAACTATACTACTACATGAGCACAGAGAGACGCAAATTTGGGGGCCCGAGACGCACAAACGGACACCGCTATGCTCCTAGAAGCGATACAGGCCTCGAGAACTGACATACAGAACTCCAGAGCAGCCCTGGAGACCAAGATAGGGGAGGTGGGGTCGGAGGTCCTCTTGCTGCGCCAAGACTTCAGAAACTTATCGGACAGAGTGGGCACGGCGGAGACCAGAATATCGGAAACAGAGGACTCCATTACCTCCCTGAAAAAAGATATGGCGGAATTACAGGCCTCACATAGACAGCTGCTGTGGCGAGTGGATGATGCGGAGAACAGAGCACGCAGAAACAACCTGCGCTTTGTGGGCCTGAGGGAGGGAATTGAGAAGACCAACACTGCGGCATTCCTACACTCTTGGCTTACGTCTATGTTCCCGCAAGCTCGCTTCTCTAACTGTTTTGTGATCGAGAGAGCACATAGAGCACTCCTAGCCAGACCGCCAGAGGGAGCGAGACCACGCCCGATCATCGCAAGATTCCTCAATTATGCGGGCAGGGGCCTCATCCTTAGAGAAGCTCGGAAGATGGGAGAAGTCAAGTTTGAGAACACCGTCGTCATGATCTTTCCTGACTATACCCAAGACGTGCAAAAGCAAAGGCGCTCCTACGACACTGTCAAGGCCAAACTGCGAGAACTGAACATATCCTATATGCTACTCTTCCCTGCGAAACTAAAGGTACTGTTTAAGGGCAAGTCACACTTCTTCAATCGCCCAGAGGAGGCCTGGCACTGGCTGGAGGAGAGACCGTTGCTCCGAGAGGCGGAGGAGGAGGGACGACGAATCCGTGATGAGCAGGCGGCGGCCAACTTTAGGAGAAGCCCGACCGGGTCACAGAGAACACGACATCATCGGGCAGGCAGACAATCGCAACGGACTCCATACCCGCCCCAATAAGTAGCGCCCGGAGGGGACCGGGGGGATGGCGCCGCTGCCACCACTGGGGATCCCACTCAGGGGTCCAGATTCAGCTGCCTGCTCCCAACGTCAGGAAATGTGACGGACCACGAGGATGACACGAATATCTCGGACGTGGAGGAACAGACGGAGCAATCCATACATCCACTAGCCGTTGCCATCAGAGATTTGGAGCAGGGGGAGTCGGGCAACGCGGAGGCTACTGAACCTGATACGCAGGACTCCCATTCCTGAAAAGCTGAGGGACTGAGATCCAACATAGCAGTTCTTTGCTTGGGACACGCAAGTAACACTTTGGGGTGGGCATATACCACTTCAGAACTTGAGATTGGACAGTTAGACATTTCTTAGTGGGGGTTCTTTGAGGGGTGGGCGACAGACCTTGCTGCCTGGTAGTCCGTGTCGTCGATGGTTGTACGGGCAGGATGGCCGGGGGGTACAGGTGGGGCGGGGCGGGGGGAGCAGGGGTTGTTCATTTAGTTTGGTTGTTTGAGGGGGGGAAGGGGGGGGAGGAGTACGTGGTTGGGTGCACACAGTCATGAAGGTTGGCGCATTTTGTGGTTCTTTGATACGGGCGACCGCCCGCCTTGTTCGACCCCACCGCCTGGATTACAAATAAATTGTCGCTATACTTATGGCCTCTGAAAAAATACACGTCCTGACGTGGAATGTGAATGGCCTGGGCAACAATATTAAACGTGGATTGGTGAACAACTATCTCAAGAGAGTAGGCCCGGACATCATTATTCTGCAAGAGACACATTTGATAAGGTGCTGGGTCATGCGGGATACACAACTGACTCTAGGGGAGTAGCGATTATTGTTAAGAATACCTTTCCCTTCCGGGTCACACGTACATGGGGGGACCCGATGGGAACATTTATAGGAATACAGGGGTCCTGGCGTAGGCGCACCTACACTCTTGTTTCAGTATATGCTCCACCCAAATTGCAAGCAAATGCACTAAGGATGCTTGTGACCATACTCTTAGACACCTCAGATACCACACAGATAGTGGGGGGTGATTTCAATGATGTGATGGACAGGGGTCTTGATAGATCGGGAGCGACTAATAATCGAGGACCTCAGACTCCCCTAGCTCAAATGATGTTGGAGATGGGCCTGACCGATGTCTGGAGACTGCTGCACCCGAACACTGTGGCCTACTCATTTTACTTGGCCGCGCACAAGGTGTTTTCCAGGCTGGATTATGTCTTTATGCCTAGGCAGGAAATATCTATGGAGGGCACGGCGGAATATTTGGCAAGAGGTCTCTCAGACCACTCGCCGCTACTTGTATCGATGGGCCGGACTGGACACAGGGAGGAGGTCACGTGGCGTCTCGCCGCCTGGGACTTGACGAACAAGACAATACTTAAAGGCATTAGAGCGGATGCACGGGTATACCTGGTAGAAAATGATGGGTCAGTAGACTCGGCAGTGACCTTGTGGGAGGCGCTGAAGCCGGTGATGAGAGACAGAATAAATGGCAGATTGAAGGAGGAGAGGAGGAGACTACAGGAGGAGGTGGGGAACAGTGGAACAGAACATATTGGAGCTGGAAAGGGAACACTTGCTTACTAAATGCGCGACGACCTTGCGTAAACTGCTAGATAACCAGAGACAATATCGAGAATTGGTGACGGAAGAGGCGAAAACGCAAAACCTGGCCACACTCCACCGCCTCTATGACGTGGGAGACATGGGAGATAAGTCGGGCAAACTTTTGGCCTGGCTTAGTCGTAAGGAAAGGACAGCGCGATGGGTAGAGGAACTCACTGATGGGACAGGGAAGACTGTGAGCTCAGACCCCCACATTGCGGATACGTTCGCTGCTTATTACGAGCGCTTCTATGAAGCCAGACAACTGGGCACGTGCGAGGACTCACTCCTCTATATGTCACAGGTCGATCTCCCCGTGGTGGATGCTGAGGCCCTACCGGCGTTGGAGGCCGACATTTCCCTAGAAGAGGTCAAAGCTGCCATTGCCGGACTAAAACCGGGCAAAGTGCCGGGACCAAATGGTTTCCCCTCGGAATTCTTCAAGTGCACGGCCGACATATGTAATGGCTGACCTTTTCTGGCTCCTTTAAGAGGGAGAATGATGGAGAGTGACTCCAGTCTATCACCCTTATAGCATAGGGATTAGGACTATAGATAGGATCTCTGTCTTTTATATAGTAGAGTATTTTCGTGTCCCTTTCTTTAGAGTAGGGCTTATGAATTCAAGCTAGGGGATAGATATATAAGTATTAATCATGATTTGCCCTTTTGCTAACGTGTTAGGATATTTTCCATGGAGTTATGGGTATTGTGGGTCCTGTAGGCCTTAAACGAGAGAGACTCCATCTTGCCCTCTGCCTAGTAGCTCGAGAGGCCTTCTAGGTCAAGTGTAATGTTTTAGTTTCAAGCTGTTGTTCGCTTGGAGAGAACCGGCTCAGGCTGGCCCTTATCGAAGGAATGTATTTTTCTCCACTCCGAAGACACAACTTCAGGCCGGCCGGCTGGGAACGTGTCCTTGGTACGGGGAGGTACAAGAATTTGGTGGGCGGCAGGTTACTGGCCGTAGCTTTCCATGAAGGAACAGGTTTTGATATTAGCGAAGGTGTTAGTTAGTCGAGAGTCAGTTCGTAGGCGGCATCTAGCCGTTAGCATCTCTGCCATTAATTATTTCATGGCGGACAGTCGCCATCTTTGAAGTCCGAGAAAGATTTAAGACCGAGACTCTCTGAGAAAGACTGAAGGAGAATTAGCGCGGAGCGCACTGAAACAGAGAGAGAGAGAGATATGGTAGCTAATAACCAGCAAGGTTCCAGTGGCCTGGAGGGAAGCAGACGAGGTTGAGCCTAGCGGTGCAGACGTGTACTTGTGACGGCTGGGGTGTGACTGCGAGACGAGCCAGGACACAGAGACGAGAAGGGAACCTAGATGACTGCCGAGTCCCGACTTCACATTAATAAGGTGACATCCGCCCTTTCCATAATAAGCGCGCATTCTAATCTTTGCCTTTTCTTTGCATAATCTGTGTTGCATAGTACTGTGTTATATGTTTATTGACAATAAATATCCTAGTTCTTAGTGAACTGAGATGTGCCGTGTATTCTTGTTCAATCTTGGTAAACGTGGCTTCTAGTTGGTTGTTGTTTATATGAATGGATGAGTAACCCCAATCAGGTAAGTGGTGATCAAATAAATAGGGAGCGAGTGGACCTTTGATGCCAAGAATAAGAGGTACATTATATTAATTGTCTAACTCCTAATATTGTAGTAGCAAGCCCTTAGTGAATAGGGAGAGAGAGACTTCCCAACATATAACTGAAGGTGCTCATAGGAATGTGGTCGTCGTTGATATACGGCGTTAGTGAGAGCGTTGGGGTGGATTACCAGCGCGTATACCCACAGGATTGTGGCTTGTGTAAGTGAGAGCGTTGGGGGGGATTACCAGCGTTTAGGTTTGCCGGATTGTAAACCGTTTGGAAAAGAGAGCATTGGGTTCTGCAGGCCCATGTGTAGACACGCCGGATTGTGTGTCATATCTGCCCTGGGGTAGATCAGTCTGGGTCGGAGTGGCCGCGAGACTAACTGATGTGAATAAGATATGGTAGAAAACCTATGCATGTTTATTGCTATTCCCCATCCTTAGGTACATATATATATATATATCTATATCCCTTGTGAATACGTTCTAAGGAGGGAGGTGAGTACGTTCTGGCTGGGTTAGAGGGGCCCCTAGGGGCTGATCCCATCTAAACGGAAAATCCGGCCATTACAACATATTAGCTCCACACCTGAAAAATCTATTTCTTGCAGCATATGAGGAAGGGAGTTTGCCCACTGACCTCACCATGGCGACCATAGTCCCTGTCTACAAAGAGGGCAAGCCACGGGGGGACTGCGCCTCCTACTGTCCCATCTCCTTGCTGAATACGGAGGTGAAACTCCTTGCCACGGTCTTGGCATGACGCCTGAGACCAGTACTACCCGATCTCATACATTTAGACCAAACCGGCTTCCTACCAGACAGGGCCACGAAATTCAACCTCCGTCGCACGCATAACTGGCTTCAGGAGGTGAAAGACAGGGAACCGCCTCATTGGTTCCTTTCACTGGATGCCGAAAAGGCCTTTGACTCCATGCACTGGCCGTTCCTGGAGGCCGCCTTACAAAAATTTGGTTTCTGCCCCAGATTTTGCTCATGGGTACACCTGCTCTATACCAACCCTCGGGCTAAGGTGAGGGTAAACGGGAGGCTCTCCCGCGAAATTTTGATCCAAAGAGGTACCCGACAGGGGTGTCCTCTATCACCGCTCCTCTTCACATTGACAATTGAGATACTGGCGGCCAAGATTAGGCAAAACCAGCAGATCTCAGGGTTTCGAGGTACGGACGCAGACGGGACGCAGGAGAAACTGTCCCTATACGCGAAGATGTGCTCCTTTACATCACTAACCCGCAGACCACAGTACCTGAATTGTTATGGGAATTGGATTGCTATGGCAGCTACTCCGTATACGCTATAAACTGGCACAAGTCCGTCCTTTTTGATCCCAAAGGAGACTCGAGTGCGGGTGCTCTTCCGGACATGTTGGTAGTGTCCACGGAGGGCTTCCAATATCTGGGTATATTCATTACGCTGGACAGGCAACTGTCGCGCCGAAATAATGTTGAAAGAATACTCACGCACTCCGTCTCTGATATGGACCGCTGGCGCCAGCTCCCTTTGACACTCCTGGATAGAGCGGCAATGTATAAAATGATAATACTACCCAAATATTTATATGCCCTACAAAATGAATACTATCTGATCCCGGACGGTCTCCTCCGTAGAATACACGCCGACCTCCGATCTTTTATATGGCTAGGTAAGCAGCCGAGGATAGCGCTGACCACCCTCCAGCGCCATCAATACAGTGGTGGAATCTCGCTCCCGAAACTTGAGGCTTATTATTGGGCGGAGCACTCGACCCCCATTAATGACTGGCTCCACGCCCCGGCGGACCACCCTACATATGCGCTGGAATGTTCTAAACTGTCCCCACATAGTTTGCTCTCGTACTTGTACGGTAGATCGACAAAGAAATCCTTGCTCTCGGCCACGTGCATCACACTCCGGGCCAGGAGAGTGGCCACGAGACGCACGGGATGGGATAGGAAGCCCACCCGACAGACTCCACTCTGGCACTGCACATGGCTCCCCGAGCTGCATAAACTCACAGGCTTTAAACGGTGGGATGATATCGGAATTTCCACAGTAGGAGATGTCATCACCAGAGGAGAACTAAAATCCTTCGCGACCATGCAGGCAGAATATGGGCTCCATCGTTCTCAGTTTTTTTAAATACATTCAATTGCGACATGCATGGAGGGCGCAGGCTTTGACTCTAGAGGGTCTCCCAGAATATGCGCCGCTGGAAGGCAGGCTACTTCAGGAGCAGATACCATGCAAGGCCGTATCACTCACATATAAAACACTCACAAACAATATGCTAGGGGATCTGGCGAAGCTTAGGGGCACTTGGGAGCAAGAAATAGGAACACTTGAAGATATCGACTGGGACCTAATACTAATGCACCCGAGGGAAGTGGCTATCAAAACACGGCTCCGCCTTATCCAATACAACGTGCTCCATAGGACATACTTTGATAGGGTGAGATTATTTAGAATGGGGAAAACATTCAGTGGAGAAGTGTGGCTCAATGGTTAGAGCGGCAGACCTTGATGCAGAGGGCTGGCCAGGGACCAGGGTTCGATTCCCGCCTCGGCGGGATCGGGCTTAAATTCCTCTGACCGGATATTCTCGCCTCAGTGCCGAATCTAAGCATGGGCCCCACGCTGCAACTCTGGGCAATAGCTTGCTTAGTCTCCACAACGGCCCCGATACTCAAGGGATGCCTGGTTTCACCATGGGATGCCCAGGAGTGGACACCTCACAAGGAAAAGCCAGGAGGGGTTCCCTTGTGGTAGGAGTACAAGCGCCGGGATGCTTACGGGTTACTGTTCGCGCTATACAAATACAACACATTTACATCAGATGATAGGTGTCTACGATGCCAACATTAGGGAGCGGATTTCTTCCACATATTGTGGGCGTGTGATAAAATACAATCCTACTGGACACTCATCTTTACTGAATTGAGAGCAGTTCTGTCTGTACCGCTTACACAGGAGCCCAAACTGGCCATCTTGGGCATGACTAATGATGTTGACCTCCCCCGCCCCTTACTGGTGTTCCTGACACTGGCCCTGGTGGTAGCGAAACGAGACATCGCAAAATACTGGGGGGCTGTAACCATCCCCACGGTGGAAGAGTGGAGACGAGGGTTGGACCTTTACATGGCGGCAGAGCGAGTGACGTATAAATCAAGAGGTTGCCCGAAAAAGTTTAAAAGGGTCTGGTCGAAGTGGAGACAGTACCATGGGCTGGATGGTGGATTGGGGGTGGGAGGCTCGTGACTGAGCCCCAGGGTAGGAGCTGGTGGCGGAGATGCACATACGGAGTGAAACTCGATGCGACAGTCACACCATGTTTCATGCAATGTACCAGTACCATTTGTTTACCAGGGTGGGAGGGAGAGGTGGGGGTTGCGGGAAATGTATAATGCCACTACCATGACTGTACAGTTAAGTTTTGAACAGGGGGATGTTATGCTGATGCTGTTTTTTTCCATTCACAGAAATGCTTGTTATGGGGGGGGAGGAAAGAGGGGGGGTGGGGGTAGCAAACTAAAAAGCAGATGCTCAAATGACTACCGTGGATACCCCCTATGCTACGGTGGGGATACACAGAATGATTCGTAGATACTGTCAGATTGACTTTTGGGCTATGCACCGGAGAGACATTTGGGGTTCCATGATCTGAAATCTACTATGTAACACTGTCTTACTTGAATAACGATGCCAATGTTGGTCTTATGTCTGAGTATCTGCAATAAAAACTATTTAAAAAAAAAAAAAAGAATCCCCAACGCACCGCTGCCCTCCGAGTGCGGAATCTATCGTGCCCTCGAGCCGTAGCTCGTGACGAAGGAGAAGCGCACCGCGACATGGGATGCCCGATCTCCGCCTGTGTTTGCCCGCACCGCACCCTGGGAACAAAGGTACTGTTAATCAGCATCACTGTGCGAGTCGTACTGCCAACCGACAACTCACACTGCCCGTATTCCCTGAGGCCCCTTACACGCCTCGAGCTGTGCTACACCCTGCTGGCGATTGTAAACGTTCTTGTGACCCTACGTCTGAAGCTACGAGTCGCACCAGCTTAGTACGACTCGTACCCCTTGTTTGGATCCACCGCGTCGTACGCGTCTAATGCGAGGTGCGTGAGAATCAGTAGGGCCTTCCCTTTGGGCCTCGTACGCCGCGTAGAGAAGCGCTACGAGGCGTTCAGGCCTCAACGAACAGAGCATCCAAGCGTTAGATACTGCCTGCAGCCGTTTTTAGGTCTCGCGACCTATCGATGTGCGCAAGCGCATCGAGCGGAGCGAGAATTCATGTGGCGAAAACAGCTTCAAACCAAAGGGCTTTCAGCCCCGCGGTTTTCATGCTGTTCACGTGAACCACGTGATAACATGCACGCGCATTCAGGGCCAGCCAGCCCAGCACATCAAAGGGCTTCTCCTCCCCTAATTATTCATGGCCGGCCGCAGGCCGGCCGTACTTTCAGTTTCCCGGAACGGCTTCTCCTCACCTAATTAGGGGAGGAGAAGCCCTTTGATGTGCTTCACACCAATGCGCCTCAGTCATTCCTCTTCTTTGTATTTGCTTCCAGACTCCGATCTGCTCATGTGCACAAGACGCTTTACACATTACACTCATCTGCCTGAAGTGGGAGTTTTAAACAAGCAAAGCTGGTCCTTCTGTACTTGCAGTTTCACTTCTAATGTGTGTTGTTATTTATCATGATTTTTAGCTGAGGTCTATCACGCTCGTTCATGAGTTTGATCTCTTCATACTGTGAAATGTTTTCAAAGTTGTTTTTGATAGTCTTACCGCTGGAGGTCTCCCTGTGCTACATTTAGCCTCTGACACATGCAACGCCACTCAACCACGCAACGCCACTCAACCACGCAACGCCACTCAACCACGCAACGCCACTCAACCACGCAACGCCACTCAACTACGCAACGCAACTACGCAACGCCACTCAACTACGCAACGCCACTCAACTACGCAACGCCACTCAACTACGCAACGCCACTCAACTACGCAACGCCACTCAACTACGCAACGCCACTCAACTACGCAACGCCACTCAACCACGCAACGCCACTCAACCACGCAACGCCACTCAACTACGCAACGCCACTCAACTACGCAATGCCACGCAACTACGCAACGCCACGCAACGCCACGCAACGACGCAACGCCACGCAACGACGCAATGCCACGCAACGCCACTCAACTACGCAACGCCACTCAACTACGCAACGCCACTCAACTACGCAACGCCACGCAACTACGCAACGCCACGCAACGCCACGCAACGACGCAACGCCACGACGCAACGCCACTCAACTACGCAACGCCACTCAACTACGCAACGCCACTCAACTACGCAACGCCACTCAACTATGCAACGCCACTCAACTACGCAACGCCACTCAACTACGCAACGCCACGCAACTACGCAACGCCACGCAACTACGCAACGCCACGCAACTACGCAACTACGCAACGCCACGCAACTACGCAACGCCACGCAACTACGCAACGCCACTCACACATGCGCCACTCAACCACGCAACGCCACTCAACTACGCAACGCCACGCAACTACGCAACGCCACGCAACTACGCAACGCCACTCAACTATGCAACGCCACTCAACTACGCAACGCCACTCAACTACGCAACGCCACGCAACTACGCAACGCCACGCAACTACGCAACGCCACGCAACTACGCAACTACGCAACGCCACGCAACTACGCAACGCCACGCAACTACGCAACGCCACTCACACATGCGCCACTCAACCACGCAACGCCACTCAACTACGCAACGCCACGCAACTACGCAACGCCACGCAACTACGCAACGCCACGCAACTACGCAACGCCACGCAACTACGCAACTCATCTACGCAACGCCACGCATCTACGCAACGCCACTCATCTACGCAACGCCACTCATCTACGCAACGCCACTTAACTACGCAACGCCACTCAACTACGCAACGCCACTCAACCACGCAACGCCACGCAACTACGCAACGCCACTCAACCACGCAACGCCACGCAACTACGCACCGCCACGCAACTACGCACCGCCACGCAACTACGCAACGCCACGCAACTACGCAACGCCACGCAACTACGCAACGCCACGCAACTACGCAACGCCACTCATCTACGCAACGCCACTCATCTACGCAACGCCACTCATCCACGCAACGCCACTCATCTACGCAACGCCACTTAACCACGCAACGCCACTTAACTACGCAACGCCACTCAACTACGCAACGCCACTCAACCACGCAACGCCACTCAACTACGCAACGCCACTCAACTACGTAACGCCACTCAACTACGTAACGCCACTCAACTACGCAACGCCACTCAACTACGCAACGCCACTCAACCACGCAACGCCACTCAACCACGCAACGCCACTCATCCACGCAACGCCACTCATCTACGCAACGCCACTTAACCACGCAACGCCACTTAACTACGCAACGCCACTCAACTACGCAACGCCACTCAACCACGCAACGCCACGCAACTACGCAACGCCACTCAACCACGCAACGCCACGCAACTACGCACCGCCACGCAACTACGCACCGCCACGCAACTACGCAACGCCACGCAACTACGCAGCGCCACGCAACTACGCAACGCCACGCAACTACGCAACGCCACTCATCTACGCAACGCCACTCATCTACGCAACGCCACTCATCCACGCAACGCCACTCATCTACGCAACGCCACTTAACCACGCAACGCCACTTAACTACGCAACGCCACTCAACTACGCAACGCCACTCAACCACGCAACGCCACTCAACTACGCAACGCCACTCAACTACGTAACGCCACTCAACTACGTAACGCCACTCAACTACGCAACGCCACTCAACTACGCAACGCCACTCAACCACGCAACGCCACTCAACCACGCAACGCCACTCATCCACGCAACGCCACTCATCTACGCAACGCCACTTAACCACGCAACGCCACTTAACTACGCAACGCCACTCAACTACGCAACGCCACTCAACCACGCAACGCCACGCAACTACGCAACGCCACGCAACTACGCAACGCCACGCAACTACGCAACGCCACGCAACTACGCAACGCCACGCAACTACGCAACGCCACGCATCTACGCAACGCCACTCACACATGCAACGCCACTCACACATGCAACGCCACTTAACCACGCAACGCCACGCAACTACGCAACGCCACTCAACCACGCAACGCCACTCAACTACGCAACGCCACTCAACTACGCAACGCCACTCAACTACGCAACGCCACTCAACTACGCAACGCCACTCAACTACGCAACGCCACTCAACCACGCAACGCCACTCAACCACGCAACGCCACTCAACCACGCAACGCCACTCAACCACGCAACGCCACTCAACTACGCAACGCCACCCAACTACGCACACATGCAACGCCACTCAACCACGCAACGCCACTCAACCACGCAACGCCACTCAACCACGCAACGCCACTCAACCACGCAACGCCACTCAACCACGCAACGCCACTACGCAACGCCACTACGCAACGCCACTCAACTACGCAACGCCACTCAACTACGCAACGCCACTCAACTACGCAACGCCACTCAACTACGCAACGCCACTCAACTACGCAACGCCACTCAGCCACGCAACGCCACTCAGCCACGCAACGCCACTCAGCCACGCAACGCCACTCAGCCACGCAACGCCACTCAGCCACGCAACGCCACTCAGCCACGCAACGCCACTTTCACACACACTGTGCAGTGCACAATAGGTCTCGCAGTAGGAAAGTTGGAGATATTGGTTTTTTAAATGACAAAGCCCTTTATGTTTTTAACATGCAAAATAAAAGGCATTGTTATTTGCAATTGTAATAGCTCCAACTTTCCTACTGCGAGACCTATTGGCAACGCCAGTGCTTGTTAGTATTTTTTACTACTTCGCTTACCTATTTCCCATAATCTTCAAAATCTGAATTAGGCCTCGTCTCCTCCTCCTCCTGACCTCTGACCTATTCAGCCTAACCAATCAGGTCTTTTCACCTCAGTCCCAGGATCACTGTTCACAACATGGAACCTACAGGCACTCACACCTACAAAATCATCTACCCCTCCAAACTCACCAAAAAATCGGCCAAACGCTTTAAACACAACTTTCTAAAATCTCACCCAGAAACCCCCTTTGCTGACCCATACTTCACACCACATAATGGAATCACGACCACTGATATCATTTTCTTCCCTAGACGTAGAGCCCAATGGAGGAAAGCTTTCCTAGCCTTATTTTCGATTTCCTTGACAAGGAAATGTAAATGTAAATGTGATGTAAATGTATTTGAGCTTATATAGCGCACAGCTACCCACAAAGGGTTTCCCGGCGCTTGCTTAGGGAACCCGTCCTGGTATTCCCCTGTGAGATAACCCCGGCAGGGTATCCACAAGGTGAAAGCCAGGCATTCGCCACGAGGGGCCGTTGTGGAGATTAAGCAAGCTATTGCCCAGAGACGCAGAGTGTGAACCCGTGAGTCGAGAAGGCACCGGAGCCAGAATTATCGAGTCCGTGGAATTTTTGAGCCCAAGACCCGCCGAGGCGGGGAATTGAACCCTGGTCCAGGGCCGATCTCAGCTTCCGGGTCTGCCGCCTCTAACCCCTGAGCCACACTTCTCCACGGTCTTATGATCTACACGACTCTATCACAATTCTTCCACGCCACAGCCACCATCACAATCTACAACAACGGAACTATTCTCATTCAATCCACGGACCACAGTCTAAATCTATTTGATAACATCTTCTCCATTATAAAAGAGCATGTATCTAATCCTCCTACTTCCTCCAAATTTACCCTCACTCCCAGCACTCCGGATACCACAACTCCTTCCCTCCTTGCCATCCTCCCACCCCCAGCCCCATGCCATCCAGGAGCTCTGGTACTTACTCCTCCCTCAACCTCTCTTTCCCACCCTCCAACACCCCTCCTTTCTCTTCTCCTAACCCTCTCACTACTCCAACCTGCTCGACCATATCTACTAACTCACCTCTTACACAATCTCTCAGGCTCCCCACAATGCTCACAGCCCCTTGTCCCTCTTCCTCCACCATCATCCCTCCCCCTACCTCCTCCCTATCCCACAACAACACCTTAGTCTTCCCTCAACCCAGTATTGCATCCCCTCACGCACCCTGTACAGTAGCCGTTCCCCCACTGGCTCCAAACAGATAACATTCTCCTCCCATTGAATCCCCTCACACACCCTGTACAGTAGTCATTCCCCCACTGGCTCCAAGAAGAGACCATTCCACTCCCAATAACATTCCAACCATCTTACCTCTCCTCCCGTCATTAGCCATTTCCACTTCCCTTACATCTATGCCATCGTTGTGCACTACATTCCACGCATCACCCCCCCCCCCTTCCACCTCACTTGCCTTCACCTGATTTCACTCCTAACCGAGCCAAACCCCACCAACTCATTTCTCACTCTAACACCAACACCACTATCATTCCAATCAACACCTTGGACAAGATAATGACAACTCTTCTTCAAATTAAAGATGATCTCCATTCTTTCAAAAAGTTGCTCTCGAAACAACCCAGACATCCCTTACCCCCTAGAACCTCCTTACCCTACAAGCCCACCACCCACCCTCCACTTCCATGCAAACAGAAACCTCCTTACTGGACATCCATCCCCTCACGTAATTCTACCACCCGTCCTCTTCGCAGCTTCAACCCACTTTCGGAGTACGACATACGCTCCCTCCTACACTCATATGACCTCGCACCCTTGGCCCACACAGCCCCCACATACCTTCCCATCCCTACTATTCCTCCCAATCCCCACAGGTCCTCCAAACAGAACTATAGATGTATCGTTGCCAATAATCTAAAAAAAGCCACACTCAATCCCGACCCCTCTTCCTCCGCCATCACTCCTCTGCTTCAATGCTCCCTTCTGAACTGTAGATCGGCCCCTAGACATGCCTCAGACATTGCAGACCTCATTATTGCACATGACCTAGACTTGATCATACTCACCGAAACCTGGTTAACAGACTCCTCCTCACCACTCATTGACATTCTAGTTCCCCCCAATTACCACATCATTAGATTAGACAGGGTTGGCAAAACAGGAGGTAGAATCGCATGTATTCACCGGAGCAACCTCGCAGTAAGTAGAGCCAGTTCCCCTTTATTCTCCTCCTGTGAACACCTTTGCCTTGATATCAACAGCGAAGCTAACCCTGTATGCTCCCTACATATTATCTACCACCCTCCAGGAGACAACCTTACCTTACTGAACACCTCATGGACCTGGTCACAACAAACTCTGGACGTCAAAATACACAGATTTTCCATGGGGATTTCAACCTTCATTGGAACGACCTCCACGACTCTGTGCTCAATAGTCTCAAAAACGTCCTCATCGACCTAGACCTCACCCAAATTTGCAATGGCCCCACTCATGATAAAGGCTCTATCTTGGATCTTATCATCTCCAAAGCTGACTCTATCCAACTCGAGTCAATCCAACCCTGTGACTGGCCTGACCACTTCATTATTACATTCTTCATCGTCGAAAAAATGAAGCTCACTCCAGTTCAATCCACCAGATCTAAGGTCTGGAAGAAAGATTTGAAGAAACTCAATCCCATCTCACTACCCTCCCTCAACCACAATCTTCTCATACCCCCCATTGGCGCTGTTGACGTACAGGTTCTTACCGACCACTACCTCAATTCGATGACCTCAATTATCAATGCAGCTGCCCCTCTTCAGTTAAAGAATGTTTCCTCTAAAATCTCTAAACCATGGTATGACGGGATTCCTAATGATGATAGACTAGCGATGAGACTGGTGGAACGTAATTGGAGATCTGCCCCGTCAGCTTTGCACCTCAAAACACAAGAAAAAAAGAAACGCTTACTTCAGAAAAATCAAGCGCTCGAAAACTGCTTTCTTTAGCCTCCAGCTTGATCAAGCAAAAAACCGACCAAAAAACTGTTCGAGTTAATCAAAACTCAATCCAGAGATGGCCCTCAAACTCTCTCAAACACCTCTAATGCACTACCGTCCTGCGAAGAATTCTCTACCTTCTTTAACTTAAAGACAGACAACATCAGGAATGATCTCCTCAATGATCTAAGTCTTTACTCTACCCCCCACAGTAAAACGCCCATTGATTTAAAAAACAATGCTTCCTGGTCATTCTTTGAAACGTACTCGGAAGAAAAAATTGCCAAGATTCTTAGCACACTGAAGCCTTCCAATCACCTCACTGACCCTCTACCCGCAAATGCCGTAAAGGACTTTATCCCACTACTTTTACCCCTATGGACCAAAATCATCAATAGTTCATCATAGATGCATCCCAGACTCCCTCAAAGTGGGACAGGTCTCGCCCATATTAAAGAAACCCACAGCGGACCCCTCCGAGCCTAACAACTATCGCCCTATCACCAATATCCCTACCCTGGCCAAACTCCTAGAAAAATGTGTACACCTTCAACTGACTAAACACATATAGCACTTTCACCTCCTCAACCCATACCAATCAGGCTTCCGAGCAGGCCACAGTACTGAATCAGCCATGACCCACATTATTGATGATGCGCTTCAAATTATTGTTCAGAATGGTTCTTGCCTCCTCATACTACTCGATCTCTCTTCAGCCTTTGATACGGTCCAACATGAGAACTTACTTGATCTGATGAATCTCAGAATGGGTATTTCAGGGACAGTTCTCAAGTGGTTCACCTCCTTTCTGCACAACAGGACCCAAAAATTCAAGATTAACAATACTATGTCCACTCCAGTTCCTGTAACACTTGGTGTCCCTTAAGGATCCTCCCTCTCCCCTACTCTGTTTAATCTAGCCAAGGAACCACTTACCGCACTACTCCAAGCATCCAATGCTCAATTTTACATGTACGCAGATGACACCCAGTCCTACCTCAAAATACACACCCTCGATAACATCAAAATACTCAACACAACACTTAGGAACACACAGACCTGGCTAGCAGAGAATCACCTCAAACTTAACTCGCTAAAAACGGAATTTCTCCTACAAGCATCTCCCACCAAAGTCCCCATCACTCAGGCCTGGCTTAATGTTACGTTACGTTACGTTACGTTAAAAGCATTTGTACCGCGCACGTTCACCAAACGGTTTCATGGCACTCCTGAAAAAACGGTGACTTGGGCGGAGGATTTACTCAAATGCTGAATGAAACAAAAGAGTTTTTAACAGTTTGCGGAAACAATCGTAGCTGGGACAGAGACGAAGTGCTGTTGGGAGGGAGTTCCAGGTGGTGGGGGCCATGACAGAGAAACTCAGACCTCCATGCTTTTTCCGTCTGGTTTTGGGAACAACAAGAAAATTAAGAGATGCTGAGCGGAGATCTCTGTGGGGAACATAACGTGTCAAACAAGAGGATATAAAGGCAGGGGCTAGATCTGATAAGGCTTTGAAGATGGTGCATCCAAGCTTGAAAGCGCAGCGTTTGGTGATAGGGAGCCAATGGAGGCTACGCAGGAGGGGGGTAACGTGCTGATGTTTCGGCTGGTGAAAGATGAGGCGGGCTGCCTGATTCTGCACCAGTTGTAGCCGGTGGAGATGGAATGCTGGAATCCCGACATACAGAGTGTTAGCATAGTCGAGTCTGGAGGTAATGAGAGCTAGGATGACTAGAATCAGGGCATCTCTGGTGAGGAACCTGCTGATTTTACGGATCCGCCTTAGATGGAAAAAAGCAGGATGAGGTGACTGCGTTGATTTGTGGCCTCATAGAGAGGTCATCAGAGATGACCACCCCCAGACTCTTCACAGTGCTAACAGGACTAGGTGGCACCCCCAGGGATGTAGGCCAAAAAGTGGAATTCCACGGATTGGTGGGACCCCCCACCAGTACAAGCTCAGTTTTTGTGGGGTTCAGTTTTAATTGGCTGTGAAACATCCACTCTGCGATGTCAAGCATGGTAGACTGGAAATTAGAACGGGAAGAGGGAAGAGAATCAATGGGAAAAATTAACTGAAGATCGTCCGCATAGTTGAAAATAGTAACCGGGGTATTGCGGAGGGAAGCTAAAAGGGGCTGTAAATACAAATTAAACAGTAAGGGTGATAGCGCAGAGCCCTGAGGGACCCCGCAGGTTAGAGACGAGTAGGGTGCGGAGAAAGTGGACAGGTGTACTGCCTGAGTCCGGTGGTCCAGAAAATATCTGAGCCAATCGAGGGCCACCCCCTGGATGCCGGCATTGTTGACACGGTTGATCAAGATGGTATGATCGACCGTGTCAAAAGCTGCCGACAGGTCCAGAAGGACAAGGGCCTGTGAGAGGTTTTTATCGGCACCTTTCCTAAGGGCATCCATGACGGCCACTATGACAGCCTCGGTGGAGTGGAGGGGTCTGAAGCCCGCTTGTTGGGCATCCAGGAAGGAGGAGTTCTCGATAAAGGTACTTAGACAGCGGGTAACATATGTCTCCAAAATTTTTCCCAAGTAGGGAAGGAGGGAGATGGGTCGGTAATTGCTTAAGGTAGTGGGATCAGCATTCGTTTTTTTAAGGATAGGTATGACAGCTGCCTGTTTGAAGGAGCACGGGACCTCCCCAGTGGCTAGAGAGTTATTGAGCAGGGCTAATGGAGGGCCAGGGCATGCCAGAAAGGCCTCCCTCAGAATCTGAGGGGGGCAGCAATCATTAGGGGAACCTGATCTAACTTTGTGGAGTAGCGAAGAGAATTCATTTGGAGAGATTGGCGGAAACTCAATCAGACGACTAGGGTTCATGGAAGGAAGAGGTGGAGGAAGAGGAGATGAAGGGGAAGGGATGTTGTTTTTAATGGTAGTGATTTTGTCTATAAAGTAAGAATTAAGGTAATCGCACAAGGTTTGGGTCGGTTGGGGTTGAGGTGTGACCCTATCAGGCAGGGAGAGCTCGTTGACAATGGAAAAAATGTCTTTTGCCTTAGTGTTGGAGTCCAGTATTTTTTGGGAGAAGTAGGCAGTTTTAGCTGATAGGATGGATTTTTTGTAGGTGTTCAAAGATTCCACATAGACAAGTCTAAGCTGGGGGTCATAATTGCGCCTCCAACGGCGCTCTGCCTGCCGGAGAGCAAGTTTATCCGCCTTAAGCTGGTCGGAAAACCACCGCTGAGCGTCATGAGGACGCTTGGCTTTAATGGTTTTATAGGGGGCAACTTTGTCACAGGCGGATAAAAGCCATTCTTCGAGATGGACAGCCTGGTCAGCCACCGAGATTGAGGGTGTGGGAGCGGTGGAGGCCAGTAAAGCATGAAAATAGGTCATATTAGCTTTCTTCCAATTACGAGCAGATAGGTTGTTGATAGGAGGAGGGGGACGGGATATATAAAGATAAAGAGGGAAAGATATAAGACAATGGTCAGACCAAGAACAGGGAAGTACGGAGGGAGGGGAGATATCAAGATTGCCCGTCCAGAGTTGATCTAGAATGTGACCCTTACGGTGAGTTGGAGAATTGATGTGCTGGTGAAAATTCATGCCTGCTAGAAGGTCAGTGAACTCCGCAGAGAGATGGCTTTCACGGGCGTCGGATGGCCAGTAGTTGAAATCACCAATGATCATGATGTTAGCGTGATTGATCGTGAGTTGAGAAATGACTTCGCCGAAGAGTTGAGAGAAGAGGGGCATGTAGTCGGGGGGCCTGTAAACAAGGACACAAACAAAGGCGGACTTGGGTGAAGAGAATTTAAGCGTGAGACAGTCAATTTTGGGAATAGGGGTCATAGTCAGCTCTATAAATGTATGCTCAGAGCGGATGATGGCCGCCACCCCGCCACCGGTCTTCCCGACAGGTCGGTTGGCTTGCATGATATAATAACCAGCAGGGATTGCTGCAAGGATGTCGGGGGCGGAGTCCTCGGTTAGCCATGTTTCGGTTAAGAGGAGAATATCAATGGCACTCTCATGTAATAATTGAAATATTTCTAGCGGATGGCTCACTAAGGAGCGGGTATTAAGATAAGAAACCATCAAAAGAGCAGATTTCAGGGACGTGGAGGGGGAAGGGGATGGAGAGGATTCGTGGTAGGAAGGGGTTTCCAGAACAGGAATATCAGAAGGGACAAAGATACCGCAGTCCTGGGCGGCCCTAGCAGCACAGCCGGATATGGGCCCTAGGAAGTTAAGTCTTAGGAGGTCGGTGGAGGAATAAGCATAAAAATGGGCATTACGACTGGGCCCTGGGCACGGTCGGCCGCGGACGGGCACAGACGGGCTTGACTTATGCGCGACTTCGGCGCGAAGTCGGCGCTCCCGCTGCGCTCGTCCGCTGCGCTTCCGCCATACCGCCATTTTATACTAGAGGTGAGGGAACACTAGACCGCTAACCTGCGATGAGTAGGTGCAGGGCGGAAGTGGTGTCGCGAGCAGGAAGTGACGCTCCTCTAGCTGACCCTCCGCACAAACGGCACAAAGCTGGGGCGGAACGGGGCCACAAGCGAGTCGAAATGCAGGTAAGTATGAGCGCTACAATATGCACACCATAAATGCAGAAATAAGGATTTTTAAAGTAACATTTCTAAAGTGCTATTAAAATCAGCAGTTTAAAAACTAAGCAGCATCAACAGCAAACACACAACCGCAGCCTAGCTCGCCGCGTTTGTCACTGGGCGGGTGCTGGAAGCGTGGGATAAATACAAACAGGCTCGGCAGCACTAGACCGCTAACCTGCGATGAGTAGGTGCAGGGCGGAAGTGGTGTCGCGAGCAGGAAGTGACGCTCCTCTAGCTGACCCTCCGCACAAACGGCACAAAGCCGGGGCGGAACGGGGCCACGAGCGAGTCGAAATGCAGGTAAGTATGAGCGCTACAATATGCACACCATAAATGCAGAAATAAGGATTTTTAAAGTAACATTTCTAAAGTGCTATTAAAATCAGCAGTTTAAAAATTAAGCAGCATCAACAGCAAACACACAACCGCAGCCTAGCTCGCCGCGTTTGTCACTGTGCGGGTGCTGGAAGCGTGGGATAAATACAAACAGGCTCGGCAGCACTAGACCGCTAACCTGCGATGAGTAGGTGCAGGGCGGAAGTGGTGTCGCGAGCAGGAAGGGACGCTCCTCTAGCTGACCCTCCGCACAAACGGCACAAAGCCGGGGCGGAACGGGGCCACGAGCGAGTCGAAATGCAGGTAAGTATGAGCGCTACAATATGCACACCATAAATGCAGAAATAAGGATTTTTAAAGTAACATTTCTAAAGTGCTATTAAAATCAGCAGTTTAAAAACTAAGCAGCATCAACAGCAAACACACAACCGCAGCCTAGCTCGCCGCTCATCTCACTGCTCTCAACGTTCAACCTACTATTGTGGACTCAGCGAAATCTTTAGGCATAACCCTCAACGACAATCTCAACATGCATCATCACATCAGCAATGCAACGCAGGGAGCTAATTTCCATATCAACACATTGCATAATTTGAAACCTTTCCTTCCTCCCAATGACTTCAGAACTGCAGTCCAAGCCTTAGTCATCCCTCAAGTGGAATATGGAAGTGTTGCCGTCTGTGGTCTCCCCTTATCGACAACCGCACCATTAAAAGCCTCTATTAATGCTGCAGCCAGACTTATCACAGGCTCGAAAAAACGCTCTCACGTCTCTCCTGATCTAAAAGCTTTGAACTGGCTGCCCTACGAAGCCAGAATACACCTGAAAATCGCCTGCATGACCCACAAAGCTATAAACCACAATTCCCCCAGCTATCTCGCTCAGAAACTGACAATCTCGGGTGGCTCAAGAGCGACAAGAAGCGCAGACAATCTTCTTTTGAAACCCCGGATATTTCACAAGAAAAACACTTATAAACGCTCCTTCTCAGGAATGGCGCCCAGGTTATGGAATGCCTTCCCCCCAGAAATCAGACTCATCTCATCCACGGCATCCTTCAAACAAGCATTGGAAATGCAATAGGTCTCGCATTAGAAAAGTTGGAGCTATTGGTCTTGTAAATGACAAATATTTTATTTATGTGTTGGCTTTTAAAATAGCTAAATGGATAGCTTTGTCATTTACAATGCCGATAGTTATAACTTTCGCGAATGTGACACCTATAGCATTTGGAATGCAACATGTTTTGTATTTACGTGACTTAGGTGGCAGCTCTGGTGGTTAGGCCACATCTCTAGAGAGCACGAGAGTGCAGCAGGGGAGAGAAGCACAGAGAGGGAGCAGAGAGTGCAGCAAGGAAGAGAAACACGGAGAGGGAGCCCAAGAGTGAAGCAAGGGTGAGATGCACGGACAGGGAGCCTGAGAGTGCAGCAGGGGACAGAAGAATGGAGAGGGAGACAGAGTGTATCAGGGGCGAAAAGTACGGACAGGGAGCCCAAGAGCGAAGCAAGAGAGAGAAGGAGGAGAGGGAGTCTGAGATTATAGAAAGGGAGAGAGTGGAGAAAAGAAAGGGAGAAGATGAGTTTGGGAGAGAGGCGGAAAGCAGAGCAATGGAGATAGACCTGGGAAAGGAGTACCCATGGGGGAGATGAAGATGAGAACAACAGGGAAAAACTAGTGGTGTTGACTAATGCCAAAATGGTATAAATGATGCTGTGTTAGTGCTCATTGACAATCGTGTGTACCTTGAGGAGAGATGGGAAAGGGGAGGGGAGAGAAGGGAGAGTGAGGAAAGAGGGGAGAAAGGGAGGAGAGTGGAGAGAGAGGAGAGCGAGTAGAGGAGAGAGAAGGAAGAGTGTGGTGAGAGATGGGAGATGGTAGAGGGGAGGGGAGAGGAGAGTGAAGAGAGGGGGGAGAGAGAGAGGAGACCGGAGAGTTGTGAGAGGGGAGAGTGGTGAGAGGGTGGAGAGTGGTGAGAGGGAGGGTAGAGTGGGGATAGAGGGGGAGGGGAAAGTGATGGGAGAGAGGAGTGAGGGGAGAAAGAGAAGGGAGGGGAGAGTGATGGTGACTAACAACCATTGACAAAGCCAATAGTCCTGACTTGATGTTACTTGTTGCATCATATATCTGGATGTAATGACAGAAACTGCAAAATACAAGTCGGGCGGCACACTATGCTAAGCACAGATTTGTAGCTTACTTAATTACATTGCCCACGCCCCTTTGAGAGACACCCGCCCCCCAGTTTTTACATCCCACTTAAAGCCCTGAGTAAGCTGGTAGCTTTGAGCAACTGGTATAGTAGGGGTTCAGTGATTTGTAGCAGCGGCTATTTTTCTTGTATTCCTTAACCTTAAAATAACAACAAAAATGGAGTCGTAAAGTGGAGCTACTCTGACTGAGCATACGTTAGCTAACACTGCTCCTAGTTTGCTTGACAACACGCAGGTCGCATTGACCAATAGCAGAGTGCAGCACATCAAAGAGGCTCTCGGCCTCCTGAGCAGTAATTAGGGATGCAATGTTAACGAGCGCCGCTCAGGTTCCAGGCAGCCTACGGGAGCCCAGGAGGTCTTGGGAGCCCAGGAGGTCTTGGGGGTCCGTGAAGACATGCCTACTGAGCGGGAGCTAATCGAACACAAGCTGGGCTGCTAATTGGCAGGTTTAGAGGGGTCAGCAGCAACGCTCGTTCATTTATCTCAGACAATGCTTCATGCATCTTTCTGTAGATTTGTTACAAAGAGCGGCATCGATAGGACAAGCCTCATTAGGTTGTAAGGAGAGGTGTGCTTGGGGCGGCTCCTTGTCTTCAGTGAGACAGAAAGTGAACAGGACTCACTGGGAGCTAAAGCAGCCCCGACAGACGTATGAATGCAAGCCCCATTCTGTCGGACTCGCTTGACGAGTGTTAGGAAGTAGACATAGCAGCAAAATATTAACTTATCAACAACATTATTAAAATATTGTTGGCTCTGGGGGATGATGGGCCCATGTCTCACACACATCTGCGCTTCTGAACCCCTGCTCTACTCAGGGACCTGGCCCTCAAAAGTTTGTGAGGTTGTCAACGTACGTACCCGTGTCATGTGGAGAGTAGGCACAATTTTGCTTCACGCCAGTGCCCATGCATGCAAGCAAAACAAGCTGTAAAAAAACAGCGCTGGGGTTTTGACACGAGTGGCTAGGGTGGAAAACACAATAGAGAGCGTGATGAGAGGTGAGAGAAACGGGGTGGGTTGGAAACAGGAAGGAGTGAGGGGGATTTAGAAACAAAGGAAAGCGGGAGGGTGGATTAAGGAGAGCGGATTAAGGAGAGCGGGAGGATGCAGCGAGTAGTTTTTAAAAGAACAGCGAGCCAAGACGGAGGGCATTGCTGTGGGGAGGGGGGAGGAGAAATGCGACATGCAGGCAGGGGAGGGGGCGGAGCAGGGAGAGAGGCGATGAGGGTGTGAAGCAGCAGGGGCCTTTGAAGTGAAGCTAAGCTTCACTTCAAAGGTGTGGGAGGAGTACGGCTGAGGGAACAGACGGCGATTTGATGGTGTGCACGCGCATTTTAGGTCAATGCGCTTGCGCATTGACCTAAAAGCGCACGGGCACAGCACCAAATCGCCAGTTGGGTAAAGTCTGTTTAAAGCCCTATAGTCTCGCTCTGCTCAATGCGCATGCGCATTGAGAGGCGAGACCTAAAAAGAAGTAAAAGCTCTCCTCTTAGCCAAATTTACTTGAACTTTGACTATTGTAATCTCGGAACTCAGTACTCTTCCTCCTGTACTATGTATATTGACCTCCAATCCACCGTTGCTACCTATCTTGTTTTCTTTTATTTTGTAACCATTTGCACTTCTTTTCTCAAATGTTTTGTTTAATTACTAATTTTTTTACCCCACTCTGTTTGTAAAGCGCTCTGATATCCGTAAGGATCTTGTTCACGCTCTATAAAACTTTCAAAATAAAATAAAATAAATTAGATAAAAACACACACTTTACAATGTGCCAACAGGCACTGGCAGAATTTACAGGGGATATATGTACAGGACAGGGCCACATGGACCACTGTCAGGAATAGGCACTTTTAGGACTAGAATACTTGTTAAAATAGCGCTTAGCACATAGAACAATAATCACTGTAGCACAAAAATAGAAAATGTAGAGCACACAACCAGTAACCACTGGTAACAGGTAAGTACCAACTACGCCACCCTAACCACCTTCGGAGAATGTCACGCAGGGAACCAGGACCTCACTAGCAAAACCTGTACTAGAAAGAACAACCACCTAAGTATCACAATACATTTAGGGGTATAGGCATAAGAACATTACACATGATGCATCAGAACATTCAGAGGTGTAGGGAAAAACACATGATGCATAAACATACATTCAGCGGTGTAGGGAAAAGCACGACACATAAAAACACATTCAGAGGTGCAGCAAAGAACAATTGCGCAGAAATCGCCTAGGCCACAACCTGTGACTGTACCCAGGCCAACTGGCCTCTCTGGGGCTAGGACGCTCTGTGTCTGCAATGTCAGGGGGCCTAAACGGAGCAGCTGTCCACTAAGTGCTGGGCAGCTGTGGAGATAATGGGACCAACATGGTGGAGCCTCGTGAGGTCTGGCCACCAAAACACTTGTGGCCCCGTAAGCCTCGCTGGGCTCAATAACAACTGTGGGGCAAAAAGAATGCCCAGAAATGCCCCCAAATCGTCGGAGTCCCTCTCGGGGGACTTGAAGTAAATTATGCACCCAAGAGACTCTCAGGGCTCTTCACAACTACCACCAAGAGCCTCTGTGGCTCGTATTTCTAATGCCCTTGAGCCTCTCTGGGCTCGACCTAAATGCCCCCTGAGCCCCTTGTGGGCTCGAGAAGCAACTTGCCCCGTGGTTGGAGCCCCCCCTCTGGGGGACTCAAGAACAAATACGCCCCGGAGCCTCTGCGGCTCGAAGCACCAAGGCCCTCAGGCTGAAGGGGAGGGGCGGGCACCGGCAATGTGCCCCAACGCCCTCCTCTTTAAGAACGGACCCCCAGCCCCACTCACCGGCTGCTCAGGGGCGCTCGCGGGGTCCGGTTGGTCAGGCAGGGCTCTCTCCTTTTGGGCTTCGGAGCTTCTGGGGGATGCAGCGCGGCTCCGATGGGGAGCGTCCTTCACTGATGACGCGGCGGGAGGCTCGGCCGGCTGGGCCAATCCTAGCGCGGCCTTGCGGTGACGCCGGCGGCTGCCTTCTCTGTCTCCGGGGAGAGCTTGACCTCGCGGCTGCGGCGGTGATTTTCCCGGCAATATGCTGGGTAGGCCCCGTGGTTGGAGCCCCCCCCTCTCGTGGACTCAAGAACAAATACGCCCCGGAGCCTCTGCGGCTCGAAGCACCAAGGCCCTCGGGCTGAAGGGGAGGGGCGGGCACCGGCAATGTGCCCCAACGCCCTCCTCTTTAAGAACGGACCCCCGGCCCCACTCACCGGCTGCTCAGGGGCACTCGTGGGGGTCCAGTTGGTCAGGCAGGGCTCTCCTTTTGGGCTGCGGAGCTTCTGGGGGATGCAGCGCGGCTCCGATGGGGAGCGTCCTTCACTGATGGCGCGGCGGGAGGCTCGGCGGGCTGGGCCAATCCTAGCGCGGCCTTGCGGTGACGCCGGCAGCTGCCTTCTCTGTCTCCGGGGAGAGCTTGGCCTCGGGGCTGCGGCGGTGATTTTCCCGGCAATATGCGGGGTACGCTCCCGGAATGGGTTGAAACGGGGTGAGCTCCTGTATGTTTAGCACCAAAAAAAACAACAAAGAATCAGGGGGAAAGAAGCGGCAGGCAAAGCGGGGTGGGCACCCGCGCCGCAAATGACACCACGGAGGGGGGATCCCCATGCCGGGAAATCCCCTGAGGCAGGCTGGGAATCACGCAGAGCTGCCTGCAGAGCTCCCCCAGGCGCTACAACAATAAGGAGGTAGGGGCACAGCGCTCCCCAGCGCTAGGATGCCCCAGAGTGCAGCACAATTCCTTCAGGAGGTGGGGGGGGGGCAAGGCTGGGCCCAGGATCCAGCTCACATGGCCCTCCAGGCAGGGAGGCAGTCCCCAGTGGCGTCCTCCTGGCGCCCAGCAGCAGCAGCCCCCTCAAAGAAAGGATCCAGGAAGAGAACCTTTTGCAAGGGGACACAGCCCCTTTTTATACAGTAAATCTCTTTGTCTGTGTGCAGGGTGGGGGAAAAACCAGTCGCAGCTGGTTTTGGAGCACTGTGATGTGCTTAGCCCCTCACTCTATTCACTGGCAGGGCTAGGGTCATTAGACGCACCACAGGGGGCGGAGCCAGCATTGTGTGGGGAAAGCCCAGCCCTATTCAGGTCCCAGGTGCACTCCTCCCTCACATCAGCATGCTAATCTCAGCACTCACCACCAGGGCAGACCCATCCTGACTCCGGGAGCCAGGCTCACCAGCCAGCTCCAGCCAATCACACGCCAGACACAAATTACACAAACATGCCAAGTTCTAGAAGAGGCACTTCCACACTAGACACAATCACGCCGCATACATCATTGCGCAGCATTTAATCACACGAGTCCGCACATACCAAACTCGCACCTGCACTCCCCAGCAGGAACTAACATGGACACATACATTCCCCACGCATTCCTATGGGAGGGCAGGCCAACATCACTACACGCACTCAGAGTGCGCACGCACTTTCCACTGGGACACAGTGAAAGTGCGCAGAAGCCAAAAATCACTAGCACTGGGTCACCACACAAAGCAAAAAGTTTAGGGGTGAACCTGCCAGAAGGGCCAAGTCCAACAAACCCTTTTTAAAGAGACTGAACAGTGTGATATTACGAACGGTGGCATCATTCCAAGAGTAACTGGAACCTTCAAAGACTGTATTTACAAGCCTGCTTGAGAGTTTATATATAAAGCACATATTTTTACAGAACAAACAGTCTTGTGTCCCTGTGTGGTGGGTTGATGGTTTATTGTGTGTATTATACTAAATGCTTAACAGTATGTGCTCTGGAGTTTAGCCTTGTCTGCTCGCGCCACGCCGCCTAGAGGGTGAGCAGGGGTTATTTCTGAGAGTAAGTTCCTTGCCCTGACTTAGAGGAGAGGGCCCCTGCTTGTCACAAGTACATACCTGTGCCAACCAGAGACCCCCAATTCTAACAATAGCCAAATATAGCAATAAGCAACACAGAAAGGTGACCAATCACCGACTGCAAAGAGCCTTTGGCTACGCAGCAACACACTTCACTGCATTTTAATCTGTATGAGTTAGAAACTATTTTTTTGTTAAAATCTGCAGATTATGCAGCAGAGGATAGAATGTTGGAAATCTATGATTCTGTGAAAACCACTGCAGTGGCCCCGGATGTACCTCATAGCATACATACACTCACATGCATCTCTCTATCAGCTACAGAACATTTTCTAGGTCTCAAATGTGGTGATCATTTCTTGAGAGAAGTGAATAAAGGGAGGTTAAAAATTAAACTAAATGTAGTCATAAAAAGCAAGTGATAATGCAAGAAATAAAGTGACATTTTCAGGTCGGACACACAGAGCGATGAATCGAATGGCCCAGGATAGGCTTCAGTGGCCAGGGAAGCATGCCAGTTTTGGAAAGTTGGGTAAAGTGACCATAAGAACATTGTTGAAACCATCACAGAAGACTTACAAGGAGCAGTATTCAGATGTTCCAAAAGGGAACGAGAAAAGTATGTCAAAAAAGTGGGTACCAGAAGAAAGGACAGGACACAAAACAAGCCATAAGGATAAGCGCCTGCAAGGGCTACTGCAGAGCAACGGCCATGGTTGCTACTTTGGCACCAAGTTCAGGAAAATGCAAAGCAAGCAGCCAGTGTATCACAGGCAAATGCAATATTTTTCAAAGAGGAAGGAAAACGGTCTGGTGCAATTAGAACACTGTGCTACCGTAATCAGTTTTCAAAGTACAGAAACTAAAACTGTCAAAATGCTGCAATACACTATTTAACATAACTTGCATTAAAAAAAAAGTCTCCATGCTCCGAGTAAAGTTTTGTTATGTGCATATTTTAAAGACCAGTAACCCTAGGTCTCATACCAGTTCGACTATTGACTAATCCTAAGGAACTTGTCGGTTGGAGCTGAAAATACTCCCCCCTGAACAATAGAACGAGATGAGTCAATGGACAGTAAAGGCCCCTTAAAGCGAAACTAATTTGGCTGCCTGCTCACAAGCTTAAAGCCTCCAGTAGTCGATTATGACACCAGCAAATGGTATCGCCAGAACACTGAGCAGCGAACACATTTTAGAGGGCCCCTTGGAGGAAGTGAGGGAGTTGATCTTATAAATAAATCACACCGACATAGAAATACCCATCAGAAGAGAGCAAGTGAGCTCAAGACTTTCAATGATCCTTTTTAACTAACTCTTAACCACGAGTGCTCGGGACAAACATAGATCAGTGAGAATATTGAGAGGGTTGAGGGTCCTGATAACGCAAAGGCCGAGGGAAAGGGAAGAGGATTTAGCGAGATAATATCTTGCGCTCTGTATGGCAAGCCAAGGTGACAAAGGAAAGTGGGCTTTTTCTCAAGAGTAAGAAAACGAGCAAACGAGGATGTCAGGGTTAGAAACTTGGGACTCAACAGACAGTAGCCTAAACCATCACGAGCTAAACAAGGAAGGGATTGTGACAAACCTGGCTTCGAAGGTTAGGACATAAACTTAAGAGTCCAGAAACAGGTGTGTGGGGAAACCAACTTTGAGAGATAGGGTGAGTTCATGATGCAGCAAAATTCCACAGTTTACGAGGGTGGGGGGCTGAAGCAGGATAGGCTTTCCGAGCGGCCATTACAAGCGTGTGGACAGCGCTGAAAATGACAAAAAAAAGTGCTTACTGTCCATTAAAGGAAAGATTGTAAATCCGCCCGTAAAAGATCCAAACGCGGACAGGGTAGTAACCAGGAGGGACTAAAAAGCCTCTTGAACAATTAGTGCATCCCGTTTAGCATAATTGGTGATGTCAAATGACGAACACCAATGAAAATTACAACCGGAACTGAAAGTGAACTTCGCAAACTGTATCTAATCCAAAAGCCTCGCATGGCGATGCAGCGCACGCGTGCTGCTAATGCCAACTGAGACCTAAAAAGATGATAAAGAGACGAAAGAAAACCAGTTTAAAAGAAGGCTACAATCACCAGCAGGTGGAACGGTGTGTGCAAATGAACATCCCCAACAGTCTGCTCGCAACTGTGAAAACCATCCGGATCAAACCCTTGTGCAGGCAAAATCCATCTCACCCAGAACTAACCCCCTGATCTTGTTTATGTCACCCTCTATCAAATATCAACCATACCTCAGGCTGGGAATGGCCACCCCAAGATTGGCCACAGAGATAAACTAAAGAAAAAAGTCAGGTAAAGAGCAGTAGAAACGTGTGAACGAGAGATGTGTACTGTCAGGTGTGCACGCGCACACGGGCATAAGGGTGCATGCAACAAAGCAAAGATCCGTATAAACACACACTTTTAGAATTTATAACAAGAAAAAGCAACAAAAAAAAAAGGGTCTAGGAGACACAACCTAACCACAGACACAATGGGGGCACACAAACTAGCAAGACGTTTGCATGGATTTTGAAGGAAGTCCCGAGCTCGCACAGCGCTTATCTCGGTGCGGAGCAAGTTAAACACACAACGGAGTTCAGAATATTAATTGACTTTAGTCCGATTCAAACCGGAATACAGCAAAATGCAGAAATAGGAGCGAGGGTGTATCAGAGTGCGGAGGAGACGGGGGGCTAGACGGGACTGATCGAAAAAACATAGAGTCTAAGGACTAATGAAGCCCACAGTAACGCTGCAAGTGAAAGATCCAGTCTGGGTGGGCAGAGCCAAAAGTGGACAGGGCGGTAAAAGCACCAAGGACGCCTTCAAAAACGCCACCCGCATACACCACCGACTGATCCGGAATGCCAAGAAAGCCGCCTTCAAGGACCGACTAGATAACAACGCCCACAACAGCAAGGAATTATTCAACATCGTCAAGGAATTGCCCAACCCCTCAGCCAACTCCAACGACATCACCCCCTCTCAAGCCCTCTGCGACTCCCTAGCCTCATTATTCCACAACAAAATTGCTGACATCCACAACAGCTTCGACAACCGACCCGAAGACCAACTCACCCAACCCCCTGCAGGACCCCCACCCCCCCTGAACATCCTCAATGACTGGAAGCCAATCTCCACTGAGGACACCATCCGTCTGATGAACTCTATCCACTCAGGATCCCCCACAGACCCATGCCCTCACCACATCTTTAATAAAGCAGACTCCATTATAGCACCGCACCTCCGAGACGTCATCAACTGCTCCCTCAACTCTGCAACCTTCCCAGAAAGCTGGAAACATGCCGAACTCAGCGCCCTCCTGAAGAAACCCACAGCTGACCCCACCGAACTCAAAAACTACCGCCCTATCTCACTCCTTCCATTCCCGGCCAAAGTCATCGAGAAAGCGGTCAACAACCAGCTCGCCGCATTCCTCGAAACCAACAAATCCCTCGACTCCTCACAGTCCGGCTTCCGAGCCAAACACAGCACTGAGACCGCCCTCATCGCAGCAACAGATGACATTCGAACTCTACTGGACAATGGAGACACAGTCGCCCTCATCCTCCTCGACCTCTCTGCAGCCTTCGACACAGTCTGCCACAGCACCCTTTTACAACGCCTCAGAAACATCGGAATACAAGGAAAAGCACTTGAATGGATCACCTCGTTCCTCACCGGAAGAACCCAGAGAGTCCCCCTTCCACCATTCAAGTCCGAGGCCACTGAAGTCATCTGTGGCGTACCACAAGGATCCTCACTCAGTCCCACCCTCTTCAATGTATACATGAGCCCCCTCGCGGCCATCGCCCGCCAACACAACCTCAACATCATCTCCTACGCGGATGACACTCAACTGATCCTTTCACTCACCAATGACCCCAGCACCGCCAAAACTAACCTACACAAAGGAATGCAAGAAGTTGCCGAATGGATGAAACACAGCCGTCTGAAACTGAACTCAGATAAAACAGAAGTCCTCATCTTAGGTACATCCCCCTCTGCATGGGACGACTCTTGGTGGCCGGAAGCCCTTGGAAAAGCACCCATCCCGACAGACCACGCACGGAACCTAGGCGTTATCCTGGATTCTTCACTTTCAATGAACAGACAAGTCAGCGCCGTCTCCTCATCCTGCTTCAACATTCTTCGCATGCTCAAAAAAACATTTCGCTGGATCCCCACCGAAACCAGAAAAACAGTCACCCATGCTCTGGTCACGAGCCGACTGGACTACGGAAACACCCTCTACGCAGGTACTACCGCTAAACTCCAGAAAAAACTCCAACGAATCCATAACGCCTCAGCCAGGATCATATTAGACATCCCGCGTAACGAACACATCTCTGGTCACCTGAAAAACCTCCACTGGCTACCCGTCAATAAGAGGATCACTTTCCGACTTCTAACCCACGCACACAAAGCACTCTACGAAATCGGACCAGAATGCCTCAACTCACGACTGTCCTACACCCCCTCCCGCCAACTACGATCTTCCAGCCAAGCCCTCGCCACTGTACCTCGCATCAACAAGACCACCATGGGAGGTAGATCCTTCTCATACCTGGCAGCTAAAACATGGAACTCACTCCCCACTTACCTTCGCCTTACCCAGAACCACCTAGCATTCAGAAAGCAACTTAAAACGTGGATATTTGACAAGTAATCCTCCTCCCCTCCCTAAGCGCCTTGAGACCCTCTGGGTATGTAGTGCGCTATATAAATTCTATGACTTGACTTGACTTGACTTGACACGGTCTGTCATAGCACCCTTTTACAACGCCTCAGAAACGTCGGAATCCAAGGAAAAGCACTGGAATGGATCACCTCGTTCCTCACCGGAAGAACCCAGAGAGTCCGCCTTCCACCATTCAAGTCAGAGGCCACTGAAGTCATCTGCGGCGTACCACAAGGATCTTCACTCAGCCCCACCCTCTTCAACGTATACATGAGCCCCCTCGCGGCCATCGCACGCCAACATAACCTCAACATCATCTCCTACGCGGATGACACTCAACTGATCCTCTCACTCACCAAAGACCCTAACACCGCCAAAACCAACCGGCATGAAGGAATGAAAGAAGTAGCCGAATGGATGAAGCACAGCCGTTTGAAACTGAACCCAGACAAAACAGAAGTCCTCATCCTAGACACCTCCCCCTCAGCCTGGGATGACTCTTGGTGGCCAGAGGCCCTTGGAAAAGCACCCATCCCGACGGACCACGCACGGAACCTGGGCGTCATCCTGGATTCCTCACTCTCGATGAACAGACAAGTCAACGCCGTTTCTTCATCTTGCTTCAACATTCTTCGCATGCTCAAAAAAACATTTCGCTGGATCCCCACCGAAACTAGAAAAACAGTCACCCACGCTCTGGTCACGAGCCGTCTGGACTACGGAAACACCCTCTACGCCGGTACCACCGCAAAACTCCAGAAAAAACTCCAACGCATCCAGAACGCTTCAGCCAGGCTCATACTAGACATCCCGCGTAAAGATCACATCTCTGGACACCTGAAAAACCTCCACTGGCTCCCCGTCAATAAGAGGATTACTTTCCGGCTCCTAACCCACGCACACAAAGCGCTCTACGAAATCGGACCCGAATGTCTCAACACAAGACTGTCCTTCTACACCCCCTCCCACCAGCTACGATCCGCCAACCAAGCCCTTGCTACTGTACCTCGCATCAACAAAACCACCATGGGAGGTAGATCCTTCTCCTACCTGGCAGCTAAAACCTGGAACTCACTTCCCACTCACCTTCGCCTTACTCAGAACCACCTAGCATTCAGAAAGCAACTTAAAACGTGGATATTTGACAAGTAATTCCCCACCCTTCTCCAAGCGCCTTGAGACCCTCTGGGTATGTAGCGCGCTATATAAATTTATTGACTTGACTAGCTATGACGCAAGCCAATGGGAAGAAAGGGCGGGCTTCAAGTCCCCTTCGGAAAGCGTATTGATTACAAAAAAGCCCTCACAGAGCGAGGAGCTGGGAGACCTAAAAACAAGGCAGCAGGCCTGGTCGATCTGTGCACCCAGGATCTAGAACAACATGCCCGTATCCATCAGGACAGCCCAGCGGCTGCTCCAATTCAGGAAAGAGCTGAAGATGCCCCTCTGTCGGTCGTCTCCTATCCCTGGGTGACCTCATGCTTGCCTCTGACCCTGGATGTCATCTTCTGGCTCAGTTTGTGTTGCTTAGTAATGCCACATACTGGTACTCGCTGCCGTCCAATCTTCGCAGTGAACCCAATCTACAGATCTTCCAACTTCTCAAAACTCAACTCTTCACTAACCGCCACTAATCGGTCGTGCCTTGCCCGTGCTCTGTCTGATCCTAAGCGGTACGAGGCCTCAGGGTCGTAACGCGCTTTACAAAACCCATTTCATTTCATTCATACATACGAGGCACTGACCCCAAGAGCAACGCTGACCTTGAGGCGCCGGAGCCTTGAACCAGATGAAGGTCACTATCCCAAGTGGGACAGTGGCCCTGAGCTAGGCAGGTTTCATATCCAGAGAGGCCCTGGATATGCTTTAAACCCATCCCTAGAGCAGAGACAGCGGGTGACCACATACCATATTCTGGGCAGAGTCCACCTGTTGGCATGGCTTGTGAGACACCGTGGCAGGCTTGCTGAAGAGGACAGGTACAGGTGAGCACGCCCACCCCACACCGGCAGGCGTGCTGGGGCGGACTGGTACAGGTGAGAACGCACCCCCAAACCCACACCCTCGCAGGCATGCTGAGCGGACAGGTACAAGTGAGCACGCCCCCATACCCACACCCCACCAGCCATTCTGGGCGGACAGGTACAGGTGAGCATGCCCCCCTAACCCACACTCCCACAGGCATGCTGGGCGGACAGGTACAGGTTAGCACGCCCCCACCCTGCACCGGCAGGCGTGCCAGGGCGGACTGGTACAGGTGAGCACGGCCAAAGTCATCGAGAAAGCCGTCAACAACCAGCTCGCCGCCTTCCTCGAAGCCAACAAATCCCTCGACCCCTCACAATCTGGCTTCCGAGCAAAACACAGCACTGAGACCGCCCTCATCGCAGCAACAGACGACATTCGAACTCTACTGGACAATGGAGACACAGTCGCCCTCATCCTCCTCGACCTCTCTGCAGCATTCGATACAGTCTGCCACAGCACCCTCCTACAGCGCCTCAGAAACATCGGAATACAAGGAAAAGCACTTGAATGGATCACCTCGTTCCTCACCGGAAGAACCCAGAGAGTCCGCCTTCCACCATTCAAGTCAGAGGCCACTGAAGTCATCTGCGGTGTACCATAAGGATCCTCACTCAGCCCCACCCTCTTCAACGTATACATGAGCCCCCTCGCGGCCATCGCCCGCCAACACAACCTCAACATCATCTCCTACGCGGATGACACCCAACTGATCCTATCACTCACCAAAGACCCCAACACCGCCAAAACTAACCTTCACGAAGGAATGAAAGAAGTTGCCGAATGGATGAAACAAAGCCGTCTGAAACTGAACTCAGACAAAACAGAAGTCCTCATCTTAGGTACATCCCCCTCTGCTTGGGACGACTCCTGGTGGCCGGAAGCCCTCGGAAAAGCACCCATCCCGACAGACCACGCACGGAACCTTGGCGTCATCCTGGATTCTTCACTCTCAATGAACAGACAAGTCAACGCCGTATCCTCTTCCTGCTTCAACATTCTTCGCATGCTCAGAAAACATTTCGCTGGATCCCCTCCGAAACAAGGAAAACAGTCACCCACGCTCTGATCACGAGCCGACTGGACTACGGAAACACACTCTACGCAGGTACCACCGCTAAACTCCAGAAGAAACTCCAACGAATCCAAAACGCCTCAGCCAGGCTCATACTAGACATCCCACGCAACGAACACATTTCTGGTCACCTTAAAGACCTCCACTGGCTACCCGTCAATAAGAGGATCACTTTCCGACTGCTTACCCACGCACACAAATCACTCTACGACATCGGACCAGATTGCCTCAACTCTCGACTGTCCTTCTACACCCCCTCCCGCCAACTACGTTCTTCCAGCCAAGCCCTCGCCACTGTACCTCGCATCAACAAGACCACCATGGGAGGCAGATCCTTTTCATACCTGGCTGCTAAAACATGGAACTCACTCCCCGCTTACCTTCGCCTCACCCAGAACCACCTAGCGTTCAGAAAGCAGCTTAAAACGTGGATATTTGACAAATAATCCTCCTCCCCTTCCTAAGCGCCTTGAAACCCTCTGGGTATGTAGTGCGCTATACAAATTTTATGACTTGACTTGACTTGCCCCTCCCGCAGGCATACTTGGCGAACAGGTAGAGGTGAGCCCCCCCATACCCAACACCGGCAGGTGTGCTGGGACGGACTGGTACAGGTGAGCATGCCCCCCACACTCCCGCAGGCATGCTGGGCGGACAGGTACAGGTGATCACGACCCCAGCCAACAGCTGCAGGCGTGCTGGGGCGCACAGGTACAGGTGAGCATGACCCCCCTCTCACACTCCCGCATGCATGCTGGGCAGACAGGTGAGCACGACCCCAGCCTACAGCGGCAGGCGTGCTGGGGCGGACTGGTACAGGTAAGCACGCCCCCCCCATACCCACACACCCGAGGAATGCTGGGCTGACTGGTACAGGTGAGCACGACCCCAGCCTACAGTTGCAGGCGTGCTGGGGCGGACTGGTACAGGTGAGCATAACCCCCCCCCCACCGCCGCAGGCATGCTGGGGTGGACTGGTACAGGTGAGCAAGACCCCCCCCCACACTCCTGCATGCATACTGGGTGGACAGGTACAGGTAAGCAAGACCCCAGCCGACAGCTGCAGGCGTGCTGGGGCGAACTGGAACAGGTGAGCATAACCCCCCCCCCCCCCCCCCCCCCCCCCCCCACCGCCGCAGGCATGCTGGAGTGGACTGGTACAGGTGAGCAAGACCCCCCCGCCCCCCCCCACACACACACACTCCGCCCAGCATGCATGCTGGGCGGACAGGTACAGGTAAGCACGACCCCAGCCTACAGCGGCAGGCATGCTGGGGCAAACTGGTACAGGTGAACACGCCCCGCCCGCAGGCAGACATACCTGGAAGACAAATCTGCGAAGTCTCCTCCCTCCAGCAGGCGGATCTTGCAGAAGAGCACACCGTTCACGAAGGGCACAGCCGCCAACTCGTCCAGGGTGAAGGTGGTGTGAAACTTGAACTTCTTTTTTTTTATGAGGAAAGCCATGGGGGGTTGAGGGGCACCTCGGGGGGCTGAGGGGCACCTCGGGGGGGCTGAGTGGCACTTTAGGGGGGCTCCTTGGGGGCTGGGAGGGCACCTCAGGGGGGCTCCTTGGGGGCTGTCTTCAGCAGGCAGGCGAGAGGGCAGGGGTGGGGCCTTTAGGTCTTGTTCATCTCCAAGCCCCAGAGCAGCAGGGGTCGCACCTCAGGAGCTGCTCCTGGGGGGGCAAGGGGAGGGCCATGCTCTGGGTCCAGGAATACTGGAACAGGGCTCTTGCCTGGTCTCAGCAGTGGGCGAGCTAGGGGTTCTGGGGTGCGGGGCAATGTAGAGCTCAGCAGAGCCCAGCCTGCCCCTCAGTGGGAAAGAGGCTCACTGCTCCAGTGACCGTTCAGAGCTCAGACCAGGAGAGCCCAGACTCCTCCTCGGGGAACCAGGCAGAGAGCACCTTTCTCCAGTGACAGCTCAGACCAGCTGAGCCCAAACTTCTCCAGTGACTGCTCAGACCAGCAGAGCACAGAGTCCCCTCAGTGACCGAGGCAGGCTGCTTTCTTTTCCAATGACAGCTCCGACCAGCTGAGCCCAAACTTCTCCAGTGACAGCTCAGACCAACAGAGCCCAGAGTCCTCCAGTGACAGCGCAGACCAGCAGAGCCCAGAGTTCCCTCAGTGACCGAGGCAGGCTGCTTTCTTCTCCAGTGACAGCTCAGACCAGCAGAGCACAGAATCCTCCAGTGACAGCTCAGACCAACAGAGCCCAGAGTCCTCCAGTGACAACTCAGACCAGCAGAGCCCAGAGTTCCCTCAGTGACCAGGGCAGACAGCCCCCTTCTCCAGTGACAGCTCAGACCAGCAGAGCCCAGAGTCCCCTCAGTGACCGAGGCAGACAGCCCCCTTCTCCAGTGACAGCTAAGATCAGCAGAGCCCAGAGTCCCCTCAGTGACCGAGGCAGGCCGCTTTCTTCTCCTGTGAGTCCAGAGTTCAAGCCAACAGAGCCCGGGCTCCACCCTCAGTGAGAGAGACAGACAGCTCCCTGCTCCAGTGACAGCCTCTTCGGTGAGCTGGGCAGGCAGGGCCGGCCTGCGCTCTCGTGTGACAGCCCCTCCCTCCCTAGGGCTGGGCGGGGGGCGTGCCCTGCACAGGTACGGGATCCATGGCTGCGCCCCCTCCCTTCACCTAGCGCCGGGACGTGTCCTTGAGCTCATCTGTGCAGGCGCTATAGGAACAAAACATAACAACACAAGCGTTAGCAGCAGTGACACCTGCAGCCAACTCCACAGAGGCACCAGGGGCAGCCAGAGCGCTCACACACACACACACACACACACACACAGCCAGTGCTCGCAAAAACACAGCCAGCACACGCACACACTAGGCGCAGCCAGAGTTCGCACATGCACAACCAACACAACGCACACACACCCACACACACACCAGGGACAGCCACTGCTCGCACATACACAACCAGCACAGCACGCACACACACCAGGGACAGCCAGAGCTCGCATACACAACCAGCACAGCACACGCGCACACACACACACACCAGGGACAGCCAGCGCACGCACATACATAACCAGCACACACACACACACACACACCAGGGACACCCAGAGCTCGCACATACACAACCAGCACAGCACACACACACACACACCAGGGATAGATAGAGCTTGCATATACAAAACCAGCACAGCGCGCGCACACACACATACACACACACACACCAGGGACAGCCAGTGCTCGCACATACACAACCAACACAGCGCACAAACACACACACCAGGGACAGCCAGCGCTCACAGATACACAAACAGCACAGCATACACACACAACCACACACACACACGGGACAGTTAGAGCTTGCACATACACAACCAGCATGCGCGCAGGGGTACAACGAGTGCATGGGCGGGGGGGGACGAGTGCAGTGGCGCGGGGGACAACGAGTGCAGGGGTGCGGGGGGGACAACTGCAGGGCCGCGGGGGGACAATGAGTGCAGGGGCGCGGGGGGCAACGAGTGCAGGGGCGCGGGGGGCAACGAGTGCAGGGGCGCGGGGGGCAACGAGTGCAGGGGCGCGGGGGGCAACGAGTGCAGGGGCGCGCAGGGGTAGAACGAGTGCATGGGCGGGGGACAACAAGTGCAAGGGCGCGAGTGACAACGAGTGCAGGGGCGCAGGGGGACAACGAGTGCACGGGCACAGGGGGGACAACGAGTGCAGGGGCGCGGGGGGACAACGAGTGCAGGGGCGCGTGGGGACAACGAGTGCAGGGGCGCAGGGGGACAACGAGTGCAGGGGCGCGTGGGGACAACGAGTGCAGGGGCGCGGGGGACAACGAGTGCAGTGGCGCAGGGGGACAATGAGTGCAGGGGCGCGGGGGCAACGAGTGCAGGGGCGCGCAGGGGTAGAACGAGTGCATGGGCGGGGGACAACAAGTGCAAGGGCGCGAGTGACAACGAGTGCAGGGGCGCAGGGGGACAACGAGTGCAGGGGCGCAGGGGGACAACGAGTGCAGGGGCGCAGGGGGACAACGAGTGCAGGGGCGCGGGGGGACAACGAGTGCAGGGGCGCGGGGGGACAACGAGTGCAGGGGCGCGGGGGGACAACGAGTGCAGGGGCGCGGGGGGACAACGAGTGCAGGGGCACGTAGGGGCAACGAGTGCAGGGGCGCGGGGGGCAACGAGTGCAGGGGCGCGGGGGGACAACGAGTGCAGGGGCGCGGGGGGACAACGAGTGCAGGGGCGCGGGGGGACAACGAGTGCAGGGGCGCGGGGGGACAACGAGTGCAGGGGCGCGGGGGGACAACGAGTGCAGGGGCGCGGGGGGACAACGAGTGCAGGGGCGCAGGGGGGACAACGAGTGCAGGGGCGCAGGGGGGACAACGAGTGCAGGGGCGTGGGGAACGAGTGCAGGGGCGCGGGGGGACAACGAGTGCAGGGGCGGGGGGGACAACGAGTGCAGGGGCGCGGGGGGGACAACGAGTGTAGGGGTGGGGACAACTAGTGGAGGGGCGCAGGGGGGACAACGAGTGCAGGGGCGCGGGGGGGACAACGAGTGCAAGGGCGCTGGGGGGACAACGAGTGTAGGGGTGGGGACAACTAGTGGAGGGGCGCAGGGGGGACAACGAGTGCAGGGGTGCGGGGGGGACAACGAGTGCAGGGGCGCGGGGGGACAATGAGTGCAGGGCCGCGGGGGGACAATGAGTGCAGGGGCGTGGGGGACAACGAGTTTAGGGGCGCGAGGGGACAATGAGTGCAGGGGCGCGGAGGACAACGAGTGCAGGGGGGTCAACGAGTGCAGGGGCGTGGGGGGGACAACGAGTGCAGGGGCGCGGGGGGGACGAATGCAGAGGCGCTGGGGGGACAACGAGTGTAGGGGTGCACAGGGGGACAGCGAGCGCTGGGACGCACTAGGGGGTCAGCGAGGGCTGGGCCGCACTAGGGGTCAGCGAGGGCTGGGACGCACTAGGGGTCAGCGGGGGCTGGGCCGCACTAGGGGTCAGCGAGGGCTGGGCCGCACTAGGGGGTCAGCGAGCGCTGGGACGCACTAGGGGGTCAGCGAGGGCTGGGCCGCACTAGGGGTCAGCGAGGGCTGGGATACATGGGGCTGGGGGGGCAGAGAATTCTGGGACCCGGGGGGGGGGGGGGCACAGAGTGCTGGGACTCTTGGGGGGGCACAGAGTGCTGGGACTCTTGGGGGGGGCACAGTGTGCTGGAACCTGGGGAGGAGGGGCAGAGAGTGCTGGGCTCGAGGGGGGGCAGAGAGTGCCGGGACCGGGGGGGGCTGTAACGGGGGAAGGGGGGGGGTCACTCAGTAGAGGAGGGGAGTGAGTGATGAGGACGTGGGGGGCAGTGTCCTGGCGCACACACACCGAGCCCGTGCTCTGAGCCCCCCTCGCCCCCCCCCCGGCCCGGACTCACCTGCCGGTACCGAGCCCGAACCGGGCCGCTCGCTCCACAACCTGCGCAGCGCTACGCAACCTGCGTACCCTACGGACGCTGTGGACTACGCCATCTGCGCAAGTCTGAGAGGTCGCGGGAGACTCTACCGGGTGTACGCAATGTGCGTAAATCGAGGCAGGGATAGCGGACTCTAACGGGCCTACGCAATGTGCGTACATCGAGGCAGGGATAGCGGACTCTACCGAGCCTACGCAATGTGCGTAAATCGAGGCAGGGATAGCGGACTCTACCGAGCCTACGCAATGTGCGTAAATCGAGGCAGGGATACCGGACTCTACCGAGCCTACGCAATGTGCGTAAATCGAGGCAGAGCTAGCGGACTCGACCGAGCCTACGCAACGTGCGTACGTCGAGGCAGAGCTAGCAGGGTCTGACGGGATTACATAATGTGCGTAACGGTGGGGTGCGAGGGCGCGCGGGCGGAATGGTGAGACGCAGCGAGGAAGGCGCGCAGCACGGGAAACAGAAGAGGGACAATTCAAGGGGCCCGGGAGGCGCCATCTTGGAAAGGTCACGTTCTAGAGAGGTCAAAGGGCACTTCGGTAGCAAGATAGTGTAGTGTAGTAGTGTAGGCTGGATACATTCTAGTGTTCCACTGCACCCCTCCAGAGGAGTGCAAATCCTTAGCCATTGGGCAAAACTTTGACCCCATATCTGAAGATGCCCTTCTCAAGTCCATCCGGGAAACAAAGCCCTGAAACCATCATCTGGACCCCATTCCCAGTGCCATTGCCATTGACTTTTATACCCTTTCCCTCTCCTACTGGACCACTCTGGTCAACATCTCCCTCTATCAAGGCTCCCTTCCTGTCTCCTTCAAAACTGGGCAGGTCACCCCGCTTCTTAAAAAACCAACTGCTGATGCGTCCGACCTCAACAACTTCCGCCCCATCACTAACTTACCCTTTCTTGCGAAGATTACAGAAAGATGTGTAGCGAAACAACTCTCTCGTCATATGAAGGACAATGATCTTCTTGACAATTTCCAGTCTGGCTTCATTCAAAACTGCAGTACTGAAACAGCCCTACTGCAAGTGGTTGATGACGTGCTGAGGATCCTCGACTCGGGGGTGTCCTGTCTTCTAATTCTCCTTGACCTTTCTGCAGCCTTTGACACTGTCAATCACAACACCCTTCTCAACATTCTTATACAGAGAATGGGCATGGAGGGCACTGTGCTTAAATGGTTTGCCTCCTTCCTCTCTGATAGATCACAAATTATCAAAATAGCGAACACTCTTTCATCTCCTGTGGCGGTAGGTCAAGGTGTTCCTCAAGGCTCTATACTTGCAGCCACATTGTTCAACCTCTATTTAGAACCACTCGGAAATCTCCTAAGTAAATCCGGGATTCACTATCATCTCTATGCTGACGACACTCAAATCTACCTTAAGGTTGCCTCCACTCACAATCTCTCTATCCTAAGCTCTACTCTCGACTCCATTCATAACTGGATGTTTACTTATCAACTGATTCTGAATCCCTCCAAAACCGAATTCCTCCTCTTCTCCTCTTCATTCTCTCCTCCCCCGGTGCAATCTTGGTTGGATCAGTTGAATCTACTGAACACTAAACCCATCATTGCCGACAGCGCAAAATCCCTGGGTGTCATTCTCGACAAAAAACTCAATCATTTCCATTGCAAAGTCTGCTCGATATCATCTGCGCCTTCTGTGGGGGATCCGTCGCTTCTTCACTGAGCAGGACCTGATAACCCTGGTGCAATCACTGGTCCTCTCGAGACTTGACTACTGCAATTCTCTTCCCCAAATCCCACCTGTCCCCCCTTAAATCTGTTTTCCATTCAGCAGCTCGTTTCATTTATGGGGCCAAAAGAAGCGACCACATCACACCGATCTTATCCACCCTCCGCTGGCTTCCAATCGAGGCTAGCGCTATCTACAAAACTGCTTGTATCACCCACAAAGCCTTGCACTCCTCCTCTCCTCGCTACCTGGCGAATAAACTGAAACTCTCTGGAGGCTCTAGACCATCACGTAATGTGGAAAATCTTCTGCTTGAACCTCCCACTTTCAAGAAGGAAAGATCGATGGCACAATCCTTTTCAGGCAACGCGGTGAGAATCTGGAACTCCCTTCCGCCGCAGCTCCGGACCACCACCTCCTCCCAGACCTTCATAACGAACCTCAAAGCTCTCCTCCTTCAAAGACACTTCCAAATCTAATCCATGCCTTCTCTATTTTCTGAAGGAAGCCCTTCCACTATAGAAAAATTCTACTGTACATGACTATGGAAGTGTCTTGTTCTATCAAGAAGGACCAGTACCATGTATGATTTTTTGAGGTGAAGACTCAGAGTTGTACGTTTTCCGAACGCCATTAACGCCAGTCCCAGCATCAAGCGGGGCTTCATCATACCAGGCCGATCCACGCCGGGTGTCAGATCGCATCATTCTCGTGGCCCCTGCAGAGCAATTCAGGATCGATTCCGAGACCCTCTCAGGCACCATTGCGTGCAAGGCGTTCCCACCACGGAGTGCGCCTCACTTGGTGAATCGTGTCCCGAGGCCGCTCATCAGGTAGCTGGCAAATAATCCCAATGGGGGTTTTGGGAGACACTCACCTCCGTCAGGATTGATGCAGTTGGCACAGGGCATACAGTCACGGAGCCACCAACGGGGGGAGGGGGGGTATTCCTTCAAGCGTCCGCAGAAAGTCAAAGAGGTAAAATACTGCACTATATGGAGGGCCCTCAAGCACACAAACAAACGTTACGTAGGCAATGGTGGCACTTGTGCAGGTATCGGAAATAAACAAATGTAAGAGGTAGGAAACAGTGTGTTACAAGAAAAAGTGACGGGTGCATGTTACACACGAGTACCAAACACAGGTAGAAAGATGATACCGCAATAAATGGTAGACTCTCAAACCACAAGAACACACTGGGAAGACACTTCCATATCAATAGATCAAGAGGAGAGAGAGGACCAGGTAAGCTGGTCCGAATCCCCGGGGTTATATGTTCTATCAAGAAGGACCAGTACCATGTATGATTTTTTGAGGTGAAGACTCAGAGTTGTACGTTTTCCGAAGAAAAGGAACCGCTTGGGTTTTTCATGAAGCCCTCACCCACCGACCTAGTCGGTGGCATGCTTCATCAGGTTCCAAGGAGGATCTAGATCGGCATTACCGTGAGTAAGACCACATCCAATCAAGCTCCAAAACAGGGGTAAGCCACATCAACTCTCTTCCTTTGCAGGTTGTTTGATAAACTATATATTTTCTCTAGGGTCCCTATCTCTGCCAGGTGACCCAAGAAGGCTTCAACAGAAAAAGCCTATGTGAGGATAAAATGTTTCATCGAATTGTGCCTCACTTGGTTACTTTTTCGCTGTTTTAGCCCACCACCACCTCCGAACAATATCGGCGTAGAATTATCACACCCCTTTCTGGCATATTTTCCTGCCACATCGCTGCCGTCTAAAATCTCGGACACCCACCTAACAAGTCGGCTTCATTGCATTTAATGATTCTTAACATTATTTTAAATACTAAATATGACTCTCCCCTGTACGTTTGTCCTTGTCCTTTATGTTTTGTGTAGCAATACCAGAGGGAATCCCCCTCTAACACATATACGCACTTTAGGGCGTGCGACACATTGTTATCATTCAACACAATCACTATAATTTAGTTTCATAGTTTAATTTGCACTTCTTCACTTATCACTTGGTCCTGAGGAAAGCCAGTTTTAATAAAAAGGCCTGGCTGAAACATGTCGACCACACAGGATGCAGGAGTTCACTAAATAACTCCACCGCATCCGCTTGCCTTTTAACCGCTAACAGGGGCCCAGAAATTACATTTAATTGATCCCTCGGGTACTGGGACCTCCTGTATGGCATTTTAACTTTCACTTCCTTCACCTTTTCACTGCACACTCAGTAAGAATACCAGCTCCGCAGTAACATCTGGCGTCGCAGCACACCCGGGACACATTCGGTGTCACTGTGGTGGGCCCGATGATGAAGCATGCCACCGACTAGGTCGGTGGGTGAGGGCTTCATGAAAAACCCAAGCGGTTCCTTTTCTTCGGAAAACGTACAACTCTGAGTCTTCACCTCAAAAAATCATACATGGTACTGGTCCTTCTTGATAGAACATATAACCCTGGGGATTCGGACCAGCTTACCTGGTCCTCTCTCTCCTCTTGATCTATTGATATGGAAGTGTCTTCCCAGTGTGTTCTTGTGGTTTGAGAGTCTACCATTTATTGCGGTATCATCTTTCTACCTGTGTTTGGTACTCGTGTGTAACATGCACCCGTCACTTTTTCTTGTAACACACTGTTTCCTACCTCTTACATTTGTTTATTTCCGATACCTGCACAAGTGCCACCATTGCCTACGTAACGTTTGTTTGTGTGCTTGAGGGCCCTCCATATAGTGCAGTATTATACCTCTTTGACTTTATACGCTTTTGTATCCTGCACACGTCACTTTTTCCTCCTGTAATGCACTGTTTGCTACCTCTTGTATTTTGTTGGCTCACGATTGTCACTATTTTTTTTTTTTTAATTTTTGGTAAACCTTTATTGTTACGTAAAGCAGTTACAATCACGGGCAAGCAAATCAATAAAGCCATAAGCATGCAACATTCCGCCTCCCAAATGCCCTATTGTAGCTCAGGATAATGACCGTACCATATCGGTACCAGGATGAAAGAGGTTTCTTTTTAAAAGTTAAGGAGAGAATAGGATCTAATGCCGTACAGTCAAATAATACCAATGCAAGGGATTATCATTGATCAGGATCTTCACAGTCAAGACTAATGTAGGCAGGGCATTGGCGCTAGCGGATATTAACTAGGATAGACAATAAACAGTACAGTTCGCTCACCAATACAGTACATGCCAGCTGTAACTTAAAACTTTGGAGAAACGTCCACCCATGCAATTTGAACCATGAGAACGCACGGTGAGCAACCTACCACTCGGTTTCCCGAAAGAGAAGAAAAAGAGGAAGAATAAAGGGAAAGCCAAGCGAAGCAAGAGAGAAAAAAGGGGCCCTAGAAAAGAAAAAGGAAAACAAAAACAGTAGTACCCCTCCCCTAACCCCCCACCCTGCACCCCTGCCTACGGCTACGGCCTCCCCCTTAGCAGCGTGCCTGTCGCCCATTGTATGGAACCCGAAATTTAGAAAAGAGAGGAAGAGAGCTATCGCCCAAATAAATTAAAAGAAGAACTCAAAAGAGGGAAGAAAGAAAACGGAGGAGGACACCAGGACAGACCCCCAGCCCACACCTACCCCCCCTCCCCCACCACAAAGAATACTCACTCCATGCAGGAAACTGAGTGCAATACAATAAATGTAGTTTGAGTGGGTTCAATCTTCGCCAGCCCACCGTTAGCGCCACAATGACATAGGTGAAAAGTCCCGCACTGGCCGCACACAAAAAACAGCACTACGATTCTTAACCCAGGCCCGCCCGGTCCAAAGTACTGATGCAGCCCAGACCCTCTGCCACAGGTGTGAGTGAGTCAAAATACCAGACTGGGACGAGGATGTCATCTTGGGGTGCGGTAGTATACAATAATGTCGTTCGAAGGACGTCGTCATGAACATGCCCGAGGGCCACCAGGGAACGCAAGTGGTGGCGCTCACTATTTACCATAACACTAAATTATACCTGGGGGTCAAAAAAAGTTAGTCATTCAACATGGATCACAAAACCAATATCATGCAGATAACACCAGTGAGAGAACACCATGCAACACTAGTTTATGCTGGCCAAGTCTTTTCTCCATATGCTCTTGAGCCTTGACTTGGCCAGCATAAACTAGTGTTGCATGGTGTTCTCTCACTGGTGTTATCTGCATGATATTGGTTTTGTGATCCATGTTGAATGACTAACTTTTTTTGACCCCCAGGTATAATTTAGTGTTATGATATTGTGTTTGGGGTACGTACCTGGTTGGTCGTTAAACCTGCCCTTAGACCCTCCTCTCATTGTTTGTTGTGTATGCTCACTTTTTACCACCAGTCCAAATCAAAGTACAGAAGATATGTTGTAGCGCCACCGCTGCACGCCGCTGTAGATCGGTTGATCGGTAAAACAGGTTAATGCTCCCGGGAGTAGTACCTTCGTAAGATCTTCCGTCTCCGCTGTAGGCGCCGGACTCCGCGCAGCATTGCTGTCCCCCTGTCGGGCATGGGCACACACGTTGCCTCCATCTAGCCCCGAAATCACAAAGTCCCGGGGATACTCATGAGCCGTCTGCCAATAAGCCCCATGCCCCACAGCCTCTAGTGGTCCGTCCATCGGGGCGACCCCTTCGCACGACGGCATCCAGGGCCCTCCCCACGGTCTCCATCTTGTGTTGCAAAAAGGAATGCAAGTTCGCAATGGCCGTCATGATATCTCCCAAGCGCAGTTCCATTTTCTCTCCCCCATTAACGCCAGTCCCAGCATCAAGCGGGGCTTCATCATACCAGGCCGATCCACGCCGGGTGTCAGATCGCATCATTCTCGTGGCCCCTGCAGAGCAATTCAGGATCGATTCCGAGACCCTCTCAGGCACCATTGCGTGCAAGGCGTTCCCACCACGGAGTGCGCCTCACTTGGTGAAACGTGTCCCGAGCCCGCTCATCAGGTAGCTGGCAAATAATCCCAATGGGGGTTTTGGGAGACACTCACCTCCGTCAGGATTGATGCAGTTGGCACAGGGCATACAGTCACGGAGCCACCAACGGGGGGGGGGGGGGGTATTCCTTCAAGCGTCCGCAGAAAGCGGCGGATCAAATATCACCATTGCTGCAATATTGTGCGAGGATCGCCGTCAAAATCGGGAAAATCCGAGTCCCCATTGTGAGAAGTTGGCCTGATATGCAGTGCTCACTATTCTAGTGATCACTATGTATCAGTCCAAACAACCCTTATTGATGATTGGTTGTAAGTCAACCGATAGACCAGCTATCCTAGTAGCATGGACAAGAGCAGTCTTCGGGCTAAACTCTAGAGGGCGTGTTAAGCCCGCTGTTATACCATCACATATATCCCTTGAACACCAAGTGAAAGGACACCACACAAGTGTTATGAAAATAAACAGTGTATTTATTTAGATCACAACAGCCCTGTACTCTTTATGAGGACAGGGTACTAAGCACACAACAAAACTCTTACGAAAATACTATAAGTTGCACAATTTACACAAATGCCCGAGGGGCACGGAAAACTATATACTATGGAAGTGGAATGCGAAATTACTAGCAGGTAAGTACTGGACTAATAGGCTTTGGAATCGCTAGGACTACGTTACTGAACCTTCAGATTACTAGTAGGAGGCCTAGGGGACTCGGGTGCAGAGTGTGCACTCTCACGCGGGATGCGGGACAAAGTCTATGGAGGCTAGTAAAAGCAAAGTTAGTGTTCTCAGGCGAACCCGATAAGGTAGGCTGAAAACGAAAGTGGATCTAGACCCTTGGATAGTGAGGCTATGCTGGGGCACCGAAATGCCGAAGTTACCTAGCCCAGGGGCTGCGGCTGCATAGGGTTCAAGTGTCGTCGGAAATCCTCGTTGACGAACCAGGAGCCTGAAAGAAGGAGTTGCTGGCAGGCGACCAGTGAAGATTGTTCGGTGGATCCAAGCCTGGATCGAAGATGGTAGACACCTGTAAGCAGAGGGGACCAAGTCCTGAATCACTAGCCAGTGATCAGATGGGCACCAGGATGGCACCGGATGGAGTCACCTCGACCAGGTGAGTGGGCGACGCTGGGCTCTGCAGTCTCACGGACCAGGAGGCGTTGTCGGCGACCAGGATGGAGGTGCGAGCTGTCCCACGATGGTTGCTGCTGTCGACGTCGCTGGACCCAGGATTGGGGCAACAAGTCTTGGCAAATTCAAGCCCACGCGGTGGACCTAAAATGGCGTCTGGAGTGGACCAGGAGGGTCCGGGGTGCTCCTCTTTTGGAAGGGAGCAAGGGCCAGTCTGGAGCAACCAGACTAGCAGTGGTGATGTCGTCGGTCGTCGTCGAGAAGGCCACAAGCCAGCGGGCTAGTAGCCAGACAACGCGGTGAGCAGCCAAAAAGCAGAAGGGCCCCACGCAGATCTCGTGGATGCTGGGGGGCTGATCTTCGGTGCTGGAGCTGCTCAGGGCCGGGGCTTCTCGGACCCCAAAGCACTCACCAGAGGATCCCTCGGCGGTCGTGCTGGATAGAAGTCATGCAGTTCTGATGATGGCCGGTCCCTCGAGGTCTTGTCGCACCTACGGTTCTCAGCTTAGCTGTAGAGGTAGGTAGAGGTCAGAGGTGCCAGGGAAGCCGGGTCGCGTCGTGCTGGTCTGTCGGATTCCGGAGGAAGGACGTGCAGCAAACCGCAGTGTTCTTAGATGGTGCCTGCGGATGCAGGGTGACTACTCCTTAGCCACAAGGGAGAAATCTTGATAAGAGTCGAGAGTTCCTTTCGTAGAAAGTAGTTTCTTGATTCAAAGATGATCTAATTTGGAAGGGGGCCCGCTCCTATCTTTATACTAGGAAAAGGGGCTGGCACGCGACTAGGTCCAGCCCATGGGTGAGACCAGGAAGGGGGGTGGTTACACCCCTCTCCCATGCCGGACTTTCCCCAGCTCAGGGGCTGGTGTGCCCCTGGAACTGGTTCTAGCCGGCTGATGCATAGTGAGCACCGGGGTGCCACTTGCAGTCACCTTCCTCTAAAGCCCTGCCTACCCAGGATACACAAAACCCTGTCTGGGATGGTACTAGCACCGCCCCTGACAGGAAACCCTTTGTCCAAGCTCCCCTCGCTGGAAGGACTCCCAGTTGCAGGGGGTCAGACTTGTGTCTGTGGTGGCAGCATCCATTTTGTGATGCTGAGGCTTGAGTTAACTTTAACCGGGGTTCACAGTTACATACATGTTGTGTCCCTCTAGAAGGGTGGAATGCTAACCCCGTCGCCAGAATTGGCGAGGGGTTAGTATTCCAATTCGTATGACACCTTACTCGACATGTTTTGATAAAGCGATACCAAAGATAGCATATAACCGCGAGGATTATAATGCACTTAAGAGTATATGGTACGCGTTATCATGGAACAGCTATTAGGACTTGGTTCCGCAAGCTGCAAACGGGCTCAGCTCATGCCAGAGCACCATCTCACACGATTCCAAGTACTCTGCCTTCAGGATTGTCAAGGCCTGCCATAGGAGTGACTGATAGGAATCTGCGTGTCCATTTTAGGGTTAGATATAGGTATACTATATCTAAAGCAAAGGGTGATTACACCACCTTGCCCCAGCTGTCGTGCAGCCAGTTGTGTCAGATTTAGATGGCCAGCCAGGGGTGGCATAATACATGCTGCAGCCCCTGGTAGGCCCTGGGTACACCTATGCCCTGAGTTACAGGGTCTGATAAGGTGGCCCAGTTCCAATTGGATATGTACCTAAGGTACATGGAATCCATTTTACAGAGAGAGCAGTAGGCCTGGGGCCCTGAATAGCAGGGTCCCAGGTCAACTAAGTCGGAAAACCAGCAAAACACCAGGCAAAAAGTTGGGGGCAACCATAGTCCGGTATACACCTTCCTACACTCATCTCACCAGACCGGTACTTCCGCCATACACCCTGCCGTTGTTGTTGAGGTTGAGGCCGGGCACTTCAGCACCCTAGACCCCGGTTCCATGTCAGGGGCGGGCCGCAATCTTCGAGTCGACACATCTCCGGCCAGGAAGCCGTCAGAACACTCGGGTGCGCATGGATCAGCGCCGCTTTATCTCGGCCGTGCGGGAGCATAGTTGGGGCGCCGGCTAGGAAGCTGGATATGGTGGTGGGAGACGGAGGCCGACGGAGCCGGGAGCCCACGCGGCCATCTTGCTACACTACATATCTGGGTGTCTGTGTCTGTCAATCCTCGTCATGTGGACCTGAGGCCCAACATTACACTGGCGACGAGGCGGGTAGTTGACCCCGCATGCCTGCAGCTTGGCACCTCATCGTCCCTCGTGGGGGGGCTTAGAGAAAAGGAAATGTGCCTGAGAGGCAGCACCCCCTCACGGTGATGTCCACGGCCACCAGCGACAGAAGTGGAAGAGAGTGAACAGGCGATTCCAGGGTAGTCAAGCACGCTGACTGCCCCCCACGATCGACGTCAGCAGGCGAGAGCAGCAGACCAGCGGCAGCAGAGCGCAGTGCTACGCACCGCCAACCAGCCCGCAACAACAGGCAACACAGAGATTCCTGAAGCACCATGAAGCCCTGCTAATGTGAAGGAAAGATAGTCACTAGGTCGGGGAGAACGCACCACCAGTAGGAGAGAGACTGCCTGCTCACGCCCAGTCGCCGAGAAACGTTACGATAAAAGGGGTTGACCCAATGGTACTCGGACCTGGGTGTCTAGTGTTATATAGATAAGGGTCCCAGACTATGTATCATTCGCTTATACAGAAAACATTACAAAGTATTGTGTACATATAACTCGTACTGCGACTTTATGAGTGATGTTGTTTAATCACACCCTCATTTTCATACATTTTATGTATAGTACATGTTAAGCATAAATACATGTGCCCATAGTAGAAAAGGGAAAAAGGAAAGGGGAGGTGGTTTGTGAGGATCAAGGTAGTGAATGGACAGTTATAATAGGTCTGGTATCACATTGGCACATACATTGTTGGCAACAATTTATGTGCTACCAACCAGTTGAATTTTGTGTGATCACATGCAACTATTATAACTGTACTATACATAAAATGTATGAAAATGAGGGTGTGATTAAACAACATCACTGATAAAGTCGCAGTACGAGTTATATGTACACAATACTTTGTAATGTTTTCTGTATATGCGAGTGATACATAGTCTGGGATCCTTATCTATGTAACAGTCGCCGAGAAAGCCTGCACCAGGCACCACAGAACGTGCCATCAGGAAGAAGTGCTCAGAGAGTGGCCCTTTGCACCCAGCAAGCGAAGGCAGCAAGGACACCCACCAAGGGTCTGCGAGGGCCCTGCGCAACCAAAGGAGCCCCACCGACACAGGAGGAGCAGCCAGCAGCAGTGTGCATGCTCCCAAGCATGCACCAAGACTTTAAGAAGTCCAAGACGCCGCAGGACACAGACTGGCCGCCTGAACAAGACGGCAACACGTACCGCTGCAGGAGCACCGCTGTGGACCCAACACTGCTGCGGCACGGGCTAGTAGCAGAACTGACACAGCCAAGTCAGTTGAAGAATACACTACATGCCACAAAGGACTGCCTAAACCTTCGAAGGAGAAAGATAATTGCACGTCGCCAAGAGTCCCAAGGAGTCTTAACCTTCTCCAGCCCAGACAAACACTGACTAAACACATGCAGCAACACCGAAGATAACCCCAACCTGCAAGAGTGGGCTACCAGCCAGACAGCAACGTCTCAAGGTGGCTATCCCTACAAAAGGGAAAAGAAAAGTCTGGTGCAGAGCACGCACCACACGTGGCTGCCCAACGCCAGCACCGGAGAAGAGATCGCATTACCCGCTCCAACTGGTGAACAGGCACAACCGCAAGCGGCACCACAGGCACCCCAAGTGCCAGAAAGAAAGCGTCCGGAAGAAGACAGAGCGCACTGCTCCAGATGCATGCAGGAGGCAGCGCAAGTGGACCTGGCGCACGAGCAAGCGCCCAGGAGATAGAAATCCTCACAAAGAAGCACTGGTGAACGCAGGTAGGAGAGCAGCCACGTCTCCACCGCCCCAGCGAAGCCCCGCAGTGGGCCGAAGACCACACAGTGTCCTCCCTCGCACTGCCTCAAGACGGAGGCGGCAGTGACCACCGGCAGGCAAGAGAGGAGTCACACACTTAATGTGGCAAGCCGCCACAGCGACACGCGCTCCGACAGCATGGCAACACGTGACCGAATGTCACAACGCACAGCAGACAAGGAGCCCGTCACGCAAAGGAACCAGTCCGGACAAGCACACCGGAAGAAAGGAAGAAGCAGCTGCCCCGACAGCGCAGCCACGAGGCACAAGCACAATCCCATTGAGCGAGGAGACCCAGATCACCACCAAACCCCTGAGGAGGGGATGGTGCCAACGGAAGTCCCAAGAAGCACATGCAAGTCCTACTGACAGGACAGGCCTGCAACAGGCCCACAAAAGGAAGGAAAGACCGCCCTAAGAACCAGACACGACCAGCGAGATATCCATGTGGTGCGAACATGAGACACGTAGCAGGACGCCACATCTGAGTGAGGACCTGGTCGGAAGGAGGAAAACAGAGTGGCAGAACGCCACTCCGCAAAGGAAGGAAGAACAGTGGCATGACGCCACAGGGCAGACAACCAACAAAGGCGCGCAAGATGGAACAGAGAAGAGCAACAGGACCTAGGACTCGCATTAGCACTGAGGAAGGTGTTCATCCACACAAGCCAGCCACTGGAGACAGCTCCGCAGGAGGACCTACTATTAGCCTCTAGCAGCGCAGTCTGCATCCCAGCTCCACACTTCGCAGTTCGACCGTCCTCTTACCTGTCACCGGCTGTTTGGTATCGATAGCATCACCTTCGCAGTGCACCTGCCTGCAGACAACGGAGCAGTGCCACGAAGTCCCTCAAGTCCTTCTCACTCCCTCAAGTCACCTCGATAGAAGATCGCCGCCTGTTACCATCTTGTTACCACCGTCCAGGTGCATCGCCACCAAGGAGCATCACCCCACCCGAGTAAATCCACACACCCAGAAGAACCGGAGCTCAGAAAGGGGAATCACCTAGGAACAGTCTGTACACCCCAGTTCACCCAAAGCCTGCCGAAGTCGAGCACACCCGGCCATTGGGAGGTCCGCCCTTGGGGACTACACAAGACTTGACCGTGGCCCTGTCAAGTGGTCTGCAGCAACCCAAACCATGGCCTGCGCAACATCCTGCACAGCCCACGCAGTCTCGTGGCACCTGTCACGTGGCAGTCCAGGGGACAAGGGCCTCGATGGAGTCCCCGTGCAAAAGGGGTCCGATTGGGAGAGATGTGTCGGCCGCCGCTCCACGTCAGGCGCAGGAAGCACGAAGGTTACGGCTGAAGACTGGTCACCCACAAGATCGGCAGAGGAAGGCGCAGCACCCGAGTCCAGACGGCAAAGACGTCCAGACCATGACACCACCCTCAGAGGCTACATGAGCGGCTTGGCTGCGAGTCCGTTGGCAGTTCCTCAGCGACGCCTTTGCGCGGCTCCTGCGAAGCCCGCACGGTCTACACGGTCCCATCTCAGCCAGCAGGGAAAAGCCCTCCAAGAGGCTCCAGTGGCAGTTGAGTCCAGGCGAGGGAGACAAGTTGAACGTCACTCAGCAGTCAGGAGTAAGGAGAGTCATCGAGCACGACGCCCCCACCGGAAGGCCTCACTCACAGAGATCGCCTCCGACACCAAGGTGGATTTCACCACAGCTCCAGATGCATCGACATTGAACTTTGTATTCATAGACTTTCTACCCCGCGAGACCAGGCAGGTCAAAACAACAGGGCGACTGAAGGCATCCCGACCATGCGGTCCGAGGCTTCAGCGCTGCCTGGCTGACGGCCTGTAAAGACTCATTTGGTGCTATGTGTTACTTATGTGTTTGTTACAGTTTGGACTCTCGTTTGTTCTTTTCATCAAGGTTTGGGAGGGATGTAGTATCGGGCTGGGTACATTCTAGTGTTCCCCTGCTGATGTAAGACACTGTACACCCACCACCACAGGCGTCACCAGTCAGGTGACCCTATTAATAAAAGGGGCCAGGCACACGTGCCTGAGGCCAGTTTGCTACACTATGAGGAAGAGGCGCTTGCTGAAGCTTATCCAGTGGCCCTGACAGCAGAACACTTTCCCCCTTACCTCTCTCCGTCTTCCCTTATGTATTTGCAGACACTTGAAGCTGCCTTTGAAGATTGTACCTTTAAGAAAGCCTCACTCCCTGGTCACGTGAGAGAGTCAGCTGCACGTTTATGGATTAAAGCGGAAAACGCGGCGTCCTCTGGGTTCTCGTGGGGACCTTCGGAGGTACTGGAGCAGGAGAAGCAGCTCGTGGAAACCTTCGAGGTATCGTCGTGGAGCAGCGCGGAACCTTCAGCGCCAACAGAAGAAGCAGCAGACTCCAGAGCGTCACCGGAACCGGAGAAGGCGAACGGCGCAACAGAAGGGCAGCCAGACCCTAGCTGGCAACACTTGGAATCCAGCCACGGCCCCGGAGGGACGTGGCTGTACAAGGTACGGGGTCGGTTTGGCCTCGTCTGGGGGCGGTTAACAGAGAACGCCAAGGGAGGGGTTGTCGTTGAATAGTATCCGCCTCCTAAACACCGACGTTAGACGGCTTCCGGCGTTTAGCGGTGCATGTGGCAAACACTGGTGACAGTTGTGGTGAAGATTTCCCACACTCCCCCTGCTCCCTAGGTCCTGACCTGAAGGCGTATCACCTTCCTGACACCCTGTTTTCTTTTCCTTTTTTTTCTTTTGTGGTATACCCGGGCTGTGTGCACAAGAGAGAGAAAAGAAGCTCATCAACACGGGAAGGCGACCCACAGGACTATAATTTCGGGACTACAATTCCCAATATTCCCCACTGTGACCAAAGCACAGGACTACATAACCAGACTACGGTTCCCAGAATTCCCTTATCTTGACTATTTGATTAAACATCTCAGTACAAATCTAACTTTTGTCCTGGTCTGCTTCTCCACCGCGCAACACGTGGTGTCAGAAGTGGGATCTTGGTTCACCTCATTATGGAAAATCTGATTCAGCAGTTGATTCGCGGCCAGGAGAAATTAGAATGGGCAGTCGAAAAGCAAATGAATTCCCCCCAAGCGGACCGGGAACTATTAAAGGACAGCCTGGCAAACCAGGCGGAACACATGTTAAAGGTAGCGGACGATCGCCTTGAGTTGACCACGCAGTTACAAATAAGAGCTGGGAACGGTCCCAACGTCTCCCTACAAAAGTACAGTACAGGAGAAGAACCAGACGCATTTTTATTGAATTTCGAAAGAGCAGCAAGGGCCTCAGGGTGGCCTGAGGCTAAGTGGCCTTTCTTCCTGGCTCCCCTTCTCACAGGAGAAGCACAAGCTGCATACCAAGTGGCTAACCCCAATGGGCGTACATCATATTACGAAATTAAGGAGATAATATTAGATCACATGGGGTTAGATCCGGAAGCATACAGGGTTCATTTTTGGAAGGAAAAAGGTACCACTTCTGATAGCCCGAAGACCCTATATTTCAAGTTAAAAGCTGCTGCAGACAAATGGCTAAAACCGCAAATCAGCTCTAAGGATGAAATCATGGCCATGATATACCTAGAGCAGTTCATTGAAGCCCTCCCCTTCCCTATCCAACGGTGGCTTAAGCAGCATAAACACCTGAGTCCCGAACAAGCAGTAGATATGGCCACAACCTCAGGCTTTGCCATGGGACACAGAGAAAACCAGTCGTCACAGCACTATCCCTGGAAAGACTGAAAAAAAGAGGTGAAAACCATGCTTGAGCCCGGCAAGGCCAAACCAATCCGTTTAGAACCATCCCCTATGAGGAATCCTCAATGTTTTGAGTGCGGTGAATGGGGGCATATCACACGGAACTGCGACAGAAAAAAACCCAGGAAGAGCCAATGGATATTGGTTGTATACCGCATTCCATCCTGTATACTGCAGAAATGGAACACAGTTTTCATGTAAGTGTACAGATACAGGGAATGCGGTTAAAAGCGTTAATTGACTCAGGGTGTCGACAGTCAGTGGTACTCCATTCCATTATAGCCCCTTTTCTCAGCGTAACCAAAGAGACCGTCCCTATCAGGTGTGTACATGGGGATGTGAAGGTTTATCTGGTAACACAGGTCCCGATCACACTTCTGAATGGGCAGACCTTAGAGGCTAGATTGGGGGTAGTACCATCCCTTCCTGAGCAAATGATTATAGGGCAAGATAATCCGTCCTTCTTGCTTATGTTAAAGCACAAAGTACACACTCTCAAGACCAAGGCACCAGTAACCCCGGCTTTGTTAACACAGGCCCCCTGGTTATCTGATAAAAGTTTTAGGTACACCCAGAAAAACGACCCTACTCTACAACCTGCATGGGATCATGCCCAACAAACAGACCCTCAGGCCAATCCTATATTTCCGCTTTTCATAATAAAGATCGAACTGTTGTACAGGATTGGGAAAAAGGGGGATACCCCTCAGCTAGTGATACCTCAGCTTTTAGGGATCAAGTTCTTTTTTTTGCTCACTCACATTTATTGGCAGGACACAGGGGGGCCCAGAAGACCATCCAAATGCTATTACAACACTTTTACTGGCCTGGCATCTTCTCACATGTAACCAGGTTCTGCCAGGAGTGTGAGGTCTGTCAAAAAAAGAACCCCTATAAACCCTCGGCTGTTCCAATGCAGCCTCTTCCTGTTGTGGGGACGCCCTTCAAAAGGATAGGCATGGATTTAATCGGACCTCTCCCGAGAACTAAAAAGGGACATTTGTATGCCTTGGTCGTGGTAGACTATGCCACGCGATATCCAGAGGCCTTTCCCTTGAGGACGCCCACCACTAGGACCATCACGGAAAAACTACTTGAGCTGTTTTCCCGAGTTGGGTTCCCCAAGGAAATTTTAAGCGACCAAGGGACCCCTTTTGTTTCTAAGTTAATGTCCCAAATCTCCACCTCTCTAGATATCGCCCATATCAAAACATCTGTGTAACACCCACAGTCGGACGGCATCTGTGAGCGATATAAAGCCACACTAAAGTTGACTCTAAAGAAACTCCTTACGGTGGAAGGGAAAGAATGAGACATGTTACTTCCTTTAGCACTGTACGTGGTCAGGAGCCAACCTCAAGCCAGTTTAGGGTGTTCTCCCTTTCAGCTTCTCTATGTAAGAGAACCTCGAAGTCTTTTAGAAATTACTAAAGAGGTATGGGAACAGGAAAAGGAGGAAGAGACCAAATCCTTTTTGGAGTATACCCATAGTCTCCGAAATAAACTACATAACTACATAAGTCCCCCTCTCACTAGTACCCTCTACTACCCTTGACACACCCCGTCTCAAATGCACTCTCCTCAATTGCAGATCGGCCTCTAGACACTCTTCCGCCATCGCGGATCTCATCTTAACATTGGACCTTAACCTAATCATTTTAACTGAATCTTGGATAACCGAATCTTCCACCCCTATAATGGACATTCTGGTTCCCCCCAACTACCACATCATCAGACTTGACAGGTCTGGCAAGATAGGCGGTGGAATCGCATGCATTTACAGGAACAACCTTTCTGTTCTGAAAGTCACCGCACCTTCCCTGCCCTCCCCAACCTCCTCTGAATACATCTGCCTCGATATCATCAGTGAGTGTAAACCGATATGCTCGCTTCACGGCATCTATCACCCACCCAGGGACAACCTCACCTTCGCCCAACAAATCATGGATATGATCTCAACCAATTCCGGACGACAACTCTCCCAAATATACCTTGGTGACTTCAACCTCCACTGGAACGATCACAATGATGCGGTTGTAAATGGTCTTAAAAATTTCCTCAACGCCCTTGACCTCAAACAATTATGCAACAGCCCGACCCACGAGAAAGGCTCTATCCTCGACCTTATCATCTCAAAAGAGGACGCTACCCAACTTGAGTCTATCCAACCCTGTGACTGGTCTGATCATCATATTGTCACTTTCTTCATCAATGAAAAGGTGAAATTCAACACGGTGCATCCCTCCAAACCTAAAGTTTGGAAAAGAGACCTGAAAAAACTCAACCCAAACTCCTTACCCCCTGGCAGCTGCGACCTCCTGCGCCCTCCTACCGACGCCACGGACGTCCAATCCTTGAAGGACCACTATCTCAACACCATGACTTCAATAATTAATGAGGCTGCACCCCTGCAGCTAAAAAGAGCCTCTGATAAAATCTCCAACCCATGGTACGACGGGAGTCTCAATGAGGATAGACGAGCCATGCGAATGGCAGAGCGCACCTGGAGATCATCTCCTTCTGCACTGCACCTAAAAACCCTGAAGGAAAAGAGAAACGCCTACTTCAGGAAAATAAAGCGCTCAAAATCACACTTCTTCAGTCTCCAGCTCGATCAAGCAAAAAACCGCCCGAGAAAACTGTTTAAGCTAATCAGAGCTCAATCCAAGGAAGAAACCCAACCTCTCAGCACTAGGCGCGAAGCACCCTCCTGTGAAGACTTCGCTGCTTTCTTTATCCAAAAAACTGACAACATAAAGAATGATCTCCTCTGTAGGAGAGTAGGGTCTGCAATCCTATGATCACCCAGATTTTTTGCTTTTGTTTCACTGGTTTACGTCTTTCTCTGGCTGTGGGCCTGCCAATCAGACCCACCGCCTAGCTGTTCTCCCACTAAATTGACATGTGTACCTTAGGTGCATTATCCAATTGGGACTGGGCCACCTTATCAGACCCTGTAACTCAGGGCATAGGTGTACCCAGGGCCTACCAGGGGCTGAAGCATGTATTATGCCACCCCTGGATGGCCATCTAAATCTGACACAACTGGCTGCATGACAGCTGGGGCAATGTGGTGTAATCACCCTTTGCTTTAGATATAGTATACCTATATCTAACCCTAAAAATGGACACACAGGTTCCTATCAGTCACTCCTATGGCAGGCCTTGACAATCCTGAAGGCAGAGTGCTTGGAATCGTGTGAGATGGTGCTCTGGCATGAGCTGAGCCCGTTTGCAGCTTGCGGAACCAAGTCCTAATAGCTGTTCCATGATAACGCATACCATATACTCTTAAGTGCATTATAATCCTCGCGGTTAAATGCTATCTTTGGTATCGCTTTATCAAAACATGTCGAGTAAGGTGTCATACGAATTGGAATACTAACCCCTCGCCAATTCTGGTGACGGGGTTAGCATTCCACCCTTCTAGAGGGACACGACATGTACGTAACTGTGAACCCCGGTTAAAGTTAACTGAAGCCTCAGCTCCACAAAATGGATGCTGCCACCACAGACACGAGTCTGACCTCCTGCTGCTGGGAGTCCTTCCAGCGAGGAGAGCTTGGACAAAGGGTTTCCTGTCAGGGGCGGTGCTAGCACCATCCCAGACAGGGTTTTGTGTATCCTGGGTAGGCAGGGCTTTACAGGAAGGTGACTGCAAGTGGCACCCCGGTGCTCACTACGCATCTGCCGGCTAGAACCAGTTCCAGGGGCACACCAGCCCCTGGCCTGGGGAAAGTCCGGCATGGGAGAGGGGTGTAACCACCCCCCTTCCTGGTACCACCCCTAGGGCAGGACCTAGTCGCGTACCCACCCCTTTCTTTAGGATAAAGGCAGGAGCGGGGACCCTTCCAAATTAGATCATCTTTGATTCAAGAAACTATTTTCTACGAAAGGAACTCTCAACTCTTCTCAAGATTTCTCCCTTGTGACTAAGGAGTAGTCACCCTGCATCCGCAGGCACCATCTAAGAACTCTGCGGTTTGCTGCACGTCCTTCCTCCGGAATCCGACTGCCCAGCTCGACGAGACCCGGCTTCCCTGACACCTCTGACCTCTACCTACCTCTACAGCTAAGCTGAGAACCGTAGGTGCGACGAGACCTCGAGGGACCGGCCATCATCAGAACTGCACGACTTCTATCCAGCACGACCGCCGAGGGATCCTCTGGTGAGTGCTTTGGGGTCCGAGAAGCCCCGACCCTGAGCAGCTCCAGCACTGAAGTCCAGCCTCCCAGCATCTCCACGATCTGCGTGGGGCCCTTCTGCTTTTTGCTGCTCACCGCGTTGTCTGGCTACTAGCCCGCTGGCTTGTGGCCTTCTCGACGATGCCCGACGACAACAACGCTGCTGGTCTGGTTGCTCCAGACTGGCCCTTGCGCCCTTCCAAAAGAGGAGCACCCCGGACCCTCCTGGTCCACTCAAGACGCCATTTTAGGTCCACCGCGTGGGCTTGAATTTGCCAAGGCTTGTTGCCCCAATCCTGGGCCCAGCAACGCCGACAGCATCAACCATCATGGGACAGCTCGCACCTCCATCCTGGTCGCCGACAACGCCTCCTGGTCCGTGAGACTGCAGAGCCCAGCGTCGCCCACTCACCTAGTCGAGGTGACTACCATCCGGTGCCCTCCTGGTGCCCTCTGACTACTGGCTAGTAGTTACGAACTTGGTCCCCTCTGCTTTCAGGTGTCATCCATCTTCGATCCAGGCTTGGATCACTTCGAACTATCTTCACTGGTCGCCTGCCAGCAACTCCTTTCTTCAGGCTCCTGGTTCGTCAGCGAGGATTCCCGACGTCTGTAAAGACCTATGCAGCCGCAGCCCCTGGGCTAGGTAACTTCAGCATTTTGGTGCCCCAGCATAGCCTCACTATCTAAGGGTCCAGAGTCACTGTCGTTTTCGATCTACCTTATCGGGTTCGCCCGAGAACACTAACTTTGCTTTTACTAGCTCCCATAGACTTTGTCCCGCATCCCGCGTGAGAGTGCACACTCTGCACCCGAGTCCCCTAGGCCTCCTACTAGTAATCTGAAGGTTCAGTAACGTAGTCCTAGCGATTCCAAAGCCTATTAGTACAGTACTTACCTGCTAGTAATTTCGCATTCCACTTCCATAGTATATGGTTTTTCGTGCCCCTCGGGCATTTGTGTAAATTGTGCAACTTGAAGTATTTTCATAAGAGTTTTGTCGTGTGCTTAGTACCCTGTCCTCATAAAGAGTACAGGGCTGTTGTGACTTAAATAAATACACTGTTTATTTTCATAACACTTGTGTGGTGTCCTTTCACTTGGTGTTCAAGGGGTATATGTGATGGTATAACAGCTGGCTTAACACGCCCTCTAGAGTTTAGCCCGAAGACTGCTCGTATCCACGCTACTAGGATAGCTGGTCTAAAAGGTTGACTTACAACCAATCACCATAAGGGTCATTTGGACTGATGCATAGTGATCACTAGAATAGTGAGCACTGCATATCAGGCCAACTTCTCACATTGGTGAGCAGCGGTTGGGATTTGAGCTTGCTGTTGTTTTACCACACGTATCCTAAGAATATCTTGTGAAAGATCACATAAGTACTCCAGGTACATATAACTTAGCTTAGAATACTCTGAGTTCTACTGAACCAGCTGTTGTAGCTCCTCAAGGCTTAGCACACCTTGGCTACAACTCTTAGCAAGGGATCAGTAGGCAAACAAATAGTGTAGGTAGGTGCATCACTTACACCACACTAGAAGCAGCATGTCAGACAAAGGAGGAAACTCTGAGTCTCCCCTTGTGTCAGTAGACCTTCCACAGGTCACTTCCAGATATGCTGCACTTAGCTTCCAGGAGATGAGACAAATCTGTACATCCAGGAAGCTAAAACAGGGTGCAAACCCTACCATTCCCTTTCTGATTGGTCTCTTAGAGACTTATGATGCTAGGAGGGCTGGTAACACAGAACCTTCTCATCCAGATGGGAATATGCCTCCCCTCGAGGGAACCACAGGTGACCCTGACCTTATCCATCTCTCTGCAGAAGGTGAAGAGGAGGATGAGGATTTAGAGCCATCTGAGGATGAGGCAGACAAAGGTCCAGAAGTAGTTAGCCAGCTAACTAGGGACAACTTAAGCAGGCACGAGAATGGTACTAGGAGACCCCTGGGGCCCCTCTCAGGCCAGCTTAACATTGGGAATGGACGAGTTAGGTCTCTATCCAGAGGCTCTAACAGATCCGTTCGAACCAATGGCTCTCAGGGCTCTTCTCAAAGAGGGATTACATCCCCTCAGAGGAGAATGTACGAAGCCAAAGTGAGGGAAGTCAATCTGAGGATTGAAAGGGAAGAACTTGCCCTGGCCAAAGAAAGACTTGCCTTTGCTAGAGAGCAAAAGTTAAGTGGGTTAGATCTCACTGGTGGCAGCATTCCCCCAAGGGAAAACAGGAGTTTAGACACTAGACACCTTTAGGAAATATGAATTTTTATGATCCATTGTGTCCCCTATCTTAGACCCCAACGGCTCCATGTACGTGCTACAAGTACATGTATGTTCCCTCCACTTCCAGCTATGAAGACGCAAATACATTTGCGTCCAACGTTAATATGTCCTCTTTCAGATCCACCATGAATGGGTCGAATATTCCGTTCCTAAGTATGCCTTGCCAACGTCTTTATACGGTGTACTTTACACGTTTTTCAGCTCTGGCGAGTTAGGCCCTGAATTCTGCCATCGAGCCTTTTCCTGCCTTCTGCCTCGGAATGCTCCAGCCTGGACCTGCATCTGTATCCATGACCTTTGTCTTACTCCCTGCGCGGCTAACGGTGCCTGGCTCAGCCTGTTGCCTGCCAAGACTGTATTCAGCCTTCAAGTTATCTGCTCCGCTCCTCGAAACATACATTCCTGTCTAGTAGTTTAGGTAAACATCCTTCCAGCTGCAGAGCAAAGGGCCCGGCCTCACTGTCTCCGTGCAAGTAATTCATAGCTCCTGTTACCATGGTAGGCCCATGCCCCCTTGCATCTCATGCAGACACGTAGACGCTTATACACGCACTAAAAGTCAGTATAGAATAGCCTCTGCCCGAGAGACCTTTCCTTCCAGATAATACAGTTCCTTAAACACAAGATATTAGATACGATTTGGGATTAGGTTGATCTGACATCCCAGACTTCTGTCTCCTCATGTAGGGCTAAATGTCAAGTCCCCTTCACCCTCCAGTTACACGTCAATCACACGTCATGCTGCTGCGCGCGCATCTCTGCCATATATTTCTGCTGACACTGCAGGATTCTCTTATGGATCCACCCACCTGTGACATCCTCATAATGACGTTTCTAGTACATGCCCTCATGCACGCCTATTGTAACGCCTTCTTCATTACGTATGTGTACTCTTATCTCTCCTCTCAGCTGTTACGCCTTCTGCATCTGCTTTTACTGTAATGCATTGACTATATATATGATAATCTGTCAATAAAGTATTGTCTATCCCTTCCCGAACCTTCGTGGTGACGGAATGCGATCTGCCTGGTTCGAACCAATTCCTTTTTAAGGAATAAAGCCCCTTTTAAAACCTCAACTATCACGGATTCTGCCTCTTATTTTTGACTGAGTTATTCTTATTGAACTTTACCGCATAAATTAAGCATAGGTAATTAGAATTTACCACATAATTGGCGCCCGAATAGGGACCCCTCCCCCACCCCACGCGCCGGAGGTGCGTTGCAGGCCCGGTCCCCTGCCACAGCCGGATGGACAACTACGCGTACCCGCAGGATTTCCTGTACCTCCCTCAGGCCAACGGAGGTGACTGAGGCTGCGATCAACACCCAGACGAGGCGGTGAGGAGTGCGGAGGATCCCGACCAGAGCCTAGCTGAGAGAGCAAGATCCGAGGTATACAGAGGCCCACCAGGTTCCGAAGTTCCGAAGTACCTACGTCACGTCGAGTCGAGTCCAGTCCGGTCCAGTCCAGTCCAGAGTTTCCGAGGCCTTCCGTTCCGTGCTTCCCGGTGAGTACCATTGCTGGGGACGCATCTAGACGTGCGCATTAATTTGTGCCGGTCAAGACGGGTTTGGGTGCACAGACCCGGTCTGCACTGTTTTAGCGGTGTATCTGTACTGTTTAGCAGTACATCTGGTCTGCACTGTTTTAGCGGTGTATCTGTACTGTCTAGCAGTACATCTAGTATTATGCAGTTAGCTAGTTTTATTCTAATTATTGTTGTTCGTTTTAAAATGTTTTAATGTGTTTTAAAATGTCGTGGTATGAGTGATTGTTCGATTTTCATTATTGTGATTAATGTATTAATTGTGTTCAAGTCCGAGTAGGAATCAAGTAGCAAGGTTTAAGATGCCGTTATTCTCAAAATTAAGACAGATAAAAACTAGAAAAGGGATACTCGAGGATGCTGTTCCCATTCCACCTAGGGACACTCCAGGGTACTTTATGTACCACAAACATGGCCTAGATGCCGTATTATTCCTTGATCTGTGGGTGGACTACACCAAGGATTTAGCAGAGAATCAGAGATGGCCCGCTGCTGGGACATGGGATGCAGATTGCATCATGAGAGTAGAAGAAGCATTATGGAAAAAGAAAGCCAGACAGTCACAGAAAGAGGCCATTGAATTATGGCGTAAAGAATCGCATAGACGCACAGAAAAAGCACTCAGAAAAGAAGAGAAAAGTAGAGAGGATTCAGACAAAGCCCGCGAAAACATATTAGTTGAGGAAGGTATCCGAGTAAAAACAGAACAAGTAGACAGACTGATAGATTGTAATTTTCCTGCTAATGATGTTGTACATATGTTAGCCTAATGTGTCATAAATTAATATGCAGTTACAGCCTATTATTCATGTGCTGCAACCCACTCAGCTATTTTTTCTTTATATGCAAGCTTCATTTGGATAGAACTGTTTCTGTAATGGTTAAGCTTTTGTCTTATTTTTGCCTTCTAAGTTAGAAGACTTGCTGTAGTACATTGCCTTCTATCTGTTAGGTTCCCAATATTTATATTTTTGTATACTTTCTTATAATAACAAGAAGCTTGCCTATGACAGGCAGATTTCTAATGCTGACATTTGCTCTGCAGCCCCAGTGTCTCATGGTACAGTTTTCCCCCCTCCCTTATGAGCAGAAAGTCCCTGTTTCAGCATTTCTTTCCTCAGAGCTTCGGCTCTGTGTCCTTGAAGGGAAGATAACAGGGTAGCCTTCGCAGGTGCAGATGCTCAATGCATGAGCTCACTGCTCTCCCTCTGCTGAGCCCAGTACTTTTCCAGTCTGGGCGTGGTTTCACGCTGCCATACTATGTTATATTGTATTGCTGTGAGGAGAGTCCTCAGTCCTCTCAATGCACTCTCTGGAGTGTAGAACTGACAGGGCCCATCTGCAGATGAATATTATTTGAATAAATATGTGTCTAACTCTTCTCCACTGCCTGGCTGGATTATTTAATAATTAGTGATAGATGAGTGAGGTAAGTCGCTCAGGTGGATTTGAGCCACACTTATCAGATGGCGCCCGAGCAGGCACTCCGCGATATGGATCTTTCTCACCCGTAGGTGGGTAGCAGAAGGCCGGGGACCCTCTGGTCGGCACGGTGGGTCTGGGTACCCACTTTGATGCCGAGCTTGGTTCTCGCAGCGCTGCCCCACCCTGCTGATCAGGAGAGGTCCCGGTTCATGATCCTGCGCCGGGGTCCAGAAGGCGGAACTTTGGAGCTGACCGTGTTGGTCCCAGCAGCCAGCAGCCGGCGGTGGAGAACAGTGGATGTCGGGTTCCGCGAACAGGAGGTGAGTGGTCCGACTGGTTATTGAAGGAGCTAGGGTGCTCCAGGGACTAGTGTGTCCCCAGTGGTTAAGAGACCGGTGTGTCTCTAGTGGTAAAGGAGCCGGTGCGCTCCTGGGGCTAGTGTGCTCCGGGGAACTCAGAGTGCGAGTGGTGCTCTGACAGACTTAATGGAGGTTGGGAGGACATTTGTTTTTGGTCATCCGACCGGGTGGTACTGTGGTGGAGGCGTGGCTCATTGCGGGTGGGCTCCGGGACTCACCCCGAACCCCTAGGGTGGCGGTTCGGCGGGAGTGGGTCCTGGGTCCCCTGTGGTAAAGTGCGCAGCGATCTTTAGTGCCACCCGGGTGGCGGATGTGTTCTCCATCCTCAGAACAGTTAGTGTACTGTTCGGTCTGCGGTAGGGTCCAGGTTCCCCAGGACTTGGTCGACGGGCCTTGTCCCATTATGGTAACACGTGTTTGGCAGGGACTTAATGCATAGGATGTATGTGCGTGGGCGAATGCAAGTGGTTGTGTGTGGAGATAGTTGCTTGGTCTTTTGTGTCCGGGTATGTGCGGGTTCCTTGGCGGTATCTGATTGAGTGAGTTTGGTGGTGTTTGATTGAGGGTGCAAGATGCCGCGTTTTAGTAAGTTGCAATGTTTTAGGTGTTGCTGCAGTTCAACTGACGTCAGATTGGCCGAGAGCCAACCCGCTCCTGTAAAAGACTCTTTTAATTCGAAGATGTATGTGAATATAGATTTATCCTGATTTTGCCTAATATTTTGATGCAGTTAAGATAGATTACTTACAGGAGAGACTGTTCGCTATGTACAGCTGTCAGAGCATGTTTAATTCCTAAGGTTGTGGCAGAGAGAGGTTCAGCAAAGACAGATATGAGGACTTATGATAGCCTAGAATATGGACTGATCAACAGTTTAGTTTTAAAAGAAGACAAAATGTGTACATTTGAAATGTGCAAGGTGTTCCTATTTAAATGGTCCTTGTGAGCTACCTGAGATGGTTGCGCCTGGCTATCAGTGTGTTTTTTCAAGTCCGAGTAGGAATCAAGTAGCAAGGTTTAAGATGCCGTTATTCTCAAAATTAAGACAGATAAAAACTAGAAAAGGGATACTCGAGGATGCTGTTCCCATTCCACCTAGGGACACTCCAGGGTACTTTATGTACCACAAACATGGCCTAGATGCCGTATTATTCCTTGATCTGTGGGTGGACTACACCAAGGATTTAGCAGAGAATCAGAGATGGCCCGCTGCTGGGACATGGGATGCAGATTGCATCATGAGAGTAGAAGAAGCATTATGGAAAAAGAAAGCCAGACAGTCACAGAAAGATGCCATTGAATTATGGCGTAAAGAATCGCATAGACGCACAGAAAAAGCACTCAGAAAAGAAGAGAAAAGTAGAGAGGATTCAGACAAAGCCCGCGAAAACATATTAGTTGAGGAAGGTATCCGAGTAAAAACAGAACAAGTAGACAGACAACGAAACACCCTTATGAATGGTATGTATCCTCTTCTGGCCGAGGGTTTACCTAAGGCCACCCCGGAAGTACCCAAAGATCTGCCACCTCCCTTGCCCCCGACCAAATTGCACCACAAGACCGCAAAGGACATTTTCCTTTCTTCCTATCTAGACGATGCAGCCCCCGAATATGTTAATGTTCCACCGCCACGCACTCCACCTGCTGGCGGCGCTCGACCCCGAGATAATCCCCCCCCACCTCCGCAGCAACATACTCCTCCTCCCGTTCCAACCCTTCCGCCCGTTCCTCCACTCCTTCCTGCACCTATTCTCCCTACTCTACACCCAACAAATCCTTTTGGACCTGGCACCTCAGGAGGTGCAACAGGTTTTCAAACCCCACCACCAACACATCGATTGACTTATAGGGATTTAGCATACCAACGTACACCCCAATCAGCGAATTACGACATACTTAATGAGCCTCTTACAGACTGTAGATATGATCCAGTACCCGGTAAAGACGACAGAATGATGTTATCATCAGTACGTCTACGACGAGTTGCGAACTATTTAATGATACTACCAAGAATGACTGATCATCTAGACAAAATATATCACTTCATCCAAACAGGGGAAGGTCCCGAAAGCATTGGCGAGGCCATGGCATACCAGAAAGTTGACACGCAAAAACTATTGTTACGTTTCTTTATAAACTGCTTGATAAGAAACAGAGATAGGCCTGGTGCAGACCAGGAAGAAATGAAAGCACTTAACAAATGGGGCCAGAATATAGCCGACGGAAAACATGATAAACAGAGTAGTATAGAAAATATGTACCGAAGGATCCGAAAAGTAGTAGAAGAGATACATGAAAGAGAACAGCCTGAAAGAGAAAGAGATGCAGATAAGACTGAATCCTCAGAGGAGGAGGAACCACCAGAAACGACAACAGGACAATTACAATTACCGAATAGAGAAATGATAGCTTATGTAGGTAAGGGAAGACCCTTTAATAATTCAATGCGTCCAGTACGTCCAGAGAGTAAGAGAATTTTTCAAGCAGCCATGTCAAATCCGAGGACCCCTGAACACTTATTTCAGGCCACTGATAAAATACTTCAAGAACGAATGGGGTACCATGTGCTCGATTCTATGGACGAACAAGAATTAGCCAGGTCAGCAGTACAGTGGGCTGACAGTTCTGATAAATACAGTGATGATGCGCTAGCACACACGTTTTTAAATCTTTCACTAGACGAACAGCGTTTAGCTGGTATGTACATGATACAACACCTCCTTATATTGTATAAAAGCCAACACTCCGATCCAGGTCCCCTGCCTGATATATTGATAGAACTAATCATGAGGAAATGGAGAGGTCTAGGTACCGATCTAATTAAAATAATTCTAGAACATCGGCACAGATATAGTGCCTTCCTGTGTCCACAGCCTGATTCAGCTCCATCCCTGGAAAGAAAAATGTCTTACGTAGACAGACAGAATCCCTTGCGAGAAGTGCACCCAGTTAAAAATGATGATAATACTTTTAGACGCGTGTTTGTGTACACGCCCATAACTAAAATAGAATTATTGGAAATGAAAAAATTAGTGCCCAGCCATGACAAAGATCCAGCAGGTTTTCACGGTGAAATAAAGGACATGTTACTCATGGGTGATTATACCTATCCTGACATTATGAAAATATTGAAAGTATTATTGCCCGCTGGTATTTATGAGAAACTAAAAGAAAAAGAATGGGAGGTGGGAGAGCAGAAGATTGATTGGGCGGCATTAGAAAACGAAGAAAATACTCGAACCCCAGGCCTAGGACTTGGGGACAAAACTAAAGCATTACCAGGATTGTTAGTACAAGTATTGCCACGTTTATTAACTACGAAAAAGGAAGACTGGGGGGCAATTTCAGCCTGCAAACAGAAACCCGATGAAGACACTAGTGATTTTTATTCCCGATTTGAAAAATGTTTCGGTATTAATAGCGGCCTGAAAGCAAGTAGCGATTCATATCCACATCTTTTTGTAACAAAATTAGTCGAGAATTCCCTGCCCCAGGTTAAGAACAGAGTACTGAAAGTCGAGAGCACTTGGCAAGCTAATACCCCTTCACAAATGCTACAAATGTTACAGTACCACCAGAATAGAATTAGAGAAGAACAAGAACACGAACAAAGACGTATGAAAGACACGAAAATGAAAATGTTAGTTGCTCAGTCAGTTCCAGCTGACAGTCATAAAAAGGGTGCGACACAGTCCAGTAATTCAACGGCTCCTGTTAAAGGGACATGCAATTATTGTAAACAGCCAGGTCATTATATAAACGATTGTGCAGTTCTGAAACACAATATTTCCACGGGTAAAACGAAGGAGAGACCGCGTCCACCTAGACAAGATCAGGCCCAACAACAAGTACCCCAGAATATACAGAATATACAGCCTATGCAAGCTTCACAACAGACCGTAGCAGTACCACAGCCACAGCCTATTGCCGCAACACAAAACACGACACAACAGATGTACCAGTATGCACAAAATGACTACCCCGATTATCAACGTTACACATGAAACAGCCTAGAGAGGGAGGTTGGCTTGCCTCTTATTGAGGTTCCTGTAGATCAAGAGGGTCCTTATGTACACAGTCAAGTATTAGGGAAAGACAGAAAGTTTTTAATTGATACAGGGGCAAGCAGAACAACTATAAGTCACGACGAGGTTCCAGGGGCACCCCTCTCAGGCTCACAGAATGTTTCCCTTGGATTTTCAGGAAAGCCTATTATTAACGAAGTATCGCAACCTCTTCCTCTTGCAGTTGGTCCATTGACACGGACTACAGATTTATTACTTACCAAATCATGCCCAGAAAACTTGTTAGGTATAAAAACACTGAAAGCTCTAGGAGCTGTAATATGCTGTTCTCCGGAAGGAGTACGACTATTTCTGCGAGACTTTAAAGGTCACTATGTATTGAGAGACATGGATCACCGGTAACAGAATGTTCCTGCACATTTATGGGCACAAGGCCCCACTGATGTAGGTTGTATGCACATTACACCATATCGAGTCACACTCAAGGCAGGAGTGGTATTACCACGAATTCGACAATACAAGTTACCCCCAGATGCTGTAGTGGCTTTGCTGCAAATCATTGACGAGCTTATTGCACAGGGAGTGGTCGTGGAAACCGACTCCAATGTATGTAATTCTCCTATCATTCCAATTCTTAAGCGTACTGATCCAAATGCACCCCCAGTTTATCGATTAGTTATTGATCTGCGCGAATTGAATAAATGCATTGTACCACAGTATCCCGTGGTTCCAGATATCTCTTCATTATTGACAGCTATTGATTCAGAAGCAACGTTCTTTACTGTAATTGACCTCAAGAACGCCTTCTTTAGCGTCCCAATCGATCCGGAAAGCCAATACCTTTTCGGATTCTGTTTAAATGGACGAAGTTTCAAATTTCCACGCGCACCTCAAGGATTCACAGAAAGCCCCAGCATCTATAGCCAGGCACTGAAAAGACAACTGGATAGTATCCACATGCCTGTTAACACTGCCCTGCTTCAGTATGTTGATGATCTGCTGATCACCGCCAGAAGCGAACCTGAATGTGAAAAAGCATCACTGACGGTTTTACATTTTCTGGCCGACAAGGGGCACAAGGTGTCCCCTTCGAAGCTGCAATTCTGTGTTCAGCAAGTTGTTTACCTTGGGCACTTGCTGTCCAAAGGGGGGAGACAGCTCACACCTGATCGCATCCAGTTAATTGTAAATATGGCACCACCCAAGACACAAAAGGAGGTGCGGGCCTTCATAGGCCTCACTTCGTACTGCAGACAATGGATTCCCCAATATGCATTTCTAGCAAAGCCACTCATTCAGTTGACAACTCAGGAGGCAGCGACATCGACTGCCCTTCCTTGGACACAGGAAGATACACAGGCTTTTGAAGACTTGAAGAAAGCCTTATGTCAAGCACCTGTCTTAGCGACACCATGTTACAGCAAGCCTTTTACACTTTTTGTCACAGAACGCGAAGGTACTGCCTTGTCAGTACTCACTCAGGATCAAGCAGGTTCACACAAACCGTGTGCTTACTTTTCTAGCACATTAGATCCAGTAGCCCAGGCTCTGCCTGCGTGCTTGAAATCAGTTGCAGCGACAGCTCTAGCAATCAGACAAAGCGATTCCATAGTATTAGGACATCAATTGACAGTACAAGTTCCACATTCCGTGGAAGTTCTTTTAAACCGTACACAGACCCAGCACTTGACTATAGCACGACTGACAGGTTATGAATTGGCATTGTTTCAGCCACATATAGAAATCAGACGCTGTAGTACATTAAATCCTGCCACACTGTTGCCATTAAGTGGAACAGACCCATTGGCACATGATTGTATTGAAGTCATTACCATTACGACGAAACCCAGACAAGACTTGACAGACATTCCATTACCAGATCCAGACCTGACACTCTATGTGGATGGTTCATGCATGAGAACAAGTACAGGAGAATTAGTGGCCGCCTACGCAGTCACGACAGACACCGAAGTTATTGAAACAAATTGTATCGACACCTTGTCAGCTCAAGCAGCAGAGCTCATCGCTCTGACACAAGCCTGTATTCAAGCCAAAAATAAGAGAGTTAACATATACACAGATTCGCGTTATGCATTCGGAGTTGTACACGACTTCGGAGTCCTCTGGCGAGAGAGAGGTTATTTAACTTCTCACGGTGCCAATATCCAACACGGTCCCCTCATTCAAGCTCTGTTAGATGCAATACATCTGCCTACTGCGATATCTATCATGAAGTGTAAGGCACATACAAAAGTCACCGATATCATCTCCCAGGGTAACGACCTGGCAGACCGAACAGCTAAGCAAACTGCCCAGAATCGAACTCATGCAACCGACTTGACAAAGACAATAGTTCCGACATTGACACACTGCATGACAGTTAGGGATCCCGCCCATGATGTAATTGACATACAGACACATGCTACACCAGATGAAATCAAGAAATGGACTGAACTAGGAGGGATCCAAACAGATCAGGGATGGATGACGAAGGGAAAATCTATATGGTTTCTCCCCGACTCTATGGTACAAGTTATCATTAACACAGTACATAGTCCAGCGCACCTAGGAGAAAAAGCTATGCTAGACAGTATTCAAAACATATGGTTTAACAAACACTTACGAGCAGCAGCCAAACAGAAAGCGCGTACTTGCATGATTTGTTGTCAGTTCAACCCAGGTAAAAGCATTCCTGTAGAGCAAGGTGGATTTCAACCTCCCGATCACCCTTTTGAAGTCCTCCAGATGGATTATATTCAGATGGAGCGTTGTTGAGGATTCAAATATGTCCTCGTAGTTGTATGCGCACTTTCCCGATGGACAGAAGCATATCCAGTCCCAGATTACACTGCTCCGACCACTGCCAAGCAGCTGGTTCGTGAATTCTTCCCACGGTATGGTTTGCCCCGTATCGTGTACTCAGATAACGGTCAACCGTTCTCATCCGAGCTTGTGAAACACATTACACTCTTGTTAGGCTATCAGTGGAAATTCCACTGTGTCCGGCATCCCGAGGCAGCAGGTCTCGTGGAGCGCCATAATCAGACCCTGAAAATTCGACTTTCTAAAATCTGCAGAGAGAAAGGCGTTGACTGGATAGTAGCCTTACCAGTTGCGCTCTTTTATATGAGAATGATAGCGCATTCTCGAACAGGGCTATCCCCGTATGAAGTGGTCTTCGGTAGGCCACCAAATATGTGGGGACGCCTATACCTCGTAAAATAACTGATGTTGATTGTAATATGCTGACAGATTACCTTGCCTCCTTGATGTCTGCACTACAATCTTGTCGTTCACAGGTAGCTGCAGCCTTTCCCGACAACACCGAGGTGAAGCCCCATGAAGTGGTCCCTGGGGATTATGTGTTTGTGAGAAATTTCGACAGGAGGAGCCCGCTGGAGCCCCGCTGGCAAACCCCGAAATTGGTGCTTCTGACTACAAGGACAGCTGTGAAGATTGAGGGCCGAAAAGGGTGGCTGCACTCGAGCCACATCAAGAAGTTTCATGGACTGCCTTCCGATTTGAACTCTCAGCCCTGCCCTCCTCCACAGACTGACTCAAAACTCCCCCTGGTTGAGAAAACCGCTTCCCAAGAATACAAACTGAAACTAAGGTCTAGCAAGTCAGACAGTTTAATTGTTTAAGTCCTCCCCTAGGTGAATCGGTTAAATTAGTTTCTGACATGTATCCCCTAGACCGAAATAGAGAGAGAGATAGACAGAAACAGCTCAAGAAACATGCATATTGTAAATCACTTCGTAGTCACAGTATAGTGACATTATTGATCATGTTTTTCCTAAGTCTTCTGATTATTGCTGCAAGTATACTATTGCACATCTACTACCCTATTTTCAAGCATGCACATTCTGCTTTCAACGTTACTGCAGAACACTCTTTTAGTGAATTACCTCCGCATGAGTTGTCCTACAGACTTGCGCTGCGCAACAACACCTTCATTGGTATGTTACATCACTCCGATCAGACCAACAACGCTACAAATTGTTGGATATGTGGCCGACTCCCTCCCTACCAGAAATACAAGGGAGTTCTGCCCCTCTTTCCGTACCCGTTCACACACAATGGTTCATGTGGTGCATGGTTTAGTTTGATTAATTCTTTAGATTCAGATACCGTAGTTTACCAGGGCAGCTGGGTTTGGGGAAACCTGAACTTAGTTTTGCTTAAAGCCTGCTACCCTAACAAGGAGGGACTGCCCAAAAGAACAGGAACTGATCTAGAAAACGAAGTATATGGATTAGGTAACTTTACACTTAACCTCATGATTCTGAATGTTGAATCCGAAGCTGCACCAGTCTTGCCCGCTATGTCAGTATTACCAGTCAAAGGCGAATTATGTGTAAGAAAAAATGGTTCAGTACACCTGGGTCATAGTAAATGTACTACTGTGGTCGAATTCAGTGATCAAGGCAAGTCTACATTTAGAGCTTCCCGTCATTCCTACTTCATTTGTGGCCATACCGCATATATACTAAGCATGGGCGGAAAATCCGTTACGCTCGCGGATTTGCGGATTTTTGGGAAATTCGCAATCCGCGAGATTTGCGAATTTCCCGCAAAATCCGCAAATTCGCACGCAGCGGATTTTTTTGGCGGCGCGCGGCGTTGGTGATACAATTTTTGCGGCGCGCGGCGTTTATCATCGTTTGCCGAGTTGTTTTTTTCGATAGTTTGCGAGTGCTGCGCCATTTTGGATCTTGCTGTGTGATCCCGCGGGAATTGGCGAGCGCGATTACGTCATCGCGGCTTGCCAGCGATAGTTTGTCAACGCGAGTACAGCGAGATCACGTCTCGCGGTACTTCGCAATTGCGAGATTTGAGATGCGGCGAGCGAAAATATAAATTTGCAATTCTGCACAAGAAATCCACCAGCAAGCAGCATAAACCTTCTAGAAATGATGATTTTTATCTGAATAACTCCTTAGTTTGACATTTGCCTACACTTTTTTAGCGAGGAGTCCATTTTGGGGAGGGGGGCAGGGGGGTGGGAGGAAGGAAGTGCCCCACAGTCTTCAACTTCCTGTTCCTGTTCAGCAGGCTCCTCCCAGTGCTTTGTCCATCTCCTGGTCACTTTTCATTTGGATCTGGAGCTGGAAGGATTACTTTTTGTGGATGCTGCTGGATATTTTGACTTTCTTTGGATCACTGTTGGATTAGAAATTTTACAAGTAAGTTTGTTTGGGGCATTACAGTTGCTGCAATTAAAATTTTGGAATTTTCGATTTTTGGGCTGTTTTGGGGCCTTTTGCCCAGGGGTACTCAGTGGTGGGTGGACTGAGTCTTTCTGTGGGTTGTCTTGAACTTAAACATCATGGAGGCCATGGATGAATTGGGATTGTGCTGATTTTTCTGTGTTTTTCGATTTTTGACCTGTTGTTGGGGCCTTGACCAGGGGTAGTGAGTGGTGCATGGGCCTAGTCTTTCTGTTGGCTGTCTTGAACTTAAACATCATGGAGGGCATGGATGGAATGGGATTGTGCTGATTTTTCTGTGTTTTTCGATTTTTGACCTGTTGTTGGGGCCTTGACCAGGGGTAGTGAGTGGTGCATGGGCCTAGTCTTTCTGTGGGGTGTCTTGAATTTAAACATCATGGAGGGCATGGATGCCATGGGGATTGTGCTGATTTTTCTGTGTTTTTCGAATTTTTGGATTGCTCATGGGGACAGGCCATGTGGGTGGGGGCCATTTTGAGTGCTGGTACAGGCAGGCCCTGGCCATGTGCTAGGAGGCAAGTGGCCATTTTGAATGCAGGCTTTGTTGTTAGGCCTCCACACATTTTGCCTACTTTTCAACCTTTATTTATGCCCAGGGGTAGTGAGTCTTGCATGGGCCTAGTCTTTCTGTGGGTTGTCTTGAATTTAAACATCATGGAGGCCATGGATGGAATGGGATTGTGCTGATTTTGCAGTGTTTTTCGATTTTTGGGGGTATTCATGGGGAGGGACATGCCATGTGGCTGGTGGCCATTTTGAGTGCAGCTACAGGCACTGGCCATGTGCTGGCAGGCAAGTGGCCATTTTGAATGCAGGCTTTGTTGTTAGGCCTCCAACCATTTTGCCTACTTTTCAACCTTTATTTATGCCCAGGGGTAGTGAGTCTTGCATGGGCCTAGTCTTTCTGTGGGTTGTCTTGAATTTAAACATCATGGAGGCCATGGATGGAATGGGATTGTGCAGATTTTTCAGTGATTTTCGTTTTTTGGGCCTGTACTTGTGGCCTTTTCACCAGGGGTATTTGAGTCTAGCATGGGCCTAGTCTTTCTGTGGGCTGTCTTGAACTTAAACATCATGGAGGGCATGGATGGAATGGGATTGTGCTGATTTTTCTGTGTTTTTCGATTTTTGACCTGTTGTTGGGGCCTTGACCAGGGGTAGTGAGTGGTGCATGGGCCTAGTCTTTCTGTGGGGTGTCTTGAATTTAAACATCATGGAGGGCATGGATGGAATGGGATTGTGCTGATTTTGCAGTGTTTTTCGATTTTTGGGGGTGTTCATGGGGACAGGCCATGTGGGTGGGGGCCATTTTGAGTGCTGGTACAGGCAGGCCCTGGCCATGTGCTAGGAGGCAAGTGGCCATTTTGAATGCAGGCTTTGTTGTTAGGCCTCCAACCATTTTGCCTACTTTTCAACCTTTATTTATGCCCAGGGGTAGTGAGTCTTGCATGGGCCTAGTCTTTCTGTGGGTTGTCTTGAATTTAAACATCATGGAGGCCATGGATGGAATGGGATTGTGCTGATTTTGCAGTGTTTTTCGATTTTTGGGGGTGTTCATGGGGAGGGACATGCCATGTGGCTGGTGGCCATTTTGAGTGCAGCTACAGGCACTGGCCATGTGCTGGCAGGCAAGTGGCCATTTTGAATGCAGGCTTTGTTGTTAGGCCTCCAACCATTTTGCCTACTTTTCAACCTTTATTTATGCCCAGGGGTAGTGAGTCTTGCATGGGCCTAGTCTTTCTGTGGGTTGTCTTGAATTTAAACATCATGGAGGCCATGGATGGAATGGGATTGTGCAGATTTTTCAGTGATTTTCGTTTTTTGGGCCTGTACTTGTGGCCTTTTCACCAGGGGTATTTGAGTCTAGCATGGGCCTAGTCTTTCTGTGGGCTGTCTTGAACTTAAACATCATGGAGGGCATGGATGGAATGGGATTGTGCTGATTTTTCTGTGTTTTTCGATTTTTGACCTGTTGTTGGGGCCTTGACCAGGGGTAGTGAGTGGTGCATGGGCCTAGTCTTTCTGTGGGGTGTCTTGAATTTAAACATCATGGAGGGCATGGATGGAATGGGATTGTGCTGATTTTGCAGTGTTTTTCGATTTTTGGGGGTGTTCATGGGGACAGGCCATGTGGGTGGGGGCCATTTTGAGTGCTGGTACAGGCAGGCCCTGGCCATGTGCTAGGAGGCAAGTGGCCATTTTGAATGCAGGCTTTGTTGTTAGGCCTCCAACCATTTTGCCTACTTTTCAACCTTTATTTATGCCCAGGGGTAGTGAGTCTTGCATGGGCCTAGTCTTTCTGTGGGTTGTCTTGAATTTAAACATCATGGAGGCCATGGATGGAATGGGATTGTGCTGATTTTGCAGTGTTTTTCGATTTTTGGGGGTGTTCATGGGGAGGGACATGCCATGTGGCTGGTGGCCATTTTGAGTGCAGCTACAGGCACTGGCCATGTGCTGGCAGGCAAGTGGCCATTTTGAATGCAGGCTTTGTTGTTAGGCCTCCAACCATTTTGCCTACTTTTCAACCTTTATTTATGCCCAGGGGTAGTGAGTCTTGCATGGGCCTAGTCTTTCTGTGGGTTGTCTTGAATTTAAACATCATGGAGGCCATGGATGGAATGGGATTGTGCAGATTTTTCAGTGATTTTCGTTTTTTGGGCCTGTACTTGTGGCCTTTTCACCAGGGGTATTTGAGTCTAGCATGGGCCTAGTCTTTCTGTGGGCTGTCTTGAACTTAAACATCATGGAGGGCATGGATGGAATGGGATTGTGCTGATTTTTCTGTGTTTTTCGATTTTTGACCTGTTGTTGGGGCCTTGACCAGGGGTAGTGAGTGGTGCATGGGCCTAGTCTTTCTGTGGGGTGTCTTGAATTTAAACATCATGGAGGGCATGGATGGAATGGGATTGTGCTGATTTTGCAGTGTTTTTCGATTTTTGGGGGTGTTCATGGGGAGGGACATGCCATGTGGCTGGTGGCCATTTTGAGTGCAGCTACAGGCACTGGCCATGTGCTGGCAGGCAAGTGGCCATTTTGAATGCAGGCTTTGTTGTTAGGCCTCCAACCATTTTGCCTACTTTTCAACCTTTATTTATGCCCAGGGGTAGTGAGTCTTGCATGGGCCTAGTCTTTCTGTGGGTTGTCTTGAATTTAAACATCATGGAGGCCATGGATGGAATGGGATTGTGCAGATTTTTCAGTGATTTTCGTTTTTTGGGCCTGTACTTGTGGCCTTTTCACCAGGGGTATTTGAGTCTAGCATGGGCCTAGTCTTTCTGTAGGCTGTCTTGAACTTAAACATCATGGAGGGCATGGATGGAATGGGATTGTGCTGATTTTTCTGTGTTTTTCGATTTTTGACCTGTTGTTGGGGCCTTGACCAGGGGTAGTGAGTGGTGCATGGGCCTAGTCTTTCTGTGGGGTGTCTTGAATTTAAACATCATGGAGGGCATGGATGGAATGGGATTGTGCTGATTTTGCAGTGTTTTTCGATTTTTGGGGGTGTTCATGGGGACAGGCCATGTGGGTGGGGGCCATTTTGAGTGCTGGTACAGGCAGGCCCTGGCCATGTGCTAGGAGGCAAGTGGCCATTTTGAATGCAGGCTTTGTTGTTAGGCCTCCAACCATTTTGCCTACTTTTCAACCTTTATTTATGCCCAGGGGTAGTGAGTCTTGCATGGGCCTAGTCTTTCTGTGGGTTGTCTTGAATTTAAACATTATGGAGGGCATGGATGGATTGGGATTGTGCTGATTTTGCAGTGTTTTTCGATTTTTTTGTGCTCTATAACTGAACTGATGTTCCTCTGTCTTCCATTTTTTTTAGGTGCTCAAGACTCAAGAGAACCACCAGTGCCAGGAAGAAGTCCTGCAGCGGTGTGTGTGTGCAGCATAACGTCACGCGACGTCACGTCTGGCCTCAGACAACTCTACAATTCGTGCAACTGCGGCCTGCTGTCTGACCTGCTCTGAAGAAGATGGCCCCAAAGAAAGTTCTCCGTAGCTCCTCTAGCAAGAAAGTTGCTAGTAAGGAGCAGAAGAAGCAAGTTACCAAGGAGGCTGGTGTGCCACCTCCCACGTTTTTTGGGAGAAAAAAAAAAAGTACGCCTGCAGCAGCAGGATCTGCTGGGGACCAAGCTGGGAGCAGCACCCCTGCTCCATTGGGTTCAGTGCCTCCACCACCAAGCCAACTTAAGTCAAAGCCCTTGAGTGCTTCAGAGGCAGTCAGTGTACTTCTCCAATCACCATCGACCAGTGATGTTGGCTCATCGCAAGAAAGTAGCAGCAATGTCCCTGAATCAACACAGGTTGTTGTAACTCATCTGACAAGTGTTGAACAACCACAGCCGCAACAACAACACCATGTGCAAGTACACGCCCAAGTACATGTGGAAGGAGAGGCAGCAAAAGGAGATGCGCAAGCAAAGGTGCATGGAGGTTCACAAGTGCCCACAATAGTTGTTCCTCCCGAAGTAGGGGCACATCAGGAAATCGACAATGAAGCCGAGGTATCATTGGAAGCCAATCCTCCTGATGATCATTCATTGTCTTCCACATCCCTAGCAAGGAAAAGATCAAGGGGGGTGTCTACATCTTCTTCAAGCCCACCTCGTTCTGATGCAAGTGATCTGTCTTGGGAACCACAACTGCGGTCTGACAGTGAGGCACACCATGATCTGACACCGGTACCTAAGCGTAAAAGGAAGGTCGTCCAAAAACTCAAACCTATGGAGTGTGATGAGGCTCAACAAGAAGTGACAGATACTGCTGGTGATGAAGCCTCTCACGATGACGACGAGCCAGTCATCACAAAGGTCACTGCAGCCCCACCGGGCATGCAGCAGAGAGACATTTTGACCCTATCCCGAGAAGCTGCTGAGCGTGATGATGATGTCGGCGAGGAGGCAATGGAAATGGAATCATTAGATTTGGAGTTAAGTAGTACACCAAAACCTACCGCTTCCATATTTCTTCCTCGCAAGAAGGTACCCACCTCGTCCTCGACCTCAATTAGTGGTGGTGAAAGTGCAAAACGTACTGAAGTTCGGCAATCCACACTTCATCTGGCATAAGCAGCAGGACCACCACCACCAGTATCGCCGCCTCCTCCGGCCCCCAAAGACATTTCAAGTCTCCAGTTTGGGACTTCTTTAGTGTTTGCCCAAAAAAGGAAAACGTAGCCATTTGTAGCATTTGTAAGCTTCGAGTTAGTCGTGGTAAGTTTGGTACCAACTATGGTACCGGAGGCCAGAGAGGTCATCTTAGGAGAACGCACGATGTCCAATGGTTTGCGCACCTACACGCGATCAAGGAAGCCCGAATTGCACGCAATGAAAACGTTGATTTTTCATCTGATGATGACGAGGAGGAAGAAGACGATTCAAACACTTCACTTACACCCAGTTCCCCTGTCAGCAGCACACCCCATGGGAGCCACACTAAGAGTGTAGGAGAGAGTGAGACATCAATGCGGAAAAGTTCATCAGCGAGCGTAACTGGGTCGAAGAGATCATCATCATCCCGTAAATCCTTGGTCCAGGGCAACATTAAAAAGATGTTGTTTACAGAAGCGCAATATGAACGCAACCACCCAATGACCCGTCTGTATAACACTAAGCTGGCTAAAATGCTAGCTCTGGACCTTCTCCCTTTTTCTTTTGTAGAAGGGGTTGGTTTTCTAGAATTAGTGGCAGCGCTCTGCCCTAAATGGAAGGTTCCTAGCCGGTTCTATTTTGCCCGAGTTGCGGTTCCAGCACTACATGAAGATGTTCTGAAGGTGATTGGGGCAGCTTTGCAGAAGAGTGCTGTTCACACTATACATCTGACAACAGACATGTGGACCAGTGGCGCAGGCGCTGATTACATGTGCATCACTGCACACTGGGTCTCTTTTTCAGGGGCTAAAGCAAAGCTAAACACAGGTGTTGACACGAACATTGTCTTTAAAGCTGCTCGGAAACATGCAACACTAGCCATGTTTGGTTTGGAGAAACGTCACACAGCAGAAAACATTTTGGATGTCTTTAACACAAAGGTCCTTAACTGGCTGTCCCCACTAAAACGCAAGGTTGGTTATGTTTCCACGGACAATGGCGCCAATATAGTGAAGGCCATGAGGGACGGTTACTATTTCAGAGTGCCGTGTTTGGCGCACTGTATAAACCTGGTTGTCCAAAAATTCTTGGGTAATAAAGGCAGTGCAGCGTACAGTGTATTGGAGACCTGCCGAAAAATGTGCAAGCATTTCAGCCATTCTTTTAAGGCCCGGAAGCAGCTGAGGAGCCTGCTATATCAACGTCAAATGCCAGTGAAAGCACTCATCCAGGAGGTGGTAACACGTTGGAACTCAACCTTCTACATGCTTGAGCGTCTGTATGAGCAGTATACGGAACTCGATCAATACTTCCTTAAAGAGGGTACAGAGGAGCTGAGGATGAGTGGGCCGCAATGGAACATAGTTGAAAGCCTGACACGCATGCTTCGTCCTTTTGAGTTCTTCACGCGTGCAGTCAGCAAGGAGGACTCTAATTTGGGAAAAGCTATCCCATTGTTGTACATGCTGGAGGACCAACTGAAGGAGGTGTGTTCTGTGTTTGGAAAAGATGACAAAAACCAAGACTCTTTGCTTCTGGCTGAGCAATTATTAGAGCTCCTACAAGGTGATGAACGTCTTAAAAAGATCCACTCAGAACAGCATTACATTTGTGCTACTATTCTGGATCCACGCTACAAAAAGGCGCTGGCAGGCCAAGCATTCTTTCCTTTTGATGATGAACATGTTCCAAAGTACAAACGTTGACTAGCCTTGTCAGCCAAGAGGTTTGAAACAGAACGGCTGGAAATTGAAGGAAATGGCAGTACATCAGCAGGCCATCCCCAGTCAAAACAATCCACTTCTGCACCTGTGGCTGTGGCACAAGTGACCTCTCAGCCGTTAAAGACACCGGCAACCGGATCATCTGCACGAAACACAACAGAAACATTGGAGGCTGAAGAGGATTGGCTAGCTCTGCGTGGGTTTGGTTCTAAAAAGGTCAGAGGCACAGCAAGAGCTAAGCAAAGTGGAGGAACCTTGGATGAGGACCTTGAGTCGATGGTGAAGGACTATCTGAATGACTCAACAGAGGTCTATGTTAATTCTGACCCATTGGCGTATTGGCATGGGAAAAAAGAATTGTGGCCACAGCTCACCAACCTGGCTTTAAACTACTTGTCTTGCCCACTCGCAAGCGTGTCTTCTGAACGGGTTTTCAGTGCGGCTGGTGGGATTGTAACTCCCAAACGGAGCCGCCTCTCGCCCAAAAATGTGGAGAGGTTAACAATGATCAAGATGAATCAGCACCTCATACCACCAGATTTCAGAGTACGAGAGAGCGTGCCGGATGAAGAGGAGGTGGCCAGCAACATAGATGAGGGAATTTCTACTCTGTCAGGTGACACTGAGCTCACCCTGCCTGAATTCGCAGAGTATGATGACGAAGCCTTATTCTCATTCCTGGACCGTGATACCGAGCCCTGAAAATGAGACAACGAATCAATAACTTTCTTTTTCGTCCCTATTCACTTTTATTCCTGTGTGTCTGTCTTTCTTTGTTGTGCACAGTTAATATATTTCAAACTTTAATCAGATAATCACAAAATCAAGCCCATCAGCAGAACTGTCTTCGCTGGTTTGCTAATTGATTTGAAGTTGCCGCAGTCTGCATTCCTCAGGTTCACAAGTTCAGAAGAACATGCTCCTCTATCCTCCTTCTCCAGACTCCTATTTCCATCAAACCAGAGGGCTGGTTTACGCCCAATGAAGAAAGACTCAGCACTTGTGGGGGTGTTGTTGTACCTCTTTGCAGGTGAGTTGACGGCTCTGGGACCATTGTTGGGAAGCTCTAATACCGGATAAAAGTGGTTTGGACCAAATCCCAGGAAGAAATTTTTTTGTGTTTTTGATGACTTGCTTGCCTTTTAGGTGCTCTTAGGGAAGGTTCCGTCTGTTTGTGGGTGAGTTTCGTGGTCTGGGAGCATTGCTGGGACACTCTAATCTTGATTGCATTTGCTTTTCAGGAAATCCGTCGTGCCAACCCCGACTTATGGCCTAGCTACGCAGCGCGTTTGGACCGAAGGCCGAGAAATATTGCAAGTATGAGATTTTGCTTTTGGCCTGTTTAGGGGTGTTATGCTTCTTGGCGGGTGGGTTGGCGGGTCTTGGGGCATTCCTGGGAAGGTCTAATACCGGGTAGAAGTGGTTGGGACAAAATCCAGGCCGATTTTTTTTGGCTATTTCTGACATTTTGCTCTATGTAGCGTTTTCGGGGGCCTGTTTGGGGGGCTTCCTGGTGTTTGTGGGTGAGTTTCGTGGTCTGGGAGCACTGCTGGGACACTCTAATCTTGATTGCATTTGCTTTTCAGGAAATCCGTCGTGGCAACCCCGACTTATGGCCTAGCTACGCAGTGCGTTTGGACCGAAGGCCCAGAAATATTGCAAGTATGAGATTTTGCTTTTGGCCTGTTTGGGGGTGTTATGCTTCTTGGCGGGTGGGTTGGCGGGTCTTGGGGCATTCCTGGGAAGGTCTAATACCGGGTGGAAGTGGTTGGGACAAAATCCAGGCCGATTTTTTTTGGCTATTTCTGACATTTTGCTCTATGTAGCGTTTTCGGGGGCCTGTTTGGGGGGCTTCCTGGTGTTTGTGGGTGAGTTTCGTGGTCTGGGAGCACTGCTGGGACACTCTAAACTTGATTGCATTTGCTTTTCAGGAAATCCGTCGTGGCAACCCCGACTTATGGCCTAGCTACGCAGTGCGTTTGGACCGAAGGCCCAGAAATATTGCAAGTATGAGATTTTGCTTTTGGCCTGTTTGGGGGTGTTATGCTTCTTGGCGGGTGGGTTGGCGGGTCTTGGGGCATTCCTGGGAAGGTCTAATACCGGGTGGAAGTGGTTGGGACAAAATCCAGGCCGATTTTTTTTTGGCTATTTCTGACATTTTGCTCTATGTAGCGTTTTCGGGGGCCTGTTTGGGGGGCTTCCTGGTGTTTGTGGGTGAGTTTCGTGGTCTGGGAGCACTGCTGGGACACTCTAATCTTGATTGCATTTGCTTTTCAGGAAATCCGTCGTGGCAACCCCGACTTATGGCCTAGCTACACAGTGCGTTTGGACCGAAGGCCCAGAAATATTGCAAGTATGAGATTTTGCTTTTGGCCTGTTTGGGGGTGTTATGCTTCTTGGCGGGTGGGTTGACGGGTCTTGGGGCATTCCTGGGAAGGTCTAATACCGGGTGGAAGTGGTTGGGACAAAATCCAGGCCGATTTTTTTTTGGCTATTTCTGACATTTTGCTCTATGTAGCGTTTTCGGGGGCCTGTTTGGGGGGCTTCCTGGTGTTTGTGGGTGAGCTTCGTGGTCTGGGAGCACTGCTGGCTATATATACTTTACTTTGCAAGAGGTTTGAAGCAAATCCATGGTGGCAGAGGGGAGTTAGGGCCTAGCTGCAGAGCGCGCGCGGAGTGATTTGGGAAATTTGTGAAAAATTGACTAAGTCCCCATTTTTGTACTTTTGCTCTTTGGCTGTTTGGGGGTCTTCTACTCGTTTTCTCCTGGGTTGACGGCTCTGGGGCCATTGCTGGTGTCTTTCATAGATTCACATGCTTGAATATTCCCCGTCGTCGGAGTGGGAGTCCCACGGTAAATAAAATAGCAATAAATGCTAAATATATAATAATATACAATAAATATATATATACATAATAAGGAAAAACCCAAAAAATGCATACAATAACCATCTGGTACCTAACCAAGAGTTTCCACATAGGAATGCATGGGGAAAAAGAAGTTCCAATGCAGCCTATCCTTGTCATTATGTTAGTCCAAACTGCAGCCAATCAGGCGCCAGCAGCCCTCTAGAACCTTCTCCTCAGAGCTCAAGCCCTCAGATTTTCGTAGCACAAGAGTGACCACAGAGTCTATGAGGAGAAGCGAGCCTCTGAGGGGAGGATGGGAGGGTCGCATGTGAATCTATGAAAGACACCAATACTGGAGAACCACCTGTTTACAGGTAAGTAACAATTGTTCTTCTCCAGTATTGGGGTGTCTTTCATAGATTCACATGCTTGAATATAGAATAGTAAGCAGTCCGTATCCGAACACAAAGTTTCCAGGATGCAATGTATACACAAAAGGTTGGAATCAACAGGTGTAAACCCATGCCATAGAAGTTATACAACTATATGTATACATAGAGAAGACATGCATAAGACTGGAAACCATAGGAGGAGGGTAGAACAGAGGCTCACCTTATTGAAAAAGATTACGGAGCACAGCTTGTCCCACTGCGGTATCCCCTTCGGCCATGGCACCCAGATTGTAGTGCTTCGTGAACGTGTGCCTGCTGGACCACGTGGCAGCTCTGCAAATCTGATGCAATGGAACTCCGGCAAAGAGTGCAGTCGAAGAGGCCACAGACCTGGTAGAGTGGGCTCTCACTGTAGACTGTAAAGGCTTTCCCGCTTTCTGATGGCAGAAAGCAATCGCCGAAGCCACCCAGCGGGCTACTGTAGGTTTGGTGACTGGTCGCCCTTTTTGAAAACGGCCATAGGCCACGAAGAGCTGATCCGATTTTCGGAACTGGGCTGTTCTGCTGATGTAGAACTTTAAACATCTTTTAATGTCCAAAGAGTGCAGGCGTTGTTCCGCAGGTGATTGCGGATTGGCAAAGAAAGACTTCAGTATAACAGGTTCATTAATATGGAAGTCTGACGGCACTTTTGGAAGGAAAGTAGGGTTAGTGCGTAAAAGCACAGAATCCGGTTTGAACTGTAGAAATGGTTGTTTAATCGTGAAAGCATGCATATCACTCACTCGACGTGAGGACGTCAGTGCAAGTAAAAGCGCAACCTTCCAGGTGACATACTTGAGGTCTGCACTATGGATTGGTTCAAACGGAGCAGTCATTAATTGTGACAGGACAATGTTGAGGCGCCACTCTGGAGGAGGACGCCGAACTGGAGGAAAAGTCCGAAGAAGTCCTTTGAAGAATTGACGTATCAATCTGGATGAGCATAAGGAGGCGGAGCCATCATGGCGGAAGCGTGAGATTGCCGCCAGAAAAACTCTTAAAGTAGCACGTGACAAACCCGACTGAGCCAGATGGAGAAAGAAAGGGAGGAGCTCAGCGGGCGTGGCACGCAAAGGATGTACTCCGGCGTCTGCACACCAGTGGCAAAAGCGTTTCCATTTCAACTTATAGGTTTTTATAGTTGATGGAGCCCTGGCCTGAGCGAGGATGTTACGACACTCCTGAGGGATGCTTAGATGTGCAAATTCACAGTGCTCAGGTTCCAGGCTGACAAGCTCAGGGAAGAGGGGTCCGGATGGTAGATTTGACCCCTGTTCATGGAGAGAAGATCCATTCGAGGATGAAGAAGAATGGGTTTGCATTGAGACAGGAGTATCAGCTCTGAGAACCACGCCTGTCGTGGCCACCTGGGAGCAATCAGAAGGATGTGGCAAGGCTCTCTCCGCATCTTCCAAAGTACGCGAGGCACTAGAGGGATCGGAGGAAAAGCGTAGGCGAAGAGATTCGACCAATCCATCAAAAGGGCATTGCCTTGGGACCCTTTGTGGGGATGCCAGCTTGCGTAAGCGGGGCATTTGCGGTTCTCTGGAGTCGCAAAGAGGTCGATTGCAGGGAATCCCCAACGGTGAAAGACCATATCGAGTGTTGGCTGGTGGAGTTCCCACTCGTGGTTGGATGATCGGGATCTGCTTAGGGAATCCGCCAGGAGGTTGGACAACCCCGGAAGATGTACTGCAGTGATTTGGATTTGATGATTGATGGACCAGTCCCAAATCGCCTCTGCCAGGCGGGATAACACCGGAGACTTCGTTCCGCCCTGCTTGTTTATATAATGCATGCAGGTCGTGTTGTCCGTTTGTATGAGAACTGACTCTCCCTGCAGCACTGGTTGAAATGATTTCAGGGCCAGAAAGATAGCCATCAGCTCCAACTTGTTGATGTGCCAGGTCTTTTGATGGAAAGTCCATTTCCCTTTCACGGACAGGTCTTGGAGGTGAGCTCCCCAGCCCTCCAGGGAGGCATCCGTCGTCAGTGTTAGATCTGGGGTGTTGGACAGAAAAGACGTGCCTGCTGCTAGCTGGTGTGGTTGTGCCCACCATCTGAGCGCCTTCTTCATGGGAATGGTGATGGAGACCTGATCGTTGAAGGAACCGGTGACCTGACGCCACTGCTTGTCCAGAGCCTGTTGGATAGGTCGTGCCCGTAGTCGGCAATGAGGGACAAGAGCGATGCATGACGAAGCCATCCCCAAAAAAGACTTCAACAAGCGGACTGAAACGCACTTCTTTGCGAGAAGTAGCGAAACTAGCCGGAGGATCCTCTGTTGACGTTCCCGGGAGACAAATGCTTTGGCTAGGTTGGTGTCCAACGTTGCTCCTAGGAAATCTTTGCAAGTTGTTGGCTGCAATTGAGATTTCTCCAGATTGATGGACAGACCCAAGGAACGGAATACTGTTTGGCAGATTGCAGTATGGTGTAGAAGTTGTGCGCGGGATTGTGATTTCAGAAGGCAGTCGTCGAGATATGGGAATATCTGTATGCCTTGGAGACGAAGAAAAGCCATGACCGGAGCCAACATTTTTGTAAAGACTCGGGGGGCTGAACGGAGGCCAAATGGAAGGACCCTGAATTGGAAATGAAGGTGCCCCACCTTGAAGCGCAGGAACTTGCGATGAGCCGCTAGAATTGGGACATGGAAGTAGGCGTCCCGGAGATTGATGGTAGTCATGAAATCTCCGACTGAGAGCAAACGCAAGATCTCTGTAAGCGTGAGCATACGGAAGGTCTGGTCCTTGAGATAATGATTGAGTGCTCTCAAGTCCAGTATTGGTCTCCATTCTCCGTTCTTTTTGATGACGAGGAAAAAACGGGAATAAAACCCCTTCCCTCTCTGCGACTTTGGCACAACTTCCACCGCACCCTTTTGAAGGAGAAGGCGAACCTGATGAAACAGTTCTTTGAGGTGCGGAGGTGGTGGTCCGGAAGGTGGCGTTGGAGGAGGTACCTCGACAAATTCCAATGCATGGCCTCTCTTCACAATGTTGAGTGCCCAACGGTCCGTAGTAATGGAGGACCATTGAGAACCAAACAGAGAGATTTGACCTCCAATTCTCCGTTCGACAGAGGAGTCATTGACGTTTGTTGGATTGTCCTCTGAAATTAGACTTCCCTCTGTAAGTTCTGGCAGGCTGCTGACGGGAAGACTGCTGGCGGTTACCGGTGTAACGCTGGTTACCTTGGTTGAAGGACCGGTATTGACTGCTTCCTCCACGAAAAGTGGACGTAGTGCCACGTCCTCGAGCACCCCGAAAGGGCTGCTTCTTAAACTGAAGGGTACCCAAAGCACGTGCAGTGTCTGTGTCCTTTTTAATGGATTGTAGCGCTTCATCAATATGCGCTCCAAATAATGACTCGCCGTCATATGGCATATCTAGGATTCGTGCCTGAACTTCCTGCCGAAACGAAGTCGAGCGTAACCAACCCTGGCGACGCAGAACGGCCGCTCCAGCGAGCTGGCGAAAACCGGTGCAGGCTACATCCACTGCACAATCTATAAGTTCTTCTGCCGTCCTCTCTCCTTCTTGCAGAATTTTCTGTGCTTCTGCCTTGGAAGCATCTGGGAGTAACGCCACGTAGGCGGCCATGTCAGCCCAAGCCTGACGGTCATAACGGCCTAAAATGGCCATTGCGTTAGCTACTCGAACTGTTGTAGAGGACATGGAGGAAAATTTTCGCCCAATAGCATCCAGGCGACGGCCCTCACGGTCCGGAGGAGCAGTGATTGTAGACGCCGGATTCTTTGAACCCCGTTGAGCTGCCTGCGTGACGACAGAGTCGGGCTTAGGTTGACCTGTAAGGCATGCTGGAGATCCTATAGGAGCTTTGTATTTCTTTTCTAACCTTGGCAGCTGTGCTGGTAAAGAGTTTGGCGTCTTCATTATTTTCTCCCCTTCAGACCAGATGAAATCTATAATCGGGACTGTGTGGATCTGTTTCAAGGGCTGGTTTTTGAAATCGTATAGGAAACAATCTTCCGCTCGGTGTGCTCGTGGCAATTTGAATCGCTGTGCTGCCCTATCCATTAACTGGTGGAAGCCCGCGATGTCTACTGGAGGAGAATCCGCTGCAGGCACCTGAGAAGGAGATGGTGTTTGAGCACGATAGTCATCCCACTCCGCCAAATGTTCCTCACCATCCTCATCTACTTCAGAAACTTCACCATCTTCACGCTCTGGAGGATTCTCGTCATCATCATCCTCTGGATAGATGGTAGTGTGAACACGAACTGATGTAGTTCGGTGAACAGTTACAGGCGACGCTGGTTGAGGAGGAGCCAGAACCGGGTTAGAAACTGGATTTATTACTGATGGGACCGTTGTAACCTGTGGCGTTGGTGGGAAACGCCGATTGTAGTCTTCCAACATACTTTGGAGGTTTGATATCATGGAGATAGGCAACATCGCAGTTGGAACCTGAGTGTGAGTTGTTTGATGTTGGCCATAAACATCTTCCTCGTCGTTACTGAAGTCTTGGCACTTAATATTTAGATCCGAAAGACTGTGAGCTTGGTCATCAGACTCTTGATCAGAATCAGTCGCAAACAGCGGAGATGGAGGATTAATCATCTCTTGCTCTGTAAGAGTCTCGAACTGTGGTTTGCTGGACTGCAAGGGCAAAAGAGGCATTGTAGCAAAAGAAGAGGCCGGCGTCGAAATAGTGTCCTGCGTACGCGTCGACGGCATGACATCAATTGATTTCTGCGATGGGATCGACTTGGATGCCATCGTCGACGAGGAGACCGTCGACGGAGCAGTCTTCAGCGGTATCGATGGAGTCATCGTCGACGGAACCTTCACTTTCAATGTCTTCGTCGACGGAGTCATCGTCGACGGAGTCATCGTCGACGGAGTCATCGTCGACGGAGCGGTCGTCGACGGAGCGGTCGTCGACGGAGCGGTCGTCGACGGAGCAGATGGAACAGGTCCCCTCGTCGACGGGATAGCCGTCGACGGTGCGCTCGTCGACAAGAGCGTAGACGGAGTCAAAGCCTTCACACCTCTAGTCGACGACGACCTGGTCGTCGACGAGTGAGCTTTTTTCGTCGTTGAAGATGAAATAGGAATCACAGAAGACACAGTCTTAGAGCTGAGAACCACTCTCCTCGACGATGAAGACGTCGACGCTAAAGCCAACGACGATCCAGAGGCCAGCGTCGTTGTGACTGTCGTCGTCGATTTGGAACCAGAGACAGTCATTCTCGTCGACGGAGTAGAAACTCCCGTCGTCGACGGCAAATCCGTTTTCCTCACAGAAAAATTGGACTTTGAAGCAGAAGGAGCCTGAGAGCTTTGTCTCGTGGGCCCAGACGTGGTAGGCAAAGGTGAAGACACCGCAGGGGTCATAGTGAGGGAAACTTTCCTCTTTTTAAGAAATGGTGAAGGCACCTCCTGCACACTACCACGTTTAGAAGCTGCTTTAGAACGGCCTGACCCAAGACTTTCAGCGTCAGAAATTACATTATCTTTGTCTTTAAGCCTCTGAAGCCAGACAAGTAAACGGCCTTCTCTGTCCTTTTGAGTTTTCTCTGAGAATTTTCTACAGAGTTTACAGGTACCCACTTCATGGTCCGGGTAAAGGCAGTAAATACACTTACTGTGTGGGTCATCATGAAATAATCTCAGCTTTCCACATGAGGAACAAGCTCTGAAGAGAGACTTCTTACTTGAAGACATTTTGGAAGAAACTGGAACACTTGAAGAAAGAAACTGAGCAGAGCTCAGGGAGACTCCCTTACACACGACGTGCGGTAGAAAATCTGAGGGCTTGAGCTCTGAGGAGAAGGTTCTAGAGGGCTGCTGGCGCCTGATTGGCTGCAGTTTGGACTAACATAATGACAAGGATAGGCTGCATTGGAACTTCTTTTTCCCCATGCATTCCTATGTGGAAACTCTTGGTTAGGTACCAGATGGTTATTGTATGCATTTTTTGGGTTTTTCCTTATTATGTATATATATATTTATTGTATATTATTATATATTTAGCATTTATTGCTATTTTATTTACCGTGGGACTCCCACTCCGACGACGGGGAATATTCAAGCATGTGAATCTATGAAAGACACCCCAATACTGGAGAAAAGTGTTTTGGACCAAATCCCAGGCGGAAAATATTTTGTGTTTTTGGTGACTTGCTTGCCTTTGAGGTGCTCTTAGGGGGGTTCCGTCTGTTTGTGGGTGAGTTTCGTGGTCTGGGAGCACTGCTGGGACACTCTAATCTTGATTGCATTTGCTTTTCAGGAAATCCGTCGTGGCAACCCCGACTTATGGCCTAGCTACGCAGCGCGTTTGGACCGAAGGCCCAGAAATATTGCAAGTATGAGATTTTGCTTTTGGCCTGTTTGGGGGTGTTAGGCTTCTTGGCGGGTGGGTTGGCGGGTCTTGGGGCATTCCTGGGAAGGTCTAATACCGGGTGGAAGTGGTTGGGACAAAATCCAGGCCGATTTTTTTTTGGCTATTTCTGACATTTTGCTCTATGTAGCGTTTTCGGGGGCCTGTTTGGGGGGCTTCCTGGTGTTTGTGGGTGAGTTTCGTGGTCTGGGAGCACTGCTGGGACACTCTAATCTTGATTGCATTTGCTTTTCAGGAAATCCGTCGTGGCAACCCCGACTTATGGCCTAGCTACGCAGTGCGTTTGGACCGAAGGCCCAGAAATATTGCAAGTATGAGATTTTGCTTTTGGCCTGTTTGGGGGTGTTATGCTTCTTGGCGGGTGGGTTGGCGGGTCTTGGGGCATTCCTGGGAAGGTCTAATACCGGGTAGAAGTGGTTGGGACAAAATCCTCGCGGAAAAGCCTTTAGTTTTGGCACTTTTTGTAACTTAGGGTTCGTTAGGGTTAGCCCTAGCAGCAGGATTGCATGTGTTTCGGGGTGTTCTAGATTTTTCCAACTGAGTTCTGGGGTCTTAGAGCACTCGTGAGAATGTGTAATTTTGGTTGCAAGTCATTTGAAGAAAATCCATGGTGGGAAAGGGGGGATTTGGCATAGTTAAAGAAAGCCTTTGCCACTATTCTTAACTTAGGGTTCGTTAGGGTTAGCAGTATTTCTATTGCATGTGTTTGAGTGGGGGGGATTTCGAGTCTTGGAGCGATGCTGGCTATGGCTACTTTTGCTTGGTTGCTTGCAAGTGGTTTGAATGCAATCCACGGTGGGTAATGGGTAATATGGTCGCCTCTATTGCAGAATTTTTAAAATTGGTTTTTAAATGCCGTAAATCAATGCCAATGGATTGATCTTTTTATATTGTATACATGAAATTTAAGACTGTTCGTATGGATTTAACTTAATTTTTGTTGTTTTTTTTGTATTTCGTAATTTTAAATGGAAATGTACCTACTCTACCTTTTGTAAATTGCACCTTACATGCTACTTTTATGGTTATCTTGTATTTTTAACCGAATAAAGTACTTTTGAAGTTTTGAAGGAAGGGGGTACTTCGGCCTACTTTTACTTTCAAAGTAAGTTTTGTCACCAGTTTTCTGCTAGGCCTCGTTTTTTGAGATTTGATTGGGGGTCTTCTACATTTTTGCGACTGGCTTTAGTAAGGGTCTGGGTGGGAGCACTGCTAGGAAGATCTAATTTTGTTCTAAAACACAGTTTACAGTACACCTAGCTTGAGGGGCAAGATCCGCTACATTAATTTGCCCATACTTATTTATCCTTCAAAAGGTGACTCAGAGTACGCACTTTCAAAAATATTGTACTGTCTACTAGGAAAATCAAATTGTGACTTTTTGCACTCCACAGCCTACATACCTTATATTTATTTATCAGTGGTGTTGTAATATTATATCACTTCCTGTTTTTCGTTGAATAATTACAGGCCGGGTTTCAGTCTCTGCAATGGGGAAAAAAGGATGGAGTCAGGCTTCACAGTAGCGAGCCACAATTCAGCATCAGGCAGGCAGTGGACAGGGTGTCTTCTGGTGACCAGCATCGATGGACGAAGCGTCGGCTGCAATGGAGGAGTGCCGCTAATAGGAGGATTTTTTTTCTGCAGGCAACTTACTTACCACTTCCAACAGGACCACTACAACCACATAGATACAGTATCCCTTGCCTTTTTCTCTGACTGTGACTGCATTTCTTGGATCTCTCTCTGCTTCTAAATTGATCCCTTAACACATCACTTAGTCCACTCCACTATCACATCTGCACCACACATAGTCATTTGTAAGTGCTCCTACGTAATTCGCAAGTCGCAGCACGCCCCAGGCCGTAGAGGACTGGGATGGCCCCAATGATGAAGCATGTCACCAAGGGGCAACCCTGGTGAGTGAGGGGACACCTAGAAAAAAAGCAATTTCTCCTTTTCTATCTACTATACCTTCCAGACCAACCCCACTGAGTGTTGTTGTGAATGGATTTATAGTGACCAGCAAGGCTCTCGGGTATCTGGCTAAGTACAGAGACCTTATGTTGAATATCGTTATCAATAATTCCACACAGGCCCTGTACTGTCGCATTCTTTCTTCCACAGTTGTCGAACGTACTACTTACTTTTCACTGACATGCATGCAGTAGTGCATGCACTTTCAAAGATTGATGGAGAGGTTTGTACCCAAAGAATTGTTTATGTTCCATTGTTTGTCTATGCTGTGCTTTTTTTTACAGGGTGTCTTCTGGTGACCAACATCGATGGACGAAGCGTCGGCTGCAATGGAGGAGTGCCGCTAAAAGGAGGATTTTTTTTCTGCAGGCAACTTACTTACCACTTCCAACAGGACCACTACAACCACATAGATACAGTATCCCTTGCCTTTTTCTCTGACTGTGACTGCATTTCTTGGATCTCTCTCTGCTTCTAAATTGATCCCTTAACACATCACTTAGTCCACTCCACTATCACATCTGCACCACACATAGTCATTTGTAAGTGCTCCTACGTAATTCGCAAGTCGCAGCACGCCCCAGCCCGTAGAGGACTGGGATGGCCCCAATGATGAAGCATGTCACCAAGGGGCAACCCTGGTGAGTGAGGGGACACCTAGAAAACAAGCAATTTCTCCTTTTCTATCTACTATACCTTCCAGACCAACCCCACTGAGTGTTGTTGTGAATGGATTTATAGTGACCAGCAAGGCTCTCGGGTATCTGGCTAAGTACAGAGACCTTATGTTGAATATCGTTATCAATAATTCCACACAGGCCCTGTACTGTCGCATTCTTTCTTCCACAGTTGTCGAATGTACTACTTACTTTTCACTGACATGCATGCAGTAGTGCATACACTTTCAAAGATTGATGGATAGGTTTGTACCCAAAGAATTGTTTATGTTCCATTGTTTGTCTATGCTGTGCTTTTTTTTACAGGGTGTCTTCTGGTGACCAACATCGATGGACGAAGCGTCGGCTGCAATGGAGGAGTGCCGCTAAAAGGAGGATTTTTTTTCTGCAGGCAACTTACTTACCACTTCCAACAGGACCACTACAACCACATAGATACAGTATCCCTTGCCTTTTTCTCTGACTGTGACTGCATTTCTTGGATCTCTCTCTGCTTCTAAATTGATCCCTTAACACATCACTTAGTCCACTCCACTATCACATCTGCACCACACATAGTCATTTGTAAGTGCTCCTACGTAATTCGCAAGTCGCAGCACGCCCCAGCCCGCAGAGGACTGGGATGGCCCCAATGATGAAGCATGTCACCAAGGGGCAACCCTGGTGAGTGAGGGGACACCTAGAAAACAAGCAATTTCTCCTTTTCTATCTACCATACCTTCCAGACCAACCCCATTGAGTGTTGTTGTGAATGGATTTATAGTGACCAGCAAGGCTCTCAGGTATCTGGCTACAGAGACCTTATGTTGAATATAGTTATCAATATTTCCACCCACGCCCTGTACTGTCGCATTCTTTCTTCCACAGTTGTCGAAAGTACTACTTACTTTTAACTGACATGCATGCAGTAGTGCATGCACTTTCAAAGTTTGATGGATAGGTTTGTACCCAAAGATTTGTTTATGTTCACATTTGTTTGTCCATGCTGTGCTACTTTTTCTTGTCTCCCAAAACCTTTCCCAAAAACCCCCGTACCCATCCATTTTTCAAACCCTAACCCTCTTCCCCCGGGCTGTGTGGTTTTGATTGATGTGTGACTAAATTACAGCAATAAATCCACACACTTGCTGGAGAGGATAAGGTGATAGCAACAGGCTGGTGAAGAAATCCGAGGATATATTCTTACTCTACTTGACAAAGACCCATGGCTAATGTCAAAGAACTTCAACCGAATTAGTTATATTTTAACATTTGTTAGGCTACAATGTGGCACTGTTCTAGTGTACTGTCACCTGCTATATTCTGTATTGTACCTTTGTATTGCTCAGGAGGACAAACCAGATTTCATTTTCTTTTTTTTCATAGGCAAGCAACTGCCACTGTGTCACACCACTAGTACCACCGCTATGAGGAAATTTTATCCGCCCAGGATTGCCAACCTTATTTGCTGTTTCCCGTGGAGCCAGCCCTGGGCCTAGCCCTACTTGCAAACAGAAATTACAGGTAAGATAGGCGTTTGGTTGGAGGTAGTATAATGGAGTATTAGGAGAGACGAGAGATTTGATTGACGGTAGTACTACTAAAGTCCTAGGGCTATTCAGGAAAACAAACTTACTGTTATGTTAAACCCCCACCCACCAGACTCAAAAGCAGTAAAAAACAGGTATGGTCAGATAAAGTTTCAAAAAGTATATTTTTATAGCCCTAACAAAAGAATCTCCCGCAAGACCTTCCCTAACCCCAACGATTGTCCTTCAAAAGTCCCCAAAAATCACAACTCCCAATTCCCACCCCCCAAAAGTCTCTAAAAAAGGGGCAAGGGACACTATGGCAGGGTGCTGTTGGAATTAGCAGCCAGGGCATCATGCTCCTTGCGGAGGGTGGCAAGTTCGAAGCGGAGGCCCTCCACCACGTTCTTATAATTATGGACCTCCTGCTCCAGGTAGGACAGTCTGAGGGATAAGCGGCGCCGGTGTGCCTTGCAAATCCTGTGAGGGGCAGCTGCTTTCTTTGCTGCTGGGCGGTGGCGTTTGGCTTTGGTAGCCCGGCTCCGTACCGCTGGAGCACTGCGCTGGCTGGCAGCCCGCACGGAGGAGGATGCAGCTGTCCCAGTGGACGTTGTTGTTGTACCAGACTGCGTCTCCTCCTCCAGGGCCACCAGCCGCCGATATTCAGCAACAGTGGCATCCAGCCTCCGTTGCCGGGCCATTCGAGCCAGCTCCTTCCTCCTTGATGGTGTCTTGGATTTGGAAGGAGCAACTACATGAAAAAAGAAAGACATAGTCTGTAACCAATGCTCCTTAAGATTAACACTAAATGATTGAGCAGAAAGTTGTCACAGTACAAGTAGCAAATTGAAAGCACAGTGCATAACTATTGAGGACAGTATCTATGTAACCTCCGACTTCTTCATCCTTGCTCTAACATTAGTGGGAGTTTAAGGAACAAATTCTACGAGCACTATGGACTTCTATTACAGTCGACTATGACAGTACACCACTCTTATTCTTCTTCTTCTCTCTTGTTTAGGAAAATTGGTACGTTATCTTAGGCAAGCCGGCATAATGCCAGCGCAGTGAACTTGCACCCGAGAAAAACAGACGCACACCATGGTGAGTGAGACAGACTTGCGTTACTGTACCGGTCCAGTACATGCAGGTGGTGAAGCTCTTACTTTTCTATTACGGGTGGCACTGAGAATACTCTGTTAAAAGGGCTACTGCTTAATTAATTTAGCTTTCACCCTACAGTGCAAATGAGTATTAGAAAAGGAAAATGAAGAAGCTAAATTATCTGATTATCTATCACTTCACATGGGATGTATTTGATGACATATGGGATGATTTTAGGTGCTTTGCTTATTATTGAGTGAACAGTGATACCCCCACACATGAATGACGTACTACTACTAAACTAAAGTTATTAAGGGAGGTAGGGAGTGTCCACCGTAATAACTGGATATATGCTGTGCTTGCAGTTGCAATACAAACTACTGCTACTATTCATGGTAGTCTTTGGACAACGTTACAACTTCTTTTCCTTGCCTTTCCTACACTGGAACGGACGTGCGGGTGCGGTGTTACATGCTCTTCAAAGTAACACTTAGTTCATCCAGTGACCGTCTACTCTCTCTAGATTCACATATGCTATCTAAGAGTCAGATAGTACCATGAATGATCCAGGCATCCATCCATTCAAAGTATATTGCACACATACAGTTTCTGTCTCACCCACCCAGGCTGTTCTCCTTCCACCCATCCTTGCTTCATCATTCACCCAGCCATGCACCATACCATTTTCTTACCTTCCCAGCCACCTCGGGGACCAAGCAAACACATATCATTCTTCTTTGCCAGTCATCATTACATTTCTCGTGCTTCCACACTTACACCCTTCTTTCGCTTTTCGTTCATCCCATCCATCAAGTTCACCTCAGATCTGATTGGGATTCTTCTCGCCAAAAACTTCACAGCTATGTCGAAGTACATTTAGAGGAGGCTACTACCTGCTTTTTTTATAATACACCCGTGCAGAAAGCACACTCTGCAGTCTTCAATCCCAATGACTAAGGAATGTATAGCTTACCTCTGCCCGCCACCACCGTGTGAACCCTCACAGGCATGTCCTTGTCCGGCACTTGCACCGCCTCCTCCCCAGAGTTGTCCTCCTCGTCCAATGCCACCACCACCTCCGCGCTGGCCCCGTCTCCACATGTTCCACCTACAAAGTACATTTAATAATGTTAGAATACACCACTCACTACTATATAATATTTGGTCTAGGAGGAAGAAAGAAATGTGAAAAAAAGTGTACAATTTAATAATTTTTGACTGTGTACTCTAGAGTAAAAATGTCCCTTTTTCCAGGGAAGGCTGTTGTCTTGCTGCACTTTTTGGCACAACTGATGAATGTTTGCTTTTTACTTTTTAACACGCACCACTTTTTCTCCTAACAGACAGAACCTTGACTTCTAAGAACACGAGCAGGATCAAGTTCAAACCAGGTGAGAGCTCGGCTCGACCACAAGAAATGTGTCCAATTAATCGTCAGCACTAAGCACTTTTCCATTTTCCGTTACACGTTCACTTTTATGACAAACTTGAATTTAATAAATGTGTTTACTTTTAATAAAGCTTTTAAACTTAAATAGACTCTGTGGTTTTTGGTCCTCCAGACTAGAGTGGATGAGCTAAAGGTTTTCGAATTTTTGCAAGCATGAGTCGTGCCTCTGCCATCGATGACTTTGGGAGCTAAATGACTCTGCCACACTATCTAGTCAGTAAGGAGATTGGGGGTTCAACTACAAAGTCTGTTATCACTGAGGTATGTGGAAAGTCTAACAGTTACAGCACCTATTATAATTGATAAGCTAAGCGATGCATTATTTAGTGTCCATAGTTCTGTTTGTGCAGATTTGTCCCTGCAACAGTAGTAGAATGGATTGTCCTCCTATCCAAACCAAAAGTAAAGTAGTATCTTATTATTTCTTGGTGGTGGTCATTCACCTTTTTATTGTTGGCAATGGTCAAAGCATAAACATTTAGAATACTTGAAAAGACATTATGGACAATCCCAGAGGACTACACTCAGTGCATAGAGCTATTGCTGACTAGAATGGGAGTCCAATGGAAATGCCAAATGTGCAATCTTAGTTAGCTACACAGACAGACTAATAAGAATAATCTAGTAATACCACACGGAGTCATAGTCGAGGCAGGATAAGAATTTAGATCCTGTCTACAAGAAGATCAAAGACGATTTAGAAAAAATCGAATGAGGAACGCTAGGAAAAAATAAGTACTCTATATTAAAATTAAAACTTACTGGGGCCAGCAAAGGAGCCCTCGACTGCCCGGTCCTGGCCTGCATCGACAACAGCACCCTCCTCCTCCTCCTCCTGTGTCCTCCTCTTGCCCCTGGGGGAAGCTGATGTACAACATGAAAGAAAGAAAAACAGAAAACATGGATGATATTTCTCAACCAAATCAAACATTTAAAAAAGAACAAACAAGTAACAAAATATTTTTGCGAAATAGCAAATAGGGAACGACTCCACGGGATATATTATTGACCAATCTCATGTGGTCGACTACGTCATTACTTTAGCATTGCTTGATTTGAGGACCGTCGAATTGGAAACTACCCTATGTAAGTCACTAAACAAAGTACTAAAAAGGTTTGCCTAGGATTGGCAGGCAGCAGTCCGCAGCACGCAAAGTGACAGCCAAAGTCCATCGTGATTGAAGATCAGCGACAACACTAAAGTTTCCTACTACATTCACCAGTCATTAAAATACTCAAACTATTAATCCACCACCACTATTTCTTCTTATCGCCATGTGTACAAAGGAAGGACTGGACTTGAGTCTGTAGGGGCTGATTTAGAAGGCCCTTACGGCTCTTTTGCTCCATTGTTGCGTGACTTTTGTGACGCAGCGACAGCACAAAAGAGGCGCAATGGTGCGGCGTATATTAACAACGTGACGCATCTGGGAGATGCATCACGTTGTAAAGCCCTGCGCCAATAGGGGTGTTCCGGCGCAAGGGAGGGCGTTCCTGCGCAGGAACGCATCCTAAAACTGGCTGAGGGAAATCTACAAGATTTCAATCAGTCACTTTGAGGACAATGATGCGTGACTCAAACCCTGCGCCTGCTTGAAGCAGACGTACGGCTTGACGCAGCATTGGGGAGATAGGGCACCCCAGAGCATTGATGGAGCTGCACCATCGTTGCGACGCAACTCCAGCAATGCGCCGCCTTTACGGCACAGATGCGTAACGCTTTGGTGACGTTTTAGGCCCATGGCGCGCCGCATTGTAAATACGGCGCACCATGGGTGATGGTGGCGTGACGCACAATTACTGGCGCATCCCTGCAACTTTGCAGGGATGCGCCGGTAATTAAAAATCTGAACCTTAGTGTGTAGCATTACGCAGTTCTTTCAACTACACTCATACATAATTTCACAGGCCAATGAAATGAACACAAAATCTAAAACAAATAAGCATAGTAGCAACACTACTGAGAAGGAGAGCAGTGTACCTGAAATGCACAGAAGATTTTGAAATAAAATTTACCTACAATGTAATGAGCAGCATTATTGCTCTTGGTAAAAAACAAAAATTTGCAATATAATAACACAGCAGGAGAAAACATAGTAGTAAAGACATAGCTACTACTACTCACCAAGCCCGGGGATCTCAAGGCCAAGGAGGTCGAGCAGATCTCGCTCACGGGTCAGGACATCCGTCCAGCGGTGGGTGGCCTGGTTGTAGGTGCGCCAGACCCGAGAGTGGTGGTAAATGGCCTGGCACACCTTCTCCCACCGCTTCCGGCGCTCCCGGGCCCCGTACCCGGCACTGATCTTGCCGCCTCCCATGATGGTCCTGGGGAGGCGGCGCTGAACACAAAAAATGAGTTGGGCCACCTCCTTGAGGTTCCGTGACGGTTCCGTGACGACTTGAACCCGTGTTTTCAAGTTTGTCGGAAATACCTAATATTGGTATCAGCGAACCGCAAATGATCCATTTAGTATATCCTAGTGTTTTCGCTACGCTACGAGCAAGAGCACTCCTTCCATTGACATATTTCTGATATACCCACGGCATCCATCTTAGATCGTGGCCGCCATTTTGTGTTTCCTTGCCCTCACATATGCAATAGCCTCTGATCACTTCATTCACTCCACTTTGATTAAGGACACGTAGCCTTAGCCGGAGATTCACCTCTTACATGACACGTGCACCTTAAACCAGATCACGCTGTAGCTGCATGACTCGACAAAGGCTGCCTCCTCTGCCCGAGGCCAGTCCTGCCAAACTGGTCTTCGTGTCCATTGTACCTGATCATGATTAGGCGGCCGAAGCCGGTAGCCTTGCCCATTTACAACCCACAAACATCTCTTATCCCGTTTTTCTATCTTCTGCACCTGGCTCTGCTCCTTTCCTTCTGGGCCTTTATTAGGGGGAGGTAACGAACTTTACGATGAGGCGGTCCGGCTCTTGAATGCAATATTGACAAGGGATTGTGATGGACTGGTGGGAACCCCTCTTCGTGATGTTTGGTATCAGATATTATCGACAGTTCCTGTGTAACGCCAAATATTTATTGTTTAGAGACACAAAGGTTTGGGAATGTACCGACATGTGAAATATTTGCCTAGAGCACAATTTTTAGTATATAAGGAGCAACCCTCAATGTACAAATCGAACAGGCTCCTAGTTTCTGCCCGTGTGTAGATTCTGTGACTTCTGTGTCCCTGCAGTAATAAACCTTTGGTCTTTGACGCCACCATCGAGAAGCCCGTGTTTCTGTTCATTTGTGCACCAAGGCAGGTGGAACTCCGGGGTCTTTGGGTGTTGTACCCTGACACCTCTGGACGGAACCAAAAAGTCCAGAACTCCAATTGGCGCCCAACGTGGGGCGACGTCATTCGGTACCGGTCCAAAAGCCTGAAGAGTTCGAGAAGCTTCGTGTGAAGATTCCTGAGGGAGGCGCCCCACTTCATCGATCCCGGCATATCGCAAAAGTGGCCCTGACGTTCTCTTCCACGAGGGTTCCCGTTCAGGACGGCTGCAGTGGGCCGTTGCCTTGACCGTCGCCCTGTCTTGGACCCGAAGTGGTGCAGTCCTTAGTACGGCGAAACGTGACGGGTTTCTCCTTGGTGACGTCTTCAGTGACTCAGTTAAGTATTTAGTGATAGCTAGCTGGTTACTTTTGTGAGGATTGCTAAAGATCCTTGATTGGTTCTTGGTTTGGTTTGGTTTTGTAAGATTATCATTGGTTGTTCAAGTTACGATAATCTATTTGGTTTAGTTTTGGGTATCGATACATCAGTTCGTTTTGGTAGGCCTAAGTTCTTGGTTCGAGTGCACATATTTGTTCCGTGTTTGTTTGTCTTGTGTTCCGGACTGTAAATGGTAAGTCGGAAAATGTTGTCTTGTTTTAGTTGCAACAGTGACTCACGATTGGAGGACTCTTGTCTGGTTCCTCCGATTGGGACTCCCCTATATGATTTATATTGTAAGTATGGAGTGGGTCCTATAACTTATAATGAGATATGGGTCCGATATTGTAAGAAGGATGGTGTCCTTAGTTGGCCACTGCATGGTAGTTTTGAACAAGAGATTCTCGACAACTTAGAAGCGAAATTGTTTAAGAAGAAAGCCCGGCCGGCAATGTTTGATTCCTTCCGTTATTGGCGGAAAGAATCCAAACAGAGAGAAATGAGAAGGTTGAAGAAAGAGCAAAAAGAACAAGAAGAGTTAACTCTAGAGCAAGCGACTAAACAGTTGCAGGCTAACGAGTGTGAGAAGGCCATAGATGTAGCCATTAGAGAGCATAACTTAGCGATTGACAAGTGCTATCCTGCCTTGCCATCGAAAATGGCTAAGATACTGGAGGACTCCGAAAACGATCCTCTGCTATCTTATCTGTTACGGTCACCTCCACCGTATGCACAAGGTGCTACAGCTCCGCCTGTCCCGAATGTTCAATTGCCGGTTGCTGGACAACCTGGTGCTCCTGCTCTTATCCCTCAGAATCAAGTTCCTATACTTCCTGTGGTGAATGTGAATGTTCCTACAGCTCCTCCTCTTCCTACACTGCCAACTCCTATACCTACCTCTGTACCTACTGCTCCAGAAACTATTTTCCTCGATACTCCTACTGCTTCCTCATCTATTCCTACCTCTACTGCATTCTCTATGTCTGCGAGTGTACTAACTCCACTTTCTGTTCGTCGAAGGATCACTGATTCTGTTACTAATATGCTGTCTCCTATATATAAAACTTTGATTAAGACTCCTACTCCTGACTCTGTACAGAGACGGAGTCAGCTTCCGAGTACTGAGGAACGGGGAGTTTTAGACTCCACGGCTCTCAGATGGATTTCGAAGGGTAGAAGATATAGTACGAGAGATGTGTTAGAGACATTTATGCAATGGGGAGAGCCAACGCAACGATACGTCTTTGATGAGATGTGCTCGTTGTTACGTGAAGAGATAGAAGAAGACGATGTCGAATCAGATCTGGAAGATTTAATTAGGGTTCAAAAGGAGTTTGCTGCTGGAATGATAGTAGGTGAGAGTATAAAGCAAGCGATGGAACTAATTTTAAGTTTTAGGAATGATCCATCTCTTCGTTCGCCGAGAGATTTAGAGAAAGGTAAAATGAAGCTAAGTCGCCAATATCCTATGAGGGAGGTTCCTCCAATTTGGCGCGAAGCTGTACAAGCTGATCATAATGCTGGTATTGTAGCTGCTCCAGCACAGTTCCAACGAGTGTGGATACACATTCCATGGAAGCGAGCAGAAGTGTTAGCAGTGAAACAGGCCTTGCCAGATCCGCGTAAGAATCCAGCCGGATATTACAAGGAATTAACACAGACAGTTGAGGCTTGTATAATGAACTTAGCCGACATCGACATGTTATTTGGTAATGTAGTTCCGCAACCAGTGTGGGCTAAAATTCGTAGAGAGGATCATCAGGCTGCTTTAGGTGGTGATTGGGCAGCTATCACTGCAGCAGATGGTCAACAAATAGGTGGTGCGAAACCTGAACCTTTGATTGCTAATCTGCCAGGTAGAATAATTGATCTAATGAAAACTCTGATGCCAGCATTGCGTGTAAATTGGGACAAGTTGTCAGCGTGTAGACAGAAGAAAGACGAAAGTGTCTCGGACTTCTTCACGAGGTTCGAAGAGACTTTTGTGGATCATAGTGGTCAGGACATGAGTACAGAAGGAGGACAGAGATTGTTTGTCGATAAATTTGTGCATAATTTGTTACCTGAATTATGCAATAAATTAAAAGACTCAGAAAGTGCGTGGGCTGTATCTACGACAGCGCAAATACTTGCGACTGCGCAGTACTACGAAAATAGGGATAAAGAGGAGAAGGAAAAATCAGAGAAGAAAACGAAAGATTTAAAAACTAAAGTTCTTTTGCAGCAGGCGTATCCGCCTCGCGCGAATCAAACTAATACGCAGCAAAACTCATACCAAAGGACAGATTATAGTACATCAAGACCTCAATATCAATGGAATCAGTGTGCGTACTGCAAGAAAGAGGGCCACTATAAAAATGAATGTCCGATCTTAGCGCAAAATAATGCAGCAGCAGCTCAGAGAGGTCGTGGTGGTTTTGTGCAGAATTCTAGAGGACGAGGACGAGGTGCTATGCCTTCACAAATGAATGATCGTCCCTCCAATCACTTTGATCAACGAAATGGACAATCTGTTCAGCAAAATAGATCTCAGCAATATCTTGTTGAAGATTATTGTGAAGTAGATGAAGGTTTTCAACAAAATGGGTACTAGGACAGCCATGGACAGAGAGAGGGAGTAGTATCAGTTCCAGTGGATCAGAGTGGGCCTTATGTCGCAGTAGCAACATCAGGTGTAGTCGAACCGTTTCTGTTGGATACTGGTGCCGCGAAAAGTTCTATCATGCATGCGAAACTCCCTGGCGCACCTTTGTCTGGCTCAACAAATGTTTCCGTAGGTTTTTCAGGCGCCCCTGTGTACAACCCGATATCTGGTCCTTTGTCTATTTCTGTTGGACCGTGCCAATTGAAAGCACCCCTGATTTTGACGACAGGTTGTAATGAAAATCTGCTTGGTTTAGATTTGTTAAAACGACTATATGCGACATTGTACTGTTCTCCGGAAGGAGTACAGCTTACATTGGGTAAAAATATCACTTCTCCGATGTACTTGTCAATGGACGCACTCCCGCCGGAGCTACGTTCACTCCCTGATTCTCTTTGGGCGACTGGTCCTAATGATGTAGGTCTCCTAGAAATTCCACCGTATGTAGTGACTTTGAAAGTGAATGTGAAATTTCCAAGAATTCCCCAGTATAAAATCTCGAGTGAAGGTGAGCGTGCACTCTTATTGATTGTGCAAGATTTGATTAAGAAAGGTGTGGTTGAAGAAACTCGAGGAAATGTCTGTAACAGTCCTGTATTACCGATTCTGAAGCGAACTGATCCTACAAAACCTCCAGTTTATAGGTTTGTCATAGACCTTAGAGAAGTTAATAAGATTGTCATTCCGCAGTTTCCTGTAGTGCCAGACATTACTGCCTTGTTAACATTGATTCCTGCCACAGCTACGTGGTTCTCAGTTATAGACCTTAAAAATGCCTTTTTCAGCATTCCGATAGCCGAAGAAAGTAGGGATATTTTCGGCTTCTGTTTAGGAGGTCGCAGTTTCAGATTTAAACGCGCTCCACAAGGCTATTGTGAAAGTCCATCCATTTATAGTCAAGCTTTAAAAAGTCAGCTAGATTCTTTTGTCCTTCCTCCAGGTTCTGCCCTAGTACAGTACGTAGACGATCTTTTAGTGGCTGCCGATGACAAGGAAACTTGCAAAGCAGCTACAATTTCCCTATTGCATCATTTGTCTAATTTGAATCATAAGGTGTCACCTTCCAAAATGCAATACTGCTGCCAAGAAGTAACCTATCTAGGTCATCTCTTGTCAAAGGAGGGAAGGAAGTTGACCCCAGAAAGAATAAAAGCAATTACGCAGATGAGTGTTCCACGCACACAGAGAGAGGTACGTGCCTTTCTAGGTATTACCTCTTACTGTAGGCAGTGGATTCCAAATTTTTCTCTTTTAGCGAAACCATTGGTAGCTTTGACTGGGAAAAATGTTCCGAGTCCGGTGCCATGGTCTGATGAATGTCAAGAGAGTTTTACTGAATTACGAAAAGCATTGTGTTCAGCTCCTGTATTGGGTACACCTGATTACAGCAAGCCATTCACGCTCTACGTTCACGAAAGAGAAGGTTGCGCGTTGAGTGTTCTGACACAGAAATTTGGTGATAAACAACGCCCTTGTGCGTACTTTTCATCAACATTAGATCCGGTAGCCAGAGCGTTACCTAGTTGTTTGAGGGCTACAGCGGCAGCTGCAGCTTCCATTCGACAATCTGCTGGTTTGGTGATGAACAATATGCTAGTGGTCATGGTTCCTCATGCAGTGGATACACTCATGAACCGAACGAAGACACAACACCTTACTAGTGCGAGATTATCTGGTTACGAGCTGACATTATTAGCGAGTCATATTCAGATCAAAAGATGCAATGTATTGAATCCAGCAACATTGTTGCCGACTGATCAAGAGTCGAGTGATTCTGAGCCACATGACTGTTATTTTAAAACGGAGGAAGAGACAAAAGGACGTATCGATTTAAAGGATACTCCCCTGTCCGACCCAGATGGTACGCTGTATGTGGACGGGTCAAGTTTTAAATTGGAGAATGGTGATGTGACTGCTGCCTACGCGGTAACGACTTTGAAGACGATTGTGGAGACTGCAAGAGTGAGTCAGAATTCTGCCCAAGCTGCAGAATTAATAGCTCTAACGAGAGCGTGTGTTTTAGCTGAGGGAAAGAGAGTGAATGTGTTTACAGATAGTCAGTACGCATTTGGCGTGGCCCATAGTTTTGGCCGGTTGTGGAGAGAAAGGGGTTTCATTACGTCCCATGGGACTAAGATCCAACATGGTCAGCTAGTTAACGACTTGTTGGAATCTCTAACCTTGCCGACTGAAGTTGCGATTGTGAAGTGCAGTGCTCATAAAGCAATCACGGATGATGTTGGTCGTGGGAATGCCTTTGCCGATAAAACCGCTAAACAGACAGCTAGAGACACGATGAGTAGAATGTATGTTGCTACATCTGCAAGATGGATTGCTGAGTCTGGAATGTGTGAGGACACTATGGAAAGTGTGAAAGAGATTCAGAAAGAAGCGACTGAGGAAGAGAAACGTGTATGGAGAGAAAGTACGGGCAAGTTGGACTCGAATGGATGTTGGATTGATTTGACAGAACAGCAGCGTTGGATGTTGCCTGATGCGTATGTGCTTGCAGTAGTGACGATGGCACATGGAGTAGCGCATATAAGTTCTAAAGGGATATGTAAGATGTTAGCTCCGGTCTGGAAGAATGAGGGAATCAGTAAGTGTGCAGAGAGAGTGGTGAAAAATTGTATGGTGTGCTTGATGCATAATCCTGGCAAGGGAACTCCAACTCCAGCTGGTCATTTCGCTCCTCCTTCCTGCCCCTTTGAAGTGATTCAGTTAGACTTCATTCACATGGAACGCTGCAACAATTTAAAATACGTCCTGGTGGTAGTTTGTGCTTTTTCCAGGTGGATAGAAGCATACCCACTAAAGGACAACACTGCCCTATCAACTGCCAAAATTCTTCTCAAGGAATTTTTCCCTAGATTCGGAATGCCACGGATTGTATGGTCAGATAACGGAAGTGAATTTATAGGGAAAGTTATGCAGAGTGTGTGTGCTGGTCTAGGATTGAAACAAAAATTCCATAGTGCAAACCATCCCCAGTCTGCTGGTTTAGTCGAGGGTTACAATGGCACTCTCAAGCTTAAAATAGCCAAAATACAAGCATCCACAGGTTTGGCTTGGCCAGACGCACTTCCTTTGGCCTTGTTATCAACGAGAGCAACAGTGCATTCTAGAATAGGGCTTTCTCCATATGAGATTGTGTTTGGCCGTCCGGCAAATATCTGGGGTGTGCCGAGGCCTAAACAGTTTTGCTCCATTGAATATCCTATGTTGATAGACTACCTTTACGACTTGACTGCTAAATTAAGTCTTATTCATCAACAGGTCTTTGATGCTTTGCCAAAACCTCCGGAGAGTCCAGGGCATCAGCTGAAACCCGGCGACCACGTGGTGGTCAGAAATTTTGCGAGGACAAAGAATCTTCAGCCTCGCTACATCGGCCCCTTCCAGGTCCTGTTGGCGACGAGGACAGCTGTACGTGTTGCTGGCCGCAAGCACTGGATCCACGCTTCTCACGTAAAGCGTGTTCCACTGCCGCTGCCTTACAACGACTGGGTGAAGAAGGGAATTGGTGCCTCCGAATCTGAAATCACTCCGAAGTTTATCCCTTTCAGCGATGCCGATTTGATTACTGACACTTTGAAACTTGACTCTCCTCCTGAAAAGACTCCTTTGAACACTGAACATTTATCTCCAGCATCAGAAGAAACTTTGCTACCTACGAACTTAAACTCTGCAACAGCTGCTAGTGATACACTATTTTCCGATCAAACAGTACCAGCAAAGAAGAGATACAATCTTAGAAGCCATAAAAAGGACTAATAAAGCAGGCAACTGCATATTGTGATTTTGATATATATATATATTGAACTTTTGCTTTTCAGCCAGGAAGTTTGCTATTGTTTATTGTTTTTAAAATTGCCTTGCCGTCTGGGTAGCCGTAGGGTCGTGGCTGTGTGCCTAGTTTGAATTTGCAGGGGTCTGACACAAGGTCGATCTTTCTGTTGGTTCTGGGAACTCCCAGGGCTGATAGAGGCATTTTCATCTACGTACACATCATCAGTGGTCGCGAGCGGATCGTAGAAGATGGAGCTTCCTGCGCTGCAACGAGAAAATGTGATTTATGTTCGCAGAAACAGACTTAATAGAATTCTTCACAGCAAATGTTTCCTGATGCAATGTGCCGTTACATTCTTGATTGTTTTAGCAACATTGGTGGGTGGAATCGTCTTTAGCATAAATTTGATTTTTGTGCCAGTTTCTACAGTACCTCCCCTTGATCCAGCTATCTCTACTGTTTCTTCTATACACTCTTTTCACTCATTTCCAGAACATGAGCAAGCCCGACGCTCAGAATTCACCAACAACACTTTTGTACAGCTCTTGCACCAACACCAACTGGTAGTTAACACTACAGACTGCTGGGTGTGTGGCTTGATACCTCACACTATGGATAAAGGTATTCCCTATTTGGTTTTGCCTTACAGCTATAATGGATCATTTCAGGCCTTCCAAACCATCTTTGCTTATGCCCTTGAAACCTATCCTCCACGTCCACCGCGTTCCACTAAATATAACTCTGCTAACAAAGCCTTAGTCCAGGGAATTATTGACATGGTCAAGGACGTCAATAATACTCCATCATACCCTAGAGACGAATTGCGAGTATATTTAAGTTGGAATACTTCAGAGTATCGCCTTAGTTTAGGAGAAAGCAAGCGTAAAAGCTCAACTCCAATCTGGGTCGTACCTCACCGAGGTCAGGTCTGTTTGCAAGGTAATGGGAGAAATCCGAGAGCTCAGCTAGGGAGGAGTGAGTGCGTAGAGACTTACGTGTTTCCGGCTAACTCTTCCCCTGCCTTTCTCACTGCTAGGGGTACCTATTTCATTTGTCGAGACAGAGCTTATACATGGTTGCCTGCCGACTTCTCAGGATCATGTTATATTGCTCGATTGTTGCCTCCGACATACACTGCTTCACCTGATTACCACAGAACAAGAGTAGCGAGAGGTGTCTTCAGCAAGGAAGATACCGCTGGTCAGGAAGCCGGAGACTTCTTCAAAGGCTTCCTTCCGTTTTGGGGACCTATGGCCAATAGTAGAAACATACGTCAGCTAACACGGGTAGTTGAATCTACTATTACTGAAACTGCTGGTGCCCTTAGCAATTTGACAGCTGAGCTTCAGGCGGATAGGCTCATGACATTGCAGAACCGTATGGTTCTAGATGTTATACTTGCAGACCGAGGTGGGGTATGCAGAATGATCCAATCGAGCTGCTGTGTCTTTATTCCTAATAATGCTCCAACAGTCTATGAGGCGATCTCTAAGTTGCACAAGATTTCAGACTCCATACATGTAGACAAAGGAAACTGGTCCTTCATGGAGTGGTTTTGGACTCTGATCTCAGCGTGGGGATGGAAGGTTCTAATGGTCATTGGTGTCATCTTAGTATTCCTATTCTCATGTTGTCTGATTATCCAGTGTGGTCCTGCTCTGTGTAGTCTTTGTGCTGCGACTTGTCTCAGAAAACCACCTGCGTTTGGAGAAAAGACACGAGAAAGGATGATGATACAACAGCATGTCACTGACCTGATGAGCATAGAACTAGATTCTGATATAGACTAAGTAATTGCCTATGTAAGGGCAAAAGGAGGGTCTGAGGTTCCGTGACGGTTCCGTGACGACTTGAACCCGTGTTTTCAAGTTTGTCGGAAATACCTAATATTGGTATCAGCGAACCGCAAATGATCCATTTAGTATATCCTAGTGTTTTCGCTACGCTACGAGCAAGAGCACTCCTTCCATTGACATATTTCTGATATACCCACGGCATCCATCTTAGATCGTGGCCGCCATTTTGTGTTTCCTTGCCCTCACATATGCAATAGCCTCTGATCACTTCATTCACTCCACTTTGATTAAGGACACGTAGCCTTAGCCGGAGATTCACCTCTTACATGACACGTGCACCTTAAACCAGATCACGCTGTAGCTGCATGACTCGACAAAGGCTGCCTCCTCTGCCCGAGGCCAGTCCTGCCAAACTGGTCTTCGTGTCCATTGTACCTGATCATGATTAGGCGGCCGAAGCCGGTAGCCTTGCCCATTTACAACCCACAAACATCTCTTATCCCGTTTTTCTATCTTCTGCACCTGGCTCTGCTCCTTTCCTTCTGGGCCTTTATTAGGGGGAGGTAACGAACTTTACGATGAGGCGGTCCGGCTCTTGAATGCAATATTGACAAGGGATTGTGATGGACTGGTGGGAACCCCTCTTCGTGATGTTTGGTATCAGATATTATCGACAGTTCCTGTGTAACGCCAAATATTTATTGTTTAGAGACACAAAGGTTTGGGAATGTACCGACATGTGAAATATTTGCCTAGAGCACAATTTTTAGTATATAAGGAGCAACCCTCAATGTACAAATCGAACAGGCTCCTAGTTTCTGCCCGTGTGTAGATTCTGTGACTTCTGTGTCCCTGCAGTAATAAACCTTTGGTCTTTGACGCCACCATCGAGAAGCCCGTGTTTCTGTTCATTTGTGCACCAAGGCAGGTGGAACTCCGGGGTCTTTGGGTGTTGTACCCTGACACCTCTGGACGGAACCAAAAAGTCCAGAACTCCATCCTCCGGGGTAAAGATCTCCCGTGGCATCACTAGCTCCCCCCTCAAACGCCCGCACGGGAGCCGGACACGGGGTGCGGGACCCTTCCCCTTCTCGGGATGCTTCCCGGCTCCCTTCACCATAGTCTGGGCGGAAAGGAATAAAGAAAATAGAATAGGGAAGAGAAGAAAAGAAAAGAGTTTACAAAAGTAGTTTAAAATTAACCAAAAGTAGCAGTAAACACAAAAATATAGGGCTAGAAAAATAGAGGGATAGATAATAAGTAAAATAAATCCAAAAAAACTTCAAACAAGCAAAGGATGGCAGAGATTGACAGAGGATACAAAGACCATGCCCAGAACCATAGCAATGAATGAGAAACAAGATGGCCGCGCCCGTTCACGACCGCGCGGGTAAGTTCGCGCGAGATTTTCCTTGCGAACACGCGCGAGACTGTACTGGCAAGCCGCGGACTTTGCGAGATTACACTTCGCGCCCGGAAACGGAAATACGTCAGGCAAACAAGATGGCTGCGCCCTTGAACGACCGCGAGGGTAACTTCGCGTCTTGCGCTACGAGCGGCTCGCAAAAACGCACAAAACCTTGCCAACTAACACGCCGCAAAAAAAACAAATTGCATATTCGCACGAATTTGCGGCTTCCGAATCCGATCTCGCGCGTGTTCGCACCCCGCGAACCCCGCGAAATTGCAGAAAAACTAGTTTTTCAAAACTGAAAGCACTCGGCAGGGGCAAGAGTTCAAACTCATCATTAGTAACAATTCCCGGTAGTGCTTCCTGACTGGGGCCCCTCCAGAATTCAGTTGCTAGTTGCAACAATTGTATGACCCTGCTCTGACCCTCACAGCAGGCTCATACAATAGCTACAAGTAGGCCACAAAGAAGGTCCTGGGGAAAAAAAATGCACTGCAACAGAAAGCAAAATTACAGATAAGGAAGCAGGTGCCAGACTGGAATTTTAAAACAGTGACACATTAATAAACTAACCCCAAATTAATTCATCTCAGTTGAAGCAGGGCTGGTGTTCTTGCTTTTCCCCCCCATAATCTACAGTAATGATGAACCAGAGTGGGGCATTGATGTAAAAGAGGGTTGCAGTGGTGAAACAGAGGGTGCTGGGATTGGGAACCTGTGATGATGAACCAGACGTAGAAACAACATAATTCGCGACCGTTGCACGACGAAATGTAAGTTCGCAATTGCGAACTGGTACGAAACCCTCGCGAACTGGCAGAAATCCTTGCGAACACAAAAAAAAAAAAAATCCGCAAATTCGCAAGAATTCGCGGATTTTGCGGATTGCGAGTTTGCAAATCCGCAAAATTCGCGAACGCGAGATTCGCAAAATTCGCCCATGCTTAATATATACGCTTACCTCTAGATTGGGATGGTACCTGTTACATTGCATTCCTTCTGCCACCTGTTTTCCTAGCCCCTCCTGATTATCATAGAAATACCCATCTAGTAAACAATAGACTCCGGAGAGATCTCCCGATTGTCGACTACACTGAAACGGCATGGGAGCAATACACAGACTTCAATAAAGGTTTCTTCCCCTACTTAGGTGCTGTTTTTAATAGTAAACTGATACGCAAATTAACCAGAACCCTCGAAGCAGTAGTGAATGAAACTACTTCTGCCCTAGGCAACTTAACGGAGGAGCAGTCTGCGATGCGGATTGTTGTTCTCCAAAATCGTCTTGTCCTTGACGTCATCCTAGCCGATAGGGGCGGAGCCTGTAGAGTCATCGGATCGAGCTGCTGTGTTTTCATTCCAGAAAACGCGCCATCAGTATATAGAGCCATAACCCGTCTTCATAAGATTGCAAGTTTGATACACCAGAATCCAGGCACCTGGACTTGGTCCGGTTGGTTCTGGAGCGTGTTGTCAGCCTGGGGATGGAAGGTCCTATCCTTCTTAGGTATTGCCCTTCTCATAGTATTCAGTTGCTGCCTATGTCTACAATGTGGGCCAGCGATTTGCGGCCTGTGTGCCACATCATGTATTCCACATTCAAGTTCCCATTCAAAACGCCATAAGAAGAAAGAAGAGCAAATGATGTTACGTGAGCAGATCGATAGATTCATGAGGATCGATATATCATGAAGGGTCCGTAGGGGACAAGGAGGGAATGAGGAAATATGAATTTTTATGATCCATTGTGTCCCCTATCTTAGACCCCAACGGCTCCATGTACGTGCTACAAGTACATGTATGTTCCCTCCACTTCCAGCTATGAAGACGCAAATACATTTGCGTCCAACGTTAATATGTCCTCTTTCAGATCCACCATGAATGGGTCGAATATTCCGTTCCTAAGTATGCCTTGCCAACGTCTTTATACGGTGTACTTTACACGTTTTTCAGCTCTGGCGAGTTAGGCCCTGAATTCTGCCATCGAGCCTTTTCCTGCCTTCTGCCTCTGAATGCTCCAGCCTGGACCTGCATCTGTATCCATGACCTTTGTCTTACTCCCTGCGCGGCTAACGGTGCCTGGCTCAGCCTGTTGCCTGCCAAGACTGTATTCAGCCTTCAAGTTATCTGCTCCGCTCCTCGAAACATACATTCCTGTCTAGTAGTTTAGGTAAACATCCTTCCAGCTGCAGAGCAAAGGGCCCGGCCTCACTGTCTCCGTGCAAGTAATTCATAGCTCCTGTTACCATGGTAGGCCCATGCCCCCTTGCATCTCATGCAGACACGTAGACGCTTATACACGCACTAACAGTCAGTATAGAATAGCCTCTGCCCGAGAGACCTTTCCTTCCAGATAATACAGTTCCTTAAACACAAGATATTAGATACGATTTGAGATTAGGTTGATCTGACATCCCAGCCTTCTGTCTCCTCATGTAGGGCTAAATGTCAAGTCCCCTTCACCCTCCAGTTACACGTCAATCACACGTCATGCTGCTGCGCGCGCATCTCTGCCATATATTTCTGCTGACACTGCAGGATTCTCTTATGGATCCACCCACCTGTGACATCCTCATAATGACGTTTCTAGTACATGCCCTCATGCACGCCTATTGTAACGCCTTCTTCATTACGTATGTGTACTCTTATCTCTCCTCTCAGCTGTTACGCCTTCTGCATCTGCTTTTACTGTAATGCATTGACTATATATATGATAATCTGTCAATAAAGTATTGTCTATCCCTTCCCGAACCTTCGTGGTGACGGAATGCGATCTGCCTGGTTCGAACCAATTCCTTTTTAAGGAATAAAACCCCTTTTAAAACCTCAAATATCACGGATTCTGCCTCTTATTTTTGACTGAGTTATTCTTATTGAACTTTACCGCATAAATTAAGCATAGGTAATTAGAATTTACCACAACCTGAGTAAGATAGTGCCCCCCTTTAAACAAGGGGATGATATCCACAAATGGATTACTGCTTTGGAGAGGGCCTGCACTGTACAGTGTGTCCCCCAGAGTCAGTGGGCAGCTATCTTGTGGCTCTCCTTTGAAGGTAAAGGTAGAGATAAGCTCCTCACTACTAGAGCTGAGGATGCTAACAATTACCAGGTCCTGAAGAATACACTGATTGATGGGTTTGGCATAACCACTGAGCAGTACAGGTTGCTGTTCAGGGATACCCAGAAAACTCAGTCTCAGGACTGGTCTGATTTTGTCGATTGTGCCACAAAGGCTTTGGAGGGCTGGTTGCTGGGCAGTAAGGTTACTGATTATACAGGATTGTACAATCTGATCATGAGGGAACAGATTTTAAACAATTGTCAGAACCAGTTGTTGCATCAGCACCTTGTTGACTCGGATCTGACCTCTCCCCAAGAATTGGGAAAGAAGGCAGACAGATGGGTCAGAACAAGGGTTAAGCAAAACCAGGGCCAGAACCAGGGTGGTCAGAAGAAAGCAGACCAGAAGGGTAAAGATTCTAAGGGTGAACAAAATGACCAGAAGTCTTCGACAGGTCCCCAACAACCCAAAGAGGGTGGGGGTCAGGTTCCCCAGAAAAAGAAGAATCAAGAAGGCCAATCTAAAAGGTGGTGCCAATACTGTAAAAGTAAAACTCACTGGTTTAGTGAGTGCACCAAGAAAGGAGGGCAGACTCCTGCTACTGCAGCCCCTAAGGCACCTGTGCCCCCTAGTACAGCCAGCAGTAGTAGTGCACCTCCCAAGGGATTAGTTGGGTTAACCTTGGGTTCTGAGGGGTATGACAACTTAGTTGGCACACTCACTCAGGCTGTCCTTGTCTGTACAGGGGATATGGATATATCCCCTGATGTCAGTCCCAATACTTTGGGCAAATACAGGCAGACGCCTTTGATAAATGGAAAAATGGCTCAGGCCTATAGGGACACTTGTGCCAGTGTCACCATGGTGACACCTAACTTTGTGGACCCTGGACAGATCATGCCAGGTACAGATTTCCTGGTGACCAATGCCAGCAACGTCACTACCAGTCATAGTATGGCGATTGTTGCTTTCTCCTGGGGAGGGGTAAATGGCCAGAAAAAGGTTGTAGTTAGTTCAGACCTCCCAGAGGATTGTTTGTTGGGCAATGATTTGGAGTCATCACAATGGTCAGAAGTGGAGCAGAGGACTCACATGGAGATGTTAGGCTTGCCAGCACATGTGTTTGCTTTGACTAGGTCACAGGTCAGAAGATGCCCCACTGAACAGGTGCTGGATCCTGGAACAATGGACCAGACACCTCCCAAGAAGAAGAGCAGTAGGGTTAAGGCATCGCCTTCCCCCTTGCCCCAGGTTGAGGATCAAGTCTCAGAGGAGGCTGACCTACAGGAATTGAGGGAAACTGAGCCTGAAGAATTCGAACTTGATCAAGTTGAGTTTCTGGGTTCAGGGGGACCCTCAAGAGAAGACCTGGGGAAGGACCAGTTAGACTGCCCTTCCCTTGAACCCCTCAGACAGCAGGCGGCTGCTGAGGCTGCTGGGAACGCCACAGGTACCCACAAGGTATACTGGGAGGATGGACTCCTGTACACTGAGGCAAGAGACCCCAAGCCTGGCATGGCCAGGAGGCTGGTTATCCCCTTGTCTCAGCGAGGTTTCCTTCTTACCTTGGCCCATGAGATTCCCTTAGCAGGACACTTAGGCCAGATGAGGACTTGGGACAGGCTTGTCTCACACTTTCACTGGCCTCACATGAATGAGGATACCAAGGAGTTTTGTCGCTCCTGTGTCACTTGCCAAGCCAGTGGTAAGTCAGGTGGCACAACAAAGGCCCCCCTTATACCAATGCCTGTGGTGGGGGTGCCCTTTGAAAGAGTGGGGATTGACATTGTTGGTCCAATGGAACGCCAGACAGCATCAGGGCACAAGTTTATACTGGTGGTAGTGGATCATGCCACCAGGTATCCTGAAGCTATTCCCCTTAGGACCACTACAGCACCTGTTGTGGCAAGAGCCCTAGTTGGAGTGTTCTCCAGAGTGGGCTTCCCTAAGGAGGTTGTCTCTGACAGAGGTGCAAACTTCATGTCAAGCTACTTAACTGCTATGTGGAAGGAATGTGGTGTCAACTACAAGTTCACTACACCCTATCATCCACAATGCAATGGGCTTGTTGAAAGGTTCAACAGGACCCTAAAAGGGATGATTCATGGACTACCTGAAAAGCTCAGGCGTAGATGGGATGTCCTGATTCCCTGCCTTTTATTCGCTTATAGAGAAGTCCCACAGAAGGGGGTTGGCTACAGCCCTTTTGAACTTTTGTATGGGCATCCTGTAAGAGGACCCATGTGTTTGGTGAAGGAAGGATGGGAGAGACCTCTCAAAAAGCCTGCAACCAACATAGTGGACTATGTACTTGGTCTCCGCTCCAGGATGGCTGAGTACATGGAAAAGGCATCTGAAAACCTTAAGGCCAGCCAAGAACTCCAAAAAGCTTGGCATGACCAAAAGGCTGTCCTGACTGTTTATCAGCCTGGACAGAAGGTGTGGGTGTTGGAGCCAGTGGCCCCAGCAGCACTCAAAGACAAATGGTCTGGGCCCCACACAATTCTAGAGCAAAAGGGAGAGGTCACCTACCTGGTGGACCTTGGAACTCCCAGGAGCCCCCACAGGGTGCTCCATGTCAACAGGCTCAAAGCATATGTCGACAGGAAGGACATGAGCTTGCTCATGGCCATAGATGAGGGACAGGAGGAAGAGAGTGACCCTCTCCCAGACCTGCTCACTCAGAATCCTGATGATGGATCAGTGGATGGTGTTGTCTTTTGTGGCAGCCTCTCTGAACATCAACAGAAGGATTGTAAACAAGTTCTTCAATCCTTCAGGCATATGTTCTCTCTAACACCCAGTCAGACCAATTGGTGTACCCATGAGGTTGACACTGGTGACAGCTTGCCAGTCAAGAGTAAAATCTACAGGCAGCCTGATCATGTTAGAGACTGCATCAAAACTGAAGTGCAGAAAATGTTGGAGTTGGGAGTCATTGAACCCTCGGATAGCCCTTGGGCTAGTCCAGTAGTTCTAGTGCCAAAGCCTCACACCCAGGGTGGTAAGAAGGAGATGAGGTTTTGCGTAGACTACAGGGGTCTCAATGCAGTCACTAAGACTGATGCCCACCCAATACCAAGGGCAGATGAGCTTATAGATAGATTGGCTTCTGCCAACTACTTAAGTACATTTGACCTGGCAGCTGGGTATTGGCAAATCAGGTTAGCTGAGGATGCCAAGCCAAAGACAGCATTTTCTACCCCTGGTGGGAATTATCAATTTGTGGTAATACCCTTTGGTTTGAAAAATGCACCTGCCACCTTCCAAAGGCTGGTGAATCATGTTCTCACTGGGCTGGATGACTTCTGTGCAGCATATCTTGACGATATTGCTGTCTTTAGCTCCACCTGGGAGGATCACCTGGTCCACCTGAGGAAAGTGTTAGAGGCACTGCAAGCAGCAGGTCTCACTATCAAGGCCACAAAGTGCCAGATAGGGCAGACACAGGTTGTATACTTGGGCCACCTTGTAGGTGGAGGCCAAGTTCAGCAACTGGAGAGCAAAATACAGTCAATCAGGGAATGGGCTCCTCCAACCACCCAGACTCAGATTCGAGCTTTCTTGGGCCTGCCTGGTTACTACAGAAAGTTTGTCAGAAATTATGGATCAATTGTGACTCCACTTAATGAACTGACAAGTAAGAAAATGCCAAAAAAGGTTCAGTGGACAGCAGGCTGTCAAAAAGCATTCGATGACCTAAAACAGGCCATGTGCACAGCACCTATCCTCAAGAGTCCAGACTACTCCAAACCATTCATTGTCCAAACAGATGCTTCTGAGCTGGGTGTGGGAGCTGTTCTATCTCAACTGAATTTTGATGGTAATGACCAGCCCATTGCTTTTATAAGCAGAAGGCTGACCCCCAGAGAGAAAAATTGGTCAGCTATTGAGAGGGAGGCCTTTGCTGTGGTTTGGGCCCTGAAGAAACTGAGGCCATACTTGTTTGGCACTCACTTCAAGATTCAGACCGACCATAAGCCCCTCTTATGGCTAAATCAGATGAAGGGTGAAAACCCCAAACTGCTTAGGTGGTCCATTTCCCTACAGGGGATGGACTTTACAGTGGAACATAGACCTGGCACTGATCATTGCAATGCAGATGGGCTCTCCAGGTATTTCCACTTAGAACAAGAAGACTCACCTGGTCAAGGTTAGTTTATTGTCCCAAAGTTTGGGGGGGGGGAGGGGTCATGTAGGAGAGCAGGGTCTGCAATCCTTTGATCACCCAGATTTTTTGCTTTTGTTTCACTGGTTTACGACTTTCTCTGGCTATGGGCCTGCCAATCAGACCCACAGCCTAGCTGTTCTCTCACTAAATTGGCATGTGTACCTTAGGTGCATTATCCAATTGGGACTGGGCCACCTTATCAGACCCTGTAACTCAGGGCATAGGTGTACCCAGGGCCTACCAGGGGCTGAAGCATGTATTATGCCACCCCTGGATGGCCATCTAAATCTGACACAACTGGCTGCACGACAGCTGGGGCAAGGTGGTGTAATCACCCTTTGCTTTAGATATAGTATACCTATATCTAACCCTAAAAATGGAGACACGGATTCCTATCAGTCACTCCTATGGCAGGTCTTGACAATCCTGAAGGCAGAGTGCTTGGAATCATGTGAGATGGTGCTCTGGCATGAGCTGAGCCCGTTTGCAGCTTGCGGAACCAAGTCCTAATAGCTGTTCCATGATAACGCATACCATATACTCTTAAGTGCATTATAATCCTCGCGGTTAAATGCTATCTTTGGTATCGCTTTATCAAAACATGTCGAGTAAGGTGTCATACGAATTGGAATACTAACCCCTCGCCAATTCTGGCGACGGGGTTAACATTCCACCCTTCTAGAGGGACTCGACATGTACGTAACTGTGAACCCCGGTTAAAGTTAACTGAAGCCTCAGCTCCACAAAATGGATGCTGCCACCACAGACACGAGTCTGACCTCCTGCTGCTGGGAGTCCTTCCAGCGAGGATAGCTTGGACAAAGGGTTTCCTGTCAGGGGCGGTGCTAGCACCATCCCAGACAGGGTTTTGTGTATCCTGGGTAAGCAGGGCTTTACAGGAAGGTGACTGCAAGTGGCACCCCGGTGCTCACTACGCATCTGCCGGCTAGAACCAGTTCCAGGGGCACACCAGCCCCTGGCCTGGGGAAAGTCCGGCATGGGAGAGGGGTGTAACCACCCCCCTTCCTGGTCCCACCCCTAGGGCAGGACCTAGTCGCGTACCCACCCCTTTCTTTTGGATAAAGGCAGGAGTGGGGACCCTTCCAAATTAGATCATCTTTGATTCAAGAAACTACTTTCTACGAAAGGAACTCTCGACTCTTCTCAAGATTTCTCCCTTGTGACTAAGGAGTAGTCACCCTGCATCCGCAGGCACCATCTAAGAACTCTGCGGTTTGCTGCACGTCCTTCCTCCGGAATCCGACTGCCCAGCTCGACGAGACCCGGTTTCCCTGGCACCTCTGACCTCTACCTACCTCTACAGCTAAGCTGAGAACCGTAGGTGCGACGAGACCTCGAGGGACCGGCCATCATCAGAACTGCACGACTTCTATCCAGCACGACCGCCGAGGGATCCTCTGGTGAGTGCTTTGGGGTCCGAGAAGCCCCGACCCTGAGCAGCTCCAGCACCGAAGTCCAGCCTCCCAGCATCTCCACGATCTGCGTGGGGCCCTTCTGCTTTTTGCTGCTCACCGCGTTGTCTGGCTACTAGCCCGCTGGCTTGTGGCCTTCTCGACGACGCCCGACGACAACAACGCTGCTGGTCTGGTTGCTCCAGACTGGCCCTTGCTCCCTTCCAAAAGAGGAGCACCCCGGACCCTCCTGGTCCACTCAAGACGCCATTTTAGGTCCACCGCGTGGGCTTGAATTTGCCAAGGCTTGTTGCCCCAATCCTGGGCCCAGCGACGCCGACAGCATCAACCATCGTGGGACAGCTCGCACCTCCATCCTGGCCGCCGACAATGCCTCCTGGTCCGTGAGACTGCAGAGCCCAGCGTCGCCCACTCACCTAGTCGAGGTGACTACCATCCGGTGCCCTCCTGGTGCCCTCTGACTACTGGCTAGTAGTTACGAACTTGGTCCCCTCTGCTTTCAGGTGTCATCCATCTTCGATCCATGCTTGGATCACTTCGAACTATCTTCACTGGTCGCCTGCCAGCAACTCCTTTCTTCAGGCTCCTGGTTCGTCAGCGAGAATTCCCGACGTCTGTAAAGACCTATGCAGCCGCAGCCCCTGGGCTAGGCAACCTCGGCATTTCGGTGCCCCAGCATAGCCTCACTATCTAAGGGTCCAGAGTCACTGTCGTTTTCGACCTACCTTATCGGGTTCGCCCGAGAACACTAACTTTGCTTTTACTAGCTCCCATAGACTTTGTCCCGCATCCCGCGTGAGAGTGCACACTCTGCACCCGAGTCCCCTAGGCCTCCTACTAGTAATCTGAAGGTTCAGTAACGTAGTCCTAGCGATTCCAAAGCCTATTAGTACAGTACTTACCTGCTAGTAATTTCACATTCCACTTCCATAGTATATGGTTTTTCGTGCCCCTCGGGCATTTGTGTAAATTGTGCAACTTGAAGTATTTTCATAAGAGTTTTGTTGTGTGCTTAGTACCCTGTCCTCATAAAGAGTACAGGGCTGTTGTGACTTAAATAAATACACTGTTTATTTTCATAACACTTGTGTGGTGTCCTTTCACTTGGTGTTCAAGGGGTATAAGTGATGGTATAACAGCTGGCTTAACACGCCCTCTAGAGTTTAGCCCGAAGACTGCTCGTATCCACGCTACTAGGATAGCTGGTCTAAAAGGTTGACTTACAACCAATCACCATAAGGGTCGTTTGGACTAATGCATAGTGATCACTAGAATAGTGAGCACTGCATATCAGGCCACCTTCTCACATCCTCATTGACGCAAACCTTTACTCCAAACCCCACTGCATAGCACCCAATGATCCAAAAAACAATGCTACATGGTCATCCTTTGACACCTACTCTGAAGAGGAAATTGGCAAACTGCTCACCACCTTGAAACCTTCCAATCACCTCACGGACCCCCTCCCTGCTAACGCTGTCAAAGACTTCACCCCTTTGCTCCTTCCACTCTGGACTAAAATTATCAACAGCTCACTTCAACAAGGAATCATCCCTGACTCCCTCAAAGTTGGACAAGTCACACCTTTACTAAAGAAACCCACAGCCGACCCATCGGATCTAAACAACTACCGTCCTATTACCAATATTCCCACTCTCGCCAAACTCCTGGAAAAATGCGCACAACTACAATTGACCAAACACATTGATCAGTTTGATCTCCTCAACCCTCATCAATCAGGCTTCCGAGCAGGACACAGTACAGAAACTGCTATGACTCACATAATAGACGACGCCCTTCAAATCCTAGATCAAAATGATACCTGCCTCCTCATCCTTCTTGATCTCTCTTCAGTATTCGACACCGTCAAACATGAGAATTTACTCGAACTTTTAAACACAAGAATGGGTCTATCTGGGACTGTTCTCAAGTGGTTCACTTCCTTCCTTCACAACAGGTCGCAGAAATTCAAGAGCAACAACCTGATGTCCGCGCCAATACAGGTATCGTTAGGCGTCCCCCAAGGATCCTCCCTATCCCCAACTTTGTTTAACCTAGTTATGGAACCTCTCACCACCTTGTTACAAGCATACAATGTACACTTTCACATGTACGCCGATGACACTCAACTATATCTCAAACTACAATCCCCCAAAGACATTGTAATTCTGAACTCAACGATCAGAAGCACACAATCGTGGCTTGCCGATAATCATCTCAAACTCTTTATTTTTTATTTTTTATTTAAAATGTTTTTTTTATTATTGCAAGATAAGACATATAACATAATAATACAAATATACAGATTCAATAAAACTGTATTTACATAAGGTTAGCTTTGATATACATTTTAAAGCAAGAAACAAAAGTAAGAAAAAAGGAAAGAAAGGAGGGGTATGAAGACATTTTAGTGCTTGATAGACAGTTAAACAAAAGAGTAATTTAAATCATAAAAAAGCTTTAGCAGAAAATCCCCACTTCTTGTACTTCAAAGAATTGTTTCCAAATCCTTTCTTTTCTAGCAAGGGCTTTTGGCCTCTAAATTTAGCTAGTGTGAGTTCCATGATTCTGATTTCGCTAACCAAAGCGAGCCACTCAGCTACGTTTGGAGGTTCCTTAGAGATCCATGCCCTGGCTATAATCAATCTTGCGCATGCAAACAGAATAGTTATAAGGTCCCTATTGAGACAATTAGTTTCTTGAATGTCTAGTAAGACCAAATGTGCCGAAAGGTCCGGTATCGTTATCTGATTGATTTTTAAATGATCTGTTATTCCATTCCAATAGATAGAGATCCCTCTGCCTCAGGTACTTGCGTTATTTCCTATTCCGCTAGCTCTCTACGCTTGTTGGAACCCATAAGCAATTGTACTACACGACTCTCTTGCGAACAACTCGAGGGCTGCTTTTCATGTCGACAATGCCGCTATCATTCAATCGTGTCAACAGATAGTTCCCATGGCAATGTAACCTCATTAGGTTCCCCTTTAGAACTGGAGTGTCTTCTCCTTAACGTACGTTCTTTCCCCAAACACCAACTTCAGATCTGGGATCTGATTTCTTCCCAACAACCTGATATATGCTTTTTCACCGAAACGTGGATGAAACCACATACTATAACTGCCATTACACTAGGGATCCCAGCTGGTTATAGAATTATACATGCGGATAGGCCAATTAAAACAGGAGGGGGGTTAGCTATCATATTTAAAGACTCCTTGAAGATAGCAATGTTAGAACAAAGTTTCACCCCTTTTATGAAAATTATGGTATATAGCCTAGCAAGCAACATTTCGTGGAAAGGTGCATTAATATATCGCCCACCGGGACATAATTCTGATTTTGCTCTTTCTCTGCTGGAATTATTGGCCCCCCATGTTAAAGCTAAGGAGGATTTTTTTCTCCTCGGCGACTTTAATGTGCACATGGATAACTCTGTAGACCCTGAATCAATTCAACTAGCAGCAGATCTGTCCAATCTTGGACTTCAGATAAAAAATAGTGGGGCTACCCACATAGCGGGTCATACTCTTGATGCTATATTTTCCAATTGTACCAAAATTAGGTGCCTTCTTGCCACAGAAATTTACTGGACTGACCATTTTTTGGTTGAGTTCTATCTGGCAGGACCTACCAAAAGACAACCTAAAACACCACCTCCTCCTATTTATCGCCGCAAATGGCATAAAATATCAGTTGAAAATCTGCGTGAACACTGGCAACAACCTCAGTTCTCTGAAGGAGACTCACCAGAAGTGGCATTGGAAAAGTACAATAAATCTCTTAAACAAGCCATTGATACTCTTGCCCCGCTTTTACTTCATAAGCAGTATTCCCCTGCTAAACAAGAAAAGTGGTATACCCTAGATCTCAGGAAAGAAAAACAGAAATGTAGGAGGCTTGAAAAAGCGTGGAGGAAATCAAAAAAAGAGCAGGAAAAGAAAATGTTTCTAGATGCTCAGTCAAACTATTACAAGAACATAAAACTCGCAAGGAAAAACAACCTTTCCCTTCAATTAGAGGAGGCGGGCAATTGTCCAAGGGAATTATTTAAAATCTTGCTCAGCTTTGTAAAGCCGTCTGCTGCTGAAAGTCCTGATGATGCTTCACAGTCACTTTGTGATGAGATTTCTATCTTCTTTGAGGATAAAATAAATCTGATTTATAATAAAATCATTGCTTCTCAAAGCACAGGAACCAGGTCCCCCCCTGCGCGTGTATCTTCTGCACCTAGTAAAAGCACCTTTCTCACCATTCCACCTGTCAGTGATCTAGACCTTCCACTCCTCATCAACCACATGAAAACTGGCTCCCCAAATGATCACCTTCCTGCTAAAATGGTGGCTCCTCTGATTTCCATCCTTGGACCCTCCATTCAGTCAGTTATGAACACCTCACTGGCGAAAGGACAGGTGCCGAGGGAATGGAAAATAGCGGTGGTAAACCCCATAAGGAAGAAGGCAACCTCCCCCTGGACAGACCTTTCCAACCTTCGGCCCATCTCCCTTCTACCCTACATCGGTAAAATGAATGAATGAATGAATGAATGAAACTTATATAGCGCACGACTTACCCTGGGGCATCTCAGCGCTTGCTTAGGGAACCCATCCTGGTATTCCCCTGTGAGATAACCCTGGCAGGGTATCCACAAAGTGAAAGCCAGGCATCCCACCACGAGGGGCCATTGTGGAGATTAAGCAAGCTATTGCCCAAAGTCGCAGAGTGTGAACCCGTGAGTTGAGAAGACACCAGAGCGAGAATTAACAAGTCCGTGGAATTTTGAGCCCAAGACCCGCCGAGGCGGGGAATTGAACCCTGGTCCCGGGCCGAACTCAAGCTCCAGGTCTGCCGCCTCTAACCCCTGAGCCACACGGAGAAGCACGTAAACACCCACCTATCGAATCACCTGGAAGCAGCAGAAGGCCTGGACCCTTCACAATCTGGGTTCAGGCCAAACCACAGCACCGAATCAGCCCTACTTGAAGTGACCAATAACATCAGGCTGACACTGGATAGTGGGGGATCTATGATTCTGGTGCTGTTGGATTTGTCTGCTGCTTTCGATACGGTGTCTCATAAAGTGCTTCTCGATCGTCTGAAGGATGTAGGGGTGGGAGGTGTAGCCCTGTCCTGGGTGGAAAGTTTCCTTTCCGGCCGCTCTCAAGAAGTCAGGCTGGGCTCCCATAAATCCACCTCCAGGGAGCTCACCAGGGGTGTGCCACAGGGCTCATGCCTAAGCCCCACATTATTTAATGTGTATGTGGCCCCCCTAGCCGACTTAGTGAGGCCATATGGGTTTACCCCGATATCCTACGCTGATGACACCCAGCTGATGTTCCCCTTTAAGACTTTCACTTCTGCCCTGCAAAAATCTTTTGCTCAAGGCATGAGAGCCGTCGCAAATTGGATGGCCGAGAATTGCCTTCAATGCAATGTGGGCAAAACGGAAGTCTTACTGTTTGGAGAGGCGGCAACATTATGGCCGGGGGAGTGGTGGCCCACAGAACTAGGACCAGTCCTTGTCCCAAAGCAGACTGTCAAAAACTTGGGGGTGCTGTTCGATCAAGCCCTGACTTTCAAACAACATGTCAACCAAGTTGCAGGCACATGCTTTAGGGCAATCGGACTATTGAAAAGGGTGTTCCCTTATATTCCTGATAGTCACAGGAAAACCCTAGTCCAGGCACTTGTGATCAGTAGACTGGACTACTGTAATGGCCTTCTATTGTCAACTAATGAAGGCCAACTAAACAAATTACAAGTAGTCCAGAATACGGCGGCAAGGCTAGTTCTCAATGTTCCATCTAGAACTCCCTCCCGTCCTCTACTAGCTAAGCTCCATTGGTTGCCAGTGCGGGAACGCACGAAGTTCAAAATTCTCTGTACCATTCATAGATGCCTGACAGGAAAGGGCCCCAAATATCTGACCAAAGCTTTTCAACCCTATGTGCCAGGCCGATCACTTCGATCGAGTAACCTTCATTTACTTCAGGTCCCCAAAATAAAAAAATCTCGCCTGGGTGGTCGTGCTCTTGCACATACAGGTCCCGCCCTTTGGAACTCCCTTCCCCTTAAACTTAAACTCATTACCAACCACTTATCCTTTCGCAAAACACTTAAGACCCATTTATTCACCACTAATTAATTTCAGTTTATGATTCTCATCTCTGTAGTGTTCAGGTACAGGTCTTATCTTCCCTTCCAGCATGAGCGCGGAGATATCCCTTCGGGGATCTATTCAGGCGCTATAGAAGCATATAAAATAAATAAAATAAAATAAGAGAGTGCAGGACAGGAAAATAGCATATGTTCAATTCCAGCTGCATACAGATTGCATTTTGCACATTTAGATTTATCTGATATAGAATTCCCCTGCGTCCATATGGATATTCTTTGTGGTGTGTAATACAGCTCTGTAATTGTCCTATATAGTTGCAATCTAAGATTAGAGGAGTGTACTATATCACTTAGGTGTGTTAAGGCATTTCCAATCTGCGTTGAGTTTATATCTAGATTTAGTCTACGAGACCATTTTGCTGCAATTTTGGTAGTATTTTCACATTTGTCTTTAATTAGATGTTGGTAGCCCAATTTTATTATTGATTTGGTTTTATCAGAATATATACACTCCAAGATATCTGACTGTGTAACTTCCATTATTTTCATTTTGTTATGAAAGAAGTCTCTCAGTTGTCGATATTTAAAGTGCATATCATTCGTTAGACCGTTTGTTATTTTGAAGTTTTCAAAGTCTAACAAACCATTAATTCCATACAGATCTCCTAGTGTGTTTATTTCATGTCTAACCCAGCGATTCCCTGTCCCATCCGAAAAGATACCCGGGAGACCTGGGTTATTCCATAATCTAAGTTCGGCATTATAAAATGAACTTTTGCTAATATGCAGAATTTTGTCCCAAATTTTTATGGCGTGTTTTGCAGTCTTAAATTTGACCCGCTTAAAGTAGTTTGGGTCATGCACTCGAAGTAGGAATTGATTGCAATCAGAGCCTAACATATATTGATGAAAAAATAGAGATGGCTCATTTTTTAATAAGCTCCTTATTCGCAAAAAGAAAGTAGCTAAGAAATAAAAATTAAAATCCGGAAAAGCAAGTCCCCCTTTAGATATTGGCAATGCCAAAAATGTTATAGCCCTTCGTGCTTTTTTGTACCCCCATATAAAGCTACTACATATACCATCTAGCTTTTTAAAAAAGAGTTTATTCGGTTGCAGCGGTATAGCTCTAAACAAGTAAAGTAGTTTAGGTAGTATTTTCATCTTTATCAAATTAAGTCGTCCTAATAGACTGAGAGGGATTTTGTGCCATTTTTTAAGGCTTATGATAGTTTCTTTTAAAAATGTTTCATAATTCATTTCCAAAATTTTTTCCAGTTTGGCAGCTAGTTTATTACCTAAATAAACAGCCTCTCGGCAAGTGTCATAGATATGTGCATCAGGGATATAGTTGACTATAATTTGAGTTTTGCTCACATTCAGTTTGTACCCGGAAATTTTAACATAGTTTTGCGCTTCATTGATGATCTCTGGCATAGCTTTATTGATGTCTGTTGTGTAAATTGCTATATCGTCGGCAAAAGCGGTTAGTTTAAGAGCTTTACCCCCATGGTTAGCTGGGATAATATTGACTTGATCATTTAGTGCATTTAAAAAAGGTTCTAAAGAAAGAGCAAAAAGTAATGGGGAAAGGGGGCAACCTTGTCTTGTGCCTCTTCCTATCTTAAAGTTGGCTGAATCTTTACCGCCGTAGCTTATCATAGCCAGTGGTTCATCGTATAGTGATCTTACCCAATCTAAATATGACCCAGATATTCCCATTTTCTTTAATACTTCCCACAGATATTCCCACCCCACTCGGTCAAATGCCTTTTCCGCATCTAACATAATCATACCGAGCGGGGTGTGGGTAGCTTCTGCTACATCGAAAGCTGTAATTGATGTATTTACATGTGTAGTGGTGTCTCTACCCATTACAAAACCATGCTGTTGAAGGTTAACAATATCTGGCATGATAGGAGCTAAGCGATTGGCAACGATTTTAGCAAAAATTTTTACATCTGAATTTCAGGTTTTCCCTTTTTCAAAAAAAAAAAATATTTTAGCAATTTTCCATGATGATGGTGCTTGTTTGGAAACAAGAATTGAATTTATCACTTTTTCCAATAGCGGCAGCAATTCTTTGGCGCAAAGTTTATATATTTCCACAGGCAGACAATCTTCTCCAACCGCCTTCCCTAAAGGTTAATTATCGATTGCTCATTTTATTTCCTCTAATGTTATTTTTTAATTTAATTGTTGGAGTACTTCTGTATTTAGCTCCCTAGATGGCATTAAATATTTGTTAAGATATTGTGTAATTGCTGCTTTGGATGGTGTAGTCTCTGGTGTATAAAGTTTTTGGTGGAATTTAACGAATTGATTCAATATTTGATCCGCTCGTTCATAAGTGTTTAAGTCTGCTCCTAATATTTCTTTAATTTTAGTTTTGGCTTTTCTATCCGCAGTTTTAAAAGCTAGTATTTTACCAATACGGTCGCCACCTTCATATTGATCAAATTTATACTTGTGTAATTTTGCACTATATCTTTCTCTCAGAGTTTTTTTTAGTCCTGCTTGTAATTCCGCCAACTTTAGTCTAATCTTCTCTATATTGTTTTTTGAGTGCCGTGTTGCCTCAGCGAGTTGTGCTTCCATGTCTAGTATATTAGAGGTCAATTTTTTATTGTTTTTGCGACTCTCAGCATTTAGCCTAAGTATATATTGTTGAGCAAACCCCCTAATGCTACATTTACATGTATCCCATACAGTGTTTATGCTAGCTGAGTTAATATTTATTGAGATAAACTCCTGTATATGCTTTTTTACTAATGTAGTGAATCTTATATCAACGAGTAAGTATCTTGGGAATGTGAATTTTCGTGGTTCTTTTTTTTGGTCTTTTATTGTAACTTCAATTAACAGGGGATTGTGGTCAGAAGTGATTTTAGGACAAATTTCAATCTCACAATTGTCTATTGTTTGATCAGAGGCCCATATCATATCTATTCTAGAACAGGATCTATGTGGTGCAGAATAATGAGTAAAGTCTGCCAGCATAGGATGTTTTGACCGCCATACATCTCTCACATTATTCAATCTTGCTAATTCTAGAATTGCTGCTCTAACTTTGTGCATTCTTTTATAGTTACTTTGCCCAGTGGAGTCTACTTTATAATCGATAACACAGTTGAAGTCCCCAGCAATGATAATTTCTCCCTCCCATTCAAGTATTTCTAAACTTAACTCTTCGAAGACTTTGGGATCATCAATATTTGGTCCATATACTACACATAGTACAAATGTAATATTATCACCTTGCATCTGTGCAATTGCCCACCTACCCCGAGCATCCGAGGCAGTTTTAATTGTTTCTAATCTAGCTCCTCTTTGTTTTAAAATAGCTACTCCTCTAATAGTCTCATTTAGAGTAGAACATACAACCAATTGATATCTTAGCTGTGATAGTAGCTTTCGATCTTGATATTTGATATGAGTTTCTGAAACCAAAACTATATTGGGGTTATACATTTTAATCTCTTCTTGTACTAAATTCCTTTTGTTTTTACTATTTAGGCCATCTACATTCCAACATAGTATTCTTAGTTTAAACATTTAAATAGTGTGGTATTTCTCCTGTACATATGGTTCCCCTCTATCATTACCTTTTTCATAATAGTAACATATTTTCTAATTAAACATAAAAAAGTCGAATCTTGCAATCAATTTCTTCCGTATTTTTTCCCCCTCCCACCCCCAACACCTTTTGACACCCCCTCCCTTACAAGAACCCCACCCCCACCCTCCCGTCCCTTAGGGGGGAGCACCCCTCTATCTTTTGCTGCCGCTGTAGGGGCAGCGTAGTGAAGGTGCCTATATGAGAGACTGCTCATGCCACATCTTATATATCTCTATATTTACTCACACCTAGAAAGTGAAAGTAGAAATAAAGTGAGCCCACCTTCGGAAAAAGTTGGTAGTAGTATTGTCATGAATAAAAAAAACAAAGAGAGATTAGCCATCTGCTAATTAAATATAAGTTCAGTATAGTGCACTCAAAAGAAAAGAGAAGCTAAATAGTGTCATTAGTGTTTGAGCTCCAGTTTTTTCATCTCATATGTTTTCTTTTTCTTTTTGTTTTTCTTTTTCATTTTCCAAAGAGAATTTTTCCAGAGTTCGTTCTGCCGCTGAGAGATCAGTAAAGAAAACCACTTGTCCATTACGTATGACCTTGAGGCGAGCGGGCTCTTGGAGATAAGCCAAACATCCTAAGTTCTTAAAAGCATCTATCATCTTCCGAAGCTCCCAACGTCTGTCCATTGTGCCCTTACTTAGATCAGATTTTGCAAAGAAAGTGAGGTTGTCAACGGTTACAGGATTATTAGACCTGGCCTTAAATGATACAGCTTGCCTCAAAAGAAAATTCCCAAAATATATCAGGAATGATCTAGGAAATTTACTGTTTGTGTTTTTTTTAATCAAAGGCAGTCTGTGTACTCTCTGTAGCTGGGAATCCCAGTCCCAATCAGCGAGATCAGTGAAGGCTCTTTGAAATAGTTTCACCATGAACGCCCTCGGGTCGCCCCCCTCCATTCCTTCTGGTATGCCAAATATTCTGAAGTTTTGCCTTCGTGCCCGATTTTCCAAATCCTCCACTTTAGCTTCTAGTTTGGAAACTCTTGATGTATTTTGTTTAACTGTTGAGGTAGTCTTATTAACATCTTCTTCCACTTCTACGATTCGTTGTTTTATGTCCTCTATATCCTTTGTCACTCCTCCCAAGCCTTGGCAGATATCTCTCATACTTTCTTGCAGCTTGGTATTATCTTCTCTTAACTGCAGATATTGTTGTTAAATCACCGCTCTTTGCTCTAAAAGAGTCTGCATAATTGATTCCATTGATATATTTGTTGAGTCAGCGGAACTAGAGGAATCCTGTAATGCCATTAGTGGATGTTCTTGTGAGGATAAGGATGTGGGACCTTCTAGTGTTTTTAGAGACGGGACACCCATGTTTATATTATTTGTCAACTCGTGCCTAATTACCGATGGGTTAATGTTCATATTATTCATATTTAAGTCATCTGTCGCCATATCTGCTAATTCAAGTTCAAGATTTTCTCCTGGGTTATCAACAGAATTCCCAGCTGACAGTGTTTGAATTTTTCTCAGACTTGATATTATACATTCCGTATCTTCACTTATCTGATCAGAATTATGGGCTATTATTTCGAGATCCTGGTCTACACATTCATTATCCTCTACATTGTAAGTAGGAGAAATAGGAGGGATATTGGGAATAGGAGTAGGAGAGGTTATTGGGGAGACCCCCACTCTGAACCCTCTAATCACTTCCGTGCTAAGTCTGGTTGAGTGCCTTGATATCTCTTGATTTATAGATACTGCACCTTTGCTAGAGTCTATTATGGAATCTGTAAGATTAATTATATTACCCCCCTGAGTGTTGTGCACGTCGTCGGGGCTGGCGCCAGAGAGTCTTAAAGCCATATTTTTGACGCCACCCTTTGCCTCGATCCATCTTCTCAGAGGGCTATCATCGATTAGGCGACTTTTCCTGTTTCCTGGCAGCTCTTTATTAGCTGCCTTAAGTATCAGATTTTTTTGCTTGGTTGTAACCTTCATTTTAGTTTTCCTTGATCCAGTTTTTTTGTTAAATAAAGCTTTGGGTGTTTCGTCTATCCCCTCTTCATCTGTTAGTTCCTCGTATTCTAGATTAGAATCTTTTATTATTATTATTATTATTATTATTAAAAGGGATTTGGTACCGCGCACATTCACCAATTGGTTTCTTGGCGCTCAAGACCAGGCGGGAGAAGGAACATTCAGGGTCAGAGCAGCTAACCGTGCGCCAGACGGAACAAGTGGGTTTTCAAAGAACTGCGAAAGCAGCAATAGTCGGTGGACAAACGAATAACAAGAGGGAGGGAATTCCAGGTAGTGGGAGCAAGAAAAGAGAAACAAGCGCCCCCATGTTTTTTACGGTTAAACCTGGGAGTGGTCAGCAGATTATGAGCCGACGATCTGAGGTGACGGGGAGGAACATAAGCGTGCAGACAAGAAGAAATAAAGGCAGGGGCACAGGTAAACAGGGATTTAAAAATGGTACAAGCCATTTTAAAAACACACCGTTGCGCAACAGGGAGCCAGTGTAGAGTCTTCAGCAGAGGGGTGACATGCTGGTATTTAGGTTGCTGAAAGATTAGTCTGGCTGCCTGATTCTGAACCAGTTGGAGTCGGGAAAGGTGACAGGCAGGAACCCCCACGTATAGACAGTTGGCATAGTCTAGACGTGAGGTGATGAGGGCAAGGATAACAAGAATAAGGGCCTCTTGGGATAAGAACCTGCGAATCTTCCCGATTCGGCGGAGATGGAAAAAACAGGCCGAAGTGACTGTGTTGATGTGAGGCCGCATCGAGAGGTCACTAGAAATGGTAACCCCCAAGCTCTTCACGGTGTTCACTGGGCAAGGAGGGGAACCCAGGGCGGTAGGCCAGAAGTTGGGAGACCAGGGAGTGAGAGGACCGCCAGTCACCACCAGCTCCGTTTTGCTTGGATTAAGCTTTAATTGGCTAAGGTTCATCCACTCATAGATAAAGAGCATGGCATTTTGAAAGTTGGAACAAGCAGAAGAGGAAGAATTAATAGGAAAGATAAGCTGCAGATCATCTGCGTAATTGAAAGCAGTAACTGAAAACTGACGAAGGGAAACAAGAAGGGGCTGCATATAAAGATTAAACAAAAGCGGGGACAAAGCAGAACCCTGGGGGACACCACAGGAGAGAGAAGATAGAGGGGCAGAGAAAGAGGAAAGGCGAACAGATTGGGAGCGGGAATGGAGAAAGGATACCACCCATGACAGGGCCAAGCCAGAGATGCCAGCATTTCTGACACGGTCGACCAGGATTCCATGGTCGACCGTGTCAAATGCGGCTGAAAGGTCTAAGAGTACAAGGGCCTGGGCCAAGTTCTTGTCAGCTCCCTGTTTCAGCGTGTCCATGACTGCCACCACCACTGCCTCAGTGGAGTGAGTAGGTCTGAAACCGGCTTGCCGGTCGTCGAGGAAATGAGTTTCCTCGATGAAGGCACTGAGGCAGCGGGTGACATAGGTCTCCAAGACCTTACCCAGGTAAGGGAGGAGGGAGATGGGACGGTAATTAGCCAACGTGGTAGGGTCAAGACCAGGTTTTTTTAGAATGGGGACCACCACAGCGCTTTTAAAGGCATTGGGGACAGAGCCTGACAAGAGAGATTTATTTAAGAGATCAAGAGGGGGGCCAGGACAGGCCACAAAAGCAGCTCTCAGAATAGACGTAGGACAGCAATCATTAGGCGAGCCAGAGCTCACAGTCTGAAGCAGTGAAAGAAAGATGTCCAAAGAGATAGGGGGAAATTTAGAGAAAGAATGAGGATTCGAGGGAGGGAGAACAGAATCGTGAGATAGAGTAGTAGAGGGAATGTTGTTTTTAATCGCGGAAATCTTGTCAGAAAAAAAAGAATTAAGAGAATTACACAGGGCTTGAGAAGGAAGGGGCTGGGGAGTGACCCGGTCAGGAAGGGAAAGCTCAGCTACAATAGAAAAAATTTCTTTGGACTTGGATGCCGAGGTCAAGACCTTCTGAGAAAAATAAGAGAGTTTGGCCGAAATGATCGATTTTTTATACGTTTTTAGTAGGTCAATGTAACTGATTTTAAGTAAAGGGTCATAATTGCGCCGCCAGCGGCGCTCAGCCTGTCTAAGACGAAGTTTGTCCGCCTTCAGAGTAGAAGTAAACCAGCGCTGAGCGTCGTGGGGACGTTTAGACTTAACAGTTTTGATGGGGGCAACGACGTCGCAGGCAGAGGACAGCCACTGATCGAGAGAAGTTGCTTGTGAGTTCAAATCAGAATAGTCAGGAGGAGATGTTGAGGCAAGAATCGAGTGAAAGTGGGGAATGTCAGCATGTTTCCAGTTTCGGGCCTGAAAATTATGAGGGACCGGCGGGCAGGTAGACAAGAATAGGTGTAAGGAAAAGGAAATGAAAAAGTGATCGGACCAGGGACAGGGATAAACCAGGGGAGGGGAAATATCAGAATTGGTAGACCAGATCTGGTCTAATATATGGCCTTTATTGTGTGTGGCAACAGAGATGTGTTTGGAGAAGTTTAGGCCAAGCAATGAGTTAGTGAACTCACGGGAGAGAGAAGATTCTTGGGGGTCTGATGGCCAGTAATTAAAGTCGCCTACCACTAGAACCCTGGCAGAGTTGATGGCTATCTGCGAAATCATATTGCTAAATAGGGATGGGAAAAGGGGCATGTTGACCGGGGGGCGATAAACTAATATACAGATAAATGAAGAGTTGGGAGAGGTAAATTTCAATGTAAGAATGTCCGTGTTGGCTATGGGTGGAGTAGTAAGGGTAGTGAATTGTAAATGAGAGCGAATAATGGCGGCAACTCCGCCGCCAGGTCTGCCGGAGTTTCTATTAGAATGGAGGATATAGTAACCCGCAGGAATGGCGGCCAAGATATCTGGGTAAGAGTCAGCATTTAACCAAGTTTCCGTAAGGAGCAAGATGTCAATGAGACCTCCTTCTAAAAGTTGGAATATGTCTAGTTGATGTTTGGGAAGGGAACGAGTATTGAGATAGAGTAGTGAAAAGGGGTCTCTGCCACTAAGACTGGACTGAGTAGGCCGGGGTGCAGCGGGAGGAGGATGGGAAGAGGGAAGGGAAGGGGAGGGAGGAATTGTAGACGGGGGAGAGGATAGGATATTGTGTCCTAGAATGGTAGCTTTGACATGAGGAGCAAGGGAGACGTGATGGGATAAGGCGCGAAGTGCCTGAGAGGAGTAGACCAGACGTGGAACGGCATGCGTGGCCCCTGGCCTCGGTCGGTCGCGGACGGGCGCAGACGGGCTCGACTTATGCGCGACTTCGGCGCGAAGTCGGCGCTCCCGCTGCGCTCGTCCGCTGCGCTTCCTCCAGATGGCCATTTATACCATCCGACGTGAAACACTAGACCGCTCACCTGCGCGGTCTGGAGGCAGGGCGGAAGTGCCGCGAAGCGGAAGTGGCGCTCTTGCAGGGACCCTCCGCGACAAACGGCACACAGCCGGGGCGGACCGGGGTCAGGAGCGGGTAAGCGGCAGAAGAAGAAAAATGAGCGTCACAGCGTAAATGCGAGCGCTGTCAGCCTTCGCGCAGAGCAGCAGTGCAGGGGTGAGTACACGTCCGCTGAGGCTAGTATTCAGCTTCAGAGCACCAGGAATATTAAAATCCTAAGAGCAACAGCTCCAAGTCAGCTGGGGGAGATTAAAAGCGCTTGTCAGCCGCGCTGATGCACACGAGTGGTCTTCAGGCCACAGAGTCAACCAGTGGGGCCGGCAGGGCAACGTTATAAGCCCTAGCTCAGCAGACACTAGACCGCTCACCTGCGCGGTCTGGAGGCAGGGCGGAAGTGCCGCGAAGCGGAAGTGGCGCTCTTGCAGGGACCCTCCGCGACAAACGCAGATATCATCTGATATGCCCGTAGATTCTTGAAGTAGGCCATCTCCACTTTTTTTCTCCTTCATTTTATTTTTGTCAGTATGTAATTGGGTGTTTGTGTAAAGTTCAACAATATCCGCCTTTTGGTTTTGTACCATAGTTTGTAGTTCCTCTGTTTCTTCCGTTCTCTCAACAACCCTTTTGCTTTCACGCAGTGTATCATCTATAGTCTCCATCTGAGTTTCCAGAGCTAGTTTATTTGTATCTGTACCTGTACTTGTATCTCCATTGGCGCTAGGCAGCTTATCCGAGCCTTTCTTTCCACTCTTTAACTCAGCTTTGCCCACTACTACTCTCCCAATAGTCTTTTCCGCCAGGATTACATTCTTAACTGATAGAGCAGCATTTGCGTTCACATTGAAGTCTTCGTCTTTATCGTTCGTTTTCCCTTTTGATTTTACCTCGGCTGTTAGCTCAGATCCTGGTTTGGGTGCAATACACCCTCCTCCCTTATTGGCTTGAGCACATTTCGTATCCAAACCCAGGTTTGCAGCACTTGTATCATCAGTCTTTGTTTTATTGGGTTTGATTTTCCCACTGTTAATATTGTTAGTTTCTAAGTTTAATTTTGTAGCGTGCTCCAGCTGAGCCTCATTGTTAGTGCCTGACGCCACTGCTACCGCTAACTCTGCTACCGCTGCCGCCATCGTACCTGTGTTTGCTTGTCTCCCAGTCTGACAAGTCTTCCGGCTCCGTGTAGACCTCGTCTGCCTCGAGGGCATCAGCCCTTTCGTCGCCTCCGTCTCCTCTGGTCTCCAACACCTCGGCGTTCTCAGCGTCTGTGTGATTGGGCGTAGGGTCAGGTGAGCACCCAGCTGTAATGGAGACGCCCAACCGACTACCCCCGCTGGTGTGCGAGTAAGGCTGACCGCCACGTATCTCCAGGAGTGTAACAAACTCCCGCTGCAGTGTAGGCGAAGGACCCGTATCATTGATTCTGTTGGTGCCGGTAGTCGAGCATACAAACAAAGGAAACAAAGGAAAGCAAGATAGCGGCTCAAAGCCAAAAACTGAGTCTGCAATCCAAGTCTGCAAACTGAAAGTTTTTACGGTGATTTTTTTTTTTTTTTGATCTTTAGCGAACGTTAATGTCTGCTGTCATTTACTGTGCGGATCAGCGCGCCCGCTATGTTTTCTCTTTTCCGTTCTTGATGTTCTAGCTTTAGTGGCTTTTCCAAATCAACCAATTTTGGTGTAAAGTATTTGTTTCATCGGTTGTAGCAATCTTTAGGCAGAGCAGCTCCATGCAGCAGCCTCCACTTGGCGGTGTCAGCCCGCCATCTTGACTCCTCCCCGAATCATCTCAAACTCAATGCTCTGAAAACAGAGTTCCTTCTGATCGCACCTCCCACGAAGATCTCTTCCACTCAACTTTGGCTTAAACACCCAACTGCACTCAATGTCCAACCTACCATCGTGGACTCAGCAAAATCTTTAGGCATAACACTCGACACCAATCTCAACATGCAGCAACATATCGGCAAGGCAACTAAGGGAGCGAACTATCAAATCAATACCCTGAGGAGATTTAAACCCTTCCTCCCGGCCAAAGACTTCCAAACTGCAGTACAAGCACTAGTCATTCCCCGAATAGAATATGGCAGCATCGCTCTCTGCGGTCTCCCTCTAACCTCTACTGCACCCCTAAGAGCTTCTCTAAATGCTACAGCGAGGTTCATCACTGGGTCTAAAAAACACTCGCACATCTCCCCTGACTTGAAATCCCTGAATTGACTGCCTTTTGAAGCCAGAATACATCTGAAAATCGCATGCATGACACACAAGGCTGTACACCTAAGCTCACCCAGATACCTCACCCAGAAGCTGACAATCTCTGGCGGCTCTAGAAACACTAGAGGCACAAACAATCTTCTGCTAAAACCTCGAAGATTCCGGAAGGAAAAAACTTATAAACGCTCCTTCTCTGGAATGGCACCCAGTATCTGGAACTCACTCCCTCCTGAAACCAGGCTCATATCATCCATCACACTCTTTAAGAAAGAAGTAAAAGCTATTCTCATGGCTAAATACACCTGAGCTATTGACGACGGTTTTCAAGGTCGCTGCACCAGTCTTTACTATCTGTTAGATCCCTTCGATTATTTGTTCTACTTGTGTTTTTGATTTACCTGACGATCTATATTTTCACTTATTTTTTCCACTTGCATTATTGATGTAACTGCTTTACTATGCTCACTCCTATGCCTTCCCCACCCCACTTATTACCTACAATATCGCCATATCTAATGGCCTGTTTTGTATGCACTGTAAAGCTCTCTGATATCTGCAAAGATCTGGTTCGCGCTATATAAAACTTTCAAAATAAAAATAAATAAATAACTTAGAAAAAGCACAGGTCAAACAACAACTGACATACAATAAAGGAAAAAAATGGAGACATCTAAACATAGGGGATTGGATGTTGGTTCTCCTACCCTTTGCCATAGCAAAAACCAAAGTAAGTTGGCAAGGACCCTATAAGGTTGTAGACAAAATAGGGTTGACTTCCTATAGAATTCAGGACACTCCAAAAAAACAACAACTGTACCACATAAACCTCTTTAAAAAGTGGTTAGGTCCCCCTCCAAGAGACGTACAAACCACCAAGTTTCTTCCAGAAACCACCATAGAACAATTAGTAGTTAACTCAGATTTAATGGAGGAACAAAGAAAAACCCTTCAGGAGACCCTAAGGCCCTTTAAACATCTCTTTTCATAGTAAAACAAAAGCCTTATTGTATACCAGCGGCCAGAAGAGATGCAATAGGACAAGAGGTCAAAAGCATGTTGGCCCTGGGTGTCATAAAACCATCCCAGAGTGAATGGTCGTCACCTATCGTATTAGTGCCAAAACCGGATGGGTCTGTCCGGTTCTGCATTGATTAAAGTGCTGTCAATTCTATTTCTAAATGCGACTCATATCCCATCCCCAGAGTCGATGAGTTGATTGAGAAACTAGGGGAAGCCCAGTACATCACAACCCTAGACCTGACAAAAGGATACTGGCAGGTGCCCCTCAAACCAGAAGACCAAGAGAAAACGGCCTTTCCAACACCTACTGGCTTGTATGAATTCACAGTGTTGCCCTTCGGTTTGCATGGTGCACCTGCCACGTTCCAAAGGCTCATGAACAAGGTATTGCTACCACACCAGGACTATGCGTCCGCTTACCTTGATGACATTGTTATATTGAGTCCTAACTGGGAGACACATCTTCGACATTGTGTACAGGTCCTGACAGCACTCCAAACAGCCGGACTACATATACATGCAAAATAAACCTGAGCCTGTTTCAGGAAAGTAAAGTACTTAGGTTATTTGCTAGGTGATGGATTCATTGAACCCCAGGCAGAAAAAGTAAAGGCAATACAGGAAGCCCCCTTCCCATCCACAAAACGAGAAGTCAGAGCCTTTTTAGGGCTACTGGGGTATTATAGGAGGTTTATTCCTCAATATTCTAAAATGGCTACACCTCTCACTGACCTCCTACAAAAACATGTCAAAACCAAAGACTTGCAAAATCCTCCTCCTCAAGCCTAAAAGGATCTAAAAACTGCCAGAACCACAGCACCCATCTTACGCTCTCCTGATTTTTCCAGCCCCTTTTTGCTGCACACCGATGCTTCCGACCATGGGTTGGGGGCTATCTTGTCGCAGATATCCCCTGAGGGCATCGAACATCCCATTCTCTTCATTAGTAGAAAGTTTTTCCACGCGAATAGAGATACCCAGCTATTGAAAAGGAATGCCTTGCAATTTAATGGGCTGTCGACAAATTTAGGTACTATCCAGAAGGCACCCATTTCCGTCTGTATACAGACCATGCCTCTTTACAATGGATGAGTCGCAACAAGGGGAATAATCCCCGAATATTGAGGTGGTTCCTCTCCTTACAGCCTTTCTCTTTCGAGGTCATCCATCGAAAGGGCGCGGACAATGCGAACGCAGATTTCCTTTCTCGCATTCCACTGTTCCCCGATCGTGAACAGACTGGGGTTGGGGTGTGTGAGGAAGAGAAGCTTGCTGAAGCTTATCCAGTGGCCCCAACAGCAAAACACTTTCCCCCTTACCTCTCCGTCTTCCCTTATGTATTTGCAGACACTTGAAGAGAAGCATTGTACCTTTAAGACAGCCTCACTCCCTGGTCACGTGAGAGAGTCAGCGGCACCTTTGTGGATTAAAGCGGAAAACGCGGCGTCCTCTGGGTTCTCGTGGGGACCTTCGGAGGTACTGGAGCAGAAGAAGCAGCTCGTGGAAACCTTTGAGGTATCGCTGTGGTGCAGCCCGGAACCTTCAGCGACAACAGAAGAAGCAGCGGACTCCAGAGCGTCACCGGAACCGGAGAAGGCGGACGGCGCAACAGAAGGGCAGCCAGTCCCTAGCTGGCAACACTTGGAATCCAGCCACGGCTCCGGAGCGACGTGGCTGTACAAGGTACGGGGTCGGTTTGGCCGGGTCTGGGGGCGGTTGACAGAGAACCCCAAGGGAGGGGGTGCCGTTGAATAGTATCCGCCTCCTAAACACCGACGTTAGACGGCTTCCGGCGTTTAGCGGTGCATGTGGCAAACACTAGTGACGGTTGTGGTGAAGATAACCCGCACTCCCCCTGCTCCCTGCTGTAAAGTGGTGGAGGGCCCTAGGCCCGCATGTCGCAGGAGCAGCAATAACGTGGACACAGACACCAGTTAGGGGTAGTGGGAATGGCCACGAGCACGTGCGCTCGGCCTCTTTTATTGGCAGCGTCATGTGACACCATGACGTCTGTGGTGGGTGTGTGTAAAGTGTCTTACATCACTTAGGAACACTAGAACGTGTCCATGCTCGGACACTACATCCCTCCCTTTTTTTAATTGCAAAGACCCACATTCAGAAATCAACCTGTGGGGAAATAACATGTATCAGGATGCAGTAAAGTGTTCAGCTTCCGCAGTGTCTTTCCATCCGCCGCTGCTTGGAATCGCAGATGATGTTCAATCTGTTGCGGGGAACATCAGTTCACAGTGGCACCGGTTTGGGGTGCTCGATGGAAACAGTCTGTTGACGACTCTGCAACCAAGTGGTTCTCCCAGTCTTTCTTTTGTTGACTTCCGTGGCAACGGGTGCAGTTAGAGTTCTTATTGTTCGCCGTGGAATAATGTTCACATGCCGGTCTCTGCCTTGGTTTCACTCGTGGTCTTTGTCTTACTTAGCAAAAGTCAGATCTGTTGAAAGGCATCCCTCTCACTAGGATGACTTCTCTCGTTGGTGTTCCCCTGCCACGGGATATCCTTGAGGTCCTCTTTTCTTAGACTCGCACTGGGCTGGATGTGCCACATCAGTTGCTCTAACGCCGCCGTCAGTGGGGGTATGGAGGAGACGATGTGCCTCACCTCAGATTCCGCAGCCTCGTCTCAAGGTAGCTGTTGGTTTCTGTCTTTGCTTGCGATGTCTTCGCCCTCCCCTGAACTTTCGGATGGGCGTTGGATGACCATCTCTCGTCGCGGGGACTGTTGTCCCGGAGGCCTCTGCCCCTGGGCCACCACAGCTGGCATTGTGCAGTGTCCGTGTGACCCCAGAGGTGGATCTCACAAACGGTCTCGCTTGCTCCTCTCCGCAGATCCTGGGTGTGCGGAAACATCGTCGTTCAGATCAGCTGGTCTTTGCCACTGGTGTTCTTCCGGCCTGGTCTTCTTTGCCACTGGTGTTCTTCCGGCCTTGTGCTCGTTGCACCGTTGTCCTGGCACTTGTCGCCTTCCTTCTCTTCGGGAGTGTGAAAGGTCTTCCTGCACTCCTCTCCCTTTCCTTGGTTGGGTCACTGTGGGGACGTTGCTTCGCACTGACTTCTCCTTCCACTCTTAACTGTGGCAACAGGCCAACGTGGGTATACTTCCTTCCACTCTGACAGTGGCAGACGTGCCACTCTGATCTCTCCTTTTCTTCTTTCCATTTCACGGTGGCAGAAGTGCCACTCAGATCTCTCCTTTTCTTCCTTCTTTTTGCAGTGGCAGACATGCCACTCTGATCTCTCCTTTTCTTCCTTCTGCTTCGCGACATCACTTGGTCCGATCTTGTAACTTCTCTCCTGACCTGGCTCCTCCATGCAGGGCGCGCCCGCTGCATGTGTACCCCGGGTCTTGTCTCCGTCGGAGACACTTTCTCCTTCTTCCTCAGCAACCAGAGTTGGTGTCGCGAACTCTCTTCTCTTGGTTCTGGTTGGTGACGTTCGTGGTCCACGTCCGTAGACCTTGTCTTGGTTGAACGTCCTGGACCGTTTGGCGGTCCACTTCTGCCGATGCCTGGCAGGTTATCTTCGGTCGTCCTTTCGGACTTTGCGCTTTAACTATTTCTTTGTTTGGGGACCCATCGTGGGTCAGCGCTTGATGGGCGATCATTTTGCGGATCATATTCTGGGAGGCGCCACGTCGTGTGGTCGTGCGGGATAGTTGTTCTGCGCGGTGGCGCTGCCTGCGCTCTTCTTACACCTTCCGGTGGCTGAGCGTTGCCACGTGGCACGTTGTCTGCGCACTTACTGTTCAGGGCTCTTGAACACCTGTTGCATGTAGTTGGGTACTTGCTGCTTTGGCTGACTTTGGGTACTTGCAGCTTTGGCTGACGTCAGGTGCTTGCTGCTTTGACTGTCTTTGGGTACTTGCTGCTTTGGCTGACGTCAGGTGCGTGCTGCTTTGGCTACTTGCTGCTTTGGCTGGCTTTGGATACTTGCTGCTTTGGCTGGCTTTGGGTATTGGCTGCTTTGGCTGTTGGCGGGAGTAGTTGATGCTGCGGTGAGCGCCTGTGGCCACAAGGCGTCACTGCTCTCTCCGTCCTTTGATCGCGGCAGTCTTTTCCCTGGACGTTCTTCCAGTGCTTGGCAGTCGTTTCCTCCGGACGTCAGTGTTTGGATGTTGAGTGAGATGTTCGCGCCTTTTCCCACGCCGCGTTGGAAGTGGCAGCCGCCGACTCCTTGCTGGTGTGTGGGTGTCTTCTGCGCTGTTGCGCACTTCCTTGCTGCGGGAGTTCAGATGCTTTCCTTGGGGGCGCTACTCAGTCTGTTGCCCCTTGCTGCTGCTGATTTATTTGTGTTGTGCAATGCTTGTTTTATTTGTTCTGGTGGCAGGTGCGCTTTTCCTTTTGGCCACCGGGTGGCAGTGATGCTGGATTTAGTAGCAGCCTATCTTGTGGGTATTGTCTTCCCTGAGGTGCACTCTACAGTCTCTCTCTCAGTGCACAGGGGGCTGGGGCTGGAGCTGCTGCTGGGAACCTGTTTCAGACTGTCCTCACGGTGAGTCTCTTTCCTTTTCACTTTTGGGGGCAGAAAGGCATAGGCGCCTCACAGTTGATTGCTTGCTACAGAGGGGCACAAGGGGCACATGTTCATGTTCTTGCCGGGTGCACCGGCACTTTCACTTTCTCTCTTTATGAGTGTTTTTGGCAGCCAGGGTCCCTGGGGCACAGTCAGTTAATTTCGGCGGCGTTGGCCGCTTGCAGGCACTTTGCTCTCACGTTGAGCCCACGAGGTGGGGGCACATTAGGACGCGGCGGCGCTGGCCGCATGCAGGCGCTTCCCTAATCTCCTGCTTTTCCCCTCCCCAGCCCGCGGCAGCCTTGGCAGTCCTCGCGCGGGCGGGGTGGGGGTGTTGGTGCTTCTGTCCGGCGGGGGAGCGCGTCGATCCCGTCACTCCTCCCTCGGCGGGGGCGCTCAAGGCAGGCCGCGGGTAGGCTCCGCCGGCTCTGCCTATTTCAATGCCGGTGGTGATTGTCCGACCCTGCAGGCCCCGCTCTCCGGTCTCCCGCCGCAGCAGCTTCTTGCACACGCTGCGCGGCGGAGACCTGCCATGAACCTCGCAGGCCGCGGGTAGGCTCCGCTGGTTCTGCAGTGTCCTCACACTCTGGGTGCCGCCGGCAGGCCGCGGGTGGGCTCCGCTGGTGCTGCAGAGACTTCCTGTTGCTGGGGCGCTCCCGGCGGGCCACGGGTGGGCTCCGCTGGCCCGGATCACACTGCGAGGGGGGTCGGGAGGCGGTTAGCTACTCCGCTCCCTCCCCCTCGTTGAGTCAGTTAGTTGCGGGTCCGGCCGCACTCTCCCACGCCGTCTTCAGTCTCTGTGCCCCGCCGCTTCTAAGCACACACGCGGCGGGGGCAGGGGACGACTCGGGCAGGCCGCGGGTAGGCTCCGCTGGTCCTGCTTATAGTTGGGCACAGTTCATGGCGGGCACTTCGCCCCTGGGGCTCACCTTCGGCCGGCGGGCCAGATGCTTTGTCGCGGTCGTGGCGGGTGGGCTCCGCCCGGCCCGTACACCTCTCCGGTGGGGGTATCAGCCACGCCGCCGTCGCAGGTGGGCTCTGGGCGGTCTGCTGTTGCTTGGTGGCACTCGTTGGTGGCGGTCGACGCGGGTGGGCTCCGGTCGGCTTGCTGTGTGGCTCCCGGTCACTGCGGGGCTCCGACGTGCCCACCGGCTTCTCGGCGCGCTGCGCCCTGCTACTGGGGGTGCCCTGCAGGCGGGCAGCTCTCATCCCCTTTTTCTTTTCCTTGGGCAGTGGCACGCATGGGCTGCACTACCGACCTCGTCGCCAGTGTAAAGTGGTGGAGGGCCCTAGGCCCGCATGTCGCAGGAGCAGCAATAACGTGGACACAGACACCAGTTAGGGGTAGTGGGAATGGCCACGAGCACGTGCGCTCGGCCTCTTTTATTGGCAGCGTCATGTGACACCATGACGTCTGTGGTGGGTGTGTGTAAAGTGTCTTACATCACTTAGGAACACTAGAACGTGTCCATGCTCGGACACTACACCTGCGTCCTGACCTGAAGGCGTATCACCTTCCTGACACCCTGTTTTCTTTTCCTTTTTTTTCTTTTGTGGTATACCCGGGCCTCGTGCACAAGAGAGAGAAAAGAAGCTCATCAACACGGGAAGGCGACCCACAGGACTATAATTTCGGGACTATAATTCCCAACATTCCTCCCTGTGACCAAAGCACAGGACTACATGACTGACTGAATTATTTTTAGAGCGCTTTTATGCCGAGGCGTCTTGGCGCTGTAGGACGAAGGAAAGAAGAGATAGGTGAAGGCATCACAAAAAGCCAGGTCTTCAAGGCCTTTCTGAACTTAGCTATGCTCTTTTCTGAGCAGAGTGGGGTTGGTACATAACCAGACTATGGTTCCCAGAATTCCTTATCTTGACTATTTGATTAAACACCTCAGTACAAATCGAACTGTTGTCCTGGCCTGCTTCTCCACCGCGCAACAACTACATATCTGGGTGTCCACGTCTGTCATTGCTCGTCATGTGGGCCTGAGGCCCAACATTACAGATAGTAGTGTGGGCTCTCAGTGGGAGCTCTTTTGTGGAGGGGCAGCAGAGAGTGGGCTCCCTGAGCTCTGCTGTGGCGAGACAGCAGTGAGGCTCTGAGCTATGCTGTGGTGAGACAGCAGTGAGTGGGGTCTGAGCTCTGCTGTGATGAGACAGCAGTGAGTGGGCTCTGTGAGCTCTGCTGTGGTGAGACAGCAGTGAGACTCTGAGCTCTGCTGTGGTGAGACAGCAGTGAGTCGGCTCTGTGAGCTCTGCTGTGCTGAGACAGCAGTGAGGCTCTGAGCTCTGCTGTGGCGAGACAGCAGTGAGGCTCTGTGAGCTCTGCTGTGGTGAGAGCAGTGAGTGGGCTCTGAGCTCTGCTGTGGTGAGACAGCAGTGAGTGGGCTCCCTGAGCTCTGCTGTGGCGAGACAGCAGTGAGGCTCTGAGCTATGCTGTGGTGAGACAGCAGTGAGTGGGGTCTGAGCTCTGCTGAGGTGAGACAGCAGTGAGTGGGCTCTGTGAGCTCTGCTGTGGTGAGACAGCAGTGAGGCTCTGAGCTCTGCTGTGGTGAGACAGCGGTGAGTGGGCTCTGTGAGCTCTGCTGTGGTGAGACAGCAGTGAGTCGGCTCTGTGAGCTCTGCTGTGGTGAGACAGCAGTGAGACTCTGAGCTCTGCCGTGGTGAGACAGCAGTGAGGCTCTGAGCTCAGCTGTGGTGAGACAGCGGTGAGTGGGCTCTGAGCTCTGCTGAGGTGAGACAGCAGTGAGTGGGCTCTGTGAGCTCTGCTGTGGTGAGACAGCGGTGAGTGGGCTCTGTGAGCTCTGCTGTGGTGAGACAGCAGTGAGGCTCTGAGCTCTGCTGTGGCGAGACAGCAGTGAGTGGGCTCTGTGAGCTCTGCTGTGGTGAGACAGCAGTGAGTGGGCTCTGTGAGCTCTGCTGTGGTGAAGCAGCAGTGAGTGGGCTCTGTGAGCTCTGCTGTGGTGAGACAGCAGTGAGTCGGCTCTGAGCTCTGCTGTGATGAGACAGCAGTGAGTGAGCTCTGTGAGCTCTGCTGTGGTGAGACAGCAGTGAGACTCTGAGCTCTGCTGTGGTGAGACAGCAGTGAGACTCTGAGCTCTGCTGTGGTGAGACAGCAGTGAGTAGGCTCTGAGCTCTGCTGTGATGAGACAGCAGTGAGTGGGCTCTGTGAGCTCTGCTGTGGTGAGACAGCAGTGAGTCGGCTCTGTGAGCTCTGCTGTGGTGAGACAGCAGTGAGACTCTGAGCTTTGCCGTGGTGAGACAGCAGTGAGGCTCTGAGCTCAGCTGTGGTGAGACAGCGGTGAGTGGGCTCTGAGCTCTGCTGAGGTGAGACAGCAGTGAGTGGGCTCTGTGAGCTCTGCTGTGGTGAGACAGCGGTGAGTGGGCTCTGTGAGCTCTGCTGTGGTGAGACAGCAGTGAGGCTCTGAGCTCTGCTGTGGTGAGACAGCAGTGAGTGGGCTCTGTGAGCTCTGCTGTGGTGAGACAGCAGTGAGGCTCTGAGCTCTGCTGTGGTGAGACAGCAGTGAGTGGGCTCTGTGAGCTCTGCTGTGGTGAGACAGCAGTGAGGCTCTGAGCTCTGCTGTGGTGAGACAGCAGTGAGTGGGCTCTGTGAGCTCTGCTGTGGTGAGACAGCAGTGAGTGGGCTCTGTGAGCTCTGCTGTGGTGAAGCAGCAGTGAGTGGGCTCTGTGAGCTCTGCTGTGGTAAGAGCAATGAGTGGGCTCTGTGAGCTCTGCTGTGGTGAGACAGCAGTGAGGCTCTGAGCTCTGCTGTGATGAGACAGCAGTGAGTGGGCTCTGTGAGCTCTGCTGTGGTGAGACAGCAGTGAGACTCTGAGCTCTGCTGTGGTGAGACAGCAGTGAGTCGGCTCTGAGCTCTGCTGTGATGAGACAGCAGTGAGTGAGCTCTGTGAGCTCTGCTGTGGTGAGACAGCAGTGAGACTCTGAGCTCTGCTGTGGTGAGACAGCAGTGAGACTCTGAGCTCTGCTGTGGTGAGACAGCAGTGAGTAGGCTCTGAGCTCTGCTGTGATGAGACAGCAGTGAGTGGGCTCTGTGAGCTCTGCTGTGGTGAGACAGCAGTGAGACTCTGAGCTCTGCTGTGGTGAGACAGCAGTGAGTCGGCTCTGTGAGCTCTGCTGTGGTGAGACAGCAGTGAGGCTCTGAGCTCTGCTGTGGCGAGACAGCAGTGAGGCTCTGTGAGCTCTGCTGTGGTGAGAGCAGTGAGTGGGCTCTGAGCTCTGCTGTGATGAGACAGCAGTGAGTGGGCTCTGTGAGCTCTGCTGTGGTGAGACAGCAGTTAGACTCTGAGCTCTGCTGTGGTGAGACAGCAGTGAGTCGGCTCGGTGAGCTCTGCTGTGGTGAGACAGCAGTGAGACTCTGAGCTCTGCTGTGGTGAGACAGCAGTGAGTCGGCTCTGTGAGCTCTGCTGTGGCGAGACAGCAGTGAGGCTCTGTGAGCTCTGCTGTGGTGAGACAGCAGTGAGTGGGCTCTGTGAGCTCTGCTGTGGTGAGACAGCAGTGAGGCTCTGAGCTCTGCTGTGGTGAGACAGCAGTGAGTGGGCTCTGTGAGCTCTGCTGTGGTGAGACAGAAGTGAGGCTCTGAGCTCTGCTGTGGTGAGACAGAAGTGAGGCTCTGAGCTCTGCTGTGGTGAGACAGCAGTGAGTGGGCTCTGTGAGCTCTGCTGTGGTGAGAGCAGTGAGTGGGCTCTGTGAGCTCTGCTGTGGTGAGACAGCAGTAAGGCTCTGAGCTCTGCTGTGGTGAGACAGCAGTGAGTGGGCTCTGTGAGCTCTGCTGTGGTAAGACAGCAGTAAGGCTCTGAGCTCTGCTGTGGTGAGACAGCAGTGAGTCGGCTCTGTGAGCTCTGCTGTGGTGAGACAGCAGTGAGTGGGCTCTGTGAGCTCTGCTGTGGTAAGACAGCAGTGAGGCTCTGAGCTCTGCTGTGGTGAGACAGCAGTGAGTCTGCTCTGTGAGCTCTGCTGTGGTGAGACAGCAGTGAGTGGGCTCTGTGAGCTCTGCTGTGGTGAGACAGCAGTGAGGCTCTGAGCTCTGCTGTGGTGAGACAGCAGTGAAGCTCTGTGAGCTCTGCTGTGGTGAGACAGCAGTGAGTGGGCTCTGTGAGCTCTGCTGTGGTGAGACAGCAGTGAGGCTCTGAGCTCTGCTGTGGTGAGACAGCAGTGAGGCTCTGTGAGCTCTGATGTGGTGAGACAGCAGTGAGGCTCTGAGCTCTGCTGTGGTGAGACAGCAGTGAGGCCCTGAGCTCTGCTGTGGTGAGACAGCAGTGAGGCCCTGAGCTCTGCTGTGGTGAGACAGCAGTGAGGTCCTGAGCTCTTCTGTGGTGAGATAGCAGTGAGGCCCCGAGCTCTGCTGTGGTGAGACAGCAGTGAGTGGGCGCTGTGAGCTCTGCTGTGGTGAGACAGCAGTGAGGCCCCGAGCTCTGCTGTGGTGAGACAGCAGTGATTGGGCTCTGTGAGCTCTGCTGTGGTGAGACAGCAGAGAGTGGGCTCCCTGAGCTCTGCTGTGGTAAGACAGCAGTGAGGCTCTGTGAGCTCTGCTGTAGTGAGAGCAGTGAGTGGGCTTTGTGAGCTCTGCTGTGGTGAGACAGCAGTGAGTGGGCCCTGTGAGCTCTGCTGTGGTGAGACAGCAGTGAGTGGGCTCTGTGAGCTCTGCTGTGATGAGACAGCAGTGAGTGGGCTCTGTGAGCTCTGCTGTGGTGAGACAGCAGTGAGTGGGCTCTGTGAGCTCTGCTGTGATGAGACAGCAGTGAGTCGGCTCTGTGAGCTCTGCTGTGGTGAGAGCAGTGAGTGGGCTCTGAGCTCTGCTGTGGTGAGACAGCAGTGAGGCTCTGAGCTCTGCTGTGGCGAGACAGCAGTGAGGCTCTGTGAGCTCTGCTGTGGTGAGACAGCAGTGAGGCTCTGTGAGCTCTGCTGTGGTGAGACAGCAGTGAGGCTCTGAGCTCTGCTGTGATGAGACAGCAGTGAGTGGGCTCTGTGAGCTCTGCTGTGGTGAGACAGCAGTGAGACTCTGAGCTCTGCTGTGGTGAGACAGCAGTGAGTCGGCTCTGAGCTCTGCTGTGATGAGACAGCAGTGAGTGGGCTCTGTGAGCTCTGCTGTGGTGAGACAGCAGTGAGACTCTGAGCTCTGCTGTGGTGAGACAGCAGTGAGTAGGCTCTGAGCTCTGCTGTGATGAGACAGCAGTGAGTGGGCTCTGTGAGCTCTGCTGTGGTGAGACAGCAGTGAGACTCTGAGCTCTGCTGTGGTGAGACAGCAGTGAGTCGGCTCTGTGAGCTCTGCTGTGGTGAGACAGAAGTGAGGCTCTGAGCTCTGCTGTGGTGAGACAGAAGTGAGGCTCTGAGCTCTGCTGTGGTGAGACAGCAGTGAGGCTCTGAGCTCTGCTGTGGCGAGACAGCAGTGAGGCTCTGTGAGCTCTGCTGTGGTGAGAGCAGTGAGTGGGCTCTGAGCTCTGCTGTGATGAGACAGCAGTGAGTGGGCTCTGTGAGCTCTGCTGTGGTGAGACAGCAGTTAGACTCTGAGCTCTGCTGTGGTGAGACAGCAGTGAGTCGGCTCTGTGAGCTCTGCTGTGGTGAGACAGCAGTGAGACTCTGAGCTCTGCTGTGGTGAGACAGCAGTGAGTCGGCTCTGTGAGCTCTGCTGTGGCGAGACAGGAGTGAGGCTCTGTGAGCTCTGCTGTGGTGAGACAGCAGTGAGTGGGCTCTGTGAGCTCTGCTGTGGTGAGACAGCAGTGAGGCTCTGAGCTCTGCTGTGGTGAGACAGCAGTGAGTGGGCTCTGTGAGCTCTGCTGTGGTGAGACAGAAGTGAGGCTCTGAGCTCTGCTGTGGTGAGACAGAAGTGAGGCTCTGAGCTCTGCTGTGGTGAGACAGCAGTGAGTGGGCTCTGTGAGCTCTGCTGTGGTGAGAGCAGTGAGTGGGCTCTGTGAGCTCTGCTGTGGTGAGACAGCAGTAAGGCTCTGAGCTCTGCTGTGGTGAGACAGCAGTGAGTGGGCTCTGTGAGCTCTGCTGTGGTAAGACAGCAGTGAGGCTCAGAGCTCTGCTGTGGTGAGACAGCAGTGAGTCGGCTCTGTGAGCTCTGCTGTGGTGAGACAGCAGTGAGTGGGCTCTGTGAGCTCTGCTGTGGTAAGACAGCAGTGAGGCTATGAGCTCTGCTGTGGTGAGACAGCAGTGAGTCTGCTCTGTGAGCTCTGCTGTGGTGAGACAGCAGTGAGTGGGCTCTGTGAGCTATGCTGTGGTGAGACAGCAGTGAGGCTCTGAGCTCTGCTGTGGTGAGACAGCAGTGAGTGGGCTCTGTGAGCTCTGCTGTGGTGAGACAGCAGTGAGTGGGCTCTGTGAGCTCTGCTGTGGTGAGACAGCAGTGAGGCTCTGAGCTCTGCTGTGGTGAGACAGCAGTGAAGCTCTGTGAGCTCTGCTGTGGTGAGACAGCAGTGAGGCTCTGAGCTCTGCTGTGGTGAGACAGCAGTGAGTCGGCTCTGTGAGCTCTGCTGTGGTGAGTGCAGTGAGTGGGCTCTGTGAGCTCTGCTGTGGTGAGACAGCAGTAAGGCTCTGAGCTCTGCTGTGGTGAGACAGCATTGAGTGGGCTCTGTGAGCTCTGCTGTGGTAAGACAGCAGTGAGGCTCTGAGCTCTGCTGTGGTGAGACAGAAGTGAGTCGGCTCTGTGAGCTCTGCTGTGGTGAGACAGCAGTCAGTGGGCTCTGTGAGCTCTGCTGTGGTAAGACAGCAGTGAGGCTCTGAGCTCTGCTGTGGGGAGACAGCAGTGAGTCTGCTCTGTGAGCTCTGCTGTGGTGAGACAGCAGTGAGTGGGCTCTGTGAGCTCTGCTGTGGTGAGACAGCAGTGAGTGGGCTCTGTGAGCTCTGCTGTGGTGAGACAGCAGTGAGGCTCTGAGCTCTGCTGTGGTGAGACAGCAGTGAAGCTCTGTGAGCTCTGCTGTGGTGAGACAGCAGTGAGTGGGCTCTGTGAGCTCTGCTGTGGTGAGACAGCAGTGAGGCTCTGAGCTCTGCTGTGGTGAGACAGCAGTGAGGCTCTGTGAGCTCTGATGTGGTGAGACAGCAGTGAGGCTCTGAGCTCTGCTGTGGTGAGACAGCAGTGAGGCTCTGAGCTCTGCTGTGGTGAGACAGCAGTGAGGCCCTGAGCTCTGCTGTTGTGAGACAGCAGTGAGGCCCTGAGCTCTGCTGTGGTGAGACAGCAGTGAGGCCCTGAGCTCTGCTGTGGTGAGATAGCAGTGAGGCCCTGAGCTCTGCTGTGGTGAGACAGCAGTGAGGCCCTGAGCTCTGCTGTGGTGAGACAGCAGTGAGTGGGCTCTGTGAGCTCTGCTATGGTGAGACAGCAGTGAGTGGGCTCTGTGAGCTCTGCTGTGGTGAGACAGCAGAGAGTGGGCTCCCTGAGCTCTGCTGTGGTAAGACAGCAGTGAGGCTCTGTGAGCTCTGCTGTGGTGAGAGCAGTGAGTGGGCTTTGTGAGCTCTGCTGTGGTGAGACAGCAGTGAGTGGGCCCTGTGAGCTCTGCTGTGGTGAGACAGCAGTGAGTGGGCTCTGTGAGCTCTGCTGTGATGAGACAGCTGTGAGTGGGCTCTGTGAGCTCTGCTGTGGTGAGACAGCAGTGAGTGGGCTCTGTGAGCTCTGCTGTGATGAGACAGCAGTGAGTCGGCTCTGTGAGCTCTGCTGTGGTGAGAGCAGTGAGTGGGCTCTGAGCTCTGCTGTGGTGAGACAGCAGTGAGGCTCTGAGCTCTGCTGTGTCGAGACAGCAGTGAGGCTCTGTGAGCTCTGCTGTGGTGAGACAGCAGTGAGGCTCTGTGAGCTCTGCTGTGGTGAGACAGCAGTGAGGCTCTGAGCTCTGCTGTGATGAGACAGCAGTGAGTGGGCTCTGTGAGCTCTGCTGTGGTGAGACAGCAGTGAGACTCTGAGCTCTGCTGTGGTGAGACAGCAGTGAGCCGGCTCTGAGCTCTGCTGTGATGAGACAGCAGTGAGTGAGCTCTGTGAGCTCTGCTGTGGTGAGACAGCAGTGAGACTCTGAGCTCTGCTGTGGTGAGACAGCAGTGAGACTCTGAGCTCTGCTGTGGTGAGACAGCAGTGAGTAGGCTCTGAGCTCTGCTGTGATGAGACAGCAGTGAGTGGGCTCTGTGAGCTCTGCTGTGGTGAGACAGCAGTGAGACTCTGAGCTCTGCTGTGGTGAGACAGCAGTGAGTCGGCTCTGTGAGCTCTGCTGTGGTGAGACAGCAGTGAGGCTCTGAGCTCTGCTGTGGCGAGACAGCAGTGAGGCTCTGTGAGCTCTGCTGTGGTGAGAGCAGTGAGTGGGCTCTGAGCTCTGCTGTGATGAGACAGCAGTGAGTGGGCTCTGTGAGCTCTGCTGTGGTGAGACAGCAGTTAGACTCTGAGCTCTGCTGTGGTGAGACAGCAGTGAGTCGGCTCTGTGAGCTCTGCTGTGGTGAGACAGCAGTGAGACTCTGAGCTCTGCTGTGGTGAGACAGCAGTGAGTCGGCTCTGTGAGCTCTGCTGTGGCGAGACAGCAGTGAGGCTCTGTGAGCTCTGCTGTGGTGAGACAGCAGTGAGTGGGCTCTGTGAGCTCTGCTGTGGTTAGACAGCAGTGAGATTCTGAGCTCTGCTGTGGTGAGACAGCAGTGAGTGGGCTCTGTGAGCTCTGCTGTGGTGAGACAGAAGTGAGGCTCTGAGCTCTGCTGTGGTGAGACAGAAGTGAGGCTCTGAGCTCTGCTGTGGTGAGACAGCAGTGAGTGGGCTCTGTGAGCTCTGCTGTGGTGAGAGCAGTGAGTGGGCTCTGTGAGCTCTGCTGTGGTGAGACAGCAGTAAGGCTCTGAGCTCTGCTGTGGTGAGACAGCAGTGAGTGGGCTCTGTGAGCTCTGCTGTGGTAAGACAGCAGTAAGGCTCTGAGCTCTGCTGTGGTGAGACAGCAGTGAGTCGGCTCTGTGAGCTCTGCTGTGGTGAGACAGCAGTGAGTGGGCTCTGTGAGCTCTGCTGTGGTAAGACAGCAGTGAGGCTCTGAGCTCTGCTGTGGTGAGACAGCAGTGAGTCTGCTCTGTGAGCTCTGCTGTGGTGAGACAGCAGTGAGTCGGCTCTGTGAGCTATGCTGTGGTGAGACAGCAGTGAGGCTCTGAGCACTGCTGTGGTGAGACAGCAGTGAGTGGGCTCTGTGAGCTCTGCTGTGGTGAGACAGCAGTGAGTGGGCTCTGTGAGCTCTGCTGTGGTGAGACAGCAGTGAGGCTCTGAGCTCTGCTGTGGTGAGACAGCAGTGAAGCTCTGTGAGCTCTGCTGTGGTGAGACAGCAGTGAGGCTATGAGCTCTGCTGTGGTGAGACAGCAGTGAGTCGGCTCTGTGACCTCTGCTGTGGTTAGTGCAGTGAGTGGGCTCTGTGAGCTCTGCTGTGGTGAGACAGCAGTAAGGCTCTGAGCTCTGCTGTGGTGAGACAGCAGTGAGTGGGCTCTGTGAGCTCTGCTGTGGTAAGACAGCAGTGAGGCTCTGAGCTCTGCTGTGGTGAGACAGCAGTGAGTCGGCTCTGTGAGCTCTGCTGTGGTGAGACAGCAGTCAGTGGGCTCTGTGAGCTCTGCTGTGGTAAGACAGCAGTGAGGCTCTGAGCTCTGCTGTGGTGAGACAGCAGTGAGTCTGCTCTGTGAGCTCTGCTGTGGTGAGACAGCAGTGAGTGGGCTCTGTGAGCTATGCTGTGGCGAGACAGCAGTGAGGCTCCGAGCTCTGCTGTGGTGAGACAGCAGTGAGTGGGCTCTGTGAGCTCTGCTGTGGTGAGACAGCAGTGAGTGGGCTCTGTGAGCTCTGCTGTGGTGAGACAGCAGTGAGGCTCTGAGCTCTGCTGTGGTGAGACAGCAGTGAAGCTCTGTGAGCTCTGCTGTGGTGAGACAGCAGTGAGTGGGCTCTGTGAGCTCTGCTGTGGTGAGACAGCAGTGAGGCTCTGAGCTCTGCTGTGGTGAGACAGCAGTGAGGCTCTGAGCTCTGCTGTGGTGAGACAGCAGTGAGTGGGCTCTGTGAGCTCTGCTGTGGTGAGACAGCAGTGAAGCTCTGTGAGCTCTGCTGTGGTGAGACAGCGGTGAGTGGGCTCTGTGAGCTCAGCTGTGTTGAGACAGCAGTGAGTGGGCTCTGTGAGCTCTGCTGTGGTGAGACAGCAGTGAGTGGGCTCTGAGCTCTGCTGTGATGAGACAGCAGTGAGTCGGCTCTGTGAGCTCTGCTGTGATGAGACATCAGTGAGGCTCTGAGCTCTGCTGTGGTGAGACAGCAGTGAGTGGGCTCTGTGAGCTCTGCTGTGGTGAGACAGCAGTGAGTGGGCTCTGTGAGCTCTGCTGTGATGAGATAGCAGTGAGTCGGCTCTGTGAGCTCTGCTGTGGTGAGACAGCAGTGAGTGGGCTCTGTGAGCTCTGCTGTGGTGACGCAGCAGAGAGTGGGCTCTGAGCTCTGCTGTGGGGAAACAGCAGTGAGTGAGCTCTGTGAGCTCTGCTGTGGTGAGACAGCAGTGAGGCCTTGAGCTCTGCTGTGGTGAGACAGCAGTGAGGCCCCGAGCTCTGCTGTGGTGAGACAGCAGTGAGTGGGCTCTGTGAGCTCTGCTGTGATGAGACAGCAGTGAGGCTCTGAGCTCTGCTGTGGTGAGAGCAGTGAGTGGGCTCTGTGAGCTCTGCTGTGGTGAGACAGCAGTGAGTGGGCTCTGTGAGCTCAGCTGTGGTGAGACAGCAGTGAGGCCCTGAGCTCTGCTGTGGTGAGACAGCAGTGAATCAGCTCTGTGAGCTCTGCTGTGGTGAGACAGCAGTGAGGCTCTGAGCTCTGCTGTGGTGAGACAGCAGTGAGTGGGCTCTGTGAGCTCTGCTGTGGTGAGACAGCAGTGAAGCTCTGTGAGCTCTGCTGTGGTGAGACAGCAGTGAGTGGGCTCTGTGAGCTCTGCTGTGGTGAGACAGCAGTGAAGCTCTGAGCTCTGCTGTGGTGAAACAGCAGTGAGTGGGCTCTGTGAGCTCTGCTGTGGTGAGACAGCGGTGAGTGGGCTCTGTGAGCTCTGCTGTGGTGAGACAGCAGTGAGTGGGCTCTGTGAGCTCTGATGCAGTGAGACAGCAGTGAGTGGGCTCTGTGAGCTCTGCTATGGTGAGACAGAAGTGAGGCTCTGAGCTCTGCTGTGGTGAGACAGAAGTGAGGCTCTGAGCTCTGCTGTGGTGAGACAGCAGTGAGTGGGCTCTGTGAGCTCTGCTGTGGTGAGAGCAGTGAGTGGGCTCTGTGAGCTCTGCTGTGGTGAGACAGCAGTGAGGCTCCGAGCTCTGCTGTGGTGAGACAGCAGTGAGTGGGCTCTGTGAGCTCTGCTGTGGTGAGACAGCAGTGAGTGGGCTCTGTGAGCTCTGATGCAGTGAGACAGCAGTGAGTGGGCTCTGTGAGCTCTGCTATGGTGAGACAGAAGGGAGGCTCTGAGCTCTGCTGTGGTGAGACAGAAGTGAGGCTCTGAGCTCTGCTGTGGTGAGACAGCAGTGAGTGGGCTCTGTGAGCTCTGCTGTGGTGAGAGCAGTGAGTGGGCTCTGTGAGCTCTGCTGTGGTGAGACAGCAGTAAGGCTCTGAGCTCTGCTGTGGTGAGACAGCAGTGAGTGGGCTCTGTGAGCTCTGCTGTGGTAAGACAGCAGTAAGGCTCTGAGCTCTGCTGTGGTGAGACAGCAGTGAGTCGGCTCTGTGAGCTCTGCTGTGGTGAGACAGCAGTGAGTGGGCTCTGTGAGCTCTGCTGTGGTAAGACAGCAGTGAGGCTCTGAGCTCTGCTGTGGTGAGACAGCAGTGAGTCTGCTCTGTGAGCTCTGCTGTGGTGAGACAGCAGTGAGTGGGCTCTGTGAGCTATGCTGTGGTGAGACAGCAGTGAGGCTCTGAGCTCTGCTGTGGTGAGACAGCAGTGAGTGGGCTCTGTGAGCTCTGCTGTGGTGAGACAGCAGTGAGTGGGCTCTGTGAGCTCTGATGCAGTGAGACAGCAGTGAGTGGGCTCTGTGAGCTCTGCTATGGTGAGACAGAAGTGAGGCTCTGAGCTCTGCTGTGGTGAGACAGCAGTGAGTGGGCTCTGTGAGCTCTGCTGTGGTGAGAGCAGTGAGTGGGCTCTGTGAGCTCTGCTGTGGTGAGACAGCAGTGAGGCTCCGAGCTCTGCTGTGGTGAGACAGCAGTGAGTGGGCTCTGTGAGCTCTGCTGTGGTGAGACAGCAGTGAGTGGGCTCTGTGAGCTCTGATGCAGTGAGACAGCAGTGAGTGGGCTCTGTGAGCTCTGCTATGGTGAGACAGAAGTGAGGCTCTGAGCTCTGCTGTGGTGAGACAGAAGTGAGGCTCTGAGCTCTGCTGTGGTGAGACAGCAGTGAGTGGGCTCTGTGAGCTCTGCTGTGGTGAGAGCAGTGAGTGGGCTCTGTGAGCTCTGCTGTGGTGAGACAGCAGTAAGGCTCTGAGCTCTGCTGTGGTGAGACAGCAGTGAGTGGGCTCTGTGAGCTCTGCTGTGGTAAGACAGCAGTAAGGCTCTGAGCTCTGCTGTGGTGAGACAGCAGTGAGTCGGCTCTGTGAGCTCTGCTGTGGTGAGACAGCAGTGAGTGGGCTCTGTGAGCTCTGCTGTGGTAAGACAGCAGTGAGGCTCTGAGCTCTGCTGTGGTGAGACAGCAGTGAGTCTGCTCTGTGAGCTCTGCTGTGGTGAGACAGCAGTGAGTGGGCTCTGTGAGCTATGCTGTGGTGAGACAGCAGTGAGGCTCTGAGCTCTGCTGTGGTGAGACAGCAGTGAGTGGGCTCTGTGAGCTCTGCTGTGGTGAGACAGCAGTGAGTGGGCTCTGTGAGCTCTGCTGTGGTGAGACAGCAGTGAGGCTCTGAGCTCTGCTGTGGTGAGACAGCAGTGAGTCGGCTCTGTGACCTCTGCTGTGGTGAGTGCAGTGAGTGGGCTCTGTGAGCTCTGCTGTGGTGAGACAGCAGTAAGGCTCTGAGCTCTGCTGTGGTGAGACAGCAGTGAGTGGGCTCTGTGAGCTCTGTTGTGGTAAGACAGCAGTGAGGCTCTGAGCTCTGCTGTGGTGAGACAGCAGTGAGTCGGCTCTGTGAGCTCTGCTGTGGTGAGACAGCAGTCAGTGGGCTCTGTGAGCTCTGCTGTGGTAAGACAGCAGTGAGGCTCTGAGCTCTGCTGTGGTGAGACAGCAGTGAAACTGCTCTGTGAGCTCTGCTGTGGTGAGACAGCAGTGACTGGGCTCTGTGAGCTATGCTGTGGCGAGACAGCAGTGAGGCTCTGAGCTCTGCTGTGGTGAGACAGCAGTGAGTGGGCTCTGTGAGCTCTGCTGTGGTGAGACAGCAGTGAGTGGGCTCTGTGAGCTCTGCTGTGGTGAGACAGCAGTGAGGCTCTGAGCTCTGCTGTGGTGAGACAGCAGTGAAGCTCTGTGAGCTCTGCTGTGGTGAGACAGCAGTGAGTGGGCTCTGTGAGCTCTGCTGTGGTGAGACAGCAGTGAGGCTCTGAGCTCTGCTGTGGTGAGACAGCAGTGAGGCTCTGAGCTCTGCTGTGGTGAGACAGCAGTGAGGCTCTGAGCTCTGCTGTGGTGAGACAGCAGTGAGTGGGCTCTGTGAGCTCTGCTGTGGTGAGACAGCAGTGAATCTCTGTGAGCTCTGCTGTGGTGAGACAGCGGTGAGTGGGCTCTGTGAGCTCTGCTGTGGTGAGACAGCAGTGAGTGGGCTCTGTGAGCTCTGCTGTGGTGAGACAGCAGTGAGTGGGCTTTGAGCTCTGCTGTGATGAGACAGCAGTGAGTCGGCTCTGTGAGCTCTGCTGTGATGAGACAGCAGTGAGGCTCTGAGCTCTGCTGTGGTGAGACAGCAGTGAGTGGGCTCTGTGAGCTCTGCTGTGGTGAGACAGCAGTGAGTGGGCTCTGTGAGCTCTGCTGTGATGAGATAGCAGTGAGTCGGCTCTGTGAGCTCTGCTGTGGTGAGACAGCAGTGAGTGGGCTCTGTGAGCTCTGCTGTGGTGACGCAGCAGAGAGTGGGCTCTGAGCTCTGCTGTGGGGAAACAGCAGTGAGTGAGCTCTGTGAGCTCTGCTGTGGTGAGACAGCAGTGAGGCCTTGAGCTCTGCTGTGGTGAGACAGCAGTGAGGCCCTGAGCTCTGCTGTGGTGAGACAGCAGTGAGTGGGCTCTGTGAGCTCTGCTGTGATGAGACAGCAGTGAGGCTCTGAGCTCTGCTGTGGTGAGAGCAGTGAGTGGGCTCTGTGAGCTCTGCTGTGGTGAGACAGCAGTGAGTGGGCTCTGTGAGCTCAGCTGTGGTGAGACAGCAGTGAGGCCCTGAGCTCTGCTGTGGTGAGACAGCAGTGAATCAGCTCTGTGAGCTCTGCTGTGGTGAGACAGCAGTGAGGCTCTGAGCTCTGCTGTGGTGAGAGCAGTGAGTGGGCTCTGTGAGCTCTGCTGTGGTGAGACAGCAGTGAGTGGGCTCTGTGAGCTCTGCTGTGGTGAGACAGCAGTGAAGCTCTGTGAGCTCTGCTGTGGTGAGACAGCAGTGAGTGGGCTCTGTGAGCTCTGCTGTGGTGAGACAGCAGTGACTGGGCTCTGAGCTCTGCTGTGATGAGACAGCAGTGAGTCGGCTCTGTGAGCTCTGCTGTGATGAGACAGCAGTGAGGCTCCGAGCTCTGCTGTGGTGAGACAGCAGTGAGTGGGCTCTGTGAGCTCTGCTGTGGTGAGACAGCAGTGAGTGGGCTCTGTGAGCTCTGATGCAGTGAGACAGCAGTGAGTGGGCTCTGTGAGCTCTGCTATGGTGAGACAGCAGTGAGTGGGCTCTGTGAGCTCTGCTGTGGTGAGACAGCAGTGAGTGTGCTCTGTGAGCTCTGCTGTGGTGAGACAGCAGTGAGTGGGCTCTGAGAGCTCTGCTGTGATGTGACAGCAGTGAGTCAGCTCTGTGAGCTCTGCTGTGGTGAGACAGCAGTGAGTGGGCTCTGTGACCTCTGCTGTGGTGAGACAGCAGCGAGGCTCTGTGAGCTCTGCTGTGGTGAGAGCAGTGAGTGGGCTTTGTGAGCTCTGCGGTGGTGAGACAGCAGTGAGGCTCTGAGCTCTGCTGTGATGAGATAGCAGTGAGTGGGCTCTGAGCTCTGCTGTGGTGAGACAGAAGTGAGGCTCTGTGAGCTCTGCTGTGATGTGACAGCAGTGAGTCAGCTCTGTGAGCTCTGCTGTGGTGAGACAGCAGTGAGGCTCTGAGCTCTGCTGTGGTGAGACAGCAGTGAGTGGGCTCTGTGACCTCTGCTGTGGTGAGACAGCAGTGAGGCTCTGACCTCTGCTGTGGTGAGACAGCAGTGAGTGGGCTCTGTGAGCTCTGCTGTGGTGAGACAGCAGTGAGACTCTGAGCTCTGCTGTGGTGAGACAGCAGTGAGGCTCTGTGAGCTCTGCTGTGGTGAGACAGCAGTGAGTGGGCTCTGTGAGCTCTGCTGTGGTGAGACAGCAGTGAGTGGACTCTGTGAGCTCTGCTGTGGTGAGACAGCAGTGAGGCTCTGAGCTCTGCTGTGATGAGACAGCAGTGAGTGGGCTCTGTGAGCTCTGCTGTGGTGAGATAGCAGTGAGTGGGCTCTGTGAGCTCTGCTGTGGTGAGACAGCAGTGAGTGGGCTCTGTGAGCTCTGCTGTGGTGAGACAGCAGTGAGTGGGCTCTGTGAGCTCTGCTGTGGTGAGGCAGCGGTGAGTGGGCTCTGTGAGCTCTGCTGTGGTGAGACAGCAGTGAGTGGGCTCTGTGAGCTCTGCTGTGATGAGACAGCAGTGAGGCTCTGAGCTCTGCTGTGGTGAGACAGCAGTGAGTGGGCTCTGTGAGCTCTGCTGTGGTGAGATAGCAGTGAGGCTCTGAGCTCTGCTGTGGTGAGACAGCAGTGAGTGGGCTCTGTGACCTCTGCTGTGGTGAGACAGCAGTGAGGCTCTGTGAGCTCTGCTGTGGTGAGAGCAGTGAGTGGGCTCTGAGCTCTGCTGTGGTGAGACAGCAGTGAGGCTCTGAGCTCTGCTGTGATGGGACAGCAGTGAGCGGGCTCTGAGCTCTGCTGTGGTGAGACAGAAGTGAGGCTCTGTGAGCTCTGCTGTGGTGAGACATCAGTGAGTGGGCTCTGTGAGCTCTGCTGTGGTGAGACAGCAGTGAGGCTCTGAGCTCTGCTGTGGTGAGACAGCAGTGAGGCTCTGAGCTCTGCTGTGGTGAGACAGCAGTGAGGCCCTGAGCTCTGGTGTGGTGAGACAGCAGTGAGGCTCTGTGAGCTCTGCTGTGGTGAGACAGCAGTGAGGCTCTGAGCTCTGCTGTGGTGAGACAGCAGTGAGGCTCTGAGCTCTGCTGTGGTGAGACAGCAGTGAGGCTCTGAGCTCTGCTGTGGTGAGACAGCAGTGAGTGGGCTCTGTGAGCTCTGCTGTGGTGAGACAGCAGTGAAGCTCTGTGAGCTCTGCTGTGGTGAAACAGCAGTGAGTGGGCTCTGTGAGCTCTGCTGTGGTGAGACAGCGGTGAGTGAGCTCTGTGAGCTCTGCTGTGGTGAGACAGCAGTGAGTGGGCTCTGTGAGCTCTGCTGTGGTGAGACAGCAGTGAGTGGGCTCTGAGCTCTGCTGTGATGAGACAGCAGTGAGTCGGCTCTGTGAGCTCTGCTGTGATGAGACAGCAGTGAGGCTCTGAGCTCTGCTGTGGTGAGACAGCAGTGAGTGGGCTCTGTGAGCTCTGCTGTGGTGAGACAGCAGTGAGTGGGCTCTGTGAGCTCTGCTGTGATGAGACAGCAGTGAGTCGGCTCTGTGAGCTCTGCTGTGGTGAGACAGCAGTGAGTGGGCTCTGTGAGCTCTGCTGTGGTGACGCAGCAGAGAGTGGGCTCTGAGCTCTGCTGTGGGGAAACAGCAGTGAGTGAGCTCTGTGAGCTCTGCTGTGGTGAGACAGCAGTGAGGCCCTGAGCTCTGCTGTGGTGAGACAGCAGTGAGGCCCTGAGCTCTGCTGTGGTGAGACAGCAGTGAGTGGGCTCTGTGAGCTCTGCTGTGATGAGACAGCAGTGAGGCTCTGAGCTCTGCTGTGGTGAGAGCAGTGAGTGGGCTCTGTGAGCTCTGCTGTGGTGAGACAGCAGTGAGTGGGCTCTGTGAGCTCTGCTGTGGTGAGACAGCAGTGAGGCCCTGAGCTCTGCTGTGGTGAGACAGCAGTGAATCAGCTCTGTGAGCTCTGCTGTGGTGAGACAGCAGTGAGTGGGCTCTGTGAGCTCTGCTGTGGTGAGAGCAGTGAGTGGGCTCTGTGAGCTCTGCTGTGGTGAGACAGCAGTGAGTGGGCTCTGTGAGCTCTGCTGTGGTGAGACAGCAGTGAAGCTCTGTGAGCTCTGCTGTGGTGAGACAGCAGTGAGTGGGCTCTGTGAGCTCTGCTGTGGTGAGACAGCAGTGAAGCTCTGAGCTCTGCTGTGGTGAAACAGCAGTGAGTGGGCTCTGTGAGCTCTGCTGTGGTGAGACAGCGGTGAGTGGGCTCTGTGAGCTCTGCTGTGGTGAGACAGCAGTGAGTGGGCTCTGTGAGCTCTGCTGTGGTGAGACAGCAGTGAGTGGGCTCTGAGCTCTGCTGTGATGAGACAGCAGTGAGTCGGCTCTGTGAGCTCTGCTGTGATGAGACAGCAGTGAGGCTCTGAGCTCTGCTGTGGTGAGACAGTAGTGAGTGGGCTCTGTGAGCTCTGCTGTGGTGAGACAGCAGTGAGTGGGCTCTGTGAGCTCTGCTGTGGTGAGACAGCAGTGAGTGGGCTCTGTGAGCTCTGCTTTGGTGACGCAGCAGAGAGTGGGCTCTGAGCTCTGCTGTGGTGAAACAGCAGTGAGTGAGCTCTGTGAGCTCTGCTGTGGTGAGACAGCAGTGAGGCCCTGAGCTCTGCTGTGGTGAGACAGCAGTGAGGCCCTGAGCTCTGCTGTGGTGAGACAGCAGTGAGTGGTCTCTGTGAGCTCTGCTGTGATGAGACAGCAGTGAGTGGGCTCTGTGAGCTCTGCTGTGGTGAGACAGCAGTGAGAGGGCTCTGTGAGCTCTGATGCAGTGAGACAGCAGTGAGTGGGCTCTGTGAGCTCTGCTATGGTGAGACAGCAGTGAGTGGGCTCTGTGAGCTCTGCTGTGGTGAGACAGCAGTGAGTGGGCTCTGTGAGCTCTGCTGTGGTGAGACAGCAGTGAGTGGGCTCTGAGAGCTCTGCTGTGATGTGACAGCAGTGAGTCAGCTCTGTGAGCTCTGCTGTGGTGAGACAGCAGTGAGGCTCTGAGCTCTGCTGTGGTGAGACAGCAGTGAGTGGGCTCTGTGACCTCTGCTGTGGTGTGACAGCAGTGAGGCTCTGTGAGCTCTGCTGTGGTGAGAGCAGTGAGTGGGCTTTGTGAGCTCTGCGGTGGTGAGACAGCAGTGATGCTCTGAGCTCTGCTGTGATGAGATAGCAGTGAGTGGGCTCTGAGCTCTGCTGTGGTGAGACAGAAGTGAGGCTCTGTGAGCTCTGCTGTGATGTGACAGCAGTGAGTCAGCTCTGTGAGCTCTGCTGTGGTGAGACAGCAGTGAGGCTCTGAGCTCTGCTGTGGTGAGACAGCAGTGAGTGGGCTCTGTGACCTCTGCTGTGGTGAGACAGCAGTGAGTGGGCTCTGTGAGCTCTGCTGTGGTGAGACAGCAGTGAGGCTCTGTGAGCTCTGCTGTGGTGAGACAGCAGTGAGTGGGCTCTGTGAGCTCTGCTGTGGTGAGACAGCAGTGAGTGGACCATGTGAGCTCTGCTGTGGTGAGACAGCAGTGAGGCTCTGAGCTCTGCTGTGATGAGACAGCAGTGAGTGGGCTCTGTAAGCTCTGCTGTGGTGAGACAGCAGTGAGTGGGCTCTGTGAGCTCTGCTGTGGTGAGACAGCAGTGAGTGGGCTCTGTGAGCTCTGCTGTGGTGAGACAGCAGTGAGTGGGCTCTGTGAGCTCTGCTGTGGTGAGGCAGCGGTGAGTGGGCTCTGTGAGCTCTGCTGTGGTGAGACAGCAGTGAGTGGGCTCTGTGAGCTCTGCTGTGATGAGACAGCAGTGAGTCGGCTCTGTGAGCTCTGCTGTGGTGAGAGCAGTGAGTGGGCTCTGTGCTCTGCTGTGGTGAGACAGCAGTGAGGCTCTGAGCTCTGCTGTGGCGAGACAGCAGTGAGGCTCTGTGAGCTCTGCTGTGGTGAGACAGCAGTGAGGCTCTGTGAGCTCTGCTGTGGTGAGACAGCAGTGAGGCTCTGAGCTCTGCTGTGATGAGACAGCAGTGAGTGGGCTCTGTGAGCTCTGCTGTGGTGAGACAGCAGTGAGACTCTGAGCTCTGCTGTGGTGAGACAGCAGTGAGTCGGCTCTGAGCTCTGCTGTGATGAGACAGCAGTGAGTGGGCTCTGTGAGCTCTGCTGTGGTGAGACAGCAGTGAGACTCTGAGCTCTGCTGTGGTGAGACAGCAGTGAGTCGGCTCTGTGAGCTCTGCTGTGCTGAGACAGCAGTGAGGCTCTGAGCTCTGCTGTGGCGAGACAGCAGTGAGGCTCTGTGAGCTCTGCTGTGGTGAGAGCAGTGAGTGGGCTCTGAGCTCTGCTGTGATGAGACAGCAGTGAGTGGGCTCTGTGAGCTCTGCTGTGGTGAGACAGCAGTGAGTGGGCTCTGTGAGCTTTGCTGTGGTAAGACAGCAGTGAGGCTCTGAGCTCTGCTGTGGTGAGACAGCAGTGAGTCTGCTCTGTGAGCTCTGCTGTGGTGAGACAGCAGTGAGTGGGCTCTGTGAGCTATGCTGTGGTGAGACAGCAGTGAGGCTCTGAGCTCTGCTGTGGTGAGACAGCAGTGAGTGGGCTCTGTGAGCTCTGCTGTGGTGAGACAGCAGTGAGTGGGCTCTGTGAGCTCTGCTGTGGTGAGACAGCAGTGAGACTCTGAGCTCTGCTGTGGTGAGACAGCAGTGAGTCGGCTCTGTGAGCTCTGCTGTGCTGAGACAGCAGTGAGGCTCTGAGCTCTGCTGTGGCGAGACAGCAGTGAGGCTCTGTGAGCTCTGCTGTGGTGAGAGCAGTGAGTGGGCTCTGAGCTCTGCTGTGATGAGACAGCAGTGAGTGGGCTCTGTGAGCTCTGCTGTGGTGAGACAGCAGTGAGTGGGCTCTGTGAGCTTTGCTGTGGTAAGACAGCAGTGAGGCTCTGAGCTCTGCTGTGGTGAGACAGCAGTGAGTCTGCTCTGTGAGCTCTGCTGTGGTGAGACAGCAGTGAGTGGGCTCTGTGAGCTATGCTGTGGTGAGACAGCAGTGAGGCTCTGAGCTCTGCTGTGGTGAGACAGCAGTGAGTGGGCTCTGTGAGCTCTGCTGTGGTGAGACGGCAGTGAGTGGGCTCTGTGAGCTCTGCTGTGGTGAGACAGCAGTGAGGCTCTGAGCTCTGCTGTGGTGAGACAGCAGTGAAGCTCTGTGAGCTCTGCTGTGGTGAGACAGCAGTGAGGCTCTGAGCTCTGCTGTGGTGAGACAGCAGTGAGTCGGCTCTGTGAGCTCTGCTGTGGTGAGTGCAGTGAGTGGGCTCTGTGAGCTCTGCTGTGGTGAGACAGCAGTAAGGCTCTGAGCTCTGCTGTGGTGAGACAGCAGTGAGTGGGCTCTGTGAGCTCTGCTGTGGTAAGACAGCAGTGAGGCTCTGAGCTCTGCTGTGGCGAGACAGTAGTGAGTCGGCTCTGTGAGCTCTGCTGTGGTGAGACAGCAGTCAGTGGGCTCTGTGAGCTCTGCTGTGGTAAGACAGCAGTGAGGCTCTGAGCTCTGCTGTGGTGAGACAGCAGTGAGTCTGCTCTGTGTGCTCTGCTGTGGTGAGACAGCAGTGAGTGGGCTCTGTGAGCTATGCTGTGGTGAGACAGCAGGGAGGCTCGAGGCTCTGCTGTGGTGAGACAGCAGTGAGTGGGCTCTGTGAGCTCTGCTGTGGTGAGACAGCAGTGAGTGGGCTCTGTGAGCTCTGCTGTGGTGAGACAGCAGTGAGGCTCTGAGCTCTGCTGTGGTGAGACAGCAGTGAAGCTCTGTGAGCTCTGCTGTGGTGAGACAGCAGTGAGTGGGCTCTGTGAGCTCTGCTGTGGTGAGACAGCAGTGAGGCTCTGAGCTCTGCTGTGGTGAGACAGCAGTGAGGCTCTGGGAGCTCTGATGTGGTGAGACAGCAGTGAGGCTCTGAGCTCTGCTGTGGTGAGACAGCAGTGAGTCGGCTCTGTGAGCTCTGCTGTGGTGAGACAGCAGTGAGACTCTGAGCTCTGCTGTGGTGAGACAGCAGTGAGTCGGCTCTGTGAGCTCTGCTGTGGCGAGACAGCAGTGAGGCTCTGTGAGCTCTGCTGTGGTGAGACAGCAGTGAGTGGGCTCTGTGAGCTCTGCTGTGGTTAGACAGCAGTGAGATTCTGAGCTCTGCTGTGGTGAGACAGCAGTGAGTGGGCTCTGTGAGCTCTGCTGTGGTGAGACAGAAGTGAGGCTCTGAGCTCTGCTGTGGTGAGACAGAAGTGAGGCTCTGAGCTCTGCTGTGGTGAGACAGCAGTGAGTGGGCTCTGTGAGCTCTGCTGTGGTGAGAGCAGTGAGTGGGCTCTGTGAGCTCTGCTGTGGTGAGACAGCAGTAAGGCTCTGAGCTCTGCTGTGGTGAGACAGCAGTGAGTGGGCTCTGTGAGCTCTGCTGTGGTAAGACAGCAGTAAGGCTCTGAGCTCTGCTGTGGTGAGACAGCAGTGAGTCGGCTCTGTGAGCTCTGCTGTGGTGAGACAGCAGTGAGTGGGCTCTGTGAGCTCTGCTGTGGTAAGACAGCAGTGAGGCTCTGAGCTCTGCTGTGGTGAGACAGCAGTGAGTCTGCTCTGTGAGCTCTGCTGTGGTGAGACAGCAGTGAGTCGGCTCTGTGAGCTATGCTGTGGTGAGACAGCAGTGAGGCTCTGAGCACTGCTGTGGTGAGACAGCAGTGAGTGGGCTCTGTGAGCTCTGCTGTGGTGAGACAGCAGTGAGTGGGCTCTGTGAGCTCTGCTGTGGTGAGACAGCAGTGAGGCTCTGAGCTCTGCTGTGGTGAGACAGCAGTGAAGCTCTGTGAGCTCTGCTGTGGTGAGACAGCAGTGAGGCTATGAGCTCTGCTGTGGTGAGACAGCAGTGAGTCGGCTCTGTGACCTCTGCTGTGGTGAGTGCAGTGAGTGGGCTCTGTGAGCTCTGCTGTGGTGAGACAGCAGTAAGGCTCTGAGCTCTGCTGTGGTGAGACAGCAGTGAGTCGGCTCTGTGAGCTCTGCTGTGGTGAGACAGCAGTGAGTGGGCTCTGTGAGCTCTGCTGTGGTAAGACAGCAGTGAGGCTCTGAGCTCTGCTGTGGTGAGACAGCAGTGAGTCTGCTCTGTGAGCTCTGCTGTGGTGAGACAGCAGTGAGTCGGCTCTGTGAGCTATGCTGTGGTGAGACAGCAGTGAGGCTCTGAGCACTGCTGTGGTGAGACAGCAGTGAGTGGGCTCTGTGAGCTCTGCTGTGGTGAGACAGCAGTGAGTGGGCTCTGTGAGCTCTGCTGTGGTGAGACAGCAGTGAGGCTCTGAGCTCTGCTGTGGTGAGACAGCAGTGAAGCTCTGTGAGCTCTGCTGTGGTGAGACAGCAGTGAGGCTATGAGCTCTGCTGTGGTGAGACAGCAGTGAGTCGGCTCTGTGACCTCTGCTGTGGTGAGTGCAGTGAGTGGGCTCTGTGAGCTCTGCTGTGGTGAGACAGCAGTAAGGCTCTGAGCTCTGCTGTGGTGAGACAGCAGTGAGTGGGCTCTGTGAGCTCTGCTGTGGTAAGACAGCAGTGAGGCTCTGAGCTCTGCTGTGGTGAGACAGCAGTGAGTCGGCTCTGTGAGCTCTGCTGTGGTGAGACAGCAGTCAGTGGGCTCTGTGAGCTCTGCTGTGGTAAGACAGCAGTGAGGCTCTGAGCTCTGCTGTGGTGAGACAGCAGTGAGTCTGCTCTGTGAGCTCTGCTGTGGTGAGACAGCAGTGAGTGGGCTCTGTGAGCTATGCTGTGGCGAGACAGCAGTGAGGCTCCGAGCTCTGCTGTGGTGAGACAGCAGTGAGTGGGCTCTGTGAGCTCTGCTGTGGTGAGACAGCAGTGAGTGGGCTCTGTGAGCTCTGCTGTGGTGAGACAGCAGTGAGGCTCTGAGCTCTGCTGTGGTGAGACAGCAGTGAAGCTCTGTGAGCTCTGCTGTGGTGAGACAGCAGTGAGTGGGCTCTGTGAGCTCTGCTGTGGTGAGACAGCAGTGAGGCTCTGAGCTCTGCTGTGGTGAGACAGCAGTGAGGCTCTGAGCTCTGCTGTGGTGAGACAGCAGTGAGTGGGCTCTGTGAGCTCTGCTGTGGTGAGACAGCAGTGAAGCTCTGTGAGCTCTGCTGTGGTGAGACAGCGGTGAGTGGGCTCTGTGAGCTCAGCTGTGTTGAGACAGCAGTGAGTGGGCTCTGTGAGCTCTGCTGTGGTGAGACAGCAGTGAGTGGGCTCTGAGCTCTGCTGTGATGAGACAGCAGTGAGTCGGCTCTGTGAGCTCTGCTGTGATGAGACATCAGTGAGGCTCTGAGCTCTGCTGTGGTGAGACAGCAGTGAGTGGGCTCTGTGAGCTCTGCTGTGGTGAGACAGCAGTGAGTGGGCTCTGTGAGCTCTGCTGTGATGAGATAGCAGTGAGTCGGCTCTGTGAGCTCTGCTGTGGTGAGACAGCAGTGAGTGGGCTCTGTGAGCTCTGCTGTGGTGACGCAGCAGAGAGTGGGCTCTGAGCTCTGCTGTGGGGAAACAGCAGTGAGTGAGCTCTGTGAGCTCTGCTGTGGTGAGACAGCAGTGAGGCCTTGAGCTCTGCTGTGGTGAGACAGCAGTGAGGCCCTGAGCTCTGCTGTGGTGAGACAGCAGTGAGTGGGCTCTGTGAGCTCTGCTGTGATGAGACAGCAGTGAGGCTCTGAGCTCTGCTGTGGTGAGAGCAGTGAGTGGGCTCTGTGAGCTCTGCTGTGGTGAGACAGCAGTGAGTGGGCTCTGTGAGCTCAGCTGTGGTGAGACAGCAGTGAGGCCCTGAGCTCTGCTGTGGTGAGACAGCAGTGAATCAGCTCTGTGAGCTCTGCTGTGGTGAGACAGCAGTGAGGCTCTGAGCTCTGCTGTGGTGAGACAGCAGTGAGTGGGCTCTGTGAGCTCTGCTGTGGTGAGACAGCAGTGAAGCTCTGTGAGCTCTGCTGTGGTGAGACAGCAGTGAGTGGGCTCTGTGAGCTCTGCTGTGGTGAGACAGCAGTGAAGCTCTGAGCTCTGCTGTGGTGAAACAGCAGTGAGTGGGCTCTGTGAGCTCTGCTGTGGTGAGACAGCGGTGAGTGGGCTCTGTGAGCTCTGCTGTGGTGAGACAGCAGTGAGTGGGCTCTGTGAGCTCTGATGCAGTGAGACAGCAGTGAGTGGGCTCTGTGAGCTCTGCTATGGTGAGACAGAAGTGAGGCTCTGAGCTCTGCTGTGGTGAGACAGAAGTGAGGCTCTGAGCTCTGCTGTGGTGAGACAGCAGTGAGTGGGCTCTGTGAGCTCTGCTGTGGTGAGAGCAGTGAGTGGGCTCTGTGAGCTCTGCTGTGGTGAGACAGCAGTGAGGCTCCGAGCTCTGCTGTGGTGAGACAGCAGTGAGTGGGCTCTGTGAGCTCTGCTGTGGTGAGACAGCAGTGAGTGGGCTCTGTGAGCTCTGATGCAGTGAGACAGCAGTGAGTGGGCTCTGTGAGCTCTGCTATGGTGAGACAGAAGTGAGGCTCTGAGCTCTGCTGTGGTGAGACAGAAGTGAGGCTCTGAGCTCTGCTGTGGTGAGACAGCAGTGAGTGGGCTCTGTGAGCTCTGCTGTGGTGAGAGCAGTGAGTGGGCTCTGTGAGCTCTGCTGTGGTGAGACAGCAGTAAGGCTCTGAGCTCTGCTGTGGTGAGACAGCAGTGAGTGGGCTCTGTGAGCTCTGCTGTGGTAAGACAGCAGTAAGGCTCTGAGCTCTGCTGTGGTGAGACAGCAGTGAGTCGGCTCTCTGAGCTCTGCTGTGGTGAGACAGCAGTGAGTGGGCTCTGTGAGCTCTGCTGTGGTAAGACAGCAGTGAGGCTCTGAGCTCTGCTGTGGTGAGACAGCAGTGAGTCTGCTCTGTGAGCTCTGCTGTGGTGAGACAGCAGTGAGTGGGCTCTGTGAGCTATGCTGTGGTGAGACAGCAGTGAGGCTCTGAGCTCTGCTGTGGTGAGACAGCAGTGAGTGGGCTCTGTGAGCTCTGCTGTGGTGAGACAGCAGTGAGTGGGCTCTGTGAGCTCTGATGCAGTGAGACAGCAGTGAGTGGGCTCTGTGAGCTCTGCTATGGTGAGACAGAAGTGAGGCTCTGAGCTCTGCTGTGGTGAGACAGCAGTGAGTGGGCTCTGTGAGCTCTGCTGTGGTGAGAGCAGTGAGTGGGCTCTGTGAGCTCTGCTGTGGTGAGACAGCAGTGAGGCTCCGAGCTCTGCTGTGGTGAGACAGCAGTGAGTGGGCTCTGTGAGCTCTGCTGTGGTGAGACAGCAGTGAGTGGGCTCTGTGAGCTCTGATGCAGTGAGACAGCAGTGAGTGGGCTCTGTGAGCTCTGCTATGGTGAGACAGAAGTGAGGCTCTGAGCTCTGCTGTGGTGAGACAGAAGTGAGGCTCTGAGCTCTGCTGTGGTGAGACAGCAGTGAGTGGGCTCTGTGAGCTCTGCTGTGGTGAGAGCAGTGAGTGGGCTCTGTGAGCTCTGCTGTGGTGAGACAGCAGTAAGGCTCTGAGCTCTGCTGTGGTGAGACAGCAGTGAGTGGGCTCTGTGAGCTCTGCTGTGGTAAGACAGCAGTAAGGCTCTGAGCTCTGCTGTGGTGAGACAGCAGTGAGTCGGCTCTGTGAGCTCTGCTGTGGTGAGACAGCAGTGAGTGGGCTCTGTGAGCTCTGCTGTGGTAAGACAGCAGTGAGGCTCTGAGCTCTGCTGTGGTGAGACAGCAGTGAGTCTGCTCTGTGAGCTCTGCTGTGGTGAGACAGCAGTGAGTGGGCTCTGTGAGCTATGCTGTGGTGAGACAGCAGTGAGGCTCTGAGCTCTGCTGTGGTGAGACAGCAGTGAGTGGGCTCTGTGAGCTCTGCTGTGGTGAGACAGCAGTGAGTGGGCTCTGTGAGCTCTGCTGTGGTGAGACAGCAGTGAGGCTCTGAGCTCTGCTGTGGTGAGACAGCAGTGAGTCGGCTCTGTGACCTCTGCTGTGGTGAGTGCAGTGAGTGGGCTCTGTGAGCTCTGCTGTGGTGAGACAGCAGTAAGGCTCTGAGCTCTGCTGTGGTGAGACAGCAGTGAGTGGGCTCTGTGAGCTCTGTTGTGGTAAGACAGCAGTGAGGCTCTGAGCTCTGCTGTGGTGAGACAGCAGTGAGTCGGCTCTGTGAGCTCTGCTGTGGTGAGACAGCAGTCAGTGGGCTCTGTGAGCTCTGCTGTGGTAAGACAGCAGTGAGGCTCTGAGCTCTGCTGTGGTGAGACAGCAGTGAAACTGCTCTGTGAGCTCTGCTGTGGTGAGACAGCAGTGACTGGGCTCTGTGAGCTATGCTGTGGCGAGACAGCAGTGAGGCTCTGAGCTCTGCTGTGGTGAGACAGCAGTGAGTGGGCTCTGTGAGCTCTGCTGTGGTGAGACAGCAGTGAGTGGGCTCTGTGAGCTCTGCTGTGGTGAGACAGCAGTGAGGCTCTGAGCTCTGCTGTGGTGAGACAGCAGTGAAGCTCTGTGAGCTCTGCTGTGGTGAGACAGCAGTGAGTGGGCTCTGTGAGCTCTGCTGTGGTGAGACAGCAGTGAGGCTCTGAGCTCTGCTGTGGTGAGACAGCAGTGAGGCTCTGAGCTCTGCTGTGGTGAGACAGCAGTGAGGCTCTGAGCTCTGCTGTGGTGAGACAGCAGTGAGTGGGCTCTGTGAGCTCTGCTGTGGTGAGACAGCAGTGAAGCTCTGTGAGCTCTGCTGTGGTGAGACAGCGGTGAGTGGGCTCTGTGAGCTCTGCTGTGGTGAGACAGCAGTGAGTGGGCTCTGTGAGCTCTGCTGTGGTGAGACAGCAGTGAGTGGGCTTTGAGCTCTGCTGTGATGAGACAGCAGTGAGTCGGCTCTGTGAGCTCTGCTGTGATGAGACAGCAGTGAGGCTCTGAGCTCTGCTGTGGTGAGACAGCAGTGAGTGGGCTCTGTGAGCTCTGCTGTGGTGAGACAGCAGTGAGTGGGCTCTGTGAGCTCTGCTGTGATGAGATAGCAGTGAGTCGGCTCTGTGAGCTCTGCTGTGGTGAGACAGCAGTGAGTGGGCTCTGTGAGCTCTGCTGTGGTGACGCAGCAGAGAGTGGGCTCTGAGCTCTGCTGTGGGGAAACAGCAGTGAGTGAGCTCTGTGAGCTCTGCTGTGGTGAGACAGCAGTGAGGCCTTGAGCTCTGCTGTGGTGAGACAGCAGTGAGGCCCTGAGCTCTGCTGTGGTGAGACAGCAGTGAGTGGGCTCTGTGAGCTCTGCTGTGATGAGACAGCAGTGAGGCTCTGAGCTCTGCTGTGGTGAGAGCAGTGAGTGGGCTCTGTGAGCTCTGCTGTGGTGAGACAGCAGTGAGTGGGCTCTGTGAGCTCAGCTGTGGTGAGACAGCAGTGAGGCCCTGAGCTCTGCTGTGGTGAGACAGCAGTGAATCAGCTCTGTGAGCTCTGCTGTGGTGAGACAGCAGTGAGGCTCTGAGCTCTGCTGTGGTGAGAGCAGTGAGTGGGCTCTGTGAGCTCTGCTGTGGTGAGACAGCAGTGAGTGGGCTCTGTGAGCTCTGCTGTGGTGAGACAGCAGTGAAGCTCTGTGAGCTCTGCTGTGGTGAGACAGCAGTGAGTGGGCTCTGTGAGCTCTGCTGTGGTGAGACAGCAGTGACTGGGCTCTGAGCTCTGCTGTGATGAGACAGCAGTGAGTCGGCTCTGTGAGCTCTGCTGTGATGAGACAGCAGTGAGGCTCCGAGCTCTGCTGTGGTGAGACAGCAGTGAGTGGGCTCTGTGAGCTCTGCTGTGGTGAGACAGCAGTGAGTGGGCTCTGTGAGCTCTGATGCAGTGAGACAGCAGTGAGTGGGCTCTGTGAGCTCTGCTATGGTGAGACAGCAGTGAGTGGGCTCTGTGAGCTCTGCTGTGGTGAGACAGCAGTGAGTGTGCTCTGTGAGCTCTGCTGTGGTGAGACAGCAGTGAGTGGGCTCTGAGAGCTCTGCTGTGATGTGACAGCAGTGAGTCAGCTCTGTGAGCTCTGCTGTGGTGAGACAGCAGTGAGTGGGCTCTGTGACCTCTGCTGTGGTGAGACAGCAGCGAGGCTCTGTGAGCTCTGCTGTGGTGAGAGCAGTGAGTGGGCTTTGTGAGCTCTGCGGTGGTGAGACAGCAGTGAGGCTCTGAGCTCTGCTGTGATGAGATAGCAGTGAGTGGGCTCTGAGCTCTGCTGTGGTGAGACAGAAGTGAGGCTCTGTGAGCTCTGCTGTGATGTGACAGCAGTGAGTCAGCTCTGTGAGCTCTGCTGTGGTGAGACAGCAGTGAGGCTCTGAGCTCTGCTGTGGTGAGACAGCAGTGAGTGGGCTCTGTGACCTCTGCTGTGGTGAGACAGCAGTGAGGCTCTGACCTCTGCTGTGGTGAGACAGCAGTGAGTGGGCTCTGTGAGATCTGCTGTGGTGAGACAGCAGTGAGACTCTGAGCTCTGCTGTGGTGAGACAGCAGTGAGGCTCTGTGAGCTCTGCTGTGGTGAGACAGCAGTGAGTGGGCTCTGTGAGCTCTGCTGTGGTGAGACAGCAGTGAGTGGACTCTGTGAGCTCTGCTGTGGTGAGACAGCAGTGAGGCTCTGAGCTCTGCTGTGATGAGACAGCAGTGAGTGGGCTCTGTGAGCTCTGCTGTGGTGAGATAGCAGTGAGTGGGCTCTGTGAGCTCTGCTGTGGTGAGACAGCAGTGAGTGGGCTCTGTGAGCTCTGCTGTGGTGAGACAGCAGTGAGTGGGCTCTGTGAGCTCTGCTGTGGTGAGGCAGCGGTGAGTGGGCTCTGTGAGCTCTGCTGTGGTGAGACAGCAGTGAGTGGGCTCTGTGAGCTCTGCTGTGATGAGACAGCAGTGAGGCTCTGAGCTCTGCTGTGGTGAGACAGCAGTGAGTGGGCTCTGTGAGCTCTGCTGTGGTGAGATAGCAGTGAGGCTCTGAGCTCTGCTGTGGTGAGACAGCAGTGAGTGGGCTCTGTGACCTCTGCTGTGGTGAGACAGCAGTGAGGCTCTGTGAGCTCTGCTGTGGTGAGAGCAGTGAGTGGGCTCTGAGCTCTGCTGTGGTGAGACAGCAGTGAGGCTCTGAGCTCTGCTGTGATGGGACAGCAGTGAGCGGGCTCTGAGCTCTGCTGTGGTGAGACAGAAGTGAGGCTCTGTGAGCTCTGCTGTGGTGAGACATCAGTGAGTGGGCTCTGTGAGCTCTGCTGTGGTGAGACAGCAGTGAGGCTCTGAGCTCTGCTGTGGTGAGACAGCAGTGAGGCTCTGAGCTCTGCTGTGGTGAGACAGCAGTGAGGCCCTGAGCTCTGGTGTGGTGAGACAGCAGTGAGGCTCTGTGAGCTCTGCTGTGGTGAGACAGCAGTGAGGCTCTGAGCTCTGCTGTGGTGAGACAGCAGTGAGGCTCTGAGCTCTGCTGTGGTGAGACAGCAGTGAGGCTCTGAGCTCTGCTGTGGTGAGACAGCAGTGAGTGGGCTCTGTGAGCTCTGCTGTGGTGAGACAGCAGTGAAGCTCTGTGAGCTCTGCTGTGGTGAAACAGCAGTGAGTGGGCTCTGTGAGCTCTGCTGTGGTGAGACAGCGGTGAGTGAGCTCTGTGAGCTCTGCTGTGGTGAGACAGCAGTGAGTGGGCTCTGTGAGCTCTGCTGTGGTGAGACAGCAGTGAGTGGGCTCTGAGCTCTGCTGTGATGAGACAGCAGTGAGTCGGCTCTGTGAGCTCTGCTGTGATGAGACAGCAGTGAGGCTCTGAGCTCTGCTGTGGTGAGACAGCAGTGAGTGGGCTCTGTGAGCTCTGCTGTGGTGAGACAGCAGTGAGTGGGCTCTGTGAGCTCTGCTGTGATGAGACAGCAGTGAGTCGGCTCTGTGAGCTCTGCTGTGGTGAGACAGCAGTGAGTGGGCTCTGTGAGCTCTGCTGTGGTGACGCAGCAGAGAGTGGGCTCTGAGCTCTGCTGTGGGGAAACAGCAGTGAGTGAGCTCTGTGAGCTCTGCTGTGGTGAGACAGCAGTGAGGCCCTGAGCTCTGCTGTGGTGAGACAGCAGTGAGGCCCTGAGCTCTGCTGTGGTGAGACAGCAGTGAGTGGGCTCTGTGAGCTCTGCTGTGATGAGACAGCAGTGAGGCTCTGAGCTCTGCTGTGGTGAGAGCAGTGAGTGGGCTCTGTGAGCTCTGCTGTGGTGAGACAGCAGTGAGTGGGCTCTGTGAGCTCTGCTGTGGTGAGACAGCAGTGAGGCCCTGAGCTCTGCTGTGGTGAGACAGCAGTGAATCAGCTCTGTGAGCTCTGCTGTGGTGAGACAGCAGTGAGTGGGCTCTGTGAGCTCTGCTGTGGTGAGAGCAGTGAGTGGGCTCTGTGAGCTCTGCTGTGGTGAGACAGCAGTGAGTGGGCTCTGTGAGCTCTGCTGTGGTGAGACAGCAGTGAAGCTCTGTGAGCTCTGCTGTGGTGAGACAGCAGTGAGTGGGCTCTGTGAGCTCTGCTGTGGTGAGACAGCAGTGAAGCTCTGAGCTCTGCTGTGGTGAAACAGCAGTGCGTGGGCTCTGTGAGCTCTGCTGTGGTGAGACAGCGGTGAGTGGGCTCTGTGAGCTCTGCTGTGGTGAGACAGCAGTGAGTGGGCTCTGTGAGCTCTGCTGTGGTGAGACAGCAGTGAGTGGGCTCTGAGCTCTGCTGTGATGAGGCAGCAGTGAGTCGGCTCTGTGAGCTCTGCTGTGATGAGACAGCAGTGAGGCTCTGAGCTCTGCTGTGGTGAGACAGTAGTGAGTGGGCTCTGTGAGCTCTGCTGTGGTGAGACAGCAGTGAGTGGGCTCTGTGAGCTCTGCTGTGGTGAGACAGCAGTGAGTGGGCTCTGTGAGCTCTGCTTTGGTGACGCAGCAGAGAGTGGGCTCTGAGCTCTGCTGTGGTGAAACAGCAGTGAGTGAGCTCTGTGAGCTCTGCTGTGGTGAGACAGCAGTGAGGCCCTGAGCTCTGCTGTGGTGAGACAGCAGTGAGGCCCTGAGCTCTGCTGTGGTGAGACAGCAGTGAGTGGTCTCTGTGAGCTCTGCTGTGATGAGACAGCAGTGAGTGGGCTCTGTGAGCTCTGCTGTGGTGAGACAGCAGTGAGAGGGCTCTGTGAGCTCTGATGCAGTGAGACAGCAGTGAGTGGGCTCTGTGAGCTCTGCTATGGTGAGACAGCAGTGAGTGGGCTCTGTGAGCTCTGCTGTGGTGAGACAGCAGTGAGTGGGCTCTGTGAGCTCTGCTGTGGTGAGACAGCAGTGAGTGGGCTCTGAGAGCTCTGCTGTGATGTGACAGCAGTGAGTCAGCTCTGTGAGCTCTGCTGTGGTGAGACAGCAGTGAGGCTCTGAGCTCTGCTGTGGTGAGACAGCAGTGAGTGGGCTCTGTGACCTCTGCTGTGGTGTGACAGCAGTGAGGCTCTGTGAGCTCTGCTGTGGTGAGAGCAGTGAGTGGGCTTTGTGAGCTCTGCGGTGGTGAGACAGCAGTGATGCTCTGAGCTCTGCTGTGATGAGATAGCAGTGAGTGGGCTCTGAGCTCTGCTGTGGTGAGACAGAAGTGAGGCTCTGTGAGCTCTGCTGTGATGTGACAGCAGTGAGTCAGCTCTGTGAGCTCTGCTGTGGTGAGACAGCAGTGAGGCTCTGAGCTCTGCTGTGGTGAGACAGCAGTGAGTGGGCTCTGTGACCTCTGCTGTGGTGAGACAGCAGTGAGTGGGCTCTGTGAGCTCTGCTGTGGTGAGACAGCAGTGAGGCTCTGTGAGCTCTGCTGTGGTGAGACAGCAGTGAGTGGGCTCTGTGAGCTCTGCTGTGGTGAGACAGCAGTGAGTGGACCATGTGAGCTCTGCTGTGGTGAGACAGCAGTGAGGCTCTGAGCTCTGCTGTGATGAGACAGCAGTGAGTGGGCTCTGTAAGCTCTGCTGTGGTGAGACAGCAGTGAGTGGGCTCTGTGAGCTCTGCTGTGGTGAGACAGCAGTGAGTGGGCTCTGTGAGCTCTGCTGTGGTGAGACAGCAGTGAGTGGGCTCTGTGAGCTCTGCTGTGGTGAGGCAGCGGTGAGTGGGCTCTGTGAGCTCTGCTGTGGTGAGACAGCAGTGAGTGGGCTCTGTGAGCTCTGCTGTGATGAGACAGCAGTGAGTCGGCTCTGTGAGCTCTGCTGTGGTGAGAGCAGTGAGTGGGCTCTGAGCTCTGCTGTGGTGAGACAGCAGTGAGGCTCTGAGCTCTGCTGTGGCGAGACAGCAGTGAGGCTCTGTGAGCTCTGCTGTGGTGAGACAGCAGTGAGGCTCTGTGAGCTCTGCTGTGGTGAGACAGCAGTGAGGCTCTGAGCTCTGCTGTGATGAGACAGCAGTGAGTGGGCTCTGTGAGCTCTGCTGTGGTGAGACAGCAGTGAGACTCTGAGCTCTGCTGTGGTGAGACAGCAGTGAGTCGGCTCTGAGCTCTGCTGTGATGAGACAGCAGTGAGTGGGCTCTGTGAGCTCTGCTGTGGTGAGACAGCAGTGAGACTCTGAGCTCTGCTGTGGTGAGACAGCAGTGAGTCGGCTCTGTGAGCTCTGCTGTGCTGAGACAGCAGTGAGGCTCTGAGCTCTGCTGTGGCGAGACAGCAGTGAGGCTCTGTGAGCTCTGCTGTGGTGAGAGCAGTGAGTGGGCTCTGAGCTCTGCTGTGATGAGACAGCAGTGAGTGGGCTCTGTGAGCTCTGCTGTGGTGAGACAGCAGTGAGTGGGCTCTGTGAGCTTTGCTGTGGTAAGACAGCAGTGAGGCTCTGAGCTCTGCTGTGGTGAGACAGCAGTGAGTCTGCTCTGTGAGCTCTGCTGTGGTGAGACAGCAGTGAGTGGGCTCTGTGAGCTATGCTGTGGTGAGACAGCAGTGAGGCTCTGAGCTCTGCTGTGGTGAGACAGCAGTGAGTGGGCTCTGTGAGCTCTGCTGTGGTGAGACAGCAGTGAGTGGGCTCTGTGAGCTCTGCTGTGGTGAGACAGCAGTGAGACTCTGAGCTCTGCTGTGGTGAGACAGCAGTGAGTCGGCTCTGTGAGCTCTGCTGTGCTGAGACAGCAGTGAGGCTCTGAGCTCTGCTGTGGCGAGACAGCAGTGAGGCTCTGTGAGCTCTGCTGTGGTGAGAGCAGTGAGTGGGCTCTGAGCTCTGCTGTGATGAGACAGCAGTGAGTGGGCTCTGTGAGCTCTGCTGTGGTGAGACAGCAGTGAGTGGGCTCTGTGAGCTTTGCTGTGGTAAGACAGCAGTGAGGCTCTGAGCTCTGCTGTGGTGAGACAGCAGTGAGTCTGCTCTGTGAGCTCTGCTGTGGTGAGACAGCAGTGAGTGGGCTCTGTGAGCTATGCTGTGGTGAGACAGCAGTGAGGCTCTGAGCTCTGCTGTGGTGAGACAGCAGTGAGTGGGCTCTGTGAGCTCTGCTGTGGTGAGACGGCAGTGAGTGGGCTCTGTGAGCTCTGCTGTGGTGAGACAGCAGTGAGGCTCTGAGCTCTGCTGTGGTGAGACAGCAGTGAAGCTCTGTGAGCTCTGCTGTGGTGAGACAGCAGTGAGGCTCTGAGCTCTGCTGTGGTGAGACAGCAGTGAGTCGGCTCTGTGAGCTCTGCTGTGGTGAGTGCAGTGAGTGGGCTCTGTGAGCTCTGCTGTGGTGAGACAGCAGTAAGGCTCTGAGCTCTGCTGTGGTGAGACAGCAGTGAGTGGGCTCTGTGAGCTCTGCTGTGGTAAGACAGCAGTGAGGCTCTGAGCTCTGCTGTGGCGAGACAGTAGTGAGTCGGCTCTGTGAGCTCTGCTGTGGTGAGACAGCAGTCAGTGGGCTCTGTGAGCTCTGCTGTGGTAAGACAGCAGTGAGGCTCTGAGCTCTGCTGTGGTGAGACAGCAGTGAGTCTGCTCTGTGAGCTCTGCTGTGGTGAGACAGCAGTGAGTGGGCTCTGTGAGCTATGCTGTGGTGAGACAGCAGGGAGGCTCGAGGCTCTGCTGTGGTGAGACAGCAGTGAGTGGGCTCTGTGAGCTCTGCTGTGGTGAGACAGCAGTGAGTGGGCTCTGTGAGCTCTGCTGTGGTGAGACAGCAGTGAGGCTCTGAGCTCTGCTGTGGTGAGACAGCAGTGAAGCTCTGTGAGCTCTGCTGTGGTGAGACAGCAGTGAGTGGGCTCTGTGAGCTCTGCTGTGGTGAGACAGCAGTGAGGCTCTGAGCTCTGCTGTGGTGAGACAGCAGTGAGGCTCTGGGAGCTCTGATGTGGTGAGACAGCAGTGAGGCTCTGAGCTCTGCTGTGGTGAGACAGCAGTGAGTCGGCTCTGTGAGCTCTGCTGTGGTGAGACAGCAGTGAGACTCTGAGCTCTGCTGTGGTGAGACAGCAGTGAGTCGGCTCTGTGAGCTCTGCTGTGGCGAGACAGCAGTGAGGCTCTGTGAGCTCTGCTGTGGTGAGACAGCAGTGAGTGGGCTCTGTGAGCTCTGCTGTGGTTAGACAGCAGTGAGATTCTGAGCTCTGCTGTGGTGAGACAGCAGTGAGTGGGCTCTGTGAGCTCTGCTGTGGTGAGACAGAAGTGAGGCTCTGAGCTCTGCTGTGGTGAGACAGAAGTGAGGCTCTGAGCTCTGCTGTGGTGAGACAGCAGTGAGTGGGCTCTGTGAGCTCTGCTGTGGTGAGAGCAGTGAGTGGGCTCTGTGAGCTCTGCTGTGGTGAGACAGCAGTAAGGCTCTGAGCTCTGCTGTGGTGAGACAGCAGTGAGTGGGCTCTGTGAGCTCTGCTGTGGTAAGACAGCAGTAAGGCTCTGAGCTCTGCTGTGGTGAGACAGCAGTGAGTCGGCTCTGTGAGCTCTGCTGTGGTGAGACAGCAGTGAGTGGGCTCTGTGAGCTCTGCTGTGGTAAGACAGCAGTGAGGCTCTGAGCTCTGCTGTGGTGAGACAGCAGTGAGTCTGCTCTGTGAGCTCTGCTGTGGTGAGACAGCAGTGAGTCGGCTCTGTGAGCTATGCTGTGGTGAGACAGCAGTGAGGCTCTGAGCACTGCTGTGGTGAGACAGCAGTGAGTGGGCTCTGTGAGCTCTGCTGTGGTGAGACAGCAGTGAGTGGGCTCTGTGAGCTCTGCTGTGGTGAGACAGCAGTGAGGCTCTGAGCTCTGCTGTGGTGAGACAGCAGTGAAGCTCTGTGAGCTCTGCTGTGGTGAGACAGCAGTGAGGCTATGAGCTCTGCTGTGGTGAGACAGCAGTGAGTCGGCTCTGTGACCTCTGCTGTGGTGAGTGCAGTGAGTGGGCTCTGTGAGCTCTGCTGTGGTGAGACAGCAGTAAGGCTCTGAGCTCTGCTGTGGTGAGACAGCAGTGAGTGGGCTCTGTGAGCTCTGCTGTGGTAAGACAGCAGTGAGGCTCTGAGCTCTGCTGTGGTGAGACAGCAGTGAGTCGGCTCTGTGAGCTCTGCTGTGGTGAGACAGCAGTCAGTGGGCTCTGTGAGCTCTGCTGTGGTAAGACAGCAGTGAGGCTCTGAGCTCTGCTGTGGTGAGACAGCAGTGAGTCTGCTCTGTGAGCTCTGCTGTGGTGAGACAGCAGTGAGTGGGCTCTGTGAGCTATGCTGTGGCGAGACAGCAGTGAGGCTCCGAGCTCTGCTGTGGTGAGACAGCAGTGAGTGGGCTCTGTGAGCTCTGCTGTGGTGAGACAGCAGTGAGTGGGCTCTGTGAGCTCTGCTGTGGTGAGACAGCAGTGAGGCTCTGAGCTCTGCTGTGGTGAGACAGCAGTGAAGCTCTGTGAGCTCTGCTGTGGTGAGACAGCAGTGAGTGGGCTCTGTGAGCTCTGCTGTGGTGAGACAGCAGTGAGGCTCTGAGCTCTGCTGTGGTGAGACAGCAGTGAGGCTCTGAGCTCTGCTGTGGGGAGACAGCAGTGAGTGGGCTCTGTGAGCTCTGCTGTGGTGAGACAGCAGTGAAGCTCTGTGAGCTCTGCTGTGGTGAGACAGCGGTGAGTGGGCTCTGTGAGCTCAGCTGTGTTAAGACAGCAGTGAGTGGGCTCTGTGAGCTCTGCTGTGGTGAGACAGCAGTGAGTGGGCTCTGAGCTCTGCTGTGATGAGACAGCAGTGAGTCGGCTCTGTGAGCTCTGCTGTGATGAGACATCAGTGAGGCTCTGAGCTCTGCTGTGGTGAGACAGCAGTGAGTGGGCTCTGTGAGCTCTGCTGTGGTGAGACAGCAGTGAGTGGGCTCTGTGAGCTCTGCTGTGATGAGATAGCAGTGAGTCGGCTCTGTGAGCTCTGCTGTGGTGAGACAGCAGTGAGTGGGCTCTGTGAGCTCTGCTGTGGTGACGCAGCAGAGAGTGGGCTCTGAGCTCTGCTGTGGGGAAACAGCAGTGAGTGAGCTCTGTGAGCTCTGCTGTGGTGAGACAGCAGTGAGGCCTTGAGCTCTGCTGTGGTGAGACAGCAGTGAGGCCCTGAGCTCTGCTGTGGTGAGACAGCAGTGAGTGGGCTCTGTGAGCTCTGCTGTGATGAGACAGCAGTGAGGCTCTGAGCTCTGCTGTGGTGAGAGCAGTGAGTGGGCTCTGTGAGCTCTGCTGTGGTGAGACAGCAGTGAGTGGGCTCTGTGAGCTCAGCTGTGGTGAGACAGCAGTGAGGCCCTGAGCTCTGCTGTGGTGAGACAGCAGTGAATCAGCTCTGTGAGCTCTGCTGTGGTGAGACAGCAGTGAGGCTCTGAGCTCTGCTGTGGTGAGACAGCAGTGAGTGGGCTCTGTGAGCTCTGCTGTGGTGAGACAGCAGTGAAGCTCTGTGAGCTCTGCTGTGGTGAGACAGCAGTGAGTGGGCTCTGTGAGCTCTGCTGTGGTGAGACAGCAGTGAAGCTCTGAGCTCTGCTGTGGTGAAACAGCAGTGAGTGGGCTCTGTGAGCTCTGCTGTGGTGAGACAGCGGTGAGTGGGCTCTGTGAGCTCTGCTGTGGTGAGACAGCAGTGAGTGGGCTCTGTGAGCTCTGATGCAGTGAGACAGCAGTGAGTGGGCTCTGTGAGCTCTGCTATGGTGAGACAGAAGTGAGGCTCTGAGCTCTGCTGTGGTGAGACAGAAGTGAGGCTCTGAGCTCTGCTGTGGTGAGACAGCAGTGAGTGGGCTCTGTGAGCTCTGCTGTGGTGAGAGCAGTGAGTGGGCTCTGTGAGCTCTGCTGTGGTGAGACAGCAGTGAGGCTCCGAGCTCTGCTGTGGTGAGACAGCAGTGAGTGGGCTCTGTGAGCTCTGCTGTGGTGAGACAGCAGTGAGTGGGCTCTGTGAGCTCTGATGCAGTGAGACAGCAGTGAGTGGGCTCTGTGAGCTCTGCTATGGTGAGACAGAAGTGAGGCTCTGAGCTCTGCTGTGGTGAGACAGAAGTGAGGCTCTGAGCTCTGCTGTGGTGAGACAGCAGTGAGTGGGCTCTGTGAGCTCTGCTGTGGTGAGAGCAGTGAGTGGGCTCTGTGAGCTCTGCTGTGGTGAGACAGCAGTAAGGCTCTGAGCTCTGCTGTGGTGAGACAGCAGTGAGTGGGCTCTGTGAGCTCTGCTGTGGTAAGACAGCAGTAAGGCTCTGAGCTCTGCTGTGGTGAGACAGCAGTGAGTCGGCTCTGTGAGCTCTGCTGTGGTGAGACAGCAGTGAGTGGGCTCTGTGAGCTCTGCTGTGGTAAGACAGCAGTGAGGCTCTGAGCTCTGCTGTGGTGAGACAGCAGTGAGTCTGCTCTGTGAGCTCTGCTGTGGTGAGACAGCAGTGAGTGGGCTCTGTGAGCTATGCTGTGGTGAGACAGCAGTGAGGCTCTGAGCTCTGCTGTGGTGAGACAGCAGTGAGTGGGCTCTGTGAGCTCTGCTGTGGTGAGACAGCAGTGAGTGGGCTCTGTGAGCTCTGATGCAGTGAGACAGCAGTGAGTGGGCTCTGTGAGCTCTGCTATGGTGAGACAGAAGTGAGGCTCTGAGCTCTGCTGTGGTGAGACAGCAGTGAGTGGGCTCTGTGAGCTCTGCTGTGGTGAGAGCAGTGAGTGGGCTCTGTGAGCTCTGCTGTGGTGAGACAGCAGTGAGGCTCCGAGCTCTGCTGTGGTGAGACAGCAGTGAGTGGGCTCTGTGAGCTCTGCTGTGGTGAGACAGCAGTGAGTGGGCTCTGTGAGCTCTGATGCAGTGAGACAGCAGTGAGTGGGCTCTGTGAGCTCTGCTATGGTGAGACAGAAGTGAGGCTCTGAGCTCTGCTGTGGTGAGACAGAAGTGAGGCTCTGAGCTCTGCTGTGGTGAGACAGCAGTGAGTGGGCTCTGTGAGCTCTGCTGTGGTGAGAGCAGTGAGTGGGCTCTGTGAGCTCTGCTGTGGTGAGACAGCAGTAAGGCTCTGAGCTCTGCTGTGGTGAGACAGCAGTGAGTGGGCTCTGTGAGCTCTGCTGTGGTAAGACAGCAGTAAGGCTCTGAGCTCTGCTGTGGTGAGACAGCAGTGAGTCGGCTCTGTGAGCTCTGCTGTGGTGAGACAGCAGTGAGTGGGCTCTGTGAGCTCTGCTGTGGTAAGACAGCAGTGAGGCTCTGAGCTCTGCTGTGGTGAGACAGCAGTGAGTCTGCTCTGTGAGCTCTGCTGTGGTGAGACAGCAGTGAGTGGGCTCTGTGAGCTATGCTGTGGTGAGACAGCAGTGAGGCTCTGAGCTCTGCTGTGGTGAGACAGCAGTGAGTGGGCTCTGTGAGCTCTGCTGTGGTGAGACAGCAGTGAGTGGGCTCTGTGAGCTCTGCTGTGGTGAGACAGCAGTGAGGCTCTGAGCTCTGCTGTGGTGAGACAGCAGTGAGTCGGCTCTGTGACCTCTGCTGTGGTGAGTGCAGTGAGTGGGCTCTGTGAGCTCTGCTGTGGTGAGACAGCAGTAAGGCTCTGAGCTCTGCTGTGGTGAGACAGCAGTGAGTGGGCTCTGTGAGCTCTGTTGTGGTAAGACAGCAGTGAGGCTCTGAGCTCTGCTGTGGTGAGACAGCAGTGAGTCGGCTCTGTGAGCTCTGCTGTGGTGAGACAGCAGTCAGTGGGCTCTGTGAGCTCTGATGTGGTAAGACAGCAGTGAGGCTCTGAGCTCTGCTGTGGTGAGACAGCAGTGAAACTGCTCTGTGAGCTCTGCTGTGGTGAGACAGCAGTGACTGGGCTCTGTGAGCTATGCTGTGGCGAGACAGCAGTGAGGCTCTGAGCTCTGCTGTGGTGAGACAGCAGTGAGTGGGCTCTGTGAGCTCTGCTGTGGTGAGACAGCAGTGAGTGGGCTCTGTGAGCTCTGCTGTGGTGAGACAGCAGTGAGGCTCTGAGCTCTGCTGTGGTGAGACAGCAGTGAAGCTCTGTGAGCTCTGCTGTGGTGAGACAGCAGTGAGTGGGCTCTGTGAGCTCTGCTGTGGTGAGACAGCAGTGAGGCTCTGAGCTCTGCTGTGGTGAGACAGCAGTGAGGCTCTGAGCTCTGCTGTGGTGAGACAGCAGTGAGGCTCTGAGCTCTGCTGTGGTGAGACAGCAGTGAGTGGGCTCTGTGAGCTCTGCTGTGGTGAGACAGCAGTGAAGCTCTGTGAGCTCTGCTGTGGTGAGACAGCGGTGAGTGGGCTCTGTGAGCTCTGCTGTGGTGAGACAGCAGTGAGTGGGCTCTGTGAGCTCTGCTGTGGTGAGACAGCAGTGAGTGGGCTTTGAGCTCTGCTGTGATGAGACAGCAGTGAGTCGGCTCTGTGAGCTCTGCTGTGATGAGACAGCAGTGAGGCTCTGAGCTCTGCTGTGGTGAGACAGCAGTGAGTGGGCTCTGTGAGCTCTGCTGTGGTGAGACAGCAGTGAGTGGGCTCTGTGAGCTCTGCTGTGATGAGATAGCAGTGAGTCGGCTCTGTGAGCTCTGCTGTGGTGAGACAGCAGTGAGTGGGCTCTGTGAGCTCTGCTGTGGTGACGCAGCAGAGAGTGGGCTCTGAGCTCTGCTGTGGGGAAACAGCAGTGAGTGAGCTCTGTGAGCTCTGCTGTGGTGAGACAGCAGTGAGGCCTTGAGCTCTGCTGTGGTGAGACAGCAGTGAGGCCCTGAGCTCTGCTGTGGTGAGACAGCAGTGAGTGGGCTCTGTGAGCTCTGCTGTGATGAGACAGCAGTGAGGCTCTGAGCTCTGCTGTGGTGAGAGCAGTGAGTGGGCTCTGTGAGCTCTGCTGTGGTGAGACAGCAGTGAGTGGGCTCTGTGAGCTCAGCTGTGGTGAGACAGCAGTGAGGCCCTGAGCTCTGCTGTGGTGAGACAGCAGTGAATCAGCTCTGTGAGCTCTGCTGTGGTGAGACAGCAGTGAGTGGGCTCTGTGAGCTCTGCTGTGGTGAGACAGCAGTGAGTGGGCTCTGTGAGCTCTGCTGTGGTGAGACAGCAGTGAATCAGCTCTGTGAGCTCTGCTGTGGTGAGACAGCAGTGAGTGGGCTCTGTGAGCTCTGCTGTGGTGAGACAGCAGTGAGTGGGCTCTGTGAGCTCTGCTGTGGTGAGACAGCAGTGAAGCTCTGTGAGCTCTGCTGTGGTGAGACAGCAGTGAGTGGGCTCTGTGAGCTCTGCTGTGGTGAGACAGCAGTGACTGGGCTCTGAGCTCTGCTGTGATGAGACAGCAGTGAGTCGGCTCTGTGAGCTCTGCTGTGATGAGACAGCAGTGAGGCTCCGAGCTCTGCTGTGGTGAGACAGCAGTGAGTGGGCTCTGTGAGCTCTGCTGTGGTGAGACAGCAGTGAGTGGGCTCTGTGAGCTCTGATGCAGTGAGACAGCAGTGAGTGGGCTCTGTGAGCTCTGCTATGGTGAGACAGCAGTGAGTGGGCTCTGTGAGCTCTGCTGTGGTGAGACAGCAGTGAGTGGGCTCTGTGAGCTCTGCTGTGGTGAGACAGCAGTGAGTGGGCTCTGAGAGCTCTGCTGTGATGTGACAGCAGTGAGTCAGCTCTGTGAGCTCTGCTGTGGTGAGACAGCAGTGAGTGGGCTCTGTGACCTCTGCTGTGGTGAGACAGCAGCGAGGCTCTGTGAGCTCTGCTGTGGTGAGAGCAGTGAGTGGGCTTTGTGAGCTCTGCGGTGGTGAGACAGCAGTGAGGCTCTGAGCTCTGCTGTGATGAGATAGCAGTGAGTGGGCTCTGAGCTCTGCTGTGGTGAGACAGAAGTGAGGCTCTGTGAGCTCTGCTGTGATGTGACAGCAGTGAGTCAGCTCTGTGAGCTCTGCTGTGGTGAGACAGCAGTGAGGCTCTGAGCTCTGCTGTGGTGAGACAGCAGTGAGTGGGCTCTGTGACCTCTGCTGTGGTGAGACAGCAGTGAGGCTCTGACCTCTGCTGTGGTGAGACAGCAGTGAGTGGGCTCTGTGAGCTCTGCTGTGGTGAGACAGCAGTGAGACTCTGAGCTCTGCTGTGGTGAGACAGCAGTGAGGCTCTGTGAGCTCTGCTGTGGTGAGACAGCAGTGAGTGGGCTCTGTGAGCTCTGCTGTGGTGAGACAGCAGTGAGTGGACTCTGTGAGCTCTGCTGTGGTGAGACAGCAGTGAGGCTCTGAGCTCTGCTGTGATGAGACAGCAGTGAGTGGGCTCTGTGAGCTCTGCTGTGGTGAGATAGCAGTGAGTGGGCTCTGTGAGCTCTGCTGTGGTGAGACAGCAGTGAGTGGGCTCTGTGAGCTCTGCTGTGGTGAGACAGCAGTGAGTGGGCTCTGTGAGCTCTGCTGTGGTGAGGCAGCGGTGAGTGGGCTCTGTGAGCTCTGCTGTGGTGAGACAGCAGTGAGTGGGCTCTGTGAGCTCTGCTGTGATGAGACAGCAGTGAGGCTCTGAGCTCTGCTGTGGTGAGACAGCAGTGAGTGGGCTCTGTGAGCTCTGCTGTGGTGAGATAGCAGTGAGGCTCTGAGCTCTGCTGTGGTGAGACAGCAGTGAGTGGGCTCTGTGACCTCTGCTGTGGTGAGACAGCAGTGAGGCTCTGTGAGCTCTGCTGTGGTGAGAGCAGTGAGTGGGCTCTGAGCTCTGCTGTGGTGAGACAGCAGTGAGGCTCTGAGCTCTGCTGTGATGGGACAGCAGTGAGCGGGCTCTGAGCTCTGCTGTGGTGAGACAGAAGTGAGGCTCTGTGAGCTCTGCTGTGGTGAGACATCAGTGAGTGGGCTCTGTGAGCTCTGCTGTGGTGAGACAGCAGTGAGGCTCTGAGCTCTGCTGTGGTGAGACAGCAGTGAGGCTCTGAGCTCTGCTGTGGTGAGACAGCAGTGAGGCCCTGAGCTCTGGTGTGGTGAGACAGCAGTGAGGCTCTGTGAGCTCTGCTGTGGTGAGACAGCAGTGAGGCTCTGAGCTCTGCTGTGGTGAGACAGCAGTGAGGCTCTGAGCTCTGCTGTGGTGAGACAGCAGTGAGGCTCTGAGCTCTGCTGTGGTGAGACAGCAGTGAGTGGGCTCTGTGAGCTCTGCTGTGGTGAGACAGCAGTGAAGCTCTGTGAGCTCTGCTGTGGTGAAACAGCAGTGAGTGGGCTCTGTGAGCTCTGCTGTGGTGAGACAGCGGTGAGTGGGCTCTGTGAGCTCTGCTGTGGTGAGACAGCAGTGAGTGGGCTCTGTGAGCTCTGCTGTGGTGAGACAGCAGTGAGTGGGCTCTGAGCTCTGCTGTGATGAGACAGCAGTGAGTCGGCTCTGTGAGCTCTGCTGTGATGAGACAGCAGTGAGGCTCTGAGCTCTGCTGTGGTGAGACAGCAGTGAGTGGGCTCTGTGAGCTCTGCTGTGGTGAGACAGCAGTGAGTGGGCTCTGTGAGCTCTGCTGTGATGAGACAGCAGTGAGTCGGCTCTGTGAGCTCTGCTGTGGTGAGACAGCAGTGAGTGGGCTCTGTGAGCTCTGCTGTGGTAAGACAGCAGTGAGTGGGCTCTGTGAGCTCTGCTGTGATGAGACAGCAGTGAGTCGGCTCTGTGAGCTCTGCTGTGGTGAGACAGCAGTGAGTGGGCTCTGTGAGCTCTGCTATGGTGAGACAGAAGTGAGGCTCTGAGCTCTGCTGTGGTGAGACAGAAGTGAGGCTCTGAGCTCTGCTGTGGTGAGACAGCAGTGAGTGGGCTCTGTGAGCTCTGCTGTGGTGAGAGCAGTGAGTGGGCTCTGTGAGCTCTGCTGTGGTGAGACAGCAGTAAGGCTCTGAGCTCTGCTGTGGTGAGACAGCAGTGAGTGGGCTCTGTGAGCTCTGCTGTGGTAAGACAGCAGTAAGGCTCTGAGCTCTGCTGTGGTGAGACAGCAGTGAGTCGGCTCTGTGAGCTCTGCTGTGGTGAGACAGCAGTGAGTGGGCTCTGTGAGCTCTGCTGTGGTAAGACAGCAGTGAGGCTCTGAGCTCTGCTGTGGTGAGACAGCAGTGAGTCTGCTCTGTGAGCTCTGCTGTGGTGAGACAGCAGTGAGTGGGCTCTGTGAGCTATGCTGTGGTGAGACAGCAGTGAGGCTCTGAGCTCTGCTGTGGTGAGACAGCAGTGAGTGGGCTCTGTGAGCTCTGCTGTGGTGAGACAGCAGTGAGTGGGCTCTGTGAGCTCTGATGCAGTGAGACAGCAGTGAGTGGGCTCTGTGAGCTCTGCTATGGTGAGACAGAAGTGAGGCTCTGAGCTCTGCTGTGGTGAGACAGCAGTGAGTGGGCTCTGTGAGCTCTGCTGTGGTGAGAGCAGTGAGTGGGCTCTGTGAGCTCTGCTGTGGTGAGACAGCAGTGAGGCTCCGAGCTCTGCTGTGGTGAGACAGCAGTGAGTGGGCTCTGTGAGCTCTGCTGTGGTGAGACAGCAGTGAGTGGGCTCTGTGAGCTCTGATGCAGTGAGACAGCAGTGAGTGGGCTCTGTGAGCTCTGCTATGGTGAGACAGAAGTGAGGCTCTGAGCTCTGCTGTGGTGAGACAGAAGTGAGGCTCTGAGCTCTGCTGTGGTGAGACAGCAGTGAGTGGGCTCTGTGAGCTCTGCTGTGGTGAGAGCAGTGAGTGGGCTCTGTGAGCTCTGCTGTGGTGAGACAGCAGTAAGGCTCTGAGCTCTGCTGTGGTGAGACAGCAGTGAGTGGGCTCTGTGAGCTCTGCTGTGGTAAGACAGCAGTAAGGCTCTGAGCTCTGCTGTGGTGAGACAGCAGTGAGTCGGCTCTGTGAGCTCTGCTGTGGTGAGACAGCAGTGAGTGGGCTCTGTGAGCTCTGCTGTGGTAAGACAGCAGTGAGGCTCTGAGCTCTGCTGTGGTGAGACAGCAGTGAGTCTGCTCTGTGAGCTCTGCTGTGGTGAGACAGCAGTGAGTGGGCTCTGTGAGCTATGCTGTGGTGAGACAGCAGTGAGGCTCTGAGCTCTGCTGTGGTGAGACAGCAGTGAGTGGGCTCTGTGAGCTCTGCTGTGGTGAGACAGCAGTGAGTGGGCTCTGTGAGCTCTGCTGTGGTGAGACAGCAGTGAGGCTCTGAGCTCTGCTGTGGTGAGACAGCAGTGAGTCGGCTCTGTGACCTCTGCTGTGGTGAGTGCAGTGAGTGGGCTCTGTGAGCTCTGCTGTGGTGAGACAGCAGTAAGGCTCTGAGCTCTGCTGTGGTGAGACAGCAGTGAGTGGGCTCTGTGAGCTCTGTTGTGGTAAGACAGCAGTGAGGCTCTGAGCTCTGCTGTGGTGAGACAGCAGTGAGTCGGCTCTGTGAGCTCTGCTGTGGTGAGACAGCAGTCAGTGGGCTCTGTGAGCTCTGCTGTGGTAAGACAGCAGTGAGGCTCTGAGCTCTGCTGTGGTGAGACAGCAGTGAAACTGCTCTGTGAGCTCTGCTGTGGTGAGACAGCAGTGACTGGGCTCTGTGAGCTATGCTGTGGCGAGACAGCAGTGAGGCTCTGAGCTCTGCTGTGGTGAGACAGCAGTGAGTGGGCTCTGTGAGCTCTGCTGTGGTGAGACAGCAGTGAGTGGGCTCTGTGAGCTCTGCTGTGGTGAGACAGCAGTGAGGCTCTGAGCTCTGCTGTGGTGAGACAGCAGTGAAGCTCTGTGAGCTCTGCTGTGGTGAGACAGCAGTGAGTGGGCTCTGTGAGCTCTGCTGTGGTGAGACAGCAGTGAGGCTCTGAGCTCTGCTGTGGTGAGACAGCAGTGAGGCTCTGAGCTCTGCTGTGGTGAGACAGCAGTGAGGCTCTGAGCTCTGCTGTGGTGAGACAGCAGTGAGTGGGCTCTGTGAGCTCTGCTGTGGTGAGACAGCAGTGAAGCTCTGTGAGCTCTGCTGTGGTGAGACAGCGGTGAGTGGGCTCTGTGAGCTCTGCTGTGGTGAGACAGCAGTGAGTGGGCTCTGTGAGCTCTGCTGTGGTGAGACAGCAGTGAGTGGGCTTTGAGCTCTGCTGTGATGAGACAGCAGTGAGTCGGCTCTGTGAGCTCTGCTGTGATGAGACAGCAGTGAGGCTCTGAGCTCTGCTGTGGTGAGACAGCAGTGAGTGGGCTCTGTGAGCTCTGCTGTGGTGAGACAGCAGTGAGTGGGCTCTGTGAGCTCTGCTGTGATGAGATAGCAGTGAGTCGGCTCTGTGAGCTCTGCTGTGGTGAGACAGCAGTGAGTGGGCTCTGTGAGCTCTGCTGTGGTGACGCAGCAGAGAGTGGGCTCTGAGCTCTGCTGTGGGGAAACAGCAGTGAGTGAGCTCTGTGAGCTCTGCTGTGGTGAGACAGCAGTGAGGCCTTGAGCTCTGCTGTGGTGAGACAGCAGTGAGGCCCTGAGCTCTGCTGTGGTGAGACAGCAGTGAGTGGGCTCTGTGAGCTCTGCTGTGATGAGACAGCAGTGAGGCTCTGAGCTCTGCTGTGGTGAGAGCAGTGAGTGGGCTCTGTGAGCTCTGCTGTGGTGAGACAGCAGTGAGTGGGCTCTGTGAGCTCAGCTGTGGTGAGACAGCAGTGAGGCCCTGAGCTCTGCTGTGGTGAGACAGCAGTGAATCAGCTCTGTGAGCTCTGCTGTGGTGAGACAGCAGTGAGGCTCTGAGCTCTGCTGTGGTGAGAGCAGTGAGTGGGCTCTGTGAGCTCTGCTGTGGTGAGACAGCAGTGAGTGGGCTCTGTGAGCTCTGCTGTGGTGAGACAGCAGTGAAGCTCTGTGAGCTCTGCTGTGGTGAGACAGCAGTGAGTGGGCTCTGTGAGCTCTGCTGTGGTGAGACAGCAGTGACTGGGCTCTGAGCTCTGCTGTGATGAGACAGCAGTGAGTCGGCTCTGTGAGCTCTGCTGTGATGAGACAGCAGTGAGGCTCCGAGCTCTGCTGTGGTGAGACAGCAGTGAGTGGGCTCTGTGAGCTCTGCTGTGGTGAGACAGCAGTGAGTGGGCTCTGTGAGCTCTGATGCAGTGAGACAGCAGTGAGTGGGCTCTGTGAGCTCTGCTATGGTGAGACAGCAGTGAGTGGGCTCTGTGAGCTCTGCTGTGGTGAGACAGCAGTGAGTGGGCTCTGTGAGCTCTGCTGTGGTGAGACAGCAGTGAGTGGGCTCTGAGAGCTCTGCTGTGATGTGACAGCAGTGAGTCAGCTCTGTGAGCTCTGCTGTGGTGAGACAGCAGTGAGTGGGCTCTGTGACCTCTGCTGTGGTGAGACAGCAGCGAGGCTCTGTGAGCTCTGCTGTGGTGAGAGCAGTGAGTGGGCTTTGTGAGCTCTGCGGTGGTGAGACAGCAGTGAGGCTCTGAGCTCTGCTGTGATGAGATAGCAGTGAGTGGGCTCTGAGCTCTGCTGTGGTGAGACAGAAGTGAGGCTCTGTGAGCTCTGCTGTGATGTGACAGCAGTGAGTCAGCTCTGTGAGCTCTGCTGTGGTGAGACAGCAGTGAGGCTCTGAGCTCTGCTGTGGTGAGACAGCAGTGAGTGGGCTCTGTGACCTCTGCTGTGGTGAGACAGCAGTGAGGCTCTGACCTCTGCTGTGGTGAGACAGCAGTGAGTGGGCTCTGTGAGCTCTGCTGTGGTGAGACAGCAGTGAGACTCTGAGCTCTGCTGTGGTGAGACAGCAGTGAGGCTCTGTGAGCTCTGCTGTGGTGAGACAGCAGTGAGTGGGCTCTGTGAGCTCTGCTGTGGTGAGACAGCAGTGAGTGGACTCTGTGAGCTCTGCTGTGGTGAGACAGCAGTGAGGCTCTGAGCTCTGCTGTGATGAGACAGCAGTGAGTGGGCTCTGTGAGCTCTGCTGTGGTGAGATAGCAGTGAGTGGGCTCTGTGAGCTCTGCTGTGGTGAGACAGCAGTGAGTGGGCTCTGTGAGCTCTGCTGTGGTGAGACAGCAGTGAGTGGGCTCTGTGAGCTCTGCTGTGGTGAGGCAGCGGTGAGTGGGCTCTGTGAGCTCTGCTGTGGTGAGACAGCAGTGAGTGGGCTCTGTGAGCTCTGCTGTGATGAGACAGCAGTGAGGCTCTGAGCTCTGCTGTGGTGAGACAGCAGTGAGTGGGCTCTGTGAGCTCTGCTGTGGTGAGATAGCAGTGAGGCTCTGAGCTCTGCTGTGGTGAGACAGCAGTGAGTGGGCTCTGTGACCTCTGCTGTGGTGAGACAGCAGTGAGGCTCTGTGAGCTCTGCTGTGGTGAGAGCAGTGAGTGGGCTCTGAGCTCTGCTGTGGTGAGACAGCAGTGAGGCTCTGAGCTCTGCTGTGATGGGACAGCAGTGAGCGGGCTCTGAGCTCTGCTGTGGTGAGACAGAAGTGAGGCTCTGTGAGCTCTGCTGTGGTGAGACATCAGTGAGTGGGCTCTGTGAGCTCTGCTGTGGTGAGACAGCAGTGAGGCTCTGAGCTCTGCTGTGGTGAGACAGCAGTGAGGCTCTGAGCTCTGCTGTGGTGAGACAGCAGTGAGGCCCTGAGCTCTGGTGTGGTGAGACAGCAGTGAGGCTCTGTGAGCTCTGCTGTGGTGAGACAGCAGTGAGGCTCTGAGCTCTGCTGTGGTGAGACAGCAGTGAGGCTCTGAGCTCTGCTGTGGTGAGACAGCAGTGAGGCTCTGAGCTCTGCTGTGGTGAGACAGCAGTGAGTGGGCTCTGTGAGCTCTGCTGTGGTGAGACAGCAGTGAAGCTCTGTGAGCTCTGCTGTGGTGAAACAGCAGTGAGTGGGCTCTGTGAGCTCTGCTGTGGTGAGACAGCGGTGAGTGGGCTCTGTGAGCTCTGCTGTGGTGAGACAGCAGTGAGTGGGCTCTGTGAGCTCTGCTGTGGTGAGACAGCAGTGAGTGGGCTCTGAGCTCTGCTGTGATGAGACAGCAGTGAGTCGGCTCTGTGAGCTCTGCTGTGATGAGACAGCAGTGAGGCTCTGAGCTCTGCTGTGGTGAGACAGCAGTGAGTGGGCTCTGTGAGCTCTGCTGTGGTGAGACAGCAGTGAGTGGGCTCTGTGAGCTCTGCTGTGATGAGACAGCAGTGAGTCGGCTCTGTGAGCTCTGCTGTGGTGAGACAGCAGTGAGTGGGCTCTGTGAGCTCTGCTGTGATGACGCAGCAGAGAGTGGGCTCTGAGCTCTGCTGTGGGGAAACAGCAGTGAGTGAGCTCTGTGAGCTCTGCTGTGGTGAGACAGCAGTGAGGCCCTGAGCTCTGCTGTGGTGAGACAGCAGTGAGGCCCTGAGCTCTGCTGTGGTGAGACAGCAGTGAGTGGGCTCTGTGAGCTCTGCTGTGATGAGACAGCAGTGAGGCTCTGAGCTCTGCTGTGGTGAGAGCAGTGAGTGGGCTCTGTGAGCTCTGCTGTGGTGAGACAGCAGTGAGTGGGCTCTGTGAGCTCTGCTGTGGTGAGACAGCAGTGAGGCCCTGAGCTCTGCTGTGGTGAGACAGCAGTGAATCAGCTCTGTGAGCTCTGCTGTGGTGAGACAGCAGTGAGTGGGCTCTGTGAGCTCTGCTGTGGTGAGAGCAGTGAGTGGGCTCTGTGAGCTCTGCTGTGGTGAGACAGCAGTGAGTGGGCTCTGTGAGCTCTGCTGTGGTGAGACAGCAGTGAAGCTCTGTGAGCTCTGCTGTGGTGAGACAGCAGTGAGTGGGCTCTGTGAGCTCTGCTGTGGTGAGACAGCAGTGAAGCTCTGAGCTCTGCTGTGGTGAAACAGCAGTGAGTGGGCTCTGTGAGCTCTGCTGTGGTGAGACAGCGGTGAGTGGGCTCTGTGAGCTCTGCTGTGGTGAGACAGCAGTGAGTGGGCTCTGTGAGCTCTGCTGTGGTGAGACAGCAGTGAGTGGGCTCTGAGCTCTGCTGTGATGAGACAGCAGTGAGTCGGCTCTGTGAGCTCTGCTGTGATGAGACAGCAGTGAGGCTCTGAGCTCTGCTGTGGTGAGACAGTAGTGAGTGGGCTCTGTGAGCTCTGCTGTGGTGAGACAGCAGTGAGTGGGCTCTGTGAGCTCTGCTGTGGTGAGACAGCAGTGAGTGGGCTCTGTGAGCTCTGCTTTGGTGACGCAGCAGAGAGTGGGCTCTGAGCTCTGCTGTGGTGAAACAGCAGTGAGTGAGCTCTGTGAGCTCTGCTGTGGTGAGACAGCAGTGAGGCCCTGAGCTCTGCTGTGGTGAGACAGCAGCGAGGCCCTGAGCTCTGCTGTGGTGAGACAGCAGTGAGTGGTCTCTGTGAGCTCTGCTGTGATGAGACAGCAGTGAGTGGGCTCTGTGAGCTCTGCTGTGGTGAGACAGCAGTGAGTGGGCTCTGTGAGCTCTGATGCAGTGAGACAGCAGTGAGTGGGCTCTGTGAGCTCTGCTATGGTGAGACAGCAGTGAGTGGGCTCTGTGAGCTCTGCTGTGGTGAGACAGCAGTGAGTGGGCTCTGTGAGCTCTGCTGTGGTGAGACAGCAGTGAGTGGGCTCTGAGAGCTCTGCTGTGATGTGACAGCAGTGAGTCAGCTCTGTGAGCTCTGCTGTGGTGAGACAGCAGTGAGGCTCTGAGCTCTGCTGTGGTGAGACAGCAGTGAGTGGGCTCTGTGACCTCTGCTGTGGTGTGACAGCAGTGAGGCTCTGTGAGCTCTGCTGTGGTGAGAGCAGTGAGTGGGCTTTGTGAGCTCTGCGGTGGTGAGACAGCAGTGATGCTCTGAGCTCTGCTGTGATGAGATAGCAGTGAGTGGGCTCTGAGCTCTGCTGTGGTGAGACAGAAGTGAGGCTCTGTGAGCTCTGCTGTGATGTGACAGCAGTGAGTCAGCTCTGTGAGCTCTGCTGTGGTGAGACAGCAGTGAGGCTCTGAGCTCTGCTGTGGTGAGACAGCAGTGAGTGGGCTCTGTGACCTCTGCTGTGGTGAGACAGCAGTGAGTGGGCTCTGTGAGCTCTGCTGTGGTGAGACAGCAGTGAGGCTCTGTGAGCTCTGCTGTGGTGAGACAGCAGTGAGTGGGCTCTGTGAGCTCTGCTGTGGTGAGACAGCAGTGAGTGGACCATGTGAGCTCTGCTGTGGTGAGACAGCAGTGAGGCTCTGAGCTCTGCTGTGATGAGACAGCAGTGAGTGGGCTCTGTAAGCTCTGCTGTGGTGAGACAGCAGTGAGTGGGCTCTGTGAGCTCTGCTGTGGTGAGACAGCAGTGAGTGGGCTCTGTGAGCTCTGCTGTGGTGAGACAGCAGTGAGTGGGCTCTGTGAGCTCTGCTGTGGTGAGGCAGCGGTGAGTGGGCTCTGTGAGCTCTGCTGTGGTGAGACAGCAGTGAGTGGGCTCTGTGAGCTCTGCTGTGATGAGACAGCAGTGAGTGGGCTCTGTGAGCTCTGCTATGGTGAGACAGAAGTGAGGCTCTGAGCTCTGCTGTGGTGAGACAGAAGTGAGGCTCTGAGCTCTGCTGTGGTGAGACAGCAGTGAGTGGGCTCTGTGAGCTCTGCTGTGGTGAGAGCAGTGAGTGGGCTCTGTGAGCTCTGCTGTGGTGAGACAGCAGTAAGGCTCTGAGCTCTGCTGTGGTGAGACAGCAGTGAGTGGGCTCTGTGAGCTCTGCTGTGGTAAGACAGCAGTAAGGCTCTGAGCTCTGCTGTGGTGAGACAGCAGTGAGTCGGCTCTGTGAGCTCTGCTGTGGTGAGACAGCAGTGAGTGGGCTCTGTGAGCTCTGCTGTGGTAAGACAGCAGTGAGGCTCTGAGCTCTGCTGTGGTGAGACAGCAGTGAGTCTGCTCTGTGAGCTCTGCTGTGGTGAGACAGCAGTGAGTGGGCTCTGTGAGCTATGCTGTGGTGAGACAGCAGTGAGGCTCTGAGCTCTGCTGTGGTGAGACAGCAGTGAGTGGGCTCTGTGAGCTCTGCTGTGGTGAGACAGCAGTGAGTGGGCTCTGTGAGCTCTGCTGTGGTGAGACAGCAGTGAGGCTCTGAGCTCTGCTGTGGTGAGACAGCAGTGAGTCGGCTCTGTGACCTCTGCTGTGGTGAGTGCAGTGAGTGGGCTCTGTGAGCTCTGCTGTGGTGAGACAGCAGTAAGGCTCTGAGCTCTGCTGTGGTGAGACAGCAGTGAGTGGGCTCTGTGAGCTCTGTTGTGGTAAGACAGCAGTGAGGCTCTGAGCTCTGCTGTGGTGAGACAGCAGTGAGTCGGCTCTGTGAGCTCTGCTGTGGTGAGACAGCAGTCAGTGGGCTCTGTGAGCTCTGCTGTGGTAAGACAGCAGTGAGGCTCTGAGCTCTGCTGTGGTGAGACAGCAGTGAAACTGCTCTGTGAGCTCTGCTGTGGTGAGACAGCAGTGACTGGGCTCTGTGAGCTATGCTGTGGCGAGACAGCAGTGAGGCTCTGAGCTCTGCTGTGGTGAGACAGCAGTGAGTGGGCTCTGTGAGCTCTGCTGTGGTGAGACAGCAGTGAGTGGGCTCTGTGAGCTCTGCTGTGGTGAGACAGCAGTGAGGCTCTGAGCTCTGCTGTGGTGAGACAGCAGTGAAGCTCTGTGAGCTCTGCTGTGGTGAGACAGCAGTGAGTGGGCTCTGTGAGCTCTGCTGTGGTGAGACAGCAGTGAGGCTCTGAGCTCTGCTGTGGTGAGACAGCAGTGAGGCTCTGAGCTCTGCTGTGGTGAGACAGCAGTGAGGCTCTGAGCTCTGCTGTGGTGAGACAGCAGTGAGTGGGCTCTGTGAGCTCTGCTGTGGTGAGACAGCAGTGAAGCTCTGTGAGCTCTGCTGTGGTGAGACAGCGGTGAGTGGGCTCTGTGAGCTCTGCTGTGGTGAGACAGCAGTGAGTGGGCTCTGTGAGCTCTGCTGTGGTGAGACAGCAGTGAGTGGGCTTTGAGCTCTGCTGTGATGAGACAGCAGTGAGTCGGCTCTGTGAGCTCTGCTGTGATGAGACAGCAGTGAGGCTCTGAGCTCTGCTGTGGTGAGACAGCAGTGAGTGGGCTCTGTGAGCTCTGCTGTGGTGAGACAGCAGTGAGTGGGCTCTGTGAGCTCTGCTGTGATGAGATAGCAGTGAGTCGGCTCTGTGAGCTCTGCTGTGGTGAGACAGCAGTGAGTGGGCTCTGTGAGCTCTGCTGTGGTGACGCAGCAGAGAGTGGGCTCTGAGCTCTGCTGTGGGGAAACAGCAGTGAGTGAGCTCTGTGAGCTCTGCTGTGGTGAGACAGCAGTGAGGCCTTGAGCTCTGCTGTGGTGAGACAGCAGTGAGGCCCTGAGCTCTGCTGTGGTGAGACAGCAGTGAGTGGGCTCTGTGAGCTCTGCTGTGATGAGACAGCAGTGAGGCTCTGAGCTCTGCTGTGGTGAGAGCAGTGAGTGGGCTCTGTGAGCTCTGCTGTGGTGAGACAGCAGTGAGTGGGCTCTGTGAGCTCAGCTGTGGTGAGACAGCAGTGAGGCCCTGAGCTCTGCTGTGGTGAGACAGCAGTGAATCAGCTCTGTGAGCTCTGCTGTGGTGAGACAGCAGTGAGGCTCTGAGCTCTGCTGTGGTGAGAGCAGTGAGTGGGCTCTGTGAGCTCTGCTGTGGTGAGACAGCAGTGAGTGGGCTCTGTGAGCTCTGCTGTGGTGAGACAGCAGTGAAGCTCTGTGAGCTCTGCTGTGGTGAGACAGCAGTGAGTGGGCTCTGTGAGCTCTGCTGTGGTGAGACAGCAGTGACTGGGCTCTGAGCTCTGCTGTGATGAGACAGCAGTGAGTCGGCTCTGTGAGCTCTGCTGTGATGAGACAGCAGTGAGGCTCCGAGCTCTGCTGTGGTGAGACAGCAGTGAGTGGGCTCTGTGAGCTCTGCTGTGGTGAGACAGCAGTGAGTGGGCTCTGTGAGCTCTGATGCAGTGAGACAGCAGTGAGTGGGCTCTGTGAGCTCTGCTATGGTGAGACAGCAGTGAGTGGGCTCTGTGAGCTCTGCTGTGGTGAGACAGCAGTGAGTGGGCTCTGTGAGCTCTGCTGTGGTGAGACAGCAGTGAGTGGGCTCTGAGAGCTCTGCTGTGATGTGACAGCAGTGAGTCAGCTCTGTGAGCTCTGCTGTGGTGAGACAGCAGTGAGTGGGCTCTGTGACCTCTGCTGTGGTGAGACAGCAGCGAGGCTCTGTGAGCTCTGCTGTGGTGAGAGCAGTGAGTGGGCTTTGTGAGCTCTGCGGTGGTGAGACAGCAGTGAGGCTCTGAGCTCTGCTGTGATGAGATAGCAGTGAGTGGGCTCTGAGCTCTGCTGTGGTGAGACAGAAGTGAGGCTCTGTGAGCTCTGCTGTGATGTGACAGCAGTGAGTCAGCTCTGTGAGCTCTGCTGTGGTGAGACAGCAGTGAGGCTCTGAGCTCTGCTGTGGTGAGACAGCAGTGAGTGGGCTCTGTGACCTCTGCTGTGGTGAGACAGCAGTGAGGCTCTGACCTCTGCTGTGGTGAGACAGCAGTGAGTGGGCTCTGTGAGCTCTGCTGTGGTGAGACAGCAGTGAGACTCTGAGCTCTGCTGTGGTGAGACAGCAGTGAGGCTCTGTGAGCTCTGCTGTGGTGAGACAGCAGTGAGTGGGCTCTGTGAGCTCTGCTGTGGTGAGACAGCAGTGAGTGGACTCTGTGAGCTCTGCTGTGGTGAGACAGCAGTGAGGCTCTGAGCTCTGCTGTGATGAGACAGCAGTGAGTGGGCTCTGTGAGCTCTGCTGTGGTGAGATAGCAGTGAGTGGGCTCTGTGAGCTCTGCTGTGGTGAGACAGCAGTGAGTGGGCTCTGTGAGCTCTGCTGTGGTGAGACAGCAGTGAGTGGGCTCTGTGAGCTCTGCTGTGGTGAGGCAGCGGTGAGTGGGCTCTGTGAGCTCTGCTGTGGTGAGACAGCAGTGAGTGGGCTCTGTGAGCTCTGCTGTGATGAGACAGCAGTGAGGCTCTGAGCTCTGCTGTGGTGAGACAGCAGTGAGTGGGCTCTGTGAGCTCTGCTGTGGTGAGATAGCAGTGAGGCTCTGAGCTCTGCTGTGGTGAGACAGCAGTGAGTGGGCTCTGTGACCTCTGCTGTGGTGAGACAGCAGTGAGGCTCTGTGAGCTCTGCTGTGGTGAGAGCAGTGAGTGGGCTCTGAGCTCTGCTGTGGTGAGACAGCAGTGAGGCTCTGAGCTCTGCTGTGATGGGACAGCAGTGAGCGGGCTCTGAGCTCTGCTGTGGTGAGACAGAAGTGAGGCTCTGTGAGCTCTGCTGTGGTGAGACATCAGTGAGTGGGCTCTGTGAGCTCTGCTGTGGTGAGACAGCAGTGAGGCTCTGAGCTCTGCTGTGGTGAGACAGCAGTGAGGCTCTGAGCTCTGCTGTGGTGAGACAGCAGTGAGGCCCTGAGCTCTGGTGTGGTGAGACAGCAGTGAGGCTCTGTGAGCTCTGCTGTGGTGAGACAGCAGTGAGGCTCTGAGCTCTGCTGTGGTGAGACAGCAGTGAGGCTCTGAGCTCTGCTGTGGTGAGACAGCAGTGAGGCTCTGAGCTCTGCTGTGGTGAGACAGCAGTGAGTGGGCTCTGTGAGCTCTGCTGTGGTGAGACAGCAGTGAAGCTCTGTGAGCTCTGCTGTGGTGAAACAGCAGTGAGTGGGCTCTGTGAGCTCTGCTGTGGTGAGACAGCGGTGAGTGGGCTCTGTGAGCTCTGCTGTGGTGAGACAGCAGTGAGTGGGCTCTGTGAGCTCTGCTGTGGTGAGACAGCAGTGAGTGGGCTCTGAGCTCTGCTGTGATGAGACAGCAGTGAGTCGGCTCTGTGAGCTCTGCTGTGATGAGACAGCAGTGAGGCTCTGAGCTCTGCTGTGGTGAGACAGCAGTGAGTGGGCTCTGTGAGCTCTGCTGTGGTGAGACAGCAGTGAGTGGGCTCTGTGAGCTCTGCTGTGATGAGACAGCAGTGAGTCGGCTCTGTGAGCTCTGCTGTGGTGAGACAGCAGTGAGTGGGCTCTGTGAGCTCTGCTGTGATGACGCAGCAGAGAGTGGGCTCTGAGCTCTGCTGTGGGGAAACAGCAGTGAGTGAGCTCTGTGAGCTCTGCTGTGGTGAGACAGCAGTGAGGCCCTGAGCTCTGCTGTGGTGAGACAGCAGTGAGGCCCTGAGCTCTGCTGTGGTGAGACAGCAGTGAGTGGGCTCTGTGAGCTCTGCTGTGATGAGACAGCAGTGAGGCTCTGAGCTATGCTGTGGTGAGAGCAGTGAGTGGGCTCTGTGAGCTCTGCTGTGGTGAGACAGCAGTGAGTGGGCTCTGTGAGCTCTGCTGTGGTGAGACAGCAGTGAGGCCCTGAGCTCTGCTGTGGTGAGACAGCAGTGAATCAGCTCTGTGAGCTCTGCTGTGGTGAGACAGCAGTGAGTGGGCTCTGTGAGCTCTGCTGTGGTGAGAGCAGTGAGTGGGCTCTGTGAGCTCTGCTGTGGTGAGACAGCAGTGAGTGGGCTCTGTGAGCTCTGCTGTGGTGAGACAGCAGTGAAGCTCTGTGAGCTCTGCTGTGGTGAGACAGCAGTGAGTGGGCTCTGTGAGCTCTGCTGTGGTGAGACAGCAGTGAAGCTCTGAGCTCTGCTGTGGTGAAACAGCAGTGAGTGGGCTCTGTGAGCTCTGCTGTGGTGAGACAGCGGTGAGTGGGCTCTGTGAGCTCTGCTGTGGTGAGACAGCAGTGAGTGGGCTCTGTGAGCTCTGCTGTGGTGAGACAGCAGTGAGTGGGCTCTGAGCTCTGCTGTGATGAGACAGCAGTGAGTCGGCTCTGTGAGCTCTGCTGTGATGAGACAGCAGTGAGGCTCTGAGCTCTGCTGTGGTGAGACAGTAGTGAGTGGGCTCTGTGAGCTCTGCTGTGGTGAGACAGCAGTGAGTGGGCTCTGTGAGCTCTGCTGTGGTGAGACAGCAGTGAGTGGGCTCTGTGAGCTCTGCTTTGGTGACGCAGCAGAGAGTGGGCTCTGAGCTCTGCTGTGGTGAAACAGCAGTGAGTGAGCTCTGTGAGCTCTGCTGTGGTGAGACAGCAGTGAGGCCCTGAGCTCTGCTGTGGTGAGACAGCAGCGAGGCCCTGAGCTCTGCTGTGGTGAGACAGCAGTGAGTGGTCTCTGTGAGCTCTGCTGTGATGAGACAGCAGTGAGTGGGCTCTGTGAGCTCTGCTGTGGTGAGACAGCAGTGAGTGGGCTCTGTGAGCTCTGATGCAGTGAGACAGCAGTGAGTGGGCTCTGTGAGCTCTGCTATGGTGAGACAGCAGTGAGTGGGCTCTGTGAGCTCTGCTGTGGTGAGACAGCAGTGAGTGGGCTCTGTGAGCTCTGCTGTGGTGAGACAGCAGTGAGTGGGCTCTGAGAGCTCTGCTGTGATGTGACAGCAGTGAGTCAGCTCTGTGAGCTCTGCTGTGGTGAGACAGCAGTGAGGCTCTGAGCTCTGCTGTGGTGAGACAGCAGTGAGTGGGCTCTGTGACCTCTGCTGTGGTGTGACAGCAGTGAGGCTCTGTGAGCTCTGCTGTGGTGAGAGCAGTGAGTGGGCTTTGTGAGCTCTGCGGTGGTGAGACAGCAGTGATGCTCTGAGCTCTGCTGTGATGAGATAGCAGTGAGTGGGCTCTGAGCTCTGCTGTGGTGAGACAGAAGTGAGGCTCTGTGAGCTCTGCTGTGATGTGACAGCAGTGAGTCAGCTCTGTGAGCTCTGCTGTGGTGAGACAGCAGTGAGGCTCTGAGCTCTGCTGTGGTGAGACAGCAGTGAGTGGGCTCTGTGACCTCTGCTGTGGTGAGACAGCAGTGAGTGGGCTCTGTGAGCTCTGCTGTGGTGAGACAGCAGTGAGGATCTGTGAGCTCTGCTGTGGTGAGACAGCAGTGAGTGGGCTCTGTGAGCTCTGCTGTGGTGAGACAGCAGTGAGTGGACCATGTGAGCTCTGCTGTGGTGAGACAGCAGTGAGGCTCTGAGCTCTGCTGTGATGAGACAGCAGTGAGTGGGCTCTGTAAGCTCTGCTGTGGTGAGACAGCAGTGAGTGGGCTCTGTGAGCTCTGCTGTGGTGAGACAGCAGTGAGTGGGCTCTGTGAGCTCTGCTGTGGTGAGACAGCAGTGAGTGGGCTCTGTGAGCTCTGCTGTGGTGAGGCAGCGGTGAGTGGGCTCTGTGAGCTCTGCTGTGGTGAGACAGCAGTGAGTGGGCTCTGTGAGCTCTGCTGTGATGAGACAGCAGTGAGTCGGCTCTGTGAGCTCTGCTGTGGTGAGAGCAGTGAGTGGGCTCTGAGCTCTGCTGTGGTGAGACAGCAGTGAGGCTCTGAGCTCTGCTGTGGCGAGACAGCAGTGAGGCTCTGTGAGCTCTGCTGTGGTGAGACAGCAGTGAGGCTCTGTGAGCTCTGCTGTGGTGAGACAGCAGTGAGGCTCTGAGCTCTGCTGTGATGAGACAGCAGTGAGTGGGCTCTGTGAGCTCTGCTGTGGTGAGACAGCAGTGAGACTCTGAGCTCTGCTGTGGTGAGACAGCAGTGAGTCGGCTCTGAGCTCTGCTGTGATGAGACAGCAGTGAGTGGGCTCTGTGAGCTCTGCTGTGGTGAGACAGCAGTGAGACTCTGAGCTCTGCTGTGGTGAGACAGCAGTGAGTCGGCTCTGTGAGCTCTGCTGTGCTGAGACAGCAGTGAGGCTCTGAGCTCTGCTGTGGCGAGACAGCAGTGAGGCTCTGTGAGCTCTGCTGTGGTGAGAGCAGTGAGTGGGCTCTGAGCTCTGCTGTGATGAGACAGCAGTGAGTGGGCTCTGTGAGCTCTGCTGTGGTGAGACAGCAGTGAGTGGGCTCTCTGAGCTTTGCTGTGGTAAGACAGCAGTGAGGCTCTGAGCTCTGCTGTGGTGAGACAGCAGTGAGTCTGCTCTGTGAGCTCTGCTGTGGTGAGACAGCAGTGAGTGGGCTCTGTGAGCTATGCTGTGGTGAGACAGCAGTGAGGCTCTGAGCTCTGCTGTGGTGAGACAGCAGTGAGTGGGCTCTGTGAGCTCTGCTGTGGTGAGACAGCAGTGAGTGGGCTCTGTGAGCTCTGCTGTGGTGAGACAGCAGTGAGACTCTGAGCTCTGCTGTGGTGAGACAGCAGTGAGTCGGCTCTGTGAGCTCTGCTGTGCTGAGACAGCAGTGAGGCTCTGAGCTCTGCTGTGGCGAGACAGCAGTGAGGCTCTGTGAGCTCTGCTGTGGTGAGAGCAGTGAGTGGGCTCTGAGCTCTGCTGTGATGAGACAGCAGTGAGTGGGCTCTGTGAGCTCTGCTGTGGTGAGACAGCAGTGAGTGGGCTCTGTGAGCTTTGCTGTGGTAAGACAGCAGTGAGGCTCTGAGCTCTGCTGTGGTGAGACAGCAGTGAGTCTGCTCTGTGAGCTCTGCTGTGGTGAGACAGCAGTGAGTGGGCTCTGTGAGCTATGCTGTGGTGAGACAGCAGTGAGGCTCTGAGCTCTGCTGTGGTGAGACAGCAGTGAGTGGGCTCTGTGAGCTCTGCTGTGGTGAGACGGCAGTGAGTGGGCTCTGTGAGCTCTGCTGTGGTGAGACAGCAGTGAGGCTCTGAGCTCTGCTGTGGTGAGACAGCAGTGAAGCTCTGTGAGCTCTGCTGTGGTGAGACAGCAGTGAGGCTCTGAGCTCTGCTGTGGTGAGACAGCAGTGAGTCGGCTCTGTGAGCTCTGCTGTGGTGAGTGCAGTGAGTGGGCTCTGTGAGCTCTGCTGTGGTGAGACAGCAGTAAGGCTCTGAGCTCTGCTGTGGTGAGACAGCAGTGAGTGGGCTCTGTGAGCTCTGCTGTGGTAAGACAGCAGTGAGGCTCTGAGCTCTGCTGTGGCGAGACAGTAGTGAGTCGGCTCTGTGAGCTCTGCTGTGGTGAGAAAGCAGTCAGTGGGCTCTGTGAGCTCTGCTGTGGTAAGACAGCAGTGAGGCTCTGAGCTCTGCTGTGGTGAGACAGCAGTGGAGTCTGCTCTGTGAGCTCTGCTGTGGTGAGACAGCAGTGAGTGGGCTCTGTGAGCTATGCTGTGGTGAGACAGCAGGGAGGCTCGAGGCTCTGCTGTGGTGAGACAGCAGTGAGTGGGCTCTGTGAGCTCTGCTGTGGTGAGACAGCAGTGAGTGGGCTCTGTGAGCTCTGCTGTGGTGAGACAGCAGTGAGGCTCTGAGCTCTGCTGTGGTGAGACAGCAGTGAAGCTCTGTGAGCTCTGCTGTGGTGAGACAGCAGTGAGTGGGCTCTGTGAGCTCTGCTGTGGTGAGACAGCAGTGAGGCTCTGAGCTCTGCTGTGGTGAGACAGCAGTGAGTGGGCTCTGTGAGCTCTGCTGTGGTGAGACGGCAGTGAGTGGGCTCTGTGAGCTCTGCTGTGGTGAGACAGCAGTGAGGCTCTGAGCTCTGCTGTGGTGAGACAGCAGTGAAGCTCTGTGAGCTCTGCTGTGGTGAGACAGCAGTGAGGCTCTGAGCTCTGCTGTGGTGAGACAGCAGTGAGTCGGCTCTGTGAGCTCTGCTGTGGTGAGTGCAGTGAGTGGGCTCTGTGAGCTCTGCTGTGGTGAGACAGCAGTAAGGCTCTGAGCTCTGCTGTGGTGAGACAGCAGTGAGTGGGCTCTGTGAGCTCTGCTGTGGTAAGACAGCAGTGAGGCTCTGAGCTCTGCTGTGGCGAGACAGTAGTGAGTCGGCTCTGTGAGCTCTGCTGTGGTGAGACAGCAGTCAGTGGGCTCTGTGAGCTCTGCTGTGGTAAGACAGCAGTGAGGCTCTGAGCTCTGCTGTGGTGAGACAGCAGTGGAGTCTGCTCTGTGAGCTCTGCTGTGGTGAGACAGCAGTGAGTGGGCTCTGTGAGCTATGCTGTGGTGAGACAGCAGGGAGGCTCGAGGCTCTGCTGTGGTGAGACAGCAGTGAGTGGGCTCTGTGAGCTCTGCTGTGGTGAGACAGCAGTGAGTGGGCTCTGTGAGCTCTGCTGTGGTGAGACAGCAGTGAGGCTCTGAGCTCTGCTGTGGTGAGACAGCAGTGAAGCTCTGTGAGCTCTGCTGTGGTGAGACAGCAGTGAGTGGGCTCTGTGAGCTCTGCTGTGGTGAGACAGCAGTGAGGCTCTGAGCTCTGCTGTGGTGAGACAGCAGTGAGGCACTGAGCTCTGCTGTGGTGAGACAGCAGTGAGGCCCTGAGCTCTGCTGTGGTGAGACAGCAGTGAGGCCCTGAGCTCTGCTGTGGTGAGACAGTAGTGAGTCGGCTCTGTGAGCTCTGCTGTGGTGAGACAGCAGTGAGGCTCTGAGCTCTGCTGTGGTGAGACAGCAGTGAGTGGGCTCTGTGAGCTCTGCTGTGGTGAGACAGCAGTGAAGCTCTGTGAGCTCTGCTGTGGTGAAACAGCAGTGAGTGGGCTCTGTGAGCTCTGCTGTGGTGAGACAGCGGTGAGTGGGCTCTGTGAGCTCTGCTGTGGTGAGACAGCAGTGAGTGGGCTCTGTGAGCTCTGCTGTGGTGAGACAGCAGTGAGTGGGCTCTGAGCTCTGCTGTGATGAGACAGCAGTGAGTCGGCTCTGTGAGCTCTGCTGTGATGAGACAGCAGTGAGGCTCTGAGCTCTGCTGTGGTGAGAAAGCAGTGAGTGGGCTCTGTGAGCTCTGCTGTGGTGAGACAGCAGTGAGTGGGCTCTGTGAGCTCTGCTGTGATGAGACAGCAGTGAGTCGGCTCTGTGAGCTCTGCTGTGGTGAGACAGCAGTGAGTGGGCTCTGTGAGCTCTGCTGTGGTGACGCAGCAGAGAGTGGGCTCTGAGCTCTGCTGTGGGGAAACAGCAGTGAGTGAGCTCTGTGAGCTCTGCTGTGGTGAGACAGCAGTGAGGCCCTGAGCTCTGCTGTGGTGAGACAGCAGTGAGGCCCTGAGCTCTGCTGTGGTGAGACAGCAGTGAGTGGGCTCTGTGAGCTCTGCTGTGATGAGACAGCAGTGAGGCTCTGAGCTCTGCTGTGGTGAGAGCAGTGAGTGGGCTCTGTGAGCTCTGCTGTGGTGAGACAGCAGTGAGTGGGCTCTGTGAGCTCTGCTGTGGTGAGACAGCAGTGAGGCCCTGAGCTCTGCTGTTGTGAGACAGCAGTGAATCAGCTCTGTGAGCTCTGCTGTGGTGAGACAGCAGTGAGGCTCTGAGCTCTGCTGTGGTGAGAGCAGTGAGTGGGCTCTGTAAGCTCTGCTGTGGTGAGACAGCAGTGAGTGGGCTCTGTGAGCTCTGCTGTGGTGAGACAGCAGTGAAGCTCTGTGAGCTCTGCTGTGGTGAGACAGCAGTGAGTGGGCTCTGTGAGCTCTGCTGTGGTGAGACAGCAGTGAAGCTCTGAGCTCTGCTGTGGTGAAACAGCAGTGAGTGGGCTCTGTGAGCTCTGCTGTGATGAGACAGCAGTGAGGCTCTGAGCTCTGCTGTGGTGAGACAGCAGTGAGTGGGCTCTGTGAGCTCTGCTGTGGTGAGACAGCAGTGAGTGGGCTCTGTGAGCTCTGCTGTGATGAGACAGCAGTGAGTCGGCTCTGTGAGCTCTGCTGTGGTGAGACAGCAGTGAGTGGGCTCTGTGAGCTCTGCTGTGGTGACGCAGCAGAGAGTGGGCTCTGAGCTCTGCTGTGGGGAAACAGCAGTGAGTGAGCTCTGTGAGCTCTGCTGTGATGAGACAGCAGTGAGGCTCTGAGCTCTGCTGTGGTGAGACAGCAGTGAGTGGGCTCTGTGAGCTCTGCTGTGGTGAGACAGCAGTGAGTGGGCTCTGTGAGCTCTGCTGTGATGAGACAGCAGTGAGTCGGCTCTGTGAGCTCTGCTGTGGTGAGACAGCAGTGAGTGGGCTCTGTGAGCTCTGCTGTGGTGACGCAGCAGAGAGTGGGCTCTGAGCTCTGCTGTGGGGAAACAGCAGTGAGTGAGCTCTGTGAGCTCTGCTGTGGTGAGACAGCAGTGAGGCCCTGAGCTCTGCTGTGGTGAGACAGCAGTGAGGCCCTGAGCTCTGCTGTGGTGAGACAGCAGTGAGTGGGCTCTGTGAGCTCTGCTGTGATGAGACAGCAGTGAGGCTCTGAGCTCTGCTGTGGTGAGAGCAGTGAGTGGGCTCTGTGAGCTCTGCTGTGGTGAGACAGCAGTGAGTGGGCTCTGTGAGCTCTGCTGTGGTGAGACAGCAGTGAGGCCCTGAGCTCTGCTGTTGTGAGACAGCAGTGAATCAGCTCTGTGAGCTCTGCTGTGGTGAGACAGCAGTGAGGCTCTGAGCTCTGCTGTGGTGAGAGCAGTGAGTGGGCTCTGTAAGCTCTGCTGTGGTGAGACAGCAGTGAGTGGGCTCTGTGAGCTCTGCTGTGGTGAGACAGCAGTGAAGCTCTGTGAGCTCTGCTGTGGTGAGACAGCAGTGAGTGGGCTCTGTGAGCTCTGCTGTGGTGAGACAGCAGTGAAGCTCTGAGCTCTGCTGTGGTGAAACAGCAGTGAGTGGGCTCTGTGAGCTCTGCTGTGGTGAGACAGCGGTGAGTGGGCTCTGTGAGCTCTGCTGTGGTGAGACAGCAGTGAGTGGGCTCTCTGAGCTCTGCTGTGGTGAGACAGCAGTGAGTGGGCTCTGAGCTCTGCTGTGATGAGACAGCAGTGAGTCGGCTCTGTGAGCTCTGCTGTGATGAGACAGCAGTGAGGCTCTGAGCTCTGCTGTGGTGAGACAGCAGTGAGTGGGCTCTGTGAGCTCTGCTGTGGTGAGACAGCAGTGAGTGGGCTCTGTGAGCTCTGCTGTGGTGAGACAGCAGTGAGTGGGCTCTGTGAGCTCTGCTGTGGTGAGACAGCAGTGAGTGGGCTCTGTGAGCTCTGCTTTGGTGACGCAGCAGAGAGTGGGCTCTGAGCTCTGCTGTGGTGAAACAGCAGTGAGTGAGCTCTGTGAGCTCTGCTGTGGTGAGACAGCAGTGAGGCCCTGAGCTCTGCTGTGGTGAGACAGCAGTGAGGCCCTGAGCTCTGCTGTGGTGAGACAGCAGTGAGTGGTCTCTGTGAGCTCTGCTGTGATGAGACAGCAGTGAGTGGGCTCTGTGAGCTCTGCTGTGGTGAGACAGCAGTGAGTGGGCTCTGTGAGCTCTGATGCAGTGAGACAGCAGTGAGTGGGCTCCGTGAGCTCTGCTATGGTGAGACAGCAGTGAGTGGGCTCTGTGAGCTCTGCTGTGGTGAGACAGCAGTGAGTGGGCTCTGTGAGCTCTGCTGTGGTGAGACAGCAGTGAGTGGGCTCTGAGAGCTCTGCTGTGATGTGACAGCAGTGAGTCAGCTCTGTGAGCTCTGCTGTGGTGAGACAGCAGTGAGGCTCTGAGCTCTGCTGTGGTGAGACAGCAGTGAGTGGGCTCTGTGACCTCTGCTGTGGTGTGACAGCAGTGAGGCTCTGTGAGCTCTGCTGTGGTGAGAGCAGTGAGTGGGCTTTGTGAGCTCTGCGGTGGTGAGACAGCAGTGATGCTTTGAGCTCTGCTGTGATGAGATAGCAGTGAGTGGGCTCTGAGCTCTGCTGTGGTGAGACAGAAGTGAGGTTCTGTGAGCTCTGCTGTGATGTGACAGCAGTGAGTCAGCTCTGTGAGCTCTGCTGTGGTGAGACAGCAGTGAGGCTCTGAGCTCTGCTGTGGTGAGACAGCAGTGAGTGGGCTCTGTGACCTCTGCTGTGGTGAGACAGCAGTGAGGCTCTGACCTCTGCTGTGGTGAGACAGCAGTGAGTGGGCTCTGTGAGCTCTGCTGTGGTGAGACAGCAGTGAGACTCTGAGCTCTGCTGTGGTGAGACAGCAGTGAGGCTCTGTGAGCTCTGCTGTGGTGAGACAGCAGTGAGTGGGCTCTGTGAGCTCTGCTGTGGTGAGACAGCAGTGAGTGGACTCTGTGAGCTCTGCTGTGGTGAGACAGCAGTGAGGCTCTGAGCTCTGCTGTGATGAGACAGCAGTGAGTGGGCTCTGTAAGCTCTGCTGTGGTGAGACAGCAGTGAGTGGGCTCTGTGAGCTCTGCTGTGGTAAGACAGCAGTGAGTGGGCTCTGTGAGCTCTGCTGTGGTGAGATAGCAGTGAGTGGGCTCTGTGAGCTCTGCTGTGGTGAGGCAGCGGTGAGTGGGCTCTGTGAGCTCTGCTGTGGTGAGACAGCAGTGAGTGGGCTCTGTGAGCTCTGCTGTGATGAGACAGCAGTGAGTCGGCTCTGTGAGCTCTGCTGTGGTGAGAGCAGTGAGTGGGCTCTGAGCTCTGCTGTGGTGAGACAGCAGTGAGGCTCTGTGAGCTCTGCTGTGGTGAGACAGCAGTGAGGCTCTGTGAGCTCTGCTGTGGTGAGACAGCAGTGAGGCTCTGAGCTCTGCTGTGATGAGACAGCAGTGAGTGGGCTCTGTGAGCTCTGCTGTGGTGAGACAGCAGTGAGACTCTGAGCTCTGCTGTGGTGAGACAGCAGTGAGTCGGCTCTGAGCTCTGCTGTGATGAGACAGCCGTGAGTGGGCTCTGTGAGCTCTGCTGTGGTGAGACAGCAGTGAGACTCTGAGCTCTGCTGTGGTGAGACAGCAGTGAGTAGGCTCTGAGCTCTGCTGTGATGAGACAGCAGTGAGTGGGCTCTGTGAGCTCTGCTGTGGTGAGACAGCAGTGAGACTCTGAGCTCTGCTGTGGTGAGACAGCAGTGAGTCGGCTCTGTGAGCTCTGCTGTGCTGAGACAGCAGTGAGGCTCTGAGCTCTGCTGTGGCGAGACAGCAGTGAGGCTCTGTGAGCTCTGCTGTGGTGAGAGCAGTGAGTGGGCTCTGAGCTCTGCTGTGATGAGACAGCAGTGAGTGGGCTCTGTGAGCTCTGCTGTGGTGAGACAGCAGTTAGACTCTGAGCTCTGCTGTGGTGAGACAGCAGTGAGTCGGCTCTGTGAGCTCTGCTGTGGTGAGACAGCAGTGAGACTCTGAGCTCTGCTGTGGTGAGACAGCAGTGAGTCGGCTCTGTGAGCTCTGCTGTGGCGAGACAGGAGTGAGGCTCTGTGAGCTCTGCTGTGGTGAGACAGCTGTGAGTGGGCTCTGTGAGCTCTGCTGTGGTGAGACAGCAGTGAGGCTCTGAGCTCTGCTGTGGTGAGACAGCAGTGAGTGGGCTCTGTGAGCTCTGCTGTGGTGAGACAGAAGTGAGGCTCTGAGCTCTGCTGTGGTGAGACAGAAGTGAGGCTCTGAGCTCTGCTGTGGTGAGACAGCAGTGAGTGGGCTCTGTGAGCTCTGCTGTGGTGAGAGCAGTGAGTGGGCTCTGTGAGCTCTGCTGTGGTGAGACAGCAGTAAGGCTCTGAGCTCTGCTGTGGTGAGACAGCAGTGAGTGGGCTCTGTGAGCTCTGCTGTGGTAAGACAGCAGTGAGGCTCAGAGCTCTGCTGTGGTGAGACAGCAGTGAGTCGGCTCTGTGAGCTCTGCTGTGGTGAGACAGCAGTGAGTGGGCTCTGTGAGCTTTGCTGTGGTAAGACAGCAGTGAGGCTCTGAGCTCTGCTGTGGTGAGACAGCAGTGAGTCTGCTCTGTGAGCTCTGCTGGGGTGAGACAGCAGTGAGTGGGCTCTGTGAGCTATGCTGTGGTGAGACAGCAGTGAGGCTCTGAGCTCTGCTGTGGTGAGACAGCAGTGAGTGGGCTCTGTGAGCTCTGCTGTGGTGAGACAGAAGTGAGGTTCTGTGAGCTCTGCTGTGATGTGACAGCAGTGAGTCAGCTCTGTGAGCTCTGCTGTGGTGAGACAGCAGTGAGGCTCTGAGCTCTGCTGTGGTGAGACAGCAGTGAGTGGGCTCTGTGACCTCTGCTGTGGTGAGACAGCAGTGAGGCTCTGACCTCTGCTGTGGTGAGACAGCAGTGAGTGGGCTCTGTGAGCTCTGCTGTGGTGAGACAGCAGTGAGACTCTGAGCTCTGCTGTGGTGAGACAGCAGTGAGGCTCTGTGAGCTCTGCTGTGGTGAGACAGCAGTGAGTGGGCTCTGTGAGCTCTGCTGTGGTGAGACAGCAGTGAGTGGGCTCTGTGAGCTCTGCTGTGGTGACGCAGCAGAGAGTGGGCTCTGAGCTCTGCTGTGGGGAAACAGCAGTGAGTGAGCTCTGTGAGCTCTGCTGTGATGAGACAGCAGTGAGGCTCTGAGCTCTGCTGTGGTGAGACAGCAGTGAGTGGGCTCTGTGAGCTCTGCTGTGGTGAGACAGCAGTGAGTGGGCTCTGTGAGCTCTGCTGTGATGAGACAGCAGTGAGTCGGCTCTGTGAGCTCTGCTGTGGTGAGACAGCAGTGAGTGGGCTCTGTGAGCTCTGCTGTGGTGACGCAGCAGAGAGTGGGCTCTGAGCTCTGCTGTGGGGAAACAGCAGTGAGTGAGCTCTGTGAGCTCTGCTGTGGTGAGACAGCAGTGAGGCCCTGAGCTCTGCTGTGGTGAGACAGCAGTGAGGCCCTGAGCTCTGCTGTGGTGAGACAGCAGTGAGTGGGCTCTGTGAGCTCTGCTGTGATGAGACAGCAGTGAGGCTCTGAGCTCTGCTGTGGTGAGAGCAGTGAGTGGGCTCTGTGAGCTCTGCTGTGGTGAGACAGCAGTGAGTGGGCTCTGTGAGCTCTGCTGTGGTGAGACAGCAGTGAGGCCCTGAGCTCTGCTGTTGTGAGACAGCAGTGAATCAGCTCTGTGAGCTCTGCTGTGGTGAGACAGCAGTGAGGCTCTGAGCTCTGCTGTGGTGAGAGCAGTGAGTGGGCTCTGTAAGCTCTGCTGTGGTGAGACAGCAGTGAGTGGGCTCTGTGAGCTCTGCTGTGGTGAGACAGCAGTGAAGCTCTGTGAGCTCTGCTGTGGTGAGACAGCAGTGAGTGGGCTCTGTGAGCTCTGCTGTGGTGAGACAGCAGTGAAGCTCTGAGCTCTGCTGTGGTGAAACAGCAGTGAGTGGGCTCTGTGAGCTCTGCTGTGGTGAGACAGCGGTGAGTGGGCTCTGTGAGCTCTGCTGTGGTGAGACAGCAGTGAGTGGGCTCTCTGAGCTCTGCTGTGGTGAGACAGCAGTGAGTGGGCTCTGAGCTCTGCTGTGATGAGACAGCAGTGAGTCGGCTCTGTGAGCTCTGCTGTGATGAGACAGCAGTGAGGCTCTGAGCTCTGCTGTGGTGAGACAGCAGTGAGTGGGCTCTGTGAGCTCTGCTGTGGTGAGACAGCAGTGAGTGGGCTCTGTGAGCTCTGCTGTGGTGAGACAGCAGTGAGTGGGCTCTGTGAGCTCTGCTGTGGTGAGACAGCAGTGAGTGGGCTCTGTGAGCTCTGCTTTGGTGACGCAGCAGAGAGTGGGCTCTGAGCTCTGCTGTGGTGAAACAGCAGTGAGTGAGCTCTGTGAGCTCTGCTGTGGTGAGACAGCAGTGAGGCCCTGAGCTCTGCTGTGGTGAGACAGCAGTGAGGCCCTGAGCTCTGCTGTGGTGAGACAGCAGTGAGTGGTCTCTGTGAGCTCTGCTGTGATGAGACAGCAGTGAGTGGGCTCTGTGAGCTCTGCTGTGGTGAGACAGCAGTGAGTGGGCTCTGTGAGCTCTGATGCAGTGAGACAGCAGTGAGTGGGCTCCGTGAGCTCTGCTATGGTGAGACAGCAGTGAGTGGGCTCTGTGAGCTCTGCTGTGGTGAGACAGCAGTGAGTGGGCTCTGTGAGCTCTGCTGTGGTGAGACAGCAGTGAGTGGGCTCTGAGAGCTCTGCTGTGATGTGACAGCAGTGAGTCAGCTCTGTGAGCTCTGCTGTGGTGAGACAGCAGTGAGGCTCTGAGCTCTGCTGTGGTGAGACAGCAGTGAGTGGGCTCTGTGACCTCTGCTGTGGTGTGACAGCAGTGAGGCTCTGTGAGCTCTGCTGTGGTGAGAGCAGTGAGTGGGCTTTGTGAGCTCTGCGGTGGTGAGACAGCAGTGATGCTTTGAGCTCTGCTGTGATGAGATAGCAGTGAGTGGGCTCTGAGCTCTGCTGTGGTGAGACAGAAGTGAGGTTCTGTGAGCTCTGCTGTGATGTGACAGCAGTGAGTCAGCTCTGTGAGCTCTGCTGTGGTGAGACAGCAGTGAGGCTCTGAGCTCTGCTGTGGTGAGACAGCAGTGAGTGGGCTCTGTGACCTCTGCTGTGGTGAGACAGCAGTGAGGCTCTGACCTCTGCTGTGGTGAGACAGCAGTGAGTGGGCTCTGTGAGCTCTGCTGTGGTGAGACAGCAGTGAGACTCTGAGCTCTGCTGTGGTGAGACAGCAGTGAGGCTCTGTGAGCTCTGCTGTGGTGAGACAGCAGTGAGTGGGCTCTGTGAGCTCTGCTGTGGTGAGACAGCAGTGAGTGGACTCTGTGAGCTCTGCTGTGGTGAGACAGCAGTGAGGCTCTGAGCTCTGCTGTGATGAGACAGCAGTGAGTGGGCTCTGTAAGCTCTGCTGTGGTGAGACAGCAGTGAGTGGGCTCTGTGAGCTCTGCTGTGGTAAGACAGCAGTGAGTGGGCTCTGTGAGCTCTGCTGTGGTGAGATAGCAGTGAGTGGGCTCTGTGAGCTCTGCTGTGGTGAGGCAGCGGTGAGTGGGCTCTGTGAGCTCTGCTGTGGTGAGACAGCAGTGAGTGGGCTCTGTGAGCTCTGCTGTGATGAGACAGCAGTGAGTCGGCTCTGTGAGCTCTGCTGTGGTGAGAGCAGTGAGTGGGCTCTGAGCTCTGCTGTGGTGAGACAGCAGTGAGGCTCTGTGAGCTCTGCTGTGGTGAGACAGCAGTGAGGCTCTGTGAGCTCTGCTGTGGTGAGACAGCAGTGAGGCTCTGAGCTCTGCTGTGATGAGACAGCAGTGAGTGGGCTCTGTGAGCTCTGCTGTGGTGAGACAGCAGTGAGACTCTGAGCTCTGCTGTGGTGAGACAGCAGTGAGTCGGCTCTGAGCTCTGCTGTGATGAGACAGCCGTGAGTGGGCTCTGTGAGCTCTGCTGTGGTGAGACAGCAGTGAGACTCTGAGCTCTGCTGTGGTGAGACAGCAGTGAGTAGGCTCTGAGCTCTGCTGTGATGAGACAGCAGTGAGTGGGCTCTGTGAGCTCTGCTGTGGTGAGACAGCAGTGAGACTCTGAGCTCTGCTGTGGTGAGACAGCAGTGAGTCGGCTCTGTGAGCTCTGCTGTGCTGAGACAGCAGTGAGGCTCTGAGCTCTGCTGTGGCGAGACAGCAGTGAGGCTCTGTGAGCTCTGCTGTGGTGAGAGCAGTGAGTGGGCTCTGAGCTCTGCTGTGATGAGACAGCAGTGAGTGGGCTCTGTGAGCTCTGCTGTGGTGAGACAGCAGTTAGACTCTGAGCTCTGCTGTGGTGAGACAGCAGTGAGTCGGCTCTGTGAGCTCTGCTGTGGTGAGACAGCAGTGAGACTCTGAGCTCTGCTGTGGTGAGACAGCAGTGAGTCGGCTCTGTGAGCTCTGCTGTGGCGAGACAGGAGTGAGGCTCTGTGAGCTCTGCTGTGGTGAGACAGCTGTGAGTGGGCTCTGTGAGCTCTGCTGTGGTGAGACAGCAGTGAGGCTCTGAGCTCTGCTGTGGTGAGACAGCAGTGAGTGGGCTCTGTGAGCTCTGCTGTGGTGAGACAGAAGTGAGGCTCTGAGCTCTGCTGTGGTGAGACAGAAGTGAGGCTCTGAGCTCTGCTGTGGTGAGACAGCAGTGAGTGGGCTCTGTGAGCTCTGCTGTGGTGAGAGCAGTGAGTGGGCTCTGTGAGCTCTGCTGTGGTGAGACAGCAGTAAGGCTCTGAGCTCTGCTGTGGTGAGACAGCAGTGAGTGGGCTCTGTGAGCTCTGCTGTGGTAAGACAGCAGTGAGGCTCAGAGCTCTGCTGTGGTGAGACAGCAGTGAGTCGGCTCTGTGAGCTCTGCTGTGGTGAGACAGCAGTGAGTGGGCTCTGTGAGCTTTGCTGTGGTAAGACAGCAGTGAGGCTCTGAGCTCTGCTGTGGTGAGACAGCAGTGAGTCTGCTCTGTGAGCTCTGCTGGGGTGAGACAGCAGTGAGTGGGCTCTGTGAGCTATGCTGTGGTGAGACAGCAGTGAGGCTCTGAGCTCTGCTGTGGTGAGACAGCAGTGAGTGGGCTCTGTGAGCTCTGCTGTGGTGAGACGGCAGTGAGTGGGCTCTGTGAGCTCTGCTGTGGTGAGACAGCAGTGAGGCTCTGAGCTCTGCTGTGGTGAGACAGCAGTGAAGCTCTGTGAGCTCTGCTGTGGTGAGACAGTAGTGAGGCTCTGAGCTCTGCTGTGGTGAGACAGCAGTGAGTCGGCTCTGTGAGCTCTGCTGTGGTGAGTGCAGTGAGTGGGCTCTGTGAGCTCTGCTGTGGTGAGACAGCAGTAAGGCTCTGAGCTCTGCTGTGGTGAGACAGCAGTGAGTGGGCTCTGTGCGCTCTGCTGTGGTAAGACAGCAGTGAGGCTCTGAGCTCTGCTGTGGTGAAACAGTAGTGAGTCGGCTCTGTGAGCTCTGCTGTGGTGAGACAGCAGTCAGTGGGCTCTGTGAGCTCTGCTGTGGTAAGACAGCAGTGAGGCTCTGAGCTCTGCTGTGGTGAGACAGCAGTGAGTCTGCTCTGTGAGCTCTGCTGTGGTGAGACAGCAGTGAGTGGGCTCTGTGAGCTATGCTGTGGTGAGACAGCAGTGGGCTCTGTGAGCTATGCTGTGGTGAGACAGCAGTGAGGCTCGAGGCTCTGCTGTGGTGAGACAGCAGTGAGAGGGCTCTGTGAGCTCTGCTGTGGTGAGACAGCAGTGAGTGGGCTCTGTGAGCTCTGCTGTGGTGAGACAGCAGTGAGGCTCTGAGCTCTGCTGTGGTAAGACAGCAGTGAAGCTCTGTGAGCTCTGCTGTGGTGAGACAGCAGTGAGTGGGCTCTGTGAGCTCTGCTGTGGTGAGACAGCAGTGAGGCTCTGAGCTCTGCTGTGGTGAGACAGCAGTGAGGCTCTGAGCTCTGCTGTGGTGAGACAGCAGTGAGGCTCTGTGAGCTCTGATGTGGTGAGACAGCAGTGAGGCTCTGAGCTCTGCTGTGGTGAGACAGCAGTGAGGCACTGAGCTCTGCTGTGGTGAGACAGCAGTGAGGCCCTGAGCTCTGCTGTGGTGAGACAGCAGTGAGGCCCTGAGCTCTGCTGTGGTGAGACAGTAGTGAGTCGGCTCTGTGAGCTCTGCTGTGGTGAGACAGCAGTCAGTGGGCTCTGTGAGCTCTGCTGTGGTAAGACAGCAGTGAGGCTCTGAGCTCTGCTGTGGTGAGACAGCAGTGAGTCTGCTCTGTGAGCTCTGCTGTGGTGAGACAGCAGTGAGTGGGCTCTGTGAGCTATGCTGTGGTGAGACAGCAGTGAGGCTCAAGGCTCTGCTGTGGTGAGACAGCAGTGAGTGGGCTCTGTGAGCTCTGCTGTGGTGAGACAGCAGTGAGTGGGCTCTGTGAGCTCTGCTGTGGTGAGACAGCAGTGAGGCTCTGAGCTCTGCTGTGGTGAGACAGCAGTGAAGCTCTGTGAGCTCTGCTGTGGTGAGACAGCAGTGAGTGGGCTCTGTGAGCTCTGCTGTGGTGAGACAGCAGTGAGGCTCTGAGCTCTGCTGTGGTGAGACAGCAGTGAGGCTCTGTGAGCTCTGATGTGGTGAGACAGCAGTGAGGCTCTGAGCTCTGCTGTGGTGAGACAGCAGTGAGGCACTGAGCTCTGCTGTGGTGAGACAGCAGTGAGGCCCTGAGCTCTGCTGTGGTGAGACAGCAGTGAGGCCCTGAGCTCTGCTGTGGTGAGACAGCAGTGAGGCCCTGAGCTCTGCTGTGGTGAGATAGCAGTGAGGCCCTGAGCTCTGCTGTGGTGAGACAGCAGTGAGGCCCTGAGCTCTGCTGTGGTGAGACAGCAGTGAGTGGGCTCTGTGAGCTCTGCTATGGTGAGACAGCAGTGAGTGGGCTCTGTGAGCTCTGCTGTGGTGAGACAGCAGAGAGTGGGCTCCCTGAGCTCTGCTGTGGTAAGACAGCAGTGAGGCTCTGTGAGCTCTGCTGTGGTGAGAGCAGTGAGTGGGCTTTGTGAGCTCTGCTGTGGTGAGACAGCAGTGAGTGGGCCCTGTGAGCTCTGCTGTGGTGAGACAGCAGTGAGAGGGCTCTGTGAGCTCTGCTGTGATGAGACAGCTGTGAGTGGGCTCTGTGAGCTCTGCTGTGGTGAGACAGCAGTGAGTGGGCTCTGTGAGCTCTGCTATGATGAGACAGCAGTGAGTCGGCTCTGTGAGCTCTGCTGTGGTGAGAGCAGTGAGTGGGCTCTGAGCTCTGCTGTGGTGAGACAGCAGTGAGGCCCTGAGCTCTGCTGTGTCGAGACAGCAGTGAGGCTCTGTGAGCTCTGCTGTGGTGAGACAGCAGTGAGGCTCTGTGAGCTCTGCTGTGGTGAGACAGCAGTGAGGCTCTGAGCTCTGCTGTGATGAGACAGCAGTGAGTGGGCTCTGTGAGCTCTGCTGTGGTGAGACAGCAGTGAGACTCTGAGCTCTGCTGTGGTGAGACAGCAGTGAGTCGGCTCTGAGCTCTGCTGTGATGAGACAGCAGTGAGTGAGCTCTGTGAGCTCTGCTGTGGTGAGACAGCAGTGAGACTCTGAGCTCTGCTGTGGTGAGACAGCAGTGGGTAGGCTCTGAGCTCTGCTGTGATGAGACAGCAGTGAGTGGGCTCTGTGAGCTCTGCTGTGGTGAGACAGCAGTGAGACTCTGAGCTCTGCTGTGGTGAGACAGCAGTGAGTCAGCTCTGTGAGCTCTGCTCTGGTGAGACAGCAGTGAGGCTCTGAGCTCTGCTGTGGCGAGACAGCAGTGAGGCTCTGTGAGCTCTGCTGTGGTGAGACAGCAGTGAGTGGGCTCTGTGAGCTCTGCTGTGGTGAGACAGCAGTGAGTCGGCTCTGTGAGCTCTGCTGTGGTGAGACAGCAGTGAGACTCTGAGCTCTGCTGTGGTGAGACAGCAGTGAGTCGGCTCTGTGAGCTCTGCTGTGGCGAGACAGCAGTGAGGCTCTGTGAGCTCTGCTGTGGTGAGACAGCAGTGAGTGGGCTCTGTGAGCTCTGCTGTGGTGAGACAGCAGTGAGGCTCTGAGCTCTGCTGTGGTGAGACAGCAGTGAGTGGGCTCTGTGAGCTCTGCTGTGGTGAGACAGAAGTGAGGCTCTGAGCTCTGCTGTGGTGAGACAGAAGTGAGGCTCTGAGCTCTGCTGTGGTGAGACAGCAGTGAAGCTCTGTGAGCTCTGCTGTGGTGAGACAGCAGTGAGTGGGCTCTGTGAGCTCTGCTGTGGTGAGACAGCAGTGAGGCTCTGAGCTCTGCTGTGGTGAGACAGCAGTGAGGCTCTGAGCTCTGCTGTGGTGAGACAGCAGTGAGGCTCTGAGCTCTGCTGTGGTGAGACAGCAGTGAGTGGGCTCTGTGAGCTCTGCTGTGGTGAGACAGCAGTGAAGCTCTGTGAGCTCTGCTGTGGTGAGACAGCGGTGAGGGGGCTCTGTGAGCTCTGCTGTGGTGAGACAGCAGTGAGTGGGCTCTGTGAGCTCTGCTGTGGTGAGACAGCAGTGAGTGGGCTCTGAGCTCTGCTGTGATGAGACAGCAGTGAGTCGGCTCTGTGAGCTCTGCTGTGATGAGACAGCAGTGAGGCTCTGAGCTCTGCTGTGGTGAGACAGCAGTGAGTGGGCTCTGTGAGCTCTGCTGTGATGAGACAGCAGTGAGTCGGCTCTGTGAGCTCTGCTGTGGTGAGACAGCAGTGAGTGGGCTCTGTGAGCTCTGCTGTGGTGACGCAGCAGAGAGTGGGCTCTGAGCTCTGCTGTGGGGAAACAGCAGTGAGTGAGCTCTGTGAGCTCTGCTGTGGTGAGACAGCAGTGAGGCCTTGAGCTCTGCTGTGGTGAGACAGCAGTGAGGCCCTGAGCTCTGCTGTGGTGAGACAGCAGTGAGTGGGCTCTGTGAGCTCTGCTGTGATGAGACAGCAGTGAGGCTCTGAGCTCTGCTGTGGTGAGAGCAGTGAGTGGGCTCTGTGAGCTCTGCTGTGGTGAGACAGCAGTGAGTGGGCTCTGTGAGCTCAGCTGTGGTGAGACAGCAGTGAGGCCCTGAGCTCTGCTGTGGTGAGACAGCAGTGAATCAGCTCTGTGAGCTCTGCTGCGGTGAGACAGCAGTGAGGCTCTGAGCTCTGCTGTGGTGAGAGCAGTGAGTGGGCTCTGTGAGCTCTGCTGTGGTGAGACAGCAGTGAGACTCTGAGCTCTGCTGTGGTGAGACAGCAGTGAGTCGGCTCCGTGAGCTCTGCTGTGGCGAGACAGGAGTGAGGCTCTGTGAGCTCTGCTGTGGTGAGACAGCAGTGAGTGGGCTCTGTGAGCTCTGCTGTGGTGAGACAGCAGTGAAGCTCTGTGAGCTCTGCTGTGGTGAGACAGCAGTGAGTGGGCTCTGTGAGCTCTGCTGTGGTGAGACAGCAGTGAAGCTCTGAGCTCTGCTGTGGTGAAACAGCAGTGAGTGGGCTCTGTGAGCTCTGCTGTGGTGAGACAGCGGTGAGTGGGCTCTGTGAGCTCTGCTGTGGTGAGACAGCAGTGAGTGGGCTCTGTGAGCTCTGCTGTGGTGAGACAGCAGTGAGTGGGCTCTGAGCTCTGCTGTGATGAGACAGCAGTGAGTCGGCTCTGTGAGCTCTGCTGTGATGAGACAGCAGTGAGGCTCTGAGCTCTGCTGTGGTGAGACAGCAGTGAGTGGGCTCTGTGAGCTCTGCTGTGGTGAGACAGCAGTGAGTGGGCTCTGTGAGCTCTGATGCAGTGAGACAGCAGTGAGTGGGCTCTGTGAGCTCTGCTATGGTGAGACAGCAGTGAGTGGGCTCTGTGAGCTCTGCTGTGGTGAGACAGCAGTGAGTGGGCTCTGTGAGCTCTGCTGTGGTGAGACAGCAGTGAGTGGGCTCTGAGAGCTCTGCTGTGATGTGACAGCAGTGAGTCAGCTCTGTGAGCTCTGCTGTGGTGAGACAGCAGTGAGGCTCTGAGCTCTGCTGTGGTGAGACAGCAGTGAGTGGGCTCTGTGACCTCTGCTGTGGTGAGACAGCAGCGAGGCTCTGTGAGCTCTGCTGTGGTGAGAGCAGTGAGTGGGCTTTGTGAGCTCTGCGGTGGTGAGACAGCAGTGAGGCTCTGAGCTCTGCTGTGATGAGATAGCAGTGAGTGGGCTCTGAGCTCTGCTGTGGTGAGACAGAAGTGAGGCTCTGTGAGCTCTGCTGTGATGTGACAGCAGTGAGTCAGCTCTGTGAGCTCTGCTGTGGTGAGACAGCAGTGAGGCTCTGAGCTCTGCTGTGGTGAGACAGCAGTGAGTGGGCTCTGTGACCTCTGCTGTGGTGAGACAGCAGTGAGGCTCTGACCTCTGCTGTGGTGAGACAGCAGTGAGTGGGCTCTGTGAGCTCTGCTGTGGTGAGACAGCAGTGAGACTCTGAGCTCTGCTGTGGTGAGACAGCAGTGAGGCTCTGTGAGCTCTGCTGTGGTGAGACAGCAGTGAGTGGGCTCTGTGAGCTCTGCTGTGGTGAGACAGCAGTGAGTGGACTCTGTGAGCTCTGCTGTGGTGAGACAGCAGTGAGGCTCTGAGCTCTGCTGTGATGAGACAGCAGTGAGTGGGCTCTGTGAGCTCTGCTGTGGTGAGATAGCAGTGAGTGGGCTCTGTGAGCTCTGCTGTGGTGAGACAGCAGTGAGTGGGCTCTGTGAGCTCTGCTGTGGTGAGACAGCAGTGAGTGGGCTCTGTGAGCTCTGCTGTGGTGAGGCAGCGGTGAGTGGGCTCTGTGAGCTCTGCTGTGGTGAGACAGCAGTGAGTGGGCTCTGTGAGCTCTGCTGTGATGTGACAGCAGTGAGGCTCTGAGCTCTGCTGTGGTGAGACAGCAGTGAGTGGGCTCTGTGAGCTCTGCTGTGGTGAGATAGCAGTGAGCCTCTGAGCTCTGCTGTGGTGAGACAGCAGTGAGTGGGCTCTGTGACCTCTGCTGTGGTGAGACAGCAGTGAGGCTCTGTGAGCTCTGCTGTGGTGAGAGCAGTGAGTGGGCTCTGAGCTCTGCTGTGGTGAGACAGCAGTGGGGCTCTGAGCTCTGCTGTGATGGGACAGCAGTGAGCGGGCTCTGAGCTCTGCTGTGGTGAGACAGAAGTGAGGCTCTGTGAGCTCTGCTGTGGTGAGACATCAGTGAGTGGGCTCTGTGAGCTCTGCTGTGGTGAGACAGCAGTGAGGCTCTGAGCTCTGCTGTGGTGAGACAGCAGTGAGGCTCTGAGCTCTGCTGTGGTGAGACAGCAGTGAGGCCCTGAGCTCTGGTGTGGTGAGACAGCAGTGAGGCTCTGTGAGCTCTGCTGTGGTGAGACAGCAGTGAGGCTCTGAGCTCTGCTGTGGTGAGACAGCAGTGAGGCTCTGAGCTCTGCTGTGGTGAGACAGCAGTGAGGCTCTGAGCTCTGCTGTGGTGAGACAGCAGTGAGTGGGCTCTGTGAGCTCTGCTGTGGTGAGACAGCAGTGAAGCTCTGTGAGCTCTGCTGTGGTGAAACAGCAGTGAGTGGGCTCTGTGAGCTCTGCTGTGGTGAGACAGCGGTGAGTGGGCTCTGTGAGCTCTGCTGTGGTGAGACAGCAGTGAGTGGGCTCTGTGAGCTCTGCTGTGGTGAGACAGCAGTGAGTGGGCTCTGAGCTCTGCTGTGATGAGACAGCAGTGAGTCGGCTCTGTGAGCTCTGCTGTGATGAGACAGCAGTGAGGCTCTGAGCTCTGCTGTGGTGAGACAGCAGTGAGTGGGCTCTGTGAGCTCTGCTGTGATGAGACAGCAGTGAGTCGACTCTGTGAGCTCTGCTGTGGTGAGACAGCAGTGAGTGGGCTCTGTGAGCTCTGCTGTGGTGACGCAGCAGTGAGTGGGCTCTGAGCTCTGCTGTGGGGAAACAGCAGTGAGTGAGCTCTGTGAGCTCTGCTGTGGTGAGACAGCAGTGAGGCCCTGAGCTCTGCTGTGGTGAGACAGCAGTGAGGCCCTGAGCTCTGCTGTGGTGAGACAGCAGTGAGTGGGCTCTGTGAGCTCTGCTGTGATGAGACAGCAGTGAGGCTCTGAGCTCTGCTGTGGTGAGAGCAGTGAGTGGGCTCTGTGAGCTCTGCTGTGGTGAGACAGCAGTGAGTGGGCTCTGTGAGCTCTGCTGTGGTGAGACAACAGTGAGGCCCTGAGCTCTGCTGTGGTGAGACAGCAGTGAATCAGCTCTGTGAGCTCTGCTGTGGTGAGACAGCAGTGAAGCTCTGAGCTCTGCTGTGGTGAGAGCAGTGAGTGGGCTCTGTGAGCTCTGCTGTGGTGAGACAGCAGTGAGTGGGCTCTGTGAGCTCTGCTGTGGTGAGACAGAAGTGAGTGGGCTCTGTGAGCTCTGCTGTGGTGAGACAGCAGTGAGTGGGCTCTGAGAGCTCTGCTGTGATGTGACAGCAGTGAGTCAGCTCTGTGAGCTCTGCTGTGGTGAGACAGCAGTGAGGCTCTGAGCTCTGCTGTGGTGAGACAGCAGTGAGTGGGCTCTGTGACCTCTGCTGTGGTGAGACAGCAGCGAGGCTCTGTGAGCTCTGCTGTGGTGAGAGCAGTGAGTGGGCTTTGTGAGCTCTGCGGTGGTGAGACAGCAGTGAGGCTCTGAGCTCTGCTGTGATGAGATAGCAGTGAGTGGGCTCTGAGCTCTGCTGTGGTGAGACAGAAGTGAGGCTCTGTGAGCTCTGCTGTGATGTGACAGCAGTGAGTCAGCTCTGTGAGCTCTGCTGTGGTGAGACAGCAGTGAGGCTCTGAGCTCTGCTGTGGTGAGACAGCAGTGAGTGGGCTCTGTGACCTCTGCTGTGGTGAGACAGCAGTGAGGCTCTGACCTCTGCTGTGGTGAGACAGCAGTGAGTGGGCTCTGTGAGCTCTGCTGTGGTGAGACAGCAGTGAGACTCTGAGCTCTGCTGTGGTGAGACAGCAGTGAGGCTCTGTGAGCTCTGCTGTGGTGAGACAGCAGTGAGTGGGCTCTGTGAGCTCTGCTGTGGTGAGACAGCAGTGAGTGGACTCTGTGAGCTCTGCTGTGGTGAGACAGCAGTGAGGCTCTGAGCTCTGCTGTGATGAGACAGCAGTGAGTGGGCTCTGTGAGCTCTGCTGTGGTGAGATAGCAGTGAGTGGGCTCTGTGAGCTCTGCTGTGGTGAGACAGCAGTGAGTGGGCTCTGTGAGCTCTGCTGTGGTGAGACAGCAGTGAGTGGGCTCTGTGAGCTCTGCTGTGGTGAGGCAGCGGTGAGTGGGCTCTGTGAGCTCTGCTGTGGTGAGACAGCAGTGAGTGGGCTCTGTGAGCTCTGCTGTGATGTGACAGCAGTGAGGCTCTGAGCTCTGCTGTGGTGAGACAGCAGTGAGTGGGCTCTGTGAGCTCTGCTGTGGTGAGATAGCAGTGAGCCTCTGAGCTCTGCTGTGGTGAGACAGCAGTGAGTGGGCTCTGTGACCTCTGCTGTGGTGAGACAGCAGTGAGGCTCTGTGAGCTCTGCTGTGGTGAGAGCAGTGAGTGGGCTCTGAGCTCTGCTGTGGTGAGACAGCAGTGGGGCTCTGAGCTCTGCTGTGATGGGACAGCAGTGAGCGGGCTCTGAGCTCTGCTGTGGTGAGACAGAAGTGAGGCTCTGTGAGCTCTGCTGTGGTGAGACATCAGTGAGTGGGATCTGTGAGCTCTGCTGTGGTGAGACAGCAGTGAGGCTCTGAGCTCTGCTGTGGTGAGACAGCAGTGAGGCTCTGAGCTCTGCTGTGGTGAGACAGCAGTGAGGCCCTGAGCTCTGGTGTGGTGAGACAGCAGTGAGGCTCTGTGAGCTCTGCTGTGGTGAGACAGCAGTGAGGCTCTGAGCTCTGCTGTGGTGAGACAGCAGTGAGGCTCTGAGCTCTGCTGTGGTGAGACAGCAGTGAGGCTCTGAGCTCTGCTGTGGTGAGACAGCAGTGAGTGGGCTCTGTGAGCTCTGCTGTGGTGAGACAGCAGTGAAGCTCTGTGAGCTCTGCTGTGGTGAAACAGCAGTGAGTGGGCTCTGTGAGCTCTGCTGTGGTGAGACAGCGGTGAGTGGGCTCTGTGAGCTCTGCTGTGGTGAGACAGCAGTGAGTGGGCTCTGTGAGCTCTGCTGTGGTGAGACAGCAGTGAGTGGGCTCTGAGCTCTGCTGTGATGAGACAGCAGTGAGTCGGCTCTGTGAGCTCTGCTGTGATGAGACAGCAGTGAGGCTCTGAGCTCTGCTGTGGTGAGACAGCAGTGAGTGGGCTCTGAGCTCTGCTGTGGTGAGACAGCAGTGAGTGGGCTCTGTGAGCTCTGCTGTGATGAGACAGCAGTGAGTCGGCTCTGTGAGCTCTGCTGTGGTGAGACAGCAGTGAGTGGGCTCTGTGAGCTCTGCTGTGGTGACGCAGCAGTGAGTGGGCTCTGAGCTCTGCTGTGGGGAAACAGCAGTGAGTGAGCTCTGTGAGCTCTGCTGTGGTGAGACAGCAGTGAGGCCCTGAGCTCTGCTGTGGTGAGACAGCAGTGAGGCCCTGAGCTCTGCTGTGGTGAGACAGCAGTGAGTGGGCTCTGTGAGCTCTGCTGTGATGAGACAGCAGTGAGGCTCTGAGCTCTGCTGTGGTGAGAGCAGTGAGTGGGCTCTGTGAGCTCTGCTGTGGTGAGACAGCAGTGAGTGGGCTCTGTGAGCTCTGCTGTGGTGAGACAACAGTGAGGCCCTGAGCTCTGCTGTGGTGAGACAGCAGTGAATCAGCTCTGTGAGCTCTGCTGTGGTGAGACAGCAGTGAAGCTCTGAGCTCTGCTGTGGTGAGAGCAGTGAGTGGGCTCTGTGAGCTCTGCTGTGGTGAGACAGCAGTGAGTGGGCTCTATGAGCTCTGCTGTGGTGAGACAGCAGTGAAGCTCTGTGAGCTCTGCTGTGGTGAGACAGCAGTGAGTGGGCTCTGTGAGCTCTGCTGTGGTGAGACAGCAGTGAAGCTCTGAGCTCTGCTGTGGTGAAACAGCAGTGAGTGGGCTCTGTGAGCTCTGCTGTGGTGAGACAGCGGTGAGTGGGCTCTGTGAGCTCTGCTGTGGTGAGACAGCAGTGAGTGGGCTCTGTGAGCTCTGCTGTGGTGAGACAGCAGTGAGTGGGCTCTGAGCTCTGCTGTGATGAGACAGCAGTGAGTCGGCTCTGTGAGCTCTGCTGTGATGAGACAGCAGTGAGGCTCTGAGCTCTGCTGTGGTGAGACAGCAGTGAGTGGGCTCTGTGAGCTCTGCTGTGGTGAGACAGCAGTGAGTGGGCTCTGTGAGCTCTGCTGTGGTGAGACAGCAGTGAGTGGGCTCTGTGAGCTCTGCTTTGGTGACGCAGCAGAGAGTGGGCTCTGAGCTCTGCTGTGGTGAAACAGCAGTGAGTGAGCTCTGTGAGCTCTGCTGTGGTGAGACAGCAGTGAGGCCCTGAGCTCTGCTGTGGTGAGACAGCAGTGAGGCCCTGAGCTCTGCTGTGGTGAGAAAGCAGTGAGTGGTCTCTGTGAGCTCTGCTGTGATGAGACAGCAGTGAGTGGGCTCTGTGAGCTCTGCTGTGGTGAGACAGCAGTGAGTGGGCTCTGTGAGCTCTGATGCAGTGAGACAGCAGTGAGTGGGCTCTGTGAGCTCTGCTATGGTGAGACAGCAGTGAGTGGGCTCTGTGAGCTCTGCTGTGGTGAGACAGCAGTGAGTGGGCTCTGTGAGCTCTGCTGTGGTGAGACAGCAGTGAGTGGGCTCTGAGAGCTCTGCTGTGATGTGACAGCAGTGAGTCAGCTCTGTGAGCTCTGCTGTGGTGAGACAGCAGTGAGGCTCTGAGCTCTGCTGTGGTGAGACAGCAGTGAGTGGGCTCTGTGACCTCTGCTGTGGTGTGACAGCAGTGAGGCTCTGTGAGCTCTGCTGTGGTGAGAGCAGTGAGTGGGATTTGTGAGCTCTGCGGTGGTGAGACAGCAGTGATGCTCTGAGCTCTGCTGTGATGAGATAGCAGTGAGTGGGCTCTGAGCTCTGCTGTGGTGAGACAGAAGTGAGGCTCTGTGAGCTCTGCTGTGATGTGACAGCAGTGAGTCAGCTCTGTGAGCTCTGCTGTGGTGAGACAGCAGTGAGGCTCTGAGCTCTGCTGTGGTGAGACAGCAGTGAGTGGGCTCTGTGACCTCTGCTGTGGTGAGACAGCAGTGAGGCTCTGACCTCTGCTGTGGTGAGACAGCAGTGAGTGGGCTCTGTGAGCTCTGCTGTGGTGAGACAGCAGTGAGTGGGCTCTGAGAGCTCTGCTGTGATGTGACAGCAGTGAGTCAGCTCTGTGAGCTCTGCTGTGGTGAGACAGCAGTGAGGCTCTGAGCTCTGCTGTGGTGAGACAGCAGTGAGTGGGCTCTGTGACCTCTGCTGTGGTGAGACAGCAGCGAGGCTCTGTGAGCTCTGCTGTGGTGAGAGCAGTGAGTGGGCTTTGTGAGCTCTGCGGTGGTGAGACAGCAGTGAGGCTCTGAGCTCTGCTGTGATGAGATAGCAGTGAGTGGGCTCTGAGCTCTGCTGTGGTGAGACAGAAGTGAGGCTCTGTGAGCTCTGCTGTGATGTGACAGCAGTGAGTCAGCTCTGTGAGCTCTGCTGTGGTGAGACAGCAGTGAGGCTCTGAGCTCTGCTGTGGTGAGACAGCAGTGAGTGGGCTCTGTGACATCTGCTGTGGTGAGACAGCAGTGAGGCTCTGACCTCTGCTGTGGTGAGACAGCAGTGAGGCTCTGACCTCTGCTGTGGTGAGACAGCAGTGAGTGGGCTCTGTGAGCTCTGCTGTGGTGAGACAGCAGTGAGACTCTGAGCTCTGCCGTGGTGAGACAGCAGTGAGGCTCTGTGAGCTCTGCTGTGGTGAGACAGCAGTGAGTGGGCTCTGTGAGTTCTGCTGTGGTGAGACAGCAGTGAGTGGACTCTGTGAGCTCTGCTGTGGTGAGACAGCAGTGAGTGGACTCTGTGAGCTCTGCTGTGGTGAGACAGCAGTGAGGCCCTGAGCTCTGCTGTGGTGAGACAGCAGTGAGTGGGCTCTGTGAGCTCTGCTGTGATGAGACAGCAGTGAGGCTCTGAGGTCTGCTGTGGTGAGAGCAGTGAGTGGGCTCTGTGAGCTCTGCTGTGGTGAGACAGCAGTGAGTGGGCTCTGTGAGCTCTGCTGTGGTGAGACAGCAGTGAGGCCCTGAGCTCTGCTGTGGTGAGACAGCAGTGAATCAGCTCTGTGAGCTCTGCTGTGGTGAGACAGCAGTGAAGCTCTGAGCTCTGCTGTGGTGAGAGCAGTGAGTGGGCTCTGTGAGCTCTGCTGTGGTGAGACAGCAGTGAGTGGGCTCTGTGAGCTCTGCTGTGGTGAGACAGCAGTGAAGCTCTGTGAGCTCTGCTGTGGTGAGACAGCAGTGAGTGGGCTCTGTGAGCTCTGCTGTGGTGAGACAGCAGTGAAGCTCTGAGCTCTGCTGTGGTGAAACAGCAGTGAGTGGGCTCTGTGAGCTCTGCTGTGGTGAGACAGCGGTGAGTGGGCTCTGTGAGCTCTGCTGTGGTGAGACAGCAGTGAGTGGGCTCTGTGAGCTCTGCTGTGGTGAGACAGCAGTGAGTGGGCTCTGAGCTCTGCTGTGATGAGACAGCAGTGAGTCGGCTCTGTGAGCTCTGCTGTGATGAGACAGCAGTGAGGCTCTGAGCTCTGCTGTGGTGAGACAGCAGTGAGTGGGCTCTGTGAGCTCTGCTGTGGTGGGACAGCAGTGAGTGGGCTCTGTGAGCTCTGCTGTGGTGAGACAGTAGTGAGTGGGCTCTGTGAGCTCTGCTTTGGTGACGCAGCAGAGAGTGGGCTCTGAGCTCTGCTGTGGTGAAACAGCAGTGAGTGAGCTCTGTGAGCTCTGCTGTGGTGAGACAGCAGTGAGGCCCTGATCTCTGCTGTGGTGAGACAGCAGTGAGGCCCTGAGCTCTGCTGTGGTGAGACAGCAGTGAGTGGTCTCTGTGAGCTCTGCTGTGATGAGACAGCAGTGAGTGGGCTCTGTGAGCTCTGCTGTGGTGAGACAGCAGTGAGTGGGCTCTGTGAGCTCTGATGCAGTGAGACAGCAGTGAGTGGGCTCTGTGAGCTCTGCTATGGTGAGACAGCAGTGAGTGGGCTCTGTGAGCTCTGCTGTGGTGAGACAGCAGTGAGTGGGCTCTGTGAGCTCTGCTGTGGTGAGACAGCAGTGAGTGGGCTCTGAGAGCTCTGCTGTGATGTGACAGCAGTGAGTCAGCTCTGTGAGCTCTGCTGTGGTGAGACAGCAGTGAGGCTCTGAGCTCTGCTGTGGTGAGACAGCAGTGAGTGGGCTCTGTGACCTCTGCTGTGGTGTGACAGCAGTGAGGCTCTGTGAGCTCTGCTGTGGTGAGAGCAGTGAGTGGGCTTTGTGACCTCTGCGGTGGTGAGACAGCAGTGATGCTCTGAGCTCTGCTGTGATGAGATAGCAGTGAGTGGGCTCTGAGCTTTGCTGTGGTGAGACAGAAGTGAGGCTCTGTGAGCTCTGCTGTGATGTGACAGCAGTGAGTCAGCTCTGTGAGCTCTGCTGTGGTGAGACAGCAGTGAGGCTCTGAGCTCTGCTGTGGTGAGACAGCAGTGAGTGGGCTCTGTGACCTCTGCTGTGGTGAGACAGCAGTGAGGCTCTGACCTCTGCTGTGGTGAGACAGCAGTGAGTGGGCTCTGTGAGCTCTGCTGTGGTGAGACAGCAGTGAGTGGGCTCTGAGAGCTCTGCTGTGATGTGACAGCAGTGAGTCAGCTCTGTGAGCTCTGCTGTGGTGAGACAGCAGTGAGGCTCTGAGCTCTGCTGTGGTGAGACAGCAGTGAGTGGGCTCTGTGACCTCTGCTGTGGTGAGACAGCAGCGAGGCTCTGTGAGCTCTGCTGTGGTGAGAGCAGTGAGTGGGCTTTGTGAGCTCTGCGGTGGTGAGACAGCAGTGAGGCTCTGAGCTCTGCTGTGATGAGATAGCAGTGAGTGGGCTCTGAGCTCTGCTGTGGTGAGACAGAAGTGAGGCTCTGTGAGCTCTGCTGTGATGTGACAGCAGTGAGTCAGCTCTGTGAGCTCTGCTGTGGTGAGACAGCAGTGAGGCTCTGAGCTCTGCTGTGGTGAGACAGCAGTGAGTGGGCTCTGTGACCTCTGCTGTGGTGAGACAGCAGTGAGGCTCTGACCTCTGCTGTGGTGAGACAGCAGTGAGTGGGCTCTGTGAGCTCTGCTGTGGTGAGACAGCAGTGAGTCGGCTCTGTGAGCTCTGCTGTGATGAGACAGCAGTGAGGCTCTGAGCTCTGCTGTGGTGAGACAGCAGTGAGTGGGCTCTGTGAGCTCTGCTGTGGTGAGACAGCAGTGAGTGGGCTCTGTGAGCTCTGCTGTGGTGAGACAGCAGTGAGTGGGCTCTGTGAGCTCTGCTGTGGTGAGACAGCAGTGAGTGGGCTCTGTGAGCTCTGCTTTGGTGACGCAGCAGAGAGTGGGCTCTGAGCTCTGCTGTGGTGAAACAGCAGTGAGTGAGCTCTGTGAGCTCTGCTGTGGTGAGACAGCAGTGAGGCCCTGAGCTCTGCTGTGGTGAGACAGCAGTGAGGCCCTGAGCTCTGCTGTGGTGAGACAGCAGTGAGTGGTCTCTGTGAGCTCTGCTGTGATGAGACAGCAGTGAGTGGGCTCTGTGAGCTCTGCTGTGGTGAGACAGCAGTGAGTGGGCTCTGTGAGCTCTGATGCAGTGAGACAGCAGTGAGTGGGCTCTGTGAGCTCTGCTATGGTGAGACAGCAGTGAGTGGGCTCTGTGAGCTCTGCTGTGGTGAGACAGCAGTGAGTGGGCTCTGTGAGCTCTGCTGTGGTGAGACAGCAGTGAGTGGGCTCTGAGAGCTCTGCTGTGATGTGACAGCAGTGAGTCAGCTCTGTGAGCTCTGCTGTGGTGAGACAGCAGTGAGGCTCTGAGCTCTGCTGTGGTGAGACAGCAGTGAGTGGGCTCTGTGACCTCTGCTGTGGTGTGACAGCAGTGAGGCTCTGTGAGCTCTGCTGTGGTGAGAGCAGTGAGTGGGCTTTGTGAGCTCTGCGGTGGTGAGACAGCAGTGATGCTTTGAGCTCTGCTGTGATGAGATAGCAGTGAGTGGGCTCTGAGCTCTGCTGTGGTGAGACAGAAGTGAGGCTCTGTGAGCTCTGCTGTGATGTGACAGCAGTGAGTCAGCTCTGTGAGCTCTGCTGTGGTGAGACAGCAGTGAGGCTCTGAGCTCTGCTGTGGTGAGACAGCAGTGAGTGGGCTCTGTGACCTCTGCTGTGGTGAGACAGCAGTGAGGCTCTGACCTCTGCTGTGGTGAGACAGCAGTGAGTGGGCACTGTGAGCTCTGCTGTGGTGAGACAGCAGTGAGACTCTGAGCTCTGCTGTGGTGAGACAGCAGTGAGGCTCTGTGAGCTCTGCTGTGGTGAGACAGCAGTGAGTGGGCTCTGTGAGCTCTGCTGTGGTGAGACAGCAGTGAGTGGACTCTGTGAGCTCTGCTGTGGTGAGACAGCAGTGAGGCTCTGAGCTCTGCTGTGATGAGACAGCAGTGAGTGGGCTCTGTAAGCTCTGCTGTGGTGAGACAGCAGTGAGTGGGCTCTGTGAGCTCTGCTGTGGTGAGACAGCAGTGAGTGGGCTCTGTGAGCTCTGCTGTGGTGAGACAGCAGTGAGTGGGCTCTGTGAGCTTTGCTGTGGTGAGGCAGCGGTGAGTGGGCTCTGTGAGCTCTGCTGTGGTGAGACAGCAGTGAGTGGGCTCTGTGAGCTCTGCTGTGATGAGACAGCAGTGAGTCGGCTCTGTGAGCTCTGCTGTGGTGAGAGCAGTGAGTGGGCTCTGAGCTCTGCTGTGGTGAGACAGCAGTGAGGCTCTGTGAGCTCTGCTGTGGTGAGACAGCAGTGAGGCTCTGTGAGCTCTGCTGTGGTGAGACAGCAGTGAGGCTCTGAGCTCTGCTGTGATGAGACAGCAGTGAGTGGGCTCTGTGAGCTCTGCTGTGGTGAGACAGCAGTGAGACTCTGAGCTCTGCTGTGGTGAGACAGCAGTGAGTCGGCTCTGAGCTCTGCTGTGATGAGACAGCCGTGAGTGGGCTCTGTGAGCTCTGCTGTGGTGAGACAGCAGTGAGACTCTGAGCTCTGCTGTGGTGAGACAGCAGTGAGTAGGCTCTGAGCTCTGCTGTGATGAGACAGCAGTGAGTGGGCTCTGTGAGCTCTGCTGTGGTGAGACAGCAGTGAGACTCTGAGCTCTGCTGTGGTGAGACAGCAGTGAGTCGGCTCTGTGAGCTCTGCTGTGCTGAGACAGCAGTGAGGCTCTGAGCTCTGCTGTGGCGAGACAGCAGTGAGGCTCTGTGAGCTCTGCTGTGGTGAGAGCAGTGAGTGGGCTCTGAGCTCTGCTGTGATGAGACAGCAGTGAGTGGGCTCTGTGAGCTCTGCTGTGGTGAGACAGCAGTTAGACTCTGAGCTCTGCTGTGGTGAGACAGCAGTGAGTCGGCTCTGTGAGCTCTGCTGTGGTGAGACAGCAGTGAGACTCTGAGCTCTGCTGTGGTGAGACAGCAGTGAGTCGGCTCTGTGAGCTCTGCTGTGGCGAGACAGGAGTGAGGCTCTGTGAGCTCTGCTGTGGTGAGACAGCAGTGAGTGGGCTCTGTGAGCTCTGCTGTGGTGAGACAGCAGTGAGGCTCTGAGCTCTGCTGTGGTGAGACAGCAGTGAGTGGGCTCTGTGAGCTCTGCTGTGGTGAGACAGAAGTGAGGCTCTGAGCTCTGCTGTGGTGAGACAGAAGTGAGGCTCTGAGCTCTGCTGTGGTGAGACAGCAGTGAGTGGGCTCTGTGAGCTCTGCTGTGGTGAGAGCAGTGAGTGGGCTCTGTGAGCTCTGCTGTGGTGAGACAGCAGTAAGGCTCTGAGCTCTGCTGTGGTGAGACAGCAGTGAGTGGGCTCTGTGAGCTCTGCTGTGGTAAGACAGCAGTGAGGCTCAGAGCTCTGCTGTGGTGAGACAGCAGTGAGTCGGCTCTGTGAGCTCTGCTGTGGTGAGACAGCAGTGAGTGGGGTCTGTGAGCTTTGCTGTGGTAAGACAGCAGTGAGGCTCTGAGCTCTGCTGTGGTGAGACAGCAGTGAGTCTGCTCTGTGAGCTCTGCTGTGGTGAGACAGCAGTGAGTGGGCTCTGTGAGCTATGCTGTGGTGAGACAGCAGTGAGGCTCTGAGCTCTGCTGTGGTGAGACAGCAGTGAGTGGGCTCTGTGAGCTCTGCTGTGGTGAGACGGCAGTGAGTGGGCTCTGTGAGCTCTGCTGTGGTGAGACAGCAGTGAGGCTCTGAGCTCTGCTGTGGTGAGACAGCAGTGAAGCTCTGTGAGCTCTGCTGTGGTGAGACAGCAGTGAGGCTCTGAGCTCTGCTGTGGTGAGACAGCAGTGAGTCGGCTCTGTGAGCTCTGCTGTGGTGAGTGCAGTGAGTGGGCTCTGTGAGCTCTGCTGTGGTGAGACAGCAGTAAGGCTCTGAGCTCTGCTGTGGTGAGACAGCAGTGAGTGGGCTCTGTGCGCTCTGCTGTGGTAAGACAGCAGTGAGGCTCTGAGCTCTGCTGTGGTGAGACAGTAGTGAGTCGGCTCTGTGAGCTCTGCTGTGGTGAGACAGCAGTCAGTGGGCTCTGTGAGCTCTGCTGTGGTAAGACAGCAGTGAGGCTCTGAGCTCTGCTGTGGTGAGACAGCAGTGAGTCTGCTCTGTGAGCTCTGCTGTGGTGAGACAGCAGTGAGTGGGCTCTGTGAGCTATGCTGTGGTGAGACAGCAGTGAGTGGGCTCTGTGAGCTATGCTGTGGTGAGACAGCAGTGAGGCTCGAGGCTCTGCTGTGGTGAGACAGCAGTGAGAGGGCTCTGTGAGCTCTGCTGTGGTGAGACAGCAGTGAGTGGGCTCTGTGAGCTCTGCTGTGGTGAGACAGCAGTGAGGCTCTGAGCTCTGCTGTGGTGAGACAGCAGTGAAGCTCTGTGAGCTCTGCTGTCGTGAGACAGCAGTGAGTGGGCTCTGTGAGCTCTGCTGTGGTGAGACAGCAGTGAGGCTCTGAGCTCTGCTGTGGTGGGACAGCAGTGAGGCTCTGTGAGCTCTGATGTGGTGAGACAGCAGTGAGGCTCTGAGCTCTGCTGTGGTGAGACAGCAGTGAGGCACTGAGCTCTGCTGTGGTGAGACAGCAGTGAGGCCCTGAGCTCTGCTGTGGTGAGACAGCAGTGAGGCCCTGAGCTCTGCTGTGGTGAGACAGTAGTGAGTCGGCTCTGTGAGCTCTGCTGTGGTGAGACAGCAGTCAGTGGGCTCTGTGAGCTCTGCTGTGGTAAGACAGCAGTGAGGCTCTGAGCTCTGCTGTGGTGAGACAGCAGTGAGTCTGCTCTGTGAGCTCTGCTGTAATGAGACAGCAGTGAGTGGGCTCTGTGAGCTATGCTGTGGTGAGACAGCAGTGAGGCTCAAGGCTCTGCTGTGGTGAGACAGTAGTGAGTGGGCTCTGTGAGCTCTGCTGTGGTGAGACAGCAGTGAGTGGGCTCTGTGAGCTCTGCTGTGGTGAGACAGCAGTGAGGCTCTGAGCTCTGCTGTGGTGAGACAGCAGTGAAGCTCTGTGAGCTCTGCTGTGGTGAGACAGCAGTGAGTGGGCTCTGTGAGCTCTGCTGTGGTGAGACAGCAGTGAGGCTCTGAGCTCTGCTGTGGTGAGACAGCAGTGAGGCTCTGTGAGCTCTGATGTGGTGAGACAGCAGTGAGGCTCTGAGCTCTGCTGTGGTGAGACAGCAGTGAGGCACTGAGCTCTGCTGTGGTGAGACAGCAGTGAGGCCCTGAGCTCTGCTGTGGTGAGACAGCAGTGAGGCCCTGAGCTCTGCTGTGGTGAGACAGCAGTGAGGCCCTGAGCTCTGCTGTGGTGAGATAGCAGTGAGGCCCTGAGCTCTGCTGTGGTGAGACAGCAGTGAGGCCCTGAGCTCTGCTGTGGTGAGACAGCAGTGAGTGGGCTCTGTGAGCTCTGCTATGGTGAGACAGCAGTGAGTGGGCTCTGTGAGCTCTGCTGTGGTGAGACAGCAGAGAGTGGGCTCCCTGAGCTCTGCTGTGGTAAGACAGCAGTGAGGCTCTGTGAGCTCTGCTGTGGTGAGAGCAGTGAGTGGGCTTTGTGAGCTCTGCTGTGGTGAGACAGCAGTGAGTGGGCCCTGTGAGCTCTGCTGTGGTGAGACAGCAGTGAGAGGGCTCTGTGAGCTCTGCTGTGATGAGACAGCTGTGAGTGGGCTCTGTGAGCTCTGCTGTGGTGAGACAGCAGTGAGTGGGCTCTGTGAGCTCTGCTATGATGAGACAGCAGTGAGTCGGCTCTGTGAGCTCTGCTGTGGTGAGAGCAGTGAGTGGGCTCTGAGCTCTGCTGTGGTGAGACAGCAGTGAGGCCCTGAGCTCTGCTGTGTCGAGACAGCAGTGAGGCTCTGTGAGCTCTGCTGTGGTGAGACAGCAGTGAGGCTCTGTGAGCTCTGCTGTGGTGAGACAGCAGTGAGGCTCTGAGCTCTGCTGTGATGAGACAGCAGTGAGTGGGCTCTGTGAGCTCTGCTGTGGTGAGACAGCAGTGAGACTCTGAGCTCTGCTGTGGTGAGACAGCAGTGAGTCGGCTCTGAGCTCTGCTGTGATGAGACAGCAGTGAGTGAGCTCTGTGAGCTCTGCTGTGGTGAGACAGCAGTGAGACTCTGAGCTCTGCTGTGGTGAGACAGCAGTGGGTAGGCTCTGAGCTCTGCTGTGATGAGACAGCAGTGAGTGGGCTCTGTGAGCTCTGCTGTGGTGAGACAGCAGTGAGACTCTGAGCTCTGCTGTGGTGAGACAGCAGTGAGTCAGCTCTGTGAGCTCTGCTCTGGTGAGACAGCAGTGAGGCTCTGAGCTCTGCTGTGGCGAGACAGCAGTGAGGCTCTGTGAGCTCTGCTGTGGTGAGAGCAGTGAGTGGGCTCTGAGCTCTGATGCAGTGAGACAGCAGTGAGTGGGCTCTGTGAGCTCTGCTGTGGTGAGACAGCAGTGAGTGGGCTCTGTGAGCTCTGCTGTGGTGAGACAGCAGTGAGTCGGCTCTGTGAGCTCTGCTGTGGTGAGACAGCAGTGAGACTCTGAGCTCTGCTGTGGTGAGACAGCAGTGAGTCGGCTCTGTGAGCTCTGCTGTGGCGAGACAGCAGTGAGGCTCTGTGAGCTCTGCTGTGGTGAGACAGCAGTGAGTGGGCTCTGTGAGCTCTGCTGTGGTGAGACAGCAGTGAGGCTCTGAGCTCTGCTGTGGTGAGACAGCAGTGAGTGGGCTCTGTGAGCTCTGCTGTGGTGAGACAGAAGTGAGGCTCTGAGCTCTGCTGTGGTGAGATAGAAGTGAGGCTCTGAGCTCTGCTGTGGTGAGACAGCAGTGAAGCTCTGTGAGCTCTGCTGTGGTGAGACAGCAGTGAGTGGGCTCTGTGAGCTCTGCTGTGGTGAGACAGCAGTGAGGCTCTGAGCTCTGCTGTGGTGAGACAGCAGTGAGGCTCTGAGCTCTGCTGTGGTGAGACAGCAGTGAGGCTCTGAGCTCTGCTGTGGTGAGACAGCAGTGAGTGGGCTCTGTGAGCTCTGCTGTGGTGAGACAGCAGTGAAGCTCTGTGAGCTCTGCTGTGGTGAGACAGCGGTGAGTGGGCTCTGTGAGCTCTGCTGTGGTGAGACAGCAGTGAGTGGGCTCTGTGAGCTCTGCTGTGGTGAGACAGCAGTGAGTGGGCTCTGAGCTCTGCTGTGATGAGACAGCAGTGAGTCGGCTCTGTGAGCTCTGCTGTGATGAGACAGCAGTGAGGCTCTGAGCTCTGCTGTGGTGAGACAGCAGTGAGTGGGCTCTGTGAGCTCTGCTGTGATGAGACAGCAGTGAGTCGGCTCTGTGAGCTCTGCTGTGGTGAGACAGCAGTGAGTGGGCTCTGTGAGCTCTGCTGTGGTGACGCAGCAGAGAGTGGGCTCTGAGCTCTGCTGTGGGGAAACAGCAGTGAGTGAGCTCTGTGAGCTCTGCTGTGGTGAGACAGCAGTGAGGCCTTGAGCTCTGCTGTGGTGAGACAGCAGTGAGGCCCTGAGCTCTGCTGTGGTGAGACAGCAGTGAGTGGGCTCTGTGAGCTCTGCTGTGATGAGACAGCAGTGAGGCTCTGAGCTCTGCTGTGGTGAGAGCAGTGAGTGGGCTCTGTGAGCTCTGCTGTGGTGAGACAGCAGTGAGTGGGCTCTGTGAGCTCAGCTGTGGTGAGACAGCAGTGAGGCCCTGAGCTCTGCTGTGGTGAGACAGCAGTGAATCAGCTCTGTGAGCTCTGCTGTGGTGAGACAGCAGTGAGGCTCTGAGCTCTGCTGTGGTGAGAGCAGTGAGTGGGCTCTGTGAGCTCTGCTGTGGTGAGACAGCAGTGAGACTCTGAGCTCTGCTGTGGTGAGACAGCAGTGAGTCGGCTCCGTGAGCTCTGCTGTGGCGAGACAGGAGTGAGGCTCTGTGAGCTCTGCTGTGGTGAGACAGCAGTGAGTGGGCTCTGTGAGCTCTGCTGTGGTGAGACAGCAGTGAAGCTCTGTGAGCTCTGCTGTGGTGAGACAGCAGTGAGTGGGCTCTGTGAGCTCTGCTGTGGTGAGACAGCAGTGAAGCTCTGAGCTCTGCTGTGGTGAAACAGCAGTGAGTGGGCTCTGTGAGCTCTGCTGTGGTGAGACAGCGGTGAGTGGGCTCTGTGAGCTCTGCTGTGGTGAGACAGCAGTGAGTGGGCTCTGTGAGCTCTGCTGTGGTGAGACAGCAGTGAGTGGGCTCTGAGCTCTGCTGTGATGAGACAGCAGTGAGTCGGCTCTGTGAGCTCTGCTGTGATGAGACAGCAGTGAGGCTCTGAGCTCTGCTGTGGTGAGACAGCAGTGAGTGGGCTCTGTGAGCTCTGCTGTGGTGAGACAGCAGTGAGTGGGCTCTGTGAGCTCTGATGCAGTGAGACAGCAGTGAGTGGGCTCTGTGAGCTCTGCTATGGTGAGACAGCAGTGAGTGGGCTCTGTGAGCTCTGCTGTGGTGAGACAGCAGTGAGTGGGCTCTGTGAGCTCTGCTGTGGTGAGACAGCAGTGAGTGGGCTCTGAGAGCTCTGCTGTGATGTGACAGCAGTGAGTCAGCTCTGTGAGCTCTGCTGTGGTGAGACAGCAGTGAGGCTCTGAGCTCTGCTGTGGTGAGACAGCAGTGAGTGGGCTCTGTGACCTCTGCTGTGGTGAGACAGCAGCGAGGCTCTGTGAGCTCTACTGTGGTGAGAGCAGTGAGTGGGCTTTGTGAGCTCTGCGGTGGTGAGACAGCAGTGAGGCTCTGAGCTCTGCTGTGATGAGATAGCAGTGAGTGGGCTCTGAGCTCTGCTGTGGTGAGACAGAAGTGAGGCTCTGTGAGCTCTGCTGTGATGTGACAGCAGTGAGTCAGCTCTGTGAGCTCTGCTGTGGTGAGACAGCAGTGAGGCTCTGAGCTCTGCTGTGGTGAGACAGCAGTGAGTGGGCTCTGTGACCTCTGCTGTGGTGAGACAGCAGTGAGGCTCTGACCTCTGCTGTGGTGAGACAGCAGTGAGTGGGCTCTGTGAGCTCTGCTGTGGTGAGACAGCAGTGAGACTCTGAGCTCTGCTGTGGTGAGACAGCAGTGAGGCTCTGTGAGCTCTGCTGTGGTGAGACAGCAGTGAGTGGGCTCTGTGAGCTCTGCTGTGGTGAGACAGCAGTGAGTGGACTCTGTGAGCTCTGCTGTGGTGAGACAGCAGTGAGGCTCTGAGCTCTGCTGTGATGAGACAGCAGTGAGTGGGCTCTGTGAGCTCTGCTGTGGTGAGATAGCAGTGAGTGGGCTCTGTGAGCTCTGCTGTGGTGAGACAGCAGTGAGTGGGCTCTGTGAGCTCTGCTGTGGTGAGACAGCAGTGAGTGGGCTCTGTGAGCTCTGCTGTGGTGAGGCAGCAGTGAGTGGGCTCTGTGAGCTCTGCTGTGGTGAGACAGCAGTGAGTGGGCTCTGTGAGCTCTGCTGTGATGTGACAGCAGTGAGGCTCTGAGCTCTGCTGTGGTGAGACAGCAGTGAGTGGGCTCTGTGAGCTCTGCTGTGGTGAGATAGCAGTGAGCCTCTGAGCTCTGCTGTGGTGAGACAGCAGTGAGTGGGCTCTGTGACCTCTGCTGTGGTGAGACAGCAGTGAGGCTCTGTGAGCTCTGCTGTGGTGAGAGCAGTGAGTGGGCTCTGAGCTCTGCTGTGGTGAGACAGCAGTGGGGCTCTGAGCTCTGCTGTGATGGGACAGCAGTGAGCGGGCTCTGAGCTCTGCTGTGGTGAGACAGAAGTGAGGCTCTGTGAGCTCTGCTGTGGTGAGACATCAGTGAGTGGGCTCTGTGAGCTCTGCTGTGGTGAGACAGCAGTGAGGCTCTGAGCTCTGCTGTGGTGAGACAGCAGTGAGGCTCTGAGCTCTGCTGTGGTGAGACAGCAGTGAAGCCCTGAGCTCTGGTGTGGTGAGACAGCAGTGAGGCTCTGTGAGCTCTGCTGTGGTGAGACAGCAGTGAGGCTCTGAGCTCTGCTGTGGTGAGACAGCAGTGAGGCTCTGAGCTCTGCTGTGGTGAGACAGCAGTGAGGCTCTGAGCTCTGCTGTGGTGAGACAGCAGTGAGTGGGCTCTGTGAGCTCTGCTGTGGTGAGACAGCAGTGAAGCTCTGTGAGCTCTGCTGTGGTGAAACAGCAGTGAGTGGGCTCTGTGAGCTCTGCTGTGGTGAGACAGCGGTGAGTGGGCTCTGTGAGCTCTGCTGTGGTGAGACAGCAGTGAGTGGGCTCTGTGAGCTCTGCTGTGGTGAGACAGCAGTGAGTGGGCTCTGAGCTCTGCTGTGATGAGACAGCAGTGAGTCGGCTCTGTGAGCTCTGCTGTGATGAGACAGCAGTGAGGCTCTGAGCTCTGCTGTGGTGAGACAGCAGTGAGTGGGCTCTGTGAGCTCTGCTGTGGTGAGACAGCAGTGAGTGGGCTCTGTGAGCTCTGCTGTGATGAGACAGCAGTGAGTCGGCTCTGTGAGCTCTGCTGTGGTGAGACAGCAGTGAGTGGGCTCTGTGAGCTCTGCTGTGGTGACGCAGCAGTGAGTGGGCTCTGAGCTCTGCTGTGGGGAAACAGCAGTGAGTGAGCTCTGTGAGCTCTGCTGTGGTGAGACAGCAGTGAGGCCCTGAGCTCTGCTGTGGTGAGACAGCAGTGAGGCCCTGAGCTCTGCTGTGGTGAGACAGCAGTGAGTGGGCTCTGTGAGCTCTGCTGTGATGAGACAGCAGTGAGGCTCTGAGCTCTGCTGTGGTGAGAGCAGTGAGTGGGCTCTGTGAGCTCTGCTGTGGTGAGACAGCAGTGAGTGGGCTCTGTGAGCTCTGCTGTGGTGAGACAGCAGTGAGGCCCTGAGCTCTGCTGTGGTGAGACAGCAGTGAATCAGCTCTGTGAGCTCTGCTGTGGTGAGACAGCAGTGAAGCTCTGAGCTCTGCTGTGGTGAGAGCAGTGAGTGGGCTCTGTGAGCTCTGCTGTGGTGAGACAGCAGTGAGTGGGCTCTATGAGCTCTGCTGTGGTGAGACAGCAGTGAAGCTCTGTGAGCTCTGCTGTGGTGAGACAGCAGTGAGTGGGCTCTGTGAGCTCTGCTGTGGTGAGACAGCAGTGAAGCTCTGAGCTCTGCTGTGGTGAAACAGCAGTGAGTGGGCTCTGTGAGCTCTGCTGTGGTGAGACAGCAGTCAGTGGGCTCTGTGAGCTCTGCTGTGGTAAGACAGCAGTGAGGCTCTGAGCTCTGCTGTGGTGAGACAGCAGTGAGTCTGCTCTGTGAGCTCTGCTGTGGTGAGACAGCAGTGAGTGGGCTCTGTGAGCTATGCTGTGGTGAGACAGCAGTGAGTGGGCTCTGTGAGCTATGCTGTGGTGAGACAGCAGTGAGGCTCGAGGCTCTGCTGTGGTGAGACAGCAGTGAGAGGGCTCTGTGAGCTCTGCTGTGGTGAGACAGCAGTGAGTGGGCTCTGTGAGCTCTGCTGTGGTGAGACAGCAGTGAGGCTCTGAGCTCTGCTGTGGTGAGACAGCAGTGAAGCTCTGTGAGCTCTGCTGTGGTGAGACAGCAGTGAGTGGGCTCTGTGAGCTCTGCTGTGGTGAGACAGCAGTGAGGCTCTGAGCTCTGCTGTGGTGAGACAGCAGTGAGGCTCTGAGCTCTGCTGTGGTGAGACAGCAGTGAGGCTCTGTGAGCTCTGATGTGGTGAGACAGCAGTGAGGCTCTGAGCTCTGCTGTGGTGAGACAGCAGTGAGGCACTGAGCTCTGCTGTGGTGAGACAGCAGTGAGGCCCTGAGCTCTGCTGTGGTGAGACAGCAGTGAGGCCCTGAGCTCTGCTGTGGTGAGACAGTAGTGAGTCGGCTCTGTGAGCTCTGCTGTGGTGAGACAGCAGTCAGTGGGCTCTGTGAGCTCTGCTGTGGTAAGACAGCAGTGAGGCTCTGAGCTCTGCTGTGGTGAGACAGCAGTGAGTCTGCTCTGTGAGCTCTGCTGTGGTGAGACAGCAGTGAGTGGGCTCTGTGAGCTATGCTGTGGTGAGACAGCAGTGAGGCTCAAGGCTCTGCTGTGGTGAGACAGCAGTGAGTGGGCTCTGTGAGCTCTGCTGTGGTGAGACAGCAGTGAGTGGGCTCTGTGAGCTCTGCTGTGGTGAGACAGCAGTGAGGCTCTGAGCTCTGCTGTGGTGAGACAGCAGTGAAACTCTGTGAGCTCTGCTGTGGTGAGACAGCAGTGAGTGGGCTCTGTGAGCTCTGCTGTGGTGAGACAGCAGTGAGGCTCTGAGCTCTGCTGTGGTGAGACAGCAGTGAGGCTCTGCGAGCTCTGATGTGGTGAGACAGCAGTGAGGCTCTGAGCTCTGCTGTGGTGAGACAGCAGTGAGGCACTGAGCTCTGCTGTGGTGAGACAGCAGTGAGGCCCTGAGCTCTGCTGTGGTGAGACAGCAGTGAGGCCCTGAGCTCTGCTGTGGTGAGACAGCAGTGAGGCCCTGAGCTCTGCTGTGGTGAGATAGCAGTGAGGCCCTGAGCTCTGCTGTGGTGAGACAGCAGTGAGGCCCTGAGCTCTGCTGTGGTGAGACAGCAGTGAGTGGGCTCTGTGAGCTCTGCTATGGTGAGACAGCAGTGAGTGGGCTCTGTGAGCTCTGCTGTGGTGAGACAGCAGAGAGTGGGCTCCCTGAGCTCTGCTGTGGTAAGACAGCAGTGAGGCTCTGTGAGCTCTGCTGTGGTGAGAGCAGTGAGTGGGCTTTGTGAGCTCTGCTGTGGTGAGACAGCAGTGAGTGGGCCCTGTGAGCTCTGCTGTGGTGAGACAGCAGTGAGAGGGCTCTGTGAGCTCTGCTGTGATGAGACAGCTGTGAGTGGGCTCTGTGAGCTCTGCTGTGGTGAGACAGCAGTGAGTGGGCTCTGTGAGCTCTGCTATGATGAGACAGCAGTGAGTCGGCTCTGTGAGCTCTGCTGTGGTGAGAGCAGTGAGTGGGCTCTGAGCTCTGCTGTGGTGAGACAGCAGTGAGGCCCTGAGCTCTGCTGTGTCGAGACAGCAGTGAGGCTCTGTGAGCTCTGCTGTGGTGAGACAGCAGTGAGGCTCTGTGAGCTCTGCTGTGGTGAGACAGCAGTGAGGCTCTGAGCTCTGCTGTGATGAGACAGCAGTGAGTGGGCTCTGTGAGCTCTGCTGTGGTGAGACAGCAGTGAGACTCTGAGCTCTGCTGTGGTGAGACAGCAGTGAGTCGGCTCTGAGCTCTGCTGTGATGAGACAGCAGTGAGTGAGCTCTGTGAGCTCTGCTGTGGTGAGACAGCAGTGAGACTCTGAGCTCTGCTGTGGTGAGACAGCAGTGGGTAGGCTCTGAGCTCTGCTGTGATGAGACAGCAGTGAGTGGGCTCTGTGAGCTCTGCTGTGGTGAGACAGCAGTGAGACTCTGAGCTCTGCTGTGGTGAGACAGCAGTGAGTCAGCTCTGTGAGCTCTGCTCTGGTGAGACAGCAGTGAGGCTCTGAGCTCTGCTGTGGCGAGACAGCAGTGAGGCTCTGTGAGCTCTGCTGTGGTCAGAGCAGTGAGTGGGCTCTGAGCTCTGATGCAGTGAGACAGCAGTGAGTGGGCTCTGTGAGCTCTGCTGTGGTGAGACAGCAGTGAGTGGGCTCTGTGAGCTCTGCTGTGGTGAGACAGCAGTGAGTCGGCTCTGTGAGCTCTGCTGTGGTGAGACAGCAGTGAGACTCTGAGCTCTGCTGTGGTGAGACAGCAGTGAGTCGGCTCTGTGAGCTCTGCTGTGGCGAGACAGCAGTGAGGCTCTGTGAGCTCTGCTGTGGTGAGACAGCAGTGAGTGGGCTCTGTGAGCTCTGCTGTGGTGAGACAGCAGTGAGGCTCTGAGCTCTGCTGTGGTGAGACAGCAGTGAGTGGGCTCTGTGAGCTCTGCTGTGGTGAGACAGAAGTGAGGCTCTGAGCTCTGCTGTGGTGAGACAGAAGTGAGGCTCTGAGCTCTGCTGTGGTGAGACAGCAGTGAAGCTCTGTGAGCTCTGCTGTGGTGAGACAGCAGTGAGTGGGCTCTGTGAGCTCTGCTGTGGTGAGACAGCAGTGAGGCTCTGAGCTCTGCTGTGGTGAGACAGCAGTGAGGCTCTGAGCTCTGCTGTGGTGAGACAGCAGTGAGGCTCTGAGCTCTGCTGTGGTGAGACAGCAGTGAGTGGGCTCTGTGAGCTCTGCTGTGGTGAGACAGCAGTGAAGCTCTGTGAGCTCTGCTGTGGTGAGACAGCGGTGAGTGGGCTCTGTGAGCTCTGCTGTGGTGAGACAGCAGTGAGTGGGCTCTGTGAGCTCTGCTGTGGTGAGACAGCAGTGAGTGGGCTCTGAGCTCTGCTGTGATGAGACAGCAGTGAGTCGGCTCTGTGAGCTCTGCTGTGATGAGACAGCAGTGAGGCTCTGAGCTCTGCTGTGGTGAGACAGCAGTGAGTGGGCTCTGTGAGCTCTGCTGTGATGAGACAGCAGTGAGTCGGCTCTGTGAGCTCTGCTGTGGTGAGACAGCAGTGAGTGGGCTCTGTGAGCTCTGCTGTGGTGACGCAGCAGAGAGTGGGCTCTGAGCTCTGCTGTGGGGAAACAGCAGTGAGTGAGCTCTGTGAGCTCTGCTGTGGTGAGACAGCAGTGAGGCCTTGAGCTCTGCTGTGGTGAGACAGCAGTGAGGCCCTGAGCTCTGCTGTGGTGAGACAGCAGTGAGTGGGCTCTGTGAGCTCTGCTGTGATGAGACAGCAGTGAGGCTCTGAGCTCTGCTGTGGTGAGAGCAGTGAGTGGGCTCTGTGAGCTCTGCTGTGGTGAGACAGCAGTGAGTGGGCTCTGTGAGCTCAGCTGTGGTGAGACAGCAGTGAGGCCCTGAGCTCTGCTGTGGTGAGACAGCAGTGAATCAGCTCTGGGAGCTCTGCTGTGGTGAGACAGCAGTGAGGCTCTGAGCTCTGCTGTGGTGAGAGCAGTGAGTGGGCTCTGTGAGCTCTGCTGTGGTGAGACAGCAGTGAGACTCTGAGCTCTGCTGTGGTGAGACAGCAGTGAGTCGGCTCCGTGAGCTCTGCTGTGGCGAGACAGGAGTGAGGCTCTGTGAGCTCTGCTGTGGTGAGACAGCAGTGAGTGGGCTCTGTGAGCTCTGCTGTGGTGAGACAGCAGTGAAGCTCTGTGAGCTCTGCTGTGGTGAGACAGCAGTGAGTGGGCTCTGTGAGCTCTGCTGTGGTGAGACAGCAGTGAAGCTCTGAGCTCTGCTGTGGTGAAACAGCAGTGAGTGGGCTCTGTGAGCTCTGCTGTGGTGAGACAGCGGTGAGTGGGCTCTGTGAGCTCTGCTGTGGTGAGACAGCAGTGAGTGGGCTCTGTGAGCTCTGCTGTGGTGAGACAGCAGTGAGTGGGCTCTGAGCTCTGCTGTGATGAGACAGCAGTGAGTCGGCTCTGTGAGCTCTGCTGTGATGAGACAGCAGTGAGGCTCTGAGCTCTGCTGTGGTGAGACAGCAGTGAGTGGGCTCTGTGAGCTCTGCTGTGGTGAGACAGCAGTGAGTGGGCTCTGTGAGCTCTGATGCAGTGAGACAGCAGTGAGTGGGCTCTGTGAGCTCTGCTATGGTGAGACAGCAGTGAGTGGGCTCTGTGAGCTCTGCTGTGGTGAGACAGCAGTGAGTGGGCTCTGTGAGCTCTGCTGTGGTGAGACAGCAGTGAGTGGGCTCTGAGAGCTCTGCTGTGATGTGACAGCAGTGAGTCAGCTCTGTGAGCTCTGCTGTGGTGAGACAGCAGTGAGGCTCTGAGCTCTGCTGTGGTGAGACAGCAGTGAGTGGGCTCTGTGACCTCTGCTGTGGTGAGACAGCAGCGAGGCTCTGTGAGCTCTGCTGTGGTGAGAGCAGTGAGTGGGCTTTGTGAGCTCTGCGGTGGTGAGACAGCAGTGAGGCTCTGAGCTCTGCTGTGATGAGATAGCAGTGAGTGGGCTCTGAGCTCTGCTGTGGTGAGACAGAAGTGAGGCTCTGTGAGCTCTGCTGTGATGTGACAGCAGTGAGTCAGCTCTGTGAGCTCTGCTGTGGTGAGACAGCAGTGAGGCTCTGAGCTCTGCTGTGGTGAGACAGCAGTGAGTGGGCTCTGTGACCTCTGCTGTGGTGAGACAGCAGTGAGGCTCTGACCTCTGCTGTGGTGAGACAGCAGTGAGTGGGCTCTGTGAGCTCTGCTGTGGTGAGACAGCAGTGAGACTCTGAGCTCTGCTGTGGTGAGACAGCAGTGAGGCTCTGTGAGCTCTGCTGTGGTGAGACAGCAGTGAGTGGGCTCTGTGAGCTCTGCTGTGGTGAGACAGCAGTGAGTGGACTCTGTGAGCTCTGCTGTGGTGAGACAGCAGTGAGGCTCTGAGCTCTGCTGTGATGAGACAGCAGTGAGTGGGCTCTGTGAGCTCTGCTGTGGTGAGATAGCAGTGAGTGGGCTCTGTGAGCTCTGCTGTGGTGAGACAGCAGTGAGTGGGCTCTGTGAGCTCTGCTGTGGTGAGACAGCAGTGAGTGGGCTCTGTGAGCTCTGCTGTGGTGAGGCAGCGGTGAGTGGGCTCTGTGAGCTCTGCTGTGGTGAGACAGCAGTGAGTGGGCTCTGTGAGCTCTGCTGTGATGTGACAGCAGTGAGGCTCTGAGCTCTGCTGTGGTGAGACAGCAGTGAGTGGGCTCTGTGAGCTCTGCTGTGGTGAGATAGCAGTGAGCCTCTGAGCTCTGCTGTGGTGAGACAGCAGTGAGTGGGCTCTGTGACCTCTGCTGTGGTGAGACAGCAGTGAGGCTCTGTGAGCTCTGCTGTGGTGAGAGCAGTGAGTGGGCTCTGAGCTCTGCTGTGGTGAGACAGCAGTGGGGCTCTGAGCTCTGCTGTGATGGGACAGCAGTGAGCGGGCTCTGAGCTCTGCTGTGGTGAGACAGAAGTGAGGCTCTGTGAGCTCTGCTGTGGTGAGACATCAGTGAGTGGGCTCTGTGAGCTCTGCTGTGGTGAGACAGCAGTGAGGCTCTGAGCTCTGCTGTGGTGAGACAGCAGTGAGGCTCTGAGCTCTGCTGTGGTGAGACAGCAGTGAGGCCCTGAGCTCTGGTGTGGTGAGACAGCAGTGAGGCTCTGTGAGCTCTGCTGTGGTGAGACAGCAGTGAGGCTCTGAGCTCTGCTGTGGTGAGACAGCAGTGAGGCTCTGAGCTCTGCTGTGGTGAGACAGCAGTGAGGCTCTGAGCTCTGCTGTGGTGAGACAGCAGTGAGTGGGCTCTGTGAGCTCTGCTGTGGTGAGACAGCAGTGAAGCTCTGTGAGCTCTGCTGTGGTGAAACAGCAGTGAGTGGGCTCTGTGAGCTCTGCTGTGGTGAGACAGCGGTGAGTGGGCTCTGTGAGCTCTGCTGTGGTGAGACAGCAGTGAGTGGGCTCTGTGAGCTCTGCTGTGGTGAGACAGCAGTGAGTGGGCTCTGAGCTCTGCTGTGATGAGACAGCAGTGAGTCGGCTCTGTGAGCTCTGGTGTGATGAGACAGCAGTGAGGCTCTGAGCTCTGCTGTGGTGAGACAGCAGTGAGTGGGCTCTGTGAGCTCTGCTGTGGTGAGACAGCAGTGAGTGGGCTCTGTGAGCTCTGCTGTGATGAGACAGCAGTGAGTCGGCTCTGTGAGCTCTGCTGTGGTGAGACAGCAGTGAGTGGGCTCTGTGAGCTCTGCTGTGGTGACGCAGCAGTGAGTGGGCTCTGAGCTCTGCTGTGGGGAAACAGCAGTGAGTGAGCTCTGTGAGCTCTGCTGTGGTGAGACAGCAGTGAGGCCCTGAGCTCTGCTGTGGTGAGACAGCAGTGAGGCCCTGAGCTCTGCTGTGGTGAGACAGCAGTGAGTGGGCTCTGTGAGCTCTGCTGTGATGAGACAGCAGTGAGGCTCTGAGCTCTGCTGTGGTGAGAGCAGTGAGTGGGCTCTGTGAGCTCCGCTGTGGTGAGACAGCAGTGAGTGGGCTCTGTGAGCTCTGCTGTGGTGAGACAGCAGTGAGGCCCTGAGCTCTGCTGTGGTGAGACAGCAGTGAATCAGCTCTGTGAGCTCTGCTGTGGTGAGACAGCAGTGAAGCTCTGAGCTCTGCTGTGGTGAGAGCAGTGAGTGGGCTCTGTGAGCTCTGCTGTGGTGAGACAGCAGTGAGTGGGCTCTATGAGCTCTGCTGTGGTGAGACAGCAGTGAAGCTCTGTGAGCTCCGCTGTGGTGAGACAGCAGTGAGTGGGCTCTGTGAGCTCTGCTGTGGTGAGACAGCAGTGAAGCTCTGAGCTCTGCTGTGGTGAAACAGCAGTGAGTGGGCTCTGTGAGCTCTGCTGTGGTGAGACAGCGGTGAGTGGGCTCTGTGAGCTCTGCTGTGGTGAGACAGCAGTGAGTGGGCTCTGTGAGCTCTGCTGTGGTGAGACAGCAGTGAGTGGGCTCTGAGCTCTGCTGTGATGAGACAGCAGTGAGTCGGCTCTGTGAGCTCTGCTGTGATGAGACAGCAGTGAGGCTCTGAGCTCTGCTGTGGTGAGACAGCAGTGAGTGGGCTCTGTGAGCTCTGCTGTGGTGAGACAGCAGTGAGTGGGCTCTGTGAGCTCTGCTGTGGTGAGACAGCAGTGAGTGGGCTCTGTGAGCTCTGCTTTGGTGATGCAGCAGAGAGTGGGCTCTGAGCTCTGCTGTGGTGAAACAGCAGTGAGTGAGCTCTGTGAGCTCTGCTGTGGTGAGACAGCAGTGAGGCCCTGAGCTCTGCTGTGGTGAGACAGCAGTGAGGCCCTGAGCTCTGCTGTGGTGAGAAAGCAGTGAGTGGTCTCTGTGAGCTCTGCTGTGATGAGACAGCAGTGAGTGGGCTCTGTGAGCTCTGCTGTGGTGAGACAGCAGTGAGTGGGCTCTGTGAGCTCTGATGCAGTGAGACAGCAGTGAGTGGGCTCTGTGAGCTCTGCTATGGTGAGACAGCAGTGAGTGGGCTCTGTGAGCTCTGCTGTGGTGAGACAGCAGTGAGTGGGCTCTGTGAGCTCTGCTGTGGTGAGACAGCAGTGAGTGGGCTCTGAGAGCTCTGCTGTGATGTGACAGCAGTGAATCAGCTCTGTGAGCTCTGCTGTGGTGAGACAGCAGTGAGGCTCTGAGCTCTGCTGTGGTGAGACAGCAGTGAGTGGGCTCTGTGACCTCTGCTGTGGTGTGACAGCAGTGAGGCTCTGTGAGCTCTGCTGTGGTGAGAGCAGTGAGTGGGCTTTGTGAGCTCTGCGGTGGTGAGACAGCAGTGATGCTCTGAGCTCTGCTGTGATGAGATAGCAGTGAGTGGGCTCTGAGCTCTGCTGTGGTGAGACAGAAGTGAGGCTCTGTGAGCTCTGCTGTGATGTGACAGCAGTGAGTCAGCTCTGTGAGCTCTGCTGTGGTGAGACAGCAGTGAGGCTCTGAGCTCTGCTGTGGTGAGACAGCAGTGAGTGGGCTCTGTGACCTCTGCTGTGGTGAGACAGCAGTGAGGCTCTGACCTCTGCTGTGGTGAGACAGCAGTGAGTGGGCTCTGTGAGCTCTGCTGTGGTGAGACAGCAGTGAGTGGGCTCTGAGAGCTCTGCTGTGATGTGACAGCAGTGAGTCAGCTCTGTGAGCTCTGCTGTGGTGAGACAGCAGTGAGGCTCTGAGCTCTGCTGTGGTGAGACAGCAGTGAGTGGGCTCTGTGACCTCTGCTGTGGTGAGACAGCAGCGAGGCTCTGTGAGCTCTGCTGTGGTGAGAGCAGTGAGTGGGCTTTGTGAGCTCTGCGGTGGTGAGACAGCAGTGAGGCTCTGAGCTCTGCTGTGATGAGATAGCAGTGAGTGGGCTCTGAGCTCTGCTGTGGTGAGACAGAAGTGAGGCTCTGTGAGCTCTGCTGTGATGTGACAGCAGTGAGTCAGCTCTGTGAGCTCTGCTGTGGTGAGACAGCAGTGAGGCTCTGAGCTCTGCTGTGGTGAGACAGCAGTGAGTGGGCTCTGTGACATCTGCTGTGGTGAGACAGCAGTGAGGCTCTGACCTCTGCTGTGGTGAGACAGCAGTGAGTGGGCTCTGTGAGCTCTGCTGTGGTGAGACAGCAGTGAGACTCTGAGCTCTGCCGTGGTGAGACAGCAGTGAGGCTCTGCGAGCTCTGCTGTGGTGAGACAGCAGTGAGTGGGCTCTGTGAGCTCTGCTGTGGTGAGACAGCAGTGAGGCTCTGAGCTCTGCTGTGGTGAGACAGCAGTGAGTGGGCTCTGTGAGCTCTGCTGTGGTGAGACAGCAGTGAGGCTCTGAGCTCTGCTGTGGTGAGACAGCAGTGAGGCTCTGAGCTCTGCTGTGGTGAGACAGCAGTGAGGCTCTGAGCTCTGCTGTGGTGAGACAGCAGTGAGTGGGCTCTGTGAGCTCTGCTGTGGTGAGACAGCAGTGAAGCTCTGTGAGCTCTGCTGTGGTGAGACAGCGGTGAGTGGGCTCTGTGAGCTCTGCTGTGGTGAGACAGCAGTGAGTGGGCTCTGTGAGCTCTGCTGTGGTGAGACAGCAGTGAGTGGGCTCTGAGCTCTGCTGTGATGAGACAGCAGTGAGTCGGCTCTGTGAGCTCTGCTGTGATGAGACAGCAGTGAGGCTCTGAGCTCTGCTGTGGTGAGACAGCAGTGAGTGGGCTCTGTGAGCTCTGCTGTGATGAGACAGCAGTGAGTCGGCTCTGTGAGCTCTGCTGTGGTGAGACAGCAGTGAGTGGGCTCTGTGAGCTCTGCTGTGGTGACGCAGCAGAGAGTGGGCTCTGAGCTCTGCTGTGGGGAAACAGCAGTGAGTGAGCTCTGTGAGCTCTGCTGTGGTGAGACAGCAGTGAGGCCTTGAGCTCTGCTGTGGTGAGACAGCAGTGAGGCCCTGAGCTCTGCTGTGGTGAGACAGCAGTGAGTGGGCTCTGTGAGCTCTGCTGTGATGAGACAGCAGTGAGGCTCTGAGCTCTGCTGTGGTGAGAGCAGTGAGTGGGCTCTGTGAGCTCTGCTGTGGTGAGACAGCAGTGAGTGGGCTCTGTGAGCTCAGCTGTGGTGAGACAGCAGTGAGGCCCTGAGCTCTGCTGTTGTGAGACAGCAGTGAATCAGCTCTGTGAGCTCTGCTGTGGTGAGACAGCAGTGAGGCTCTGAGCTCTGCTGTGGTGAGAGCAGTGAGTGGGCTCTGTGAGCTCTGCTGTGGTGAGACAGCAGTGAGACTCTGAGCTCTGCTGTGGTGAGACAGCAGTGAGTCGGCTCCGTGAGCTCTGCTGTGGCGAGACAGGAGTGAGGCTCTGTGAGCTCTGCTGTGGTGAGACAGCAGTGAGTGGGCTCTGTGAGCTCTGCTGTGGTGAGACAGCAGTGAAGCTCTGTGAGCTCTGCTGTGGTGAGACAGCAGTGAGTGGGCTCTGTGAGCTCTGCTGTGGTGAGACAGCAGTGAAGCTCTGAGCTCTGCTGTGGTGAAACAGCAGTGAGTGGGCTCTGTGAGCTCTGCTGTGGTGAGACAGCGGTGAGTGGGCTCTGTGAGCTCTGCTGTGGTGAGACAGCAGTGAGTGGGCTCTGTGAGCTCTGCTGTGGTGAGACAGCAGTGAGTGGGCTCTGAGCTCTGCTGTGATGAGACAGCAGTGAGTCGGCTCTGTGAGCTCTGCTGTGATGAGACAGCAGTGAGGCTCTGAGCTCTGCTGTGGTGAGACAGCAGTGAGTGGGCTCTGTGAGCTCTGCTGTGGTGAGACAGCAGTGAGTGGGCTCTGTGAGCTCTGATGCAGTGAGACAGCAGTGAGTGGGCTCTGTGAGCTCTGCTATGGTGAGACAGCAGTGAGTGGGCTCTGTGAGCTCTGCTGTGGTGAGACAGCAGTGAGTGGGCTCTGTGAGCTCTGCTGTGGTGAGACAGCAGTGAGTGGGCTCTGAGAGCTCTGCTGTGATGTGACAGCAGTGAGTCAGCTCTGTGAGCTCTGCTGTGGTGAGACAGCAGTGAGGCTCTGAGCTCTGCTGTGGTGAGACAGCAGTGAGTGGGCTCTGTGACCTCTGCTGTGGTGAGACAGCAGCGAGGCTCTGTGAGCTCTGCTGTGGTGAGAGCAGTGAGTGGGCTTTGTGAGCTCTGCGGTGGTGAGACAGCAGTGAGGCTCTGAGCTCTGCTGTGATGAGATAGCAGTGAGTGGGCTCTGAGCTCTGCTGTGGTGAGACAGAAGTGAGGCTCTGTGAGCTCTGCTGTGATGTGACAGCAGTGAGTCAGCTCTGTGAGCTCTGCTGTGGTGAGACAGCAGTGAGGCTCTGAGCTCTGCTGTGGTGAGACAGCAGTGAGTGGGCTCTGTGACCTCTGCTGTGGTGAGACAGCAGTGAGGCTCTGACCTCTGCTGTGGTGAGACAGCAGTGAGTGGGCTCTGTGAGCTCTGCTGTGGTGAGACAGCAGTGAGACTCTGAGCTCTGCTGTGGTGAGACAGCAGTGAGGCTCTGTGAGCTCTGCTGTGGTGAGACAGCAGTGAGTGGGCTCTGTGAGCTCTGCTGTGGTGAGACAGCAGTGAGTGGACTCTGTGAGCTCTGCTGTGGTGAGACAGCAGTGAGGCTCTGAGCTCTGCTGTGATGAGACAGCAGTGAGTGGGCTCTGTGAGCTCTGCTGTGGTGAGATAGCAGTGAGTGGGCTCTGTGAGCTCTGCTGTGGTGAGACAGCAGTGAGTGGGCTCTGTGAGCTCTGCTGTGGTGAGACAGCAGTGAGTGGGCTCTGTGAGCTCTGCTGTGGTGAGGCAGCGGTGAGTGGGCTCTGTGAGCTCTGCTGTGGTGAGACAGCAGTGAGTGGGCTCTGTGAGCTCTGCTGTGATGTGACAGCAGTGAGGCTCTGAGCTCTGCTGTGGTGAGACAGCAGTGAGTGGGCTCTGTGAGCTCTGCTGTGGTGAGATAGCAGTGAGCCTCTGAGCTCTGCTGTGGTGAGACAGCAGTGAGTGGGCTCGGTGACCTCTGCTGTGGTGAGACAGCAGTGAGGCTCTGTGAGCTCTGCTGTGGTGAGAGCAGTGAGTGGGCTCTGAGCTCTGCTGTGGTGAGACAGCAGTGGGGCTCTGAGCTCTGCTGTGATGGGACAGCAGTGAGCGGGCTCTGAGCTCTGCTGTGGTGAGACAGAAGTGAGGCTCTGTGAGCTCTGCTGTGGTGAGACATCAGTGAGTGGGCTCTGTGAGCTCTGCTGTGGTGAGACAGCAGTGAGGCTCTGAGCTCTGCTGTGGTGAGACAGCAGTGAGGCTCTGAGCTCAGCTGTGGTGAGACAGCAGTGAGGCCCTGAGCTCTGGTGTGGTGAGACAGCAGTGAGGCTCTGTGAGCTCTGCTGTGGTGAGACAGCAGTGAGGCTCTGAGCTCTGCTGTGGTGAGACAGCAGTGAGGCTCTGAGCTCTGCTGTGGTGAGACAGCAGTGAGGCTCTGAGCTCTGCTGTGGTGAGACAGCAGTGAGTGGGCTCTGTGAGCTCTGCTGTGGTGAGACAGCAGTGAAGCTCTGTGAGCTCTGCTGTGGTGAAACAGCAGTGAGTGGGCTCTGTGAGCTCTGCTGTGGTGAGACAGCGGTGAGTGGGCTCTGTGAGCTCTGCTGTGGTGAGACAGCAGTGAGTGGGCTCTGTGAGCTCTGCTGTGGTGAGACAGCAGTGAGTGGGCTCTGAGCTCTGCTGTGATGAGACAGCAGTGAGTCGGCTCTGTGAGCTCTGCTGTGATGAGACAGCAGTGAGGCTCTGAGCTCTGCTGTGGTGAGACAGCAGTGAGTGGGCTCTGTGAGCTCTGCTGTGGTGAGACAGCAGTGAGTGGGCTCTGTGAGCTCTGCTGTGATGAGACAGCAGTGAGTCGGCTCTGTGAGCTCTGCTGTGGTGAGACAGCAGTGAGTGGGCTCTGTGAGCTCTGCTGTGGTGACGCAGCAGTGAGTGGGCTCTGAGCTCTGCTGTGGGGAAACAGCAGTGAGTGAGCTCTGTGAGCTCTGCTGTGGTGAGACAGCAGTGAGGCCCTGAGCTCTGCTGTGGTGAGACAGCAGTGAGGCCCTGAGCTCTGCTGTGGTGAGACAGCAGTGAGTGGGCTCTGTGAGCTCTGCTGTGATGAGACAGCAGTGAGGCTCTGAGCTCTGCTGTGGTGAGAGCAGTGAGTGGGCTCTGTGAGCTCTGCTGTGGTGAGACAGCAGTGAGTGGGCTCTGTGAGCTCTGCTGTGGTGAGACAGCAGTGAGGCCCTGAGCTCTGCTGTGGTGAGACAGCAGTGAATCAGCTCTGTGAGCTCTGCTGTGGTGAGACAGCAGTGAAGCTCTGAGCTCTGCTGTGGTGAGAGCAGTGAGTGGGCTCTGTGAGCTCTGCTGTGGTGAGACAGCAGTGAGTGGGCTCTATGAGCTCTGCTGTGGTGAGACAGCAGTGAAGCTCTGTGAGCTCTGCTGTGGTGAGACAGCAGTGAGTGGGCTCTGTGAGCTCTGCTGTGGTGAGACAGCAGTGAAGCTCTGAGCTCTGCTGTGGTGAAACAGCAGTGAGTGGGCTCTGTGAGCTCTGCTGTGGTGAGACAGCAGTCAGTGGGCTCTGTGAGCTCTGCTGTGGTAAGACAGCAGTGAGGCTCTGAGCTCTGCTGTGGTGAGACAGCAGTGAGTCTGCTCTGTGAGCTCTGCTGTGGTGAGACAGCAGTGAGTGGGCTCTGTGAGCTATGCTGTGGTGAGACAGCAGTGAGTGGGCTCTGTGAGCTATGCTGTGGTGAGACAGCAGTGAGGCTCGAGGCTCTGCTGTGGTGAGACAGCAGTGAGAGGGCTCTGTGAGCTCTGCTGTGGTGAGACAGCAGTGAGTGGGCTCTGTGAGCTCTGCTGTGGTGAGACAGCAGTGAGGCTCTGAGTTCTGCTGTGGTGAGACAGCAGTGAAGCTCTGTGAGCTCTGCTGTGGTGAGACAGCAGTGAGTGGGCTCTGTGAGCTCTGCTGTGGTGAGACAGCAGTGAGGCTCTGAGCTCTGCTGTGGTGAGACAGCAGCGAGGCTCTGAGCTCTGCTGTGGTGAGACAGCAGTGAGGCTCTGTGAGCTCTGATGTGGTGAGACAGCAGTGAGGCTCTGAGCTCTGCTGTGGTGAGACAGCAGTGAGGCACTGAGCTCTGCTGTGGTGAGACAGCAGTGAGGCCCTGAGCTCTGCTGTGGTGAGACAGCAGTGAGGCCCTGAGCTCTGCTGTGGTGAGACAGTAGTGAGTCGGCTCTGTGAGCTCTGCTGTGGTGAGACAGCAGTCAGTGGGCTCTGTGAGCTCTGCTGTGGTAAGACAGCAGTGAGGCTCTGAGCTCTGCTGTGGTGAGACAGCAGTGAGTCTGCTCTGTGAGCTCTGCTGTGGTGAGACAGCAGTGAGTGGGCTCTGTGAGCTATGCTGTGGTGAGACAGCAGTGAGGCTCAAGGCTCTGCTGTGGTGAGACAGCAGTGAGTGGGCTCTGTGAGCTCTGCTGTGGTGAGACAGCAGTGAGTGGGCTCTGTGAGCTCTGCTGTGGTGAGACAGCAGTGAGGCTCTGAGCTCTGCTGTGGTGAGACAGCAGTGAAGCTCTGTGAGCTCTGCTGTGGTGAGACAGCAGTGAGTGGGCTCTGTGAGCTCTGCTGTGGTGAGACAGCAGTGAGGCTCTGAGCTCTGCTGTGGTGAGACAGCAGTGAGGCTCTGTGAGCTCTGATGTGGTGAGACAGCAGTGAGGCTCTGAGCTCTGCTGTGGTGAGACAGCAGTGAGGCACTGAGCTCTGCTGTGGTGAGACAGCAGTGAGGCCCTGAGCTCTGCTGTGGTGAGACAGCAGTGAGGCCCTGAGCTCTGCTGTGGTGAGACAGCAGTGAGGCCCTGAGCTCTGCTGTGGTGAGATAGCAGTGAGGCCCTGAGCTCTGCTGTGGTGAGACAGCAGTGAGGCCCTGAGCTCTGCTGTGGTGAGACAGCAGTGAGTGGGCTCTGTGAGCTCTGCTATGGTGAGACAGCAGTGAGTGGGCTCTGTGAGCTCTGCTGTGGTGAGACAGCAGAGAGTGGGCTCCCTGAGCTCTGCTGTGGTAAGACAGCAGTGAGGCTCTGTGAGCTCTGCTGTGGTGAGAGCAGTGAGTGGGCTTTGTGAGCTCTGCTGTGGTGAGACAGCAGTGAGTGGGCCCTGTGAGCTCTGCTGTGGTGAGACAGCAGTGAGTGGGCTCTGTGAGCTCTGCTATGATGAGACAGCAGTGAGTCGGCTCTGTGAGCTCTGCTGTGGTGAGAGCAGTGAGTGGGCTCTGAGCTCTGCTGTGGTGAGACAGCAGTGAGGCCCTGAGCTCTGCTGTGTCGAGACAGCAGTGAGGCTCTGTGAGCTCTGCTGTGGTGAGACAGCAGTGAGGCTCTGTGAGCTCTGCTGTGGTGAGACAGCAGTGAGGCTCTGAGCTCTGCTGTGATGAGACAGCAGTGAGTGGGCTCTGTGAGCTCTGCTGTGGTGAGACAGCAGTGAGACTCTGAGCTCTGCTGTGGTGAGACAGCAGTGAGTCGGCTCTGAGCTCTGCTGTGATGAGACAGCAGTGAGTGAGCTCTGTGAGCTCTGCTGTGGTGAGACAGCAGTGAGACTCTGAGCTCTGCTGTGGTGAGACAGCAGTGGGTAGGCTCTGAGCTCTGCTGTGATGAGACAGCAGTGAGTGGGCTCTGTGAGCTCTGCTGTGGTGAGACAGCAGTGAGACTCTGAGCTCTGCTGTGGTGAGACAGCAGTGAGTCAGCTCTGTGAGCTCTGCTCTGGTGAGACAGCAGTGAGGCTCTGAGCTCTGCTGTGGCGAGACAGCAGTGAGGCTCTGTGAGCTCTGCTGTGGTGAGAGCAGTGAGTGGGCTCTGAGCTCTGATGCAGTGAGACAGCAGTGAGTGGGCTCTGTGAGCTCTGCTGTGGTGAGACAGCAGTGAGTGGGCTCTGTGAGCTCTGCTGTGGTGAGACAGCAGTGAGTCGGCTCTGTGAGCTCTGCTGTGGTGAGACAGCAGTGAGACTCTGAGCTCTGCTGTGGTGAGACAGCAGTGAGTCGGCTCTGTGAGCTCTGCTGTGGTGAGACAGCAGTGAGGCCCTGAGCTCTGCTGTGGTGAGAAAGCAGTGAGTGGTCTCTGTGAGCTCTGCTGTGATGAGACAGCAGTGAGTGGGCTCTGTGAGCTCTGCTGTGGTGAGACAGCAGTGAGTGGGCTCTGTGAGCTCTGATGCAGTGAGACAGCAGTGAGTGGGCTCTGTGAGCTCTGCTATGGTGAGACAGCAGTGAGTGGGCTCTGTGAGCTCTGCTGTGGTGAGACAGCAGTGAGTGGGCTCTGTGAGCTCTGCTGTGGTGAGACAGCAGTGAGTGGGCTCTGAGAGCTCTGCTGTGATGTGACAGCAGTGAGTCAGCTCTGTGAGCTCTGCTGTGGTGAGACAGCAGTGAGGCTCTGAGCTCTGCTGTGGTGAGACAGCAGTGAGTGGGCTCTGTGACCTCTGCTGTGGTGTGACAGCAGTGAGGCTCTGTGAGCTCTGCTGTGGTGAGAGCAGTGAGTGGGCTTTGTGAGCTCTGCGGTGGTGAGACAGCAGTGATGCTCTGAGCTCTGCTGTGATGAGATAGCAGTGAGTGGGCTCTGAGCTCTGCTGTGGTGAGACAGAAGTGAGGCTCTGTGAGCTCTGCTGTGATGTGACAGCAGTGAGTCAGCTCTGTGAGCTCTGCTGTGGTGAGACAGCAGTGAGGCTCTGAGCTCTGCTGTGGTGAGACAGCAGTGAGTGGGCTCTGTGACCTCTGCTGTGGTGAGACAGCAGTGAGGCTCTGACCTCTGCTGTGGTGAGACAGCAGTGAGTGGGCTCTGTGAGCTCTGCTGTGGTGAGACAGCAGTGAGTGGGCTCTGAGAGCTCTGCTGTGATGTGACAGCAGTGAGTCAGCTCTGTGAGCTCTGCTGTGGTGAGACAGCAGTGAGGCTCTGAGCTCTGCTGTGGTGAGACAGCAGTGAGTGGGCTCTGTGACCTCTGCTGTGGTGAGACAGCAGCGAGGCTCTGTGAGCTCTGCTGTGGTGAGAGCAGTGAGTGGGCTTTGTGAGCTCTGCGGTGGTGAGACAGCAGTGAGGCTCTGAGCTCTGCTGTGATGAGATAGCAGTGAGTGGGCTCTGAGCTCTGCTGTGGTGAGACAGAAGTGAGGCTCTGTGAGCTCTGCTGTGATGTGACAGCAGTGAGTCAGCTCTGTGAGCTCTGCTGTGGTGAGACAGCAGTGAGGCTCTGAGCTCTGCTGTGGTGAGACAGCAGTGAGTGGGCTCTGTGACATCTGCTGTGGTGAGACAGCAGTGAGGCTCTGACCTCTGCTGTGGTGAGACAGCAGTGAGTGGGCTCTGTGAGCTCTGCTGTGGTGAGACAGCAGTGAGACTCTGAGCTCTGCCGTGGTGAGACAGCAGTGAGGCTCTGTGAGCTCTGCTGTGGTGAGACAGCAGTGAGTGGGCTCTGTGAGCTCTGCTGTGGTGAGACAGCAGTGAGGCTCTGAGCTCTGCTGTGGTGAGACAGCAGTGAGTGGGCTCTGTGAGCTCTGCTGTGGTGAGACAGCAGTGAGGCTCTGAGCTCTGCTGTGGTGAGACAGCAGTGAGGCTCTGAGCTCTGCTGTGGTGAGACAGCAGTGAGGCTCTGAGCTCTGCTGTGGTGAGACAGCAGTGAGTGGGCTCTGTGAGCTCTGCTGTGGTGAGACAGCAGTGAAGCTCTGTGAGCTCTGCTGTGGTGAGACAGCGGTGAGTGGGCTCTGTGAGCTCTGCTGTGGTGAGACAGCAGTGAGTGGGCTCTGTGAGCTCTGCTGTGGTGAGACAGCAGTGAGTGGGCTCTGAGCTCTGCTGTGATGAGACAGCAGTGAGTCGGCTCTGTGAGCTCTGCTGTGATGAGACAGCAGTGAGGCTCTGAGCTCTGCTGTGGTGAGACAGCAGTGAGTGGGCTCTGTGAGCTCTGCTGTGATGAGACAGCAGTGAGTCGGCTCTGTGAGCTCTGCTGTGGTGAGACAGCAGTGAGTGGGCTCTGTGAGCTCTGCTGTGGTGACGCAGCAGAGAGTGGGCTCTGAGCTCTGCTGTGGGGAAACAGCAGTGAGTGAGCTCTGTGAGCTCTGCTGTGGTGAGACAGCAGTGAGGCCTTGAGCTCTGCTGTGGTGAGACAGCAGTGAGGCCCTGAGCTCTGCTGTGGTGAGACAGCAGTGAGTGGGCTCTGTGAGCTCTGCTGTGATGAGACAGCAGTGAGGCTCTGAGCTCTGCTGTGGTGAGAGCAGTGAGTGGGCTCTGTGAGCTCTGCTGTGGTGAGACAGCAGTGAGTGGGCTCTGTGAGCTCAGCTGTGGTGAGACAGCAGTGAGGCCCTGAGCTCTGCTGTTGTGAGACAGCAGTGAATCAGCTCTGTGAGCTCTGCTGTGGTGAGACAGCAGTGAGGCTCTGAGCTCTGCTGTGGTGAGAGCAGTGAGTGGGCTCTGTGAGCTCTGCTGTGGTGAGACAGCAGTGAGACTCTGAGCTCTGCTGTGGTGAGACAGCAGTGAGTCGGCTCCGTGAGCTCTGCTGTGGCGAGACAGGAGTGAGGCTCTGTGAGCTCTGCTGTGGTGAGACAGCAGTGAGTGGGCTCTGTGAGCTCTGCTGTGGTGAGACAGCAGTGAAGCTCTGTGAGCTCTGCTGTGGTGAGACAGCAGTGAGTGGGCTCTGTGAGCTCTGCTGTGGTGAGACAGCAGTGAAGCTCTGAGCTCTGCTGTGGTGAAACAGCAGTGAGTGGGCTCTGTGAGCTCTGCTGTGGTGAGACAGCGGTGAGTGGGCTCTGTGAGCTCTGCTGTGGTGAGACAGCAGTGAGTGGGCTCTGTGAGCTCTGCTGTGGTGAGACAGCAGTGAGTGGGCTCTGAGCTCTGCTGTGATGAGACAGCAGTGAGTCGGCTCTGTGAGCTCTGCTGTGATGAGACAGCAGTGAGGCTCTGAGCTCTGCTGTGGTGAGACAGCAGTGAGTGGGCTCTGTGAGCTCTGCTGTGGTGAGACAGCAGTGAGTGGGCTCTGTGAGCTCTGATGCAGTGAGACAGCAGTGAGTGGGCTCTGTGAGCTCTGCTATGGTGAGACAGCAGTGAGTGGGCTCTGTGAGCTCTGCTGTGGTGAGACAGCAGTGAGTGGGCTCTGTGAGCTCTGCTGTGGTGAGACAGCAGTGAGTGGGCTCTGAGAGCTCTGCTGTGATGTGACAGCAGTGAGTCAGCTCTGTGAGCTCTGCTGTGGTGAGACAGCAGTGAGGCTCTGAGCTCTGCTGTGGTGAGACAGCAGTGAGTGGGCTCTGTGACCTCTGCTGTGGTGAGACAGCAGCGAGGCTCTGTGAGCTCTGCTGTGGTGAGAGCAGTGAGTGGGCTTTGTGAGCTCTGCGGTGGTGAGACAGCAGTGAGGCTCTGAGCTCTGCTGTGATGAGATAGCAGTGAGTGGGCTCTGAGCTCTGCTGTGGTGAGACAGAAGTGAGGCTCTGTGAGCTCTGCTGTGATGTGACAGCAGTGAGTCAGCTCTGTGAGCTCTGCTGTGGTGAGACAGCAGTGAGGCTCTGAGCTCTGCTGTGGTGAGACAGCAGTGAGTGGGCTCTGTGACCTCTGCTGTGGTGAGACAGCAGTGAGGCTCTGACCTCTGCTGTGGTGAGACAGCAGTGAGTGGGCTCTGTGAGCTCTGCTGTGGTGAGACAGCAGTGAGACTCTGAGCTCTGCTGTGGTGAGACAGCAGTGAGGCTCTGTGAGCTCTGCTGTGGTGAGACAGCAGTGAGTGGGCTCTGTGAGCTCTGCTGTGGTGAGACAGCAGTGAGTGGACTCTGTGAGCTCTGCTGTGGTGAGACAGCAGTGAGGCTCTGAGCTCTGCTGTGATGAGACAGCAGTGAGTGGGCTCTGTGAGCTCTGCTGTGGTGAGATAGCAGTGAGTGGGCTCTGTGAGCTCTGCTGTGGTGAGACAGCAGTGAGTGGGCTCTGTGAGCTCTGCTGTGGTGAGACAGCAGTGAGTGGGCTCTGTGAGCTCTGCTGTGGTGAGGCAGCGGTGAGTGGGCTCTGTGAGCTCTGCTGTGGTGAGACAGCAGTGAGTGGGCTCTGTGAGCTCTGCTGTGATGTGACAGCAGTGAGGCTCTGAGCTCTGCTGTGGTGAGACAGCAGTGAGTGGGCTCTGTGAGCTCTGCTGTGGTGAGATAGCAGTGAGCCTCTGAGCTCTGCTGTGGTGAGACAGCAGTGAGTGGGCTCGGTGACCTCTGCTGTGGTGAGACAGCAGTGAGGCTCTGTGAGCTCTGCTGTGGTGAGAGCAGTGAGTGGGCTCTGAGCTCTGCTGTGGTGAGACAGCAGTGGGGCTCTGAGCTCTGCTGTGATGGGACAGCAGTGAGCGGGCTCTGAGCTCTGCTGTGGTGAGACAGAAGTGAGGCTCTGTGAGCTCTGCTGTGGTGAGACATCAGTGAGTGGGCTCTGTGAGCTCTGCTGTGGTGAGACAGCAGTGAGGCTCTGAGCTCTGCTGTGGTGAGACAGCAGTGAGGCTCTGAGCTCAGCTGTGGTGAGACAGCAGTGAGGCCCTGAGCTCTGGTGTGGTGAGACAGCAGTGAGGCTCTGTGAGCTCTGCTGTGGTGAGACAGCAGTGAGGCTCTGAGCTCTGCTGTGGTGAGACAGCAGTGAGGCTCTGAGCTCTGCTGTGGTGAGACAGCAGTGAGGCTCTGAGCTCTGCTGTGGTGAGACAGCAGTGAGTGGGCTCTGTGAGCTCTGCTGTGGTGAGACAGCAGTGAAGCTCTGTGAGCTCTGCTGTGGTGAAACAGCAGTGAGTGGGCTCTGTGAGCTCTGCTGTGGTGAGACAGCGGTGAGTGGGCTCTGTGAGCTCTGCTGTGGTGAGACAGCAGTGAGTGGGCTCTGTGAGCTCTGCTGTGGTGAGACAGCAGTGAGTGGGCTCTGAGCTCTGCTGTGATGAGACAGCAGTGAGTCGGCTCTGTGAGCTCTGCTGTGATGAGACAGCAGTGAGGCTCTGAGCTCTGCTGTGGTGAGACAGCAGTGAGTGGGCTCTGTGAGCTCTGCTGTGGTGAGACAGCAGTGAGTGGGCTCTGTGAGCTCTGCTGTGATGAGACAGCAGTGAGTCGGCTCTGTGAGCTCTGCTGTGGTGAGACAGCAGTGAGTGGGCTCTGTGAGCTCTGCTGTGGTGACGCAGCAGTGAGTGGGCTCTGAGCTCTGCTGTGGGGAAACAGCAGTGAGTGAGCTCTGTGAGCTCTGCTGTGGTGAGACAGCAGTGAGGCCCTGAGCTCTGCTGTGGTGAGACAGCAGTGAGGCCCTGAGCTCTGCTGTGGTGAGACAGCAGTGAGTGGGCTCTGTGAGCTCTGCTGTGATGAGACAGCAGTGAGGCTCTGAGCTCTGCTGTGGTGAGAGCAGTGAGTGGGCTCTGTGAGCTCTGCTGTGGTGAGACAGCAGTGAGTGGGCTCTGTGAGCTCTGCTGTGGTGAGACAGCAGTGAGGCCCTGAGCTCTGCTGTGGTGAGACAGCAGTGAATCAGCTCTGTGAGCTCTGCTGTGGTGAGACAGCAGTGAAGCTCTGAGCTCTGCTGTGGTGAGAGCAGTGAGTGGGCTCTGTGAGCTCTGCTGTGGTGAGACAGCAGTGAGTGGGCTCTATGAGCTCTGCTGTGGTGAGACAGCAGTGAAGCTCTGTGAGCTCTGCTGTGGTGAGACAGCAGTGAGTGGGCTCTGTGAGCTCTGCTGTGGTGAGACAGCAGTGAAGCTCTGAGCTCTGCTGTGGTGAAACAGCAGTGAGTGGGCTCTGTGAGCTCTGCTGTGGTGAGACAGCAGTCAGTGGGCTCTGTGAGCTCTGCTGTGGTAAGACAGCAGTGAGGCTCTGAGCTCTGCTGTGGTGAGACAGCAGTGAGTCTGCTCTGTGAGCTCTGCTGTGGTGAGACAGCAGTGAGTGGGCTCTGTGAGCTATGCTGTGGTGAGACAGCAGTGAGTGGGCTCTGTGAGCTATGCTGTGGTGAGACAGCAGTGAGGCTCGAGGCTCTGCTGTGGTGAGACAGCAGTGAGAGGGCTCTGTGAGCTCTGCTGTGGTGAGACAGCAGTGAGTGGGCTCTGTGAGCTCTGCTGTGGTGAGACAGCAGTGAGGCTCTGAGTTCTGCTGTGGTGAGACAGCAGTGAAGCTCTGTGAGCTCTGCTGTGGTGAGACAGCAGTGAGTGGGCTCTGTGAGCTCTGCTGTGGTGAGACAGCAGTGAGGCTCTGAGCTCTGCTGTGGTGAGACAGCAGCGAGGCTCTGAGCTCTGCTGTGGTGAGACAGCAGTGAGGCTCTGTGAGCTCTGATGTGGTGAGACAGCAGTGAGGCTCTGAGCTCTGCTGTGGTGAGACAGCAGTGAGGCACTGAGCTCTGCTGTGGTGAGACAGCAGTGAGGCCCTGAGCTCTGCTGTGGTGAGACAGCAGTGAGGCCCTGAGCTCTGCTGTGGTGAGACAGTAGTGAGTCGGCTCTCTGAGCTCTGCTGTGGTGAGACAGCAGTCAGTGGGCTCTGTGAGCTCTGCTGTGGTAAGACAGCAGTGAGGCTCTGAGCTCTGCTGTGGTGAGACAGCAGTGAGTCTGCTCTGTGAGCTCTGCTGTGGTGAGACAGCAGTGAGTGGGCTCTGTGAGCTATGCTGTGGTGAGACAGCAGTGAGGCTCAAGGCTCTGCTGTGGTGAGACAGCAGTGAGTGGGCTCTGTGAGCTCTGCTGTGGTGAGACAGCAGTGAGTGGGCTCTGTGAGCTCTGCTGTGGTGAGACAGCAGTGAGGCTCTGAGCTCTGCTGTGGTGAGACAGCAGTGAAGCTCTGTGAGCTCTGCTGTGGTGAGACAGCAGTGAGTGGGCTCTGTGAGCTCTGCTGTGGTGAGACAGCAGTGAGGCTCTGAGCTCTGCTGTGGTGAGACAGCAGTGAGGCTCTGTGATCTCTGATGTGGTGAGACAGCAGTGAGGCTCTGAGCTCTGCTGTGGTGAGACAGCAGTGAGGCACTGAGCTCTGCTGTGGTGAGACAGCAGTGAGGCCCTGAGCTCTGCTGTGGTGAGACAGCAGTGAGGCCCTGAGCTCTGCTGTGGTGAGACAGCAGTGAGGCCCTGAGCTCTGCTGTGGTGAGATAGCAGTGAGGCCCTGAGCTCTGCTGTGGTGAGACAGCAGTGAGGCCCTGAGCTCTGCTGTGGTGAGACAGCAGTGAGTGGGCTCTGTGAGCTCTGCTATGGTGAGACAGCAGTGAGTGGGCTCTGTGAGCTCTGCTGTGGTGAGACAGCAGAGAGTGGGCTCCCTGAGCTCTGCTGTGGTAAGACAGCAGTGAGGCTCTGTGAGCTCTGCTGTGGTGAGAGCAGTGAGTGGGCTTTGTGAGCTCTGCTGTGGTGAGACAGCAGTGAGTGGGCCCTGTGAGCTCTGCTGTGGTGAGACAGCAGTGAGAGGGCTCTGTGAGCTCTGCTGTGATGAGACAGCTGTGAGTGGGCTCTGTGAGCTCTGCTGTGGTGAGACAGCAGTGAGTGGGCTCTGTGAGCTCTGCTATGATGAGACAGCAGTGAGTCGGCTCTGTGAGCTCTGCTGTGGTGAGAGCAGTGAGTGGGCTCTGAGCTCTGCTGTGGTGAGACAGCAGTGAGGCCCTGAGCTCTGCTGTGTCGAGACAGCAGTGAGGCTCTGTGAGCTCTGCTGTGGTGAGACAGCAGTGAGGCTCTGTGAGCTCTGCTGTGGTGAGACAGCAGTGAGGCTCTGAGCTCTGCTGTGATGAGACAGCAGTGAGTGGGCTCTGTGAGCTCTGCTGTGGTGAGACAGCAGTGAGACTCTGAGCTCTGCTGTGGTGAGACAGCAGTGAGTCGGCTCTGAGCTCTGCTGTGATGAGACAGCAGTGAGTGAGCTCTGTGAGCTCTGCTGTGGTGAGACAGCAGTGAGACTCTGAGATCTGCTGTGGTGAGACAGCAGTGGGTAGGCTCTGAGCTCTGCTGTGATGAGACAGCAGTGAGTGGGCTCTGTGAGCTCTGCTGTGGTGAGACAGCAGTGAGACTCTGAGCTCTGCTGTGGTGAGACAGCAGTGAGTCAGCTCTGTGAGCTCTGCTCTGGTGAGACAGCAGTGAGGCTCTGAGCTCTGCTGTGGCGAGACAGCAGTGAGGCTCTGTGAGCTCTGCTGTGGTGAGAGCAGTGAGTGGGCTCTGAGCTCTGATGCAGTGAGACAGCAGTGAGTGGGCTCTGTGAGCTCTGCTGTGGTGAGACAGCAGTGAGTGGGCTCTGTGAGCTCTGCTGTGGTGAGACAGCAGTGAGTCGGCTCTGTGAGCTCTGCTGTGGTGAGACAGCAGTGAGACTCTGAGCTCTGCTGTGGTGAGACAGCAGTGAGTCGGCTCTGTGAGCTCTGCTGTGGCGAGACAGCAGTGAGGCTCTGTGAGCTCTGCTGTGGTGAGACAGCAGTGAGTGGGCTCTGTGAGCTCTGCTGTGGTGAGACAGCAGTGAGGCTCTGAGCTCTGCTGTGGTGAGACAGCAGTGAGTGGGCTCTGTGAGCTCTGCTGTGGTGAGACAGAAGTGAGGCTCTGAGCTCTGCTGTGGTGAGACAGAAGTGAGGCTCTGAGCTCTGCTGTGGTGAGACAGCAGTGAAGCTCTGTGAGCTCTGCTGTGGTGAGACAGCAGTGAGTGGGCTCTGTGAGCTCTGCTGTGGTGAGACAGCAGTGAGGCTCTGAGCTCTGCTGTGGTGAGACAGCAGTGAGGCTCTGAGCTCTGCTGTGGTGAGACAGCAGTGAGGCTATGAGCTCTGCTGTGGTGAGACAGCAGTGAGTGGGCTCTGTGAGCTCTGCTGTGGTGAGACAGCAGTGAAGCTCTGTGAGCTCTGCTGTGGTGAGACAGCGGTGAGTGGGCTCTGTGAGCTCTGCTGTGGTGAGACAGCAGTGAGTGGGCTCTGTGAGCTCTGCTGTGGTGAGACAGCAGTGAGTGGGCTCTGAGCTCTGCTGTGATGAGACAGCAGTGAGTCGGCTCTGTGAGCTCTGCTGTGATGAGACAGCAGTGAGGCTCTGAGCTCTGCTGTGGTGAGACAGCAGTGAGTGGGCTCTGTGAGCTCTGCTGTGATGAGACAGCAGTGAGTCGGCTCTGTGAGCTCTGCTGTGGTGAGACAGCAGTGAGTGGGCTCTGTGAGCTCTGCTGTGGTGACGCAGCAGAGAGTGGGCTCTGAGCTCTGCTGTGGGGAAACAGCAGTGAGTGAGCTCTGTGAGCTCTGCTGTGGTGAGACAGCAGTGAGGCCTTGAGCTCTGCTGTGGTGAGACAGCAGTGAGGCCCTGAGCTCTGCTGTGGTGAGACAGCAGTGAGTGGGCTCTGTGAGCTCTGCTGTGATGAGACAGCAGTGAGGCTCTGAGCTCTGCTGTGGTGAGAGCAGTGAGTGGGCTCTGTGAGCTCTGCTGTGGTGAGACAGCAGTGAGTGGGCTCTGTGAGCTCAGCTGTGGTGAGACAGCAGTGAGGCCCTGAGCTCTGCTGTGGTGAGACAGCAGTGAATCAGCTCTGGGAGCTCTGCTGTGGTGAGACAGCAGTGAGGCTCTGAGCTCTGCTGTGGTGAGAGCAGTGAGTGGGCTCTGTGAGCTCTGCTGTGGTGAGACAGCAGTGAGACTCTGAGCTCTGCTGTGGTGAGACAGCAGTGAGTCGGCTCCGTGAGCTCTGCTGTGGCGAGACAGGAGTGAGGCTCTGTGAGCTCTGCTGTGGTGAGACAGCAGTGAGTGGGCTCTGTGAGCTCTGCTGTGGTGAGACAGCAGTGAAGCTCTGTGAGCTCTGCTGTGGTGAGACAGCAGTGAGTGGGCTCTGTGAGCTCTGCTGTGGTGAGACAGCAGTGAAGCTCTGAGCTCTGCTGTGGTGAAACAGCAGTGAGTGGGCTCTGTGAGCTCTGCTGTGGTGAGACAGCGGTGAGTGGGCTCTGTGAGCTCTGCTGTGGTGAGACAGCAGTGAGTGGGCTCTGTGAGCTCTGCTGTGGTGAGACAGCAGTGAGTGGGCTCTGAGCTCTGCTGTGATGAGACAGCAGTGAGTCGGCTCTGTGAGCTCTGCTGTGATGAGACAGCAGTGAGGCTCTGAGCTCTGCTGTGGTGAGACAGCAGTGAGTGGGCTCTGTGAGCTCTGCTGTGGTGAGACAGCAGTGAGTGGGCTCTGTGAGCTCTGATGCAGTGAGACAGCAGTGAGTGGGCTCTGTGAGCTCTGCTATGGTGAGACAGCAGTGAGTGGGCTCTGTGAGCTCTGCTGTGGTGAGACAGCAGTGAGTGGGCTCTGTGAGCTCTGCTGTGGTGAGACAGCAGTGAGTGGGCTCTGAGAGCTCTGCTGTGATGTGACAGCAGTGAGTCAGCTCTGTGAGCTCTGCTGTGGTGAGACAGCAGTGAGGCTCTGAGCTCTGCTGTGGTGAGACAGCAGTGAGTGGGCTCTGTGACCTCTGCTGTGGTGAGACAGCAGCGAGGCTCTGTGAGCTCTGCTGTGGTGAGAGCAGTGAGTGGGCTTTGTGAGCTCTGCGGTGGTGAGACAGCAGTGAGGCTCTGAGCTCTGCTGTGATGAGATAGCAGTGAGTGGGCTCTGAGCTCTGCTGTGGTGAGACAGAAGTGAGGCTCTGTGAGCTCTGCTGTGATGTGACAGCAGTGAGTCAGCTCTGTGAGCTCTGCTGTGGTGAGACAGCAGTGAGGCTCTGAGCTCTGCTGTGGTGAGACAGCTGTGAGTGGGCTCTGTGACCTCTGCTGTGGTGAGACAGCAGTGAGGCTCTGACCTCTGCTGTGGTGAGACAGCAGTGAGTGGGCTCTGTGAGCTCTGCTGTGGTGAGACAGCAGTGAGACTCTGAGCTCTGCTGTGGTGAGACAGCAGTGAGGCTCTGTGAGCTCTGCTGTGGTGAGACAGCAGTGAGTGGGCTCTGTGAGCTCTGCTGTGGTGAGACAGCAGTGAGTGGACTCTGTGAGCTCTGCTGTGGTGAGACAGCAGTGAGGCTCTGAGCTCTGCTGTGATGAGACAGCAGTGAGTGGGCTCTGTGAGCTCTGCTGTGGTGAGATAGCAGTGAGTGGGCTCTGTGAGCTCTGCTGTGGTGAGACAGCAGTGAGTGGGCTCTGTGAGCTCTGCTGTGGTGAGACAGCAGTGAGTGGGCTCTGTGAGCTCTGCTGTGGTGAGGCAGCGGTGAGTGGGCTCTGTGAGCTCTGCTGTGGTGAGACAGCAGTGAGTGGGCTCTGTGAGCTCTGCTGTGATGTGACAGCAGTGAGGCTCTGAGCTCTGCTGTGGTGAGACAGCAGTGAGTGGGCTCTGTGAGCTCTGCTGTGGTGAGATAGCAGTGAGCCTCTGAGCTCTGCTGTGGTGAGACAGCAGTGAGTGGGCTCTGTGACCTCTGCTGTGGTGAGACAGCAGTGAGGCTCTGTGAGCTCTGCTGTGGTGAGATAGCAGTGAGCCTCTGAGCTCTGCTGTGGTGAGACAGCAGTGAGTGGGCTCTGAGCTCTGCTGTGGTGAGACAGCAGTGGGGCTCTGAGCTCTGCTGTGATGGGACAGCAGTGAGCGGGCTCTGAGCTCTGCTGTGGTGAGACAGAAGTGAGGCTCTGTGAGCTCTGCTGTGGTGAGACATCAGTGAGTGGGCTCTGTGAGCTCTGCTGTGGTGAGACAGCAGTGAGGCTCTGAGCTCTGCTGTGGTGAGACAGCAGTGAGGCTCTGAGCTCTGCTGTGGTGAGACAGCAGTGAGGCCCTGAGCTCTGGTGTGGTGAGACAGCAGTGAGGCTCTGTGAGCTCTGCTGTGGTGAGACAGCAGTGAGGCTCTGAGCTCTGCTGTGGTGAGACAGCAGTGAGGCTCTGAGCTCTGCTGTGGTGAGACAGCAGTGAGGCTCTGAGCTCTGCTGTGGTGAGACAGCAGTGAGTGGGCTCTGTGAGCTCTGCTGTGGTGAGACAGCAGTGAAGCTCTGTGAGCTCTGCTGTGGTGAAACAGCAGTGAGTGGGCTCTGTGAGCTCTGCTGTGGTGAGACAGCGGTGAGTGGGCTCTGTGAGCTCTGCTGTGGTGAGACAGCAGTGAGTGGGCTCTGTGAGCTCTGCTGTGGTGAGACAGCAGTGAGTGGGCTCTGAGCTCTGCTGTGATGAGACAGCAGTGAGTCGGCTCTGTGAGCTCTGCTGTGATGAGACAGCAGTGAGGCTCTGAGCTCTGCTGTGGTGAGACAGCAGTGAGTGGGCTCTGTGAGCTCTGCTGTGGTGAGACAGCAGTGAGTGGGCTCTGTGAGCTCTGCTGTGATGAGACAGCAGTGAGTCGGCTCTGTGAGCTCTGCTGTGGTGAGACAGCAGTGAGTGGGCTCTGTGAGCTCTGCTGTGGTGACGCAGCAGTGAGTGGGCTCTGAGCTCTGCTGTGGGGAAACAGCAGTGAGTGAGCTCTGTGAGCTCTGCTGTGGTGAGACAGCAGTGAGGCCCTGAGCTCTGCTGTGGTGAGACAGCAGTGAGGCCCTGAGCTCTGCTGTGGTGAGACAGCAGTGAGTGGGCTCTGTGAGCTCTGCTGTGATGAGACAGCAGTGAGGCTCTGAGCTCTGCTGTGGTGAGAGCAGTGAGTGGGCTCTGTGAGCTCTGCTGTGGTGAGACAGCAGTGAGTGGGCTCTGTGAGCTCTGCTGTGGTGAGACAGCAGTGAGGCCCTGAGCTCTGCTGTGGTGAGACAGCAGTGAATCAGCTCTGTGAGCTCTGCTGTGGTGAGACAGCAGTGAAGCTCTGAGCTCTGCTGTGGTGAGAGCAGTGAGTGGGCTCTGTGAGCTCTGCTGTGGTGAGACAGCAGTGAGTGGGCTCTATGAGCTCTGCTGTGGTGAGACAGCAGTGAAGCTCTGTGAGCTTCGCTGTGGTGAGACAGCAGTGAGTGGGCTCTGTGAGCTCTGCTGTGGTGAGACAGCAGTGAAGCTCTGAGCTCTGCTGTGGTGAAACAGCAGTGAGTGGGCTCTGTGAGCTCTGCTGTGGTGAGACAGCGGTGAGTGGGCTCTGTGAGCTCTGCTGTGGTGAGACAGCAGTGAGTGGGCTCTGTGAGCTCTGCTGTGGTGAGACAGCAGTGAGTGGGCTCTGAGCTCTGCTGTGATGAGACAGCAGTGAGTCGGCTCTGTGAGCTCTGCTGTGATGAGACAGCAGTGAGGCTCTGAGCTCTGCTGTGGTGAGACAGCAGTGAGTGGGCTCTGTGAGCTCTGCTGTGGTGAGACAGCAGTGAGTGGGCTCTGTGAGCTCTGCTGTGGTGAGACAGCAGTGAGTGGGCTCTGTGAGCTCTGCTTTGGTGACGCAGCAGAGAGTGGGCTCTGAGCTCTGCTGTGGTGAAACAGCAGTGAGTGAGCTCTGTGAGCTCTGCTGTGGTGAGACAGCAGTGAGGCCCTGAGCTCTGCTGTGGTGAGACAGCAGTGAGGCCCTGAGCTCTGCTGTGGTGAGAAAGCAGTGAGTGGTCTCTGTGAGCTCTGCTGTGATGAGACAGCAGTGAGTGGGCTCTGTGAGCTCTGCTGTGGTGAGACAGCAGTGAGTGGGCTCTGTGAGCTCTGATGCAGTGAGACAGCAGTGAGTGGGCTCTGTGAGCTCTGCTATGGTGAGACAGCAGTGAGTGGGCTCTGTGAGCTCTGCTGTGGTGAGACAGCAGTGAGTGGGCTCTGTGAGCTCTGCTGTGGTGAGACAGCAGTGAGTGGGCTCTGAGAGCTCTGCTGTGATGTGACAGCAGTGAGTCAGCTCTGTGAGCTCTGCTGTGGTGAGACAGCAGTGAGGCTCTGAGCTCTGCTGTGGTGAGACAGCAGTGAGTGGGCTCTGTGACCTCTGCTGTGGTGTGACAGCAGTGAGGCTCTGTGAGCTCTGCTGTGGTGAGAGCAGTGAGTGGGCTTTGTGAGCTCTGCGGTGGTGAGACAGCAGTGATGCTCTGAGCTCTGCTGTGATGAGATAGCAGTGAGTGGGCTCTGAGCTCTGCTGTGGTGAGACAGAAGTGAGGCTCTGTGAGCTCTGCTGTGATGTGACAGCAGTGAGTCAGCTCTGTGAGCTCTGCTGTGGTGAGACAGCAGTGAGGCTCTGAGCTCTGCTGTGGTGAGACAGCAGTGAGTGGGCTCTGTGACCTCTGCTGTGGTGAGACAGCAGTGAGGCTCTGACCTCTGCTGTGGTGAGACAGCAGTGAGTGGGCTCTGTGAGCTCTGCTGTGGTGAGACAGCAGTGAGTGGGCTCTGAGAGCTCTGCTGTGATGTGACAGCAGTGAGTCAGCTCTGTGAGCTCTGCTGTGGTGAGACAGCAGTGAGGCTCTGAGCTCTGCTGTGGTGAGACAGCAGTGAGTGGGCTCTGTGACCTCTGCTGTGGTGAGACAGCAGCGAGGCTCTGTGAGCTCTGCTGTGGTGAGAGCAGTGAGTGGGCTTTGTGAGCTCTGCGGTGGTGAGACAGCAGTGAGGCTCTGAGCTCTGCTGTGATGAGATAGCAGTGAGTGGGCTCTGAGCTCTGCTGTGGTGAGACAGAAGTGAGGCTCTGTGAGCTCTGCTGTGATGTGACAGCAGTGAGTCAGCTCTGTGAGCTCTGCTGTGGTGAGACAGCAGTGAGGCTCTGAGCTCTGCTGTGGTGAGACAGCAGTGAGTGGGCTCTGTGACATCTGCTGTGGTGAGACAGCAGTGAGGCTCTGACCTCTGCTGTGGTGAGACAGCAGTGAGTGGGCTCTGTGAGCTCTGCTGTGGTGAGACAGCAGTGAGACTCTGAGCTCTGCCGTGGTGAGACAGCAGTGAGGCTCTGTGAGCTCTGCTGTGGTGAGACAGCAGTGAGTGGGCTCTGTGGGCTCTGCTGTGGTGAGACAGCAGTGAGTGGACTCTGTGAGCTCTGCTGTGGTGAGACAGCAGTGAGTGGACTCTGTGAGCTCTGCTGTGGTGAGACAGCAGTGAGGCCCTGAGCTCTGCTGTGGTGAGACAGCAGTGAGTGGGCTCTGTGAGCTCTGCTGTGATGAGACAGCAGTGAGGCTCTGAGCTCTGCTGTGGTGAGAGCAGTGAGTGGGCTCTGTGAGCTCTGCTGTGGTGAGACAGCAGTGAGTGGGCTCTGTGAGCTCTGCTGTGGTGAGACAGCAGTGAGGCCCTGAGCTCTGCTGTGGTGAGACAGCAGTGAATCAGCTCTGTGAGCTCTGCTGTGGTGAGACAGCAGTGAAGCTCTGAGCTCTGCTGTGGTGAGAGCAGTGAGTGGGCTCTGTGAGCTCTGCTGTGGTGAGACAGCAGTGAGTGGGCTCTGTGAGCTCTGCTGTGGTGAGACAGCAGTGAAGCTCTGTGAGCTCTGCTGTGGTGAGACAGCAGTGAGTGGGCTCTGTGAGCTCTGCTGTGGTGAGACAGCAGTGAAGCTCTGAGCTCTGCTGTGGTGAAACAGCAGTGAGTGGGCTCTGTGAGCTCTGCTGTGGTGAGACAGCGGTGAGTGGGCTCTGTGAGCTCTGCTGTGGTGAGACAGCAGTGAGTGGGCTCTGTGAGCTCTGCTGTGGTGAGACAGCAGTGAGTGGGCTCTGAGCTCTGCTGTGATGAGACAGCAGTGAGTCGGCTCTGTGAGCTCTGCTGTGATGAGACAGCAGTGAGGCTCTGAGCTCTGCTGTGGTGAGACAGCAGTGAGTGGGCTCTGTGAGCTCTGCTGTGGTGGGACAGCAGTGAGTGGGCTCTGTGAGCTCTGCTGTGGTGAGACAGTAGTGAGTGGGCTCTGTGAGCTCTGCTTTGGTGACGCAGCAGAGAGTGGGCTCTGAGCTCTGCTGTGGTGAAACAGCAGTGAGTGAGCTCTGTGAGCTCTGCTGTGGTGAGACAGCAGTGAGGCCCTGATCTCTGCTGTGGTGAGACAGCAGTGAGGCCCTGAGCTCTGCTGTGGTGAGACAGCAGTGAGTGGTCTCTGTGAGCTCTGCTGTGATGAGACAGCAGTGAGTGGGCTCTGTGAGCTCTGCTGTGGTGAGACAGCAGTGAGTGGGCTCTGTGAGCTCTGATGCAGTGAGACAGCAGTGAGTGGGCTCTGTGAGCTCTGCTATGGTGAGACAGCAGTGAGTGGGCTCTGTGAGCTCTGCTGTGGTGAGACAGCAGTGAGTGGGCTCTGTGAGCTCTGCTGTGGTGAGACAGCAGTGAGTGGGCTCTGAGAGCTCTGCTGTGATGTGACAGCAGTGAGTCAGCTCTGTGAGCTCTGCTGTGGTGAGACAGCAGTGAGGCTCTGAGCTCTGCTGTGGTGAGACAGCAGTGAGTGGGCTCTGTGACCTCTGCTGTGGTGTGACAGCAGTGAGGCTCTGTGAGCTCTGCTGTGGTGAGAGCAGTGAGTGGGCTTTGTGAGCTCTGCGGTGGTGAGACAGCAGTGATGCTCTGAGCTCTGCTGTGATGAGATAGCAGTGAGTGGGCTCTGAGCTCTGCTGTGGTGAGACAGAAGTGAGGCTCTGTGAGCTCTGTTGTGATGTGACAGCAGTGAGTCAGCTCTGTGAGCTCTGCTGTGGTGAGACAGCAGTGAGGCTCTGAGCTCTGCTGTGGTGAGACAGCAGTGAGTGGGCTCTGTGACCTCTGCTGTGGTGAGACAGCAGTGAGGCTCTGACCTCTGCTGTGGTGAGACAGCAGTGAGTGGGCTCTGTGAGCTCTGCTGTGGTGAGACAGCAGTGAGTGGGCTCTGAGAGCTCTGCTGTGATGTGACAGCAGTGAGTCAGCTCTGTGAGCTCTGCTGTGGTGAGACAGCAGTGAGGCTCTGAGCTCTGCTGTGGTGAGACAGCAGTGAGTGGGCTCTGTGACCTCTGCTGTGGTGAGACAGCAGCGAGGCTCTGTGAGCTCTGCTGTGGTGAGAGCAGTGAGTGGGCTTTGTGAGCTCTGCGGTGGTGAGACAGCAGTGAGGCTCTGAGCTCTGCTGTGATGAGATAGCAGTGAGTGGGCTCTGAGCTCTGCTGTGGTGAGACAGAAGTGAGGCTCTGTGAGCTCTGCTGTGATGTGACAGCAGTGAGTCAGCTCTGTGAGCTCTGCTGTGGTGAGACAGCAGTGAGGCTCTGAGCTCTGCTGTGGTGAGACAGCAGTGAGTGGGCTCTGTGACCTCTGCTGTGGTGAGACAGCAGTGAGGCTCTGACCTCTGCTGTGGTGAGACAGCAGTGAGTGGGCTCTGTGAGCTCTGCTGTGGTGAGACAGCAGTGAGACTCTGAGCTCTGCTGTGGTGAGACAGCAGTGAGGCTCTGTGAGCTCTGCTGTGGTGAGACAGCAGTGAGTGGGCTCTGTGAGCTCTGCTGTGGTGAGACAGCAGTGAGTGGACTCAGTGAGCTCTGCTGTGGTGAGACAGCAGTGAGTGGACTCTGTGAGCTCTGCTGTGGTGAGACAGCAGTGAGGCTCTGAGCTCTGCTGTGATGAGACAGCAGTGAGTGGGCTCTGTGAGCTCTGCTGTGGTGAGATAGCAGTGAGTGGGCTCTGTGAGCTCTGCTGTGGTGAGACAGCAGTGAGTGGGCTCTGTGCGCTCTGCTGTGGTGAGACAGCAGTGAGTGGGCTCTGTAAGCTCTGCTGTGGTGAGGCAGCGGTGAGTGGGCTCTGTGAGCTCTGCTGTGGTGAGACAGCAGTGAGTGGGCTCTGTGAGCTCTGCTGTGATGAGACAGCAGTGAGGCTCTGAGCTCTGCTGTGGTGAGACAGCAGTGAGTGGGCTCTGTGAGCTCTGCTGTGGTGAGACAGCAGTGAGTGGGCTCTGTGAGCTCTGCTGTGGTGAGACAGCAGTGAAGCTCTGTGAGCTCTGCTGTGGTGAGACAGCAGTGAGTGGGCTCTGTGAGCTCTGCTGTGGTGAGACAGCAGTGAAGCTCTGAGCTCTGCTGTGGTGAAACAGCAGTGAGTGGGCTCTGTGAGCTCTGCTGTGGTGAGACAGCGGTGAGTGGGCTCTGTGAGCTCTGCTGTGGTGAGACAGCAGTGAGTGGGCTCTGTGAGCTCTGCTGTGGTGAGACAGCAGTGAGTGGGCTCTGAGCTCTGCTGTGATGAGACAGCAGTGAGTCGGCTCTGTGAGCTCTGCTGTGATGAGACAGCAGTGAGGCTCTGAGCTCTGCTGTGGTGAGACAGCAGTGAGTGGGCTCTGTGAGCTCTGCTGTGGTGGGACAGCAGTGAGTGGGCTCTGTGAGCTCTGCTGTGGTGAGACAGTAGTGAGTGGGCTCTGTGAGCTCTGCTTTGGTGACGCAGCAGAGAGTGGGCTCTGAGCTCTGCTGTGGTGAAACAGCAGTGAGTGAGCTCTGTGAGCTCTGCTGTGGTGAGACAGCAGTGAGGCCCTGATCTCTGCTGTGGTGAGACAGCAGTGAGGCCCTGAGCTCTGCTGTGGTGAGACAGCAGTGAGTGGTCTCTGTGAGCTCTGCTGTGATGAGACAGCAGTGAGTGGGCTCTGTGAGCTCTGCTGTGGTGAGACAGCAGTGAGTGGGCTCTGTGAGCTCTGATGCAGTGAGACAGCAGTGAGTGGGCTCTGTGAGCTCTGCTATGGTGAGACAGCAGTGAGTGGGCTCTGTGAGCTCTGCTGTGGTGAGACAGCAGTGAGTGGGCTCTGTGAGCTCTGCTGTGGTGAGACAGCAGTGAGTGGGCTCTGAGAGCTCTGCTGTGATGTGACAGCAGTGAGTCAGCTCTGTGAGCTCTGCTGTGGTGAGACAGCAGTGAGGCTCTGAGCTCTGCTGTGGTGAGACAGCAGTGAGTGGGCTCTGTGACCTCTGCTGTGGTGTGACAGCAGTGAGGCTCTGTGAGCTCTGCTGTGGTGAGAGCAGTGAGTGGGCTTTGTGAGCTCTGCGGTGGTGAGACAGCAGTGATGCTCTGAGCTCTGCTGTGATGAGATAGCAGTGAGTGGGCTCTGAGCTCTGCTGTGGTGAGACAGAAGTGAGGCTCTGTGAGCTCTGTTGTGATGTGACAGCAGTGAGTCAGCTCTGTGAGCTCTGCTGTGGTGAGACAGCAGTGAGGCTCTGAGCTCTGCTGTGGTGAGACAGCAGTGAGTGGGCTCTGTGACCTCTGCTGTGGTGAGACAGCAGTGAGGCTCTGACCTCTGCTGTGGTGAGACAGCAGTGAGTGGGCTCTGTGAGCTCTGCTGTGGTGAGACAGCAGTGAGTGGGCTCTGAGAGCTCTGCTGTGATGTGACAGCAGTGAGTCAGCTCTGTGAGCTCTGCTGTGGTGAGACAGCAGTGAGGCTCTGAGCTCTGCTGTGGTGAGACAGCAGTGAGTGGGCTCTGTGACCTCTGCTGTGGTGAGACAGCAGCGAGGCTCTGTGAGCTCTGCTGTGGTGAGAGCAGTGAGTGGGCTTTGTGAGCTCTGCGGTGGTGAGACAGCAGTGAGGCTCTGAGCTCTGCTGTGATGAGATAGCAGTGAGTGGGCTCTGAGCTCTGCTGTGGTGAGACAGAAGTGAGGCTCTGTGAGCTCTGCTGTGATGTGACAGCAGTGAGTCAGCTCTGTGAGCTCTGCTGTGGTGAGACAGCAGTGAGGCTCTGAGCTCTGCTGTGGTGAGACAGCAGTGAGTGGGCTCTGTGACCTCTGCTGTGGTGAGACAGCAGTGAGGCTCTGACCTCTGCTGTGGTGAGACAGCAGTGAGTGGGCTCTGTGAGCTCTGCTGTGGTGAGACAGCAGTGAGACTCTGAGCTCTGCTGTGGTGAGACAGCAGTGAGGCTCTGTGAGCTCTGCTGTGGTGAGACAGCAGTGAGTGGGCTCTGTGAGCTCTGCTGTGGTGAGACAGCAGTGAGTGGACTCAGTGAGCTCTGCTGTGGTGAGACAGCAGTGAGTGGACTCTGTGAGCTCTGCTGTGGTGAGACAGCAGTGAGGCTCTGAGCTCTGCTGTGATGAGACAGCAGTGAGTGGGCTCTGTGAGCTCTGCTGTGGTGAGATAGCAGTGAGTGGGCTCTGTGAGCTCTGCTGTGGTGAGACAGCAGTGAGTGGGCTCTGTGCGCTCTGCTGTGGTGAGACAGCAGTGAGTGGGCTCTGTGAGCTCTGCTGTGGTGAGGCAGCGGTGAGTGGGCTCTGTGAGCTCTGCTGTGGTGAGACAGCAGTGAGTGGGCTCTGTGAGCTCTGCTGTGATGAGACAGCAGTGAGGCTCTGAGCTCTGCTGTGGTGAGACAGCAGTGAGTGGGCTCTGTGAGCTCTGCTGTGGTGAGATAGCAGTGAGGCTCTGAGCTCTGCTGTGGTGAGACAGCAGTGAGTGGGCTCTGGGACCTCTGCTGTGGTGAGACAGCAGTGAGGCTCTGTGAGCTCTGCTGTGGTGAGAGCAGTGAGTGGGCTCTGAGCTCTGCTGTGGTGAGACAGCAGTGAGGCTCTGCGCTCTGCTGTGATGGGACAGCAGTGAGCGGGCTCTGAGCTCTGCTGTGGTGAGACAGAAGTGAAGCTCTGTGAGCTCTGCTGTGGTGAGACATCAGTGAGTGGGCTCTGTGAGCTCTGCTGTGGTGAGACAGCAGTGAGGCTCTGAGCTCTGCTGTGGTGAGACAGCAGTGAGGCTCTGAGCTCTGCTGTGGTGAGACAGCAGTGAGGCCCTGAGCTCTGGTGTGGTGAGACAGCAGTGAGGCTCTGTGAGCTCTGCTGTGGTGAGACAGCAGTGAGGCTCTGAGCTCTGCTGTGGTGAGACAGCAGTGAGGCTCTGAGCTCTGCTGTGGTGAGACAGCAGTGAGGCTCTGAGCTCTGCTGTGGTGAGACAGCAGTGAGTGGGCTCTGTGAGCTCTGCTGTGGTGAGACAGCAGTGAAGCTCTGTGAGCTCTGCTGTGGTGAAACAGCAGTGAGTGGGCTCTGTGAGCTCTGCTGTGGTGAGACAGCGGTGAGTGGGCTCTGTGAGCTCTGCTGTGGTGAGACAGCAGTGAGTGGGCTCTGTGAGCTCTGCTGTGGTGAGACAGCAGTGAGTGGGCTCTGAGCTCTGCTGTGATGAGACAGCAGTGAGTCGGCTCTGTGAGCTCTGCTGTGATGAGACAGCAGTGAGGCTCTGAGCTCTGCTGTGGTGAGACAGCAGTGAGTGGGCTCCGGGAGCTCTGCTGTGGTGAGACAGCAGTGAGTGGGCTCTGTGAGCTCTGCTGTGATGAGACAGCAGTGAGTCGGCTCTGTGAGCTCTGCTGTGGTGAGACAGCAGTGAGTGGGCTCTGTGAGCTCTGCTGTGGTGACGCAGCAGAGAGTGGGCTCTGAGCTCTGCTGTGGGGAAACAGCAGTGAGTGAGCTCTGTGAGCTCTGCTGTGGTGAGACAGCAGTGAGGCCCTGAGCTCTGCTGTGGTGAGACAGCAGTGAGGCCCTGAGCTCTGCTGTGGTGAGACAGCAGTGAGTGGGCTCTGTGAGCTCTGCTGTGATGAGACAGCAGTGAGGCTCTGAGCTCTGCTGTGGTGAGAGCAGTGAGTGGGCTCTGTGAGCTCTGCTGTGGTGAGACAGCAGTGAGTGGGCTCTGTGAGCTCTGCTGTGGTGAGACAGCAGTGAGGCCCTGAGCTCTGCTGTGGTGAGACAGCAGTGAATCAGCTCTGTGAGCTCTGCTGTGGTGAGACAGCAGTGAGGCTCTGAGCTCTGCTGTGGTGAGAGCAGTGAGTGGGCTCTGTGAGCTCTGCTGTGGTGAGACAGCAGTGAGTGGGCTCTGTGAGCTCTGCTGTGGTGAGACAGCAGTGAAGCTCTGTGAGCTCTGCTGTGGTGAGACAGCAGTGAGTGGGCTCTGTGAGCTCTGCTGTGGTGAGACAGCAGTGAAGCTCTGAGCTCTGCTGTGGTGAAACAGCAGTGAGTGGGCTCTGTGAGCTCTGCTGTGGTGAGACAGCGGTGAGTGGGCTCTGTGAGCTCTGCTGTGGTGAGACAGCAGTGAGTGGGCTCTGTGAGCTCTGCTGTGGTGAGACAGCAGTGAGTGGGCTCTGAGCTCTGCTGTGATGAGACAGCAGTGAGTCGGCTCTGTGAGCTCTGCTGTGATGAGACAGCAGTGAGGCTCTGAGCTCTGCTGTGGTGAGACAGCAGTGAGTGGGCTCTGTGAGCTCTGCTGTGGTGAGACAGCAGTGAGTGGGCTCTGTGAGCTCTGCTGTGGTGAGACAGCAGTGAGTGGGCTCTGTGAGCTCTGCTTTGGTGACGCAGCAGAGAGTGGGCTCTGAGCTCTGCTGTGGTGAAACAGCAGTGAGTGAGCTCTGTGAGCTCTGCTGTGGTAAGACAGCAGTGAGGCCCTGAGCTCTGCTGTGGTGAGACAGCAGTGAGGCCCTGAGCTCTGCTGTGGTGAGACAGCAGTGAGTGGTCTCTGTGAGCTCTGCTGTGATGAGACAGCAGTGAGTGGGCTCTGTGAGCTCTGCTGTGGTGAGACAGCAGTGAGTGGGCTCTGTGAGCTCTGATGCAGTGAGACAGCAGTGAGTGGGCTCTGTGAGCTCTGCTATGGTGAGACAGCAGTGAGTGGGCTCTGTGAGCTCTGCTGTGGTGAGACAGCAGTGAGTGGGCTCTGTGAGCTCTGCTGTGGTGAGACAGCAGTGAGTGGGCTCTGAGAGCTCTGCTGTGATGTGACAGCAGTGAGTCAGCTCTGTGAGCTCTGCTGTGGTGAGACAGCAGTGAGGCTCTGAGCTCTGCTGTGGTGAGACAGCAGTGAGTGGGCTCTGTGACCTCTGCTGTGGTGTGACAGCAGTGAGGCTCTGTGAGCTCTGCTGTGGTGAGAGCAGTGAGTGGGCTTTGTGAGCTCTGCGGTGGTGAGACAGCAGTGATGCTCTGAGCTCTGCTGTGATGAGATAGCAGTGAGTGGGCTCTGAGCTCTGCTGTGGTGAGACAGAAGTGAGGCTCTGTGAGCTCTGCTGTGATGTGACAGCAGTGAGTCAGCTCTGTGAGCTCTGCTGTGGTGAGACAGCAGTGAGGCTCTGAGCTCTGCTGTGGTGAGACAGCAGTGAGTGGGCTCTGTGACCTCTGCTGTGGTGAGACAGCAGTGAGGCTCTGACCTCTGCTGTGGTGAGACAGCAGTGAGTGGGCTCTGTGAGCTCTGCTGTGGTGAGACAGCAGTGAGACTCTGAGCTCTGCTGTGGTGAGACAGCAGTGAGGCTCTGTGAGCTCTGCTGTGGTGAGACAGCAGTGAGTGGGCTCTGTGAGCTCTGCTGTGGTGAGACAGCAGTGAGTGGACTCTGTGAGCTCTGCTGTGGTGAGACAGCAGTGAGGCTCTGAGCTCTGCTGTGATGAGACAGCAGTGAGTGGGCTCTGTAAGCTCTGCTGTGGTGAGACAGCAGTGAGTGGGCTCTGTGAGCTCTGCTGTGGTGAGACAGCAGTGAGTGGGCTCTGTGAGCTCTGCTGTGGTGAGACAGCAGTGAGTGGGCTCTGTGAGCTCTGCTGTGGTGAGGCAGCGGTGAGTGGGCTCTGTGAGCTCTGCTGTGGTGAGACAGCAGTGAGTGGGCTCTGTGAGCTCTGCTGTGATGAGACAGCAGTGAGTCGGCTCTGTGAGCTCTGCTGTGGTGAGAGCAGTGAGTGGGCTCTGAGCTCTGCTGTGGTGAGACAGCAGTGAGGCTCTGAGCTCTGCTGTGGCGAGACAGCAGTGAGGCTCTGTGAGCTCTGCTGTGGTGAGACAGCAGTGAGGCTCTGTGAGCTCTGCTGTGGTGAGACAGCAGTGAGGCTCTGAGCTCTGCTGTGGTGAGACAGCAGTGAGTCGGCTCTGTGAGCTCTGCTGTGGTGAGACAGCAGTGAGTGGGCTCTGTGAGCTCTGCTGTGGTGAGACAGCAGCGAGACTCTGAGCTCTGCTGTGGTGAGACAGCAGTGAGTAGGCTCTGAGCGTTGCTGTGATGAGACAGCAGTGAGTGGGCTCTGTGAGCTCTGCTGTGGTGAGACAGCAGTGAGACTCTGAGCTCTGCTGTGGTGAGACAGCAGTGAGTCGGCTCTGTGAGCTCTGCTGTGCTGAGACAGCAGTGAGGCTCTGAGCTCTGCTGTGGCGAGACAGCAGTGAGGCTCTGTGAGCTCTGCTGTGGTGAGAGCAGTGAGTGGGCTCTGAGCTCTGCTGTGATGAGACAGCAGTGAGTGGGCTCTGTGAGCTCTGCTGTGGTGAGACAGCAGTTAGACTCTGAGCTGTGCTGTGGTGAGACAGCAGTGAGTCGGCTCTGTGAGCTCTGCTGTGGTGAGACAGCAGTGAGACTCCGAGCTCTGCTGTGGTGAGACAGCAGTGAGTCGGCTCTGTGAGCTCTGCTGTGGCGAGACAGGAGTGAGGCTCTGTGAGCTCTGCTGTGGTGAGACAGCAGTGAGTGGGCTCTGTGAGCTCTGCTGTGGTGAGACAGCAGTGAGGCTCTGAGCTCTGCTGTGGTGAGACAGCAGTGAGTGGGCTCTGTGAGCTCTGCTGTGGTGAGACAGAAGTGAGGCTCTGAGCTCTGCTGTGGTGAGACAGAAGTGAGGCTCTGAGCTCTGCTGTGGTGAGACAGCAGTGAGTGGGCTCTGTGAGCTCTGCTGTGGTGAGAGCAGTGAGTGGGCTCTGTGAGCTCTGCTGTGGTGAGACAGCAGTAAGGCTCTGAGCTCTGCTGTGGTGAGACAGCAGTGAGTGGGCTCTGTGAGCTCTGCTGTGGTAAGACAGCAGTGAGGCTCAGAGCTCTGCTGTGGTGAGACAGCAGTGAGTCGGCTCTGTGAGCTCTGCTGTGGTGAGACAGCAGTGAGTGGGCTCTGTGAGCTTTGCTGTGGTAAGACAGCAGTGAGGCTCTGAGCTCTGCTGTGGTGAGACAGCAGTGAGTCTGCTCTGTGAGCTCTGCTGTGGTGAGACAGCAGTGAGTGGGCTCTGTGAGCTATGCTGTGGTGAGACAGCAGTGAGGCTCTGAGCTCTGCTGTGGTGAGACAGCAGTGAGTGGGCTCTGTGAGCTCTGCTGTGGTGAGACGGCAGTGAGTGGGCTCTGTGAGCTCTGCTGTGGTGAGACAGCAGTGAGGCTCTGAGCTCTGCTGTGGTGAGACAGCAGTGAAGCTCTGTGAGCTCTGCTGTGGTGAGACAGCAGTGAGGCTCTGAGCTCTGCTGTGGTGAGACAGCAGTGAGTCGGCTCTGTGAGCTCTGCTGTGGTGAGTGCAGTGAGTGGGCTCTGTGAGCTCTGCTGTGGTGAGACAGCAGTAAGGCTCTGAGCTCTGCTGTGGTGAGACAGCAGTGAGTGGGCTCTGTGAGCTCTGCTGTGGTAAGACAGCAGTGAGGCTCTGAGCTCTGCTGTGGTGAGACAGTAGTGAGTCGGCTCTGTGAGCTCTGCTGTGGTGAGACAGCAGTCAGTGGGCTCTGTGAGCTCTGCTGTGGTAAGACAGCAGTGAGGCTCTGAGCTCTGCTGTGGTGAGACAGCAGTGAGTCTGCTCTGTGAGCTCTGCTGTGGTGAGACAGCAGTGAGTGGGCTCTGTGAGCTATGCTGTGGTGAGACAGCAGGGAGGCTCGAGGCTCTGCTGTGGTGAGACAGCAGTGAGTGGGCTCTGTGAGCTCTGCTGTGGTGAGACAGCAGTGAGTGGGCTCTGTGAGCTCTGCTGTGGTGAGACAGCAGTGAGGCTCTGAGCTCTGCTGTGGTGAGACAGCAGTGAAGCTCTGTGAGCTCTGCTGTGGTGAGACAGCAGTGAGTGGGCTCTGTGAGCTCTGCTGTGGTGAGACAGCAGTGAGGCTCTGAGCTCTGCTGTGGTGAGACAGCAGTGAGGCTCTGTGAGCTCTGATGTGGTGAGACAGCAGTGAGGCTCTGAGCTCTGCTGTGGTGAGACAGCAGTGAGGCACTGAGCTCTGCTGTGGTGAGACAGCAGTGAGGCCCTGAGCTCTGCTGTGGTGAGACAGCAGTGAGGCCCTGAGCTCTGCTGTGGTGAGACAGTAGTGAGTCGGCTCTGTGAGCTCTGCTGTGGTGAGACAGCAGTGAGGCTCTGAGCTCTGCTGTGGTGAGACAGCAGTGAGTGGGCTCTGTGAGCTCTGCTGTGGTGAGACAGCAGTGAAGCTCTGTGAGCTCTGCTGTGGTGAAACAGCAGTGAGTGGGCTCTGTGAGCTCTGCTGTGGTGAGACAGCGGTGAGTGGGCTCTGTGAGCTCTGCTGTGGTGAGACAGCAGTGAGTGGGCTCTGTGAGGTCTGCTGTGGTGAGACAGCAGTGAGTGGGCTCTGAGCTCTGCTGTGATGAGACAGCAGTGAGTCGGCTCTGTGAGCTCTGCTGTGATGAGACAGCAGTGAGGCTCTGAGCTCTGCTGTGGTGAGACAGCAGTGAGTGGGCTCTGTGAGCTCTGCTGTGGTGAGACAGCAGTGAGTGGGCTCTGTGAGCTCTGCTGTGATGAGACAGCAGTGAGTCGGCTCTGTGAGCTCTGCTGTGGTGAGACAGCAGTGAGTGGGCTCTGTGAGCTCTGCTGTGGTGACGCAGCAGAGAGTGGGCTCTGAGCTCTGCTGTGGGGAAACAGCAGTGAGTGAGCTCTGTGAGCTCTGCTGTGGTGAGACAGCAGTGAGGCCCTGAGCTCTGCTGTGGTGAGACAGCAGTGAGGCCCTGAGCTCTGCTGTGGTGAGACAGCAGTGAGTGGGCTCTGTGAGCTCTGCTGTGATGAGACAGCAGTGAGGCTCTGAGCTCTGCTGTGGTGAGAGCAGTGAGTGGGCTCTGTGAGCTCTGCTGTGGTGAGACAGCAGTGAGTGGGCTCTGTGAGCTCTGCTGTGGTGAGACAGCAGTGAGGCCCTGAGCTCTGCTGTGGTGAGACAGCAGTGAATCAGCTCTGTGAGCTCTGCTGTGTTGAGACAGCAGTGAGGCTCTGAGCTCTGCTGTGGTGAGAGCAGTGAGTGGGCTCTGTGAGCTCTGCTGTGGTGAGACAGCAGTGAGTGGGCTCTGTGAGCTCTGCTGTGGTGAGACAGCAGTGAAGCTCTGTGAGCTCTGCTGTGGTGAGACAGCAGTGAGTGGGCTCTGTGAGCTCTGCTGTGGTGAGACAGCAGTGAAGCTCTGAGCTCTGCTGTGGTGAAACAGCAGTGAGTGGGCTCTGTGAGCTCTGCTGTGGTGAGACAGCGGTGAGTGGGCTCTGTGAGCTCTGCTGTGGTGAGACAGCAGTGAGTGGGCTCTGTGAGCTCTGCTGTGGTGAGACAGCAGTGAGTGGGCTCTGAGCTCTGCTGTGATGAGACAGCAGTGAGTCGGCTCTGTGAGCTCTGCTGTGATGAGACAGCAGTGAGGCTCTGAGCTCTGCTGTGGTGAGACAGCAGTGAGTGGGCTCTGTGAGCTCTGCTGTGGTGAGACAGCAGTGAGTGGGCTCTGTGAGCTCTGCTGTGGTGAGACAGCAGTGAGTGGGCTCTGTGAGCTCTGCTTTGGTGACGCAGCAGAGAGTGGGCTCTGAGCTCTGCTGTGGTGAAACAGCAGTGAGTGAGCTCTGTGAGCTCTGCTGAGACAGCAGTGAGGCCCTGAGCTCTGCTGTGGTGAGACAGCAGTGAGGCCCTGAGCTCTGCTGTGGTGAGACAGCAGTGAGTGGTCTCTGTGAGCTCTGCTGTGATGAGACAGCAGTGAGTGGGCTCTGTGAGCTCTGCTGTGGTGAGACAGCAGTGAGTGGGCTCTGTGAGCTCTGATGCAGTGAGACAGCAGTGAGTGGGCTCTGTGAGCTCTGCTATGGTGAGACAGCAGTGAGTGGGCTCTGTGAGCTCTGCTGTGGTGAGACAGCAGTGAGTGGGCTCTGTGAGCTCTGCTGTGGTGAGACAGCAGTGAGTGGGCTCTGAGAGCTCTGCTGTGATGTGACAGCAGTGAGTCAGCTCTGTGAGCTCTGCTGTGGTGAGACAGCAGTGAGGCTCTGAGCTCTGCTGTGGTGAGACAGCAGTGAGTAGGCTCTGTGACCTCTGCTGTGGTGTGACAGCAGTGAGGCTCTGTGAGCTCTGCTGTGGTGAGAGCAGTGAGTGGGCTTTGTGAGCTCTGCGGTGGTGAGACAGCAGTGATGCTCTGAGCTCTGCTGTGATGAGATAGCAGTGAGTGGGCTCTGAGCTCTGCTGTGGTGAGACAGAAGTGAGGCTCTGTGAGCTCTGCTGTGATGTGACAGCAGTGAGTCAGCTCTGTGAGCTCTGCTGTGGTGAGACAGCAGTGAGGCTCTGAGCTCTGCTGTGGTGAGACAGCAGTGAGTGGGCTCTGTGACCTCTGCTGTGGTGAGACAGCAGTGAGGCTCTGACCTCTGCTGTGGTGAGACAGCAGTGAGTGGGCTCTGTGAGCTCTGCTGTGGTGAGACAGCAGTGAGACTCTGAGCTCTGCTGTGGTGAGACAGCAGTGAGGCTCTGTGAGCTCTGCTGTGGTGAGACAGCAGTGAGTGGGCTCTGTGAGCTCTGCTGTGGTGAGACAGCAGTGAGTGGATGTTGGACTTGGCCCTTCTGGCAGGTTCACCCCTGAACTTTTTGCCTAGTGATTTCTGGTCTTTGCGCACTTTGACACTGTGGCGCAGTGTAAAGTGCATGCTCTCCCTGAGTGCGTGTGTGAGATTGGCCTGCTCTCCCATAGGAATGCATGGGGAATGTCTGTGTCCCTGGTAGTTCCTGATGCGTGAGGCGTGCATGGTCAAGTTTGGTATGTGCGAACTCGGGAGAGTGAATGCTTCGCAACGATGTATGTGACATGGTTGTGTCTTGTGCGGAAGTGCTACTTCTAGACATGACTGTGTATGTGCTGTGAAGGTGTTGGCGTGTGATTGGCTGGAGCTGGCTGGGATGCCAGGCTCCAGGAAGTCTGTGTGGGTCTGCCCCGGTGGTGAATGGAGAGATTAGCATGCTGATGTGAGGGAGGGGCTGCGCCTGTGTCCTGAATGGGGCTGGGTTTTCCCCACACAATGCTGACTCCGCCCCCTGTGGTGCGACTGATGACCCTAGCCTGCCTGATGAATGAAAGGGGTGGTTGGGCCATCAAGGGTACTCCAAAACCAGCTGCGACTGGTTCTCCCCCCACCCTGCACCTAAAGACAAAGGGAAAAGGTGTATAAAAGAAGGGCTGTGACCCCATGAAGATGTTCTTGTTTGCTGCTTGAATCTGCCAGGGGCGTGCTGCTGCTTGGGCCCAGGGGAAGGCTTGCCTCCCCTGGGCTCTGCCCAGCCCCTGGACTCCTAAAGGACTTTTTCTGGACCTTGGTTTGCCATAGCGCTGGGGAGCGCTGTATTTACCCTCCCAGCGCCTGAAAGTCTTTTCTTTCCCCTCCTAGCGCAAGGAGCGCTTTATTTGCCTTAAAGCGCCTGGGAGCGCTGCTCTTTGCCTCAAGCGCTGGGCGAGCGCTTTATTTGCCTGTTAGCGCTTGGAAGCGCTATTGATCTCAGCCGGTGCCCACCCGGCGTTATTTGCCCCTGTTTATTACTTAAAACGAGCGAGTGCCCACCTCGCTGTTTATTTTAATCTCGAGGGTGCCACCCCTCTGAAATGCCCACGAGATTCACCGCCGCGGCCCGAGCGCCGCAAAACAGGAAGTCAGGCACGACGGTGCCTGATGCGGGGCGGGACTTCCGGTTTGCCGGAGGAAGTCCCGCCCGCCGCCGCGCTGGGATTGGCCAGCGCCGCCAGGGAGACTGAGCCTGGGGCTGAGTCCCGGTCCCGAGATGGGGGACCGGGTGAAGACCCCTGTGTCAAGAAAGCGGGGCTCTCATGAGGTGAGAGAGCCCCGCCCGCTGCCCTCCTGACACCCGCCGAGGCCCCCGTGAGCGAGGGAGGGCCCCGGCAGACTGCTGCAAGAAGATGGTGTCCCCCGCCGCCTCCGGAGAGCAGCCGGTGAGTAGAGCTGCCCGGGGGGGGGGGCGGGACGTGGTGAAAGTGCGCGAGGGATCCCCTCGCAACGCTGAGCGGCCCCGCTTGACAGAGGGCTCGGTGGGGCATAGCGTTTTCTTCTGTCCGTGCGCTCCGCCTTCAGGTGCCTTCAGGGCGGCCCCGGATGGTAGAGGGCCGCCCCAACGTTTCCCCAGGGCACAGTATCGAGTGAAAGGGCCCGAGGAGCCCGTGCTGAGCCCCGTGGCTCCAACGTGTTGGGGCATTGTATTTACTGCAGAGCCTGAGGGCTCCCACGCTGGGCAGTAGTGTTTCTTGAGCCTAGATGGCTCCAACCCGGGACATATTTGTTTTTAGAGCCAGAGGGCTCAGTTGGGCAAAGTCCTTGTCCTGAGGGGCCAGTAAGAGCCCTGTCGCAGTTCTGTTTTCAGCTGCCCAGCAATTAGTGGGTAGCTGCACCGTTTAGGTCTTTCTTTTCTAGGGACATGTTCTGTGAACTTAGGAGTGAGGCGCACTCCTGCTTCATCCCTGGCCTTTCCCCAGCTGCGCAGCACTTAGTGCCAGCTGCAGCGTTTAGGCCCCCTGTTCTGTCCCTCAGCTGCCCAGCACTTTGTGGGCAGCTGCTACGTTTAGGTCTTGGCGCAGTGGCGCAACCTGGACATTGGACTTTGATGTAAGTTCATGTTACTGTGATTTATGCGAAGTGTTCTTTGCTGCACCTCTGAATGTGTTGTAGATGCATCATGTGCCTTGTTCCTTACACCGCTGAATGTGTTGTTGATACATCATGTGTTTTGTCCCCAGGTCTATACCCCTAAATGTATGTTGATATTTAGTTGGTTGTTCTTGCTAGTGCAGGTGGTGCTAGTAAGGTCCTGGTTCCCTGCGTGACCTGTTCCTAAGGTGGTTAGGATTGCGTAGGGAGTACTTACCTGATTACCAGTAGTTACTTGTATTGAGCTACAGTGATTTTCTGTTATGTGCTAAGTGATATTCCAAGGGCTTGATACTGAGCTTGCCCCCTGACCAGAGTCCCAGGACCAGTGGACTCTATTGTGCCTGCCCTGACAAATTGCTGGGACTTGTCTGATCTCTCTTGGGCCCCTGGGGCCTCGCTAAAATGTGCCTCGCTCATTCCCCTTGGCAGCTCGTGCACGGCAGCCCGTCCAAGCCTCGAGCAGCGCCGCTCTACCCTGAGCCGCACCGCTTCGCTGGGTCGCCTGCATCCTGCCTTCCCCTCCTCTTCTGAGCCGCACACATTGGTCGCCCCAGAGAAACGCTTGTACCTTGCCGGTGGCCCGCTCAAGCCTCGAGCCGCACCACTCTCCCCTGAGTCGTGCCGCTTCGCTGGGCCGCCCGCTCAAGTTTACTAAGAAGGTCACCCGCATTATCCTTGCAACCAGGTCGGGAGGTACTGTCCGTTAGGCTCTATGTTTAAGTTCTAGGCCTACAAGTATGGTGTTCTAAAAGTGCTGATTCCTGACAGTGGTCCAGGTGGCCCTGTCTTGTAAATATCCCTTGTAAATTCTGCCCGTGCCTCTGGCACAATGTAAAGTGTGTGTTTTATCTAATGTATTTTGGTGTAATACAAAGGCTATTTTTATATATAACCTTGTGTGGAGTTTCCTTTGTGGTGGGCCTTGGGTGTTGTTGCTGGGGTGCGTGCGCAAATACTTAACTCATATCGCCTCCAAGTTTAGCCTTGCTGCTCGCGCCACGTTACCTAGAGGGCGAGATGGGGTTATCTTGGCGTGTAACTCCCTTGCTCTGACCTTGGGAATGGTGGTCTCTGACTGACTTTGGCGAAAGCCCTGGCCAGCCAGGGATCCCATTTCTAACATTGGACGCAGCGGTGAGGATAAGGATTTGTGTTTGCGATGTACCACAGTGGCAACAGGCCACACTACAAAGCTCTGCATTTTAGATAAATCACATTTTTGGGGATTATTGTATGGAGTTTGCTAAAAATGTCATTTCTGTGGAAATGTGTTTCTTGTGCACTTTGAGTTAGGTGTCCCTAGCTCGGGAGGGTAGATCATCCCCCTAAGTGCAGTGTGTTTTCTGGATTCACCATGAGGGTGGGATCCAGTGGTGGCAGCATAAATGTGTTCAGTGCATGTGTCCCCCGTCCCTGCCCTAGAGTAATGGTACCTGTGTCACGTGTGGTCAGGTTGAGAAATCAGGGGTGGTAGAAACTGCCTTACCAGTCTGGGGAGGGGTGTGTGTGTGGACGAATGGTGTGTTGCACTGGACGTGTGTGTGAGTTCTCTGGATGGGGAGCTTGCTGAATGCTTGTGTACTCTTGTTTTGCTCAGATACCTAAGTTCCGTGTGTTAAACTTTTCCCAAGAACGTCTGCAGACAGTGGAGCTGGCTTTTGATTTCTGTGGTCTATTTAGAGACAGATGTTTGGAGTTGGTAATGTTCTGGGAGGAGTGAGGCATAGGGGATGGAGTGATTCCAAAAGGAGTGGCTGAGGTGTCTTCCAGCCCAGTGTGGTGGAAGAGGTTAAGTGTAGCCCAGCTAGGTCTCGGTGTAGGGGCTCACGTCCTGTCTCAAGAGGAGAAGGAGTGGGTGGGACTGCGTGTCTCCAGGTGCCCGAAACCCAGTGTCAGGGCCTAGAATGTTTCTGAAGGGAACGTCAGGTCGGGGGCCTAGGCTGTACCAATAGGTCATTTGAGGAAGATCTCCCAGAGTGTTTGAAGAATGTAGAACATCAGTGAACATGATTTCATGGGTGGGCCTGAAGCTCATGGGAGTTTCCCCTGCCCCTGTGCTATTGTGTTAATTGTTGGGGAGTGACCCTAAGGAAAGGTTCTGGTCTTCCAGCCCAGTGTGGTGGAAGTGGCTCGGAGGAGCACAAGCCTGGTCTTCGTAGTCTGGGTGTTTTTTTTCTTAGGAACACCAGGTGAGGGAGCCTAGCATGTCCGTATGGAGCGTCCTTGTAGGGAGATCTCCCAGCGTGGAGAGAACGTGGAGCGCCTGTAAGCAGGGCTCTAGTAGTTCTGTTATCTGGCAGTACCGCTCCAGTTGGGAGGGTGCAGAAGTCCAGATGGAGGGGTGCGAGGGGGATAGATTCCCCAGTGGAGTAACCAGTGGGTCAGGGGCCAACCAGAAGGGTTGTGTCGCCAGGGAGTGACCAGGGTGATGCCACTTCTGTCCTGAGTGTCAGGAAGACTTGTACACGACACATGAGTTATGTGTCACCCTCAAGGAAGTCCTGGTGCGCCAGGCATCTGACCAAAGGGGTACGTCCCTCGGTTGGGGAGCCAGTAGCCGGTGTTTCCGGATCTGGACGTAAGGGCAACTGTATGTAGTGTCCTGAAGGAACTCCTGCCTGAAGAGAAGGAACCGGGTAAGCTGTATGGGGGATTGACCTGCAGTGGTTGCCTTGCTGCTGAAGGAGGAGTGAATTCGAATCCCAGGTGGTAGACCAGTTAGGGGAGCTGTGACTCTGTCATGACCAGCCTGGTGTCCTGTAGGCACCGCACTGAGCCGCGTCTGCCTTCGGCCGCGCAGCCTATGCCGCTCACCGTCCCCGTCTCGACGCGGTCCGTGAGCCGCCGCCTGCGCCGCACCTGGCAACCCGCAAAGTGCAACGCCTCACTACACCGATCTTGTGCTGGTCTGACCGTGGTCACTGCTGCTGAGGGAGTAAAGGTCCCGAACTGGTGGTAGAGTTGTGTTCTGGAGGGTGCTTCAGAAGTAGAGGTAGGGTGGGGCATTCTTGCCCGTGACCTCTGGTCAGCCTGAGGGTGCGGACCCTAGGTTGGAGGATCAGTGGTAGTTTGGAACTACACTGAGAAAGGGAGTGGAGAATGGCTATTGTAGGCCAGGGGTTACCACCCCCCACTCTGTGGATTGGTAGGGACCAGTGGTATCTGGGTGGCCTAGGGCCTGGTCCTAGCCGTGGACAACTAAGGAGTACCAGTGGGGTAGCCTAGTTGGGCCTGTTTTTTTTTAAGTATGTGCTTGTCTTATGGATCAACATGGCGTAGAACCGGAGGGTGTCCCTGCAGTGCGGGCCCGCGTCCGTGTTCTATCGCCCCAAGCAGGGAAGTCCATCACGGTGGTGATTGTTCTCCCCTGCGTTTTGGCTGGAAGGGGGTTGTGTTGGACTTGGCCCTTCTGGCAGGTTCACCCCTGAACTTTTTGCCTAGTGATTTCTGGTCTTTGCGCACTTTGACACTGTGGCGCAGTGTAAAGTGCATGCTCTCCCTGAGTGCGTGTGTGAGATTGGCCTGCTCTCCCATAGGAATGCATGGGGAATGTCTGTGTCCCTGGTAGTTCCTGATGCGTGAGGCGTGCATGGTCAAGTTTGGTATGTGCGAACTCGGGAGAGTGAATGCTTCGCAACGATGTATGTGACATGGTTGTGTCTTGTGCGGAAGTGCTACTTCTAGACATGACTGTGTATGTGCTGTGAAGGTGTTGGCGTGTGATTGGCTGGAGCTGGCTGGGATGCCAGGCTCCAGGAAGTCTGTGTGGGTCTGCCCCGGTGGTGAATGGAGAGATTAGCATGCTGATGTGAGGGAGGGGCTGCGCCTGTGTCCTGAATGGGGCTGGGTTTTCCCCACACAATGCTGACTCCGCCCCCTGTGGTGCGACTGATGACCCTAGCCTGCCTGATGAATGAAAGGGGTGGTTGGGCCATCAAGGGTACTCCAAAACCAGCTGCGACTGGTTCTCCCCCCACCCTGCACCTAAAGACAAAGGGAAAAGGTGTATAAAAGAGGGGCTGTGACCCCATGAAGATGTTCTTGTTTGCTGCTTGAATCTGCCAGGGGCGTGCTGCTGCTTGGGCCCAGGGGAAGGCTTGCCTCCCCTGGGCTCTGCCCAGCCCCTGGACTCCTAAAGGACTTTTTCTGGACCTTGGTTTGCCATAGCGCTGGGGAGCGCTGTATTTACCCTCCCAGCGCCTGAAAGTCTTTTCTTTCCCCTCCTAGCGCAAGGAGCGCTTTATTTGCCTTAAAGCGCCTGGGAGCGCTGCTCTTTGCCTCAAGCGCTGGGCGAGCGCTTTATTTGCCTGTTAGCGCTTGGAAGCGCTATTGATCTCAGCCGGTGCCCACCCGGCGTTATTTGCCCCTGTTTATTACTTAAAACGAGCGAGTGCCCACCTCGCTGTTTATTTTAATCTCGAGGGTGCCACCCCTCTGAAATGCCCACGAGATTCACCGCCGCGGCCCGAGCGCCGCAAAACAGGAAGTCAGGCACGACGGTGCCTGATGCGGGGCGGGACTTCCGGTTTGCCGGAGGAAGTCCCGCCCGCCGCCGCGCTGGGATTGGCCAGCGCCGCCAGGGAGACTGAGCCTGGGGCTGAGTCCCGGTCCCGAGATGGGGGACCGGGTGAAGACCCCTGTGTCAAGAAAGCGGGGCTCTCATGAGGTGAGAGAGCCCCGCCCGCTGCCCTCCTGACACCCGCCGAGGCCCCCGTGAGCGAGGGAGGGCCCCGGCAGACTGCTGCAAGAAGATGGTGTCCCCCGCCGCCTCCGGAGAGCAGCCGGTGAGTAGAGCTGCCCGGGGGGGGGGGCGGGACGTGGTGAAAGTGCGCGAGGGATCCCCTCGCAACGCTGAGCGGCCCCGCTTGACAGAGGGCTCGGTGGGGCATAGCGTTTTCTTCTGTCCGTGCGCTCCGCCTTCAGGTGCCTTCAGGGCGGCCCCGGATGGTAGAGGGCCGCCCCAACGTTTCCCCAGGGCACAGTATCGAGTGAAAGGGCCCGAGGAGCCCGTGCTGAGCCCCGTGGCTCCAACGTGTTGGGGCATTGTATTTACTGCAGAGCCTGAGGGCTCCCACGCTGGGCAGTAGTGTTTCTTGAGCCTAGATGGCTCCAACCCGGGACATATTTGTTTTTAGAGCCAGAGGGCTCAGTTGGGCAAAGTCCTTGTCCTGAGGGGCCAGTAAGAGCCCTGTCGCAGTTCTGTTTTCAGCTGCCCAGCAATTAGTGGGTAGCTGCACCGTTTAGGTCTTTCTTTTCTAGGGACATGTTCTGTGAACTTAGGAGTGAGGCGCACTCCTGCTTCATCCCTGGCCTTTCCCCAGCTGCGCAGCACTTAGTGCCAGCTGCAGCGTTTAGGCCCCCTGTTCTGTCCCTCAGCTGCCCAGCACTTTGTGGGCAGCTGCTACGTTTAGGTCTTGGCGCAGTGGCGCAACCTGGACATTGGACTTTGATGTAAGTTCATGTTACTGTGATTTATGCGAAGTGTTCTTTGCTGCACCTCTGAATGTGTTGTAGATGCATCATGTGCCTTGTTCCTTACACCGCTGAATGTGTTGTTGATACATCATGTGTTTTGTCCCCAGGTCTATACCCCTAAATGTATGTTGATATTTAGTTGGTTGTTCTTGCTAGTGCAGGTGGTGCTAGTAAGGTCCTGGTTCCCTGCGTGACCTGTTCCTAAGGTGGTTAGGATTGCGTAGGGAGTACTTACCTGATTACCAGTAGTTACTTGTATTGAGCTACAGTGATTTTCTGTTATGTGCTAAGTGATATTCCAAGGGCTTGATACTGAGCTTGCCCCCTGACCAGAGTCCCAGGACCAGTGGACTCTATTGTGCCTGCCCTGACAAATTGCTGGGACTTGTCTGATCTCTCTTGGGCCCCTGGGGCCTCGCTAAAATGTGCCTCGCTCATTCCCCTTGGCAGCTCGTGCACGGCAGCCCGTCCAAGCCTCGAGCAGCGCCGCTCTACCCTGAGCCGCACCGCTTCGCTGGGTCGCCTGCATCCTGCCTTCCCCTCCTCTTCTGAGCCGCACACATTGGTCGCCCCAGAGAAACGCTTGTACCTTGCCGGTGGCCCGCTCAAGCCTCGAGCCGCACCACTCTCCCCTGAGTCGTGCCGCTTCGCTGGGCCGCCCGCTCAAGTTTACTAAGAAGGTCACCCGCATTATCCTTGCAACCAGGTCGGGAGGTACTGTCCGTTAGGCTCTATGTTTAAGTTCTAGGCCTACAAGTATGGTGTTCTAAAAGTGCTGATTCCTGACAGTGGTCCAGGTGGCCCTGTCTTGTAAATATCCCTTGTAAATTCTGCCCGTGCCTCTGGCACAATGTAAAGTGTGTGTTTTATCTAATGTATTTTGGTGTAATACAAAGGCTATTTTTATATATAACCTTGTGTGGAGTTTCCTTTGTGGTGGGCCTTGGGTGTTGTTGCTGGGGTGCGTGCGCAAATACTTAACTCATATCGCCTCCAAGTTTAGCCTTGCTGCTCGCGCCACGTTACCTAGAGGGCGAGATGGGGTTATCTTGGCGTGTAACTCCCTTGCTCTGACCTTGGGAATGGTGGTCTCTGACTGACTTTGGCGAAAGCCCTGGCCAGCCAGGGATCCCATTTCTAACAGTGGACTCTGTGAGCTCTGCTGTGGTGAGACAGCAGTGAGGCTCTGAGCTCTGCTGTGATGAGACAGCAGTGAGTGGGCTCTGTAAGCTCTGCTGTGGTGAGACAGCAGTGAGTGGGCTCTGTGAGCTCTGCTGTGGTGAGACAGCAGTGAGTGGGCTCTGTGAGCTCTGCTGTGGTGAGACAGCAGTGAGTGGGCTCTGTGAGCTCTGCTGTGGTGAGGCAGCGGTGAGTGGGCTCTGTGAGCTCTGCTGTGGTGAGACAGCAGTGAGTGGGCTCTGTGAGCTCTGCTGTGATGAGACAGCAGTGAGTCGGCTCTGTGAGCTCTGCTGTGGTGAGAGCAGTGAGTGGGTTCTGAGCTCTGCTGTGGTGAGACAGCAGTGAGGCTCTGTGAGCTCTGCTGTGGTGAGACAGCAGTGAGGCTCTGTGAGCTCTGCTGTGGTGAGACAGCAGTGAGGCTCTGAGCTCTGCTGTGATGAGACAGCAGTGAGTGGGCTCTGTGAGCTCTGCTGTGGTGAGACAGCAGTGAGACTCTGAGCTCTGCTGTGGTGAGACAGCAGTGAGTCGGCTCTGAGCTCTGCTGTGATGAGACAGCCGTGAGTGGGCTCTGTGAGCTCTGCTGTGGTGAGACAGCAGTGAGACTCTGAGCTCTGCTGTGGTGAGACAGCAGTGAGTAGGCTCTGAGCTCTGCTGTGATGAGACAGCAGTGAGTGGGCTCTGTGAGCTCTGCTGTGGTGAGACAGCAGTGAGACTCTGAGCTCTGCTGTGGTGAGACAGCAGTGAGTCGGCTCTGTGAGCTCTGCTGTGCTGAGACAGCAGTGAGGCTCTGAGCTCTGCTGTGGCGAGACAGCAGTGAGGCTCTGTGAGCTCTGCTGTGGTGAGAGCAGTGAGTGGGCTCTGAGCTCTGCTGTGATGAGACAGCAGTGAGTGGGCTCTGTGAGCTCTGCTGTGGTGAGACAGCAGTTAGACTCTGAGCTCTGCTGTGGTGAGACAGCAGTGAGTCGGCTCTGTGAGCTCTGCTGTGGTGAGACAGCAGTGAGACTCTGAGCTCTGCTGTGGTGAGACAGCAGTGAGTCGGCTCTGTGAGCTCTGCTGTGGCGAGACAGGAGTGAGGCTCTGTGAGCTCTGCTGTGGTGAGACAGCAGTGAGTGGGCTCTGTGAGCTCTGCTGTGGTGAGACAGCAGTGAGGCTCTGAGCTCTGCTATGGTGAGACAGCAGTGAGTGGGCTCTGTGAGCTCTGCTGTGGTGAGACAGAAGTGAGGCTCTGAGCTCTGCTGTGGTGAGACAGAAGTGAGGCTCTGAGCTCTGCTGTGGTGAGACAGCAGTGAGTGGGCTCTGTGAGCTCTGCTGTGGTGAGAGCAGTGATTGGGCTCTGTGAGCTCTGCTGTGGTGAGACAGCAGTAAGGCTCTGAGCTCTGCTGTGGTGAAACAGCAGTGAGTGGGCTCTGTGAGCTCTGCTGTGGTAAGACAGCAGTGAGGCTCAGAGCTCTGCTGTGGTGAGACAGCAGTGAGTCGGCTCTGTGAGCTCTGCTGTGGTGAGACAGCAGTGAGTGGGCTCTGTGAGCTTTGCTGTGGTAAGACAGCAGTGAGGCTCTGAGCTCTGCTGTGGTGAGACAGCAGTGAGTCTGCTCTGTGAGCTCTGCTGTGGTGAGACAGCAGTGAGTGGGCTCTGTGAGCTATGCTGTGGTGAGACAGCAGTGAGGCTCTGAGCTCTGCTGTGGTGAGACAGCAGTGAGTGGGCTCTGTGAGCTCTGCTGTGGTGAGACGGCAGTGAGTGGGCTCTGTGAGCTTTGCTGTGGTGAGACAGCAGTGAGGCTCTGAGCTCTGCTGTGGTGAGACAGCAGTGAAGCTCTGTGAGCTCTGCTGTGGTGAGACAGCAGTGAGGCTCTGAGCTCTGCTGTGGTGAGACAGCAGTGAGTCGGCTCTGTGAGCTCTGCTGTGGTGAGTGCAGTGAGTGGGCTCTGTGAGCTCTGCTGTGGTGAGACAGCAGTAAGGCTCTGAGCTCTGCTGTGGTGAGACAGCAGTGAGTGGGCTCTGTGAGCTCTGCTGTGGTAAGACAGCAGTGAGGCTCTGAGCTCTGCTGTGGTGAGACAGTAGTGAGTCGGCTCTGTGAGCTCTGCTGTGGTGAGACAGCAGTGAGTGGGCTCTGTGAGCTCTGCTGTGATGAGACAGCAGTGAGTCGGCTCTGTGAGCTCTGCTGTGGTGAGACAGCAGTGAGTGGGCTCTGTGAGCTCTGCTGTGGTGACGCAGCAGAGAGTGGGCTCTGAGCTCTGCTGTGGGGAAACAGCAGTGAGTGAGCTCTGTGAGCTCTGCTGTGGTGAGACAGCAGTGAGGCCCTGAGCTCTGCTGTGGTGAGACAGCAGTGAGGCCCTGAGCTCTGCTGTGGTGAGACAGCAGTGAGTGGGCTCTGTGAGCTCTGCTGTGATGAGACAGCAGTGAGGCTCTGAGCTCTGCTGTGGTGAGAGCAGTGAGTGGGCTCTGTGAGCTCTGCTGTGGTGAGACAGCAGTGAGTGGGCTCTGTGAGCTCTGCTGTGGTGAGACAGCAGTGAGGCCCTGAGCTCTGCTGTGGTGAGACAGCAGTGAATCAGCTCTGTGAGCTCTGCTGTGTTGAGACAGCAGTGAGGCTCTGAGCTCTGCTGTGGTGAGAGCAGTGAGTGGGCTCTGTGAGCTCTGCTGTGGTGAGACAGCAGTGAGTGGGCTCTGTGAGCTCTGCTGTGGTGAGACAGCAGTGAAGCTCTGTGAGCTCTGCTGTGGTGAGACAGCAGTGAGTGGGCTCTGTGAGCTCTGCTGTGGTGAGACAGCAGTGAAGCTCTGAGCTCTGCTGTGGTGAAACAGCAGTGAGTGGGCTCTGTGAGCTCTGCTGTGGTGAGACAGCGGTGAGTGGGCTCTGTGAGCTCTGCTGTGGTGAGACAGCAGTGAGTGGGCTCTGTGAGCTCTGCTGTGGTGAGACAGCAGTGAGTGGGCTCTGAGCTCTGCTGTGATGAGACAGCAGTGAGTCGGCTCTGTGAGCTCTGCTGTGATGAGACAGCAGTGAGGCTCTGAGCTCTGCTGTGGTGAGACAGCAGTGAGTGGGCTCTGTGAGCTCTGCTGTGGTGAGACAGCAGTGAGTGGGCTCTGTGAGCTCTGCTGTGGTGAGACAGCAGTGAGTGGGCTCTGTGAGCTCTGCTTTGGTGACGCAGCAGAGAGTGGGCTCTGAGCTCTGCTGTGGTGAAACAGCAGTGAGTGAGCTCTGTGAGCTCTGCTGTGGTGAGACAGCAGTGAGGCCCTGAGCTCTGCTGTGGTGAGACAGCAGTGAGGCCCTGAGCTCTGCTGTGGTGAGACAGCAGTGAGTGGTCTCTGTGAGCTCTGCTGTGATGAGACGGCAGTGAGTGGGCTCTGTGAGCTCTGCTGTGGTGAGACAGCAGTGAGTGGGCTCTGTGAGCTCTGATGCAGTGAGACAGCAGTGAGTGGGCTCTGTGAGCTCTGCTATGGTGAGACAGCAGTGAGTGGGCTCTGTGAGCTCTGCTGTGGTGAGACAGCAGTGAGTGGGCTCTGTGAGCTCTGCTGTGGTGAGACAGCAGTGAGTGGGCTCTGAGAGCTCTGCTGTGATGTGACAGCAGTGAGTCAGCTCTGTGAGCTCTGCTGTGGTGAGACAGCAGTGAGGCTCTGAGCTCTGCTGTGGTGAGACAGCAGTGAGTGGGCTCTGTGACCTCTGCTGTGGTGTGACAGCAGTGAGGCTCTGTGAGCTCTGCTGTGGTGAGAGCAGTGAGTGGGCTTTGTGAGCTCTGCGGTGGTGAGACAGCAGTGATGCTCTGAGCTCTGCTGTGATGAGATAGCAGTGAGTGGGCTCTGAGCTCTGCTGTGGTGAGACAGAAGTGAGGCTCTGTGAGCTCTGCTGTGATGTGACAGCAGTGAGTCAGCTCTGTGAACTCTGCTGTGGTGAGACAGCAGTGAGGCTCTGAGCTCTGCTGTGGTGAGACAGCAGTGAGTGGGCTCTGTGACCTCTGCTGTGGTGAGACAGCAGTGAGGCTCTGACCTCTGCTGTGGTGAGACAGCAGTGAGTGGGCTCTGTGAGCTCTGCTGTGGTGAGACAGCAGTGAGACTCTGAGCTCTGCTGTGGTGAGACAGCAGTGAGGCTCTGTGAGCTCTGCTGTGGTGAGACAGCAGTGAGTGGGCTCTGTGAGCTCTGCTGTGGTGAGACAGCAGTGAGTGGACTCTGTGAGCTTTGCTGTGGTGAGACAGCAGTGAGGCTCTGAGCTCTGCTGTGATGAGACAGCAGTGAGTGGGCTCTGTAAGCTCTGCTGTGGTGAGACAGCAGTGAGTGGGCTCTGTGAGCTCTGCTGTGGTGAGACAGCAGTGAGTGGGCTCTGTGAGCTCTGCTGTGGTGAGACAGCAGTGAGTGGGCTCTGTGAGCTCTGCTGTGGTGAGGCAGCGGTGAGTGGGCTCTGTGAGCTCTGCTGTGGTGAGACAGCAGTGAGTGGGCTCTGTGAGCTCTGCTGTGATGAGACAGCAGTGAGTCGGCTCTGTGAGCTCTGCTGTGGTGAGAGCAGTGAGTGGGCTCTGAGCTCTGCTGTGGTGAGACAGCAGTGAGGCTCTGTGAGCTCTGCTGTGGTGAGACAGCAGTGAGGCTCTGTGAGCTCTGCTGTGGTGAGACAGCAGTGAGGCTCTGAGCTCTGCTGTGATGAGACAGCAGTGAGTGGGCTCTGTGAGCTCTGCTGTGGTGAGACAGCAGTGAGACTCTGAGCTCTGCTGTGGTGAGACAGCAGTGAGTCGGCTCTGAGCTCTGCTGTGATGAGACAGCCGTGAGTGGGCTCTGTGAGCTCTGCTGTGGTGAGACAGCAGTGAGACTCTGAGCTCTGCTGTGGTGAGACAGCAGTGAGTAGGCTCTGAGCTCTGCTGTGATGAGACAGCAGTGAGTGGGCTCTGTGAGCTCTGCTGTGGTGAGACAGCAGTGAGACTCTGAGCTCTGCTGTGGTGAGACAGCAGTGAGTCGGCTCTGTGAGCTCTGCTGTGCTGAGACAGCAGTGAGGCTCTGAGCTCTGCTGTGGCGAGACAGCAGTGAGGCTCTGTGAGCTCTGCTGTGGTGAGAGCAGTGAGTGGGCTCTGAGCTCTGCTGTGATGAGACAGCAGTGAGTGGGCTCTGTGAGCTCTGCTGTGGTGAGACAGCAGTTAGACTCTGAGCTCTGCTGTGGTGAGACAGCAGTGAGTCGGCTCTGTGAGCTCTGCTGTGGTGAGACAGCAGTGAGACTCTGAGCTCTGCTGTGGTGAGACAGCAGTGAGTCGGCTCTGTGAGCTCTGCTGTGGCGAGACAGGAGTGAGGCTCTGTGAGCTCTGCTGTGGTGAGACAGCAGTGAGTGGGCTCTGTGAGCTCTGCTGTGGTGAGACAGCAGTGAGGCTCTGAGCTCTGCTGTGGTGAGACAGCAGTGAGTGGGCTCTGTGAGCTCTGCTGTGGTGAGACAGAAGTGAGGCTCTGAGCTCTGCTGTGGTGAGACAGAAGTGAGGCTCTGAGCTCTGCTGTGGTGAGACAGCAGTGAGTGGGCTCTGTGAGCTCTGCTGTGGTGAGAGCAGTGATTGGGCTCTGTGAGCTCTGCTGTGGTGAGACAGCAGTAAGGCTCTGAGCTCTGCTGTGGTGAGACAGCAGTGAGTGGGCTCTGTGAGCTCTGCTGTGGTAAGACAGCAGTGAGGCTCAGAGCTCTGCTGTGGTGAGACAGCAGTGAGTCGGCTCTGTGAGCTCTGCTGTGGTGAGACAGCAGTGAGTGGGCTCTGTGAGCTTTGCTGTGGTAAGACAGCAGTGAGGCTCTGAGCTCTGCTGTGGTGAGACAGCAGTGAGTCTGCTCTGTGAGCTCTGCTGTGGTGAGACAGCAGTGAGTGGGCTCTGTGAGCTATGCTGTGGTGAGACAGCAGTGAGGCTCTGAGCTCTGCTGTGGTGAGACAGCAGTGAGTGGGCTCTGTGAGCTCTGCTGTGGTGAGACGGCAGTGAGGCTCTGAGCTCTGCTGTGGTGAGACAGTAGTGAGTCGGCTCTGTGAGCTCTGCTGTGGTGAGACAGCAGTGAAGCTCTGTGAGCTCTGCTGTGGTGAGACAGCAGTGAGGCTCTGAGCTCTGCTGTGGTGAGACAGCAGTGAGTCGGCTCTGTGAGCTCTGCTGTGGTGAGTGCAGTGAGTGGGCTCTGTGAGCTCTGCTGTGGTGAGACAGCAGTAAGGCTCTGAGCTCTGCTGTGGTGAGACAGCAGTGAGTGGGCTCTGTGAGCTCTGCTGTGGTAAGACAGCAGTGAGGCTCTGAGCTCTGCTGTGGTGAGACAGTAGTGAGTCGGCTCTGTGAGCTCTGCTGTGGTGAGACAGCAGTCAGTGGGCTCTGTGAGCTCCGCTGTGGTAAGACAGCAGTGAGGCTCTGAGCTCTGCTGTGGTGAGACAGCAGTTAGTCTGCTCTGTGAGCTCTGCTGTGGTGAGACAGCAGTGAGTAGGCTCTGTGAGCTATGCTGTGGTGAGACAGCAGTGAGTCTCGAGGCTCTGCTGTGGTGAGACAGCAGTGAGAGGGCTCTGTGAGCTCTGCTGTGGTGAGACAGCAGTGAGTGGGCTCTGTGAGCTCTGCTGTGGTGAGACAGCAGTGAGGCTCTGAGCTCTGCTGTGGTGAGACAGCAGTGAAGCTCTGTGAGCTCTGCTGTGGTGAGACAGCAGTGAGTGGGCTCTGTGAGCTCTGCTGTGGTGAGACAGCAGTGAGGCTCTGAGCTCTGCTGTGGTGAGACAGCAGTGAGGCTCTGTGAGCTCTGATGTGGTGAGACAGCAGTGAGGCTCTGAGCTCTGCTGTGGTGAGACAGCAGTGAGGCACTGAGCTCTGCTGTGGTGAGACAGCAGTGAGGCCCTGAGCTCTGCTGTGGTGAGACAGCAGTGTGGCCCTGAGCTCTGCTGTGGTGAGACAGTAGTGAGTCGGCTCTGTGAGCTCTGCTGTGGTGAGACAGCAGTCAGTGGGCTCTGTGAGCTCTGCTGTGGTAAGACAGCAGTGAGGCTCTGAGCTCTGCTGTGGTGAGACAGCAGTGAGTCTGCTCTGTGAGCTCTGCTGTGGTGAGACAGCAGTGAGTGGGCTCTGTGAGCTATGCTGTGGTGAGACAGCAGTGAGGCTCGAGGCTCTGCTGTGGTGAGACAGCAGTGAGTGGGCTCTGTGAGCTCTGCTGTGGTGAGACAGCAGTGAGTGGGCTCTGTGAGCTCTGCTGTGGTGAGACAGCAGTGAGGCTCTGAGCTCTGCTGTGGTGAGACAGCAGTGAAGCTCTGTGAGCTCTGCTGTGGTGAGACAGCAGTGAGGCTCTGAGCTCTGCTGTGGTGAGACAGCAGTGAGGCTCTGTGAGCTCTGATGTGGTGAGACAGCAGTGAGGCTCTGAGCTCTGCTGTGGTGAGACAGCAGTGAGGCACTGAGCTCTGCTGTGGTGAGACAGCAGTGAGGCCCTGAGCTCTGCTGTGGTGAGACAGCAGTGAGGCCCTGAGCTCTGCTGTGGTGAGACAGCAGTGAGGCCCTGAGCTCTGCTGTGGTGAGATAGCAGTGAGGCCCTGAGCTCTGCTGTGGTGAGACAGCAGTGAGGCCCTGAGCTCTGCTGTGGTGAGACAGCAGTGAGTGGGCTCTGTGAGCTCTGCTATGGTGAGACAGCAGTGAGTGGGCTCTGTGAGCTCTGCTGTGGTGAGACAGCAGTGAGGCTCTGTGAGCTCTGCTGTGGTGAGAGCAGTGAGTGGGCTTTGTGAGCTCTGCTGTGGTGAGACAGCAGTGAGTGGGCCCTGTGAGCTCTGCTGTGGTGAGACAGCAGTGAGAGGGCTCTGTGAGCTCTGCTGTGATGAGACAGCTGTGAGTGGGCTCTGTGAGCTCTGCTGTGGTGAGACAGCAGTGAGTGGGCTCTGTGAGCTCTGCTGTGGTGAGACAGCAGTGAGTGGGCTCTGTGAGCTTTGCTGTGATGAGACAGCAGTGAGTCGGCTCTGTGAGCTCTGCTGTGGTGAGAGCAGTGAGTGGACTCTGAGCTCTGCTGTGGTGAGACAGCAGTGAGGCCCTGAGCTCTGCTGTGTCGAGACAGCAGTGAGCTCTGTGAGCTCTGCTGTGGTGAGACAGCAGTGAGGCTCTGTGAGCTCTGCTGTGGTGAGACAGCAGTGAGGCTCTGAGCTCTGCTGTGATGAGACAGCAGTGAGTGGGCTCTGTGAGCTCTGCTGTGGTGAGACAGCAGTGAGACTCTGAGCTCTGCTGTGGTGAGACAGCAGTGAGTCGGCTCTGAGCTCTGCTGTGATGAGACAGCAGTGAGTGAGCTCTGTGAGCTCTGCTGTGGTGAGACAGCAGTGAGACTCTGAGCTCTGCTGTGGTGAGACAGCAGTGAGTAGGCTCTGAGCTCTGCTGTGATGAGACAGCAGTGAGTGGGCTCTGTGAGCTCTGCTGTGGTGAGACAGCAGTGAGACTCTGAGCTCTGCTGTGGTGAGACAGCAGTGAGTCGGCTCTGTGAGCTCTGCTCTGGTGAGACAGCAGTGAGGCTCTGAGCTCTGCTGTGGCGAGACAGCAGTGAGGCTCTGTGAGCTCTGCTGTGGTGAGAGCAGTGAGTGGGCTCTGAGCTCTGATGCAGTGAGACAGCAGTGAGTGGGCTCTGTGAGCTCTGCTGTGGTGAGACAGCAGTGAGTGGGCTCTGTGAGCTCTGCTGTGGTGAGACAGCAGTGAGTCGGCTCTGTGAGCTCTGCTGTGGTGGGACAGCAGTGAGACTCTGAGCTCTGCTGTGGTGAGACAGCAGTGAGTCGGCTCTGTGAGCTCTGCTGTGGCGAGACAGCAGTGAGGCTCTGTGAGCTCTGCTGTGGTGAGACAGCAGTGAGTGGGCTCTGTGAGCTCTGCTGTGGTGAGACAGCAGTGAGGCTCTGAGCTCTGCTGTGGTGAGAGAGCAGTGAGTGGGCTCTGTGAGCTCTGCTGTGGTGAGACAGAAGTGAGGCTCTGAGCTCTGCTGTGGTGAGACAGAAGTGAGGCTCTGAGCTCTGCTGTGGTGAGACAGCAGTGAAGCTCTGTGAGCTCTGCTGTGGTGAGACAGCAGTGAGTGGGCTCTGTGAGCTCTGCTGTGGTGAGACAGCAGTGAGGCTCTGAGCTCTGCTGTGGTGAGACAGCAGTGAGGCTCTGAGCTCTGCTGTGGTGAGACAGCAGTGAGGCTCTGAGCTCTGCTGTGGTGAGACAGCAGTGAGTGGGCTCTGTGAGCTCTGCTGTGGTGAGACAGCAGTGAAGCTCTGTGAGCTCTGCTGTGGTGAGACAGCGGTGAGTGGGCTCTGTGAGCTCTGCTGTGGTGAGACAGCAGTGAGTGGGCTCTGTGAGCTCTGCTGTGGTGAGACAGCAGTGAGTGGGCTCTGAGCTCTGCTGTGATGAGACAGCAGTGAGTCGGCTCTGTGAGCTCTGCTGTGATGAGACAGCAGTGAGGCTCTGAGCTCTGCTGTGGTGAGACAGCAGTGAGTGGGCTCTGTGAGCTCTGCTGTGGTGAGACAGCAGTGAGTGGGCTCTGTGAGCTCTGCTGTGATGAGACAGCAGTGAGTCGGCTCTGTGAGCTCTGCTGTGGTGAGACAGCAGTGAGTGGGCTCTGTGAGCTCTGCTGTGGTGACGCAGCAGAGAGTGGGCTCTGAGCTCTGCTGTGGGGAAACAGCAGTGAGTGAGCTCTGTGAGCTCTGCTGTGGTGAGACAGCAGTGAGGCCTTGAGCTCTGCTGTGGTGAGACAGCAGTGAGGCCCTGAGCTCTGCTGTGGTGAGACAGCAGTGAGTGGGCTCTGTGAGCTCTGCTGTGATGAGACAGCAGTGAGGCTCTGAGCTCTGCTGTGGTGAGAGCAGTGAGTGGGCTCTGTGAGCTCTGCTGTGGTGAGACAGCAGTGAGTGGGCTCTGTGAGCTCAGCTGTGGTCAGACAGCAGTGAGGCCCTGAGCTCTGCTGTGGTGAGACAGCAGTGAATCAGCTCTGTGAGCTCTGCTGTGGTGAGACAGCAGTGAGGCTCTGAGCTCTGCTGTGGTGAGAGCAGTGAGTGGGCTCTGTGAGCTCTGCTGTGGTGAGACAGCAGTGAGACTCTGAGCTCTGCTGTGGTGAGACAGCAGTGAGTCGGCTCTGTGAGCTCTGCTGTGGCGAGACAGGAGTGAGGCTCTGTGAGCTCTGCTGTGGTGAGACAGCAGTGAGTGGGCTCTGTGAGCTCTGCTGTGGTGAGACAGCAGTGAAGCTCTGTGAGCTCTGCTGTGGTGAGACAGCAGTGAGTGGGCTCTGTGAGCTCTGCTGTGGTGAGACAGCAGTGAAGCTCTGAGCTCTGCTGTGGTGAAACAGCAGCGAGTGGGCTCTGTGAGCTCTGCTGTGGTGAGACAGCGGTGAGTGGGCTCTGTGAGCTCTGCTGTGGTGAGACAGCAGTGAGTGGGCTCTGTGAGCTCTGCTGTGGTGAGACAGCAGTGAGTGGGCTCTGAGCTCTGCTGTGATGAGACAGCAGTGAGTCGGCTCTGTGAGCTCTGCTGTGATGAGACAGCAGTGAGGCTCTGAGCTCTGCTGTGGTGAGACAGCAGTGAGTGGGCTCTGTGAGCTCTGCTGTGGTGAGACAGCAGTGAGTGGGCTCTGTGCGCTCTGATGCAGTGAGACAGCAGTGAGTGGGCTCTGTGAGCTCTGCTATGGTGAGACAGCAGTGAGTGGGCTCTGTGAGCTCTGCTGTGGTGAGACAGCAGTGAGTGGGCTCTGTGAGCTCTGCTGTGGTGAGACAGCAGTGAGTGGGCTCTGAGAGCTCTGCTGTGATGTGACAGCAGTGAGTCAGCTCTGTGAGCTCTGCTGTGGTGAGACAGCAGTGAGGCTCTGAGCTCTGCTGTGGTGAGACAGCAGTGAGTGGGCTCTGTGACCTCTGCTGTGGTGAGACAGCAGCGAGGCTCTGTGAGCTCTGCTGTGGTGAGAGCAGTGAGTGGGCTTTGTGAGCTCTGCGGTGGTGAGACAGCAGTGAGGCTCTGAGCTCTGCTGTGATGAGATAGCAGTGAGTGGGCTCTGAGCTCTGCTGTGGTGAGACAGAAGTGAGGCTCTGTGAGCTCTGCTGTGATGTGACAGCAGTGAGTCAGCTCTGTGAGCTCTGCTGTGGTGAGACAGCAGTGAGGCTCTGAGCTCTGCTGTGGTGAGACAGCAGTGAGTGGGCTCTGTGACCTCTGCTGTGGTGAGACAGCAGTGAGGCTCTGACCTCTGCTGTGGTGAGACAGCAGTGAGTGGGCTCTGTGAGCTCTGCTGTGGTGAGACAGCAGTGAGACTCTGAGCTCTGCTGTGGTGAGACAGCAGTGAGGCTCTGTGAGCTCTGCTGTGGTGAGACAGCAGTGAGTGGGCTCTGTGAGCTCTGCTGTGGTGAGACAGCAGTGAGTGGGCTCTGTGAGCTCTGCTGTGATGAGACAGCAGTGAGTCGGCTCTGTGAGCTCTGCTGTGGTGAGACAGCAGTGAGTGGGCTCTGTGAGCTCTGCTGTGGTGACGCAGCAGAGAGTGGGCTCTGAGCTCTGCTGTGGGGAAACAGCAGTGAGTGAGCTCTGTGAGCTCTGCTGTGGTGAGACAGCAGTGAGGCCCTGAGCTCTGCTGTGGTGAGACAGCAGTGAGGCCCTGAGCTCTGCTGTGGTGAGACAGCAGTGAGTGGGCTCTGTGAGCTCTGCTGTGATGAGACAGCAGTGAGGCTCTGAGCTCTGCTGTGGTGAGAGCAGTGAGTGGGCTCTGTGAGCTCTGCTGTGGTGAGACAGCAGTGAGTGGGCTCTGTGAGCTCTGCTGTGGTGAGACAGCAGTGAGGCCCTGAGCTCTGCTGTGGTGAGACAGCAGTGAATCAGCTCTGTGAGCTCTGCTGTGGTGAGACAGCAGTGAAGCTCTGAGCTCTGCTGTGGTGAGAGCAGTGAGTGGGCTCTGTGAGCTCTGCTGTGGTGAGACAGCAGTGAGTGGGCTCTGTGAGCTCTGCTGTGGTGAGACAGCAGTGAAGCTCTGTGAGCTCTGCTGTGGTGAGACAGCAGTGAGTGGGCTCTGTGAGCTCTGCTGTGGTGAGACAGCAGTGAAGCTCTGAGCTCTGCTGTGGTGAAACAGCAGTGAGTGGGCTCTGTGAGCTCTGCTGTGGTGAGACAGCGGTGAGTGGGCTCTGTGAGCTCTGCTGTGGTGAGACAGCAGTGAGTGGGCTCTGTGAGCTCTGCTGTGGTGAGACAGCAGTGAGTGGGCTCTGAGCTCTGCTGTGATGAGACAGCAGTGAGTCGGCTCTGTGAGCTCTGCTGTGATGAGACAGCTGTGAGGCTCTGAGCTCTGCTGTGGTGAGACAGCAGTGAGTGGGCTCTGTGAGCTCTGCTGTGGTGAGACAGCAGTGAGTGGGCTCTTTGAGCTCTGCTGTGGTGAGACAGCAGTGAGTGGGCTCTGTGAGCTCTGCTTTGGTGACGCAGCAGAGAGTGGGCTCTGAGCTCTGCTGTGGTGAAACAGCAGTGAGTGAGCTCTGTGAGCTCTGCTGTGGTGAGACAGCAGTGAGGCCCTGAGCTCTGCTGTGGTGAGACAGCAGTGAGGCCCTGAGCTCTGCTGTGGTGAGACAGCAGTGAGTGGTCTCTGTGAGCTCTGCTGTGATGAGACAGCAGTGAGTGGGCTCTGTGAGCTCTGCTGTGGTGAGACAGCAGTGAGTGGGCTCTGTGAGCTCTGATGCAGTGAGACAGCAGTGAGTGGGCTCTGTGAGCTCTGCTATGGTGAGACAGCAGTGAGTGGGCTCTGTGAGCTCTGCGGTGGTGAGACAGCAGTGAGTGGGCTCTGTGAGCTCTGCTGTGGTGAGACAGCAGTGAGTGGGCTCTGAGAGCTCTGCTGTGATGTGACAGCAGTGAGTCAGCTCTGTGAGCTCTGCTGTGGTGAGACAGCAGTGAGGCTCTGAGCTCTGCTGTGGTGAGACAGCAGTGAGTGGGCTCTGTGACCTCTGCTGTGGTGTGACAGCAGTGAGGCTCTGTGAGCTCTGCTGTGGTGAGAGCAGTGAGTGGGCTTTGTGAGCTCTGCGGTGGTGAGACAGCAGTGATGCTCTGAGCTCTGCTGTGATGAGATAGCAGTGAGTGGGCTCTGAGCTCTGCTGTGGTGAGACAGAAGTGAGGCTCTATGAGCTCTGCTGTGATGTGACAGCAGTGAGTCAGCTCTGTGAGCTCTGCTGTGGTGAGACAGCAGTGAGGCTCTGAGCTCTGCTGTGGTGAGACAGCAGTGAGTGGGCTCTGTGACCTCTGCTGTGGTGAGACAGCAGTGAGGCTCTGACCTCTGCTGTGGTGAGACAGCAGTGAGTGGGCTCTGTGAGCTCTGCTGTGGTGAGGCAGCAGTGAGTGGACTCTGTGAGCTCTGCTGTGGTGAGACAGCAGTGAGGCTCTGAGCTCTGCTGTGATGAGACAGCAGTGAGTGGGCTCTGTAAGCTCTGCTGTGGTGAGACAGCAGTGAGTGGGCTCTGTGAGCTCTGCTGTGGTGAGACAGCAGTGAGTGGGCTCTGTGAGCTCTGCTGTGGTGAGACAGCAGTGAGTGGGCTCTGTGAGCTCTGCTGTGGTGAGGCAGCGGTGAGTGGGCTCTGTGAGCTCTGCTGTGGTGAGACAGCAGTGAGTGGGCTCTGTGAGCTCTGCTGTGATGAGACAGCAGTGAGTCGGCTCTGTGAGCTCTGCTGTGGTGAGAGCAGTGAGTGGGCTCTGAGCTCTGCTGTGGTGAGACAGCAGTGAGGCTCTGAGCTCTGCTGTGGCGAGACAGCAGTGGGGCTCTGTGAGCTCTGCTGTGGTGAGACAGCAGTGAGGCTCTGTGAGCTCTGCTGTGGTGAGACAGCAGTGAGGCTCTGAGCTCTGCTGTGATGAGACAGCAGTGAGTGGGCTCTGTGAGCTCTGCTGTGGTGAGACAGCAGTGAGACTCTGAGCTCTGCTGTGGCGAGACAGCAGTGAGTCGGCTCTGAGCTCTGCTGTGATGAGACAGCAGTGAGTGGGCTCTGTGAGCTCTGCTGTGGTGAGACAGCAGTGAGACTCTGAGCTGTGCTGTGGTGAGACAGCAGTGAGTAGGCTCTGAGCTCTGCTGTGATGAGACAGCAGTGAGTGGGCTCTGTGAGCTCTGCTGTGGTGAGACAGCAGTGAGACTCGGAGCTCTGCTGTGGTGAGACAGCAGTGAGTCGGCTCTGTGAGCTCTGCTGTGCTGAGACAGCAGTGAGGCTCTGAGCTCTGCTGTGGCGAGACAGCAGTGAGGCTCTGTGAGCTCTGCTGTGGTGAGAGCAGTGAGTGGGCTCTGAGCTCTGCTGTGATGAGACAGCAGTGAGTGGGCTCTGTGAGCTCTGCTGTGGTGAGACAGCAGTTAGACTCTGAGCTCTGCTGTGGTGAGACAGCAGTGAGTCGGCTCTGTGAGCTCTGCTGTGGTGAGACAGCAGTGAGACTCTGAGCTCTGCTGTGGTGAGACAGCAGTGAGTCGGCTCTGTGAGCTCTGCTGTGGCGAGACAGGAGTGAGGCTCTGTGAGCTCTGCTGTGGTGAGACAGCAGTGAGTGGGCTCTGTGAGCTCTGCTGTGGTGAGACAGCAGTGAGGCTCTGAGCTCTGCTGTGGTGAGACAGCAGTGAGTGGGCTCTGTGAGCTCTGCTGTGGTGAGACAGAAGTGAGGCTCTGAGCTCTGCTGTGGTGAGACAGAAGTGAGGCTCTGAGCTCTGCTGTGGTGAGACAGCAGTGAGTGGGCTCTGTGAGCTCTGCTGTGGTGAGAGCAGTGAGTGGGCTCTGTGAGCTCTGCTGTGGTGAGACAGCAGTAAGGCTCTGAGCTCTGCTGTGGTGAGACAGCAGTGAGTGGGCTCTGTGAGCTCTGCTGTGGTAAGACAGCAGTGAGGCTCAGAGCTCTGCTGTGGTGAGACAGCAGTGAGTCGGCTCTGTGAGCTCTGCTGTGGTGAGACAGCAGTGAGTGGGCTCTGTGAGCTTTGCTGTGGTAAGACAGCAGTGAGGCTCTGAGCTCTGCTGTGGTGAGACAGCAGTGAGTCTGCTCTGTGAGCTCTGCTGTGGTGAGACAGCAGTGAGTGGGCTCTGTGAGCTATGCTGTGGTGAGACAGCAGTGAGGCTCTGAGCTCTGCTGTGGTGAGACAGCAGTGAGTGGGCTCTGTGAGCTCTGCTGTGGTGAGACGGCAGTGAGTGGGCTCTGTGAGCTCTGCTGTGGTGAGACAGCAGTGAGGCTCTGAGCTCTGCTGTGGTGAGACAGCAGTGAAGCTCTGTGAGCTCTGCTGTGGTGAGACAGCAGTGAGGCTCTGAGCTCTGCTGTGGTGAGACAGCAGTGAGTCGGCTCTGTGAGCTCTGCTGTGGTGAGTGCAGTGAGTGGGCTCTGTGAGCTCTGCTGTGGTGAGACAGCAGTAAGGCTCTGAGCTCTGCTGTGGTGAGACAGCAGTGAGTGGGCTCTGTGAGCTCTGCTGTGGTAAGACAGCAGTGAGGCTCTGAGCTCTGCTGTGGTGAGACAGTAGTGAGTCGGCTCTGTGAGCTCTGCTGTGGTGAGACAGCAGTCAGTGGGCTCCGAGCTCTGCTGTGGTAAGACAGCAGTGAGGCTCTGAGCTCTGCTGTGGTGAGACAGCAGTGAGTCTGCTCTGTGAGCTCTGCTGTGGTGAGACAGCAGTGAGTGGGCTCTGTGAGCTATGCTTTGGTGAGACAGCAGTGAGGCTCGAGGCTCTGCTGTGGTGAGACAGCAGTGAGTGGGCTCTGTGAGCTCTGCTGTGGTGAGACAGCAGTGAGTGGGCTCTGTGAGCTCTGCTGTGGTGAGACAGCAGTGAGGCTCTGAGCTCTGCTGTGGTGAGACAGCAGTGAAGCTCTGTGAGCTCTGCTGTGGTGAGACAGCAGTGAGTGGGCTCTGTGAGCTCTGCTGTGGTGAGACAGCAGTGAGGCTCTGAGCTCTGCTGTGGTGAGACAGCAGTGAGGCTCTGTGAGCTCTGATGTGGTGAGACAGCAGTGAGGCTCTGAGCTCTGCTGTGGTGAGACAGCAGTGAGGCACTGAGCTCTGCTGTGGTGAGACAGCAGTGAGGCCCTGAGCTCTGCTGTGGTGAGACAGCAGTGAGGCCCTGAGCTCTGCTGTGGTGAGACAGTAGTGAGTCGGCTCTGTGAGCTCTGCTGTGGTGAGACAGCAGTCAGTGGGCTCTGTGAGCTCTGCTGCGGTAAGACAGCAGTGAGGCTCTGAGCTCTGCTGTGGTGAGACAGCAGTGAGTCTGCTCTGTGAGCTCTGCTGTGGTGAGACAGCAGAGAGTGGGCTCTGTGAGCTCTGCTGTGGTGAGACAGCAGTGAGGCTCTGAGCTCTGCTGTGGTGAGACAGCAGTGAGTCGGCTCTGTGAGCTCTGCTGTGGTGAGTGCAGTGAGTGGGCTCTGTGAGCTCTGCTGTGGTGAGACAGCAGTAAGGCTCTGAGCTCTGCTGTGGTGAGACAGCAGTGAGTGGGCTCTGTGAGCTCTGCTGTGGTAAGACAGCAGTGAGGCTCTGAGCTCTGCTGTGGTGAGACAGTAGTGAGTCGGCTCTGTGAGCTCTGCTGTGGTGAGACAGCAGTCAGTGGGCTCCGAGCTCTGCTGTGGTAAGACAGCAGTGAGGCTCTGAGCTCTGCTGTGGTGAGACAGCAGTGAGTCTGCTCTGTGAGCTCTGCTGTGGTGAGACAGCAGTGAGTGGGCTCTGTGAGCTATGCTTTGGTGAGACAGCAGTGAGGCTCGAGGCTCTGCTGTGGTGAGACAGCAGTGAGTGGGCTCTGTGAGCTCTGCTGTGGTGAGACAGCAGTGAGTGGGCTCTGTGAGCTCTGCTGTGGTGAGACAGCAGTGAGGCTCTGAGCTCTGCTGTGGTGAGACAGCAGTGAAGCTCTGTGAGCTCTGCTGTGGTGAGACAGCAGTGAGTGGGCTCTGTGAGCTCTGCTGTGGTGAGACAGCAGTGAGGCTCTGAGCTCTGCTGTGGTGAGACAGCAGTGAGGCTCTGTGAGCTCTGATGTGGTGAGACAGCAGTGAGGCTCTGAGCTCTGCTGTGGTGAGACAGCAGTGAGGCACTGAGCTCTGCTGTGGTGAGACAGCAGTGAGGCCCTGAGCTCTGCTGTGGTGAGACAGCAGTGAGGCCCTGAGCTCTGCTGTGGTGAGACAGTAGTGAGTCGGCTCTGTGAGCTCTGCTGTGGTGAGACAGCAGTCAGTGGGCTCTGTGAGCTCTGCTGTGGTAAGACAGCAGTGAGGCTCTGAGCTCTGCTGTGGTGAGACAGCAGTGAGTCTGCTCTGTGAGCTCTGCTGTGGTGAGACAGCAGAGAGTGGGCTCTGTGAGCTATGCTGTGGTGAGACAGCAGTGAGGCTCGAGGCTCTGCTGTGGTGAGACAGCAGTGAGTGGGCTCTGTGAGCTCTGCTGTGGTGAGACAGCAGTGAGACTCTGAGCTCTGCTGTGGTGAGACAGCAGTGAGTAGGCTCTGAGCTCTGCTGTGATGAGACAGCAGTGAGTGGCCTCTGTGAGCTCTGCTGTGGTGAGACAGCAGTGAGGCTCTGAGCTCTGCTGTGGTGAGACAGCAGTGAGGCTCTGTGAGCTCTGATGTGGTGAGACAGCAGTGAGGCTCTGAGCTCTGCTGTGGTGAGACAGCAGTGAGGCACTGAGCTCTGCTGTGGTGAGACAGCAGTGAGGCCCTGAGCTCTGCTGTGGTGAGACAGCAGTGAGGCCCTGAGCTCTGCTGTGGTGAGACAGCAGTGAGGCCCTGAGCTCTGCTGTGGTGAGACAGCAGTGAGGCCCTGAGCTCTGCTGTGGTAAGACAGCAGTGAGTGGGCTCTGTGAGCTCTGCTATGTTGAGACAGCAGTGAGTGGGCTCTGTGAGCTCTGCTGTGGTGAGACAGCAGGGAGTGGGCTCCCTGAGCTCTGCTGTGGTAAGACAGCAGTGAGGCTCTGTGAGCTCTGCTGTGGTGAGAGCAGTGAGTGGGCTTTGTGAGCTCTGCTGTGGTGAGACAGCAGTGAGTGGGCCCTGTGAGCTCTGCTGTGGTGAGACAGCAGTGAGAGGGCTCTGTGAGCTCTGCTGTGATGAGACAGCTGTGAGTGGGCTCTGTGAGCTCTGCTGTGGTGAGACAGCAGTGAGTGGGCTCTGTGAGCTCTGCTGTGATGAGACAGCAGTGAGTCGGCTCTGTGAGCTCTGCTGTGGTGAGAGCAGTGAGTGGGCTCTGAGCTCTGCTGTGGTGAGACAGCAGTGAGGCCCTGAGCTCTGCTGTGTCGAGACAGCAGTGAGGCTCTGTGAGCTCTGCTGTGGTGAGACAGCAGTGAGGCTCTGTGAGCTCTGCTGTGGTGAGACAGCAGTGAGGCTCTGAGCTCTGCTGTGATGAGACAGCAGTGAGTGGGCTCTGTGAGCTCTGCTGTGGTGAGACAGCAGTGAGACTCTGAGCTCTGCTGTGGTGAGACAGCAGTGAGTCGGCTCTGAGCTCTGCTGTGATGAGACAGCAGTGAGTGAGCTCTGTGAGCTCTGCTGTGGTGAGACAGCAGTGAGACTCTGAGCTCTGCTGTGGTGAGACAGCAGTGAGTAGGCTCTGAGCTCTGCTGTGATGAGACAGCAGTGAGTGGGCTCTGTGAGCTCTGCTGTGGTGAGACAGCAGTGAGACTCTGAGCTCTGCTGTGGTGAGACAGCAGTGAGTCGGCTCTGTGAGCTCTGCTCTGGTGAGACAGCAGTGAGGCTCTGAGCTCTGCTGTGGTGAGACAGCAGTGAGGCTCTGTGAGCTCTGCTGTGGTGAGAGCAGTGAGTGGGCTCTGAGCTCTGCTGTGATGAGACAGCAGTGAGTGGGCTCTGTGAGCTCTGTTGTGGTGAGACAGCAGTTAGACTCTGAGCTCTGCTGTGGTGAGACAGCAGTGAGTCGGCTCTGTGATCTCTGCTGTGGTGAGACAGCAGTGAGACTCTGAGCTCTGCTGTGGTGAGACAGCAGTGAGTCGGCTCTGTGAGCTCTGCTGTGGCGAGACAGTAGTGAGGCTCTGTGAGCTCTGCTGTGGTGAGACAGCAGTGAGTGGGCTCTGTGAGCTCTGCTGTGGTGAGACAGCAGTGAGGCTCTGAGCTCTGCTGTGGTGAGACAGCAGTGAGTGGGCTCTGTGAGCTCTGCTGTGGTGAGACAGAAGTGAGGCTCTGAGCTCTGCTGTGGTGAGACAGAAGTGAGGCTCTGAGCTCTGCTGTGGTGAGACAGCAGTGAGTGGGCTCTGTGAGCTCTGCTGTGGTGAGAGCAGTGAGTGGGCTCTGTGAGCTCTGCTGTGGTGAGACAGCAGTAAGGCTCTGAGCTCTGCTGTGGTGAGACAGCAGTGAGTGGGCTCTGTGAGCTCTGCTGTGGTAAGACAGCAGTAAGGCTCTGAGCTCTGCTGTGGTGAGACAGCAGTGAGTCGGCTCTGTGAGCTCTGCTGTGGTGAGACAGCAATGAGTGGGCTCTGTGAGCTCTGCTGTGGTAAGACAGCAGTGAGGCTCTGAGCTCTGCTGTGGTAAGTTAGCAGTGAGTCTGCTCTGTGAGCTCTGCTGTGGTGAGACAGCAGTGAGTGGGCTCTGTGAGCTATGCTGTGGGGAGACAGCAGTGAGGCTCTGAGCTCTGCTGTGGTGAGACAGCAGTGAGTGGGCTCTGTGAGCTCTGCTGTGGTGAGACAGCAGTGAGTGGGATCTGTGAGCTCTGCTGTGGTGAGACAGCAGTGAGGCTCTGAGCTCTGCTGTGGTGAGACAGCAGTGAAGCTCTGTGAGCTCTGCTGTGGTGAGACAGCAGTGAGGCTATGAGCTCTGCTGTGGTGAGACAGCAGTGAGTCGGCTCTGTGAGCTCTGCTGTGGTGAGTGCAGTGAGTGGGCTCTGTGAGCTCTGCTGTGGTGAGACAGCAGTGAGACTCTGAGCTCTGCTGTGGTGAGACAGCAGTGAGTAGGCTCTGAGCTCTGCTGTGATGAGACAGCAGTGAGTGGGCTCTGTGAGCTCTGCTGTGGTGAGACAGCAGTGAGACTCTGAGCTCTGCTGTGGTGAGACAGCAGTGAGTCGGCTCTGTGAGCTCTGCTCTGGTGAGACAGCAGTGAGGCTCTGAGCTCTGCTGTGGCGAGACAGCAGTGAGGCTCTGTGAGCTCTGCTGTGGTGAGAGCAGTGAGTGGGCTCTGAGCTCTGCTGTGATGAGACAGCAGTGAGTGGGCTCTGTGAGCTCTGCTGTGGTGAGACAGCAGTTAGACTCTGAGCTCTGCTGTGGTGAGACAGCAGTGAGTCGGCTCTGTGAGCTCTGCTGTGGTGAGACAGCAGTGAGACTCTGAGCTCTGCTGTGGTGAGACAGCAGTGAGTCGGCTCTGTGAGCTCTGCTGTGGCGAGACAGCAGTGAGGCTCTGTGAGCTCTGCTGTGGTGAGACAGCAGTGAGTGGGCTCTGTGAGCTCTGCTGTGGTGAGACAGCAGTGAGGCTCTGAGCTCTGCTGTGGTGAGACAGCAGTGAGTGGGCTCTGTGAGCTCTGCTGTGGTGAGACAGACGTGAGGCTCTGAGCTCTGCTGTGGTGAGACAGAAGTGAGGCTCTGAGCTCTGCTGTGGTGAGACAGCAGTGAGTGGGCTCTGTGAGCTCTGCTGTGGTGAGAGCATTGAGTGGGCTCTGTGAGCTCTGCTGTGGTGAGACAGCAGTAAGGCTCTGAGCTCTGCTGTGGTGAGACAGCAGTGAGTGGGCTCTGTGAGCTCTGCTGTGGTAAGACAGCATTAAGGCTCTGAGCTCTGCTGTGGTGAGACAGCAGTGAGTCGGCTCTGTGAGCTCTGCTGTGGTGAGACAGCAGTAAGGCTCTGAGCTCTGCTGTGGTGAGACAGCAGTGAGTGGGCTCTGTGAGCTCTGCTGTGGTAAGACAGCAGTAAGGCTCTGAGCTCTGCTGTGGTGAGACAGCAGTGAGTCGGCTCTGTGAGCTCTGCTGTGGTGAGACAGCAGTGAGTCTGCTCTGTGAGCTCTGCTGTGGTGAGACAGCAGTGAGTGGGCTCTGTGAGCTATGCTGTGGTGAGACAGCAGTGAGGCTCTGAGCTCTGCTGTGGTGAGACAGCAGTGAGTGGGCTCTGTGAGCTCTGCTGTGGTGAGACAGCAGTGAGTGGGATCTGTGAGCTCTGCTGTGGTAAGACAGCAGTAAGGCTCTGAGCTCTGCTGTGGTGAGACAGCAGTGAGTCGGCTCTGTGAGCTCTGCTGTGGTGAGACAGCAGTGAGTCTGCTCTGTGAGCTCTGCTGTGGTGAGACAGCAGTGAGTGGGCTCTGTGAGCTATGCTGTGGTGAGACAGCAGTGAGGCTCTGAGCTCTGCTGTGGTGAGACAGCAGTGAGTGGGCTCTGTGAGCTCTGCTGTGGTGAGACAGCAGTGAGTGGGATCTGTGAGCTCTGCTGTGGTGAGACAGCAGTGAGGCTCTGAGCTCTGCTGTGGTGAGACAGCAGTGAAACTCTGTGAGCTCTGCTGTGGTGAGACAGCAGTGAGGCTATGAGCTCTGCTGTGGTGAGACAGCAGTGAGTCGGCTCTGTGAGCTCTGCTGTGGTGAGTGCAGTGAGTGGGCTCTGTGAGCTCTGCTGTGGTGAGACAGCAGTAAGGCTCTGAGCTCTGCTGTGGTGAGACAGCAGTGAGTGGGCTCTGTGAGCTCTGCTGTGGTAAGACAGCAGTGAGGCTCTGAGCTCTGCTGTGGTGAGACAGCAGTGAGTCGGCTCTGTGAGCTCTGCTGTGGTGAGACAGCAGTCAGTGGGCTCTGTGAGCTCTGCTGTGGTAAGACAGCAGTGAGGCTCTGAGCTCTGCTGTGGTGAGACAGCAGTGAGTCTGCTCTGTGAGCTCTGCTGTGGTGAGACAGCAGTGAGTGGGCTCTGTGAGCTATGCTGTGGTGAGACAGCAGTGAGTGGGCTCTGTGAGCTCTGCTGTGATGAGACAGCAGTGACTCGGCTCTGTGAGCTCTGCTGTGGTGAGACAGCAGTGAGTGGGCTCTGTGAGCTCTGCTGTGATGAGACAGCAGTGAGTCGGCTCTGTGAGCTCTGCTGTGGTGAGACAGCAGTGAGTGGGCTCTGTGAGCTCTGCTGTGGTGACGCAGCAGAGAGTGGGCTCTGAGCTCTGCTGTGGGGAAACAGCAGTGAGTGAGCTCTGTGAGCTCTGCTGTGGTGAGACAGCAGTAAGGCCCTGAGCTCTGCTGTGGTGAGACAGCAGTGAGGCCCTGAGCTCTGCTGTGGTGAGACAGCAGTGAGTGGGCTCTGTGAGCTCTGCTGTGATGAGACAGCAGTGAGGCTCTGAGCTCTGCTGTGGTGAGAGCAGTGAGTGGGCTCTGTGAGCTCTGCTGTGGTGAGACAGCGGTTAGGCTCTGAGCTCTGCTGTGGTGAGAGCAGTGAGTGGGCTCTGTGAGCTCTGCTGTGGTGAGACAGCAGTGAGTGGGCTCTGTGAGCTCTGCTGTGGTGAGACAGCAGTGAAGCTCTGTGAGCTCTGCTGTGGTGAGACAGCAGTGAGTGGGCTCTGTGAGCTCTGCTGTGGTGAGACAGCAGTGAAGCTCTGAGGTCTGCTGTGGTGAAACAGCAGTGAGTGGGCTCTGTGAGCTCTGCTGTGGTGAGACAGCGGTGAGTGGGCTCTGTGAGCTCTGCTGTGGTGAGACAGCAGTGAGTGGGCTCTGTGAGCTCTGCTGTGATGAGACAGCAGTGAGTCGGCTCTGTGAGCTCTGCTGTGATGAGACAGCAGTGAGGCTCTGAGCTCTGCTGTGGTGAGACAGCAGTGAGTGGGCTCTGTGAGCTCTGCTGTGGTGAGACAGCAGTGAGTGGGCTCTGTGAGCTCTGCTGTGATGAGACAGCAGTGAGTCGGCTCTGTGAGCTCTGCTGTGGTGAGACAGCAGTGAGTGGGCTCTGTGAGCTCTGCTGTGGTGACGCAGCAGAGAGTGGGCTCTGAGCTCTGCTGTGGTGAAACAGCAGTGAGTGAGCTCTGTGAGCTCTGCTGTGGTGAGACAGCAGTGAGGCCCTGAGCTCTGCTGTGGTGAGACAGCAGTGAGGCCCTGAGCTCTGCTGTGGTGAGACAGCAGTGAGTGGGCTCTGTGAGCTCTGCTGTGATGAGACAGCAGTGAGTGGGCTCTGTGAGCTCTGCTGTGGTGAGACAGCAGTGAGTGGGCTCTGTGAGCTCTGATGCAGTGAGACAGCAGTGAGGCCCTGAGCTCTGCTGTGTCGAGACAGCAGTGAGGCTCTGTGAGCTCTGCTGTGGTGAGACAGCAGTGAGGCTCTGTGAGCTCTGCTGTGGTGAGACAGCAGTGAGGCTCTGAGCTCTGCTGTGATGAGACAGCAGTGAGTGGGCTCTGTGAGCTCTGCTGTGGTGAGACAGCAGTGAGACTCTGAGCTCTGCTGTGGTGAGACAGCAGTGAGTCGACTCTGAGCTCTGCTGTGATGAGACAGCAGTGAGTGAGCTCTGTGAGCTCTGCTGTGGTGAGACAGCAGTGAGACTCTGAGCTCTGCTGTGGTGAGACAGCAGTGAGTAGGCTCTGAGCTCTGCTGTGATGAGACAGCAGTGAGTGGGCTCTGTGAGCTCTGCTGTGGTGAGACAGCAGTGAGACTCTGAGCTCTGCTGTGGTGAGACAGCAGTGAGTCGGCTCTGTGAGCTCTGCTCTGGTGAGACAGCAGTGAGGCTCTGAGCTCTGCTGTGGCGAGACAGCAGTGAGGCTCTGTGAGCTCTGCTGTGGTGAGAGCAGTGAGTGGGCTCTGAGCTCTGCTGTGATGAGACAGCAGTGAGTGGGCTCTGTGAGCTCTGCTGTGGTGAGACAGCAGTTAGACTCTGAGCTCTGCTGTGGTGAGACAGCAGTGAGTCGGCTCTGTGAGCTCTGCTGTGGTGAGACAGCAGTGAGACTCTGAGCTCTGCTGTGGTGAGACAGCAGTGAGTCGGCTCTGTGAGCTCTGCTGTGGCGAGACAGCAGTGAGGCTCTGTGAGCTCTGCTGTGGTGAGACAGCAGTGAGTGGGCTCTGTGAGCTCTGCTGTGGTGAGACAGCAGTGAGGCTCTGAGCTCTGCTGTGGTGAGACAGCGGTGAGTGGGCTCTGTGAGCTCTGCTGTGGTGAGACAGAAGTGAGGCTCTGAGCTCTGCTGTGGTGAGACAGAAGTGAGGCTCTGAGCTCTGCTGTGGTGAGACAGCAGTGAGTGGGCTCTGTGAGCTCTGCTGTGGTGAGAGCAGTGAGTGGGCTCTGTGAGCTCTGCTGTGGTGAGACAGCAGTAAGGCTCTGAGCTCTGCTGTGGTGAGACAGCAGTGAGTGGGCTCTGTGAGCTCTGCTGTGGTAAGACAGCAGTAAGGCTCTGAGCTCTGCTGTGGTGAGACAGCAGTGAGTCGGCTCTGTGAGCTCTGCTGTGGTGAGACAGCAGTGAGTGGGCTCTGTGAGCTCTGCTGTGGTAAGACAGCAGTGAGGCTCTGAGCTCTGCTGTGGTGAGACAGCAGTGAGTCTGCTCTGTGAGCTCTGCTGTGGTGAGACAGCAGTGAGTGGGCTCTGTGAGCTATGCTGTGGTGAGACAGCAGTGAGGCTCTGAGCTCTGCTGTGGTGAGACAGCAGTGAGTGGGCTCTGTGAGCTCTGCTGTGGTGAGACAGCAGTGAGTGGGCTCTGTGAGCTCTGCTGCAGTGAGACAGCAGTGAGGCTCTGAGCTCTGCTGTGGTGAGACAGCAGTGAAGCTCTGTGAGCTCTGCTGTGGTGAGACAGCAGTGAGGCTATGAGCTCTGCTGTGGTGAGACAGCAGTGAGTCGGCTCTGTGAGCTCTGCTGTGGTGAGTGCAGTGAGTGGGCTCTGTGAGCTCTGCTGTGGTGAGACAGCAGTAAGGCTCTGAGCTCTGCTGTGGTGAGACAGCAGTGAGTGGGCTCTGTGAGCTCTCCTGTGGTAAGACAGCAGTGAGTCGGCTCTGTGAGCTCTGCTGTGGTGAGACAGCAGTCAGTGGGCTCTGTGAGCTCTGCTGTGGTAAGACAGCAGTGAGGCTCTGAGCTCTGCTGTGGTGAGACAGCAGTAAGTCTGCTCTGTGAGCTCTGCTGTGGTGAGACAGCAGTGAGTGGGCTCTGTGAGCTATGCTGTGGTGAGAAAGCAGTGAGTGGGCTCTGTGAGCTCTGCTGTGATGAGACAGCAGTGAGTCGGCTCTGTGAGCTCTGCTGTGGTGAGACAGCAGTGAGTGGGCTCTGTGAGCTCTGCTGTGATGAGACAGCAGTGAGTCGGCTCTGTGAGCTCTGCTGTGGTGAGACAGCAGTGAGTGGGCTCTGTGAGCTCTGCTGTGGTGACGCAGCAGAGAGTGGGCTCTGAGCTCTGCTGTGGGGAAACAGCAGTGAGTGAGCTCTGTGAGCTCTGCTGTGGTGAGACAGCAGTGAGGCCCTGAGCTCTGCTGTGGTGAGACAGCAGTGAGGCCCTGAGCTCTGCTGTGGTGAGACAGCAGTGAGTGGGCTCTGTGAGCTCTGCTGTGATGAGACAGCAGTGAGGCTCTGAGCTCTGCTGTGGTGAGAGCAGTGAGTGGGCTCTGTGAGCTCTGCTGTGGTGAGACAGCAGTTAGGCTCTGAGCTCTGCTGTGGTGAGAGCAGTGAGTGGGCTCTGTGAGCTCTGCTGTGGTGAGACAGCAGTGAGTGGGCTCTGTGAGCTCTGCTGTGGTGAGACAGCAGTGAAGCTCTGAGCTCTGCTGTGGTGAAACAGCAGTGAGTGGGCTCTGTGAGCTCTGCTGTGGTGAGACAGCGGTGAGTGGGCTCTGTGAGCTCTGCTGTGGTGAGACAGCAGTGAGTGGGCTCTGTGAGCTCTGCTGTGGTGAGACAGCAGTGAGTGGGCTCTGAGCTCTGCTGTTATGAGACAGCAGTGAGTCGGCTCTGTGAGCTCTGCTGTGATGAGACAGCAGTGAGGCTCTGAGCTCTGCTGTGGTGAGACAGCAGTGAGTGGGCTCTGTGAGCTCTGCTGTGGTGAGACAGCAGTGAGTGGGCTCTGTGAGCTCTGCTGTGATGAGACAGCAGTGAGTCGGCTCTGTGAGCTCTGCTGTGGTGACGCAGCAGAGAGTGGGCTCTGAGCTCTGCTGTGGTGAAACAGCAGTGAGTGAGCTCTGTGAGCTCTGCTGTGGTGAGACAGCAGTGAGGCCCTGAGCTCTGCTGTGGTGAGACAGCAGTGAGGCCCTGAGCTCTGCTGTGGTGAGACAGCAGTGAGTGGGCTCTGTGAGCTCTGCTGTGATGAGACAGCAGTGAGTGGGCTCTGTGAGCTCTGCTGTGGTGAGACAGCAGTGAGTGGGCTCTGTGAGCTCTGATGCAGTGAGACAGCAGTGAGTGGGCTCTGTGAGGTCTGCTATGGTGAGACAGCAGTGAGTGGGCTCTGTGAGCTCTGCTGTGGTGAGACAGCAGTGAGTGGGCTCTGTGAGCTCTGCTGTGGTGAGACAGCAGTGAGTGGGCTCTGAGAGCTCTGCTGTGATGTGACAGCAGTGAGTCAGCTCTGTGAGCTCTGCTGTGGTGAGACAGCAGTGAGGCTCTGAGCTCTGCTGTGGTGAGACAGCAGTGAGTGGGCTCTGTGACCTCTGCTGTGGTGAGACAGCAGCGAGGCTCTGTGAGCTCTGCTGTGGTGAGAGCAGTGAGTGGGCTTTGTGAGCTCTGCGGTGGTGAGACAGCAGTGAGGCTCTGAGCTCTGCTGTGATGAGATAGCAGTGAGTGGGCTCTGAGCTCCGCTGTGGTGAGACAGAAGTGAGGCTCTGAGCTCTGCTGTGGTGAGACAGCAGTGAGTGGGCTCTGTGACCTCTGCTGTGGTGAGACAGCAGTGAGGCTCTGAGCTCTGCTGTGATGTGACAGCAGTGAGTCAGCTCTGTGAGCTCTGCTGTGGTGAGACAGCAGTGAGGCTCTGAGCTCTGCTGTGGTGAGACAGCAGTGAGTGGGATCTGTGACCTCTGCTGTGGTGAGACAGCAGTGAGGCTCTGACCTCTGCTGTGGTGAGACAGCAGTGAGTGGGCTTTGTGAGCTCTGCTGTGGTGAGACAGCAGTGAGACTCTGAGCTCTGCTGTGGTGAGGCTCTGTGAGCTCTGCTGTGGTGAGACAGCAGTGAGTGGGCTCTGTGAGCTCTGCTGTGGTGAGACAGCAGTGAGTGGACTCTTTGAGCTCTGCTGTGGTGAGACAGCAGTGAGGCTCTGAGCTCTGCTGTGATGAGACAGCAGTGAGTGGGCTCTGTGAGCTCTGCTGTGGTGAGACAGCAGTGAGTGGGCTCTGTGAGCTCTGCTGTGGTGAGACAGCAGTGAGTGGGCTCTGTGAGCTCTGCTGTGGTGAGACAGCAGTGAGTGGGCTCTGTGAGCTCTGCTGTGGTGAGACAGCAGTGAGTGGGCTCTGTGAGCTCTGCTGTGGTGAGACAGCAGTGAGTGGGCTCTGTGAGCTCTGCTGTGGTGAGGCAGCGGTGAGTGGGCTCTGTGAGCTCTGCTGTGATGAGACAGCAGTGAGGCTCTGAGCTCTGCTGTGGTGAGACAGCAGTGAGTGGGCTCTGTGGGCTTTGCTGTGGTGAGATAGCAGTGAGGCTCTGAGCTCTGCTGTGGTGAGACAGCAGTGAGTGGGCTCTGTGACCTCTGCTGTGGTGAGACAGCAGTGAGGCTCTGTGAGCTCTGCTGTGGTGAGAGCAGTGAGTGGGCTCTGAGCTCTGCTGTGGTGAGACAGCAGTGAGGCTCTGAGCTCTGCTGTGATGGGACAGCAGTGAGCGGGCTCTGAGCTCTGCTGTGGTGAGACAGAAGTGAGGGTCTGTGAGCTCTGCTGTGATGAGACAGCAGTGAGTGGGCTCTGTGAGCTCTGCTGTGGTGAGACAGCAGTGAGGCTCTGAGCTCTGCTGTGGTGAGACAGCAGTGAGGCTCTGAGCTCTGCTGTGGTGAGACAGCAGAGAGGCCCTGAGCTCTGCTGTGGTGAGACAGCAGTGAGGCTCTGTGAGCTCTGCTGTGGTGAGACAGCAGTGAGGCTCTGAGCTCTGCTGTGGTGAGACAGCAGTGAGGCTCTGAGCTCTGCTGTGGTGAGACAGCAGTGAGGCTCTGAGCTCTGCTGTGGTGAGACAGCAGTGAGTGGGCTCTGTGAGCTCTGCTGTGGTGAGACAGCAGTGAAGCTCTGTGAGCTCTGCTGTGGTGAAACAGCAGTGAGTGGGCTCTGTGAGCTCTGCTGTAGTGAGACAGCGGTGAGTGGGCTCTGTGAGCTCTGCTGTGGTGAGACAGCAGTGAGTGGGCTCTGTGAGCTCTGCTGTGGTGAGACAGCAGTGAGTGGGCTATGAGCTCTGCTGTGATGAGACAGCAGTGAGTCGGCTCTGTGAGCTCTGCTGTGATGAGACAGCAGTGAGGCTCTGAGCTCTGCTGTGGTGAGACAGCAGTGAGTGGGCTCTGTGAGCTCTGCTGTGGTGAGACAGCAGTGAGTCGGCTCTGTGAGCTCTGCTGTGGTGAGACAGCAGTGAGTGGGCTCTGTGAGCTCTGCTGTGGTGACGCAGCAGAGAGTGGGCTCTGAGCTCTGCTGTGGGGAAACAGCAGTGAGTGAGCTCTGTGAGCTCTGCTGTGGTGAGACAGCAGTGAGGCCCTGAGCTCTGCTGTGGTGAGACAGCAGTGAGGCCCTGAGCTCGGCTGTGGTGAGACAGCAGTGAGTGGGCTCTGTGAGCTCTGCTGTGATGAGACAGCAGTGAGTGGGCTCTGTGAGATCTGCTGTGGTGAGACAGCAGTGAGTGGGCTCTGTGAGCTCTGATGCAGTGAGACAGCAGTGAGTGGGCTCTGTGAGGTCTGCTATGGTGAGACAGCAGTGAGTGGGCTCTGTGAGCTCTGCTGTGGTGAGACAGCAGTGAGTGGGCTCTGTGAGCTCTGCTGTGGTGAGACAGCAGTGAGTGGGCTCTGAGAGCTCTGCTGTGATGTGACAGCAGTGAGTCAGCTCTGTGAGCTCTGCTGTGGTGAGACAGCAGTGAGGCTCTGAGCTCTGCTGTGGTGAGACAGCAGTGAGTGGGCTCTGTGACCTCTGCTGTGGTGAGACAGCAGCGAGGCTCTGTGAGCTCTGCTGTGGTGAGAGCAGTGAGTGGGCTTTGTGAGCTCTGCGGTGGTGAGACAGCAGTGAGGCTCTGAGCTCTGCTGTGATGAGATAGCAGTGAGTGGGCTCTGAGCTCCGCTGTGGTGAGACAGAAGTGAGGCTCTGAGCTCTGCTGTGGTGAGACAGCAGTGAGTGGGCTCTGTGACCTCTGCTGTGGTGAGACAGCAGTGAGGCTCTGAGCTCTGCTGTGATGTGACAGCAGTGAGTCAGCTCTGTGAGCTCTGCTGTGGTGAGACAGCAGTGAGTGGGCTCTGAGCTCTTCTGTGGTGAGACAGCAGTGAGTGGGCTCTGTGACCTCTGCTGTGGTGAGACAGCAGTGAGGCTCTGACCTCTGCTGTGGTGAGACAGCAGTGAGTGGGCTCTGTGAGCTCTGCTGTGGTGAGACAGCAGTGAGACTCTGAGCTCTGCTGTGGTGAGACAGCAGTGAGGCTCTGTGAGCTCTGCTGTGGTGAGACAGCAGTGAGTGGGCTCTGTGAGCTCTGCTGTGGTGAGACAGCAGTGAGTGGACTCTGTGAGCTCTGCTGTGGTGAGACAGCAGTGAGTCGGCTCTGTGAGCTCTGCTCTGGTGAGACAGCAGTGAGGCTCTGAGCTCTGCTGTGGCGAGACAGCAGTGAGGCTCTGTGAGCTCTGCTGTGGTGAGAGCAGTGAGTGGGCTCTGAGCTCTGCTGTGATGAGACAGCAGTGAGTGGGCTCTGTGAGCTCTGCTGTGGTGAGACAGCAGTTAGACTCTGAGCTCTGCTGTGGTGAGACAGCAGTGAGTCGGCTCTGTGAGCTCTGCTGTGGTGAGACAGCAGTGAGACTCTGAGCTCTGCTGTGGTGAGACAGCAGTGAGTCGGCTCTGTGAGCTCTGCTGTGGCGAGACAGCAGTGAGGCTCTGTGAGCTCTGCTGTGGTGAGACAGCAGTGAGTGGGCTCTGTGAGCTCTGCTGTGGTGAGACAGCAGTGAGGCTCTGAGCTCTGCTGTGGTGAGACAGCGGTGAGTGGGCTCTGTGAGCTCTGCTGTGGTGAGACAGAAGTGAGGCTCTGAGCTCTGCTGTGGTGAGACAGAAGTGAGGCTCTGAGCTCTGCTGTGGTGAGACAGCAATGAGTGGGCTCTGTGAGCTCTGCTGTGGTGAGAGCAGTGAGTGGGCTCTGTGAGCTCTGCTGTGGTGAGACAGCAGTAAGGCTCTGAGCTCTGCTGTGGTGAGACAGCAGTGAGTGGGCTCTGTGAGCTCTGCTGTGGTAAGACAGCAGTAAGGCTCTGAGCTCTGCTGTGGTGAGACAGCAGTGAGTCGGCTCTGTGAGCTCTGCTGTGGTGAGACAGCAGTGAGTGGGCTCTGTGAGCTCTGCTGTGGTAAGACAGCAGTGAGGCTCTGAGCTCTGCTGTGGTGAGACAGCAGTGAGTCTGCTCTGTGAGCTCTGCTGTGGTGAGACAGCAGTGAGTGGGCTCTGTGAGCTATGCTGTGGTGAGACAGCAGTGAGGCTCTGAGCTCTGCTGTGGTGAGACAGCAGTGAGTGGGCTCTGTGAGCTCTGCTGTGGTGAGACAGCAGTGAGTGGGCTCTGTGAGCTCTGCTGCAGTGAGACAGCAGTGAGGCTCTGAGCTCTGCTGTGGTGAGACAGCAGTGAAGCTCTGTGAGCTCTGCTGTGGTGAGACAGCAGTGAGGCTATGAGCTCTGCTGTGGTGAGACAGCAGTGAGTCGGCTCTGTGAGCTCTGCTGTGGTGAGTGCAGTGAGTGGGCTCTGTGAGCTCTGCTGTGGTGAGACAGCAGTAAGGCTCTGAGCTCTGCTGTGGTGAGACAGCAGTGAGTGGGCTCTGTGAGCTCTCCTGTGGTAAGACAGCAGTGAGTCGGCTCTGTGAGCTCTGCTGTGGTGAGACAGCAGTCAGTGGGCTCTGTGAGCTCTGCTGTGGTAAGACAGCAGTGAGGCTCTGAGCTCTGCTGTGGTGAGACAGCAGTAAGTCTGCTCTGTGAGCTCTGCTGTGGTGAGACAGCAGTGAGTGGGCTCTGTGAGCTATGCTGTGGTGAGAAAGCAGTGAGTGGGCTCTGTGAGCTCTGCTGTGATGAGACAGCAGTGAGTCGGCTCTGTGAGCTCTGCTGTGGTGAGACAGCAGTGAGTGGGCTCTGTGAGCTCTGCTGTGATGAGACAGCAGTGAGTCGGCTCTGTGAGCTCTGCTGTGGTGAGACAGCAGTGAGTGGGCTCTGTGAGCTCTGCTGTGGTGACGCAGCAGAGAGTGGGCTCTGAGCTCTGCTGTGGGGAAACAGCAGTGAGTGAGCTCTGTGAGCTCTGCTGTGGTGAGACAGCAGTGAGGCCCTGAGCTCTGCTGTGGTGAGACAGCAGTGAGGCCCTGAGCTCTGCTGTGGTGAGACAGCAGTGAGTGGGCTCTGTGAGCTCTGCTGTGATGAGACAGCAGTGAGGCTCTGAGCTCTGCTGTGGTGAGAGCAGTGAGTGGGCTCTGTGAGCTCTGCTGTGGTGAGACAGCAGTTAGGCTCTGAGCTCTGCTGTGGTGAGAGCAGTGAGTGGGCTCTGTGAGCTCTGCTGTGGTGAGACAGCAGTGAGTGGGCTCTGTGAGCTCTGCTGTGGTGAGACAGCAGTGAAGCTCTGTGAGCTCTGCTGTGGTGAGACAGCAGTGAGTGGGCTCTGTGAGCTCTGCTGTGGTGTGACAGCAGTGAAGCTCTGAGCTCTGCTGTGGTGAAACAGCAGTGAGTGGGCTCTGTGAGCTCTGCTGTGGTGAGACAGCGGTGAGTGGGCTCTGTGAGCTCTGCTGTGGTGAGACAGCAGTGAGTGGGCTCTGTGAGCTCTGCTGTGGTGAGACAGCAGTGAGTGGGCTCTGAGCTCTGCTGTGATGAGACAGCAGTGAGTCGGCTCTGTGAGCTCTGCTGTGATGAGACAGCAGTGAGGCTCTGAGCTCTGCTGTGGTGAGACAGCAGTGAGTGGGCTCTGTGAGCTCTGCTGTGGTGAGACAGCAGTGAGTGGGCTCTGTGAGCTCTGCTGTGATGAGACAGCAGTGAGTCGGCTCTGTGAGCTCTGCTGTGGTGACGCAGCAGAGAGTGGGCTCTGAGCTCTGCTGTGGTGAAACAGCAGTGAGTGAGCTCTGTGAGCTCTGCTGTGGTGAGACAGCAGTGAGGCCCTGAGCTCTGCTGTGGTGAGACAGCAGTGAGGCCCTGAGCTCTGCTGTGGTGAGACAGCAGTGAGTGGGCTCTGTGAGCTCTGCTGTGATGAGACAGCAGTGAGTGGGCTCTGTGAGCTCTGCTGTGGTGAGACAGCAGTGAGTGGGCTCTGTGAGCTCTGATGCAGTGAGACAGCAGTGAGTGGGCTCTGTGAGGTCTGCTATGGTGAGACAGCAGTGAGTGGGCTCTGTGAGCTCTGCTGTGGTGAGACAGCAGTGAGTGGGCTCTGTGAGCTCTGCTGTGGTGAGACAGCAGTGAGTGGGCTCTGAGAGCTCTGCTGTGATGTGACAGCAGTGAGTCAGCTCTGTGAGCTCTGCTGTGGTGAGACAGCAGTGAGGCTCTGAGCTCTGCTGTGGTGAGACAGCAGTGAGTGGGCTCTGTGACCTCTGCTGTGGTGAGACAGCAGCGAGGCTCTGTGAGCTCTGCTGTGGTGAGAGCAGTGAGTGGGCTTTGTGAGCTCTGCGGTGGTGAGACAGCAGTGAGGCTCTGAGCTCTGCTGTGATGAGATAGCAGTGAGTGGGCTCTGAGCTCCGCTGTGGTGAGACAGAAGTGAGGCTCTGAGCTCTGCTGTGGTGAGACAGCAGTGAGTGGGCTCTGTGACCTCTGCTGTGGTGAGACAGCAGTGAGGCTCTGAGCTCTGCTGTGATGTGACAGCAGTGAGCCAGCTCTGTGAGCTCTGCTGTGGTGAGACAGCAGTGAGGCTCTGAGCTCTGCTGCGGTGAGACAGCAGTGAGTGGGATCTGTGACCTCTGCTGTGGTGAGACAGCAGTGAGGCTCTGACCTCTGCTGTGGTGGGACAGCAGTGAGTGGGCTCTGTGAGCTCTGCTGTGGTGAGACAGCAGTGAGACTCTGAGCTCTGCTGTGGTGAGGCTCTGTGAGCTCTGCTGTGGTGAGACAGCAGTGAGTGGGCTCTGTGAGCTCTGCTGTGGTGAGACAGCAGTGAGTGGACTCTGTGAGCTCTGCTGTGGTGAGACAGCAGTGAGGCTCTGAGCTCTGCTGTGATGAGACAGCAGTGAGTGGGCTCTGTGAGCTCTGCTGTGGTGAGACAGCAGTGAGTGGGCTCTGTGAGCTCTGCTGTGGTGAGACAGCAGTGAGTGGGCTCTGTGAGCTCTGCTGTGGTGAGACAGCAGTGAGTGGGCTCTGTGAGCTCTGCTGTGGTGAGACAGCAGTGAGTGGGCTCTGTGAGCTCTGCTGTGGTGAGACAGCAGTGAGTGGGCTCTGTGAGCTCTGCTGTGGTGAGGCAGCGGTGAGTGGGCTCTGTGAGCTCTGCTGTGATGAGACAGCAGTGAGGCTCTGAGCTCTGCTGTGGTGAGACAGCAGTGAGTGGGCTCTGTGGGCTTTGCTGTGGTGAGATAGCAGTGAGGCTCTGAGCTCTGCTGTGGTGAGACAGCAGTGAGTGGGCTCTGTGACCTCTGCTGTGGTGAGACAGCAGTGAGGCTCTGTGAGCTCTGCTGTGGTGAGAGCAGTGAGTGGGCTCTGAGCTCTGCTGTGGTGAGACAGCAGTGAGGCTCTGAGCTCTGCTGTGATGGGACAGCAGTGAGCGGGCTCTGAGCTCTGCTGTGGTGAGACAGAAGTGAGGGTCTGTGAGCTCTGCTGTGATGAGACAGCAGTGAGTGGGCTCTGTGAGCTCTGCTGTGGTGAGACAGCAGTGAGGCTCTGAGCTCTGCTGTGGTGAGACAGCAGTGAGGCTCTGAGCTCTGCTGTGGTGAGACAGCAGAGAGGCCCTGAGCTCTGCTGTGGTGAGACAGCAGTGAGGCTCTGTGAGCTCTGCTGTGGTGAGACAGCAGTGAGGCTCTGAGCTCTGCTGTGGTGAGACAGCAGTGAGGCTCTGAGCTCTGCTGTGGTGAGACAGCAGTGAGGCTCTGAGCTCTGCTGTGGTGAGACAGCAGTGAGGCTCTGAGCTCTGCTGTGGTGAGACAGCAGTGAGTGGGCTCTGTGAGCTCTGCTGTGGTGAGACAGCAGTGAAGCTCTGTGAGCTCTGCTGTGGTGAAACAGCAGTGAGTGGGCTCTGTGAGCTCTGCTGTAGTGAGACAGCGGTGAGTGGGCTCTGTGAGCTCTGCTGTGGTGAGACAGCAGTGAGTGGGCTCTGTGAGCTCTGCTGTGGTGAGACAGCAGTGAGTGGGCTATGAGCTCTGCTGTGATGAGACAGCAGTGAGTCGGCTCTGTGAGCTCTGCTGTGATGAGACAGCAGTGAGGCTCTGAGCTCTGCTGTGGTGAGACAGCAGTGAGTGGGCTCTGTGAGCTCTGCTGTGGTGAGACAGCAGTGAGTCGGCTCTGTGAGCTCTGCTGTGGTGAGACAGCAGTGAGTGGGCTCTGTGAGCTCTGCTGTGGTGACGCAGCAGAGAGTGGGCTCTGAGCTCTGCTGTGGGGAAACAGCAGTGAGTGAGCTCTGTGAGCTCTGCTGTGGTGAGACAGCAGTGAGGCCCTGAGCTCTGCTGTGGTGAGACAGCAGTGAGGCCCTGAGCTTGGCTGTGGTGAGACAGCAGTGAGTGGGCTCTGTGAGCTCTGCTGTGATGAGACAGCAGTGAGTGGGCTCTGTGAGATCTGCTGTGGTGAGACAGCAGTGAGTGGGCTCTGTGAGCTCTGATGCAGTGAGACAGCAGTGAGTGGGCTCTGTGAGGTCTGCTATGGTGAGACAGCAGTGAGTGGGCTCTGTGAGCTCTGCTGTGGTGAGACAGCAGTGAGTGGGCTCTGTGAGCTCTGCTGTGGTGAGACAGCAGTGAGTGGGCTCTGAGAGCTCTGCTGTGATGTGACAGCAGTGAGTCAGCTCTGTGAGCTCTGCTGTGGTGAGACAGCAGTGAGGCTCTGAGCTCTGCTGTGGTGAGACAGCAGTGAGTGGGCTCTGTGACCTCTGCTGTGGTGAGACAGCAGCGAGGCTCTGTGAGCTCTGCTGTGGTGAGAGCAGTGAGTGGGCTTTGTGAGCTCTGCGGTGGTGAGACAGCAGTGAGGCTCTGAGCTCTGCTGTGATGAGATAGCAGTTAGTGGGCTCTGAGCTCCGCTGTGGTGAGACAGAAGTGAGGCTCTGAGCTCTGCTGTGGTGAGACAGCAGTGAGTGGGCTCTGTGACCTCTGCTGTGGTGAGACAGCAGTGAGGCTCTGAGCTCTGCTGTGATGTGACAGCAGTGAGTCAGCTCTGTGAGCTCTGCTGTGGTGAGACAGCAGTGAGGCTCTGAGCTCTTCTGTGGTGAGACAGCAGTGAGTGGGCTCTGTGACCTCTGCTGTGGTGAGACAGCAGTGAGGCTCTGACCTCTGCTGTGGTGAGACAGCAGTGAGTGGGCTCTGTGAGCTCTGCTGTGGTGAGACAGCAGTGAGACTCTGAGCTCTGCTGTGGTGAGACAGCAGTGAGGCTCTGTGAGCTCTGCTGTGGTGAGACAGCAGTGAGTGGGCTCTGTGAGCTCTGCTGTGGTGAGACAGCAGTGAGTGGACTCTGTGAGCTCTGCTGTGGTGAGACAGCAGTGAGGCTCTGAGCTCTGCTGTGATGAGACAGCAGTGAGTGGGCTCTGTGAGCTCTGCTGTGGTGAGACAGCAGTGAGTGGGCCCTGTGAGCTCTGCTGTGGTGAGACAGCAGTGAGTGGGCTCTGTGAGCTCTGCTGTGGTGAGACAGCAGTGAGTGGGCTCTGTGAGCTCTGCTGTGGTGAGGCAGCGGTGAGTGGGCTCTGTGAGCTCTGCTGTGGTGAGACAGCAGTGAGTGGGCTCTGTGAGCTCTGCTGTGATGAGACAGCAGTGAGGCTCTGAGCTCTGCTGTGGTGAGACAGCAGTGAGTGGGCTCTGTGGGCTTTGCTGTGGTGAGATAGCAGTGAGGATCTGAGCTCTGCTGTGGTGAGACAGCAGTGAGTGGGCTCTGTGACCTCTGCTGTGGTGAGACAGCAGTGAGGCTCTGTGAGCTCTGCTGTGGTGAGAGCAGTGAGTGGGCTCTGAGCTCTGCTGTGGTGAGACAGCAGTGAGGCTCTGAGCTCTGCTGTGATGGGACAGCAGTGAGCGGGCTCTGAGCTCTGCTGTGGTGAGACAGAAGTGAGGGTCTGTGAGCTCTGCTGTGATGAGACAGCAGTGAGTGGGCTCTGTGAGCTCTGCTGTGGTGAGACAGCAGTGAGGCTCTGAGCTCTGCTGTGGTGAGACAGCAGTGAGGCTCTGAGCTCTGCTGTGGTGAGACAGCAGAGAGGCCCTGAGCTCTGCTGTGGTGAGACAGCAGTGAGGCTCTGTGAGCTCTGCTGTGGTGAGACAGCAGTGAGGCTCTGAGCTCTGCTGTGGTGAGACAGCAGTGAGGCTCTGAGCTCTGCTGTGGGGAGACAGCAGTGAGGCTCTGAGCTCTGCTGTGGTGAGACAGCAGTGAGTGGGCTCTGTGACCTCTGCTGTGGTGAGACAGCAGTGAGGCTCTGAGCTCTGCTGTGATGTGACAGCAGTGAGTCAGCTCTGTGAGCTCTGCTGTGGTGAGACAGCAGTGAAGCTCTGTGAGCTCTGCTGTGGTGAAACAGCAGTGAGTGGGCTCTGTGAGCTCTGCTGTAGTGAGACAGCGGTGAGTGGGCTCTGTGAGCTCTGCTGTGGTGAGACAGCAGTGAGTGGGCTCTGTGAGCTCTGCTGTGGTGAGACAGCAGTGAGTGGGCTATGAGCTCTGCTGTGATGAGACAGCAGTGAGTCGGCTCTGTGAGCTCTGCTGTGATGAGACAGCAGTGAGGCTCTGAGCTCTGCTGTGGTGAGACAGCAGTGAGTGGGCTCTGTGAGCTCTGCTGTGGTGAGACAGCAGTGAGTGGGCTCTGTGAGCTCTGCTGTGATGAGACAGCAGTGAGTCGGCTTTGTGAGCTCTGCTGTGGTGAGACAGCAGTGAGTGGGCTCTGTGAGCTCTGCTGTGGTGACGCAGCAGAGAGTGGGCTCTGAGCTCTGCTGTGGGGAAACAGCAGTGAGTGAGCTCTGTGAGCTCTGCTGTGGTGAGACAGCAGTGAGGCCCTGAGCTCTGCTGTGGTGAGACAGCAGTGAGGCCCTGTGCTCTGCTGTGGTGAGACAGCAGTGAGTGGGCTCTGTGAGCTCTGCTGTGATGAGACAGCAGTGAGGCTCTGAGCTCTGCTGTGGTGAGAGCAGTGAGTGGGCTCTGTGAGCTCTGCTGTGGTGAGACAGCAGTGAGTGGGCTCTGTGAGCTCTGCTGTGGTGAGACAGCAGTGAGGCCCTGAGCTCTGCTGTGGTGAGACAGCAGTGAATCAGCTCTGTGAGCTCTGCTGTGGTGAGACAGCAGTGAGGCTCTGAGCTCTGCTGTGGTGAGAGCAGTGAGTGGGCTCTGTGAGCTCTGCTGTGGTGAGACAGCAGTGAGTGGGCTCTGTGAGCTCTGCTGTGGTGAGACAGCAGTGAAGCTCTGTGAGCTCTGCTGTGGTGAGACAGCAGTGAGTGGGCTCTGTGAGCTCTGCTGTGGTGAGACAGCAGTGAAGCTCTGAGCTCTGCTGTGGTGAAACAGCAGTGAGTGGGCTCTGTGAGCTCTGCTGTGGTGAGACAGCGGTGAGTGGGCTCTGTGAGCTCTGCTGTGGTGAGACAGCAGTGAGTGGGCTCTGTGAGCTCTGCTGTGGTGAGACAGCAGTGAGTGGGCTCTGAGCTCTGCTGTGATGAGACAGCAGTGAGTGGGCTCTGTGACCTCTGCTGTGGTGAGACAGCAGTGAGGCTCTGTGAGCTCTGCTGTGGTGAGAGCAGTGAGTGGGCTCTGAGCTCTGCTGTGGTGAGACAGCAGTGAGGCTCTGAGCTCTGCTGTGATGGGACAGCAGTGAGCGGGCTCTGAGCTCTGCTGTGGTGAGACAGAAGTGAGGGTCTGTGAGCTCTGCTGTGATGAGACAGCAGTGAGTGGGCTCTGTGAGCTCTGCTGTGGTGAGACAGCAGTGAGGCTCTGAGCTCTGCTGTGGTGAGACAGCAGTGAGGCTCTGAGCTCTGCTGTGGTGAGACAGCAGAGAGGCCCTGAGCTCTGCTGTGGTGAGACAGCAGTGAGGCTCTGTGAGCTCTGCTGTGGTGAGACAGCAGTGAGGCTCTGAGCTCTGCTGTGGTGAAACAGCAGTGAGGCTCTGAGCTCTGCTGTGGTGAGACAGCAGTGAGGCTCTGAGCTCTGCTGTGGTGAGACAGCAGTGAGTGGGCTCTGTGAGCTCTGCTGTGGTGAGACAGCAGTGAAGCTCTGTGAGCTCTGCTGTGGTGAAACAGCAGTGAGTGGGCTCTGTGAGCTCTGCTGTAGTGAGACAGCGGTGAGTGGGCTCTGTGAGCTCTGCTGTGGTGAGACAGCAGTGAGTGGGCTCTGTGAGCTCTGCTGTGGTGAGACAGCAGTGAGTGGGCTATGAGCTCTGCTGTGATGAGACAGCAGTGAGTCGGCTCTGTGAGCTCTGCTGTGATGAGACAGCAGTGAGGCTCTGAGCTCTGCTGTGGTGAGACAGCAGTGAGTGGGCTCTGTGAGCTCTGCTGTGGTGAGACAGCAGTGAGTCGGCTCTGTGAGCTCTGCTGTGGTGAGACAGCAGTGAGTGGGCTCTGTGAGCTCTGCTGTGGTGACGCAGCAGAGAGTGGGCTCTGAGCTCTGCTGTGGGGAAACAGCAGTGAGTGAGCTCTGTGAGCTCTGCTGTGGTGAGACAGCAGTGAGGCCCTGAGCTCTGCTGTGGTGAGACAGCAGTGAGGCCCTGAGCTCGGCTGTGGTGAGACAGCAGTGAGTGGGCTCTGTGAGCTCTGCTGTGATGAGACAGCAGTGAGTGGGCTCTGTGAGATCTGCTGTGGTGAGACAGCAGTGAGTGGGCTCTGTGAGCTCTGATGCAGTGAGACAGCAGTGAGTGGGCTCTGTGAGGTCTGCTATGGTGAGACAGCAGTGAGTGGGCTCTGTGAGCTCTGCTGTGGTGAGACAGCAGTGAGTGGGCTCTGTGAGCTCTGCTGTGGTGAGACAGCAGTGAGTGGGCTCTGAGAGCTCTGCTGTGATGTGACAGCAGTGAGTCAGCTCTGTGAGCTCTGCTGTGGTGAGACAGCAGTGAGGCTCTGAGCTCTGCTGTGGTGAGACAGCAGTGAGTGGGCTCTGTGACCTCTGCTGTGGTGAGACAGCAGCGAGGCTCTGTGAGCTCTGCTGTGGTGAGAGCAGTGAGTGGGCTTTGTGAGCTCTGCGGTGGTGAGACAGCAGTGAGGCTCTGAGCTCTGCTGTGATGAGATAGCAGTGAGTGGGCTCTGAGCTCCGCTGTGGTGAGACAGAAGTGAGGCTCTGAGCTCTGCTGTGGTGAGACAGCAGTGAGTGGGCTCTGTGACCTCTGCTGTGGTGAGACAGCAGTGAGGCTCTGAGCTCTGCTGTGATGTGACAGCAGTGAGTCAGCTCTGTGAGCTCTGCTGTGGTGAGACAGCAGTGAGGCTCTGAGCTCTTCTGTGGTGAGACAGCAGTGAGTGGGCTCTGTGACCTCTGCTGTGGTGAGACAGCATTGAGGCTCTGACCTCTGCTGTGGTGAGACAGCAGTGAGTGGGCTCTGTGAGCTCTGCTGTGGTGAGACAGCAGTGAGACTCTGAGCTCTGCTGTGGTGAGACAGCAGTGAGGCTCTGTGAGCTCTGCTGTGGTGAGACAGCAGTGAGTGGGCTCTGTGAGCTCTGCTGTGGTGAGACAGCAGTGAGTGGACTCTGTGAGCTCTGCTGTGGTGAGACAGCAGTGAGGCTCTGAGCTCTGCTGTGATGAGACAGCAGTGAGTGGGCTCTGTGAGCTCTGCTGTGGTGAGACAGCAGTGAGTGGGCCCTGTGAGCTCTGCTGTGGTGAGACAGCAGTGAGTGGGCTCTGTGAGCTCTGCTGTGGTGAGACAGCAGTGAGTGGGCTCTGTGAGCTCTGCTGTGGTGAGGCAGCGGTGAGTGGGCTCTGTGAGCTCTGCTGTGGTGAGACAGCAGTGAGTGGGCTCTGTGAGCTCTGCTGTGATGAGACAGCAGTGAGGCTCTGAGCTCTGCTGTGGTGAGACAGCAGTGAGTGGGCTCTGTGGGCTTTGCTGTGGTGAGATAGCAGTGAGGATCTGAGCTCTGCTGTGGTGAGACAGCAGTGAGTGGGCTCTGTGAGCTCTGCTGTGGTGAGACAGCAGTGAGTGGGCTCTGTGAGCTCTGCTGTGATGAGACAGCAGTGAGTCGGCTCTGTGAGCTCTGCTGTGGTGAGACAGCAGTGAGTGGGCTCTGTGAGCTCTGCTGTGGTGAGACAGCAGTGAGTGGGCTCTGAGCTCTGCTGTGGTGAGACAGAAGTGAGGGTCTGTGAGCTCTGCTGTGATGAGACAGCAGTGAGTGGGCTCTGTGAGCTCTGCTGTGGTGAGACAGCAGTGAGGCTCTGAGCTCTGCTGTGGTGAGACAGCAGTGAGGCTCTGAGCTCTGCTGTGGTGAGACAGCAGAGAGGCCCTGAGCTCTGCTGTGGTGAGACAGCAGTGAGGCTCTGTGAGCTCTGCTGTGGTGAGACAGCAGTGAGGCTCTGAGCTCTGCTGTGGTGAGACAGCAGTGAGGCTCTGAGCTCTGCTGTGGTGAGACAGCAGTGAGGCTCTGAGCTCTGCTGTGGTGAGACAGCAGTGAGTGGGCTCTGTGACCTCTGCTGTGGTGAGACAGCAGTGAGGCTCTGAGCTCTGCTGTGATGTGACAGCAGTGAGTCAGCTCTGTGAGCTCTGCTGTGGTGAGACAGCAGTGAAGCTCTGTGAGCTCTGCTGTGGTGAAACAGCAGTGAGTGGGCTCTGTGAGCTCTGCTGTAGTGAGACAGCGGTGAGTGGGCTCTGTGAGCTCTGCTGTGGTGAGACAGCAGTGAGTGGGCTCTGTGAGCTCTGCTGTGGTGAGACAGCAGTGAGTGGGCTATGAGCTCTCCTGTGATGAGACAGCAGTGAGTCGGCTCTGTGAGCTCTGCTGTGATGAGACAGCAGTGAGGCTCTGAGCTCTGCTGTGGTGAGACAGCAGTGAGTGGGCTCTGTGAGCTCTGCTGTGGTGAGACAGCAGTGAGTGGGCTCTGTGAGCTCTGCTGTGATGAGACAGCAGTGAGTCGGCTCTGTGAGCTCTGCTGTGGTGAGACAGCAGTGAGTGGGCTCTGTGAGCTCTGCTGTGGTGACGCAGCAGAGAGTGGGCTCTGAGCTCTGCTGTTGGGAAACAGCAGTGAGTGAGCTCTGTGAGCTCTGCTGTGGTGAGACAGCAGTGAGGCCCTGAGCTCTGCTGTGGTGAGACAGCAGTGAGGCCCTGTGCTCTGCTGTGGTGAGACAGCAGTGAGTGGGCTCTGTGAGCTCTGCTGTGATGAGACAGCAGTGAGGCTCTGAGCTCTGCTGTGGTGAGAGCAGTGAGTGGGCTCTGTGAGCTCTGCTGTGGTGAGACAGCAGTGAGTGGGCTCTGTGAGCTCTGCTGTGGTGAGACAGCAGTGAGGTCCTGAGCTCTGCTGTGGTGAGACAGCAGTGAATCAGCTCTGTGAGCTCTGCTGTGGTGAGACAGCAGTGAGGCTCTGAGCTCTGCTGTGGTGAGAGCAGTGAGTGGGCTCTGTGAGCTCTGCTGTGGTGAGACAGCAGTGAGTGGGCTCTGTGAGCTCTGCTGTGGTGAGACAGCAGTGAAGCTCTGTGAGCTCTGCTGTGGTGAGACAGCAGTGAGTGGGCTCTGTGAGCTCTGCTGTGGTGAGACAGCAGTGAAGCTCTGAGCTCTGCTGGGGTGAAACAGCAGTGAGTGGGCTCTGTGAGCTCTGCTGTGGTGAGACAGCGGTGAGTGGGCTCTGTGAGCTCTGCTGTGGTGAGACAGCAGTGAGTGGGCTCTGTGAGCTCTGCTGTGGTGAGACAGCAGTGAGTGGGCTCTGAGCTCTGCTGTGATGAGACAGCAGTGAGTCGGCTCTGTGAGCTCTGCTGTGATGAGACAGCAGTGAGGCTCTGAGCTCTGCTGTGGTGAGACAGCAGTGAGTGGGCTCTGTGAGCTCTGCTGTGGTGAGACAGCAGTGAGTGGGCTCTGTGAGCTCTGCTGTGATGAGACAGCAGTGAGTCGGCTCTGTGAGCTCTGCTGTGGTGAGACAGCAGTGAGTGGGCTCTGTGAGCTCTGCTGTGGTGACGCAGCAGAGAGTGGGCTCTGAGCTCTGCTGTGGTGAAACAGCAGTGAGTGAGCTCTGTGAGCTCTGCTGTGGTGAGACAGCAGTGAGGCCCTGAGCTCTGCTGTGGTGAGACAGCAGTGAGGCCCTGAGCTCTGCTGTGGTGAGACAGCAGTGAGTGGGCTCTGTGAGCTCTGCTGTGATGAGACAGCAGTGAGTGGGCTCTGTGAGCTCTGCTGTGGTGAGACAGCAGTGAGTGGGCTCTGTGAGCTCTGATGCAGTGAGACAGCAGTGAGTGGGCTCTGTGAGCTCTGCTATGGTGAGACAGCAGTGAGTGGGCTCTGTGAGCTCTGCTGTGGTGAGACAGCAGTGAGTGGGCTCTGTGAGCTCTGCTGTGGTGAGACAGCAGTGAGTGGGCTCTGAGAGCTCTGCTGTGATGTGACAGCAGTGAGTCAGCTCTGTGAGCTCTGCTGTGGTGAGACAGCAGTGAGGCTCTGAGCTCTGCTGTGGTGAGACAGCAGTGAGTGGGCTCTGTGACCTCTGCTGTGGTGAGACAGCAGTGAGGCTCTGTGAGCTCTGCTGTGGTGAGAGCAGTGAGTGGGCTTTGTGAGCTCTGCGGTGGTGAGACAGCAGTGAGGCTCTGAGCTCTGCTGTGATGAGATAGCAGTGAGTGGGCTCTGAGCTCTGCTGTGGTGAGACAGAAGTGAGGCTCTGTGAGCTCTGCTGTGATGTGACAGCAGTGAGTCAGCTCTGTGAGCTCTGCTGTGGTGAGACAGCAGTGAGGCTCTGAGCTCTGCTGTGGTGAGACAGCAGTGAGTGGGCTCTGTGACCTCTGCTGTGGTGAGACAGCAGTGAGGCTCTGACCTCTGCTGTGGTGAGACAGCAGTGAGTGGGCTCTGTGAGCTCTGCTGTGGTGAGACAGCAGTGAGACTCTGAGCTCTGCTGTGGTGAGACAGCAGTGAGGCTCTGTGAGCTCTGCTGTGGTGAGACAGCAGTGAGTGGGCTCTGTGAGTTCTGCTGTGGTGAGACAGCAGTGAGTGGACTCTGTGAGCTCTGCTGTGGTGAGACAGCAGTGAGGCTCTGAGCTCTGCTGTGATGAGACAGCAGTGAGTGGGCTCTGTGAGCTCTGCTGTGGTGAGACAGCAGTGAGTGGGCTCTGTGAGCTCTGCTGTGGCGAGACAGCAGTGAGGCTCTGTGAGCTCTGCTGTGGTGAGACAGCAGTGAGGCTCTGTGAGCTCTGCTGTGGTGAGACAGCAGTGAGGCTCTGAGCTCTGCTGTGATGAGACAGCAGTGAGTGGGCTCTGTGAGCTCTACTGTGGTGAGACAACAGTGAGGCTCTGAGCTCTGCTGTGGTGAGACAGCGGTGAGTGGGCTCTGTGAGCTCTACTGTTGTGAGACAGCAGTGAAGCTCTGTGAGCTCTGCTGTGGTGAGACAGCGGTGAGTGGGCTCTGAGCTCTGCTGTGGTGAGACAGCAGTGAGGCTCTGAGCTCTGCTGTGGTGTGACAGAAGTGAGGCTCTGTGAGCTCTGCTGTGGTGAGACAGAAGTGAGGGTCTGTGAGCTCTGCTGTGGTGAGACAGCAGTGAGTGGGCTCTGTGAGCTCTGCTGTGGTGAGACAGCAGTGAGTGGGCTCTGTGAGCTCTGCTGTGGCGAGACAACAGTGAGGCTCTGAGCTCTGCTGTGGTGAGACAGCAGTGAGTGGGCTCTGTGAGCTCTGCTGTGGAGAGACAGCGGTGAGTGGGCTCTGTGAGCTCTGCTGTGGTGAGGCAGCAGTGAGTGGGCTCTGTGAGCTCTGCTGTGGTGAGACAGCAGTGAGGATCTGTGAGCTCTGCTGTGGTGAGACAGCAGTGAGTGGGCTCTGTGAGCTCTGCTGTGGTGAGACAGCAGTGAGTGGGCTTTGTGAGCTCTGCTGTGGTGAGACATCAGTGAGTGGGCTCTGTGAGCTCTGCTGTGGTGAGACAGCAATGAGTGGGCTCTGTGAGCTCTGCTGTGGTGAGACAGCAGTGAGGCTCTGAGCTCTGCTGTGGTGAGACAGCAGTGAGGCTCTGAGCTTTGCTGTGGTGAGACAGCAGTGAGGCTCTGAGCTCTGCTGTGGTGGGACAGAGTGAGTCGGCTGTGAGTTCTGCTGTGGTGAGACAGCAATGAGTGGGCTCTGTGAGCTCTGCTGTGGTGAGACAGCAGTGAGTGGGCTCTGTGACCTCTGCTGTGGAGAGACAGCAGTGAGTGGGCTCTGTGACCTCTGCTGTGGAGAGACAGCAGTGAGTGGGCTCTGTGAGCTCTGCTGTGAGGAGACAGCAGTGAGCGGGCTCTGTAAGCTCTGCTGTGGTGAGACAGCAGTGAGGCTCTGAGCTCTGCTGTGGTGAGACAGCAGTGAGGCTCTGTGAGCTCTGCTGTGGAGAGAAAGCAGTGAGTCGGCTCTGTGAGCTCTGCTGTGGTGAGACAGCAGTGAGGCTCTGTGAGCTCTACTGTGGTGAGACAGCAGTGAGGCTCTGTGAGCTCTGCTGTGGTGAGACAGCAGTGAGTGGGCTTTGTGAGCTCTGCTGTGGTGAGAGCAGTGAGTGGGCTCTGTGAGCTCTGCTGTGGTGAGACAGCAGTGAGGCTCTGTGAGCTCTGCTGTGGTGAGACAGCAGTGAGTGGGCTCTGTGAGCTCTGCTGTGGTGAGACAGCAGTGAGTGGACTCTGTGAGCTCTGCTGTGGTGAGACAGCAGTGAGGCTCTGAGCTCTGCTGTGATGAGACAGCAGTGAGTGGGCTCTGTGAGATCTGCTGTGGTGAGACAGCAGTGAGTGGGCTCTGTGAGCTCTGCTGTGGTGAGACAGCAGTGAGTGGGCTCTGTGAGCTCTGCTGTGGTGAGACAGCAGTGAGTGGGCTCTGTGAGCTCTGCTGTGGTGAGGCAGCGGTGAGTGGGCTCTGTGAGCTCTGCTGTGGTGAGACAGCAGTGAGTGGGCTCTGTGAGCTCTGCTGTGATGAGACAGCAGTGAGGCTCTGAGCTCTGCTGTGGTGAGACAGCAGTGAGTGGGCTCTGTGAGCTCTGCTGTGGTGAGATAGCAGTGAGGCTCTGAGCTCTGCTGTGGTGAGACAGCAGTGAGTGGGCTCTGTGAGCTCTGCTGTGGTGAGATAGCAGTGAGGCTCTGTGAGCTCTGCTGTGGTGAGAGCAGTGAGTGGGCTCTGTGAGCTCTGCTGTGGTGAGATAGCAGTGAGGCTCTGTGAGCTCTGCTGTGGTGAGACAGCAGTGAGTGGGCTCTGTGAGCTCTGCTGTGGTGAGACAGCAGTGAGTGGGCTTTGTGAGCTCTGCTGTGGTGAGACAGCAGTGAGTGGGCTCTGTGAGCTCTGCTGTGGTGAGACAGCAGTGAGTGGGCTCTGTGAGCTCTGCTGTGGTGAGACAGCAGTGAGGCTCTGAGCTCTGCTGTGGTGAGACAGCAGTGAGGCTCTGAGCTCTGCTGTGGTGAGACAGCAGTGAGGCTCTGAGCTCTGCTGTGGTGAGACAGCAGTGAGGCTCTGAGCTCTGCTGTGATGAGACAGAGTGATTGGGCTGTGAGCTCTGCTGTGGTGAGACAGCAGTGAGTGGGCTCTGTGAGCTCTGCTGTGGTGAGACAGCAGTGAGTGGGCTCTGTGACCTCTGCTGTGGAGAGACAGCAGTGAGTGGGCTCTGTGAGCTCTGCTGTGAGGAGACAGCAGTGAGTGGGCTCTGTAAGCTCTGCTGTGGTGAGACAGCAGTGAGGCTCTGAGCTCTGCTGTGGTGAGACAGCAGTGAGGCTCTGTGAGCTCTGCTGTGGAGAGAAAGCAGTGAGTCGGCTCTGTGAGCTCTGCTGTGGTGAGACAGCAGTGAGGCTCTGTGAGCTCTGCTGTGGTGAGACAGCAGTGAGGCTCTGTGAGCTCTACTGTGGTGAGACAGCAGTGAGTGGGCTCTGTGAGCTCTGCTGTGGTGAGAGCAGTGAGTGGGCTCTGTGAGCTCTGCTGTGGTGAGACAGCAGTGAGGCTCTGTGAGCTCTGCTGTGGTGAGACAGCAGTGAGTGGGCTCTGTGAGCTCTGCTGTGGTGAGACAGCAGTGAGTGGACTCTGTGAGCTCTGCTGTGGTGAGACAGCAGTGAGGCTCTGAGCTCTGCTGTGATGAGACAGCAGTGAGTGGGCTCTGTGAGCTCTGCTGTGGTGAGACAGCAGTGAGTGGGCTCTGTGAGCTCTGCTGTGGTGAGACAGCAGTGAGTGGGCTCTGTGAGCTCTGCTGTGGTGAGACAGCAGTGAGTGGGCTCTGTGAGCTCTGCTGTGGTGAGGCAGCGGTGAGTGGGCTCTGTGAGCTCTGCTGTGGTGAGACAGCAGTGAGTGGGCTCTGTGAGCTCTGCTGTGATGAGACAGCAGTGAGGCTCTGAGCTCTGCTGTGGTGAGACAGCAGTGAGTGGGCTCTGTGAGCTCTGCTGTGGTGAGATAGCAGTGAGGCTCTGAGCTCTGCTGTGGTGAGACAGCAGTGAGTGGGCTCTGTGAGCTCTGCTGTGGTGAGATAGCAGTGAGGCTCTGTGAGCTCTGCTGTGGTGAGAGCAGTGAGTGGGCTCTGTGAGCTCTGCTGTGGTGAGATAGCAGTGAGGCTCTGTGAGCTCTGCTGTGGTGAGACAGCAGTGAGTGGGCTCTGTGAGCTCTGCTGTGGTGAGACAGCAGTGAGTGGGCTTTGTGAGCTCTGCTGTGGTGAGACAGCAGTGAGTGGGCTCTGTGAGCTCTGCTGTGGTGAGACAGCAGTGAGTGGGCTCTGTGAGCTCTGCTGTGGTGAGACAGCAGTGAGGCTCTGAGCTCTGCTGTGGTGAGACAGCAGTGAGGCTCTGAGCTCTGCTGTGGTGAGACAGCAGTGAGGCTCTGAGCTCTGCTGTGGTGAGACAGCAGTGAGGCTCTGAGCTCTGCTGTGATGAGACAGAGTGATTGGGCTGTGAGCTCTGCTGTGGTGAGACAGCAGTGAGTGGGCTCTGTGAGCTCTGCTGTGGTGAGACAGCAGTGAGTGGGCTCTGTGACCTCTGCTGTGGAGAGACAGCAGTGAGTGGGCTCTGTGAGCTCTGCTGTGAGGAGACAGCAGTGAGTGGGCTCTGTAAGCTCTGCTGTGGTGAGACAGCAGTGAGGCTCTGAGCTCTGCTGTGGTGAGACAGCAGTGAGGCTCTGTGAGCTCTGCTGTGGAGAGAAAGCAGTGAGTCGGCTCTGTGAGCTCTGCTGTGGTGAGACAGCAGTGAGGCTCTGTGAGCTCTGCTGTGGTGAGACAGCAGTGAGGCTCTGTGAGCTCTGCTGTGGTGAGACAGCAGTGAGTGGGCTCTGTGAGCTCTGCTGTGGTGAGAGCAGTGAGTGGGCTCTGTGAGCTCTGCTGTGGTGAGACAGCAGTGAGGCTCTGTGAGCTCTGCTGTGGTGAGACAGCAGTGAGTGGGCTCTGTGAGCTCTGCTGTGGTGAGACAGCAGTGAGTGGACTCTGTGAGCTCTGCTGTGGTGAGACAGCAGTGAGGCTCTGAGCTCTGCTGTGATGAGACAGCAGTGAGTGGGCTCTGTGAGCTCTGCTGTGGTGAGACAGCAGTGAGTGGGCTCTGTGAGCTCTGCTGTGGTGAGACAGCAGTGAGTGGGCTCTGTGAGCTCTGCTGTGGTGAGACAGCAGTGAGTGGGCTTTGTGAGCTCTGCTGTGGTGAGACAGCAGTGAGTGGGCTCTGTGAGCTCTGCTGTGGTGAGACAGCAGTGAGTGGGCTCTGTGAGCTCTGCTGTGGTGAGACAGCAGTGAGGCTCTGAGCTCTGCTGTGGTGAGACAGCAGTGAGGCTCTGAGCTCTGCTGTGGTGAGACAGCAGTGAGGCTCTGAGCTCTGCTGTGGTGAGACAGCAGTGAGGCTCTGAGCTCTGCTGTGATGAGACAGAGTGATTGGGCTGTGAGCTCTGCTGTGGTGAGACAGCAGTGAGTGGGCTCTGTGAGCTCTGCTGTGGTGAGACAGCAGTGAGTGGGCTCTGTGACCTCTGCTGTGGAGAGACAGCAGTGAGTGGGCTCTGTGAGCTCTGCTGTGAGGAGACAGCAGTGAGTGGGCTCTGTAAGCTCTGCTGTGGTGAGACAGCAGTGAGGCTCTGAGCTCTGCTGTGGTGAGACAGCAGTGAGGCTCTGTGAGCTCTGCTGTGGAGAGAAAGCAGTGAGTCGGCTCTGTGAGCTCTGCTGTGGTGAGACAGCAGTGAGGCTCTGTGAGCTCTGCTGTGGTGAGACAGCAGTGAGGCTCTGTGAGCTCTGCTGTGGTGAGACAGCAGTGAGTGGGCTCTGTGAGCTCTGCTGTGGTGAGAGCAGTGAGTGGGCTCTGTGAGCTCTGCTGTGGTGAGACAGCAGTGAGGCTCTGTGAGCTCTGCTGTGGTGAGACAGCAGTGAGTGGGCTCTGTGAGCTCTGCTGTGGTGAGACAGCAGTGAGTGGACTCTGTGAGCTCTGCTGTGGTGAGACAGCAGTGAGGCTCTGAGCTCTGCTGTGATGAGACAGCAGTGAGTGGGCTCTGTGAGCTCTGCTGTGGTGAGACAGCAGTGAGTGGGCTCTGTGAGCTCTGCTGTGGTGAGACAGCAGTGAGTGGGCTCTGTGAGCTCTGCTGTGGTGAGACAGCTGTGAGTGGGCTCTGTGAGCTCTGCTGTGGTGAGGCAGCGGTGAGTGGGCTCTGTGAGCTCTGCTGTGGTGAGACAGCAGTGAGTGGGCTCTGTGAGCTCTGCTGTGATGAGACAGCAGTGAGGCTCTGAGCTCTGCTGTGGTGAGACAGCAGTGAGTGGGCTCTGTGAGCTCTGCTGTGGTGAGACAGCAGTGAGGCTCTGAGCTCTGCTGTGGTGAGACAGCAGTGAGGCTCTGAGCTCTGCTGTGGTGAGACAGCAGTGAGGCTCTGAGCTCTGCTGTGGTGAGACAGCAGTGAGGCTCTGAGCTCTGCTGTGATGAGACAGAGTGATTGGGCTGTGAGCTCTGCTGTGGTGAGACAGCAGTGAGTGGGCTCTGTGAGCTCTGCTGTGGTGAGACAGCAGTGAGTGGGCTCTGTGACCTCTGCTGTGGAGAGACAGCAGTGAGTGGGCTCTGTGAGCTCTGCTGTGAGGAGACAGCAGTGAGTGGGCTCTGTAAGCTCTGCTGTGGTGAGACAGCAGTGAGGCTCTGAGCTCTGCTGTGGTGAGACAGCAGTGAGGCTCTGTGAGCTCTGCTGTGGAGAGAAAGCAGTGAGTCGGCTCTGTGAGCTCTGCTGTGGTGAGACAGCAGTGAGGCTCTGTGAGCTCTGCTGTGGTGAGACAGCAGTGAGGCTCTGTGAGCTCTGCTGTGGTGAGACAGCAGTGAGTGGGCTCTGTGAGCTCTGCTGTGGTGAGAGCAGTGAGTGGGCTCTGTGAGCTCTGCTGTGGTGAGACAGCAGTGAGGCTCTGTGAGCTCTGCTGTGGTGAGACAGCAGTGAGTGGGCTCTGTGAGCTCTGCTGTGGTGAGACAGCAGTGAGTGGACTCTGTGAGCTCTGCTGTGGTGAGACAGCAGTGAGGCTCTGAGCTCTGCTGTGATGAGACAGCAGTGAGTGGGCTCTGTGAGCTCTGCTGTGGTGAGACAGCAGTGAGTGGGCTCTGTGAGCTCTGCTGTGGTGAGACAGCAGTGAGTGGGCTCTGTGAGCTCTGCTGTGGTGAGACAGCAGTGAGTGGGCTCTGTGAGCTCTGCTGTGGTGAGGCAGCGGTGAGTGGGCTCTGTGAGCTCTGCTGTGGTGAGACAGCAGTGAGTGGGCTCTGTGAGCTCTGCTGTGATGAGACAGCAGTGAGGCTCTGAGCTCTGCTGTGGTGAGACAGCAGTGAGTGGGCTTTGTGAGCTCTGCTGTGGTGAGATAGCAGTGAGGCTCTGAGCTCTGCTGTGGTGAGACAGCAGTGAGTGGGCTCTGTGAGCTCTGCTGTGGTGAGATAGCAGTGAGGCTCTGTGAGCTCTGCTGTGGTGAGAGCAGTGAGTGGGCTCTGTGAGCTCTGCTGTGGTGAGATAGCAGTGAGGCTCTGTGAGCTCTGCTGTGGTGAGACAGCAGTGAGTGGGCTCTGTGAGCTCTGCTGTGGTGAGACAGCAGTGAGTGGGCTTTGTGAGCTCTGCTGTGGTGAGACAGCAGTGAGTGGGCTCTGTGAGCTCTGCTGTGGTGAGACAGCAGTGAGTGGGCTCTGTGAGCTCTGCTGTGGTGAGACAGCAGTGAGGCTCTGAGCTCTGCTGTGGTGAGACAGCAGTGAGGCTCTGAGCTCTGCTGTGGTGAGACAGCAGTGAGGCTCTGAGCTCTGCTGTGGTGAGACAGCAGTGAGGCTCTGAGCTCTGCTGTGGTGAGACAGAGTGAGTCGGCTGTGAGCTCTGCTGTGGTGAGACAGCAGTGAGTGGGCTCTGTGAGCTCTGCTGTGGTGAGACAGCAGTGAGTGGGCTCTGTGACCTCTGCTGTGGAGAGACAGCAGTGAGTGGGCTCTGTGAGCTCTGCTGTGAGGAGACAGCAGTGAGTGGGCTCTGTAAGCTCTGCTGTGGTGAGACAGCAGTGAGGCTCTGAGCTCTGCTGTGGTGAGACAGCAGTGAGGCTCTGTGAGCTCTGCTGTGGAGAGAAAGCAGTGAGTCGGCTCTGTGAGCTCTGCTGTGGTGAGACAGCAGTGAGGCTCTGTGAGCTCTGCTGTGGTGAGACAGCAGTGAGGCTCTGTGAGCTCTGCTGTGGTGAGACAGCAGTGAGTGGGCTCTGTGAGCTCTGCTGTGGTGAGAGCAGTGAGTGGGCTCTGTGAGCTCTGCTGTGGTGAGACAGCAGTGAGGCTCTTTGAGCTCTGCTGTGGTGAGACAGCAGTGAGTGGGCTCTGTGAGCTCTGCTGTGGTAAGACAGCAGTGAGGTTTTGAGCTCTGCTGTGGTGAGACAGCAGTGAGTCGGCTCTGTGAGCTCCGCTGTGATGAGACAGCAGTGAGTGGGCTCTGTGAGCTCTGTTGTGGTGAGACAGCAGTGAGGCTCTGTGAGCTCTTCTGTGGTGAGACAGCGGTGAGTGGGCTCTGTGAGCTCTGCTGTGGTGAGACAGCAGTGAGTGGGCTCTGTGAGCTCTGCTGTGGTGAGATAGCAGTGAGTGGGCTCTGTGAGCTCTGCTGTGGTGAGACAGCAGTGAGTGGGCTCTGTGAGCTCTGCTGTGGTGAGACAGCAGTGAGACTCTGAGCTCTGCTGTGGTGAGACAGCAGTGAGTGGGCTCTGTGAGCTCTGCTGTGGTGAGACAGCAGTGAGTGGGCTCTGTGAGCTCTGCTGTGATGAGACAGCAGTGAGTCGGCTCTGTGAGCTCGGCTGTGGCGAGACAGCAGTGAGTGGGCTCTGTGAGCTCTGCTGTGGTGACGCAGCAGAGAGTGGGCTCTGAGCTCTGCTGTGGTGAAACAGCAGTGAGTGAGCTCTGTGAGCTCTGCTGTGGTGAGACAGCAGTGAGGCCCTGAGCTCTGCTGTGGTGAGACAGCAGTGAGGCCCTGAGCTCTGGTGTGGTGAGACAGCAGTGAGTGGGCTCTGTGAGCTCTGCTGTGATGAGACAGCAGTGAGTGGGCTCTGTGAGCTCTGCTGTGGTGAGACAGCAGTGAGTGGGCTCTGTGAGCTCTGATGCAGTGAGACAGCAGTGAGTGGGCACTGTGAGCTCTGCTGTGGTGAGACAGCAGTGAGTGGGCTCTGTGAGCTCTGCTGTGGTGAGACAGCAGTGAGTGGGCTCTGTGAGCTCTGCTGTGGTGAGACAGCAGTGAGTGGGCTCTGAGAGCTCTGCTGTGATGTGACAGCAGTGAGTCGGCTCTGTGAGCTCTGCTGTGGTGAGACAGCAGTGAGGCTCTGAGCTCTGCTGTGGTGAGACAGCAGTGAGTGGGCTCTGTGACCTCTGCTGTGGTGAGACAGCAGTGAGGCTCTGTGAGCTCTGCTGTGGTGAGAGCAGTGAGTGGGCTTTGTGAGCTCTGCTGTGGTGAGACAGCAGTGAGGCTCTGAGCTCTGCTGTGATGAGACAGCAGTGAGTGGGCTCTGTGAGCTCTGCTGTGGTGAGACAGCAGCGAGGGGGCTCTGTGAGCTCTGCTGTGGTGAGACATCAGTGAGTGGGCTCTCTGAGCTCTGCTGTGGTGAGACAGCAGTGAGTGGGCTCTGTGAGCTCTGCTGTGGTGAGACAGCAGTGAGGCTCTGAGCTCTGCTGTGGTGAGACAGCAGTGAGTGGGCTCTGTGAGCTCTGCTGTGGTGAGACAGCAGTGAGACTCTGAGCTCTGCTGTGGTGAGACAGCAGTGAGAAGGCTCTGAGCTCTGCTGTGATGAGACAGCAGTGAGTGGGCTCTGTGAGCTCTGCTGTGGTGAGACAGCATGTTAGACGGACCGGGAGGGTCGGCCGAGATTACGGGGAGAGGTCTCCAGGGAGAGCCGTCTCCAACGACTGTACAGACAAGTAACTTCCCCCCCACAGACGGACACCACACAAGACTGAAGGTTAACGAAACTTTATATGCAATTCTTAGGTTACGATGGTAGGATACAAGGAGGTCTGGACTCAGGGGTCCCCTCGATTCTAGTCTTTGGTTGAGGAAAGGGGTAGCGGGACAGTCTTAGTTACCAATGAGTACAAAATAGCTCTCAATCCTCGAGCTCGGCGTTCTAGATGATCGGGCCGTGGCGGAGCCAAGCAGGTCCCGAGATGGACGAAGGAAAGATGACGGTCCGCGGCGGAGCCTGCAGGTCCCGGTGAAAGATGACGGTTACAACGGTCCGCGGCCACGCCAGCAGATCCCGACGACGATGAAGGCTGAAGGTTACGACGGCTGTGGCAGCGCCAACAGGCAGGATGATGGTGCACAGGACAGAGCTACGGCAGCGCCAGTAGTCCGTCCAGGATGAGTTCCTCTTTACGTCTCTCGACTCCAAGATACAACTGCCTTCCTGCTCTGGAGCTGCCCCAGTTATAGGGCTGGCGTGCTTTGATGTCCGGACCCTCGCACTTGGAGGTCGGGAGGTCCGGGATGAGGGAGTCCAGACACCCAGCAGGGGGGTGGAGCCAGCGCCCGGGGAGGCGATGGGCGAGCGGCACTTGGCGGGGGAGAGCCATCGGCACCTCTTTCTCCCATTTGACTTGCCAAGTAGCCCGCTCACCTCCTGGGTGGAGGGTGGTGCCGGAATGTCTGAGGCCGGGCTAGGCCCAGGGTTGAGGTCGATCGGGGGCCAGGCGGCCTCGTGGTGAAGTGTCCAAGATGGCGGCCCGGGCTGGGCGCGTGGGCCGGCAGTGGATCGGACCCACGAGGTTAACGTGCTCGAGGGCAGGGGTCCCTGAGGGGACGGAGGACGTGCAATGGTGGTGTGTGGTACTTGCGTGACCGGGCTCGGGCCTGGTTGAGCCGGGGGAGAGCGGCCCTTCATGTGGCCTGTCCAACATGCGTCCCCCCCAGCTGAAGGCGGGGAGAGTTACCCATCCTCTTGGGGACTCTCCTCGTCGAGGCGGAAAAACCGGGACAGGCCATCCGCGTTGGCGTGATCTGGCCCAGGCCGGTGTTCGACTGTGAAGTCCATACCTTGCAAGGAGATGGACCAGCGTAGCAACTTTGGGTTTTCCCCCCGCATATGCATCAGCCACTGCAGGGGTCGGTGGTCGGTCTGCACCCGAAAGTGGGTGCCAAAAAGGTAGGGCCGGAGCTTCTTGAGGGCCCATACCACAGCGAAGGCTTCCCTCTCTATGGTGCTCCAGCGTTGCTCCCGTGGTAGGAGTCTCCGGCTGATGAAGGCCACCGGTTGGTCAAGGCCTTCGGTGTTCACTTGAGACAGGACCGCCCCAATGCCCTGGTCGGAGGCGTCCGTCTGGACGACGAACTCCCGGCTGTAGTCTGGGGCCTGGAGCACAGGAGCGGAACACATGGCGGCCTTCAACTGTTCGAATGCCGCTTGACACTCTGGGGTCCAGTTCACCTTCTTGGGCTGATTCTTTGACGTGAGTTCGGTGAGAGGCCCCACTATGGTACCATAGTCTTTCACGAACCTTCGGTAATAGCCCGTGAGGCCCAGGAAGGCTCGTACCTCGGTTTGGGTGATAGGGGGCTGCCAGTCCTGGATGGCGGCAATTTTCAGCTGTAGAGGGGCTACTAGGCCGCTTCCCACCTGGTGTCCGAGGTAGGTCACAGACCCTTGTCCGATTTGACACTTGCTGGCCTTGATCGTGAGGCCAGCTCGCTGAAGGGCTTGCAGCACTGCTCGGAGGTGGTGGAGGTGCTCGGTCCAATGGTGGCTGTACACAGCGATGTCGTCTAGGTAGGCGGCGCTGAACCCTTCGAGCCCCGCCAGGACCTGATTGACGAGCCGTTGGAAAGTCGCTGGGGCATTCTTCATGCCGAAGGGCATGACCGTAAAATGGTAGTGGCCATCGGGGGTGGAGAAGGCAGAACGTTCTTGTGCTCGGGGTGTGAGGCCGATCTGCCAATAACCTGCTGTCAGGTCGAAGATGCTGAGGTAGCGGGCAGCTCCCATTCGGTCGACCAGTTCATCTGCCCGGGGGATGGGATGTGCGTCCGTTCTGGTGACTTCATTCAGGCCCCGGTAGTCGACGCAGAACCGGAGTTCTGGTGTGGTTCCGGGGGCGGCTGCTTTGGGGACCAGTACGACCGGGCTGGCCCATGGACTGTCTGAGGGCTCGATGACCCCGAGCGTGAGCATCTTGGCCACTTCCGCCTGGATGCAGGCCCGTACCCGATCAGGTACGCGGTAGGCCCGGTGGCGGATAGGAGGGCTGTCTCCGGTGTCCACATCGTGCACACACCAGGAAGTGACACCTGGGGTGAGGGAGAACAGACTGGCGAACTGTGACAGGAGGGCTTGGCACTCTTGGCGTTGTTCTCTGGTGAGGGTCTCCGAGAGTCGGACCCCATCCACGGAGCCGTCTTGCTCCTGGGTCCGCAGGAGGTCAGGGAGAGGCTCGGAGTCGTCTTCAACCCCATTGTCTGTGGCCATCAGTAGGCTGAGTTCTGTTCGTGCAAAGTGGGGTTTCAGTCGGTTGGTGTGGAGGACTCGGAGTGGGTTCCGGGAGGACTCCATATCGATCAGATAGGTGGCCGGACCCTTGCGCTCGACTACCTTGAAGGGCCCCGTCCATTTGTCTTGGAGAGCGCATGGCTCCGTGGGGGACATTACCCATACCTGTTGCCCCGGTTCGAATTCAATGGATGAGGCGTTCTGGTCATACCATTTTTTCATGTCCTCTTGACTGGCCTCTAGGTTGGCTTTTGCTAGGTCTCTGAACCGCCGGGACTGGTTGCGGAGGGTGAGGAGGTACCGGAAGACATCTGGAGGGTTCTTGGCCGGAGGCATCTCCCAGCCTTCTTTGATCAGGCTGAGCGGCCCCCGCACTGGGTGCCCGTATAGCAGTTCAAATGGGCTGAAGCCTAGGGATTTCTGTGGGACCTCTCGGTAGGCGAAGAGGAGGCACGGCAGCAGCACATCCCACTGGCGACGGAGGGGCTCTTCCAATCCCCCGATCATCCCTTTTAGCGTGCGGTTGAACCGCTCAACATGTCCGTTCCCTTGGGGGTGATAGGGGGTCGTGAATCGGTAGGTGACCCCACACTGTTGCCAGAGGGATTTCATGTATTTAGAGATAAAGTTCGTGCCTCTGTCGCTGACGACTTCTCGGGGGAACCCCACACGGGAGAAGATCCCCATCAGGGCCCGGCCGACCACTGGGGCTGTCACGGTCCGGAGAGGAACAGCCTCAGGGTAGCGGGTGGCGTGGTCCACTAGCACCAGAATGAAGCGATGGCCTTGTTTTGTACGCGGGTCCAGGGGTCCTACAATGTCTATTCCGACCCTCTCAAATGGGGTCGTGACTACCGGAAAAGGTTGCAAGGGGGCCTTTAGTTTGCGGCCGCTCTTCCCACTGGCTTGGCACGTGGGGCAAGATCGGCAATGCTGGTGCACATCGTTTCTCATTTTGGGCCAGAAGAAGTGGGTCACTAGGCGACTGTAGGTTTTATCTTGTCCCAGGTGCCCTGCCAGGGGGACATCGTGGGCCAGGTTTAGCAGGAAGTCTCTAAAGCGGAGGGGCACTACTAGTACTCGGTTGGCCCCCAGCTCGGCGATTCTTTGCTCGCTGTACAACAGATCATTGTCCCAGTAGACCCAATGAGTTCCGGAGGTATCCCCTGCGCTTTGGGCGAGCGCTTGTTGGCGGAGTCCCTCGAGGGAGGGACAGGTCTTCTGTTCCTGGCGAAATTGTTCTTGTGTGGGCCCCCCCTCTTGGGCCCACTGGTCAAGGTTAGCGAGGTCGGAAGGTTGAGCAGGTTCGAGGGGGGTGTCATGGTCGGTGGTCTCGGCTGGGGCGACCGGAGGCGGTGGCGCCGGCCATTCTGGTTCTTCCGGGTGATGGTTGGCACGGGCGGCCATGGACCGGGTGGTGACGCACGCCCAGTCCGGGACGCCCAACATCCCCAAGTGTTCTTTTCGCTCCACGGCTGCCCACGGGGAGCTCTCCAGGTCATTTCCGAGGAGGCAGTCCACGGGGGCGTCGTCTCGGACCGTCACCTTCAACATACCGGAGACCCCTCCCCACTCAAAGGGGACGCAGGCCATCCGACACAGACTTTCCGAGTTGTCGGCTGATCGCACAGGGCAGAGGATGTTCGGTAGATATTGTTCTGGGGTCACCAGGTGACAGCGGACGGCTGTCACACTGGCCCCGGTGTCCCGAAGGGCTTCGGCCCGTTGTCCATTGATGCTCACCCATTGGCTGTACTTCTGGGTGTTAGCGGGTAGGGGGACCCGCGGGACCATGTCTCTTCCCCCTAAGCACGCGAGAGTCATGGCGGCTGGCTCCCACTCTTGATACTCTTGCTCGTCTGTTTCTTGTTCCTCGGAGATCTGTTCTTCCCCTAGTGCCGCGGCGGCCACTTGGCGGGGTTTTGGACTCTGATACTGCGGGCAGCTTGGGTCGTTCGCATAGTGGCCGACTCGTTGGCATCGGTGACACGTGACATTGGCTCTGTACCCCGGTCGCGCCGGGGTGCTGCCCCGGTTGGCCGGGGGGGTGGTGCTGGTAACGGGGGCGGCCGGAGTGTTGTCTCTTCCTCGTCCTTGGCCCCCTCCTCCTCCTCTGGGTCGGTGGTGACCATTGTTGTTCCTGTTCTGCTCGTAGGACCCATTCCGGCCCACTCTGGTGATCTCCCACCGGTCGGCTTCGGCTGCGAGCTGCCGGGGATCGGTTAACTTGCTGTCGAGGAGGTGTTGGCGTAGTTCAATGAAGCAATTGTTGGACAGATGCTCCCATACCATCAGATTGAACAGCTGCTCGTAGGTCGTGACGTTGTTCCCTCTGATCCAGCCTTCGAAAGCTCGGCTAAAGTACGTTACATAGTCCACCCAAGTTGTACCCGGGATGCGTGTGCAGTCTCGGAACCTCTGACGGTACATCTCGGGCGTGAGGCCATAGCGGGTGAGGAGGGCCGCTTTCATATGGTCGTAGGAGGTCATCTGGTGGTCTGGGAGCTGTAACAGGGTATCGCGGCCCTCATTGAGGAATCTGCCCCATAGGCCGGCTCCCCAATCGTTTCTATCGATCCGGTGCGCAGTCATAGCGATTTCATAGGCCTTAAACCATTGCTGGATGTCGTCCTCTCGGAAATATTCTCGGACAACATCCTTGGGGATGTGTACTTTTTTCTCCGTGGCCCCTGGGGTGTGTGGTCTCTCAGGCACCCCTAACTCTTTATTCTGCTTGCGCAGGTTGATCTCGGCTAGGTTTCGTTCGTGCTCGTACGCCAGTTTCTTTTCCTCGAGCTCCCTTTGTCTCTGTTTCTCCTCTCTTTCTTCTCGGAGACGTAGGTGCTCTAAGTTGATTTTTTGTTCGGCCAACTTGAGTTCTACGTCGATCTTGAGTCGGGCCATTTCTAGCTCGTGTAGTCTGGTTTTTTCTCTTTCTTGGATCTCGTCTTGCGAGAGACCGGTTCTTTGCCCTTCAGGGGCCGTGTTGGTTTTTTTCGCGGTGCTTTGCTCAGGGGCTTCGGCATCCCCGGTCTCTGCCCAAGATTCTAGGGCATGCTTAAAATCGTCCTTGGTGCTTAGTCCGGTGGTAGCGATACCTAGTTCGATGCAGAACTGCTTTAGTTCACGATGGCTGTACTCCTCTAGTTTTTCCATTTGGAACTTCTCAGTTGATCCGCTTTCTTTAGTTGTCATTGTGGTTCGTTGTGGGGTGAGCTACTCTCTGTACGTTATGCGGTGATTCGGATCGCGCCGCTGGCCACCAATGTTAGACGGACCGGGAGGGTCGGCCGAGATTACGGGGAGAGGTCTCCAGGGAGAGCCGTCTCCAACGACTGTACAGACAAGTAACTTCCCCCCCACAGACGGACACCACACAAGACTGAAGGTTAACGAAACTTTATATGCAATTCTTAGGTTACGATGGTAGGATACAAGGAGGTCTGGACTCAGGGGTCCCCTCGATTCTAGTCTTTGGTTGAGGAAAGGGGTAGCGGGACAGTCTTAGTTACCAATGAGTACAAAATAGCTCTCAATCCTCGAGCTCGGCGTTCTAGATGATCGGGCCGTGGCGGAGCCAAGCAGGTCCCGAGATGGACGAAGGAAAGATGACGGTCCGCGGCGGAGCCTGCAGGTCCCGGTGAAAGATGACGGTTACAACGGTCCGCGGCCACGCCAGCAGATCCCGACGACGATGAAGGCTGAAGGTTACGACGGCTGTGGCAGCGCCAACAGGCAGGATGATGGTGCACAGGACAGAGCTACGGCAGCGCCAGTAGTCCGTCCAGGATGAGTTCCTCTTTACGTCTCTCGACTCCAAGATACAACTGCCTTCCTGCTCTGGAGCTGCCCCAGTTATAGGGCTGGCGTGCTTTGATGTCCGGACCCTCGCACTTGGAGGTCGGGAGGTCCGGGATGAGGGAGTCCAGACACCCAGCAGGGGGGTGGAGCCAGCGCCCGGGGAGGCGATGGGCGAGCGGCACTTGGCGGGGGAGAGCCATCGGCACCTCTTTCTCCCATTTGACTTGCCAAGTAGCCCGCTCACCTCCTGGGTGGAGGGTGGTGCCGGAATGTCTGAGGCCGGGCTAGGCCCAGGGTTGAGGTCGATCGGGGGCCAGGCGGCCTCGTGGTGAAGTGTCCAAGATGGCGGCCCGGGCTGGGCGCGTGGGCCGGCAGTGGATCGGACCCACGAGGTTAACGTGCTCGAGGGCAGGGGTCCCTGAGGGGACGGAGGACGTGCAATGGTGGTGTGTGGTACTTGCGTGACCGGGCTCGGGCCTGGTTGAGCCGGGGGAGAGCGGCCCTTCATGTGGCCTGTCCAACACAGCAGTGAGACTCTGAGCTCTGCTGTGGTGAGACAGCAGTGAGTCGGCTCTGTGAGCTCTGCTGTGGTGAGACAGCAGTGAGGCTCTGAGCTCTGCTGTGGCGAGACAGCAGTGAGGCTCTGTGAGCTCTGCTGTGGTGAGAGCAGTGAGTGGGCTCTGAGCTCTGCTGTGATGAGAAAGCAGTGAGTGGGCTCTGTGAGCTCTGCTGTGGTGAGACAGCAGTGAGACTCTGAGCTCTGCTGTGGGGAGACAGCAGTGAGTCGGCTCTGTGAGCTCTGCTGTGGTGAGACAGCAGTGAGACTCTGAGCTCTGCTGTGGTGAGACAGCAGTGAGTCGGCTCTGTGAGCTCTGCTGTGGCGAGACAGCAGTGAGGCTCTGCTGTGGTGAGACAGCAGTGAGTGGGCTCTGTGAGCTCTGCTGTGGTGAGACAGCAGTGAGAATCTGAGCTCTGCTGTGGTGAGACAGCAGTGAGTGGGCTCTGTGAGCTCTGCTGTGGTGAGACAGAAGTGAGGCTCTGAGCTCTGCTGTGGTGAGACAGAAGTGAGGCTCTGAGCTCTGCTGTGGTGAGACAGCAGTGAGTGGGCTCTGTGAACTCTGCTGGGGTGAGTGCAGTGAGTGGGCTCTGTGAGCTCTGCTGTGGTGAGACAGCAGTAAGGCTCTGAGCTCTGCTGTGGTGAGACAGCAGTGAGTGGGCTCTGTGAGCTCTGCTGTGGTAAGACAGCAGTGAGGCTCTGAGCTCTGCTGTGGTGAGACAGCAGTGAGTCGGCTCTGTGAGCTCTGCTGTGGTGAGACAGCAGTGAGTGGGCTCTGTGAGCTCTGCTGTGGTGACGCAGCAGAGAGTGGGCTCTGAGCTCTGCTGTGGTGAAACAGCAGTGAGTGAGCTCTGTGAGCTCTGCTGTGGTGAGACAGCAGTGAGGCCCTGAGCTCTGCTGTGGTGAGACAGCAGTGAGGCCCTGAGCTCTGGTGTGGTGAGACAGCAGTGAGTGGGCTCTGTGAGCTCTGCTGTGATGAGACAGCAGTGAGTGGGCTCTGTGAGCTCTGCTGTGGTGAGACAGCAGTGAGTGGGCTCTGTGAGCTCTGATGCAGTGAGACAGCAGTGAGTGGGCTCTGTGAGCTCTGCTGTGGTGAGACAGCAGTGAGTGGGCTCTGTGAGCTCTGCTGTGGTGAGACAGCAGTGAGTGGGCTCTGTGAGCTCTGCTGTGGTGAGACAGCAGTGAGTGGTCTCTGAGAGCTCTGCTGTGATGTGACAGCAGTGAGTCGGCTCTGTGAGCTCTACTGTGGTGAGACAGCAGTGAGGCTCTGAGCTCTGCTGTGGTGAGACAGCAGTGAGTGGGCTCTGTGACCTCTGCTGTGGTGAGACAGCAGTGAGGCTCTGTGAGCTCTGCTGTGGTAAGAGCAGTGAGTGGGCTTTGTGAGCTCTGCTGTGGTGAGACAGCAGTGAGGCTCTGAGCTCTGCTGTGATGAGACAACAGTGAGTGGGCTCTGTGAGCTCTGCTGTGGTGAGACAGCAGCGAGGGGGCTCTGTGAGCTCTGCTGTGGTGAGACATCAGTGAGTGGGCTCTCTGAGCTCTGCTGTGGTGAGACAGCAGTGAGTGGGCTCTGTGAGCTCTGCTGTGGTGAGACAGCAGTGAGGCTCTGAGCTCTGCTGTGGTGAGACAGCAGTGAGGTTCTGAGCTCTGCTGTGGTGAGACAGCAGTGAGGCCCTGAGCTCTGCTGTGGTGAGACAGCAGTGAGGCTCTGAGCTCTGCTGTGGTGAGACAGCAGTGAGGCTCTGAGCTCTGCTGTGGTGAGACAGCAGTGAGGCTCTGAGCTCTGCTGTGGCGAGACAGCAGTGAGGCTCTGAGCTCTGCGATGGCGAGACAGCAGTGAGGCTCTGTGAGCTCTGCTGTGGTGAAACAGCAGTGAGGCTCTGAGCTCTGCTATGATGAGACAGCAGTGAGTGGGCTCTGTGAGCTCTGCTGTGGTGAGACAGCAGTGAGACTCTGAGCTCTGCTGTGGTGAGACAGCAGTGAGTCGGCTCTGAGCTCTGCTGTGATGAGACAGCAGAGAGTGGGCTCTGTGAGCTCTGCTGTGGTGAGACAGCAGTGAGACTCTGAGCTCTGCTGTGGTGAGACAGCAGTGAGTTGGCTCTGAGCTCTGCTGTGATGAGACAGCAGTGAGTGGGCTCTGTGAGCTCTGCTGTGGTGAGACAGCAGTGAGACTCTGAGCTCTGCTGTGGTGAGACAGCAGTGAGTCGGCTCTGTGAGCTCTGCTGTGGTGAGACAGCAGTGAGGCTCTGAGCTCTGCTGTGGCGAGACAACAGTGAGGCTCTGTGAGCTCTGCTGTGGTGAGAGCAGTGAGTGGGCTCTGAGCTCTGCTGTGATGAGACAGCAGTGAGTGGGCTCTGTGAGCTCTGCTGTGGTGAGACAGCAGTGAGACTCTGAGCTCTGCTGTGGTGAGACAGCAGTGAGTCGGCTCTGTGAGCTCTGCTGTGGTGAGACAGCAGTGAGACTCTGAGCTCTGCTGTGGTGAGACAGCAGTGAGTCGGCTCTGTGAGCTCTGCTGTGGCGAGACAGCAGTGAGGCTCTGCTGTGGTGAGACAGCAGTGAGTGGGCTCTGTGAGCTCTGCTGTGGTGAGACAGCAGTGAGAATCTGAGCTCTGCTGTGGTGAGACAGCAGTGAGTGGGCTCTGTGAGCTCTGCTGTGGTGAGACAGAAGTGAGGCTCTGAGCTCTGCTGTGGTGAGACAGAAGTGAGGCTCTGAGCTCTGCTGTGGTGAGACAGCAGTGAGTGGGCTCTGTGAGCTCTGCTGTGGTGAGTGCAGTGAGTGGGCTCTGTGAGCTCTGCTGTGGTGAGACAGCAGTAAGGCTCTGAGCTCTGCTGTGGTGAGACAGCAGTGAGTGGGCTCTGTGAGCTCTGCTGTGGTAAGACAGCAGTGAGGCTCTGAGCTCTGCTGTGGTGAGACAGCAGTGAGTCGGCTCTGTGAGCTCTGCTGTGGTGAGACAGCAGTCAGTGGGCTCTGTGAGCTCTGCTGTGGTAAGACAGCAGTGAGGCTCTGAGCTTTGCTGTGGTGAGACAGCAGTGAGTCTGCTCTGTGAGCTCTGCTGTGGTGAGACAGCAGTGAGTGGGCTCTGTGAGCTATGCTGTGGTGAGACAGCAGTGAGGCTCTGAGCTCTGCTGTGGTGAGACATCAGTGAGTGGGCTCTGTGAGCTCTGCTGTGGTGAGACAGCAGTGAGTGGGCTCTGTGAGCTCTGCTGTGGTGAGACAGCAGTGAGGCTCTGAGCTCTGCTGTGGTGAGACAGCAGTGAAGCTCTGTGAGCTCTGCTGTGGTGAGACAGCAGTGAGTGGGCTCTGTGAGCTCTGCTGTGGTGAGACAGCAGTGAGGCTCTGAGCTCTGCTGTGGTGAGACAGCAGTGAGGCTCTGTGAGCTCTGCTGTGGTGAGACAGCAGTGAGGCTCTGAGCTCTGCTGTGGTGAGACAGCAGTGAGGCTCTGAGCTCTGCTGTGGTGAGACAGCAGTGAGGCCCTGAGCTCTGCTGTGGTGAGACAGCAGTGAGGCCCTGAGCTCTGCTGTGGTGAGATAGCAGTGAGGCCCTGAGCTCTGCTGTGGTGAGACAGCAGTGAGGCCCTGAGCTCTGCTGTGGTGAGACAGCAGTGAGTGTGCTCTGTGAGCTCTGCTGTGGTGAGACAGCAGTGAGTGGGCTCTGTGAGCTCTGCTGTGGTGAGACAGCAGAGAGTGGGCTCCCTGAGCTCTGCTGTGGTAAGACAGCAGTGAGGCTCTGTGAGCTCTGCTGTGGTGAGAGCAGTGAGTGGGCTTTGTGAGCTCTGCTGTGGCGAGACAGCAGTGAGTGGGCCCTGTGAGCTCTGCTGTGGTGAGACAGCAGTGAGGGGGCTCTGTGAGCTCTGCTATGATGAGACAGCAGTGAGTGGGCTCTGTGAGCTCTGCTGTGGTGAGACAGCAGTGAGTGGGCTCTGTGAGCTCTGCTGTGATGAGACAGCAGTGAGTCGGCTCTGTGAGCTCTTCTGTGGTGAGAGCAGTGAGTGGGCTCTGACCTCTGCTGTGGTGAGACAGCAGTGAGGCTCTGAGCTCTGCTGTGGCGAGACAGCAGTGAGGCTCTGTGAGCTCTGCTGTGGTGAGACAGCAGTGAGGCTCTGTGAGCTCTGCTGTGGTGAGACAGCAGTGAGGCTCTGAGCTCTGCTGTGATGAGACAGCAGTGAGTGGGCTCTGTGAGCTCTGCTGTGGTGAGACAGCAGTGAGACTCTGAGCTCTGCTGTGGTGAGACAGCAGTGAGTCGGCTCTGAGCTCTGCTGTGATGAGACAGCAGTGAGTGGGCTCTGTGAGCTCTGCTGTGGTGAGACAGCAGTGAGACTCTGAGCTCTGCTGTGGTGAGACAGCAGTGAGGCTCTGTGAGCTCTGCTGTGGTGAGAGCAGTGAGTGGGCTCTGAGCTCTGCTGTGATGAGACAGCAGTGAGTGGGCTCTGTGAGCTCTGCTGTGGTGAGACAGCAGTGAGTCGGCTCTGTGAGCTCTGCTGTGGTGAGACAGCAGTGAGACTCTGAGCTCTGCTGTGGTGAGACAGCAGTGAGTCGGCTCTGTGAGCTCTGCTGTGGCGAGACAGCAGTGAGGCTCTGTGAGCTCTGCTGTGGTGAGACAGCAGTGAGTGGGCTCTGAGCTCTGCTGTGGTGAGACAGCAGTGAGTGGGCTCTGTGAGCTCTGCTGTGGTGAGACAGAAGCGAGGCTCTGAGCTCTGCTGTGGTGAGACAGCAGTGAGGCTCTGAGCTCTGCTGTGGTGAGACAGCAGTGAGGCTCTGAGCTCTGCTGTGGTGAGACAGCAGTGAGTGGGCTCTGTGAGCTCTGCTGTGGTGAGACAGAATTGAGGCTCTGAGCTCTGCTGTGGTGAGACAGCAGTGAGGCTCTGAGCTCTGCTGTGGTGAACAGCAGTGAGTGGGCTCTGTGAGCTCTGCTGTGGTGAGACAGAAGTGAGGCTCTGAGCTCTGCTGTGGTGAGACAGCAGTAAGGCTCTGAGCTCTGCTGTGGTGAGACAGCAGTGAGTGGGCTCTGTGAGCTCTGCTGTGGTAAGACAGCAGTGAGGCTCTGAGCTCTGCTGTGGTGAGACAGCAGTGAGTTGGCTCTGTGAGCTCTGCTGTGGTGAGACAGCAGTGAGTGGGCTCTGTGAGCTCTGCTGTGGTAAGACAGCAGTGAGGCTCTGAGTTCTGCTGTGGTGAGACAGCAGTGAGTCTGCTCTGTGAGCTCTGCTGTGGTGAGACAGCAGTGAGTGGGCTCTGTGAGCTATGCTGTGGTGAGACAGCAGTGAGTCTCTGAGCTCTGCTGTGGTGAGACAGCAGTGAGTGGGCTCTGTGAGCTCTGCTGTGGTGAGACAGCAGTGAGGCTCTGAGCTCTGCTGTGGTGAGACAGCAGTGAAGCTCTGTGAGCTCTGCTGTGGTTAGACAGCAGTGAGTGGGCTCTGTGAGCTCTGCTGTGGTGAGACAGCAGTGAGGCTCTGAGCTCTGCTGTGGTGAGACAGCAGTGAAGCTCTGTGAGCTCTGCTGTGGTGAGACAGCAGTGAGTGGGCTCTGTGAGTTCTGCTGTGGTGAGACAGCAGTGAGGCTCTGAGCTCTGCTGTGGTGAGACAGCAGTGAGGCTCTGAGCTCTGCTGTGGTGAGACAGCAGTGAGGCTCTGAGCTCTGCTGTGGTGAGACAGCAGTGAGGCCCTGAGCTCTGCTGTGGTGAGATAGCAGTGAGGCCCTGAGCTCTGCTGTGGTGAGACAGCAGTGAGACCCTGAGCTCTGCTGTGGTGAGACAGCATTGAGTGGGCTCTGTGAGCTCTGCTGTGGTGAGACAGCATTGAGTGGGCTCTGTGAGCTCTGCTGTGGTGAGACAGCAGAGAGCGGGCTCCCTGAGCTCTGCTGTGGCAAGACAGCAGTGAGGATCTGAGCTCTGCTGTGGTGAGACAGCAGTGAGGCTCTGTGAGCTCTGCTGTGGTGAGAGCAGTGAGTGGGCTTTGTGAGCTCTGCTGTGGTGAGACAGCAGTGAGTGGGCTCTGTGAGCTCTGCTGTGGTGAGACAGCAGTGAGTGGGCTCTGTGAGCTCTGCTTTGATGAGACAGCAGTGAGTGGGCTCTGTGAGCTCTGCTGTGGTGAGACAGCAGTGAGTGGGCTCTGTGAGCTCTGCTGTGATGAGACAGCAGTGAGTCGGCTATGTGAGCTCTGCTGTGGTGAGAGCAGTGAGTGGGCTCTGAGCTCTGCTGTGGTGAGACAGCAGTGAGGCTCTGAGCTCTGCTGTGGTGAGAGAGCAGTGAGACTCTGAGCTCTGCTGTGGTGAGCCAGCAGTGAGGCTCTGTGAGCTCTGCTGTGATGAGACAGCAGTGAGTGGGCTCTGTGAGCTCTGCTGTGGTGAGAGAGCAGTGAGTGGACTCTGTGAGCTCTGCTGTGGTGAGACAGCAGTGAGGCTCTGAGCTCTGCTGTGGTGAGACAGCAGTGAGGCTCTGAGCTCAGCTGTGGTGAGACAGCAGTGAGGCCCTGAGCTCTGCTGTGGTGAGACAGCAGTGAGTCTGCTCTGTGAGCTCTGCTGTGGTGAGACAGCAGTGAGTGGGCTCTGTGAGCTATGCTGTGGTGAGACAGCAGTGAGTCTCTGAGCTCTGCTGTGGTGAGACAGCAGTGAGTGGGCTCTGTGAGCTCTGCTGTGGTGAGACAGCAGTGAGTGGGCTCTGTGAGCTCTGCTGTGGTGAGACAGCAGTGAGGCTCTGAGCTCTGCTGTGGTGAGACAGCAGTGAAGCTCTGTGAGCTCTGCTGTGGTGAGACAGCAGTGAGTGGGCTCTGTGAGTTCTGCTGTGGTGAGACAGCAGTGAGGCTCTGAGCTCTGCTGTGGTGAGACAGCAGTGAGGCTCTGAGCTCTGCTGTGGTGAGACAGCAGTGAGGCTCTGAGCTCTGCTGTGGTGAGACAGCAGTGAGGCCCTGAGCTCTGCTGTGGTGAGATAGCAGTGAGGCCCTGAGCTCTGCTGTGGTGAGACAGCAGTGAGACCCTGAGCTCTGCTGTGGTGAGACAGCATTGAGTGGGCTCTGTGAGCTCTGCTGTGGTGAGACAGCATTGAGTGGGCTCTGTGAGCTCTGCTGTGGTGAGACAGCAGAGAGCGGGCTCCCTGAGCTCTGCTGTGGCAAGACAGCAGTGAGGATCTGAGCTCTGCTGTGGTGAGACAGCAGTGAGGCTCTGTGAGCTCTGCTGTGGTGAGAGCAGTGAGTGGGCTTTGTGAGCTCTGCTGTGGTGAGACAGCAGTGAGTGGGCTCTGTGAGCTCTGCTGTGGTGAGACAGCAGTGAGTGGGCTCTGTGAGCTCTGCTTTGATGAGACAGCAGTGAGGGGGCTCTGTGAGCTCTGCTGTGGTGAGACAGCAGTGAGTGGGCTCTGTGAGCTCTGCTGTGAGGAGACAGCAGTGAGTCGGCTATGTGAGCTCTGCTGTGGTGAGAGCAGTGAGTGGGCTCTGAGCTCTGCTGTGGTGAGACAGCAGTGAGGCTCTGAGCTCTGCTGTGGTGAGAGAGCAGTGAGACTCTGAGCTCTGCTGTGGTGAGACAGTAGTGAGGCTCTGTGAGCTCTGCTGTGATGAGACAGCAGTGAGTGGGCTCTGTGAGCTCTGCTGTGGTGAGAGAGCAGTGAGTGGGCTCTGTGAGCTCTGCTGTGGTGAGACAGCAGTGAGGCTCTGAGCTCTGCTGTGGTGAGACAGCAGTGAGGCTCTGAGCTCAGCTGTGGTGAGACAGCAGTGAGGCCCTGAGCTCTGCTGTGGTGAGACAGCAGTGAGTGGGCTCTGTGAGCTCTGCTGTGGAGAGACAGCGGTGGGTGGGCTCTGTGAGCTCTGCTGTGGTGAGACAGCAGTGAAGCTCTGTGAGCTCTGCTGTGGTGAGACAGCAGTGAGGCTCTGTGAGCTCTGCTGTGGTGAGAGCAGTGAGTTTGCTTTGTGAGCTCTGCTGTGGTGAGACAGCAGTGAGTGGGCTCTGTGAGCTCTGCTGTGGTGAGACAGCAGTGAGTGGGCTCTGTGAGCTCTGCTTTGATGAGACAGCAGTGAGTGGGCTCTGTGAGCTCTGCTGTGGTGAGACAGCAGTAAGTGGGCTCTGTGAGCTCTGCTTTGCTGAGACAGCAGTGAGTCGGCTATGTGAGCTCTGCTGTGGTGAGAGCAGTGAGTGGGCTCTGAGCTCTGCTGTGGTGAGACAGCAGTGAGGCTCTGAGCTCTGCTGTGGTGAGAGAGCAGTGAGACTCTGAGCTCTGCTGTGGTGAGACAGCAGTGAGGCTCTGTGAGCTCTGCTGTGATGAGACAGCAGTGAGTGGGCTCTGTGAGCTCTGCTGTGGTGAGAGAGCAGTGAGTGGACTCTGTGAGCTCTGCTGTGGTGAGACAGCAGTGAGGCTCTGAGCTCTGCTGTGGTGAGACAGCAGTGAGGCTCTGAGCTCAGCTGTGGTGAGACAGCAGTGAGGCCCTGAGCTCAGCTGTGGTGAGACAGCAGTGAGGCCCTGAGCTCTGCTGTGGTGAGACAGCAGTGAGTCTGCTCTGTGAGCTCTGCTGTGGTGAGACAGCAGTGAGTGGGCTCTGTGAGCTATGCTGTGGTGAGACAGCAGTGAGTCTCTGAGCTCTGCTGTGGTGAGACAGCAGTGAGTGGGCTCTGTGAGCTCTGCTGTGGTGAGACAGCAGTGAGTGGGCTCTGTGAGCTCTGCTGTGGTGAGACAGCAGTGAGGCTCTGAGCTCTGCTGTGGTGAGACAGCAGTGAAGCTCTGTGAGCTCTGCTGTGGCGAGACAGCAGTGAGTGGGCTCTGTGAGTTCTGCTGTGGTGAGACAGCAGTGAGGCTCTGAGATCTGCTGTGGTGAGACAGCAGTGAGGCTCTGAGCTCTGCTGTGGTGAGACAGCAGTGAGGCTCTGAGCTCTGCTGTGGTGAGACAGCAGTGAGGCCCTGAGCTCTGCTGTGGTGAGATAGCAGTGAGGCCCTGAGCTCTGCTGTGGTGAGACAGCAGTGAGACCCTGAGCTCTGCTGTGGTGAGACAGCATTGAGTGGGCTCTGTGAGCTCTGCTGTGGTGAGACAGCATTGAGTGGGCTCTGTGAGCTCTGCTGTGGTGAGACAGCAGAGAGCGGGCTCCCTGAGCTCTGTGGTGGCAAGACAGCAGTGAGGATCTGAGCTCTGCTGTGGTGAGACAGCAGTGAGGCTCTGTGAGCTCTGCTGTGGTGAGAGCAGTGAGTGGGCTTTGTGAGCTCTGCTGTGGTGAGACAGCAGTGAGTGGGCTCTGTGAGCTCTGCTGTGGTGAGACAGCAGTGAGTGGGCTCTGTGAGCTCTGCTTTGATGAGACAGCAGTGAGTGGGCTCTGTGAGCTCTGCTGTGGTGAGACAGCAGTGAGTGGGCTCTGTGAGCTCTGCTGTGATGAGACAGCAGTGAGTCTGCTATGTGAGCTCTGCTGTGGTGAGAGCAGTGAGTGGGCTCTGAGCTCTGCTGTGGTGAGACAGCAGTGAGGCTCTGAGCTCTGCTGTGGTGAGAGAGCAGTGAGACTCTGAGCTCTGCTGTGGTGAGACAGCAGTGAGGCTCTGTGAGCTCTGCTGTGATGAGACAGCAGTGAGTGGGCTCTGTGAGCTCTGCTGTGGTGAGAGAGCAGTGAGTGGACTCTGTGAGCTCTGCTGTGGTGAGACAGCAGTGAGGCTCTGAGCTCTGCTGTGGTGAGACAGCAGTGAGGCTCTGAGCTCAGCTGTGGTGAGACAGCAGTGAGGCCCTGAGCTCTGCTGTGGTGAGACAGCAGTGAGTGGGCTCTGTGAGCTCTGCTGTGGTGAGACAGCAGTGAGTGGGCTCTGTGAGCTCTGCTGTGGTGAGACAGCAGTGAGTGGGCTCTGTGAGCTCTGCTGTGGGGAGACAGCAGAGAGTGGGCTCCCTGAGCTCTGCTGTGGTGAGACAGCAGTGAGTGGGCTCTGTGAGCTCTGCTGTGGTGAGACAGCAGTGAGTGGGCTCTGAGCTCTGCTGTGGTGAGACAGCAGTGAGTGGGCTCTGTGAGCTCTGCTGTGATGTGACAGCAGTGAGTCGGCTCTGTGAGCTCTGCTGTGGTGAGACAGCAGTGAGGCTCTGAGCTCTGCTGTGGTGAGACAGCAGTGAGGCTCTGAGCTCTGCTGTGGTGAGACAGCAGTGAGTGGGCGCTGTGAGCTCTGCTGTGGTGAGACAGCAGTGAGGCTCTGAGCTCTACTGTGATGAGACAGCAGTGAGTGGGCTCTGAGCTCTGCTGTGGAGAGACAGCAGTGAGGCTGTGAGCTCTACTGTGGTGAGACAGCAGTGAGTTGGCTCTGTGAGCTCTGCTGTGGTGAGACAGCAGTGAGGCTCTGAGCTCTGCTGTGGTGAGACAGCAGTGAGGCTCTGAGCTCTGCTGTGATGAGACAGCAGTGAGTGGGCTCTGTGAGCTCTGCTGTGGTGAGACAGCAGTGAGGCTCTGAGCTCTGCTGTGGTGAGACAGCAGTGAATCAGCTCTGTGAGCTCTGCTGTGGTGAGACAGCAGTGAGGCTCTGAGCTCTGCTGTGGTGAGAGCAGTGCGTGGGCTCTGTGAGCTCTGCTGTGGTGAGACAGCAGTGAGTGGGCTCTGTGAGCACTGCTGTGGTGAGACAGCAGTGAAGCTCTGTGAGCTCTGCTGTGGTGAGACAGCAGTGAGTGGGCTCTGTGAGCTCTGCTGTGGTGAGACAGCAGTGAAGCTCTGTGAGCTCTGCTGTGGTGAAGCAGCAGTGAGTGGGCTCTGTGAGCTCTGCTGTGGTGAGACAGCGGTGAGTGGGCTCTGTGAGCTCTGCTGTGGTGAGACAGCAGTGAGTGGGCTCTGTGAGCTCTGCTGTGGTGAGACAGCAGTGAGTGGGCTCTGAGCTCTGCTGTGATGAGACAGCAGTGAGTCGGCTCTGTGAGCTCTGCTGTGATGAGACAGCAGTGAGGCTCTGAGCTCTGCTGTGGTGAGACAGCAGTGAGTGGGCTCTGTGAGCTCTGATGTCGTGAGACAGCAGTGAGTGGGCTCTGTGAGCTCTGCTGTGATGAGACAGCAGTGAGTCGGCTCTGTGAGCTCTGCTGTGGTGAGACAGCAGTGAGTGGGCTCTGAGCTCTGCTGTGGTGAAACAGCAGTGAGTGAGCTCTGTGAGCTCTGCTGTGGTGAGACAGCAGTGAGGCCCTGAGCTCTGCTGTGGTGAGACCGCAGTGAGGCCCTGAGCTCTGCTGTGGTGAGACAGCAGTGAGTGGGCTGTGTGAGCTCTGCTGTGATGAGACAGCAGTGAGTCGGCTATGTGAGCTCTGCTGTGGTGAGAGCAGTGAGTGGGCTCTGAGCTCTGCTGTGGTGAGACAGCAGTGAGGCTCTGAGCTCTGCTGTGGTGAGAGAGCAGTGAGACTCTGAGCTCTGCTGTGGTGAGACAGCAGTGAGGCTCTGTGAGCTCTGCTGTGATGAGACAGCAGTGAGTGGGCTCTGTGAGCTCTGCTGTGGTGAGAGAGCAGTGAGTGGACTCTGTGAGCTCTGCTGTGGTGAGACAGCAGTGAGGCTCTGAGCTCTGCTGTGGTGAGACAGCAGTGAGGCTCTGAGCTCAGCTGTGGTGAGACAGCAGTGAGGCCCTGAGCTCTGCTGTGGTGAGACAGCAGTGAGTGGGCTCTGTGAGCTCTGCTGTGGAGAGACAGCGGTAGGTGGGCTCTGTGAGCTCTGCTGTGGTGAGACAGCAGTGAAGCTCTGTGAGCTCTGCTGTGGTGAGACAGCAGTGAGGCTCTGTGAGCTCTGCTGTGGTGAGAGCAGTGAGTGGGCTTTGTGAGCTCTGCTGTGGTGAGACAGCAGTGAGTGGGCTCTGTGAGCTCTGCTGTGGTGAGACAGCAGTAAGTGGGCTCTGTGAGCTCTGCTTTGATGAGACAGCAGTGAGTGGGCTCTGTGAGCTCTGCTGTGGTGAGACAGCAGTGAGTGGGCTCTGTGAGCTCTGCTGTGATGAGACAGCAGTGAGTCGGCTATGTGAGCTCTGCTGTGGTGAGAGCAGTGAGTGGGCTCTGAGCTCTGCTGTGGTGAGACAGCAGTGAGGCTCTGAGCTCTGCTGTGGTGAGAGAGCAGTGAGACTCTGAGCTCTGCTGTGGTGAGACAGCAGTGAGGCTCTGTGAGCTCTGCTGTGATGAGACAGCAGTGAGTGGGCTCTGTGAGCTCTGCTGTGGTGAGAGAGCAGTGAGTGGACTCTGTGAGCTCTGCTGTGGTGAGACAGCAGTGAGGCTCTGAGCTCTGCTGTGGTGAGACAGCAGTGAGGCTCTGAGCTCAGCTGTGGTGAGACAGCAGTGAGGCCCTGAGCTCTGCTGTGGTGAGACAGCAGTGAGTCTGCTCTGTGAGCTCTGCTGTGGTGAGACAGCAGTGAGTGGGCTCTGTGAGCTATGCTGTGGTGAGACAGCAGTGAGTCTCTGAGCTCTGCTGTGGTGAGACAGCAGTGAGTGGGCTCTGTGAGCTCTGCTGTGGTGAGACAGCAGTGAGTGGGCTCTGTGAGCTCTGCTGTGGTGAGACAGCAGTGAGGCTCTGAGCTCTGCTGTGGTGAGACAGCAGTGAAGCTCTGTGAGCTCTGCTGTGGTGAGACAGCAGTGAGTGGGCTCTGTGAGTTCTGCTGTGGTGAGACAGCAGTGAGGCTCTGAGCTCTGCTGTGGTGAGACAGCAGTGAGGCTCTGAGCTCTGCTGTGGTGAGACAGCAGTGAGGCTCTGAGCTCTGCTGTGGTGAGACAGCAGTGAGGCCCTGAGCTCTGCTGTGGTGAGATAGCAGTGAGGCCCTGAGCTCTGCTGTGGTGAGACAGCAGTGAGACCCTGAGCTCTGCTGTGGTGAGACAGCATTGAGTAGGCTCTGTGAGCTCTGCTGTGGTGAGACAGCATTGAGTGGTGTGAGAAGTTGGCCTGGTATATAATGCTCACTAATTCTAGTGATCACTTTGTACCATGCCAAGCAACCCTTATGATGATGGTTGTAATTCAACCTTGTAGACCAGTTATCCTAGTGGTAACGTGGACAAAGCAGTCTTAGGCTAAACTCTGAAAGGCATGTGAAGCCAGCTGTTATACCATATACAACCCCCTTGAATACCAAATGAAAGGGACACCACACAGATATATATTGAAAATATATATTGATTTATTAACTATAAAAATCCTCTGGACTCTTTATGAGCACAGAAGCACAAGCGTTAAATCACAAGACAGTTTAAAATACACAAAAGTTGCACAATATGGATGAGCCCTAGGGGCCACCTAAACCATATACTAAATAAGTGGTATAAGGGATACCAGGAGGAAAGTGAAGAGGCCTAGGGCCTTGGGAATCGCTGGAGCTATTCGAGACTGGAGTTAGCTAAGTCGGGAAAGGCCCACGGGACTCGGGTGCAGTGTCCAAAGTGCACGCACTTCTCAATACAAAGTCTATGGTGCGTAAAAAGCACAAAGTTAGAAAGTTAGGAACCTTCCGAGTGACCTACGGAGCTGAAACTTAAAACACAGGCCCTTGGGATGTGTACCAGTGCAGGAGCACCGGCGGAGCTGAGTTACCTCACCCACAGGAAGCGGGTGCACAGGGTCGAAGATGTGTCGGGTTTCGTCACGCTGGTCGATGGTGCTTGGAGCAGGAGATGCTGCAGGCGGCTCGATGAGAAGAGTTCCGGTGGATCCAAGGGTGGATCTGTAGATGTGAAGACCTGAAAGCAGAGGGGACAGTGTTCAAAGTCACTAGCCAGTGACTGCCGTGGAACCAGAGTGGAACCAGGTGAGGTCGGGTGCAAACAGGCGTTGTCGGGTAGCTTCTTTCAGCAGCCACGTGGATACCCGGGGTCGAGGACGTCCAGGAGTCGGTCACGAGCTGTCCCACGTAGGCTTCTCGCTGTTGGCGGTGTCGGCGACCTGATCGGAGCAAACAGGCCTTGGCAAATGCAAGCCACGCAGAAGTTGAAAGATGCTGTTCACTCGGACCAGCAAGGTCAGAGCGGGTGCTCCTTTTCACAGGAGCTTGGGTAGGTCTGGAGCAACCAGACCTGCTGTTTAAATCTTCGGGTTCGTCGCCAAGATGGCCGCTGGCCGCGTGGCTAGTGGCCGGGATGGCGCGTCGAGTGGCACAATGCAAAAGGGCCCCACGCAGATCGTGGAGATGCTGGAGGGCTGATCTTCGGTGCAAGGGCTGCTCGGTGGTGGGGGTTCTCAATCCCCAAAGCACAACGTCGAGGATGCCTCAGAAGCTGCGCAGTCAGCTTTTCGGGTGTCTTTCAAGAGGTCCGGTCCCACGTCACTCGGTGCCTCCACGGGTCCCTTCTTTGCAGGGACTGTGGATCGGGCTCTGAGAGGTCTGGGAATCTGGTTCTTGTCGGGCTCTGGGCTCGGGCTCCGGCGGGAGGCGGCGGCAAAGCAGACGTCGAGTTGCTGGTTGGTACCTGTGTTCACAGGGTGGTCACTCCTTGGCCACAAGGGAGATTCTTCTTCAGTCTTCTGTGCAGCAGAATGTCGAAGTCCAGTCTTCTTCTTAGTTTTAAGTTGATTTCGGGATGATCTGCTGTGCAATGGCACTGCTCCCCCTCTTATTCCAATCTAGGGGGTGGATCACCTACTAGGTCCCTCCTCTGGGAGGAACCAGGAAGGGGGGCGGTTACACCCCCTTTCCTTTGTCCAGCTCCGCGCCAGGACTGGGGCTGGAAGGCCCCAGAACCGGTTTGGGCTGGCCTATGCACGGGGACACCTTGTGTGCCCCGGGCATGTCTGATTCTATTCAGCCCTGTCCTACCCAATACACAAAATCCTGTCTGGGGTGGTGCTCGCACCTCCCAAGGCAGGAAACCCTTTGTCCAGGCCACCATCTGCCGAGTTTCGGTCAGCAGCAGGAGGCCAGACTTGTGTCTGTGGTGGCAGCGTCCATTTTGTGAAGCTGAGGCTCTGTTTAACTTTAACCGGGGTTAAGGCTACACACATGTCGTGTCCCTCTAGAAGGGTGGAATGCTATCCCCGTCGCCAGAATTGGCGAGGGGATAGTATTCCAATTCGTATGACACCTTACTCGACATGTTTTGATAAAGCCAAACCAAAGATAGCATTTAACCGCGAGGATTATAATGCACTTAAGAGTATATGGTATGGCAATATCCCGGAACAGCTTAGGGAGTTGTTCCCGATCGCTGCAGATAGGCTCAGCTCATGCTAGAGCACCATCTCACATATTTCCAAGCACTCTGCCTCCAGGATTGATGAGGCCTTCCATAGGAGTGGCTGATAGGAACGTATGTGTCCAGTTTAGGGTTAGGCACAGGCATACTGTACCTAAGTAAGAGGTGGTTACACCGACTTACCCCAGCTGAGTGATCAGCCAGTTGTGTCAATTATGGAGGCCAGGCCAGGGGTGGCACAATACGTGCTGCAGCCCCTGGTAGGCCTTGGATACACCTATGCCCTGGGCACCTAGGGTGCACTATTACAGGGGCTCATAAGATGAACCAGTTCCAATTCGTAATGCACCTAGAGTGCATTGGCAGTAATTTAGAGAGAGAACAGCAGGCTGTGGGTCTGATTAGCAGGCCCACAGCCACATTAAGTCAGAAACCAGTGAAGCAAAAAAGCAAAAATTTGGGGTGACCATAGGATAGCAGACCCTACTCTCCTACATAACCCCCCCCCAAACGCAGGGACATTAGACTAACCTTGACCAGTTGTGTCTTCATGTTCTAAGTGGAAGTACCTGGAGAGACCATCTGCGTTGCCATGGTCAGTCCCTGGGCGGTGCTCCACTGTAAAGTCCATCCCCTGTAGGGAAATGGACCACCTGAGTAGTTTGGGGTTTTCACCCTTCATCTGATTAAGCCATAGGAGGGGCTTATGGTCGGTCTGAATCTTGAAGTGAGTGCCAAATAAGTATGGTCTCAACTTCTTCAGGGCCCACACCACAGCAAAGGCCTCCCTCTCTATAGCTGACCAACGTTTCTCTCTGGGGGTCAGCCTTCTGCTAATGAAAGCAATGGGCTGGTCCTGGCCATCTACATTAAGCTGTGAAAGCACTGCTCCCACTCCCAACTCAGAAGCATCTGTTTGGACAATGAACTCTCTTGAGTAGTCAGGACTCTTCAGGATAGGTGCAGAGCACATGGCCTTCTTCAGGTCATCAAATGCCTTTTGACAGATTTCTGTCCACTGAACCTTTTTGGGCATCTTCTTGGATGTCAGATCATTAAGAGGAGTCACAATGGACCCATAGTTCTTAACAAACTTCCTGTAGTACCCAGTCAGGCCCAAGAAAGCTCTGACCTGAGTCTGGGTAGTTGGAGGGGACCAGTCCTTGATGGTCTGGATCTTACTCTCCAGTGGTTGAACTTGGCCTCCACCTACAAGGTGGCCCAGGTATACAACCTTGCTCTGCCCTATCTGGCACTTTGTTGCCTTGATAGTGAGGCCTGCCTTCTGCAGAGCCTCAAGCACTTCCTTCAGGTGGATCAGGTGATCCTCCCAGGTGGAGCTAAAGACAGCAATATCGTCCAGATAAGCTGCACAAAAGTCATCCAACCCAGTGAGGACTTGGTTCACCAACCTTTGGAAGGTGGCAGGTGCATTTTTCAAACCAAAGGGCATCACCACAAACTGATAATGCCCACTAGGGGTAGAAAATGCTGTCTTGGCTTTAGACTCCTCAGCTAACCTGATTTGCCAGTAGCCAGCTGTTAAGTCAAATGTGCTCAAATATTTGGCAGAAGCCAACTTGTCAATGAGCTCATCTGCCCTTGGAATAGGGTGTGCATCTGTCCTGGTGACAGCATTGAGTCCTCTGTAATCCACACAGAACCTCATCTCTCTCTTGCCATCTTTGGTGTGAGGTTTGGGGACCAGAACCACTGGGCTAGCCCAGGGGCTCTCTGAAGGCTCAATGACACCTAATTCCAGCATCTTTTGCACCTCAGTCTTTATACAGTCCCTGACGTGGTCAGGTTGCCTGTAAATCTTGCTCTTTACAGGAAGACTGTCACCAGTGTCCACCACATGGGTACACCAGTTAGTCTGACTGGGGGTCAAGGAGAACATATGCCTGTATGCCTGTAGAACTTGTCTGCAGTCATGTTGCTGATGTTCAGTGAGGCTGCCACCTAAGGCCACACCATCAACTGAGCCATCCTCAGGGTTCTGAGTGAGCAGGTCTGGGAGAGGGTCACTCTCTTCCTCCTGTCCCTCATCTGTAGCCATGAGCAAGCCCATGTCTGCCCTGCTGACATATGCCTTCAATCTGTTCACATGGAGCACCCTGTGGGGGCTCCTGGGAGTTCCTAGGTCCACCAAGTAGGTAACCTCTCCCTTCTTTTCCAGAATTGTATGGGGTCCAGACCATTTGTCTTGGAGTGCTGCTGGGGCCACTGGCTCCAACACCCATACCTTCTGTCCAGGCTGAAATTCAACAAGGACAGCCTTTTGGTCATGCCAAGCTTTTTGTAATTCTTGGCTAGCCTCAAGGTTTTTGGATGCCTTTTCCATGTACTCTGCCATCCTGGAGCGGAGACCAAGTACATAGTCCACTATGTCCTGTTTAGGCTTTTTGAGAGGTAACTCCCATCCTTCCTTCACAAGACACAGGGGTCCTCTTACAGGGTGCCCAAACAACAATTCAAAGGGGCTGAAGCCAACCCCCTTTTGAGGGACCTCTCTGTAAGCGAACAAAAGGCAGGGCAGAAGGATGTCCCATCTTCGCCTGAGCTTTTCAGGTAATCCTTTAATCATGCCCTTTAGGGTCTTGTTAAATCTCTCAACAAGCCCATTGCATTGTGGGTGATAAGGAGTGGTGAACTTGTAGTTTACACCACATTCCTTCCACATAGCTGTCAAATATCCAGACATGAAGTTGGTACCTCTATCTGATATTACCTCCTTAGGAAACCCCACTCTGGAGAAAACTCCAAGTAAGGCCCTGGCCACAACAGGAGCTGTTGTGGTCCTAAGGGGAATTGCCTCTGGGTACCTGGTGGCATGATCCACTACCACCAGTATGAATCTGTGCCCAGATGCTGTAGGGGGATCCATTGGTCCAACAATATCAATCCCCACTCTTTCAAAGGGAACCCCCACCACCGGTAGTGGGATCAGGGGGGCCTTTGTTGTTCCACCTGCTTTACCACTGGCTTGGCAGGTTTCACAGGAGCGACAAAACTCCTTGGTGTCTTCAGACATGTGAGGCCAGTGAAAGTGAGGGACAAGCCTGTCCCAAGTCTTGTTCTGGCCTAGGTGTCCTGCTAAAGGAATATCATGAGCCAAGGTGAGTAGGAAGCCCCTAAATTGCAGAGGTATAACCAACCTCCTGGTAGCACCAGGCTTGGGGTCTCTAGCCTCTGAATAAAGGAGTCCATCGTCCCAATATACTTTATGGGCACCTTGAGCATTCCCAGCAGCCTCAGCAGCAGCCTGCTGTCTGAGGGGTTCAAGAGAAGGACAGGTTAACTGAGCCTGCCCCAAGTCTGCCCTAGAAGGTCCCCCTGTCCCCAGAAACTCAACCTGATCAGGTTCAAGTTCTTCAGGGACAGTTCCTTCAGGGGTCTCAAGATCAGTTTCCTGTGAAGCCTGATCCTCACTTGTAGGCAGTTGGGAAGGCGCAGCCTTAACCCTCCTGTTCTTCTTCTTGGGAGGTACTTGGTCCATTGTTCCAGGATCCAAGACCTGAGGTTCAGAGAGGCACTTTTTGGCCTGTGACCTGGTCACAGCAAGGACATGTGATGATATCCCTAACATCTCTGCATGAGTCCTGTACTCAACTTCTGACCATAGAGAGTTCTCCAGGTCATTGCCCAACAAACATTCTACTGGGAGATCAGCACTAACCACAACTTTCTTCAGGCCAGTTACCCCTCCCCAGGAAAAGTTAACAAGTGCCACACTATGTGTAGTAGTGACATTGCTGGCATTGGTCACCAGGTAATCATCGCCTGGCATGTATTGTCCAGGGTCCACAAAGTTAGGTGTCACCATAGTGACACTGGCACATGTGTCCCTGTAAGCTTGAGCCACTTTGTTGTTAATCAAAGGTGTCTGTCTGTATTTGCCCAGGTTACTGGGACTTATGTCAGGGGTCAAATCTATGTCCCCTTCACAAACCAGAACAGCCTGTGTAAGAGTTCTGACTAGGTCAGAATCTCCTTCAGTTCCCAAAGTGATTCCCACTAAACCCTTGGCTTGAGGACCAGCACTGCTAACTGTACTAGTGGGTGCAGGTGCCTTAGGGGCTGCAGTGCTGGGGGCTCCACCCTTTTTACACTCACTTGTCCAGTGAGAGGTGTTCTTACAAGTTTTACACCAGGGTTTCTTCTGACCTTCTTTCTTCTTCTTCTTGGAAGTTTGGGACCCACCCTCTGTCTCAGTTTGGGGCCCTGTTGAAGACTTCTGGTCTTTAGCTTTCTGCTCCCCACCCTTCTGGTCTGTTTTCTTCTGGTCACCACCCTGGTTCTGGTTCTGGTTCTTTTGCTTAACTCTGGTTCTTACCCATTTATCTGCCCTCTTTCCCAATTCTTGGGGAGAGGTCAAATCTGAGTCAACCAAATGTTGATGCAACTGCTGGTTCTGACAATTATTTAAAATTTGTTCTCTCATCAGCAAATTGTACAATCCTTCATAGTCTGTAACCTTGCTTCCCAGCAACCATCCCTCCAGAGCCTTAGTGGCACACTCAACAAATTCAGACCAGTCCTGAGTCTGTGTCTTCTGGGTATCTCTGAACATTAACCTGTACTGTTCAGTGGTTAAGCCTAACCCATCAATCAGAGCACTCTTCAGGACCAGGTAGTTTCTAGAATCCCCATCACTAACTGTGAGGAGTCTGTCTCGGCCTCTACCTTCAAAGGAGAGCCACAAGATTGCTGCCCACTGCTCCTGAGGGATCTGCTGTACTCTGCAGGCTCTCTCCATTGCAGTAATCCATTTATGGATGTCATCCCCAGCTTTGTAGGGGGGCACAATCTTACTCAGGTTTCTATTATCAAAAGACCTGTCTTTATCCTTGTGGATATTGCTGCCACCAGTGGGTTCTATTACCCCACTCTCTCTAGGCTGTCTTGCTCTAGCAAGTTTCTCCTTAGCCAGGGCAACCTCTAATTCTTGCCTCTGGATCCTAAGCTCAGCCTCTCTCATCTTGGCCTCATGTTCCCTTCTCTGAGGGCTAGTCATCTCCTTTCTGGAGTGACCATGAGAGCCTCTAGAGACATGGGAGGTATTGGATTCACCTGAGTGATGCCTCCTCCTCCTATGGCTCTGGTTAAGTCCACCTGAGGGTCTGAATGGGTTGTTACCTGATTCATTCCCAAGTTGACTTAAGTTAGCCTGGTTCAGTCTACTGACCAGCACCTGACTATCTCTGTCATCATCTGACTCACTGCTTTCCACCTCCTCCTCCTCTTCTTCTTCCTCTTCCTCTACATCTACTTGAGGAGCTCCAGTGGTGGAGGCTTCCTCATCTACTAGGATGATAGGGGTAGGGGTGTCTACAGTGTCATCCTCTGAAGGATGGCCTCCTTCAGCATCCCCTGTGGGGTTTGCCTTGGAGGGCTTTAGAGTCTCAGACTGGTCTAAGAGCTCTCTTAGGTGGTCTGTAGTAGGGGAAGGCCCTGTCTTCAGACCCCTTAAGACACAAAGCTGTCTTAGTTCCTTAAAAGGAAAAATAGCAAACTGGGATGGTGCCCTTGGAGGGTCACTCTCAACAGGAGTAAGTCCACTGGACCCCTCTGTTCCAGACATTGCTCTAGTGTGGGTGGATGTGTTGCAATCTACCTACACTGGTGTTTACCTACTAAACCTATCTAGTAGTTGTAGCTAGGGTGTGCTACTCCCTTTGCTCTACAACAACTAAGTTCAGTAGAACTTAAGTATACTAGTCTTGTTTTATATGTACCTAGCAGGTACCTGTATGATCTTTCAAATGATAATCTCAAAGATTGTAATGGTAAAACAACAGCAAGCTCAGATCCCAATCCGCTGCTCACCAATGTGAGAAGTTGGCCTGGTATATAATGCTCACTAATTCTAGTGATCACTTTGTACCATGCCAAGCAACCCTTATGATGATGGTTGTAATTCAACCTTGTAGACCAGTTATCCTAGTGGTAACGTGGACAAAGCAGTCTTAGGCTAAACTCTGAAAGGCATGTGAAGCCAGCTGTTATACCATATACAACCCCCTTGAATACCAAATGAAAGGGACACCACACAGATATATATTGAAAATATATATTGATTTATTAACTATAAAAATCCTCTGGACTCTTTATGAGCACAGAAGCACAAGCGTTAAATCACAAGACAGTTTAAAATACACAAAAGTTGCACAATATGGATGAGCCCTAGGGGCCACCTAAACCATATACTAAATAAGTGGTATAAGGGATACCAGGAGGAAAGTGAAGAGGCCTAGGGCCTTGGGAATCGCTGGAGCTATTCGAGACTGGAGTTAGCTAAGTCGGGAAAGGCCCACGGGACTCGGGTGCAGTGTCCAAAGTGCACGCACTTCTCAATACAAAGTCTATGGTGCGTAAAAAGCACAAAGTTAGAAAGTTAGGAACCTTCCGAGTGACCTACGGAGCTGAAACTTAAAACACAGGCCCTTGGGATGTGTACCAGTGCAGGAGCACCGGCGGAGCTGAGTTACCTCACCCACAGGAAGCGGGTGCACAGGGTCGAAGATGTGTCGGGTTTCGTCACGCTGGTCGATGGTGCTTGGAGCAGGAGATGCTGCAGGCGGCTCGATGAGAAGAGTTCCGGTGGATCCAAGGGTGGATCTGTAGATGTGAAGACCTGAAAGCAGAGGGGACAGTGTTCAAAGTCACTAGCCAGTGACTGCCGTGGAACCAGAGTGGAACCAGGTGAGGTCGGGTGCAAACAGGCGTTGTCGGGTAGCTTCTTTCAGCAGCCACGTGGATACCCGGGGTCGAGGACGTCCAGGAGTCGGTCACGAGCTGTCCCACGTAGGCTTCTCGCTGTTGGCGGTGTCGGCGACCTGATCGGAGCAAACAGGCCTTGGCAAATGCAAGCCACGCAGAAGTTGAAAGATGCTGTTCACTCGGACCAGCAAGGTCAGAGCGGGTGCTCCTTTTCACAGGAGCTTGGGTAGGTCTGGAGCAACCAGACCTGCTGTTTAAATCTTCGGGTTCGTCGCCAAGATGGCCGCTGGCCGCGTGGCTAGTGGCCGGGATGGCGCGTCGAGTGGCACAATGCAAAAGGGCCCCACGCAGATCGTGGAGATGCTGGAGGGCTGATCTTCGGTGCAAGGGCTGCTCGGTGGTGGGGGTTCTCAATCCCCAAAGCACAACGTCGAGGATGCCTCAGAAGCTGCGCAGTCAGCTTTTCGGGTGTCTTTCAAGAGGTCCGGTCCCACGTCACTCGGTGCCTCCACGGGTCCCTTCTTTGCAGGGACTGTGGATCGGGCTCTGAGAGGTCTGGGAATCTGGTTCTTGTCGGGCTCTGGGCTCGGGCTCCGGCGGGAGGCGGCGGCAAAGCAGACGTCGAGTTGCTGGTTGGTACCTGTGTTCACAGGGTGGTCACTCCTTGGCCACAAGGGAGATTCTTCTTCAGTCTTCTGTGCAGCAGAATGTCGAAGTCCAGTCTTCTTCTTAGTTTTAAGTTGATTTCGGGATGATCTGCTGTGCAATGGCACTGCTCCCCCTCTTATTCCAATCTAGGGGGTGGATCACCTACTAGGTCCCTCCTCTGGGAGGAACCAGGAAGGGGGGCGGTTACACCCCCTTTCCTTTGTCCAGCTCCGCGCCAGGACTGGGGCTGGAAGGCCCCAGAACCGGTTTGGGCTGGCCTATGCACGGGGACACCTTGTGTGCCCCGGGCATGTCTGATTCTATTCAGCCCTGTCCTACCCAATACACAAAATCCTGTCTGGGGTGGTGCTCGCACCTCCCAAGGCAGGAAACCCTTTGTCCAGGCCACCATCTGCCGAGTTTCGGTCAGCAGCAGGAGGCCAGACTTGTGTCTGTGGTGGCAGCGTCCATTTTGTGAAGCTGAGGCTCTGTTTAACTTTAACCGGGGTTAAGGCTACACACATGTCGTGTCCCTCTAGAAGGGTGGAATGCTATCCCCGTCGCCAGAATTGGCGAGGGGATAGTATTCCAATTCGTATGACACCTTACTCGACATGTTTTGATAAAGCCAAACCAAAGATAGCATTTAACCGCGAGGATTATAATGCACTTAAGAGTATATGGTATGGCAATATCCCGGAACAGCTTAGGGAGTTGTTCCCGATCGCTGCAGATAGGCTCAGCTCATGCTAGAGCACCATCTCACATATTTCCAAGCACTCTGCCTCCAGGATTGATGAGGCCTTCCATAGGAGTGGCTGATAGGAACGTATGTGTCCAGTTTAGGGTTAGGCACAGGCATACTGTACCTAAGTAAGAGGTGGTTACACCGACTTACCCCAGCTGAGTGATCAGCCAGTTGTGTCAATTATGGAGGCCAGGCCAGGGGTGGCACAATACGTGCTGCAGCCCCTGGTAGGCCTTGGATACACCTATGCCCTGGGCACCTAGGGTGCACTATTACAGGGGCTCATAAGATGAACCAGTTCCAATTCGTAATGCACCTAGAGTGCATTGGCAGTAATTTAGAGAGAGAACAGCAGGCTGTGGGTCTGATTAGCAGGCCCACAGCCACATTAAGTCAGAAACCAGTGAAGCAAAAAGCAAAAATTTGGGGTGACCATAGGATAGCAGACCCTACTCTCCTACAAGTGGGCTCTGTGAGCTCTGCTGTGGTGAGACAGCAGAGAGCGGGCTCCCTGAGCTCTGCTGTGGCAAGACAGCAGTGAGGATCTGAGCTCTGCTGTGGTGAGACAGCAGTGAGGCTCTGTGAGCTCTGCTGTGGTGAGAGCAGTGAGTGGGCTTTGTGAGCTCTGCTGTGGTGAGACAGCAGTGAGTGGGCTCTGTGAGCTCTGCTGTGGTGAGACAGCAGTGAGTGGGCTCTGTGAGCTCTGCTTTGATGAGACAGCAGTGAGTGGGCTCTGTGAGCTCTGCTGTGGTGAGACAGCAGTGAGTGGGCTCTGTGAGCTCTGCTGTGATGAGACAGCAGTGAGTCGGCTATGTGAGCTCTGCTGTGGTGAGAGCAGTGAGTGGGCTCTGAGCTCTGCTGTGGTGAGACAGCAGTGAGGCTCTGAGCTCTGCTGTGGTGAGAGAGCAGTGAGACTCTGAGCTCTGCTGTGGTGAGACAGCAGTGAGGCTCTGTGAGCTCTGCTGTGATGAGACAGCAGTGAGTGGGCACTGTGAGCTCTGCTGTGGTGAGAGAGCAGTGAGTGGACTCTGTGAGCTCTGCTGTGGTGAGACAGCAGTGAGGCTCTGAGCTCTGCTGTGGTGAGACAGCAGTGAGGCTCTGAGCTCAGCTGTGGTGAGACAGCAGTGAGGCCCTGAGCTCTGCTGTGGTGAGACAGCAGTGAGTGGGCTCTGTGAGCTCTGCTGTGGTGAGACAGCAGTGAGTGGGCTCTGTGAGCTCTGCTGTGGTGAGACAGCAGTGAGTGGGCTCTGTGAGCTCTGCTGTGGGGAGACAGCAGAGAGTGGGCTCCCTGAGCTCTGCTGTGGTGAGACAGCAGTGAGTGGGCTCTGTGAGCTCTGCTGTGGTGAGACAGCAGTGAGTGGGCTCTGAGCTCTGCTGTGGTGAGACAGCAGTGAGTGGGCTCTGTGAGCTTTGCTGTGATGTGACAGCAGTGAGTCGGCTCTGTGAGCTCTGCTGTGGTGAGACAGCAGTGAGGCTCTGAGCTCTGCTGTGGTGAGACAGCAGTGAGGCTCTGAGCTCTGCTGTGGTGAGACAGCAGTGAGTGGGCGCTGTGAGCTCTGCTGTGGTGAGACAGCAGTGAGGCTCTGAGCTCTACTGTGATGAGACAGCAGTGAGTGGGCTCTGAGCTCTGCTGTGGAGAGACAGCAGTGAGGCTGTGAGCTCTACTGTGGTGAGACAGCAGTGAGTTGGCTCTGTGAGCTCTGCTGTGGTGAGACAGCAGTGAGGCTCTGAGCTCTGCTGTGGTGAGACAGCAGTGAGGCTCTGAGCTCTGCTGTGATGGGACAGCAGTGAGTGGGCTCTGTGAGCTCTGCTGTGGTGAGACAGCAGTGAGGCTCTGAGCTCTGCTGTGGTGAGACAACAGTGAATCAGCTCTGTGAGCTCTGCTGTGGTGAGACAGCAGTGAGGCTCTGAGCTCTGCTGTGGTGAGAGCAGTGAGTGGGCTCTGTGAGCTCTGCTGTGGTGAGACAGCAGTGAGTGGGCTCTGTGAGCACTGCTGTGGTGAGACAGCAGTGAAGCTCTGTGAGCTCTGCTGTGGTGAGACAGCAGTGAGTGGGCTCTGTGAGCTCTGCTGTGGTGAGACAGCAGTGAAGCTCTGTGAGCTCTGCTGTGGTGAAGCAGCAGTGAGTGGGCTCTGTGAGCTCTGCTGTGGTGAGACAGCGGTGAGTGGGCTCTGTGAGCTCTGCTGTGGTGAGACAGCAGTGAGTGGGCTCTGTGAGCTCTGCTGTGGTGAGACAGCAGTGAGTGGGCTCTGAGCTCTGCTGTGATGAGACAGCAGTGAGTCGGCTCTGTGAGCTCTGCTGTGATGAGACAGCAGTGAGGCTCTGAGCTCTGCTGTGGTGAGACAGCAGTGAGTGGGCTCTGTGAGCTCTGCTGTGGTGAGACAGCAGTGAGTGGGCTCTGTGAGCTCTGCTGTGATGAGACAGCAGTGAGTCGGCTCTGTGAGCTCTGCTGTGGTGAGACAGCAGTGAGTGGGCTCTGTGAGCTCTGCTGTGGTGACGCAGCAGAGAGTGGGCTCTGAGCTCTGCTGTGGTGAAACAGCAGTGAGTGAGCTCTGTGAGCTCTGCTGTGGTGAGACAGCAGTGAGGCCCTGAGCTCTGCTGTGGTGAGACCGCAGTGAGGCCCTGAGCTCTGCTGTGGTGAGACAACAGTGAGTGGGCTCTGTGAGCTCTGCTGTGATGAGACAGCAGTGAGTGGGCTCTGTGAGCTCTGCTGTGGTGAGACAGCAGTGAGTGGGCTCTGTGAGCTCTGATGCAGTGAGACAGCAGTGAGTGGGCTCTGTGAGCTCTGCTGTGGTGAGACAGCAGTGAGTGGGCTCTGTGAGCTCTGCTGTGGTGAGACAGCAGTGAGTGGGCTCTGTGAGCTCTGCTGTGGTGAGACAGCAGTGAGTGGGCTCTGAGAGCTCTGCTGTGATGTGACAGCAGTGAGTCGGCTCTGTGAGCTCTGCTGTGGTGAGACAGCAGTGAGGCTCTGAGCTCTGCTGTGGTGAGACAGCAGTGAGTGGGCTCTGTGACCTCTGCTGTGGTGAGACAGCAGTGAGGCTCTGTGAGCTCTGCTGTGGTGAGAGCAGTGAGGCTCTGAGCTCTGCTGTGATGAGACAGCAGTGAGTGGGCTCTGAGCTCTGCTGTGGTGAGACAGAAGTGAGGCTCTGTGAGCTCTGCTGTGATGTGACAGCAGTGAGTCAGCTCTGTGAGCTCTGCTGTGGTGAGACAGCAGTGAGGCTCTGAGCTCTGCTGTGGTGAGACAGCAGTGAGTGGGCTCTGTGACCTCTGCTGTGGTGAGACAGCAGTGAGTGGGCTCTGTGAGCTCTGCTGTGATGAGACAGCAGTGAGGCTCTGAGCTCTGCTGTGGTGAGACAGCAGTGAGGCTCTGAGCTCAGCTGTGGTGAGACAGCAGTGAGGCCCTGAGCTCTGCTGTGGTGAGACAGCAGTGAGTGGGCTCTGTGAGCTCTGCTGTGGTGAGACAGCAGTGAGTGGGCTCTGTGAGCTCTGCTGTGGTGAGACAGCAGTGAGTGGGCTCTGTGAGCTCTGCTGTGGGGAGACAGCAGAGAGTGGGCTCCCTGAGCTCTGCTGTGGTGAGACAGCAGTGAGTGGGCTCTGTGAGCTCTGCTGTGGTGAGACAGCAGTGAGTGGGCTCTGAGCTCTGCTGTGGTGAGACAGCAGTGAGTGGGCTCTGTGAGCTTTGCTGTGATGTGACAGCAGTGAGTCGGCTCTGTGAGCTCTGCTGTGGTGAGACAGCAGTGAGGCTCTGAGCTCTGCTGTGGTGAGACAGCAGTGAGGCTCTGAGCTCTGCTGTGGTGAGACAGCAGTGAGTGGGCGCTGTGAGCTCTGCTGTGGTGAGACAGCAGTGAGGCTCTGAGCTCTACTGTGATGAGACAGCAGTGAGTGGGCTCTGAGCTCTGCTGTGGAGAGACAGCAGTGAGGCTGTGAGCTCTACTGTGGTGAGACAGCAGTGAGTTGGCTCTGTGAGCTCTGCTGTGGTGAGACAGCAGTGAGGCTCTGAGCTCTGCTGTGGTGAGACAGCAGTGAGGCTCTGAGCTCTGCTGTGATGGGACAGCAGTGAGTGGGCTCTGTGAGCTCTGCTGTGGTGAGACAGCAGTGAGGCTCTGAGCTCTGCTGTGGTGAGACAGCAGTGAATCAGCTCTGTGAGCTCTGCTGTGGTGAGACAGCAGTGAGGCTCTGAGCTCTGCTGTGGTGAGAGCAGTGAGTGGGCTCTGTGAGCTCTGCTGTGGTGAGACAGCAGTGAGTGGGCTCTGTGAGCACTGCTGTGGTGAGACAGCAGTGAAGCTCTGTGAGCTCTGCTGTGGTGAGACAGCAGTGAGTGGGCTCTGTGAGCTCTGCTGTGGTGAGACAGCAGTGAAGCTCTGTGAGCTCTGCTGTGGTGAAGCAGCAGTGAGTGGGCTCTGTGAGCTCTGCTGTGGTGAGACAGCGGTGAGTGGGCTCTGTGAGCTCTGCTGTGGTGAGACAGCAGTGAGTGGGCTCTGTGAGCTCTGCTGTGGTGAGACAGCAGTGAGTGGGCTCTGAGCTCTGCTGTGATGAGACAGCAGTGAGTCGGCTCTGTGAGCTCTGCTGTGATGAGACAGCAGTGAGGCTCTGAGCTCTGCTGTGGTGAGACAGCAGTGAGTGGGCTCTGTGAGCTCTGCTGTGGTGAGACAGCAGTGAGTGGGCTCTGTGAGCTCTGCTGTGATGAGACAGCAGTGAGTCGGCTCTGTGAGCTCTGCTGTGGTGAGACAGCAGTGAGTGGGCTCTGTGAGCTCTGCTGTGGTGACGCAGCAGAGAGTGGGCTCTGAGCTCTGCTGTGGTGAAACAGCAGTGAGTGAGCTCTGTGAGCTCTGCTGTGGTGAGACAGCAGTGAGGCCCTGAGCTCTGCTGTGGTGAGACCGCAGTGAGGCCCTGAGCTCTGCTGTGGTGAGACAACAGTGAGTGGGCTCTGTGAGCTCTGCTGTGATGAGACAGCAGTGAGTGGGCTCTGTGAGCTCTGCTGTGGTGAGACAGCAGTGAGTGGGCTCTGTGAGCTCTGATGCAGTGAGACAGCAGTGAGTGGGCTCTGTGAGCTCTGCTGTGGTGAGACAGCAGTGAGTCGGCTCTGTGAGCTCTGCTGTGGTGAGACAGCAGTGAGGCTCTGAGCTCTGCTGTGGTGAGACAGCAGTGAGTGGGCTCTGTGACCTCTGCTGTGGTGAGACAGCAGTGAGGCTCTGTGAGCTCTGCTGTGGTGAGAGCAGTGAGGCTCTGAGCTCTGCTGTGATGAGACAGCAGTGAGTGGGCTCTGAGCTCTGCTGTGGTGAGACAGAAGTGAGGCTCTGTGAGCTCTGCTGTGATGTGACAGCAGTGAGTCAGCTCTGTGAGCTCTGCTGTGGTGAGACAGCAGTGAGGCTCTGAGCTCTGCTGTGGTGAGACAGCAGTGAGTGGGCTCTGTGACCTCTGCTGTGGTGAGACAGCAGTGAGGCTCTGACCTCTGCTGTGGTGAGACAGCAGTGAGTGGGCTCTGTGAGCTCTGCTGTGGTGAGACAGCAGTGAGTGGACTCTGTGAGCTCTGCTGTGGTGAGACAGCAGTGAGGCTCTGAGCTCTGCTGTGATGAGACAGCAGTGAGTGGGCTCTGTGAGCTCTGCTGTGGTGAGACAGCAGTGAGTGGGCTCTGTGAGCTCTGCTGTGGTGAGACAGCAGTGAGTGGGCTCTGTGAGCTCTGCTGTGGTGAGGCAGCGGTGAGTGGGCTCTGTGAGCTCTGCTGTGGTGAGACAGCAGTGAGTGGGCTCTGTGAGCTCCGCTGTGATGAGACAGCAGTGAGGCTCTGAGCTCTGCTGTGGTGAGACAGCAGTGAGTGGGCTCTGTGAGCTCTGCTGTGGTGAGATAGCAGTGAGGCTCTGAGCTTTGCTGTGGTGAGACAGCAGTGAGTGGGCTCTGTGACCTCTGCTGTGGTGAGACAGCAGTGAGGCTCTGTGAGCTCTGCTGTGGTGAGAGCAGTGAGTGGGCTCTGAGCTCTGCTGTGGTGAGACAGCAGTGAGGCTCTGAGCTCTGCTGTGATGAGACAGCAGTGAGCGGGCTCTGAGCTCTGCTGTGGTGAGACAGAAGTGAGGCTCTGTGAGCTCTGCTGTGATGAGACAGCAGTGAGTGGGCTCTGTGAGCTCTGCTGTGGTGAGACAGCAGTGAGGCTCTGAGCTCTGCTGTGGTGAGACAGCAGTGAGGCTCTGAGCTCTGCTGTGGTGAGACAGCAGTGAGGCCCTGAGCTCTGCTGTGGTGAGACAGCAGTGAGGCTCTGTGAGCTCTGCTGTGGTGAGACAGCAGTGAGGCTCTGAGCTCTGCTGTGGTGAGACAGCAGTGAGGCTCTGAGCTCTGCTGTGGTGAGACAGCAGTGAGGCTCTGAGCTCTGCTGTGGTGAGACAGCGGTGAGTGGGCTCTGTGAGCTCTGCTGTGGTGAGACAGCAGTGAGGGGGCTCTGAGCTCTGCTGTGGTGAGACAGCAGTGAGTGGGCTCTGTGAGCTCTGCTGTGGTGAGACAGCAGTGAGGCTCTGAGCTCTGCTGTGGTGAGACAGCAGTGAGGCTCTGTGAGCTCTGCTGTGGTGAGACAGCAGTGAGTGGGCTCTGTGAGCTCTGCTGTGGTGAGACAGCGGTGAGTGGGCTCTGTGAGCTCTGCTGTGGTGGGACAGCAGTGAAGCTCTGTGAGCTCTGCTGTGGTGAGACAGCGGTGAGTGGGCTCTGAGCTCTGCTGTGGTGAGACAGCAGTGAGGCTCTGAGCTCTGCTGTGGTGAGACAGAAGTGAGGCTCTGTGAGCTCTGCTGTGGTGAGACAGAAGTGAGGCTCTGTGAGCTCTGCTGTGGTGAGACAGCAGTGAGTGGGCTCTGTGAGCTCTGCTGTGGTGAGACAGCAGTGAGTGGGCTCTGTGAGCTCTGCTGTGGTGAGACAGCAGTGAGTGGGCTCTGTGAGCTCTGCTGTGGCGAGACAACAGTGAGGCTCTGAGCTCTGCTGTGGTGAGACAGCAGTGAGTGGGCTCTGTGAGCTCTGCTGTGGAGAGACAGCGGTGAGTGGTCTCTGTGAGCTCTGCTGTGGTGAGGCAGCAGTGAGTGGGCTCTGTGAGCTCTGCTGCGGTGAGACAGCAGTGAGTGGGCTCTGTGAGCTCTGCTGTGGTGAGACAGCAGTGAGGCTCTGAGCTCTGCTGTGGCGAGACAGCAGTGAGGCTCTGAGCTCTGCTGTGGTGAGACAGCAGTGAGTCGGCTCTGTGAGCTCTGCTGTGGTGAGACAGCAGTGAGGCTCTGTGAGCTCTGCTGTGGTGAGACAGCAGTGAGTGGGCTCTGTGAGCTCTGCTGTGGTGAGACAGCAGTGAGTAGGCTCTGTGAGCTCTGCTGTGGTGAGACAGCAGTGAGTGGGCTCTGTGAGCTCTGCTGTGGTGAGACAGCAGTGAGTAGGCTCTGTGAGCTCTGCTGTGGTGAGACAGCAGTGAGTGGGCTCTGTGAGCTCTGCTGTGGTGAGACAGCAGTGAGTGGGCTCTGTGAGCTCTGCTGTGGTGAGACAGCAGTGAGTGGGCTCAGTGAGCTCTGCTGTGGTGAGACAGCAGTGAGGCTCTGAGCTCTGCTGTGGTGAGACAGCAGTGAGGCTCTGAGCTCTGCTGTGGTGAGACAGCAGTGAGGCTCTGAGCTCTGCTGTGGTGAGACAGCAGTGAGTCGGCTGTGAGCTCTGCTGTGGTGAGACAGCAGTGAGTGGGCTCTGTGAGCTCTGCTGTGGTGAGACAGCAGTGAGTGGGCTCTGTGACCTCTGCTGTGGAGAGACAGCAGTGAGTGGGCTCTGTGAGCTCTGCTGTGAGGAGACAGCAGTAAGTGGGCTCTGTAAGCTCTGCTGTGGTGAGACAGCAGTGAGGCTCTGAGCTCTGCTGTGGTGAGACAGCAGTGAGGCTCTGTGAGCTCTGCTGTGGAGAGACAACAGTGAGTCGGCTCTGTGAGCTCTGCTGTGGTGAGACAGCAGTGAGGCTCTGTGAGCTCTGCTGTGGTGAGACAGCAGTGAGGCTCTGTGAGCTCTGCTGTGGTGAGACAGCAGTGAGTGGGCTCTGTGAGCTCTGCTGTGGTGAGAGCAGGGAGTGGGCTCTGTGAGCTCTGCTGTGGTGAGACAGCAGTGAGGCTCTGTGAGCTCTGCTGTGGTGAGACAGCAGTGAGGCTCTGTGAGCTCTGCTGTGGTGAGACAGCAGTGAGTGGGCTCTGTGAGCTCTGCTGTGGTGAGAGCAGTGAGTGGGCTCTGTGAGCTCTGCTGTGAGGAGACAGCAGTGAGTGGGCTCTGTGAGCTCTGCTGTGGTGAGACAGCAGTGAGGCTCCGAGCTCTGCTGTGGTGAGACAGCAGTGAGGCTCTGTGAGCTCTGCTGTGGAGAGACAGCAGTGAGTGGGCTCTGTGAGCTCTGCTGTGGTGAGAGCAGTGAGTGGGCTCTGTGAGCTCTGCTGTGGTGAGACAGCAGTGAGGCTCTGTGAGCTCTGCTGTGGTGAGTCAGCAGTGAATGGGCTCTGTGAGCTCTGCTGTGGTAAGACAGCAGTGAGGTTTTGAGCTCTGCTGTGGTGAGACAGCAGTGAGTCGGCTCTGTGAGCTCTGCTGTGATGAGACAGCAGTGAGTGGGCTCTGTGAGCTCTGCTGTGGTGAGACAGCAGTGAGGCTCTGTGAGCTCTTCTGTGGTGAGACAGCGGTGAGTGGGCTCTGTGAGCTCTGCTGTGGTGAGACAGCAGTGAGTGGGCTGTGTGAGCTCTGCTGTGGTGAGATAGCAGTGAGTGGGCTCTGTGAGCTCTGCTGTTGTGAGACAGCAGTGAGTGGGCTCTGTGAGCTCTGCTGTGGTGAGACAGCAGTGAGGCTCTGAGCTCTGCTGTGGTGAGACAGCAGCGAGGGGGCTCTGTGAGCTCTGCTGTGGTGAGACAGCAGTGAGGCTCTGAGCTCTGCTGTGATGAGACAGCAGTGAGTGGGCTCTGAGCTCTGCTGTGGCGAGACAGCAGTGAAGCTCTGTGAGCTCTTCTGTGGTGAGACAGCGGTGAGTGGGCTCTGTGAGCTCTGCTGTGGTGAGACAGCAGTGAGTGGGCTCTCTGAGCTCTGCTGTGAAGAGACAACAGTGAGTGGGCTCTGTGAGCTCTGCTGTGGTGAGACAGCAGTGAGGCTCTGAGCTCTGCTGTGGTGAGACAGCAGTGAGTGGGCTCTGTGAGCTCTGCTGTGGTAAGACAGCAGTGAGGCTCTGAGCTCTGATGTGGTGAGACAGCAGTGAGTGGGCTCTGTGAGCTCTGCTGTGGTAAGACAGCAGTGAGGCTCTGAGCTCTGCTGTGGTGAGACAGCAGTGAGTGGGCTCTGTGAGCTCTGCTGTGGAGAGACAGCGGTGGGTGGGCTCTGTGAGCTCTGCTGTGGTGAGACAGCAGTGAAGCTCTGTGAGCTCTGCTGTGGTGAGACAGCAGTGAGTGGGCTCTGTGAGCTCTGCTGTGGTGAGACAGCGGTGAGTGGGCTCTGTGAGCTCTGCTGTGGTGAGACAGCAGTGAGTGGGCTATGTGAGCTCTGCTGTGGTGAGACAGCAGTGAGTGGGCTCTGTGAGCTCTGCTGTGGTGAGACAGCAGTGAGGCTCTGACTCTGCTGTGGTGAGACAGCAGTGAGTGGGCTCTGTGAGCTCTGCTGGGGAGAGACAGCAGTGAGTGGGCTCTGTGAGCTCTGCTGTGATGAGACAGCAGTGAGTGGGCTCTGTGAGCTCTGCTGTGGTGAGACAGCAGTGAGGCTCTGAGCTCTGCTGTGGTGAGACAGCAGTGAGGCTCTGTGAGCTCTGCTGTGGAGAGACAGCAGTGAGGCTCTGAGCTCTGCTGTGGTGAGACAGCAGTGAGGCTCTGAGCTCTGCTGTGGTGAGACAGCAGTGAGTGGGCGCTGTGAGCTCTGCTGTGGTGAGACAGCAGTGAGGCTCTGAGCTCTACTGTGATGAGACAGCAGTGAGTGGGCTCTGAGCTCTGCTGTGGAGAGACAGCAGTGAGGCTGTGAGCTCTACTGTGGTGAGACAGCAGTGAGTTGGCTCTGTGAGCTCTGCTGTGGTGAGACAGCAGTGAGGCTCTGAGCTCTGCTGTGGTGAGACAGCAGTGAGGCTCTGAGCTCTGCTGTGATGGGACAGCAGTGAGTGGGCTCTGTGAGCTCTGCTGTGGTGAGACAGCAGTGAGGCTCTGAGCTCTGCTGTGGTGAGACAGCAGTGAATCAGCTCTGTGAGCTCTGCTGTGGTGAGACAGCAGTGAGGCTCTGAGCTCTGCTGTGGTGAGAGCAGTGAGTGGGCTCTGTGAGCTCTGCTGTGGTGAGACAGCAGTGAGTGGGCTCTGTGAGCACTGCTGTGGTGAGACAGCAGTGAAGCTCTGTGAGCTCTGCTGTGGTGAGACAGCAGTGAGTGGGCTCTGTGAGCTCTGCTGTGGTGAGACAGCAGTGAAGCTCTGTGAGCTCTGCTGTGGTGAAGCAGCAGTGAGTGGGCTCTGTGAGCTCTGCTGTGGTGAGACAGCGGTGAGTGGGCTCTGTGAGCTCTGCTGTGGTGAGACAGCAGTGAGTGGGCTCTGTGAGCTCTGCTGTGGTGAGACAGCAGTGAGTGGGCTCTGAGCTCTGCTGTGATGAGACAGCAGTGAGTCGGCTCTGTGAGCTCTGCTGTGATGAGACAGCAGTGAGGCTCTGAGCTCTGCTGTGGTGAGACAGCAGTGAGTGGGCTCTGTGAGCTCTGCTGTGGTGAGACAGCAGTGAGTGGGCTCTGTGAGCTCTGCTGTGATGAGACAGCAGTGAGTCGGCTCTGTGAGCTCTGCTGTGGTGAGACAGCAGTGAGTGGGCTCTGTGAGCTCTGCTGTGGTGACGCAGCAGAGAGTGGGCTCTGAGCTCTGCTGTGGTGAAACAGCAGTGAGTGAGCTCTGTGAGCTCTGCTGTGGTGAGACAGCAGTGAGGCCCTGAGCTCTGCTGTGGTGAGACCGCAGTGAGGCCCTGAGCTCTGCTGTGGTGAGACAACAGTGAGTGGGCTCTGTGAGCTCTGCTGTGATGAGACAGCAGTGAGTGGGCTCTGTGAGCTCTGCTGTGGTGAGACAGCAGTGAGTGGGCTCTGTGAGCTCTGATGCAGTGAGACAGCAGTGAGTGGGCTCTGTGAGCTCTGCTGTGGTGAGACAGCAGTGAGTGGGCTCTGTGAGCTCTGCTGTGGTGAGACAGCAGTGAGTGGGCTCTGTGAGCTCTGCTGTGGTGAGACAGCAGTGAGTGGGCTCTGAGAGCTCTGCTGTGATGTGACAGCAGTGAGTCGGCTCTGTGAGCTCTGCTGTGGTGAGACAGCAGTGAGGCTCTGAGCTCTGCTGTGGTGAGACAGCAGTGAGTGGGCTCTGTGACCTCTGCTGTGGTGAGACAGCAGTGAGGCTCTGTGAGCTCTGCTGTGGTGAGAGCAGTGAGGCTCTGAGCTCTGCTGTGATGAGACAGCAGTGAGTGGGCTCTGAGCTCTGCTGTGGTGAGACAGAAGTGAGGCTCTGTGAGCTCTGCTGTGATGTGACAGCAGTGAGTCAGCTCTGTGAGCTCTGCTGTGGTGAGACAGCAGTGAGGCTCTGAGCTCTGCTGTGGTGAGACAGCAGTGAGTGGGCTCTGTGACCTCTGCTGTGGTGAGACAGCAGTGAGGCTCTGACCTCTGCTGTGGTGAGACAGCAGTGAGTGGGCTCTGTGAGCTCTGCTGTGGTGAGACAGCAGTGAGTGGACTCTGTGAGCTCTGCTGTGGTGAGACAGCAGTGAGGCTCTGAGCTCTGCTGTGATGAGACAGCAGTGAGTGGGCTCTGTGAGCTCTGCTGTGGTGAGACAGCAGTGAGTGGGCTCTGTGAGCTCTGCTGTGGTGAGACAGCAGTGAGTGGGCTCTGTGAGCTCTGCTGTGGTGAGGCAGCGGTGAGTGGGCTCTGTGAGCTCTGCTGTGGTGAGACAGCAGTGAGTGGGCTCTGTGAGCTCCGCTGTGATGAGACAGCAGTGAGGCTCTGAGCTCTGCTGTGGTGAGACAGCAGTGAGTGGGCTCTGTGAGCTCTGCTGTGGTGAGATAGCAGTGAGGCTCTGAGCTTTGCTGTGGTGAGACAGCAGTGAGTGGGCTCTGTGACCTCTGCTGTGGTGAGACAGCAGTGAGGCTCTGTGAGCTCTGCTGTGGTGAGAGCAGTGAGTGGGCTCTGAGCTCTGCTGTGGTGAGACAGCAGTGAGGCTCTGAGCTCTGCTGTGATGAGACAGCAGTGAGCGGGCTCTGAGCTCTGCTGTGGTGAGACAGAAGTCAGGCTCTGTGAGCTCTGCTGTGATGAGACAGCAGTGAGTGGGCTCTGTGAGCTCTGCTGTGGTGAGACAGCAGTGAGGCTCTGAGCTCTGCTGTGGTGAGACAGCAGTGAGGCTCTGAGCTCTGCTGTGGTGAGACAGCAGTGAGGCCCTGAGCTCTGCTGTGGTGAGACAGCAGTGAGGCTCTGTGAGCTCTGCTGTGGTGAGACAGCAGTGAGGCTCTGAGCTCTGCTGTGGTGAGACAGCAGTGAGGCTCTGAGCTCTGCTGTGGTGAGACAGCAGTGAGGCTCTGAGCTCTGCTGTGGTGAGACAGCGGTGAGTGGGCTCTGTGAGCTCTGCTGTGGTGAGACAGCAGTGAGGGGGCTCTGAGCTCTGCTGTGGTGAGACAGCAGTGAGTGGGCTCTGTGAGCTCTGCTGTGGTGAGACAGCAGTGAGGCTCTGAGCTCTGCTGTGGTGAGACAGCAGTGAGGCTCTGTGAGCTCTGCTGTGGTGAGACAGCAGTGAGTGGGCTCTGTGAGCTCTGCTGTGGTGAGACAGCGGTGAGTGGGCTCTGTGAGCTCTGCTGTGGTGGGACAGCAGTGAAGCTCTGTGAGCTCTGCTGTGGTGAGACAGCGGTGAGTGGGCTCTGAGCTCTGCTGTGGTGAGACAGCAGTGAGGCTCTGAGCTCTGCTGTGGTGAGACAGAAGTGAGGCTCTGTGAGCTCTGCTGTGGTGAGACAGAAGTGAGGCTCTGTGAGCTCTGCTGTGGTGAGACAGCAGTGAGTGGGCTCTGTGAGCTCTGCTGTGGTGAGACAGCAGTGAGTGGGCTCTGTGAGCTCTGCTGTGGTGAGACAGCAGTGAGTGGGCTCTGTGAGCTCTGCTGTGGCGAGACAACAGTGAGGCTCTGAGCTCTGCTGTGGTGAGACAGCAGTGAGTGGGCTCTGTGAGCTCTGCTGTGGAGAGACAGCGGTGAGTGGTCTCTGTGAGCTCTGCTGTGGTGAGGCAGCAGTGAGTGGGCTCTGTGAGCTCTGCTGCGGTGAGACAGCAGTGAGTGGGCTCTGTGAGCTCTGCTGTGGTGAGACAGCAGTGAGGCTCTGAGCTCTGCTGTGGCGAGACAGCAGTGAGGCTCTGAGCTCTGCTGTGGTGAGACAGCAGTGAGTCGGCTCTGTGAGCTCTGCTGTGGTGAGACAGCAGTGAGGCTCTGTGAGCTCTGCTGTGGTGAGACAGCAGTGAGTTGGCTCTGTGAGCTCTGCTGTGGTGAGACAGCAGTGAGTGGGCTCTGTGAGCTCTGCTGTGGTGAGACAGCAGTGAGTAGGCTCTGTGAGCTCTGCTGTGGTGAGACAGCAGTGAGTGGGCTCTGTGAGCTCTGCTGTGGTGAGACAGCAGTGAGTGGGCTCTGTGAGCTCTGCTGTGGTGAGACAGCAGTGAGTGGGCTCAGTGAGCTCTGCTGTGGTGAGACAGCAGTGAGGCTCTGAGCTCTGCTGTGGTGAGACAGCAGTGAGGCTCTGTGAGCTCTGCTGTGGTGAGACAGCAGTGAGGCTCTGAGCTCTGCTGTGGTGAGACAGCAGTGAGTGGGCTCTGTGAGCTCTGCTGTGGTGAGACAGCAGTGAGTAGGCTCTGTGAGCTCTGCTGTGGTGAGACAGCAGTGAGTGGGCTCTGTGAGCTCTGCTGTGGTGAGACAGCAGTGAGTGGGCTCTGTGAGCTCTGCTGTGGTGAGACAGCAGTGAGTGGGCTCAGTGAGCTCTGCTGTGGTGAGACAGCAGTGAGGCTCTGAGCTCTGCTGTGGTGAGACAGCAGTGAGGCTCTGAGCTCTGCTGTGGTGAGACAGCAGTGAGGCTCTGAGCTCTGCTGTGGTGAGACAGCAGTGAGTCGGCTGTGAGCTCTGCTGTGGTGAGACAGCAGTGAGTGGGCTCTGTGAGCTCTGCTGTGGTGAGACAGCAGTGAGTGGGCTCTGTGACCTCTGCTGTGGAGAGACAGCAGTGAGTGGGCTCTGTGAGCTCTGCTGTGAGGAGACAGCAGTAAGTGGGCTCTGTAAGCTCTGCTGTGGTGAGACAGCAGTGAGGCTCTGAGCTCTGCTGTGGTGAGACAGCAGTGAGGCTCTGTGAGCTCTGCTGTGGAGAGACAACAGTGAGTCGGCTCTGTGAGCTCTGCTGTGGTGAGACAGCAGTGAGGCTCTGTGAGCTCTGCTGTGGTGAGACAGCAGTGAGGCTCTGTGAGCTCTGCTGTGGTGAGACAGCAGTGAGTGGGCTCTGTGAGCTCTGCTGTGGTGAGAGCAGGGAGTGGGCTCTGTGAGCTCTGCTGTGGTGAGACAGCAGTGAGGCTCTGTGAGCTCTGCTGTGGTGAGACAGCAGTGAGGCTCTGTGAGCTCTGCTGTGGTGAGACAGCAGTGAGTGGGCTCTGTGAGCTCTGCTGTGGTGAGAGCAGTGAGTGGGCTCTGTGAGCTCTGCTGTGAGGAGACAGCAGTGAGTGGGCTCTGTGAGCTCTGCTGTGGTGAGACAGCAGTGAGGCTCCGAGCTCTGCTGTGGTGAGACAGCAGTGAGGCTCTGTGAGCTCTGCTGTGGAGAGACAGCAGTGAGTGGGCTCTGTGAGCTCTGCTGTGGTGAGAGCAGTGAGTGGGCTCTGTGAGCTCTGCTGTGGTGAGACAGCAGTGAGGCTCTGTGAGCTCTGCTGTGGTGAGTCAGCAGTGAATGGGCTCTGTGAGCTCTGCTGTGGTAAGACAGCAGTGAGGTTTTGAGCTCTGCTGTGGTGAGACAGCAGTGAGTCGGCTCTGTGAGCTCTGCTGTGATGAGACAGCAGTGAGTGGGCTCTGTGAGCTCTGCTGTGGTGAGACAGCAGTGAGGCTCTGTGAGCTCTTCTGTGGTGAGACAGCGGTGAGTGGGCTCTGTGAGCTCTGCTGTGGTGAGACAGCAGTGAGTGGGCTGTGTGAGCTCTGCTGTGGTGAGATAGCAGTGAGTGGGCTCTGTGAGCTCTGCTGTTGTGAGACAGCAGTGAGTGGGCTCTGTGAGCTCTGCTGTGGTGAGACAGCAGTGAGGCTCTGAGCTCTGCTGTGGTGAGACAGCAGCGAGGGGGCTCTGTGAGCTCTGCTGTGGTGAGACAGCAGTGAGGCTCTGAGCTCTGCTGTGATGAGACAGCAGTGAGTGGGCTCTGAGCTCTGCTGTGGCGAGACAGCAGTGAAGCTCTGTGAGCTCTTCTGTGGTGAGACAGCGGTGAGTGGGCTCTGTGAGCTCTGCTGTGGTGAGACAGCAGTGAGTGGGCTCTCTGAGCTCTGCTGTGAAGAGACAACAGTGAGTGGGCTCTGTGAGCTCTGCTGTGGTGAGACAGCAGTGAGGCTCTGAGCTCTGCTGTGGTGAGACAGCAGTGAGTGGGCTCTGTGAGCTCTGCTGTGGTAAGACAGCAGTGAGGCTCTGAGCTCTGCTGTGGTGAGACAGCAGTGAGTGGGCTCTGTGAGCTCTGCTGTGGTAAGACAGCAGTGAGGCTCTGAGCTCTGCTGTGGTGAGACAGCAGTGAGTGGGCTCTGTGAGCTCTGCTGTGGAGAGACAGCGGTGGGTGGGCTCTGTGAGCTCTGCTGTGGTGAGACAGCAGTGAAGCTCTGTGAGCTCTGCTGTGGTGAGACAGCAGTGAGTGGGCTCTGTGAGCTCTGCTGTGGTGAGACAGCGGTGAGTGGGCTCTGTGAGCTCTGCTGTGGTGAGACAGCAGTGAGTGGGCTATGTGAGCTCTGCTGTGGTGAGACAGCAGTGAGTGGGCTCTGTGAGCTCTGCTGTGGTGAGACAGCAGTGAGGCTCTGACTCTGCTGTGGTGAGACAGCAGTGAGTGGGCTCTGTGAGCTCTGCTGGGGAGAGACAGCAGTGAGTGGGCTCTGTGAGCTCTGCTGTGATGAGACAGCAGTGAGTGGGCTCTGTGAGCTCTGCTGTGGTGAGACAGCAGTGAGGCTCTGAGCTCTGCTGTGGTGAGACAGCAGTGAGGCTCTGTGAGCTCTGCTGTGGAGAGACAGCAGTGAGTGGGCTCTGTGAGCTCTGCTGTGGTGAGAGCAGTGAGTGGGCTCTGTGAGCTCTGCTGTGGTGAGACAGCGGTGAGTGGGCTCTGTGAGCTCTGCTGTGGTGAGACAGCAGTGAGTGGGCTCTGTGAGCTCTGCTGTGGTGAGAGCAGTGAGTGGGCTCTGTGAGCTCTGCTGTGGTGAGACAGCAGTGAGGCTCTGTGAGCTCTGCTGTGGTGAGACAGCAGTGAGTGGGCTCTGTGAGCTCTGCTGTGGTAAGACAGCAGTGAGGTTCTGAGCTCTGCTGTGGTGAGACAGCAGTGAGTCGGCTCTGTGAGCTCTGCTGTGATGAGACAGCAGTGAGTGGGCTCTGTGAGCTCTGCTGTGGTGAGACAGCAGTGAGGCTCTGTGAGCTCTTCTGTGGTGAGACAGCAGTGAGTGGGCTCTGTGAGCTCTGCTGTGGTGAGACAGCAGTGAGTGGGCTCTGTGAGCTCTGCTGTGGTGAGATAGCAGTGAGTGGGCTCTGTGAGCTCTGCTGTGGTGAGACAGCAATGAGGCTCTGAGCTCTGCTGTGGCGAGACAGCAGCGAGGGGGCTCTGTGAGCTCTGCTGTGGTGAGACAGCAGTGAGGCTCTGAGCTCTGCTGTGGTGAGACAGCAGTGAGGCTCTGTGAGCTCTGCTGTGGTGAGACAGCAGTGAGTGGGCTCTGTGAGCTCTGCTGAGGTGAGAAAGCGGTGAGTGGGCTCTGTGAGCTCTGCTGTGGTGAGACAGCAGTGAGTGGGCTCTGTGAGCTCTGCTGTGGTGAGACAGCAGTGAGTGGGCTCTGTGAGCTCTGCTGTGGTGAGACAGCAGTGAGTGGGCTCTGTGAGCTCTGCTGTGGTGAGACAGCAGTGAGGCTCTGAGCTCTGCTGTGGTGAGACAGCAGTGAGTGGGATCTGTGAGCTCTGCTGGGGAGAGACAGCAGTGACTGGGCTCTGTGAGCTCTGCTGTGATGAGACAGCAGTGAGTGGGCTCTGTGAGCTCTGCTGTGGTGAGACAGCAGTGAGGCTCTGAGCTCTGCTGTGGTGAGACAGCAGTGAGGCTCTGTGAGCTCTGCTGTGGTGAGACAGCAGTGAGGCTCTGAGCTCTGCTGTGGTGAGACAGCAGTGAGTGGGCTCTGTGAGCTCTGCTGTGGTAAGACAGCAGTGAGGCTCTGAGCTCTGCTGTGCTGAGACAGCAGTGAGTCGGCTCTGTGAGCTCTGCTGTGGTGAGACAGCAGTGAGGCTCTGAGCTCTGCTGTGGTGAGGCAGCAGTGAGGCTCTGTGAGCTCTGCTGTGGTGAGACAGCAGTGAGTGGGCTCTGTGAGCTCTGCTGTGGTGAGACAGCAGTGAGGCTCTGAGCTCTGCTGTGGTGAGACAGCAGTGAGGCTCTGAGCTCTGCTGTGGTGAGACAGCAGTGAAGCTCTGTGAGCTCTGCTGTGATGAGACAGCAGTGAGGCTCTGAGCTCTGCTGTGGCGAGAGCAGTGAGTGGGCTCTGTGAGCTCTGCTGTGGTGAGACAGAAGTGAGTGGGCTCTGTGAGCTCTGCTGTGTTGAGACAGCAGTGAGTGGGCTCTGTGAGCTCTGCTGTGGTGAGACAGCAGTGAGGCTCTGTGAGCTCTGCTGTGATGAGACAGCAGTGAGGCTCTGTGAGCTCTGCTGTGGTGAGACAGCAGTGAGTGGGCTCTGTGAGCTCTGCTGTGGTGAGACAGCAGTGAGGCTCTGAGCTCTGCTGTGGTGAGACAGCAGTGAGGCTCTGAGCTCTGCTGTGGTGAGACAGCAGTGAGGCTCTGAGCTCTGCTGTGGTGAGACAGCAGTGAGTGGGCTCTGTGAGCTCTGCTGTGGTGAGACAGCAGTGAGTGGGCTCTGTGAGCTCTGCTGTGGTGAGACAGCAGTGAGTGAGCTCTGTGAGCTCTGCTGTGGTGAGACAGCAGTGAGGCTCTGAGCTCTGCTGTGGTGAGACAGCAGTGAAGCTCTGTGAGCTCTGCTGTGGTAAGACAGCAGTGAGTGGGCTCTCTGATATGCATAGATCGCCATCTTGTGTTGGCTCCGAATGTTTGCACTTTTTTTTCTTCTTTTTCTTCGAAGAAGTCTTTCAGTCACGAGGTAGGTCACCCCTCCTTTCGGTGATAGTACGGATGGGCATCGACTCAATTGTTAGATTGTTTTCCCACAAGGGGTTATAATAGCGTTAGTAGAAGTAGTAAAAGGAGATGTCCGTAAATGCGTGCATTTAAGTAAGATGCTACTGCAACAGGTGTAGCTACCCGGGGAGGTGGGTGGGTGAATATGTTTCTACAGCACTATATGCCAAGAACAGATGCATACCGGGTAAGTAGCATTTTCTGTTTGAGGCATATGAGCTGTAGATCATATGCTATGCATAGACTATATAGCAGTTATGTCCCAAAGCGGTGGCTAACCTGTATCTGTTGCAGTGGTCTGTAATAGCGTACGAATACTGCCTGGCTCACCCTAGCTTATTGTCTTGCTAACGGATTGGTGTCAGTACAACGCGATGTTTTACAACGCGTTCCGTTACAACGCGATTTTTACATCGCAAATACCATTACAATGCATGCCATTACAACGCATGGCATTACATTGCAGATGGTATTACAACGCATACCATTACATCGTAAGTATTGGTAAGTATATCTTTTTTTTAAAAAATGTAATAAAGTTAATTAAATTAATTTAAAATAATAAAAATAATATAACATTTTTAAAACAGTAATTAATTTAATTATAGTAATTTAAAATAATATAATTAATGATATATAAAAAATTTATAAATAGAAAATAATATAATGTAATTAATTACAATAAATATAATTATAATTTAATTAAGTTATAAATAATACATAATATAATTATAATTAATAAAATTAAAAGTATTTAATTAATTAAACATTTTTAAATAATATAATTTAATTATAATCGTTTATTAATACAATTAAATTAATAATATATTAATTTAATATATTTAAAATAATATAATAAATGATATATAAAACATTTATAAATAGAAAATAATATAATGCAATTAATTACAATAAATATAATTATAATTTAATTAAGTTATAAATAATAGATAATATAATTATATTTAATAAAATTAAAAGAATTTAATTAATTAAACATTTTTAAATAATATAATTTAATTGTAATCGTTTATTAATACAATTAAATTAATAATTGTAAATATTGTTATTAATTTAATAAAATTAAATAAAATTAATTTAATTAATTTAATTTATATAAAGTCGTAATACCCCTGTACCCCAAAACCCATACACTGCCCTAAAACCTAAAAACACCCCTGTACCCCAAAACCCAAACACTGCCCTAAAACCTAAAAACACCCCTGTACCCCAAAACCCAAACCCTGCCCTAAAACCTAAAACACCCCTGTACCCCAAAACCCAAACCCTGCCCTAAAACCTAAAAACACCCCTGTACCCCAAAACACAAACCCTACCCTAAAACCTAAAAACACCCCTGTACCCCAAAACCCAAACCCTACCCTAAAACCTAAAAACACCCCTGTACCCCAAAACCCAAACACTGCCCTAAAACCTAAAAACACCCCTGTACCCCAAAACCCAAACACTGCCCTAAAACCTAAAAACACCCCTGTACCCCAAAACCCAAACCCTGCCCTAAAACCTAAAAACACCCCTGTACCCCAAAACCCAAACCCTGCCCTAAAACCTAAAAACACCCCTGTACCCCAAAACCCAAACCCTACCCTAAAACCTAAAAACACCCCTGTACCCCAAAACCCAAACCCTGCCCTAAAACCTAAAAACACCCCTGTACCCCAAAACCCAAACCCTGCCCTAAAACCTAAAAACACCCCTGTACCCTAAAACCCAAACACTGCCCTAAAACCTAAAAATACCCAAACACCCCAAAACATATACATCAGTACCCCAAAACATATACTCCTATACTCATACTTATTTTAAAAAATACTTAAATTAATATATTTAATTGATAATATTTAAAAACGAAATAAATATTTTTTTATAATTAATAATAATTAAATCAATAATAACATATTAAATAAAATAAAAATAAAAATTAAATACTTACCAATACTTACGATGTAATGGTATGCGTTGTAATACCATCTGCTATGTAATGCCATGCGTTGTAATGGCATGCATTGTAATGGTATTTACGATGTAAAAATCGCGTTGTAACGGAACGCGTTGTAAAAGATGCGTTTTAACGGTAACACACCCTTGCTAACACATCTACACAATAGTGTTTTATGAATGTGTAAGGTGTAGACCATGTTGCAGCTTTGCAAATGTCATCTATGGGTATATTTCCTAAGAATGCCATAGAAGCCCCCAGTTTGCGTGAGGAGTGTGCTCTAGGGGGAACTGTTAACATTCGTTTAGCTTTTGCATAGCATATTTGAATGCACTTGACTATCCACCTTGCAATACCGGATTCTGATATGGGATTGATTGCCTTTGTGTGGTGGAGCAAAAGCGACAAAAAGTTGGTTAGTATTACGGGATCGCTAGCAACGGTTCCTTTCTATTTTCTTTGAACACGAGCGGGCGGAGTTCAACTGAAACATTGTATCCTTTTGATCCCGCTCACGTCTACCGGCATAAGGAGGCTGCTTTCTGTGAAACATTATCAGGAGACCCACTGACTTCTTGTTTTGTTTTGGAAACCATTTTGTTTGTTTGTATTTGCCTCTTGGCCTGCCGCATTTACTCTTATTCCTGTTTTATGGACTATTAACGAGGCAGGCTACAAGCTGAAATCACTCACTGAGAGTGTTTATTATTACTTATACTACATTCATTTTTGGTACTTTTTATGGAGAGACCTGCTTTAACCCTGAAGCGGACTGTTCAAAAGGGACTACGGGAAAGCATAAATTTTGAGTGTTTATTATGTAATGCTGTCCTATGATTATGTCTGTTCTGCTGGCCTTTTCTTAACCTTAGTATCTTCTGTCCTCTACAGGGGGGCCCGACTTCAAACCCTCCCAACTCCTCAAGAAGTCTCTGGTGGTCCTTCCTGGTCTCTTCACTCCCTAGGGGAATTAGTCTACCTTCAGTGTGCCTAGCAGCTAGAGGTGGCTATACTCGAAGTGAGTGGAAAGACATAATCTTCGCTCCAGTGGATTTTGATTCTTCGGACCTGGGACAAGACCCTGACACGTAGCAAGCTCTTGTGGTATGACGTCTAGCCTCTTTGATAATGTTCATGCAGTCTGGTGGCAGATTAAGATAGCCAAACTCTAGAACTTCAGGAGCCGGATCGCCAGATTGAGTTGACTGGGGTCTGGATGTCTTATGTCTCCATGGCTCCGTGTGAGGAGGTTGGGTGAAAGACAGTTTTTGATGAGGAACTACTGAGAGTTCCAATAGGGTGGTGAACCAATGTTGACGTGCCCATGTAGGAGCAACTAGGATTAGTGTCAAGGAATCTTGGTTGAGTTTCCGAACCAATAATGGAATGAGTGGAAGAGGCGGAAAAGCGTAGACAAATATCCCTGACCAATTCATCCATAGCGCATTGTCTTTAAACAATGGGTGTCGATACCTGGACGCGAAGTTTGCTCATTTAGCGTTTTGGTATGTGACAAACAGGTCTATGTGAGGGACTCCTCAACGTTGGAAGTATGGAAGGAGGACCTGAGGGTCGAGTTCCCATTTGTGTATTTGCTGTCTCTGCCTGCTGAGGAGACCTGCAGTCGGATTTTTCACTCCAGGAAGATGTTCCGCTAGGAGATAACGTTTGTGGTGAATGGCCCACCTCCGATGTCTAGGGCCATGTGGGACAGTTGGAGAGAGAGTATCCCCCCGTTTTTGCATGAAATACATGGCTGTCATGTTGTCTGTGCATCATTAAGACAGCTTTGCCCTCCAGGTGAGTTTCAAGCGCCTTGAGTGCTAGGAATATTGCAAGCAGCTCGAGGTGATTGATGTGGAGCAGCTTCTGCGATTGGCTCCACCGCCCGTTGCACTGTGTGCTGTTGTAGATGAGCTTCCCAGCCAGTGAGGGACGCGTACGCGGTCAGTACTATCTGTGGAAACGTGTCTATAAAGGGCCGTCCTTTTGAGTGATGAGTACGGCCACTTACCAACACTAGATCGGTCAATAGACCTTGTGACTGGTTCCATTATATTGATATTGACCATACGGGTAAACTCGACTTCAGGTCTGAATATGGTGATTGTAAATATCTATATGCGGGGCATCCAAGGGGGAAAATGCTCACCGGTTGCACTTGTGTTGGAGGGTCTTTTAAGTTCCTTGCCGGTGAATACTAATAGGGTGGTATTGGGGGACTTCAATACCCGTTTTGAACCTCTGGGGCTGGATGATGGTATGCTCACCGAAGATGAGGATTCTTTATGGGGCATCCCGGGTTTGGAATTACAACCTATTAAGAAATGGTCCCAATCAGCCATATTTTTGAAGGGTCTATGTTCGAATCAGGGAATGCGTGCAGTCAATGGGCGACTGAAGTCCGATAGGATGGGGGCAATGACCTATGATAAAGGCAGATCTGGCTCCCGCATTGACTATATCCTGGTGAATGTGGAAATGTGGCCCAGTCTACTGGATATGGTGGTAGTAAGTAGAGCCGAGAGCGATCATAATCCCTTGGTTCTATCGATTAAAGAAGGTACCTTTGCAGAGCTCTCTGTGGCCGAGGCGTCCCTGCCACAGGTCTCACTATCTAATAACGAAAGAAGGGTTAGCTGGCCTAAACTAGCCCTTGATGAGGAGGCTCTGTCAAGGATCAGAACCATGCTTGGGGATACAATGCTTCAAATCAGCGGGTTCTGCCAAGAGTCGGCCCTTCTGGACAATATCACCATATTACATAGGGATCTCTTTCTAAATCTTAAAACTCTTTTTATTAAGTGCACTGGCCCTAGAAGAAATACGTTGAAGCCCCTAACCTGGTTTGACAGTGCATGCAGGGAGTCGCAAAAGGCGTTGTATGCCGCTCTAAAGTCAAGAGATCAGAGCTTAATCCGCAGCTGCAGGGCTACCTACAAAGCTGTGCAGGCCACTGCCAAGAAGAACTGGGACGAGACCCGTTGGAAGGAACTGTTGGAGGCTTGCCAGAGTAATAACATGATTAAATTCTGGCGGCAGCTTAAATGGGGCAATCGCCCACAGGATACATCCCCCTCAAAATGTGTTGAGCCAAGGGAATGGGTCGAATACTATGGGAACCAATTCAAAGCGAAAGTCACTAGTTCTGCCACTTTGCTGCCCATCACTACTGACGAAGCCCTGGTCTTTACTTCTACTGAAGTGAGGGCAGTGTTAAGGGTTATCCCGGGGGGTAAAGCACCAGGACCTGACTGCATACCAGCTGATTTGTTAAAGCAGGAACAGGACCTTTGGGCCCCATACATTGTTCTTTTAGCTAATGCTCTGGCAAGGGGTGCGAAAGTCCCTGACTCTTGGCTGGGGGCGGAGATCCTCCCAATTCATAAGAAGGGTGATCGCTCAGTAACGGCTAATTACCGACCTATTAGCCTTATTGATGCTGTACAAAAGATTGAGGCGCGCCTTCTTCTGGGTAGGATCCAGAGTTGGATCTCCGATTATGATGTTTTAAGTCCTCTCCAGGCGGATTTTCAGCAACATATGGGGACCTTAGAGCAAGTTTTTAGATTTATGCTATTATATTGGAAGGTGGTCTACCTAGGGGGAGGTCTGCTGTTTGCGGCATTTGTGGACCTTAGGTCAGCTTTCGACCTAGTGCCTAGGATCAAGCTCTGGGAAGTCTTGTTGGATTTGGGCATGCCCAAAGAGCAGGTGGCGCTGCTTATTAATCTGCATTGAAACACCTATGCCAAAGTAAGATGGGGTGGTCCAGGGGAGGTCACCGACAGTTTCAAAGTTGCCAAGGGGGTTAGACAAGGGTGTGTGTCGGCCCCCACCCTTTTTTCTTTGTTTATTAATGGGGTGACTAAGTATTTTTCTAACTTTCCAATGGACGCCCCCTCCCTAGCTGGAAGGAAAATTCCCCTCCTCATGTTTGCGGACGACACTCTTATTATTTCTAAAACGAGGCAGGGCCTTCAGTCCACGCTGGCCCGTTTTGAGTGTTTCTGTAGCGAGCATGAGTTAGAGGTGAATGTCTCCAAGACCAAATTCATGGTTCTGCGAGGCCCCAAGGCTGTGAAGGCCAAGGTGTCGATGAGTGGAGCCATTTTGGATCAAACGGAGGTCTTTACATATTTGGGTGTCACATTAAGTGAGAACTTGAGCTGGAAACCCCAATTGGATCTTATGACCCTGAAACATGCTCAACTTGGGGGAACCTTATTGAAAGAAGCACGCAAAATCTTTCACTAAACCTCTGGCACCGTTGGTAAAAATCTATGGCTCTAAGATAATTCCTGCAATTATCTACGGTGCAGAACTGTGGGGGTATAGTGATATATCCTCTCTGAGGGTGGCACAGAATAGGTTCCTCAGAATGGCAACTGGTCTCCCACAATCAACACCTTGCTTACCCCTGCAGCTTGAGGTGTTAAATCTATCGAGGACGTGGTACGGTATAGACCACTGGCGTTCTGGCGTCGTCTGTGGACTACACCCGAATTATCCCTGTTTGCTGAGGCCATCGTTGAGGTGAGGGGGCTCGAAGGGGCCCATAGGGTACCCTGGTTCTCTCATCTCAGGATGCTTTTGAAAAATCTGAGCCTGGAGGCACTATGGGTTGATCCAGCACGTGCTACCTTTCCATCAAAAAAGGCACTCAAAGATATTTATTGGCACTGGATCGCTGAGAGGAGATCCACCATGGTTGTTGGTCCTTCCATGTCATTGGAATTTTTGGTTGTTAAGGATGTCCCTAAATACGAAGCCTACTGGGACTTAATAACCAAGCCAAATGATTGTAAACTGTATCATCAATTACGAGTAGGCTCGTTACCCGTGCGGGGGCTTACGCACTCCTGGTCGACTGGTGGCAGCGATAAGTGCCCTTTCTGTGTAACAGCAGTAGAGAATATTGAACACTTTTTCTTCTGCTGCCCTATGTATTCGTTACCCAGAAAAGTTTGGCTTGTACCAGTTTGCCGCTTATTAGGTACTAGATCTGCCGCTGCAGCGACTAGGATTCTAAAAACTGATACTTCTGCCCCCATTGCTATTGGTGTAGCAAAATTCGTGAGTTGGGCTTGGTCACTCCGCATTCGCAACCTTGGTAATTGAAGTTCCCATTGCATATGTTTTTATGAGTTTTTAGATGCAACTTAGTATTGCTCTTATGTAGTCAGGGGACCTTTGTACATCATTGTTTAAATTTAATACTTTTTTAACATGGTTTTAAAATGCAACGTATTTATTATCTTATATGTAAAAATGTATGAACTGTTCTTTTTTATGTATTTTGTCTTTTATGATGCAAATCGAATAAAGACCTCTTGACTGGACTGGTTCCACTGACTGGCTAAGCATTGTTGAAGCGGACGCTTGTGCTGCCTGGCATGGGGGACGATCATGATGCAGGGTGACATCATTCCCAGTAGCTGTATGTAAGTTCGAGCTGGAATCCAATGGTTGGGATGGAAGCGGAGAACTAAAGCCTGAATATTTCGAAGTCTGGCTGAGTTGGGCAAAAGCGAGAGTTCTTTGAGCATCTATTGTGGCTCTTAGGGAGTCCTTAGTATTGGTCGGTTGGAGAGTGATATGGGCACATTGATTGTGAACCCTAGTTGATGCAGTAACCGAATTGTCCTGAACGTGGGCTGCAGACATTGTTGGTACGTGTTGGCTTTGATGAGCCAATCGTCTAAGTATGGGAAGACGTGGATGCTTTGTCTCCTTAGGTGAGCAGCTACCACCGCCAGACACTTTGTGAAGACTCTGGGGGCGGTGGTGACACCGAATGGGAGTACCCTAAACTGGTAGTGTTGACCCGCTAGCACAAACCTGAGAATTTGCAATGCGCAGGGTGAGCTGGTATATGAAAGTAGGCGTCTTTGAAATCCAGAGTAGTTAGAAAGTCGCCTTTCTGTAGCCGAAGTACCTGCTGAAGTGTCACCAAGTGGAAATGGTCTGACTGAATGTACCGGTTGAGTTCTCTGAGATCTAAAACTGGTCTGAGAGAACCGTCTTTTTTGGGAATCAGGAAATAAAAGGAGTATTCGCCCGACCCGTGATGTTGGGGCGGCACAGGCTCTATAGCTCCTTTCAGAAGGGATGTATGACGTTACAACGCAGGCTATTACAACGCCTGCCTTTACAACGCAGTTTTTACATCGCAATCCATTACAACGCATAGCGCTTTGGGGTGCTGGATAGAGAAAAGTTTAATTTACTATTCCAACACCAGTCCCCGTGGACACTAGGGAAGGTGTTGGATAGTAAATTAAACTTATTCCCTATCCTAGAGCGCCCCCCAGCGCAATGCGTTGTAATGGTTTGCGTTGTAATGACCGCGTTGTAATGGTAGTGCGTTGTAAAGTTTTGTTGTAAGGGTTGTTCACCTTTCAGAAGTAGAGACTGAACCTCTGGTTTGAGGAGGTATAGATGGTCTGGTCTGGTGATAGTTTGTGGGTTTTGGTGGAATATTTGGAAGCATGTTGAAAATTCCAGGCAGTAACAAAAACAGATAATTTGGAGTACCCAATTGTCTGTTATTGATTGCAAGTTTGGTAGAAAATCTGACAGTCGTCCCCCAACAGGTGTTAAGTGGTCGGGGGAAGTAAAGACAAGTCACTGATTTGTGTTGGTGGGGGAGTTGCGTGTGTTTGAACCCTGGCCCCTGCCCTTACTGTTGTTACCAATGTAACCTTCCCTGAAATAACCCCTAGAGGGAGAGGGTTGGTTATTGCCCGTATAGTTGGAAGTGGCTTCTGATGAGGTATTTTTTAACCTCCTCTGTTAAAAGGAGCGTTAAAAGGAAGCATTACTCTATGTGGACTGAAGGGCTCCCATAGATTTGGCTACCTCAGTGTCTTTCTTCATTTTCTCAAGTGAAGAATCTACCATTGGACCAAATAGATGCTCCTTATTATCGAATGGGGTATTTAAAATGGAGGTTTGAACCTCAGGTTTAAATCCAGATATACGGAGCCAGGCGTGCCTTCTTAGAAGGACACTAGTGTTTATAGCTCGAGCAGCCGTGTCTGCAGAATCTAAAGACCATCTTCTTTGATTACTAGCAATAAGTTGCCCTTCATGAACCAGATCTTGTGCTTTGGATTTGAGGTCCGGGGGTAAATATTTGATCAGTTGTTCCATTTCATCCCAGTGTGCACAGTCTTATGCTTGAGAAGCTACCCTTTTCCCAGAAGCATCAACAGGTTTTGATTCCTTATCAGGAGGTGGAGCCTCTCCTGTTGTCCGTGAGTTGGGTCTTTTACTTGCATTGGACACAACCAGGGAGGCTAGTGGTAATTGTCCCCTTGTGTATACTGGGTCTGATGATGCTGGCTTGTACTTCTTGTCCACTCAAGGGGTAAGAATTCGAGCCCTGACTGGGTCATCTACATGCCTGACCATCCCGGACATTTTAAATGCCAATCTTGCAGTGTCTGTGAGCTGACAACTAATACCAAAGAATTCATCTACAATGGACACACCCACCAACTCTCCCACCACTCGAACTGTAAAACGCAAAATGTCATCTATGCCATCCGTTGTCCGTGTGACCTCATTTATATTGGCCAAACCACCCAAATGGTCAAACAACGGATAATTCAACACAAGAGCAGAATTAACTGCAAAGTACTCACTGCTCCTTTGGTCACCCATTTCCTGGAAAAATCATATGCCGACACAGATCTTAGATGGATGGTCATTGAAAAACCCACACTACCCATCAGAGGGGGGAACATGGCTACTCTACTAAATAGGGCAGAATGTAAATGGATCTCACGTGTTGACTCGGTTACCCATGGGTTGAACACTCTTGATGAGTGGACCAACACAATTACTGTTTACGTTTACTCCCATAAACCGTCCACCTTTATATTTTGATGTAAATAACCCTCGGGTTTCAGACCATATGCCCAGTTGTACTTCAATTTCATGTAACCTCCATTGTTGTGCAAAATTACCTCCCCCGACCAATATATTTTGATGTTAAATACCCTACCGGTTTCAGACCAAGTATCCAACTGGGCATCAACCCCTTGTAAACACATCTTACCTCTTGCCCTTGTTTGACCGACAATTTAGCAAAACTTTTTTGCCTAATCAGGGTACTCAAAAGTTATGTTTATTGACATCGCAATATTGTGAAATTTGAAGTCTATATTGCCTCTGTTGTCCTGCAATTCGGTTTTCTGTAACCTATTGCCATGCTTTCTACATCCAGCGCTACCCCTGTCCCAATCGCTGACTGCATCGGCTGCTCCAGCTTTCAGGCTCCGACCTGTTGTTAAGCCCTCCCCTGTATTATCCCTGATGCTTCCTGTTTGTCAATGTTGCCTTGACAACATTCTGACACGCCCGCATCCTTTTCTCCTATCGCGCCACTTCCTGTTTGCCAGTGTTGCCTCGGTAACACCGGGACACGCCCCTAACCCCGCCTCCCCTGCCGATCCGATCCCGCCCCCGGCCTTCGGCTTCCTGATTTAGACTGAGGCTTCGGACCCCCACTTAGCTCCAGCATTAATTGCGAGCACTCCGCAACCAGAAGAGCCCTAATCGCCCTTCGCCGCCCTGATTCTTACAGGTACGCCTAGGACACGCACATCCCGTGCGATCTCCTTTCCATGTAGCTTAATGGTCTTTCACGCTACTGCCGGTTTCTTACCCCCGCTGCTTTTCCTTCCTCACAGGCGCCGCACGCCCCACCCGCTGATCAGATTCAATCTACGATCAGGTAAATCACTTGGCACTGAGACGCCTTCTTTTCCTACCGCCCGGTGCCCTAACTCACTCCCCCTCTTGTTGCTCCCCTGCAGCTATCGACTTTTTGAGCGACCGCATGGACCTCAGCCACCTACGCGCCTCCGCTTGAGTGACACTGTAAGTTATCACTTTCTTCCCGCGCTCCTTCACCACTCCTTCTCTTAATCAATCATCTCACCTTACCCTTTCACGCCCCGGTGCATGCTTTGTACCAGCCACTTAGCCACTCACGTCTCATCCTACCACAGTGACTCACTGGCCATTGGTAATCTCCCAATGTTTTAGCTGTAACTCATGTCACACAAGCAGTCTCTTCTCGTTGGTACACACCCTAGTCACAACCCCCCCCCCTTCCTCCTTCTCCCCCGCGCCTCCCTCCACTCACGTCACATCCAACTCCAGTTGCTCACTGCCCTAGCTGTAACTCATGCCACACCAGCACTATCTACTCATTATCAGTGCACACCCCTTTACCTTCACTTACCACCCCCTCCCCGCGCTTCCCTCCCCAGTCCCCTTCTCAATTGCCCTTCTCTTCCCCCACAGCACTGACTCCATCGACAACCCTGTCCTGATGACGATCCCGACTAACGGGGATCGAAACGCCGTCGACTCCACAGCATAACTATATGACGCATATCACGCTTTGTTCTCCTGTTTAAATTAATGCAATTTTGTTTTAAGTGACTACAACTTGATCTTGTGGAGCCATTATTGATATATAACTTGCGTTTATGCGCCGATCACGCTGTTCACTTTAGCACTTGCACCTTCACAATCACCAACTGTATATATCACTACGCACCAAGTGCCACTGGGTTGTCACATGATCTGTTCTGTACAGTGCTGTTTAACTGTATTGCCATGTGAAAGACCTCTCCCTGTTTCTATTGGTGAATAATACCGCCTTTTTTTCAAAAAACTCCAGTGACTCCTTGTTCCTTATTCTTGTAATGCAAACTGCATACATTGTTAACATTGCCTGTGCATGATACCTGTTGGGAATTGTTCTTGTTTACACTACACACCCATCCCAACGTGGTCTATGGGTTCCCTCCTGTTGTTTTTATACATGACCATCCCTTTAAGCATGGGTAGTGCATGTGATGACTTCTGTGTTGTACTGAAGGTTTCAAACAGGAAATCTTCTTCTAATGACTCCTTATGTAGCTGCACCCATGGTAATTGACATCTGAACCCAGTAACTCGATGTAGCCTACACTATCATCTGGGGGAGAGGGTTTGGTAGGGTACAAATCGGGATCATTGCCTGTGGGCGAATTGCTGTTATAATCGTCCCATGGGTCTTGTAATGGATGATCATCATCCCTATCCGGATCATCATCCTGGTTGTCAGGTGTATGGGGTGGTGAATGTTCAGGTGAAATTGGTTAAATCTGGGGGGACGGTAGTGAGGAAGGAAGAATAGGCGGAGGAAGAGGGAAAGGGTTAGTTCCAACAGATCTATTCTTTAAAGGGATGTGATATTCTTCTGCCCTTCTTTTCAGTGTCACTTTAGTGGAGACATGGCCAGTCTGTGGATGGATGGATATACAAAACTTTTTGTTTCGGATCCGGTTTGTCAATTAGGGAACCAAAACTGAGCTTTGTAGTTGTTTTCTCCACTTGAGTCAGTTTCGGAGCTGACATTTTCGGTGCCAGAGTCCAAACCGTTGATGTCTTCGGAGCCGACGATTTTTTCAAAACCGAACGGTGGGTTTTTGGGGGGGGGGGGGGGGCGGAATTATGTTCCGACCCCGAAGGTTTGGGCTCCCAAATTGGCTTGGAGGGAGTTTTGTCAGAGCTGGAAGGCTTTTTGGTAGGCTTTGGTGCCGAGCCTGAGGGTCAGAAGCGTGATCTCGGTGCTGAAGGGGCCCAAGGGCACGGGTTGGGCCGGAGCCTTCTTTTTAATTGAAATTGCCTCTTGGGATGAGGGGGGAGGTGTACTCAAGGTACGTTGACCATGTGGGATGTCCTCCTCTTGGTCGGAGTCGAACTCTGAGATGGCGACTGGCTCCTGCTCGGCCTCGGTTCCCATGGACTCGCCAGCCTCTTCGTCCAACTCGAAGATGTCCGAAATGGAGCTTGTGTGCGGGCTCTGCGTGTCGCGACATCAAGACCGCCGGTCGCAAAATGTTTTCTTGGAGCAGAAAGCCTGGCAGGTGTTGCAGTCTTGTTCTCTGTGTTTAGGGGACAAACACAGATTGCATACTTCGTGTGAGTCGGTGCGCGTGTTTTCACATGGCACCCAGGGCAGAATATGAAGGGAGTTCATTCCATCGACTGCAGGTCGACCCGACACGGGAAGGCCTGACGGACTTCCATGAACTTTCCGTTTGAAAGATTAATTTACGTAATTACGATTCGCGATAGAAAGGGAGACACGATTGAAAACAATACCGTTGAAGGTGAGTATCTTGCGTACCGAGGTAAACCGAAGGAACTGTGTTGAACTAGAGCGCAACGATAGACGTCCGAACCCGATGGTAGAAAAAAACAATCTAACAATGGAGTTGATGCCCATGCGCACTATCACCGAAAGGAGGAGTCACCTACCTCGTGACTGGAAAGACTTCTTCAAAGAAAAACAAAGTGCAAACATCTGGACCCCACACTAGATGGCGTTCCGTGCATAGCATACGATCTACAGCTCATATGCCTCAAACATAATTGCTTGTTTTGGTTCTGTCTATATAATTGTAGGAGAGTAGGGTCTGCTTCCTATGGTCACCCCCACTTTTTGCTTTTGCTGTACTGTTTCCGACTTAGATGTGGCTGTGGGCCTGCTAATCAGACCGACAGCCCAGATGCACTCTCTCTAAATTCAAGCTATGTACTCTAGGTATATACACAATTGGGAATTGGGTCACCTTGTCAGCCCCTGTAGAAGTCTACCATAGGTACTCAGGGCATAGGTGTAACCAAGGCCTACCAGGGGCTGCAGCATGTATTTATGCCACCCCTGGCTGGCAACTCAAATAGACACAACTGGCTGATCACTCAGCTGGGGCAAGGTCGTGTAACCTCCCCTTGCTTAGGTGTAGTATTCCTACACCTACATACATATAGACACATAGTAACATATAAGTCACTCCTATGGCAGGCCTTAACAATCCTGGAGGCAGAGTGCTTGGTTATGTGTGAGATGGTGCTCTAGCATGAGCTGAGCCTGTCTGCAGCTTTTGGAACCATGTCCTTATAGCTGTTCTATGATACTGCCATACCATATACTCTTAAATGCATTATGAACCTCGCGGTTAAATGCTAACTTTGGTTTGGCTGTATCCAAACATGTCGTGTAAGGTGTCATACCCTTTGGAATACTACCCCCTCGCCAATTCTGGTGACGGGGGTAGCATTCCACCCTTCTAGAGGGAGAAGACATGTTAGTTCTAACTATCCCGGTTAAAGTTAACCAGAGCCCCAGCATCACAAAATGGATGCTGCTGCCACAGACACAAGTCTGACCTCCTGCTGCTGGGAGTCCTTCCAGTCACGGAGGTTTGGACATTAGGTTTCCTGCTTGGGGAGGTGCGAGCACCACCCCAGACAGGAGGATGTGTATTGGGACAGGGAGGGCTGAATAGAATCAGACACTGCCTGGAGCACTCTAAGTGCTCCATACATACCCCAGTTCAAACCGGTTGCTGGGGCACTCCAGCCCCAGCTCTGGTGCGAAACTGCACAAAGGAAAGGGGGTGTAACCACCTCCCTCCTGAGAACCGGGTTTTAGAACCCAGCGGCGCCAGGGATAACGCCCAATATCTTCGGATTCCCCTGCCTCGGCAAACAGAGGCACGGGACACTTCTTGATGATGTCAAAGACCAAATTTTATTGGCTGCAACCAGGAACAGAGGTCTACGAAGCACAACACGGGTGGTTCGCTAGAGACTGCACAAATTCATGGAGCGGAGCATCGTCTTTTATGCCTAAAATCACATTCCTGGCTAGCATCGATTACATACAAACTGACCAATGAAGCGGTGACATTTCAGACATCGCATGACGACAATCCCACTTTCCGTTGTCCAGCCCCCAGAGATGACAAGGCAAAATCCAACATTCATGTTCGAACGGGCCGGACAAACTCATCATAAAGACCTCAACCCAAATCAATAATTAAGCCATAAAGGAAGGAATAGAAACAGATGAGAAGCAAGATAGAAGGGTTTGTGCGTGTACCATAAACTCAGCAACGTTCTGCTCTTTGATCTCTATCTAACCAGCTGCTTAACAAGGAACTGGCTCAGCGAGGTCAGCCTCGGGCAAGGGAGTCAGTTCGGCTAGGTCACACAGAAGTCAGCTAAGGTGTACGTGTACCAAGGACTCGTTCGGTCATAGTCATCGGCCTATGTGAGGGCAACCACACAAAATGGGTGCCGCACACAAAATGGAACCCGAGGGTTCAAACAAAATCCCTGAATACGTAGTGTTCTCATTGATCGATTATGACAAAAACACTCGTACATACCGCACTCGACATTTGCGGTTCGCTGATACCAAAATCGTCTATATCCGATGACCTTCATTGAACGGGTTCAGAATCTTCGAACCACGGACCCTCAGAGTTACAGAACCACAGACCCTCCTTTTGCCCTTACATAGACAATAAACCCAAACCCATGTCAGTCTGAATCCAGGTCTATATTCATCAGATCATCAAGATGTTGCTGTAGCATCATCCTAGTACTTAGCAACTCTCTCTGGACAGGTCTCCTCGCACACGAAGTAGCACAAAGGCCACATATAGCGGGAGCACACTGTACACAGAGACAGAACAGGAAAAGGATAGCTAAGATCATCCCAATGACCATCAGAATCTTCCATCCCCACGTGGATATCAATCCCCAAAACCATCCCATCAACGACCAATCTCCCTCGTCTATATGTACAGACTCGGAGATCTTATGTAGTCTGGAAATGGCCTGGAAGACTGTCGGAGCGTTGTCTGGAATGAAAACGCAGTAGCTCGATTGAATCAGTTTACACACTCCACCTCTATCTGCAAGTATGACATCAAGAGCAACTCTATTCTGAAGTGTCATAAGTCGATCCGACTGGAGCTCAGTAGTCAAGTTACTAAGGGCAGCGGCAGTTTCAACTATGGTGGACTCAACCACTCTCGTGAACTGGCGAATGTTCCTGCTGTTAGCCATAGGTCCCCAGAACGGCAGAAAACCCTTAAAAAAATCTCCCAATTCTTGCCCTGCGGTATCTTCCTTACTGAAGACACCTCTAGCAACTCTCGTCTTATGGTAATCTGCCACAGCTGTAAAAGTGGGAGGCAACAGGAAAGAAACAAAACATGTGCCCGAAAAGTCAGGGGGCAACCATGTGTACGCTTTATCGTAACAGATGAAATAGGTACCCTTAGCTGCTAGGAACGCTGGGGAAGTCTGAGACGCAAATACATAAGTCTCAGTGCAAACGCTCTTCCCTAACTGAACTCTCGGATTCTCGCCATCACCTTGCAGACAATAATGACCCTGATGGGGCACTATCCAAATCGGTGGAGAACTTTTCGCTCGCTGGTTAACACTCAGACTAACTCCATATCCAGTAACGTTCCATCCAATGTATGCTTGTGTCTCATCTCTCGGAATAGTCTCATAGGAACTAATTCCTCTAATCATGTCGACTATACCCTTGACCAGAGCACTAGTCTTCGGACTATCTTTCACGGAACGTTGGGGATAGACACTATGAGCATAAATGAACATCGTTCTATATGCCCAAATAGAACCATTGTAGCTGAAAGGCAAAACCAGGTAAGGAATACCTTTATCGGTAGTATGGGGCATGAGGCCACAAACCCAACAATTTGTAGTGTTCATTACTAGCTGGTGTTGGTGCAGGAGTTGAACAAAGGAATTGTTAGCAAATTCCAGTCTTCTAACGATTTCATGTTCGGGCAGAGGGTGAAAAGAATGAGAAGAAATAGTAGGAGGAGGTATAGGTTGCGTAGTGGCCATGAACGTCACTTGAAAAGAGAATGTCACATATCCAATTAAAAACATCACTAAGCTAAGCAACATAAATAAACACAGTACTAAAAATCTTTTCCGGGTCATTCATTTACAGATTTTGCTCTTAAAGCTTATTCTTTCAACAGGTCTCTCCATCTCGAAAAATTCCATCCTCTCTAATTACTGCTCGCGGTGGTAGGGTGTTCTATGCTAAGGAATGCTTCTGTCAGTCCAGGGCAACTCCCTTAGACCAACCAGAACCGTCGACCTAACGTCTTCGGCTTGCACTCCAAAGACTTCGGCAACCGCGACCCCACAGCTGAACCCGGATGGCGGTTCGAAAAACAAAAATCAAAGTAGTACCTCGGAGGAGAGTTTAACCTGCAAAAATCATAAAAAGAAACTTTATTTTATTTGTCCCGCGACTCTCGGTCGCAAATTATAACGCTCTTTGCCAGGCAATGTCTGTTTACGGAACAGGAGCTCAGATTCAACAGGGTTCAAACGGTTCAATGGAGGCACAGATTCTTTTTTTTTTTTTTTTAATTTTTGAAAACCTTTATTGTGCCTGAATAACAGAACAAATACGGGCCCACAACCATCAGGCCGGCCATGGTATGACATCAGCACAAGTGCAAGCAATACAGTCCCCCCGCAGCTGTGAATAAGAGTAGCAAGCAATAAACGTTACATTGGAAAGAGTCACGCCGCCGGGGGAGAGGAGAAGTGAAGGTTAATTTTTCAATTTTTTTGTCGTTTTCATCAAAAGAAGGCAGTGAAGATAAAATAATAAGAGGATTCGAGTCCGCACAGTAACTTCACACTACGGGTAGGCGACGTTATATCTGAAAACATCAACGGAGGTTTAACATCCAGTACAGTGTGGCGGTGCAAATCAGAAGCAAACAATCTACTACCATTCATGCACCCCAAACATCGTCGCCCCATCCCTACCATACCCAACCCAGACCCGGAGTCAAACCAAAGTAAAAGCGCAGAAAATAGAAAGGAAGGCCCATAGAACTAAGATTATATCAAGTTACCCCACCCACCCTGCAACATTGTGGAGGCTACGGTCTGCCCCCCCCCCACAGAGTGCCTGTCACCCCGTAAAACCCGAAATATAGATAAGGAAGAAGAAGGAAAGAAGGAGAAGAAAAAAGAACATTAATACCTATGATATAGGGAGTGAGAGAGAACGAATCTATCTACCGTCCCAAAAAGAAAAAAGGCGGGGAGGAGCCCACTCGATACCAAATCGCCCGGAGGTCCCGACCCTTCACTGAGACCCACAACATAAACATCGGCATTCCTGAAAGTCAAAACAGAATCAAATAGTCTTACAATACAATTGTGGAGAAGCATCGTGCGATGTGCGCCCAGTAAACACGTTAGCCAGTTCCAACCCCATCCCCTTCAGCCAGCTAAATCAATCAGCAGCGGGAGAGCTGCCTAGCCCTGACTCGAGCGTGGATGTAACCTCCCGCAGACTTCCCCGGGAGAGCCTCTCCCCCCGTGCACATCAGGGCAACATGGCCGCCTGAAAGAAGAAGACGAAGCAGGATCCCAAAATGGCCACCGACCATCGATATAAGTTCCTTTGTCCTCCATGCATAAGTCCATAAAGGCCACTGAAGAATAGAGAGTCCCCGGGGAGAAGGGTGAAGACCACCAGTCAGAAGTCGACACGTAGGACAAAAGTTGCTCCGCTGAGTCCCCAAATAAACTCGGTGGTGAAGGCGGCAAGAAGTCACGCCCGGAGGAAAGGGGAAACAATGTAGCTGTCACGGGACTGGAGGGCTGCAAGCCGTAGGCTTCGGTAGAGGCAACCGCAAGTGTAGCATCAGCACAGGCACGGTGAAACATTGTAGCATCATGGAGTGGCAAAGGCAGATTCACACTCAGCTGGGGGCAGACGCTGCGTTCGCGATCCACGGCGGTCAACATGGCGTCCAGTTGAGTACCCAGTGCTTTGAAGCCATCAAACATCTCCGAGCGGAGTTCACGGAGGGCGGCAAGGATAGTCCCATAGGATATTGCAGGTCGCAGTTCCCTTGAGGCGAGTTCCTGCATCGGTGCTCTCAAGTCGGTGTCCCGCGCCGGCAGGGCAAGGCTGTCTACGGGCAGGAGTGTACAAGCTTTCTCCGGTCGCGGGAGAACAAAGGGAGCCATGGCGCCGGGCATTCGACAGTGGAGCTGGGGGGGGGCGCCGCATAGGCGAGTATCTCCAGGAGACCTCGACACCGCCAGCACCAAAGGCAAAACGAGCACACCTCCCACCAGCCGTTTCCCACCAGGCTGGGCAGTGGAGAAAGGTCAGTAGACTTCGCTGTGTTGGTTCGCCGGACACCATGCGCCGCTCACCTTCCACTCGGAGTGCCAACAAAGGGAAACACCGTCCACGGGCTTCTCAACTCGGCTGTCCCAGTCCAGGCGTAGTCTGCATTGGACGTCAGCTGTAGTGCGGCGGCGACTGCCTCACTCGTAAAGGCGCCGCCACTGAGTCGTCTGCGCTACCCAGCTCAGCGGACCATATCCGAGTCCCAGGAGCCGACGACGAGCGGCAGTGCAGGCGAGGGTCCGTGGCGGGGAACCGTACTTCGAGTTTCCCCAGCACCCGAGCACGCTAGGAGGTCAAAAACGGATCCATGCGCTCAGCTCGTCCTCATACGCATTCCGCCACCGGATTCAATCAGGAAGGACAACAGGATTTCGTTGCGGAGCTCAAGGATCGGCGGAGCCGGGCGACTACACGTCCGCTCCGGTCGCCATCTTGGCTCCTCCCAGGAGGCACAGATTCTTGAAGAAGATCGTCACTTTCTTGCTCAGTGTTCGTTCCAATCAAACAGGCATCGCTGAATGGCAGAAAACGAGACACGGTCTCAGTTTCAGAATCAGGAAGTCCCCTCTGGACCCACCGGTCGTACGGCAGAGGCAAAGGAGCCTTTTTGCAGTGTACGCCGTGGATCCAGTGCTTTTTGCCGTGCACTCGTACTGCAGAACGGGTAGACAACAAAACGAGGTGAGGGCCTGTCCAGCGGGGCTGCTCGTTCTTGCTCCGCCGGAAGTTCTTGATCAGCACCCAGCTTCCAGGTTCGATAGCATGGCCTGGATCTTCAGAAGGCTGTGGTAGGGAGTCATGAACCTGTTGATGCAAAACACGCAATTTAGCCGTCAAATCATACAGGTAATCAAGCAACACAGGATGTTCTATCTCACAGAATTTTGTCGACCTTGGCACACCCCAAATGTTTGCCGTGCGGCCAAACACGACTGCATACGGACTCAAACCCATTCGTGAAGGCACAGTCATTCTAATGGACAAAAGGGCTAGAGGCAAGGCATCTGGCCATTGTAACCCAGAGCTCGCTTGGATTTTGTCCAATTTCAATTTGAGGGTGCCATTATAGCACTCGACTAAACCAGCTGATTGGGGGTGATTTGCAGCGTGGAATTTCTGCCTAATGCCTAATCCCTCACATACTCTCTTCATCACTTGACCCACAAATTCACTCCCATTGTCACTCCAGATCATTCTCGGCAATTCATACCTAGGGAAGAATTCCTTAATAAGGGCTTTCGCTGTGGACAAGGCAGTGTTGTCCTTTAAAGGGTAGGCTTCCACCCATCTAGAAAAAGAGCAAACAACCACTAACACATACTTTAGGTTGTTGCACCTCTCCATGTGGATGAAATCTAGCTGCAAAGCCTCAAACGGATACGTTGGAGGAGCAAAATGACCAGCTGGAGTTGGAATTCCCTTACCAGGATTGTACATCAAACACCATACAATTCTTAACCAGATTCTCTGCACACTTAGGAATTCCAGCATTCTGCCATACTGGAGCTAACAACTTGCAAATCCCTTTCACGCTGTTATGAGCCATTCCATGAGCCATTGTAACCACTGGAAGCACATACGCATCAGGTAGCAACCATCTCTGATACTCTGACAAATCAATCCAACAACCATTCGAATCTAATTTACCCTTGCTTTCTCTCCTTTCATTCAACTCTTTCTCTGTAGCCTCAGCTTGGATGGATTTCACACTCTCAATCGTATCTTCACACATACTTCCATCTGGAAACCATCTCGCCGGACCTGCAACATACATTCGGCTCATCACATCTCTCGCAGTTTCTTTCGCGACTTCATCTGCAAACGCAATACCACGACCAATATCATCCGTGACTTTCTTATGCGCACTGCATTTCACAATCGCTACTTGCAACGGCAAAGTAAGAGATTCAAGAAGTTCATTCACCAACTGACCATGCTGAATCTTAGTCCCATGCGAAGTCAGGAACCCACGCTCTCTCCACAAACGTCCAAAACTATGAGACACACCAAACACATACCGACTGTCAGTATACACAGTCACTCGTTTTCCTTTCGCCAACACACACGCTCTGGTTAATGCAATCAACTCTGCTGCTTGCGCTGAATTATGTGGGATACGTCCAGCTTCAACAATCATATGCAAAGTCGCAACAGCATATGCCGCAGTTGTATCACCATTCGGAAGCTTAAAGCACGAACCATCAACCCACAAGGTACCATCACACTCTGGAAGAGGACCATCCCTAAGGTCTATCCTCCCTTTCGTTTCTTCCTCAGTTCTAAGGAAACAATCATGTTGTTCGGTATCGTCTATCTCAGTTGAAATCGGCAACAACGTGGCTGGATTCAACGTGTTGCATCTCTTTATATGCACATGACTCGCTAACAAGGTCAATTCATAACCCGACAACCGAGCACTAGTTAAGTGCTGTGTCTTGGTGCGATTCAACAAGGTATCCACTGCATGTGGAACCATCACAATCAGTGCATTGTCCATCACCAAACCAGCAGACTGTCGAATTGAGACAGCCGCTGCTGCTGTAGCTCTCAAACAACTCGGCAATGCTCTAGCTACCGGATCCAAAGTCGACGAAAAATAAGCACATGGACGCTGCTATCACCAAACTGTTGAGTCAAAACTGACAATGCACATCCCTCTCTCTCATGGACATACAATGTGAAAGGCTTACTGTAGTCGGGGGTACCCAACACAGGAGCCGAACACAACGCATCGCGCAATTCTGAAAAGCTCTTCGGACATTAGTCAGTCCAAGGGATAGGATTACGAGTATCCTTAACAGTAAGAGCTATCAAAGGCTTCGCAAGCAATGAAAAATTAGGGATCCACTGTCTACAATACGACGTAATACCTAAGAAAGCACGTACTTCTCTCTGTATTGTAGGCACACTCATTTTCGCAATCGCTTGAATTCTTTCTGGGGTCAGTTTCCTTCCCTCCTTCAATAAGAGGTGACCTAAGTAGGTAACTTCTTGTCGACAATATTGCAACTTCGAAAGAGAAACCTTATGATGGAAATCAGACAAATGATTTAACAACGACAAAGTAGCCTCTCTACAAATCTCTTCATTGTCAGCAGCAACTAACAGATCGTCAACGTACTGAATAAGAGCAGCACCATCAGGTAAAACCAACAAATCAAGTTGTGTTTTCAAAGCTTGACTATAGATCGATGGACTCTCACAATAGCCTTGGGGAGCGCGCTTAAAGCGGAAACTTCGTCCTCCTAAAGAGAAGCCAAAGATATCTCTACTTTCCACGGCAATCGGGATGCTGAAGAAAGCATTCTTCAAGTCAATCACCGAAAACCACATGGCTGTAGCCGGGATCAAAGTCAGTAAAGCGGTGATATCAGGCACAACAGGAAATTGCGGAACTACAATCTTATTCACATCGCGAAGATCAATCACAAACCTATATACAGGAGGCTGTGAAGAATCAGTTCTCTTCAGAACAGGCAAAACCGGACTATTACACACATTACCTCTCGTTTCCTCAAGCACACCTTTCTCAATCAGATCATAGATGATCGCCAAAAGTGCTCTTTCACCATCACTAGAAATGCGATACTGCGGAATGCATGGTAATCTAGCATTCGCTTTCAACGTCACAACATATGGCGGAATCTCTAAGAGACCCACATCATTAGGACCAGTAGCCCAAAGAGAATCAGGCAGAGAAGAGAATTCAGGTGGAAGTCGATCTTTAGATAAATACATCGGAGAGATCACACTCTTACCCAAGTTAAGATGTACTCCTGACGGAGAACAATATAGCGTCGCATACAATCTCTTCAACAAGTCCAATCCCAACAAGTTCTCACCACAACCAGTCGTCAGAATGAGAGGTGCTTCGAATTCACAAGGTCCAACAGAAATAGACAACAGACTAGAAATCGGATTCGTAACCGGGGCGCCAGAAAAACCTACTGAAACATTCGTTAAGCCAGACAAAGGTGCGCCAGGGAGTTTAAAGTGCATAATAGAACTCTTCGCAGCACCAGTATCCAACAGAAAAGGCTCGAACACACCTGATCCAATCACTTCAACATAGGGTCCACTCTGATCTACTGGAACTGAAACAACTCCCTCTCTGTCTATGGCTGCCCTAGCAATCATCACCATCCACAGTCTCACCTTCAACGTAATAATCGTCCGCATAGTACTGTGCCGTCCTACCAGACGCACCATTCTGCTGATCAAAGCTATTCATAGAATTCTGTGGAGGCAAAGAACGCGCGTTCTGACCACGACCTCTACCTCTAGGAGCTTGTTGAACACCTTGACCTCTCACACCAGAAACACCATTTGTGCGCTGTAACAGAACCAGACAACTACTCTTGAAATGGCCTTCTTTGCAATATGCACACTGATTAGGGCCTACAGGAAAACGCGGTTGAGAAGACTCGAACCTTTGCGAGTTTCTCTGATATTGCTGAGGTTGCTGATAATCGCGCTGATTATTACGGGGCGGATAAGCTTGCTGTAGAAGAACTTTAGTCTTCAATTCCTTAGTCTTCCTATCCGCTTTCTCTATCTCATCCTTGTTTCTATTTTCGTAGTACTGGGCAGTAGCCAAAATCTGCGCTGACGTAGACACAGCCCAAGCACTCTCGGAATCCTTCAACTTATTACACAATTCTGGAAGCAAATTATGAACGAATTTGTGAACGAATAATCTCTGACCACCTTCGGTACTTATGTCTTGACCACTGTGGTCTACAAAGGTCTCTTCGAACCTAGTGAAAAAGTCAGACACAGTTTCGTCTTTCTTCTGCTTGCACGCAGACAACTTGTCCCAATTAACACGCACTTCATGCATTAGAGTCTTCATATAAGTAATAATTCTACCGGGAAGGTCAGCAATCAAATCCTCAGGCTTAGCGTCACCTACTTGTCTATTATCGGCATCCCTAAGATTATTCCATGTATCACCCAGTTCCTGCGCATGATCCGAATGACGAATCTTACCCCAGATAGGCTGTGGAACAACATTCCCAAACAACATGTCTATATCAGCCAGATTCATAATACATGAATCCGCAGTTTGAGATGGCTCCTTATAAAACCCTGTTGGAGAGCTAAGACTTCAGCACGTTTCCAAGGAACATGCACCCAAACTCGCTGAAAGTGTGGCGGAATAGCTGGATTAGCAGTGGCATCACCAGGTCTCCAAACTGGAGGAACCTCACGCATCGGATATTGACGCGCCTTCCTCCTAACCGACGAATCAGGCTCAAACAGTTGCTGAGAAGGAGATTCACTCCTAAACGACAACAACGTCGCAACTGCTCTCTCAACTCCAAGATCCACAACGGTCCCTTTCGCAAACTTAGAACGTATACGGTACAACTCAGGCGGAGTTTGTCCTACCTCCCCATCTTCCCATTGTTCACGAAGGAAAGAACACATCATATCAAAAACATATTGTGTTTCGGTGCTTCCCATTGATGGAAAACATCCATAACACCCTCAAGGTCATGAAGCGAAGGATACGTAATCCATTTGCGCGCTTATTGATCTAACACTGTCCGTTCATTAGCATCAGGCAATTGGCTTACGCTCGACAACAGGAGACATACCCAAGGAACCCAACAGAGGAGAAAAGAGACTAGCAACAGCATCAGTCATTTTCTGTCGAGCAGAAGGAGAAGTTGACAAAAGAACAGGAGAAGGAGCAGAATGAGAAGAAACCGAAGTCGGAACAGTAACAGAAGGGACAGACAATACAGGTGTAGGAGTAGCAGACGAAGGAGGTAGCAAAGTCGGCGGCCCTTGAGAAGGCTGCACCAAAGGAATAGGACCCAGTGGAAGAGGAGCTGGCTGTTGAGGAATCGCGGATGGCAAAGCAACCAGAGGTTGCGCAACTACAACTGGTGGCGGAGGTGCCGTAGCATTCTGCTCATAAGGGGTGGAGAACTCAATAGATGCGACATTAAAGGATCTTTCACAAGATCTTTCTTCTCTTCTTGCTGTTGAGGTGGCAAAGCTGGATAGCACTTGTCTACCGCTAGTTTACGTTGCCTAATCATCTGTTCACTTTCTTGTTCTTCTTCATTATCCCTAAATTGTATAGCAGCTTGCACCATTGACATACCTCGTTCTCGTTTATTTTTCTTCCCTAACTTAATTTCTTTCTGTTTGGCTTCCTTTCCCCATAAGCGGAAAGAGTCAAACATTGCCGGCCGGGCTTTCTTCTTGAACAGTTTAACTTCGAGATTATCTAAAATCTCTGTTTCAAAGCTACCATAACGGGGCCACTGTAGGAAACCGTCTTTCCTAGTATATTTAACCCATATTTCATTATACGCGATGGGGCCCACTCCATGTTTTACGTAGAGCTCATAGGTCGGAGTTCCAATCGGAGGAACCGGACACGAATCCTCCAATTGGGAATCCCTAGTACAACCAAAACCAAATATCTTTCCAAGTCTGCTAAGACCAGGCATCTTCGCTCACTAATCTAGCTTCAAACTTCAAGGGAAATGTCAAAACGATAGTTTCGTGAATACACGAGTCCCTCTGCTTTGGGGCCTGCAGGTATCAAATCAAAGCGATCCCGAAGGATACCAAACAAAACTAAGGACTGGGAGACGCTCCACTCATACTCAACTGAAACGTCGATGGCGTCACCAGAAGACCCGTCTATTGTCTCGCTCTACAAATCATCTAATGGCTCCAAAACAGGGCGACAGTCAGGGCAGCAGTCCTTCGTAGCCGTCGGAAAGCGGGGAACCTCGCAGCAAAGACTTTCGGACCACGACGACATACAGGGGTCGATGAAGTGGCAGGCCTTCCTTCTGAATTTCCACACAAAGCTCCTCACGATCTCCAGGCTTGGACCGGTACCGCTGAAGTCACCCTACGTTGGGCGCCAACTAAAGAACCGGGTTTCAGAACCCAGCGGCGCCAGGGATAACGCCCAATGTCTTCGGATTCCCCTGCCTCGGCAAACAGAGACACGGGACACTTCTTGATGACGTCAAAGACCAAATTTTATTGGCTGCAACCAGGAACAGAGGTCTACGAAGCACAACACGGGTGGTTCGCTAGAGACTGCACAAATTCATGGAGCGGAGTATCGTCTTTTATGCCAAAAATCACATTGTTTGGACTGGTGCAAGGTGTTCACTAGAATAGTGAACATCATATACCAGGCCAACTTCTCACAATAATACATTAAAGCTCTTTTGATGTACAGCTTATGAAGAGCTCTTTCTGCCACAGAAGCAGGTTGCAGAAAGAAATCAGGTAATTCAATTGACTGATTAATATGGACGGAAGAGACTACTTTCGGAAGAAACTTTGGGTTTGTTCTGAACACAACTTTGTCTCTATGAAGTTAGAAGAATGATTCTTCCAAGGTTAGTGCCTGGATCTCACCGACACGTCTTAGTGAAGTGATGGCTATTAAGAATGTTACTTTTCATGATAAGTATTGGAGTTGGCATGAATGTAGTGCCTCGAATGGAGGCCCAATGAACCTTGTTAGTACAATGTTTAAATTCCATGCTGGGGCTGGTGGGTGTTTAGGGGGAATTACTGTTTTAAGTCCCTCCATGAATGCTTTATTGACTGGTATTTTGAAGAAGGACAAATGTTGTCTATTTTGCAGACAGGCTGCAATGGCAGCAAAGTGTAGACGTACTGAAGTGTAGGCTGATGTTTGAAGATGCAAAAGATAAACAATTATTTGTACCTGTGCTTGTAAAGGGTTAACTTCTTGCCTGTGGCAATAGGACTAGTCCTGGGTAGTAAATTCCATTCCGCTCGCAGAATTTAGGTAATTTTGCGTTCCGCGGACAACGGGTGGAAAAGGCCATTCGCGTGTTTGCGGAACTTTCGCGTGCTCGTGGAAATTTTTTACCGTTTCGCTGAGCTTTGCGTAGCGCGACATCGCAAATTCTGCCCACCCCTATATAGGACACAAATCTCTTCCATTTAACGGAGTAGCATTTCTAGTTGTAGGTTTACAAGCTGCTTTAAGAATATCCAAACACTGTTGTGAAAGGTTTAGATATCCACATTCTATGACTTCGGGAGCCCTGTGGCAAGGTTCATCTTCTTGGGATTGGAATGCCCATGGTTCTGTGTGAGAAGGTCGGGGTTGAGCAGAGGTTTCTCGCGAGGAACTTGTGAGAGTTTTAGTACTGTGGTGAACCTTGGTTGCTGGTCCAGGTTGGAGCTATGAGAACTAGGGAGGTCTGCCAGAGCTTTCTGACTGCAAATGGAAGTAGTGAGAGAGGGGCAATAGTGTATGCAAACATCTCTGACCAGTTCATCCATAGGGCACTGCCTTTGGATAGCTACAGACAGTAACCAAGTTGGATAATGTCCAACGCCCGTTGATCTGTGGTCATGGTTACCATTCAGGGAAGAATTGCTGTAGACATTCCCAGACAGGTGCTAGATGATCGGGGGGATGGTAGGGAGTCACTGTTTGGAGGAGGTGTTCACGCTACAGGGATTATTTACTCTTCCGCAGCCTTTGAAATTATTTGCCCTATATTTACCCCTGTAGAATGTTTTAGAGGTTGATGTTTGCCCTTGGTTTTTATATTGTGATCCAGAGGTGGTTGTTGATGCAGCCTTTGCGCCTAATTTAAAATTGGGGTGACAAAAGGACCCACAAAATGAGGTTGATTGGAGGCCTTGCACAGACGTTGTCTGTGTCCTTTTTCAATTTTTCTAGAGCTGCATCCACCTGTCGTCCACAAAAGGTGTTACATATCAAAGGGTAAATTAAGAACCTCAGTTCTGAACCCAGAGACACGAAGCCGAGCATGTCTGCGCAAGATAATGCTTTTGTTAAATCCTCTTGCTACTGTGTCATTAAGGATAATGGGGTAACCCTGTGTCCCTCAGAACCTGGGTTTCATAATATAATCTACAGCTGGTTCTGTTGGGTGGCACAATTGCTTAGCTTTAAGTAATCAATACAGTACAACAAATATATCAAAGTCAAATTCAAAAAGCAAATACTTTTTTGATTAAAAAATATATAATAGAGCACACCAAAAAAACTATATCGTTAGTTTGGTAGCAGTATTTTTATTCTTTTTTCAAGTAGAATTCTATATGGCTGTCACATGAACAATTTTATATCAGCAAAATGGAAAAGGGGACTCTTGAATTTAAGTGCAATTAAGTGACAAAGTGCAGTGTTAAGAGAGCTATATACATGACACAAACCTATTTGGTAAGATGGTTCTGTCCTTTTATATGATTATATCACATGTATTCCTAAGCCCCTAAGTGATTTTTATGGAATTGGATCAAGAAAACTGCTAGGACATGAACAGAAATTGTGTTTCGACCCAGAGGTATGCGCAGTTCAACATGCGTCACAGCAGGTCTTCTTCAGGACTGTAGTTGGAGATGTGGGCAGACAAGTAATTATGTATTAACGAGCAGCAAAGTTTCAGATACTAGGAAGACGTCATTGACTGTTTCCTTGAATGATGCGATCATAAAGAATGTCAAAATAGTTTGATGTCCACCTTCCGGGTGCAATGTAAGGCGTGTGGTTTTTACCTTGAAGGGCAATGATGAGTAAGATTCCACCATCCGGTTGGAGTCTTTCAGAAGAAGTGAAGAAATTATTTAGAATGAATCACCTGTTCATGAAACCACCAAACGGTTGGAATCGAGAGCGATGCAATGAATGCAGGAACTTCCAAGTCAGCAGAATCTAGAGCACATTTAATGGAATTGTTTGTAATGTGTTTGCCCTTGTTAAGTTCATATCGCCACTTTTTATGTGCCTCTGGGAGATGTTGGAGAAGTCCCTCCAACTCATCCCAGTGTGCTTGCCATTACTTGCTAATAAGGCCAGGGTGTTAGTAATTCTCCAGCGATTAGCCGATTGTGCGGCTACCAGTTTACCAGATGCATTAATACCTTTTGATTCTTTGTCTGGGAGTGGTGCATCCCCTGAAGTCTGTGAGTTTGCCTGTTTTCTTGCATTGGACCCCACTAATGAGTCCGGTGTTAACTGACCGTTGATGTATATGGGGTCAGATGGTGCTGCCTTGTACTTTTTGTCTACTCTTGGAGTTATAATCCTTGTCCTTACAGGATCGTAGAAAACGTCATCAGAGTGGTATAAAACACCTGTCGCGTGGGTAAATATTTTGAGCCCCTCTGTGTAGAGCTGAGGGTCTGAAAAAAGAAGTTGTCTTCTGTAGGGTCTTTATGTAAGGGCACTTGGTGGCATATTGCAGCTCTAGCTAATAAATCCTGATGAGCTGCAGCATCATCTGGTGGAGAGGGACGTGCTGAGTAGAGGGCAGGGTCGGTATCCCTCTGGGGGTCGAAGTCATAGGCATCCAACTGGTCTGCAGGTTGTCTATCTTCTCCCATGTCCTTCTGGTCGTCTCTAATGGGTGAATGTGTGTGTGGTGTAGTATTGCCGTCCTCTGACTGTTTTCGTGAGCGAGGTGGAGGAGTCGAAGTATGAGATGGTGGATTGGGAGCGGTAGGGATAGCCACATGTAAAGGACTTGTGGCTATGTCCTTTTTGCTCTACTTTGGAGGCAGACTAGGTTAATGAATGGCTTTTTCGGAAGACCGGTGTCTTTTCGATATTGGAGGCGTTGTCATTTGTAGGATAATCTTTTCTGTTCCAGGCTTCATTTGTAAAGTTGTTTGCCTTGAATCGAGCCATTTTTGCAATGAGTAGAGAATCGGCTTGGGTGTTTTTTTCAGTCCTTAGGTTTAACATTTCGGTGTCGATGCCCATTTTGCTTTTGGTGCCAGAGTGGTTGGCGCAGATGTGCTGTGAGATTTGGCTTTCGAACACAAGGGTATGGTTCGATGCATAAGCTATGATGCAGAATTTACAGTAGAGACCCCGGCTGCAGGCCGATGTGTCAGTGTTGAGGCCTCGTCCTCCGAATCGATGGTTCCATGAGCAGTTTTATTGGTTGTTGCAGATTTTTGGGGCTTTCAATCTGGACTATATGTACTCCCAGTCCGATGATCTTCGGACAACTGCATGTGAACTGGATCTTGTTCGGTGTCTGACTGGGAATCAGAGTCTTGTACAGAAACAGACTCCACCACTGCTGCCCAGGGCTCTTTTTCCTTCTCTTCTGACTGGCCAAAGATATTGGTTGAGTCTCTGTGCTGCATTTCTAATCGCCGTGCACGCCAGTTCGAAAGTGTCTTTTTTGAACAAACGACCTGCAGGCCTCACATTTATCTTTCTGATGGTTGGGCAGAAGGCAGAAGTTACAGACCGAATGCTGGTCGGTGTGGAAGTATTTAGAATGCCAGTTTGGACAGAGGCAGAACGGAGTGCGTTGCATCAGCAGCTCATTTTCGGGTAGAGCTGAACATTGTGAAAGAGGACGTATCAAGAGAGAGAGAGAGGACCAGATAGCTAGTCTGAGTCCCCAGGGGTATTTATATGTATCAAAGAGAACTAGCTACTTATGACTTGTATATTGAACTATAAAAGGTCATGTCCAGTGGCACCGGTTGGGTGTCTTTATGAAGCCCTCACCCACCAACCTAGTTGGTGGCATGCTTCATCATCGGGCCCACCCAGTGACACCTAATGTGTCCCGGGTGTGCTTCAACGCCTGATTACAGCGGAGCAGGTATCTTACTGAGAGTGCAGTGTAGTGAGAATGGTGAAGTGAGATTAAAACGGCTTGACAGGGGTCCCAGTGCCTGAGGGCTAAATTAAATTTGAATAAATGGGCTCCTGTCAGCGGTTAAAAACAAGGCAGGATGGATGTGATGGTGGCGAATTACGACCTCCTACATCCGGTGTAGGTCGACATGTTTCAGCCAGTGCCTTCTGTTAATTCTGGCTTTCCTCAGGACCGTTTGTAAGTGTGGGTGCATATAAACATTATAAAATTAAGTGAGTGTAGCAGGCTATGTGTCGCACTCACTAAGGTGCTGTAGGTGTTAATGGGGGGGATTCCCTCCTCAAGCATACCTGGACAAATAACATTTATGACAAAGACACAACATGTATAGAGACAGTTTTTAGCATGTAGCACAAGTCGATAAAATTCAATAAAATTGCCGTTTGTAAGTGCTGCGTGTGGAGGCTACAGGCGGCAAAGGTGTAACAATACTGGTGGTACTGTTAGTGATAATGATCGGTTTCTAGATGTCGTGGTGATGCTAGAAAACGGAAGCTCACACGCATTATGTAGAGAAATGGGCGTAAGGGCATGGTTCTCACGCTGACGATTGGCCTGCGATGCTTCCAGAAGTGGGTCGGCAAGGAAATGACCCTGAAATACAAAAGTGAGACCACTGGCTGTTAGGGACCTGTATGGGAAGAAGCGCTTACCAGGGCGTCGTGTCGGTAGGCCTGCATCCTCACAACAGTCTCGGTCAAGACCTGCGGGATACCTGTGTGCCGTCCTCGAACTCCGGAACCTGATTGGCGGTCTGCTTTTATGAGTGAGTTAATTGCCTGAACCTGTGGGGAGATAGCAACGGAGAAGAGACTCGCCGAGTGGCGTTCGAGCTGCGCATGTGTCTTACTGAGACAGCCGAAAGGAGAAGCGTGCGGGCTGCTCATACGTCTAGCTGGAACCACCGGGGTTTCTCGCGCATGTGCAGCGGAGCCGCATGCCCTAATGTCAGAGTAAAGAGTTTGCCGGATATGGTACAGTATATAGTGTGGTGCGGCAAGGGAGTATATGAGCCGTATGAACAGGCGGTTCAAGGAGCTTGGGCTGGGACAGCCGGAGGTTCCCGTGCATAACCAGAAGGGCCACAGTGACATAATGTGTGAGGTTTACGCAGCATAAGGGGCCTAGCGCATTGGGCCATGTGCGCAAATGATTCAGTGAGCTCGTCAAGGTGGCATTGTTAAAGGGGATGGGGACACTCAGAGAGGCTTAGGGAGACCCGTGGGGAGGCATTCTGTCCGTGGCGTAAGAGGTGTAAAAGGATAAGAATGTCACATTGATGTTTTATGGGTATAGCTCAAAGAATCATTTGCGCACATGGCCCAATGCGCTAGGCCCCTCATGCTGCTTAAACCTCACACATTATGTCACTGTGGCCCTTATGCTTATGCACGGGAACCTCCGGCTGTCCTAGCCCAAACTCCTTGAACTGCCTATTCATACGGCTCATATACTCCCTTGCCGCACCACACTATATACTGTACCATACCTGGCAAACTCCTTACTCTGACATTAGGGCATGCGGCTCCGCTGCACATGCGTGAGAAACCCCGGTGGTTCCAGCGAGACGAATGCGCAGCTCGCACGCTTCTCCTTTCGGCTGTCTCAGTAAGACACATGCGCAGCTCGCACGCCACTCGGCGAGTCTCTTCTCCATTGTTATCTATCTATCTATCACTCGCTCCTCTCTCACCAGCCGAGTGGTTGCTCCCAGTGCTCCTGCTGAGACCTGGTATCGTAGCGCTGCATTGCCTTATAAGCTGCATTTCACCTGCCTGCCTTGCCCAGCTACCGCTAAAAATCTTTCACGCTGTATTTTATAAGATTGTGCTGTGTTTAACGTGATTTGCGCATTAGCCTCCAGCGCTCCGCTCATTGCCTGCAAAGTTGCATTTTGTCTTGCCTGCTTGTGCCCAGTTGCCATTGGACTCATTGGCGCTGTGTTGTGATCGTTTCTGCTGTTTCATCGTGGTTTGCGCGTTGTCCTCCAGCGCTCCGCTCTGTTCCCCCCCTCCGCCTCCATTTTGTTTGTTGTGGTCGTCGTCCTCGTGTGCCCGCCCCGCCTCCCAGCTGAGACGCCCTCCCACTGTCTAGAAGTAGCGCTCCTAACCCTATACTCACCGTGACTCGCTCCTCTTTCACGAGCCGAGTGGTCGCTCTCAGTGCTCCTGCTGAGACCTGGTATCGTAGCGCTGCATTGCCTTATAAGCTGCATTTCACCTGCCTGCCTGTGCCCAGCTACCGCTAAAAATCTTTCACGCTGTATTTTATAAGATTGTGCTATGTTTAACGTGATTTGCGCATTAGCCTCCAGCGCTCCGCTCATTGCCTGCAAAGTTGCATTTTGTCTTGCCTGCTTGTGCCCAGTTGCCATTGGACTCATTGGCGCTGTGTTGTGATCGTTTCTGCTGTTTCATCGTGGTTTGCGCGTTGTCCTCCAGCGCTCCGCTCTGTTCCCCCCCTCCGCCTCCATTTTGTTTGTTGTGGTCGTCGTCCTCGTGTGCCCGCCCCGCCTCCCAGCTGAGACGCCCTCCCACTGTCTAGAAGTAGCGCTCCTAACCCTATACTCACCGTGACTCGCTCCTCTCTCACGAGCTGAGTGGTCGCTCCCAGTGCTCCTGCTGAGACCTGGTATCGTAGCGCTGCATTGCCTTATAAGCTGCATTTCACCTGCCTGCCTGTGCCCAGCTACCGCTAAAAATCTTTCACGCTGTATTTTATAAGATTGTGCTGTGTTTAACGTGATTTGCGCATTAGCCTCCAGCGCTCCGCTCATTGCCTGCAAAGTTGCATTTTGTCTTGCCTGCTTGTGCCCAGTTGCCATTGGACTCATTGGCGCTGTGTTGTGATCGTTTCTGCTGCTTCATCGTGGTTTGCGCGTTGTCCTCCAGCGCTCCGCTCTGTTCCCCCCCTCCGCCTCCATTTTGTTTGTTGTGGTCGTCGTCCTCGTGTGCCCGCCCCGCCTCCCAGCTGAGACGCCCTCCCACTGTCTAGAAGTAGCGCTCCTAACCCTATACTCACCGTGACTCGCTCCTCTCTCACGAGCCGAGTGGTCGCTCCCAGTGCTCCTGCTGAGACCTGGTATCGTAGCGCTGCATTGCCTTATAAGCTGCATTTCACCTGCCTGCCTGTGCCCAGCTACCGCTAAAAATCTTTCACGCTGTATTTTATAAGATTGTGCTGTGTTTAACGTGATTTGCGCGTTAGCCTCCAGCGCTCCGCTCATTGCCTGCAAAGTTGCATTTTGTCTTGCCTGCTTGTGCCCAGTTGCCATTGGACTCATTGGCGCTGTGTTGTGATCGTTTCTGCTGTTTTATCGTGGTTTGCGCGTTGTCCTCCAGCGCTCCGCTCTGTTCCCCCCCTCCGCCTCCATTTTGTTTGTTGTGGTCGTCGTCCTCGTGTGCCCGCCCCGCCTCCCAGCTGAGACGCCCTCCCACTGTCTAGAAGTAGCGCTCCTAACCCTATACTCACCGTGACTCGCTCCTCTCTCACGAGCCGAGTGGTCGCTCCCAGTGCTCCTGCTGAGACCTGGTATCGTAGCGCTGCATTGCCTTATAAGCTGCATTTCACCTGCCTGCCTGTGCCCAGCTACCGCTAAAAATCTTTCACGCTGTATTTTATAAGATTGTGCTGTGTTTAACGTGATTTGCGCATTAGCCTCCAGCGCTCCGCTCATTGCCTGCAAAGTTGCATTTTGTCTTGCCTGCTTGTGCCCAGTTGCCATTGGACTCATTGGCGCTGTGTTGTGATCGTTTCTGCTGTTTCATCGTGGTTTGCGCGTTGTCCTCCAGCGCTCCGCTCTATTCCCCCCCTCCGCCTCCATTTTGTTTGTTGTAGTCGTCGTCCTCGTGTGCCCGCCCCGCCTCCCAGCTGAGACGCCCTCGCCCCTCCCCTCCCACCATCCATATATGACAGGAGTTCCCGCGTGCAGCGTTCACGCGCAGCGTCCGCGCCCAACCCGCGCCGAAGGTGCGCCAAAGGTAAGCCCGTCTACACCCGTCCGCGCCTGGACCGCGCCCAACGCCAGACCCCCTGTCCCCGTCCCTCCCAGCCCCCCCGCATTACCTACGATGCCGCAACCCTCCTAGCCCTTAACCCCGGTCGCGCTCCCAACTGCGTCCAAGCCGCCCCTGGACAAACCCATGGACCTTTCTCCTGCTTCTCCTGCAAATTCAACGGCACCGACAACATCTCCGCTACGACCACACCACAGATTCCCCACCCCAACCACCTACAATGCATCCTTCTCAACACCCGATCAGTCCACAGGCACGCCATTGACCTATGGAATCTACTAGACACCATTTCTCCGGACATCGCCTTCCTTACGGAAACATGGATGAATGCTTCCTCCGCACCAGACATCACCATTGCCATCCCTGAAGACTATAAGATCACCCGCAAAGACCGTACCAGCCACACAGGAGGAGGAATCGCTATCGTCCATAAGAAATCAATCCGCATATCAACCAGCTCGGACGCCAACCTCGCCAACTCCGAACACCTTCACTTCCAGATCCACATCGACCCCAAAACCACACTCAGAGGCACCCTCCTCTACAGGCCACCAGGACCCCGCGCAAAATTCAGTGAAGACATCACGGACTTCATCACCCCACACGCGCTCCCCTCCAAAGACTACATCCTTCTGGGAGACCTCAACTTTCACCTCGAAAAGATCAACGACCGCAACACCGCCACCCTCGTGGACAACCTCGCCAACCTCGGACTTAAACAACTAGTCACTTCCCCCACCCACATCGCAGGTCACACACTCGACCCCATCTTCACATCCAGCAACCATGTCTCCTTCAGCCACACTACGGACCTCCTCTGGACTGACCACAGCTGCGTTCACTTCACCTACAACAAACCAAAACCCAGCATCCACCTCCAACCTACCCTACAAAGGAACTGGAACAAAATCACCACGGACCAAATCTCCGCATCGCTCCTTCAAAACACCCCAGCCCTCTCTTCTAACGCTAACGAAGCCGCCGCCAACCTCACCCTATGGCTATCCAACACCGCTGACACCTTAGCACCACTGAAAAAACGTCAAAACAAACCTGGCAGCAAGAAGGCCTCATGGTTCAACGATGATCTCAAGAAGTCCAAGAAACTCTGCCGCTCCCTTGAAAAGGCCTGGAAAAAAGACCCAACCACCAGCACCAAGGACGCCTTCAAAAACGCCACCCGCACTCACCACCAACTAATCCGAAAAGCCAAGAAAACAGCATTCAAGGATCGACTTGACAACAACGCTCACAACAGCAAGGAACTTTTCAACATTGTCAAGGAATTTTCCAATCCCTCGGCCAACTCCAACGACATCACCCCCTCTCAAACCCTCTGCGACTCCCTAGCCTCATTTTTCCACAACAAGATAACAGACATCCATAACAGCTTTGACAACCAACCCGGAAACCAACCCATCCTACCATTTGCTGATCATCTTCCCCCCGCGAACACCCTTAACGACTGGAACCCAATCTCCACTGAGGACACCATCCGCCTGATGAATTCCATTCACTCAGGATCCCCCACAGACCCATGTCCTCGCCACATCTTCAACAAAGCAGACTCCGTCATAGCACCGCACCTCCGAGACGTCATCAACTGCTCCTTCAACTCCGCCACCTTCCCGGAAGACTGGAAACACGCTGAACTCACCGCCCTTCTGAAAAAACCCACAGCGGACCCCACCGAACTCAAAAATTACCGCCCCATCTCGCTTCTTCCATTCCCGGCCAAAGTCATTGAGAAAGCTGTCAACAACCAGCTCGCCGCCTTCCTCGAAGCCAACAAATCCCTCGACCCCTCACAATCTGGCTTCCGAGCAAAACACAGCACTGAGACCGCCCTCATCGCAGAAACAGACGACATTCGAACTCTACTGGACAATGGAGACACAGTCGCCCTCATCCTCCTCGACCTCTCTGCAGCATTCGACACAGTCTGCCACAGCACCCTTTTACAACGCCTCAATAACATCGGAATCCAAGGAAAAGCACTTGAATGGATCACCTCGTTCCTCACCGGAAGAACCCAGAGAGTCCGCCTTCCACCATTCAAGTCCGAGGCCTCTGAAGTCATCTGCGGCGTACCACAAGGATCCTCACTCAGTCCCACCCTCTTCAACGTATACATGAGCCCCCTCGCGGCCATCGCACGCCAACACAACCTCAACATCATCTCGTACGCGGATGACACCCAACTGATCCTTTCCCTCACCAATGACCCCAGCACCGCCAAAACCAACCTACACGAAGGAATGAAAGAAGTTGCCGAATGGATGAAACAAAGCCGTCTGAAACTGAACTCAGACAAAACAGAAGTCCTCATCTTAGGTACATCCCCCTCTGCATGGGACGACTCCTGGTGGCCGGAAGCCCTCGGAAAAGCACCCATCCCGACAGACCACGCACGGAACCTAGGCGTCATCCTGGATTCTTCACTCTCAATGAACAGACAAGTCAGCGCCGTATCCTCTTCCTGCTTCAACATTCTTCGCATGCTCAGAAAAACATTTCGCTGGATCCCCTCCGAAACAAGGAAAATAGTCACCCACGCTCTGGTCACGAGCCGACTGGACTACGGAAACACCCTCTACGCAGGTACTACCGCAAAACTCCAGAAGAAACTCCAACGAATCCAAAACGCCTCAGCCAGACTCATATTAGACATCCCACGCAACGATCACATCTCTGGTCACCTTAAAGACCTCCACTGGCTACCCGTCAATAAGAGGATCACTTTCCGACTACTTACCCACGCACACAAATCACTCTACGACATCGGTCCAGAATGCCTCAACTCACGACTGTCCTTCTACACCCCCTCCCGCCAACTACGTTCTTCCAGCGAAGCCCTCGCCACTGTACCTCGCATCAACAAGACCACCATGGGAGGCAGATCCTTTTCATACCTGGCTGCTAAAACATGGAACTCTCTCCCCGCTTACCTTCGCCTTACCCAGAACCACCTAGCATTCAGAAAGCAACTTAAAACGTGGATATTTGACAAGTAATTCTCCTCCCCTTCCTAAGCGCCTTGAAACCCTCCGGGTATGTAGTGCGCTATATAAATCCTTTGACTTGACTTGACTTGACATCTCCCCAAGCAAGATGGCCGCGGACGGGTTGTGCTGAATGGTCGCACCAAGACCTCTCTCCCGTCGACACCAAGATGCTGACTGCTTCATGATATGTTAATGACCCCCCGATGGCCCCTGAGTGGTGATGGCATGCTCGATTAACATCCTATGCTACGGTGCACCCTGTCTGCGCGGTACTTAAAAGTCGATTCCTAACGGAATTCCTGTGGTTAAAGGAAAGGCTCAGTAACCTTATGAGCTCCCTCGGTTCTAAGAGAGCTCTACACCAGCAGCCGTCGAAAATGCCCCCGTGCCCTGCCAAAGTCGACAAAGGGAAAGAAAGGGCAAAAGAGCAAGCGGACACGGGAAAAAATGCCTCAATTGAAGAGGTAGCGCTTCCAGGTGGACCTGCCAAGAACCCAGGGGCAATAAGGAAAACGGTGGCCCCGCAGCAAAAGAAGAAGACTGAGCCACGGGGGAAGCCCAGTACGATTGCCAGTACTGATCGGAGACGCATTCTATGATGCCAGGGAATCTTGCTGACAGAACTGAAAAAAGCAAGTCCAGGGAAACCCCCCTCAGGCAGCCTACCTTGTCGGAGATTTTCACCGCAAGATCTGCAGAACAAGGTGATGGAATGCCAAGCAAACTCGGCGAAAGCAGTCCTGGAGGTCTCGGCGATGGTGGAGGCGTCCTCGAGGATGCTGCAGACGTGCTGAACGCTTCCTCTACCGTTGCTAGGCAACAGCCTAGTCAGAGCTCCGTCAGCCGCGCAAGCAGCGTTTCTGGGACCCAGGATGCAGAACGGCCTCAGCAACAGAGTGACTTAGTCTCGGTCTCATTATTGGAAGGCACGATGGTCGAGCAGGTGGGAAGCGCATCCAAAGGTGAGACGGGAAGCGCGGACATGATGAGTGCTATTATGTTGCTGGAAGAGGAGCTGCGCGCTTCAAAAAATGCCAAGGCCACTTGGGGGAGCTCCGTTAGCCTGGCAAACAAAGAAAGGCGTACTGATGGGGGCTCTAGAGATAATGAAGTATTAAAAAAGGGCGATGTGGGCTCTGTTGAAGGAGAGCACTTTTACTCCCTAAATGAAGACTCTGATCCAGTACAGCCTAGTGAGGAAACTTCAGAGGAAGAGGAAGATGCGGACGAGGATTTATTGTCAGGCTCTAGCTCTTCAGGTACCGATATGGGCAATGATACTACTCAGAAGAAAAGACAGTCAAAACTGAGTAGACAGTTGGCAGGATCCCCGGGGGGCACGGAGAAGCGGCTACTTTGGGATTACTCAGCAACCTCCCAGACATATCAGGAAGAGGATCCGGCTGGGTCTTCAAAGCACAGTGCTTTATTTGAAATTCTGTTCAATATGTTAAAGCAAATGCAAGCTGAGGCTAGATCAGTGAGCCGGAAAGCAAGGCAGGATTCTAAGAAAATACAATTGACATTGAGGAAGACGAATAAGCTCTATGATGAACTTGTTGGTAGAGTCACGGAGGTGGAAGAGCGAACGGGCAAGCTTGAAGATGATCTTGGTAACTGGCAGTCCTATAAAACGACACAGGAAAAGAGGCCAGAAGACCTCCAGTGGAAAATGGAGGATTTTGAAAATCGACAAAGACGTAACAATGTTAGACTTTTTGGTGTGGCTGAGGGGCTGGAAGGACAGGATACCAGGCGCTATGTGATTAACTTACTCAAGGGTGCGTTCCCGGAGTCCCAGTGGCAGTGGGACAGGGAGATCCAGAGGGCCCATAGGTTCCCCTTCACTCAGAGGAAGGTGCACGGCACAGAAGAAGGAGGTTAGGCGTCCATTCCTAGAGCTATTCTAGTCTACGTAGGGAACTTTTTGTTATGGCAAGAAATCATCGATAAAGCTAGACCTGACAGTAAGAGATCTTTTGAGGGCACCACATTCTTTGCTAGGCCGGACTTTTGTCACGCGACGGTCGAGAGAAGGTGGAGGTTGAGGCAGATGATTTCACAATTTCAGGCTCTGGGATCAGAGGCCAATCTATTGTTTCCTGCCAAGCTGAAAGTAGTCACGAAAGGGAGAACCAGAATGTTTTTATCAGAGATTAAAGCTCAGCAGTTCATGGAAGAGCTGAAAAAATAGGATGGACAAAGAATAAATTGAAATGCTGGTTTGGTAGTGAATTAGTAATACCAAGAGTCATGCGGGTCTTAAAAGGATCATCGGGTTTTGAGGGTTTCTGAGGGGGTTAATAGTTGGAGAGTGAGGATGGGAGAGGGGTGCGACTGACGCACCCCAAAAACGGTCATGTATAGGTCATTCCTGACCTATTTGCCTGTAGTGGGGGGAAAGGCAAGGGAGGGGGTAGGGGTTTTAAACACGGTCAAATCTGTTGGTCTTCTTGGTGTGATAACGCACATTTTCACTGGGTGTAGGGTACAGTACAGGCAGTACAGACAGCGCATAAAGAACGCAGGATGTTGTTTTCACATTTTTTACATTTTTCCTGTTGTAGGATGGTCTATGAGCGGAGATTTGTTTGACGTCCCTTAATGTCTTGTAAGATTGCTTCAATTAATGTATGTGGCCTCAACGATTCTAATAAGAGATTGAAAGTAGCAGGATTGCTGAGAGCTCTCCAACTAGACCTGGTATGTCTCAAGGAGACCCACATTGAAGCAACACAGGTATACCTTTTGGATCAGTTGGGGTTTGCAGTATTAGCAGCCAGTAAACAAGGAACCAGGACCAGAGGGGTAGCAATCTTGGGGAGAAATAGGGATGTAGTGGTTCGTAGGAAAAAGGAGGATCAATGGGGTAGGTGGGATATAGTGGAAATATGCTTTAAAGGGGTAAGGTTTACCTTGGTTACAATATATGGCTGATGATGATCCTGATGTCTGGCAGTTTATGGATACGGAACTTGCTCAGTGGCCAGAGCCCATTATATGTTGTGGGGACTTCAACATCCATGACCCAAAAAGTGCAGTCACAGAACCGGGGGGGAGATACGCAGGGAGAAAGAAGAAGTCATACAGTGCCCTGGCCAGTATGGTTCAGCACAACTCTTTAGTTGACCCGTGGGTGAAGCTACATCCCTTTTTGGATGGTAGTACTTTCTTTTCCGCCCCACATAAAATTTTGGTCAGACTGGACTATTTCTTAATTTCTAAGTCTTTAATCCCTGGTGCTCAAGTGGAAAAACAACCCAGGATTATCTCAGACCATAGCCCCCTGGTGTTAACATTTAATATGCCTCTGGTTCAGAGTAGGAACATGCAGTGGACTTTTGAACGTATCCTATTAAAGGATGTGGCTTATCAGAAGCATATGGAAGCTTGGATAAAATTTTTCTGGGATATCAATAGAGGCTCGGCATCTCCAGGGGCGGCATGGGACTGCTTCAAAGCTGGGGTAAGGGGGAGACGCTGAGCTATGTGTTGGCAAGACGAAAAAGGGAAAGAATTAAAATAGAAGAAATTCGGCAAAGGCTAATTGTAGAAGAAGAAAACCTAGCTACAGCTATAAGACAGAACCTCTCACTGGAGCCTTTTTTGCTTAAAATCATAGTTCTCAAAGGGGATGCTATAGAAGGTATTACCAGGAAGGCAGCCGAGAACTATCTGGCTAAAAAGCAGGATGCGTATGAAGTGAGTGAGCGAGTTGGTCATATCCTGGCAGTGCGAACTAGGCAGCGTACAGCTGCGACTGATATCAAGGAGATTCTGGATCCGCAGGGAGATTCTGTTACAGATCCGGATTTGATAAGAGAAGTTTTCAGGAATTTCTATGATGAATTATATTCCTTGGGTGATGCAAGGGGCCAGGCCGAGATAGATAGATATCTTAGTGACATTCCTTCCCCTTCCTTGTCTCCAGAGGAAAGGGAGATATTAGATGCTCCACTGCATTTGGAGGAACTTATTGGGGCTTTGGATAGCCTCCCCTCAGGGAAAGCGACTGGGCCAGACCAAATCCCAGTTGAATTCTATAAAGTGTTCCAAAGTGTACTGTTGGTTGACATGTTTGATATTATGCTACACACACAACGGGGTGGTCCACCTCCAGAGTCCTGGGGCGGAGCGGATATTATAGTTATTGCAAAAAAAGTGAAGCCTCCAACACTCCCTGGCTCATATAGACCCATTACCCTGATGAATTCAGACGTTAAACTATATTCTAAAATGCAGGCAAAAAGACTTGCAGGGAGTATTGTGCATCTGGTAAGCCCATCACAAGGCTTTATACCTGGCAAGGGCACTACTCACCATGTCAGAATGATGGTCACTATGTTTGACGCGGCAGGGGTCCTGGGCGATCCTATCGCAGCACTTTTTCTAGACGCCGAAAAGGCCTTTGAAAGGGTCGCCTGGGAATTCCTTTGGGCAGTCCTGAGGTGGAGTGGCATAGGTAAGGACTTTATAACAGCTATACTAGCCTTGTATAAAGATCCAACTGCGAAGATCAGAGTGAATAGGGGGCATTCAGATGCAGTTAAAATTCAAAGGGGGACGAGGCAAGGGTGCCCGTCATCCCCACTGCTTTTCGCATTATACATGGAGCCATTGCTACGAAGATTAGAAAGAAATGAAGGGATTCCACCAATGATATTGAATGGCTGCATAGTTAAATCTCTAGCTTATGCCGACGATGTGGCTATACTGACCCCTGATCCAGACACAGCTATCAGGGGGGTTGAAGCGGAGGCTCATTTGTTTGGACAAGTATCGGGCTATAGTTTAAATAAGTCCAAGACTCAGATAGTTAGAAATGGTTACACTAGGAGTATCGATACCAGGGTGGTTAGTTCAGCAACATATCTGCGGATATTATTTCTGCGAACGTGGATACTGTGGCCGAGATCAATATGGCTCCATTATTGGCTAAAGTTAAAAAAGATCTAGAAAGAATGAATAACCTACATCTCTCTCTGGTAGGGTGCACTAATGTTGTGAAAATGGTGATCTTACCAAAGTTTCTTTATTTATTTAGATCGATTCCCCTATTTTTTGAAGCCAAATGGTTTAACACGCTGGAAGGTATTCTAAATAGGTTCATATGGGCTCATGGAAGAACTCGAAGGGCGTATAGATTTATGTCTCTACCAAGAGAAAGAGGGGGTTGGGGCGCGCCAGATTTTAGACTGAACTATCTTGCGGCAGCTCTGCAATATATGCAGGGATTGATTGGAGGGGGTGGTATCCTACAGAAAATAACAACTATGTCCACGGAAGTATATGCAGTAGTGTTAGGGCAAGAGGCAGAAAATAGTTTCTTATATCACGCTGAGCTAGGATACTTTAGAAGGAAACCGTTTAAGACCATTAGTGCGGCCTTTAAAATATGGAATGCCTTTCTGAAAAAGTCGGGCCTGGGTAGATACAACAGATATATTAAACTATATAATAATAAATCCTTTCCTCCAGAAATTTTCTCTGACTTAGTAATGGCTGCCATACAGGTTCCTAACAGCCAGTGGTCTCACGGTTGTATTCCAGGGTTATTCCCTTGCCGACCCACTTCTGGAAGCATCGCAGGTCAATCGTCAGCGTAGGTCAATCGTCAGCGTGAAAACCATTGCTCTTACGCCCATTTCCCCACATAATGCGTGTGAGCTTCCGTTTTCTAGCATCACCACGACATCTAGAAACCGATTATTATCACTAACAGTACCACCAGTATGGTTACACTTTTGCCGCCTGTAGCCTCCACACGCAGCACTTACAAACTGCAATTTTATTGAATTTTATTGACTTGTGCTACATGCTAAAAACTGTCTCTATACATGTTGCGTCTTTGTCATAAATGTTGTTTGTCCAGGTATGCTTGAGGAGGGAATCCCCCCTTTAACACCTACAGCACCTTAGTGAGTGCGACACATAGCCTGCTACACTCACTTAATGTTATAATGTTTATATGCACCCACACTTACAAACGGTCCTGAGGAAAGCCAGAATTAACAGAAGGCACTGGCTGAAACATGTCGACCTATACCGGATGTAGGAAGTCGTAATTCGCCACCATCACATCCATCCTGCCTTGTTTTTAACCGCTGACAGGAGCCCATTTATTCAAATTTAATTTAGCCCTCGGGCACTGGGACCCCTGTCAAGCCGTTTTAATCTCACTTCACCATTCTCACTACACTGCTCTGCTATAATCAGGCGTTGAAGCACACCCGGGACACATTAGGTCTCACTGGGTGGGCCCGATGATGAAGCATGCCACCAACTAGGTTGGTGGGTGAGGGCTTCATAAAGACACCCAACCGGTGCCACTGGACATGACCTTTTAGAGTTCAATATACAAGTCATAAGTAGCTAGTTCTCTTTGATACATATACATTGTGAAAGAGGCCCAGTCGGGTGTGGCCTGAGGGCCACTAAGGCGAATCGCAAGATTCAAAGCAAGGGATTGTTTCTGTGCTAAATATGGAAGAAGATCTACATGATTGAGACAATACCGTTGAATTTACTGTAAACCAAAGGGAAACCAAGACGATCTCGAACTGGAGCGCAAGAGTTCATCTGAACCCATCGGTGGAAAAAAACAATCTAACAATGGAGTTGAAGCCCATGCACAGTATCAGCGAGAGGAGGAGTCACACATCCTTGTGACTCAAAAACATTATTGGAAGAAGAAAAACAACTTGCAATCATCTGAGCCAGACACTAGATGGCGGACCTATGCACAGCATGTGTATCTACAGCCACACATACCTCAAACTAATTGTTCCAGGGAATGCCCAACTGCCCTGGAGGTGTCTGCCGAGTCCTTGCAAGGAAGGGGACTGTTGTAAACCATGTCTCATCCCCTGGGTCCGTGACGTCTCTTCCCAATCTTGCATGTTCATGGGATGGAATCGGAGGTAGAGGCTTGACACACACTTTGCAATGATTATAGAGACCTTTCTGAGATTGGTACAAAGTATTATGTTAGTATACGGTGGAGGTGAGATTTATTCTGCATTTTGATCATCTCTAGAGTGGACGACGGGGTGTGGCATTCTCCCATGCTTCAGTGGTGCACTTCTGGTGAAGTGGTATGCCCACCAGCTGCTGAAATGTAACATTATCGGCAAAAGACTGGAGGCTTAACATCTTTCTGTTGGGGAACAAAATCAAACAAACAGCTCTATTATAGTTATTTAAAAAACACTTTACTGAAAGGAAATATTTACATTTGTGAGAAGCAGGGACAAGCGAAGAAGGCACTGAGAAGACATTCTACCAAGCCATACATCACATCATTGCACGCGGCGAGGCAGACACCCCTTTCTCCATGTCCCAGTATCTCAGACGCCTTGAAGTTTTCAGCTAGCAGGAGTTTGGTGACATAGAACCTACTTCAGACTGCTAGAAGAATCCATGCATGGTAGGTTACTATCAGTGGAGGGAAGCAGCACAGTCTGAGGTCCAACGGGAGCAAAGAGGCTTAGTGCCTCTTTGCCCCCCCCCCCCCACCCTTTGGAATCCAATGGAACAGGACAATGACCATCATGTGCAATGAGAGGAAAGCGACAAGGGCTGCACCACTTTCAGTTAGTAGGGCGTTGTCGGCAAGACAACGCAATGCACCATCAGTCACATTTCACTGCTCACAAGGGCCATATAGGAGACAGGGGTGGGAATAGGTTACATAGGAGTCACTTCCAAAAAGAGCGCGGTCTGTAAATCCCGCAGAGGGACGCTGAGCACAGCCAGGCTGAGGAGAACCAGGCCAGCTACCTTCCTTGCAACTGGCTGTAATTCAGACACCATTAGACATTTTGTACTACTCAAGGCACCAAAGCCAGAATGAATGCTCCTGGCTTAAGACGTAAAGGCGCTGATGACTGAGCGGCTTCTGTCTGAAGACCGTGAGATGCTGAGGTGTTCCTTGGTGATGCAGCTCCTCAGGTCTCGGGTTACTGTGAGCCCCGCAGAGTGCACTGTGAGTGACTTTGTCACAAAAAGTTAGGGCTGTGAGAGAAAAGTTCAGATAGCACCAAATGGTGTCTGATACAGCAAGGCCGTGCCTCTCTCATCATGGTCTACTGGGTGGTTAATGGTTGTGTTCTGGAGGCATGAGCTGAGTCCAGCGCTATCTCACGGCAGAAGGCTGCTTTGCTGCCCATTTATACCTCCCTGAGTGGCATCAGCAGCTGCAGATGGACTTGCTGTGTGGCTCTGCAGGAACCTGCGGAAGTCCTTGATCATGGGCCGCAACACCTGGATGAGTGCGGTCAACGCAGCCTGGCTCCCCTCCATGGCCTGCGCCTGCCTCTCTTGAGCGCATGCCTGCATTTCCTGCGAGCGACGAATCATCTGCAGTAAGTCGTTCTGTTGCTCAAGGTGCTGTGCAATCTCTTTCACGTGCAAGTTGGTCACTCGCTGCTCCTGCAATAATTTTGCTGAATTTAAGGCGATTCGACTCTTCAGTTCCTGGGGTTTCACAGAGACCTCAGCCTGGTGTGTGGTTATCTCCACAGGCGCCTCCGCTGTGATTGTGGTAGGGGTCTCCGTTGTGCAGTACTCCACCACACCATCGTCTAGAGTGTGGTATGTTGTCTCAGCTGGGACTGGAAAGAGAGAAAGAAAAGATGTCAGTTCCTCTCACAGCCAATTCTCTGCCACTGGCAAAGCAGCAAATTCTCACAGATGTTATTGTTTATTTATCAGGATACCCCCACCCTGCACTACAATCCTATGTGTAAGTGGGCACCCTGCACTAATGCAGACAACCCTTATGGTGATTTTAGTAGTCTTAGACAACCTTAGAAAGCTCTCTAAGTGGTAGCTGTGGAGAGCAGCCTTCAGGCTTAGTCCAGAAGGAGTGTAAAGCAGCTTGTTTTACCTGAAGGTAATCTTATTGGTATAGAATAGATTAAGAGAAAAAGAACTACAGTGTATTTATAAAAATAGGTATTTATTATAAGTCATTCATTCACACATACAGATATCTCCTTCCCGGAGGTATACACAATGCACACAATACTTTGCAAATAAAAACAGGTAAGTAGCACAAATACACAGTGGTTGCCAGGGGAGACAAAACCATATACTAAAATTGCGGTATGCAAACCATGACTCGGGTCAAGACTACACCCAGAAGACGTAGCAGTGCCAGGGACCCAAGGAACCACCAGAGGTAAGTAACCAGGAACCCCACGGAGGCCGTGTGCAGAGTGGGAACAGGACCGCAGGCTCAATACAAGTCAATGGGTAAGTCGTAGTTGCAATTTTAAAGAAAAGGGACCCTTCCCAGTGGACCCTAAAGAAACCCAGTGGAAGACAGAAGGTTGGAGAACCACCCCACCCATGGATACCCTAGGAAACAGGAACCTACACCAGGCAAGCCGGGTGCATAGGTGTGAAGTGGAGTCGGAAATCGCAGTCGAACTCAATGGAGGACTTCAGCTGCTGGAGAAGATGAAAGTGTCCAGTGAAACCCAAAGGTGGAATTCAAGCTGAGAAGTACCTGCAAGCAGAGGGGACAGAGTCCATGCCACTCAGGAGTGACCAGGAGGCACGGAAGACGAATGCCCACCGATGTCGAGTGTTGCAGGAGAGCTGTCAGTGACCTTAGAGCTGCAGCTGTGTGGACCATGCGTCGCTGTGGAAGCTGTCCCACGTCGGATGTCAAGAGTTGAGGAGTCGGTGTCCGGCGGGAGCACCAAAAAGCCTTGCCAACTGCAAACAATGTGGAAAGCGAAGAAGATGCAGTGTTGGTACAAGCAAGTTCAGGTGACTCACCACAAGCAGGGAAGTCCGGGCAGGCCTGAGCTATCAGGGGAGGCGGCAGAAATCAATGAAGACCCTCAAAAGGAACCACAGGCCGGAGGCACTGGTAATGCAAGGGGACCTCGAGCAGCTCACCAAAGATGCAGGCTCACGATGCAAGTGGTGCGGTGAGGACAAAGATCTTGGTCACAGGTGATGCTTGAGGATGGGGCTACTTGGAGCCCGAAGATCTTGGAGGAAGGAAGTCAACAAGCCTTTTCAGCAGCAAGTGGATGCGGTGCACAGGGGTTTGGGTTCTGTGGCTCCAACAAGGGATACTGGCCTCAAACTTGGTGAGAGGACAGGACAGGCCTCGAAGGATGTGAAGAACCACCTCCAGTGTTGCTGAGCCTTTCGGAGTCTGTGGGACCTCGGGATCAGCAGACCCATCAGCTTTGTTGTGGTGTCTGCAGATGCAGGAAAGTGACTCTTTCACTTCAAGTGAGATTCCTTTGGATGTCTTGGATGCCCACAGGCCTTGGAAGGTTCCTGTTTAGAGCACGGTCACAGATGTTGCAGCAGACTTGCAGGACGACAAGACCAGGAGCAGCAGGAGTCGTCCCAGTTGCAGTCTTAGAGCAAGGTCCAACAAAGTCCAGAGCACCCAGACAGTAGAAGAAGTGGGGTCTTGAAATTAATCTTGTTCTACGATGAATCTAGGGACCCACCTACATGTAAGCCCTTAAGTACCTTAAGGAAAGGGTTAAGATGATTCAGGGTTTCCTCCAGGGGAGAGGCTGGACAGAGGGGATGATACTGCCATGTCCTTTGTCCAGTTTCACACCAGAGGGGAGCCAACAGCTCCCTGAACTGGTTTGAAGTGGACTGTGCATGGAGGGCACCAAATATACCCCTCAAGCAGACTGAGTGGCACTGGCAAGCGCTCCAACCCGGCCCCAATACACTTAATCCTGTCTGGGAGGTGGCCACCCCTCCTTCCTTGTGACAGGATACCTATTGTTCTGCCTTCCTCTACTCGAGCTTGGCTCAGAAGCAGGTGGGCAGAATCATTGTCTCTGGTCGGCAGCAGCCATGTTGTGCTGTTCGGGTCTAGAGGACTGTTACCGGGAGCACTGAGCGCCTCCCGGAGAAGCTTCACAGTACATGGAATCATAACTTCACCACCGTTTACGATGTGGGGGATAGCAAACATGATAGGTTTTGTTACAGCCAGTTTAGAGATGGGCATCACGTAATAATGCATGGCCACTTTATGTACCTTAATGGTTGATGCACTTACAAACCGGGATAATGGACTCCGAAGGTTGTAGGGGGGTCCTACTCATGCAGGGGCACCCTCAGACTTAGAACCAATCACCCTACCTTCAGGATGGAAAGGCCTGCATTAGGGGTGACGTATAGGTTTTAAGTGCAGTGATCTTAGATATAGGGGAACCTATATCTGTTGTAAGTACTGCGAATACCAGCTTCAACAGGCTGCAATGGCAGGACTGTAGTCCCAATTTGAGCGGCCTCCCATGGGTGGCACAATGCATGCTTCAGCCCAAGGAGGACCCCTGGTGTACCTATACTAGGGGCTCACAAGGCTACATCAGGAGCCAATATGGGACGTGCTTAAGTACTCGCCATACCCAATGTAGGGGAGAAGCACAGACTGGGGTCCTGGTTAGCAGGATCCCAGTCAGACTAGTCAGAAACAGCCTAGCCTCGGGCAGAAAGAGGGGGTGACCTAGCCTCGGGCAGAAAGAGGGGGTGACACCAGATGAGTTCTAGATTCCATCCCAGGGGTGGGTGCCTCTTACTGCTGCAGTCATATACTTCTTAGTCAGAAACAGCCTAGCCTCGGGCAGAAAGAGGGGGTGACACCAGATGAGTTCTAGATTCCATCCCAGGGGTGGGGTGCCTCTTACTGCTGCAGTCATATACTTCCTAGCCAGAAACAGCCTAGCCTCGGGCAGAAAGAGGGGGTGACACCAGATGAGTTCTAGATTCCATCCCAGGGGTGGGTGCCTCTTACTGCTGCAGTCATATACTTCTTAGCCAGAAACAGCCTAGCCTCGGGCAGAAAGAGGGGGTGACACCAGATGAGTTCTAGATTCCATCCCAGGGGTGGGGTGCCTCTTACTGCTGCAGTCATATACTTCTTAGCCAGAAACAGCCTAGCCTCGGGCAGAAAGAGGGGGTGACACCAGATGAGTTCTAGATTCCATCCCAGGGGTGGGGTGCCTCTTACTGCTGCAGTCATATACTTCTTAGTCAGAAACAGCCTAGCCTCGGGCAGAAAGAGGGGGTGACACCAGATGAGTTCTAGATTCCATCCCAGGTGTGGGGTGCCTCTTACTGCTGCAGTCATATACTTCCTAGTCAGAAACAGCCTAGCCTCGGGCAGAAAGAGGGGGTGACACCAGATGAGTTCTAGATTCCATCCCAGGTGTGGGGTGCCTCTTACTGCTGCAGTCATATACTTCCTAGTCAGAAGCAGCCTAGCCTCGGGCAGAAAGAGGGGGTGACACCAGATGAGTTCTAGATTCCATCCCAGGGGTGGGGTGCCTCTTACTGCTGCAGTCATATACTTCCTAGTCAGAAGCAGCCTAGCCTCGGGCAGAAAGAGGGGGTGACACCAGATGAGTTCTAGATTCCATCCCAGGGGTGGGGTGCCTCTTACTGCTGCAGTCATATACTTCTTAGTCAGAAACAGCCTAGCCTCGGGCAGAAAGAGGGGGTGACACCAGATGAGTTCTAGATTCCATCCCAGGGGTGGGGTGCCTCTTACTGCTGCAGTCATATACTTCTTAGTCAGAAACAGCCTAGCCTCGGGCAGAAAGAGGGGGTGACACCAGATGAGTTCTAGATTCCATCCCAGGGGTGGGGTGCCTCTTACTGCTGCAGTCATATACTTCTTAGTCAGAAACAGCCTAGCCTCGGGCAGAAAGAGGGGGTGACACCAGATGAGTTCTAGATTCCATCCCAGGGGTGGGGTGCCTCTTACTGCTGCAGTCATATACTTCTTAGTCAGAAACAGCCTAGCCTCGGGCAGAAAGAGGGGGTGACACCAGATGAGTTCTAGATTCCATCCCAGGGGTGGGGTGCCTCTTACTGCTGCAGTCATATACTTCTTAGTCAGAAGCAGCCTAGCCTCGGGCAGAAAGAGGGGGTGACACCAGATGAGTTCTAGATTCCATCCCAGGGGTGGGGTGCCTCTTACTGCTGCAGTCATATACTTCTTAGTCAGAAGCAGCCTAGCCTCGGGCAGAAAGAGGGGGTGACACCAGATGAGTTCTAGATTCCATCCCAGGGGTGGGGTGCCTCTTACTGCTGCAGTCATATACTTCTTAGTCAGAAGCAGCCTAGCCTCGGGCAGAAAGAGGGGGTGACACCAGATGAGTTCTAGATTCCATCCCAGGGGTGGGGTGCCTCTTACTGCTGCAGTCATATACTTCTTAGTCAGAAGCAGCCTAGCCTCGGGCAGAAAGAGGGGGTGACACCAGATGAGTTCTAGATTCCATCCCAGGGGTGGGGTGCCTCTTACTGCTGCAGTCATATACTTCTTAGTCAGAAGCAGCCTAGCCTCGGGCAGAAAGAGGGGGTGACACCAGATGAGTTCTAGATTCCATCCCAGGGGTGGGGTGCCTCTTACTGCTGCAGTCATATACTTCTTAGTCAGAAGCAGCCTAGCCTCGGGCAGAAAGAGGGGGTGACACCAGATGAGTTCTAGATTCCATCCCAGGGGTGGGGTGCCTCTTACTGCTGCAGTCATATACTTCTTAGTCAGAAGCAGCCTAGCCTCGGGCAGAAAGAGGGGGTGACACCAGATGAGTTCTAGATTCCATCCCAGGGGTGGGGTGCCTCTTACTGCTGCAGTCATATACTTCTTAGTCAGAAGCAGCCTAGCCTCGGGCAGAAAGAGGGGGTGACACCAGATGAGTTCTAGATTCCATCCCAGGGGTGGGGTGCCTCTTACTGCTGCAGTCATATACTTCTTAGTCAGAAGCAGCCTAGCCTCGGGCAGAAAGAGGGGGTGACACCAGATGAGTTCTAGATTCCATCCCAGGGGTGGGGTGCCTCTTACTGCTGCAGTCATATACTTCTTAGTCAGAAGCAGCCTAGCCTCGGGCAGAAAGAGGGGGTGACACCAGATGAGTTCTAGATTCCATCCCAGGGGTGGGGTGCCTCTTACTGCTGCAGTCATATACTTCTTAGTCAGAAGCAGCCTAGCCTCGGGCAGAAAGAGGGGGTGACACCAGATGAGTTCTAGATTCCATCCCAGGGGTGGGGTGCCTCTTACTGCTGCAGTCATATACTTCTTAGTCAGAAGCAGCCTAGCCTCGGGCAGAAAGAGGGGGTGACACCAGATGAGTTCTAGATTCCATCCCAGGGGTGGGGTGCCTCTTACTGCTGCAGTCATATACTTCTTAGTCAGAAGCAGCCTAGCCTCGGGCAGAAAGAGGGGGTGACACCAGATGAGTTCTAGATTCCATCCCAGGGGTGGGGTGCCTCTTACTGCTGCAGTCATATACTTCTTAGTCAGAAGCAGCCTAGCCTCGGGCAGAAAGAGGGGGTGACACCAGATGAGTTCTAGATTCCATCCCAGGGGTGGGGTGCCTCTTACTGCTGCAGTCATATACTTCTTAGTCAGAAGCAGCCTAGCCTCGGGCAGAAAGAGGGGGTGACACCAGATGAGTTCTAGATTCCATCCCAGGTGTGGGGTGCCTCTTACTGCTGCAGTCATATACTTCTTAGTCAGAAACAGCCTAGCCTCGGGCAGAAAGAGGGGGTGACACCAGATGAGTTCTAGATTCCATCCCAGGGGTGGGTGCCTCTTACTGCTGCAGTCATATACTTCTTAGTCAGAAACAGCCTAGCCTCGGGCAGAAAGAGGGGGTGACACCAGATGAGTTCTAGATTCCATCCCAGGGGTGGGTGCCTCTTACTGCTGCATTCATATACTTCTTAGTCAGAAGCAGCCTAGCCTCGGGCAGAAAGAGGGGGTGACACCAGATGAGTTCTAGATTCCATCCCAGGGGTGGGTGCCTCTTACTGCTGCATTCATATACTTCTTAGTCAGAAGCAGCCTAGCCTCGGGCAGAAAGAGGGGGTGACACCAGATGAGTTCTAGATTCCATCCCAGGGGTGGGTGCCTCTTACTGCTGCAGTCATATACTTCCTAGTCAGAAACAGCCTAGCCTCGGGCAGAAAGAGGGGGTGACACCAGATGAGTTCTAGATTCCATCCCAGGTGTGGGGTGCCTCTTACTGCTGCATTCATATACTTCTTAGTCAGAAACAGCCTAGCCTCGGGCAGAAAGAGGGGGTGACACCAGATGAGTTCTAGATTCCATCCCAGGTGTGGGGTGCCTCTTACTGCTGCAGTCATATACTTCTTAGTCAGAAACAGCCTAGCCTCGGGCAGAAAGAGGGGGTGACACCAGATGAGTTCTAGATTCCATCCCAGGTGTGGGGTGCCTCTTACTGCTGCAGTCATATACTTCTTAGTCAGAAACAGCCTAGCCTCGGGCAGAAAGAGGGGGTGACACCAGATGAGTTCTAGATTCCATCCCAGGGGTGGGTGCCTCTTACTGCTGCAGTCATATACTTCTTAGCCAGAAGCAGCCTAGCCTCGGGCAGAAAGAGGGGGTGACACCAGATGAGTTCTAGATTCCATCCCAGGGGTGGGTGCCTCTTACTGCTGCAGTCATATACTTCCTAGCCAGAAGCAGCCTAGCCTCGGGCAGAAAGAGGGGGTGACACCAGATGAGTTCTAGATTCCATCCCAGGTGTGGGGTGCCTCTTACTGCTGCAGTCATATACTTCTTAGCCAGAAGCAGCCTAGCCTCGGGCAGAAAGAGGGGGTGACACCAGATGAGTTCTAGATTCCATCCCAGGTGTGGGGTGCCTCTTACTGCTGCAGTCATATACTTCCTAGCCAGAAGCAGCCTAGCCTCGGGCAGAAAGAGGGGGTGACACCAGATGAGTTCTAGATTCCATCCCAGGTGTGGGGTGCCTCTTACTGCTGCAGTCATATACTTCCTAGCCAGAAGCAGCCTAGCCTCGGGCAGAAAGAGGGGGTGACACCAGATGAGTTCTAGATTCCATCCCAGGTGTGGGGTGCCTCTTACTGCTGCAGTCATATACTTCTTAGTCAGAAACAGCCTAGCCTCGGGCAGAAAGAGGGGGTGACACCAGATGAGTTCTAGATTCCATCCCAGGTGTGGGGTGCCTCTTACTGCTGCAGTCATATACTTCTTAGTCAGAAACAGCCTAGCCTCGGGCAGAAAGAGGGGGTGACACCAGATGAGTTCTAGATTCCATCCCAGGGGTGGGGTGCCTCTTACTGCTGCAGTCATATACTTCTTAGTCAGAAACAGCCTAGCCTCGGGCAGAAAGAGGGGGTGACACCAGATGAGTTCTAGATTCCATCCCAGGTGTGGGTGCCTCTTACTGCTGCAGTCATATACTTCTTAGCCAGAAGCAGCCTAGCCTCGGGCAGAAAGAGGGGATGACACCAGATGAGTTCTAGATTCCATCCCAGGTGTGGGGTGCCTCTTACTGCTGCAGTCATATACTTCTTAGTCAGAAGCAGCCTAGCCTCGGGCAGAAAGAGGGGATGACACCAGATGAGTTCTAGATTCCATCCCAGGTGTGGGTGCCTCTTACTGCTGCATTCATATACTTCTTAGTCAGAAACAGCCTAGCCTCGGGCAGAAAGAGGGGGTGACACCAGATGAGTTCTAGATTCCATCCCAGGTGTGGGGTGCCTCTTACTGCTGCAGTCATATACTTCTTAGTCAGAAACAGCCTAGCCTCGGGCAGAAAGAGGGGGTGACACCAGATGAGTTCTAGATTCCATCCCAGGTGTGGGGTGCCTCTTACTGCTGCAGTCATATACTTCTTAGTCAGAAACAGCCTAGCCTCGGGCAGAAAGAGGGGGTGACACCAGATGAGTTCTAGATTCCATCCCAGGTGTGGGTGCCTCTTACTGCTGCAGTCATATACTTCCTAGTCAGAAACAGCCTAGCCTCGGGCAGAAAGAGGGGGTGACACCAGATGAGTTCTAGATTCCATCCCAGGTGTGGGTGCCTCTTACTGCTGCAGTCATATACTTCTTAGTCAGAAACAGCCTGATGTTGACCAGGGAGCTGCAAGGCAGTGGGCCAAACACTGCTTGTCATACCAGCGGACTGCAGAGGAGTAGTTCCTCTACTCCAAGGGAGACTGTAGGTAATTTTTGAAGTGCTGGCAGGCAACCCAAGGCTTTGGTAGTTCTCCAACTTGCAGGGCAAGTCACTCTGTCACAACTATTGAGAGAGGGCTGAGGGCTAGCAGGGTTTCGCGCCAAAAGTCCACAGTATTGCTGTAGTTCTAGCCAGGCAGAACGTCATCCTTTTCTCTTCATCCGCCAAATCTGAGTTATTGTGTTCAAGGGTGCCGCCTAAATACTCAATTAAGGGGTGTTTTATGGGAGTGAAAGGTAGCAGCCATTGGGCTACCTACTTTAGGGTGTCAACACCCTCTATATGACCTCTTCCCCCGGGAAGTGGGCATAACCCAAGAATGCTAATTCCGTCCAAAACATGATGGAGGAATTTGATAAGTGGGATCCACATCAGTTGGCCCACCCTAGGGGTGGTGCTGGCTGAATGTGGGCACACCACCTAATCTTACTAATTTTCTTTCAGCCAAAAAGTAGGAGCAGGCCAGGGGGTGGGGGGTGGGCACGAAGCCTGGACAACAAAAGTGCAAAAAAACTCTGCTACGCTACGCAGAGCTCCGCGAGCAGTGGAGTGCGGTAGATAAATGCCATTCGCAATGATTTTCAGTGCCAGGTGCTTGTCCGCACTGTGCAATCATTGTGAACGATGATTGCACAGTCAAGACTGATTTGCAGATGGCTGGGTCCAAACTGGGGTGGTGTGTTGAGCAAAAGATTGATGGATTTAACCCAGATGCTTGTGACTGGGGGTGAATGTTTGCATTGTCCTGCATTCCGTCCATCAATTGTTTTTTTTGCATATGGCTTTAAGACTCGGTGCACTTTACCCCCGCTAACCAGTGCTAAAGGGCTTGTGCTCTTGCCTTTAAACCGTGTAAAACGGGCTTTTACCCATTTGGCACATTTCATCTACTTATATGGGCCTAGTTAAGTTGTACATGTAAACAGGGCCTGTAAATTAAATGCTACCCACTTAAGAAGCCCTTTAAAGCATTTCTTAGGCCTGCCGTTGCAACCTGTGCTCAGTTTTAAACTGCCAATTTGGCCTATCAAAATAAAACTTTTGCCGGGTCTATACCTCTATTTTTTATAGAAATAAACTCACCCCAAGGTATTCCCTAAACAGTAGTTAATACCTGGAGTACAAAAAGCCATAAAACTAGGACTAAATGACTCAGTAGAATGGTAATGATAAATATAGTATTGTTGAATTTACTGTAAAATGTACAGACAAGAAGTTATAATACTTTTTTTGTCTGCTTTTGTCTGTACGCCAAAATTCTACCCTGTACTGCTAGTGGGTGAGCCTGGCTACTGTGAAGAGGTGATAAATGATCCCTAGGGTTAGGAAGCCTCTCGGGGAGGAGAGGTGGCTGGACATAGGAATGCCAGAGCAGGGGAAGAAGTCGTAAACCATGGACTTCAAGCGAAGGGGAGGACCCCTGTTCACCTTCAGCCAGATGCTAGGATTAAGGAAGGAATGAGCAGATGCAAGGGGAAGAGACTATGGAGAACAGCCATCCAAGGGGTGTGTCTAGCCAGGTCTGCTCTCCCTACTGAAAATTCAGACATATTGAATTTTGGAAGAATAGTGGTTTCTGGGTTAGCATTTTGCCACACTCTGCAGGAAGTGGTCAGACCTTTGGGTGGATCCCTGCAGCTCATTGGACAGGACTGCCCTCCTGCTTGACCCCAGAGAACACTGAATAAGTATCTGACAGGGGCGGTGCCTCTCAGATATGCTGCTTGAAACTTAAGAGCATCAGAAGGGTCAGCACTGAAGAGTTTGATGTGTATTTCCAGAGGCCTGCACTCTGAAGTTTGTGCCTTTTTAACCATTTGAAACTACAGCTTGTGGATCAAGCCTGCTTCAGAAGAACTAAAGCGTGGACTCCCTGCAGGTTAACAGAGCTCACCTGGACATCCCCCAAAGAATGCCCAGCCTGGAGTACCAGTGGATTTGTAAGGGGTTTGTCCAAGTGGATTCTGGGATTTTAAGTCTCACACTTTCAAGGACCCTCTTGGAGACTCCAGAACCTTGGACTGTGTGTTGGATAATTTGGGACCCGCAAGAAGAACTTCAGGAAGGAGTTCTAACAGAACAATTGCTAAAGGTGAATGTGTCCGTGTCAGAACAAACACAATGACTAAAAGGGGCACTGTTGGTTTTCTAAGCACTAGAAAGTGACTAATATTTAAAAAATCATATCTCTGGTTCCCTACTGTGGATTTCTTTTCGGTTTGGTGTCATTTAAAAGATAAAAATATTTCCTATTTTTATAAATTGGTTTTGGATTTTTATTTTGTGTTGTGTCTTATTTACTGAATTGGTGTTTTCAAATGCTTTACACACCTGTCTTTGAAATTAAGCCTGCCTGCTCGCAGCCACGTTACCAAGGGTTGAGCATAGGAATCATTTTCTAAGACCTATTTGGAACCCTATACTGTGTTAGTGGCCTTATTGCCAGTGGCAGACCTACATTTGCCCCTACCAATAATCCACTTTCCAACATATGTGTTTTTAAGTTAAACATGAACTGGTAGTGAAAAACTCCCACATTTTTTTAAACTATTGTGAGACCTGCCACTCCCACAGTGTAATGCTGGGCTACCTTATTACATTTAATAAGTGATAACTTGTTTGGGAACAGGTATAACTGCCATGCTTGGTCTCAAATGAATTGTAATTTAAAATTCTCTTTAATGGTAAAGACAGATTTAAGTCACAATCCTGAAAATGGCATCTTCTAGTCCGCAATGACTATAGGGAAGATTTAGCAGAGAGACGGTATTGAATAGAAACGATCAGCGTCCTGAAGCAGGTAAATTTGGAAGCACGTAACTTTGAAGGCACCACATCAGGGAGGGTAATTCTGTTTATTTAAATAAGATGGGAATGTAGGCATTGAAAATATATAGTAGAGAGTTGTTTTTGAGATATTTAGAATACGTTTAATTCACTGGGGATGTGTACTGTTTATGTAAACGCAGGTGTAAGTTTGGCAGGTTTGACAAGGAGGTTGGAGAGGGGGAGGTTACTGCGTTCAGTAAACTTCGCACTTTGGTAGACAGGTATTGTGGGTCAATTTGTGTGTAAATTATTCATTTATTTAAAAGGGCAGCGAATGCAGGTTATGTTTATAGCATGCAAGGTCAGAGTAGAAAACTGGGTTTTGTTTTATTAAAACAGCTTCCCCTGATGAAGAGCAAGAAAGGTGCTCGAAATGCATTGGGAATAATTCTTTTGCTGCCATTCATGAATTTAAAACGTCCTGACGCAATGTAATAAGAGGCCTGGATGGGCACAATCATTTTGTGTGAAGCATATGGATATTTGGACAGCTTTTTCGTGATTAATGAAGTCAAGATGGATAAATTATGAAAACTTCTAAATAAAATGAATTTACAATTGAAAAGTTGGCAACACATTTTTCTGATGCGGATGCTGTGCGAATGGGTTTGCGACACAGTTATGTTGCACTCTTCTGAATCTATTACTATCCGTGCAATGAGGCGAGGCACGGTCCCAGACTGCACGCGAAATAATAAACGTGAAGAAATTACAGCAAACAGGTGTGCAATGGCTACCTTCACATGCATCTTCTAGTCCTTACCAGTTGCTGCCCACAGCATATGTCCTAGGTCACCTGGGAGGAATACACAAGGGGGACCATGCACTAGCAGGATGGGCCATTCGGCTGTTCCCTCCTCCACTTACATTTCAAATGGCTGCCTCCAGCACACTCACAAAGGAACTTTAACATCAGACGTTTGCCACCATAGAATACTTGGAGCCTGGGCAGGTGAAGGAAGGAACTTTCAATAACCAGATGTGGGGGGAGCCTAGAGTTTCCCCACTTCAAAGGCTGGCACAAGGTGCTCATATTGGATCCTCAACCCAACTGTTCAGTAAACTCGTGGACCTTCAAACAACCCTCAGATGGACTGCCTTGTATTTCGGAGGACTTCTTTGCTGCTTATAGGTTGCCTTGCATCCTCAGAGGACAGGTCTGCCCTGCTGCTTGATTCCAGGACTACCAGAGTGACTCTAAGGGCTTCTTGGTAGGCCTCCTGTGTCAGCTACAGGGACAAGCTCCAGAGTTCTTGAACCCTGCACCTGGACTCTGCCTGGAGCGAATCCTGACCCTCCTTTTGGAGTCCTCGTCTGCTACAGCCTGCAACTTCATCCCGCTGGAGATTTTCAACTTCCACAAAGTGACACAGTCGGAATGTAAAATCTTCACCACAATTTCGTCCAGCAGCTCCTCGATGACGAAACCTCCTCCTTGGACACCCCTGGCTGCCTTGTACTGCTGAACTTTACCTTCTCAGTAAGTTTTCCACAAATGTCTTCCATGTCTTCCAAGTCCAAAGGTATGCAGAGACCAGCCCCAAACCACCTCGTGTAGCTGAACCACGCTCCATCGCGGTTGGCCTTAACTTTTGAATTTGCCCCGGTCTCGCACAACCAGATACCCGCAGTTGATGCTTTGATCTTTTAGGCGCTATTTTACAGTAAAAACATTTAATAATTCGCTCCGGAGTTGAGACGCAAGATGGCTGCTGGGTTGTTGTAGAGGACAGTCGCACTCTACTCCCTCTCACGACCTAAAAATGCTGCTGACAGTTTAGAATGAACATGCTGATTTTCCAAGTGCTAGCCAAGAACCAGTCAAGGATAAGCACGGGCACGGAGCTCCGGGTATTGGAAACCTTCTCGGCTGCACTTTGGAGTTTGAAAAAGCACTGGAGGAGCTTCTACAGTGATTTCAGAACAACCTGGGAGACGTCTCAGCGCGCAGGGGCTATACCGAAGATGTCGCTCTCAAGCAAAAGGGCGACCCCGGCTAATAATGTAGCCTCAAAAGCAGCGCAGAAAAAAGCAGAGAAAGCAGAGAAACCAAGATGGAGAAGGAAAGGAAAAGAAACCGGACCGAGGGCATTCAAAGCCGCAGCAGCAGCCGGGAACAGAGCACAGCGAGGGCCGCAAAGTAAAGAAGCTACGGGCTTGCAGCGGACCAATTCCACGCTGAATAAAGACTTGAGGCAGCCAACCTTGTCAGAGGCATTCGCAGGGAAAATGCCTGCTGGATCGGTAGGACTTGCTGGAGCACCAGCAAGGCCGCTGGAGAGTCTCCGTGTCTCGGCAGTCGCTGGGCCGGGGATCGCCATCCTCGAGGACGTAAACGTCATGGTTGCTGAGCAACAAGAGGAATCACACCCAGAATGTACGCGGAACCTGCTTACGGAGATGGGAGCTTGGTCCAAGGATTACCGGTGAGCGGGGGGGGGGGTACCAGAGGGAGCAGGGGCTGCACTGGGTGACACAGAGAGGCAGAACAATTCACAAATGCTGGATGCCTTGATGCAAGTAGAGGCAGGATTTAGCGGTGATGGGAAGCAGATTCACGATGCAAAATGGGGAAGCCTGGCAAGCCTGGACTTGCAGCAGGAGCGTGAGGCAAGTAAAGGAACCAGGGCGGACTCCCCAGAAGAAGGAGATAGGTTTTTTTCTGTAAATGAAGGATCAGACTCTTCCCACTCAAGCGATCAGGAAGGGGGGAGCACCACCGACTTATCAACAGACTTGGAGGATGATCACAGCAGCGGCTCCAGGGATAGAACTACACAAAAGAAAAGAAGATCAGTAGTAAGGCGGGAAAGAGGAGACTCGGCAACCAGTACAAATAAAAAGCTATTATGGACTATTCTGGTACTTCTGGCGTCTATCAAGAAAATAACCAGGGAGCGGGGGCTGCAGGAGGAGCGAGCATTGGGAACTCATCACAGCACGCTACAATGGACATAATGTTTACTACATTGAAGCAGATGCAGGCGGAGGCTAGGACAGAAAGCCGGAGAGCTAGGCAAGACAGGAAAAAAATACAAGCAGCTATAAGGAAAATGAACAAGAAATACGAAGAAATTGAGGAAAGAGTGGGTCACGTGGAGGAAAGGACTGGCAGACTTGAGGATGAGGTTACAGATTGGCAGACCTTTAAAATGGAACAGGGGAAGGTTGTCGAGGACTTACAATGGAAGATTGAAGATTTTGAAAATCGACAGAGATGAAATAATGTGAGATTGCTGGGACTGAAAGAGGGGGTGGAAGGTCAGGACGCAAGAGGGTATGGGAGACAGAGGACCAGAGGGCGCACAGATTCCCATTGACACTGAAGAAGAAAAGGGGGGAACCCAAGATACTTTGCCAAGGGCAATGCTGGTGCTCCTAGGGAATTTTTTGGCAAGACAGGAAATAATGGAGAAAGCCAGGCCCGATGCTAAAAAAAACACACGAGGGAGTCACCTTCTTTGCAAGACCTGACTTCTGTCACGTGACAGTCGAAAGGAGGTGCAACTAATTACCCCTTTCCAGCGCCAGGGATCAGAGGCTTATCTAATGTTCCCAGCAAAATTAAAAGTCATCAGCGGGGGGAAGACCAGAATGTTTTTTTCTGAGATCAAGGCAGGAGAATTCCTTGCAGAGCTTTCTGAGAAGCATAGGGGGAAAAACAATACAGGAAGAGAGTCGCCACTGCCCCAAAGCGACAAACGTAGGGTAGCTACATGGGTAACATGTAAGATAAATCAGCAATATGTTAGGGTAAGGGAAGGAGAGGGAGGCAACACTACAACCAATAGCAGTCACATATAGGTCATGTATGACCTATTTGCCTGTAGAAGGGGGGGTAGGCAGGGGAGGGGGAGGGAAGGGGGGCACGAGGGGTTGGTGACGGATGGTTGTTAATTACAGCACAAAAGGAGAGGACATATAGTCACAGTTTGGCATTAGTCACATCAGGAGCGGGGAGAACTAATTGGACATATGCCAAGGGAATTTTTAGCAAGCATAGATGGCATTAAGAAAGCACTTAATCCTCGCCATCACCAATCAAGACCCAATAGAGGAGATACTAGTAAAAATATAACTAAATAAAGCAGAGGCTAACGAAAGCATGGCAAGAAAAGCGGCAGGCAATTATTTGGCTAAAAAAGAAAAATGTTATGAATATAACGAGAGAGTAGGCCACCTTCTAGCGATCCGGACTAGACAAGATCTGGCAGCGGGAGAAATAAAGGAAATTAACAATGGTATGGGAGGGGTTGTAAATAAGATAGAGGAGGTGCGGGAAGTTTTTAGGAAATGTTACACAGCCCTATATGATCACGACCCTATTTATAAAGACCCTGAAGTTGCGGAATATCTGTCAGGTACACCACATGGAGAGCTAAACGGAGAGGGAAAAGAGTTACTAGAGCTTCCGCTGACTCTGCAGGAAACACAAGATGCAGTACTTAATCTCCCCTCAGGGAAAGCTACAGGGCCCGACCAAATCCCGGCTGAATTTTACAAAACCTTCTGGGGCATATTGGGAAGGGATATGCTCGAGACCCTCAGAAAAGCACAGATAAGGAATTCAGTTCCGCACTCCTGGGCGGGGGCAGACATCATAGTAATTCTTAAAAAGAATAAACCACCGCTGGAGCCTGGGTCCTATAGACCAATCATGCTCATGAATGCGGATGCTAAAATCTTCTCAAAAACATTGGCACAGAGGCTAAGCAAGGTAATTGAGAGCTTAGTTAGCACTTCACAGCACGGATTTATACCGGGAAAAGGGACTACGGCACACAAGACAAATGATCACTATCTGAGATGCTGCGGGGGCTGCAGGAGACTTTGTCGCAGCCGTATTCCTGGATGCGGAGAAGGCCTTCGACAGGGTCTCCTGGAGCTATCTGTGGAAGGTGCTGGAATGGTTTGGCATTGGTTCGGGGTATAATAAAGCTATCCAGGCCCTGTATGTAAACTCGACGGCAAGAGTAAGGATCAATAGAGGCTACACATCTGAAGTACGGATCAGACGCGGAACAAGGCAGGGCTGCCCGGCCTCGCCCCTCTTGTTTGCGCTGTATCTGGACCCTATTCTACGAAGGCTGGAGGAAAACAACAACATTCTTCCGGTTAAGCTGCATGGAAGGGAGCACAAAATCTTCGCATATGCGGATGATGTAGCTATCATTACACCAAACCCAGGGATAGCAATATTAGTAATTGAGCAAGAAGCGACAAATTTTGGTGCAGTGTCAGGATATCTGATAAACAAGGGGAAGACACAGATAGTGCAAAATAATATTGTAATACACCAGGATACCAGAGTGGTGACTGAAGCAGTATATTTAGGGATAAAGGTGCAGCTGATTTAGACAGACTGGTAGAGTTAAATATGGGGCCCTTGCTTAAGAAAGTAAAAGAAAATACCAAAAGGATTCACAATCTACACCTGACTCTGATGGGCCGCATAAACGTGATCAAGATGGTAACATTCCCGAAATGTCTTTACCTTTTCAGGGCTATACCACTGTTTTTTGAACATTCATGGTTTAACAAACTGGAAGCAATACTTAATAGGTTCATTTGGGCACAGGGGAAGACGAGGAGAGCTTACCGCTATCTCACGCTATACAGGGAGAAGGGGGGATGGGGGGCCCCAGACTTTAGGCTCTATTACTGGCAGCAGCCTTGCAGTACTTTCAGGGACTGATAGGGGGTGGAGGAGCGGTGCAAATAGACGGCAGACTTGGCTTCACTAATATATATACTGCACTACTGGGTGAGGAGGCAGAGAATGGCTTTTAAAACACAATCGATTTCAGCTATTTTAAACACACACGGTTCAAGACACTAAGAGCGGCGTACATGATCTGGATGGCGATTTCAAAAAAACTTGGGTTAGGTAGGTACAATAACTATACACGGCTTTACACGAATCACTCACTACCGGGCGACATCTTTAGGGATACGATCATGAGGGACTGGGATAATAAGGGGGTTAAGAAGATTGGGAACCTTATGGACAGCCAGGGTGGCATATTACAGTTTTGTGAGCGGCAAACAAAGTTTAAGTTAGAAGGAAATAGTTTCTTTAAGTACTTGCAGATCAGAAGCTTTTTTTCACATAAGCAGGGTGGCCCACTAGGACTTGGTCAGAGTCAAGTAATGGAGTACATAGAACGATCTACTCACTGCACAATCAGGCAGCTATATGCAGAACTTACTGCAATCAAAAGTGATGATAGGGGAAAATATGCTGCTAAATGGACAGAGAAAGTGGGCATACAATCAGAGGGGCTCCAGGCGTCTCTGGATTTGGGACGCAATGTGTTCAGCTATACTATAATCGCAGCACTACAAGACGATTTACTCACTGTACCACACTCCGGCTAGAATCGCTTAATGGGGCGGAACCTCAGGAATAACATGTCCACGCTGCGACTCTAATGACGCAGATATTGTCCACATGTTTGCACACTGTCCACAATTGTATTCTCTAAAGGTTGCGATCGAGAAGTTTATGGAGGACTCTTTAAAGATTAAGCTCAAACTCACAGAAGAAGTAATAATCCTGGAGGTGGTGGAAGGCGTAGAAGGCCTACCGATTGAGTTTGTATTAATGTCAGCCGCTATGAACAATTGTTACTTACCTGTAAACAGGTGGTTCTCCAGTATTGGTGTCTTTCATAGATTCACATGCTTGAATATCCCCCGTCGTCGGAGTGGGAGTCCCACGGTAAATAAAATAGCAATAATATAATATATATATATATATATATATATATATATATATATATATATATATATATCCTGTGCACCGTCTGTCTCCCAGCTCGCACGCTCGCGCAACACAGCAAGCAGACTCCGGACACGGACCTCGAGGTGTGTAAAGATTTATTTACGCAGAAAGAGTCACCAACGTTTCGGCTCAAACGGAGCCTTGATCACATGACAGCGCTCACTTGACTGGGTACACCTTTTAAAGTGAAAGCGAGTGGCTAACTAAAATCACCTGTGCAAACTCACTGATAAACATGGAAAACATACTTTGTAAAATACTCGGCATCATATTGCCTAACAAGTTTCTTAATAAATGTAAAATACAGTTATGATCAAATCTTATTGACACAGTTTTCAACAGATTAAATAACAGGAGTGACTAAAAAAGTATTATAGTAAAATACACAAATCTATTACAAAAACCCGTTTCTAAAAGCCCTAGTTACACATAGATGTATAAAACCCATAATCAATATATTACCATATTTGTAAACAAAGTTTTTAGTTTTGTTTTCTTATTCAGGCACCTCGGTATGATAGTAAAATCCATATAAAGTGCTACGTGCTTACTTTTTAAAGTGCATATAGTGCTTAAAAAAGTGCGTCAATATGTGCAAAAATAGCAAAGTGCAAATACATATAATACAGTATACCAGGGTCCTGATCCATTCCACTCGTATACAGTGAACGTTTGCAAATATATCGATTGCCGGTGAGGAGATAAGTTGTTATATCTCTTCTTGTGCAAAGCTCTATACAGAGTGTTTTGTTAAGGCTTCTAATCCTAAACGGGTAAATCTTCAATTACAATAGTCATACAAATCCATGTTGAAGTTTCCTATGTGAGTGCCAGAGTTTCCATGTTTAAAAAAAAGTACATGTGCTGGAACGAGTTAAAACAAATACACCAGGTCCACACGGGGCCTGTAACTCAAAACCAAACTAATCCAAAAGTATAAATAAACGAACAACCAGATGTTAAAAGACCTATACAATTCATTATATTTAAATGGTAATTAACCTGGTTGCAAAAAACGTGCACAGTGAAAAAATAATAATAACTAAACAAACATAGTTTCCTCATAGCAGCATTATTATTACTAGTGATGATTATTATGGATTGGGATTGCTCGCAGCCCCCACGGGATCTGTCCCAGCCTTCACCCAGCCTGGTGAGTGCCGTGGACATTACCCACGAGGGGGAGAGCACACATTCCTAATACACAAAGTCTTCTAGAGCAAGCAAGTGTGGAGATCTTCAGTCACATTCAACCCATGGGGCACCTTAGTGTTTAGCAGGAGGATGTATTTTGTCTCCAGCTTTCTGAGCTTGGTCTCCCTGTCCCCGCCTCTTTTGTTGTTGATGACAGAGTCAATAACCCAGTATTTGAGACCACTGTTGTTGCTTTGATGGTGGTCCTTGAAATGTCGTGCAACAGGATATGTGCTGTCCATATTCGTAATTGCTCGCAGATGTTGCAAAATGCGCTTATGGACAGCATTCCTGGTGCTGCCCACATACTGCAAGCCACAGGGACAACGCAAAACATATATAGCGTATTCTGTCTTGCATGTGAGTACTTGGGTTATAAGATGTTCCACGGCTTTACACGAATCACTCACTACCGGGCGACATCTTTAGGGATACGATCATGAGGGACTGGGATAATAAGGGGGTTAAGAAGATTGGGAACCTTATGGACAGCCAGGGGGGCATATTACAGTTTTGTGAGCGGCAAACAAAGTTTAAGTTAGAAGGAAATAGTTTCTTTAAGTACTTGCAGATCAGAAGCTTTTTTTCACATAAGCAGGGTGGCCCACTAGGACTTGGTCAGAGTCAAGTAATGGAGTACATAGAACGATCTACTCACTGCACAATCAGGCAGCTATATGCAGAACTTACTGCAATCAAAAGTGATGATAGGGGAAAATATGCTGCTAAATGGACAGAGAAAGTGGGCATACAATCAGAGGGGCTCCAGGCGTCTCTGGATTTGGGACGCAATGTGTTCAGCTATACTATAATCGCAGCACTACAAGACGATTTACTCACTGTACCACACTCCGGCTAGAATCGCTCAATGGGGCGGAACCTCAGGAATAACATGTCCACGCTGCGACTCTAATGACGCAGATATTGTCCACATGTTTGCACACTGTCCACAATTGTATTCTCTAAAGGTTGCGATCGAGAAGTTTATGGAGGACTCTTTAAAGATTAAGCTCAAACTCACAGAAGAAGTAATAATCCTGGGGGTGGTGGAAGGCGTAGAAGGCCTACCGATTGAGTCTGTATTAATGTCAGCCACTATGAACAATTGTTACTTACCTGTAAACAGGTGGTTCTCCAGTATTGGTGTCTTTCATAGATTCACATGCTTGAATATCCCCCGTCGTCGGAGTGGGAGTCCCACGGTAAATAAAATAGCAATAATATAATATATATATATATATATATATATATATATATATATATATATATATATATTACCTACTGGCGGTCGCCAGTAGGTATATATAGTTAGGATTTTTTCTCTATGGGATTTTTGAAAATTCTATGTCTAATAACTTTGGCGTTTGTGGACGGAATTGGCTGAAATTTTCAGGAAAATGGAACATTTTGTTTCTGAGCAGCCCCTGACAATTTGGGGGGGGTTTCATCAAGGGGGGCGAGAAAAAAGGGGGGTTTCAAAACGCGTTTTTCCCATGTTAATTTCCATAGGGCGGTTGGCCTCACTTTTAGCTCGAACGGCTGAATGGATTTGCACGAAACTTGGCAAAATTGTAGGGACTGTTAGCCCGATGTGCCTTTGCTAGGTCTCAATATATGTGCTCCAGTGGATTTTGAGTAATTTAGGTTCAAAAAAAGATATATATCTGGGCGGAGCCTAACCACACATCTGATCTGATTGGCTGTCAGCACTTCATCCAAGAAGTGTTGGCAGCCATCTTGGGACCAATATACATGATAGCACCTCATTAAAAAGCATTGTAGTTAATAGAGGGTTTTAGGACTTTAGTTACATTATAAATCATTTGTTGATGGTACCATACTCGTTTTAGGAATTGTGGTGGGTTTTAAGGTGATTTTACCATGTGAAAAAACCTTCTGCTGTGATATCATGAATATTGTTTGAAAGAAAACTAATATCTCATGATTTTCCCACAGTGGTTTGGAAGGGGATCTATAAGCTAAACTGAAAGCATATTTTCTGTAAATTCACATTATCTTTCTCAGTCATGTGAAAATGAAGTCTGACATTCTCAGTAAAACATGTACATCCAACAAGGACAGAGACTGTCAGTTGAGTCCTTTGTGTTCTACTGCAGCCTCCTAGAGTGTTCTAAAGAACAACTAGAGCGCTAACAGTCCTACTTATTACAAAGGTATGGCACACCTGAAGCCATCTTGATTGGAATAAAGTGGTAACTCTTAAAACATTTAATTTAAAAAGAAACAACATGAGGGGGTATATTTTGCCATAGAAAGTATGATTAGTGCTGCAGAATGAAAAATTAGGGCACATTTTGAGTGACTTCTCAAATCCTTTTCTACTTCATTAAAACATTCTGACATGCAGTCTCCCAAAATGGCCACCAGAGACAAAAGAGCCCAAATGTAGCCCAAATATCACCCAGATGTAGCCCAAGTATAGCCCAATGACAGAATGTCCCAGAGTGTTCTAAAGAACAACTAGAGCGCTAACAGTCCTACTTATTACAAAGGTATGGCACACCTGAAGCCATCTTGATTGGAATAAAGTGGTAACTCTTAAAACATTTAATTTAAAAAGAAACAACATGAGGGGGTATATTTTGCCATAGAAAGTATGATTAGTGCTGCAGAATGAACAAGCATTGGAAATGCAATAGGTCTCGCAGCATTAGAGTTAGTGCTTTTAGAATTGTTTATGGGTTTTTTTGTAAATCTTTAGCATTTTTGTTTCCTGTAGCCAATGCTAAAGAATTAAAAAAAAAGCCATAAACATTTCTAAAAGCTCTAACTCAAATGCTCCGAGACCTATTGCACTGTGTGAGGGTGAGGGGTTGAGGGTGAGTGAGGGTGAGTGAGGGTGAGGGTGGGTGAGGGTGAGTGAGGGTGAGTGAGGGGTTGAGGGTGAGTGAGGGTGAGGGGTTGAGGGTGAGTGAGAGTGAGGGTGAGTGAGGGTGAGTGAGGGTGAGTGAGGGTGAGTGAGGGTGAGTGAGGGAGGGTGAGAGTGAGTGAGGGTGAGGGTGAGGGAGGGTGAGGGTGAGTGAGGGTGAGGGTGAGTGAGGGTGAGGGTGAGAGGGTGAGTGAGGGTGAGGGTGAGGGTGGGTGAGGGTGAGTGAGGGTGAGTGAGGGTGAGTGAGGGTGGGTGAGGGTGAGTGAGGGTGAGTGAGGGTGAGGGTGAGTGAGGGTGAGGGGTTGATGTTGAGGGGTTGAGGGTGAGAGGGTGAGTGAGGGGTTGAGGGTGGTTGAGGGTGAGTGAGGGTGAGGGGTTGAGGGTGAGTGAGGATGAGTGAGGGTGAGTGAGGGGTTGAGGGTGAGTGAGGGTGAGTGAGGGTGAGTGAGGGTGAGTGAGGTTGAGTGAGGGTGAGTGAGGGTGAGTGAGGGTGAGGGGTTGAGGGTGAGTGAGGGTGGGTGAGGGTGAGTGAGGGTGAGTGAGGGTGAGGGGTTGAGGGTGAGTGAGGGTGAGGGGTTGAGGTTGAGGGTGAGGTGTTGAGGGTGAGTGAGGGTGAGGGTGGGTGAGGGTGAGTGAGGTGTTGAGGGTGAGTGAGGGTGAGGGGTTTTGGGTGAGTGAGGGGGAGTAGTTGAGACTGAGTGAGGGTGAGTGAGAGTGAGGGTGAGTGAGGGGTTGAGGGTGAGGGGTTGAGGGTGAGTGAGTGAGGGTGAGGGGTTGAGGGTGAGTGAGGGTGAGTGAGGGTGAGGGGTTGAGGGTGAGTGAGGTTGAGGGTGAGTGAGGATGAGTGAGAGTGAGGGTGAGTGAGGGGTTGAGGGTGAGGGGTTGAGGGTGAGGGAGGGTTTGAGGGTGAGGGGTTGAGGGTGAGTGAGGGTGAGTGAGGGTGAGGGTGAGGGGTTGAGGGGGAGGGGTCGAGGGGGAGGGGTTGAGGGTGAGTGAGGGTGAGTGAGTGAGGTTGAGGGTGAGTGAGTGAGGGTGAGGGGTTGAGGGTGGGTGAGTGAGGGTGAGGGTTTGAGGGTGAGGGGTTGAGGGTGAGTGAGTGAGGGTGAGGGGTTGAGGGTGAGTGAGGGTGAGGGGTTGAGGGTGAGTGAGGTTGAGGGTGGTTGAGTGAGGATGAGTGAGGGTGAGTGAGGGGTTGAGGGTGAGTGAGGGGTTGAGGGTGAGTGAGGGTGAGGGGTTGAGGGGGAGGGGTTGAGGGTGAGGGGTTGAGGGTGAGTGAGGGTGAGGGGTTGAGGGTGAGTGAGGGGTTGAGGGTGAGTGAGGGTGAGGGGTTGAGGGTGAGTGAGGGTGAGTATGGGTGAGGGTGAGGCTGAGGGTGAGTGAGAGTGAGTGAGTGAGGGGTTGAGGGTGAGGGGTTGAGGGTGAGTGAGGGTGAGTGAGGGTGAGTTTGAGGGGTTGAGGGTGAGTGAGGGTGAGGGTGAGTGAGGGTGAGGGGTTGAGGGTGAGGGGTTGAGGGTGAGTGAGGGTGAGTGGCGTCGGTGCGGTGAGAGGCGGATGTGTGGCGACACAACAACAAAGAAGCAGCGAAAACAAAGCAACATATGGCTGGGGAGTTGCAAAGACCGTAAATTAATTATAAAGGGAGGTGAGATAATGAGAGCACGTGCTCAGTCCCCTTGAAGGGGAGGGGGCAATGGCGGGCGCGAGGCAGAGACTGCTGGCTCCTTGACATATTAAGCATGAAATTCCCTCCTTTGCCACTATAGAGAAGAAATAATGAGTGAAAACATTAAGCAGCTCTCTCAACCAGAATACAAATCTCGGTAGCGAAATTCGGAATCATGGCAATATTATAGGGCGCCTAGCGGTTTTGCTAGCACTTTAAGGTAAGGAATTTAAAGACACCATGGCAATAACTTTTAAACCATTAAAGTTTGGAGTGCAAAGCAAACTCACCACCGTTACGCTTGCGAGGAACGAAACTTTAAATCAAACAACATCCCCTTAATTGGGGAAGGAGGATCCTGTTCCGGGAACCGGTCAGATATATTCATTTATCTGAATGTAATCTGGCCCCACAATTACTGCAGTTGCGAACCAATAATAATATAGTCTCCCTTTTAAATTGAGCTCTGGAATGTGATGGCAATTTTGAAACAAAATGAATAAAATATAAAAGGCCAAAACACGAAAGAAAAGTGTAAACCCAGATAAAGAACAGAGCTAGGAATTAGTGTAATCAAATCACTACTCCTAGCAAAAGAGCATTTCAAGACCACTCAATGATAATCTTTTCATGAAACATCAGGGGTATTACAAGAATCACCTTAACTTCAGAAGCACTGAACCACATATCATATATAATTATATAATCTGCTTCCAAGAAACCTAGGCCACAAGCAATAGCTCATTAGTGGGCTATAGCGAACATTTCAAACCTGCTCTCAAACAACGTTGAAAAGGGCATGCAGTAGAAGGTTTATCACTGTGATTAATAACATACCAAGCAATCTGTGAGACTGAAGGATGACCTGGATTCGTAGCCTTATAATCAATTTAGACTTCAGTCAAAATTACGGTTATATCTTTAAAAGTATGATTATTTTAAATATATAGTGAAACTCAAAACTCAAACGAAAAAGTGGCATATTCAAGCCTGGCCCTGCTGTCCCCTGGAGCAGATTGGATCAGTCTGCAAAGACCAGGGTCTGAGGTGAGGCGGAACCGACCAGCGGTGGTGATTTCGCTTCCGTGAGGCTGCACGTAGGCTCTGAGGTGGGTACGGCGACCGGGGCCTCGTCGTGTTGGATGCCACTCATGTTAGGACAACGCGGAAGCCACAGATCATTCTGCCCTGGAAGCTGCACCCCCTCTGTGAGCAGAGACCAGTGCGGAAACCAAATGGCTGGGGGCAGGCTGCCTTGGAGGCCCTTGGACGCAGTCTTCAGGGATCGCTTCCTTGTCTTACCCTCAGTGGTGGGAGACTCTGCGTTCTAGCAGTGCAGGAAGAGCGGAGCTGCTGAGAGATGCTGGGACTGGTGCTGGGAAACATTTGTGCAGAGCAAGGCTGGCCCATGATGTCCGGGGGCGAGGCGATCCACAGGATGTGACAATCTACTCCTAGCACCGTGCATCGCCTAAAAAACGAGGAAAAAGAATACAGGAAGGGAATACCTGAAAGGAGAGAGACAAACGGAAACAAGCCTTTCACCGTAACACGGCGGGCAGGGGAGGGGGCGTGCAGGGGAGGGGGCGGAGAGGGGAGAGGTGCGACACGGCAGGCAGGCAGGGGAGGAGAGTAGGAGGAGGAGGGGGGAGGAGAGTAGGTGAGGCACGGCCTAGCGGCAGGCAGGCAGGGGAGGAGAGGAGGAGGGGGGAGGAGAGTAGGGGAGGCACGGCCTAGCGGCCGTGCAATCAAGTAGTGAGGGGGCGGAGCTGGGGGAGGCTGTGGAAGAGAGTAGGCAAGGCGACACGGCGGGAGGGGGCGGAGCGGGTAAACAAAGACGGACATGCACGCGCCCGTGACTTTTAAGGTCAATGCGCATGCGCATAAGCTTAATGCGCATGCGCATTGACCTTAAAAGTCACGGGCACTGCAAGGAATCGCCACGATTCCTTGCAGTGTGGATAAAGAGTGGATAACTCGCAATACTCTCGCCTTGCTCGATGCGCATGCGCATCGACAGGCGAGACCTAAAAATTAGGGCACATTTTGAGTGACTTCTCAAATCCTTTTCTATTTCATTAAAACATTCTGACATGCAGTCTCCCAAAATGGCCACCAGAGACAAAAGAGCCCAAATGTAGCCCAAATATCACCCAGATGTAGCCCAAGTATAGCCCAATGACAGAATGTCCCAGAGTGTTCTAAAGAACAACTAGAGCGCTAACAGTCCTACTTATTACAAAGGTAGAGCACACCTGGAGCCATCGTGATGGGAATAAAGTGGTAACTCTTAAAACATTTAATTTAAAAAGGAACAAAATGAGGGGGTATATTATGCAATAGAAGGTATTATTAGTGCTGCAGAAAGAAAAATTAGGGCACATTTTGAGTGACTTTTCAAATCCTCTTCTATTTCATTAAAAAATTCTGACATGCAGTCTCCCAAAATGGCCACCAGAGACAAAAGAGCCCAAATGTAGCCCAAATATCACCCAGATGTAGCCCAAGTATAGCCCAATGACAGAATGTCCCAGAGTGTTCTAAAGAACAACTAGAGCGCTAACAGTCCTACTTATTACAAAGGTATGGCACACCTGAAGCCATCTTGATTGGAATAAAGTGGTAAGTCTGAAAACACTCAATTTAAAAAGGAACAACATGAGGGGGTTAGTTTTGCCATAGAAAGTATGATTAGTGCTTCAGAAAGAAAAATTAGGGATCATTTTGAGTGACTTCTCAAATCCTCTTCTATTTCATTAAAAAAATTCTGACATGCAGACTGAAACATGCACTTTGAATACCAGCAGCAGACGTCCCTGGTGAGCAGTAGCTTTACTACAGTGATCTAATGTGCAACTAGAGTGCTAACATTCAGAATTCATGGCAAATGTGTGACACATCTGAATGCCTTCTTGATGGAACCAAAGTAAACAAGCATTGAAAATGCAATAGATATCGCCCTCGTTTAAGTTAAAGCCATTCTGTTTGTAATGAGGTGGCTTTTTAGCTTTGCTTTTATTAGTGTTTTTTCAACTTTCATGTAAATAACATGCATCTGTATGCATATACGTATATGTATGCATGCATTTATGTTTGTATTTATATAGATATACAGATGATATATGTTTATAAATGTATGTATATATATATATATATATATTCACTGAAAAAACCATAGGTTATAGACCATATATAGTTAGGAATTAGCATTTACAAAACCTTGAAAATTCACTGAAGAAACCATAGGTTATAGACCATATATAGTTAGGAATTAGCATTTACAAAACCTTGAAAATTCACTGAAAAAACCATAGGTTATAGACCATATATAGTTAGGAATTCGCATTTACAAAACCTTATTTTACTCACACAAAACCATTGAAATTCCATATATAGTTAGTTGCACTAACTATATATCGCGCACCCGCAATCCACTGCTGATGATGTCACATATTACATCATTCATAACATGGTCAGTGACATCACTGATGACATCACTAATGACATTCAAATGACATCACTGATGACATCACTGATGGCAACATAAGTTAAAATATGTCTTACATATTGAAGAATGAGTGGATGTATAAGTGTCTGGATGAAGGATTTAGTAGGTGCATGACTGACTGTATGAGTGAGTGATTAAATGTGTCTCACTGAGTGCATGGGTTAGTGACTAAACTGTCTTAATTTGTGCATCATTATGTCTGTTGTTCTGTAAACTGTTGCATGTGTTGATAAGTAGCTATATGAGTAACTATATGGGTTATTGATTGGTTGCCCAAGTATTTGTATGGGAGACTGAGTGTGTGTGTGGGTGGCTGGGAGGTGTATGACTCTGTGCATAGATGTGTGAGCAGTTGATTCACTAGATGTATGGTTTCAAAAGTGCATGTGGAAACAGCTGTATGGGTGGTTGACTGTGTGCATGAGTGTATTGGTGAGTGAATGGATATCTCAGTTCTACATGTCAAAGTAAGTACATATGTAAAACACAGTACATGTGAGAGTTGACATATAGAAATAACTGTGCATAAGAGCCAGTGAATGTGTGAGTGGCTGTATGGATCATTGTGAACTTGTATCAGGGATTGTATAAGAGAGTAAATATGTGTTAGTATATGTTTGAATAAGTAAAGTTTGTATAACTGTATAGTTGAGGAAATGGAGGTGTGATTGATTCTTTGCATGACTGACTAGGTGTGTGAGTAACTCCATGGATGAGTGACAGTCTGTGAGTGTCTGTTTACACTGATTGTATCTAAGGTTATATTGGAGTCTGAAGAGGTTCATCGTATTATCACATGAATGATATCATCAGTGATGTGATCAGTAATGTCAAATGAGATGTCATCAGTGATGCCATCAGTGATGTCATTTGAGATGTCATCAGTGGTGTCACTTGAGATGTCATCAGTGATGTCATCAGTGATGTCACTGACCATGTCATGAATGATGTAATATGTGACATCATCAGCAGTGGATTGCGGGTGCGCGATATATAGTTAGTGCAACTAACTATATATGGAATTTCAATGGTTTTGTGTGAGTAAAATAAGGTTTTGTAAATGCGAATTCCTAACTATATATGGTCTATAACCTATGGTTTTTTCAGTGAATATATATATATATATATATATATATATATATATATATATATATATATATATATATATATATATATATATATATATATATGTAACAACATAAAACCTGAAATATGTAATAGAAAAAAGGCATAACAAGCCTACACATATTTCTACATAGGAATGCATGGAAAAGGAAAAAACCATTTGCAGTCTATCATTGTCATTATGTTGGTCCAAACCACAGCCAATCAGGCGCCAGCAACCCTCTAGAACCTTCTCCTCAGAGCTCAGCACCTCAGATTTTCGTAGCACAAGAGTGACCACAGAGTCTATGAGGAAAAAAGAGCCTCTGAGGGGAGGAGGGTGGGTCGCATGTGAATCTATGAAAGACACCAATACTGGAGAACCACCTGTTTACAGGTAAGTAACAATTGTTCTTCTCCAGTATTAGGGTGTCTTTCATAGATTCACATGCTTGAATATAGAATAGAAAGCAGTACAGTAACAAGGTAAACCATAATGGAGGAGGGAAGACAGAGGCTCACCTTATTGAAAAAGATAGCAAAGCCTAGCCTGTTCCACTGCAGTGTCTGCTTTGTTAATGGCACACAGGCAGTAGTATTTCGTAAACGTGTGCCTGCATGACCACATGGCTGCTCTGCAGATCTGATGCAGCGGCACATCGGCAAACAGGGCAGTTGAAGACGATATCGCCCTGGTAGGATGGGTCCTCACTGAAGACTGTAGAGGCTTGCCTGCCTGTTGATGGCAGAAGCAATGGCCGAAGGAACCCCACGAGCAATAGTAGGATTGGGAACTGGACGCCCTTAGTGGAAACTTCCATAAGCTATGAAGATGGCAAATGTCAGCAGCTGCATAAATCAATCTAGCTATGGCGCCTTTAGACTCTGCTTGTCTTTGCCGTATATATCCATAGGCAATAAACAGTCGATCGGATTTGAGAATGACAGAGGTCCTCTGCAAATAGAATTTTAAAACATCTTCTGATGCCAAGGGTAAGTAATGCCCTCTCCGCAGGGGATTGGGGATTAGGAAAAAACTTCATTCAGGTGAAAATCCGAAGGCACCTTAGGCATAAACCTTGGGTTTGTACGTAGCACCACAGAATTGGACGTGAATTGACAGTGAGAGCTTGAACATCACAGACTCTTCAGATGAAGTTAATGCTAGCAAAGAGAAAAAACGTTGCATGTTAGGAAACTGAAATACATCCTGAAAATTGGCTCAAATGGGTGACGCATGAGCTGCGTTAATACTACATTAAAATGCCATGATGGAGGCGGACGACGTACAGGAGGAATCATTTTTAGTTCCTTAAAGAACTGTTGTATTCTTGAAGAATAAAGAGAGATGGACCCATCCTGACGTTACCTTGAAATGGCTGCCAAAAAGACCTTCAACCTTGTATGAGATAAGCCTGATCTTGCCAGGTGCAAGAAAAAAGGTAATATCTAGTCTGGCGTTACATGAAATGGGTGAACCCCAGCAGATGAACATCAAATGCAGATTTTTTTTTTTTTAAACTGTATATCTTTATTTTAGTAGGTGCTCTCGTGTAAGCCAGTACCTCCTTACAATCCGCCGAGATAGTCAGATAAGCTAAGTCAAGGCGCTTCAGGAGCCAAGCTGCTAATTTTAGAGAAGCCGGATCGGATGGCAAATTTGACCATACTGAATGGAGAGGAGATTTGGTATTGGTCGAAACTGTATTGAATCGTACTCTGAGAGGACAAGAAGTTCGGTGAACCAGTATTGGCGAGGCCACCTGTGGGCGATGAGAATCAAACAACACGGCACTTTTTTTAAATTTTTTTTTATATCTTCCGGAGAACTCTCGGAACCAACGATATCGGAGGAAAAGGCGTAAGCATATAATTGAGACCAGTTTATCGAAAAACGCCTTCCCATGCGAGTCCTTGTGGGGATGCCAGCTTGCAAAGAAACAGGCATTTGCTGTTCTTTTTTGTCGCAAAGAGGTCTAGATCGGGATGACCCCACAGCTGGAAGATTCGATCCGCTGTTGGCTGATGCAGTTCCTATTCGTGGTTGGACACCTGTTGACCTGTTGAGGGTGTCTGCCAGCACATTTGTAACTCCCGGCACATGAACAGCCAAGAGTTTGATCCTGTGCCATATTACCCAACCCCATATCTCCTGGGCGATCTGAGATAGAAGAACCAACCTCGTTCTTCCCTGTTTGTTTAAGTAATGCATTCTTGTAGTATTGTCTGTGCGAACCAATACTATGGCCCCTTGAATGATAACACGAAAGGATTCGAGGGCTAAGAAGATGGCACCTAGCTCTAGCAGATTGATGTGCCAAGCCTTTTGTTGAGGGTTCCATTCCCTGCTGACCTTCAGCCCTTGAAGATATGCTCCCCAACCCTAGAGGGATGAGTCTGGGGTGATTGTGTAATTTGGCGCTTTTTGAAGGAAAAAATGCACACCCCTTCTACAAATTTCTTTCTTGGACCCACCAAACAAAAAAAAAAGGCCTCCTGCATCCGAGGATTCATTTGAATGAGATCTTCGAATGAACTGGAGACCTGCAACCAACGTAGAAGAACCATCAAGTGGGAGATGCAGGTCAGTCGTTCGTGTGAGACAAATACCATTGTTAGGTCTGTATTGATTGATGCTCCGAGAAACGTTGATATCGGAGCTAATACTAGTTGGAACTTGTCATGATTTATTCAAAATCAGGTCTTGAAACATGAATGATAAGTCTGGGTGTGCTGGACTGCTTGTAAATAAGAGCAAGCCCTTATTATACAGTTGTCTCAGTAATGATACATTTAAATGCCTTGCAGAAGTAGATAGGCTGCCACTGGTGCCAGAATCTACGTAAAGACACGTGAAACAAACCTAAATCCAAGAGGTAGGACTTTAATTGAATAAGTTCTGTACCTATTGTAAAGCGTAGCCACTTCCTGTGCTTAAGAAGGATTGGCACATGAAAATAGACATCCTGGAGGTTGAGAGTAGTTATAAAGTCGTTCTGGCATAAGAACTTTAGGACTGTCTTGAGGGACCACATTTGTAAAGTTTGCGCAAAGATCAAAATCATGGGCTACTTCCCTCATTTGCTTGTTGATCAGGAACTGAGAGTAAACCCTAACGCTGTTGGAGATTCGGAACATATGATTACAATTAACGTGCACTACATTTACAAACTTCAGGCTACATTCATTTAACTAAGTGAGGCTCTGGCATGCATTATTCAGAATGCTGGCTGTAAGATAGAAAAGTGAAAAATCTATTCTATATATATAGAATAGATATGCACATTAATTGTAATCATATGTATCATACACGGATGTAAATATATTTTATCTCTTTTTAGAAAGATCAAGTGGTTCTCCAGAAGAAGGCGTGAATACGCCAAAACGCGCGTAGAGAAATCATTTACTCCACTTGTTTGTTTGGTCTTTTTTAACTGGTTTTTTTAAATATATGTATAAATTGAAACTATTGTCACTTGTAATATTGTTATTTGTAAAATTTATATGAAAGCAACTGTATGACTTTTTGATTATGTTAGTGATTTGATTAAATATTCTTTGTATTTTTAATAAATTAATCATGAACAATACCTTTTCTTATTGTTAATAATTTGATGTGCACTACGTTAGGTGATCTATTGTTTGGCTACAACAATTAATGTTCCACAGTACCTGCTATTCCTCCAGGACTTATTAGTTGCCGAGGATAAGTTATTTATATAATATTTGTGCCCTGACCTAGGAACTATCTAGCAGTATCAGGGGGTCCCTTTTGTTACATATTACGCTTGGTGCTCTAATCACAGATAACACCATCAAGAGGCATCAGTATGCCGAGGATACACAACGCCACTGCGCCAACCTGCACATGGAGCCGCTCTGTACTCTACCCACAGATAGCAGCATCAAGAGTCACCAGTACGCTGATAATACACAGCTCAACTTGAAAGCCTCCTCTGCCTCAAACACGGACTGCACATCATCTGGGCCTAGATGTTCACTGCCTCCCTGAAGCTCAACCCATCCAAAGCAGAATTCCTATTACTGTCTAGGAACAACAAACAAGCAACAGTACAAACCTGGCTCCATGGGATGAACCTTGGTGGCTTTTTACCCCAGCTCTCCCGAATGCCAAATTATCTAGACATCAATCTCTCCCTCAGGGAATATATTGAAAAACAACAAGGATGGCCTGGGACCAGCTCTCTCTTCTAAAGAAAGTCAAACAGTTTCTTCCTTAAAGCGACTTCAGAACTGCTGTTCGAGCCCTCGTACTCTTGCATCTGGAGGGCAGTAACGCCCTGCTCGATGGTGTTGCAGACTCCACACTGCCCCCCCTTGGGAGCATCCTACATGCCACAGCACATCTCATGCAGGGTCTCAAGAAACATGGCCACATCACCCTATCCTGTTGGAACTCCAAAAGCACCCACAGCCCGCCCGCATCACCTTCAAAACAGACAGTATCATTTACAAAGCCATCACGACCAGCACCCCCACTTATCTTGCAGACAAGCTCCCCTTCCTTCTTTGTTCTCTGAAAAATCAGAGCTCTCACACTGCAGCCTAAAAAGAGGATAGCTCAGAGCTATCAGACTGGAACGCTCGGAGCGATCGGACTGGAACGCTCAGAGCCATCGGACTGGAACGCTCAGAGCCATCGGACTGGAACGCTCAGAGCCATCGGACTGGAACGCTCAGAGCCATCGGACTGGAACGCTCAGAGCCATCGGACTGGAACGCTCAGAGCCATCGGACTGGAACGCTCAGAGCCATCGGACTGGAACGCTCAGAGCCATCGGACTGGAACGCTCAGAGCCATCGGACTGGAACGCTCAGAGCCATCGGACTGGAACGCTCAGAGCCATCGGACTGGAACGCTCAGAGCCATCGGACTGGAACTCTCAGAGCCATCGGACTGGAACGCTCAGAGCCATCGGACTGGAACGCTCACAGCCATCGGATTGGAACGCTCACAGCCATCGGACTGGAACGCTCACAGCCATCGGACTGGAACGCTCACAGCCATCGGACTGGAACGCTCACAGCCATCGGACTGGAACGCTCACAGCCATCGGACTGGAACGCTCACAGCCATCGGACTGGAACGCTCACTGGAACGCTCAGAGCGATCGGACTGGAACGCTCAGAGCGATCGGACTGGAACGCTCAGAGCGATCGGACTAGAACACTCAGAGCGATTGGACTGGAACACTCAGAGGGATCGGACTGGAACACTCAGAGGGATCGGACTGGAACAATCAGAGGGATCGGACTGGAACACTCAGAGGGATCGGACTACAGTCTAAGAAGTGGAAACAGAGGACACAAGGCAGCAGTCTTTAATATTTTAACATCTATTCACCAAGGGGCTGGAACAGCATCCCTGTATCTATCCGGACCCGCCAGAGACGCTGTTCCAATTTACGAAAGATTTAGAGACCCACCACTTGAGAGGGACATTACGCCACAATGCATTAACCATCGACAAGTCCGCTCGTCTCCTATCACTCCCGAACCTTAGGCTTGACTTTGACAATGATTAGCGCTCCGCTGCCTTTCTGATAGGTTTGCTCTATAGAAATACCATATACACACCTACACACATACAAACATACATCCATACTAATCCAAAACTATGTGAACATTGAAGACCAGCATTATTTACACAGACTGTATTTTTTTGCCAAGAAGCGAACAATCAGACCATTCTTTCACCCAAACCAGCTCAGCATGAACTTGCTTCTATTAAAAGGAGGCTTTTGTAATCTACCGCCTGCCTGCGTCGATGATATGTTCATGCACGTACTTTAACTTTCATGAGATAGAAAAAGATTCTCTAATTTCTGGATTACACATGTATTCTTTAATTTATGAGGATTTATAAAGCATAAACTGTCACTCATAAAACATTCTCTCCTGGCGCTGCAGAAGCATCGAGTGCGGAGCAGAGAGGCGGAGACTCGAACAAACACAACATCCCTTTTAATCTGAAAAGCAGGTTGATAATGGTCGCCTGAACTCTGGGCCCGAGGGGAGCAGGAAGGGAGGTCACAGCTCCTGAACCCTGAAAGGCTCACACGCCCCAGGCTGAGAGCAGCCAAGGGCTCTACACAAACCTGTAGTTCGAGCTAGCTCGCAGAGCTCTGGAAAGGGGACCTTCCTTCCACTTATTGGCCCAGACTCTGTAGCTTGAGCCATATTAGGGCATTTTGGGCCAAGTTAAAAGGACCCGTCTCAGTACACAGACTGCAGGCAGCTGCTTGCAGGAGCACACCCCTGGACCGATCTCCAAAGACTCAACAGCTGCCCTGCAACCACTGGACTCTTCTGGAGAGACCTAAAGAGGCAGAATTCCCATAGCCCAGTCACAACTGGATTCAGGCTTTAGCGCCTGATCCAAGAGGGGAAGGAAGGGAGGGATTGGGATTCTGAGCACTACTTCCACAGGAAGGATACAGGCTTCAGTGAAGCGAAGAGCGGAGCTGCAGGGTCAAAGGGCACTCGTGGGTTCTGGGGGAGCATGCTATGTCTACGAAGTCTCGTGGTGCGTGGGGGAGGGGGCAGGGAATTGGGGGGGGGGCAGGTGCTGCGTCCGCAGGGCTATGAACACTGTTGGGTGCGCACTGCCATCTAGCGGCGGACGGTGGGAAGGCAGCATGAGATCCGGCTGGTGGAGGGAAAATCAGAGGAGAAGAGAAGGACTGGAGTATTGTGGAGGAAAAAGAACACAAGAGAAAGACCAGAGTATTGGGGAGGTAAAAGCAGAAGAGAAAGACTGGAGTATTGTGGAGGAAAAAGCAGAACACAAGAGAAGGACTGGAGTTTTGTGGAGGTAAAAGCAGAAGAGAAGGACTGGAGTATTGTGGAGGTAAAAGCAGAAGAGAAGGACTGGAGTATTGTGGAGGTAAAAGCAGAACACAAGAGAAGGACCGGAGTACTGTGGAGGTAAACGCAGAAGAGAAGGACTGGAGTATTGTGGAGGTAAAAGCAGAACACAAGAGAAGGATTGGAGTATTGTGGAGGTAAAAGCAGAACACAAGAGAAGGATTGGAGTATTGTGGAGGTAAAAGCAGAAGAGAAGGACTGGAGTATTGTGGAGGTAAAAGCAGAACACAAGAGAAGGACTGGAGTATTGTGGAGGTAAAAGCAGAAGAGAAGGACTGGAGTATTTGGGAGGTAAAAGCAGAACACAAGACAAGGACAGGAGTATTGTAGTGGTAAAAGCAGAAGAGAAGGACTGGAGTACTGTGGAGGTAAAAGCAGAAAAGAAGGACTGGAGTATTGTGGAGGAAAAAGAACAAGAGAAAGACCAGAGTATTGGGGAGGTAAAAGCAGAGCACAAGAGAAGGACTGGAGTATTGTGGAGGTAAAAGCAGAAGAGAAGGACTGGAGTACTGTGGAGGTAAAAGCAGAACCCAAGAGAAGGACTGGAGTATTGTGGCGGTAAAATCAGAAGAGAAGGACTGGAGTATTGTGGAGGTAAAAGCAGAACCCAAGAGAAGGACTGGAGTATTGTGGAGGTAAAAGCAGAACACAAGAGAAGGGCTGGAGTATTGTGGAGGTAATAGCAGAACCCAACAGAAGGACTGAAGTATTGTGGAGGTAAACGCTGAACACAAGAGAAGGACTTGAGTATTGTGGAGGTAAAAGCAGAACACAAGAGAAGGACTGGAGTACTGTGGAGGTAAAAGCAGAACACAAGAGAAGGACTGGAGTACTGTGGAGATAAAAGCAGAACCCAAGAGAAGGACTGGAGTATTGTGGAGGTAAAAGCAGAACCCAAGAGAAGGACTGGAGTATTGTGGAGGTAAAAGCAGAAGAGAAGGACTGGAGTACTGTGGAGGTAAAAGCAGAACCCAAGAGAAGGACTGGAGTATTGTGGAGGTAAAATCAGAAGAGAAGGACTGGAGTATTGTGGAGGTAAAAGCAGAACCCAATAGAAGGACTGGAGTATTGTGGAGGTAAAAGCAGAACACAAGAGAAGGACTGGAGTATTGTGGAGGTAAAAGCAGAACCCAAGAGAAGGACTGGAGTATTGTGGAGGTTGATTTGATTTGATTTGATTTGATTTAGACTTGTAGAGCGCATGGCTGCCCTGGAGCGTCCCAGCGCTAATCCTAGTCTGAACCTGGTGAACTCAAGCAAAGCAAGGTTAGAGGGTGGTAGGGAACAAAAAGGTTTTAAGTGCTCTTCTGAATTTCAAGTGATCCGGTTCCATTCGGAGTTCTCTAGGGAGAGCATTCCATTTATTTGCCACATTCAGAGAGAACCGTCGGCCTCCTGTTCGTGCTTTCCTCACTCGTGGGACAATGGCCAGATTTTCTCCATCCGAGCGAAGGGCCCTGGTCGACTTGTAAGGTCGGATCAAACCTCTCAAGGCTGGAGGGCCTTTACCTTGCAAGGTCTTATGTGCAATACAAAGAGACTTGAAAGAGACCCGCTCTTGGATGGGGAGCCAGTGCAGGGCATTCAGCAATGGTTTGGCTGAGGCCCGTCTCGGCGCCCCCATCAGCAACCTGGCTGCGGCATTCTGAGCTCGCTGAAGAGTCTTGATGGTAGCAAGAGGGGCTGCGAGGAAAAGAGAGTTACCATAATCCAGTTTGGACAAGATCAGGCCCTGGATTAATAACTTTCTAGATTGAAATGGAAGGAGAGGGAGTACCTTTCGAGCTGCCCGTAGCAAGCCGAAGCAGCCTCCAACCACTTTCTGCGCGTGGGTCTTGAAGGTCAGTTGGGGTTCGAACCAAATCCCGAGGCTTTTTATTTGCTGCTTAGGGGGGGGAAGATCTCCCATACAGGCAGGCCACATCTCAGGGGGCAGAGAGGTGAATTGGTTGCCTAGGAGCATGATCTCCGTCTTAGATCCATTTAGTTTGAGTTTTGAGCTGGACATCCAGGAGGAAATGGCTGTAAGACAATCTGGGAGATCAACCGAGCTGCCCTCATGTTGCGACAGCGAAACGACAAGCTGCGTGTCGTCAGCATAACTTATAGCTTTAACCCCGAATGGGGCTATCACCTTCTCCAGCGGGGCCATGTAGACATTAAACAGTGTGGGGCTGAGGGAGGAGCCCTGCGGCACCCCACACTGAAGAGGGAAGGGCTCTGACATGGACCCATTTTCCCTGATCCTGAAGGATCTCTCCTCCAAGTAGGACTGCAACCATTTGAGGGCTGATCCTGAAATGCCCAGCAAGGCCAGGCGTTGGGCCAGGACAGCATGATCCACAGTATCGAATGCAGCACTCAGATCCAGGAGGATCAGAGCTACTGATCCCCCTGAATCCAAGATGCATCTAACCTCTTCAGTCACCGCCAAAAGGGCGGTGTCTGTGCCCTGACCCGGGCGAAAACCAGTCTGAGAGTCACTGAGGAGATGGTTAACCTCTAGGTACTCGGAGATCTGCTTATTCACCACTTTTTCGGCCACTTTGCTCAGTCCAGGTAGAAGCGAGATCGGGCGAAAGTTGGCCAGATCGGAGGTGTCCAGTCCTGGTAAAAGCAGAACCCAAGAGAAGGACTGGAGTATTGTGGAGGTAAAAGCAGAACACAAGAGAAGTACTGGAGTATTTGGGAGGTAAAAGCAGAACACAAGAGAAGGACTGGAAACTGTGCAGATAAAAGCAGAACACAAGAGAAGGACTGGAGTACTGTGGAGGTAAAAGCAGAAGAGAAGACAAGAGAAGGACTGGAGTACTGTGGAGGTAAAAGCAGAATACAAGATAAGTACTGGAGTATTGTGGAGGTAAAAGCAGAACACAAGAGAAGGACTGGAGTATTGTGGTGGTAAAAGCAGAAGAGATGGACTAGAGTATTGTGGAGGTAAACGCTGAACACAAGAGAAGGACTTGAGTATTGTGGAGGTAAAAGCAGAACCCAAGAGAAGGACTGGAGTACTGTTGAGGTAAAAGCAGAACCCAAGAGAAGGACTGGAGTATTGTGGAGGTAAAAGCAGAAGAGAAGGACTGGAGTACTGTGGAGGTAAAAGAAGGAGAGAAGGACTGGAGTATTGTGGAGGAAAAAGCAGAACCCAAGAGAAGGGCTGGAGTATTGTGGAGGTAAAAGAAGAACCCAAGAGAAGGACTGGAGTATTGTGGAGGTAAAAGCAGAAAACAAGAGAGGACCAGAGTACTGTGGAGGTAAACGCAGAACACAAGGGAAGGACTGGAGTATTGTGGAGGTAAAAGCAGAACACAAGGGAATCAGCAAGATTGCTGAAAAACTGGTTAATAAAAAACTTTCCCAATTCCTGGAGGCCAATAACATACTGAAAAGCTCCCAGACGGGCTTTCGCCCAGGGCAGGGCACGGACATCGCCCTCCTGGCAGCGGTTGAGGAGGCCAGAGCGCTACTGGACGATGGAGGGTCAGTGGCAGTGATCCTCCTCGACCTAAGTGCGGCCTTCGATACCGTCAACCACCAACTTCTCATTAAAAGACTCAAGGGAGCTGGTGTAGAGGGCTCTGCTCTTGCCTGGCTTTCATCCTTTCTGGCTCAACGAACCTACCAGATCTGGGAGAATAACGCCCGCTCCTCCGAAATCCCCCTCCAATGTGGCGTGCCTCAGGGCTCCTCCCTGAGCCCCACATTATTTAATATCTATATGTTCACATTGGAGGAGGTCATCATCCCTTTCGGGGTGAGCGTCGTCAGTTACGCTGACGACACACAATTAGTTGTATCACTTTCTCACCCCAGACAACAACCAGCAGACCTATTTAACTGCCTTGTGCAGGTCCATCGCTGGATGAACATCTCAGCCCTAAAACTAAATGGGTCAAAAACGGAGGTTATGTTCCTCGGCCCGAAAGGACCCACCCTCTCCCCGAACATCTGGCCAGCCTGTCTGGGCCCTCCCCCCGAACCAAAAGAAGAAGTGAAGAGTCTGGGAGTGTGGCTCGACACCGACCTCGGGTTTACCGTTCAGGCAAAGAAAGTAGCCGGGACTTGTTTCGGTCTCTTGAAATCGCTAAGGAAAGTCCTGCCCCTCCTGTCCACCAACTCCCAGAAATTGCTAATTCAAGGCCTAATACTCTCAAGGCTTGACTATAGCAACGTGATCTACTTGGGCGCCCCCGAAGCGACGCTGAACAAACTGCAGAGAACTCAGAACGCCGCGGCCCGGATTCTCACAAAGACCCCTGCCAGAGCCTCGGCTAAACCAGCCCTAAAACTCCTCCACTGGCTCCCCATGAGAGAGCGGGTCAAATTTAAGGCCCTGTGTTTGGCCCACAAACTACATCTAAATCAAGGCCCCCCTGTTCTTAAGAAATTTATCACATCCTACAAACCCTCAAGACTCCTCCGCTCAGACACCGAAAATCTCATTGTTGTCCCCAGATTCAAGAGGGCTGGATCAGGAGGAAGGCGTTTCTCAGTCCATACCGCCCGACTTTGGAACTCTCTCCCCCGAGCCCTGCGACTCGAAATGCAGTATCTCCGCTTCAGGAAACAGCTCAAAACTCATCTCTTCCCTCAGTGAATCACTTCTGTCCTTTACCCTATTTCCCCCCGTCCCTCCCTTCTTCCCCTCCCTTCTTCCTTCCCCCCCCCCCCAACCCCCCCCCTTCCCACTGAACTTAGGAGACAGGATCTTTCAGCGCTGGGATACCTCCGGGTGACTACGCGCTCTACAAAATAAATAATAATAATAATAATAATAATAATAATAATAAGGACTGGAGTATTGTTGTTGGGGACTATGCTGGGAACACAGTCAGGGACTTGGGGAAGGACTGGGAACTGGGTAGAAAACGTAGACCGAAAGAGGAGTACAGCACTGCCTACACAGGATGTCAGAGGAGAAAAGGGATCCAAAGAGGAAGCCTGTACAAGTTAACAAGATGGCTAGGATTCAAAGGATGGACACTCACGAGGCAATTTAGCATTCAGAATAACTACACCCAGGATGAACGTGCAGATATATATACAAACACACACAACAATATCAACAATAAAGGGAATGGGGGGGGGAGTAAAACACCAGAAATCATGGTGCACCACTAAGAGTTCAAGCTACTGTGCTCACTGGATCTGGTAGCACCACTATGGGCCACGGCTACTGAGCTCGCTGGATCTGGTACCACCACTATGGGCCACGGCTACTGTGCTCGCTGGATCTGGTACCACCACTATGGGCCACGGTTAATGAGCTCGCTGGATCTTGGACCACCACTATGGGCCACGGTTAATGAGCTCGCTGGATCTGGTACCACCACTATGGGCCACGGTTAATGAGCTCGCTGGATCTGGTACCACCACTATGGGCCACGGTTAATGAGCTCGCTGGATCTGGTACCACCACTATGGGCCACGGTTAATGAGCTCGCTGGATCTTGGACCACCACTATGGGCCACGGTTAATGAGCTCGCTGGATCTGGTACCACCACTATAGGCCACGGTTAATGAGCTCGCTGGATCTGGTACCACCACTATGGGCCACGGTTAATGAGCTCGCTGGATCTGGTACCACCACTATGGGCCACGGTTAATGAGCTCGCTGGATCTGGTACAACCACTATGGGCCACGGCTACTGAGCTCGCTGGATCTTGGACCACCACTATGGGCCACGGCTACTGAGCTCGCTGGATCTGGTACCACCACTATGGGCCACGGTTAATGAGCTCGCTGGATCTGGTACCACCACTATGGGCCACGGTTAATGAGCTCGCTGGATCTGGTACCACCACTATGGGCCACGGTTAATGAGCTCGCTGGATCTGGTACCACCACTATGGGCCACGGTTAATGAGCTCGCTGGATCTGGTACCACCACTATGGGCCACGGCTACTGAGCTCGCTGGATCTTGGACCACCACTATGGGCCACGGCTACTGAGCTCGCTGGATCTGGTACCACCACTATGGGCCACGGCTACTGAGCTCGCTGGATCTTGGACCACCACTATGGGCCACGGCTACTGAGCTCGCTGGATCTGGTACCACCACTATGGGCCACGGCTACTGAGCTCGCTGGATCTTGGACCACCACTATGGGCCACGGCTACTGAGCTCGCTGGATCTGGTACCACCACTATGGGCCACGGCTACTGAGCTCGCTGGATCTGGTACCACCACTATGGGCCACGGCTACTGAGCTCGCTGGATCTTGGACCACCACTATGGGCCACGGCTACTGAGCTCGCTGGATCTGGTACCACCACTATGGGCCACGGTTAATGAGCTCGCTGGATCTGGTACCACCACTATGGGCCACGGTTAATGAGCTCGCTGGATCTGGTACCACCACTATGGGCCACGGTTAATGAGCTCGCTGGATCTGGTACCACCACTATGGGCCACGGCTACTGAGCTCGCTGGATCTTGGACCACCACTATGGGCCACGGCTACTGAGCTCGCTGGATCTGGTACCACCACTATGGGCCACGGCTACTGAGCTCGCTGGATCTTGGACCACCACTATGGGCCACGGCTACTGAGCTCGCTGGATCTGGTACCACCACTATGGGCCACGGCTACTGAGCTCGCTGGATCTTGGACCACCACTATGGGCCACGGCTACTGAGCTCGCTGGATCTGGTACCACCACTATGGGCCACGGCTACTGAGCTCGCTGGATCTGGTACCACCACTATGGGCCACGGCTACTGAGCTCGCTGGATCTTGGACCACCACTATGGGCCACGGTTACTGAGCTCGCTGGATCTGGTACCACCACTATGGGCCACGGCTACTGAGCTCGCTGGATCTGGTACCACCACTATGGGCCACGGCTACTGAGCTCGCTGGATCTTGGACCACCACTATGGGCCACGGCTACTGAGCTCGCTGGATCTGGTACTACCACTATGGGCCACGGCTACTGAGCTCGCTGGATCCCGACCCCGGCTGCACTTACTCTGGCTGAGCGTCACGGTGGTGGCGGCCTCCATGGGCTCCTGCAGGGCTCCTAGGTCTGACGAGCACTCGCCGCTGGATGGCAGGCTGATGATGGTGGCCTCGCCCAGGAGGTTGCAGATGCGCTGCTGCATGGGGGTGAGGATGACCGGCGCTGCTGCTGCATCCCCGTCCATGGCGGCGCGCACCAGGGACACCTTCCTCCTCACCTCGGTCTTCAGGTCCGACCACTTCTTCTTGACCTCTGCGGCTTGCCGCTGGCAGGTGCTCACCGCGTTGACGCGCCGCAGGATGTCCTGCCAGGCACTGCTCTTGGCCAGCAGAGGCACGCCGGCGTTAAAGTGGTTGATGAGCACGTGCTTCTGCCGCTCAAGCTCCTCCACAATGATCTCCACCTCCCGCTCAGAGAAGTTCATCTTCCGCTTCTTCGCAGGACCACTCATGGCCAAGAGATGGGGTCTCCTGGGGAAGAGAGAAGGCCAAGAATTAGAGGGACCCCCAAGCCTGGCGCTGCACACAAGAACAAAGAGGGGGAGATATATGGAAGAGTGAGACAGAGGAGGACAACAGATGGGGGACCGCAGGGGTGAGACAGAGGTACCCCCAAACCTGGTACTATTCACAAGAACACAGAGAGGGATATATATGGAAGAGTGAGACAGAGGAGGCCAAGAGAGGAAGGACGCCTGTGGAGAGAAGGCCAAATATTACAGCGGGAACCCAAACCTGGCACTATTCACAGGGACGGAGAGAGGGATATATGGAAGACTGGGGAAGAGTCGGGTATAAAAGGGGTATGAGAGGGGTACTCCTGAAGAGAGAGAAGGCTGAAGGTGACAGAGGGACCCCCAAACCTGGCACTACTCACAGGGGCGCAGAGAGGGATATATGGAAGACTGGGGAAGAGGCGGGTATAAGAGGGGTATGAGAGGGGTGCTCCTGAAGAGAGAAGTCCAAAGGTGACAGAGGGACCCCCAAACCTGGTAATACTCACAGGGAGGCAGAGAGGGATATATGGAAGACTGTAGAAGAGGCGGGTATAAGAGGGGTGCTCCTGAAGAGAGAGAAGGCCGAAGGTGACAGAGGGACCCCTAAACAAGACACTGCTCTCAGGGAAGAGAGGGAGAGAGAGTGTGGTATTTGAAGACGGAAGTAGCATGCACAAGGATTACTCGTGCAAGGACAGCTGTCTCGCGGAGTCGTCTTTAAACTAACCGGGAGCAGTGCAGCCCCCTTTAGAGTGCATGGGACCACGCTGTGAGAGAATGATAGCTAGAAGGTAAGGTCCCTGCTGCAGGGATGAATGTTCACTGTCAGACACTAGTACTTATATGGGATGTGACCTATGAGGCCTAAAAAACGGGGAGGATTAATACAATACACAAAATCCGTAAATAACCCCACTGGCCATAAATCAAGACTTATTAAAAACACTCCACATAACACGCACATAAATCCTGTGTTAAGGATAAATCCAGTATTATTTAAGAAATACTTTTTATAATATCACTTATGTGCACACAAAAAACGTATCTTTCCAAACAAACAAAAGGATGCAAGGGAACCATTTAATTCAGGATTGCTTAAAAGGAGCGCCTTCCACTCTGGGAGTATAAAGTCCTGCGGGCTCTGTTTCTACAGGGGGGAGCTGGACTGTTAATTAATTAATTAATTAATTGCAAGTTTATATAGCGCTAGGATCGACTCCCGGAGGAGTATCTCCGCGCTTCGACCGCTGCGAAACCCTTCCTGGCTTCCCTGAGGGATGGTCCCTTAATGGGTATCTCCAGGGTGAGACCAGGCATCCCCGGCGGTCTGGTGGGGCCATTAGTGCAGATGAGGCAAGCTTATGCCCAGAGTTGCCGAGTGTGATCGCTGATCAGAGTGGGCACCGAGGCGAGAGAATTATCGAGTCCGCTGACCCTGGTCCAGAAACCTGCCGCGTCGGGAATCGAACCCTGGTCCCGGGCTGTCCTCTGCTCTCGGGTCTGCCGCCTCTAACCAGTGAGCCACACTACTGCACTGTTTAGGGGTGGAGACTCCCCCCCCTCCCCCCTGTGGTCAGAACCCTTGATCCCTTTAAAGCAGTTCCCTAAACTCCTGCATCCCCCCTCCACCCCCCTCCCCCCCCCCAAGACCTCTTGTCCGGCTTGGGCAAGGACTTTAACCCTATCAATAGCTTTACTACGGCGGTGAGTATCATTATCATTAAATCTTTATTCAGTTGGCGACAACAACCTTAATATACAATAAATATTTCGTAAAAGCATACGTATAAAATACATATACATTGGGCACGAAGGAAAAAACTAAATACAGTAAAAACAGAATAACTTGCATTTGTAATGCAATAGGTCTCGCATTTACGCGAGTTTAGGCTATTGGCATTGTAAATGACAATGCCTTTTATTTATGTTTTAAAAAGCATAACAACCAACCATTGGCATAGCCAATAGGTCTCGCCTTTGGGACCTTATAAGTGTTTAGCCATGCAACACTTGATGTTGTTGCACCAAGGATATTGTGCCGGATAACTAAATACTTATAAGGTCCCAAAGGCGACACTTATTGGCTATGCCAATGCTTGTTATGGTAATTTTAGCACTCCATAAGGGTTCATATGCTTGCAGGCCGTCTCTCTTCCATCCTTCCTCCCACTGTACAGTAGCCAATGTATCTGTATGGCTTTAAAAAGAGGATAAGGGTTGCTATGATCTAGTGATTTACAATGTAATAGTAAAAGTTCTTCAATAACATACCTTTGCGATGCAGTGCCTGGAGTGTAAATACCCCCAATGTATTGGGGGTCGATGCACTGACATGCAACGATTCCTACACAGTTACTCTCTTGATACAAAACTCCCTCCCCACACACCCAATACCTCTCTATGCAAAGATACGACCCACACGCCATCTACATACACAATAGCTTTCTACAAACTGATTCAAATCAGCCGTAACTACACACACACACACGTTCTTCCCACATGCACAATTGTTCGTTACACACTCACACCCTATTCCGTACACCCTTCCCTCAAACACACTCCACACACACACACACACACTGCCTTCTTCGGACATATATCTCAAGCACACAAACCTACTGCCACATGCATCAACAGAAGGAATTGTGATTCCTAAATAGAGATTTTTAAGGAATCGCTATTTAGGAATTGCAAAAGCCTATGCATGTAGGAATCGCTATAGAAATAGCGATTCCTGCACATTCCTTAATTGCTACTCGCAAATTCCTAGTCGCAATTAAGGAATGCTGTCCCATTCATTCCTATGGGCGTCCAGTCCCATAGGAATAAATTGCTCATGCAATTTCAAGGGTACAAGGGTGTCAAAATTACAGCCTGTTGTACCCATGAAATTGATCTGTGCACATATGTTGCACAGACACATGCCCTAAGGGCATGTGTGTGCGCGCAACATGAAACTCTGAATAGTGCACAAAAGTGCATTATTCAAAGTTTTTGCAAATTACCATGAAGTTCAACTTCATGGTAATTTGCTACTCCCATTAGCGAAATCGCTAATTTTTTTACTTTCATGCATTGCATTTAAGGAATCTCAATTTGGGATTCCTTACATGCGATCGCAATTTAAGGAATCACAATTTAGAGATTCCTTAAATGCGATTTTTGCATTTGGGATGATGCATCCCAAATGCAAAAATACCAGTCGCAAAGGGGCAGATTCTGAGAATCTGCCCGTTTGCGACCGGTTTTACTTTGATGCATGTGCTGTTAGTCCCTGTACCCACACATGCTCCTTCTACACAAACACCACAGTCCCTCCTAAACACACACACCTTAAAGAGGGACAGTCAGATAGAGACCTCAGTGTACCCCCAGGCCAGATCCCATCTACTCCCCCCACCCACCCTTCAGCCATCCATGGTCCACCTTCATCGGCTCAGCACCCCTCTCTCTCCATGTTCGCATCATAACTCATTGCCGTCATATAGTGTAATGGCCTGCTGGGGCAAATTATGCAATCAGGAAATACTTTACACCAATTAGGATCTACTCTGTTTATTGACCCTTATGTGCTAAATAGTAACAGATACCTCGCAGCCGTCTCTGATAAAGAAGAAGACCAACATGATGTTATACGTGCAATGGTACAAATGTTTATTTCGGACACCAGTGTCTCAAAAAGCAGAGATTTTAGTTCTAACGATCTGTTGTTTGCGGAATTGAGCGAAAACTCTGAAAGATGAACTGGACAAAAGAGCCACAAATGAAAAAAGTGAAAATCAGTGAGATTCAAATTAGAGGTCCCCCGTGGAATGAGTAACTTGTTATCCACAATGATTCACTGCTCAGTTCACGCGTGTCAACGGAAATTCTTTGTGCAACCACTAACAATGCAGCAAAACAGAAATGCATCTTTCACTTTATAAATGCCCTACTTAAGTACAAATAGAACAAGCGCATGCGCCTCGTGCTGAAAGTAAAAAAAAAACACGTTTGACGAGGAGAGGAGGAGGCAGCAAGGGGAGGGGAGACAGGAGGGGGCCTGCGCCTGTTTCCCTTGCGGGAGCAAGCAGGAAGCATCTGTTAATTAGAAACAGATGTTTTCAAAGTTGACTCCTGCAAGGGAATCGCCAAACGTGCACGCGTTGCCATTGAAAGCAATTCAACGCATGAACGTTCTTGGCAGTGAAAGGAAATCGATTACTAAAGATCTCCTCCTAAGCAGCGCATGTGTGCTACGTAGGCGAGACCTAAAAAGGCATTGTCATTTAGAATGCTGATAGCTCAAACTTGCATAATTGTGAGACCTATTGCATTGCAAATGCTTGTTGACATAAGTAACCCAGATGGGTGTCATGTATCGTAGCGGTTAAAAGCCACTCAAATGTATATATTTTGGTTGCATTTATTTAACGCTTACTGTCCTTGGCGAAGCGTTGATGCGCTTTAGATGGATTGATATTTTGTGAGTTTGGCAAGTGGATTATTTCTAGTTATAGAAGCGCAATGCCTTCCCTTACCGTTCCACAGTGGCCCCGCAGCTGGTATACAACTTTCACTCCGTCACACCTCCAAGCCCAAGTTTCCAAGAATCCCTCTCTCATTCTCCCCTTTACCTGCTACAGTGAAAGGACCGGATCCGTATGTGGCTCCAATTTCTCCGATCACCGAAGAGCATCCTCAGGGCAGAGCAGGCCATCGCTCGGGTAACTTGCGGTCTCCTCCTCCAGTTGCTCATTGGCTCTCACAGTCAGTCGCTGGCTTCTTCACTCACTGACCCGCTCCCCGAAGACTTCCTAAACTCTTGGCAGCCGCACAGGTTACCCAGATACATAAAGTGGCACCTAGCGCCCCGCACCTAGTCTTCAAAAGAACCCACACGCCTTCATCAGCTCTTAGCAGGGAGTATCTGCAAAGTTCAAGCTTCAAGGGGAATCCACCAGAAAAGGAGTCGGCTACTGTGTGGGACACATTTAGAGTGCAAAGGAAAAGCTTGGCCTGCTGCGAGCGAGCGCCTTCTTCCGGCATGTACTCAACATAAAAGGAGGAGACCTGTCTGCAGATTATGGGGCCCGCTGACTGAGGCGGGACAGAGCGTCTGCGAAAAAAAGGGCGGGAAATGAAGTTTCTTTTTCTATCTCACTGATGAAGGAGCCTGATACAACGGGATTATCAGAAGTAATATGCACACGGTTGCACACACACTGCCTGACAGATGGCACGGTTAGAAGACGTCCGTCAGAGACAGACGCTACTACAACCAGAGAAAACAAGCAATAACCAGCAAGTGACGACGAGTCCAGTCCTGGTGGGAAGGGCCCAAGGGAGGCAGGGAGGGAGCGAGCAAGAAGGAAAGCAAAAGCTGTTCACATATGCACTTTTCCTGTCCCCTTTCCGCCTAAAAAGGGACACCTAATACATTAATATAACACTCAATCAGGTCTTGAGCGCCTAGATGCTAGGACAGCTCGAAAAAAACGAATCACAACAAATACAACATGTTCATTGAGAAGCAACTGTAAATACATAAGAGCTGTACAACATTCAGACTCTTCAATAATGATATCAAAAACTGATTTCTGGGCCAACTATAATAAATGACAGAACATAGCAACGTGTAGGGTGCCCTGCGGAGACCGATTGTCGCAGCCGCAGGGCTTCCTGCAGCCAGAGTCCACCCAGGAGGTGATGGAACTGACTGAACTGAAATCTGGTCAAGAGAAACCTATCTCTCCTGTCAGATACCTGGACTAAGCAATGTTCCATGCCCTGGACATCCTTTAGGAGCATGTGTTGCCTCACCAAGGGTTTCATTAGTTCAACCTCTTCTCCGATTAATGATGCCCATTCCTTGTAAATTGCGGGACGACATGAAGTATGGAGTGAGTACAGATCCGCTCTCCCTAGCGCAGAGAAGGCGGCCTTGACATCAGCTAACCAGGGATTCAGTTCATGCCATCGAGGGACAAACATTCTCAGAGGATCAGGCTATGGAGCTTTTGATCCTCCCGGGCCAAAAGTTTTAACCAGCAGAGCAGAGGACTAAGAGCGACTAGATCGGCTAAATACTGAATTTCGAGATCCAGATTAAGTGAAACAGCTGGAAGACGTTGCAGAACCCGGGCAAGTCGTCGTAGGAAACTATTTTCTGCTGCTTGCATTATACCAGTCTTCGAATAACCCCAAATCTCACTACCATACTGGGTCTGGAACACACATTTCGTGAGGTCAATCTTGAACAGGACTCGTGGAGACCAGTAACCCAACCTTTGCGCAAAGACAGCCACTGCCACGATAGTCTTAACCAGCTCAGCTCTCCTTCCCTTAATCCGAGGCTGCCAGCTGTTGATAGCATCAACAGCACCCCTCAGTAGGGAAAGCGGAGACTTTACCCAGAGTATGGTGCCCCACCTTGAAAGTCGGGGAACTAGTGGCCCACGGACTCACTATCATAACATGGGATTTAGTAAAATTCACAACCAGGTCCAAGCTGTCCCTAAAGGCAACAAATGTGTCCAACGAGCTGCAGCCTTCTAGCTGCATCCTCTGCATAGAACAATACTGGGAGCAACCTCAGCCCTACCAGGGGCCATCAGCCTGAACCAAAAGAAGGGCTTGCTCAAGTCCATTGACGTGTAGGGTAAACAAGAACGGTGCAAGGATGCACCCCTGCCAAACCCCCCTGCTGGCCAGAAAAGACCCAGTGAAAGCAGCACCGTGCAAAAAACGCTCGGAGGCGTAAGTGTCAGAATGAAGGTCCGCCAACAAAAGCACTATGTTTGCCTCCACCCCAAACCCTAGCAGCAAGGCCCACAATTTTGCACGACTGACCATGTCAAATGAGGACGTACGGTCCATGAATGACAGATGAAGGTATTCAGGTTGGGCTTCAGTATATTTTTAATAATTAAATGAAGATTCAATCATTGGTCAGATGCAGACCTCCCTGGCCTGAAGCCATATTGGATGTCTGTCAGGATATTATTAGCATCCAACCATGTATGACCCTCCCAAGGCCCTTCACTGCCGCATCAATCGATGAGATGGGGTCATAGCATTGAGGGTTATCTTTGTCAGCTTTCTTGAACACGGGCACTATTGTTGTCGGTGAACATGAGGACGGACGCCTCGCGGCACTGCTGTCAAGAGGGGGCCCCATAACTCATCATTCATCCAGAACAAGTCTGGGAGGATCCCCGGGACCTGGGGCCTTGGTCCATGTTAGCGGATCTATGCCCTTGATGACTTTATCCAGGGTAAAAACATGGGATTAGGATTGCTAAATGGGCTATGAATGGATGCGAGTACATGTGTATTTCCAAGTACACATTTGGCTTCAGTTCCTCATAAGTACTCTTAGGTTTGTTGGGAAACCTTGGTGTTTTGGACTCTTTAACCACAGTCTGTCTCCATAGATTGAGGCCAGCTCCAGCGCCATACACATCAGTACAAGGGCTTGCACCCCATAGGCCGCCCCAGTGTGCCCTCTCCGTCCACTCCCCATACCGCTGCAAGTCTCAAGGGGGCACCGGTCCATGCGCACGGCCGGTGATCTGAAAGACCACCCAAAGTGGCCAATGTGAGGTCAATCATGGCAGCTTGACCATCGAGCTTTACACCACAGCTGTCTGGGACCATCTCCCAATGGAAGCAATCAATCCCCCCAGCTTTGACTCTGAGAGAAGCAATCAGGAGCGCCCAGTGGGCACTGAGGCGTAAAGGAGCTGTGGGTTTCGAGCATGGTGTCATCGGAGGACAAGGGTACGTATGTATGAAACCTTCTTGGAGTCTGACCCTAGCTACAAGCGACCGAGCCCTGTGCAAGTGGCAGGAGGAAAGTGTCCTCTACCCACCCGAGTAGAAGAACACATTCCAGTGTACGCGAGGTTGGGCAGACTCTTACAAAAAAGGGCACCCTTCTATTTCTTGCACTGGTGAACGTCTAACGTCTCACCTATCATGGTCAGTCAGAGCCAGGAGTCTCGGCACCAGATTGGACCATTCAGGAGTAGGAAGAAGCAGACTCTACCTGACATGTGTCAGAGTGGACACTTTACTCCCCCACTCCACCTCAGGAGATTCCACGCCACTAACTTTTAGCCATGCTGAACAGCAGCCACACCATAAACATGGCAAAAATACATTCCCAAAGCAAATAGCTCTTGTACAGGTGAGACCTATTGACTTTGCCAATGCTTGTTAACAATATCTGCTTCACCCGGACCTCTGGGCCGACCTAATCCCGTCTTCTCTTCACAGGTAAGTCCCTTACAGCCTCCTGTAATTCCACATCCAGACATATTGATCGTTCACTAGGAGACCTATGAGCTTCATATGTTTCACCAAACCGTGTAATGACCGATGCGGCTCAAAATGACATGAAAAGAGCTTTTCCTCCAGTTCAGCGCCCTCGCTCAGGCATTGCTTGATCTTCCTTCTGAATCGAGCTGTGTTCTCGACGCTCTGAATTTGGCCAATTCACTCATCACCTTCTCTGGCTGGAAACAATGCCGGCACAATGGTCATTCTCAGTCCTACTGGACAATCCATTGACTGTGCATGGACTTTAACCGAGGGACCCGTGGGCTCAGACCATCCTGCGCCCGTGGCCCTTCCAAGCAATTACTGCCTCACATTAATTCACCATTGTGTGTCATTTGATGATTGCAACAAAAAATTATGTTTCAAATGGACCAAAGGTCAGATGTACTAAGGCTTGTTCCATTCATAAAGGGTCCGATTCATAAATACGGGCTGTTTACAATCATAACAAGCATTGGAAATGCAATGGGTCTCGGATTTATTTGAGTTAGAGCTAATGGCATTGTAAATGGCAATGCCTTTTAGCCATGTGTATGGAGTGTGTGCATGTGGTGTGTAGTGGAATTATGTGGGTTGGATTGGAATTGTAGCAATGGCGGCAAGCTGCGGTTTAGATGAATATGTTTAAAAGTAAAGTGTGCCATACTGCGATTGCTACAATAGGTAATTGTGGATGCGTTAACAATTGACGCGTGCACTGATGACTGGTGGTGTGCGTGCCTGGTGGAAGCGTGCACTGACGGCTGGTGGTGTGTGTGCCTGTAGAAATTGTGCACTGATGACTGGTCACTCTGCACTCGCTCGGCAGTCACACTCTGCAGTCACACTCACACTCTGCAGTCACACTCACACTCACACTCTGAGCTCACACACTGTGCTCGCTCTCACTCTGCGCTCTCACTCTGCGCTCTCACTCTGCGCTCTCACACCCCACTACGGGCTCTCTAACAAGGGAACTTAGATTTGAAGATGATAGCTAACCCCCCTCCCCTCGTTGCCCTGTTCACGGTCAAAATACTGTATTCAGGAGGCAAAGCTAATCCAGGCACCGTGTCCTCAGTTAACCAGGACTCAGTAATAACAAGCATTTGCAATGCAATAGGTCTCGCATTATTTAAGTTTGAGCTATTAGCATTGTAAATGGCAATGTTTTTAGCTATGTGCTATTGTTATTTTATTTTCATAAAAAGGTACATATAAAATATGTGTTGCACAAAAGTTATTTATGCAGTATTTAAATTTTGTTTGCATAAAAAAGTACAAAGCCATCAGCAGTGCTCATAGACCAGCTGCGACTGGTTCTGCCCCCACCCTGCACCTACAGACAAAAGAGAAAGGTGTATAAAAGAGGGGCTGTGACCCCATGAAAATGTTCTTGTTTGCTGCTTGAATCTGCCAGGGGCGTGCTGCTGCTTGGGCCCAGGGGAAGGCTTGCCTCCCCTGGGCTCTGCCCAGCCCCTGGACTCCTGAAGGACTTTCCCTGGACTTTTGGGTCAACTAGCGCTGGGGAGCGCTTTCTCTGGACCCTCTAGACCCCCCTAGTGCTGGGGAGCACTTGACTCTGCCATAGCGCATGGAAAGCGCTTTTATCTCCCCTCTAGCGCTAGGAGCGCTGTAATTGCTTTTCATAGCGCTGTGGTCACCCTTCTAGCGCTGGGAGCGCTTTAATTGCGGCTAGCGCCTGGGGCGCTTTCGGTTAGTGGCCGGTGCCCACCCGGCATTTGCCCCGTGGATTTGCCGATTTGGGCGCGGCTGCCCACGCCGCCTACGTGCCTTTTTGTTATTTAATTAGAGGCCGGTGCCCACCCGGCATTGCCCCGCTGGAGTGCCACCTCGTGCCACTTATTTAAAAAGGAAAGCCGGTGCCCATCCGGCATTTGCAGCTGTCTATCGCCGGGCCGCCGCTCTGCCTACCGCGACCCGGAAGTGCTTTGGCTGGCCGGCCAATGGCAGCGCGGCCGTCCCAAGTCCCGCCCGCCGCTGCCGACCTCAGGAGAGAGAAGCCGAGTGATGGCTGCCCGGGGCCCCCATGAGGTGGAGAGAGCCCAGGGGCAGCCAGCAAAGTGTAGCCCCTGTGTTGCGAGGCGCCCCCGCAGTGGAGGGAAGTCCGGCTGAGAAGAGCCACCGAGCAGAGGAGACGCGCTACTCCCTTAGAGCAGCCGAGGGAGCATCCAAAAGAACCCGGTGAGTGGCAGACAAGGGAGAGGGGCGTCGGGACACATTGTCGGTGTCCGCCCCTCCCCCGTAGCGCGACCTCGCGCTTGTGATTATTCGAGCCTGAGAAGGGCTCCAGGGGCATTCACAGTGATCTGAGAGCCTGCGAGGAGCTTGACACCCAGTGCTGATTTAAAGCCCACCAGGGCAAAGGGGGCATTCCTTTGTGCATTTTCGAGTCCCCAGGAGGGGGACTCCAACATTTCGTGTTTGTGAGAATGCCCATTGTTAAACGGTCAGTGAAAACAAACACGCTCTGCTCTAAGACAGGAAACGAAAGTGAAGGCAGAAAGAAACATGATACATTGTAAAAGAAACTGAAGGAAAAAGCGCGTGCACGCAGCTGAATCCAGCCGAGGAAAAGCTTGTGACAGTTTCTTGTCCTTCATTCCCCCGTGTCAGCTAGCTATAAGTCTCCAACCTGGACGCATCCTTCGGATGCGATTTCCAGGCGAGACCTAAAAAGCACATCAGGAGCCTCATCTTCAACAAGATCATAGATATCCATATAATGTTTCACCATGGAGCGGGCGATGAGTAGGAGACATTTTAAGGTGGGTTTTACAGGAACCGACGATGCGGGGGAAGCATCAAAGCTGCAGTAGCGGCAACAAAACGGCCCCTCCATACCCTCTCCCAAGCAAAGGCAGCACGGATTGGACTGTGCACGGAGGGACAGCAAACATTCCCTGGAATAAGCCAGCACTCCTCTTACCGGACCATCAGGGGGTCTAGCGTCTGGCGGCGTCTAGGCGCAGATGGGCTTGCCTTAGGCGCGCTCACTCTCACTCTGCACTCACACTCACTCTGCACTCACACTCAAACTCACTCTGCACTCACACTCACTCTGCACTCACACTCACTCTCAACTTATTCTGCACTCACACTCTGCACTCACACTCACTCTGCACTCACACTCACTCTGCACTCACACTCACTCTGCACTCACACTCACTCTGCACTCACACTCACTCTGCACTCACACTCACACTCACTCTGCAGCGGAGAGCGAGGTCTCTAAGCCTTTCATCTCATCAGCCAGTCTGAGCTCTTCAAGCTCGTGCAGCCGTTCAAGGTGATTGTGTCGGCCGATAAGAGAGTAAAGTTACTCGTGTGTGAACATGAGGTTAATAATGCAAGATTATTGTGGAAACGTGTTCAAAGGTTCTACTGTGCACTCCAAGGGGTATCATAAACCAGAACTAATATGCAGGTTGTGCTTGCCCCTGCCAGCCTAACCCACAGGCGCATCAATAAATGCCACAGAAAGGCAAGAAGACAAGTTCGCCCGGCCTTTCATTAGCGATTCTAACATTACACTGATAGTCCAGACATAAGGCAGCACCAGTGTATACGACAAATCATGGGCAGGCTGGACCACACTGCCCGAACAATTTAAAGTGTCTGCATATAAACACCAGCACTGACAGTCTATGGACAAGTAGGTGGTTGTTTCCGAACTGTGCCAACAGCCAAAGCTCACCTCATTTAACAGATGATCAGCTTCTGAATGTACCAGCTTTGTGCGAGAGGATGCTAAACTGCTTCCTGGCATTAACTGATTTTGGACACCTCTACCTGCATTTGCCCAACACCAGCATGTGTCTGCTTTTCCATGCCCTGGGCAACTTCAAGACATTGATTCCCAGTTAGAGAGTGGGAGCCAAACCCCACCCATGCCTCTGCTGGTCACCATGCAGTGTTTGTAAATAGCCATAACATGAGATTAGGAAACCCTTTTCCCCAAAGTTGGGTCTCACTGGAAGAGAAGCCATTAAACTGCTGAAGAGCGCCAAGTCTCCATCAAAACAGGTACGCTCCTCTGATGTATGAACTGTAACAATTCCATTTTTTTAGTTACTCTGTGTACTTGGATAAGAGCCTGGAGAGCATTCTGCAGATCCCAGACGAGAGGTCCAGTCATGCGAGACATGCAGTGACCTCATTCAGACAGGGGCGTCCGCAGGGGCAGTGCTTGATTTAGCGCAGTGGTGATATGCAGGAGTTTGGGTGTCCGCAGGGGCAATGCTTGATTTCGCACAGTGGTGATATGCAGGAGTTTGGATGTCCGCAGGGGCAGTGCTTGATTTAGCGCAGTGGTGATGTGCAGGAGTTTGGGTGTCCGCAGGGGCAGTGCTTGATCTAGCGCAGTGGTGATATGCAGGAGTTTGGATGTCCGCAGGGGCAGTGCTTGATCTAGCGCAGTGGTGATATGCAGGAGTTTGGATGTCCGCAGGGGCAGTGCTTGATTTAGCGCAGTGGTGATAAGCAGGAGTTTGGATGTCCGCAGGACAGTGCTTGATTTAGCGCAGTGGTGATATGCAGGAGTTTGGATGTCCGCAGGGGCAGTGCTTGATTTAGCGCAGTGGTGATATGCAGGAGTTTGGGTGTCCGCAGGGGCAGTGCTTGATTTAGCGCAGTGGTGATATGCAGGAGTTTGGATGTCCGCAGGGGCAGTGCTTGATTTAGCGCAGTGGCGATATGCAGGAGTTTGGATGTCCGCAGGACAGTGCTTGATTTAGCGCAGTGGTGATATGCAGGAGTTTGGATGTACGCAGGGGCAGTGCTTGATTTAGCGCAGTGGTGATTTGCAGGAGTTTGGCTGTCCGCAGGGATAGTGCTTGATTTAGCGCAGTGGTGATTTGCAGGAGTTTGGATATCCGCAGGGGCAGTGCTTGATTCAGCGCAGTGGTGATATGCAGGAGTTTGGATGTCCACAGGGGTAGTGCTTGATTTAGCGCAGTGGTGATATGCAGGAGTTTGGCTGTCCGCAGGGATAGTGCTTGATTTAGCGCAGTGGTGATATGCAGGAGTTTGGATGTCCCCAGGGGCAGTGCTTGATTTAGCGCAGTGGTGATATGCAGGAGTTTGGATGTCCGCAGGGGCAGTGCTTGATTCAGCGCAGTGGTGATATGCAGGAGTTTGGATGTCCGCAGGACAGTGCTTGATTTAGCGCAGTGGTGATATGCAGGAGTTTGGATGTCCGCAGGGGCAGTGCTTGATTTAGCGCAGTGGTGATATGCAGGAGTTTGGATGTCCGCAGGGGCAGTGCTTGATTTATTGCAGTGGTGATATGCAGGAGTTTGGATGTCCGCAGGGGCAGTGCTTGATTTAGCGCAGTGGTGATATGCAGGAGTTTGGGTGTCTGCAGGGGCAGTGCTTGATTTAGTGCAGTGGTGATATGCAGGAGTTTGGATGTCCGCAGGGGCAGTGCTTGATTTAGCGCAGTGGTGATATGCAGGAGTTTGGATGTCCGCAGGGGCAGTGCTTGATTTATTGCAGTGGTGATATGCAGGAGTTTGGATGTCCGCAGGGGCAGTGCTTGATTTAGCGCAGTGGTGATATGCAGGAGTTTGGGTGTCTGCAGGGGCAGTGCTTGATTTAGCGCAGTGGTGATTTGCAGGAGTTTGGATGTCTGCAGGGGCAGTGCTTGATTCAGCGCAGTGGTGATATGCAGGAGTTTGGATGTCCGCAGGGGCAGTGCTTGATTTAGCGCAGTGGTGATATGCAGGAGTTTGGATGTCCGCAGGGGCAGTGCTCGATTTAGCGCAGTGGTGATATGCAGGAGTTTGGATGTCCGCAGGGGCAGTGCTTGATTTAGCGCAGTGGTGATTTGCAGGAGTTTGGATGTCCGCAGGGGCAGTGCTTGATTTAGCGCAGTGGTGATATGCAGGAGTTTGGCTGTCCGCAGGGGCAGTGCTTGATTTAGCGCAGTGGTGATATGCAGGAGTTTGGATGTCCGCAGGGGCAGTGCTTGATTTAGCGCAGTGGTGATATGCAGGAGTTTGGCTGTCCGCAGGGGTAGTGCTTGATTTAGCGCAGTGGTGATATGCAGGAGTTTGGATGTCCGCAGGGGCAGTGCTTGATTTAGCGCAGTGGTGATATGCAGGAGTTTGGATGTCCGCAGGGGCAGTGCTTGATTTAGCGCAGTGGTGATATGCAGGAGTTTGGATGTCCGCAGGGGCAGTGCTTGATTCAGCGCAGTGGTGGTATGCAGGAGTTTGGATGTCCGCAGGGGCAGTGCTTGATTTAGCGCAATGGTGATATGCAGGAGTTTGGGTGTCCACAGGGGCAGTGCTTGATTTAGCGCAGTGGTGATATGCAGGAGTTTGGATGTCCGCAGGGGCCAGTGCTTGATTTAGCGCAGTGGTGATATGCAGGAGTTTGGATGTCCGCAGGGGCAGTGCTTGATTTAGATCAGTGGTGATATGCAGGAGTTCGGGTGTCCCCAGTGGCCCGTTTCTGTTTTAGTGCAGTGTCAGGGGGTCCCATGCTCAGCCCCGGCAGGGCTAACTGATTGTCAGTCTCCTCAACAGGCGGATTACTACGGGCCCTTTAAGGATAGCCTTTGTGTTCGTGACGGAGGCTTCGCATCTGGACCACCTGACTTTTCGGGCCTATCAGGAGTGGCCTCTCACCATATGAGGAGAGACCCGGAAGACTCCGTGTCTCCGTCGTGGGAGGAAGAAGTGAGACGCCAGGAGTACCACGCGACCGGGAAGGCGGAAAGCACCGTGGAGACGGAGTCCTTGGACGTGGACGACACCAGGAGCAGAGAAGGTGCCGGACCGGTAACCGAGGAGGAGCGGACGGAGGCAGCTGTAAAGCCAGGAGGCCAACGACACCGCGTTTCGCCCAGCCACGCGAAGGAGGACGCGTGGCTCTCCCAGGTGCGTGCTCGTTTGGGTTCTTTGTTGAACTTTAAGAAGGGAGGGACCGGATAGGGGACCGTGCAAGCACCGGGGCACCTCGTTTAGCAAAGCCGTGCATAACTCACTGAATGTGGTGGTGGTTCTTGCTTTATCCCTCACACCCTCCCTATTCCGAGAGTTTCTAGTAAACGGAACAAACCACTAAAAGCCACGTTCTTTTCTTTTCTTCCATGTGCTGGAGTGTCCCGGACCCCGACCCAGGAAGTGCCCCGAGGACTACAAACCTACCACCGACCCCGTGTCTGACTGAAAGACTTTGTTTTGTTGTTCTACAGTCTGTAAACCGCAATAAAATAGATAAACAGTTGTCCTCTAGTCTTGGCTCCTTCCCTTCTTGTGACCGAAAGGTGACATGCAGTGATGATATGCAAGAGTTGGGTGTTCGCAGTAGTCAGGGTGAGGTTTATTGCAGTGGTGATATGCAGGAGTTAGGATGTCCACAGTGGCCATTCTGTGGTTTAGGGAGCAGTGATGATAGGCAGGAGTTCGGGTGTCCACAGTGGCCCGTGTGTGTTTTAGTGCAGCGATGATATGCAGCAGTTGGGTGTACGCAGTGGCCACTTGATATGGTTGCACCCCCTCACAGTTTTAACATTTCTCCAGCTGCAATAACCAGTAGCGGACTTTTTTTTTCTTTTGCTTTTCATTCGGACTGTTAAATTTTCACATATGACTGCAATTATTTAATACACTGGTGCTTGATACTTGCAGGGAGATAACTCTCGAGGGTGGGCAGGGACGAAAAGGATTTGTTTTGAAACTTTTAGTGTTCTGCCCCTGAGAAATCAGTGGGCGCATTGTTGTGGTTCTCTGTGTGGGTGGGGCTCTGTGTGTGTGGGTAGGGCTCTGTGTGTGTGGGTAGGGCTCTGTGTGTGTGGGTAGGGCTCTGTGTGTGTGGGTAGGGCTCTGTGTGTGTGGGTAGGGCTCTGTGTGTGGGTAGGGCTCTGTGTGTGGGTATGGCGCTGTGTGTGGGTATGGCTCTGTGTGTGGGTATGGCTCTGTGTGTGGGTATGGCTCTGTGTGTGGGTAGGGCTCTGTGTGTGTGGGTAGGGCTCTGTGTGTGTGGGTAGGGCTCTGTGTGTGTGGGTAGGGCTCTGTGTGTATGGGTAGGGCTCTGTGTGTGGGTAGGGCTCTGTGTGTGTGGGTAGGGCTCTGTGTGTGTGGGTAGGGCTCTGTGTGTGTGGGTATGGCTCTGTGTGTGTGGGTAGGGCTCTGTGTGTGTGGGTAGGGCTCTGTGTGTGTGGGTAGGGCTCTGTGTGTGTGGGTAGGGCTCTGTGTGTGGGTATGGCTCTGTGTGTGTGGGTAGGGCTGTGTGTGTGTGTGTGGGTAAGGCTCTGTGTGTGTATGGGATTACTCTCTGTCTGTGTGTGTGTGTGTGTGGCTTTCTGTGTGTGTGGCTCTGTGCCCGCGAATAATCCCTACTACTCTCTAATGCTCACCTATTGGCATTGTAAATGACAATACCATATATTTATGTTAAAATATATATATATATGTCATGAGCAATGCCAATAGCTCTACCTTTAATAATGCCGAGACCATTGCATTGCAAATGCTTGTTATTTTTTTGAGACATGTGGAGAGCCCTAACAGCCGAGGTGCGGCCATTACTCCCCCGCTGCTGCTCCTCGTTAATGATTAATAATGTTGTCCGTAGGCCGCGCACACAAGAGTCGCCACTGGGGTCTGAACAGGAAAAGGCAACGAAAACAGCACTTTGCAAAATTCAAGATGAAAACAAGGATATTGTGCTGGATAACTAAACACTTACACATGCCGCACGCGCACCAGCCCACCGCCCCCGAATCGGTTAATTCACAGACTTGGCCTCTCTACAACCCTTAAAAGGAAGCCGAGCTGAATGTGTCCATAGAATCTGTCAAGAGCTCCATGAATGCTCCGTCTCAAGTTCCATCAGGGTTACAGAAGTAGCTTTTGGATAAAAAAGTGCACTGAAAAGAGCTGCACGCTGCCCAGTGAGGGCAAAGAATCGGAAGAAACTACTACTGAAGGAAGCAAAAGTACCACCTAAGTGCACATCAGAGCTGGGTTCTTTCTAGGTTTGAAGAAAAAAGTGGTGCCCGCATCAACAGATGGCACGGGGCAATTTAGGGGGCACAGCCTCTATTCAAACCACAGATGGCATTGGGGCACGGGCTGAAGACGTCATTGGACTGAGTCCTACTGCTGAAAATATATTGAGCGCAACATACAGACGGTGTAATTACTTTTGTGGCACTTCACGTGGACTTTGCAAGTACACAACACAAGTACATCCGTTTGTTTGTTTGCTTTCTCGCAAAAAAACAAAACCAAAGAAGGATGTCAGGTGAAAACAAAACTCTGCCCCCGTTTTTCAACATCTTTTTTGGGGGTTCTCCATCTTCAACATAACAGCCTTTATTTTCACAAGACTGAATGTACTATTCAAACCCTTGAAAAGAATGACGGACGGCACAGACAGACACACCTACACGATGCCCTGGGGTGAACAGTGTGTGGGCCCCTGTGAGCTCCTGACATGTGACAACAGACGTACAAACCCCTCAATCCCGCTCCCCTTAGTAGGTAACATCAGGTCATCTTTGTTTCTAAACGTCATTATCTAAAGAGCCCCTGGTGGGAGTTCTAGAAGGTTCGCTTAGGCTCCATTTGCTTTTCATACATTGACGCGCTTCAGATCTGCGTCTCACTGTTACTCAGCGGCGAAGATACATTGGACAAGGCATCCCAGGGGGGATAAATAAAGCAAAGTGAATACATGCGAGTGGGCATCTGGAGAAGCACGGCTGCTGCATTTCTGTACAAAGAAAGAATGACGCATCTGCGAACTCACGCATATCGACCACTCGTAGAACAGAGGAGGGCAGAGTTTATGTCAAACAGGCAGCCAGTGTAACGACTCCATGCAGCACTGCGAAAGGTTAACATTATTATCCCTTTTATGAAATTGAACTAATCTTGTTGATTTAATCTTACCAGACACTTGAGGTATAGAGTGTAGTGCTTAGATGCTTCTAGAACTTGACTAGTTGAGAGCGGGTAAGATGCTAATAAGAGCTTACAGTGTGGCGGCTGCAAAAAACACTGTGCGCACAGCACAGGAAGCCGCCTTGCACGATGACTGAACTGTAAAAGCATTCAAGCCAATAAATACATTCAGTGGGTGTAGGCTAGCCGTTTCTCTTTGCTTTCACGTGAGTTGCATATCCAAGACCCTCTGCTTTACATGGTTTGATGTGGCCTACCCCGACACCCTACTCCCCCCTCCTCGAACTCTCCCCCACACCACCCCTTCGATCGCAGCTCGATGCCCTCACTGTTAGCACTCCCTCCTCTCCGTGGGACATCTGAAAACGGACATGGCTCGTGAGGTAATCCTGGCCTGAGTCCACCCACCACCGCTGCGCACAATGAACACAATAGCATCCGCAGCCTCGGGCGCCTGCTGGGCTTCCATGCGCACAGAAATATGTCTTGGAAGCAGCAATGACGCGGGCCGGCTTCCTCTCAAGAGGGAATCGTGGCTACCAGCTAACTCAGAGGCACAGTGACACAAGGCGCACACCCTGACAATCCGATCACTAAAGGACGGCCGGGGTAAGCTCTCTCACACACAGACACACGCGGAGACCCAAGGGTACAAAGCGCACTTCATTCCTGACAACCAGAACACTACGGCACGGCAGTCTCAAGCTCTCTCCGTAGCAGTCAGCAGCCGGTGGACCATGTTACGGGAGGAACGCCATCTAGTGGTTATCCATCCGTAATAGCAGTCGAAGTGTTTCAATAGCCTCAAGGAAGAACGAGAGTGGTGCACACGCGCCCAGCATCTGTCTTCAATTACCGCGGGCCCTGACAGCCACGATAATTGAATAAATATGCCCTTCTGCTGCGCGTGTCCGCACGGAATATGCAATAGGCGGAGCTACTCTACTGCCTATGGCCTATTGCGTGCTCTCTTCCGAAAACACACGCACGAGAAGGCCAATCGGAATGCAGCTGGCAAAAAAAAGGACAAAAAATCACCAGCAGCCAGGAATTTGTTAGGTAGCTTTTCGGAGACTCTAACAAAAGGACTCTTGGGCTCCGCCCACACTGGTACGCAGAATGACGTACGCCCGAGCCCTAAAAATGTCTTTTGGTATGTAGCAAACACAAACTGCGATTCTGTACTAGTTACTAAATTGCAATTTTTTGGTTTGCAACTACATACCAAATCGGTTTTTGTAACAGGCGCATTTAGTAAATCCTTTCAAAATACCTATTCAGAATGGGCGCGATTGTGGTCGCAAAACATTAATATATTACAGCCTACACAAAGGTAGTAAGTATTAAACCATTTGCAAATGGGAAATGGTCCCCAAAGTACACATTCCACTGTGAAAGTTAACAAAAAACATTTTTAAGAGTAGGCAGTGCACCCATAGACCACTGCCTACTCTTAAAAAATGTTGTGTAAACTTGTCATTTTATTTTTTAAAGCATCTGTTTTTCCTTTAAGGAAATGGGTTGTATTTTAAAACAAGCGGTGCAAAGCCAATAGGTTTTGCCTATGCAAAATCTATGGCCTTTGTCAATGAATTTAGGTCGAGTGTCAGCGCACATGCGCGGCCTGCAAGACCTGCTGTATTCACTATAGGCATGTAATCCCGCCTGCTGCTTACCATAGGTTCACTCGTGTGTCAGTGTTCTTTGCTGGCTCCTCATTGGTTGGTGCGTCTGATACATCACTTCAGTTTCTCGCTCTGGAGCACCAGCCAACTGCAGTTGCCTTACACTGAAAGTCCTTTTATGTTTGTTTGGAGACTATTTCATTATTTTCTGCTCAGCAAGCAGCAAAGCAATCTTAAAGTACGCAATAAATTCTGGTGTTTCATGCTTGATATTTCATATGTTTTTTTTACACCGTGCTTCATCTTAATTTTTTTCTTAGCAATCATACACGATGTAGAGCATCCTGCTGAGACTTGAACCCGGTAAGTACGCAATAAATGCTGGTGTTTCATGCTTGTTATTTTATGTTTTTTTATAAAGCGCGACATGCCATACTTGATCTTTATTTTTTTCTTCTTAGCAATCACCAACGATGTTGTGCATCCTGCAGAAAACTCGAACCCGTTTCTCCAGTTTAAAAGTCGGACACTCTAACCCTTATGCCACATCCACATTGATGGGACTAAACTAGCAGCCAGCTTAATGTTTCCTTGATAACTCCGTGCTGCGACGTCAGTGTGTCCACAGAGACATTGGTGTACATAAACATGCAGCGCGAGAGCTAGGAAGCAAAGGGCGGCTAGACGTAGACACTGAAGAGGGCTAGCGGTTCCAGCGCTGCTGCTTCAAGTATCCGGAGTCCATTCTGGTAACTACTGACCTACAGCGTGTTGTCACACAACTGTCTGTAGTCAAGTGGCTTGTTTGGTTCGGAAGAGGCGCATTCTTGGCTGCTACAAACATGCCTGGTGGAGGTGTGGGTGGTGTGTGTATTAGACATTTGAGGCAGGCTGTTAGCATGTGCTCGCGCCTCCAGAGTCCATTCATGTTCCAGGGTGCAGCGGTCTCGCCTGCCCTCGGCTACAGTGAGCCTTCGCTGCTCTCAGTCCATCCTGGACTGGCCATGTCCACATCTGAGCGCGAATGGACCCTGTCCTTTACAGGCTTCCACTGGTGTGCCACGTCGGTGTGTCTAGCCGTCTGCAGAAGCGGGCCCCATCTCAGCTCTGGGGCCCCTCGCATCAGCGGGGCTTCAGTCTGGGCGTTGAACGCGGCTTCTCTAGCTCTTCAAGAGGCGCATCTCTGGTCTCGGTGCCTCCCAGCCCACGGACTCCGTGATTCTCTCCTGACTGCAGGAAGCATCTGTCACCCTCAGAGCACAATGGGAAGCCACGCACAGCTGCTAACAGAAGTGAACACTGTTCTAGGCCACTTCAGGAGCGAGAGGCCTGAAAGCAACAATACTGTCTCGACTGATGCGCAGGTGGCTCCCACAGCATCACAGGAGACATGCCGGCTGCATTTATAGTCAACATAACCCAAAACCTGCAGAGATGACGGTGTCTGTGGAGGAAGGACAGTAGTGCACCCCCCCTAACCCATCCATCGCCGCTCCAAGCTGCACCTTACACGCCCGTCCAGTCCCTGCTTCCTATCCAAGCAGAGCCCTGTCTCACCAACCAGAACTCCCGATTACACCTGGTTTCGGGCCCGTCCTCTCCCTCTGGAGTGCAGGGCCTGCTCGGGTGAGATGGATCCGTGCTCTTGTGCCTTTCACTGCGTTATTCCGGTCACTGCTGTGCAAGTCTTGCTTTACCCGTGTGTTTGACTCGTATGCATTGCTAGTATCAGTTCCAGTGTGGTCCGTGTATCAAATAAATACTGTGCCAGTATGGGGCCCGCATTACTAGTCTGGCATTAACGCGTTGTTTCTACTAATTAGCTCTTCATAACACTGGTGTGGGAACCAGGCATTCGTCAGGCAAAAGGCTGCCAGCTCGCTGCGCATTGTTGGGCTTTGTTTAGGGTGTGACATTATACACCCCAACAGGGTGTCACGCGCGAGGGCAGAGTCAGGGTGTCATGCGCGAGGGCAGAGTCAGGGTGTCGCGCTCGAGGGCAGAGTCAGGGTGTCGCGCACGAGGGCAGAGTCAGGGTGTCACGGTCGAGGGCAGAGTCAGGGTGTCACGCTCGAGGGCAGAGTCAGGGTGTCACGCTCGAGGGCAGAGAAGGGTGTCACGCTCGAGGGCAGAATCAGGGTGTCACGCTCGAGGGCAGAGTCAGGGTGTCACGCTCAGGGTGTCACGCACGAGGGCAGAGTCAGGGTGTCACGCTCGAGGGCAGAGTCAGGGTGTCACGCTCGAGGGCAGAGTCAGGGTGTCACGCTCGAGGGCAGAGTCAGGGTGTCACGCACGAGGGCAGAGTCAGGGTGTCACGCTCGAGGGCAGAGTCAGGGTGTCACGCACGAGGGCAGAGTCAGGGTGTCACGCACGAGGGCAGAGTCAGGGTGTCACGCACGAGGGCAGAGTCAGGGTGTCACGCACGAGGGCAGAGTCAGGGTGTCACGCACGAGGTCAGAGTCAGGGTGTCACGCTCGAGGGCAGAGTCAGGGTGTCACGCTCGAGGGCAGAGTCAGGGTGTCACGCTCGAGGGCAGAGTCAGGGTGTCGCGCACGAGGGCAGAGTCAGGGTGTCGCGCACGAGGGCAGAGTCAGGGTGTCACGCTAGAGTCAGGGTGTCACGCTCGAGGGCAGAGTCAGGGTGTCGCGCTCGAGGGCAGAGTCAGGGTGTCGCGCACGAGGGCAGAGTCAGGGTGTCACGCTAGAGTCAGGGTGTCACGCTCGAGGGCAGAGTCAGGGTGTCACGCACGAGGGCAGAGTCAGGGTGTCACGGTCGAGGGCAGAGTCAGGGTGTCACGCTCGAGGGCAGAGTCAGGGTGTCACGCTCGAGGGCAGAGTCAGGGTGTCACGCTCGAGGGCAGAGTCAGGGTGTCACGCTCGAGGGCAGAGAAGGGTGTCACGCTCGAGGGCAGAGTCAGGGTGTCACGCTCGAGGGCAGAGTCAGGGTGTCACGCTCGAGGGCAGAGTCAGGGTGTCACGCTCAGGGTGTCACGCTCGAGGGCAGAGTCAGGGTGTCACGCACGAGGGCAGAGTCAGGGTGTCACGCTCGAGGGCAGAGTCAGGGTGTCACGCTCGAGGGCAGAGTCAGGGTGTCACGCTCGAGGGCAGAGTCAGGGTGTCACGCTCGAGGGCAGAGTCAGGGTGTCACGCTCGAGGGCAGAGTCAGGGTGTCACGCTCGAGGGCAGAGTCAGGGTGTCACGCACGAGGGCAGAGTCAGGGTGTCACGCTCGAGGGCAGAGTCAGGGTGTCACGCACGAGGGCAGAGTCAGGGTGTCACGCACGAGGGCAGAGTCAGGGTGTCACGCACGAGGGCAGAGTCAGGGTGTCACGCACGAGGGCAGAGTCAGGGTGTCACGCACGAGGTCAGAGTCAGGGTGTCACGCACGAGGTCAGAGTCAGGGTGTCACGCACGAGGTCAGAGTCAGGGTGTCACGCTCGAGGGCAGAGTCAGGGTGTCACGCACGAGGGCAGAGTCAGGGTGTCACGCTCGAGGGCAGAGTCAGGGTGTCACGCACGAGGGCAGAGTCAGGGTGTCACGCACGAGGGCAGAGTCAGGGTGTCACGCACGAGGGCAGAATCAGGGTGTCACGCTCGAGGGCAGAGTCAGGGTGTCACGCTCGAGGGCAGAGTCAGGGTGTCACGCTCGAGGGCAGAGTCAGGGTGTCACGCTCGAGGGCAGAGTCAGGGTGTCGCGCACGAGGGCAGAGTCAGGGTGTCACGCTAGAGTCAGGGTGTCACGCTCGAGGGCAGAGTCAGGGTGTCGCGCACGAGGGCAGAGTCAGGGTGTCACGCTAGAGTCAGGGTGTCACGCTCGAGGGCAGAGTCAGGGTGTCACGCACGAGGGCAGAGTCAGGGTGTCACGCACGAGGGCAGAGTCAGGGTGTCACGCACGAGGGCAGAGTCAGGGTGTCACGCACGAGGGCAGAGTCAGGGTATCACGCTAGAGTCAGGGTGTCACGCTCGAGGGCAGAGTCAGGGTGTCACGCTCGAGGGCAGAGTCAGGGTGTCACGCTCGAGGGCAGAGTCAGGGTGTCACGCACGAGGGCAGAGTCAGGGTGTCACGCACGAGGGCAGAGTCAGGGTGTCACGCTCGAGGGCAGAGTCAGGGTGTCACGCACGAGGGCAGAGTCAGGGTGTCACGCTCGAGGGCAGAGTCAGGGTGTCACGCTCGAGGGCAGAGTCAGGGTGTCACGCTCGAGGGCAGAGTCAGGGTGTCACGCTCGAGGGCAGAGTCAGGGTGTCACGCTCGAGGGCAGAGTCAGGGTGTCACGCTCGAGGGCAGAGTCAGGGTGTCACGCTAGAGTCAGGGTGTCACGCTCGAGGGCAGAGTCAGGGTGTCACGCTCGAGGGCAGAGTCAGGGTGTCACGCTAGAGTCAGGGTGTCACGCTAGAGTCAGGGTGTCACGCTCGAGGGCAGAGTCAGGGTGTCACGCTCGAGGGCAGAGTCAGGGTGTCACGCTCGAGGGCAGAGTCAGGGTGTCACGCTCGAGGGCAGAGTCAGGGTGTCACGCTGGAGGGCAGAGTCAGGGTGTCACGCTGGAGGGCAGAGTCAGGGTGTCACGCTCGAGGGCAGAGTCAGGGTGTCACGCTCAGGGTGTCACGCTCGAGGGCAGAGTTAGGGTGTCACGCACGAGGGCAGAGTCAGGGTGTAACGCTCGAGGGCAGAGTCAGGGTGTCACGCTCGAGGGCAGAGTCAGGGTGTCACGCTCGAGGGCAGAGTCAGGGTGTCACGCTCGAGGGCAGAGTCAGGGTGTCACGCTCGAGGGCAGAGTCAGGGTGTCACGCACGAGGGCAGAGTCAGGGTGTCACGCACGAGGGCAGAGTCAGGGTGTCACGCTAGAGTCAGGGTGTCACGCACGAGGGCAGAGTCAGGGTGTCACGCTCGAGGTGAGAGTCAGGGTGTCACGCACAAGGGCAGAGTCAGGGTGTCACGCTCGAGGGCAGAGTCAGGGTGTCACGCACGAGGGCAGAGTCAGGGTGTCACGCACGAGGGCAGAGTCAGGGTGTCACGCACGAGGGCAGAGTCAGGGTGTCACGCTCGAGGGCAGAGTCAGGGTGTCACGCTCGAGGGCAGAGTCAGGGTGTCGCGCACGAGGGCAGAGTCAGGGTGTCGCGCACGAGGGCAGAGTCAGGGTGTCACGCTAGAGTCAGGGTGTCACGCTAGAGTCAGGGTGTCACGCTCGAGGGCAGAGTCAGGGTGTCACGCTCGAGGGCAGAGTCAGGGTGTCGTGCACGAGGGCAGAGTCAGGGTGTCACGCTCGAGGGCAGAGTCAGGGTGTCACGCTCGAGGGCAGAGTCAGGGTGTCGCGCACGAGGGCAGAGTCAGGGTGTCGCGCACGAGGGCAGAGTCAGGGTGTCACGCTAGAGTCAGGGTGTCACGCTAGAGTCAGGGTGTCACGCTCGAGGGCAGAGTCAGGGTGTCACGCTCGAGGGCAGAGTCAGGGTGTCGTGCACGAGGGCAGAGTCAGGGTGTCACGCACGAGGGCAGAGTCAGGGTGTCACGCACGAGGGCAGAGTCAGGGTGTCACGCTCGAGGGCAGAGTCAGGGTGTCACGCTCGAGGGCAGAGTCAGGGTGTCACGCACGAGGGCAGAGTCAGGGTGTCACGCTCGAGGGCAGAGTCAGGGTGTCACGCTCGAGGGCAGAGTCAGGGTGTCGCGCACGAGGGCAGAGTCAGGGTGTCACGCTCGAGTCAGGGTGTCACGCTCGAGGGCAGAGTCAGGGTGTCACGCTCGAGGGCAGAGTCAGGGTGTCACGCTCGAGGGCAGAGTCAGGGTGTCGTGCACGAGGGCAGAGTCAGGGTGTCACGCACGAGGGCAGAGTCAGGGTGTCACGCTCGAGGGCAGAGCTGTGCTACAATCCGGTCGCTGCGCTTAGGTGGGTAAGACCTGCCTAGATGATGGATCCCACCTCCCTTGGTAGGATTGCTGCTCTGTGGTGGTGGCTATGAACGCAGGTCTACACTTCTCTATTATAGTCAACCGTTGTCCATATTCATTAAAAAGTGAATGCTCCAAAGGCAGAGGGTGGTCACCAGTTCCCTCATCCAATGGAAGAAACCACAACCTCGTAGAAGTCCTTTCCGCGCTCCCTCAAGTCATAAATAAGAGGTCGAATATGATGTTGTGCGCGTCCTCTTTATCAGTCTTTCGTTTTTTCTAGCCAATATCTGTTTCGTTATTGACGTCCTCCGGACTAGAAGGTGCACACTACGCAAACTCTCACTCCAGTTCTTTACAAACAAAGCTTCCGTCCATCCCATGCGAGCACCAGCCCAGCATGAGGAGTTAACCCCACGTGGGGCACAAAATGGGTTTACAGCTTCATGGTCCCTCCTAAAGTGGAGGGCACGCCTTCATATCCGTTCTATCATCAATAGTGTATCGTCTATCTATAAATCTATATTGGCCCCCGCAACAGTCATTCAGCCACACTAAGTGTGCAAAAATGCTACCAAAAGAGAACCAATTGCAGGCCATAATCAGTCCCTGGGCGTGGTCTGATTAAATCAATTTGATTCTCACCTAAAATGTTTAGTGTTTGTGAATCTCCACTACAGCCGGAAATGCTTGGTCATTTGTGTCAGTTTGTTTGTTCTTTAGGAGGAAGAGTTTGAATTGTGAATCAATTCTGTGCTTTCCCGTTAAGCTCAACACATCTTAAATTGAAATGGACTAAACCCTCAATCATATATACCTGTGATTCCAGTTAAGGCTGGTATTCATACAACAAATGGGCATCTTTCATGCTCTGAAATCATGCCAAACCCAACGTATTTCAATACGTATGTTTTTATAAGTCACATCTCAATATCATCATGTTGAACTAGATAACTTCATAGCTAAGACAGCACAGGGCCCACACTGTGGACATCTCTCTACGAAAGATGTGCTTGTTATTCTATTCTGTAGTCAAACACATTGTTAACATATTAACAAACATAGAAGGGGAGAAACATGAGAAACTGGTGCATAAAACCGTGTAATCTTCACTTCCCCAGAGGCAAACCCTCTTGTCTTTTAACACCGCATAAACTCATTTTTAATAAAAACCTCCTATTCCACTCATGATTCTATAATTCTTAACACTATTTTCATTTTCTGGTAAACCTATGTCACCTTTTCCAAGATAAAGGTGGAATTTCACTCAAGTTCCATGCCACACAATTCAACTCCACACATTTCCATTCTACGCCTCATAATCCGACAAGCCACATAATTCAACACAACAGCACAATTACACAACACACCACATACATTCAATACACACATGTCACAAAATTCAGCAGCACACCCCATATTGTAACTCCACAACACAAAATACCATACCACATAATAACATTCCATAATCAATACTACAGAATTACTATCCACATAATTCCAGTGCACACCATGCCACATAATTCCACTCCACAAATCCATTCCACACCACACTATACCACACCGCACCATTCCAGTCAACAATTCCAACCCAAACCACATGCATTCACTCCACTCCATAACACATGGGTAAAATACATGGTCATTTACAGTGTCAATAGATCTACCTCTCGCACACACTCTTCCTGCCTCTCTCGGGTGGTTAACTTCAGGTCTTTGTATAAGAAAAGAGACATACCCCTTAAAACATCAAGGGACTTGAGGTTCAACAACACTTGCCAGAGGAATACAGTTTCTTCAGGTCTTTGAGTACAGTTTCTTCCTGTGCCTTTTCGAGGTTTTCAATCCCTCACTCTCCTCCTCTTCTTGGGGTCTCTTCTGCATACACAGGCGTTCCCTCTTTATGCGTCCGTGGCCTGCTCTTCCCTTATTAACACACTCTTTCTGCTCCTTTTTCTACAGTTCATACACCACTTCCTCAACAGACAACCTATCCCTCTATCTTCCTATCTATACATAATTCCACCCCACACAATTCAACAACTAAAAATTCCAATTCAACCCACATAATTCCACTCCAAACCACATACATCCACGCCAAACCACAACACATAGATATACGAGATTGTCATTTACAAGGCCAATAGCTCTAACCATTGAAAATGCAAATGCTTGTTTTACCTGTTGCACAACAGTGCGGCTGGTGTGCCGCGTGGCTTCAAGTTTAAAACAAGCATTTGCAATTCAATAGGTCTCGTATTAGGAAAGTTTGAGCTATTGGAATTGTAAATGACAATTTTTTTATTTAGGTTTTGTTTTTGAAAATAGCAAAATTAATAGCTTTGTCATTTACCATGCCAATAGTTATAACTTTCGCAAATGTGACACCTATAGCATTTGTAATGTAATATGTGTTGTATTTACGTGACTTACATGAATTGATATTACAAATAACAATGGTTTATAATTTTTTTTAATAATTAATACTTAAATAAAAGTTATTGTAATTTATAATGGCAATAGCTTAAACTTTTGTAAATAACATTTGTGAAGATTATGTTCAGTGTATTTTATTGTGACGAAAATCCAAGAACATATGCCAAATATTAACATCTTTTTCTTACATTTGTAAAAAAGCTTGAAACATTGAGATAACATATTTGAACCAGTTGTTGTTGAATGGTTGCACAGATTGATGCTGTGGTGGAGCTCAGTGATGTTGTGGTGCCACAGAGTGGTGCTGTGGTGGTGACGAGTGATGCTGTATGCTATGCTATGTTTTGCTATCCTATGTTTTGTTTTGTTATACTATGCTATGCTGTTTTGTTATGCTATGCTATGTTTTGTTATGTTATGCTATGCTATGTTTTGTTATGCTATGCTATGCTTTGTTATGCTATGCTTTGCTCTGCTATGCTATGTTTTGTTGTGTTTTATTATGCTATGCTGTGTTTTGCTATTATATGTTTTGTTGTGTTTTGTTATGCTATGCAATGTTTTGTTGTGTTTTGCTAGGCTATGCTTTGTTACGAAATGTTTTGTTATGCTATGCTTTGTTATGCTATGCTTTGTTATGCTATGTTTTGTTATGCTATGTTTTGTTATGCTATGCTAAGCTTTGTTTTGTTATGCAATGCTATGTTGTGTTTTGTTATGCTATGCTGTGCTTTGTTGTGTTTTGTTATGCTATGCTTTGTTGTGTTTTGTTATGCTATGCTATGTTTTGTTATGTATGCTATGGTTTGTTGTGTTCTGCTATGTTTTGTTTTGCTATGTTTTGTTTTGCTATCCTATGTTTTGTTTTGTTATACTATGCTATGCTGTTTTGTTATGCTATGCTATGTTTTGTTATGCTATGTTATGCTATGCTATGTTTTGTTATGCTATGCTATGCTTTGTTATGCTATGCTTTGCTTTGTTATGCTATGCTTTGCTCTGCTATGCTATGTTTTGTTGTTTTGTGTTTTATTATGCTATGCTGTGTTTTGCTATTATATGTTTTGTTGTGTTTTGTTATGCTATGCAATGTTTTGTTGTGTTTTGTTATGCTATGCTTTGTTATGCTATGCTTTGTTATGCTATGTTTTGTTATGCTATGCTAAGCTTTGTTTTGTTATGCAATGCTATGTTGTGTTTGGTTATGCTATGCTATGCTTTGTTGTGTTTTGTTATGCTATGCTATGCTTTGTTGTGTTTTGTTATGCTATGCTATGCTGTGTTTTGTTATGTATGCTATGGTTTGTTGTGTTCTGCTATGTTTTGTTTTGCTATGTTTTGTTATGCTATGCTTTGTTATGCTATGTTTTGTTATGCTATGTTTTGTTATGCTATGCTTTGTTATGCTATGTTTTGTTATGCTATGTTTTGTTATGCTATGCTAAGCTTTGTTTTGTTATGCAATGCTATGTTGTGTTTTGTTATGCTATGCTATGCTTTGTTGTGCTTTGTTATGCTATGCTATGCTTTGTTGTGTTTTGTTATGCTATGCTATGCTATGTTTTGTTATGTATGCTATGGTTTGTTGTGTTCAGCTATGTTTTGTTTTGCTATGTTTTGTTATGCTATGCTTTGTTATGCTATGCTTTGTTGTGTTTTGCTAGGTTTTGTTTTGCAATGCTATGCTTTGTTATGCTATGTTTTGTTATGCTATGGTATGTTTTGTTGTGTTTTGTTATGCTATGCTTTGTTATGCTATGCTATGTTTTCCTATCCTATGCTTTGTTTTGTTATGCTATGCTATGTTTTGTTATGCTATGCTGGTGAGGGTGAGTGAGGGTGGGTGAGTGGGTGAGTGAGGGTGGGTGGGTGAGGGTGGGTGGGTGAGTGAGTGAGGGTGGGTGAGTGAGGGTGGGTGGGTGAGGGTGAGTGTGTTAGAGCAAGGGTGAGGGTGAGAGGGTTGTGTATCCTATGCTTTTTTTGTTATGCCATGCTATGTTTTGTTATGCTATGCTGATGAGGGTGTATGAGGGTGAGTGAGTAAGGGTGAGTGAGGGTGAGTAAGGGTGAGTGAGGGTGTGTGAGGGGGTGTGAGGGTGAGGGCGAGGGTGTGATGGTGTGTGAGGGTGAGAGGGTTGGGAGGGTGAGGGGGGTGAGGGTGAGTGAGGGAGGGTGATGGTGTGTGCGGGTGAGGGTGGGTGAGGGGGTGTGAGGGTGAGGGGGTGTGAGGGTGTGTGAGGGTGTGTGCGGGTGAGGGGGTGTGAGGGTGAGGGGGTGAGGGTGTGAGGGTGTGAGGGTAAGGGTGTGCAATGGTGTGAGAGGGGGTGTGAGGGTGAGGGTGTGAGGTTGAGTGAGGGTGCGTGAGAGTGTGAGTGAGGGTGTGTGATGGTGAGGAGGTGTGAGGGTGAGTGAGGGGGGTGAGGGTGTTTTAGGGTGGGTGAGTGTGTGTGAGGGTGAGAGGGTGTGAGGATGTGTGAGGGTGAGAGGGTGTGAGGATGTGTGAGGGTGAGTGAGGGTGAGTGAGGGTGAGTGAGGGTGAGTGAGGGAGAGAGAGGGAGAGTGAGGGTGAGTGAGGGTGTGCGAGGGTGAAAGGGTGTGTGAGGTGAGAGGGTGTGTGAGGGGGTGTGATGGTGAGTCTGCAAAGAAACAGCAAATACCTAAAAAACGTACCATTTCTAAATAACAGTTTAGATAAAGGTTGCTCTCCCACACATAAAAAATAACCACACCACCGAACCAGCTTTAGTATTAACTGCAGACATTTGATTTACAAATGGACACTGAAGCGTCTCTTTATCAGCGCAGCTCAGTCTGCAGCACACATCACGTTTGCACCTACACGCTGGCCTGCCGCTTTTCACGAAATCGCTTTTCTTGGCACGAAAAGCAGGACATATTGTAGGGTGGAGGGAGTGACTGATGGGGTGAGAGCCCCTCCCTGCGAGAAGGAACCAGACCTTCAGCTATTGCAGAAATGCGGTAGTAAATGCAGCACTCACTGCTATGGAGCCCGGCATTGCTTTCCCGCAGATCGCGCGCGGTGCACACGTCCTTTTTGGACGTTCTGTTTTTGAAGAAATGTATAAGGCACTGCCGCTCACTTAATGTCAGAACAAACCAAAGAAAAAGAATACAATTAGATGGGGTAATACAGGCGAGGCCCCTGGAAGTGGAATGGTGTCATGTCAACATGGACACAGTCACAGTGTTTGCGAGTCGCCCGTTTTTTTTTGTTAGTTATTTATTTATTTTGTTATCTTAACTAAGGCCGACAATTCAAAGTAGAATGGTTTTTGGTTATTCTCACAAGAAATCACGATGTGATCAAATACCAGATATGCGCCTTCTCCGGGATAAATATTCCCGTTTAAATGGTTTTTAAATAATTTCTGTACATGGCTGTTACAACAATGGCATTTTAGTAGCTAGTCGGATGCTTGAACTAAGTCTTAATTTCTGTCATCTTTTCTCCTACTCACGTCTCTCCCTTGTTCCTTCCTTCTTTATGGAAAACAAGGCAGCACTGGGAGGGGGGCTGGGCACGAAGGAAGGAGAAATGTGAGTCACGGCGGCCATGAAGTGTGAAGCAGATCCCTTTGAAGCTCTCGGAGGCAGGAGCAAATAGTAAGGGGAGGAGAAATGCTGCTGGGTTGAATGCCTGAGGCCAAATCCGGATCGTAAAAGTCAGCTTTGTGGATGGACGGCATTAGGTCTCTCTACGAGACATAAAAAGCACTGGGTGGCCAGTATTGATTGCTTCATATGGCTTCTTTTTTGCTTCAAGCCATGCAGCTCAAGAGTCTATGCCGCTGTGCAACATGTAAAAAAAAAAAGCACAGGGGGGTTTGCTGAGAGGAGGTCCAGCAACACGAGGGTAGGAGAATGTGGGTAAACACATTAGTAAGATCGAGGATGCTCCTAAAGTCATCAGAAGGGTCGGGGTGGAAAACGATTGTTGGACAGGCCCCATGAAGGGCTCGCTCCCTCCCCACATGACAGGGCCCAGACACCGGCTCTCCAGGTGCTACCCACAGAAGCAACCCGCAACCCGTCCCCTACGGGACGCCTGCTCCCGGATATCTCTGTATCACTGGCCCGGGCTACCGTCAGCACCATTGCCCGGCCCAGCCGCCATCTTGGACACTGCACCACGAGGCCGCGTGGCCTTAGCTCGACCCCAACCCTGGGCCTGGCCAGGCCCCGACATCCCGGCACCACCATCCACCCAGGAGGTGAACGGACCACTTGGCAGGTCAATGGGAGAAAGAAGTGTCGATGGCTCTCCCCCGCCAGGTGCCGATCGCCCCCAGCCTCCCCGGGCGCTGGCTCCACCCCCCTGCTGGGAGTCTGGACTCCCTCATCCCGGACCTCCCGACCTCCAAGTGCGAGGGTCCGGACATCAAAGGGCGCCAGACCTATAACTGAGGCAGCTCCAGAGCAGGAAGCCAGTTGTATCCTGGAGTCGAGAGACACCGTGAAGAACTCATCCTCGACGGACTGCTGGCGCTGCCGCAGCCCTGCCTTGTGAACTGTTGTCCTGCCTGCTGGCGCTGCCGCGGCCTTCTGCAACCTTCACCCTCGTGGGACCTGCTGGCGCTGCCGCGGCCCTTTGCAACCTTCATCCTCGTGGGGACCTGCTGGCGCTGCCGTGGCCTCTTGCAACCACCATCTTCGTCGGGACCTGCTGGCGCTGCCGCGGCCCGTTGCTACCTACGACCTCCTTGGGACCTGCTGGCGCTGCCGCGGCCCGACCTTCCCGAACGCCGAGCTCGAGGATTGTGAGCTACCCATCATTTCATCTCAATACCAGATTGGTAACAAGACTGTCCCGCTACCCCCTTTCCCTTCCAGAGACTAGAATTGAGAGGATCCTCGTGTCCTGATCTCATTGTACCGTACTACCTTACTTCAAGAACTGCATATAAAAAGCGTTAACCTTATCTTTGTGTGGTGTCCATCTGTGGGGGGAAGTTACTTGTCTGTACGATCGCTGGAGACGGCCCTCACCGGAGGCCTCTCCCCTTGTCCTCGGCCGACCCTCCAGGTCCCCGTCTAACATTGGTGGCCAGCGGCGCGATCCGAACCAGCGCGTAATCTTACAGAGAGTAACTCACCCCACGACTAAACCACAATGACAACCAAAGAGAGCGGATCTACAGAGAAATTCCAGATAGAAAAACTAGAAGAGTACAGCCATCGAGAGCTAAAACAATTTTGTATAGAACTAGGCATTGCTACCACCGGTCTGAGCACGAAAGAGGACTTCAAACACGCCCTAGAATCTTGGGCAGAAACAAATGCCGCCAGACCCCGGGACCAAAACATCAAAGCACCAGAGACAAACACCACTCTGACGGAAGAAAGAAGAGCGGGTCTCTCCCGGGAAGAGATCCAAGAACGAGAAAAAAGCAGACTCCACGAATTAGAGTTGGCACGGCTAAAGTTGGACGGAGAGCTGAAACTGGCGGAACAAAAGATAAACTTAGAACACTTACGGCTCCGAGAAGAGCGGGAAGAAAAGCAAAGACAGAGAGAACTCGAAGAAAAAAGACTGGCATACGAACACGAGCGCAAGCTAGCAGAGATAGAAATGCGGAAACAGAACAAAGACCTAGGGGTGCCCGAGCAACCGCGCACCCCAGGCGCTACCGAACAAAAGGTCCACATCCCCAAAGATGTGGTCCGTGAATATTTTCGAAACGACGACATACAGCAGTGGTTCAAGGCCTACGAGATCGCCATGACCTCCCACCGGATCGATCGAAGTGACTGGGGAGCCGGTCTATGGGGGAGGTTCGTCAATGAAGGCCGCGATGCCCTGCTACAGCTCCCGGACCATCAAATGACGTCCTATGACCACATGAAGGCCGCCCTCCTCACTCGATATGGGCTTACGCCCGAAATGTACCGCCAGAGGTTCCGCGACTGCACCCGGATCGCGGGTACAACTTGGGTGGAATATGTGAACTATTTCAGCCGAGCCTTCGAGGGATGGATCAAAGGTAGCCACGTAACCACCTACGAGCAGCTCTTCAACCTCATTGTGTGGGAGCACCTCTCCAACAATTGCTTCGTCGAGCTCAGGCAGCACCTCCTCGACAGTAAATTGACTGAACCACGGCAGCTCGCCGCTGAGGCTGACCGATGGGAAAGCACCCGAGTGGTCCGGAGTGGGCCAAACGAGCAGAACAGAACCAACCAAGGTCACCATCGTCCCCGAGGAGGAGGAGGAGGCCAGGGCCGGGGCAGAGACGCCGTTCCGGCCGCTCCCGCCAACAACACCCCGCCCCCGGCTGGTCGGGGCAACCCCCCGATGCGCCCAGGGTTCCGAGCCAATATTACTTGTCACCGGTGCCAGCGAATCGGCCACTATGCCAGTGACCCGAAATGCCCAAAGAACCAGACTCCCGGGCCCCGCCAGGTAGCTGCCGCCGCCCTAGGAGAAGAGCAAATCTCCGAAGAGCATGAAGAGTACGAGCAGGAGCAGCCCGAGTGGGAACCTGCCGCCATGGTCCTGGCTTGCCTAGGGGGAAGAGACATGATCCCGCGGGCTCCCCTACCCGCCAACACCAGGAAATACAGCCAGTGGGTGAACATAAATGGGCGCAAGGCCGAAGCCCTGCGTGACACGGGGGCCAGTGTCACGGCCGTCCGCTGTCACCTGGTGACCCCAGAACAAATCCTGCCAAACGTTCTTTGCCCCGTCCGATCGGCCGACAATTCTGAGAGCCTGTGTCGGATGGCCTGCGTCCCCTTCGAATGGGGAGGAGTGTCCGGTATGCTAAAAGTGACTGTCCGCGATGATGCCCCCGTGGACTGCCTCCTGGGAAACGATCTCGAGAGTTCCCCGTGGGCGGCCGTTGAAAGAAGAGAGCACCTGGGGATGTTGGGCCTCCCGGACTGGGCGTGCGTAACAACCCGGTCCATGGCCGCCCGCACCATCCCCAGACCCGAAGAACCCAAAGGCCAGCACCTCCTCCCCCGATCGCTCCGGAGGAAGACACCGTCCATACCGACCCCCCAGAACAAACCCAAGAAGGGCCCGCTCAGCCCCAAGACCTTCCAGACCTGGCTCAGTGGCGTCAAGAGGGGGGACCCACCCAGGAGCAATTCCGGCAAGAGCAAAAGACCTGTCCCTCCCTCGAGGGACTCCGACAGCAAGCACTCGCCCAGAGCGCGGGAGACACCGCAGGGGCCCACTGGATCTATTGGGACAATGACCTACTGTACAGCGAACAAAGAATCGCGGAGTTGGGGGCCAGTCGAGTGCTGGTGGTGCCCCTCCGCTTCAGAGACTTCCTTTTGAACTTGGCACATAATGTCCCCCTGGCTGGACACTTGGGGCAAGACAAAACATACAACCGCCTGGTAACCCACTTTTACTGGCCAAAAATGCGAAATGACGTCTCCAACCACTGCCGGTTTTGCCCCACCTGCCAGGCCAGCGAGAAGAGCGGCCGAAAACTCAAGGCACCCCTGCAACCATTCCCCGTCGTTACCACCCCGTTCGAAAGGGTGGGAATAGACATTGTGGGGCCCCTGGACCCCCGAACAGCACAAGGGCATCGATTCATCCTGGTCCTGGTGGACCACGCCACCCGCTATCCCGAGGCCGTTCCCCTTCGAACTGTAACAGCACCAGTGGTAGGCCGAGCCTTAATGGGGATCTTCTCTCGAGTGGGCTTCCCCCGGGAGGTCGTCAGCGACAGGGGCACAAACTTTATTTCCAAGTATATGAAATCCCTCTGGCAGCAGTGCGGAGTCACCTACCGATTCACAACCCCCTATCACCCGCAAGGAAACGGACTGGTCGAGCGGTTCAACCGCACTCTCAAGGGGATGATCATGGGGCTGGAAGAACCCCTACGCCGCCAGTGAGACGTGCTACTCCCGTGCCTCCTCTTCGCCTACTGAGAAGTCCCCCAGAAGTCCCTTGGCTTCAGCCCCTTCGAACTCCTGTACGGACACCCCGTTCGAGGGCCCCTCAGCCTAGTTAAAGAAGAATGGGAAATGGCCCCCCTGAAGACCCCTCCAGACGTCTACAAGTACCTCCTGACCCTCCGCAATCAGACCAGGCGATTCAGGGAGATCGCCAAAGCCAATCTTGAGGCCAGTCAGGAGGACATGAAGAAATGGTACGATCAACATGCCTCCTCCATCGAGTTCGAGCCTGGTCAGCAGGTATGGGTGATGTCCCCCATCGAACCTTGTGCCTTGCAGGACAAATGGACGGGGCCCTTCAAGGTGGTCGAGCGCAAGAGCCCCGTCACCTATCTCATCGACATGGAATCCCCCCGGAACCCCCTCCGGGTCCTCCACGCCAACAGACTCAAACCACACTTCGTGCGCTCGGAGCTCAGCCTGCTGATGGCTACAGACAGTGGAGCGGAAGAGGACTCCGAGCCCCTCCCTGACCTACTGAGGACCCGTGAAAAAGATGGTTCGGTCGACGGGGTCCGACTCTCCGATGCCCTGACCCCGGAGCAGCGCCAAGACTGTCGGGCCCTCCTGCTGCAATTTGCAAACCTATTCTCCCTCACCCCCGGGGTCACCCCCTGGTGCCTGCACAACGTGGACACTGGGGACAGTCCCCCTATCCGACACCGGGCGTACCGAGTACCAGATCGGGTGCGCGCCTGCATCCAAGAAGAAGTCTCCAAAATGCTCGCACTCGGAGTCATCGAACCCTCTGACAGCCCCTGGGCCAGCCCAGTCGTACTGGTCCCCAAGGCTGCTGCCCTGGGCACCACCCCCGAGCTCCGATTCTGCGTCGACTATCGGGGTCTGAACGCTGTCACCCGAACCGACGCTCACCCCATCCCCCGAGCAGATGAACTGGTCGACCGCATGGGGGCTGCCCGCTACCTAAGCATCTTCGACCTGACAGCGGGCTACTGGCAGATCGGCCTCACCCCCAGGGCCCAAGAACGATCCGCTTTCTCCACCCCGGATGGACACTACCATTTCAAAGTGATGCCATTCGGCATGAAAAACGCTCCAGCCACTTTTCAACGACTGGTGAACCAGGTATTGGCGGGCCTCGAAGAGTTCAGCGCCGCCTACCTGGATGATATCGCGGTATACAGCCGCCACTGGTCAGACCACCTCCGCCACCTCCGAGAGGTCCTGCAGGCCCTCCAACAGGCCGGCCTCACAATCAAGGCCAGCAAGTGCCAAATTGGCCAGGGGTCCGTGACCTACCTCGGACACCAAGTGGGGAGCGGTCTGGTGGCCCCCCTCCAGCTCAAGATCGCTGCCATCCAGTCCTGGCAGCCCCCCGTAACCCAAACCGAGGTCCGAGCCTTCTTGGGGCTCACCGGATACTACTGGCGGTTTGTGAAGGACTATGGCAGCATTGTGGGGCCCCTCACAGAACTCACATCCAAGAAACACCCAAAAACAGTCAACTGGACTCCCGACTGTCAAGCGGCCTTCGAGAAGCTGAAGGCCGCCATGTGCACCGCCCCTGTGCTCCAGGCCCCCCGACTACAGCCGTGAGTTCATCGTCCAGACTGATCCCTCAGACCATGGCATTGGGGCCGTCCTCTCCCAACTGAACCCCGAGGGAGTCGACCAAACAGTGGCCTTCATCAGCAGACGCCTGCTGGCCCGAGAACAGCGCTGGAGTACCATCGAGCGGGAGGCCTTTGCAGTAGTGTGGGCCCTCAAGAAGCTTCGGCCCTACCTCTTCGGTACCCACTTTCGGGTACAAACAGATCATCGCCCCCTGCAATGGTTAATGCAGATGCGGGGGGAGAATCCCAAACTATTGCGATGGTCCATCTACCTGCAGGGGATGGACTTCACTGTGGAGCATCGCCCTGGCCAGGACCACGCCAACGCGGATGGCCTGTCACGCTTTTTCCGCCTCGACGAGGAGAGTCCCCAAGAGGATGGGTTACTCTCCCCGCCTTCAGCTGGGGGGGACGCATGTTGGACAGGCCCCATGAAGGGCTCGCTCCCTCCCCGCATGACAGGGCCCGGACACCGGCTCTCCAGGTGCTACCCACAGAAGCAACCCGCAACCCGTCCCCTACGGGAGGCCTGCTCCCGGATATCTCTGTATCACTGGCCCGGGCTACCGTCAGCACCATTGCCCGGCCCAGCCGCCATCTTGGACACTGCACCACGAGGCCGCGTGGCCTCAGCTCGACCCCAACCCTGGGCCTGGCCAGGCCCCGACATCCCGGCACCACCATCCACCCAGGAGGTGAACGGACCACTTGGCAGGTCAATGGGAGAAAGAAGTGTCGATGGCTCTCCCCCGCCATGTGCTGATCGCCCCCAGCCTCCCCGGGCGCTGGCTCCACCCCCCTGCTGGGTGTCTGGACTCCCTCATCCCGGACCTCCCGACCTCCAAGTGCGAGGGTCCGGACATCAAAGGGCGCCAGACCTATAACTGAGGCAGCTCCAGAGCAGGAAGGCAGTTGTATCCTGGAGTCGAGAGACACCGTGAAGATCTCATCCTCGACGGACTGCTGGCGCTGCCGCAGCCCTGCCTTGTGAACTGTCGTCCTGCCTGCTGGCGCTGCTGCGGCCTTCTGCAACCTTCATCCTCGTGGGACCTGCTGGCGCTGCCGCGGCCCTTTGCAACCTTCATCCTCGTGGGGATCTGCTGGCGCTGCCGCGGCCTCTTGCAACCACCATCTTCGTCGGGACCTGCTGGCGCTGCCGCGGCCCGTTGCTACCTACGACCTCCTCGGGACCTGCTGGCGCTGCCGCGGCCCGACCTTCCCGAACGCAGAGCTCGAGGATTGTGAGCTACCCATCATTTCATCTCAATACCAGATTGGTAACAAGACTGTCCCGCTACCCCCTTTCCCTTCCAGAGACTAGAATTGAGAGGATCCTCGTGTCCTGATCTCATTTTACCGTACTACCTTACTTCAAGAACTGCATATAAAAAGCGTTAACCTTATCTTTGTGTGGTGTCCATCTATGGGGGGGAAGTTACTTGTCTGTACGATCGCTGGAGACGGCCCTCACCGGAGGCCTCTCCCCTTGTCCTCGGCCGACCCTCCAGGTCCCCGTCTAACAACGATGAAGGTCGGGGAGGCGGGGGGAGAGGATATTAGGGGACACATGGGTGGGGGTGATGAGGAGGCACTGCCGTAAAACTGTGTATTTCTTTGTCAATCTGCATCTCTGTAATATGCTAATACGGATCGGAACGCATAAAACCATCTTGCTCTATGCTGATGCTGTGCTCTGCAGGGGGGTGTTACACACCCTGTTCTGTGCAAGTGACACAGGCGATGATGCATCTCAGGAGCTGTGCTCTGCTGGGATGAAACACGCCCTGTTCTGTGCAAGAGACACAGGTGATGATGCATCTCAGGAGCTGTGCTCTGCAGGGGCGAAACACACCCTGTTCTGTGCAAGAGACACAAGCGATACACACCCTGTTCTGTGCAGGAGACACAGGCGATGCTGCATCTCAGGAGCTGTGCTCTGCTGGGGTGAAACACACCCTGATCTGTGCAAGAGACACAGGCGATGATGCATCTCAGGAGCTGTGCTGTGCTGGGGTGAAACACACCCTGTTCTGTGCAAGAGACACAGGCGATGATGCATCTCAGGAGCAGTGCTCTGCAGGGGGGTGATACACACCCTGTTCGGTGCAGGAGACACAGGCGATGATGCATATCAGGAGCTGTGCTCTGCAGGGGCGAACACACACCCTGTTCTGTGCAGGAGATACAGGCGGTGATGCATCTCAGGAGCTGTGCTCTGCAGGGAGGTGATACACACCCTGTTCTGTGCAAGAGACACAGGCGATGATGCATCTCAGGAGCTGTGCTCTGCAGGGGGGTGATACACACCATGTTCTGTGCAGGACACACAGGCGATGATGCATCTCAGGAGCTGTGCTCTGCAGGGGCGAAACACACCCTGTTCTGTGCAAGAGACACAGGCGATGATGTATCTCAGGAACTGTGCTCTGCCGGGGTGAAACACACCCTGTTCTGTGCAAGAGACACAGGCGATGATGCATCTCAGGAGCGGTGCTCTGCAGGGGGGTGATACACACCCTGTTCGGTGCAGGAGATACAGGCGATGATGCATCTCAGGAGCTGTGCTCTGCAGGGGGGTGATACACACCCTGTTCTGTGCAAGAGACACAGGTGCTGATGCATCTTAGGAGCTGTGCTCTGCAGGGGGGTGATACACACCCTGTTCTGTGCAGGAGACACAGGCGACGATGCATCACAGGAGCTGTGCTCTGCTGGGGTGAAACAAGCCCTGTTCTGTGCAGGAGACACAGGCGATACACACCCTGTTCTGTGCAGGAGACACAGGCGACGATGCATCTCAGGAGCTGTGCTCTGCTGGGGTGAAACACGCCCTGTTCTGTGCAGGAGACCCAGGCGATGATGCATCTCAGGAGCTGTGCTCTGCTGGGGTGAAACACGCCCTGTTCTGTGCAAGAGACCCAGGCGATGATGCATCTCAGGAGCTGTGCTCAGCAGGGGCGAAACACACCCTGTTCTGTGCAAGAGACACAGGCGATACACACCCTGTTCTGTGCAGGAGACACAGGCGACTATGCATCTCAGGAGCTGTGCTCTGCTGGGGCGAAACACACCCTGTTCTGTGCAGGAGACACAGGCGATGATGCATCTCAGAAGCTGTGGTCTGCTGGGGTTAAACACGCCCTGTTCTGTGCAAGAGACACAGGCGATGATGCATCTCGGGAGCTGTGCTCTGCAGGGGCGAAACACGCCCTGTTGTGTGCAAGAGACACAGGCGATGATGCATCTCAGGAGCTGTGCTCTGCAGAGGGGTGATACACACCCTGTTCTGTGCAGGAGACATAGGCGATGATGCAGCTCAGGAGCTGTGCTCTGCAGGGGGGTGATACACACCCTATTCTGTGCAAGAGACACAGGCGATGATGCATCTCAGGAGCAGTGCTCTGCAGGGGCGAAACACACCCTGTTCTGTGCAAGAGACACAGGCGATACACACCCTGTTCTGTGCAGGAGACACAGGCGACGATGCATATCAGGAGCTGTGCTCTGCAGGGGCAAAACACACCCTGTTCTGTGCAAGAGACACAGGCGATACACACCCTGTTCTGTGCAGGAGACACAGGCGATGATGCATCTCAGGAGCTGTGCTCTGCAGGGGGGTGATACACACCCTGTTCTGTGCAGGAGACACAGGCGATGATGCATCTCAGGAGCTGTGCTCTGCAGGGGCAAAATACACCCTGTTCTGTGCAAGAGACACAGGCGCTGTGCTATGCAGGGGAAAAACACACCCTGTTCTGTGCAAGAGACACAGGCGATACACACCCTTTTCTGTGCAGGAGACACAGGCGACGATGCATATCAGGGCAGTGCTCTGCAGGGGGGTGATAAACACCCTGTTCTGTGCAGGAGGCACAGGCGATACACACCCTGTTCTGTGCAAGAGACACAGGCGACTATGCATATCAGGAGCTGTGCTCTGCTGGGGCGAAACACACCCTGTTCTGTGCAGGAAACACAGGCGATGATGCATCTCAGGAGCTGTGCTGTGCAGGGGAAAAAACACACCCTGTTCTGTGCAAGAGACACAGGCGATACACACCCTGTTCTGTGCAGGAAACACGGGCGATGATGCATCTCAGGAGCTGTGCTGTGCTGGGGCGAAACACACCCTGTCCTGTGCAGGAGACACAGGCGACGATGCATATCAGGAGCTGTGCTCTGCAGGGGGGTGATACACACCCTGTTCTGTGCAGGAAACACGGGCGATGATGCATCTCAGGAGCTGTGCTGTGCTGGGGCGAAACACACCCTGTTCTGTGCAGGAAACACAGGCGATGATGCATCTCAGGAGCTGTGCT